>NW_023416308.1:87957661-90690161 GCF_014176215.1 Rousettus aegyptiacus
TTTAACCAAGGTAGGAATGTGATCTGAATTTTCCCTTAAGAAAAAAATCTTCAGTGGCCTTAAAAGAATATGTTGTCCAGAAGGTTGTATATATGTTTATGCTCCTGTCATTTGTATTTATATGTGCTTAGCTGCTCTTTTCTTATCTGGTCCTTGGTGCTCTGCTGGACATGTGGTGCTGACTGGTGCTGACCAGTTGCTTTTTCCTCCACATTCCTTCAGGTTTCTGTTCTCAGTCTCTACAACTGCCACTGATAAATGCTGTTGAAAGAAGGTAAATGAAAAGAGGGGGAGGAAAGGGTGAAAGAATATGAATAGCCACAAAGGAACTATCTGGAAGGAAGAACAGAGATGCTAAGCTAATAAAAATAACATAGTAGTTAATGTGTACTGAATATCTACTATGTGTCATGTTCCTGACCTATACTTCACAGTTATCTATTAAATCTCAAACAATTCTACCATGAAGCTACTAATTTATCCCCATTTTCAGATTATCAAACTGAAGCTTCAAGTAACTTGGTTATAATGATTGTAATGATAGTAAATGGTAGAAAACATGACTTTAAATTCCATGCTTTTAACTTTCATACCCTATTCCCAATGATACTACCTACTGAATGCTAGTGTGCTAAGAACTACGTTAGCTGCTTTGCCAAGATTAGCTCTAAGATCCACAATAAGTGAAAAAGTATACATCATTGGGTCCATTTTACAGGAGAGAAAATTGAGGCTCTGGCAGATTAAGTAACTTACCTTAGGTCACAAAACCAGCAGTAGAGGCAGCGCCAGAGTTTTGACCCTGGCCTGTCTGCCACATTATGATGTGTATATTCCTGTTCCCTACTCCTTCTTTCCCATGAGATCCTTTCCCATCTCTACATTTCCGGATTCCACCTTCAAGGTTCAACTAATATCTTACCTCCCCCAGAAACCTTTTAGGAACATAGCCCACTGTTGCATTCCTATTGCAATTATTTGTATAACATTCATTTATCTTGATGAAGACAAATTTCTATCTGTCAGTTTCCTGTTCTGTTTATGTTCTACGTCTCCAAATAGACAACCCATGTAAGTGCCCTGTAGCAGGTGCCTCGGGCAGTTTGTACCACCCAAATATATCTCACATTACTTTCAATAAGACTCTAGAGGAGTGTGAGAATTGTGTCATATAATTTGTATCCCCCCAAGATAACTAGCAGAATCCTAAGCACAATACATTATTAGGGTTTAATAATGTATTGATTGGCTCCAATAAACTTAATAGTAGAAAGTTTTCAGTAATAATAATAATAATAACAATGAACTCTATGTGTGTGTTTATGAATTCAATCCTCCTAATAACTGATGGTGCAGGTACTATTGTTATGCCCATTTTACAGAGGGAACTGAGGAACAAACAGGTGACTTGTCCAAGGTCACATAGCTAGTAAATGGCAGAGTCAAGATCCAAACCCAGGCAGTCTCACTGCAGAGTCAGCATTCCCTTAACTACTTTACAATACTATCTTCACTCGAATTGACATTGTTCTAAGATTAAATAACTCTCACACCTTAAAACAAATTATTAAAAACTCATGCATCACTTCTGCTACAAACACTGGAGGAATCTGGAGGAGATATGAAAAGTAGAGTCTCTGTCTGCATATAGTAGAAAACCTAAACAGCAGATACAAAGCTGCTAGGAAAATAAGAAGAAAATTGAAAAGTATTTCTCTTTAAAATAAAAGTTAGAATGTACCAATGTGCCATTTTCACAGAAAGGTTCTGCGATTTATAAAGTTTCCATGCCAATTTCGTCTCATTAATACATCAAATTATAGAGCATACTTCAGAGTGAGCCCCACTGTTAGCAAAACCCTGCAACTCTATACCAGAATCAAGCAGTCTTGAACCAGTGAAATGCAAGCACCTCTGGACTGACATATAACATTAGGATGTCAGAGAAATGACCTGATGAAGATCCCAAGGAAAAATTGGATAACAAAATGTTGATTTACAAATTTTTTGAACTTGACTCAGTTGTTCCAAAAGTCAGGGAGGAAACTATGAGATATATTTCTGTTTTCAAAAGGCAACATGAATTTCCTGATAATTTAGAGGTGATAGAAAGTAGAGACAAGTGATGTAGGTTTGTATATTATTCATAATTTATAATTCATGAAGCTTTTTCCTGTACATAATTTCTTTTAATTCATACAATAACTTGGTGAAATCGGTAGTGCTATCATCTCTGCAAAATCAGCCTCTACAAATAGGGCTCAGAAAAGAAAACTCTCCATGATTATTACTAGAAAGTGATGAAGCCATACCTAAAATCTAGGACCTCTAAAACAAACCTCCTTTCCTTGTATCATATGGTTTACTGTTGCAGCAAATGGAAAAGAAGAGCCTCTTGTGATATACATAATAAAAAAAATAGTGATTACAAAATAGCCAATGACTGAAACATAAGAATGACAAGTCTCATCTCTCTCTCTGCTCTTTTAAGAAATCTCCACATTTCCCCCTTTGAAAGTAAAATACAAAGTAATGAAAAAGGCCCTCCTGGTTGCTTTCCATCTCCATGTTCCCTAAATTTACTCCTCGCTCCCTGGATCTGGAGAGTATAACAATCTCTGTAGCATCACAGACGCATGAAAAACAAGCCCCAGTTGTTTTTGACACTATTCTAGATTCTGGGAATAAAGCAGTGAACAAAATGAAGTCCCTGCCCTTATAAGCTTGCATTTCAAGTCCAAATTAAACTATCTCCGAGATTTCTTACACCTCTAAGGTCCTATGGTTCCACCACTAGAGAAAAAGCTTACATTGCAAATGTCCCTAGTAGAGGGACACTTTAATTACCTAAAGGGATCACCTTATAGCCTCAGCATCTAGCATAATGCTTAATGCTCAGTAAACAGAGGTAATCACTATATTATACACGTGGAAACTGAGATTCAAGATGGTTACCTATGGTTAAACAGCTGGTAAGTGGTAGAGCTAAGAATCGCACCCTGACCTAGTACTATTCTATATACTCCTAATAATTTTGACAAAACTGGTTAAGACTTAATTATTAGCGACTATTCAGTTTCTAAAAGTCAGCTACCCAAAACTTTCTTACTGGAGTTTAGAGATGAGATTTAAGAGTTTAGAGATGAAAATACCCTTCAAAGTCGTTTAGTTCTATCAGATAAGGGAACTGATCAGAGAAGGGTAGAAATGTGCCTGAAGTCCTACAGCTAATGCGTGGCAGACCTAGCACTAAAAAACCCAACTCCTCTGATACCTAGCCCAATGTTCTTTTCCATTACCACACTCTCTCTCCTAGGTTCCTTGATGGTAAAAAGGATTTGCTATACCTTTTTTATATTTCTACCAACACTCAAAAACTACACCTAGTATATAAGCTATTGGTATATTGCATTACCTAAAAAATTAACTATAAGGAAATTTTATTTTCAAACCTAACTTATTCTTCTCTTGAAATCTCTCTATTTCAGTTGGACTAGAGAATTTTTAATAGCTTCTGGACCAAGACCTTGGCCTAAAAGATCCTAGCAGGAATTAGCTAAGCTCAATACAGAGCAAGAATAACCCTATCCGAAAACTCTTTCCTCAGAAAAAAAGTATCAAGGCAAGCCCTTCTCAGGTGAGTTTTTCTAGGAAATAACTGGGTGATCCAAAGACTTGCATTTTCGGGGAAAGAAAAACTACCTACTAGCCTAGCTAAAGGGGAAGTTTTCTGAGCTACACTTACAAAGCCAATCTGCTCGGTAGTCCCCTTCGGGACATAGGAGGCTGCACAGGAGCACTAAACAGGGTCACTTTCACTCCTGTTCTAATTCTGCCACTAGTAAATTATTTGACATCAGGCAAATATCCTCTCTGGGATTATTTTACTCATCTGTAAAATAAGAATAATAATACTTACCCTGATTACTTCACAGGGTACTCAGGTAGAACACATGAACTAATGGCCATAAATTCAATTTGAAAAGTATGAAATACCATACAAATGTAAGATAATGCAATTACTTATTAGTATTATTACTTAGAAGCCAGAAAGCCATCTTGCAAAATTAGGTAGAAAGAGGCAGAAGCAGTGTTATAGCAGAAAGATCAAAACTTGGTAGTCACATAGCCCTAGGTATGAATCCAGACTCTGTGACTTTGGCAAGTCGTTTAAACTCTTAAACAAACAGTATCCCCATCTGAAAATGGAATGGTTCTACTTTTAAACTCCCATAAAGAATAAGTAACAAATATTTACATACATACACCTAAAAGTATCTTGCTTATATGGTATAAGATGATATTATTATAAATTTCCTCTTGTAAAGAGCTTAGAACATCAGGGCTTTGTCTAGCATTCACGCCATGTGAACAGTTGAAACATCTGTAATGTCAAGCAGTTGAAGCTGATTTAAAAAGAAAAAATCACCTCCAACAATAATAACAATGGCATCTTTGATCAACGTGCTAAAGCAAAAAATTTAAATGCAAATTAACCCAGTATATTAGCAATTGAGCCAGAGTTTAGGAGCCAGTTCTATCAATGGGTATTTTCTCAGTCACCCAGACAAACTGTTGTGCTTATTTCAAATCCACTGCACTGAGGCTCTCTTTGTGACTGTGGATTGTTGGATTATTGCCTGCATTTCTGTCTTCTGTGAAAATGCCAAATGTATAGAAAATTTCAGTCACCAGATTAAACGTTCAACTTGACAATATATTATGCTGTTTGGTGTCATGTTGACGTCCTATTGATGATGTTCATGACTTTTTATGCCTTTATTTTGTTCTTTGGTTTCAGTAAAAAAGAAAAGTAAAAAGCCCTTAGACTAATGAATTCAGACTCTTTTCAGACAGTGCTGCTTCTCTTCCATGAGATCAGGAAAAGGATATATTTCTGGTTGCAGACATATGTGGTACAGACATGAGATCACAGCTTTAAGCTTAATAGAAGAACATAACAATCTACTCACTGTTTACATTTAGCCCAAAGGGCAGCTGGAAATCACAACCAACCATATGCAGTGCCGAGCAAGTGGTCATGACTTTATTAATAAAGCCGAGCATTAACGAATAAGATTCTGGGAATGGTACAGCGGGGGGCAGGAGTGTCTTACCATAGGCCCCTCTAAGTACTAGGCATAGGGCCCAGGCTATTGTTGAAAATGTCCTTTGGGATTAGACTATTCTCTCTGCCAGGATTTCATTTGCCATCTTTCATATTTCCCAGTTCTCTCATACAGTGTTTAATCAGCTGCTAGGGACTGGTTAAAAAGGACTCCTATTCTTTTTGAATCCTGACATCCTGAAAAGGGAGTGAATTGTAAAATTAGCTACGTACAATTAAATCAAATCACACATAGAGAAATTCTTTTTGTACCATAAAGAACTACTTCAAGTAGAAAAAGAGATGCAAATAATATCTCATTTAATCTTTCTAAGTCTATGACAGGTATAGTAATATTATTCCCAACTATTGATAAGAAACTGATACTAAGAAAGGCTTAAGGATACTACAAGCAAATTGCATAAAGGAGATTTATAGCCAGGTCCAAATCCCATGTTTTCTCTATTCAACGGCTTCCAGAGAACAAATTAATGGATAACCCATGATCTATCATAATTATGTTCTTTCTGCTCTGAGATGCTTACAGATTTACTAGGTAAATGTAGTACTCAAAATGAATCACTGTTTAACACTGAACCCTTTCTCATAAACATCAGTGTCACAATTTCTAAATTTCTATCTGATTCTTTCTTTTCCAAATCTAACAGTAATTTCAGGTCCCAAATTTGTAACCCAAGTACAAAAATCACGGGACAAGTGTTGGAACATAAAACCATCAGAACAACTTATAAGCTTTCAACAAAGTGAGTTGACCTTACTGGGTCAGCAAAAATTAAACTATCAATAACACCCATAAAGATGACTGCTAATATAAGCGGTGCAAAAATCAGAAGTTTGTTAGCATAACTAGTTCATCCAAGTGAAGTGGATTAAGGTGTAGTAAGTAGAGAAGAGAAATCTGAATCCGAAATCCACCTCCTCAGACTAGGTTTAAGGTATAGTTTGGATTTCGCTGAAGCACATTTTGCTTCTGTGTGGGTTCCAATTTTAGATTTGCTTTGTTTCTGAAACATAAGTTAAATTCCTTATGAAGTACATTGTATTATCTTATTTTATTGGAATTATCACTGTCAGGCTAAATATACCTCAGTTTTCCATTGAGCCCAATATGAGAACTGCCACTGGGAGCCCAAGTCATTCACACAGTTATGACACAGAATGCAACCACATTTTCTCTCTTGGGCTTAAAGAACAGGCTCACAAACCACGGACAGTAATGTATAACCACAACACAAGACAAAAGGAAGAGAGAGAATGGTCTGGTGAAGTATTAGAGTTATCTTAGATAATTATCCCAAGCAATCACAGATCACCTTAGAATACAACTTTCAATCTCACCCTCAGCTTAGATACATCACACTATGAAAATGAGTGATTAACAAATATTAGAGAAGTGTGAACAGAAGTCATAATGGCCAGCATTTCCAATAGACTAAATATTGATATTAGCATAAAGAGAAATTGTTGTCTAGCACTTCTAGGTAACATATATACAGAAACATAAAGCCTATGTACATTATAAAAGTAACTTTCCTTGAAAGTATTAGAGATAATATACTATTCTTTTAACTATTTGCCACAAAGTAATTCTTCAATTAGCTAGCATTTCTATTTTGTTTTACAAACTATAGCAGGCAACAGACACATAGCAGAAGACAAATACTAGACAATTACAAAAAACTATAAATTTCTAAATATCTAAATTCATTAAAATTTCAGATAAAAAGTGAACAGATGTCTTTTCAACAAATGGTGCTGAGAAAACTGGGTATCTACAAAATAATTGAGTTGAACCCTTACCTTACACTATACATAAAAATTAACTCAAAATGGATCAAAGACCTAAACTTAAAAGCTAAAACTATAAAACCCTTAGAAAACAGGGAAAATCTTTATGACACTGGCTTTGCAATGATTTCTTGGATATGACACAAAAGCAAAGGCAACAAAAGAAAAGTAGATAAATTGGACTTTATCAAATTTAAAAAACTCATGTGCATCAAAGGACACTATCTGGAGAGTGAAAAGACAGCCCATGAAATGGGAGAAAATATTTTCCAAGTAATATTTCTGATAAGGGATTAATATCTAGAAAATATAGAGGAGTGCTACAACTCAACAACAAAAGAACAACCCAATTCAAAAATCGGCAAAGGATTTAAATAGACATCTTTCCAAAGATCTACAAATGGCCAATAAACATATGAAAATATGTTCAACCTCAACAGTCACTAAGGAAATGCAAAACAAAACCACAATGAGATACAATATCACACCCATAGGAAGGCTATTAACAACAACAGCAACAACAAAATAGGAAAATACTATTTTCCCCTCCTATGGCTAATTCTCTTACCTTCTTCAAGTCTTTGTTTAAATGTCATGAGTCCTACTCTGATCATCCTATTTAAAATTGCTTCCTGTACCATCAGCTTGCCTTATCCCACTCTCTATTTTTGATAGCATTTACAAACTAATATACTATATCATTTACTTATCATGCTTATTGTTATATGTCTTTCATCTATAATATAATGTCCATAAGAACTAAAGTTATTTATTGTATTCGCTAATGTATTTTAAGTGCAAGAACAGTAGTACCTGGCACATTATAAATACTCAGTAAACATTTTCTGAATGAATTAACTAATTTTTTGCCTAGAGACAGAAAATAGCTTAAAAGTTTTGAAAACCAAATCATTCTTAAAATTAATCAGTTTTTATCATCTCCAACATCAAATATTATCTTCCATTTAGCATCAATAAATACCAAAGTACTATGACTTAAAATGTAAAGTATTCTACTTCACTGAACATTTCAATGAAATAAGGGCTCAAATTTATTGATATCTTAACATTCAGAATAAATGCCAGTTATTTACTTATTGTCTCTTGACTCATATCACTCTCCAATTCTCTGTTCTGTGATTCTGGGGCACTGTATTTCCCAGGCTCCCTTGCCAGCTGGCTTCCAGTTAGGTTCTGCCAATGAGAAGGACTAGTGGGACATTAGAAGGTGGGAGGAGGAGAGAAAAGAGTTCCTTTTTCCATCTCTTGTCAGCATCCCTCCATCAGCAAAATACACTGATGACGGTACCATTTTCCATTCCCACCAGCAATGGCTTCTTTTAGCACTCCCAATACCAGCTGCCTAACCCCCGCAGAGATACCAGCACCAGCTGGCCACACTTCTCTCAGTGATTAGAGCATAAGCCATGCCATGTTTCCCTCAGTGGTCTGAGCACCAGTCACTCAGTACGCACTGTCCCAAGAGGCCCAAGCCCAGTTACACGCTTTTCCAAGTTCCTAGGTTCAAGTAACCCAGTTTCTTCCATTTCACTCTACCAGCCCTTTGGCTTGTAGCTGCTCCCTACAGCTAATAATATCTAGGTTACCTCAGCTTCCTTTTTTGCTTCTTCGGCTTTCGGATACCTGTGTAAAAAATTCCCTCAATTAAATCTCATGTATTTGAATGGTTTATCATGATTTTTGTTCTCCTGACTAGGTGTGACTCTACATTATAATATTTCAGGCAAATCAAAAGATTGACAACAGATTTTCATCACCCAGAATTAAACATAATAGAGATTTGTTTCCTTACTATCTTAACCAAAGAATGAGAAAACAGGTGTTTCAAATAAGACAAATAACAGATTGAGATCTAGAATTACTATGCTCATACCTGTACACTCTCAGAGTTGTAAATTTTTATCTCCAGTCCACGCCTCTCCTGCCTGATCCACATCTACATTTGGATATCTAGAATGCATCTCAAATTTAACATGTCCAAAACGGAGCTTCTGATTATTTCCTACAAATTGGTGCCTCCAAAGCCTTTCCCATCTCATTTAACGGCAACTCTAACCTTAGAGCTTCTTGGGCCAGAATCCTAGAATCATTCTTGATTCCTTTCTTTCTCTCATCATTCAAATTCAATCTGTTAGAAAATACTGTTAGTTCTTCATTCAAAATATGTTCAGAATATAACTGCTTCTCACCAACTCCACTGCTACTCCAAGCCACCAATAATTCTCACTTGAATTAGTATACTAGCCTTTTAAGTAGTCACTCTGCTTCCACTCTTTTGTGTCCCTATAATTTATTCTCAGCAACAACCAAAGTCACCCTTTTAACTTAAGACAAATAGCACTCCTTTGTGAACAGATTAAGAACTACAAATTGGTAGTTACAAAATACTCACAGGGATGTAAAGTACAGCATAGGGGATATAGTCAATAATATTGTAATTACTATATATAGTGCCAGGTGGGTACTAGACTAATCGGGGGAATTGCTTAGTAAATCATATAAATGTCTAACCACTATGCTGTACACCTGAAACTAATATAAAATAGTGAATCTCAATCGTAATTGAAAAAATATATATTACATTGTTATATATAATACATATAATCACTTCTCTCAAAATGTTCCAAAGGCTCCCCATCACACAGAGTAAAAGCCAAAATCCTCACAATTATCTACAAGTTCCTATATGATCTGGTTCCTGTTACTTCCCTCATTTCGATTTCTATTAGTTTCCCCTCCTCACTCACTTGTCTCCAGACATTCTGGTCTCTCCTGGTTCCTTGAACATCCAGGAATATTTCTATCTCAGAGTCTCTGCTTCGGCTCCTCCCTCTCCCTGGAACACTCTTCTCCAGACATATGCATGATTCCTTTGCTGTTACTTCAAGTCTTTGGGCAAATATTTTCTTCTAAATGAGACCTTCCCTCACCATCCTATTTAAAACTGCACACATCTCCATACTAGGCACTCCCTATTCCCATTCTTTGTTTTATTTTTCTCCATAGCATTTATCCTATGACTTACCATATAATAATTTACTTTAATATATATATATATAATATATAATATATAATATATATATAATATATAATATAATATATAATATATATAATATATAATATATAATATAATATATATATATATATTACCTTTCTCCCTCCACTAGAATATAAGCTCTTTGAGGGCAGGAATTTCTGTTTAATTTATCGATATATCTTTAATGCCAAGATGGTGCCTGGCACATAGTAAGTGCTTAGTAAACAATTGTTGAATGAAACTCCAAACTCCAAAGCACCAAAGAATGAATATAAACAGACAAAGAAATACATTATGACATATATATATGCATATGTATATATGATCTTGACTATAATCTGAAGAGTAAAACTATATTACAAACTCTAATGCTGTAGTAAGTACTATACCAAAATTATTATCCTTTTCAATCAAAATCTCAAAATGCATTTATAATCCTTCTACATAATATATGGAAGCTCTCTAGCACAGTGTTTAATAGTCAGCCTACATGACTTACATTAGCACTTCAGCATCTACTAACTCTGTGACCCTGGGCAAGTTACTTGACCTCTGTGCCTCATTTTCTCCATTATAAAATAGTAACAATAACAAAAATAAAACCTAGCTCATAGATATTGTGTAAAGGATTAAATTATGTAACACATTTAAAGCAATTTAGCACAGTGCCTGGCCCAGAGATAATATTCAGTATATGTCAGCTATTATTATTATTATTATTATTATTATTATTATATATAAGGCACCTATCTAATGCTTGTTGAAAGACAAGTAAATACTCTAAAATTCAACATTTTTCACTGCTTGAATTTGTCTACATTGCAAGCTTACAAAAAGCAAGAATCATATTTTACACTTCTTTATATCTGTCTTAGTTCTGAGCACTTTTATTAAACCTACTAAAAATATCAAGTTACAAAAGCCAGGTTAGTCAAGATGACCAGAATAAATAACATAGGGGGGAAAAACACAAGTTTTTCAGTTTTGGCACCTCATGTTATTATACTATGTGTGATACTAAAGTATACTAAAGCATATCTAAGATTTTTAATAAATATACTAAAGACTTTTTTTTAATTGTACAATAGAAATACATAGATTTTCTAGCAGAAAAAAATAATGATATGATGGATGTTAATTAAAGTTACTGCCGTAATCATGTCACAATATATGTAAGTCAAGTCATTACGCCTTAAACTTATAAAGTGATGTATGTCAATTATATCTCAATAAAACTGGGGGGGGGGGAGATATGATTAACTAATAGCAGAGGAAGAAAAGGCAAAAAGAGAGGGAAAGTAGAGACACATGGCAGGCTTTAAAACTGAGGATTCAACCAAATCAAGGCCATGCGCGTCATAAAGGAAAATTGAACACCAACAAAGACAAGTTGACAGCTAAGAGTTGGACTTGGTTGGAAAGGCTGCTTCTCCAGAAGATCACTCAAAGATAAGCCCAGTTGAGAGAGAACAATAATAACTCCAAAAGAAGTAAACAGTTAACTACTGGTCACAAGAAGCTGAAAGTCTTTCACAAAATGAGAACTACAGGAGAATTAAAAGAAAAGTAATAGAAGGATAAAATTATCATTAGCCATCTTTGAAATGTTGATAGACAAAGCCAGTATAGATTAGTAACTTTGACATCACTGGCTAGACACCTGGCTGGAATATCTAGAATGGAAAGATTTTTAATAAAAAGTTTAATTAAGGATCTTATATAGAAATATGTTTTCTTTTACTATAAACCCCTACTCATCACTTTGGTGACATTTTATCGTTGTTGTTGTTTTTTTTTCTAATGCTATAAGAACTCACATTAGTTCATGTAAATTATGTTCAGAATTTGCCATAGTCATATGACACACTACTTTTTAATTCTATACTAATGTAATGTCATAGTGTGTAGATTTATTTGTCAAGAACAATGGGAAAGAAAAGTGGCATTGTGCAGAATATTATTCATAGTAGTATGTTAGTATATGAATGTGAACATCTATGAGCACCAGTGCACAAAAAGAATATAACTTTATCATCGCATTATATTTATGACACAAAATATTTGAACTTTATGTCCCTAACATGATTCCATCATTCAGAAATAGAATGGCAGCCACAAAGGACAATTCATAATATGTAATTCTGCATTTCTACAAAATATAAAGAAATAAATTCTAGATACATCTTTAAACAGAGATGTGTCAGTAGCCAATCTAAGGAAATGGGCTCTTCAATTTCTGTACCACTGTTTGAAGTCTCCTCCTTTAACTCACTCCTTCTTTCATACTTTGTTCTTTTCCCTTGGTCCAACTTCCTTCTTTGGGTTACTCTTTCACTACTAAGTAACTTAGCCTCCTATTCTATTAGACAGTTCTTGTTATCTACAACATCTTCCTCGACTGCTCTGGAAATAGAGTATCTTATGAGTAAATGATGCAGCATCACACCTGAGAATTTAATTGATGGGTTCCTATAATTTCCAAAGGTACAATCATACCCAGGCATTACCCAAATTTATTGCAAGTATGTGGTTTTATAGTTTACTCTATAACTTAATTCTATAATCTTCAAGAAAGAAAGTATATAACAAATAGGTTGAAAATATATCATATATCCTGTATGTTATCAAATAACTCTGAAGGAAGAACGAAGGAAGAAGGAAGGAAGGAATTCACTTATCTTTACTAATACAGCCTCTAAACCCTTGGTATATTTTTAAAATACTCAAAGATATGCACTTTGACCATTCTTTAACTCAATCCAATTTCTACAGCTTCTATGCAGATCTCACAACATTACACTGCACCATAATTATCTAAATCATAAAATCAAATCTTGCTTCCTCTGAGCTCCCTATATGTCTGCCATGGTATGAATGTTTGTGCCTCCCCCAAAACTCATATGTTGAAACCCTAACCCCCAAAAGTGAAGGTATTAGTACACAGGGCGCTTGGGAGTGATTAGGTCATGAGGTTAGAGCCCTAACAAATGTGATTAGAGCTCTTATAAAAGTAAGCCCACAGAGATCCCCAGTCCCTTCTACCATACAATGAGAAGTCTGTGACCCAAAAGAGACCCTCACCTGACTTTGCTGGCACCCTGATTTGGACTTCCAGCCTCCAGAACTGTGAAAAAGAAATATCTATTGTTTACGAGCTACCTAGTCTGTGATATTTGTTATAGAAGTCCAAATGGATTAAAACAATGCTTCTTCACATTCAGAACATCTTGAACTGCATATGCACATATCTGCAACCTACCTCTTATAAAATATAGAAAGTCCTATAAAAACCTACCTCCCCCTCAAAAAAATATCAGAAAATCTGCAAAACCTACTCAGAATATTTTCATTATCGGGAACTCATATTTTCAGTTCATTAGAATCTCTATTAATTATAACATATAAGTACTCTGAGATATGCTATCATTGATTCATAGGCTTGTAGCCTTTGTTTCCAACCCCTTAGCATTCTAATTAATTTTTTAGCAATACAAATAGTGTTTCAAATATCACATCTGAAATATACTTTTAAAACAGAAAAAATAATTATTTTGTATTCACGTCTTTACCATTTTCTCCTTTCTAGCATTTTAAAAGATTTATTCCACACCCTCTGCTTAAAAATGGGCCATAGTATGATTCGAATATTGAAAATAATGTAAACTGATAAAGCAAGTGATAAGGTTTTTGTTTCGTTTTGTTTTTACAATGTAGAAAACAAAAACAACTGATGTGGCAAAAGAAAATGCACCTGTCATGAATTTGCTCATTCTATGCTGTAGCCTCTACTCTTGGACAATGCTTTACTGCCTGTAAAACCCAAGAAATAGTAAAGTAAAATTGCTTTTGAAGTCCAGCCAAATACTTCAAAAGAAATGACAAGTTTCACTGTTATTCCTTTCATGTTCATTCTCTTTCCCTCTTTTTCTCTCCCTCCCAGGCCTGGTCATTCTCTACCCTTCTCCCTCTTCTCTTTGTCTTATAATTATTGAAACTTTCCTATTTCGTATCATTGTTTTTTAAGAAAAAAAGGACAAAGATAGTCAAAAATCACAGGATTAAAGTATGAAAGTCAAACTTAATGCTACATTATGCCTATAACAACTTTTAAGAATGGAACTTAAAAATAAAGGGTTATCTAACCAAAAAATGACTACTGTCTTGAGGTCTTATATGAGAAGATAGGTAAAATTTCATCAACTTATATAAAAAAGAAATCTCAAAAGCTCACTATTTTAACTAACATTTCTTAAACCCTTTTCAAACTTTACTAGTGCACACCAATTATTTTTTCAGCCTACTCACATGAAAGTAACATCATCTTCTATTCATCAAACCTAATCTTCCCAGCTAAGGTTAGATATATTTTATCTCTGAACCAAAGAGTGTTACAACTAAAAGGAAAGTGAGGCCCAGAGTGCTTAAACAACCTGCTCAAGCATGTAACTAGTTACTAATTAGTAGCAGAAAGAATTGGGAATATAATCCAGTTCTCCAAACTTCAAAGCACCAAAGGTTTGGGACTAGAATCCAGATCTCCAAACTCCACAGTGCTGAGCATTACACAGAAGAGACAGAAGAAACAGCACTGGTCCTAAAGAACTAAATTTCACTAAAAATCTATAGTTGCATACTTTTCTGATGAATAATATATGATTATAGTAATAAAGCCAAATGCAGATCTAATTCACACTGAATTAAAAAAAAACAATTTGAATAATCTCAAGTAATTTACATATAGTTTTAGCATACAGAGTGTGATTTTTTTTTTCTCCCTGGATCTATACCTCTGCATTAGATTGATTTAAGGTCAATATTAAACTAGAATCGAAAAAAAAAAAACTGGCAAAGAGTGAGAGTAGAGATGAGAGTGAGACTAGGAAGAGAGAGGCATGCTGGCTGTCAAGGGGAAGTCATCCCAGGATTATGAAATTGTTGTACTCAACGCTCGACACATAATCCATTCATGTTTGATAGAGAACTAGCTGTAATTATAAGTGGAATCCTTCACCCACTTCCTCCACCCTCCTGCCTTTAAAATGGTTAAAGTCTCATTTCAAAAGGTGGGTACTGGTAATAAGAAAAAAACATAAGGAAATTGGGTTTTTAAATCATAGCACTCTTGTTAAGGGTAAGAGTGTCACACGATCTTTGTGAGATTAAAGTAAAGAAAATGAGGAAAGAATTCTTCATGGTCATCATTGAAACCCGTGACTACATTCTGTAGACCCAGCATAGAGCAACTTAAATCTCCCCAGGCAATTGTTGAAAACGAGGAAAACCTATTGCACTACCAATGGAACATTTCAGACTCCAGAGCTGACAACTGTCTCTCTTTAACACTCACTAAACATAATAACCCTGACAGAAAGAAGATGAAAGGGGAAGGGGGAGATAGGGAAAGAGTGTGAAGAATAAAAGGAGAGAAAAAGAAAAGAGGAAAAAAGGTGGTAAGGGGTACTATTTTTCAGGAAACTAAACTCCCTTAAAACAATCTACGAAAAAATCTTTTATATAGAAATAAAAGTCAAGTTGTTAATTACAGAGATATTAAAGTTGTTGGTATTTGTTTCTAGGCAAAGTGGATTTCACTTTTTAAAATATATTGACAATAATTATGCCATCATGATTGAGCCATATTCTCTTTTTATAATATGTACACTACCATCAAGACAGAATTAAAGAAGACTGAAAAGCGAATAAATAGATCAACAAAAACTGAAGGAATCAAGGTACTTAAAGCTCTTTGTTGATTAGCTTCTTTTCATCCAACTACTCAAACTGTAATGTTAGTTCACTTTCTTGTTTAAATCTCAGTTCCCAGGTATGCAACATGAATTGTTTTTCTCCAACAAAAACTGTAGCTTAAAGCCAGTTGGTCATAGGAATGAGGCTGTTCATGCTAGGTAACTGTGAAAATATCTAGTTGCTCTTTAATTTAAAAAAAAAATACTAAAATTGGGGAGACACTCGAACTAAGTAATCAGCATTTGTTTTTCTCAGAAGAGAGGAAGAATTGACTTTATAATATAAAGAAAGAAGAAAAACAATTTAGGACCTGGAGAAAAAAAGCTACTTGAAGACACTAAATAATATTTATTGTATTTATTGTATTATTGTTATTGTTATTACTATTACTATATTATCTGGTTCCCTACACATGCGACTCTGCTCAAGCATGTGGAATGAAATTTACATAAATTTTTTAATATCCTATAGGGACAATGTCATATATTGTACTCTAAATTCATCAAATTTAATGTGTTTCTTATCTCCTTCATACTCAGGAAATATAAACAAGCATTGAAAAAGTAAAAACATTTCTTTCACTATAAAATATTAACTTCAAACTCATTAGATATTGATATTGCACCTTACACTAAGGAGACAAAGAAGAAGGTGATCACAACAGTATGGTTTCAAACTGTTGAGAGGAATATAAATTGGTGCATTCTTTCAGGAAGGCAACTTTGCAATATATCAGAAACATTAAAAATACTCTTTGAACTAGATTTTAGATGTCTAGGAATTTATTCCAAAGAAGTGATCATAGTGGTATTCGAAGATATATTGAATAAGTTCATTGAAGTATTGCTTATGATAAAGAAAAAATTAAAACAACCTATATTTTTAACAGATATCAGTATATTTAATAATTACTCAACAATTTGTGTTGAGTGCCTATTATGTGCTAAGCAAAGTGGATTCGTTAAAAGCGTATCCTTAAAGTTAAAATACAATGCACCAATTTAAAAAAACATATGATCCCAATTTGTTTTATAAATTTAGTATACTTCTATAGAAATGACAAAGTTTTTTGGGAGAGATAATAAAATTATTCTAACATTTATCTGATAAATGCTTAAGAAAATCAATTTGGAAAAATCTAATTCAATTAAAAATATATCAAATCTCATTCAATAAAATTGTACCATATGAATAACCAGATTGATCAACAAAAGAAGTTGAAAAATAAACACCAATATCTTTAGTCTATGATAATTGTAGTGTATACAAGAAGGATTATATAACTAATATTGCTGGAACAACTGGTTCTTTATATTCTAATTGCACATTGCACAGCAAAATAAGTTCCAGATGGATTTAAAAACTAAAAGTGAAAAAACAAAACCATGATATTGTTGTAATAAAATATATGTGAATATTTATGTAATTTTTAGTGGGAAAGATATTCTTAAAAGTGATACCAAAGGTAGAAACTCAAAAGGAAAAAAATAAAACTTTAGATTTAATGAGAGAGAATTGATTTACTACAAATTTTAACTGAAAGACAAAGTGTCAAGAATGGAAAAGAATAACCATCATATATGATAAAAGGCTAATATTTTTGGCACAATAGAGAACTCTTACAAATCGGTAAGAATTAACTGCCCATTAGAATAATGCACACTACTTTGTGTTGGACTGTTCTAAATATTTGATACATACATGTTCATTCATTCCATTCTTGCCACAACCCTATGACATGTGAAAACCTTACAGATAAGGAAACTGAGGCACCGAGAGATTAACTAAACACTTAAGGGTATAGAGCTGATAAATACTGATTGTAGAGTCAAAATTCAAACTCTGTCATTAATACTCTGACTCCAAAAATCTATTCTACTTTGCAAAGGATATGAGCAAGGAATTTATGGGGGGAAAAAAAGAAAGACAAGAAATGCAAATGAACAATAAACAAATGAAGAAATATTCCATTTCACTACAAAAGAAATACAAGTTATACTAAAAATAAGCTGCCACTTCTGTCATATTGGCAATGGTTGAAAATAATGACAATAACATATGTAAGCACGAATGTGACAAAATGAATACTGTCATATACTGCTGTTAAGAGTAAACTGGTTCAGCCTTTCTAAACAGCATTTTGACAATATAAATCAAATGCCTTTAAAAAATGATTACACAACAATTCATTTCTAAGAATTTGAACAAAAGAAATCATTGGAGTTGTGTACAAAGATTGAGCTACAAAGAAGGTTGTTGCAATGTTGGTAATAATAGTAGAAAATCAGAAATAATCTACTTATAGATGATCAGCTAAACTATGAAATGTCCACAAATAGAATAGTATGCAACCATTAAAAATAATGATGTAAAAGAAGAGTGGTATCATGAGAAAATGTAAATAACATGATACACTGTTGAATACGAAAGATTATAAAGCATTTGTTCCCATATGATTCCATTTTTGTTCAAATAGGAGATATAGATATAAACATGAGAGAGAGAGAGAGAGACATAAAATTTTAATGACTTGGGAAAAAATAATCATGATATGCTAACTTTTAAAAAATATTTTGCAAAAGAGCATTGCAACAATATACCATTTTTCTTTTGAAAAATATGTGAGTCTAAGTAAAAAAAAAAAACTTCTAGGATACAATCACTATAAGCATTTTGAGGTAGCTCCAAATGTCTATACAAAACAAATTTTGGGGGGGTTTCCTTTTTATATTTTCCAAATTTTCTCCAATAATCATGGATTTTTAATCAGAGAAAGCAATGAGAAAGATATATTTTACACTTTTCTCCAAATCCATTCTAACTTTTTAACAAGCCAATAATCTATGGAAAAGCAAAAAAATAACATACTGACTTCTTCTTGTTAAAACAGACACAAAAAGACATGCTAGTATTCTATCCAATCAGAAATTTTATTTAAAGTTATGTAAGTGCACTATATCAAGCTGAGAATGAGCCCTACAAGGCAATCAGACAAGTCTCCTTGATGTGTATCATCTATTTGATAGGTAGATATAGCAAAATAAAATAATTAAAAATGGTTAAGCAGATGATTCAAAACAAATTTGCTGACACTGGTCACCAATACGGCAAGACAAAAAAAAAAAAAGGAGCAGGAATCAATTATTTGACTGTGTAGCATTACTAAAAGTTCTGCCCCAGATTTCTAAATATAGGTGATCTTGAGCAAGTCAATTAATCTCACCAAGTTTTAGATTCCTCGGCTTTAAGCCTACAGTAAAGAGAGAGAGAGAGATGAGAGAGAGAGAGAGAGAGAGAGAGAGAGAGAGAGAGAGAGAGAGAGAGAGAGAGAGAGAGAAAGAAAGAAAGAAAGAAGAAAGAAAGAAAGAAAGAAAGAAAGAAAGAAAGAAAGAAAGAAAGAAAGAAAGAAAGAAAGAAAGAAAGAAAGGAAGAAAGAAAGAAGGAGAAAGAAAGAAAGAAAAGAAAAAAAGACTCTTTGGCTTTACAATTACAGTAAAATTTATACAAATGTAAAGAATTTTTACATGATTGAGCTAATATAAACCCTGAAGTAGCTCCAAAATTAGTATCTACTTAAGGAGAGATGAAGACAGTAATGACATGAGACAAAAAGAATTTTTTTTAAAAAAAGAAAGAAGATAAAGAAAGAAAAGGGCTGACATCCTTGACAAAAAAAAAAAAATTTCTTTTATAGTGCATCAAGGCTCAGGAAAACTTAGTAGCTGTTTTCTGTTTTCAGAAGGTTAGAGGAACTGGGGACCAAATTTCAGAATTTTGGCTGTGAGCCCCAATTCTAATCATCCATTAGCACTTCTCCACATGGAGAAGCTGATATAGCATCAACAAATTCTTTATCAAAATCAACACTTTGTAACACTGAGAAATTAAAAGTGCTGTAATCTATAAATGGCCCAGCCTGTTCTGTTAAAACTTTATCCCAATTGGACACTATGTTTAAAAGTATGTTCAAGAAATATTTCCCTTTATCTTTGCTACAATTTTGAAGTCATACATATTTTCTTCCATCTCTTAGTTTGCTTGTCCTTATAACTTTGTATATGATATTTACATATATTCTTTATAGAAATATGCATAATGCAATCTTATTTTTCCTACTAAGGGAGAAAACATGCTTTACATGTTTTATGTTTCAGTACAAAGTTCTCCAGTCCCTTACATCAACCATCAACTTTCACTAACTTTCCATCTCAAAATTTCACCTTCTTTCCTCATCTCCCCCTCTGATCCAAATACACACACACACACACACACACACACACACACACACACACACACACACGATGCAGAGGCCTAATGCCAGACTTTTTAAAAATAAACAAGTTTAACATAAAATAACCTGCAGGTGATGAAGTTGTAAACTGCTTCCCAAAAAGAGGTTGTTAAGGTAGTAAAAGAAAGCATTAGACATCCTAATCAAAGTTTTGTAATTTTTTTCTAAGTCAATGTTATCATCCATAATAATAAACCACCATTACAATAATCCAGTTCTCAAGTTAATCATTCTAAAAGGGAAGCAACAAGCCTTAAAAAAGTCAGCCTATCAAAATGTTTTCTTGTTTACCTTATTACAGGTTTTTTGGATATTTCAGGGTTGCTTCTCTCCTAACCATCATCCAACTATCCAATAAACACCTTTGTCAAACACACTATCTCTTTAGCTCATAAATAACAACATCCCTGGCTCCTGTACACATAAAGAACAACCTAAATATTTGGTCAAATACCTTGACTTCAGGAATCAGCTTCTCCCCTTTTTCCTTTGGTGGCCGGAGTATCTTCATCTGAAGCCTCTATTGCTGTCATTATTTCTAATTTGAAATCATCCTCTACCTCCACACCCTTCCACGAAGGAAACATAGCTTTTATCTTTGTCTTGCACATGCACACCATAGTGGGAGTTAAAGAGTAAATTACCATTTGCAACTCTCTTTCAATAAAAAAATAGCAAATAAACAAGGAGTTTTTTCTATTGCAGGATACCAATGCACATTCAACACTCAAGTGAACTGTTGAACTGCACTGTTACCCTATTTGCTTAACTTTCAAAAAGTAGAGAAAATCTCATAACTTGAAGATAAAGAGATGTTATATTTTATACCCACATGAAGCTTGTATCCATTCTGAACAAAATAGTGTAACTTTGGATGTTTCTGTGCATAGGTCCAAGAAATGGACCTAAAATGAAGTTACAGAGTTCACTGTGAGGTCATTGCCAACTTCAGGGTAAGTCTTAATAAGAGAGTGAAT
The DNA here is from genome assembly GCF_014176215.1 of Rousettus aegyptiacus. Taxonomy (NCBI): domain Eukaryota; kingdom Metazoa; phylum Chordata; class Mammalia; order Chiroptera; family Pteropodidae; genus Rousettus; species Rousettus aegyptiacus. The sequence goes on from NW_023416308.1 coordinate 87,978,652, forward strand.
GACAGAAGGTGCTTTTAGGTAATTTGAGAAATGAAAAGTAAAATGTTTTGATAGGCAAAGACATAATATTGTTAGCAGTTTTTACAGAACCCTGAGAATGAAAAATGGTTAAAAATTCAAATAAAAATAATAGCTAATACTTGTAAAACACTTATGCAACAAACATTATTTTAATTCCTTTACTTAAATTACTTACATTGATCCTCAAAACAAACAATCTATATAAGAGTAGATATTTTTACATAGATAATTATTATCACTATCCCCATTTTACATATGAGAAACTAGGCACAAAGAAATTAACTTGTCCAAGAATGTACTAGTAATGGTGGTGTCAGGATTTTAATCTAGGCAGATAAACTTTAAAAATTAAGTTCGTAAGCATCACTTAACCTCTTAAACACTATAAGAGAATCTAATTGAGGCTTTTTGTTCCCTGAAATTACCACTTTCATTTCATGTATAATTAGAAATATACATTGAGATTAAAACCTGTTTCTCTAAGAAATGTAGCTAAGAATGAGTAATACAATGGTGTTTTGGCAAATTGCTGTATTAACTTCTGTAGAATTCCATAAATTAGAACCTTCTGATGTAGGGAAATTTAGCAAAGAATACACTCATGATTCTAGAAATTATGAAATAGAGGCTTATTTAACAATAAAAATTATTCCTTCCTTGCTAGATTTTTTTTCTTGTTAGATTTTTTAGCTTCATTCTTTTAGGATTAATTTGCCCTAAATATTGAGTTCCTTAGACACTTCCACATGTATATCACTATATTTCTCCATAGAATTCTTATATAGCAACATCCCTACAATAAAGCAATGAGGAGAATTAGAAAGGAAGCAAAACCCAAAACAGATGTCTATAGATAATACACTAAAGCTTATTTACTTTTCTTAAAGGAGAATTCCTGGACTCGGAATCTATTTACCATTACCTCAAAGATAATACAGCACTTTTAATTATTTGAGAAGGACACCTGGGCTCAAATCCTAATTCTTCCTCCATTTACTAATAGTATGATCTTGGGCAAGTTACTCAACTTCTCTGAGTCTAGGTATTTTTTTTTATCTGTAAAATAGTCCACCCTACTGGAGTGTTACAAGGATAAACCCAATTGACATAGTATATTAAAGTTCTTAGCGTAGTGCCTACCATATAGTAAGTGCTCGATAAAGGTTCTTTGTTATCTAAAAAAATTGAACTAATAACCATTCAAAGACTTATTGTGATAATCAAATAGCATAATCTGTGTGAATGCATCTATATTTTTGCTGTAGAACAGAAAGTACCTCTTAAAATATTCGTTTCCCTATCATCTAATTTAACAGCTCACAGCTGAATAGAAATAGCAGCTTATAGAAATATGGAAGGATGATTGATATTACTAGAGGCAAAAACACTAATTACAGAGAAATGACAGCTTAAAGTCTGGAAACAAAGGTAAAGACAGGAAACCCAAAATGCAAACGCAGGAACTCAAAAAGCACAGCATTTTGGGGGCCACTCGATACATAGACAAAGAGACTTAAAAGACTGTCAACTCTAGTAGCAGCTCAGGCATCAGATGTTCATAACTGGATATGATATAATCTCTTACTATATATAATATACCAAAATTTAGGGGCTATCTCTAGTAATGAAGTTATGATTTTAAATATTCTCTCCTTTAACTTTTCTATATTTTCTAAACAATAAGCTATTTTGAAAATCAAATTGTATAGGTAAATTGTCAAAATAATGTTAGTGCTTAAAGAGTCAGTCTTTAGAAACTAATACATGAGTGTGTAATAGAGGTATTATTAACTCATTCTGTATTGAGTTCCTTATTCCAATAGCCTACATTGATCATAGTATAATAAAGGTATTACGAAAACGTAACTGATGTGAAAATTTTATTAAACATTGCATAATAAATTCATTTGAAAAAGAAAAAAATGTTAAAAGCAGATTCATCTTGGAGGCACTATTTTAAATAGCAGTCAATATCAACACAAAGCCACATATGATTACCTCTATCTTTGCTTGCAACAATTTTGACACGCCCTCATTTTTAGGGTAAAAAAAAAAATGTTTAAACAACTCTAGGGAAAGAGGATAATAAACTGATAAAATGGAGAAAATTCAAGAAGCACAGTCATGAGTGAAATGTACTTTTTTACCTTCTAAAATAGAAATTAGAATGCTTTAGGCAAATTTATATATTACTGAGTAATTGCTGACTGAACTGCTGAAAAAGGCAGCAGCACAAAAGGCAAATTAATATATCAGAAATGAACCTAGGACTATTTTTTTCTTTCTGATCTATAGTGTGTATCTCTCTTTGAAACTGTCCCACTGAATACTACACACACTCACTAGAGAACATGCCAGAGAGCTATATAGCAGATTCTAGAGGACTCTTTCATTTTGAAAAAGTACTTCTCAGAAATATAAAACATTTTCTTGTTTCTTCATAACCAGAGTAGAAGAATAAACAGGCACAAAGTACTGAGACCCTGGAAACTCAATTACTTTAAATATTGGTATTATCAGTGGTAGTAATAGTACAGTGCTAGTACAGATTTAAGATGGACTAAATAAAACACAGTGGCACAGCTGATGTACAGCATAATCAGGACTAGAATTTAGACAATGTGGTTCCTCATTCTCCATTAATATTCATTTCACCCTTTCCATAATTCCCCCTAAAACTTGATATCTCCCGATCTAATTGGCACTTTAGATTCAGCTGTGACTACTTCATTCCTTTTCTTGGACTCCGATTGTCAGTGGGCTAAAGGCAATGGACATCATTAATGCCAGAAACATCTATATTTTATAATAAAAGGAGGGCGAGTCTAAATCATACTTGCAAATTGTTTTCTGAAGTGCATTTTCTTTGGAAAACAAACACAAATGCTCCTTAGGTGTGCTTTACTCTCAGTAGTGTTATTATTTTCATGCCTTATTTCTATCACTTAAATATACAAATAATATAATGTTAAATATTTCCATCACTGTTTACTTTCAATAAACAGGAAAGTGAAGAAAAATAAAACAAATATCTTTCCTTCAGTATTATGTTTATCAGCATATTTTAATCCATTTTAAATTGGATATATTCAAGTTTTAGAAATGCAAACTCTTGTGACCACAAGAGACACTTAGTTTTTCATGGTGCTTAAAGGATAGAGGGCATAATAAATAAGTTTTTGGTTCTAACTCGTTTTCTGTTCTTTCGAATTAATTAATGCTGTGGAAATCTCAGACAACTGCTATATCATTTGTGACTGAATTGAATCCAAAGGAGAAAAATATGTAAAACATTATTTAATTAAAATTTTCTTTTTATTTCCTCTCCCACTTCCTATCCTACTAGCTAATAGTCAAAATAAAAGGATGGTTCCATGTCTGTTGCTGTCAAATTAATTGCCTTCGGCCACTTTAGTATATCTTCAGACATCTATCGTTTCTGGAGCCATATTGTTTTCTGGGGTCAGTCCCTTGAGTAAGGCTCTCAAGCTCCTTATCTTCATTTCAAAGCTATTTTGGCAAACTCAAAAATTCATAACAGTCTACTTTTATTGGTATACATATGGCTCTTGAGGAATGCTCGTGAAGATTTTTTTTTTTTTGTCCTCATACATGTGGTTTTGCATTAGGCTTGAAGAATGGGCTAAGAATGAGAGTTAGTATGAGACGAAATCCATCCTACTTTAATAATTGTATTGCAATGCAGGAAAAGTAAAATGAAGAAAAGCTTACTTTTCTGTTTCTAAGTTGAGGACACCACACTGGGAAATCTTTTTTTTCCCCCTACCTGAGTTGTGGTCCTAAAACATAAAATCTGATCATGTTAATCTCCTGCTTAAAAATCTTTATTTCCTTATAACCTACAGAATAAACTCCAAATTTGTTGGTACAGATGTGACACCTACAAATATCTTGCAAATCATCTTTTTACTCTTATCTTCTGACACCCACACACACTTAGCAACTTAAGGCTTGATCTTTTTTTACTATTCTCTGTTTATTGTTCTTAGTCATCTTTGCCTGATTTTTGTTTCTAGAGCTTATACACTTCTTCTCAATTTGTGGCCTTAAAAAAATTTGTTACCTTTCATGTCTTCTCTTCACCAAATTATCTCTTACTCATCTTGTATATCACTAATGTAGAGTCACCAACCTCGACCCTAAGCCCAGGTTAGGTCTCCCTTTCCCTTCATAGCATTCATTATCTTATAATGCAAACTCTTAGAGAAAGGGACGACACACCCTTTAGTTCACCACTGTATTCCTGGCCCATACATACTTGGCATTCAATAGATGTATTTTTCTCATTATCCAAATATTCATTATACGAGTCACCAAAATTATATAGAAAGTGAAAGACATCAAAATATAAAAATATTCTAATGATCTTAACATTTATTAAATTAGTCTTCACTCAAATATCTCTCCCAAAACTTAACATATATCTCACCCATTAGGGTCAATTCCTTTGTAGCTTTGATAATCACTGCTAAGTGGTTTCAAATTTGTCTGCACACTGAAGTCACATAGAGCTTTGAAAAAATATTGATGCCTGGGTCCCATTCCCAAAGATTGATTTAATTGGTTAAAGTAGAGCTTAGGAAGAGGAATACTTTAAAAATTTGCCCAATAATTTTTTCAGTCAGGTTGAGAATCAGGCTAGTTAATTAATGTATGTTGCATTGTGAAATATTGTAAATAATTATTAAAATAAAAATGTAAAGTGAATGCAAAGTGAAATTGCATATCTTGAAAAAGAAGAATTCATGAGAAATACAGTGTTGAAAATAGCTCAAGTCATTGACAAATCAAGAATTTTCAGTTAGACTGGATAGAAACGAAAGAACCCAAAATTAGCAGGAGTGATAATTGACATGGTAGATTGTTCAAAAGAGAATGATTTGAATATAAAATGATTAAGCAAGGTTTTTAGAAATTTTTTGCAAAAAATGACACTTGTTACGATGGTACTACAATCAAAGTGATGGTGCTATTGCAACATTTGACCTGAAAAATTATTCAAAATCATGCAGTTAATTCTTCCAAGAAATAATGCATAGTTAGAATTACAAATGAAATGTTGCCAATTGTATACATTTATTTTTATTAATTTTGGTTTTAATTTTTAAGACTGAGTCAAAATAAAATCATTTTCCCCATCGTCTATTATGAAATTTTGATTCCCATCCACTTAGTATATTAAAATATAAAAGACCGTATGTCACATGACCTTGCCAAAGGTACACAGAAATAGTTCTAATTTTTTCTTTCATTTGACTTGCTGTTTCCTTTCCTTGACTCATTAAAATGGTTAGGACCTCCAATACAATGCCAAATAGGATATGTAAGTAAGCATGGACATTAGTTTTCTATTTCACCTTGTGTCAGTTTTTTCTAATGCACAAAGAAAGCATTTGATATTTTGCTATTTAAACATGATGTTAGTTGTAGGTTTTTCACAGATGCCCTTTTCAGATTAAGGAAGTTATTTTCTATTCCTAGTATGCTGGATTTTCTAACTATGAACGGGTATATCAAATACTTTTTTCTATTCTATTAAAATGAGCATATGATATTTCTCATTTATTCTGTTAATAGGATAAGATTTTCAAATGTTAAATCAACCATGCAATCCAGGGCTAAACCTTACTTAATCACAATACATTGTTCTTTTTTATATTGCTAGATTTAGTTTGCCGATTTTTTGTTCAAAATTTTTGCATCTATGACTATGAGGGATATTGCTCTAAAATTTTCCTTTATTGTAATGTTTTCTCAGGTTTGGTCTTTGGGCTATTATGTTAGGCTCATGAGGTAGAAATTATTCCTCCTTCTTCTATTTTTTGAAAGAGTTAATGTAAGATTGCTGTTATTTCTGAAATGTTTGATAGAATTCACTAGTGAATCTATTTGGACCCATAGTTATCTTTATAGAAAGTTTTATTTTTTTAATCTAAAAATGCAATTCCCTTTATATGTAGGGTCTTATTTAGGTTTTCTGTTTCATCTTGTGTCAGTTTTAGTAAGTTGTATTGTTCAAAAAATTTATCCACTTCATGTAAGTTGTATTTTTTGACATAAAAGTATTCATAATATTCCTTTATTGTCTTTTTAATCTCTGTAAATTCTATAATGATAATTCCTCTTTCGTTCCTGATATTGGTGAGTTGTGTTCTTTTTTTTTCTTGGCCTTTACCAAAAACAAACAAACAAACAAAACCTTTACCTATAAATTGTTCTTGTTTTCAGCAGCTTATTATAATGTGCCTATGCATGTTTTTCTTTGCATTTATCCTGTTTGGGCTTCACTAAAGCTATTGAATCTGTAAATTTAACTTTTACCAAATTTGGTAAATTAGAGGTCATTGTTTCTTCAAGTGTTTTCTTTTCTTTAGCCGAAATATTACTCTCCTTTTTTTCTAGGATATATATATGTTAGGCCATTTAATATTATCCCTCATACTATATCCATTTTTTTTTTTGCAATTGTTTTCTGTGTTCTTTAAATCGGATAATTTCTATTGATCTATTTTCAGTTTCATTGATTCTTTCCTTTGTTGTCATCATTCTACTGATTAGCCCATCAGGTTATTTTCTTATTTCAGATATTACATTTTTCATCTTTAAGTTCCCATTGGTTCTTTTTGTAATTTCAATCTCTCTGCTGAAATGTCCTATTTTTTTTTTTCACATTTTCTTAGTTCTCCATATGTTGAGTAATTTGGGATTATATCTTAGGCATCATTAGCATCATGTTGTGGAAACTCTGAATTCATTTACAGTGCTCTAAAGAGTGTCACTTTTTGTTTGTTTTAGCAAAAAGCTTACTTGCTTAGACCTTAACTCCATGTTCTGTCTCACCTGCAGTGGGCAGCAATTCAAATATGTGTTTATTCCTTTTAGCCTTGCTGCATAAAGCCCATCCTGTGAATGCATGGTTTGGGGACCCAGTCCGAAACTGGGTCAAAGTTTATATACAGAATTTAGGACTCCCTTTCTGTTACTCTTTCCTTTCCAGGATTACCTTCTCACTTCCCAGTAGCTGTGGTTGCCCCAAAGTCTGTTCCGGTTCTTCAAGCCAGAAAGTCTGCTGATTTCTCTATTGGAGTTTTATTAGCCCTCCAAGTCTGGCACAGACTGGGGCCTACCCTCATACTGGAAACCTTGAAAATGACCAACTTACCCAGCATTTCTCCTCCCCTTCTTGTAAACATCATCTCCTTTCAAGATTTAGCCTGCCTTTGTTGCTCTTCAGTACCTTCACATAGTTGTTTCTAATGATTTGTCCAGAGTTTTTAGTTGTTATCCCCACTCAATTTTAAATAGATTAACTTAAAGCGGCCTTTTTTCACTACCCATTATTCACTGATAATAAAGACTTCTTGTATTGCCTTAACGAAGAATTAAATGATACCATTCTTTTTCATTACTCCATGCCTTTACACATTCTATTTTTCTGCCTACAATGTCCTTAGTTCTTATAATCCTGTAAACATTCTCTGTGAGCATTTTATATATTTTAAAAGAACATGGCCAAGTTTTGCCACCCCCCCCCCAGTTTTACATACCTAAAATTTCAACTGAATATTTAAACTGGATCTAACTCAGATGTCTATCAATATAACAATGGTACATACATAAAGTACTACATAGAAGAACATAAAGCTATGTAAATTACAAAGAAGTCTGTTATAATTTTTACTGAAAAGGTATGTAAAGTATAAAGCAGTATATATAAAAAGGGGGAATAGTACCCTAACACAAAATAAAACTGTATATTTCTATGTAATTGTGTATATTTGTATGTGATATAAAAAGAGGTCTGAAAGTATACAAAAATATTAATATAGTAAATAAGTTTGTGAAGCAAAATAGAATTTAAGGTGGAGAGAGAAATTAAGGAAAATTTCCTCACTTATTTTTCAATAATTATTTATTCAAAAACTATTTAATGATTGCCTGCTATATGCCAGGCACTATTCTACAATAAAAATGTATTTATGTATTACCTGTATAATTTAAAAAATATTTTTAATTTTTTTAATGAAAGTATTTAAGTCAATGAGGAGAAACCGAAATAACAGAAAATCTCTAAGGTGCTTAAAAACGTGACCCTTTATCTTGTTAACAAGATACCAGAAACTCGGGAGTCTTTTGAAGGTAAGTAAATAAATTTAGTGTTAGTTTTAAATCTGTTCTATCTAACCCAGATTAAATTCTTATTTGTTTAGATCTGGACCCAATGGAGAAACGAACCAATTTCTCTTCTTCTACCTTTTAATTCAGTTCCATTCTCTTATCCCAATTCTTCTGAGGTTTGGAAATAGCTGGTGAGGTCTAAAGTTCTTATTTGGGGGGTAATTCCAGGCATCAAATGTCTGCCAACAGATAAAGATATGTAGGTTTTTTTACATTAACATATTACAGCAGGCATGGCTGAGCAACCCAGAGAGTAAACCTGGTCTTTATGAAGTTCATTCTTGGCGTCGCATAATAGAGAAACATATCTTTGTCATTTATATTGACACATCTTCTCGTCTTAACCAAGTGATACATAGAAGACATCTTCTTATAAACTTTAAGCTTCAAATAACTTGGTATACCTCAACATTTTAACCTCTCTTCCCTATTCCTTCCAGTAACAAGGCCTTCAGTACTTCAACGAGAAAGTTCACTTCATTTTTAGACAACTGTTAACTGTTAACAAAGTTTTTCTTCTGCTATTCCTGTGACTGACTCCCTGTGACTTTCATCTGCTAACTAGAGTTTGGCCCACCATAGATATACTCTTTCCTGATAGCAGCACGTTAGCCATCTCAGGACGGCTATCAAATCCTCTTAAGACTTCTTTCCTTCAGAATAACCATGCCTGTTTCTTTTAACCTAAGGGAAGCGTCTGTCAACTGGCCCAGAAAGAGTAAAAATTAAATTTCTCTGCAACTAGGCTATTTGTTCAGTTGAAAAATATAAGATTTGGTTTTTACCTTAACGCAGCAAACAACCCTCTTGGCTAATCATTACAAATACCTCCTGGCATTTGTCTTCAAAGAAACATCCCTCCACTTGTATGTACATGTGTATATACATTGCCTTCCACTTTTTCTTTAGATTTTTTTTAAATGGGCACCAAGATGTGTCCATCCTCATTTCAGGTAATTTGCATTTCCACCCAAGAAGCTCGTATCCTCTGTTTCATTATAGTTTTATTTAAGCTACAGTATTTCATTCTTATAAGTTCATACCTATTTTTGGACCCCTAAAATATCAGGCAAGGACTGGGCCCATTAAACTTGATCTGATGAACCTTAACTTAGACTAGGCTTAGAAATGTGTCTGTTAATTATGTGCATTTAGCTATCTTAGTTCCGTTTGCTAGAGACTGTTAACTAACTACTTTACAACTTTAAGAAGTTAGAAAATAAACGTCTAAGTCTGGAAAACCTATAGAGGACATCCACCTAATTCATCTCTGGTCCTTAGAAGAACCTACTTATACCCTCCAATCTAAACCTTTTTAGAGGGGCAGAGGTGGAGTGAATATTAGTCTTGCCTAAAAAACTATACCTAGGAATTTTTTTTTTAAGTTTAGTCCTAGCTCCCATCTGATATCGCTCCCATTTTTCCTAGTTAAGAAACAAAGGTAATAAGATCTCTGTTTTAACTATCTCATGGTGTTACTATAAGAACTACATAAGATAATACATGAAAAAGTTCATTTTGAAGTACACAATGTAATAAAAAAATAAGAAACAATATTATTAATAATAATGGCACCTTCTATGACCACAAATCCCTTCCTTTCGACACTAAGACATTTTAATTAAATTCTCTTTTTTATTTCCTTTTCCCACACCACCAACCAAAAAACATTTTTTTTTTTCCCGCATAATCTGTAGCCTGGGCCTTTCATTATAAACGACTGCAATGATTTACATAGAGTACAACATAAGTGTATTCTGGCATTTTGAAAACCCAGCCCTCCTCTCAGACTGACTTCATTTTCTTTTTCCTTTTTTATAACCTTTTCGATATTCTCCTGGAAAAAAAAAAAATCACACTGCCTAGCAATATTACAGCAACTGTCACCACTATGAATATTTTAGTTATAGTTACCCACCTTGAAACTCTTACAAGTGGACTCATGGGTTTCCTATGCAAAAGTACCAGATATATTTTCTCAATTGTGTGTCCTATTTTTTTCCAGATATTCAGAGCCCATTATAGTGTTTCCACATTAAGATTGTAGACACGGGGCTATTCTACAAGTTTATAATTTGAAAGCTCGGTTCTTAACATTCGGGAATGCAGATTCCCCAAAATGAGAACACAAAAGTGAAAGACTGCATTGCAAAAAAGTCCCTACCACTTCCCTCAAACCAATCTTTGCTAGCATCAAGTTGCATAATTTTATATAAATAGGATATACAAACTAACCCATAGGCTCTTTTTTCATGTAATTTTTCTTTCTCTCTCTCAATATCCCTTTATTCCTCTCCTTCTCATTCACTACATTCCCCTCCCTGATAACAACAACAAATATTTATTGAATGCCATACAAGACTATGTGTGCTAAATGCTAGGGAAAACATGTGAGAACAAAACAGGCCAGTCTAGAGTAAAGGACAGACGTTAAATAGAAATCACACAAATAAACACATAATTTTACATTGCAATATCTGCTATGAAATAAATGCGTCGCAATACCTTTATGAAATAGATGCTTTATTGGCCTAATTTTATAGATTGGGGAAACTGAGGCACGAAGTAATAAATGTGGGAAGCAAGATCTTTGCAGGCACACAAGATCAAGGTAGGCCTCTCAAGAAACAACATTTAAACAGAGACCTGAAGGATAAGCAGGGATCATTCTGAAGAAGAATGAGAAGTGTATTCCAGTTAAGAAGATAGATTTACGTGAAGACCTTAGAGTGGGGAAAAAAACCTGGAGTGTGTCAACCAGTATAACAGTTGAATCAGAAAGTACCACTGGGAAAACGATAAGAGCTGAGGCTGGCAATGCAGGAGCCAGATTATGCAGAGCCTGGGCTTTGCAGATTATGTTAAAGACTTTTTGTTTTAATTAAAGTATAATAGGAAGCAAAGAAAAGGTCTTTTTTGGATCTCAAAGAATGGTAAGTGGAGTTTTTCCTCCTATATAATGAATATGGAATTAAGTTCAGATATAAAGAAAAGCATAGGAATGACAGACACCAAATTAAAAAGAATGGTTACATCTGACTCAAAGAGGGAGATATAAAATTGATTAAGAGTACACAAAAGGCTTTGACTGCATTGGTAATGTTTTATCTCTTATAAGTACATAGATATTTTAACCCATTCATTATACATTTTTGTATGACTAAAATTTTCATAATAATTTTTTTTTTAATTAACAAATGCTAAGACTTTGCAGGTCCCTTTCTTTCTCTTTTTTTTTCCCTAAGCTCATACTAAATATTCTCAATTTTAAGAAACAAGAACACAGAATTTAGGGATCTCTCATCTTACACATTTCGTTTCCTGGACATTTATTTTCTAGACTTTTCACATCAGATGTTAGAGGCTCCTTAATTAGCTTATCTCTTCTTTCAGCATATACTATAATCCTGTGTCTTTCCAACAACCACATAGTTAATATGAAGATTAAATGAGATAGAGCACTTTACATACCACTTAGCACACAGGAGCTCAACGAATTTTAACTATTGTTTTTTATTATTTCATTTATTATACTCTGTATTCCCAGTCCTAAATATGAGCCAGAACACTGGAACTGAAAAAAAAGCTGAGTGTATATGGCTAAATGGTGCTCTAGTATTTTGAATACATATATACTATATATATTAACAAATACACAAACACACATGCATAACATATATTTCCAATATTAAATTTATGGGAGTTTTTTTAAACATAATTTTTCTGTGCTCATATAAGCATTACATAACAAAATGTTATCTTGAGGCCTTTTTATTGCCACTAAAGAAATATCTTTAAAGAAAAGGTTAAAATCCTGTATTTGATGGTACATGGTTACAATTTAAGGTGAGCTTAATAAGTTTAGTATCTTCTCCTAAGTATAATGCTATATTGAAATGATTTATGACTGCATAAAGTTAGAATTATATTCAATATGGTCCATACTGTGTTTAAAAGGCTCATTTTTGCAATATCAAGTAATTCATGTAAAACTTCAATCTTATAGAAGAAGCAGTCTTTGATGCAAGAACATTATTAAAATCATATCTTTCACTTAATTTTCTTTGTACAAATAGCACAGATCCTCTCATTTCTCCTTCCTTCCAATTCACAAATACAATAAAAGCTGTCTTTAGAAAGGTCCTTAAATTAAACATCAAGATGAAATAAGTACTAGGACCCAGAAAATAGGAGAACTTATGACAGTTTTCGTTATCTAGAAGTCTGAAAAATATCTCACTGACTCTTTACATGAATATTATATTTTAAATTATATTTTCATGCCTAAGAACCCAGAACTTGGTCATGTGAAAAAACAACAGTTTGTCATTCAATATTCTTTAGTTTGAGGTTTGGACTTAGATTGTTTTAGTAATCATTCCTCCATGCTCACTTCCTTGTTCTTAACCACAAATCTAATCATGCATTTTTATAAATATTCAAAATTAAATATATTTATCTACTTATATAAATACTTTACAGTTAACTTTTACCGATAGTCTGTGTAGGGATCTCATTAACAAACACATTTGGAACTTTTTACATTTGTTCCGGCAGCTCGTAAATTAATATTAAAGTTAAATGTTTCAATAGATCAAAATTCTACACACTTTTAAAAATGGATATAAAAGATTAATTTCAAGTTTTGTTTTACTTACCAAGCTCTGCCATTCCACCTCACTGCCCGAACAATATTATCAGCTCTTGGGATACTCATTCTTGCTAAGTAAAAGGATATTTCTTCTCTAGCTGGATTAATAATCAACCTTCTAGATAGTTCATTTGTAATTCTCTTCTGGTTAACCCTTAGCATTACAGCAGTCTGCTCAACTCATTCTAATCAATTTATGAAGTAGGGAAAAAAAGATGAAATTCAATTATCCAGATAACAAATGGAAAATACAAACGAGGGACAATTTAGATTAGGCACGAAAGAATAATCAGCCTTACTTTTTTACACTATAAGATGTAAATCTTTATGTTAGAGATTACGAAAGCACTCAGGTCATAAACACAGGATACATGAAGAAGAAACCCTAAAAGGCTTATAACACACCAGTTTAGCATATATCGGCCCATGTTTTCTGCTTTCTTACATTCAGATAAATACAAATTAGCTCTGGGCATAATAGATACATTTTTTCTCTTAGTAGAAAGGTCTGACTTTCAATTTCTAAATGCCTCCTCTCCCAGTGGCTGTAATCACTTGGTCCCTTATCCTACGATAAGTGTCATCTCAGGCTTTATGGAAATTTTCTCCAAATGTGATCTGTAAACATTTGCAAGAGAATAATCTAGGGCACTTGTTAAAAATATAAACACGTGGATCCCACTTCATAAATCTGAGTCATCCCAGGGGATTCTTATATACACTAAAATTTTGAGAGCCACTGCTCTAGAACCATTTCTGACCTTATTTAAAAGACTCCAACACAATCCCTTGAGACACAGAATGAAATTAATTGCTCCTGCTGCTAGTTTAACTTTTTGCTTTGATTCCAAAAACTAGGATTATACCTTGTTTTCCTATACCAAAGTGCAGTAGTTCATCCAAAATCATGACACTTCCATGGTCTTGGTAACCTTCCACTTGCAGAGTACTTAGAAACTGGAATCTGTCTTTTAACTTTACTTGGTATCTAAGGCCTTATTGTGACCTAGCTGCCTAAATCTCTAATACCACTTGCCCCCAACTTTTATTGCTCTGTCTGCTTTACGAAACACTTAGTCTCCTGTTTTATGCCTCTCTTCGACATGCAGGGACTACACTTATTGGTGTTCATTGTCCAGTCTTTTAGCTAACACATTTTGTCTGCTTTATTAACTTTCTCCCAAGGCTGTTCCCATCCCAGTGGACCCTTACCTGAGGTCTCCTATTATAATGAACACAACTTGTTTAGTCATATTCAGAGAAATTAACAACTAACTAAAATGTGAAAAGACAGATAAGGCAGCCAGTAGTTTCACAAATTGCTACAAAAGCCCGTGTTCATAGTCAGAGCAAAGGAAAAGATGATGACTATGGAAAAAGAAGAACCATGGAAAACTAAAAGAAAGTCCTTGAGAACTGGAAGAGTAGACCAAGTAAAACAAAGTGAAAAAATGTTTTAATTCTAATCAATTGTTTTTATTTTTATGAAATCTATTTTAAAAGGTCAAGAAAATGATGCTTATTTAATCTGGAGAGAAGATTAAAGTGATGAAAAAAAACAGTACTGGACTAGTAAAACTCAAGAGACTTGGATTCCTCTGGCCTCTCTTTTACTTCCTAGATTTCTGATCTAGATTAAATCTCTTAACTTTCCTATATCCTTAATAGGTATAGGAAACCATGCCTTGTATGCCTAGCGTTATTTTGATAGTTAAAGATCATATTTATAAAAAGAGTTTTAAAACTATAAATGCCACATAAATATAAGGGATTACTGCAGTTATATAAATTGCTGTTATATAAAGATAACAGTTGTCTACAAAGGACACAAAGTGGCAATTTATATATATATATATATATATATATATATATATATATAATATCTATTTAATTTAAGTATAGTTGGTATACAGTTTGGTATATCAGTTTCAAGTATGTGATATAGTGATGTGACATTTTTATACCTTACAATGTGATCTCCCCACTATTCTACTAATCTGTCACCACTGGCTACGTTCTCCTTTACCTTTTTTACTCATTCGCCCACCCCTCTTCTCTCTGGCAATGATATCCCTTTGGTCTCTGTTTCTATGAGTCTATTTTTGTTTAATTTTGTTTGTTCATTTGTTTGTTTTTTAGATTCCAGATATACGTGAAACTATACAGTATTTGTCTTTCTCTGTCTGATTTATTTCACTTAGGATAATACTCTCCAGATCCATCCAAGTTGTCATGAATGGCAGGATTTCCTTCTTTTTATGGTTGTATACTATTCACATATATGTATATCTCATATCTTCATTATCCATTCATCTACTGATGGACACCCAGGTTGTTTCCATATCTTGGCTATTTTAAATAAAGTGATGAACATAAGGGTGGATGTATCTTTTCAAATTAGTATTGTTGTTTTCTTTGGATAAATGCCAGAAATGAAATTGCTGGATCATATGGTGGGTATATTTTTAAAAGAAAGTGGAAACCATATGCAATAAAGGAAGCTAACAAGAGTTTGTGAAATGCCTTTCCTAAGGAAATGTCAAAATATGATCAGTGTCAGTTAGGGGACAAAATAAAATAAAATCATCCTAAAATATAGAAAAATTATCAGGTTAACCTGAGTTTGCCCAGGTCAGAAACAAATCTTAAGAGTCTTACCAGAAAGACTTCTAAGTGAGAAAATAAACTGAATCCAACATGGCCTAAGATTCGGTCAAGTGTTATAACTCAGTTTAACTGGATAATGTAAACATATTACATTGAGAAACAGAAGACCTTTGCCAGTGTACAAATTGGTTGACTAGAGCTGTCCGTATTAAGACAAAAAGAATTGACTCTTGACTTAAAAAATAGACACTGCCATATTTTTAAGTTTCAATGAACACATTTAACAAGTATTGTTGGATCATCTACTATGTTTCAGATGTTGGTCAAGAACACTGGGGAATATGAATGATGAAAACTGTCAAAAAATATCTATCTTGAGCTTATGTTGTAGGGAATATATGGGAAAGATAGCAAATAAATTTGATATGCAAATTAACAGTTGATAAAAGCTATAGGAACAAATAGAACAGCACTAGAAAGATCAGAAATGTTTGCAGAATTGCAATTTTAAAATAGGATGATCAAGGTATACCTCACTGGGAAAATGACATCTAAGCAGAACTTGAAGGAGATAAGGTTGATCATGAAAGGGTTTTTCTATTAATTTTTAAATTTTACCAATTTAATAATAAATGGAAGCTATCCTTATAAATTAACTTTCATATTATAATTATGAAATATTGGAAATCAATAATTTAATAGTAAAACAAACTATAGTACATGCATATGACTATATAATGTAGTCATTAAAAACATGTTTTCAAAAGACTATTATTAACATGGAAAAGTCCAATAAAATGATTTCTTAAATACAAAAATGTATCTAAAGTATGGTCCAATTTTGCATTTTTTTTTTCATTTAATCAACAACTATTTTTCAAGTACCTACTATGAGCCATGCACTGCTCTGAGCATTGGAGAGAGGACAGTAAATAAGTTAGACATGTTCTTTCTTCACATACACACATAGATAAAAGACAGAAATAAAACATATCAAAATGGTAACTGGGAGGAACACTTCATAAACAATATAAATGTCTAATCAATGTATCGTATACCTGAAACTAATATAATTTTTTTTCAATTTTAATGTTCCTGAGGAGTAAATTTTTTATTATGAAATAATAAGCAGACATTATGGATTATTTTATTTCCTCCTCTATGTTTAAAGAGTCTAAAATTTCTAACTATGTTCTGAATGATTCTAAAAATAAACTATGCCATTTACGTTGATCTAATTATTATGGATCTTATTTGCCTGGGGATATCTGTTTGAATAAAGCACAAATTTATACTCATAATATGCTATCAACTGTATATTGGATTTTTCAACCATATACTAATTCTTATGTACTGTACAACATATAACAAAGTTGAATAACATCAGGTCCCTTTACAAAGATGCAAAAACTAAGAAACAGAACAGTTAACTATTTTGCCATATTGGAAAGAAAAAGTGTTTTATCCTAAACTATAATAATGTGTATGAAAATATTTCACACAATACCTTAGGTGTACATCTCTCTCCACTTATGCTGGCATTTTTGTTTTTGTTCTTTTATTGTGTGTGTCAGAAAAAAAAGGTTCATTTATTTAAAATGGAACTTTAAAAGTTATAAAAAATCTGATCCAAATCTCAACTCACCACCAGATGTTAGCTTTATTCTCTCTCCCCCTTCAACCAGTAAAGTGACCAGTAAACAAGTAAGACATTCCTGTTATGCTTCATTTGTTCTTTATTTTCAAGTTATTATATTTAAATAGAAAGCAAATGACATCTATTTGCCTACCCCTAACTAGTAGGGTTATCTTTGGCAAGTCTTTTCAATTTTCTGGTCTCACTTTTTTTTATTTTTCACATACCACAATTAGACTAGATAATCTCAAAAGTCCTTAAGTCCAGAGTTTCTGGATATTATGATTTGAAGTCTATGAGGAACCTACAACAAAGTAAGGGAACACAGCTTCTAAGAAAGAAAGAAAGGAAGGAGAGAAAGAGAGAGAGAGAGAGAGAGAGAGAGAGAGAGAGAGAGAGAGAGAAAGAGAGAAAGAAAGAAAGAAAGAAAGAAAGAAAGAAATAAAGAAACAAAGAAATAAAGAAAGAAAGAAAGAAAGAAAAGCTACAGCAATAAGAACAGTTGGCTAGAAAAACTAAAAAAACAAAGACCTAGGATTAAAAAAGAATTTGAAAATCCCCCCCAAACCCTTGGACCAAGTCCAGCTTCAATTACACAAGGGTTGTTTAGAGACAATACAGAGGAAGAAATATGGTTTCTTTAATCATCAAAAGATGAGCTGTTTGCTTAAAAAGATAGTGTTCCTATAACTCTTTCTAGTTGTACACACACACACACACACACATCAACCACAATCAAGTGTTTTAATATTGATCGGAAGAAAAACAGAAATCACTTATTTTGCTGAAATAAAAATGTTTCAAACCCAGAGAGAGTGATTTGGTTTTGAGGATTTTTAAGAAATATCACTGTATCCAATTCTTTTCTATCACTTCCTCTCTAATACAAAACCTTCAATAGCTCTTAAAATTGTAGCATTTTCTTCTGTACAGAGAGAAAAATTTGTGTTGCTATTGCAGAAACATCTAAACCGTTTCCTGTAAACTTTCTGTGATGGAAGTCATAGAATTTATGATAAAACCCTGTAGAGTGGTGAAACAAATTTCTTTCATATTTATCATTCATTTTATTCAGTGTGCATTTGAAGGAAAACCTTTTAAGAACACCAATATGTGAGAAAGCTACAACAACTAAATTTATTGTTAAGTATCACATCATTGGTCCTCCTGGGAGTTCAGGAAGAAAGCTTAAATCACATTTCCTAACACATTGGAGAGCTTCCCAGAGATGTGATGGCCCACAGAGGCAAACCGTCCAAAGCACACTGGAATCTCAGAGATGGTGACAAAGAAATATCACTTTGCTTAATAAAAGCAAAGTTACTCTTTTTTTTCTAACAAAGTACAAACTCTCTCTTACCCCATTTTTTCTCCTTTCCTCCCCCTCCCCCTCCTGTTTCACCTGACTAAACTGTAGGTATTTGTTCCATCACCTGACTTAGGGGCTGGCTAGAAATATTAGAGAAAAACAATCTACCATTGTTACATGAGACAACAACCTTTCATGTCCTTGAAGCTCACCATGACCTTTCATCTTTCCTATCCCCAATGGTCTCTCCTAACAACTAAAACTACACTCAGTTGGGCTGAATTCCAGATTGTCATAAAAAGAACCCTGTCCTTTCAAAACAAAACCAATTTTTACACCAAGGTGGGGGAGAAACACAAGTCCATTGTTCCCTCACAGATGGAAGTTGGAGTTACTAAGGCAACTGCTCTAATCCTCCTTTTTACCACCTTTTTCACATCACTGGCCTATCAAGTATGCTACCTTTTAACTCATAAGCTCAAAAGCTGGTAGTCTAACTGGCTGCCCTAATTAGCTACGATTTTCACACTACAGACAACATGATGAGCTAATCGAAATTTGCAAAATAATGACGTACCTCCAGCAAATATTCCTCCTCCTGAGGCCCAGTCTTAGAATAACAATAATGAGACCATTATTAGAGAAGGGCATTAAAATGCTGCACTGCTGCTAAACAGAGAACTTAATTGTTCTGGTCTTGTCCATTGAATCAACAACCTATTGTTGTGGACTTGAAAAATAAAGGACTGGAGAATGGGTGCCATGATGATTGGTCTGTGCGGCCATACCGGCACTCTGTAGAATTGTTTTCTTTTGAAACTCTTGATGGACTAGTAGTTTTGTTTAAAAGTAACATAAAAGGCGATTGTCTGGATAAAAAGTCCTATTTATTGAAATCCTTAGAAGCAGTTGCATGGATTTGTTCGTGACCCCTAAGATAAAAACATAGTGACCATAATAACACCATTTGTAGAGAGCCCTGTTACCACTGCCTACAGTAACATAAGATAAGAGACAGTCTTTTCTAGCTACTGTAGGAAGGAAGGAAGTACTTCTGAGCAGAAAGCAAGAATGATAAAAGGTCAAATACTGGATAAAGCTCATTAATCTCTGAAAGGGAGACTTTTAAAAATAATGCTAATTTAAGAATTCTGCACAATTGCTACAGATTCAAACACATGTAAAAAGACTCACGGCTCTTCTTCCCCTCCCCACCCCCTTCACTCTTAAGCTTCTTTCCTTTGGCTAAAAAGGAAAAAAAAAATTTTTTTTTCAAAAGAGGATTAAAATAAAATGATTATTAAATAATTGAAGCAAGATGTCTCAGGATAACCTGGAGAACAAGAAACTCAAAGTTTTCCAGATAATTATTCTTATGGTCATCCTCAGTCTACAACAAGAATAATAAAATGCTGAAGTTAAAGGTTAACTAGTGTAGGATTCTTAGCAGTAGAAAAGCACTGTTTACACACTATAAAAGTATCTTCTATATGGAGCCACCGTACATGTTTTCTGTAAAGTCAGGTCAGGATTTTAGTGTTGAATGGTGGTGCCAGGGAGTGTACTTTTATGTTAGGAGGTATTTTGGGTGGGGGCTCTGTTTATTTTTTTATCAAGTAAAATCTGCATTATATGAAAGTGTATTAAATTGTAAATAAGACCTCTTGCTTCATTCAATCTGTGCTTTGCTTCATTTATCTTCATCTTGTTAGGCTAAATTAATTAACAATCTCACTGTTGCACACTTTCTCTTTTCATTACATCAAATAATGGTTCGTATACGGAGAAAGCCATCACCACGGGAATTCTGCAACTCTACTGCCATGAAGAGTTTCTATGTATCAGCGTAGCAATATTAACTAGATACATTCATTTTATAAGCATTTATTAAATGTACTTTTCATTGTTAAAAACCAATTACATGCCTAAATTCTTTATATATTATTGATATAAAACCACAGAAAAAAAGAGAACTAAACTAGAAGTTGCAGGATAATTTAAAAAGAAAAAAAAAATTAACTGTATGCCAACAACCCAGGTTTCACCATCACAGTCACCCAAAATAAGAAGAAACATACACAAATTTGGCAGGTATGTTTTCACAGGTACAATACAACACTGCATAAAAGACACACCCCAAGCTGTTATGCTCCTTGCTTTGGAATGTCTAACATGCGATAAATTGGATGATTAGAATTTCATTGGTAAATCCCATTATTTTAAATCTATAAGAGTGAAATGTGTTAAACTCTTTTGTAAGTTTTCTTTCAACCTGAAACACTGTGGCATCTGGAGCTATGCAAATGGACAAAACAGTAAAGCCCTTTTTAATCTTTCCCTGATCAACCAGTGCTTCTTTCTCCAATCACAGCTTTGTGCGTGATATCTTTCTGCTAGCATTTCTTATTTAATTAAAACAGACACTGACAGAAGGACATGGATTAGTACTGTAATGATGCATTTACTTAGATTAATCGGAGGCTCCTTTTAGAGTAATGGCTTAAACAAAGAACAAAAGGAAATTGTTATGAAACAGCCTTTTATCCCAGGCAAAGGTCACATTATGAGGTTTTTAATTTTGTCAGCTTCTGTTATACTCTGTCTTGCTAGTGGAACATGAGAAGTGCTTTTACCCCCAATAAAGCCAGTTATTATAAAAACAGCCATTAAAGCTGCAAATTAAAACATCTGATTTTAAAACCGGTTACTTAGCTTTCAGAATCCTCTAATTAGCATGTTGTACATTGTTGTGAGAAAAAGAAGACTAAATGCTAATGACCTACCACCAGGTGACCACACTGCCGTGCAAAATAATAAAGACCTTTCCAAGTAATACGATGAATTAACCACATACAGGTCCCCCATCCAGCAGCCCTTCTCCAAGTACAACTCCCAGTGAATGCAGGGCCATAATGGTTGAGATGTGTTTAGTCCAGGGAACTCTGTCTGATTCTCAGCCTCCTACTTTTTCTATATTTCCTAAAAAGCAGACTTCTTTCTACCACAAAAGAAAGTGAACAAAATAGCAACACTATATAGTGCGTCTGAAACTAGAAAAGACAGCAGTCATTTGATTTCAAAGCACGAAAAATTAAAGCACCATGCCCCTAAACAAAACTACCTCTTTCCCTCTTTTCATCCAATATTTTCCCTCTTCTTTAAATAAGGTGAATTTGCAGAGTATAAATGGGGTTAAATTTCAAAGTTCAGTCTTCATTCACAACACTCATTCTTACACTATGTTGTCTTGAAATGGCCCACAGTAAATCCAGTTTTCCCTTTTCCCAGGCTCAATTTTCCCCTCTGTTTTACTGACTCCACTCACCATCACCCTTCCTTCATCAAAATTTGCTCTTAACAAAGGATATATTGGCATTTGTGTTTCTTACCATATGGATTTAACTCAATTATTTGCATTTTATGCCTTACCTTTCTTCATGGACTGAACGTTTCTGTGCCTAGTAATGCTAACATACATTAGCCAAATATACAGACTAAGTGAAGAGTATTTCCAGAGTTTTAAAAATCAACTCATAAAGAAAACATATTTCTCTTTAAATCAAGTCTCACATAAGTGTCACTGAGTGTCTGGCTCTAAAAATTTTTTGAGATCAATGTGAAACACATACTGTTGTTGGAACAGCAAGAAATCCCTCTGGATCATCTGTGACATTTGCCCAATTGAGTCTTTTTAAAAAGGGGTTATCTAAGGTTGTTTCAAATATCTGTGGATATAAGAATGCTACAGGTTCAACCACCCCAAAACTCAGTAGCTTAAAACAATAAACATCTATTTAGCTTATGTGTTTGCAGGTCAGCTGGGCATTTCTTCTGGTTTTAGCTGTGCTCACCAACATGTCTTGTGGTTGGCTGGCCTTTGGCTAATCTAGGAAGGTCTTGGCTGACTAGAGTAATTTAACTCTGGTCCATAAGTTTCTTCCTCCAACAGACTAGTCCAGGATCGTTCCTCTCATAGCAACAGAAAAATGCAAGGATGTGAACAGAAATTCTCAAGCACTTTTAGAAGCCTCTACATGTGTCACATTTGCTAATATCCCATTGGCTAAAGCAAGTTAAATAGTGGATCCCAGGGTCAAGAGGTGAGAAAAGGCACTGTAAAGTTTCATGGCAAAAGTTGTGGATACAAGTAAGAGTGAAGAAGAACTGGGGTCTTTAAAGCAATCAATCTTAGCAAAGAAATTAAGGTCATTTTGATGATTCCTGAAGTTCTTCAGCAAAAGTTTCTGTTCTGTTCCATTATAACTACTGTGGTCTAGATAGCGACTCAAGATTAATATGATTTTTATTTTATGAAGTGACAAAAACTCTAAAAAAAATTCACAAATAACTCCATCTACCTTATTTCTATTGGTTCACAATTTTAAAACTGTAACTATAAAGCCAATTCTAAAATGTAGCCTAAACAAGTTCACCCTTATTTTTGTATACTGACTAGTTGTGAATCAGTTATTTCTTGATAAAAGGTTTCAAAACTACAAACTGTTGTTTCTCATAAGCCTCTCTTCCACCCAGAGATATAGCTAAGTTTGAGGAAATATCTAGTGGAGATGCTGGATCCAGAATTCCTTCATTACTATATCTCAGAAAGTAATGACAGTTCCATTCCACAGAACACCAGCAAACAGTATTTATCATAGTCCTTCACCACAGCAGATATAGCTGCAACAGCAGTGTTTAAAACAAACAAACAAAAAAATTAAGTCAGGCCTTTATCACTCACATCCCTATTGTTGTTCTAACATCTCTGACTGTGGAAAAAGAAAACATTTAGTCTCACAGGGCTGGCTATTTGAGAGAGGGTGTCCTAGAATACGATGATTTAGAAGGTAATTTTAAACTCTACAAATTCTATTTCTGACTATACAAAGCAGAAGATCAATAAGGAAAGTATTCATTGTGGCTACATGAATTTCCCAGAGTTAATCTGCCCAGGGCCCTACTCATAGTTTCAGGCAGATACCTAGCCAGTTACATCTTTCCAGTCAGATACTCTCATACAGCAGGAGGAGGAGTGATTACTGGGAAGAATTCCTAAACCCCGTGGCAAGGGAAATACTATGCCATATAGCACCACTCAACAATTATCCCTGTGAGCAATTAAAATAACCAGTGAAGTGGGTCTCCAAAAGGAGCCTTCAACCTTTCCTTCATTTGAGCCAGCACTGACAATGAGGGCTGCCAGAGCTGGCACTAACACCCGAAGAACAAGAAAGAAAGACCAGCAAAGCTCTATCTTGCATCCAAATATATTAAAAAGAAAGCTAAGTAACACGGAGAAAATTATCTTAAGAATTATCCAATTAATGGACAACAGAAAAAAAATAGCATGATAAAGTGTTTTTATAAAGTCCCTTTTACTTTTCCACATTCCTTTAAACTTATTTAGTAATAACTGTTTTAAAGTGAAGTCCTAAATTATGATTTTCCTTTTATAAACAAGGATGATACCTGGCAAGAATGCAATTTGCACTGGTTTTCTAATGTTTTGGTCAATCAAATCCTCTCACCTGGTCTTTAGCAAGTATCAATCATTAGAGCGGGATCCAAGGCCATGGAACAGAGCAAAGCTAATAGGTCCATATAAGAATGAAGACAAGCATTGTGCCCTCATTAACACTGGGTTCTAAACAAACAATAGGCCCATGTTTAGAGGGCTATAGTAATTCCTCTCAATAGAAGCAGCTTGGGTTTAACTCAAAATTTCCTTTCAAAGTCTCTTTGCTTTGACAGAGAGGCAACAAGAAAGAGAAACAAAAATACCTGGCTATCAGAAAAGTAAAGGGGCTTGGAGAAGGAGGATGAAAAAGAAAAGACTGAACTCCTTAGGGACATCACGTGTGAATATCCAGTATCTGGTATACTGTAGGTACTCAAAAACTGCATGGAATTAAATTGTGATACATTTAGAATAACGGATAAAGACACCTCTTTTGTAAGAAATTGCATCAGTAGTCATGTCAGAATCTCAGGAAGCCCAAACTTAAAGTTCCTAACATTTGTGTTAGACTATTCTTTATAGGATGAAATGAGATTAAACATAGGTCAAATTATATGTGGTGCCACACCTACTTCTTAGATTTTTTATAGAGATGAAAATCTCACTAAAATCTTACTAGAAATTTGGAGGAAGAATTATGTCCTAAATGCCTTAATGCAACCAGTGGGATAATTGTGGGGCTTGAAAGAAAAGCTCTATCCTTTTGCCTTTTCAAAAACATTAGGGACATAAACAGATTAATTGGAATGTATTTGAATCTCAGATCATGTTGAGCTCCAAATTTGGTGCAGGACCCCTTTTTAATGTTCAGTTAAAGGCTTCTCTGATAATATCTTCCTTAACTTGTATCATCAACCTGCTCTCCTCTTAAACTCAATTAACCACATCATAGGTTTGCTAAAAAAATATCCAGAGATAAACACCAAAATAATTGTACTGCTATGACAGAAAATATAGAAGCAAACTCTATGCTTTACCAACATTTTGTCTATCCTTAACTTCCCTCCCACCAACACCAACTACCCCCCCCCGCCCTCCCCCGCCCCCACACACACACATACACAAAAATACAGCTATCTTAGGCTGATATTTCAAAATCCATTAAGGATAAAAATATTTATTTTCTCCTAGTTACAGTATAAACTTAAGTGCCTCTAGGAGGGGGTAATACCGTGACTTCCTTTCACACTAAGATGTATGTGACTCTTAACTCATTTTAGAAGGCTAGAATATCCTTGATTTCAAAACAGAATAAAGATAATATAAAAATAGAAAATTATACACTAATCTCATTTATGAACACAGATGCAAAAATCCTTTAAATATTAATTCTACATGAAAATCCATTCAAGAACAAGTAGATTTTAATCCCAGTAATGCTAGGTGATTCACAAAATCTGCCAATAACACTACACGCACAGGTTAAAGAAGAAAAATTGTATGAGCATCTTACTAGATACAAGAGATGCAGAAAAAAAAAAAAAAACTAAAGAAAACCTTAGTTATTGGTAAAATGTTGGGACACATTCCCATAAAAGAAACTATGTCTTCCCTCAGTAAGAGCTTCAAGTGAATGAAATATTGTGAATAAAATATCTCAAGACCAGGAGGAAGCCTAAAATAAGACTTGAATGGCAGCTCTCTCCCAAAGAAGGCAAGACACATCAGGGCTTCCGTAAGTGTCTGTATGGGTCATAGCAAGCTCTTTGTGGTGGAAAATGTTTATTATTTAACACTAAATGAAAAACAAAGAACACACAATAACATCTATGCTCTTATTACAATTATGTAAAATTATTTTTAATACATAAACAGGACTAAAACTATGCAAGTAAAAATGAAAACAAATGACAAACAGTAAAATGTGTAAGATTATTTTCCTTATTTTAGTATAAATGTAAATCTTTAACCAAAAATAATAATAATAAAGGTGTATGTGACTTCTATGGGATAATATCCTATGAACAGGTTTGGATAGGGTAAATAAATAGACAGTGAGTAACCAAAAAGAAAGACCACTACATAGAAGGGTTATGGAAAGAAGGGAGGAGGGACTATTAGAAGCAAGTTCTTACTAGGAATTTTATCCACTTTCAAATTTTATTTGATCTGAGTTGCAAACTTGCAGCATTTGTGGAAAGGGGAAATCCTACATAATGATATACTATAAAACTTCAAAATCTTCAAAACCCACTACACTCTAGGAAATTCCACTCATATAACAAGTGCATGTCATTCCAAATGTGCTATTGTCTGTCTGCATGGACTCTTAAAGATTAAAGCTTCTGAAACTTTGGCTTGATTTTAAAATGGCTCTCACGAGGACCTTACTCTCATGAGCTAGTTAGCACACCAACTTCTGAACACGATCATTTCCTAACACCCAAAGGAGTTAGATCTGTGGCTCTTAGATCAAGGGACATAGCTACATTCTATAAGCATTAGAGAGAAACCAGTGTGAATTTAAAATCTTGGCATTTAAGCTTTTCTAAGTAAAATAGACCAAATTTGAGAATATTCATTCTTCATTGGCAAAGGGAAAAACAAGAAAACTTAGGATCTTATTTTAATGTTGAGGATTTTCTTAATTTTTTAAGCAATAAAATCTTATAAAATGGTCCAGCACATTTTGAAGAGAGATGGTCTTTAATAAAAATAGAATTAAAACATTGCCCTTTTAAATGTGATTTACCAAAGTCAAGTACAATTTGCATAACTACATTTGGAGAATAAATTTTCTTCCAAATTCAGATTATTTTTTCCAGGAAAATAGCAAAATGTGTATTACAATATCTATTTTTGTGTGTGTTTTCCAAATTAGCGAGAAGATCTCTAATTTGAAGTAAATCTATGAAAGTTGATCTTAAGTAGAATAAGATCAATGAATAAGCAGAGGATTTTTATAAAAATAAAATATAAAAATGTCACGAGCAGAGGATATTTATTCAGAGCATAGGTAAATACTCTCTCCAATTCCTGACCAAATTGTTCATCTAACAAAAATACCAAACTGTAATAGACAAGTGAATATGAAAAATATAAGCAAGTTATAACTTCTTTTATTTAGGAAAAAGGAAAACTATATTTTTAACCAAGGAAAAATCCATAAACTTGTTCAATTTACAAAATAATATAAACTAAAAGTCTGGAACTTACTAACTATATTACCTCATTTGCATTTTATTCTTTGACGATACTAAAATTATTTCAGTAGAAATTATTCTTGTTTAAACAGTAACGACTTTCATCATAACACCCATGCTGATTCACACTGATTTATTAAAGCAGAATAAATAAATTTCACATATTTGATGAATCAATGGACATCAAAATAGTTCTCTAAATCACATTTATCCTTCCACTACATCAGTTGTGCTCTCACAAGTGCATTTCTGGTTGTATTCATTAGAATACTTTCAGTTGTAAGTGATAAAAACCAATTCAAAGTACCTTTATCAAAAAATATTTTAATGACTCAACATAACTGAAAATTCCTGCCTTCTGACACAGTTGGACTCAGTGCTAAATAATGTAATCAGGAAGTGGTCTGTCTCCATCTCCCAGGAAGGTTTTTCCCCTTTCACAGGCAAACATGACTATCAGAATCTCCAGGTTAGTAATCACAGGAGAAAGACAATGCTTCTTTCCAGTAATTCCAACAAAGATCCTAGGATTATGTCTTATTGGCCTAGCTTAAGTAACATGTTTATTTCTGGACCAATCACTGTGGCCAGGCATATAGAACACCCACTTCCTTTGATAGGGAAGGGTAAGTCTACCACAATCGCGTTTACCAAAAGTGATAGATTTTTCCCTAAGAGAAAATCAAGGTGCTTTTAACAGGGGGGGAAAAATGCTGGACGGGGAATACAGTAAACAGTATATCTAAAATTCATGAGTTACTTTTTCAAATAATTATTACAGTGAGGTAACTTCAGGAAAGAAAAATAAAAACCATTGCAAATTCTTCATTATAATAGTTGCACAGCAAAGATTTCTTAGAATTTTTTCTAGCAGTTCCAAAAGAGGAACAAAAACTATAACTCTAGCTATTCTAACCTATTTAACAAAAGGATTTTTCTTTTAATAACTTTAGTTCCAATCCCTCTCTTCAGAGCCATCTATCCCACAGTACTTG
Source organism: Rousettus aegyptiacus (assembly GCF_014176215.1). Lineage (NCBI taxonomy): Eukaryota > Metazoa > Chordata > Mammalia > Chiroptera > Pteropodidae > Rousettus > Rousettus aegyptiacus. The sequence goes on from NW_023416308.1 coordinate 88,006,731, forward strand.
TTCTATCCTTCTTTCTATCCTTATCTATTGTTAAGTTTAAAACCTAGGGAAACTTGCAAAAATTTATAGAGGCCTATCTCCAGCTACTTTCTTTGGAAATTTCTGCTCATGGATCTGTAAGCACTATAAAAACTGCTTTGGACCCCAGCTATAAACATGTTTCTCTATGAGGTCAAGTAAACCAACACTTTTATTCTGAATGAAGAGCCTATATAGTTCATTTATCTTAATTTTTATTTTAAAAGACTATTATGTTTTTAAGTGCATATGCCACAAAACAACAACATATTAAACTATTATTGGCCATTTATCTCGGGTCGATGTGATCATCAAATGCTTTCTTGAAGGAAGTATTTTATAAGAAAGAATGTAAGAACATAAATGCAAAGAAAGCCGGGGAGAGTGGAAAACCATTAAAGGAATGAGCGGTTGCAGCATCAAAGGCAATATTCATTGATGTCAAATTCATTCGCACATTCGTTTTATGCATATGTTTAGAACACTGACTATGAGCAAATTATTGTGCTAGAAATGGTACACAAAATATGGCATAGTTCCCACTACAAAATCATAGCTGGCAAGTGGAATAGAAGGAATATGAGCAGTAAAGGAAAGGGTGGTGTGTCAATTCCTTTCCTGCCTTCCCTCCATCACAACCTCTAGATTTTGTTCAGGGTCCCACAACAAATTTCACACTTTACATTATTAAAATTTTTTCATTCCACTTATCTGTAAATTCAAAAAACTATTCTTCCCTAACTCCCAGGATAGCATGGCAACAGTAAAAGCAATCAACACATATAAGAGAAGCTAAATGTAAAAAGAGTGATGCAAATTTGGTAAATTATGAAAAAAAAAATGGGACTATGGAGATTTTCAGAATTTTTAAGTAACTCAATAATTACATACTATGTGCTTACTGAATAATAGGTATAATATGGTCATGTAAGTTATTTAAGATGGATATGACTTACTATTTCTGTCTTTAAAAAAAAAAAAAAACTCTTGGAGTCTTGCCAGCCCCAACATGAGGAGCAGAGTGGACTGAGTCTTTCTCTGTCTTAGCCAGAGAAAAGATGCTATCAAGAAAAAGCCAGAGAAAAGGCAGAAAGAATTAAGGAACAAAGCCTGGAATAGGGTAAGAGTCAGGGACAGAGGGAAGAAAAAGAAGGGAATTAAAAAAGAAAGAGAGAAATTGGAAAGTACAGAGACAGAGAGAAAGAGGGCATTAAAGAAAAATGAGGAATAAAGCAAAAAGGAAGAGGATAATCCCAACTCTGGAACCAAGAAGACTACCTGGGAATCAGACACCCCCACCAAACTGCCTTGGGAACTGGGTCTGGAGTCCCACCTGTATATCTCTCCCTGTTTGTACCACAAACACTGAGGGACATGCCCATTCCCTACCCCCCAACAACCTCCATTTTCCTGTTGAAAGTCCAGGCCTTTGTTCTAAAAGGTATAGGTCAATTAAATAGATAATAGTGTTCAAGAGAAGCCACAAGAATATAATTGCAGAAATCTCTTTTTATTGTTTAAGCTCCATGTAAACACAATAGGGCACCACTAAGCCCAAAACCAGGTCTATTTTGCTGACAAAAGTTAAAATAAATTGAGAGGTTTAATAAAAATAAAAGAACTATCAAACTACAAAAAGACATGGAGGGAGAGGTCAGTGGGAAAAAATGGCATAGATGATAGAGACTTTGTTCATCCCTCTTGCGACCAAGTCAAAGTTGTGACAGAAACATGGAGCAAACAACAAGCAAAGTAGCCCGGGATCTAAATGAACAGAAGCACTACAACTAGAAAGAGTAATAATTAATCAACCTGCAACGGTAGAAGGCAGTACGGGCAAAGACGCAAGGCTGCCCAGTCTCCAGCAGCTTTGTGGGACAGAGGCTACCGCAGCTGCAGATGTCCTCGAGCGGACTTCCAGCACTGAGTTGTCTGCACGGGGGCACCAGGGACTTACAGGAAGACACTGAGTCCTCAGAGTCAGGGTCTGAGGCAAGGCATTCTCCTGTGCAGAAATGTAGGCGGTATCCATTGTTCCTCTCTTGAGTCCTCCCTGACTCCCAGTATAGCTAAGAAGTCATCAAACTAGATAACAGAGGTAGTTCTGCCCAGAGGTTTCCCTGAAACTCTGCCTCCCTCAAATCATGGCCCCACCCGAGCCACATCCAGTTGTGTCCTCAGGGAGTCCAGTGCTCCTTGTTGAGGAGTGCGAAGGCTCACACTCATGACAGCTGGCATCGGTTTCTGGTGTGGTTTCTTGAGGCAACTATAAGAACAGCATCTGTGGATTTCTTGCTGAATCTTAACAGTGGCCCCAGAGGGATAGAGGTTTGGGCTAAATTTGGCCTGCAGCTCAATCCCTCTCAGGACTGTGCCATTGGATGTCTACTACACAAAGCCATGCTAATAAGACCGGGAGACTTAGGAGCTTTGCTTAGTACATAGAAACAGACACAGAAAGGCAGCCCAAATGGAAAGATAATGAAGCAGAAACCATATGAGAGAACAGAACTGAGATCCAAGAATAATGGTGTCAAGCCATCTAACAGATGCACGGTTCAAAATACTAGTTATAAAACTACTTGATGAACTTTGAAGAAGTATAGATGAATTCAGTGAGCACTTTAACAAAAAGATAAAAAACATAAAACTGGAAATGGAAATTACAAAAGGGAACCAGTCAGAAATGAGGAACACATTATCTGAGATAAAGAGTATATTTGAAAAAATCAACAGAGTAGATAAAGAAGAGGATCAAACCTCTGATATAGAAGGTGGGAAGCCAAGGACACTCAATCAGAATGGCAAGCAAAAAGAAGCCAAGACTATAAAAATAATTTAAGGAGCTTATGGGACGCAATTAAATGTAAAAATATCCATGTCATATGGGTACTAGAAGGAAAACAAGAAGTTGAAAAGCTATTTGAAGAAATAATGATGGAAAACTTCCTTAACCTGGTGAAATAAATTCACATACAACCCCAGGAAGCTCAAAGAGTCCCAAAAAAGATGACTCCAAAGAGGTCCACACCAAGACACATCAAAATTAAAATGCCAAAGGTTAAAGACAAAGAGAGAATCTTAAAAGCAGCAAGAGAAAAGCAAGGGAGCACCCAGAAGACTGGCAGCTGATTTCTCAAAAGAAACTATGCAAGATAGAAGGGCTTGGCACAAAATATTTGATGTGATGGAAACCCAGGATCTACAACCAAGAATACTTTATCCAGTAAAGCTATCATTTAGAGTTGAAGAATAAAGAGCTTCCCGAACAAAAATAACTTAAAGGAATTTATCATCACCAAACCAGTATTACAGGAAATGTTGAAGGGGCTTCTTTAAGAAGAAAAAACATATATAGAAACATAAATAAAGAATGATAATAACTACATTCCTATCAAGAGGCCCCTCAAATGGAAAAAAATTAAGTGCTCCAACCGAAAGAAAACAAGACTCCTACATACGCTGCCTACAAGAGACTCACTCCAGATTAAAAGATACACACAGGCTAAAAGGAAGGGGATGGAAAAAGATATTGCTTTGGTAAACCTAGAGGGTGTCGAGCTGAATGAAATGAGTAAGATAAAGACAAATATCACATGATTTCACGTACATGTGGAATCTAAAAAACAAAATAAACAACAAAAATAGAAAAAAACTCATAGATACAAAGAATATTTTGAGGGCTATTAGATGGGAGGGGAGTTGGCTAGATAGCAAAAAAGGGCAAAGGGATTAAGAAGTACAAATAGATTGTTACAAAACAGAGATATAAAGTATAGGATAAGGAAAAGAGTTAATCATGTTGTAATAAATATGTAAGGGGGAAGATGGGTACTAGATTATTGGGTGATCACTTTGTGAATTATACAGACCTCTAATCACTATACTGTACAACTGAACCTAATATATTACTGTATGCCAACTATAATTGAAAAAAATTCATTGAATTATACAATGTAAATACAAGCAACTAATTATCTATTATATTTCGATAAAACCAGAAAAAAAAACCCTCTTGATCAGAATGGAAAAGCATGTTCACAGAAACTAAAAAGATAAATTGTGAGAAGCAAGAAAAAAAAGTACAATATACTATGGATGTTCAAATGAAGTGAGATTGGAGAAGACTACAAGGATCTGAGCCTTGAAAGATAGAAAAATTCCTACACATAAAGATGTTTGCTAAACTTATTCCAAAAGAGGGATGGTATGAAATGTATCTAATACAAATAAGTTCAAATTATCCATATAATTTTAAATGACAATATCCTATTTAGAAGGTTTTGAGAGTTATAAATAATACATGCTAGAATATTTTGGCAGTCATCATATTCACAATGTATAAAGAATGGAACTCTCCATATACTATCTGTTTTGGGCATTATATGCCAAAGATACATTCTTAATTTTTTATTATTTATATTTCAGTAAGTGAGCAATAAAATATGAAGTAAGATTCCCACTCATAATGGGAATTATGTTTTGATGTTTGATAGGCTAGATATATAAATTATCTGCTTAACTGGGCAGGTAAAATCTGTGTAGCCTCACCAGAAAAACAATTTGGCCTTTGCTGCCCTGTGGCCGGCAAATGAAATATTGTATATATACCATTTACATAAATATACCATTAACTACACAGGCAGAATAAATGATCAATCATGTGGGATACCATTAAACCTCAAGATTATCTCTGGCATCTAAATGGCATGGCATTGGGCAAAATAATAGTAAAGAGAACCTAGGAGAAAATAGTCTCCTGACTGTATAAAATCCTGGGTTAAAAGAGTAAAAGCTTGAGGAATATTAGTGGAACTTGGGAACAGTCCTTTGATTTTAAATATTCAGCATAAAGTTTAGCACATGTGACTTCCCAAGGGAAGTCCTAATATGTTGCTATTTAAATAACATACACTCACTCCGTTAGCCTACCTTCCCCTATACAATGAAAATTATTACAAAGCTTTTCCCATAGGCATTAGCACTACCTTAGGTTAAAGGAGAACTGGAGATAATCTTGAAAAATTCATCTTCATATTAAGAACCAAGTACAGACTCGCCATTCATAATCAGGCTTTAACAGAAAGAAAATGCATGTCCACAAAAAGAGACTCTTTTGCCAAGCTTCCTATAAACTGACATGCCTACTTTTCCCACTGGTCAGGCTCATGCTTCCAGCATTATTCTTTAGCAATGAAAACATAAAACTACAGATAGGTACAGAATTTTTCAAGATGTCTTTTACTCTCTGGTACTATAAAAATTATTTATTCGGAATCCTCAGCAGTTTTCCAAGGATGACATTTTAGAAGTTGCCACTGCCTTCCAAAATATCAAATTTATAAATCTGAATGCTACTAATTCTAGGGAGCAATTGATAGCTAATTTGTACCAGCTAGAAAAGTAAAAATTTGTCCAAATTTTTTGGAATTAAGGACTCCTCATTTCAACAGGTTATTAGTTAATTCCAGAATTTAAACTTCAAGTGTACATAATACTAAATCGTTCCCAATCTCATCTTTTAAGAATTTCGTACCATTCTCCTCTTGTCAACATTTCCTAAATTCTCATTCATCTACTCAATTACTCATTACACAAATATTTATTGGATGCTTACTAACTGCCAAAAACTGTAAGTGACAAGGAACCAGAGGTATTTTTTTCCACTTTGGGGACTAAGGAATTTGTGACAGAACATCACACTAAGTGTCCCATAAAGCCACCACCAAGTACTCTAAATCTGAGCCCATAATTGAATGGGCGGGGTGGGAAACATGGAGACAAAAATGTTATAGAAACAATGCCTTCTACCTTTCACTCTAAACCACAGAATGAAGGGTCAGAACTACTTATGTAAATTTGATGCCTCAAATCTGCGCCCTTGATACTGAACCAGTTCACCTACCTTAAAGCAAGTCTTCGCTCAGAAAGTTGCAGCATTGTTCTGTTTGAAGAGAGAAGTGAGATGCTTTTGATGAACAGTAACTAAGCAATAACACTCAGAACTGAAAAATCCAAACGTGCTTTAAAAAAAAATCCATATATTGGCCCTTTGAGACAAACTATAACTATCTAATTGATGAGAAAGCTAATGGCAAAATATTTACTTTGGGTTCCATCCAGATTATAACTTGCATTGCCTTCTAGCACACCCACATCCCTGGCTCGTCCCATCAACCGATGGTATATTGTGTTTCCTATCGGAAAGGCCCAGACACAGGGCTAAAATGTGTGACTCATTCAGCAAAAATCCACAACTACTATGGGCTAGTAAGGAGGAAAGAGGTCAGAAGGATCCTTGGCAGGCATTTGAGGTCCCCAGCCAGTTCAGGCTTCTGCCTAACAGATGATGCCACAGTTTTCAGGATTTAAAAGGATTCTCTTCTCCAAAAGAACCAAAGTCAACACTAAAAATAGAGAGAGATGGAATAGAATAAGAAGCAGAATGAAGCAGAGGGAATGAAGAGGAGGAAACGGTTTTACTACAAATTTCCAACAACTTAATTTGGAAAATAAAAAGAATCAGTTTTAGATTAGACTTCTAATATTCACATCTGCATATATTTCTTAATTTTAAAAAGATAAATGCCCCAAATACTTTTATTAAAGAAATGTAAATATACACACAAAGCACAATGCCCTAAACTTCATGCAGATATGAGCAAAGTAAATTGCCAAACATTTGAACTTGTTTCCAATTTTTTCGAAGTGATCTCCACTTTTAACTCTCTTGTTTTATATAATTTTAAAGTGCTTTGTCCATTATAAATTATTTCTCTTAGTTTATTCTATAACTAGAACTCTCTCACTGAGTAAAATATTTTGAAATGTTCTCTAAACAAACTAAAATTCCTGATGCCACAGCTTTTAAAATGATGAATTTATGAAACAAAAATGTGCATTTCCTGGAATGCTCATCCATTTGGTCCTTGCACATTACTCTATGCTTGTCAATGCTGAGAATCTTTCACTTGCATATTAAAGTCACAAACATCTAAAAAATGTATGTTCCCCTCCCTTAGTTCCACCATATCCTAGTAAAGCTATTGACATTAATGCCCGCCAAGGTAGATATCATGCCAATGCAAACACAGAGGCTTGATCTCAAATATTCCTGAAGTACTTCTCTACCTTCTTCAATTAGAAATACATAGAATAATTTTAAACAAGTGATGTGGCAATCATAATTAATTAATTTTCTTCTGCTTTCTATAACAAGCAAAATAGCCTAGGACCCAAATGTATTGAGAGATTAGAGAATTTAAGATCAAGAATTATTATCTTGAGAACATGAAACCACTATTCGAGCAGTGGTAGCAACCACAAGGTAACTGTCAATTTATAACAAATACCATCCAATGTTTCTACTGTCAAGGCAGAATATGCCAATTAGCCTTAAGAAAAGTGCATCAGGAATAAGAGAAATGGGAACAAGTGACAAATGTCTAGCCTGAGGCAGATTTCAATCTGGCAAGCTTCCCCACATATTCCTAATAGCATTCAATGGACCAAATATCCTTGGCTCTCTCCCATCTATTACTTTGGGATTTAAAAAATAAACAAACAGTGGTAGACAAAAAGTATGTGTTAGGGGGTGGGGTGGAAAGGGGCCTGAATGCCAGGCTTCAAACAGTTAAGCACAGGCACCTTCCACTAATATGGAAAGTTAAACAGAAATTTTTTACAAGCTGGCACCCGCTCACATAATGAGATGCATTGTCAGTCCTCACTAAGTGAAATATTTGTGTTGCCATGCAGCTAAACAAATGCCTTTTTTCACTTTCACTTAAGACAGCCTCCCACTCCTATTTCTCTAAACAGTAGAGGCAGGTCTAGCCGAGTAACATGTGTAGTCTGGGCAGCATGTTTCCTGCCGTCCCACAAAAGGAGTATTAATATTAACATTCCAGATTCGCGGGGAATTAGAGAAACTCCACACATTAAAGCCAATGTAAAATCTCTGCTATATTAATATCTTCACTTATCAATCAGTGTAACTGGCACAGAATGAAATAATACAGTAGCATTAAAATCACTAAACCTTTAAGAGTGTGGCAACATTTTTTTCATGTCATTTGCACATTACTATTCATAATGCTAACGCAATCTCCTATATAAAATATGATGAATTCACAAGTATGATTATCAAATTTATGGTGTATGCTCACTACAGCACACATTACGGTTTTGTAGCTTGTTTGCCCTGAAGTAACAAAGATTTGCATAGAGTTTAAATGAGTATGGTCTATACAAACCATAGTTAAAATATTATTACAGTTATATGCTTTTCTATATAAACCAGTAAAAAAATCATATTTTGTTCTTCTTTAGGGCAGTATTTTATGACAATTAAATGAAAAGCTTGGCTCTGCTATTTCTCTGAAAACAAAATCAAGACCAAAAGGAATACAATTCAAGAATTAAACCTGAAAACCATAGTGAGAAAATTTTAAAATAAAAATGTTTAAAGCCCAATTAAAGTCTAAAACTTAACCCAAAGCCTAACTAAATATCTTGTTTTATCTCTAAAATAAAAATATTGTTTCTCTGAAAAGAAAAAAAAAAGATAAAATCTAATATCTATCCAGTGTAACAGTAAAAAAGCTATAGCTGATTTTTTCTTGTTCTTAAACTGTTGTTTGGGTGATTTAAAACTCATTTCCAGAGCCCCTTTCATACTTACTATTAGCACCATGGTAATAGCTGGTCTACAGCTGCCTAATTCAACATAGGGCTCCCCATACCTTTTAAGTGGTTTTCCACAAAGTTCAAAGCCAGACTATTCCAAAGAGCTATTCTCTGTGAGTTTAAGCATTCTTACATAAGAGAAAAAAAAAAAAGAGAATGGATCTTTAAAATTTTTCTGAGATTTCTTAAGATAAATCAAACTCAACAGCAATTCTTCAATTCTGATTTTAAACATTACTTGGGAAATAATATATTCTATCTTGGATAACTTACAGTTATCACGAAGGTAATTGTGTTCTACTTATTCTGACCTTTTTAGGCTCTTGCTCCAGTGAAAAGTTAAACCATGCTTAAAATAAAACAAACAAAGCAAGACAAAAGAATTTTTTTAAATCTCCAGGGTGAATATAAATTGAGGAAAAGGTAAAAAAAAAAAAAAAAAAAGAAGACCGATGTGCCACAATTATAAAGATTTTTAAAAGGAAGGTGCATTTTTTTCTCATCTAATTGAGGATTGCATTTGCTTTTCATGAGTATTTGGAGAAAACTCTGTAAACCCTTCCAAATTGACAACAGCAGCAAACTACACTTTCCAAAGGGAAGTCTAAAATAAGTGGAAATGTGTATTGCTTTTCATTCTCATAAAATTTCAACATTGAAGTTTACATTTAAAGATAGTTTCTGTGGCAGAGGTATGTTCAATACAACTCCCCAAACACATGCAAGTACATCTGGGCAGAACACTGTCCAGTCCAGTTGTAACTTCTTCTGGCAAAAGACAACTGGGGAGAAGAGGTAGATACATGCAGAAAATTTTTTCACAGTCCAGTTTTATTCACAAAAATATTTCTTTCCAATATTAGGACTCCTTGTATTAAGAAAAATTATTTATTTGTTTATTTGTTTGTTTGTTTTGTTTAATTTTTGCATTTTTGAACCTTTCTAGAATATGAGAAAAAGTCCAGTGTTTATTAATAGACAATTAGTCCTTTAGGTCAATTACTGCTCAGGATACTGCACTATTTGGTTTATCCCATACCTACATCAGGATTTTTTATCAAAGTGTGTCCATAAGTGGGAGAGACAAAACAGACCAAGGACAGCATGTCTTTCAAGCTCAGAAGCACTTAGCAGATTCCTAAGCCTCCAAGGCCTAACAGATTTAACCAAGACTTTTCACACAATCAGGTAAAGAAGGTCAGGCTAGTCAGCAGATGTACTATTCAGATAACAAAGAGAATATTTTAGTGACAATGTGAGAAAATAAAAAAAGCAGCAAAATGGATACAAACCTATTGAACCATGTCTTCTTACTCTGAAGAACTCAACCTCGGGTCTAATAAGGACATTATCTATATTCTTGAACAAATATGAGGACAAATGTACATATTTAGCAACAAGTACACCAAAATAAAATACTTAGAGGGAATCAGCAAATTATTGTTAAGCAAGAAAACATATCTGAACTCTCTCTAAAATTTTAAGACAAACACAATGACTATATTTTGATATTCTAGTATCAAAGAATGAAAGAAAAGATTTTTGCAGTATCGCTGGACAATTTACCCTTGATATCATTTCTAACTTAACATTAATATCTAGTGAATCTAATTTCATTGCATAAGATAAAGAGGCTATGCAAACAAGAGGTAGTCGTTAATACTCTAGGCTGTTCTATTTTATATCCCCGAAGAGATGAAAATATTGTCATGTTAACAAAGCTAACTTAAGCATTTGGTGAAGTCACTTCAGTTCCTCTATATGACCCTCCATTTCCTCAACTAAATATATTCAAAAAGCCATAATAATGATGAAGAGAACCCAAATAATACTGAAGAAACCAAGTTGGAGTATAGTTTTGACCTAGAATCAGGGGGGAAATGACTCCTCATTCTTTCAGTGGTCAAGTTTAAAGAAAGAAGAATCATTTTCAGTTATCTTAGACCACATTTTAACTTAAAAAAAAAAGTCTGTGAATGAAGAATTTTTACAAAGGCAATATTAAGTACTGGAGTGGAAGCACTGTAGGAATTAGAGCCAGTTTAGATATTACCCAACTTACTTTCCAACCATCTGTATCAAATATGCTTCATTAAAACAGAACCATATGGAAAATAAGCTAGCAATTAACACAGCTTCTGCACGTGCCTCTAATACACTAGATTTCAAACTTCTAGTGAAACAGACTAAACTATTTCCATGTTGCTGCTATGTAGGACTTGGAAGTAGTTCCTAGACTTGTTTCATCCTCCACACCAGGTCATTTCAAGATATTGCTGGGTATTGAAATAGCTGCATATGCAAATATCAAGTATTTTGTCACTTTCCTTACGGTTGGTAATAGCCATTAAAAAAAAAAAGAACCTGGTGTATTGAAATAATTAACCTCTCAAACGACAACTAATACTACATGTTACAAAAAAATGCATTCACTTTTAACTTACATAGGTTATATCAATGATCTTTATATTTGACATTTTGTCTCTTAACAATGGACATAAGGTGTTATAATTAGCTTTTATTAATATGCAAAACTATTTTAGGACTCAGAACTTTAGTACAATGATCTCTACAAAGAATAGCCATAAATTATTTCATTATTACCACTATCAACAAATAGACTACAGAGAGGACACAATGTCAGATACTAGTGAAACAAAGAATAAGATATAGTTCTTGTCCTCAGCAGCCTTGCAATCTAGCTCGAGAGATTAAATATGTGTGAAGTAATAAAATCTGCATGAAAATAATAGGACTTAAAATAAAAGATGAGTTAATTTGCATTCCCTTTACTTCTCTCCAGGACAGCTGTGTACCATTACACAGTTTATTCATTTCACAAGAATGCTCAGCTGAAGGAGCAAGTAGGCAGCAAATCTGGCTAGCAGTCTGCCCGCTAAACCATCCATCCTGACACAGAGCTATAACTATCTAAAGAAAAGACATCTAGGAGGAAAGGTTTCACCAAGTCACTAACCATGCTACCGGAGAAGGCGAAATCTATAAAGAAAAGGCTCTTTGCTTTTAATTTATGTATTCATAGCATGTATAATTTCCTGCTGCTACAACTCTAGTCCAAGCCATCATCATCTCTCATCCAAACACTTTCGTATTAGAGTCTCCTAACTAGTGTCTCAACTTCCACACCTGCTTTTCTAGGCTGTTCTCAGACCTGTTCTTTTAAAAATGGAAATTAACTCATCTTGTTCCTCTCTTATATCCTACAATGGCTTCCCATTTCCCTTAGATAAAAGCCAGCATCTTCACCATGTCCTAGAGCACACTAATTGATCTGGTCACCAACAGTGTAACATTTTCTCCAGCTTCTCTTTAACTCACTTACTTGGGTCTAAACACACTACTGGTAGGAACTTTTCTTTGAACAGCCAAGTACCCCCCATTTCAAGGCCTTTCTGCACATTTTCACCTCTGCCTGAAAGTTCTTCCCACAATAATTTTCACGGCTTACTCTCTCATTTCATACAGGTTTCTAATGAAATATTTCCATATCATAGCAGCCTTCTCACACAACCCTGTATAAAATAGCACCCCTATCACTCTCAATAAATACTTATTGAGTAAATGAATGAATGAAAGCAAGTGACTAAAATACAAGATCCTTGTGAATACTTATTTTTGTCTGTTTTGTTTCACTTATGTATTCCCATTATCTAGAATAATGTTTTACATATAATGAACACTGGATAAATATTTGATGAACAAATGGATGACTATTATACTGATACATAAAGAAAAAGGAGTCAACACATTTATAAAGTTTCCGGTACGAGTGACTGAATAATGATATCACCATAAAAAAAATTTTTAAAAGTCTGAAAGAGGGAAGGATTTAGGGAAAGGAGATGGTAAACTTGGGGTATTGGAAGTGACAGTGGGACACAGATAGAGAGAGAGTTAAACAAGCAGAACCAAAACTCAGGACAAAGCTGGAAAAACAGATGTGAGATCCATCTATGTAGAATGGAAAGGCCTTAGAACAAATCAGACTTCCAAGAAAGTAACATAGTGAAAACAGAGATGGACTAAATTTGGAGATGCAAATATTTGGATTATGAGAGGAAAAAGCAGATTCATCCAAAAAGGCTAAAGAGAATACATTTTTTTAACAAACACTTGTTAAATATCTACTATATATTAAGTACTGTGCTGAGCCATTTTCAGTCAAAAATATCAGCTGCTCCAGAAAGCAAGAATGAGAGCTGAGAAAAAAAGGCACTGAATATAAAATTAGGAAATCACTATTAATCTTGAAGGCAGTAGATTCAATAGACTTATCCAGAATCATTGGAAGCCAGATTCCAATGTATTGAAGAATAAGGAGATACAGAGGGCAAATAAAGACTATTCTTTCAAGAGATTTGACTGCAAGAAAGGGAAAAGGAAATAAGGATATTTCGAGAGTTAACAAAGTTGAAGAAAGCTGTTTTTAGAAGAGATCTGAATTATTTGTGCACATAGATTATAATATTATCTTATATTTGAATGGTGTTTTCTAGCTTGTAAAATGCTTTCACACACATTATTGTAACTGACTCACTATAAACATACAAAGTTAGCAGGGCAAATGGTATTTTAAACTAAGAAATTGAGACTCAAAGTCGTCAAATAACTCGCTCAAGATTCCAAAGCCGGGAAGTGACAAAACAGGAATTAGAACCTGAATCTCCAACTCCATGAAAAAGAACAGAGAGGGGTTGTAAGAGAGAATGGGATAATTAGCAGAGCAAAGTTCTGGAAGAGGTTAGTAGAGATAGGAAGGTATGGAAGCAAAAAGCACAAGTAGAGATGTTACCTTATGAAAAGAGATGAAACATTTCTTCCTCTGCAACAGAAGAGAAAAGATAAACAGCTTGAACTGGTAAAACAACAAGAGACAGTGCAGGGTGATGAAACAAAAAGATTAAGGCCTAAATTCCTAGGTGTGAGAGACTCAAGGTTCTATTTCAGAAAAAAAAATATCGGTGGATAGACAAGCGTAAAGTTACACACCTGAAGTACCAACTCAGAAATGAGAGGTCAACAGATATTCTGGGTGTCCCACAGGTCATGTCGCCCTAGGGACAAATCATCTGAGTACCTGATAAGAAGAATGTTTTGGGGAAGGGAAACGGTAAGTGAAAGGATTAAAGGGGACCAGAGAGAGAAATTTTATAGTGCATATTAAGAGTGTTCTATGTCCCAAGAAGCAGACTGGCTAATAAGTCAAGGCAAGAAAATTTCCAGGCTCAGGTTCCAGTGAAAACTATTGTGGAAGTTAGCCACCCAGTTTTATAATCATAATGTTCTTTTTCTCCTCTTTTCTTACCTAGTCTAGTTTACAGCAAATTTATTTTGAATCATTTAGTCTGTTCTTTCTGAGCTCTTTTTCCCTTCAGTAATGTTTTTCTTCATCTCTTTGGCTTGCACTGGACTAAGGCTTTGGTACCTATCAAATCCTTATCTAAGAAACAATCTGATAGCTCTAATTTGCATCTGAGTATATAAGATGTTGTTAAGAACATAACTTTGGAGTCAAATACACTTTGATTCTAATTCATTCTCTCATTCATCCATTCAGCAAGTATTTACTGAGAATCTAACAAGTGCCAGGCACTGTTCTAGTTGCTGAGGATAAGCTTCAAACAGCCATTATGCTCTGGTGAGTGTGGTGGTAGGGATGGGGAGAGTGACTTTGATCAACAAATAAGCTCTGCAATTTCTTAATAATCTGATCTTAGGAAAGTCACTTTCCTTCTCTAAGTTTCAATTTACTCAACTGTAAAAGAAATAATAAGAACTATCTAAGATTATCTTGAGAAATAAATAAGTCAAATAATTAGCTTCTAGTTCCTGGAACAAAACATGTACTCCACCATTACAGGACCTTTACGCATGCTCTTTGCTTTGTCCCACCTCTCCCAACCCCCCCCCCTTTTTTATCACTGTTATTCTTTAATAAAAAGCTATAGGTTGCTCTGAAAAAATTGGGTGTGTCTCAGCCCTTGATTGTCCTGATGCTTAACCTGTATTGTGAACAGGAAGCCACTGTCAGGACAGAACATGGAGAGACAAACAAGTTTCCTATAGGCAAAGGTGTCAGATAAGGGTGCATTTCATCTCTCTATTTGTTTAATCTGTACATAGAACACATCATAAAAAAAAAAACTGGGTTAGACTCAGAAGAAAGGGGAGCGAAAATTGGTAGCAGAAATATCAATAACTTAAGTTATGCAGATGATACAACATATTACTGACAGAAAGTAGCAATGATTTCTGAGGAAAGTGAAAGAAGAAAGTGCCAAAGCAGGACTGAATTTCAACAAGACAAAAATCATGACTACGGAAGAAATACATAACTTTAATGTAGACAATAAGGACACTGAAATTGTTAAAGATTTTGCTCACCTTGATTCAGTCATTAATTCTAATGGGGACTGCAGTTAAGAAATCAAGAGAATGCTAAGACTTGGAATGACAGCAGTGGAAGAATTAGGAAAAATCATTGAGTACAAGATGTGTCATTAGAAACCAATGCTAAAATCATCCATTCTCTTGTATTCCCAATTATATGTATGAATGCGAAAGTTAGACAGAAGGCTGATAGGAAAAAAATTAATTCATTTGAAATATTGTGTTGGAGGAAAGCTCTGTGAATACCCTGGACTGCCATAAGGATGAACAAGAGAGTCTTCGAGCAAATTAAGCCTGAAATATGACTGGAGGCAAAAATGACAACACTGATGCTGTCTTACTTTGGGCATGAGAAGGCAGAGTGCTTTACAAAAGACAACAACGCTGGGAAAAATGGAAGGCAGCAGGAAAAGAGGAAGACTACATATGAGATGGACTAACACCATAAAAGAAGTCATGCGCATGAGTCCACAGGAGCTGAGGAGGGCTGTGGAGGACAGGACGTTGAGGACATCACTCATTCACAGTGCTGCCAGGAGTCAGGGCCAACTGAATGACATGTAACACACACATTCTTTCAGATCCCAGCTCAACTACTTCATCAAGAAAGACTTACTAACTAGATCAATTCTCATTATATAACTACTGTTTATTTAGTTTTTCATTCATTCGTTTATTAATTCATTCATCCAAGATCCCATCATCTTTTATCTGGATGATGGCAAAAACCTCCTAAGTAGTCTCCCTGATAAATTCTATATTCAACATAGCAACCAGAGTTAAAATAAAAATCTGATTATGATACTTTCTGGCTGAGAACCCTCTAATGGTTTCCTATCTCCCTCAGGATAAAAGCCAAAGCCCTCGCAGTGGCTTACATCCTGCACATCCTCATCATTCACACCATACAGCTACTCTGGCCTCTTTACTACTATTCCTCAAATTCATCAAGTTTGCTCTCTATCAGGACACAAGCTACCCTTCCTAGAATGATCCTCCCCCAGATATGTACATGATTTGCTCCTTCGTTTTTTTCCTGGTCTCAGCTCAAATATCACCTTATCCACAAAGCCTTATTGTATTTTCTACAATAAAATTGAGCGAACTCCTCACACTTCAGCAATCACTACCTCTTTTACCCTCTTTGCTGTTTCTCCATAGCACTTAACACCTTCTGACCTACTATATTTAATTGCTTATTTGCTATTTTTTAGTATCTTCTTCACCACTACCTCTAGAATATAAATGTAATGATTTTGTTTTATTCATTGCTATATCATCATTGTCTCAAACAGTACCTGGCACATAGTAGACACTATATCTAAAATGATAATTTCCATAAAACAAATCAGATTTCCGAAATAGACAATTTATATAGCTAGAAAAAAATGTTTAATACGAGTTCAAGTTATCTCACAATAATTAGGCAAAATCCTAATGCCCTTTGGGAACTTCAGTCTACAGTTAAGGTAAAAAAAAAAAAAAAAGATCAGTTAAAAAACGCTAATATTCAAGTTTATAAACTAGATGAAAAAATAGGAGGAGGAGCAAAATAAAACAAGAGAATATAAAAGAAAATAGAATGCACATTTTCAACAACTATTAAGCATATGAATGTTAATTATTATTGGTGACTTAAATTCACTTAATTCCTGGTGTTTTAATTGGCCTACTATGGCTCAGATTTCATGTAAAGTATTCATCATAGATAACTTTCCCAATTATTATGGTCTATTGAGTTATACGAGGCATTATCAAAAAAATTTTTTTTAATCTGTAGTTCTAAAAGTACTAATAATTCCATCCAGTTAGACATTACCAAACATTTCCTACATTCTAGCAATCATTAAGTTCTCTATAGAAAATAAGGTATGGGATCAGAAAGAGGTGGTAAATTGAAGCACATTATACTCAGAAAGAAGGAAATACTGCTATTTAAGGATTTTTCCCAAAAGTCCCTTTAGCAAACCAATTATATCAGATCTTACTAATTGTATTTTCTCTATTCAACTGGCATTCATTTCCTAGTTCCACGTCACCTCTTTCACTTTCCATCCCTCCACTTCTACTAAGTCACAAATATAGTTAACTTCAGTTGAATGATAGAAATGAAAAACAATATCTAGTTAGCACTATGACATTTTATGACAAAATATCTGGGCCCCACCCAGTGACTTAGCAACAATGAAAAGACACCTGCACCATTTTATAAGCTCTGTGAGAGAGTTCAGAACTCCACTTATTCATTCAAAAGCATACACCAATTTGTAGAATTTTCTCTCTTTAAGCCAAAGGATTCAAAATTAATTTATAAATGAAACTGAAATAATGTATGAATTAGTTATTTACATGTTGTTATTGTGAAGCATTTTAAATTTAAAATACATTAATTTAAAAGGTCAGTTTTTAATAGCAGAGCTTTTTTAGATGAACTCAGTGATAGGAGCTGCCTTAATCAGACACCCAATATTACATCTTATTTTTTTTAATTTCAGCTTTTTACCAAATTACTTTTCTAGGACAGTAATTCTCAGTCTTTGTAGTGATTAGAATCATCTAGAAGATTCCTGAGCTTCTAGAAATTATAATTCATTCAACAGAGTAGGGCATAAAAAATACCAGTTTTAACAAGCACCTAAATCCAGTTAGTTATCCAGTTAGTTAATCCAGTTAGTGGTACTCAGATCATATTTGGAGAAATACTGATCTAGAAAGCCCCAGTAGTAGCTATTTTCTGCCAATTCCTAACAAACAACACTTCTCCCATGAATTCTGTATCTCAGTACATTTCATTTTACATCCTTGTTTCAAATATTAAAGCCAGACATTTAGAAAGTATTCTGTGAGCGCCTGGTGTATGGCTTACAAGACTATCTAATTTCTGTTTCAGGGTTCAAAACTGACATGTCATGGCCTTTAAAAAAAATCATTCTCTCCCTGTAGAAATCTTCTTGAGCTATATTGGACTACCAAAGCTAGACTAATCAAAACTTTCAAACCAGCAGTATTAATTTCAATTAAAATATAAGAAAGGTGATATTTTTGCCCTTTTCCACTCTGAAAATGTTAACAATAGCAAATAACAGGGTTTCCCCCCCCCCCCCATTAACAAAACATGTGTACTCATTACTTTTCCATCTTCTTTGCCCTATTGGGAAAAAAAAAGGCCTTCAAGACATTTTTAAGGACGGAACACTACACACATGAACTGAAATGTAAATTATAACATTAAACAACAAATATAATTGTGAATATATCATATGTAAGACTGTGCAAAAAGGTTCTGATACAGAGATAAATTCTAAAACTTGTAGCCTATTAAAAATCCTTATTGGGTCAGCCAGATTTGGAACATGACCTATAAAAATACAATCAACTTTCAATTATCAACCAATGGATCATCTACTTGCCATTTCTAGTTACATTTTGGTAATTGATATATTAATCCTATAAATAACATCTATCCAATTTAATTACTTTATTCTTGTTTTTTTGTTTCCCGCTATGTGCTATTTAACCCTTCTCCTAACCTCAAGAGACTTTAGGAAGGACATTTTGCTTACCCAAGTTAATAATTCCTGCTGTCTATTCCATGTTTGTAATGAGCATCAGATAATCGACCAATATGAGCAGGATTGGGAATGCAGAACTTATGAAACAGTAATAGAATATTATGAAAAGGATAAAGCTACTAGATGTTCCTTTCCAGAGTGCCTTGTACATATGTTGTAGCTAATTTTCAATAGCAAACTAAAATTTAATAGGTCCAAATCACCTATTAGATAGTACAAACTCCTTAATATGACACCAAGTCCTTCAAGATATTCACCACAGGTGTTCTTCCAGTCTTAGGTCCTACCATTTAAAAAAAAACTGATAGTTTTAATAATTTATTTGGTGTTTTCCATTTGCTAGGCACTATTGACAGGTAACCTGTACAGTAACATTATAAATAAATAGTATTAGTTATATTTTGAAGTAGGAAAACTGAGGTTCAGCATTTTATTCACAATCATAAAAGTAGTATATAATGAAGTCAAGATTCAAACTCTAGTGACTCCAAAGTACGTGCTCTTAGTCATCAGATTTTAGTCATCAGATCCTCTTCATACTACCTTATTCCAACCATAAAAAACTAAGTCATGTCTTTACATATGCCATGACTTTCTATGTGGTCAAGCTTTTGCCCATGTTATTTTTTTTTTCTGAGAATGTTTTTTTAAACCTCCTCCTCTTCCCCAATTGATTAAATACTCAAAAATAGTTATTAAAATGCTTATTCTGTGCCTGGTATTGTTGTATACGTAGGAATAGAATAGTGAGTAAGACAGATTCAGCCATACGGGGCTTATTTTCTTTGAACTCCTACTCTTCTATCAATACCTGACTCAAAGTCGCTGCTTTAATGAAAATTTCCTTCTTTTCCTTTCCTTTTAAAATTTGCATGTCTTCTTTTAAAATTGATTTCTTCTTCTGATTGCTCATAGAACTTTATATAAACCTAAACCTTCACCAGTAAATACTATATTGTACTATAATTGTTTATGTGTCTATCTTCTCTTCCCCTCTCATCTATAATCATTTGACATAAAGAATCCTTTCCTGTTTAGATTTATACCCTAAGTCTTTAGTAGAATACTTGGTTCATAGCAAGTGCTCAAAAAATGTTTTGTGAGTGATTGAATAGAAAACTGCATCAAATATTTGCCTGAGGTGACATCTATATAGTCTGTAGAAATTAAACATTAAAAATACTCACTTGAGAGAAATTAAACATTAAAAATACTCACCATAGTTTAATTTATAAAATCAGTCACACAAAAAGTGATAATCAAAAATATTTAAAGATATATTTACATCTTACCTGGGTGCTTCTTAGTGTTCATATTTATATTAGACATTATATAAAATAGACAATAATGATCCAACTTGAATTTTGACCCAGATGCTATAACTATATATTATATAACCTCATTGTCCAATATGTAAAATAAATAATAGTATTCACCACAGTTGAAACTTAGTTGTTATTAATTGAGAACTTCTCTGCAACGCTGATGAAACTGCAAGAATTACTTCTTCAGTGTTGCAATAGGAAAGTAACTATTCATCACAAATGAAGACATATGAATACCAATAACTGTGGAGTACTAATAATTTGCACATGTATATTAATTTCTGTTTAAAATAGCATGATTTTAAATGTAATTAAACTTAAATTCTTCTAAAAGGGGTTATGGTTGTAAGAACTGAAAAGTTAACCCCAGAACATAGTTTATACTTATTTTTAATTGCTTGCTTTTGTATTTTTTGCAAATTCCAAATTATTTTTAAATTATCTTCATATTATATATTTATATACGTAAAACACCAACTTGTAGGGTAACAGCCAAAGCATGAAATCTGTATGCAACTTTCCCTTTAAGAACATAAACTATGTAATAATAGAGTCTATTAGTTATAGAATCATAGAATTTTAGATCTAGAAGGCCCCAAATAGGACATCTTTTTCAATACCTTCATTTTAAAGATGAAGAAATTTGGTGTAGAAAAGGTGAGATAATTAGCGTTTTGTTTAGCATCTTAAGTGTTCAGGGAATCCCCTCCCCTCCCCCCCAAAAAATCTAGGCTTTTAAAGCATTTGACATTGTTCATGTTCTCTCCCGCCTCAATAATATAACTCATTTGTCAGATTAGCTCAAGATCTATTGATGATCCAGCCAAAGGAACACATTAAAAAAGAGAACAAAAAAATTAAATAACTAGGAAATCAGGAGTTATTAAGCAACTTCTGGACCATTAAAACCAATAATCATATTAGACCTAAATTAGAATATGTTATTCTTTTATTTTTCTCTTATTTTTTTTTATTTTACCATTCACTAGTTTTAAGGCTTCATCAGCCAATCGATCAAAATTATTTTTACTGTGCACTTAATATATGCAAGGTATACCCCTAGACTTATATAGATTACCAATAATATTTAAGACATAACCCCAATCTTTAAGTCATTTGCAGTAGCTACCCGCAACCCACCTTTCTAAATCTTTTATAACTTTCCTATATAAAACCTCTTCTCTTAAAAGAATGCCTTACTGAGCTTCTGCTCAAGATGGCAGAAGAAGTAAATGCTGTGCTTGCTTCCTCCCAAGACATTCAAATTATAACTAAACTACTGAACAATCATCATTGAGAATCAGCTGAAGTCTAGCAGAACAGAAGTCCTATAACTAAGGATACACCAAAGAAGGCATGTGGAGATTGATAGGAGGGGCAGAGATGCTGAACTGGGCTGGTCCCACACCCAGTTGTGGTGCTTAAAACTCAGGAGGAATATCTCGGCTGTGCAGGTCCCCCTTGAGGAGTTCCCTGGAGTGGGAACCACACAAGGGTTCCCACTCCAGGATTCCAGTGCCAGGAAGAAAAGTTCCCATAATGTCTGACTGTGAAAATCAGTGGAGATTGTGGCTGAGTGAGATTAAGGGCTGCTGGAGTTCCACACATTCCTCATAAAGGGCTCATGCACAAACTTACTGATGAACTAATTCGCTTTAGACTCCAACACTGGGGCAGCAGATCCAAAGGTGACAGGGAAATAAGGTGAGAAATTGAATTTTCTGGCTTCAGGGCAAGAGCTGGAGGAGCAGGTTCCTCCTAGACAGAAGTGCTAACAGAAGTCACTGTTCCTTTGTTAAGCCCTTTCCCAACCCAGCCTGCACTTGCAGGCAGGCACCATATCTGAGTCTCCATCAACCTGGCTACCACGATTCACCCTGCCCAGGTGATTCCCTGAGACCCAACCTAACCCAACTTTCAGGCCCACCCAAGCTGCTTCTAGTGACTTTTCCATACAAATGGCCTGCCTTGACTCATGCTGCAGACTTTCTTAACATCTCTCAAAGATTTGTGAACCCCAAACAAGCAGCATCTGGTCTCAGCATTCACTGGACCTCATGCTAAGCAGCTCCAAGCTGGGCACTAGTGGCAGCCAGCCTCGGTTCATAACTTAGCCTCTCCCAGGAACCTACAAGTCAAGCACAAGTAACAACCATCTGCAGATCACTTTGTAGCTCATACCAAATGGACCCATGCAGGGCACAGGCAGCAGCTGACCTTTGCCTGCAACAGAGACCCACCTAAGAGGCCCCAGAATCAATATGCCCAGTATCTAGCTTCATATCAGAGCACTACCCAACCACCTCCAAAAATAACACACCCAAAGGAAAGATTTGGCAGGCAACAGAGCTCCTTTAAAGTGAATCTAGCCCCTGCACAACAGCTCCTCCACTGTAGCGATGGCCAGTCCTAATAACTAATCAGCATAAAGGCAAATCCCTTTTAGTGATGTGCCAACAGCAATCAAGGCTCAACTACAACAGGAAGGCACACGCAACCCACACAAGGGACACATCTGGAGCACTCGGCTCAGGTAACCAGGGAGGAACATACCAATGGGCTCCAGAGGACACCTACTACATAAAGCTACTCTACCAAGCAAGACTGGGAGACATAGCAGCTCTACCTAATAAATAGAAACAAACACAGGGAGGCAGCCAAAATGAGGAGACAAAGAAATATGTCTCAGATGAAAGAACAAAACAAAGCTCCAGAAAAGGAATTAAACAAAATGGAGATAAGAAATCTACCACATGCAGAATTCAAAACACTAGTTATAAGGATGCTCGATGATTTCAGTGAAAACTTCAAAAAAGAGATAGGAAACATAAAAATGGAGACAGAAAACACAAAAAAGAACCAGTCTTCAAAAAAAGAAACGAAGACTACAAAAACGTGTGTGTGTGTGCGTGTGTGTGTGTGTGTGTGTGTGTGTCTGTGTGTCTGTGTGTATGAATCAACAGTAGGTTAGAAAAAGCAGAATCAAATCAGCAATTTTGGAGATAAGGTAGCAAATAACATCCAATTAGAATAGCAAAAATAAAAAAGAATTTTAAAAAATGAGGATATTAAGGGGCTTCTGGGACAATATCAAGTGCACCAACACTTATGTCATAGAGTTACCAGAAGTAGAAGAGAGAGAGTAAGAAATTGAAAATCTATTTGAAGAAATAATGAGGGGAAACTTCTCTAACCTGGTGAAAGAAATAAACATACAACCAGAAAACGTAGATCTCATACAAGATGAACCTAGAGACCCACACTAAGACACATCATAATTAAAAGCCAAAGGTTTAAGATAGAGAATCTTAAAAACAGCAAGAGAAAAACAGTTAGTTCCCTACAAAGAAGCTCCCATAAGACTTCCAGCTGATTTCTCAGCAGAAACTTTGCAGACCAGAAGGGACTGGCATGAAATATTCAAAGTGATGAAAAGCAAGGAGCTACAACCAAGACTACCCAGCAAAGCTATCACTTAGAATCGAAGGACAGATAAAGAACTTCCCAGATGGAAAAAGTTAAAGGAGTTCATCACCACCAAACCAGTATTACAAGAAATGTTAAAGGGACTACTTTAAGAATAAGGGAGGAAAAATGAAAAATATAAATAAGTAAATGGCAAAAAGTACATATTCATTAACAATTACTTTAAATGTAAATGGATTAAATGCTCCAACCAAAAGGCATAGAGCGCCTGAATGAACAAGAAAACAAAACTCTTACATATGTTGCCTGCAAGAGATTTGCATCAGATTGAAAGACACACACATATTGAAAGTAAAGGAATGGAAAAAGATATTTCATGAAATGGAAACAAACAAACAAACAACAACAACAAAAAACAGTTGGGGTAGCAATACTTATACCAGGCAAAATAGACTTTAAAATAAATGCTATAACAAGAGACAAAGAGGACCTAGTAATTCCACTTCTGGGTATTTATCTGAAAAAAACCCAAGATACTAATTTGAAAAGACATATGAATCCATATGTTCATTGCAGCATTATTTACAATAGCAAAGGTATGAAAGCAACCTAAGTGTCCATCAGTAGATGAATGGATAAAGATGTGGTACATATATACAATGGAATATTACTCAGCCATAAAAAGACGAAATCTTGCCATATGCAACAACACAAATGGACCTAGAGGGTATTATGCTAAGTGAAATGAGATAAAGACAAATGCTATATGATTTCACTTATATGTGGAATCTAAAAAGTAAATAAATAAAATAAAATAAAAATAAATGAACAAACAAAACAGAAACAAACTTATAGATACAGAGAACATTTTGATGATTTCTATATGGGAGAGGCGTTGGGGTGCTGGCTGAAAAAGGGGAAGAGATTAGGAAGAACAAATTGGTATTACATAACAGTCATGCAAATATAAAGTATACCATAAAGAATATAGTCAATAATATTGTAATAACTGTGTATGGTGTCAGATGCATACTCGACTTATCAGGGTGGTCACTTCAGAAGTTATATAAATGTCTAATCACTATGTTGTACACCTGCAACTGACATAATATTGTACATCAACTGTAAATGAAAAATAAATTATTTTTTAAAGTTAAAAAAAAACACAGTGCCCTACTCCAAACTCATTAAAATACCTTATATTTTTGCAAGCCCCTAATTCGAGTCATGCCTCATTTCCTGTCTATAATGTTTCTTCACCCCTTATAAAAACTTACCCAAACTTCATAGCCCATATCCAATTCAACCTATTCTTTAAAGTCTTCTCTGATCTATTTGACATTTATCACACACTGGCTTCCATTCTAAATCATTCATATAAATACCATAGCTTTCATAGCCAGATTATAATGTCCTGGAGGACAGGGACAATTTATAGTTCTCTAGAAACCCAGAAGTGCTCCCCATCTTTTATATTCCATAGCACACAGTCACAATGTTAATATCTGTATGGCATGGTGGAGGAAACTCTCAAAGATGCTAGTGGCTAGAGGTCCTTGGCCTAAGGTTCCAGCCACCCCAAACTCTATTTGACACTCTATTTGAGGGATCAATATCTTGAAGCAACTGTAACCCAAAGCATGAACTCTGCATAGCATACCAGTTAGGAAGCTGTGCCCCACCATCCCTATCATGGTTCTAGGCCACAGTAGGTACCCAAGAAATCTTTTTTTACATAATAGCACACCGATTGCACTGCTTACATTAGATTAAGTGAGCAAAGTAAGTGATAAGACCTCAACTAGACACAGCACGACAAATATTAACATGACATACCAAAGACTTCAAGTTAACCAGCATTCCTTTTGCAGAATTAATGAACAAAACAATACTACAGTAGGAGAGATATCTTTTAAAAGTAGCACAGTGCTATATTAAGTTTAAAAGATAAAGTAATCCATAAATACTTACCTACTCTTAGGTTGAATTGTGTTCTCAAAAAAAGATATGTTGAAGTCCTAACCCCCCAGTATTTCAGAATGCAACTTTATTTGAATCTATTTGCAGATAAAATTAGTTAAATGAAGATGAAGTCATACTGGAGTAGAGTGGGCTCCTAATCTAATATGACTGGTGTCCTTTTAAGTAGAAGGCCAGGTGTAGACACAGAGACACAAGGAGAGTATCACAGGATGACCAAGGTAGAGATCGGAGTAATCTTTAGTAACCTACATAATCTATGATCTAGGATAGGACAATCAAGTATTTTCTCCCCAGTTTTCAGCCGAAAGAAGCCCATTTCTTCTATCAGTCTAGTATAAGGAAAAGCTAAAACAGAGAAGTCTTAAGTATATTCCCCCCCATCCATAATTTAGATCTGACAGTAGCTCCCAGTAGATTGATGAAAAGAATAAAATTGTATCTAGCAGCTGGATATTCAGCAGAAAAAAATATGGGTAATATTAATGCTATTTATCAGAATAATTATTTACTACCATTCCCATTTCTCTCATGTAAGTTAAAGTTTAAAGTTAATGTAATATAGAGATACGAAAACAGATAAACAGAAAGCCTTGATTACAGCCACTCCGAACACAATTCTACTTCTTTTATCTAAGTTAATTGTATTTCTATTTTAAGTGGGATCTCATGCATTCATTTTTCTTGTTAATTATAACAATAAATGGCCAATATGTAATGGCATTTATCAACTGCTCACTAAAACAAAAAAACTGTATAGGGCTGACTCTAGTGATTGACCTGATTAGAGAAATGTATATAATAGCTAGTTTTACAATTAAGATTTCAGATAAAGAACAAAGTATCAGGAAGTTCTTTTTGTTATTTCTCTAAAAAAAAAAATACTGCATAGATCTTCTACGAATAAGTCCTAATGATTCAAATCACACACCTAACATGGCTAATAGCACCAAAAAAATTCTTTAAATCCTTTCTCTCTCAAGGTATAGCTACTTCCTTCAAGGAAGAGTTCAAAACTTGAGATTTCTATTCCATAAATTTTATTCACAAACTGACTTCTCTCAATATCATTACACATATAATAAATTGAATTTTCACCACTGAAATTTATAGCAGGGCAGCAGAGTGTATTGTAGTCTTTTCACAGAAAGATTGTCCCAATAATTTCTACACTATGTAATTTCAGTTAAAGCTGCTAACCATAGACTATAATTAAGTTAACATTCAATACTTTATTACACCTCTCTAAAAAGTGTAAACACGATTTGACATACAACTGGTATTTTGGAAGTGCATGGATTCTCTTTCATTCATACAGTTGAACTATCCATTGCGCACTTTAAGTTCTATACATAGAAGCCAAGAACTGAAGGAAACAGGAAATATTATGCTAACATGACTATAGTATTGATGAATAAAAAAACATAACCCCAAGGCTAAGCTGCCAAATAAGTAGTGAATTAATTTCTGTAAAGTACTCCAATATTACAAAGGTGTGTTGAAAGGTGTCTGCTCATGTTTCAAATTAAACGCACTGCTGGTCAGCATTAGCACCTCAGCTTTGAACACCAGCCATTTGCCTATAACACTTCAGGGGCTAGGAAAAAACGGATTTGCCGTTCACACTGGAATAATTAGAACATGTCAGGAAGAATTAATTTCCTCATTTTTCAAAAGGATACACAGAAATTACCATGTTATTATATGACAGAGTCCCTTGGAGAATTATATTAAATTTAATTTCTAGATCAGCCCACACAACAAATTAAAGTCATAAATAAGATGGAAAGAAGCAGGACGCAGAGCATATGTTTATGGCAATGAGTGAAGCCAAGGGACCAGAAACAACTATCTTCATTTCATTTTATTTAAATCAGCCAGACACTGTGTATCTGAATGACAGCACTTGTTAATGGTGCTGAGATTATAGGCTCCTTAATTTTAGAAAACAGAAGCAGTCAGTCAGTGTCTGAAATAGTACATTTCCTACAATGCAAAAATTAGTATAAATCTACTTCCCTTTCAAGTCCATTTCTTTTTTGCCCTGCAGCAAGTTTTACAAAGATAAACTTATTTTTTAATAATACTGTTTCTCTATTTGTCTTCTCTTTGGGCAATTTTCTTGGGTCAAAAAAAAAATGCACTAAGTAAAACAGAAGAGTCACCAGGATAAGTGAAATTTGCAAACATAGTGTTTGTCTAAAATACAAGCTTCCTACTCCATCTTTCAAATATGTCTACCAATTCAAAACTGAGAGACATGTTTTTTCTAAAGGAAAATTTGTTTTTCATATTAACCTTAGTGTCTTTCTTATACTGCCTATCGAACTGTAGTGAAACTGTTAAGGATATTGTTCAACCACCCTAAAAATATTAGACTTTTTAGCTATGCATTAATATGTGTTTGGAACAGAAAAGATTATATAGTTCACTAATAAGATAGCCACCATTCATGGCCAGAGATCTCCCTGCTTCCTTCCCCTTCTGCTAAAGAGTATCATCTCTTTCTCTTCCACCTCGCTAGCCATAAGCAGTCAAGAAAGGGTTCTCACTTACGGTCATACCCACTCTGAAATAAGCCCAAGTCCAACATAGAAAGATTAATAAAACTTTAATAAATGTATTATAAAATATTAATGATATTATCGATTCCCTCCCTTCTCTCTGTACATATGTACACTTTTGTTATTTAAGTTATGGGTAAAATAACCAGACTGGAAGCAAGTACATATGACTCTGTTAATTTTTTCTTATATACTATAAAAAAAGACTCAAGGTGTCTTATAGAAATTAATGCTCTTGCATTGAGGAGTCAGCACCTTCTCCAGCATTTAAGACTGGCTTTTAGGCCTACCAGCAATCCAAACATTTCAAGCACCAGTTATTGTAGCAACTTCTATTATGTTATTTACCCATTCAAAATTTCTCAAGAATGCATAATTTTATTATTTTTCAACATTAAATATTCTCAGTGTATAGCAAACACACACACACACACACACACACACACACACGATGTGTTTAAGGGGTGATGTCTAGAAAACTATTAAAATTACTAAAATAAAAATAATTTTTAAAAACTGGCACAAAAGAGAGTCATTGATAAGTTAGCTTACTTTCTTTTCTTCTCCAACATAGATCTAATCTCCACAGATTCTAAATTATCCAGTTACTATATTACTCATGGCCCCAGAAATATGCTGGCCTCTTATCGTGCTAATAACTAAAGACATTTTTAAGGTGAAAAGGAGTTTGTACACTTTGAGAAATGACTGTTGTGAAACTGAGCACTCCCTTGGGTGCAACAAACTTTAAATAATTTGTGAATCAATTAACTGGTGACTCTCTTCATAACCCAGATTTCACACTCCCAGGTCACTGAATTATCAGTCTGATACGAATCATAACATTTTGGAGAAAAGTTCATAATTGAAATCATTAATTAATTTAACAGGACTTTTAGTTATGCATTGCATTAAACAGCTGTAAAGGAGCAGAGATTAATTAGTTGGTTCTCTGACAATTTTCACTGCTGGTATTACTTGGTGGAAAACTTTTCAACTTGTAAAGCACGTTATGCTCTCTATAATCTGGTAGTGACCTATCAAAGCAATTTAAAGTTGAAAGAACTACCATTTCTCTAAAATGAAGTCTGAAACTTCCAAGGGGTTTTTCTGGAAGAAAAAATATTTTAAATATTTTAAAAGTCTGACCTCCTTATGTGAAAACAAAATATGCATCTGGAAAAATTCTACAAGTATAGTCTACATATCTACAAATACAAGTATATATCTTAAGTAGCTCACAAAAATGAAGAAACCAAAGGTATAGTCAGTCAACATTTTCACGAAGCTAGTAAGATATGTATACACATATTTTGCATATTCTTTTTCTCTTAAAAATAGAAATAAAAACTATTAACCATAAGTAAACTGTATTTATGGTAACATTCGGTGCCTTTACTTCTTAGGATTTAGAATCATTTGACTGACCTACAAGTTGTCTAGCAAATTAATTGCCTGACCAGGTACAGGTATGTTCAAAGAGCAATTCTAATGAGACCATTTTCAGGCAAAGTGACTAGCAATGTTTTCAATACAATATTCCAAACTTCCTTCATATTGTACAACACTCTGCACAACTTCATCATTTTTAGAGCTTAATATCTCATATGCTATCGTAAAGCCACATGGAGATTCTAATAAAATGGTTAACTTCCTAGAAAATCCCCATCTTACTGAAATTAGTTGAAATTAAACATTTTCTAGGTTCATATCAGGAAATAATCAATTGCACCACCCAAAACTCTCAAGTGTTTTTTTCCAGCCTAATTCTTTTCCCCATCCCCTCCACTTCACATGTGGCAATAATACCGAATTCTTAAAATTCTCAAAACATAGCAATTTTTTCAATGTGTGAGTGCTTTTAAAAATGCTATATCCCTAAGTTTAGAATATTCTATCTCTACATCTCCCTTAAGTAACTCCTTATTACTCCATTACTCCTTTAAGAAGTAGCTCAAATGTTAACCTTCCCCCAAATGAAGCCTTCCCCCAAATTTCCCTGGCAAATTTTAAATTTCTGTGTATCTTACTTCATTCAAATCTTAATTCCAAGACTAATATGTTAATATAATTTCTCTCTTTATCTGTCTCTCCATTAGGTTTTTAAGTCAGTTAAAGGCTGGCTTTAGTATGCTATCCACATTTAAATCTCAAACATGTCTATCTGGAACATACTAAGCCCATGTGAATGTCTGTTGATTTTTTTTTAAAAAAAAAAGAATGATTGAATAAATGAACAAGCAGATATTTATTTCCACATTTCATTTTAATAATAATTATTGGGTGTCTGTTATAAATCAATCACAGTGTTAGGTGTTTGACAAAATCTCCACAAATTTTTAAAGTAAAAGAAAAGTCTGTGTTTTGTAAGACATTTGACCTCATCTTTTTTTATATAGTATTTTGTGTAAAAGTTTCTGATTATTATCTAATAAAACTTGGAGTGGCACAGCAAGAAGTAGAAAGCGAAAATATGTTATTTCAGGATATTTTTGTCATCAAAGTCCCTTTGCGTCAAAAGATCCTTTTCCCAGGAGTCAAATTTGAACACGTTAAAAATAGTTTATGCCTGTAGTCTTCCAAGGCTCTCTGATCTAGTCAATATATATGAAAGCATATTAGAATAAGTGTTTCCTCACTTGAGCAGAAGAGTGAATCTTTGTCTTTTCTATGACAGAATATTATAGTCACACTAATTACAGTGCTAGTTCCTCTTAGATGCATGATGTCCAATAATTCGCCGTAAAGGTGAGGAAATTGATAATGGTTCATGTCTTATCATTCACATTTTCTCACTTATATCTTTTTAGCTCACTTATTTCTTATATGATGGCAAAAATAAATTGGCATTTTCTTAAAATGTTGTCCTTTAAATAAGAATTTTTAGCAATTTTGCTTTTAATAGAGTTGTTTCCTAATTCCAAGTAGTTTATCTAAATGTAATTGACACCTCAGAGTTTTACTAAAAATTAAATGAGAAAACATATGTAGGTACTCAATAAATAGCTCTGTTCTGTCCCTCTTCCCCTGAAACATGACCCAGAGAACATCTCTTAAAGTTATTATGGAATCATTTGGACATTGTGTATACATTGTCTTCCACTCTGCAAATATTTAATGACATTATTTAATAAGAGATTGAAAATAGTGGAAAGTGAAGTATCTATCTTTGTTAGAAATAGCTGAACGGACAATGAAATGAAGAGTGAAAAAGAACAGGGATGAGGTCTGCCTGAAGAGATTATAGATTGCTGGCAATATGTCCAGTTTCTCTCAATCAATTCCTCCTTGTTACCAAGAAAGTTGATCAAAGTTAGATTTAAATCCTAAATTATAGAACAAAACAATGCTAACTTCCACAAAAGAATCAAATTCATATTTGCTGCATCTGCATCAATATAAAAATTCATTTACTTTGGTTATCTTCAGAGCTACAAGAACCAGTAGTGTTTTAGGGAGGTGGTATCTTGATAATGTTACATGATCTCAAGATTTATAAGAATCCTGATCCAGCCATCCCTCTACTGAGTATTTACCCCAAAGTCTTAAAAACATATATTTGCAAAGATAGTTGCACATCAATGTTCATAGCAGCATTATTCAGTGTATTATTCTGCAATATAAAGATGCCAGGACATGGAAGCAACCAAAGTGTCCTACAATAGATGACTGAATAAAGAAGCTGTGGTACATATATACAATGGAACATTACTCAGCCATAAGAAAAGATGAAATACTGCCTTTTGCGACGACATGGATAGACCTCGAGAAAATCATGCTAAGCAAAATAAGCCAGACAGAAAAAGTTGAAAAGCACATGATATCACTTATATGTGGGATATAACCCTAAAAGCGACAAACAAATAGGACAAACAGAGACTCAGAGACATGGGCAATAGACTAGTGGTTACCAGAGGGCTGGGAGAGAGGCGGGAGGGGGAAGGTAGATGGGGTAAAAGGAGTCAAATATCTGGCGACAGAAAAAATTTCTATAGGCAGTGAACACACAATGCAATATATATATATATATGCCTTACTGTTGAATTGTACACCTGAAACTTACTGAATTTCATTAACCAATGCCACTATAATATAAACAAACAAATAAAAAAATAATAAGATTCAGAAGAATCCTGAATCAAAAATAGAATCCATATCTAAAAATGTGTAAGGTTGGATTCTACCTAGATTCACATTAAAATGTATAAACGTGATAACAGCAGAGTAACATTAGATCTATTACTTTAGACTCAATAAATCAAGGAATGTGAAACTTATAAAACTCATCAACTTTGTAAATTCTTTCCCAACTAATAATCAATTGTTGCTCTCCTTTATCTCCATCTTATTGGAAAATACATATGCTTTATTTTTTGTTCAGTATTTCATTCTATCAAAACATTCAAATTGCCCCATGATTTGTATATTTCTGTATCTTCCCAACATAGTTGCAACTGCTACTACATCCTTTTTCATACACTAAATCTGTCTACTTACAGCACTATTTGAGAATTTCATCAGCACACCTCAATCATGTACCTATTACTGATAATGTTCTTATTACACTCTGTCATCACTGAAAGTACTCCTTACCTTCCTCTAAATGAGAGCATGTTTTTGTAGACGTATGTTTTAATCCAAGTTCATCTTAATTCCATCTTGTCTGAGTACACTTGAGGAGGTTGGTTTTAGAATCCTGACCTTGAGTTCAATGACCCTTAGATCTATCACACCTGCCTGCTTTTAAACTCTCCTCTAGGGTAGCATCACATAGCAATTGCATATTGAGCAATTCCATTTCCTTATATAAAAGTGTGCTTACAAAAGTACATTTATAGTTACTATGGCAGAAGTATCTGAATCAATTCCAATTTTGAGTGTAGAATCTTTGGTTTTCTTTTTAATAGTCATGCAATTACCACAGACACATCTTACTCCGAAGAGGATACAACATCGAAGGCAAAATTTTAACATTTTCCAGAAATAGGACAATAGATTTCTTCTGAAAGTGTCTATTTGGTTTGTAGGAGAAAAAGATACAAAAAGGCAGAAAGCATGTTATTTTTCTAGATCATCATTTTAACAAGCAGAAATAAGATCAATTTTCACCTTACTTAAAAATTCAAGAATCATCTTTCTACTAAGACAATAAGGTTATAAAGATTATAAGAATTGCATGCAAGGATGCAAAATTTGAAAAGGGGCAGAGGAGATGAGATGGTAGAAGGGAAGGTAAGGGAAGAGAAAAGGGGACGAGAGGAAAGTTAGAGGAGAGGAGAGGAGAGATAAAGAGGAAGAGGAAGATACAGAAAAAGGAGGAAAGAGAAACAGAAACATAGGAATGTGGCAAGGGGTAAGGACAGGAAAAAAAAGAGGTCATAAAGGTCAACTGTACCCATTATTTTCTTCAAAAATATTTCTTCTTTTACAGAGAGAAAGAGTGGAAAATGAGGTAAGTGGATTACTTTCACAAATACTTATTCTTATTTGACTTAATTAGTTTCATGGACCTGATAGCTCCACACCTTACTTAAGAATTTCGGTGGTCACATTTCTGCATAGTCAAAGTAATCCCAAACAATTTCTCCAATGTATTACACATATAAACAAGTTTTTCTTCAAAACCAGGCATGGTGGTCATTTTTTCCTCCGTCTTTCTCTTCAACAAACACAGTTATTATAGAAAACGAAAGGAAAATTCCACTCTTCATTCATGTTTGAGTTCCTCTGACTTGCTAAAATATCCTGACTGGTAGCACGAGATGTAATTCCATGCATATCTATTTCATTTTTCCTTCAAAGAAGACTTTTACGAGATTTAATTCAACAAAATTTAAATGGAGCAGCAAGTCTATCCATAGCTCTGGAGAGATGTTTATTTTTTTTTACTTCTTTCTTCCTTCCTTCCCTCTGTTTTCTATTTCTCTTTACAGAATAAAAATTATTTTATAAAGAAGTTTCAACTTATATTATTAAAAATATGTGGCAATTATTTTAAGTCTGTTTTCCTTTGCATTGTGTTATAGACTTTCCACAAAAACATTTACTTTTTTAAAGCCAAAATTAAGAAATTTTTAGAGTTGAGAGAGCATGATCATTGAATCTAACGGTCTTAAATTTGAATTCAGCCTCTTTCATTTACTGTGTTACTCTTGGGAAAAGTTGATATACCACTCTGAACGTCAGTTTCATCGACTATAAAAATAGGTATGTAACAATTTCTACCTCACAGGGTAATTATGAGGATTAAATGGAAAACTCTCATGACATATATATATATATATATATATATATATATATATATATATATATATATATAACACATTTGGCACAATTATGTACTAACTACATAGTGTCATTAATAGATTATGTGCCACTATTAGAGTACAAAATGTGTCTTCCTGATTTCACCAAAACATGCAATGAAATTAGTGTCCTATGGAGGAGGCTTGGTTCTTTAAAAACCTGAAGATTGAGACTTAAAAAAAACTTGCTTACTTTAATGAAATGTTTTCGAAATTAAGAGTTGAATGAGTGATAACAACCAATTTTGAGTGCCAATCAGCATTCTTTTTTTTATTAAACAGAAAAGGAGAGAAGGGAAGGGAGGAGCAAAGGAAGAGGAGAGAAGAGAGAAAAGAGAACACACTGCGCATGTTACGGATAAATATTATTCATGAAAATTTTTTATTTCAGTTATATTACATTGCATACTGGATCAGGACAGAAACTTATTTATTACTCTGAATCAAAGTTGAAAAAGTTTGAAATCCTCCTAACTTAATGGGAACTAGAACGTGTGAATCTGCAGGCTTTCATACAACAGGGAAAGAGCCAATTGCCTCACTCATTCAAAGGTTTCTCTAACTTATGGAATATAGCAATTGAAGCCATCTAGTGCCCTTTGGGATTTCTTGTGATATGTTCTTTTTTGAAAGACTGTAAGACAAAAGTAGGTACCTATCTAATTTTATCCAAGGGCAAGAGGGAAAGATGGCTTCTGAACAACCATTCTAGCTCTAGGGCCATGAAGCAAGTAATGATTTAAAATGAAGAAAAGTTTATATAATTAGAAGGATTTAAGATGTCATTCTTTTCATATTCAATACATTCAGGCACTTACAAATAAAAGACCAAGGAAATGACTCTTCTAAAAATCTGATGGATTTGTGGAATAAACTCACATTTATCTGTCACTCAGTATGCTTTACTTAAAGAAACTCGGTTATATTTCTCTCTCCTTCTGCAAGAGATATAGGATATGTGTGGGGTTTTGGGTGGTGTGGACAGAGCAGTGTACAAGAGGAAGGTACATATAAGTGGTTGTGTTCACTTCACTCTTATTTCAAACCAAACCAGTATGGTGGTCAGCTGTCAGCCAAAGAGAACAAGGGCAGGAACAGAGCCAATCAAGCTGTGTTAAGCAACCCAGTCAATTCCACAGAAATATGTACAGCTCTTGTTCCCTAGCAGTACAGCTGGCAACAGCACAGCAGTAATTTGTGGGGTTTTCTATAGAGTGCTTATGAGTTTGATTTCACTGTTGGCTTCTTGCCATTACAACCTATACACTGGGTAGCTCTGTGAGTTACCCAACTATGTGCTTAGATGATAACGAATCAGATTTTTCACTTGGTAGGGATGAAGTCAGCTGAGTTTACACTTTGCCAAATGCTTTTTTTTTTAACTCCTCAGGTTAAGAAAAATACCTAGTTTGTATTGCCAAATACTTTTCCCCTACACTTTTAGCCATGTATTTCTTTGAAGAACTAAATTCTTTCTATTTTACCCATAACTCACCAAACTGTTATCTCTGACAACTTAAATCTTTAGAGTCTTTTAAATACTACTTCTCTAATTTTCTTTCCAATACTCTCCTTTTTTCATACTTCCCCCGGCAATCAAATTATATATGTATAATTTGCCAGATTTGAAGTAAAAGGGATGAATATAATTCAATTGCTGAGGTTCGAGATGATATTTTACATGTTACTCTTAACTATGTGCACTTTCATATGACTTTTTCTGATACTCTTAAAGGACATAATGTAGTTAAACAGTAATGAACTTCTGGCCTTCATTTGGGTGAACGGTCATATATTTGGGAATATTTAAATTTGAGTCAACTTCAGCTGTTCCTGTGTGCACATATCACCTCATCTTTATATAACTCTAATCAATAATACATTCCAAAACTGTTCTTGTATTAGAAACTGAATTACTCTCACCAGTGCAGTATATGTGCATTTTGGGTAAAGTTGCATGTGTGCATGCATGTGTAGGCAAAGCAAACATTCAAACATTTGAGAGTATAAGAGCTGCATGGAACTGAATTATCATTTCCCTCTTGAATTGTATCAGAAACACAAATAGCTACAGTTAATATATAACATTTTATAAATCATTGTCTTTGTGTGGAGGGACCTAATTGGACAACAGGGCAGGTCTCTCACACATCATTTGGCAGGAGAAGTGGTGAGGAGACTGTTCTTTTTCTTTGCACCCAAAACAACATGTTAGAAAATAAATCTGTTCGGAAAAATTATCTCAGGAAGAACTAGGGAAGTCTGAGGTTTCTTATCAAGAAAAATTGCCAATAAGCCTTCACATTAGATTGTGTCTAACCACTAAGATTCTACAGGAATACAAAAGTATTCTTATCAAGAAAGTTAAGTACAAATTAAATGTTGCTTTACAAGGATGATTCTAAAGAAGATTCCACTGTTTGAGGTTTGCAACAGTGGTTCTAAAAAAATAATTTATAGTACTTTAAGTGAAATAAGGATAAATGGCATTTCACTGTGACGCGCTGCTCTATGACTTGAACAGTACAAATAAGATTCCCTGAGATTTTGTTTTCCCTTAGAAAGAAAGAGAGAAAGAAAATTTTTACATAGTCATGAGGCATAGGGCAAGAAATAGACATATAAATGTTAGCTCAGTGTAAAGGATCCCTGAAGAAAGGGAAGAAACCCAGGAGATGTGCACATCAAATAAAAATGGAGAATATGGCTATATTTCAACTCAAACCAATATTCCCTTTTCAGGCATCATCCCCCCTGGCTCACTGCTGACAATCCATAGATAGCGTATGAGTAAGATGAGTTCATGAGTAAGATGAACAAGGATGCTCCACGGCAGGTAAATAAATTTGTTTCCACTGAGATAATTATTCTTACCATGTGTCACTGCTCTCATGGCATAAACAGGACAGGTGATGACATCCTATAAAATGCAATTTTTATTCCTATACTCCTGACATCAAGATATATAACTTATTCAGCTCTCATGAATTTTTTTTTGCTCTAAAGCTATGAGTGGGTTTTTGTTATTATTGTCATTCTTATTTTTTTGCCTTTTAAAAAATGCTATCATCAATTGTGCAATAACGTTAAAAGACTAGGAAGGAAAAATAGAACAGTCATTATTTTAGGTTACTTGGTCCGATATAAGGATTATATATGTTGTTATGTGAGATAGCTGAATATAATTATTTTACTTGGATTTTTTTAAGGTTAACATTTGCATCATATAATCCCTGTGCAATACCTGTATCCTGAAATCAATGCCCTTTTCCAAACCTCATGTCCTTTCATACCTAACCTAGACAAGAAACAAGGACTCACAAGCCTTTGTAACAACAAATAATTTTTCTAACTACAATTCATTAGTACCTTATTCCAAAAACATATGAATACTTACAAGATGGTTAATCCTCATTAAAAACTAAGATTACATGACATAATTACATGTAAATAAGAAAAATGAATTAAATTCCTACCCTTTCCTATGTCGGGCACTAGTTGTGAATCATATATACAATTAGAGTTATATTGCTAAGCTAAAAATATTGGTAAAGATCTAAAAATGACAAACAGTGCCTTTTAAATTAATGTCTTATTAGTTGAGTGAAGTACACTGACAAAGAATAATTTATGCTTATTCAAACTGCACTCGACATCTTCAGGTGTTTCCAAATGAGCTCACAGAAGAGTGATTAAATGCATCTGATAACAAGCCACACATTGCTGAAATTACTTACCGCCTCATTTTATGATTAATTAAACATGTAGATTAAAGTTGCAAAAGAATTTAGATTAATGAGCAAGTTAAGTCTTGCTGATATAAGTGAATTGGGAATTGGATGCTCTGTGGAACTTTATAAACATGCATTTTATAATGAATAAGACAAGGCTACATGCAGAATCGTGGCCACCAGGGCCTTTCGACGATGCAGTCTTTTTTAACATGGTTTGACAGCTTTCAAATAACATTCTTCTATAGGCTTTAAACTTTGTGCTTTGCTGTAAAACAGAAGACTACATAACTCATGTACCAGGAGTACGATTATTTTCAAGCTCTCCAAGGTAATGACCCCCTGTAGTAGCAGCTGTTCAGAAAAAATTACAAGCTCAATTGTTATTTTAATCAGAGATAGTTTCATAGTTAAAAGCAGTTATGCAACTTGTAAAATTATATGATAGCTCATCAGTACCATCTCTTCAACACTCCTTCCTCCAAAAGTAAAACCATTCCCAAAAAGCCATAGCTTCCAGAGGACTTATTAGCAAAACCGGATGCTCAGTCGCTCATAAACTATTCAAAGCCATTTAAGAGTGAAGTTCTATACTACAAAAAGTAATGTTTAAATTTATGATGACTCCTGTCAGCTCCAAGAGGGTGTCCAAATATCTGCTGGGGTTTGCTGAGTATCTAATTTTTCTCTTTTAAGATCAGCTTTACCTAATCTACATAACTTAGACTGTGTCAAAAGCCAAGTTGGACTTTATGATTTTTCCAGAGCAAGAGAAATTCTGGTTGCTCACAGAGATATAGTGCATTCTCCTTTGCAGGGAATACAGAAGTAGAGAGAAATTGAACCAAAGTTACTAAACTAGCTATGATTTCAAATCCATTCCATTTTTATTACCAAGCTGGTAGCACAATGCCATAATAAATACACTCCTACACATTATTTGAATGGATCTAATCTGCTATCTGGTATACACCTCTAATTCTTTTCCACTTATTTTCAGACCTTATGTATGATTCATTTCTTGGCAAGAGTGAGATTTTTACAGTGTTAATTTTTTTTCCTTTTAATTTAGATTTTTTAGACTCTAAAGCCTTACCAAGAAAACTATGGAAATTTTTACATAAAGATCAAAAGGAGCTGCTTCATGACACAGGTGGCAAATTACCATCATTAACCCCACATATTTATCATGTGGACATAATTGCCCATTTGAAGATTTCTGTTAATGAAAATATAATATTGAGACATGTCTCTGATTATACTGAAATTTATTAAAAGTTAAAATTATTTTAAAAGCAGCCAAAACAAAATAGTACCTTTAATTTATTTATTTCCTTTCAGTTTTATTAAATCAGTGTCTTTCACCAAGTAATATAAACCACATTTTATCACCACCAAAGGTTATTTAAAATTTATAAGCTTTCTCCCCTTATAGTTTAATTTGAATGTAGTATAAGGATTCCTAGGTAAAAATACGAACCCAAATACATCAAGGACCAAATAATATACTTTTTCTTCGTGTAAAAATTTAAATTCCCCATTTATACCCTTTCAAAGAGGAAATCTGATAACGAGCCGGTTACATTAGCCTGAAAGGAGCTAGGTTAGATAACCGAAAATAATTCTTTTGCAATCTTATATATATTTGGTATGTTCCAGAAAGACACAGATTATTCAGATAGCTCAACAAGCCACCAAATTTTAAGGAGCAGGATCTTTTCACTCCAGTCATTGCCATATTATTTCTAGGCTCACAAATTATGAGCCGTGTCCTGGAGTCACTAATAATTTAAAAGAAATTGTGTCGTTACTATGGTATTTTAATACAAGAAGACACATTTATTTTGCCCATGAAAGTAATATATGTAAAATAACCTTAAGTTCGAAATACTGAATATACTTAGCTATTATATGTACTTATTATTGTTAGCATGTTTTAATTTTTTGGTAATTGCTTTATACAGTTCACCTGCACAGTGTATATAAGTTTACTAGTTATTTAAAGTTAAGAATTAAATGTTTACCTAGAATATCAAAATAGGTACTTTGCCCTGAAATTTAGAATAAATGGGCGATTTAAAATATCCCAAATCAGCCATAATGTAATATAAAAATTCCTAAACATAACTTTCATTAAATCAAGATGGCAATTTATTATAACATTTTATTTCACAACACATAGTCATGTGGGCTATGAACCTTGCATTTCTATGGGGAGATTAATATTTTCTCTATTTCATATATAGTTGAAAAAAAGTATTAAAATACTCACCAGAGACTAAAATGAGATGACTAAATTCATTTTCACATGTGATTGGGCCAAGGTTTGTCAAGGTGAACTACGAATGCATTAATATCCACAATACTGCCAAAAGCTGGATTATTAATATTGTCGGCTCCTCGGTTTCAGTTCATGCCCTATAGAGGAGTTTTGTGAGATTCATCAAAACTCAAACTCTCAACATGTTTACAAGCATCCTGGAGGCAACATGTCTTAAACTAAAAATAAGGTGCCTCTAACCAAGCAAACTGTCATCAAGGTCAGACTAAGGTTCATAAATGCAAAGAACCAGTCTATAGTGAAGAGAACAAATGAAGCCAGGTGCTGCTCCATGCAAGATCCTTGACAACTCAGCACCTAACACTTGAGATACCAGGCAGATGACTAAAGGTGGTTCTTCTTTTGGCAGGATCAGCAGCATTATGTACTACACCTGTGAATTGTATACATCAATGCAAGTATTCAAAAACCAAAAACAGTGATGAAAATTGGCTCAAACTATTATGGTATATCATTTTTTGATTCGATTAATTGCAAATTCTTTAGTTCTCTTAACCAAACAAAGAATTAGTTAACTAGAAGAGTCCTGAATTTTTCCTCCAGTGAAGAAATAAAAAATTTCTCTATTTTCTGGATTAGTTATGCTAGAACTACTTTTAAAATCCCATGTATCCAAAATATTGTTGTGAGTAGTACACATTAACAGTCATCCTTTATAGGCTGATTAGAAATTTAAAGTGTGATTTTTTTTAAAAATCAAATATTTCTAAACTTCATATCTTATATCATTTCCATAATGAGAAACTGAGTACAAAATTGATTTTTTCATAAAATACATAACTTACACCTGAAACTAATATAATATGTCAATTATATCTCAAATGAATAAATCATTTAAATGAATACAAATGGATTCAAGACTTGGGAAAACTCAGGATTTTTGATACTCATCTGTCCAATCTTTCATTCAATAGATATGACCCCTATAAATAGAAGCATTTCTAAAAAATATTGAATTATGGTAATAAAATAGTTTAATTTGTATGTACAGTTTAGTCAATAATCCCAATAGTATTAAATATAAGTTAAAACTAAATGTAAAGAGACTGGGTGTTAAAGTTATCTAGGCTATATAGTATTGGACCACAAAACGAATGCAATCCTCATTTGCCACGGAAATAAGAAATAAATTATACATATATATATATATATATATTATACCTGGGCTCTTATACAAAGTGATGAGGGGTCACAAAGTCCTTCTTGAAGCATTTTCCTTTCCTCATCAGAAGATATAGAATGTCTAAAAAGAAGAAACTAATAGTTATTGGACCCACTATCTGCCAGATATAAAATAAATGTTCTCTATACATCAGATAATCTTAACAACACCCGCACCCCTTTTACAGATGAGGGAATTGAGTCTCAGATAGGATAAGTAATTTGTCTAGAGTCACATCAATGACAGAAATGAGAATAAAGCCCTATGAACTCAACATCAAGATCCATTTGTTCTTTCTGCTACATTACACTTATATAGAGCCTATACTATTTTTGTGTTTATACTTTTCTCTACTATTTAGGATTCTTTTCTGTTTCTTCTCAGTCAATCCATCCCTACCATTTCCTTCCAAGGTTTACCCACTCCAAAAAAGCATGTCGTGTTCTCTCAGCACTTTGTTTAAAAGCCTCTCTTACAACACTTCAAGTTACAAGGATGTACACAATATAAATTTACATGTTACTAAAATTACCATCTATATTATAGCAATGTAATCAGAAAATGGTTTCACTGATACAATACAATATGTCTCTTCCATTCTCCATTCTATATTCCTCTATCCCCCCTCACCTTCACAGGAACTACTACTGCTACTACTACTACTAATACTAATACTACTGCTGCTGCTGCTGCTGCTGCTGCTGCTGCTGCTGCTGCTGCTGCTGCTATCGCTATCATTATTACTCTATATTATCAACTCAAACCAACCACCTTTCACTCTCATGCTGCTCTCTGGTCCCCAAAATCTTATCTTTCTCTACTTTCATTCTGTTCAAATGTTTTCATGCTTCTAAACTACCTCTTTCCTTCCCAATCAAAAATTCTACTCTTGAGTACTTCATAAAAGGTATAAAACACACTTGATTAATCATTTTTGCAACAAATATATAAGCATTTATTATGTTTTAGAAGCTAAATAAACAAGATAGAACTTATTTGTCTAAGATCTTACAATCTACTACAAAAAAAAGAAATAAATAAACTAATTGCAACATAGATTTGTGTCATAATAAAAGTATGTTTTAAAAAAGTGATGTGGCCACAAAGAATAAAAAGTAATAAGTCATCTGTGGAGGCAGCAGTCCAGAAAGTCTTCATATAGAAGGTAACATATGATAAAGCTTCATTAACAGACATCAGGCAGAGAAATAGAAATAGTAACTATCAATACTGAATGCCTCCTATGTATGAAGCACTCAATAAAATATGCTTAAAGTACATTATATAATTTCTTCACATATGTAGAGACTTCTACTTCTCACCAAGATAGACAAACAAGAACTGGATTTACCATTCGGGCTTAAATAACTAAAAAAATGGACAAAATATGTGAAAACAACTGTTCTTAGGCACCAAACATCAGGCAATGAAGAACAGTGATTCCTGAGAAAGGAAAAACAAATGAGGTCATTCTTATAGTTGTCCCAGCTTACTGCATAAATAAATAAATTATCAACTGCAGTGCACAGAGACAGAGCTTAATGGTCTCAGTGAGTTAAGAAGGTAGAGCTGGTAGTCTAGGGAGCACAAGGCGGCTATAGTTGATAGAGCAGAGTAAAACAGGAGAGAAACCTGCACAAAAACTTCCAGCAATCTGTAGAATCTCTCACAAGAATGTAAGCAATTACTCATCAGCTCATGTGTGTGAGGAAACTAACCAAGGTTAGGGAGAGAGACCTAAAAGGAGCAGAGAGAACAATTCCAGAGCTCACGTAAAGCCAGGAATAGTTCATGTTCCCATTATAAAAAGTATAAAACTTCATAAAATGAGCAGTGTTGACCAGAGTACTCAAAACAGTATTGCCTCAGAAAAAATAAAGCTTACACTAAAGGCTGTAATAGTTCCAACTGACAGAGTTTAAAAGCAAGCATTGAAAGGATCAAATAGTCCCTAAGTATCTTAACTGCATACTAAGAAAAAAAAATCTACAAAAATATTTATAGGAATACAGAAATATTCAGCATTCATAATTTTTGTCACCCAATAAAAAATTATCACCCATCCAAAGAAGAAGGAAAATACAACTCGTAATAAAGAGAAAAATCTATATATCGACACTGATCTAGAAATGACACAGGTGATAGAATGAGTTGACAAGGAAATTAAAAGTTATTACAGGTATATTCTATTTGTTCATGGAACTAAAATAAAGATTGAACATATTAAGTAGAAATATCAAATGTATAACAAAGACTCAAATTTGACTTCTAAAGATTAAAAAAAAAACACAATGTCTGAGATGAAAAGTATTCTGTGTGGAATTAAAAGTAGATTAGACACTGCTGGACAAAGACAAGCAAACTTAAAGATTTACCAGTGGAAACAATTCAAAATAAAACACAGTGGAAAAAAAATGTAAACTGAATCTGTGAACTGTAGGATAATTTCAAGCTGCCTGAAATATGTGTAATTAGATTCCACAAAAAATGTAATGAACAAAAAAATTCTGAATTAACTGGCTGAAAATTTTCTAGATGTGATAAAATTATAAACCCATAGATACAAGAATTTCAAAAAGCCCCAAGCTCAAGAAACATTATAAAAACTACACTAAGACACAAAATAATCAAAGTGCTTATGATTAGTGATAAGAAAAACTTAAAAGCCACTAGAGGAAAATGACACATCACATTCAGAAAAACATATATAAGAATTATAGCAAACTTATATTTGAAAACAATGTAAGTAAAAATACATAGATCAATATCTTTAAATTATTGAATAAAAAAGTTAATCTAAAATTTTATACCTAGCAAAATAAAAATTTTTCAGAAATGCAATAGCTGAAGGAAATATTACCAGCTCACCATCATGTAGATCCTACAAGAAATGTTAAAGAGATCCTTCAGGTAGAAAGTAATGTTATCAAACGGAAATCTGGATCTA
Source organism: Rousettus aegyptiacus (assembly GCF_014176215.1). Taxonomy (NCBI): domain Eukaryota; kingdom Metazoa; phylum Chordata; class Mammalia; order Chiroptera; family Pteropodidae; genus Rousettus; species Rousettus aegyptiacus. Next base: position 88,051,201 of record NW_023416308.1, read on the forward strand.
CATAAAAGCATAAAGTACACTGAAAATGGTATATATGGATAAACATGGAAGACTGTAAAAGACCTGAGCAACACTATCGACCAACTTTACATAATTTACATTTATAGAACTTGCCAACCAACAAACGATTAGGAATTCAATAACAGAAAGATATCTGAAAAATCCCTAAATATTAAGAAATAATACTTTTAAATTATCCATTAATTGACACAAAATCAAAAGAAAAATTAGACATCATTTTGAACTGAATAAAAATGAAAACATCACATATCAAAATTTATGGGATGCAGCTAAAGCAATACTTAGAAGTAAATTTATAGTACTAATACCTATAGTGAAAAATACGCTCTCAAATTAATGATCTCAGATTTCACCTTAAGAAACCAGAAAAAGAAGAGCAAATTAAACCCAAAGTAGTCAGAGAATAGGAAATAAAAGAATGAAAAAACAGAAATCAGTAAAATAGAAAACAGAAAAGTAATACTAAATTTTGATATGTCATGTTTACACTCCCATATCAGAAATGAAAGGTGACATCAACAAAGATTCTACAGACATTAAAAGGATAATAAATAGATTTGATGAACAACTATACACCAACAGATTCAACTACTTAAATGAATAGTCTTTAAATAAAGTGGATAACTTAGGTGAACTAGACAACCTAATTAGTCCTGTATCTATTAAAGAAATTGAATTCATATTAAAAAACTTTCCCAGAAAGAAACCTCCAAGCCCAGATAGTTTCATCACTGATGTCTTTCAAGCATTTAAAAAGAAATAATATCTAGTGGACACAAACTCTTCCAGAAATTTAAATAGGAGGAAATACTTCCCAATTCACTTTATGAGGCTACAGTAATTAAGTAATCAAGAAAGTGGCATAAAAAAAAAATAGACGAATAGATCAACGAAATAGAATAGAGGCTCCAGAAATAAACCTATATGTATATGGTCACCTTATTTTCAATAAAAATGCCAAGGCAATTTAATAGGAAAAGCATATTTTCAGCCAGTGGCACTGGAACAATTGACTAGCTATAAGCGAAATATAAACCTTAAACCTTATTTCAGCCATTACAAAAATTAATTCAAAGTGAATCATAGCCCTCAATAAAAAGATTAAACTATAAAACCTCAAAAAGACTGCATAGGAAAAAATCTTAATGACCTTGGGTTTTGTAAAGATTTCTTAAATGTGACATAAAAAGCAGAAAATATAAAAGAAAAACAATTGGACTTCATCAAAATTTAAAACTTTTGCTCTTCAAAAGGTACTTGAAATTGAAAGGCAAGCCACAGACTAGTAGAAAATATGTGCAAAACATCTCTGACAAATAACTTGTATTTAGAATATATAAAAACTATTTCAACTTGATAAAAAAGAAGTTAACCCCAAATTTAGGAACAGCAAAGAATTTAAAAGGCACTTCAACAAAGTAAATAGATAGCTGGCAAAGAAGTAAATGAAAAGATGCTCAACATCATCAGTTATCAGGGAAATACAAATTAACCACAATGAGATACCACTATAAACATTCAAGTGGCTAAAAATGAAAATTAAACATACCAAGCATTATTAAGGATGTAAGGCAACTGAAACTCTCACATATTGCTACTAGGGATATAAAATAGTACAACCACTTTGGAAAAAATTAGCAGTTCTTATAAAGTTAAAAATACACCTATGTAACCTAGCCATTCCACTCCTAGGTATTTCCCCAAAAGAAATAAAAACATATGATATGTCCCCTGAAAGACAAATGTTCAAAGCAGCTTCACCTGTAATAGTAAAAAACTAGAAAGAACCTAAATGAATAATCAAATTGTGTTATATTCATACAATGAAATACTACTCAGCAATTTAAAAAATAAAGTATTAAATTGACATGCATAACATAAGTGAATCTCAAATAATTATGCCAAATAAAAAAACTAGACAAAAAAGTACATAATATATGATTTCACTTACATAAAAATTTTTAAATGCAAACTAATCTGTAGTGACAGCAGATTTAGGATTGCCTGGGGATAAGGTCAGGGAAAGGTCAAGGAGGGGCAGGAGTGAGGGTCTCTAAAGGAGCATTAAGAAAGTGTTAGGAGTAATGGATATGTAATTATCTTAACTGTGGAAATAACTTCACTGGTATATAGCTACATCAAAACTTATCAAATTGTGCACTTCAAATACATGCTGTTTGTTGTATGCCAATTATAATTCCATAAAGCTGTAAAAAATAAATGAATGAATGAATGAATGAGCCAGCCTAGAATAGGTAATACTCTCACTTCACAGGTGAGGAAGCTAAAGCTCCAAGAGGTTATATGACTTCCCTGAGATCACAGGTAGTACACAGCAGTACTCAGGAGTGGTGGGAATTACACACAATATATTTTTCTAGTTTTATTGAGAAATAATTGACATACATCACTGTATAAGTTTAAAGTATACAGCATGATGGTTTGATTTCCATATACAAGCATACCTTGGAGATATTGCAGGTTCGGTTACAGACCACTGCAATAAAATGAGCCTCGCAATAAAGCAAGTAATAACCTTTTGCTGGTGGGAAGTCTTGACCTCAATTTGTAAAAATCCCAATATCTCTGAGGTGCAATAAAGTGAAGCATATGAAGACAAGGTACGCCTTTATTGTTTAAGTGATTATTGCAATAGGTACAGCTAATATCCATCAACTCATATAGATACAATATAAAGAAAAGAAAGGAGAAAATAAATTCTTCTTGTGATGAGACCTGTTAGGATGAACTCTCAACAACTTTTCTATATATTACACAGCAGTGTTAATCATAGCCATCATGTTGTACATCACATCCCTAGTACTAAATTATAACTGGAAATTTATACCTTTTGACCACCTTCCTCCAATTCTCCTTTCCTCATCCTTCGCCAGTGGTAACAACATGTCTAATTTCTTCTATAAGTTTGATATTCTAGAGTGGGAAGAGATGTGTTCTGAAGTCAAACAGACTGTGTTTAAATCAGAGAGAGGGACAGAGACGGAGAGAGGGAGAAAGAAGAGAAAAGTAGAGAATGCAGAAGATAATGTTTTTATCTTTCCTGGCAATATTTAACTCACATTTTGATGTTCAAAGCTGGCAAAAATTTGGTGAAATGTGAGCATTTATACCCATACTCCAAGATAAATGAAATATGTACTTCAGATATGCTGAGAGTCATATGTAGAGACAAGCATACAAAAAAAGGAGCTAGATTTTGTTGATTATTCAAATTGTCTTTATAAAGTAGTTACTAAAATATTTCTGGCTAAATGCTTGGTTAAATAAATAATTTCATTTTTTCTTAAATTATAGACAGACTATATTTCACATCTTATAGATTGTTATATTATAAAATGATAGCTAGCTGTGCATAATTAGTGCATTTGCTGACACTCCCTCTCTTCCTTATATTTGAGACCACAGCCCAGTTCAAGTTATGGCTTATTTTCCCTTCTCTATATACATTTAATACCTTTAAATATTAATGAAAGTTATGTAAGAATACTGAAAGATGATTAAGCCTATCTTCTTGGTTAAAACAGGTCCAGGGAACAGCTTTTGGGAGAATATTCATATTTATTAGTCGCTCTTAGCAAAATGCCCCAAGTCCCACATTGTTTCCAATCTCAAGTTAAACAATTTTTTTCTCCAAAGGACACTGAATTACTTTAATGTTGACTCTTATGCTGCCCTACTCCACCTTCAAATGTAGCCAGTAAATTCAGCTTTACTACAATACTATAAAAATGTGAAAGAACCATAATAGCATCTAAAAAAGAGCTGTTGACACTATGTTAGTTCAGAGAAAACCTTAAACTGAATACTAATGTAAAATTTAATGATAATTTGCCTAGTTTCCAAAAGAGTTACAATAATTATTTTGCCATAATGTATAAGTTATCTTAAAAACATCTGAGAATATTGCTGTGTAGGATTTAGAATATGTCCTCGATGTCATTTTTCTCATGGTTTTTTTTTTTCAAATAAAAAAATCATCAACATACTACCTTCATTTTAACACTGTCTTCTGATTTAGAGGATTGCCTTATAAGTTAAAAAAAAATTATAAAGAGATCATTCTGCTTCTTTAGTAAGTCATCTTCCTTGATTGCCATCCAACATGGATCCACCTCACACCAAATTCTACTTTAAAGTGAATATCGTGATTGTAAGGTTCCAGTAAAACATTCGAATAGAATCAATAGTTTTACTTCCCTTTTCTTTTATAACCACAACCAAATTTTTAAAGTTGAAAAGTAAACCAAGATCAAATTTAGACATGTTGTTTGAAATTAGCAAAGATGAAACACTTCAGTGCCAGACAAAAGCCCTGATTTTAAAGAGTAGGTTTTTGCCTTCCCTGAAATGCCTAGCTCAGGCGGTGTATTTTTATGCCTGCAGATATTGGCATGTTTCACATTTAAGATTATGACACACACAAACTTATTTTGAAATTTTTTAAGGCTTCCACTGCGTATGTTTCGAGTGCTTCATGACTATTGCTGATAATTGAGCAATTAACTTGAAATTACCAAATGTGCTGTGATGGCATAATATGTAGTAAGCAACATGAAAGAATAAAGAACAGAGAAACATAGCACAGTGGGAAAAAAAAGTAATAATGGGTAAAAATAGGCCATAATAATAATAATAGTACTGAGTAAGTTTTAATGGTCCCAGGTCTCAGTGGTTTAATGGTACCAGTAAAATGGTTTAATGAAACAAGTCCAGAGTATTACGAACTTTTTAGAGCAGTTTGTTCTAGTGCAACAAAAAGGAATCTTCTTTTTAAGTGGTCTTGTGTAATATTCAGGGATTGGTCCAAAAAAGTAAGTGTGGGAGTTTCATTAGATAAGAAGCACAAAACAATTAGGTTAAAAATCCTGACAGGCAGATTCTTAAGAAATACAAGCTTGCAAAAATAGTTGTAGGTCTTTCTTTAAGTGCAAGACAGACAACGCAAAAACTGTAGAGCTAAAGTTGACATCAAGAAGTCATCAATCTATTGTGAATATATTTACGAATCAAAAATTAAGATACATGGCTTAACATCAAGAGGGAAGAATGAAACAACTATACCAGAAAAACTAGAAAGCCTCCTCACTGGTCATCCCATCAGAGTCTCTAATATGGGTCTTGTCTCACTAAAACCATAGTGTGATGGTGAAGAGTAGCTTTTTCATGCTTAAATATAGCCAGTGAAGCAAATTCCACAAACCTAAATCCTACCTTATTTCGGCGGCAAGCCATTTTAAAGGTTTGCAGGAAAACCCAACAATTTAGAAAGTCAGAGAAGGAAAAAAGATTCACACTACAGCAAATAAAGGACACTATTAAAAACATTTTCTTTCTCAAAATTCCATCAATATTGCTCCAAACCATCACTAGGAGATTAAAAATAGGCCAGGCTATCCTTTCAGATATAAATTAGAAACAGAAAGTGAAGAGAGGAGGAAGAATAAGTATCTAAGGGCACTAATATATAAAACTTTAAAAGCATAAAATGTAATGGATACACACATTCAGATTAGCAAACTGCTTTCAATTAAAGTAGATTTGTGGCCACATGTATAGTAGCTGTGTGTATTAATGTAGATACTTCAAATGTCAGTATATCTCTAATTAACATGAGCACACAACTGTAAAACTGAGAAGGCACAATTTTAAATTCCTTACATTCCCAGCATTAATGCTTTCGTGGGGCAGCTCCCGTTGTCATGGAAAATGGCATTCAAGTCCTATTTGTGGATTTTCACAGCTCATCTTTTTTATTTACCTGCTCTATGTCAAGATTAGCTTGGGATAATATTTTTTAAAGATAATGCACTTAGACCTGCTTGTCCTTAAAATCACAGATGTTTTCACTGAGGGAGGTTTGGACTGGGCTATTCTCAGTTTGAAACAGATTTCTTTCCATTTAAAAATACCACAAGGAAATGAATTTGTGATTCTTTTTGTTTGTTTCCTAAAAATCTATGCAATTCAAAAAATTTCAGCTGAAGCATGACATGTGGCAGTTTGAGAATAGGGCAACAGGCAAAATGTCAGGGAGGCACAAAGGATCCAGGAACATTAGGTAATGAAGTGGTTAGAAGTCTTTCTACAATCTCCCTGGCTAACTCTACCTCGACTTTTCGAAAATATTTGTACGTCAATCAACTGGGAGACTGAGTTGGTGTTCAAAAACAACAAAAAAAACAGCTAAAATACTCTGAGAGAGGACATCTTGGTATTACAGAAAGAACACTGAATTTACCATAAATCCTTAAATTTGAGCCCAGCTACTGTGCAAAAATGTGAATAATTCCTACTCACTCCACAGAGTTTTTACAAAATGAAGCCAATTTAATGTCTGCAAAAGCAAGTGTTATACCAAATTAAGATATTTTTATATCTTACATTATTACAGCCTCAAACATGGGCTAAGCAATAATCACTTTTTGTACCAGACGATAAAATACTTTTGTACCTTTTCAGGGAAAAGGTTGCTATTAGAGATCAGTAACAAAGACAGAATTTTATAAAGGAGAATTAATTCATGATCGAACTACTAAAAAGGCTTGGGTAACCTGAAAAAGCAGGGTATCTAATGATCTATTTCTGTTTTGTTTTATTTTGTTTTTACTAGCATTTATTACCATGGTAAAACTGAATGAATAAAATTCCATAATTATTTTTCAATTAGAGATAAAAATTAAATGTGAGATATTCACATGGAAAATGATATCTTATTACACAATCCCTACTTTGGAAAAAGAAAGGTGTAGTTTTATGTTTTTAATGGAAAAAAACCTATAATAATATGCTTTCAGCTTCTGAAAAGATAACCATTTTCCTTAAGAGTGTTTTCCTCTTCTAACCTAGGTAGTAGATGCTAGTAGGTAAGATTCCAATCGGTTCTCACACACCCTTGGTGTGGCCCATTCATTATGGATGTGCAAAACAATATCCCACCTTCCTTATCTCACAGACTTGCTTCTGAACACCTTACTAAGAAACCTTCCCATGGCCATGAGGTATAACTTTCTGCCTTAGATCATGTAGCAAATAAGCAGTTCCAGGACATGGAAATTAAAGTCCCTAAAAGAAGCCATTGTCACTGATCCCATTTGCTTGCTCTTAAACCAAACTAGATAAATATTTCTATTGTTTTAGCTGCCTCATCATTCAGTGTAAGTGGTAGACAGTTTCCACAATAATTGAAAAAATTGGGAATTCAAGCATTCTCGATGTCATGTTAATTTTAGTAGTCTGCCATGACGAAGTAACTGCTTGAGCTAAAACCGGCCCATCCATGTTAATTTTAAATGACCTATCTTAATTATAGTATTCTTCTATATTTCTTTAATAAGAACATTCTACAGTCAGGAGATGGCCCTAACAAAGCTTGAGAACACTGACCAAAGGAACAACAAAGCCTATGCCTTAAACCAGTATATCAAAATTCTTAAGATTGGAAAACAATTACTTTTGGCCTATATGATTAGCACGACTTTTGCCTAAATGATGAGACAAAATATAAAGTTGCACTCCAGAAATAACCATATGAAAACTATACCCACAGTGTCCCTTCTATTTTTAGCATCTTTCTTCGTTAGGTCAAAAGAAAAATTTCAGCTAATTGGATAACATCCTTCAAAGCTAGTCTATGTATGATTGGTGGTAAGGGGTGGGGGGTAAAGAATTCAGGAAACAGGGCCTTTGGGTGATGAGAAATGGAAACCAGATTTTAATGAAGGCCTTTTTGGTTCAAATGCCTGTAATTATCTTGCATTAGTCATTTTAAAAATTAAATCATCCTAAAAATTTACTAAAGGAAATGATTAAATGATATGAAAGAAGAGAGAAAGGAGGTAAAGAAAAGATAAAGCAACCAAGATAAGATTTGAACAACTCAAAATTATTTCCCGTCACTCAGATTTCTAAGAAGATAAGCTCAGCTCCTTGGGATCACCCTTTTTCTCAAGAGCCCTTCAAAAATACTTTACATTTCTTTCTCCATCTTCTTTGGCTCCTAATCCTCACTATGATACCTTGCACAAATTAAAAGCTTATATTTAATCCAAATGAACCATGTAGTTTAATATTTTGTATTTTACATAAGAACTAAGTCTTCAAAATAAAATGTGAATTGATAGTTTCATAAAATTAACAATTTATTAAACATATACAAAATGTACCAAACTATATTAAAAATTTGTGTCTATATTTTTAACTTCACTCTAAATGCCTGCCCTAATCATGCTACTACTGAAAGAAAGGTAAAGCTGGTTTTAAATAAATTGCTGTTATTCTCTGCTTAAATACTGAATAACTTACACTCTAGAGTGTTACTTTTTTTTTCAAATATTTTCCTAGAAATATGTTCTCTAAAACTTCTTTACAGGAATACACTAACAGAGGAGGGTTTCTATGTCTTTGTTGTTATCAATGTAAAAAAATCCTTAAAATGACGATGGTTTGCAACAATGTACACATATAAATATACTTTAAACTCTAGTTACTTAAATACAGTATCACATACACACAGACATTTTTAATACCTGACACATACTCTAAACTACTTCTAAATTAACAAATATATATCAATTTAAATAACTTCAACTCATCATGAAAGTTCATTCCATTTTTTTCTTAAAATTTATCTTCTTTCCTGATAAAAAAATAACTTTGTGCTTCAAAATACATTTAAAATATAATAGTGTTTGAGAGATGGTGAAGAATGCAGAAATACCTCCAATTTAATATATGTTATACATTCACTAAATGAGTCTTTGGTTCCTCAGCACATAGTCTCCTCCTGTACTAACAGTTCTTTGACTTCTTTATCATCTCACATCTTTTCTGTGAGCACAATCACACAGAACTTTTCAAATCCAGACAACCAGAAGGCTGTAAGAATTTACCAGGGTAAATTATTCATGTGTATATAGACTAGCCCTTTTATGGTAACCCATTCCTACAACTGAGTCCCATTTTTAAAAGTATGATATTCATTCTTTCAGCTTATTGTAATAGGCCCTGCCATTGTGTTATTTCACTGGAAATCGCAACAAACTGAGGCTTTTTTCACCAGCTGATATTTTTTCTATACTATTAAGAAAAAACACAAAAAACCATATAACACTTAAAAACACATGAAAAAACTAATAAAAATTCACACACAAAAGGAGTTAACTTGTTTACAAACTATAACTTTCATTTCACAATGAGAAGAGTAATAAATAAATTAATACTTACAGATACGCACAAAAAAATCAGCCCCAGCACCCAGAAATCACTGGTAAATTGCCTTTGAATTCATGAAAGTGACCTGAAATTTTAGACAAAATGAAATTAAAAAGTTTGAGTAAATTGCATTTATATGCTTTATTAAAGAAGAAAACATTCTGGCAACAAATCATACTATTTTTAACTCAGGCAGTTGTCCCCATCTACTCTAATAACTTTTTCCAAGATGATAATACCAAAAGAAACAATCATGTCATTGTTCCACAGCTAAGAATACAGCATCCTCATCCATTATTGCTTTTAAAAAAATTGTCAGTAATAAGGTCAGTGTTTAAAAAACATAAGTAAAATCAAACGGGAGAATTTAAAAAAAAAAAAAGGAAGTAAAGGCTTACAAGTTACATTTGAAAAACAAATTTAATTTATGTCTGCAAGTTAAAATGAATCAACTTCACAGAAAATATCTTGCATGTTTCCAACGGGAATACCTTACAGGTATGAAAAGATGAAAAGATGCAGTTTTTGTTCTACCTAAAGTGTGGAACCCATTTAGATGCCTAGGTTATATACAATGCATTCTGTATGAGCCACAATTCAATCCAAAATTCTTTTGCTTGCACACAACTTAGTTCTGGCCAAAGAGGTAACAGATGCAACTCAAACAAACAGAGCTAGCCTTGTAAAAAAGTTTTAACTAGCACAATGAGTCACTTTATGCCTCTAAATATCTATGGTTTCCTCTCTCCAGAACCCCCATGCATTAGAAGGTAGTTTGGTAGTTTATTTTTATTGTTTGGTCTAAATACAGCACATTTTTAGTTCCATGAAAACAAAGAAACTTTGTTGCAACGGCTGTATTCTTTCCCAAATGTGAGGATAGCTATGAGTAGTGTTCAACTGAAAATAATAATGGAGTTTAGTTTCCTAATTTAGGTCAGAAACTTTCCTAGACTCTGGGTATTGGCTTGATTTAATCCCCATTTTTTAAAATATAGCCAGTAACTATCTACATTAGTTAACTTTGTCAACCGACAAGATTTAAATAAAATTCATTCCAGAAAAAAACAACTAATCAACATCATTGGTAGGAATCACTACTTCCAATGTTGCATTTATAGCACAAATGGCCATAATAGATTAGGTACTGGCATCTGAAATTGTTGAGATATGAAATAAATATCTAACTCAGCTCTTCCCTAGCTCCTATAATATGCTTTTGCCTAAGTAATCCAGATAATTTATTCTATTTTCTAATCAGGACTGATTGATAATGAATCTGTTCTGGGCATTTGGACAACTTTAAGTATCGATGGCTAATATATTCATTACGTTTCTTCACCAGTCCTCCTTCTCTTTGTAGGGAATCGTACTTCAGGCCTTTCCCGATGCAGTTTCCAGCAACGCTGTAATGCTTACTTCCATAGATTCAAGAAGTACAGAAGATTCTGGACAGAGAAAGCTAACTCTGCAATTTATTTTTAGTATTACACCCTTCTCCTCCTCATCATTTTCTGATGTTTTAAGATCCAGAAGTTGGGATATCACATAACCCTGTGTGTACACATTCTATGTACTATTCAAAGCCAACAAAGCATACTGGTTCTGTTATAAGCTATTCTCATATTTTATCCTACCATGAATTACAAATTATAACTTAAAAGTTATCCACAAAATAAATCTATAGCACAATGCTGTATATCCAAAGACTAAAATCTGGAAGAATCTAAAACTAAAAGGGTTTTTAAGTACTTGTATATTTTCAAAAAAAAAAAAAATCCCTTTGTCTTTCTAGTAAATATTTTTTTAAAAGCATGAATTGGAATTATACAACATACAGAATACATCTCATTCCTTCATTTGCATTTAAATGGTGAAGGATAAAATAAAATGCATCCAGAAAATACTGTGGCTGATATATATCTCATTTTTTCAATCACTGGACTCTTTAGGAGTTCAGATCTCTAACTCTGGAAATATTTTAAATTTGTTACAAGTCAGATTCCAGACATTCGGGGCAAATATTTTAATATGCATTAATATGAAGTCAATACAATCTTATTTGTCATATAAAAGCAGTCTTGCTACATATGTTAAAACCAACTCTGAATTTCATTACCATTGACTTACACTATTAATAAACTCTATAGCAAACAATTTAAAAAGTATAAGCTTCTAAAAATCGCAGAGTTCATTATTATGACAAAGAAAAAAGAATTTAATGCATAACACCTTCTGCAGAGAATTCAGGAATAAACAAGCAACAGATCATGATGGGCAAAGAGTTAAGTAATAACTCACAAGAATTAACACAGAACTTGAAGTAAGCTACTTCTTTAAGAACTAAAACAGTTTGGGCTGAGGGCAGTACAAAAGTAAGAAGACAGAGAAGGAAATGCCAAAGCAAGTCACCATCTGTTCTAGAAAATCACAAACTGTTTAATAACATGAATCCTCAGAACACCCAATTCTCAAAGATTGTACCATTCCCCTGTTTGCTTACTCATTCGTTCAGCAAGTCACTACTAGAGGTTAGAGATTACAATAGTCTGAACACAAAAATTTAAAAAATAAATGAAATCAGTATGTTGTACACCTAAAAATAGTACAATGTTACATGTCAATTAGATCTCAATTTAAAAATAACAAACAAACAATAAATAACTATGCCTTTTCCTCTCGAGAATTTTTCAATCAATAATCCAACCTGAGCTGCAGACCACTACATCTGACCATGGTGGCATATGCTTCATATTAATTGGCCATCAAATCTTTTGCACATCTTTAATTTACTAAATAAAAAGTACGTTGCTACAAACACTTCACTATAAAAATGCACAAAAAATATAAAGAGGAAATGTACAAATGAAGAAATACAAATGTCCAATAACATAAAATATGTATAATCTCCCTAATAGTTAAAGAAATGCAAATAAAATATTTTCACCTACAATATTGGACAAAATATTTTCTAAATTGGTGTGGAAAAATAAATACTTTCACGTACCAATGATGAGATTTTAAATTGGGTACAGCTTTTCTGAATGGCAATTTGACTATAAGTTAAAATTTTTAAGGTCAATCTCCTTTGAGTTTGCAATGCTACTTCCAAAAATTAATCTAGGGACTAATCATATGAAAAAATGTTAAAATATATATATATATGTAATATGTGGGTTCATTATAACATTTTTATAACAGCCAAAAATTATAAATAACCTACTAACTAGATAAGTAAATTATGATACATATAACATAACTCTGTAATCATGAAAAATTTAATATAATCTTACATTTATTCACATAAAATTATGGCCACAATATATTGTTGAATAAAAAAAAGTATAATAAGAACCAATTTATAGAAAATGAAATGTATATATACATGTTTCACAAAGTAAAATATAATTTAACAAAAATGTTAACATTCTGTGAGATATAGGCTTATTTTTACTTTCTTTTTCTTATGAGTTGGTGTTACTTAGACTGTGGTACACTTAACATGTCTAACTTATACATTTAAAGGTAGTCACCCAAATCCAGGCTAATTTGCTATTAATCTGGCAGTAAAAGCCAAATATTAATATTAGATACAAAGAGAAAAACTTCTGAATTACAAGGCAACTTCAAACAAGTATCTTGTCATCAAATGAAGAAACCATAAACATTTTCACAAAAGCATGTCCCACTCTCCCAAAAATAGGTAACAGATCAAAGGTAAACAGCAAATAAAAACACTGCCACCTCCCTGTATAATTAGACTTTAAAAGCTTTCAAGCTAAATTTTTTAATCCTGCTTAAAAGCTGTCTCTAAACCACACCCATTTCTTTTTTTATCCCCATCTCTTTTTATTATTATTATTATTTGATTTAGCAAGAAGGTTCAAGTATCAGATGGGTGGATGGATTAAATTACATAGAATTTAAATTATAGAAAATGAAATGTGAAATTCATCTTTCAAAGGCACTGACAATAACCTAATGTCCAATTTTTTAAAAAAAAATGCACTGCTATTAAGGACATCACAATAATGAATGGAAAAATGAGGGTTTAGTTACTGATATTTCTATCTTCTAGGGCAAAAGTAAGAGTATTTCTGAGGTGTCAAGGAAGATAATTTAAGATTATACTTAATCCAATGCTTTGCTTTCCTGGAACAAGAACTTATTTCCTCAAAGAAATAGGAATTCCTCCTATTGTTAAAAATCTCCAAAGATAGTTATAATTAAAGCCTGCTACTAGTAGCCTGTTTATTCATCCTATGTTGCTGAACCTACATCTTCAATATGATTTCAGTATTGAGGACCACAATTTAGAAGGGGCACTGACAAGCATGCAGAAAAGATTGGTTAAGAAATCTTTTAGAAACCAGGTTGCATTAGACTGGTTTCATGTTCTAAAGAAGGTTAGTTGGGATGAACTTTAGATCATCAAACTCTTTGGTCTCAGGCTTCCTTTACATTTCTAAAAATTAATTAAGAGTCCAAAGAACTATGCTTACACTTATCAGTATTTATTATATTAAAAACTAAAGGTAAGAAAAAATTTAATGTTATTAATTCATTTAAAATAAAAATATAATAATAATCATTTACATAGTAACATAAATACAATACTTTTAAAGTATAAGCATATTTTTCAAAACAAAAGAATTTGAAGACTGGCACTGTTTTGTATTTTTGCAAATCTTTTAAATGCCTGGTTTAAAAAAAAACAGCTAGATTCTCATAGATGTTACTGCATTCAATCTGTGTGATATCTTGATTTGGTGGAAGTATATAAAAAATAACCATCTTCACACAGATATGAAGTTGGAAAGAGGCAAAGTGTCTTCATAGCCTTTCCAGATAATTGTAGCTATTCTTCTTTGATACTATATCAGAATTTGACAAGTAATAGTTTCTCAAAGGTTAACTGCAATATGTAATCTGAAACCTGACTATCAATGAACTTTTTGTATTGTTGTTTAACTCACTGGTCTTTAAATTTACCTTTTACCAATGCATGATTTTGTAACATCATGCATTGGTTCATTTGGAAAATATTAGTTCATTATGTTCTGCAGATCTTTGAAATGTTAACATATTCATTATTTAATATTTTTAAAAATCAAATTTGTTAATACTACCACCAATCTTATCAGAAGAACTTTTAAGTACTGAGAAGCCATCAAGCTCATTGTGGTGGATACAAGTTTTCCAAACAACTAATTTTCTCTTGAAACTAAAATTTTATTAATGGCAACAAACAAGGTCACTTGCTTTTCTTAAAATGGCATGGTCACTTCGTTCATTTTTTAGAATATGCCTGCCAGCAACCAAATCTCAATAACCATTGTGTGTCTGTTACTTATTCTTTCAAGTAAAAATGATCTTCTATGAAAAAAAAAGTGGTAAATTCAGCTTAGAAATCAATCACACAAGTGATTTTCCTCAAGATAACCATTGTACTTGGATATGTAGCAGAAGTGCTTTATGTATATTTCCCATTTCATCACACAGTATTAAAAGACATACTTATGGGCCAAGAATTAATAAAATCAAGTATTTTACTGTTTTATCTACAACATTATTAAGTAAAGCTGGCTTTTTCTTCTGTGACTGGTGATGATTAAAAAAAAAATTCAATGCTTATTGATGTAAGTTCATACCACGGTCTTGATTTGTGTAAGGCTCCAGCAGTTTTGCCCAAAATTGCTTTGCATTCTCAGTGTAAATGTCAACACTGTGAAAAAGGTAAATAGTACCTTAGTATTATGAGGAAAATAGTTTTGATTTTTCAGACCCTTGAAAGGATTTCAGGGGTCCCCATGTGCCCATTGACCACATTTTTGACCACATTTTAAACCTTGCTTATCTACTCTGACATTTTGCAGCAAAGGAAACTATCTAGTTTAAAATTTTCAACAAAGAAGAGGTAATATCTATCATAGTGAGTGTAATATGGTAGAGGGACTGAAATTAGTTTCCTTTTCCTCTTCCAAAAGAAATACTAGTGTGTAAGAAGTACAAGAAGGAAGATTTTAGTTCAGTACAGACAAATCTTTAAACATGCAATGGAATAAGCTTCCTCACAAAATAGAGATCTGTTGCTGGAGTTGTCAAAGTTAAGGGTGGATGACTCTGCCAGGGATGTTTGTAGAAAAAATTCTTACACTGAGTTGAAAATTGTACAAAAACTTAGCTGATTATATAATCACCTAGAAACTGTTTATAAAATTCAAATCGCTGACCCCACCCCAAACCTACTGAACCAGAATCTCCTTGAGTGGGCTGGGAGTTTCCATTTTTAAAAAAATCCACCAGTGATTATTAAAGCAGACCTAGTTGTAGATGGTGTTCAATAACTGTTCCACCAGTCCTCTCCTAATGTCCCTACCACTCCACGATTCTACAATTTTATATTGTATCAACACCCACTGGGAATTATACCCTTTCATTTTCATGTAACATTTCCTAAGTCTACTTAACATATTATAGATGGTCAGGATCAAGGTATTTCTGGGTCAGAAGAGGAAGAATTAATGTTGCATTTCACCTCTGCTCACATGTGTAGCAGCACAGTAAATCAGAGATAGAATTGTCTAAATCTGACATGTTTTCACAACTGTCAACACTTTACTGCTCTCCCGAAATAACAATTCAAGAAGATCTATCTGTGAATAAGAATGGTTAGTGTAAAATAGTGTCTACATGAAAAATAAATGAGATTATTTAGAAAAAGACAGCATGTCTTCCACTTTACAAAGGCAGCTTATTGCATTAAACCAAGACCAAAATATAGACCACGAACTTTCAAAACAGAATTTTAAAGAATCACTCTGTGACATAATCCCCAAAATGCTTGTATTTTGCAGTCCTGACTACAGAAAAATTCCACATACTTCATAACTTTATATTTACACACCATAAAGTAGCAAAGCCACTTGACCAGAATCAAACAATAATTTGGCAGTGGGCCAAAAAGAAATTTGGAATTTTTTTGTAACTTTTCACTCAATAAACTTGTTCTCTTTTACTTATTTCCTTCAAGTACCCTGTTTTTCTTAGCAAAATACACTTCTATGAAATAACACTTATTATTATGTTTTTAATACCTCTTTTTTTCTTGAATTCTGTCTGATTTCACACATACATGGTCTCAGCTTCATAACAAAAGTCAGAGAAGGTCTTATGTAAATAGGACTGGAAAAAACAGTGATAATCAAAACATAATCCTCAGACTCCCTATATCAAGAACCACCAGAGGTGCTTATTAAAATAAATTTTTTAAAAAGACTGTTGAGTCCCACCCAGACCTATTGATTCTGCAATTCTGAGAGTACGGCCTAGGAATCTATTTTAAAGCATGGCCCCCAGGTAGTTCCTGTGCACACTGAAATTCAATTACTACTGGGTCAAAAGGCAACTGTGTTAAACATGGATAAGCTCACAAAAATTTTGTGCAAACATGAAAATTTTGTAACTCAATAAAATCTTTAACTTTACTGAAAAGATTCTTAATGATTTGGGGATTCTTATTTTTAAAAAATAAAATAAAATGTTTTCTTAAACGTAAGGAAGAATGAGAAACTAGACATGGACTTTAACTTAAAAAATAAATCTCGATTATTTGGGGGTGTTGGATTTTTCTCTTGTTTTCACTTTTCGTTTTTAATTTAAGACCAATACAAGCAATTCTCCAGCAATTCAATTAACAATTCTAAAAGACCACAGGATACAGAGCATAAATTGGGATCTCTGGGGATACAGAACAATAAAGCACAATCCCAGATCTCCAACTACTGACAATTTTGATTTATTGAAAGATAAATATTATAGTTAAAATAGTCTCAACATTTGTAGTGCATTATCATATTCAGAAAGTGGATTCCATCCCTGACGAGTTTTCTCTCCCTAAGTCCAGCTCACAAAATAAAGTGGCAGAACATTTAAAGAGCAGTCATTTAACAAAAGCTCGCAAATAAGTACTAATTTTTTAAACCTACGAATTTTTTAAATCAGTCTACTATTTTTTGTAAACTGATAGACGAATGAGGCAGGGTTGTTTTTTGTACCTGTTTTAGGTAGTTAAATCAAGATAAATTTAAAGACATCTAAAGAGGGTCAGTTTTGATACTCATTTTAAGAAATTCTTTTTGTTAACCACTCTCAGTACCACTCCCTCTTAACCACAAATAATGACTTCAGTAATGGAGTTCTGTAATTTAAAGTATCAGCCAAATAACTTAGATGTTACTTAGATGAGTTGACACCGCCTGTTGTGCAAATATGTACTTAGGATGAGATTATAAAAATAACAGATGCATTATCAACTGGATTCAGACCAGAAAAATGTATGAGAATGCAGAAAGTCAACATGGTCTGAAGATAGCATGTATGTAACGCTTTATATTTTCTAAGCATTTCTCAATTTGTGCTAAAAATTCAAAATGGAGGAGATGTTAAAGGAAGAGAAAAATAAAGATTTGATAACTATGGGCTGATTAGCTAAGAGTCCCAATTCCTAGAGCAAATTACAGTTACTCATTATTTACTGAATTTTTGTTCTGTACCAGGCTCTGTGTTAAGCACTGTAAAAACAAAAGTGAATGAAGTAGAATTGGTAACTTCAAGGAGTTCAAAGCCTAGTAAAGGAGACAATCATAGCTTTGTGTAAAATATGTTAGGTGATGACAACAGGTTATAAAACTATATAATCTCATTTTCTGAAATAAAGAACATGCATAGAAAATGGGTATATTACCATTTACTTTCCGAGGTTATTGTAAGAATTAAAGATATGAAAATGCTCTCTAGATGGGCTATGTCTTCCATAAATGTAATTCCTTTTTTCCTTTTTCCGTGAGACTCCGTTTAAATCCGCCCAAGTCATGATTTTCATAGATGTCCTGGTGGTTAATGTAACCACCCACTTTTTAAAGAAGACTGTCTTAAGGGTACATGACTTTAGAGCTATGCTCTTGGCAATGCTACCTATCATCACACTCAATAACTACATACTGCATATCCACAAAGAGCTCAGGCATACACTATGGATCAGTCCTTTCCAGACCTAATAAGGGCTTGTGCTCACTCTCAAAAACACAGAAACAAAAGAAGAGAATCCTATAGATTCCTAAGAGAATCTTACTTATCCTTTTGTAGTATATTCTTCATAACAACTTGAAGATTTCATGGTAAAGTCCAGAAAAAAATTGGCCTGGCATCTCTCAGAGATAGCCTCACTTCCTAAGTGAAAAATATCAGGGATAGCAGGATGAGATGTTTCTAAGTTTACAGAGAAGGAAAGCGACACATAACTCACTTAGGACCACATGACAAATTCATGACAGAGTTTCATTTTAAGTCAGAGTTTCCAGTTACTGGGCTTATGTCCACTCTATGAGGAACATAAATGTCTCCTGTTACTTCATCTGTAAGATGGGATACTCAGCATTCACTTCTCTCATAATATGTCAGTTTTGCTATTTCACTCTGCTACGTAACTTATTTGACAAAAGACACTTTGTAAAATGAAAAAGGGTTAAACACCTGGATTTTTAAATGCACCTTTCCATCACTCCCAACTGTGATCAACCACCAAATTCTACATCTTCTTGACCTGGAAATTTTCTAATTTCACCTTCTTTTTCTGATCCACCATGAGATGATGGAAGGGTATGTTTATGGTGGTGGTGGTTGTGATGGTGGTGGTGGTGGTGTGTGTACAGCTTTACACAGGAAAATTACCCTGCTACACACTACATAAATTTTATTTTCCTATATTACTGCTCTTGTGCCAGCATTGGGACAAAAACCATTGACTTTTTTACTGTGACAAGATGAAAAAAATGCACACAGCTCTTCAATACTCAGACCTCAGCCCAACAGTTTATCTCCATCAACCCTATTTCTGCAAAATTCACAATAAAAAAAGTGACTAGACATTATTAAGCAAATTCTATAAGCCAATCATTGTTCAACTGATATTCATTTTCTCATTAAATCCTCATAATTATTCTATGAGGGCTTATTATCCTCATTTTATAAATTTAAAAAAAAATGGGACTAAGTATTCACAAAGGTAGTAAGTGTCAAGGTTGACACTCAAATTCATAATTTCTGATTTCAAAGATAGTGCAGTTTCCATTTTTCATTTAGCATTCCTTAATAATCCAGATCCTATCCCTTTCAAAACCTATTGGTTCTGATGCTAAAAGAGTTTCTCTAAAAAAATTCTAAGTCCTACCATTTCTGTACACTGATCCTACTCCTGCCCTTCAACTGTCATAGATTTCTGGGATAAGCACTATACCAAGTTCACACATCAGTCTATAATTCAAACCCTTCTTGCATCATCTGCCTCAGAGTAGCTTCCCAGAACAATTCTACTGGACAGAGGAAACTTTCTTCTAAAATAAAATGGAAATATTTATCATGTATATATCATATGTACTATGGAAACTTATAAATCCTAAAGAGAAATATTTAAAGGTCAAGAATATTATTTTATGCATTAATAATTTAAATTTGAGGTGGCTTCAAAAATTAGATATACAAGTTTAATTTCTTTCCAAGAATAAAATAATCAGTAAATTTTTAGGTTTAAAATGTATAATATAAATACTACGAAAGTACAAAAATTTAAACAGTATATTACTGGCACGAAAATAATAGGCAGATCAATGAATGACAGAAAACCTAAAAATTGATAACACTTTATTTATTATATATGTGACACTTTGAGTCAATAGAGAAATGATAAACAATTCAATAAATAATGTTGAGAATGGGAATATATTTGAAAAAAATTGAACCTCAGTCTCATACTTTACCCTAAAATAAATTCCAAATAGATATTTTAAATGCAAAAATTAAAAACATAAATAATACTCAAGAAAATCTAAATGGCTATTTACAGTCTTTAGATGAGAAAAATTTAAGCATGGCATTAAAACAAGAAAAAGATTAATAAAATTGACTACATTAAAATTTCTTATGTATTAAAAAAAAGGCTATTAACAAAGTTAAAAGACAAACCACAAATAGAAAAAAAGTATATTTTTTGGTATGGTATGACAAAGGAGAATATTAAGAGCGCCAACAAATCAATAAGAAAAAGGTAGAAAAATAGGCCACAAAAATAAGTACAATATTTACAAATGAGAAAGTGTAAAAGCATGTAAGCTTAAAAATGTATTCGATTTCACAATTTTTAAAATGCTAAGTAATACAACTCATAACTCAATATGAGATAACATTTTAGCAAAGATTTAAAATATTGTTAATATTTAATATTCATGAGCATGAGAAATCTGGCACTCTCATTCACTGGTAAGAGTGTAATATAGCACAACCTTTCTGGAGGGTAATTTGACAATTTGAATTCCATATATCACTTATGGAAAAAATTCAAATAATATGGAAACATATAAGTAAAAATTAAAAGATGCTCTTTCCGATGTCTTCAAACTTTAAAGGTATATGTCCTTTGATATAAAAATGTATTTCTATTTTATCCTAAGAAAATGATTGAACAAGTGGGTAACGGGTGTATGTACAAAAATGTTCTTTGATTTATAATAGCAAGTTGTGGAAACAAAGGTCCATCACTAAGTGGAGTAATGCTGGCATTACAATTGTGGCATATATCCATATTTATCAACAAGAACGATAACCACAGCCTACTCTTACTCGAGGGTGAGGGAAAGGCTAGCAAAGTATATATATATATATATTACCTTAGTATAAAGACATAAATTATTATGTAGATTTGTATTTATATGAACACAAAAAGGATATATATCAAAATGTTACTTATGAGTGTTGACACACACACACACACACACACACACACACACATATATATACACACACACATACATAAATAGAAAAGGAAAGGATATGCAGCAAAGGTCGGTAATGAGTGTTGAGATTATAAGTGAAACATTCTCTTTTACTCTATTTATTTCCCATTGCCTGAATTTTTTACATGCATTGACGTTCATTTCTTATATAATTAGAAAAAAAAATTTCATTTTAAAATAAATTAAAAATTAAGTAAAGAGTAAATTAAGATTCAAACACAATTTTATTTTAAATCAAGTGATAACCTAAAAAATGATACCGAAAAAGATAATCCTAACTTATACCAGTAAGAATAACAATGCTAAATCTAAAATGATAGATTGAGATCTACTGTAGGGGAAAAATGACTAGACTTTCTCTGGTTAAACAACTTTAGTGTGTTAATAAACATATTATAAAAGCAGAAATATGTATGTAAATATGTTATATCTATAACATATATGAATATAAATGTGATATACCTATATTAAATATTTATCTACTATCTACTAAATGATTGGGCCTTCATGAAAAGGTTTTAAGAAATTGGCACACCATGTTTTCATAAACTTTATAGAAGTTACAATGATAGTATGATCTACGATTTGGTGATATTAGCACAGACTCCCTAAAACAGCAGTGTTTTAAATTTGGCACATTTAGTAAAAGCCCTCAAAATGTCCATTACTTGGACCCAGCCCCACTTCTCAGAATCTGTCTTAGGGAAATAGTCAAAAACACAAAAACAATTATTGCACAAATATATTTATCCCAGTACTATTCAAAAGACTAAAACCAAAGAGGCAGGCAATAGGTCCCATTTATGTAAAATAAGAGTAGATATAAATGTGCTTACAAAAGCATAAAAAAATTCTAGAAGAATACTTAGAAAACTCTTCAGAGTGAAATAAAGATTTTCACTTTACAAATTTCCATATTTAAATTTTTAACACAAGCATGATTACTTTTATAATTTAAAATGCAAAAGAAAAAATGAAGATAAAATGGCAATAGCAGTAATAATTTGCAGCAATCTATATCTAAAAATGAGAGAAAATTTAAGTAAAACACAGTTGACTCACTAAGCATATTACATGGTTATGAAAATCTTTAATATAGAATCCAGGGTATTGCATGGGAAAATACTCATGCCACAATATGAAGCAAAAAAAGGATAAAATATTTATATATTTTTTAAAAAATAAAAGTCAATGCTTAAGAAAAAACTGGGAGGAGCTATAAGCTATTAACAAAGGCTGCCATTGGTTATGGGACTACGGTTAAATTCTGTCTTTTCTTTCCACTTTTTGTATTTTCCAAATTTCTAAAATGCTGAACATTTTTAATAGAAAAAAAATTAAGCAGTAAAAAAGTATGCAATTCTATTATTTTACACAGGGTTCGCACTTGCAAATGTCACTATCTTGACCACCATTCGAAGTTTTTTCTGAACTATAATTAGCATGCAAGTAACTCTTCTTAATTAATAATGTGAATTCTATATCCTAGATCCAAAAATAAGGGAAAGTTTATCTAAAAGATAGCCTATTACTAGGCATAATAATTTGTGGTAATTTAAACTTTCATTTGGAATCCTAGAGAATACCATGGGAAAATGTTCATGTGGCATGTATCCACTCTATTGTATAATATAGTTTTATTTTTATTTTATTATTTTGGGGGGGGGGGGGCAAGGCACCCTTGGTTGACCTCACAGATTACAATGATCTTGTCAGCTTACAATCCTTTATTTTTTATTTTTTACGCCTACAGCACCTGGTCTTCCTAGGTGGTCTCTCATCCAAGTACTAACCAGGCCCAACCCGGCTTAGCTTCTGAGATCAGATGGGTCGGGCTTGTTCAGGGCGGCATGGCCATAGACTAGAGTTTTAATTTAGCCAATAGAAATAGCTAACTTCCTTTGAGTAAGTAATATTCTTCTCTAGGCATGGAATAAGACAGATTTAACTACTTTTACTTGAAAAGTAACTTCAATTTTCTCATCTATAAAATGCACATAATAATACTATTCTGCCTCACAGATTTTTTGCTAAGATTAAATGAGATATCTGTAAATTAATTAGTAGTCTCCTGGAACTTACTCATAAATGATAGCAATTGTTACTACTATGGGCATGGTTCCCCTTAAAATATTTCCTTACTTTCTCCATTCTATTAGGATAGACTCTATACAAGGCTAATCAGAATGAAAATAAGGATATTTTCTAAATTACAAATGGAGATGCACATATCATAATCAACTTAAAATAGTTAAGAATTTGTGAAAAATACAAAATTATATCTGAGAAGTTACTTATTTAAACCTTATTTTATAAATGTACATTTTTAAAAGAATGTAATGTTTACTATTGCTATGATCAACTAATTGTAAGCACATGGAACTTCGAAATAAAAGAAAATCTGCTATACTTGTATAACTAACCTCCTAGAGTAACAATTACATTTCACAGTATGAACTTTCTTAACCTCCTTTACTATTTAGTCCATCACCTCACATGCCACTAGAACAACATAAACTAGAAGACAGTCTAGTATAGTAAGAAAGAATGAAGTCTATAAGGCAGACCTGGCTCTGTCAATTATTAGATGTATGACCATGGGCAATTATTTAATTTCTCTGCATCTTAGTTTCCTCACCTAAGAAATCATATTACCTACCTCAAAAGATCTTTAGGATAATTAAATGAGATGATCTATATAAAATATCTAGCAATGTGTTGAGCATACAAATAAAATAGTAAGTGTTCAATAATTTTTTGGCAATTATTAAACAGAGATCAGCAAACTTTTTCTGCAAAAGGCCAAATACTATACAATTTAAGCTTTGAGGGCTGTATGGTCTCTACTGTATCACTTCAATTCTACCATCATAGAGCAAAAGCAGCCATAGACAAAATATAAGTAAATTGGGATGGCTGTTCCAATAAAACTTTAATTACAAAAAAAAAAAAAAAAAAAAAGGTAGTGAGCCAGATTTGACCACCTGGACATAGTTTGATAAATCCTCACTTACAGGACTGGAGATCCTCTAAATGTCTCTCTAATCTATGACCTCCTAAGAATACTTCAATAATCACATCTTCTATGTCAATGTTTTCAAAGTGTGTTCTACAGAACACTCAATTCCTGAGATATTAACAGATGTTCACCTCAATAAGATTCTCTGATCATGAAAATTTAGGAAACTGTTGGTCAAACAGATTTTATATCTGTAGAACTTCTTTATAAATTAATATATTTGGAAATCTCCAAAAAGAACAATTGGAATACAACTATTGTGTCATTATATTGGCCAATTTTTTTAAATGTCTATCCACTTCGTGATTGAATATATAAATAAATAAAGCAGGCAAAAATCCCTGCCTTCATTGAGTTTAATTTGTCATGGGAAGGCAAACAATAAACAAAACAACTTAGTAATATACAAATAATATTTTAGATGGTGGTAAATGATACAGAGAAAAGTGAAGAACTTAGAGGATAGAGCATGCCAGAGTTGCAAGTATGATAAGCAGACTGTTCAGAGATAAAATGTAAATAGACAAAGAGTCCAATTTATAAATATTCATTAATATGTGGTTTATAAGAGGCACCTCTAAACCATAAAGATACGAAAACAATAATAGTAAATGAATTTTAAAAATGTAACATGCATACACTAACCAAAAGAAACTTATACTAATATCGAACAAGAATGATTTAAAAGCAAAGAGTATTACCATAGGTAAAGGCAACAGTTAATAATAACAGTCTATTCACCAGTTTATATACATATTATATATACAAACATATATTGTTAAAATATAATAATTCTAAATTTAAGATATAATTGTAAATGATTCTAAATTCAAAATATTTAGCTAAATTTATCAGAAATACAAACCAAAATAGACAAATTCAAAATCAAAGTAAAAATTTTAAAATATCTCTCTTGATAAACAATAAAATAAGTGGACTTAAAAAAAAAAAAAACAGGAAAATCATACAATCAGCAAATTTGACTTAACTGACATATTTAGAATGGTGCACCTGCAACAACTTCACAATAAATATTGTTTTTATTCAAATATCATACAATCATGCTTCATGGTAAAATGTCGAAAGCTTTCTTTTTTTGAAATAGAGAATACGACCATCACTACTTCCATTCTCAACGCTGTATTAGAATTCTTAAACAGTAAAAGAAGGCAAGAAAAAGAAATACAAGGTATAAGGATTGAAAAAGAAGAAGACACATTGTCATTATGTGCAGATGATATGCTGTCATAGGTGGAAATTTCAAAATAATCTACAGATAAAGAATTATAATTAATAAGTGAGTTTGGGTTTTGTACAAAACAGTACATTGCATTTCTATATACAACCCCAAACAAAATGAATTCATAAATACTATTTACATAAAACCATTACAAATGTCAAATATCTAACTAAAATTTTTAATGAAAGGTATGCAAGACTTAAACGCAGTAAACTATAAAAGATTTTTGAGAATAAGTTAAAAGACTTAATAAGTGGAATGCTATACTGCACTCATGGATTAAAAGACAAGGTTGTAATGGAGTTAATCTATCCAAATTAAGCTATAGATTATATGCAATTCCAACCAAAATTCCAACAGTTCAGTGCATGTGTGTGTGTGTGTATATAATTTGCTAAGTTGATTCTAAACTTTATATGAAATCCAAATACCCAATAAAATCAGAGAACACAAAATATAAACTTGGTCTATCAGAAATCAAGACTTATTATAAAGCAGTAGTAATTAAGACAGAGAGGAATTGGTCCACGGGGAAGAAAACACTCCAAAGGAACAGAATCATGAACCAGAAAAAAAAAAAACAAAAAACAAAAAACTAGATATAGGTACTTGATTTATAACAAAGTTATAAGTTGGCATTACTAAGCAATGGGGCAGAACAAGGTTGATTTTGTTTGTTTTTTCAATAAATGATGTTGGGTCAATTAGATATCCACATGGAAAAATAAAATAAAACTTGACCCCTCCTCACATCATGCTAAAAAGACAGTTCCAGGTGGTTTTTAGTTCTAAATTTGAGAGGTAAAACAAAAACCAGAGATTCTTAACCTGAAATCAATGAACGTCCACGGATTCCATAGGAAAGTTTTGCCTCAGTTGTAAATAACTGTGTGTGTTTTCCTAGGGAAATTATCTATTACCTTTTATCACCTTTGAAAACAAAATGCACTATTCAAAAAGTTTAAGAATGTCCTCATGAATTCAAGGTAAGGTTTCTTAAGACATTGAAAACATTAGCAAAAATAGATAAGGTAGGTAAATTTGATTATATAAATATTAAGCATTTGCTGTTCATCAAAAGACAGAGTAAAAGACACCTCAAAGTGTAGGGAAATATATTTGCAAGACAGAAAAGACACCACCCCTACTTAAGAGTTCCTTGGCCCACTTCCCTACAGTCATCTTTAAAACTCAAAACCAAGCAAAAAACATTTGTAAGACACATAGTATCTATTTGGAACAAAGGTTTTTATAACTAAGTTGTTTTATTTTTTAATAAATACAACTAAAAATTTAAAAAAAAAAAAAAAGAGTTCCTTGGCCCACCCTGATTTCAGCCATAGCTACAATGGACAATTCTATGTGACTTAACTAGTTTTGGCAAATATTTCATCTTAAGTACTCAATGAGCACCCTGCCACCATCTGCTTCAGGACCTTCTCTTAAGGCTATGGGAGTTCATTTAGCCCAGCACTAACTCAGATTGGAAGTTGAAAGAGTAAATGCTCCTCAAGGGAACTCTCAATCATACTGAATAAATGTTCCAAACTCCTTCCCTTCAGGAAGGCATTCTGTGCTCTTCTCAGCGGTCCTCAGAATCAAACTCCTGATGCCTACAGTAGTGGCCTTAATAATAGCTTCTCCTTCTTCCCTGTCTCACTGTCACCACTCCCACTCTTCTAGTTCCTGGGATGCTCTCTAAAAGCTATCTGTACCCTAGTCCTCATCACAGGCTCTACTTTTGCTGGGACTCAAAATAAAACAACATACAAACTTGTTTGTATCCAAAATATATTAAGAACACCTACAAATCAGTAAGAAAAGGACAAGCGATTGAATAGAAAAGTAGGTAAAATGTTTTTCATACTTTAAAAGGAAATTCACAGAGGGGATTTCCAAATAGCCAATAAGCATATAAAAATGTGCTTAACTTATTATTTAGGGAAATTCAATTTAAAATCATAAAGAGATATTACATCATACCCGCCAGAATGCTTAATCTACAAATACCAAGAATCCCAATGGGAGAAAGTGTATGACAATAGGAATTCTCATGCACTCCTGGTGAAAGTATAAATTAGTAAAACAGTTTGTTTGGCATTATCTAATATAAATAAAAAATACCTTATCTAATGGCCTAGCAATTCCACTTTTAAGTACTTACCCTACAGAAATGCAACTGAGTGAACAAGAATGCTTATAGCGGCATTATTCACATTAACCCCAAACTGGAAATTTCTGTCAACCATAGAATGGTTAAACTGTGATATAGTCATAAAATGGAATACTGTACAACAATGAAAATGAGTAAATTACTACTACACAATAACAAATATGGATCTCACAAATATAATACAAAATGAAAGGATCCAAACACAAAAAATACATAATGTATTATTCCATTTATATGAAGTATAGAAAACTGTCAAACCAAAACTATGTTGTTTAGGGATGCATGATCTGGACATGAAACTATAAAGAAAAGCAAAGAGGCAATTACCATAAAAAAAGAAGTAGTGACAACTCTACCTTTAGAGGAGGAAGAGGAGTAGTGGTTGAGAGAGGAGCAAAAAGAACTTCAAGGGTGATAGAAATGTTCTATTTCTTACCCTGGATAGTAGTTAAATGGGTATTCATTTTATAAAATAAAATATCTTTGTTTTGTGCACTTTCTACTTGAATATTATATTCTATAATACAAAGTTAAAACAAATTTGCTTACATGCCTGACATTTAAACATAAGATAAGAAATCTAATACAAAATGATAAAAATGCAAACTAAAACTATGAGATACCAGGGTTCACCTATATGATCCAGGGTATGGAGAAAGAGGCATTCTCAAACATTACTGTCAAGAGTACAAATTAGAACAGTAGCTATGAAAAACAATTCAATAATATCTATTTAAAATTTAAATTGAATATAACCTTTAACCCACAACCCCATTTTTAGGAATTCTCCCTACACTTATATTCGCACATGAACACAAAGAAGACTCTACAAGGATATTCAGTGCAATACTGCTAGCAATACCAAAAGATTAGAACCAACCAAAAAGTCCATTAATGAGAAGAGACTAAATAAGTTATACTAGACTCAAATATTGGATTATATAGCCATTTAAATGGAATGAGAAAGCTCTTTATCTCCTGATAGGTATATCATGTCATATATATACAAATATATACATACTCACACACGCATATACATATTATATATATACACATATATACATATTATACATATATTCATATATGTATATATATATGAATGATATAATAAGAAAAAAGCAAGATATAGGCAAATATATATAATATAATGTAATACCATTTATGCTAAGAAGATCATTTGTGTTAAGAAACATTTCATAGTATACCTCTAGATGGATACAAACAAAATAGTAATAGATATGGCTTTCAGGGAAAGCACCTGAGAAACTCAGGAACTTGCAGGAATAAGTAGGAGATCTACCTTTTCACTTGACACTTCTGTACCTTTATAAATTTTTACTACTATAAATATATGACCTATTCAAAGACATAAATAAATGTATTTTGGAATTTAGTTTCACAAAAGTCCTCACAGTCCCTTTGTAAAGTATGCTATTCTATGTACAATTAGTATATTAGCTTTGAACATCTTTTATATTCCCTAGAGTCAACAGAAATGACTAAATCTAAGAATGAAGTTTTGGGATTTATCATTCTGGTATGATGGTCTCAGCAGAATGGAAGCACCTTTCAGATGACACATTGTTTTTCAAAAACACTACAAAATATTGTTAGACAAAACAAAGATGAGGTATTTTAGCCCTGTGTTAATGAATACCAGAATAAACATTACAGAAAAAGATCATATAAATGACAGGAGAACAAGTCATGACTATGCCCAGACAGGTCCACTAAATATATACTCCCTCCTTTTGTAATTTTTAAGATTTTTTATTTTATTTTTAACTAGGCATACTTGAGCAATAAACAATTCTTTCTTCAAGCTGACTCTGCCCACTTTCTGGCATACATACTCCTTTGGAATGCAGTGAATATTTAACCGTTTGTGCAAAAGTAAAATGGGTTGAATCAAGCAGATCATTCACTTCAATTTGACTCCTTTCTCTATAAACACAATTCAATGAACATGGCATTTTAATAGGACATTTCATTTTAATACTCTTGAATCTAACTTTATTGTGGCTTTTATAAATGTCTCTTTCATTTCAATTAATCTCATTTCTGTCTTTTAAACTAATTTAAGTATTTATGGACCTCATTTTATATACAATCATGGAGAGTATGAAAGATTTACCAATCTCACATCACATCAGAAAAAAACAGGAATGAATGACATCTGAGAAATGAAAATGTTGTCACTCTTAAAATTTAGAAACTATTAACTCACAAATTAGTAGACTGCAGCATTGTTCTGGCCCATTTGTTCGTATTTAAAGACTACAAACTCTTGAATTCACATTTAAACCAACAGAACTTATTCACTTGTTTCTTCAAATCAACAAAAATCTATTATGCTGAACTAGTTGAAATCAATAGCTTTATTTATCTTAATCCTATATGTAACTGATTTTTTTTTCCTTCAACCTATATTAATTAAGCACCTGATCCTGGCTTACATGAACAGGGCGACTCTTAAATTTTCCCAATATGCATTTCTTCAGTTTTAAATCTCTTAGGGGTAAAACCTATACTTTCTCTTTCCTTTCATAAATCTAGACAGTATCTTGGTACAGAGTCTTCAATAAAAAAATTTTCCACCACATTTTAAAAGCAAAGGACAATTTAGTCAAACTACATAGTGAAAATAAATATTTTGATAGATATTAATTTACTAATCAAAGGTCATTTTAATAAGAACTCATTTTTATGGTAAATTATGATTCAACACCCTGGCTCATGCCTGCAATAAAATATCCTTAAAGGATAGGTTAGTCTGAACTTATATGTTGTCATAATTGTTGTAATGTCTTAAAGGCTAGTACCACTATTGCCTTAGATTTGAGGTCCATTACAGAGACATTTCTGATGTAACAATTAATTTTAATTCTCCAATTCCCAGTGTAGGTAAATTTATCAAGAGGGACAGTAACCAATCCTTCTGCAGGCTAACTAAAGACAAATATAACAAAACCCAGAAAAATATTTTTATCTCAGTTAAGATTCTAGTTATGTTGAAAAATAAGTTAACATTTTGAGATGATTGTCTGGGCAAAGGGAAAAGAATAGTAAGAGGAAAAAAATAAGTTTCCAATGAAATATATACAAACATATTTCTTTGATGATTATAATACAAGAGGAGCTTCATTCTGAATGATACCTTCCTACTTCATGGCAGTATACAAACAACCTAAATGCTTTTCCTGGAACTTATAGTATTTTTTTTATCTTAAAATATTATTGTCTGTTCTGTCACAAGAGCACATATTGCTTTAGATGATGATGATTATGGAGCTACAAATTCTACCACAACTTCAGTCACCAATGCTCCCACCACATAAAGTATCATCCTCAGAAACCATCTGGTGGTTCTTTTGAATAATTAGGAAAATATTGAGTTAGCACTTCACACTCTAGGGAGGATTAAACTAACCTTTTTAAGCAAGAAAAATTCTGGCTAAGTCAAAACAGAATTGTAGTGTATCAATATTTTCTCTAAAGGAGTTCTTTATATGCCTAGGCTTTACTTGTTTTTGTTTGTTTGTTTTGTTTTGTTTTGTTTTGTTTTATTGCAGCACCTGAACTCTACAAATAGTATATATAGTATATTCAGTGAGTAGAATGCTGGCAAAACAGATGTTACCCCTCGCATACACCTACTAAATTCTTATTCCCAATTTGGTTGTCTGCAGTGGTGAATCAGAATAAGGTGACTCAGTCAACTAACAACAAGAAATTTGAAGCTACACTTTGTCTCACACTGTTTACCTTGAAATAAGTCTATTAAGCTACTAAAATTTAAAAGCACAGGAGCTAGCCAAGTTGCAAAATAACATTTAGGATAAGACAACTGCATCATAATTTCTCTCTAATTGTTTTTCTTAGAACAGATGTCTAAAATGAGTTCCTCACATTAAAAACAAATGGGAGGAGATTAACGTTTTGAACTATGCCTCTGACAAGCCCATATAAGTGTCTTACAACCGTCAGAATTCATTCAAGAGGAAAGCAAGAAGCATGGCAAAACATAACTCAGCAAAGTATTGCACTTTATAATGTGTCCTGTTCCAGAACTGCATATTGTACATATGTTCGTTTTTGTCCCTAACATCTCTGATCTAACTGCTTGCCTAAGGACAATGAAAATCAACCAAAATTTAATGAGTGCCAGATACTTTGATGTACACCAGAAAAAAATGCATTGTAATGGTAGACAAAAGGAAAGGTACCCTAACATGCCATGTTAAACTCACAGAAACACTACAGGGTATTTTTACGTTTCAAAGGAAACACAGCAATACGAGACATTTGTTGATCACTCTGTAAACTACAAAGACAATTATTTTACAGTTTCTACTTTATTTCACACTACATTCATTTCTATGACATTATATCTTTGCAAAGCTGTTTTACAGTGAGAAAAAGCTAAAATCAGTGCAGAACAGGAAATGAGGATGGTAACGTCCAATCTGTTTTTAGTGTTTGAAAAAGTTATGCAATGCCCAAAAGACACACATTTCATTAGGAATTGTGATTACTTAGAATGAAATTGAAGTAGTGTTTTTGCTTTCAATTTATCTATATTATTTTGGCAAACAGCTACTAAAAATTTAGTATATACTACTTAGGTGGTTTTATCCCAGCCTTGTACTAAAGTGAAAGTGTTAGTTATTTCTTTTGTACCAGTCACTGTGGAAAAATTTTCTGACACATTATAGATACCATGAACCAAGAAAATTTGAGGATTTTTGTCCTTACAGCCTACTTACTCATGAATACACAAGACTGAAGTAATTAAAAGCAAATCACTGGTGATAAAGAAATATAACAAAAGTATCTGAAAATGCACTTTTCCAACCCATGACTGAATAAACTTGGTCCACAGGAAGGAAATGATTCTGGGGTTACAGTGAGCAAAATCAGTAGTCTCGATGTCACTACCAAGTAAGTCAGTGCCTTGAAATGAATATGCAATGTAAAAAAGGAAAAATGTGAAACAGAAGCAATGAGGCCCAAGAAAAGTAAATCAGGAGCACTCTAGCTACCAGAAGAAAAACTCACCAGAGATATTACATTGTTAGGTTAGAAAGTGACAGACATAAATAAGCATTTGGGCAACTTCACACTCAGAGGTATCCTGGCAGCCTAGCAGCATCTGGTAGTATTTCTGATCACAGACCAAAATATAACCAGGAAGTATATGTGAGCTCATGAGAGAAAAAAGATAACTAAAAAATAAAGAAAACAAAGTTGTAGGACTTTAAAACGCACGGGCAAAAAAGAGGGATATTGGCGATAATGTAAAACAGTCCAAGGGGAAGGATCCTCTCAACATAGAGTAAGGATCATAAATCTAAAACAAACTACAAATTCTCAACTAAAGGCAGAGGAAAATAGATTATAGATGAGGCCAGGTAACACCCAAAATTGTGATTCCAACAAGAACAGCACTAAAACATTATAGTAAAACACAATGCCAAGTGATATGAAGGAATAACCATTATTCCACAAATAAAAAGGATGAGACTGGAATCTGAGAGTTTCATATTCCTAAGTGGCACCCAAGATTTTTAATATAAAGTGAACTTCCATCTAAATGTAAGACTGAAAACTGTTTAAAAAAATTTAATGCCACCAAGTACATTATTGATACACTCTTGTGTTATTTAAATGAATTAGAGCCAGTGGAAAATTTATCTGGGATATCTAAACATGGTGCTTTTACTAAAACTAGGTCAGACAAAGGGAAAACTAGTAAAAGCAGAGTAACACTGGTACGTAGGAGAGGCCAAGAGTCCAAAGTTGTGCACTGTTTTTCTTTCTCTGCTACCAGCTGACTGTATAACCTTAGAAATGTCACTTAATCGTATTGTTTCTCAGTTTCCCCAAACTTCTAAAACACATAACATATAATATTTATTGTATTAGTGTTGTTGAAAGAATGGGATATCATGAGAGAGTGAAAGTTCTTTGAAATTATAAAGTTCTACAATCAAGATATTATTCTAATCACTCAAAATAGTACTTTTACCTTCTCACATGATTTTTAGGAAGAACCAGACATGCTAGCAAAGCAGTTTCAATACTCCTCATAGGTAACCTATAGATTTTACACTCAGATCACACTTGCAGCGCTATCACTTAAACTCATGGCCATATCAGATATCCAGGTATCAAAGACTGAAAAAAAAAATAATTGCTGCTGTGATTGGATTAATTAAAAAGAGTATATTAAAATTATTCCTGAATAACCAATTGGTTGCCAAATCATCTGAATTCTATCTACAAAATGCATCTCGAATATAGAAACTAATCTGCCATCAAATTATTTCATTTCCAAATAAAATATTTATCATAATTTATGTTGTTTCCAAAGTGATTCTCAAACTTAACTCCCTCCTAATCTCTCTCACTGCCTTAGACTAAGCCCTTATATAGTCTCTCATCTGATCTTCTAAACAGTCTAATTGATAGTCCTAGCCAATCTCTTCTCGTTAATTCATTGCTCACTCCATCCATAATCTTTCTAGTTATCTTCCTTAAATTATAGTTATGATCACATCACTACTATGCTCAAAATCAATTGAGCCTTAGCATAAAGACCAAAATTTTTCCTATCCCATTCAAGGCCTTCATTAACCCAGTGTCATCATCTTGAACATAGGCAGAACTTCGGCCAAATAGGATTGTTCTCTGCTTCCCCAAAGTGAGTTACATTTTCCTACCTTTGGGCCTTTATTCTCATTCTTTCTTCAAAACGAGTGGAATGCTACTCCCCTCACCTGTTGAATACAAATGCTACTTTCTCCATGAAGTCCTCCTGAGAGTTAAATTTTCCAACTGGAGTTAATCTCTCATTCATTTGCATGCTCATAGCATAGGCTCTATATTTCATTGGACACAAAGTTTTGCTTTGTTTTGTAACAATTTATATAACACCTGTAGTTTCTTTTACTAGGTTATAAATTCATTAAAGAAAGATCTGTCTTGTTCATTTTAATTTCACCTACAAAGCCTAGAAGAACTGCTCTAAATATCAGGAGCTCTGAGTATGACTTTTTAATTTAAATATATATAAACTCCTTCTGCAAACAAACTTCACTCGGAAAAATTATAGCTAAAAAATGAATAGGTCCTCATTCCCATGAAGGATGGAGGGAAATTTCTGCTATGCTGTGTGCCACATCATATCATTTATCTCTTCTTAAATCATTGGCAACAGTTTAAAAAAAAAAACTTTAAAAAGCTGTACTTATGTCCTTTATTTTCAAAAACACAACAGTAACTTTTACAATAACCCTGTTTCATGGCAAAAGTAATATATGTCTTTCCAAAAACCTCTCTTTATTTCTTGAACTCAATTCTTGAACATAAGCCTTTCAAAAGCTAGACAGAAAAGTAAATTCACCATCCAAGGCATAATTTATTTATATCTAAGCAGATCTCCCCTTTATACCTATATCACTAATGAAATTCCTATTGCACCTTTCTTCTGAAGGCAAAGTACATATGCCAGTAAGAAAGGGAAAGAAGGCTATTGATTTCCCCACTTACCAGATTTTGAGAAAGTGAGGCTCAAAGGAGAGAAATAACATAAATGAGCTTTCAATTTCAGTGGCTAGAATAAAAACCCAATTTATTATTAACCATGTTTTCCAAGTTCTATTTAATAGGCTAAACTTCATAAAGAAAACCTCTCTTCTAAATTTCATAATGTAATACTAAGTTTAAAAGATACTAATTTATCTGAATGTTAACTCATCATCTCCTCTACCAAGTTTGCTTTAAATAAGAGTCAGATATTTAAAAAGTGACAAGAAAATCAAGACCTAGTACAGAGAAGAGAAATTAAGGTCACAGAATAAAACTGAATGCAGCATTAAGTTCAAGTTTCCCCAGTCACCTTCTAATATACTCTGATCCCCGGAGACATGTATAAATGCAAAGAAAGGAAACTTCGCAGGTTATATAATAGATAAAGTGTTTTTTTAATGAGCTTTTATGGCCTAGTACAGTGGATGCCAATCCAAAAAAGAAACTCCAGTGGCCGAAGGGACTTTTCACTCAGGGGCAACAACCAGACTGCAGATATCACCTGTTCACTGCAAGTATCTTGAGTGGCATCTCAGTTACTTTAAAGAGGCTCATAAAAATTCCTAGAGCACTGAGAAGAGAGGAGAAAAATCAACCTAGGGCAATTAGTCAAAATAGAAAGGGTCACTGCCATAGCCATTTCATTTTAGGATCCTAGAAACCTGACAGCATCATAAAATTACATTTCCAAGATGAAAAGTTTCTCCCAATGCCATCTGAGAATCATATTCAATCTATAGGGGTCTAACCCACTTCCTAATACTTAACTATTTTCTTTATTCTCTTTTGCTATCATTGTACCCCCAACTGGAATATGCTCTAAGAAAAGCATCTAATTAGTTCTACCCTAGGTGAAATTAATCTATTACTTCTCCCAGATGTACTTATGTTTTATACCTTCTCAGTAATCCTGGAATGGAACAAGAAGTACTGAAGATAGAAGAAATCTAATATGTGTGGAAAGCCTACTGTCAGTTGTATTATGTTCCTAACTATCTGTTCTCACTCTTTGACATGTGACTTCCAGGCTTCTCAGTAAATGGGAGTTATTTCCCTGCCCCATTGCCAGACTTAAATAGGTGACCTGGCCAATGGAATATGAGAAGATGTGATATACGCCATATCCTTATGGAAGCTTTAAATGCACCTGCATAGTTCAGCCTTTTGTACTCCTGGCCTCTGCTATGAGAACAGCATGTCCCAGACACGGACTGCTCCTTTAATCTGGATCACAGACTGAAGTGACATATCCCAAAGAGAGCCAAGCAGAGTCACAGTCAACCTGAAAGCTCATGACTGAGAAATAAATGTTTGTTGTTTAAAGCCACTGTAACTTTGGGATCCTTTGTGACTCTAGAAAAGGTGATATATATGAAAAATGCTAATAGAAATGGTATTATACTGCAAAACAACCTCAGAACCTCAGTGGCTTACTACAACGAATTTTATTTCTCTGTTCATACTACATGTTGGTGGAAGCAGGTCTGATTCTGTGTTTCTACTCTAGGCTGTCAGTCAGATTCAAGTCTGCTCCATCATATTCTTATTTGAGAATTCGGGCTAAGGATACATCTTTGGTCTGAGACATGCTCTTCTTATAACATGGTCACAGGAATAAGAGGTCTGGTGGAAACTTGCAATGCTTCCAAAAGATTCCACTCAGAAATGACATGGCCAAAGTCAATAGGGAGGAGGAAGTATACTTCATCTATAAGAAGTGAGGAATAAATAATTGTAATGACTAGATAATATGCCACATTTATAATGTTTTAATCATCATACTAGTTGTATTTTACATATGTTATATCACTTACACCTCATACCAACCCATAAGGAAGGCATTATCTCCATCTTTTAGAAAATTGTGGCTCAGAGAAGTAATGTAACTTGTACGAAGGTATTCTAAAGATGTGTGAGTGGAGGTCTGGGGGTTGAGGGAGTGGGGGTCCTAGTACAAGAATAAGTGACTCCAAAGCACTTGCTCTTATGCCCACTCCATATTCACACACTGTGTTTTTCTCTGTCAAGTTTTAACCATTAACTTAATAGATGGGAAATGTGCTTGTATAAAATCCATACTGGCTATAAAGGGCTTCAATAACTAACTCTTCTAGTGAAATAGGGCAATGTAAGTACAGTAAAAAGAAGGAAATATTTAAGAAAATAGACTTACAGAAAGATAGACAAGAATGAGCAAAACAATGAAGTGGTATGTGAATGAGAACCCAAGGAACTGGAAAATAAGAAGAGAAATTGATAGCACTTCTCTGAGCAAGAGCACTTACAAAAATAGCTTGCCTCAGGGGAAAACTTTTTAGACTCTGATTTCACAGGCCATAAGAAAAGCACCAGGGTGTTTCCCTTTCCTTTAAAAAGTGCACACCCAGTTTTTTTGTAGCTGCCTAAATACTACCATGTACTCACTACAGTGCTTGTTTTGAGACTAGCAGTCACTAGCTTGTGGTCATCAAGTGCTTTTCAAAATCCAAAAAACATGCCATCTATAATGCACCTGAATGAGTTGTTCTTAACATATTTAAGGAATCATTTTTCATCTGAGTCACACCTGTGGGGCTCCGCGCCATGATATGCTCTGCCTGCCAATTTCTACCACAATTGTAATTCTATTTGAAATATTAACACTCTATCATAGCAATGTAACTTCTAGTTGTTATTATTAATTTTTTTAATTCAACAATTTAAAATGGCCTGGATATATAATTATGCCAGCAGAAAAGTTTCTAACCACCGATAAGTAGTAATTAGAGTAGTAGTGGCACACCACAGGATATTAATACTTGCAACAGAAAGCTGAAGAAACTTATATCAGGCCTCTGTGCCAGATAGCCAGACTGCTACTGGAGAAAAGGCAAACTGTCTCTAAATAGAATAACCCATTAACTAGTAATTAAGTCATATACAAGTATGCCATGCTATTTTGTTTGTGTATATTTGAAAATCCTGTTACTCTCTAACACAATGGGGAAATATTTTTAAAAGAAACATAGCAAATATTTTCCCAGATATGAAAAGAAATTTGGAGCAGTCAGTTGTCTATACAAGCTGGGCCTGATTATTCTCTTCTTTAACTCCACCTACTTTTTCTCTAAATGTTTCTATATTGCTAACTACTCACAATCTTCCAGTAAAACGACTAAGCTATGTTTACCTAAGATGGCTTTGGATATTTTCCTGGGAGTCAAAATGTCAAATAAATCACATGGTAGATTAAATCAGAAAGGATCAACTGGTACATAAATAATCTATCTCAGAAATATTATCTTCATGCTCATGCACCAGTATGTTATTCTAATTTCTGGTACTTGGACCTAGAGTTCCAATGGTCCCTTTGATAGATAACCCAAACGAGAGAAAAATTTTACTAACATAGTGTGTGCCTGTGCATACTCAGGCACAAATCATCAAGGTAAACCTACAACCTATCATTATTATTACTATTATTACTATTATTATCATTATTATTATTATTACTTATATGTGTGGATGGGAAATACATATAGACACATATATCAAATTCAAATTAGTCAAAAGGTGGCAGTAGGAAATCCATGATATATGCATAAAATTTCTTATTTGAAATTCGTGATTATGCAAACAGGAACTCGATGGAGTATAACAGAAAAAAAATATAGCTTCAGAGTTCAGGCAACTTGAGTTTTAATTCTAGACCTTCTACTGTATGACCTTGGACAATTTACTCAATTTCTCTGGACCTTGGATTTTTATTTCTAAATGAGATAATACTTAAACACACAGGATTTTTAAAATTAAGGGATAATAAAGCTCATTGAACAAGTCTTAACACACAGCAGATACTCAAAAATGTTAGTAAATGTTTAATTAACTTGAAAAGAAGATATATTTATAAATATTTTTTAAAGAGACAACTCAGAATTCTCTGGTCAAAGATGAAAGAGTAAAAGCAATTTTTTCTAAACTCTTCCCCCTCGAAAACAATGAAAGAAAATGAAAAATAAGGGGAGAGGAGATCCTCGGTGAAGCAATGAAATATCTACCTACGAGCCGAAACCACAAAATAAAGACTATATGCCAAATATATTTAAATCTAAACCAGAATAAAAGAGAATAACTAGGAGATGGCACCCATCTCAGACCCCAAGCAATAATAAATTTCTCTAAAAGTAAGAACAACCATCTAAAAGAATATAAAATGATCCTTTGATTAAAGTGCTGAGATTTAGGAGTATGAGAAACAATAGAATTAGCAGGGTACTTCACAAGGAGAATTAGTAGGGACTATGCCTGTGAAGACCCAGTTCCACAGTGCGGAACTACATACAGGTCAAGTTGAGCTGAATAAAGAAGAAACATGCATATATACCATTTTTCTATAATCTTAGAACTAATCTCCAAAGAACTCTCTGTTAACACTACTGTGTTCAAGAAAGGGTCTGTTTATCTTTATTTTTTAGTTTTTTAATATAAAGGATGATCAAAAAATAAACCAACGCTAAATAAATGGTTCATAGTCTCATGACCTCATTCTCATATTCACTGGATTCTATATTCAATACTTCAAAACCAGAAACGTTTGCTTCGTTCTGTAAAACTTTCAGTCCTGGTATCTAAATACAATTGTATCTAGTACTAATTTAGTTCACTTAATAATAAAACTATTGGTTCCTACAGTCTCCTTAGCAAATCTCAGTTACTGAGGCTTACTTAGAAATAGATGACTACCAAGGTCTCTCCACTATAATGATTCAAAATCTTTTAAGATGACAACATATATTCCAGAATAACAATGAAATGACTTCATAAAAACAAACCTAAAAATAATATTTCCTAATACATAACTCCAAATAAAATGAAGTCTCGATATCAATTTCTGGTCTCAATGAGAAAATGGCAGCATTCAAAAATATCCTAGCTTTTGAAACACGATACATCAATGTTTTCCAGCATCAGGTACACAATGCTATGAGTTGTGAATTACAAAGATCTTAGAAAAATTTCACAGTGTAGTCACTTTTCACATGTGAGATATTCTGTTTATTTTATGGAGAAACATTTCAGTTTAAATTAAAGTTTGAATATTTTGGTGATTGCTACAATAAGGACACAAAAAGGGAAAGGGGAGAACATTTCATCATGTTCAACATAATGCCAGTACAATACAAATTTCTGATAGAAATATTTTCAAGGAAATGAAATCACTGAATTAAAATTTCACTTAATATTGACTTCTATATCATCAAAAATACTTAGACACAAAATTACATATCTGTTCAAAATGTAATACTTAGCATATTGATTATATTCATTCAGCAAAAAAATCATAAAAATGCTCAACACAAATGAAAAGTATATGTCAGTACCTTGCAATGAAAACATAATATTGAAAATGAAATGAATATATCTTTAATATTTTGGAATAATTTACTTTGTGAGACTGGATAAGATGTTATGTGACTTTGGTGGCTGAAAAACTGTATATTACTAAAACTTAAGTAAAATGAAGGATTAACGGAAAGCTCACTGAAGAAGATTAAGACCAAGAAATTCTTGTTTCTTGAGATCCGAAAAGTCATATTCTGAAATTTGAATTCTGAAAAAGTCAAAGATGAAAAATATACTTAAAAGTCACCTATTAACTCCTCCTTGTCACTCCTTTTCAGCAGCAGTTGCTATATTTTCATCTTAAGATAAAGATGTAAACTCTTAGAAAAATTCTAAATAAATAAATAAATAAATAAATAAATAAATAAATAACCTATTCTTCTTACAGTTTTATTGTATACTATAAGATATCAAGAAAAAAATCACAAAAATGAACAGTTCTAAAGATGATTTTGAAAACTAATAACACTACATTTATTGAACGCACGTTCTTCTCCTATCTCCCTTAACATTACATACCAATCTACAGATCTAAAGCACATGAAGGTTCACATAACACATAATTAGAAATTTTAAAATGAATCAATTTAAGATCAATAACTGGTTATTTAAATCAATGATTTGTCCATCATAATACATTTTCAACCCTACATTAGATACAATTAATAAAACAACACAGCAGAAAAGATGAATCCAACAAAATATATGGTCTTATCATCTTTTAATCTATAGATCATATAATACTAATTACTGATGGAGAAATCTTCATCAGAGAAACCTGGAATATACTTAAATGATGAATTCAGAACTATGAAAACTTTTTAAACCAAGTTTCTTGAAACTTAAAAGAAATAAGCCTGCAGATAAAATTGATTTTTTAAATATTTTAAAGATTCAATCCCATGGGTTTGTATTTTTTCCAGCCTAATAGACTTAAGTTTCTATTAGAATTTTGTCTTCTTATCAATAAAATGAATTTGAAATAAATGACTACCAAGGTCTCTCCAATTCTAAAATAATGAAGTTCTATAATCTTTGGAGATATAGAAAGTCTTACATTTCCTGTAGGAAACATATAAACACACAAACAGATTTACTTCCAAAAGTTGTTCTTAGAATTTGGAATCGTAAAAACAATGATATCAATAGCGGTTGGAATCCTAATCCTATGCCAGTCCACTCATGGCATAGCTGAGCAATGTATTATAACATTTTAGTTCACAAGAAAATATGCAATGAGTTCTGTCTGGGGATTCCAGGAACAAACTGTCTCCTGACCCTCATTTCCCTTCCACCCCAAGAGGAAGAAGAACACCACTGGGATGGCAGCAACAGTTCCAAAAGCCAAGCATAAGACTTCGTAAAGCATCGTCCATCATACCTTCACCTGGAGCCTTAATGCTACCCTCTTTTTCTCCTTCTATAAAGGCCCTGTCAGTGGAACCCTCATCAACAAAGTTGTAGCCATGGCAATAGTGTCCATGAAGCTGCCAAACAGGGAGAGGTTTCTGTAGCTTTAAGCTGAGTATTGGCTAGTTAAAGAGTAACTTTAACCTAAGCCAGAAGCTGAGATGTGTCAATGTCTTTATAATACAGTGATTTCTGTTCTGATGAGATTTGATTTGTGCATTGCAGAGCAGTACCTTATTTAGTACAGTTCTCTAGTTTTGAAACACTTGTTTGCTCACTAAATATATCATCATTAGGATCTTTCTAAAAATGAAGGTGCCAAAAAGTATTACAAAAGCCAGTGAAACATCTACCAGATAATAGTGTCCATAAATTTATCTGAAAAATTGACACAATTCTTTAGCTAGTAGACTACTCTCTAGAAAAATCCAGGCCAGATATGGTATAGCAGGAAAAGCTATTATGTATACCCATGTTCCAAGAATCGAATAAGCAAATAAGCAAACTGCTTATTGTCTATTTTTTAAAGCATGACTGGTGCTTTTTAAAAAATGGTATTAAATGTTAAACAGAATTTTTAGTTTTTCATAAATGCAACAACATTGGAAATATATAAAACACAGGCATTGGTCATTTTGCTCTTCCAGTTGTAAAATTTTTCAAGCACTGATTTAGGGAGTCATTTATTTTAAAAGGAGCCTGATAGACAAGTATATTGCCAAGGAACAAAACCCCCTGAAAAAAGCATTGTGAATCAGGTATCTGTTAATATCTTCTTTTCTCAAAATATTTGGTTAGATGAGTTGTTTTCATTACTTTAATCCAGGACCTGATCCAAGCATACTCTAATTTCTGTAACTTAAATTTGCAAATGTTATTTTCTATCATGCTGGCACACTTATTCTCCAGATTACCCTCACATAAGAAGACTATTATCGATTATGAAAGCACAACAGGTGAGTCACATCAAAGGTCACATTAGTTTTGTTCACAGGCCCAGACATAAGGTTTTCATTAGCCTTAATAAAAACAGAAGCTAGTAGTAAAAAACATATCATTGAAATGATATCTCTCTCCATTCAAATGCAATAACTTTGTATACTAAAGCCTACCATGTCCCAATTCTACTTCTGGTTATAGTAGCATGGTTATTTTCTGGTATTAGTTATAAAAATAACAGTATAAATTCATGACTTCACAAGCAAATTTCTATAGCAATTGTTAGAACTGTTAAGTTAAATGGATGATTCACAAAAATCTTCCAAAACAAACCTGTCCCAAAGAATTGATCAAGGTAAGAAATCTCAAGCACTTTAATCAATAGTATGACCAAGAATTTAAATAACTTCAGTTATTAATAAAACAGCAAATCAAGACCTCAGAACCAGTTTTGTAGCTTCATTTAAATTCACTTGGGCTAAAACATAA
The DNA here is from genome assembly GCF_014176215.1 of Rousettus aegyptiacus. Taxonomy (NCBI): domain Eukaryota; kingdom Metazoa; phylum Chordata; class Mammalia; order Chiroptera; family Pteropodidae; genus Rousettus; species Rousettus aegyptiacus. Next base: position 88,094,544 of record NW_023416308.1, read on the forward strand.
ATATCATCCAATCCTAACATAACATGAACAAAAACACTCATTTCTAATGTAAACTCAATGCTCTGTACCATCAGAATTTAAAAGTTTGTTCAACAAACTTTTTTTTTAAAAAATTGTGATCAATTCAGTGGAGCATTTTTTTTTTCAGTATAAAGGACCAGTAATTGGTAAATGATGGAAATATTTATATTACCCATAGTCTATTAACTCCACTTTTAAAAAGGTGTAGTGTTTTATTTCTAAGTCAAGAGCAATCAACACACACACACACACACACACACACGCACTGTTATAGAAAACTTTAAAAAAATTAATTAGGTAGAAATATTACTTGAGCACCTACAATGGGCCAGAAAAACTCATTATCTCAAAAGCATGTTCTTTTTAGTAGTGTATTCCTCCAAAGGAATACACTAACATAGGAAGTGACTTTAACCAAAATTGAGCAAACATGTAGCTCTCTAGAAATATATCTACTGTATAGACCAATATATACCAGCATTTATTTTTGCCCAAAGTTTAACTATATCATTCTTAGAATTCAACAATATCAATAATTTGAACCTCTATTTAAAATGTAAATGGCAATAGTATACATCTTTTTATCTAACCCAATAAAAAAAATCTCAGCTTAATTTCCTTTCAGTAATGACATTACAGATCTAAGAGGAAAAAGTTTATGAGCTAACATACAAGTTTCGTAAAGCCAAAACTCTTGTTGAGTTCTATATTACCAGCCCAAACTCCAGGTTCTATCTTTCATTCTTCATGTCAAAAATATTCCCAATTAGTACAACCAGCCATAATTTGTTGTTAAATTAGAAAAATATTTTTATAGCTTTAAATTTCATGATCGAACCCTGTGTCTCCTCATATGATGATAAAAGTAATGATTATGATTAAGATAATAATAATGATAATGATTCACACCTATATAACAATTAGCATATGCCTGGTACTGTCCCAAATACATTACATATATCACATCACATATACCATAGTACATATATCAAACATCTACATTATTATTTTCTTTATTATAGAGATAAATAAATTGAAGCCCTGAAAGTTTAAGATCTTATCTTCCCTTCTATTTACCACACATACCTTTCATCTCCATTAGAATGCTATGTTTTTAAGGTTGAATTTTTTTTTAATTTAACATTGTGGTCATTTACTGTGTTATTAAGGTAGTATTTACTTTAAAATGGCACAATAAAAAATTCTCATTAATAATTAACTAGCATTAAAGATGTATGCAACTTCTAAGATGAGTTTATTAAAGAGGACTACTAAATTTATTCAGGCACTACACAAAAATTAAGCAGTTCTTCTCTTCATTTTACATTAATGAAAGTTCAGTTTGACTTTTCTTTGATACAGTGATTCACAACTTCTACTTCTGACAATGGTGAAGTAACAGAACTTGATTAACCTTCAATCTTTACATAACTAAAAAACAAAATATATAAAACTGTGATTTTCAGACTCTGAACAATAAGCTGTGCAGAACTAAGATCCATGAGAAAAGGGAGATAAATGAGGTGAACCTGTAATTATTCCTCAAGTCTTCAGGCCTCAGTACAGACAGGGGATCACAAACAGAACCCAGAAGTCTAACTGAATTAAAGAAACAAAGAATAAAGATCAGAGAGACCAAGATGGCTAGAATTAACAGGGAACAGTACTAAAAAAGAAAAATGCTATGCAGGGAAAATGATTCAGAGATGTGCAGAAGGGGTCCCATTCAGTCTTTGAATAGAGATCTGCATGTAGGTTAGAGAAAATTACCCTACTCTAGAAAAATAATCACTGGAAAGCAACAGGTTGAAATGCATGGAGTTCACACATGACTGCAAATAGTTCCTATTCTCACCAGCCACATAAAAAAAAAAAAAAAGCTCATAATACATGTACATACATAAAAATCATCAAAAAGATCTCATCAAGTAGTGAGCCTAAAATATTCCTAGCACATGCTGCCACCTCACTAAAAAAGCTTAAAAGAAAGCCTCACTTAACTGATTCTAAGTAACTTTATGTGCCAGACACATTGCAGTATTATTTCAAGGAATAAAACAAAATCTAACACGATATCGTAGAATTCACAGTGTTCATTATTCAATCAAAAATTATAGGCCTTACAAAACATTACTGAGATTAAAGAAAACCTAAGTAAACAGAAAGACATCCCATGTTCACAGATTATAAGACTCAATATTGTTAAGACAGCAATGCTCTTCAAATAAATCTACAGATTTGATATGATCCCTATCAAAATTCAATGGCCTTTTGTGCAGAAATAGAAAAGCAGATCTTCAAATTTATATTAAACTACAAAGGACTCTGAATATCCAAAAAAAATCTTGAAAAACAAGAACTAAGAGGACTCACACTTTCCAATTTCAAAATCTATTACAAAGTTACAGTAATCACAACAGCATGGTACTGGAGTAAGTATAGACATATAAAGAAATGAAATAGAAAATGAGAGTCTAGAAATAAGCTTGTGAATCTAGGGTCAACTGATTTTCAACAAGGGTACCAAGACCATTCAATAGGGAAAGAAAAGCCTCTTCAACAAATGGTGCCATGAAAACTGGATATTCACATGCAAAATATCCTTGCTGTGCACCATATATGAAAATAAAATTAACTCAAAATAAATCAAAGATTTATATGTAAGAACTAAAACTATAAAACTGTTGGAAGGAAACATAGGGGTAAATCTCCACAGCTTTGGATTTGACGATGGTTTTTTAGATATGACACCAAAAGTACAATTTAAAAAAAAATACATACATTGGACTTCATCAAAACTAAAACTTTTGAGTATCAAAGGACACTACCAAGAACATGAAAGCCCACGGAATGGAGAAAATATTTGCAAGTCATATATCTAATAAGGGTCTAGTACTCATAATATATAATGAACTTGAACGACTCAACAATGAAAGGATGAACCAATTTTAAAATGAGCAAAACATTTGGATATTTCCCCAAAAATACATACAAATGGCCAATAAGCACATAAAAAGATGCTCAACGTCATCATTCATTAGAAAAATACAAAACAAAACCACAGTGAGATAACACTTAATATCCACTAGGATAGCTATTACTTAAAAAAAAAAAAAAAAAAAAACCAGAAAATATGTATTCATGAGGATACGGAGAAAGTGGAATATTCATACACTGCTGGTGGGGTACAAAATGGTGCAGCCACTGTGGAAACCAGTTTGGCAGTTCCTGTTATATTAAACATAGAATCATCATATGACCCAGCAATTCCACTCCTAGGTACATTTGTAAAAAACAATTAAAAACAGATGTTTAAACAAAAACTTATATACAATGTTCATAGCAGCACTACTGGCAAGAACTAACCAAGGGAAAACCAACCCAAATGTCCATCTACTGGTAAATGGACAAATAAATTAAAGCTTAGCCATACAATGTTTGGCCATAAAAATAGATGAAATATTGATATATGTTAAAATGTACATGAACCCAGAAAATATGCTAAGCAAAAGAAGTCAGATACAAAGACCACAATGTATATGGCATTTGTGTGAGATACTTAACTTAAAATAGGCAAATCCATAGAGTCAGAAATAGAAATAGAGAAATAGAAAGTGGCATTTTAAAAGATATACTTTTACTTTTGGAGAGATGAAAACGTTCTGGAGCTAAATAGTGGTGATGGTTGCTCAACATTATGAATGTACTAAATGTCACTGAATTGTAGACTTAAAAATTGCTAAAACTGTTAATTTATGTTATATGGCTATAATCACAATAATTTTTAAAGCTTCTAAAAATTACAGGCTTGCAAAGAAACTGGAAAATACGACCCATGACCAGGAAAAAAAATCAATCAACAGAAACAGATTCAGTAATGACAGAGATAAAGAAATTAGCAGATAAGGATATTAAAACAGCTATTAAAAATGTGCTTCATTTATTACAAAATATAGAGAAAAACATGAACATGTTAAGAAGAAAAATGAGGAGCTTTCAGGTTGGTGAACACGTAGAGGTTCTGAGGAGAGTAGCTCACCTGGAGAGACGTGGCAGCTCCATGCCCATTCCTATCCTTGCCCTATGCATCTCTTTCTCCTGGCTGTTCCTGAATTATATCCTTTCATAATAAGCCAGTAATTAAATCAGAGTTTTCAGAACACACTAAAGCACACATAGAGAAGAAATGGTGAAGTTAGCTGATAGAGGGAAAGAGAAGCAGCATCATATTAATGGTGGAGCACTACAGTAAGGATTTCATTCAGTTCTGCTGTGTATAAACAAGCCCTATTCTTTGATACTCTAAGGGCCAGATTCCTTACTGTCACACACACACATACACACACACACACACACACACACACACAATTATCCATATATAATAATTACTAAGTATAATTATATAATTATAACTATATATTACATGAATAATTATTTATTTATAATGCCCCTAGCCTCATTCCCCTCAGCCAGATATATATATACCCTGCTCCACCCCACCCTATCCTTATCAAGGCTGGCCAGAGTGGGTAGTCTTTCCTTGCTTCAGTGTGCTTAATACTGAAAATTAATAAAATTACATCATTTAACTAAATTTAATATCTAAATTTTTATAAAAAGAAGAAAAATGAAATATATAAAAAGACAACTTCTAGAGAGGGAAAATATATATAATTTAAAAAACACTGGATTGGATTAACAATTGAACTTGAAGACATAGCAATAGAAATAAATGATTCGAGTTGGAGTATTCAGAGAAAAAAAGCATTTAAAAAATAGACAAAGTATCAAGTAGTCTAGCATACATAAAAGTAGAATCTCAAAAGAGAGGGAAAAGACAGTGAAGAATACAGGCCAAGTTTTCCAAATGTGAAAAAACTATGAACCCATGGATCCAAAATATTCAACAAAACACAAGCAGAAAAAAATATAAATAAACCATATAAATAGGACAAAAGTTACATCATAATCGAATTACTGAAAAATAGTGATAAAGAGAACATCTTAAAAGAAGCCGGAAAGGGGGAAATGACACAATAGATATAAAGGGAAAAAAATAATAAAAGTGATAGATGCTCTTCATTAGAAGCTATACAAGCTCAAGACCATAGAGCAACACCTTTAAAATATTAGGGGAGGATGGAGAAAGGAGGGAGGAGGGAAGGGGGAGGGAGGGCTGCTGAAGTAGAATCCCTAAGAAAAATCTTTCTAACTAACATGAAGGTAAAATAAAAACTTTTTCAGACCAAACAAAATTGAGGAGAAACATCGGCAGCAGATCCCCACTATGAGAATCGTTAAAGAAACTTCTTAAGGTAGAAAAAAAATAATACTAAATGGAAATTTAGATTCACCAAAGGAATGAATAAATAATGCCAGAAATGGTATCTATATGAGAACTCTAATAGAATTTTTTCTCAATTTGTAATTTCTTCAAAAGACAGTTGTGGACAATTGGAACTCCATATGCAAAAAAAAAAAAAAAAAAAAAAGGAACCTCAGCTCTTACCTTACACTATCACATGATACGTAAAAATAAAACTGAAATGGACCTAATATGGTCATAAATATAGAATCCAAAATTGTAAAACTTCTAGAAGAAAATCTACAAGAAAATCTTTCTGGCCTTGGGTTAAAAGCATATACCATAAAAGAAAAAACTGACATTGGATTTCATTACAATTAACAACATCTTTTTTAAAGAAAGAAATATGAAAAACCAAGCCCAGTCTAGGAGAAACGTCTGTATAAAATACATCAGGCAATGGACTTACATCTCAAATGTACCAAAAAGTAAAAATAAAGAAAACCTCTTTCAATATAAAAAAAAAAAAGTAGGCAAAACATTTTATGAGATACTGCTCCAAAGAAATGTAGGTGACAAGTAAGCACATGAAAAAGTTCCCAAAATCATTGTCATTAGGGAAATGCAAATTTAAAGTTCAATAGATACTATTATTATAAGTCTACTAGAATTGTTAATTTAAAAAAAAAAAACTGACCCTACCAAGTGCCTGTGACGTTATGGAGCAATGGAGCCCTCAAATTTCTGATAGGAATATAAAAATGTGCAATCATTTTGGAAAACTCTTTGGCAGTTTCTTATAAAGTTAAACATTGATTTGTTATCTAACATAGTAATCCCACTCCCAGCTATGTACCCAAAAAAAGTAAAAACATATCCACACAAAGACCTATATGCAAATGTTTAGTAATCACCAAATTCATAATCACCAAAAAAAAAAAAAAAAAAAAAAACAGGAAACAACCCAAATGACCATCAACTGGTGATAGAAAAACAAATCGTGGTACACTCATATAATAGAATACTACTCAGCAAAAAAAAAGAAACAAATTACTGTCACCTGTGACCACATGGATGCATCTCAAAAGCATTGTGCTAAATTAAAGAAGCCAGACATAAAAGGCTATGTATTATATAATTCCACTTATATGACATTGTGGAAGAAGTAAGCTTATAAAGACAAAGATCTGATCAGTAGTTATTCAGGGTTGGAAGGTGAGTGAAGGATTGACTAAAAAGAGGCATGGAGAAAATTTTGGGAATGATGAAAATATCCTGTATCTTAAGTGCGGTGGCAGTTACATGATGTACACATTTGTAAAAAATTATAGAACTCTATACCTCAAAAGAGTGAATTTTATTATAATTACATATTATCTCAATTAACCTGACTTTTAAAAAATAATTGACTGCCTAAAGCAAAGTAATTGCTAAGTGAAATAAGCCAGACAGAAAAGAACAAGAACTATATGGTTTCACTCATACGTGGTATATAAAACAAAAAGTAACAAACGAACAAATAAAACAAACAAACAAACAATGTCCTCATAGAGAGAGACAACAGAATAGCAGTTACCAGAGAGGGAGGAGGTGGGAGGACGAAGACAGTCAAATATAGTGATGGAAGGAAACTAGACTTTGGGTGGTGAGAACACAATAGAGTGTATAGATGTCATATTTAAAGTTGTACACCTGAAATTTATATAAGGTTATTAACCAATGTTATACCAATTAATTTAATTGTTTAAGAAGTCATATTAGCTGAGATAAGCTGGGGACATTTGCATATGGGTGAGTCCAAACTGGAAGCAATATCAAATAGTAAATTATTTAAAATATAAAAGTTTTATATTTTTGAACCAAAAAAGTAATGGATTTTGTCTGGGAAGTGAGAATAGAAATAATTTTTTCTTCTACCTTTCAGTGTTTTCATAATTTTGATAAATAAATGTGTACATATTTATAACAAAAATTAACTTTAAATAAGTAATATATTTTTTATTTCACTTTGTGGATAAATGTACAAGTTTTGCTTTTATCTGTTCACACGTAAGAGTCTATTGGTTTGAAGAGGTTCAAATTTCCAGTTCTAAAACAAATTAAGTCAAGGGGATATAATGTACAGCATAGGGTATATAGTCAATAATATTGTGATAGCATTGTATGGTGCCAGATGGTTGCTGGACTTATTATGGTGATCACTTCTTTAGGTATATAAACGTTGAATAACTATGGCATATACCCGAAACCAATACAATATTGTATATTAGCTATATTTTAATTAAAATCTTAAAAAGAGTCCAGTGGTCTGATCAAATGAAGATGGTTGAGTCAAACACCTAACAATAATTAAAGCTTTCCACAAGTGAAAGTAATTTTTCTAAACATATAGTAAAAACATGTTGCTATCCATGATAACTCATAAAGAAATATACTTCATATTGTCCAATCCTAGGAGTTACAGAAGAGTAAGGTTCAAATCCTTGGCATACTAGAGTGATTTTTTTAAAGAGCTCTATGTAACATTCATAAAAGTTATAAATTAAGATCTAAAACATTAGAATAAAATCCTCTGTGCCATAAACAATCACATCCTGCTCTGGGATGACACTCAGAAGTTAAGTTGTTTTGGTAAACATCACAGGACTGTGAGACAATTAAAGAACTAGGAAAATTAACAGGGTATCACATAATACCTATCTAAAAGAAAATTTTTAAATCTCTGAAATGAAATTATTTGAGAATAATATTATTTGAATATGGAGGTCACTTTTATACAATGTATATTATATTTATTGTTAAAATAACAATTATTAAGTAGCAGTGTCAGCAAAAGGATTGAAAATTTGGACTTTAAAATCTGTACTTTAAATCTGGACTTCAAAAATATTTCTTTTCTCTAACTAGTAAGTTTCCTCCTAGTAACTAAACTACCTATAAAAGGAAGACACTTGAAATGATAGCACTTCAAAATAGAAGTGTGTAAACGGTTGCAATCCAGAATCTACATTTCCCAGTGAAGGTCATATGTTTAAAGAGACATTGATCCTAGGACCATCTAATGTTGATTGGTGTCCCTACTTCGAACAGAGCCTGGATAAAATTAACAGTAGATAAAATGACAAATTCATAAAGACAGTACAGATGAGTGTCACTGCTGACAACAAAAAGGCGAACTCTTATTTCATCAAGGACTTTATCTAAAAGATAAATAATAAACTACCTTATGTAAATGGACTAACTAGGGTATCTTTCACTCTTAATTTCACATATATGATACAGAGTATCTGAAGTGTCTTAGTATAGTCAACAAGGCTGAACAGGAAGTGGCGGCCCCTCCTGGGACGTGGTACTCGGCCTGTTCAAAAGGAAATTCGTCACAGGGATCTGCAATTTTAAGAGATAATAAATATGAAAGTCATCATCAAAGCTTTCCTTGAAACATTATATGCAATGCTAGTCTCATTATTTCCCAATACTATCCGAAAAAAAAAAATGCACAAGAGGGAAAAGAATTGTCACTAAGGACTAAGAGCAAATAAAAGTTAAAGCCCTGTGACAACAGGTTTCTTAAAGTTATACTATGTTAGTGCTTAGTGTAAAGATCACACCCCTGTTAGTGGTCTGGGAGAGCAAGGCATCAGCCAAAAAACCATAACAAGGTAACATGAATTTTACCACCATGTCCAATCTACTTAGGTTTTTTTCCTCCTTCTTCCCTCCCATCCAATCTTCCTTTATGTTTTCAACATTATTGAACACCTAAAATGTGCTAGGCACAGTATTGTGTACTGGGTCAGAATAGTTAAGAAGGCATAGTCTCTACCTTCATGTTGTTCACAGTTGATTTTATTACAAAAGCAATAATTCTGGAAGCTAATTGTATAGTATTTGGTGCAAGCCTTTATAGTCACTTCCCCAAAATTACCTAAAACTATTCTTACTCCCTTAACGATTGGACTGTACCATATATGTTAAAGATTTCCAAAAATATGAAGCAATCATAAATACATCAACTTCCCTTTACACTTCTGCTATTTCCTATAAACTATTAAAATTCAAACTAAATCTTTTGAGAAGAGGTCAGTCTGAACTGTTCCAATAAATCTTACATGTGATGAAAGCAGGAAGGAGGAGGAAGAGGCAAGCAAAGAAAAACACCCCTTGTACCTGCAAAAATGCAGCAGTTGTATGATCTCTTAAAAATCAGTTGTTCTGCACGTAGTGATATAATGATGGGGAAAAATGTAATTATAATTAGGTGTCTATTTTGATTCCTCTCTCCATAGTATCAGTATTGAATGTCATTTGATTTTGGCAAAAGATAAGGTCATTGACTGCTTAAAAGATGTACAGGATTACTTCTCTGAATGTTCCACATGGAAATATCTAAAAATGGAAAACATCTCAATCTCAATCACATTCTAGCTCACAGGACAATTTACAAAATTCACAACCAAATTTAAATATATACATAAACAAACAAACAAACAAATAGAATCTGTGGTATCAATACCATTTTAAAAATTCAATACTCTGAAAAGGAAAAGGATTTTTTTTAACTTATACATTAAAAAGTTGACAATGCTATGAAAACTCATTAAATCTTTCAGAGTGTGCATTTACTGAATCTAAATTACCACTAATTAGCTGATCATCTCCCAAGATAACTATAATTATTTCTTTTTTTAATTATTTTTGCTCAGGTATGATGGGTAATTTAAGCATTCAGATGCTTTTCTTAAATAAAATATATTATTATCATTATTACATATAAAGCCTTTAAACATATCAAAACTTTTAGCAGAAGAATTTCACTGACCAAAAGTTCTATCACTTTAAAAACTACTGATATGATAAACATATAAATAAACAGGAGAGCCTTCTATGTGTCCTTGACTAGTTAAGTAAAATTATGAACAAATTCATATTTACCAATAATTCAAAAATATGTTTTGGTCTATGTCCAGATGGGCTTTTTAATACACATTTACTTCTCAAGATTGTGATCTCAATATCTTGATTGGAAAAAACTAACATACTACTTCTAGGTTTTTGATATTTACACTTTATATGTAAAAGAAAAAAGAATCAAATAATGCTTGATTCAAAATGAGGTCTTATTCAAAAGTACTTACTCAAAAAGAGCCATAGCTCTTAATTCTATTCCATAGTATCCTCCAACTCAAGCATCTAATGAAAGGTCTTTAAATGAATATATGATCATTACTGAAAACAGATCATTCCATAATAGGTTCGAATAGCCAGAATGACTAAGGATATTATTCAATCATAATTATTAGAGATTCGTTATACTCATAGTCTTAAAATGAGAAAGAAAACAAATCAAAATCACTGAAATTATACATCCCCCAAATCAACAACACTCTCCAACTATTGGTTAAATTTGACTAAAATAAATGGAAGTATAACTGAAAAATATACCAAAAGATGAGATGTTCTAAAATCTTCCTGCAATGCTGACCTAACTCATTTTTTCTTTAGAGAATATCACATGTTTCACACTTCCTCCTACTGAAATAAAAGCACTCCAACTCCAACTCTTTTGGCCCAAATATCCAAATACAATTAAAGGGTAATGGTGGCATCCTCTTTAAAGGTATAGTTCAAAAATAACCACTGAATCAAATGCAAAAATGACTGTAAAAGCATTATTCATTAATCTAGGACAAGTATCTCTAACATTTCTATACTGATTAAAATATTTAACATTTCAGATTGAGGTATCCAGTACCAAGCCATGTAATATAGCTTCACATTCAGCAAATAACATTCATTCAAATTGCTGCTAATATTTAAACATTATTGCTCTTGAACTTTTTTATTTCCTTTTTCATACAGTTAAACGCATGGAAAGTTAATTCATAAAATAAAAAGAAAATGCTTACAAGTATTATTCTGTAGACAAACAATATTACACAATTCACAAGCCTGAGCTATGGGCTTCTGGCAGCAAATTAAGTCACTTCATAACAGGATTTTCTGACTTTATTCTCTAACTTTATTCTCATTATTCTTATATACCACAATGTGATTGCCACACATAATTTTCCTTTTTCAAAGTCAGTTAAATGTCTTCGAAACTTCAGAATTCCAGAACTTCTCAATAATATTCTCAAAATGTAGTTTTCCAGTTAGTCTTATATGCACACTGATTACAACTAGTAAACATAACTATGGGTTTTCATAAAGTCTCACCTCTCCATCCCAATTTCCCTTAAATACGAGAAAATGTTATCAAAGATGTCAAAAGTCTCCTGAGTATAACGAAAGTGTGTGTGTGTGTGTGTGTGTGTGTGTGTGTCTACATGGAGTATTAAGATGCAGTATTAAGATGAGCAAAATAAGGTTAGAAAATTTTCCATACGGAATCTGCACTGCATTTCACAAATTTATTAAGCTCTTACGCTTCTCCAATTTGTCGGTCATTACCTCTTTCTCCTTTCTACCTCATACTATAAACTTCACTCTGTAAAATTTACTTTACTGCTGGACAGTAACTGTATCCAATAAATCTGTTCCCTCATCCAAATTTCTTCTTGACTAAAAACTACCCCCGGAATGCCCTTCCTAGCTACTCCCAGCTTACCAACTTTCCTTTCTTTCATGAAGCTTTTTCTGAGTTAACTAACATAAACTAGCAATCGCTACATGAGAGTTAATCTAAACATAAAATTTCATGACTTTCATTTACCATTCCATAATTACCATTCACTCATATATAATTCTCTTATGTGTCTATTTCAAATACCTTATTTATCTCCTGAAAATATTACCTTTATAATTATAAATTATAATATTGGCAACATTATTATTATAAATGATAATATCGGTAATATTGTTAAATGACAATAACACTAATATCAGTAATATTACTATCGTTATTAGCTCCCACAAGGCTATGGAAGTATTTCATGCCTTATAAAGTGCAAGAATTGTACCTTTTTCAGATAATATGTCATCTTACATATTGGATAACAAAGATATCTGAGTAAGTCCTTTTGCTTTTTATGCTACATCAAAAGGACTTATAAAGGCCTACTTAGTGATATGATTAGCTAAGTCTACTAAAGATTCCTGTTAAGTTTCAGATGCTGGCTCTGTCCTTAAGAAGTCAAAATACAGTTGCAAAAATCTGCCAAACATTCAAAATATTTTTTTTACACAATGTCAGTTATCAAGAATCTCTGAGTATATTCTGACTTGACTAGATGTTTTGGCATTATGTAAATAGCCTCTGAAACTAAAGCAGGAAAAAACACCCTGGAAAAACATTTCCCTGAGCATTGATCATAGTAGGACTCATATAGCTCTATAAATTCTGCTGGCTGGCCAAAATTTTAAGAAATCAAATAATTCATTCTCAACTTTCCAACCTCCTGCCTCCATGGGCCAACCTTCCTAAGGTTCAGCTGAAAAATTCCCTTGCTACCACCTGGGAATTTTTAAATCTTCTACCTACTAACTACTCCAGAAATACATTCTACCTTTTTCTGTGCCCAATCTTCAAGAAATGCCAAGGATTGCTCTCATACCATTCAAGTCCTACTGACTACGGGGAAATTGTGCTTGCCTAAGCAGAAAGGATTATTTACAAAGAACGAAGCTATTCACTATGAACGACAACCACTGGTCTGCAACTAAGAATTTAATCAGGTTTCTCATTGCCCTTTGGAGAACTTTTGTCCAAAGCAGAAACCTAACTTCACTATATCTGTTATTTCTCAAGACTTCCAACATTCTAAAGATGAAGGGGTCGTACTTTAGTAAACTGAGAAGGCAAGGTTAAGGCCCTTGTTTTTCAACCATGATTAGACCAATGCTTTAGTCCAAGGATTGAATGAACTAGTTGTGAAACCTAACCCTTATGAGCAAACTAGCCTGTTTAGCAATACAGTAAGTGTACCCTCTTCTGATTTTCCATATGGAGCGCCAATTTAAAAAATGAGAATTCTCAGCTAAATAGCAGCTTTTCTTTCAAAGTAAAACACAAAGCCCCTCTCACAGAGCTTACATTTGTGATACATCTGTAAAAAGTGATTTTTTAGCATCAGAAAGCATTTTAATTGTAGTAAACTGAACAATGCTGAAATTGTTTGAAGAGAAGATTAAATTTAATGAAATTCACAAACAACCCCTTTTAGAAAGTAACAACAATTTTTTTAACGTTAAAGAGGAGCTCATTATATCAAGACAACTCCATTGTAAAAAGCAGTCTGACTTCAATCACTGCATTTCTACATGTTAATGAACTTACTGTATAAAGCAGGGACTGAGCAAAAAAAAAAAAGTAATAGGAAGACTGTCGTAATGCATATTTGCTAGGAAAAAAACCTTCTTTAATCAATAAAACACCTTTTCACTAGTACCTTAATAGTATCTCAAACTGTTTTCGAACAACACAAAAGGAGATGATACTTTAAAATTTCTTTAAGACGTTACACAGCTTTCACATTCCTGCAGTGTTCACAGGCTGTCAGCACCACCATTTCAAAGACTTTTAAGTTTCGACAGATACAGCCTAGTACAAAGTCTTTGTCATAATAATTTCATTGCTGCCCCCTGATCAAACATAGACAAATCTGAAACTGAAAAGTGAGAGCCAACCAGTGACCTTTGATTAGAACCACAAGCCTCGGTTTTAATAAAATGCCTCATTCACTGTTCTTCGGTGCCAACAAGGGAGGTGTGTTACAGACTGAAAAGAGCAGTCAATACACCATTTACACCCATTCAATGATTTCCATTATTCACAGTTGGAATTTGTGATTATACCAAGTGAGACACAGGTGTCTTAAAAATAGCAAAATCAAAACACAAAAGTGCAGCTTTCTACCTTTAAAATAAATTACTTTACCCCTGTCTCTCAGTTATTTGCTATTTCCTTTCATGCCTTACTAATCATATTGTACTAATCTTTACTAAAGTATAATTTTCACAATATTCATTGCTATTCCTTAGAGTCTAAGGAATGCTGGCAATATTTACTATTGAATTCCTGATTTTCCTAAGCTATCGGTGCACCATTCAGATGCATGTCTATAAGCTTATTTTAATTGCAGCGAAAGTTTGAAATTTGGGTTTATTTTATTTTGCCCTTTTTGGGGGGGCAAGGGAAAAAAAGAAAATGTCTCAGACTTCAGCCATAGTTAGTGTATTTTGATGCCTAATATCTAAGAGCAATGGCTCAAGAAAATGCAAATCGAGTCCAGTTTTTGTTTTCTTCTTTTTTGTTTACTTACATGCTGTGGGTGGGAGATAGGACAGGAAAGTTTCCAAAGCCAATGCATTCATAGACATAGTGGATTCACACAAAGAAACTGTTAAAGCCAGTTAGAATTGAAAATGAGAATAATCGGAGACATGCAAGCTCTACAGTAGATACCTTAGAGTGATCTCTTTAACGCATGACACTAAAATATTTCATCTGTTGTTCTGACCAGAGGGCTTACAATGCAATTTCCAGTGTTATTGCAAGTATCTAGCACTATGCCTGAAACATGGCAAATGCTTAATACACGCGCACACACACACAAAGCATAAAGCATGGAACTATAGCTTGACCAGGGGAAAAAGGTGGCAAGAATTGGAGAACTGATCTGAGGAAATAGTCTACCTAGAACTCGAAGTGGAAGGAAGGAAGGAAAAAGAAAGAATGGAAGGGAGGGAGGAAGGAATAAAAGTAGTAAATAAATAAGGTAATAAGAGAGGGAAGAACTCAGGAAGGAGAAAAGGGAAACTGGGAGGGAGCAGTGGAGGCAAGACAAAAGGGAGGAAGGGAAGGAAAGAGATACAAGTGTCTTAAAAATGGTATAATCAAAAATCATGGTGTCTAGGCTACCCACTTGCTTTAGGCACCACAGTTTGCTGAACTGCTGTCAACAACTGCAGCTGTACTGCCTCACCTGTTGTAAATGAACAGCCTCACACACGCCCTGACAAATCCTGAGATATGACTATAAGGACTTAGCTTAGGCAAATAGAAAACTCATGACTTCATTCAGTTGCTAAATCAACTGACTAGAAGAACTCAAAGCTCATGAGGAAAGAGACTCTGTCCATCTCCTACACTGCTTTATCCCCAGCACTTAGATTAGTGTCTAATTAGAACTATAGGCATTTAATAAAAAATTGCTTTAAAATCGGTATTGTCAACATTAATATTTTTAGGATACTGGATAGACTATAAACTAGGGCAGCAGTTCGCAAAGGATGGTCATGGGATCCCTGAGGGCCCTCAAGACTCTTTCAGAGGTCTGCCGGGTCAAAACTACTTTCATAACAAAGATAATATGTTATTTGCTTTTTACACTCTCATTCCCTTACACATTTTCCAAAGGTTATATAATGATGTCATTCCTCTAAGAACTATTGGAATATGTGCTTCCGTATTCTTATATTTTAAAACTTCTAATATGGAGACTTCTGTTTGGGGAAGATGGAATAGAAGAAATTTTTTCCCTATTCCACCCTCTAAGTACAACATAAGAAGGGTCTAAAAGGTGGAAAGAAGACAGACTGGTTAGACCCATAGGACTTGAGGTAGGACCCTGTGGTAAATTCCCTGTATTTTCTTTTTGCCTCATGTATCCCAGACTTGGAGCTAAAAAAGCCAGCCACCTAGAAACACCAACAGACACAGAACCAAAAAAAAAAAAAAAAAAAAAAGTCTCAAGAAGAACCTAGTCAAAGGACTAAAGCAGAGGAAGCTTTTGGCATGTCAGAAAATTTTTTGATAATAACTATTCTAACTCCAAATAAATGCCATGAAAAAAAAAAACTACGGCTACATCCTGACCTACTCAAAGATTAAGTGGGGAGCCTGGACTTCTACTCATGGCTATAACACCCACCCCCAAGGAAGTGTTAAAGGCCAGGTAGGGTTCTGGGACTTTTCCTCCAACCAACCAGTAATAGCCACCCTGTTCACTTTCTTACCCTGTGTGCTGTATAAGTAGAGAATTTGTGAGGAGCTAGGACTTCCACTTTCACCAGGCAGGAAGAAGTTCCATTTTTCCTTCCCCTAAGGTAGTATCAGAGGAAGCCTAGTAAAAACTCAAAAATTCATCATTGCCCAGCAGTACTACCTCCACTGTGATGTCAGTGAAAACCACATGGGGAGCTAGAACTACCCATCCAGCAGTAACAAGGAGACCCCACATACACACAGGTAGGGAACCTGAACGTATATGTCCATACTGCAGTGACAAAGTAACAACCACCCTTCCCTATACTAGAATAGTGTCTAAGAAAGCCAGCTAAAACAGAAAGTTTACAGAAGAAACAGTGTCATAACATAATACAGAATGAGCAGATTTCAAGGAAAAATCACTGCCCATATGAAGAACCAGAAAGATCTCAAACTAAATGAAAAAAGATCTAAATGAAAAAAAAAAAGAACAATCAAAATATGTTAACACCAAGATGTTAGGATTATCTGACAAACATTTTAAAGTAGCCATGATAAAGTGCTTAAATAAGCAATTGCAAAGACATTTGAAACAATGAAAACAAAATAGAGAGCTTCAACAAAGAAATTTTATAAAACCAAATAAAAAAATTAAGACTGAAAACTACAGTAACTGAAATAAAAGCTCAAAGGAGAGAGTCAATTGCAGAACAGAAGGGACAGAATCAAAGAACTGGAAGACAGAACAGAAATTATCCAAGTTAAACAGCAAAGAGGAAACAGACTTTGAGTATATAAACAGAGTGTCAGAAACCTTTGGATCTATAGCAAAAGTTCTAATAGTCATGTTATCAGAGTCTTACAAGGCGAGAAGAAAGAAAGTAGGTCTGAAAAAGTGCTCAAAGAAATAATGCTGGAAATATCCAAATTCTAGCCAGAGAAAGACATAAATCTACAGACTCAAAAGCTGAGCCAATGGCATAAACTCCCTCCTCCTCAAAACAACAACAACAACAACAACAACGACAACAGCAAACCATACAAAGACACACCATAATTAAACTGAAAACTAAAAAGAAAAAATCTGGAAAGCTCTAGGTAAAAACAACACCTTACCTACAGAGGAATAATAATTCAAATGGCAGCAGATTTCTCATCAGAAACGAGAGAGGCACAATATTTTTCAAGTGCTGAAAGGAAGGAATTGTTAACTCAAAATCCTGTACTCAGTGAAAACATCCTTCACGAATTATGAGAAAATGTAACCATTCTTGGATGTAGGAAAACTAAGAGAATTTATTACCAGCAGACCCATCCAAAAAAAAAATTGTTAAAATAAGTTCTCTATACAAAGAATAATCAGCAAAAAGACTGTTGAAATATTAAGAAGGAAGAAAAAACAAGGCAAGTAAAATATGGCAACATGGGTAAACACAATTAGCTTTCTTTCTTCTCTCAAGTTTTCTAAATTATATTTGATGGTTGAAGCACATTGTCTGATATGGTTCTAAATGTATGTAGATAAAAAGATTTAAGGCGACTATAAACAGGAAAGAGTGACAGGAATTAAAGAGAGGTAAGGTTTCCATACTTTACTCAAGTTGGTAAAATAACTTTACCAGTAGTTAGCAATTGATAGAATTGTATGAAAAACACCAACGATGTAGAGGAGCTCAAAAAGATAAACAGATTCTGAAAAACATTTTAGAACACTCCATGCAACAACAAAAGAATACACATTCTTTTCAAGTGCCCACAGAACATATACCAAGATAGACCATCAACTAGGTTATAAAACAAACTTCAACAAATTTAAAGAACTGAGGTCATACAAAGTATGTCCACCGACCACAATGGAATCAAACTAGAAATCAACAACAGAAAGATAACAGGATAATCTTCAAATGTTTGGAAACTAAGAAACACACTTCTAATTGACCCATAGGCCAAAGAGGAAATATCAACAAAACTTTAAAAATATATTTAATTAAATAAAAATTAAAATAGCAAAAATTTGGGGACACAGCTAAAACAATACTGAGAGGGAAATTTATAGCATTTAATGCATACATAAGAAAAAAAAGTGAAATCAATAACCTAATTCCCACCACAAAAAGATAGAAAAAGAAAAGAGTGAATCAAAGCAAGAAGAAAGGAAACAATAAAGAGCAGAAATCAATAAAATTGAAAAGAAGAAAACTAGGGGGAAAATTAATGAAATAAAGAATTGATCCTTCAAAATGATCAATAGAAGTGACAAGCCTCTATCAAGACTGACAAAGAAAAAGGAATAAAATAAGATATCACTACAGACCCTACAGACATAGAAAGGATAAGTGAATAATACTGATACTATTAATAACTCTACACACATAAATTTTACAGCTAAGATGAAATGGACTTCCTTGAAAAACACAAACTACTACACTTCACCTCATAAGAAAAAGATACTTTAAATAGCCTTGTAAATATTAAGGAGATTAAATTTACAAGTTCAAATACTTCCCCTAAAATCCAAAATATCTACCAAATGTTTAAAGAAGAATTAACACCAGTTCTACCAAGTCTTCCAGAAAAAAAAAAGAGAAGGGAACACTATCCAATTCATTTTATGAAGCTAGTATTACCTGATACCAAAACCAGACAAAGGAAAACAAAAAAAGTACCAAAACAAGAAAGCTTCTGACCAATATCCTCATGAATATAAATGCAAAAATTCTTATCTTTTTGTCTAAAAAGAACCATTGGAACAAGTATCCATGGTAATCCACTCTCTTCTTGGTGAAAAAATAATAATAATAATTTAAAAATAAACAAAATGATCGACATTAAAGAAAAATTCAATTCAATAAAGATAAATTGATATATGCCACATAAACAAAAGCTTTTGGGATCCTAAATAATTTTCAAAAGTGCAAAGAAGCCCTGAGACCAAAAAGTTTAGAACTTCTGGTTTAAGATACCAGGTCTTTAGTTTACTAATAGCTACCTGAAATGCTATAACTACCTGAGGTACTATATCTTAAGTCTTCAAGAATATTCTGAAATATGAGCAACACTTCTTTAGGCTTATCTTCATTGAAATTACTTTGAGAATCTAAAAATATTGTCACCGGCCTTTAAAATATTTAACTTTCACCATGTCCTACAGGAGTTCGAATCCTGCCTTGATGATAACAGATTCTGAGGAATGAACAACACTACGTAGTATTGAAATTTGGTCACCTAAGGGTATCTCTGAGAAGCTGCTGAGGAAGACAAAATAGATTAGGTCAATCAAACCTATTATATCTCAACCAGTTGGGAGCTCAACCAAACCCATCACTCCCTACAGTTTTCATAGATTCCTATTTATGACTTCAAGATATAGGCATGAAGGTTGCCAGCAAGATGGAGAAATAGGTAAATGAGGTGCTTGCCTCCTCCCATGACACATTAAAATTATAACTAAGTTAAAGAACAATCAACCTGGAAAACCACGTAAAGTCTAGCTGAACAGAATTCCTATAATTAAGGATAGAAAGAAGAGGCTATATTGAGACCAGTAGGAGGGGCAGAGACGCAAACCAAGCCAGCCCCACATCTGCATGTGGTAGTCGAGAATCACAAGAGATAGCTCAGCTGCAGAGGTTTCCCTTGAAGAGCAAGGGACTGCGGCCCCACACCAGGCTCCCCAAACCAGGGTTCTAGTACCAGGAAGCAAAATGACCAAAAATATGGCTGTGAAAATCCATGGAAATTCCACCTGTCAGGGTGAGATGGAGGGCTGCTGGAAACCCAAGCAATCTCTGAAAAGGGACTGCACACAGACTCACTCGCTCACAGGCATGCTAGAGATATACAAGGCGAGGCTGAGTTGTGTGGCTTTAGGGTGAAGACTGGAGGGACCATTATTCCTGTATTGAGCCCTCCTTCCATGTAGCTTACAGATGAGTGCCTTCTTTTCTGTGTTGAGCCTTTCCCCCTACACCACAAAATCTGAATCTGCACTGGCCTGGTGAACGCTGCTAGCTCCACCCTGATGACTCCCTAGTACCCCGCCTCACCCAACTGGTGCACTGCCTGAGGTACTTTTGGTGACCTGACGACCAGCCCCACCCCACGCAGGGCAGGAGGCTCTTTCAGCAGTAATCAGCAGGTCTCAGCTCGTGCGTCACTAGAAGAAACATTTTCAGTGACAGACAACCAGACCTGGCTCAAGTTGCAGTCTTTCTTGGATCAATCACACAGGGGTCTACAGGCCCAATGCAGGTGGAGACTGCCTTCAGTGTGCCCTGAGACTTTTGTGAGTGGCCCTAGGCTCAGCCTTGGCACCAAACCTGAATCATCATTAACATGATGAACACCACTCAGCCCACTTTGGTTATTTCCTGGGACCCCACCTCATCCAACTCACATACACCCTGAGGCTCTTTCAGCAGCTGAGCCTTACAGACAGCCAGCAAGTGGCCTCGGAGTTTGCAATGCCTGAGCCTTTTGCCAAGCTATAAATCCCCAATGAAGAGAACTCCCAGTTTTACCAGTCATAGATTTATTTGTAGCTACCCAAAACCTGGTACTGATGGCAGCTGGTCTCAGTTAGCTGCCTGGCCTCTCCCACCTGCCTCCAGGTCTAGCACAGGCAGCAACCATCCATGGATAGCTTTGTAACTCCTACCAGGTAGCCTGAGCTTGGCCTGTAAGAGAGACCCTCCCAAAGGGCCCAAGAATCAACATACCCTGAGGCTGGCTTCAAATCACAACAGAGCTCTACCAGATTAGCCCCACAAGCAACATACCCAAAGGGTAGTCTCAATAGGCACATGAGCCCCTAAGGCAAATCCTATTCTGTGGTGTCAGCTACCACAGAGCAGGTCATACTCTGTTGGCATGGCCAGTTCTCACAGCCAATCAGTCTGAGAGTCAATCCCACCCACTGATGTGCCAACAGCAGTCAAGACTCAACTACAACAGGAGAGCACACACAACCCACACAAGAGACACTCTTGGAGCACCTGGAACACTGGTTATAAGGATGTTCAATGAACTTAGGTGAAGACTCAATGACCTCAGTGAGAACTTCAACAAACAGAGAGTAAGCATAAAAAAGAACCAATCAGAAATATAGATTACAATAACTGAAATAAAGAATACACTAGAAAAAAATCAAGAGCAGATTAGATGAAGTAGAAGATCAAATCAGTAATTAGGAGTACAAGAAAGCAGAAAATATCTAATTGGAATAGCAAAAAGGAAAAAGAATCTAAAAAAATGAGGCTAATTAAATGGACTTCTGGGATAACATCAAACATAATAATATTTGCATCGTAGGAGACCAGAAGGAGAAGAGAAAGAGAAAGGGATTGAAAACCTACTAGAAGAAATAAGTACTGAAAACTTCCCTAACTTGGTGAAGGAAATAAACATGCAAGTCGGAAAGCACAGAGAGTCCCATATAAGATGAATCCAAAGAAGCCTGAACTGAGACATATCATAATTGAAATGCCAAAGACAAAGAGAATCTTAAAAGCAGCAGGTCAAAGCCAACTAGTCAAAGCCAACAAGGTCAAAGGATCACCCATAAGACTGTAAGCTGATTTCTCAACAGAAACTTTGCAGGCCAGAATGGATAGGCCCAAAATTTTCAAAGTGATGAAAAGCGAAGACCTACAACCAAGACAACTTTACCCAACAAGGCTGTCAATTAAATTCAAATGACAGATAAAGAGTTTCCAGACAAGAAAAAGCTAAAGACACCATCAAGCTAGTATTAGAAGAAATGTATTAAGTCCCCTTTATAAGGACTTATTTAAAAAGAGAGAAAAAAATAACATAAATATGAATAATAAAATAATAATAACTGTATTTATCAATAATCACTTTAAATGTAAGTGGATTAAATGCTCCAATCAAAAGACATAAGGCAGCTGAATGAATAAGAAAATAAGACCCATATATATGCTATCTACAAAGGACCTACTTCAGATTGAAAGACACACACACATACTGAAAGTAAAGGAATGGAAAAAGATATTTCATGCAAGTAGAAATGAAAAAGAAGTGAGATAGCAATATTTATATCATACAAAATAGACTTTAAAACAAAGGTTTTATTAAAAGACAAATAAGGACTTTACAGAATGATAAAGGGATCGATACAAGAAGAGAACATAATCCTAGTAAATATTTATGTACCTAACAAAAGAGTACCTAAATATATAAAGCAAATATTAACCAGCACAAAAGGAGAGATCAACAGTAATACAGTCATAGCATGGGACTTTAAAACCCCAATGACCCCAATGGACATATCTTCCAGACAGAAAATCAACAAGAAAATAGCAGCCTTAAATGACAAGCTAGATCAGATGGATTTAATTGATATTTTTAGAACATTTTGACCCAAAACAGCAAAATATACACTCTTTTCAAGTGTACATGAAACATTTTCCAAGATAGACCACATTTTAGGCCACAAAACAAGACTCAATAAATTTAGGAAGACTGAAATCATATTAAGTGTCTTCTCTGACCACAATAGTATGAAACTAGAAATGAATTACAAGAAAAAAATGAAAAACATGCAAACACATGGAGGCTACATAACATGTTACTCAACAAAAAATGGGTTAACAATGAGATCAAAAAAGAAATCAAAAGATACTTTAAGGTAAATGAAAATGAAAACACAACAACCCCAAATCTATGGTACACAGTGAAAGCAATCCTAAGAAATCAGAGTGGAACTAAACAAAATAGAGTCTAAAAAACAAAAAAAAAAACAAAAAAAAACAACAAAAAAAAAACAATATAAAAGATCAATGAAACAAAGAGCCGATTCTTTGAAAAGATAAACAAAATTGATAAATCTTTAACCAAACTCATCAAGAAAAAGAGAGGACACAATTAAATAAAATCTAATGAAAAAGGAGAAGTGACAACTGACTCCACAGAAATACAAAGGATTCTAAGAAAATACTACGAGCAATTATATTCCAACAAATTGGACAATCTGAAAGAAATGAATAAATTCCTATAAACATACAATATTCCAAGACTGAGTCAAAAAGAAACAGAAAATCTAAACTGAAGAATTACTACTAACAAAATTGAATCAGTAATCAAAACTTCCAACAAACAAAAATCCTGGACCAGCTGGCTTCGCAGGTGAATTTTATGAAACATTCAAAGAAGAATTAACACCTATTCTTTTTCAAACTATTCCAAAAAATTCAAAAGGAGAGAAGGCTCCCACGCTCATTTTATGAGGCCACCATTACCCTGATTCCAAAACCAGACAAAGATATTACGAGAAAAGAAAATTATAGGCCAATATACCTGATGAACACAGATGCAAAAATCCTCAACAAAATATTAGCAAACTGAATTTAGCAAGACAATAAAAAGATCATGCACCATGATCAAGCTGGATTTATTCCTGGGGTGTAAGGTTGGTTCAATATCCACAAATCAATTGTGATACATCACATAAACAAATTGAAAGTCATATGATCGTATCAATACATGCAGAAAAAGCACTTGACAAAATCCAATATCCATTTACGATAAAAACTCTCAGCAAAGTGGGAATAGAGGGACTATACCTCAACATAATAAAGCCCACATGTGACAAACCCACAGCTAACATTATAGTCAAAATGGACTATCTAAAACTGTTTTCCTTAAGATCAGAAACAAGACAAGGATGTCCATTTTCACCACTTTTTTTCAACATAGTATTGGAAGTCACAGCCATAGCAATCAGACAAGAAAAAGAAACAAAAGGCATCTAAACTGGAAAAGAACAAGTAAAACTGTCATTATTTGTAGATGACAGGATACTCTATATAGAGAACCCTAAAATTTCCACCCAAAAATTGTTAGAACTGATAAATGAATTCAGTAAAGTACCAGGCTACAAATTTAATATTCAGAAATTGGTTGCATTTTTATATACCAATGATGAACCACTAGAAAGAGAAATTAGGAAAAAAATCTCATTTATAATTGCAACCAAAAAGTAAAATATCTAGGAATAAATTTAACAAAGGGGTAAAAGATCCATAATTGTAAAATTATAAGACATTGAAGAAAGACATTAAAGAAGATACAAATTAATGGAAGTATATGCTCATGAATAGGAAGAATTAACATCATTAAAATGACCATATGACCCAAAGCAATCTATAGATACGAAGCAATCCCCATCAAAATACCAATGGCACTTTTCACAGAACTTGAAAAAATAATCCTAAAATTTATATGGAATCATAAAAGAACAGCTAACAAATAGCCACAGCAATCTTGAGAAAGAAGAACAAAGTTAGAGGTATTATGCTGCCTAATATCAAACTATATCATAAGGCTATAGTAATTAAAACAGCATGTTACTGGCATAGAAATAGACACAGACTAATGGAACAGAATATAGAGGCCAGAAATAATCCCACACCTATATGGTCATTTAATCTATGATTAAAGAGGCAAGAAAATACAATGAGGTAAAGGTAGTCTATTCAATAAATGCTTTGGGAAAACTGGACAGATACATGTGAAAAAAAGCTGGACACCTTCTTACACCATATACAAAAATAAACAAAATGAATTAAAGACTTAAGTGTAACATCTGAAACCATAAAATTCCTAGAAGGAAATATAGGCAGTAAACTCTCTGACATTGCTCTTAGTAATATTTTTTATTTATCTCCTCAGGGACAAAAGAATAAACCAACAAACAAGACTACAAGAAAGGAAACCACCAATAAAATTAAAAGACAACCTATTAAATGGAAGAAGATATTTGCCAATAATACATCTTGTTAATATTCAAAATTCATAAAGAACTCATACAACTCAACACCGAAAAAAAAATCCAATTTAAAAATGGGCAAAGGACCTGAATAGGTAATTCTCCAAAGAGGACATACAGATGGCCAATAAACATCTGAAAAGATGCTCAACATCAGTAATCATCAGAGAAATGCAAATTAAAACCACAATGAGATATCACTGCACACCTGTTAGAGTGGCTATCATCAATAAATGAAAAAACAACAAATGTTGGCAAGGATGTGGAGAAAAGGGAACCCTCATGCACTGTTGGTGGGATTGAACATTGGTATAGCCACTCTGGAAAGTAGTTTGGCAATTCAATTCTGGGTATTTATCTGAAGAAATCCAAAACACTAATTTGAAAAGATAAATGCATGCTTATGTTCACTACAGCACTCTTTATAATAGCCAAGATATGAAAGCTACCTAAGTGCCCATCGATAGACAACTGTATAAGGAAGATGGAGTATGTGTATACAATGGAATCTTATTTGGCCATAAAAAATGAAATTTTACCATTTGAAGCAACATGGATGGACCTAGAGGGTATTATGCTAAGTAAAATAAGTCAGACAGAGAAAGACAAACAAACACCATATTATTTCATATATTTAGAATCTAAAACAAACAAACAAAATAAATGAACAAACAAAACAGAAACAAACTTATACAGAGAACATTTTGATGATTGTTCAGAGGGGAGGAAGTTTGGGGGGGTGGGTGAAAAGGAGGAAGAGATTAAGAAATACAAATGGTAGTTACAAAACAGTCATAGGGATGTGAAGTACAGCACAGGGAATATAGTCAATAATATTGTATTAACTATATATAGTACAAGGTAGGTACTAGACTAATGGTGGGGGATCATTTTGTAAATTATATAAATATCTAACCACTATGCTGTACACATGAAACGAATATAAAATAATATCGAATGTCAAAAATAAAATAAAATTCAATATATGACAAAAAAGAAATAGGCATCAAAATAGCATCTGACACATCCATTATGAAGTATAATTTTTAAAAATGGAAAATAATAAGTGTTGTTAAGGATATGGAGAAATTGGAACCTTCATACACTGTTGGCTTGGTTGTAAAATGGTGCAGCTACTGTGGAAAACAGTTTGACAGTTCCTCAAAAACTTAAACATAAAATTACCATATGACCCAGCAATTCCACTCCTAGGTATATATCCAAAAGGACTGAAAACAGGTACTCAGATAAATACTTGTAAATGTGTGTACTTAGCAGCACTATTTAAAATAGCCAAATGTCCATCAATAGATAAAAGGATAAACAAATTGTGGTATATACACAATAGAATATGATTCAGACACAAAAATAAATAAAACACTAATACATGCCACAATATAGATAAATCTAGAAAACATTACGCTAAGTGGAGGGAAAAAAGCTAATCAGAAAAGGTTACATATTCTATGAGTCCATTTATACGAAATATCAATATCTCTAGAGACAGAAAGAAAACTGGTGGTTTGCCAGGAGCTGGGGAGGAGGAGAAATGGGGAGTAACTGCTTAATAGGCATGGGGTTTCATTTTGGGGTGATGAAAATGTTTTGGAACTAGATAGACACAGTGGTTGAATAACACTGTAACTATACTCAAATGCCACTGAATTGTTCATTTTAAAATAGTTAACTTTAATTTATATAAATTCTTCCTAAGTAATATTAACAAGATATGAAAATCAGGACATATATACCTGACCTTAAGGTAAGGGGGTGAAAAAAATTCAAATTGTATACATAAAATGTTGTAGCTGAGAACTTTTCACCCAATCAAAATTAATATTCCCTCATAAGTGCTACCACAGCCCTGCCCATTACTCCACCAAACTATTCATCACATTATAGAAACCAAAAATATTTTTGATGACTTTTACACTGCCTGTCTTCACTCCCCCAATATATCTATTTTTACCTTCCTTCATTTTCAATCTTCCCTCTCCCAGTTGTGCATTTATTCAGGGCAGTAACAATTTATTTTTCATCTTTATATCCTTGGAGTCTGGCACAGTGAATATTCAATAAATTTGTTAAGTGAATGAAAGAAACAAATTAATAAGTGCAATATAGATCTTCACGTAAGCATTATAGAGGTTGAAGGACATTATCAAATTACCTTCTGCATCTTGAGTTGGGATTTATTACACCTATAACCCCAAAGTCAGATATCTGATTGTTGATACTTTTTAACAGACCAAGCTGACTGCAATTTTCAAAGACTCTTGTGAAATTCTCGAAAGCAAAATCTGAAATTGAAATTAATTTAAATCACCTTATTTTTAAGTAAATAAATATACCTTAGCAGTTTTTTTTGAAAGTTAGGGTATACCTCAAAATTAAACAAAATACAGTGGCAGTACAGTAAAAAAGTCAGAATTCACTCTGTGTACTGTTGCCCATTTAAAAGGCAAAGAAATTCAAATATCAACAAAAAATTCTATTTAAATGTTTATCTAATTATGTGGTAAGAGAAATTATTTTATATATGAGAATTATAGAAAATTATAACTAATATGATCACCACTTTAAATATTCTCACCAAAAATCAGAAATATATATGATAAATTTTGTTTCTTAGATATGCAGTATACCATCTGGCATAAATGGGGCTATTTACTTAAAATGGTATTGTTTCTCTTACATTGTATGATCTTCACAGTCTTTGGTTTGAATGTTTTGCTTTAGTAAAAAGAAATTGTGGCTAATTAAATAAAAATAACTAAAATTGAAGCTAATATTGTGCTCTTAAATCATATCTCAGTAATTTAATTTTTATAATGGTTTTAACTTTAAGATGAACTGTTAACTTTTGGCTATCTTGGCATTTACCAAATATATATTTATCATGCTATAAAAACATCAATTAGAGTATGGAAAAATAATATTCTCTAGTTCATAGAACTGTAAAAAATTGCCAAGAACTACATAACATAATTACCAGATTCTTTATATGAATAAATTTGAAACAGACTTATACAATGTGTGAAATGTGCTACATCTGCAGCAGGAAGGCAAAGATAGTTCAGAACAAAACAAAAACAAAAAAACTTCTCTGTAAACTTTCAGCCTTTGAACATCTTTCCTTACCTTTCACTACCAAATAAAACTGAACACTAGGGAGGATTCACTTCAGTTATATGGCCTGTTTACTGGTAGAACTTTCAAGTCATTTTTGCTACTACTCATTAAAAGAGAAACAAAACTATTATGTTATTTTTAAAAGGTATTCTATAAATAAAACTATGTTTTTATTGAGGGAAAAATTCTAAATGCATTTCTTTAAATGAGTTTAACTATTTAATATAAGCTCAAAGAAAAGTACCCAAATAATATAAATCTGCAAACAGCAAAGACAAAGACATACTCACCCACCCTGAGAGGTTCACCTTTCTATGATGCCGATCTAAATCCCATAATGCTTTTAAGTTTCAATTTAATAGTTTACTTACTGAAGCCTACCCTGATTTCCTATAGCTGATTTTATTCTTTCTCATCTCTGAAGATACAGTCAGCCACACATTCCAGCAAGTGATTATATATTCTCTTGTATTTTTCCTAACAACTATTAAGTTCTTTGAGTTCAGAGATGTATGCTAATTATTTTTAGCCCCATAAGGTCTGGAACATAGTCAGCACCTAATAAATATTTGTTTATTTGAAAAAGCAGGTAACATATATTTAGTAGGGCTTTCTGATTGCTTAGGGTTTTTATATTGGAAGAATACTTTATTTTAAAAAAGCGATTATGTCTCCCATAACACACTGTCCAATAAATTCTCCAAAATATATTTCCCGGTAGCTTTTAAACATACAAAATTTTCAAAAATAAATAAATTACAAATATGATTTTTTTTAAGCATTCGTTTAGCAGCCCCTTGTGAAGGGCTGACTATACCTATAATCTGCTCTCTTGGGAACACTACAACTGATGAATTGTTGTATAGACAGTAAGGTGAACCAGAATTTAAAAGTTTTTCGAAACAGTCCAAATTAAAGTACTCATACTTTCCTTTGTTATCATAAGAAAAAGATCAAAATTTTTATAGTCCTTCAGTTAATAACCATATTAGAAATTTTCAAATACACTTATGCTGTTTTTAGCCAGCAAATAGTAACATTTCTAAACGATATGTAACCTGTTTGCAGAATAGCAATTCAAAGCATTTTAAGTTAGGATGCCTGTAGTTGACAAAACAAAAAGGATTGAAACAATATAGATAATATAAATATTTAGATAGGATTATTGCTTTTAAATGAGTAAACATCTATCCCAACATTCTCCCGTTTTTTCCCACCAAGTACTGCTGTTGATTTGAACTGTAACATTTTTTTAAAAAAAATTTAATCTACTCGAACATTTCTATAAGATTGCAAAGTCCTCAGAGAAGACATTGTAGCATTTTCTTAATACTTGGCCTGTCACTTCTTTTGAACTGTTACCACTGCATTGTTATATCAAAAATAAAAACAAAAACTTTTAAAAGGTGAAAGCATTTTTATACAATAAATTCATATCAGACCTACAAATTCTAGTATCTCACTTTCAACAAGTGTTAGGAGAATTGCAGTAGAGCTCCTTGGACATTTTATTTTAGAGTAATAATTTTTAATGATTTTTAAAGGATGTAGCAATAGTTCCCTGTGCAACTCAATCTGTATAAATAAAACTATGAGACATAACAGAGAAAAGACTTTTAAATTCAGCTTTTTAAATAACTGTTTTCATGATTATTTTATAGATTACTTTGAACTGGAAGGAAATTATCTTGAAACATGATCAAAAAAACAAGTACCTTCAAATAAATTTCTTTTTTGTTCCAGTTACTTTTCAACTGACAATATTAGTATTATATTATCTAAAACAAATGTATCATAGTGTATCATGTATATAACTGAAAAAAGTTTTATTTACTATTACTTTAGAAATAAGAACACTTTAATAATGAGAACATATTCATTTTAATATGATTAATTTGTTTAATCTCAAAAAAACTGTTTATTGTCTAAAATGTCCAGATACTGAATTGTGCTTATACAATTAATTGATATTTCATATTACCAATTTTATTTCATGAAATTATCATAGTAATGCTATAGTTACAGTAAGTCTGATTTCACTACAAAAATTTATTTAATACTTGAAATCACAATGCTTAATTTATTTTTCTCAAATTTATCTCAAATAGAAAGGCTATACCCACAAAAATGACTAATAATTTTTCTCAACATTTAACCAAAGTTAGCTTTTTCAAAACACAACATTGTAATCCGATTTTTAAGTCACCTATATTTATACAACTGCTATGAAAAATTAAGCCTCTTTAGTTACAAGACTTTTCATCTCTTTACTTGCTATCTAAATTGTACTCCTGTAACTTTAATAGGGTATGAAGTTTGATCCTTTTAACTAATTAGTGGATCAGCAAGAAGGAAGTCAAGCAATTGCAATTACTGTCCACATGTTCATTTATATAAAATACCCTGCAGGTCAACCAAACCACTTTTACTTCACAAAAGGCTGTATTTTCCTTATTCATAATGTCTTTCTGAAAATTATCGACTACTCTAGCATTAATATAATGGCCATTTGTACTTGCTTTAGAAATAAAAGGTAACTGATTTTGGCTTAAATAAGCAGAGACGAAGAGGCCAGCCTACAGATCTACTGTATCTGCAACTTTCTTTAAAACATTCTAATTCTGTCTCTATCTCTTATAATAAAGTCTGGTCATATATATTTAATTCCATTCTTTAAAATTTCAGTAGACAACTTCAGTGCTAACCTACCACTGCCCTGTCAGAAAATCTTTGATGTCATAGCATAATAGCTCCTGAAAGAACAGCACTAATACTTAATGTAACATGAAACCAGGGCTCTGCAGTGGGGCTGTCTGCTGTCAGGAACAAACAATTTCACTGCTGTTCCCCAGAAGTGACAAGGTTGGGACCTATCTGTACAGCAACCCTTTACTACCAACAGAGATTTATTTGTATTAGGAACAAAAATGCCACCTCATTCTTCTAAATATGCCAATCTCTACTTTGAAAATAAAAATAAATTACATCTTAATGTCAAACAATGCATGTGGCTCAATTCACCCCTTGAAGTCTATATATTACACACTAAAGAAGACCTCCAGTGTTTTCAAATAATTAATAGGTCAAATGGAAATGGCTAAATTCATTACAAAGAAACAATTAATGCACTATTTCATTATTTCAGAAGTTATACCAAACATGTTTCAGACTTTTATTACATTCTTGGGTTAGAAATGACTATATAGAACTTTCCCTTAAGATAGTGATATATGATACCAAAATAGCTGCTTAAGGCTATTTCAGCCATCAACAAGGAGAAAAAGAAATCAGTAAAATAGTGCCCGTGAAGATAGTCAATAAAATAACCGTATATTGATTTCTTTTTTAACCTATTAACCAACTGAAAATGTGACAATTTCCAGACATGTATATAACACCTATTAAGGAATCAAAATAATACTATTTAATTAATATTTGACCAAAAATATTTTTAAATGTCATCTATTATGAAACAGTAGGCATATCTGTTCCTCTTCTGAATTCTTAAAGCCATTCATTGTTTGTATAGCTCATTTAACAACTAACATTTTGACTTCTCTGTTATTATTGTTTTTAACTGTAATTTTCTTAATCTTATATAAGAACCTACAGGAAAATTTACAACCTTTACTGGAAGACTTTAAGGAGAACAAAAATAGAGATACATAATATATTCATGGATTGGAAGATTCAATGTTATAATTGTATCATTTCCCTAAAACTTGACCTGTTAATTAAACATAAACTGAATTAAAGTCTCAACAGCTTTTGTTTATGGAACTTAACAAGTGAATTCTGAATTTATATGGAAATGCAAAGGGCCAAACACCAAGTCACTCTTAAAAAATAAGAACAAGGTGGCAGAAGTTACTCTACAAGATAAATAGACTTATTATAGAGCAAATATAATTAAGCCAGGGTACAAGGATAGACAAACACATCATGAGAACATAATAACAGACTCCAAAATAGATCCAAGCTTATATGGGCATTTGATATATGACAGAAGAAACTCTGCAGAGCAGTCAGGAAAAGATGAATTTTAATAAGTTATCTGTGACAGCTGAATACCCTTAAGGGGTATAGGGGGAGGGGGTACAACTACATGCCTATATCAAACAATATCCAAAAAAAAAAAAAAAAAAAAAGACCTGCAGGTGGATTAAAGACTAATGTGAAAGTCATTGGAGATTATCTTCACGACCTCAGATAGGAAAAAATGTCTTAAACAACACAGGGGAACAATTAAACAAAAAGGAAAAGATCAATAAATGCCCAACTATTTAAAGTTAAGACTGTCTGTTCATCGAATGATTCCATAAAGAGTGCAAAGACAAGCCAGGAGTTGAAAACAATATTTGCAACATAGATAATGACAAGAAATTATACAGAATACATAAAAATCTACAAATCGCATTTAAAAAAAAAAAGACAACACAATAGAAAAATGGGCAAAAGACTTGAATAGGCACTACAGAAAAGAAGAAATCTACTTGATCATTAACTTACTAAAAAGTGCTTAATATCATTAGTAATCTGGAATGTAATTAAAACCATAAAGAGATATTACTATACACCCAACAGATTGGCAAAAATTAAAAGTCTGACAACATCAACCATTGGCAAGGATTCAAGCAATAGGAATGTTCATAGGCTATTAGCAGAAGTATAAACAATTACTTTAGAAAAGAGTTTAACATTATCCACTAAAGACGAATGCAAGAATAACCGCTGACCCGACAATTTGATTTCTGCATATACAACCTAGAGAAACTCGCGCACGTGTTCACCAAAAAATGGATATATGTGTTCATAAAGCTTTATAGCAGCATTGTTTATAATAACCAACAACTAGAAACAGTCCAAATTCTCACTGACTATCAAGAAGATAAATAAACTCTGATACTTACACAATAAAAAGCAAATTAGTAAATTAAGATTTCATGTTAATTTATGTTGAACAAAAACTGCAACACATAAAAAATATTCTTCATAATTTATATAATGCACAAAAACGGGAAAATTAAACTATATTGTTCAGAGATGCATTCATAGGCAATAAAACTATAGAGCAAAGGAAGTGACAAACATTAAATAGAGAATGGTGGTTACCTCAAAGAGAGAAAGTGGGAGTGTAATTACGAAGAGATACAAGTAACTTCTGGGATGATGTCAGTGTTATTTTTACCTAGATGTTGGTTACATGGAATTCACTTTGTAACTATTCATTAAATATGCATACAACTATACTTTATACATTTTGCATGGTTATTTCAGATTTTATAAATAAAGAACAAATCTACTTCACACAGTTATTGTGACTATCAGCGAAGTAATGTATTTGAGAAAAGCTCTTTGAAAACCACAAACTACACACATGCTCATTTTTAAAAGTTCAATAAGGATTGGGATCACCCTCATTCATAGACGAACCAATAGCCCACATGGTATAAATCTCCTACCTCAAAAACATATTTTGTCACTTCAAAGTAATAAGATATGTCTTCTGTAATATTATAAAATGATGTTTAACATTCTTCTTTTAGAGATCCATTCTTTTGGATTAAAACATTATCTTTTTTAAAATCCAAATACATTTTGTGAAAATATACTATGGAAAGAATAAAAATTATGAGATTTTTAAAGAAATTGCAATATGAAAATGGGGATTTTCAGATTTGGAATAAATATACTACTCTATTTCGCATCTCCTTTCAACACTCCTATGCAAAAGGTCTTTATCACCATTTAATAGCCCCTCCAAAATATTATACATCAGAGAGCTATCTTTACAAATTAATGGGGAAATTTTCAAAAGTATAAATAATTACTGGAAATCAACTTTTAAAATGAAAGAAAACAAAGAGAAGAATGAAGGAAGAGGGGGGGTAGAAGTGAGGAAGTGGGGAAGTGAAGAAGCTAATTTCTTTATTTTTACTAATTCCTAATTTTAAAAACAGAATCTCACATATAGACAAGTTCCATTTTTCAAATGTATACAAATGTACATTATATCTCACTTTATTAAATTTGTAAGCAAAAGGGGCATGGCTAGAAAATTTTTAAATATTAACTCTATTATGCTATATAAAATATAATTTAAATATGCATTGCTTTTCATAATATTATTTGTTATATCTTTCTTGATTTTCCTTCTTGCTATTAAAGTCACATATTCTATTTCTGAAGACTGTCTCAACTAGTTCTGGCTCATGTAGTAATAACATGTTTAACTTTTTGAGAAACTGCTGAACTTTTCTAAAGTGGCTGTAACATTTTACATTTCCACCAGCAATGTGTAAGGGTTCCAATTTCTCCACATCCTCACCAATATTGTTTAGTGTCTGTTTTTATTATTATAGTCATCCAAGTGTGTGGGAAGTAATATCTCATTGCGGTTTTGATTTGCATTTCCCTAATGAGTAATGATCTTGAGCATCTTTTTATATGCTTTTTGGCCACTTGTAATTGCATTTGGAGAAATATCAGTTCAAATACCTTGCTCTTTTCAAAAATTGGGCTATTTGGTTTTTTATTGTTGAGTTATTTATTCTTGATACTACTCTTATCAATATATGATTTGCAAATATTTTTACCCATTCTATAGGTTATCTTTTCATTTTCTTGATGGTTTCCTTTGAAACACAAAAGTTTTTAATTTTAATGGAGTCCAATATATTTTTTTCACTTATGTTTTTGATGTCACACTTAAGAAACCCTTGCCTAATCCATGATCATTAAGATTTACTCCAATGCTTTCTTCTAGAGTTTTATAGTTTTATTTCTTATACTTAGTTTATTTTGAGTATGGCATGAGGTGAGGGTACAACTTCATTCTTTTGCATGGGATATCTATTTGTCCCAGAATCATCTGTCAAAAAAACTATTACTTTTGCATTAAATTATCTTGCACCTTTGTCAAAAAATATCATTACTATTTTTAAGATGTGACTACTGTTTTCTTGTAACAAATAGTTTTGAATTGTGGTTACTTGCCTATGAACACAACTTGAAAAGTAGATTTTTGGCATCACTATAATGCATTCAAATTGCATTAAAGATTTTTTTAATCTTTTTTTTCACATTTTAATTTTACTTAGCAATTTCGACTAATTTTATGATAACCTGATCACTAGTAGCAGAGAAGGCCTTTTTGTACTTCAGTTTCCTTTTGTTGTAAAGTAAAAATATTGTGTTAGCTTGTGTGTAATTATTTTCCCCTAGTATATCCAACCCTTACATTGTTGTGGGGCAAAGGAAAAGAGTAAACTAAGAGAGAGAATTGTAGGAAAAGTTGAAAAAATTTCAGCAGTCAAGGTTTCATCCAAAATTTTTATCTTTATTAGGTTCCCATAAGTTAGGAATTTTTTTAAGTGCTCTACTGCTTACAAAATGTCCGAAAACTACGGAACTCTATGAGAAGAAAGAGGGGCATGGAAAATATTAGAAAAATAAAGGTAGAGATAAAGATAGATTTAAGATCAGTCCTGAATAAGAAACAATGAGGAATCCTTGGCATCTTACTAACTATAAAACTGATCCTGGATCAGTCCTGAATAAGAAACAATGAGGAATCTTAAGAAATAATTAAGGCATCCAGATAGAGAATAGGAAGTTACGAATTGAAAGGGAAGGTTTGAAGTGTAAAAAGACAAAGAGCACATCTATTAAATGTTTTTTTGTTTTGATTTCCAAATAAGCTACTGAGCTTGTTTTTTGATTATTTTCACCTCTTCCTTCAAAACAAAAGATGGAATTGTTCAGATTTAACCAAAATTTGAGTTGTGATTCTACTATCCTAAAATTCAATAACAACTCTACTTGTTATTTTAAGAAATAAGGGTATTTACCCCAAAGATTTGAAAACTCATATCCGAAAAGATATCTGCACACTGATGTTTATAGCAACATTATTTACAGTGGCCAGGAGATGGAAGCAAACAAAGGGTCCTACAATAGATGATTGGCTAAAGAAGCTGTGGTACATATATACAATGGAATATTACTGAGCCATAAGAAAAGATGAAATACTGCCATTTGTAACATGGATGGACCTCGAGATAATCATGCTAAGCAAAATAAGCCAGATGGAAAGAGTTGAAAAACACATGATTTCACTTATATGTGGGATATAAACCTAAAAGCAACAAATGAACAAGACAAACAAATAGACTTATATGTGGGATATAAACCTAAAAGCAACAAATGAACAAGACAAACAAATAGACATGGACAATAGACTTAGTGGTTACCAGAGGGGAGAGGGGAGGTAGATACAGTAAAAGGGGTCAAATATGTGGCAACAGAAAGAAATCTAACTATGGGAGGTGAACACACAATGTAAATATATATATATGCCTTACTGTTAAAATGTACAGCTGAAACTCACTGGATTTTATTAACCAATGTTACCATAAAAAATTAATTAATTTTTTTAAAAAGGAATCAGCTAACTACATTAATTCACTACCTTTAAATATATTTTCAATATTTTCATGTAGTAAATAAATGTGAATGTGAACACATAACAACTCTCTTGGAAATCAATTTCATGGCTAAAAAATATATATAGGCTTGTTTGAAATTTAAAGATATCTTCTCTTTTTTTAATGCTCTACTTCTTTCATTAAAGTAAAAATTTAATTAAGGTATAATATAGAGAGAAAAGTGCACCAATTTTAAGTTCAGTCAATGAATTCACACAATGAATTTTTATATATGTATTTTCTCCTGTAACCACCACCCAGACTAAAATATAAAATATCCCTAGCACCCTAGAAAGTTCTCACATGCCCCTTTCCAATTAATAACCCATCCCCAGTGATAACCACCATTCTGACTTCTATAATTATAGTTATGCCAGTTCTTGAGTTTAATAAATCTCCTGTTCTCTAATCTTTATCAAGCTCTATTTCTTTCTCTTTAATCTACTCCTCTATTTTCCATATGTCTGTGAGTTTCATTCATGTTTTTATTACTGTGTAGTATTCCATTGAATAAGTATACTACAATTTATTTATCCTTTCTTCTGCTGATGAACATCTGGGTTGTTTACAGTTTGTGGATATTGTAAATAAAATGTTAATGCAAAAAAATGTTAATGCACATGTCATGCATGCCTTCTGGTGGCTATAAGTACTCGTTTTTCTTGGATATATATCTAGGAGTTAAATTGCTGTCATAGATAGGCATGTGTTTAACTTTTGTATATAATATCAAATAGTTTTCAAAACATTACAATTTACACTTCCACCAGCAGTGCATGAGAGTTTCAGTTGTTCTGCATCCTCATCAACATATGAGACACTGTCGGTCTTCTTAATTTTAGCCTAAATGCTCTATTTGTTAATTTTATAAAACTTGGCATCTTACTAACTATAAAACAGAATATATAGCATCCTTCCATCCCCAAACTGTGATCCCAGTCAGCAGTCCTGCAGAAAAGTACCAATGACTTTATTTGGTGGCTTGTTAGAAATACTGAATCTCATGCTCACCTAAGAATCTGCATTTTAATAAGATCCCCTAGTGATCTGTATGCATACTAAAAGGCAAAATGAACCTCTCTGGCTGATAAAATGTATAAAATTCTAGAATGGTTAAAATATCCCCTACAAATCTTTCCAACAGAATCTTTATGAATGAGCAAGGTATGTTTCTGTGACACATTCCTTACATGAACTTAATTACTGGTACAAGAATCTAGAATGTAAAACTGACCACCTAGAAGGACAAGAGGTTATCATTAGGACCAAACATGAACAGATCCTATTATATTAACTTCTTTGTTTCTTTGTCAGAGTACTTAATTGCTAGATGAGTAACTCATTGGAAATAATGTATCTGGATTTCAACAAGCCATTTAACAAATGGTCTCAAATACCCTTGCTAAGTTCCTTACAATAGGACACTTTTTAATTGCCTTTTGTATCACTTAAAACACTTAAATGTTTGTCTAATTTTTTTAATTAAGTCTTGTGGATATATAAGTAAATGCAGGTTAAATACTCAACAAAGTTTCTAATAACTAATATGTTAACTGACAGAATCAGAATCCAAAAGATCTTAATGAAAATGAATCATAGATATAATTTATATATACGAAATTCAAATTCAGTAGTATGAATGTATATATGTATAAACATATACCGTAACTATTTGAGAACAAGGATAGTTAAGCAACAAAAAACTTGAGAACAAGGATAGGTAAGCAATAGAAAATTTATCAATGTGTTTTACAGAATATTAACAAAACTAAGGGGAAAAAATTCTATCAATAAATGCCAAAAAATATTTAATAAAATCATAAAACCAAACTAAACCAAAATGTCTTAATAAAGAAAGATCGAATAAATCAAACCAAAGAAAATATATGTAGAATAAATGCAAGCTTCTGCACTTAGTTCCAAAAACACCAGCAGTTCAAATATAGGATGGCTGAAACATAGTAACTAAAAGGCTTGTGAGTTTTAGTTGGCAGTTAGATTAATGAATCAACAGTATATTGTGGCTTCCATAAATATTTAGGTTCCCTTAATAAAAAAAATACATCATCTAGAACAACAGAAGTGATAATTCCACAGTATAATACAGTGGTTACACTCACAGATTTAAATACTGACCATCATGTTTTAGCAATGTCACCTTAAGAAAATTAGTTAATTCTTGAGTCTCAGTTTCCTAAATTGGAAAAAATAATGCATACCTCACAGGGTTAAGGTAAGACTTAAATGACGTATTATTTGGTACATGATATTGTTCAATCAATATATAAAACAAAACTTTTAAACAAGTTGTCCAAGCATTCTTTCATTCAATAGTATCTACTAAATGCTATTAGGTTCCAGGCATTGTTCCACTCACTAAAAATTAAACTAACAGACAATATTCCTGTCCACGAGGAGCGTACATTCTGGTGGAAAGTTGGAAGTAATGTCTCTATCATTGCTCCTCCAGCATGGTCTAAATAATTATCTATATAAAATCACACCACAAAAAGAGTGATTAGAGTGAACAAACATCCTTTCGACTCTGAAATTCTATTGATACACAGACTATGGGGTCTATGATTTCAGGTTTAAATACTATAGGAAATAGTATAAAAGCACTACAGAAATGCATTCTCAAGTTCTATTCTATCTATGATGCTTATAATAACTACCATACCGCTGCCATCTTCTCCAGCACCATCACGATGACGCTGCTACCTACAGGCAATTTCCCTGGTTTCATAGCTGCCCTATCAGATACTATATATAATCTATCCTTCTAGATGCTGAACTCATAGATGCCTCCACTGCCTTAGCTATTTTCCTTTCCTCTATTGGTGCCTTCTTTGTCAGGGAAACAGCATAGAGTCATTAGAGTAAAGAGCTTAGCTTTTGTCATCAAACCTGGGTTCAAATCTTATATCTCACATAGCCAATCTGCTGCTTCCATCAGGAATCTTCTGAGACCCAGAGGTTAAGCCTGCAATCCCTGGCCATGTTTGGCTGAGGCTGAGGCCCTTCTGCGGGTTGCCTCCTGGGTCCACAAGACACTGGAGCCTACATCAAAAAACCTTGAAGGAAATAGAGGTTACCAACTCCCCACCCCAAACTCAGCTAACTGACTCCACTCATAACCTTCTAGAACCTAGAAATCAGGTCTGCAATCACTAGCCAAGCCAGGCTGCACCTGGCCCTCTCTGTGGGATGCCCTACCTGCTAGCTACTGCCTCTTTAAGTTCACCACTGCTTCTTCAATTACTGCCACAGTCACACATCTAGCTCTTAGAAAACTCATACCCAAACTCACTCTTTACTTGAATCAACTGGTCAAATTTTGACACTCAGAAATGAAGATATTAGCATTATAATAAAGAAAATTTAGTTCCAATCGATTTGTGATTTGTAGTTGAAGAGGTTCTCAAAGTACCTATTACTATAGAACAGTTAGTACTATCTCCCAAAAGTACTCTGGAGTCACTGTGTTGGGGAAAATTATAGGATGATTTCACATTACATTCTAATAGTTTTTTTTCATTTTACCCCTTCAATAAAATATTTTGAATATAATACTCTTTACTTTGAGCCAGATTCTCCTTTTAAAGGCATTTACTTTAATAATAGCTAATTGTTGCATTGCACCATATGCCAAGCACTGTTCTATGCACTTACATTTGCTCATATAATCCTAAAGCAACCCTAAGAAGTGGGTGCTATTTTACAGCTAAGGAAACTGATATCTATAGAAATTAAGGCAACAGGCACTACTAGAAAGTGGTAGAGTATGTTCTTAGCCACAGTGCCACAGCTCACTTTACCCTAAACTAATTCTCCAGCACTGTGCAGGTAAGAGAAACAAAATTAGAGTCAGCAAATGATTTCTACTGTTTGGAATGCTTTACAAAAAAAGGGGGGGCAGGCTTTAAAACAATCTTAAAAGTGAGGGGGGGCAGCAGGACGAAATTCAAGGGAGGAGAATATTTTTTAACTTTTGGGATAAGAGGAGATTCAAAGCATCAGTATTTTCAATATTATCTTGGCCTAAAATTGACATCTATACAATCTATGTATCTATATTCAAGTTGAAATACTACTAAGTGCTTAAAAAGAATTTAAGCATCTATATCTAAGAAGAAATTTAAGTCGATCCAGTTTTTGCCTAATGGCTGCTCACTGTCTACTTCAATATATCACTTTTCATGTAGTAAAACACCCACTGATAAATAACTGGCTCACTGGCCTTCCTCTACATTGCTGAAACAGATAGAAACACATCAGGTCAGAAAGAAACAGACATGTAATGGAGAGCAGGATAGTTCTTTTTTTTTTTTTTTTTAAGTAAAGAAAACAGGTAATTTTCTCAAAGCACAGAGAGATCTACTGCTGCATACAATAAATGTCAGAGGTGGTAGGTAGCCTATAAGTCAAGAGCCATTCATCAGTGACCTTCATAGACTTCACAGTGCTCTCCCCTAGCAGGAATAGATCCCTATAAGTAAAAGAATGCAAAAAATAATGCATGATCATCAAATGGAAATCAACATTCTCACTGGTCCAGAGGAAAGAGAATCTGAGTTTCTGTATGTGAATGTGAAGCTGACAGAAATATAGGCGGTCCTCGTTTTGCACTACACTGTGTGAACTAAGCCTACTGTATGTTGGAACCAGGTCCTCACTTTGCAAGGTTTTGAGATCAAACCATGATATCTGAACTACATAAAGCTGAGGTCAGAGTTGTGCAAAGAGAAGATATCATTCTAATATACATGCGTTTCAGTTAACCTCAAGCCATATAAAGCAGGGATGACCTTAATTTTAATAGCCAAACCCGCTGAAATTCAACATCACATAACAGTATGTCCAGTTCCTCGTTATCCCAACTATCTAAGCTTCTGCTTGTCTAGCTTGTACAGTATCTGGGGGAAATCTCATGACTTACTTGCCTATTATAGGCAGCTGTATTATACAGCAGAAATACCATGGGACTTCAAGCCAGGACAACTGGATTTAGACTACGATCTGCCACTTAACAGCTATGTGACCTTGAGGAAGTTACTTTCCCTCTCCAAACCTTAATTTCTTTGTCCAAAAAATACGGATAATCACATCTACCTCCTAGAGTTGTTGTGCAAATGAAATAATAAAATAATAATCACTAATGTGTAATGAGAGTTTACAACATGCTAGCCACTTATCCAAGTATATTTTGTATATTGAAACCTCTCAAAAACTATGAAACAGATTATAATCTCCATCTTATGAAAACACCCAGAAATAGATCTGGTGTATGGCAATTGCCCAACATATATTTGGTAATATGTATCTATTTCATTACTCAATACCGCCTCCATCTGTGGCAATGAATAGGTATTGAAAAGAAAATGAGAAAATCTGAAATCTGTTCATTTTTAAATGTTTCAAAAAATTGTTGGAAGAAGAGATTTAAGTTCTTAATGAAAATAAGGAGGAGGGTGTAAGATGCCTGCCCGCCTCCCCCTACCATCCTTCCCCACCCCCCCACCCTGACCCTGGAGATTGCTTTGTCCTCCTCTTCCTGAGTGATAGCTGCACTCTAAGATTCTGGAGGAGGTTAACTAGCAGACTTCAAAGACAGCCAACTCAGTTGGTGACAGAAACCATACTCAAAAAACCTGGCACTGGCCACAGCTGCCAGCCTGGCCAAACACATGCAATGAATCGATGGCTGTGTCCCAATGCCCTGCCTATCTCTTCCAGCCCAAACACCTTCACAGACACAACCCTTCAGATGTTAATACTTCCTTCCTAAAGTTCTCATTAGCCACTTTAGGTTAGAAAGCAAGAGCAATATCTAGGTTCGCATTATGGAAATGCGCTCTATCAAAGCTGTCTGGTGAGCGAAGAGAATAAGTCAGAAATATTTTACAGTTTTTGCTCATGAGTCTACCAGCATAAATTCACTTATAAAATTAAATCTCTAGCCATTTTTCACTTTAGAAGGCAGTGTGGACATGTTGCCTTGAGAGTGACATAGAAGACAGGGAACTTCATGGAAAGGTTTGAGTAAAGAGGCAGCATAGAGCCTTATCCCAGAAGGGTATAAATAGCATGTCAGAGTGGAACCTCTTTGGGGATCATCAAGCTTCCCGCTCTACCAATGAAGAAACAAATTCCATGAAAGAACTGACTTAGCCAAAGTCACCCAAAGTCCATTGGCAGAGCTGAAACTCCCAAACTGGGTTCTGGCTACTATACCAGGTTGCAAAACCTAAGTATATCAAATTAGAGAAAAGGGAGAAAGAGAGAAAACACTAAAGACAATGTTAGCCTATAGCTATCTCTCACTGCTGCCTTACTTACTTTTCCCAACTCTGCTTTGTTATCTAAATCCAAGGAAGGCTGAGTATAGAAGCAACAAAGAGCCCCTGGCCATTTGAGGGACGAGTAATCCTCCATTTGGTCCCCTCCCTGCTGCAACATGATAAACACACTTAACTATGGAACCTCGCTGACCCCTTCGTGCCAACAAATGACTAAAATTGGTTCACCTTAAGGAATAAAAGATGGCTTAAATCTATTTCCTCTCTCAAACTGAACCCTATAAAAATGCCACACTACTATTTTCTGAACCCCAGTACTGATAAATCTGTTGCCCACTTCCTATCTCAGGTTTTCGGTGACTGACTCTATTCTTCAGAGGGATCCTGCCCCAAGAGAGTGTTCTCTGGAAACAATGCTTTTCTTCCTTGAGCCATCACACCCTCACCTCATTTTCCCATTTACTTCCATATTTCTGCGGTCTGTAAAGTGGGCTCACACCTCCTACGAGTATACTATAAATATACTTGTGTATATTTATTTACTTTAAAAGTAAGGAAAACTAATCTTTTCTTAAATTTAAGTACAGATTAATACTCTGGGTCAATATGTGAAATGTTAATGTACCAGAGGAAAAGAGGAGACTGATTATAGATACTACTATCTAGTTTTAACTAAATTAACCCTGAACAAATGCTCAAATGGTTTTAAAAGATCCTTCCAAAGAGAACACAGTTTGAGGATAATATTAATAATACAGGCCTTAGTGACAATCATACCATGACCAAGTAAACACTTACACTGTAGTAGTAGCCCTTTAGAGACCACAATACAGGATAAAAACAATGATGATCCAAGCAGAACCGACAAGAAATATGCCAAGATTTTTTTTTTTACTTATCAAGAAAAGAATTTGAAATATAGATTTATATCTAGTATCATTAACAGTGTACCTATTTTACATTGAAATATGAATAAGAACATGAAGCCATTACAATCAGTAAGACATTTGAAAAATAAGCATATAGATATAAATTTCTGCAATTGCTGCAATTTTTACAATAATGTTTACACTCATACAATAATCCAATATTTTACAAAATTTCACCAACTGTAATGTTAAATGTTTAGAAACCTTTTTGAGTTCCTTAACTATACAAGACAAAAGGCCATATGCTATTAGAAAAGCGCTTGTTCTTCCTGTTGCTATAAAAATGGCTAAAATAATACATAGAACACAATATGACAAGAAATTTAAATGTATTCCCATGCTAAAAAATCAGAGTTGCCACATGCAAAACTGAGGGTAACCATTTACCTAAAATGCAATGTGAATGATGTCCTCTGGGTTTGTGCAGTGAGTACTGTAACAATGTTGGAAACTACATAGAAAATGTGGATGAAGGTGTAAGAGAGAAAGTTATGTAGAATGACTGCTTTTCAGATAAATGTACATTTTTAATGTGCCTCGGTTTATGATATTTAAAAAGGCAAAGTGCTACTTTTGAGTGAGCCACTAAAATATGTACCAATGAAAATATCTCAACAGTGTTACTTTTTTAAATAAAAGTAATTTTTAGGGAAAACTGACAAAGTGTAATCACTGGTGAAGTGGTTGCTCTAGCTTGGCTAAAGGAAAAGAGAGAGATAAGATTACAGAAACAGCACCATGGACTTCACTAACTACATCATTGATAGCCAAGCAATTGCAACACAATATCGAAGCTAAGTGCTACATGATGATGCAATTGGTTTTTAAATTGGCCTGTAAAACATAGTAATATTGTTACAATTATTTGAAGTGAGATGTAACCATGAGAACTGTTTGTACCACCCAGAGGGTTCCCTGCTTATCTCATGGCAAAGTTTCCAAACTTAAGATAAGGAACTAAAAAATTAGTACACCAAACGTGCTGCCTTTTATGTGATGACAAGGTGCTACATGTGTTACCAAGTAGCTAGATTAGATAGATATAGATAGACAGACAGACAGACAGAGAGA
Source organism: Rousettus aegyptiacus (assembly GCF_014176215.1). Classification (NCBI taxonomy): domain Eukaryota; kingdom Metazoa; phylum Chordata; class Mammalia; order Chiroptera; family Pteropodidae; genus Rousettus; species Rousettus aegyptiacus. The sequence goes on from NW_023416308.1 coordinate 88,139,505, forward strand.
GACACAGAAAGACAGAGAGACAGAGACAGAAAGAAAGAGGGCATGAGTGTCTACATACTATCACATAAACTTAATCTGTATCTTCAAGGTAAAGGTGATATTTTATCAAATGAGAAAGTAAATGCTTTTCAAAACAGATTGATGCTACGAAAAAGTATTTTGAAAACATATGTTTGGAAATGATTCCATCACAGTGTGATTTTTGTTACCAAAAAATCTATGTCTATCACCTATAAAAACTCTCATCTGTTTTCAATTTAAAAATTGGCAACAGAATATTCTAACCTGTTTAATGATGTTCCAAAGAGTTTCAATAGGTTTCAAGCCCACTTATTAAAAATATGAAAATGCTATACCTGAAATCTCATTGGCAAAACAACTGATTGTTTCCAGGAAAGATAGAGATTATTAGCCAAACTTTTTTTTAATGCCTATAGCCAAACTTTAACAAAACTTTTTTGCATGAGTTGTGTATAGGATTAATAAATTGGTATAACAACTTAATAAGTACAAACAAAGATGTACTTCTTCTATTGAGATCTCTTTTTCTTTCTGAGGTATCATTTTCAGCGGTGGTAGCAGTAAAACCATGGATCAAAGTAAACTGAACCTGGAACCAAACCTTTAAATCACTTTATCACAAAGTGTTAAATTAAGACTTTTAAAAATAACAAGCATATTAAATTATAGGCTTTCGAGGAAACACAATTTAAAAATATTATTTATTTTATCTTTCTTTTACTATCTACTTATGAATGTTTTATAGCATTTATTAGCATAATATTTCATGTATATATAGTTGTCCCCCTTATCCACGGTTTCACTTTTCATGGTTTTAGTTACCCGCTGTCACTCATAGTCCAAAAATATTAAATGGAAAATTCCAGAAATAAACAAATCATAAGTTTTAAATTGTACACCATTCTGAGTAGAGTGATGAAATCTCATTCCATCCCACTCAGTTCCTCCCTGGATGTGAATCATCTCTTTGTCCAGCATATCCATGCTGTATACACTACTTGCCTGTTAGTCACTTAATAGCAGTCTCAGTTATAAGACCACAGTGCTTGTGTTCAAGTAACCCTCATTTTACGAATTAAGGCCACATTCACATAATTTTTATTACAGTATATTGTTATACTGTTCTATTAAAATACATTAATTATTAGTTATTGTTAATCTCTTATGGTGTCTAATTTATAAATTAAACTTTATCATAGGTATGTATGTATAGGGAAAAAACAGTATATATGGGGGTTAGTACTATCCACAGTTTCTGGGGTCCAGTGGAGGTCATGGAACATACCTTCCATGGATAAGAGGTAACTACTGTAATTTCAAATAAATACACACATGTAAACATTTTGCTCTACCCAAAATGTTTGGACACCACTATTCTATTATAGTGAGAAGTTCTCCCAAATGAGCCTTAAAATTGTCTTGCCAGAGGAATCCTTCCAACTTCACCCTTACCAACAATACTTTTCAGTTGCCCATAGGCTATCCAAACCACCTAAGATTGCTATGTCTTTTCCTCCTTAAAAATCCTTAATTCTTTTCCTTTCACCTCAACTACTGTAAATGCTACATTCACCCCAATCAGGCAGGGAGGATGTCAACTAGTGCTACTATGTGAAAACATTCAAACAGACATTTTATTAATAATTAAAAATATTTTCAAGATGCATTAGCAATATACTAAATAGAGGCTTCGTGTGAGACAATTTAGGATGACCAAATAACTTAATGCCCCTCCTACTAAATTTAATCAAATTATATTTGTTTACAAATTATCTCAGGTATAAATTTATTAAATGAGCAAAACCAAAGACTATATAATCATAGCCTCATAAAATTTAAAGGACAATTAATACAAATGCCCTATTTGATTGGCATTTGAATAGAAACTAGTGTACAGACAGATCAAAAACCAAGAAGTGAATGGCTCAAAGATGTGCAAGTGATGCTAACAAAAATTTTTTTAATTAGCATACAATAATATGAAGGAGCATACTTTTCCATATACTTTACTCACATGGCTCCTGATAACACTGAGTTTTCCATGTGGACATTAAGAAGAAATTAAACATAAAACTTCGCAACTAAGACATGGCTAATTATGAGTGCTTCGGAAATGGTCCCAAGGTGTCATAATTAAACCCCGAGCTATATTTTACTCTTTCCCCACCATGCAGGTGATTACGAGTCCCTAAAATCACTAGTCCCACCCAATTTAGGCTGATATATATATATATATATATATATATATATATATATATCCGCCTCAGAGAAAATAAGCATGTTACAAAATGCTACACAATTTAAAACACAAGTATTTAGTGTGCATGACTCTGCCCTAACATACCTGTAAAACACACAAACCTTTACAAAAAGTACAAATAGATGCATTCTCTGGAACTGTTGTCTGTAAAAGCTTAAAGGGTCTAACCTTAGAAAAGCAGAAAATTTATCGTAATAATGCCTTAGAATATTGTAGTAAAATAAAAATTAAATATAACATACAGTTTAGTTGTTCCAAGATTAAAATTCTTTTTTAAACCTCAATATATCTATTGTCAATATGCATCTTTATAGTGGGAAAGGATTACAGCTAAGAAGTTTTAAAATAGTTCAATTTTCTTCCAGTCTGCATTTGGAACTTCAGACTTAAGAGTAAAAAATGTTCCTGAGATTCAGTTAACAAATGCGTTGTGTTCCAAGTTAGTTAAACTTTGTTCAGTTGCTGTATCATTTCAATTTTTATTTTCTTTCTTTTTTTTTTTTTTTAGATTTTTGCTTCTAATTAAATAACTCAACTGAAAGTCCTAAAGAAAAATGTTCTTTAAAAGAATCATAACTAATTTAATATGACTATGGGGGTGTTTTTGAACTGTTTTATAGAACTTTCACATTTCTTACCTCCTTTTACTCAGCTTCAGAGCCTTTCTTTATAATGAAGAGATTTCACCATATTTTTCATGGTATTATCAACACTGCAAGTCTCCAGCATGCCAAAGCAGTGGTAAGGAAAACAATAGGTTAAGGCCATTGGAAGCCAGAACCATAACTTCTCCAACCTATGTCACCACCAAGCTCTTTTCAGAAAGTGATTATGTAACAAAGTCATATTAGCTGCAAAATCACAATAGGTATGTTTAATTTGAAGAAACAAGTTATTAAACACCAGAAAACTTCCAAACCAAAAACAGAAAAGAAGGCTTGTGGGATCAAAAAAAAAAAAAAGCATTAAAAAATTTATTAGAAAATATGAGATCGCAGATTACAAAACTAAATAAGGATGAATTTAGCATCACCATTTGAAAATTATCAAGAGTAAAGAGGGATTGTTGCTACTACTACTGCTTCTGCTATTGCTGCTGTTTTACCATCGTCACTATATAATAATAATTTGTTCCAAAAAATTTGAATCACCGAGGATTAATTTATTTTCATACTATTCCTCGATTTAAAAAGAAGTTATGGACTATACCATTTTTACAGTTGGAAAAACTTAATTATACATAGGAGGTACCTAAATACCTGTAACAAATAAGGGAAAATCAGAAATAACAACCAGATCTAAAAATTTCCAGATACTGCCTTTTCTCTTGACTATGCTTGCCAACTCAAGGAAAAAGACAGTTGTTTACAGTGCAAGATATAAGGCTTTATTAATTCATAGTCTTGCTCATTAGTTCATTATATTAATAAGCCATTTATTTTCATACTTAGTTGACATATTTGAAGGAAACGATAATTTGAAAAATTTCTCTGTGCCTTAAAATGTACTCACAATGCCCCTGACCAAAAAACTGAGCTAAGAAAGAGAAGTGCAGTGGTTAAGCTGCTAGCCTATGGTCACATCGCATTCATGACAGACATGGCCTTCTTGTCTACATATATTTGTGTCTCACGAAGACATAAATATGAGACATTTCAGTATCAGACTTACAAAACAGTCAATACCACTATCAAATGTTTCCCCCAGGTCCAATGCTTTTCAGGATGTTACCTCAAACAGCCTATTCCTAATCATCCTTTAAATCATAGCTCAAAGTCACCTCCTGACAGAAGCTTTCTTTGACACAGGTACTTCTGCTTTTATATATCTCTTCATTGTAGCAACTAGCACACCACAAAGAATTATCAATATTCATAACTCCTCACTAGGACCATGTATTTTCATTTTTGATATCATGTAATCAAGTGGTTCCCATCTTTTCGCTACCAAGGATCCTTTAATTAATCCTCCCTCATAAAACCCCGTATTTTGAAAGACTGCTGCCTATCATAAAACCACACCTCTTATGTAATAATTAAATATTTTCTAATTTTAGTAATCAAAGACATATATAACTGACATTTAATACTTCTGATCAGCATGGTATCAGTCATCTACATTGGTATATGGGAAATGTAGCATTGGTTTGGCTCTGGAAATAAGTATGAAGATAAAATAAATGAGCACTGACATTATATAGAAGAGACTGGGGGGAAAAAAAGAGAGCCGAAAAAGCCAACACTAATTTATGACATACAAGTTTTGTTTGTAGCGAATAATATCCTGAAGCAAAACCTACTGAAACATTTATTCATATCAAGTAGGAAGTTAGTATGACTGGTAAGGTTATCTACCCTGCGTACCTTTTATTGAATGAGGCAATGAATATGAAAGCACTCTGAAAACCGATTTCTATAAAACATAAGAGAATTAAGGGTCCTTTTCATGTCAAGGTTCTACTACTGATCACATATCTACTGTCAATTAATCCTAACACAGTTGTCCAGAACTGTTCTATATACTTCTATATACTGTATCTTCAAATTTAATCTTCCCAATAACTCTATCTGATAAATTTTATCATAATCCCCATTTTAAAAATTAGGAAATTGAGACTTGAAGAGATTGCATAACTTTTTAAGGTCACAAAACTAGTTTAGGAAATGACTTCAAAGGAAAGATTCAAGAAGTAAAAATTGAAAGTTAATTTTGGTTTTCTCACCTGCAGGTCTATCACTCAAATGAAGAATATATGTTTCCATTTTTTCTTAAAATGAAAGCAAGAGAAAACAGATTAAGATGTGTACATTTGGCATAAAGAACTTCCTGGTGTTAATCACTGAAATCCATAACCAAAGAAGAGTATAAAATCTTGTCTTTGCAGGCTTTCAAAATAAAGAGAGCTTCTTAACTGATTAGAATGGAGGAAGGGGGGATCAATATACCCTCAGGATGAAAGATGAAATGACCTTTTAAAAATCTCTTCCAGTCCTTAGAAATGGAATTTTCTCAAGTTTTGAGAGCTGGACATCCAAACCCTACATTTAGTCAGTACTCTATCCCAAGTCTGCCAGAATACTAATGAATTCTCCTTTCTAGGAAAGAAAGGAAGTAACATGCACTGCTGTTTGTATTTCACATAAGAGGAAAAGAAACAGGTCATGTAACTTGCCAAAGATTACATAGCAATCATATAGTGAAGCTGAAATGAGAAGCCAGATCTGTAAAATTCTACATACAGTACCACTTCAACAAAAATAGATAATATGTTTTAAATATTTATTTTATATCAAGTCCTGAGTTTAGTGCTTTACATTCATTTATCTCATTTAATCCTCACAATAAACCTATGCAGTAGATATTATTACTCCCATTTTAGAGATGAAAAAATGGAGGGTTAGGGATTATGCCATGGATATACTGGTGGTAGATAGGGCAGTTGACTTTTTTTGCATAGAAGGTGTATTGCCCATGAAGATAGCTGGAGATTATTTCTAAGAAAATAACAACATCCTTGCCCTTTGATATTCTTTCTCAGGAAGGAACAATGAACTATTCTTTTTTAGGAGCATTCTCCTCCAGTTCTGCCAATGATCTGTTTAGCACCATGACAACTGAGCCTAAATTTCCCCACCTATTTAATATTAAAAATCTTCAATAGAAACATTTTTTAAAGTAAAGACTTGTGGCTTCAGAAATGTCCTTCATGGTACCCAGAACTTAGTAAGTGCTCTATCATGTTATCCAATGACCTGTTTGTAAAGTATAAAAGAAAACATTTGCAACCATGCTTCTCAAAAAAAAAAAAAAAATCTATTGCATTGCATATCCCTTTTTCCATATAGTGTGCTTCTGTAGCTGGAAAAGTTAATCATCTTTAATTTTCTTTGTCTGATTTTAAAGAACTACTTTTCAGAAAAGCAAAGAGACTGTGCTCAGTAAAGTCAAAATCATGAAGAGCACTAAAGTCCCTTTCTGCATTTCAATGGATATATTAAAGATAGACAATTCAATAAGTCTCCGCAAGGTGACTAGAAACAACAAATTATTAAAGATAGCAGTGATGACAGATCATTTCAAGGGTTATCTTGTGAGAAGAAAGAGATCAAGAAAGAACTGGAAATGAGAGAATATAGAATGTTTGCATCGACACTAACGTGCACATCATAGAACGTAGTTTGAATTTATCTTATATTTATTATGCATACGTCATCATTAAAAAGCATCATTTCAAAATACTTAAGCAATTTTGATCCAAAAGTTTAACAACACAAAAACTCTTAAAGGATTCCATAATATCACATTTATAGTCTTAAAAACATGGTGCTTCAATCCAGTGAAATCTTTTTAAAGCTTTATAGACCAGGAGAGCTTGGTAAATAAAATATACCAGTGAATTCCCTGCCACATGTGCCAGAACGGAATGTTCATAGAGCAAGCACAAATATGGAAATAGAAATGTAGAAAATTACAGAGCAGCAAATTCAAGCTAGTTACTAAAGATGCAAATTTTTCTAAAATATATACAACATTAAACTTCCAATTGTTAGATTTTTTTATTTCACTATTCTATTCCAAATAACTACCGGTTAAAATGCTAACCCACTTCTTTATAAATAGAATCAAAAATCACCCTATAAATGCAAAGAGATAACTCTTTAGGTAAATATAAAGATTTTTATCATTTCAAATCATTGTTTTTCACTTTAAGAAGTAAGAAAGAAAGAGAATGCCGCTGCACATTTTCATGCCATTAAAAGGTAAAAAATGATATTTCAGAAATCTTTAAACATTTTGAAAAGGAATTTTTTCCAACATTATGTACTGTGCAAGTTAGTGAGGGTTACTAAATATTAGCATTATAAAGTAGAAATAACTGGGAAGTTGATTTTTTAAATGTGGTTTATTAGTTTATAATAGATGACAGCAACTACAATTAAGTTTAGAAAATAATTCACATCTTTCCTAAAGACGAAAGATTTTTTTGAGTGAGTAGTAGAATATAGTGATATATAAGGGGTCTTAGTAGAGCAAGAAGAGATTCTGAATATAAACAAGCCATCATTCTGGTAAAAGGAAATACAAACAACTAGAATAAAAATAGTTGATGCACAAAAGCCATAATGAGGGGGTAGCTCAAAAAATAACTTCTACTTTGAATGGTTTGGATGAAATACAAATTATCCATAGAAAAGTGTGGACTGGCATAAATGTTTGTACAAAATTATAAGTGTATTTCAAGAAGTATGCAAGAGGCAACCGCCTGCATGATGCACAAGGTCCCGGCAATGCTCTGCTTAAGTGCTAGTGCACAGAGTCCAAACCACTGCATTTTAATTACCATGCAGCCTCAGATATATTGCCTTTGATATGGAAATGTTCTTGTTCTCTCATCTTCACATATGGTCTCATGCACAGAAATCTTTATCTGATTCATAAAAAATAAACTAGAATCCAATCTCAACACCTGACCTCAGAGCTTAGAAGTTTTTTACTAAGCATGGTGTCACTATAAAAAGAATGGCTAATATTGGTGTAAAGTTGGATATTTTGAGCAATGATATGAAGGATTTACAGTTAAGAACTGAATCAATACTGTTTCTCTGAGGTTTTAGGATTTCATGTTCACTTTTTTGAGACTACCACAGATTTGAGGAAAAACAGACCAGCACCCTTTTTTTTGGAGGTAAGAGAGTCCATAGCAGATTTAAATGATATTCCATCTTACAACATCCACCAATATTCTTCGATTGATACTTTTATCTAGATTATGACAATGGATACTTAAAATTTGAAAAGTGCTATCAAAAAATATAACACAAGTTTAAAATTATTTCCACACCAACTAAATGTCTAAACAAAATAATTCGCTGAAAAGCTTTTACCCTCTTCCACAGAACAAGGAAAATAAAAACATTTTTCCTATAAATGAATAATGAATATATAATGAGCGGATGATGAAAGTTTCTGATATAACTCTTACCAAAACGATTAGTTTTCAAATCACAGTTGAAGAATCTCAAGCGAAAAGAATAAGCTATGCATTTAAAATGTGCTTACATCTAATAAAAATTGCTTTTCATAGACCAGACCAGAATTTTTCTTTTACTTGAGTATGTTGAGAATCAGAGTATAATCAGTATAAAATGTGGAGTTAAGATGAAGGTATAAAATGTTCAATATGTTATTTTCCTTGTTTGGAAAAAATAACAGGGAAGAGCCATATTTCTTAAACAAAAAGCAATCCAACCGCAAAAATAGTCCATTTTCTCTTCTAAAAAGCAATCAATATTTGTTCATTTTTTAGCAAGTTTCTATAATAAAATCTGTTTTCATTAAATCTCATATACCTATTTAACTTGATAATTCTGAAATAACCTAATTTTAAAAAATAAAAACAGTAATATGACCCATCTAACCTCATGATAGCAGATAATACATCCCATCTGCAAATCATCTTGTTGTATGTTATCTGTGTTTTATCATTTCTAGTACCTGTCTGTGCCTGATATGGTACTCTCAGACACATTAGCTTGATGGAATGTTTCACTTGACTTCAAAAACATCAATTGATATATATACACCCCTAAACTATATTTAAACAAACAGCTCTTAAATCAACCAAAATTTCTGTTGTACTGTACTGTACTTTCAGAGAATGCTGTTTGTAAACAGTGGAAAAGTATGAATTCTCTCACTAACAAGAGAATTCTTTCAAACGTAGAAATAGACATATAATCTAACAAAAGTGAGTATAGAAAATATTAAAAGTAAAGATTAAAGCCAATGCATATTAAACCTTAATAAAAGTTCATTTAGTCCAGTACTTATTGTGCTAATTTAAAGAGATTTAAAATGTCACTAATTTCTCCAATATAAGATAGATATGTGTAGCAATCTTACCAGTAACCAATAATCCAATAATTTCTTCTAAAAAACCAAATAAAAACAGAAATAAAATCTCAATAATCCCACTAAAATAAGGAGTATATTTTAAAGCCTTACAAAGAAAGGATTTTCCAGGTATGTTTGCATATTTTAAACATATGCTTTTCCCTTACTAAGAAAAATATCTATTGCTTTCTGCCACTAATAAAAAAAGTCCAACAGATAACATAATATTCTTACTGAATATCATTTCTTCTAGGTATTTAGTTACTGAATCCATTATAGAATCAGCATAAAGTATACTGGTTTATTGATACTGGTTTATTAATTAATATTTTTTACATTTATTTTCCTTTATAGTATAGTGTTATAGTTACACAATATACTATTATAGTAGTTTGTATCATGCTCCATAATAATAAACTCACACATTTTTTGCATTTAAAATATATATACACACCAGGAGAAAGTTCCTTTTCATTACTTCCAAAACAAAAACTAAGAACAACATTAAATCAGATAAACGATAAACAAAAAAACTATTTAGTTTTGCTACTATACATAAAGGAATATGGTGGGAGAGCAGAGGAGAAAGGGGATGTTGGTTGTACATGAGAAAAGCAACACAGAATGTCAGTTTGCCTAGGGAATTAATGGCCTAGCATTTGTCTAGATCCTGGTTACTTACTGCCTTCGGTCAAACTAGATCTAATAAGTATAGCACACATTTGTTTTCAGAGCCTGAAGGATTTTTTTTTTTTGGTTGCTTGTTGTTCTTGTTGTTTTAGAATAAGAATAATCTCTCTTGATTTATGAAGTTTTCAAAAATGTAGGAAAAAATCTACATGTCATTAGGCCTTCTGTCCATGTGCTCACATGTGCGTATTCAGGAAGACGTTCTCAAAAGTATATAGTGCATACATTTATGGTCTGGTAAAGTTTTAAAAAATCAGTCATAACTTTCCCCTACTCTAAGAAAATGAAATATTTCATTGGTTCAATAAAAAGCAAATGCAAGTAAATATAACTGTGTCCCTACCTGCCACCTGAAAGATGCACTCTTGCTGCCATAGAAAAGCTAACCCTATCCCACTAAACTTATGAAAGATTTAGGATGTTTGCTTGTTTGCTTTAAAATAAAGAGAATCTTCTAGTAGGTATCAGACACTCTGAGTGGCCTAAAAACAAGGGGAGAAGGTGAATTGATGAAAGCGTCTAATGCTGAGTGTTGAATTCCAGTGCGACTGAACAGGGTGACAGTGGGAAGATCATGTTCATGGCTACAGAAATCTGGTTTCTGCCAAAGTACAGGCAAAAGCTGACCTGAGGCTGGGGTCTGGGACGCTAGGTAGGAAGCTCAAGCACCAGTCTGAATACAGACAGAGAGGACAGGTCACTGCTCCTACCAAGCCCAGGCTGAACAAGAGTTAGACTGCAAGAGACAGCAGATCTTTCCAGGCCCGCCCCACAGTGAACACTAGCAGCCCCAAGTGGCTAGGCCTGAAGGGGGAAAACCTTAACTGCAATCAGTTCACAGATACTAATTTGCTGAGAGACCTCTGGGGTGGAGGTGGAAGGGAGCACAGAGACAGGTGAACAGAAAAAACCCTGAAGCCCCTACCCAAGCCAGGATCCGATGCCAAGCCTGAGCTGGTCCTACTGGATTAGTGCAGATAGAGGGGCACTAGAACCCCTCCCCCATGGGCGGGGTGTACAGAGTAGGTATGTTGCCAGATTTACTCTGCATCCCTTTTCCTCATTTAGTCTGCACCCTGACGCTGGTGTCTGCTTTACGCCGCTCACCAGTAGTACCCCTCCACTGAAAACTAGAGATGAGAAAACAGGAAGAGAAGAGGGAAAGAGAGAGAGAAATCAAATACAAGGCTACATTGTCATAGTCTCCCCTGGTGCAGGGGCCTCCCAGGGCTGTCCTGACCAATTCGGCCCTCCCTCGGGAATCCTACAAGCCCAGAATGGAGCTGAATGAGCCAGGTCGGCCAAGCCCGTGCCTACGGGCCTCGGGGACGAGGTGCTGAGTGCGCAAGCTAATTATACATGTGGCATTTGGGCAGCCGACTGTCCAGTGACACCTTACCTTATGAGGAAACGTCAACCCAAGCAACTGTTCAAAACAAAATGCCATCGCGGGATCAGCTTCGCCAGCCCTTGGCCGGTTCGGGTTGCTTTTCCCACAGCCTCTCACACTTAGCACAAGAATGTGGCCTGGGGAGGCCAGCCGTGGGAGGGCTGACCAGCAGGGGGCGGGGGGGGGGCCGACAGGCGGGGCGGTCCTTGCCAGGTGTCCGTCCTGGCCCCCTCGCCATGGACCAGCTCACGGACCCGATCACTTGACCTTTTTATTCACCAAACCCACCTCCTAGAAATAGACTGGGCGGGGCTGTGTCTGTTCTCCTCGGGACCCGGGAAAAACCTGGGCATGTGACTATAAAGGGCAGAAGAGAGGGGACCCTGGGGAGGCGGGGGAAAGAGGGCATTCTCGCATCCCGACTCCACTGAGTTGTTGGTTGGGCCGCCCAGCCAGCGCGAAGGGCTGGCCGCAGGAGTGCGCGCTGGGGTCAAGCGCCCTGAACATGGACGATATCCGAGTGCCCTATTGACAGTGCAGCGGGAGGTCCGGAGCCCAGCCTAGTTTGCCGCAGCGACGGCTTCGGACCATCTCGAGACCGAAACTTCAAGCAGGGCCCTCAGAGGAGGTCACACACAGAGAAGCACACAGAGAAGCAGCTGGGGACAGCCCATCTCGCTAACAACCCAGCCCCGCCAACAGAGTCGAAGACTTATTTTAGTCCCAAATAGAGGCAGCATTCAATATCTGGCAATTCATACAAATAAACGTTTTCAAACTTAGCCTAAGAGAGCTTAAATAAAACTCGACACACGCCGGCAACAACCATCTATTATCTGCTCCAAACACACCAATTCTCTTTTTATCTTAAAGCTCCGCGGAGCGCCTGGGATACAGCGGGGTGAACGGAGCTAATCTGTCCACCGCAGCCGCGGGCCGCTCCTCCAGGAGCCTGAGCACAACCCCAGCAACCTTTGCACAAGCCCCTTTTCCCTTCTCTGACCGGCCCTTTAAGGGAGAAAGCAAAAAGCAGCTCCCCAGGGAGCTGCCAGGCTCGAGTTGGGCCCCATTCGGGTGGCAGCACCGCCCCGGGCCTGGGCCGAGCCCCAGAGCGGCAGATCTCCGCGGGTCTGCAGAGAGGGCAGCGGGCGACGGGCCCCGGGCAGGGCGCCGAGAAGGACGAAGGGCGCCGGCGGGACTCAGGGACGCGGAGGAGAGCGCGGGGCGGGGAGGAAACGTGCCGGCGACCGTGCGCCCGGCCTGCGGACTCTCAGGCCGAGCCCGCGTGGGGCAGGGCTGGGCGACAGCTAACACGCCCCCGCAGGACCTGGCACCACTGCCCAAGCGTCTCGAGCAAAGAGGACCACAGATTAGCACTTAGGTTTCGGATTGTCTTGGAATCCGGTTTATTTCTAAAGAGATCATAAAAAGTCACGTTCAAAAATTGGGGTGGGGGGGGGAGAAGAGAGAGCGCGGAGGGAACTGGGGGCAACTCACGCAGGGTCCCGGGAAAGTTACCGCAGAGCGGAGGTGGGGTGAGGGTGGGCGGAGGAAGCGTTCGGGTTTTCTAGCGACCCGGGTTTTCTTTATGAACTCCCTCCGGGAAACTTTACCCTGGCGGAGAGCGCGGCCGAGATCCTCGACTTTCGCCCGCCCTCGCCCAGCATCAACCCCGCAAATAGCCAAAGTTTCCAAACTAAAACGGGGGTGGGGTGAGGGTTGCGTTAAGAAGCCCAGAAACCCAGGGGGTTCTCCCCACCTCCCGCACCTCGAGCCTGGCTCACACTGAAGCGCTCCGACAAACTGCGCCGTCGCAGTCACACGGTGAATCAACCCAACACTTTTCAAGAAAACAAAATATTCGCTGGGAAACTTACTTTGCATTTAGTCTCTATTCTTTGGGGGGGATGCAGTTTAGGTCGGCTCGTAAGGGAAGTTCGTTTTGTCCAGGTTCGATATTGTCTACTTATGGATCAGCCCTTGGGTGAGGGTTTATTTTAATTTATGGCTTATGCATTCTTTTAAGGTCGATTTACATGACCTCCGGCTACAACTAAGACAGCCGAGGAGGGCACTCCAGTCGTCAGTCGGCCAAACCCACAATTAAAACAGCCCTCCCCCTAGTCTTGGTGTGACTGGGACTCTCCTGGGGTAGGTTAGCTGCTTGCTTTTCTCTTTTTTTCTCTCTTTTCTTTCTTCACTTCAGTCTTTTATTCTTCTTTCTGTATGTATTTCTTTTTTTAATATCACGAAATAAGATGTGATATCAGTTTGAAAGTTTCGGTATAACTTTCTCTAAACCGAAGCCTGCAGCGATAACGAGAAATAGAGCGCTCACAAAGCTCTCAGGATGCTGCCCTCTTGTGGGAACAAAAGGCATTTCTACCCTGTGGTCCCATCTGAGCCCTCACAGAGCACACAGGCGTAAGCTTACACACGGGGTGGGGTGGGGGGAGGAAGAGATGAGAGGGGGTGAGAGGGAGGGAGAGAGAGGGAGGGAGGGAGGGAGAGAGAGAGAAAGAGAGGGAGAGAGAAAGAGAGAGAGAAAGCGCGCGCGTGAGAGAGCGCTACACACGCAGGCACACAAGCTTCTTCCATCACACACTTGCGCAAACTTCAATGAAATACCTACCTCAAACTTCACGGAGCCTTAAAAATTCATTCTCTAAGCCACCTGACTTCTTTTTCATATCATTCCCGGTTATACATATTAGAATATCTATACGGGGAGGCGGAGAAAGAGGAATAGGTGGGCCGAGAGAGCGGACAGATTTCCGGGAGAATACTTAGGATGGTGATAACAGCTTTCTGTTGTCAAAGGTTGCGCTGTCTGTCTCTTTCCCCTGCCCTTTTTGTCTTAGTGTCCTACGCACAGTTATCTACAGCTACAACGTGTGTTTTCTCGAAGTGGATTTGGGGGCTAGAGTGGGAGAACAAGAAAACCAGAAGCCCGCCACGCAGATCTGTCAGCGCCTCCGGAACAAGGCACAACTCTCCGAGAGGGGGACCCATCTCGGGGACCCACGCGTCCACCAGCGAGCGGCAGACGCTCGGGCCCCTTTCTCAGCCTTTACTCCCCCGTTTGCGTTGGCCCCGCTGAGCGCCCTCCTCCCGCTCCTCCTCCCCCGTCTCCCCTCCCCAGCCAAGTACGGAAACCCGCCTGAGCTGGGCGGCCGCGGCTCCCGGCAACCAGCGCCCTCGCAGGGCTCCGCGCGCTCAGCTCGCGTCCCTCCGCCTGTCCGACCCCAGTCCCTCAGTCCCAGCTCAGGAAAACTAAGCCTGGAGCTGCCCGGAAAGGCAAGAGCCGAAGGCGCTGGGAGTCGGCGGCCCGGCCAGGGGTTCCTGCCCCTGCCCCCTCCGGCTCCCCAACAGGTAGCTCACAAACGGGCCGCGCGCTCTCGCTCTGCCTCCCTCGCTCTCTAGATCGCTCGCTCCGTCCCGGTTACCTGGGCGGGCTCCAGGATGGTACCGCACGGGAGGGCTCCTTGTGCGCTGCGCCGCGGGAGTAAATAGCATTAAAGAAAAAGGGAAAGATACAAATAAAAAAAAAAATTAAGGAAGGGAAGTCGATGCTAGGTCAATTAGCACAGCCTGGGGAGCAAGGGAGCAGAACCCCCCAGCGCCGCGGCCGACGCAGCCCGTTAACTCAAGTCTGCGGGGGTGTCCCGCTCCGGGCGGGGGGAGCGCTGACCCGCAGAAGTTTGCCGCCGGGGTGCCGGGAGGTGAGCGCAGAGCGGGGTGACTAGGGGTTTCCCCCTTGAAACAAGTGAAGGCGATGGTTAGTGCTGTCAATCTTGGCAATCAGTGTGAGCGGCCATGTCGTAAGTATTCAAAGCATTTCCCGTCGTGCAACATCAGAAAGTGAGTGGCCAGGGCATTGATCTGAGCGAAGGAGAGGAGGCAGGGCTCCCCTCCCAGACAACACAGGCAAGATGAGACAAGAGGCGAAGGAGGCAGCGAGCCAGGCAGGGAAGCTGGGAGGGAGGGGGGAGGGCCGGGGGAAGAAGAAGGAGGGGAAAGCGGGAGGCTAAAGCAGGAGAGCTAGAAAGAGAGGGCAGAGATCGGCGAGAGCAGAGGTTGGAACTGGAGAAAGCGTCTGGGAGAACAGAGTGAAGAGACTTCAAGAGAAAACTGGAAGGGGACAAAGAAGAGAGAGAGCTAGGATCTGAGGGGAATGGTGACAAGTATTAAGTGGGAGAGAGGCTGACGAGTAAGGGACCCAAGGAGCGCTATTAGGGCTCCGGCGGCTGGAAGGAATCAAGAGGAAGGCAAACTGAAGTGGGGAAAAGGTAGACAACTGGGGAGAAAGGAAGGACAAACTGGAGAAAAAGGAGAAGGTAAAGTGGAAGAGGAAAACGTAGGGGCGGTAGTTTGTGCTTTGATAAAGTTATGTGAAAGAGGAAGAATGGGTTGAAGAGTAAGAAGCACTAAGATACAGAACTGGACCACAGAAGTGAGTCATGGGAAATACAGAGACCGGGAAGGACAGGGACTGAAGCAGACCAGGAAGAAGGAAAGAAGGGTGAATAATAAGAAGGATGGAGGAAAATGAAAAAGAGAAGTGCTCAAAAGACAGTGAAGAAAAGATGCAGGAAGCAGATATAATGAAAGCACACTGTAGGATCTCAGTAAACAGGAGAAACATTTTAAAAGATGGAGGAGGAGGAATTGAAAGAAAAAAGAAAAAGCAATTGACATAGGAGATTCTTAGCATATGCAGGTTCTAGAGGCCATATGTGAATTATAGAGTTTATATGTTAAAATTATTATAAATAACAAGACGTACAAACTACCAAAGAAAAATGTTTATAACTTCACGATGATAAGTAAAATAGTTCCACATGAATTATATGGATAAGTTTGTATTACATGGAATTAGATGGGTGACGTATGTGTATGTATTATCTCAACTGTAGAAAAAATGATTTGGAGAAACAATTTCAAGAGGGGTGGCTTGGAAGTTGTAAAAGATGAAGAGAGTTTCAGTCGCCCAGGACAGCATGTAAAAATGCATCAGTCAGATGTAGAAAATTAAATTAGTAAAAGACTTCTCCCCACCCCCCCCAAAAAAAAAAACTCTTCATAAATTAAAGATTCTCTTTGATGCATGTGTAGAGTAGATAAAAGATTTGAGGGGTATATAATGGCCTCAAGGAACTTTATCTCAGTGCAAAAAATGCTGTGGGACTGGGAAGGAAGACAATAATCCTAAAGTCAGGTAGTAGAGAATCAGAGTAAAAGAAATGAGAAAACCAGCTTTGACGGCAGCAGACACAAAGCTAACTTGAAGCAGTGTGCAGGAAGTGAGGCTGGCCTGCCTGAACCCAGGCCCAAAGAAATAGACTAGGTTTGAGAACTGAGATTAGTGGAAAGTCAAAATTACATTAAAGCTGGAAGAGAGGTTCTGACATACTAGCATAACTTGCAAAGATTTGTGGAAGAGGTTCTTACTATGTAGAAATTGATATGAGATGGCCACTTTGAGATGCTGTATGAACAGGGACTTTGTGAAAGACGATGCAGACCAGGAGGAGAAGAGGGGTCAAGAATTATGACTAGAAAAATCAGAAAAATCATGGCAATCTGAACTTGCCATTTTGAGGAAGACTTCCCACAGATTAAATGATAAAAGACAAAAAGTCTCATCTTTGTTATGTAAACTTTGAGGAAAATGAAGAGAGTAAGCAAGCACAAAGATGGAGCAAGCTGTCAGTCTTATGTTGACTTCTTAAAGTATACTACATGTTTGGTTTCATATGAATTCCAGACAAGAGAATGAAAAAGATAGAAATAAAGGTTGAGATGAGCACCTCCAATTAGTGGAGCAGAAGGAATAGCTAGATTCTTCTACCCCCAATAGGAAATCTGATGCTTGAGGATTGGGAGTTTGGGGGCTGTAAATTAAAGTGATTTGATGACTGTTGGCTGGGAGAGCTAGTTCCCCACAAGAAATTTTGTGTCCCCATTGCCCACAGCAACTTTCAGGACTGAAAAGCCTGCCTCTTGGCGCCAAAGCCTAGAGGCCAGCAAAGAAGATAGATGCCTGGCACCATGCACACCAGCTCCTTCCACTCCGGCCCCCAGAACTGCCATTGTAGCCCATGACCTCCATGGCCTAAGGGGCAAACCCAGATGGTGTTTCTAGCCTAGACAGGGCCAATCTCTTCTGGGTTTTTGTTTTTGTTTTATTTTTGTGAATACTGTGGCCCCGTCCAGCCCTTGAACACAGAGCCTCAAGCGCCTGGACCGCCTATCCTGGAACTTAACCACCAGAGCCAAAAAAATCTCTCCAAAGAGGTCGAAAATCGGTCGGACTGTCCTAAATGCCTTGCAAGGTTAGGGCATTGAAAAGACGGAGTACTTTAAGTCCCAAAGTCTGAATCCTTAGAGAAGAGCTACCAAGGGAGGTGAAACATCCTGGATGGAAACGCTGGGGTGTGACTGGGCTCCTCGGAGTTGCAGCGACAACTTTGATTTTTCAAATACCAGCGCATCCGTCTCTTTAAATCGCACAGCCCTCGGGGATCTGGGGAATTAGACTGGACCTGCCGACAAGATGCAGGCCATTGGAACGGGGCAAAAAGAAAAAGAAAAAGAAAAAGAAAAAGAAAGAAAGCGACATTATCAAGATCTCTGGTAGCCAAGGCCCTGACGGTGGGCCGCAGTGGACCTTCTGGGAAGAAGCGGCAGGAATCTTCTCTAGATTTTATCTAATAAACGGATACCAAAGTAGATTGATAAGGCGGAACCCATAGCCAGTCACAACACTGATCCATAGACTAAGGAAACAAAAGTTTGGGGTGTCGGTGCCGCACTTCAGGCTGTGCATGGGGTGACACGTGGCCCTGGGAGTGGGGGTGCGTCCTCGGGGATTTCCTTTCTAGCCTCCGCCGCGACTGTACAGCTCAGGGGGCAAGGCGGAGGGCGCTGAAGGGGGTTCTACTGCGGGGCTCTCCACCTGGTCGGCACTGGGCTGAGGGCTCCGAAAAGTCCAGGAAGTAGAGGAGGACACTCAGGCACTGCGGCCAGATCCCGGAGCACACGGGCTCACTTTCCCTGGGGATTGAAGCCCTGCGTGGCGCAAGAACCCCGGGTGCCGAGCTAGGGGAACCACGCAGCGAAGGAGGAAAGAGCGGATGGGGACTGACTTACCTGCCCGCAGCTGTCGCTGCCTCCGTTCTGTCCTGGTATCCGTGGGCACGGCAACCAGCAAAGGCAACTCGGCTTTGCTAAGTTTGGCCTCGCACCTCCAGAGAAGAGGCGCGAACCCGCAAAGGGAATGCGCGCGCGGTTCCTGGTGAGAGGTCCCCCTGAACTTGGGAAGGGCAACGCAATGAATTCTGATCGAGAAGTTAACATTTAAAGCACCCACGAAAAATCATAACGACTGTTAAAACCTCAAATTCTTGCTTTGATAGTCTCGTTACACCAGCCGGGCGGGCAATTCAGATCTACATGACTTCATCTTAAGGTCGCTAACTTCTTTCAGGAAGGGCTTTATAGCTACTGTATAAATAGGACAAATATAAATGTCTTTACTTCTAAACCACAGGGAATAAGAACTTTTACTAAAACGAAGAATCAGTGAAAGAGAATTAAAAATCAAAAGTTGAAAACTTTAATTACAGCACGGAGAAAAGTTTTAGCAATTGGTTTCCTTAAACAGGAATAACAAGCATACCAACACTCCTGCAGTCCATCGCACTTCATTTCAGTTTGGTGTAACCAAATAACCCGAACTCCCAAATAACAGTGCCCTTGGGACTCTGCCTCAAAAGGTCGGAACTCGTGTTTCAACAACAAAAGCAAAAAAACAAAAAAAAAAACTGTGAATAATGCTCTACGTTCTTTAAGACGTCATTTTGCAAAAGGACAAGGCATTGTCCCTCGACTTTAAATGGATACAGAATAATACTAAATTTTATTTGAATCTGTGCATCATCCTGTTGGGAAGACCACAGAAGTAATGACAGTAGCAGCAGTAGCACCGTCACAAAGGAGGTGGGGAAAAGTGGTAAAAATGCATGAACTTTTTTCAAAGAAAAATAAAGATAAATCAAAAATAAGTTTTACAGATATGTCTTTCCTGGCTTAGAAAAGTTAATTTTAACTGTGCTCCTGCTGTCTAAGGTGCAAAGCCGAGGCTAGGGGAGTGCGTGGCTGGAATCTGCATGCTGATAAGAGAAGGCTGATGTACTTACAGTGACAGAGGGCAGGCTGCGGGAGAAAAGCTGTTTGTGTTAGCCTGCGAGCTACCCAGGGCTGCAGTGAGAGCAGAAGGGAGGAGTGGGAGTGCCAGTCTGCGTACACCTTCACCGCGTCTCATTACATCTGCCAGCCTCTCTCTCCCTCTCTCTTTCATTTCCACATTCCCTTTGTTCCTGAAAAAAAAAAAATCTACACGTCACATCAGAGTCCCCAGATGCAGTCTACACCAAAGAAAAAAAAATGAATAATTCAATCAAACTGTGCATAGTCTCTAAGGCAATAAATCTATTGCACTTAAAGAAACGAAGGGTAATTACCACCATGGAATTAGAATAAGGCCAAAGACCAGAGATCTTTGGGTAAACTCCCTGGTCAGATAAAGTTTCATTTATTTAATCCTTTCGACATCTCAAATGAAAAGTCAGAGAAAGATATTTAACTTATGTTAGAAAGATATTCACTTCTTTTTAAAAACATTTTAGAAGGGGGTGAAGAGGAGAGAAAGCCTAGGGCGTACTACCCTGCTCAAAAGCCTCCCGAAGGCAGCAGCATAGAGCAAGCACAGACACGATCCAAGACAACGTGTCCGTGGAGGCTTCCAGGGTCCATTTCCACACACCCGCCCCCCACCCCGCCACTCTACCCTCCTCCACTCCCCTTTAATCAGAAGAGGATCGCACTCCACTCTCACCCACCGCCTCGTCATGAGGGAAGCTGGAATCTGGGAACTTACCTGCAGCACCAAGACTTAGCTAAGAGAAATCGCGCTTCCCTGCCACCAACAACATCCCATGCCATCCCCAAGCACCCCTCCAAAGTCCTGTAACCATCTACTTCTTCCATCTGCATAAGGGAAATTGTAAACGGGACTCCCCTCACCCCCCACGATTGAATGGAAGCTCTGTACTGTACCGACTTCTGGATTTGCCCTGGGTTGAGTTTAGGGAATGTCTGGAAAGAAAGAAAAAAAAAAAAAGAAAGAGAGAAAGAAAGGAAGGAAAAAAGGAGGGGGCCAGCTCAAGCCTTGTCCAAGTTAGTCAGAAGACTGTTAGGCAGGAAAGAGCCTACGGGAGAAACAGCTGGGATGCAGACTGGCTATGGAAATCTCAGTTCTAGGAACCATGTCCTTTCATCCAGGAGGTAAGACTGTGTGACTGTCGCACGTTTATTCTTTCGCTGTCTGTGTGTTTCTTCCCCACCCCCAAGGACCCCTCCCACTTGGGCCAGGCGGCATGCACCCCGGAGAAGGGCACAGCACGACGAAGGGCTATGTTTTTCCAGTCTCTCCACTCATAAATTGTGGATGTCACTGAAACGAGATTAGCAAATCTTCCACTCGCTGGCAGCAACCACCAAACCCTCTGTCCTTCTCCTGGTTGCGCACGGGTCGCGGCATCTCGGGGTTATGGAGTGGTCCGGGGCTGCCTGGCCTGTAGGTTCAGGTGATGCCGGGGAGACTCGCGGCGTCCCATACGGGTTCCGCCAAGGGTTTTCACCCCATCACCACCTCCCGTCGCCTTTGCGCGCGCGCATACACACACACGCCACACACCACACACACACACACATACGCGCGCGCGCGCGCGCGCGCGCGCACACACACACACACACACACACACACTATGCCATTCTGGCCGAACTCCTCATCTAAACTCAAATCCCTTAAACAGTCAATTCAGCCGGCTTGAGAGCAGCGGGAACAGTAGGATCATACGTGGATGAACCGCGAGGGTGCCAGCCGCCAGCTTGGCCGAGCTTTGTTTACGTGCCTAAGTCGCCACCTTGAGGTCGAGCAGAAGACTGCTCTTGGTTCCCGGCTGTCGAGATGAACCCAGCTAACACCAGCCCCGCAGCGTTGGCGACAGCCAGGGACCGCTTCAAAGGGAAGCAAACGGAGGGCGTCCCGCAAGAGGACTGGCCGCAAAGGCACAGCCTGCCCTCCGAGACCCGGGATGAGAAGAGTGAAGGTTAAAACTTCACACTAGCTGAAACCAATAACCAGGAACCAAGCGAAGGCGCACTCTCCCAGCAAAGTACACAGCTTCGGGCCAAAGAGTCTGCAGCCCCGAAACTTCAAGCACTAACTCCCAGGGAATTGGCGGAGGGTGAAGGCAGGTTTCAGAGGCTTAGCTTCTGCTCCGGTAATGTCGAGGACAGAGCTCCCTTTTGCCACGACCTCGGCTCAGCTCTGACTCCACACTCCCCGGGGCTCGTCTCCCGTTTGCTCTCCACTCTCCCGGCAGGAGACAAAGGGACTCAGGGGCGCGGCCAGTCCCGAGGTCACTAGCAGTGAGTAAGGAGGGGGCTCCTTGACGAGAACCGTGTGAGTGAGAGGGAAGCTTAGGCAACCCGGCCTTCTGCCGCGAAGGCTGGACACTGAGCTCTGTAGTCGCCCATTTCTCAGAAAATCAGGCCTTCTGATTGTTAACAATGGATTCGGCAAAATAATGATTGTTAATTATATCAGCGATTTTCACCGTTACCTCTATAGAAACCCTTTTTCACACACTGCTCTTTCTGCATTCGCGCTTTGCTTTATAAGGACACCAAGCTTAAGAATCCCCTAGCTAAATCCTGAAATAACTTGTGTTCTTCTTTGTTATGCCTGGACACTGCCTGCAAGGCTTGGGGACGTCCCCAAGGTCACTCCAAGTCCATCTTCCTTCTTGAACTGTGTCCTAAGGGTGCCTCTTCAGTCATTTCCCTTCTACTTGGGTGCATGGACATTGTTTAAATACAATGTTTTTTAAAAGGAGATTTTATCTCAAGAAAAAGGACACTCGGAAACTACCTTGTGTAATTGCAGGCCATAAATCATCCCATACTGACTCCAGCTGGGGTCTTTCAGTATTTGAGTCAGAATAATAATAATAATGATCATTATTAATAATAATAATAATAGAATAAAATTTAAAAAGAGAACCACAACCCTGTGCTAGTACTAAACAACAGGAAACATCTTTCCAAAAGAGAAGCAACAGGCCCCCAAGCCAGACCCCATTTCCCTGTTTCATGCCACAGCCTACCAAATTAACATTGGATTGCTCTTCCACTCATGTGGAAAGCTGAGTGTTATTGAATACAGTACTAAATTTTCCCAGGGAATCCCAATTATAGAAACACCTGTGTTAAGTAATGCTATTCTAATCCACTATGAAAACCTTAAGTATGTAATAGCCCTCAAATCATCTCATTTCTTAGTCACAGTGGGGTGGGCCAACCTCATGGAAGAACACTAGATTTGTATAATGCCCCCAGAGCCTTATCTCAGAGGGGCTTCGGTTTTACCATAGTAATCCTGGCAGTTCATCTTCTCTTAAATGGAAGGATAGACACAAAAAGCCTAATGTAACTGACAGAAACTAAGACTGGATAGAAACCTCATATAAAGAAAAATCAAATCAAAGGCCAATGACTATAAAACTGGAACACATGGCACACATGCAACTCCATGATTTTTAAATCAAAATCCTAACAACAAAAGAGAATTTCTCACTATTCTGTATATATGTTAAACTTTACTATACATAGAATTAGCAATGCCCAAATATAATGAAATAAAACCACTATAAAAGGAATGTGGTAGAAACCAGAAAATTATAAGCCTGATATTTTAAAATGACAGACCCTAATATTTTTCAAATGCTATCTGAAATATATTATTTATTAAAGAAACGATTATTTTATAGCTGAAGCCTGTCAAAACTAATGCCACTAAAAGATCCAGAAAAAAAGTGAAAGGTTTACCTGTCATCCAAATGTTTGTTTTACAATGATACATAGAATTACATTTCTAATGAAGTAATCTAGATAATTACATAGGTAAGGGTGAATATCATAAAAACCACAGATAGAAAAAATATAATAATGAATTATAGGATAATTCAACCACAGAAATAAACTTTATTTGCTAAAATTCAAAGTATCCCATACGATAGCATCCTTCTGATACATCGTGTTACCTTTTCACCATCAAGTAATATTGTTAAAGCATGTGCTTTCTCTCATATGTGCTTCTCTCTTCTCTCTGTTTAAAGAAACACCTCTTCCCAAATCTGAGGTTTACAACTCACTAAAATGACTACCATATCATTCATTATATATTTTAGCCATACCAGAAATATTCGATAAATCATATAGATTCATTCCAGTACCTAATAAAAGGGACACAATAATAGTGCTGTGAAACTGCTCATTGATAAATACCAAACAATAAAACAGTAATTTGCTAATATTACTAGTCTTCGAGTTTGATGATTTACATTAGAAATTTTATGCTTTATATATTTTATGTGTTAGCATTGTTTTTAAAAACTGAATTTGATTAAATTCTCTAATTTTAAAATTTGTTCCTGAAAAATCTTTCTTCGAAATCCACGACTGCTACTTTTAAAATTTCTAAATAATTTCTTGTGTATGTTTTTAAATATCAAAAATACATTGAAGACTTTTGCTTGTTTTCCACATTTTTATTCACATTTAAGTGTTTGCTGAGTGCCTAATATATGCAAAGCAAATTAAAAGTGTATTAACTAAAGAGACTTCTTTTATACTATTATAATTTAATAAATATTAATTTAAAACCTACTGTACATATACTGAAAATTAATTTTTACCAAATATGCCAACAGAAGTATTCTGTTCAATATAAGCATATTTGATAATTACATATGTTTCACTTTATTAGGCATATACTATTTAAATTACCCCCAGATATTCTTATTAATCAGCAAACTACACACGTCTAAGTTTTTCTGACTTACCAAAAGATATAGCCTAAAAAAGCTTTAATTAAAAAACAGAATCTATAGTTATAAATTAATTCTAAATAATGAATTTTATGCATTTTACTTTTAAATCGGTTCTAAAAGAAACTTCAAACCATATCTTCAAATTAGTCTTTAATGTAATTGCTACGCGAAATTATTATAACTTGCTAAGTTTTATGTCTTCAATATGTATCAAAATCATGTATATAAGATAAATATATTATCCACCTACAGTCAAACAAACAAATGAAAGCTAAAAAATGTCAATGTTTCAAGTATCTGGATTTTTGCTTTTATTTAAATAACTCGTTGAATTTTATCAAATTTTTTTAAGTTTTCATCAAGATGTTTTGCATTTGGTTTGAATATGTTATTTTTTAAACGAGGGGGGTGGGAAAACACATTAAGAATCTGCAACAATGCTCATCCTCGTGTTAATTCATGTCTGTTTAAGACAATAACAAAAAGCTTCACTTATTCACACTTAAACTTCTAGAATGGCAGACTTCTGAAGAAAATACTTAAATTCAAGAGCTCAGTATAGAAACCTTTTTACTTGTATACAATATGTTAACCTACTTTCAAAGTTGACGAAGTTTAGTACTAAACTGAATATTAAGCAAATAAGTGTTAACTATGTTCACTAGAATTAGCATATTTCAGATTACAGTTTATAAATTTTTAAGAGCATCAGCATCATGATATGGTTGCCATAGAAACTGCAACAATGTGTCATTTCAATTAATTTTATATGCAGTGATAAGGCCTAGTTCTACATCACTTCAATACAAGTTTGAAAAGCAAAGACTGAAAAGCAGTATAAATAACGAATAGTGAGTTTCCAATTTATACCAGTTTAGAAACTAATAAAGTATGAGGCTTTTTAAAAAGGAAAATGCACAATGCATTCCAAGTACACAGAAGAATAGCATTTAATAAAAGTTATAAAATGTTTTAAAATGAGTACATTCTGAAACAAGTTTTCATAAACAATCAAATACTTCTCTGACTATTCCAATCTCTTCTTACTTAGGTTTATTTATAGGTAACAAAACTTATTGGTTATTACATATTACTTAATAATCAAATTACAGATGCTTTCTCTGTTCTCAAGAGATAGGTACATTTGCTTTTACACTATAGATTCAAAAAACTAGTGCAGAATTTTAATATTTTTAAAGTAGTTATTGCAACATAAGCTTTTCATTAAGAGGGGACAATATAGGATTGCAAAAGCCTTCCTAGTATATCACTGCCAGAAATATCCCATTGACATTAATGACTCGATTACTGGACCAGGAAAAGCTTAAGAAAGTAGAGCACATATTTCCTAAAGAATAAATATGTCAAATGATTTGGAGCTCTAAGTTAATTGTTTCTTTGGTTAACAAATACCTTTTCTTTATATATTCTATCATTGCTCATTTCATTATAGAATATGCCCAAGAAAACTCTGAAAATGGTTTGAAAAGGGACCCTATGTTTAAGTCTGTATTTATTATGCATCTTCTTTAGGTATAATAAAGCCTTTGCTGTTAATAATTTCAATTAATTACTACAAAGCAATGTCCTCAAAATATCTATAAAAATATTATAATCCTAAAAGCAATTTTTAGAAAATAAATGAAGACAGTATGTGTACATTTTTTAAATGGTAAAGAAATAATCTAAAGAAAAAATAAACATATACAACTTCTTATTTTTGATAGGATTAAGAGGATTTCAAGAAGCATTTAAATCCCCAGTTTTCCTAACAATTAACAATGAAAAACAGATGTTTACAAAGCTGTTTCATATGCTGTCTTAAAAGACGATAAAAGATGGTTTGTGGATAGTGAGAACGAAGAGCCAGATAACTGCTTGCCGGGTGTATATTTAAAAGCATTTTCATTGGCTTAGTTATTGTTAATAGTGAAAGAAAACATTTTGTGCTGCACATACTGTATGACTGTGACTATAGAAAACTGCCATCATAAAGTCCTCAAAAACTCTTAAGATGTAATTTACAAAGATAATAATAACACAGAATTATTTCACTTCTCTGAATGATACACATTTGCATACCAGGACTGTGTACAATATACTCATAATGCACATTCATAATAACAAGGACTTCTTAACACTATAACTACAGCATATGATCTGTGCATTAGACTATCTATCATACAAGTTTTACTTATTGGTGTGACAGTGTAGTCTTACTAAGCCAGGTGTTAGTTGTTTACACAATTGAAAACCAACCACATTAACTACTACATCACCATTGTGAAAAAATATAATGGTAATATTGAAAATCATGTGACCCTTCAAGGCAATAACAGTACTATCTAGTAGTATCTATCTGATATTATATTGGAAAATGTCAAACAAGTATTTCAGAAGCTGTATGTTATAACCATGGGCCTACTTTACAAAAAAAAAAAAAAAACTGGTGTTTAATTGTTTTTGATAGTCTTCCTTGAAACGAGAACCATGCTAGGCACTTTTAAAATGTTCAATTTTTTTAAATATTAGTTTGGGTACTTTTATTTTTGAAAATAAATCTTAACGAATCTTCTTTATGAAGGCTTTAACTCCTGCCTGCATCTCTGTTACTGTGTATTGGTATCCACTATAGATACTAGGTAAATTCTAATTTTGGTTATTGTCATGTTGTGTCTTGTTCTTATTCAGCAGAGAATAAACACATTCTAATAAAAAACAGAAATATGGTATTTCAATTGTCCACATGGGTTATTTTCTAAATTTACTATTGGTATATTTTATATATAGTCAAAGCGGAAAAAGGTATTTTTGAAACAAAGAGAGGAGACAGGTACAATATTGCAACAGGTACAATATGTAACAGTATCTGGATTGGCACAAACTGAGCAAAAATATCTAATAGAAAAAATTTCTGAATATATTAAAACATTTCTTAAAATTAAAATTTTATTTAATATAAAAAATGCAACAGAATATAATTATTTGTCCTTAAAATTTTATTAAATATTCAATAATCTAGAGGCATTTGTTTATGTAAATATTATAATTAAAATTGAATGTATTTTACTGTGAAGCTTCAATTCTCTCCCACATTATAATATAGTATGAAATACATTCATGTATTAGATTTCATTCAATTAAAAAAAATTTTTTAATGTAAGTCTATTTAGTGGTTACCAGAGTAAAAGGGGAGGAGGGAGGTAAATAGGGGCAAAAGTGGTCAAACATGGTGACAGAAAGAGATTTGACTTTGGGTGGTAAATACACAATGCAATATACATATATGTATTATTGAATTGTACCTTAAAACCTATATAATTTTATTAATCAATGTCACTCCAATACATTTAATTTAAAAATAAAAAATAAAACAGAGTATGCAACAGGAAAAAATGTAAGTTATTATGTAATAATATTACATAATATTATAGTTATTTACATGAACATTACGATACATACTAGAAGCATGACACTTTAAATACAAGGAACAAAGAAACTGCTTAAACCAGCAACATTTTGTTTCTTGATATTATGCTAAAAGATTGTTAAAATCACCAACAGATTTCTATTATCTTACCCTTAAACTCATGTTTAATATACTATACGACAGAGAGAAATCTTTAAAATGACTTCAGTTTTCAAAATAAATACCGATGAAAATCTCTTATTTTAAGTTTCATGAGTGAGATGTTTTTGCCCTCATTCTTTTTAAAATAGTTTTTATAGAATAACATTTTATCCATATTGTTGAAGAAATAATTTTGCAAATCAATAAGAGACTTAATTCTTTCACTGATATTTTCTTATGACTATACATTATCTATCTGGACAGGATGGAGAAAACTGCAAGGCCTTCCTGGGTGACAGAAAGCAGAATATACTATAATAACTAGCAGTGGAAAACTCTTTAAGTGTAAGATATACTGAAGATTTTCACAAAATCAAGGAATTACATTTAATATCAATAAAACTATATGTATATGTGTATGGGATAGATAATAAAACATAATTAACTTTTAATTTTTAATCTTTTGACATAGAACTTGAGCAATTTTGTGACTTTTCCAAATACGGGAATACTAAAATGAAGTACCAATTAGGGTACTTCAGGGTACACACTATATACAAGGTTTGCTCTTTTTTTTAATTCATTAACCATTTTTTGCCATAATTTTATTTGAGCCAGTTTAGTTGTGACTATCACAATTTTGTGGACTTATTCTTATTTTAAATATATTTCTCACTGTTTCACAAATTATTTCTGTATAGTTATTAAAAATACTATTTCCTTTTTATCATTTGATAAATCTGAGCACCTAAAATGTGAACTTTCTCATTCTTCTTTCATTTGTGTCCTTATATTTGGAATAGCATGCAATCTAAATTTTTTTTCTACCAATATGAACAATAGTTCATCTTGGAATCTTAAATAAGATGTGTCCTGAAATTAGTAAACTTGTTTTTGATCAGTTTTCAATTAGTAGTTCACAAAGTTACACAATGGCAAATATTCTCTCTAGTTACAAAGGAGTGCTCATGTACTACTTACAACTATTTTGTGGTGTTCTTAAGTAGACTGAAATTCCTAAAATGAGAGAACTAAGAACAATTTATCTAAGCTACATCCAAATGGTCAAGACATGAGTGCTAAGACATAAGAACAGTAAAAATAATCATGGTATTTGGATTCCATAGAACATACAATTCACAATCATCACAAGTCATTCCAATAGATGCAGACACATTAAAATGTAGGGCCATTCAAATATCACAAAATACAACCTGGAAGTTTTCCAGATGGTATAGGGTTATACATAAAGATGACTTAGAGAGTATCAGATTGTTTTAATATTACAGTTTTGATTTCATTGACTATGTATAGACTCTACCCTAAATAAGAGGCCAGCATATAGTTTAATAAACAAATTTCTAAAATAATTTATACAAATCATTCAACTGCAGTTTTTTTAGATTACCAAGTTTATAGTACCTTTTAATACATCTATTAATAAACCTGCAATTTAAGTCATTTCTACTTCCTAAATACTACTTCTACATTTAATACTGAGAAAATTAAATCATCTTATAGTAGACATTCTAAGAATGCCTATACACAAAGATTCCCATAAAATTCAATCAGAAAGAATGACAGCCATCTCGACATTTTTTTAAATTCAGTATGAAACTATCTCATGTGACCTTTTTTGTCCATGATCTGATTATTTTTAGGTCTAGGAATATGTTCACTTATTTATGAAAATCACTGAAAGGAGTATTGCCAGGTCATCTTTACCTACTTTGCTTTTCATTCTAAATTAATTTTAATTTTTGATAATAATGCTTGCAGAAGGTAAAAACTAAAAATTTCCTAAAAAGCTTATATTATAAAACAATGGATTTCTGCCATACCTTTCCCCACCCCATTTATATGACCCAAAGGCAATCACATTTAAGTCTTCTCAGTGTTTCTTTTGGTATTTAACTGCACATTTCTAACTAATGTGCTTACAAATAGATTTCAAGTTTTGTACATAAACTGATTTTTAATTTAAAAATTTTAGTCATTATTTAGTCATTATTTAGTCATCTTCTTGTTTTGGCAGGTGAGTATTTAATTCTTATATATCATCTCTCTCATCCTTCCAATTATGTAACAGCTCTTCGCTAAATCAAGTCAATGCTTACATTATTGCACAAAGTAAATTTTATTCATTGCTAAGCCAAGTAGTTTACCACAAATACATGTCATTTCTTTTGTAATTTTTTGTTTATTCTTATTAAAAGCCTTGTTTAAGATAAAAATTATTCTTGGAAACTGTAATGGTCAATTTTATGTGTTGATGTCGCTGGGCCACATTATTCTGGATGTTCTGTAAGGATGTTTTTGTATAAGATTACCATTTAAATTGATAGAATCTGAGTAAAACAAATTGTCCTTCAAAATGTGTAATTTGTTGAAGACCTGAATAGAACATAAGGATGCATGAGAAGTAAATTTCAGTTGTTGCATATCTGAACATTTATCTACCTCATGACATTCAATTGATAGTTTGATTAGGTATAGAATTCTAGGTTGAAATTTCTCCTTGAAAATTTTTGAGCATTGCTTTATTGCACTCTAGACTTCAGTGTTGATACTGAGATGTCTGCTTCCTGATTCTACATGAATTTTTTTTTTCTCTCTCCCTATGGAAACTTTTGAGATCTTATCTCTATCATCATCATTTTAAAATTTTACAAAAATGTATCTTGGTGTGGACCTTTTTTCATTAATTGTCCTGTGTACCTGGATGCTCTTTCAATCTAAAAAGTCATGCCCTTCAGTTCTGGGCACTTTTCCTATATTATTTCTTTTTCTTTACTACTCTTTTTTCTATTCTTGTCTGGAATGCCTATTAGTCAGATGTTGGAACTAAAATGATTTTTTTTAAATGCTTACTTTCTATTTACTGTCCATTTCTTTCAAAATTTTCTACTTTCTGGATGCTTCTGAGAAAGTTTTCTTCTAATAAAAGGCCAGAGCTTCCTGAAGAAAAGCTCTTTTGTCACTGCACCTCCCAGTTTTCCATTTTTAAATGTGGCTGTGATGCCTGGAGTGGTAAGAACCATCTTACAATCATGAGGCAATACAAAAATGAAAGGTAGCTCAAAAATTCAAAACAAGTAGAACTGCTTCTGGCACATATCAAGTACTCCATAAACATTTGAAAATGAATAAGTATTCAATGAATAATTAGGGCGGTAGGGCAAAAATACAGAAAGAGTCTAAGACTAGTAACAACACTGCACTGCTATAACAGTCCTAAACTTCTAAACTCCAGACTTATTACATGAAATAAGTAACTGTTTTCATTGCTTAAGACATTGCAGCCAAAAACATTCCTTACCATTAAAGATATACAATAAGTATTCAGTTAGTGGTAGATAGTATTAGCCTTATTCTAGATGTCATGTTATTTAAGTCTACTATTAGTCTCATTCTGTATACATAATAACAATTTTATAATACTTGCAGCTCTCATCTGTGAGTTCTCCACATCTCTCTGAACTTGTAGAGCCTGAACTGCGCACCATTTCTAGAAAAAGTTTGATCTGTGCTTTCACAAATATCACAATGGGAAGATTTGGCCACTGATTCATTTTTCATACAATGTTGTTTATGCTTAATCGCAGCTGTTTGTTTAACAACTAAGTCACTTTGATGGTCATGTTTAACTTACTATATCTGATCTCTGGATTATTACCCTTTTCAAATTAATGTTGTTAGTTTTAAAAACAATGAGCATTATTATATTCGTTATAACTAGTGGGATAATATTGAGATTATTAAGAAAAAGTTAATAAAACTAAACTTCCCATTTTCATCTCCCTAAGATAAGCAAAGTTAATAGCCTCCATATATTTTTCATAAGTATCTTCATGTTTATTCAAATATATATACATATGTGTATATTGAAGATATAGCCTATATTTGTTAGAAAAATGAGATAATGCTATTTACATTATTTGCAACTTTCCCTCAAATTTATATAAAATACATTCATTCTGTTAATAGCTGCATATATTATAGTCGGGTATTCTATAATTATTTATAGTCCTACACCTAATGACCATACAAATTATTT
This sequence comes from Rousettus aegyptiacus, assembly GCF_014176215.1. Classification (NCBI taxonomy): domain Eukaryota; kingdom Metazoa; phylum Chordata; class Mammalia; order Chiroptera; family Pteropodidae; genus Rousettus; species Rousettus aegyptiacus. The sequence continues at coordinate 88,171,347 of NW_023416308.1, forward strand.
GTTACTTTTTATTACCATAAAAATGTTTCAATAATTATCTTTTATTATTGTTGTTTTTGTTGCTCTGTTTGATTTCCAAAACTAAACTATTAGATTTTTAAATGTATATTTTAATTTAATAGTTACTATCTGATAACTTTCAAAAAATGTTGTAGCAATTTACCCTCCCATTAGGATTCCATCATTCTTTCAACACTGAACATTATCACTCTTTTCTATTTCTGTCAATATGATAACAAATAGATTATCATTGATGTTTAATTTTATTTCTCTTATTATCTTTTTATATGTTTATTGGCTATTTATGTTTTTTCTTCTGTAAACTATTTATAATCTATGGCAGACAATGTCAATTGCCTACTCATTAGCCACGCCCACCTTAAAAAAGAAAAATATTTTTCAATGTTTGAAATTCATCTGATTCCATATGTACATCTTTAGCTCCAATGGATGAATAATGATTAGTCTAAGATAATTAATTCATCCTTCATTAATTTATTCATGTAATAAATATTTACTGAGCACCTAGTGCATACCACAATGAACAAAGTCATTGCCTTCATAGAGTTAATCTTCTAGAGTAAAAAGATACACAGGCTAATAAATAAATATATAACATGTCAGGAGATGGTAAGAGCTGTATGAAGAAAAAAATCAGAATAAGAACACGCCAGGGATAAAAATGAGGGAGTTTAATATTTTATATAGGGTAGTCAAGAAAGCCCTCTCTGATGACAAATAACACTATACCACTTCACAGGTAATGCAGGTACCCTATAACTGGGTATTCTTCATTTCTACCTCTGTCCCTTTTAACAATGCTGTCATTCATTTCATTTATCCATAAGCTACAAAAACCCAATACATTGTTGCTATTATTATTTTAAATGAACAGTTATCTATGAGATCCTTTCAGAATTAGAAAAGTAAAAGTTTTCATTTTACCTTCATTTAATCCTTCTCTAACAGACTTTCTTTATGTAGGTCCAAGATTCTGACCATTTTCTGACTATTTTCCCTTTCCGTGAAGAATTTATTTTAACATATCTCGTAAGACAGGCCTACTGGCAATAAATTTCCTTGCACTTAGGAGTGACCAATATGATGGAATCCTAGTCCATGGAATGGGAACAAAAGTAATGCACACCTTTTCCACATATTGCCTATAGGAGTTGCTAGCTCCTACCCCTAGCAACTTCTCTTGCATAGTCCTCTATGTCTCTCTATTATAGCAACCTTAGAAGCCACATGTTAAATATGGCAGGGCCAAAATAATGAAAGAAGCTTGAGCACCTAAATCTCCGCTTGGTTGAAAGCCACCCACTAATACAGAACACCTGTTTTGGATTACCCTGAAAAAGAAAGAAGTAACTACTGTGCTAAACCACTGGCAAATGGAGTTTCTCTGTTAAACCAGCATGACCCTAATACATTATTCAATAACGTTTTGTAATATTATCTTCAAAGACTCTTGCACATCTTCTGTTAGATTTATTCTTAGGTATTTATATATTTCTACTATTATAATTAGTCTTATATTGCATTTCTAATGTCTTGCTGCTAGTTTATAAAATGCAATTTTTATAATTCTGTATACAGCAATATTGATAAATTCTCTTAATTATACTAATGTATCTATAAATTAATTTTGGTTTTCAAAGTAGATAATCATATTATCCACAATGATCCTTTGACATCTCAGTTTTCTCCCTCTCTATACCGCTAGACTCTGAATTTTTTTCTGTATATCTCAAATTCGTATTCTTTTGCTTTTTTTTCTTCTCCAAAACTAAAAATTGGTCATTAAAAAAAAGAGGAAGAAAGGCCAGAGCCACAGTCAGGGCCCAGGAAAGGGACTCCCTCACTGCCCACTTCTCTCTCTCCTTCCCCAGTTCCCCATGGCCTCCTGGGGGGAGGGGGAGCCGGTGTAAAAGAGTTTATAGACAGCCTCCACACAGCATCCATATCTTATTTTTGATCATAAAGGGAATGCTTTTACTCTTGCAAAATTAAATGTGATATTTAAAGTAGGATTTTTGGTAGTATTTTATTATCTCGAATTAAAGAGATACCCTTCTATTCCAGATTTGTCATGTTTGTTTGTTTGTTTGTTTGTTTTTAACATAAATGAATTTAGAACTTTATCATGCAATTTCCACCATTTATTGAGCTGCTCATGCGATCTTTCTCATAATCTTTTATTGTATTGAATTATTGGAGGACAAATTGCTAATTATCACCCTATATCCATTCTTCCTTCTTTCCTTTAGGACCACCTTCAGTTTTAACAGTGCTTTTGATTGTCCAACAAGGCCAAAAAGGTGAGAAGACTTTCTTGATTAAAAAAAAAAAAATTAGGTTGTCTAAGCTCAGGGTTCCTCTTCTACACTGCAACCTACTGTACATTCATACATCACCTGACTCTCATCATGTCACCCTGTTGGAATTTGGGCTTCAGACACCAACACAAGAAAATGGCGATCAGCTACTGATGTTGCTGAGAGTTATAAACCATCCTTTGTCTGATCTATATAGTTTCATGTATTCTGCCAGTATCCATTAAAGTGTAACAGGCTAACTTGTTCACCTGCAAGCAGAATTAAATATCGGACCCTTAATAGTTCTTGACAATCCTCTAAGAGATTTCATGCATGATATAGATGCTTTATTTTATTTTTATTTATTTTTGTTTTATTTTATTTTTTAAAGCCTACAGCACCTGGTCTTCCTAGGTGGTCGGTCTTCCATCCAAGTACTAACCAGGCCCGACCCTGCTTAGCTTCTGAGATTAGACAAAATTAGGTGTGTTCAGGGTGCCATGGCCATAGTAGATGTTTTTAAATTTCCAAATATATGATTTTTTCTAGTTATATTTTTCTTATTGATTTCTAATTTAATTACATTGGAATCAGAAAATAAAATATTAATTTAAAATTTAAGATTATTTTCTGGCCTTGTATATGCTCAATTTTGAAATACATTCCATTTGCCTTTTGAAAAAAATAAGTATTATCCAATTATTGGGTAAAACATATGTCCAGTCGATTGGACCTATTAATTGTCCTCTTCAAATTTCCTGTATCATTATTACATTTGGTCTGCTTGATGAATTACTGAAAGAGGTGTGTTAAAATCTTTTATCAATTTATCCATTAAGTGTTGTGTACTTTGCATTTACATGTTGAAGCCATGCTACTCAATGGGTAGATGTTTAAGATAGTAATATGTTATTAGCATTTCATTCTGTTTTTTATTATGTAGTTACTCTCTTTATCTCTAAAAAATTTTTTTGCTTAGTTTATTCTGTTAATAAAGTTACATTGCCTTTCTTGCTGATAGTATTTGCCTGGTATATTTTTAAATATTCTGTTTTTTAACCTATCTCTCTATGTTTTAAAAATATCTCCTATAAGTCCAACATACATAGTTGAGATTTTCTTTGTTTAATCTAGTATAATATTTGCCTTTAAATGATGAGTTTAATACATTTATATTTAATATGATTGCATCTATATTTGTGCTTATTTGTACAATCATATTGTGTTTTGTTTGTCCTGCTTTTTCTGTTTCTTCTTTTTCTTCTCTCATTTTTTTGTTTGAGATTCATTGAGTGACTGTCTACCAGTTTGGAAGTTTGTATAAACTAGGATTAGTACTAGGTGCTAATAATCTTTCTAATATAACACAAAAGAACACAAATAACAGTGGCTTAAACAAAGTGGAAATTTATTTCTCTTTCATTTAAAAGACTTCAGAGATAGTCCAGAGCTGGTATAGATTCTTTAACATAATCAAGAACCTGCATTCCTTCTATCTCTCTGAGCCAAAAATGAGAGAAAATATTTCTAAAAGACACATCTGATAAAAGATCGTTATTCAAAATATACAAAGGACTCTTAAAACTCATCAATAAGAAACAACCTGATTTAAAAATGGCTAAAGATCTTCACAGACAGCTCATAGAAGATCTACAGATAGTAAATAAGCATATGAAACATCAGGTTATCAGGAAAATTCAAATTAAAAGAACAATGAGATACCACTATATACCTATTCGATTAGCCAAAATCCAAAAATACTGACATCACCAAATGCTGACTTTCATTCATTGCTTCTGGGAATGCAAAAACAGTTTAGCCACTGTTGGAAGACAGTTTGGCAGTTTCTTATAAAACTAAACATACTCATCATATGATCCTACAATTATACTTCTTGGTATTTACCCACAGGAGTTGAAAACTTATGTCTACAAAAAAAAAAAAAAAAACCAGAACATGAATGTTTATAGAGGCTTTATTCATAATTGCCAAAACTTGGAAGCAATCAATATGTCCTTCAGTAGGTAAATGGATAAAGAAATTGTGGTACATCCAGATAATGGAATATTCTTCAGTGTTAAAAAGAAATGAGCTATCAAGCCATGAAAAGACATGGAGGATATGTCTTAAATGTACATTACTAAGTGAAAGAAGCCAATCTGAAAGACTACATACTGTGTAATCGAAATTATATGACATTATGGAGAAGGCAAGACTGTGGAGACAGTAAGAAGATCAGTTGTTGCCAGGGGTTAGAATCAGGGGAAGGGGAAGAGAATAAGCAGATCAAAGAGGACTTTAAAGGGCCCAAATTATATGAATCTGTGGCCCTACCAGACATAAAAGATGAACTCACTGATATAAAAAAAGAACCACAGAGAGATTATGGAAACAAAATTATCATACTTAAAATTTAAAATTCATTTAGGCTCAGCTAGAAAGCTAAAGCTGAAGTTTTCTAGACAATAGCTCAGAAAGAGAAAGGGGTGGAAAATATGAGGGGTTGAGATACAGAATATTAAAATCTAATGTAAATCCAATTATGAGTTCAGATAGAAGACAGACAAAGAGGTTGGACAAAAGCAATATGTGAAGAGAATTTTCCAAAATTAGTGAAAGATATCAATATACAGACTCGGGAAATTCATCAAATCCTATGGAAACAAATAAAATATACCTACAATTGGACACACTGTAGTGAAACTTCAGAGCACAAAAGACAAAGAACTTAAGAACAACACTGGAGAAACATGGATTACCTATCAAGAACAGTTAGACTAATAGCTGTTTCATGGTCATAGACACAGGAAGACCAGAGATATAATATGTTTGACAATAATTATAAATATTAATTTGCAAATCCAATGAAATTATCTTTAAAGAGCAAGGACAAAAATATATTTTTCAGACAAATAAAAATGAGCAAGTTTGTAACTAGCTACCGTTGGTAGAGGAAATTTTAAGGGATTCATTTCAGGAGGTGGTAAAGTGATACAAGAGGAAAGGTTTGCAATGCAAGAAAGAATGAGCAACAAAAAAATTGGTTAAAATGTGGATCAATCTAAATAAATACTAAGTATAAACATTAATAATGTATAAGCTATACAGATAAAAACTATCCATAGAATTAAGATATTGATTAAAAGTTAGAGAGTGTCAATCAAAGTTCAAGTGTTTTAAGTCCATATATTGTTTGAGAGAAGGATAAATTAGATTGATTTTCTTTAGATTTTATATGTTAATTACAAAAATAAAATAAAATAAAATAGAATGTATAACTTCATGGGAGATGTAAATGGGCCAGAAACAGCACTCTTTAGGGCAGTGAAAATTATATGATACTATAATGAAGATATTTTTTAAAAACCTAATAAAACAAGTATAAAATTCTGTAACTATGCTAATAGATGTTAACTAGATATTGTGTCAATCATTTTGCAATATATACAAATATCAAACCATTACATTGTACACCTTAAACTAATATACAATACAATGTTGTATGTCAATTATACCTCAATTTCATATATTTACACATATATATCCCAATTATATATTCCAATTTTTTGCCGATGGGCTTTGTATGTGTTGGTTGGGGCACGCCTTCAAAATTTAGCCAGTCAGTTTACAATTCTGCCTTACTCCTCACTTTCTACTTGCACACAGCCTAAACATCAGCCAGAGGTGATTGTGTAGGGCCTTTAGGAGTCTTTTCTGAGAATGAGCTCAGCTTTGTGAATGTACTTGTCCTTCTAGATTCCCAGGAATATGTGGGGGCTTTTCAAGATGCTTATTTCCCAAAACATCTCATTCCTTAATCTTCACTTCAACTTTTGGGTTAGTTTATTGCTTGCCCTAACTTCATTGGTGAATTCTATCAAACATCTTTTTTCTCTCTGTATTTCATTTTGGAGAGTTTCTATTACTGTCATCGAGTTCATTAATGTTTTATTCAGGAAAGTCTAATATGTTAATATTATACAGTGGATTTTTTACAAATCTCAGACGTAGTTTTCACCTCTAGTGGTAGGATTTATGCCTTTTTTTATACCTTCTATGTCTCTGTTCAATCTTTCCTCTAGCTTTTTGAACATACGGAATACCATCATATTAACTGTTTAATGTTGTTTTCTAGTAATTCATTTCTAGAGAACTCTCATGATCTAAAGAGGGTCCATCTTGAATCTACAGTTGGTGTCATTTTTAGTCTGTTTCAATTGATTGATTTTTCACTTCTTATTCCCTAGAGTTGTACTCTCCTGCTATTTTTGCATCCCTGCTAAATTTTCATTGGCTGCCAGATAGCATGAATTTTCACCTTTATTGGTACTGGATATTTTTGTATTCCTACAAATATCCTTGAGCTTTATTCTAAGAAATAGTGAAGTGACCTGAAAATAGTTCGATCCTTTTGGGTCTTGTAAGTTTCACTACGTAGAACTAGAGCAGCATATAGTCTAAAGCTAATTTTGCCCCACTGATGAGGCCACTCTCTTCTGAGTTTACTACCTGATTCCCTATGAATTATGAGATTTTTCTACTCTAGCTGGTAAAAATCGGAACTAGTCTCATCCCTGTTTGATCATTGAATATTGTTCCTTCTAACCTTTTAGAACGGGTCCTTTCTTTGGTCTAGAGAGGTTTCCTCACTGACATACATGCACTGATCACCATGAAAATGTAGATTCAAGATGGACCCTCTTTAGATCACGAGAGTTCTCTAGGAAGAGCTTTAAATCAGCTTTCTTCACAGTGACTCCTTGATTGAAACAAGGTCAGAGTTTTTCCAAGATATGGGAAAGTATGGGTCCTTGCGGTTTTGGTTTAGAAAGCAAATCATTTATTTGTTTTTACTCTAACTGAAACTAGAGATTGGAGGTCACTCCCATTTTCATGACCTTGCTCAGGGTTAGCTGGTACAATCCTAATACCCATCAGAACAGTACTGTCTGAGAATTGTTTCTGCAAGTAACTTATTAGCTAGTCAGAGTTCATAGGACAGGGGAGATAGACCGTAAAAAGAAAGAAAAAGAGGCAACAATAGAAAACAAGGGAAAAACTAGAGATGCTCAGTTATGTTTGTTTTAGACCTTTTACAAAGGAAAGCAAATTAAGGAATGTTAGAGACACATTTCCAATATGTTAATGAGAATTTATTTACAGTCAAGAGAGAGGCAACCAAAACATCAGAGGAAAAAAATCATTTTATCCTTGATCTGAGACTAACTTTTTAATATATAACTTTAATTACAAAAGTAATAAATTTTAAAAATAAAACAAGTATAGAGAAGAAAAAGACAGCATCCAAGATAACTATTATTAACCTTTTGGATTATATCTCTCTGTTTCTTCTATGCATTTTTAACTTAGATATATCTACTCCCTCATTATCTAGTTCTGGAGTCCTAAAGAATATTTCCCCATTTACTTCCCTCCTCAAATTCATTCTCATTCTCTTGCTCATGTGTGCTCACGCTCGCTCTCTCTCTCTCTCTCTCTCTTTCTCTCTCTCTCTCTCCTCTCAAAAACAAAAACAAAGACAAAAAAATAACAAGAACAATAAAAACCTTTGGTAAGCAGATAGACCTCACTGAAGACATATTGGTATGCTTTCTCTACAAATAAATAATTTAGAATCTGCCTTAGACATTTTTATTCTCCCAAACTCCTCTTTAATATAGCCTGCCCCAACTTCCTATGTAGCTCCCCCTTCCTGGCTCTGCTTTTACTCTTCCCTCCCTGTAGTGCTCTGTTCTAGCTCCCACATTCAAACTTACATACACAAACTCATCATGGAGATCAACAAAACAAAGGGCAGTTTACCAACTTGTGAACTTGAACATCCAGCTTGGGGTCTTAAGCCTCACTTGGAGTAGCTTATTAAGGTGTTTTCTCCAAATAAGTACTATAGGACTCTCCCCAAAAGGTGTTTTGGTAAATAATATTTTCTCCATATTATTACACATATACATTCTCATTCACACATGCATTATTTTTCTTTTATGAAGTTAGTATTATCCTATTTATAAAGTTTTACATCTTACTTTTGCAGTCTACTTAATATAGTGAGCATTTTTCATTTTATTATAGATTCTTCATAAATACTATTTTATAGCTACATAAAATTCCATCATACAATAAACCACAATGTTATGCATTAGGTTGAATTGCCCTACTATTGGGCAATTAGAGTGTTTTCCCATAATAATTAATGCTATGATAAGTATCCTTGTACACAAATCTTTGATGTTATCTCTGGCTAATATTTTAAGCCCTATTCCTAGATGTAGGATTAAACTAGGTCAAATTGTATAAATAATAATAAAAATAATACTTTCCATAAAAACTGCACCAAATACCTGGTATTTCAGGAGTATCTCTATCTTAACATATCCTGGACAGTATTATTGTTACTAAAAACCTGAGACTCAACAAATAGTATTTCATAATTATTTGATTGCTGGTGAGAATAACTAATTTTTCATTTTCATTCACTATATATATTCTTAGTTGTGTGCGTAATTCTTCTAATGATGTCCTGTGCCCAGTTTTTTGATTAGTATTATTTTCAAAATAAGGATCCTAATCCTTTGTTTTTCATATTTGCTGCAAACACTTTATGGCAATTTTCGATTTATCTTTTAATTTAAGGACTGGGGGGAGGGGGGAGGGCATACAGAAGCTTTAACTTTTAATGTAATCCAGGCAGTCCCATCTATTTTTTTATATTTAAATAGTCCCTTAAGGCCAGAAGCAACTAGACGTTTCTTCATCACGTTAAACATAATAAAAACTATCTTTATTCTAAAACTCTACCCCAAATGTAAATGTCATGGTTCACAATATTAAAGCAGATAAACAAATACAAGTGTATCTGTATATTTCCTCATCATTATAGAATCAAAAAAATTTAAAACCCATATTCTAACAGTAGACCAGAAGTATTATCTTTATATATTATGAGAAAAACACTAACAATTCTATCCTAGATACTAACATCTTCCTCCAATTCAAGTATTATTAAATTCATGCCCATGGCATAGTGTCAAGATAACCTATTTTAGGATAACTTTTGGTCCTAAAAATAAGTAAGTTCATGTAATATTCTTTTTTTTTTTTTTTCACCTACAGCACCTAATGTTCTTAGGTAGTTTCCCATCCAAGTATTAACCAGGCCCAACCCTGCTTAGCAGCCAAGATCAGACAGGGTAGGGCATGTTCAGGGTAGCACAGCTCATGTAATTTTCTATGCTAGAAAAGTAATTAATTGTCCTAGCTGAGCATTACTCTTTATTTTTTACCAAACCATGTACCTGACTTGTTTTCAACATAGTGAGTGTGTATATCACTTCTAACACAGTACATAAGTCCTACATTACAGAACCATTAATCAATGCCCCCAAATCCCTTTCTATTCAGTTTTGCCAAATTTAAAAAATCAGGATTTAATATTTAAGGCCATGACTTCTGTACCATAGGAAAAATAAAATATATGACAATCCTCTAAAAATAAAATACTTTCTAACCTCATAAAAGAACAGATATACTATTTACAACAAAATTTTAAATCTTTACATAATTGTATTATATATTCAAAATGTCAAAAGTCTTATTATTTATGCTGCCATATATAATCGACAAGTAGTAAAAGAATGGCCTTGATGAAACTAAAAAATATAGCACTTGCTTAAGTTCATTTACCACTTCAAAGTCATAGAGCTTCCCAAAAATCAACCATTTTTCTATATGTAATTCACCACAGGAAAATGATCTTTAAAATTATATTCTCTAAAGAGTTCATCATGAATAAAAAGAAAATTTTCATCAATAAGTATTATTTCCACAGATCTCCCGCACTGTTATTTTAAGACAGGTTGAACAAAGGTAAATTCTGCATTTTACACTTACCAAATCTAGAGATAAAGGTAAAATTCTATCCAACACAAAAATAAGCAAAATTTACTTTAAATATTAAGACCTAGTAATCTAATAAGTCTCCTAACTAGAAAAACTAGAATGTAAATTTAATATAGAATAAAATGTGGAAAAAATCACATCTGAGTGGAATATTTTCAACCCCAAAATAAATCAATATGCATTTTAGTTCCACTTTAATGTATCTATTGTATAAGTAAGAGCTTCAGAGAAAGGCCACCATTATTACCCAAAGGCAAAAGAGATATTTAGCCCCTTCAAGTAGCTGTGGTTCTACTGTTCTAAGAACATGTGATGTCTGAATTCTACTTGGGAAGCACTGTGGTCTCTAAGGTGATATTTAGAAAGGAACGGAATCCAACAATAACTACACAGTCATTTAGTTTTACTTTATGGTTTACTGTTTGTTGTTTTAATGTTTAAAAAGGGAACATTTTGGAACACACCACTGATTATAAACAAAAATGTATGCTAATCTGTGTATTTAAAACCTAAATGTAACTCTAACCACAAATGGTGGTTAGACAAATGGTAATAACCAGATCTTTATTTCACCCTTTAGTTCTGGTCTCAGTTCTGCTACTAATTAGATCATTAGACATATAACTTTGAATGAGTCATCTAACCTCTGTGACCTTAAACTTCCTAATATATAAAATGAAGATTTTAGACTAGATGATTTCAAATGAACTTCTAGACATAATATGATAATCTTAAAACTATACTCCATTCACTTCTAAACATTCACTGAACATCCATTATATTCTAGGCACCAGACTAAATGTTGACTATCAAAAATCAATTCTACCATTTATTGAAGATTTATATGATGGGCACTGTAATAAATGTTTTACATACTCTTTCTCATTTATTTTAATCTCCACAGTAGTTTTTGGAAAATATGTTATTATAGCCTATTTTATAGCCAAAAAATCGAAAGCTAAAGTGTTTCAATAATAACTAGTTAGTATAAGAGCCAAGATTCAAACTCAGGAAGCTCTGACTCCCAATCCCATGTTTAACCAGAGCATCATGCTGCCACCAAGGAGCTTATGGCCCAATATTTCTCAAAATGTAATGCTCAAATCACCTGCATCAGAATTACTTGGGGCATTTTATTAGAACACAGATACTTGGGCTCTATTTAGGTTCTAGTGAAAACAATTACCTCTGCAGCAGAGCCTCTATTTTAAAGAAGTAATTCTGCTTAACTGATATCTACGCACACTAATTCTGAAACCTACAATATCACTCATATTTGTCTACATTAATTAATTAAATATTTCATGAATGACCACTATGTACAAATTGTACTATGCTAGGTACTGTTGGATGTATTGCTGTATGAGAGATCTGTGTTGGCTTGCAAGAAAGACACTTGACAATAAAACACATACAAATATCTACAGTGCAGAACATTTGTGGAATCCTTGAGATCTTAACTGCTATAATTGCTGCTATTTGCTTTTATATTGTTTTATTTATGCATGTATTATCTTTGTCAAACAGAATGTGAATCCCTTAGAGGCTTCTATTCATTTTTATTTTCATTTGTTCTTCTGGAAAATATTAAGTACCTACTGAGTGCTAAACATTATGTGGACACTAGGACTATACTGGTAAGCAAAAATCAGACTCAGTTCCTTAATGGAGCTTTTGGCTAAGCAAGGAAAAAATCCATTAATCTAATAATCACACAAATGAAAACATAAATCCGACAAAGGTAGTAAGTGTAAATTACTGCTATAATACATGACATATAGAAAAGGCACACTTGGCTAAAAGAACTTAAAAAAGAAATTTGGTCAGAGAAGTCACGGAAATCTTCTCTAAGAAAACAACTTTTGAATTAAGACCTGAAAGATATGTAAGCAATAATTAAGTGAAAGAAGAAGAAAAAGAATTAAGTATCCAGGAAAAGAGTACAGCATGTGAAAATACATTTGTGGTAGATGAGTGCATGGCAAAAACAAAAGACTGATAAGCAGCAAGTAAAATGAGTAGAGAGAATGAAAAGATGCTAAGGAAGTCATTAGTGGTCAAACAGTATAGGGATTTGTATGCCACGTGAAGAATTTTGTCTTTATCCTAGAAACAATGGCAAAGCAATGATGGGTATACTGGCTGTTCTCCATTTGTTCTGCTCCACCCCCAGACCTATTCTCCACTTAGAGCCCTGGAAGACTGAAACCATTAACTACATCGCTTGGGCTCCTTGTCAGATGGCTTCTATTTATACTTCTCCAATGGGCAGCCCCTGCAGGAGACTGCCAGAAAGAAAGAAAAGTCAAAGTGTTTCTTCTCCACTCTCATTCTGCTTTGGAGTTTCAGCTCTTGTGGTGGTTGCATCCCTGAACAATGGCTCCTGCCCAGAAGGCACTCCTTGAGTTCTGGACTCAGGCTCTGATAACATTGTTTCATTTTTTCGTCCCTTCAGGCCTGGGAATGGTAATGGCTTCTTCCTGTTCCTGGTTTCGGATGGTTCAGAATTCCTTGTTGATTTTCTTAACTCTGCCCACATTTCCTTTTATCAAAGCCTTTTCCTCTGAGTGGAATAGTTTCCTGGTGGGGCCATATCAAGTGAGGCATTCAATCCTTAGGGCCTAGTAAGAAGATCTGCACAAGGTGACACTCAATAAAAATTTGGTAATGGAATGACCAGATTAATTTACTCTACTCATAGGACACTCCATGGAATTTTCTTTTGCCTCTATTTTCACTACTTTATTCTTAGTAGTTGGCTTTCTTAATTCCTAAAAGATTCTTGGAGAACTGATGCATTACTGTCATACAAATTTTTTGCCATCCAAAGGATTAGGGTAAACAAGGCCTTTGTAGTGCAAACATAAAAAAACACGAAAAACGTGAAACTGGATCAGAAAGATGTGAATTTAGTTCTTTGCTCTGCCTCTTAATATTAGTATGTCCTTAGGATGTTCTATAAACTCTCTGAATCTCTGTTTCCTATGCAAAATGGAAATATTAGTACTTATCTTGCAAGATTCTTGTAAATATTAAATAAAATAATGTGAAGGGACTAATAGAGAGAAAGCACTTAATAAAATGGTAGCTACTATTACTATTATATTTAGTTAATCTAACGTGAAAAAGAAAAGTTCTTAAAATTGACATATATTCATGGTTTTTAAAAACAGTATGGAAGACTATAAAATATAAAGTAAAAAGTAAAATCCCCATTTCATTCCTTTACCTCCCAATTCCACTTCTCAGAGTGCTTTTCTTAAAAGCTGGACGTGTATTTTTATAGACATTTTCTATACATATAGACTGCATTTGGAAAACGAAGGAATAAATCATACATGTTGGGAAGGGGAAGAATTGGCACTCCTCTTTTCTGATTGAGATATTCAGAGGAGTGTGTACATTACAACAATCCCAAAAATTCAGGCACCACCCTAATATCAATGTACTCGCAAGAAAAATACAATTTTGAAAATAGAATGAGCAAATTATTATTTTCTCTGGCTAGAGAATTACTTGAACTAATCTAGGACAGGATAGTGAATACTTCTGATTCTTAATACCAATACTTCAGGGAGCTGAAAAAAGAGGAAATAGAGCTCATTGTCCTAAAAGTACTGGGACATATGGGGACACTGTCAAGAATGGTTCTGATCATTCTACTCGGAACCTAAAGACTCAAGTTTCCTTCATCAGCCTACAGTAGTAATTTCCAATCACTTACTGCAAAAAAAAATTGATAGCAACTTGCCATGAGTCAACATATTAAAGCAGTGTTTTTCAAAGCATAGCCTGCAGACTACCTGCATCATAATCATTCAGCATACTTATAAAAAAGACACACCTCTAAATCAGAATCTCTGGAAAGAAGGCCCAGGGATCTCTCCTAAAACGTATGCCTTACGAGATCCTTAAGCAGCTTAAAAGACTGAAAATGAACTCTTGAAGGTAAATAAGAAACATTAAGAGTAAAATAACATATACACATATGGTCCTTTTAAAGCAAAAAGACAACTTCTCTCCCTTTTCCCTACCATTTTAATTCCTACCTCTTCCCAAGCCCCAAGCTAATCAATAATCATATTCTATAGTTTCTTTCTAATGGGTTATATATAAATCACCATCTTCATTTCCATTCCTACTGCTCTGGGCCAAGTCCTTTTCATCTCAAACAGGATTACCTTTTCCTTTATAATAACCTTTTCCTCTTCCAATTCATTCTGTATACTAAATTAATGTTTGTAAAACTCCATTTTTAGCTTTTCTTTGTACAAAAGCTGTCAGTAGCACCAAATGATTAAAAAATAAAGTTCACAAAGCTTAGACTGTCAGTCAAAGTCTCCCACATGTGACCCCATGCTAAATTTCCAGGTTTATTTCTCATCTTCTCCCATACTAACCCTCCACATTAGCCAAGCTAGCTTTATTGGATTCCTGTGTGTGGCAAAGGCAGCTAGATGATCATTAAATATCTTTTCCTCTCTGAGCACAATTCGACTAGATTTCTCAGCCTCCCTTTTGTTCGAAGTATGTCGCTGGCCATGTAGCTGAATCCTAGCCGATGGAATGTAAGCAGAAGTGACAAATGCCATTTCTAGGACAAAACTTTAATTACCAAGTATACTCTTCCACACTTTCCCTTTCTACATGAACTAAGGGATGGTTGAGCTGCAAAATAATGCCTGGATTCCTGAATCATTAGATGATAGCAACTCACCAAACAGGTCCAACCAGACAAAGACTTGGACAGTTACATGAAAAATAAAGTTCTATTGTGCTTGAGAAATATGGCATTTTTAGAAATAAAAGCAATGATTCATAACCCCCTCAAAAGGAAGACTCTATAGACTATAATGATTAATTAGCTAAGGGGAGTAAGGAAGAGGACTCCAAAGTAGCAGAGAGAAAAGGAGGCAAAGGCGGCCAAAGTTTTCTTTTGCTCAAGACTTCAGAGGAATATGTGAGTGGTGCACTGTGTGTTACTACAACCTAGAATGACCTTATTAAACACACCTTGTGGATTCCTACATATGATCTTTGGCTCATAGAATCTCCCTGCTGGAAAGTTCTTTACAACAAAGTAAATCCCAGTTCAATCCCTTTCCTCCTTAATGTCTTCAACCAGTCAAGCTCACAGATCTCTCCTTCTATTGGACTTCTATAATATATATGGTGCTATAACCATTTATTATATATCTAACCCATATTATCTTGCATTTTTAAACTTTTCATGTAAAAATATATTTTCCTCATTCATATTAAAAACTCCTTAATGGCAGAAATTGTTCTTCAAAGAGCTGAATATTTCCCAGAGTTTTTGTATCTAGCTGAACATTAGTGCTTAATAAATATATGTTGAATAGACTTGAGTGTGTTGCTTTTGGGAAAGTAAAAGAAAAATCTTCCAGGAGAAGTTGTTTTAAATTATTGTTAGAACAAAGTAGGAGTATACACTATCTTAAATATAGAAAATAAAATACATACATATATAATGTATATACTCTCAAAAGGAAGTCTAGCTGGAAGTCTGAATTTAGGCACTAGCCCTAACTCCAAAAATAAACCATTTGACCCAAGCATATATCAACCTGCATGCCTATGATAGAGTGATATGTGAGAGGAAATCTGAAATATAAATTAAACTAAAATGCCCCTGTGATTAAGACTACTCAACTGAGCACTTAGACCAGTCCTATCCAATAGAACTTTCTGTCATGCTGGCAATGTTCATTGTCTGGCCACTAGCTACATGTGACTATTGAGAATTTGAAACATGGCTAAGTGAGACAAAAACTAAACTTTTAATTTTATTTAATGTTTGTTCATTTAAATCCAAATTTAAATAGCCACATTTAGTTAGTGGCAACCATATTGAATAGCATATACCTAAATGTTTTGCTTTCCTTGAAATACACTTGGATTACTTGATAAACTTGTGAGTTTTCTAATTTTATAAATTTTATTCACTACTAATTATTTATTATGCTATAGTTTTTAGTATTGACTTTACTTTAAAAACATAGCATTCTTCAGAAACCAACTAAAACTGAGACCTAGTGACCTATTTCCCTAATGTAGATCAAGGATAAAAACCTATTACAATTCCAGGGCTCCTTAAACTATAACATACTGTGTTATCAGCTCCTCTATTATATATTCTAACAGAGAATAAACTTTTCAAATGTGACACACATTTTTTCCTACTATTGACTTTCATTCCAATCGATATGGCCTATGAATGCCTCAGAAATAAGGTTCAGCAAAACAAAGAACATTCAATAACATGAGCATGCAGTTCTACCTGAAGTAAGATTTAAAAAGTACATGTTTGGAAAAAGAAAGATACTAATTAAAAGTTTTCTAAAATAACATACATTATCTGGCTTCCAAAGTTAGTCTAAATTTAAATATTTAAGAAATTTTTAAAAATTATTTTAAAGTGTTTTTGAAACTTGAAAATATTTTATTAATAATTTGAGAAAGTTCACAAATGAACAAACAAAAAAGTTAAAACTGATGGATTGTCTAATTGTATTTTTAATTACATCAATTATGTACACTAATGTTCATGCAATTTTGCTAGCCACAATATATATCAAAACAAACTCTCAAAACCTTGTCATCTAGGACTTTATATTCTAAAAAAAAAAGCTTTCATGTGTCTTTTAACTGCTATACTGTTGTTTATTAGGAGAAGTAACTTCTCTAAATTGCTTCAACCTATCTATGAAATAAAAGTATTTGTCCATGTACCAGCAAGTTGAGTATGCTACTTGGGAAGAACATGGTGACTACATAAACTGTTAAATATACTCTATAGTATTTCCTGAATCAAACCATTGGGAGGCACTTCTACAAACATCAGAACTCTCTTCTTACAGATCTTTTTCTAGTCCAAAGATACTGATTAGCTTTAAAATTTAGTCACTTTTTTCCATTAGTATCCCTCATTCCTTCTGGGTATGGAGAATTTGGAAAATTCCCCATGCTAAGCCTAATGGCCAGCCTTCTTGTTTTCCTGAGTCCCCAAACTTCTGAAGGTATTTGATGTCCTAGGCACCTTCAGAAAACCTGTGTTGTACTGTAATATTTTATGAACAAGGAAAGAAAAATCCTGAATATTGTATTTTACATCTCAACTGAAATAGTCCATGTCAAAGAAACTACCTATGCAATAAACATACGTATAAAATTCTTGCCCACATATCTCTTTAAGGAATAGGTTTCCCTTGAACAATTAGCAAGTAAATAAATATTTTTAAAAAAACAATTATTATAAGGTCACAAATGGCATGAAATTTGAGTTTGCTTCCCTGCAGCATTAAAAATGTGTCTTATATGTCTGTATTTTAACAAGTATGTGCATAAAATGTGTTTTCCTCCACAGTGATCAAATCACACTGATCAGTGTGATACAACACATGGAAAATACATAGGTTATAAATGTGGATTAATGATCATGAGGGTATCACAAAATATTTCATATGCTAATGTTATTGATCAAACTACGATCTTAAATTGGTTAATGTAAGATTCTCAGAACACCTAGTAATAAAAACATTATTGTTTTTATGAGTGTATAATGTCTCTTGACTGCCAGAAACATTTTTTTTTTAATTTTTGTTTGATTAAAAAATGGCTGGTGAATATTTTTTATGAAAAAGACTATTCAAAATAGAAAAAGACCTCTCTGCCAACTTCCAGCCTAGAGGAATTTTTTAATTACAAAGACTTATTTAAATTACAAAGATTTTTTTCACTTGTGCATTTCTCAGAGTGTTTCATAGTAATATAAACTAGAAATATAAGCTGGAAAGTAGAAGAGAATGCTAGTGGAAAGCTTGAGTGCTATAAAACAAATTTGATATATCTTTGACTTTTACTTCTCTCCCCACAAAAACAAACTTACTTTGTGCTTATTTGTTTATTTCTTTTCTACAATGTACTAAACCTGATAGCTTATTTTTTAATTTTTTTTTCCCATGAAGAATCACTTGTGTGTTACAACACAGAGGAATTTGTACTTCTCAATATTATCACTCTGTAATTCACCTTACAAATAATTTTCACACTTCTATACTTTTCTATTTTTCTCTCACTAGCAGGTACTCAATAAATACTTGTTAAATGGATGAATAGATAAAGCTTGGTGAAGTGTCCTAACTTCTATCAATTATACTTCAACCTAAACCTCCCAACTCTGAACAGCTCCTACATCAAACCAACAAGTCTAGCCTGCTATTGAAGCCACTGTTGATTATACTCAGAATCAGTTACACAAAGCTCCATGCAATGAAATTCTTCTTAAAATTAAATGCTAAAGAAGAGTTTGTATCATTTGAGAAACAGGTATCTCTCCTTTTTATTGGATAACAATACCGTGATCGTCGTTTATTCTGGTTTGTCTAGAAGCCTAAAACCAAATGTACTCAATTCAACTAAATGAGCTCCCATTTATTACCTGAAAATAATTTACTCTGTTTCAAGAATTACAATGAGTTTCCTTTCATAAATATATGCAAACCTACTATTTGCAAAGTACTATAATATATAAGACATGGCCCCTACTCTCCCACTTACATTTCTGTTGTTCATTACAAAGCAGAAAATCCAAAAGGCCAAATGGGTAGTAGAATGGCAACAAGCTAAGCAAACAATAGCAACCTTTAAAAAAATAAGTAACCATGTTTTAAACATCTTTACATCAAGCACTTTGGTATACATTTACATACAGCACCGCAACAACCTTGCAAAGTAGGTATGCTCAGGTTAGTGTAAGGAAACAGACTCTTGGCACAGGACTTGGCACAGAGAAGGTATTCTATAAATAACTTGATTAATGTATAAAGTCTAGTGAGGTGCCCAAATTACACGGGGACAAAATTAAGGGTAAGACATTATATATACCTTAAGTTTCCTACAAAATACCCAAATTCATAGTTCATAGATTAATAAATCTAAATCAGATTCTTTCAAATTTAAAGGTGGACTTTATTAAACATAGTTCAGGATTCAATTCTCCTAGGATGCAAAATTATAGGGAATATTGGGCAAGGGAAAAAAAATGAATTTTCTGGCAACAATATTCAAATACTGTCTTAGCAGCTTTAAAAAAAATTATTTAATAACAAAAAAATCTATTTGACATGAAGCAAACTGAAAGAAACTAGAGATCATCTAGTTTTCCATCAAACCTTCTGCTCATACTCATAAAGAAATAGGCAGTTCCCTATATAATATGATAAAAACATTCCCTTCTACCTCTTAGAGAAAAAAGTCAAATTTTCTAATCAGATGTCTAAATTCCATCATTAATATCTTTGTGTTAAGCAGTGCCTTTTTCTTATAGACTTCTTTAAAAATAAAAGATCTTGAAAGGAAGATAGCCTAACATCCCTACCCTCTTAGAATAAATCAGTTAATCAGATCTCAGAGTAACTAATAGAAAAGGACTGGGTGTCTGATGGGATAGTGATGCTGAAGGAAGGAAAAGAATGAGAACAGGGACCATGAATGCCTGAACAACTGAAAACAAAAGAATAAGTCATGAATATCACTTTCTCTCACTTCTCCACCTATCTTTTCAATCCCTGTTCTTTTCATCTACTTAAACTCTCTTATACTTATTTTCCTGTTTCCTTCAACCACCTCTGACACATCCAATTTGTTGTCTAGTTTTTAGCTCTCACACCCACTTTCTTTCTTTCAAAGTAAATTATTTGCAGCCACACAGAAGACTATCTCTAAAGTGAAATTTACCTATAGATTTTTCACTCTTCCTTTAAGTACCTGTTGTCCTTGTATTGCCAGTCTTAACTTCTCTCTCTTATTCCCAGAAATTTCTTATTCAAAAATAAGAAAGGAAAATCCTGTTTAAACACTCCAAAATGGTCCCATTCATCTGCCACCTGACAACCCATGGTTTCTTCATGACATCTTCCCTATCCTCAAAATCTTTAATTTCCCTTTCCTCACTCCTTCCATCCATATCTTTCCAGAACTCTCATAGAATGCTTTGAAAGTATTTACATAACATTTGTATTGAGATATATAATTCACATATCATACAATTCACCCATTTAGAGTGTTGAATTCGATGGAATTTAATATATAGTTGTCCCTTGGTATCCACGGGGCGATTGGTTCCAGGACCCCTGTGGGTACCAAACTCCACAGATACTCAAATCCCTTATATAAAATAGTGTAGTATTTGCACATAACCTACACACATCCTCTGGTATACTTTAAACATCTCTAGGTTACTTATAATACCTAATACAATGTAAATGCTATATAAATAGTTGTTATACTGAATTGTTTAGGGCATAATGACAAGAGAAAAAAGTCTGTACATGTTCAGTACACTGCAATCATCATAGACTTAACTACAAAATACACATCAGCAACAAAATTTTTCTTTTAATTTTCGATTCAGTTTGTTGAATCTGCAGACGCAGAACCTGCAGATACAGAGGGCCAACTGTACTCACAGAGCCATCAACACAATCCGTTTGAGGACAGCTTCAAAAAAGAAACCAGACATCCATTAGCAATCACCCCCACTTTCCCCTTCCCACCTCCTGTCCTAAGCAACCACTGATCTTTCTGTCTCTACAGATTTGCCTATTCTGGACATTTCATATAAATGGAATCATTCAATATGTAGCTTTTTGTGACTAGTTTGAACTTCCAAAAATTTTGCTTATATTTTTCTTTTGCTTCTCATTTTTTTTTTTCCTTGTTACTAATGTACACGTTTTATCTTTCTGTAGACTTAAGTTCCTTGAAGGCAAAAGTGTGCTGGGAACACTCTCAATGACTAACACAGTCCCTTATATATAGTAGATACTTGATAAAACGATATTGCAAATAAATGTAAAGATGAATTTTTATCACTGTAACCTCTTTTTTATTATTTTTCCTTTTTAACTTATTGATCTTACTCTTCTCATGTGACTTTTTATTGTGAATCATCTTCTTTCTACATGAAAAGTACACAATAAAGAAAATAATTATAGACCATAATTACTGATTAGAGAAATAAACAGGTTGTGATACTAGAGAATTAAGGGAAGGAAAGATCCCAGAATCCCAGATAACCTATGTATTAATATAATATATGTATTATATAAGATCAATTTTACCTTTTCTAATGGGAGGAATTTAAGGATATATATATTATATATATTACCTATACATATATATATTACCTATATATAATATATATATCCTTAAATTCCTCCCATTAGAAAAGGTAAAATCGATCTTCTGATCATTAATCCTGGGTAATAAAAAATTCATTAAAAGTCTGATTCTAATCTAATATCCATAATCTCATGTGGATTGAAAAAGGGAGTAATATTTAGATAACATTATATTGTTTAAAAGTATAACTCTGTAATCCAAACTGATCACATCACTTCAATCAACTTAAATTCAGCCCCTGATTTCTATAGATAAGGCTCAGGGATAGTATATACTTTGTTTTCCTAAAGTTATAAAAATTAAATTGTTTTAAATTAAACTGAAGTA
Organism: Rousettus aegyptiacus; assembly: GCF_014176215.1. NCBI lineage: Eukaryota > Metazoa > Chordata > Mammalia > Chiroptera > Pteropodidae > Rousettus > Rousettus aegyptiacus. Next base: position 88,193,114 of record NW_023416308.1, read on the forward strand.
AAACATTTTGTCTTTGTTGATAAACTTACTATTTTAAAATACTTTTTATATTATTTCGCTTTATAGCATACCATTAGAAAATCAATTTTTTCCATTACACTTGTATAATCATAATAAATTATTCTAGGCAAAAATTCTATCTGTACACTGACTTGTAGTCAAGTTCACCATCATTCCTTTCTCTATGCTACTGGTTTATTTTTGCTTTTGGATTTTTTTAAGAAAGACCAAATACACATTAGTGAACAAACATATATTTCCATAATACCATTATTACTTCAAATAAACAAAATAATAAAAGGTGATTCTTAAAAGCAGTGGTCTAATTCCTGTTTATATCCCAGTTCTTTATTCTTCCCTAGTACTCCAAAATGTCAAATAAAACATTTAATATGGAATTTCAGCTTAAATGCTCACAAATTAAACAAAATCAGTGTTTTATTTAAAATAAGTCACTTTTTCCATTTTTTGTTTCAGCCCTAAGAAATGAGATATAGTTAATTTTAAATGTAAAACTTTGTACACTATGCAAACCATGTCTGTGTGTCTAAGAAAAATAACAAACTTAATGAGAAATGTTAAAAAAAAGTCAGAACTCATTAGTTTAAAGATACATAGGAGCAGCCAAAGATGACAAACACACATAAAATTCAAAACATAGTGGGAAAGGGAACAGGCACCAAAACACATAAATCAGTGTTTTGAATTCTTTTTCTCTGTAGGTATAATTGTACCTTAGTTTCTTATAATGATTTATTGAGGTAAATATTCTGTATGGTTTAACAGCTACAGCTTCAAAGTGTCAGGCACAGGCTCTCCTTTATTCATGAGGCAGCTGAGTATTGGGATGTGAATTCACTTCTGTATTCTGCGACTTGGCAAAGTTTGTTTTTAAGGTCCTTATAAAGAATTCATGTTGATGCAGTCTATTCAAATGTGAAAAACACTGTGCTATAATGAGTGAAACAGAAAACCTTTACAGTAATTCTGGAGAAAAAAATAAATAAACTGAAATAAGCCACACAGAATTACTTTCAGCAAAGTAAAGAATGCCCCTGAGTTCATCTCAATCATTTTTTCAGATTTAGGGATGCCTATACATTCCATCATTGGATGGGCTACTAAACTGGATGATGAATCTAATATCAATACAAAAAGGAAATAGAAATAAAATTAAGTCTCAGTTTGTAATATTCACATAAGGAAGTCTTTTGGGTTGCTTTTGACTTGCACATGGTATTGCTCTGGGACCAAGGTATATGCAACAGCAACCAATAATACAAGTTGTACAGTAGATTGTTAAAATTATCATATAGCAACTTTATAGCTTGGAGGGAGGAAATGAGAAAGTACATTAGATTTACCAAGTACGGTACGTTTCCTTTGAAAGCATCATGCCAATAGAAGTTACACATGGATACTTAAGGCACAGAGCCCTATCTTGGAACTCATTGATTTTATGGTTGTCTATTCCAAGATTTTCAGTGGGAAATTTAGATATCTTCCAAGAAATACACATACCTTAGCTGCATACACTTGTCATAAAATGTAAATTCAACCTGTCTGGTCAGTGGTTCTCTGGTACAGCCATACTCTTATTCATCTACCAGAGTGGTTTTATGATTCCCCACAAGATAGTTTGCCAGTTTGGGGTATAGGTGCCAACTAAAGGTAAATTTTTTAAAAAAACATAGCATTAAAATGTACCTACATTTTTTGCAATGGGATTCTCTCATTTCTAGTTAATGCAAATTAAGCTGGCAGGTTTTGTTCAACTGAAAGAGTTCTTCACACTAGAGAGATGCCACAAATAAACGGTTTCTACCTTTTCATGATTTTTTCTTTAAAATTACAAGTTACCTAAAATTTTTGCATGCTAAAATTTAAAGCTACTTGTTAAATTATAAACGTCTTAGTTATCCAAATAGAACCTAATGCAGCCATGCATGCAGTAGATGATCAGTAAATATGAACTTAAATGAGATAGTAGCTTATTAGTTTAAAATGGCTCTGAATAGTTTTATCAATTTTCAAATGACATCTCTTTTTTCCAGAATAATTTTTTTTACCCAAAACACACTAAATAAATACTATAAGGCATGATATTCTGATACTATACTCTCGGGTAAAAACATTTACCAATTTATTCAAAATAATAATTTCTAGTCAGAGAATATCATCTGGAAAATTTGCAGTGTCTCGTGTTTAGATGACCCAAAATGTTCTGTATTGCCAAACAAGAATAAAGAGGTAGCATCGTTTACAACTCTATGAGTGTGCTATAATTTTATATTAAATTCATGTGAAGGCAAGATAATCATGAGCCCCTAGAAGGCTGAAAAATTGATGGAGAAAATGGTGCAGAAAGATGAACATACCTTACAAAGAATGAATACCTCATACTCATTCACCAGCTACCAGCCATTAACAATTATTCTTTTACTTCTTTTGCAAGTATAATAAACCTTTATTACTTTACATATCTTTATATGTTTCTGTTTATATTTATAGTTTATGCTCATGTACATATAGTTTTATTATGTGTATATAGTTTACGTATATGTATTTATATTTATTTACTTTATAAACTTGTTTTCATTATTCCTCAAATGTTGTAGTTTTCTATCTGTGAAAATATTTGTGTATCTTGGGCTGAAATAAAATATATAATAATTTTTATTGTTAAAATTAACAAAAACATTTTTTATTATATAGCTTTGCACTGGAGAGCAGAATTTTCAGAAACAAATTAACATCTTTAAGCAAGGGATAGGTATAATCTAAGTTCAAAAGTCTTCACAGATTAGAGAAGAAAGAAATTAATATCAGCTGAGCATTCTAAACTTGTCCGGCACTATCCAAGGTAAATACGTGTTAATCTATCGCAGAGTTCACACTGACCATATGAGAGAAGTATTGTTATTCCCCTTTCTGAAGAGGAGAAAACTGATATTTAATGATGTGAAATTAAATGTTCAAGGTCACATACCTAGTAAGTAATAGAGCCAGAATTCAAATCAAATGTTGCCAAATCCAATGGTCATTTCTCTGTGCTTATCTTCATTTCTCGCCAGCATTCAACACAATCAACAACTTCCACCTTCTTGAAATACTGTCCTCTTGGCCTCAAAATGCCATGCTCTCTCGGTTTATCACATCTTCACTAGCCACTACTTCTTGGCCTCCACTGTTGAATCTATCTCTTCTACCTGACTTGCAAATTCTAGGTTCCTCAGACTCAAGCTAGGGCTCCCTTAGACTTACTCTTTTCCTGGATTATTTCATCCATTCCCGTGGATTTAAATAGTATCATATGTTAATGACTCCCAGATATGTATCTCTAGCCCTAATTTACATGAATTTTAGGTATGAGTATCTAATTCTCTCATTTTATTTCTTGACATCACCACCTAAACATCTCAAAAAACATTGTAAACTTAATGTTTCCAAAGAAGAAATAAAAAACAAATCACGATACTTTTCTACCCAAATCTATTTTCTCCCACCTAAGTAGATAGAAATTGCTCCACATCTCTCTGTCTCCAGCACTACCACCTTAACTCAGGTCCTCAGTATTTCTCACCTGGAATATGCAACAGCTTCGCTTCTACTCTTGAACCTCCTCTAATCCATTCTCTATACTATATAAGAGTGATCTTCTTAAAAACACCAACTCAATCGCTCTTCTGCGAAAATCCTATAATAGCTTACCATTGCACTTAGGATAAAATCCAAACTCTGTATCATGATGTATAAGACTCTGCCTATATTTCCAATCTCATCTTATCCCATTCTCTCCTCTTTTCACTACACTCCAATTCACACTCATCTTCTTTCAACATCTAGAACACACTAAGCTTTTTCTAGCTTCAAGGCCTTTTCAGATGCTGTTCCCTCTACATAAGACATTACCCCCATTAATTACCTAGCTAGCTCCTTCTCACCCAGTCATTCACTACCTCAGGATGACAGTCCCCAACCATACTGTCAAGAGGCCCTTATTTGTTTCCTAATGGCACATATATATTTGGTAATTGTTTTATGTATTTGTCTTTTTGTTGTCTACCAAAATAGGACATAAGCTCCACAGAAATTAATTAGTTAATTTCTTTATAATGCTAATTTATATTTCCGGTGACTGGCACAATATAGGTTTCAATAAATACTTGCTGAATGAATGCAACAAGATGTGTCTGATTCTAAATTCAATGTTCTTTCCATTATAAAAGATCTTGGAAATCATCTAGTCCAAACCTCTTATTTTACAAATGGAAAAACTGAGATCCAGAAAAAACAGCAATTTTTCTAAGACACATAGTAATAACTGAAAGAACCACAGGCCTTCTGACTTCTGATTCAGACTTTTTCTTACATACCACATTACCTTATGCTGATAAGCCTCACCCAAAAATATGCCTAAGAATTTTCCACAAATGTCCAAAAATATTAGTAAAAACTTTTACAACCATTAACAACCTTAGCTAATACAAGAAAGAAAGAAAAATTAAAACAGTAGTACATAAAGCATTTGGTTGTCAAAATCTTTTAAATAACTGTTTTTAATAGAAAATATAGACAAATAGTTCTCTATTTTATATTACATAAATCATTTACTTCACAATATTAACAAAAAACTATATAATATGGATAACACATTTAGAATAAACTTTCTTAGAAAAATCATACTTTGTTCATAAAAACGTACAATGTTTTCCTAATAGCCAGTAACTCTAAAAATCAGACAAAATACAAAATTCATGTAACTTTGAAACTAAACAAGAAACTAAGCAAAGTATCTACAGTTAATAATAACCACAGATAAAATAAGAAATAATCAGACTAAGGAATTCTATTCTCCCTACTTCCATTATCTAATCACTGGTCTGCAAAGAATGTAGCCATGTGTCTATTTACTAAGTTCATGAAACAAGCAAGACAGCCTGCATTGTCACAACTTCATATTACCTCTAACTCCTTCCACTCCTCCAGCTCAACCTACCTTTTGTCACCTGGTAACTGACAGAGGAAACTTTGGTCTAACTTTTCCTTACCAACAACTATTTACTTCCCTCATAAGCACATGATATGCATACTCACTATCTGTCTACTTATGTATATATATTTAAATATCCATAATAAAAAGCTAGAAAAATTAACCTCTGATAGTAATCGTTTAGTCCTTAAAAACAGCCATGTCTCTATCTACCTCCTTCCTCACCTTCAAAAGAATTCCACATAATTTTTCAAAAGTATTAAAAATAATAAAATATAAATTCTCTTCATTTACTTTCAGCATCACACTATTTATTAGTTCAAATGATAACTATTTCAGCTATATTAGTTCATATAGGTTTCTGTAGGCTATCCCAGTAAATGAGACATTATTTACAACATTGTTCTATGAAAAAAAAAATCTACTTCTATGAAACTTTTGTCTGATTCCAACTTTCCTGAAGTTACTATGCTAAACTTTCAAAAGTCTATCTTAGTCTGTAAGAGCTGTATAACAAAAATTCCATAAACAGAGTGCTTAAACAATAAACATTTATTTCTCATAGTTCAGGAAGCTGGGAAGTCCAAGACCAAGGTGCTGGCAGATTCCATGTTTGGTGCGAACTCACTAACTCATACACAGCTGTCCTTTTTGCTGCACCCTTGCATGGTGGAAGGAGCAAGGGAGTTCCTGTGGTCTCTTTTAACCTATTTCCCATTTGCCTCCAGAATACTTACTGGCGGCACTTGTGGCTGCAACATTTACCCTGAGATAACTCATGATTACAGTGCTAACCTTACCCCCAAAGTTTGACATGAAATATCTCGCTTTTATTATATTTTTTTCATTACTCCAGTATATTGATAGTCTTTGGAAACAAATGATATCTTTCTATTTATAGCATTGTGGGTTTTTGTTTTTGTTTTTCAGCAGAAAAGAAAAACTTTATTAGAAGAGAAAGTACACTTCCAGACATGGAAGCAGGCCTGAGCAAGAGAAGCATGGCTTAAAAGGCTGCATTCTGTTTTTAGTAACAGTATTTCCATTTACAAAATACAGTAATTCTCAATCGCTGAAAATGTCAAATTGTAGAAAATGTAGCATTCCTACGAGTGATGTTAAATTAACACTGGCAGCAAGCTGCACTTTTATTTTTCTAAACAGGAAATGGGTTAAAAGGGCACTAATCCCATTCATGATGGTTCTGCCCTTATGACCTTATTATCTCCCAAAGGTCCCACACCCAAATACCATCACATTGGTGATTAACTTGCAACATATGAATTTAGGAACATATAAACATTCAGTTTATAGCAAAGTTCTTTACATATAATCAGTCATGTTCATTGTTTTTTCCTCATAAAAATTTCACAATTGTTATATATATCTTTGTTATTTGCCTACCAGTTTTCTGAATGTTCTGCGTTTAATTTTCATTGGGTGTTTTTAGCCCAATAGATATGTCTCTTGCTGCTGCTCATTAGTATGCAAGTTACCTCAGATATGCTGAACTTCTCTAGGTTTCAAGGCTCTGATTTAAAAGTTGTCATTTACAATCTGGCAAAATAGTCCTGTTGGAAAAGTTTCAAAAAAATAAATTTCAGTAGTAAAGTTCAGAGCTCTTTCTTACTCACTTTAGAAGCTCAAAATCCTATAACTCAAACAGACTAACAACCCATTTTTAGTATGCATTACAGTGGAATACTCCTAAAAGCAGGAGTAAATAAATCACGTCCACTCTACACAGAGTGAAACCTTCTCGCATTCTATCATGAAAAGCCCTAAACCTGTGTTGTCCATCATGCTAGTCAATAGCAACCTGTGGCTTATTAGGCACTGGAAATATTACTAGTCTTAATTGAGATGTGCTGTAGTATAAAATACACAGCGAATTTTTAAAGACTGAATATAATGTCAAGTATTTTCATTATCTTTATGTTGATTACATATATTGAAATGATACTATTTTGAATGTTAAAATACATTAACATTAATTTTACCTTTAATTTTTTCCCAGTGTGACTACTAGAAAATTTTAAATTACATGACTCACATTTATGATTTACATTATATTTCTATAGAACAGCTTTGGTCTCACTGTGGTAGAGTTCTACTGTACCTAGAATGTTTATTCCTCTTCCTCTTACAAAAAAACTAAACTCTCCTCAAGATGATGATAATGATGATGATGATGATAATGATAACAATGGTAACAGTGATATAACACCTTAAATTTTACTACTTTCAAATACATGACTTCATTTGATTTTCTCAATCTTCTCCTTTGATTTAGTACCTCTTTCCATATCAACTCTAACCATCACCATCTAGGACTCCTACATTTTTGTAATGATTTGGTAGGGGAAAAAATATCTATTTTCCAGAAATGAACAGAAAACAGAACAAAAATATCAGGACACTAGTAGATAAAGCCTTTGAGGACATCCAGACTTCTATAGTAAATATTAGTTTTTGATGTTTGCTTTCCCCCAAAGAAAAAGTTCTTGATTAATGTATTGTGAAGAATAGCCCAAAGAAATAAGGTCCTCAAATGAAAATGTAGACTTTAAACGAGAATTAAGAAAAAAAAAAACAGAAGGACAGAAACATCATAGGAATAAATAATAAATAGTAATCTCCTTTCAGCTCAAAGCAGAAAGTGCTACATATTCAAGAACATTATAACAGCTAAAGGGTAATTATTAGAATACTACTTAGCCAAGGGAGTAAAAAAAGAAAATGAAAACAACAGTTCAATGATTTTGAAGTTTTACTTTTTCCCAACCACTGTCAGTTCTCCAGGGAAACAGAAATTAACAACAACAAAAAAAAATCCATTGTTCTTCCCTGTATCAAATGATAGGCAGTGAGAAATTTGAGAGTCCTAATCACCAGAGAGTAGTGACATTTCAAAAATAAGCATTAGGAAGCTTAATCAGTACCATATACAATTTTTCTCCTAGGAATGTTCAAATACTTCATATTAGAGATCATTTCATTCCAGTAACCACAAAGAAACCGTTAAAATTCTATGATCTGAGCCAGTGGAAGTATAAATTTGCACACGCACTTGGGAAAACTTTTAGACATTATTTTCTACTACTAAGCATATACACAACAGTAATACTCATACACCCATCAATAGGTGAATTCATACAATTGAATATTACACAAAAATAAAATGAACCAATCAGTACTACACAATGACAGTGATGATTCTCACAAATATAACATGTGTAAAAGAAGCTAGATATAAAAGAATACATACTATATGGTTCTATTTAAATAAGCCCCCCAAAAGGAGAAATTTATGTTCTTATAAGTCAAGATAGTTATTTGGGGAAAAAGAAAAGGTAGTAATTGGGAGGGAAGACTTAAGGGACACTGAAATGTTTTCTTTCTTGACCTGGGCAGTGGGTACATAGATGTGTTCATTTTGTGACAATTAAACAATACACTTATGATTCATGTAGTTTTCTGTAAGTCTATTAAAAGTCAATAAAAAGATTTATTCAAAAAATAAAATTCTATGGTCATATTAAAACTTTGTTTTATGTTATTAATTAAATTAAGACATCATTTGGAATTTAGGAATATTTTTGGAATATTCAGAGGAATTAGAGCTTTGGAATAAACAGAATAAACCAGTTTGGCTGAGAGAGTTTAGGTAACTTGGCCAAGATGAAATTAATAGCAGCAATGGGACTAAAATTCAGAACTTTAATATTATACTACAAGGCTTTTAAAGTTGTTAATTTAAGTAGAGTGACACTTCATTAGCGAAACTTGGAATTCACTCTACAATTTTGATGTTTTATAATGCTAAAAGGACAAAAACTACAAGTCACTGAATGTCAGTCATTCATTCCTCCATTTCAGTTATAATAAAATAATGAATAAATCATGAAAGAAGGGAGGAAAGTCACACCTGGCATTTTGGTGAGAAACTTTATAAGAATTAGCAATCCATGTCCTTTGAACATGACGACAGATATAAAACATATGTTCAACCAAATGCTGTATTAAAAACAGAATTGTCTCAATGCACATTGCCTCTTTCTCTTTTATTTTTGTAACATGTTCATAAACAAGTTTAGGAGTAACAAAAATCAAGAGGTATTGATTCCTAATGGAATTGCACCTACTTTTGAGCTACCAGAAATTCATAAAATTCAAGGATAAACCACTTACTCTCTTTGTTTCCTTCAGGCTTACAAATACAGCAATTTTTCTTTTTTCTTTCTTTTTTTTACGAAGCTGTTATTCTGCCCCGTATTTAAAATAGGCTATAGTAGCATCCTTTATGTCTGGGCTCTTCCTATTTAATTTCTTTTATTTTTTCTTTTTTAACTATTTTGTTTTGGGGGAAAGGAGAGTTCTAAGAAAGCTTTCATAACAGGTTCAAAAGTATAAAAGCCATTTCAAGCTCCAGACATTTGTACCCTTTATTTCTTTGGTCCTTGAAAGGGCTTTTTAAATGTTAACAAGACAGCTTTCCTATACTGATATTCCAGGCTTCATTTCCTTTGTAGTCTTGGGTTCTTCCCTACCCTCAACTCCCTGATAACCTCCATGCCAGCTTCTTTTTTGAAACAAAACGAAAATAAGAAAAAAAAAAAGATTTCATTCATTATGACGTGTGTACAGGCAGACTTCTAAGATCACATACGGAGTGCCACCTCTTATAATTTAGAGTATTAAAACTTTTTTGCTGTAATTTTTTCTATATTTGGTGATTTCATATGCCTATTTAACATGTTTTCAATTTTTATGTATTTTTTATGGTGACATTGGTTAATGAAATTCAATAAGTAACATGCTTTCATTTTTAAAATGATATCACCTGCAGTTATTAGAGCTAGTATAACTAACAAGAACCTTGTAAACTCCCTCTCCTTAGAAATGCTGAAATACAATCTTCAAAAACTGTCCAAAAAGAGTTCATTTATATACTCTTAAATTTAAAAGAGAGCTTAAATCAATATAGGATACAGTATTATTCTATTTTAAGAAAAAAACGACATACAAAAAATAAGTCTGACATACTGTAGTCCAAGGTCTTAGCAGTAATTATTATTTCTGTATGTGAGATCATAAATTTTTTTAAATTTTCTTCTTGCTTATAAATATATTTCAATTCATTTTAAGTATACATGCATTGTTCATGATAAGGGAAAATATTACTCCTAGTTTAAATAATCGGTGTTTTATTACTTATTTGTACATCGTATGGGTACTTCTTAAAAATTAAATGTACTTATATTTAACTATTTATATGTGCATTATATAAGTAGAGAAAAAGTCTAAAGTATAATTTCCAAAACAGTTAAATCATGACTCTCATGAAAATATTTTTTAAAATGAGTCAAAATATTGTATCAGAGATTTTATTTAACATTAATTAATGAGGAAATCAGTAAGAGGTAAAAATCAATTCATAATAGTATTTGACATACAGAGATTTATATTCTCCACTTGACAAAATCCATTTCCATTACCAAGAATAAGAATCACTGCATTGTTATAGGCAAAAAAACATTTTATTGTTTTTGGTTTTCTGCAATTTAACCTTTATTCAGAGTTGTAAAATAGCCAAAACAAAGATAATCAAAAGTGCACACTATTTTAGAATTAGATAAATCCTGCGGGGTCCCTAGACATTCAGCATTTCCTTAAAATGAAACTCAGCAATCACTTTTGTCCATTTCCAAGTTTTTGATAAATTTTTTTTTATAATTTTACTAATTAGTAAACTGAACTAACACTGTCTCAGTTAAAATTTAAGTTCCTCAAATACAGAAAACATAGTGTCTTTTTCTTATGTACCCCCTCAAAATGTTGTTTTGTAAAGTGTTCTGAACTTAATATATCACTGGTACATCACAAAATATTTGAGGTACTACAAACATTAGAAACCTCAGACCAGTTTAAATGATGGAACATTAGTAAATTATAAAACATTATGAAATACTGTTGTATGAAACAGGAAAAGCTGTATAAAGAAATTATGAGTAATTTATGTGTATGTAATATAAATCACAATTACAAACACAAATGTCCATAAAGAAACAAGCTATCAAACAAAGCATGATCAACTCTCAGTTTTTTTGTCAGTAACTGTTTTAAAGTTGAGAAATTTTTAAAGGAGAAAAATCTTAAAACTGAGAAAATTCCCTCTACTGAAATAAATTCTCCTCTCATCTAAGAAATGATTACCATCATTTGAATTTTACAATGAAACAACTAAATCCAAATCATAGAAGCATAGCTTGATGAAGAAACTGAGCCCAAAGAATTTCTATGACTCTCCAAGATCACAAAATTACTTAGATATTCAATAATACTTGTTAGTGTAAAAATTATAATTCATAATAGTTTTATGTTACATAAAACTGGATTATAAACATAAAAGTATTTTAAGCATTACTGGACACAGTAGTAAATGAATTAATTACTAGATACAACCACATTAAGAGGATCCTCAATGTTTATATTATTTTCTTGAAAGAGAATAATTTTTTCTTGGAACTAAGCATCCCAAACTTGCAGGAAATAGATTATTCCCAAGTTTTCACTAAATAAACATCAGGTATACCTTGTGTGAAGTAACTCTATGTTTTGCAGCATAGCATAGTGATTAAGAGCATAAATATTAAAGCCAAACAAGGCCATGAGCGCCACTATTTTTAGATATGTAATCTTGGGCTAGGTACTTAACCTTTATATGCCTAAATTTCCTTGAGTAATTTTTAAAATCTGTACATGCCTCAATTTCCTCATCTGTAAAATGAGATAATAATAGGGCATACCTGTGTAAAGATTTTACAAAATAACATATGTAAAACACTTAAAAGACTGGGCACAAAGTAAGCATATTTGTCAAATCAGTGCTTCTAAAATGCGGTCCTCAAACCAGCAGCAGCATCTGGAAAGTTCTTAGAAATGTAAAATTTCTAACCCACCACAGTCCTACTGAATCAGAAACTCTGGGGTAGGACCTAACAATATAAGCTTTCACAAAAAGTCGTCCAGGTGATTCTGACGTGCACTAAAGTTTGAGAGCTATTGGTACAAATTAGTAAGATTTTATCTCTTTCTCTCAAAACTTAAATATAGCCATTAGTATACTTGGTGTTTTACACACCTTATCTTTTGTCACAAAACTACTCAAAGATTAAGTTTCTAAACTGAGGATAACTTCATATCCACTGGGATAATTATAACCAAAAAGACAGATAATAATGAGTGTTGGCCAGAATGTGGAAAAATTGGCCCCTTCATACATTGTTGGTAAGAATGTAAAATGGTGTAGCCACTTTGGAAAACGGTCTGATATTCCTCAAAGAGTTAACTATAATCACATGACCTAGCAATTCTACTCCTAGATATATATATACCCAGGAGAACTAGAAACATGTTCACACAAAAACTTGTACACAAATGTTCACAGCAGCATTAGTATAACAGCCCAAAAGTAGTAACAGCCTAAATGCCCACGAAGTGATTAATGAATAAACAAAATGTGGTGTTTCCATACAATAGAATCTTATTCAGCCGCAAAAAGGAATAAAGTACTAATACATGCTACAACATGGATGAACCTGGAAAACATTATGCTAAGCGAAAGAATCCAGTCACAAATTGTATGATTCCATTAATATGAAATGGCTAGAATAAGCAAATCTATAGGGACAGAAAATATATCAGGGGCTGCCTAGGGCTGGGCAAGTGGGAGGAAAATAGGGAGTCACTGCTGATTGGATACTGGGTTTCTTTTTGGGGTGACAAAAATGCTATAAAATTGATTATGGTGATGGTTGTACAACTCTGTGACTATATTAAAAACAATTTAATTATGCACTTTAAATAGGTAAATTATTTGGTATGTAAATTATAGCTTAATAAAGCTGTTGTTTACAAAGCCTGAAGGTATATGTCAAAATATTGATGAAAAATATACATAATATAAAAATTGATACAATAACAATAACCCATACCTAAACTCTAAATTATATTATCCTGAAAGTGAAGGAGGGAAAAACAGAAAAAGTAAAGGTGCCAAATTCTTCACACATATAGGGTCACAAGACACTGAAGTACTGTTTTACTCTTAATTGGAATAAAAAGTAAAATGTAACCATTAATACTATTAAAACTAAATATGTACCCTCCAAATCACTAGAAAGATGAGAAGGAATTATACTTAGATGTTAACTATGGTTACCTCAAAACTATGACAGTATAAATGACTTCTATTTCTTCTTTATACTTCATTTTGTACATTTCCTACAAAGGGTTCGTTTTATCTTTGTGTGAGTCTGTTTATCTTTGTGACCAACTTTTTAAAAATCCAATTTAATTTACTTTTATTTATTCATTTAGTGTTAATTTTTTAATAGGTTAATATAGTAACATAATTTAAAATGCAAAACATACAAAAAGTTTGGTCAAAAGTCACCCTGCTACCAGTGTACCTTAGCCCCTTGACTACCATCACCCCAAGGCTGGAGTCTACAAACATTATCAGTTTCTTCGGTATCTTTGTGGAAATATTTTATGCATATTGATTCTTTTCTGTATTTTTAATATAAATACAGTATTCAATATACATCGTTCCCCACTTTGCTTTTTTTATTCAACATTGTATCTTGGAAACGGACTCAGATCAAAGCTTCCTCTATTTTTTTTTTCTTTTTTTCTTTTTTTCTTTCCTTTTTTTTTTTTCTTTTCAGGTGAGGCAACCCTTGGTTGACCTCACAGATTGCAAGGACCTTGGCAGTTTACAATCCCTTATTTTTTTTATTTTTTTATTTTTTACACCTATAGCACCTGGTCTTCCTAGGTGGTCTCCCGTCCAAGTACTAACCAGGCCCAAATCTGCTTAGCTTCCAAGATCAGACGGGATTGAGCTTGTTCAGGGTGGCATGGCTGTAGATTTCTCCTCTTTTTAATGGGTATATGGTTGTCCACTGTATACATTTACCATAATTTATTTAGCTAGCTTCATATTGACATATTACTTTTATAATTGGCAAGAAAAACAAAGTAATTTTGGAGAAAAAAACTAGAATGTTCTAATTCTAATTTTCCCTAAAAAAATGGATATCACCCATTCATTTAAACTCATAATTTCTCTTTGACAATTATTGGAATATTGCTGCTTTAACTATATATAGACCTTATGACCAGAAGATACGCATCAACAACAATTTTACTGAAGCAATTTTATAAGGAAATGCATTTTCATCTCCTCTTTCATTCTTCGAGTGTCTAGATATGTATAAAACAACCACACCAATATTTATGACACTATATTGTAAATTACAGTAGTATAGTGGCAATTCTATATGTCCAACAGAGTGGGAATTCATTTTATCATCATCAACCATCATCCACCACAAACGTTTATTTTTTTATACCTTACCTTCAGGATTCTATATTAGGCCCTACAGCTCCCTTTATATTAAGCCTTTAAAATTAGCTTCAAGGTAAATTTCATCTCTTAGTCTCCCGCATTTGAACAATGTATTCTTTTTTCCTTGGCTTCAATGACACTTATTTACTTTCCTTGTTCTACTTCCACATCTATCTTTTAATCTCAGGTTCTTCTTCCTCATTCTATGCTTAAAATGTCCCGCCCTCCCCCCCCCAAGTATGTCTCTTTTACATGCCTGACCAAGCCATAAACTCCTTGAGGTAAGGAACTATACATGATCTATTCTGGTTTTCTTCAAATTTAGCACACTGCCTAACACATACTAAGCACCCTATAAAATGTTGAACTATATTGCCACTAGAAAGTGTATGGGTTTTTGAGTTGTACAGACTTAAGGAATGAATCCCAGCTTAGCCACTCACTCATTAGCTATATGATTATGGGCAAGTATTTAACTTTTCTTAAGCTTCATTATCTATAAAATTTCTTGTAAATTACTGTGCAGTTTCGAGATCAATTATAAAAAGCACCTAGCAAAGTGTATGGTGCATAGTGAATATTAAATAATATTTATAATTATGGCTCCAGGAATTTTTTTTAGCCTCAGTAGCAGGTTTTTTGTACAGAACATACTCATCAGAGTTTTTATTTCTTCTTTAGTTTTGTTAATTATGCTCAGTTATGACTACCCTCAGTTGAGGGAATATTAATATATGCACTCAACAAACATTTATGAATGCCTACTACATATGCTAAGCACTGGGTATATAAAAAATGAGGACAGCACGTACTCTATTCTCAAGAAGGTATTCCAAAGTTCTATTAGCAACACAGTCTCCTCTCTCTTATTATCCAAGAAAGGACATTGCTGAGTTTCTGGACCTTATATGAGATATCACTGTTATATTGTATAATTTCATATTTCTTATATTAATTCAAAAAAACTCGTTAACTACTCCATGACCAGCATTGTGCTAGAAGGTACAGAAAGAAGAAATGATGATGCAACAGTCCGAATCCGGAAGAAATTTTGGAGTTACACCTGGTTGAGTAGCTTCTTGTTTTGTAAGAACGAGAATATTACCCAGTTTCTATGCCATATATGCATTTCTATTACACTTTATAATTTCGTCCTCACCTATAGACATGAAACAAAGTAAAATCTGATTAAATAATCAGTCTTTATTATCTCTTATATTACCTTAGGAGTTGTGATCTTGTAACTTGAAGATTTAGCCTTACAGGTGCCAACAATTCTGGTGAAGAAATAAAAAACAGGTTGCTAGCTCATTAAGCTTTTCTAGACTTACTAAAGTTAAAACTATTTAATAACTACTAACTTATTGATCTTTTTTTATTTCAGAATTCTTTTAGCAGTCTAAATTACCTATTCAGGCAACTCATTTGTTTACTGGTAATAAAGCTTAGAGTTCTAAACTATAAATTAATAGTCTGTCAAGCCCTTTGGTGGCAAACTATAGTTTATCCTAGAAAAATCTGTAACTTAACTGTATTTTCATTTTAATTATATAACCTTTGTAGAATCCTATTTAGTAAGCAACATATATTAATTCATAGTAAAGAGCGAGCAACCATTTCCAAAAAATACTTTTTTCTCTCATGGGTTTACCCTTCTCCTCCTTGATTTGTGGTTTATTCTTACTATAGAACTACTGAGTAAGGTGACTGTACTTGGTTATAAAATATGACCCTACCTGATTTCTTTTTTAATATTATCCTAATTGGCATTGTTATTCCTTTGCTTCCAAAATACAAGAGCAGAATTTGGATATATGACTGCATAAAAAGCTATCTTGCACTGGTCACAGTTCTATAAATGGTTTAATAATTGAAGTCTGGGAAAGTAATACTATTTCTACACAGGCAGCCAAACTAGAGTAATTGCTGAGTTCAGAAGCCAATAGTTAAGCAGTTTCACAGGCCACTTTCAGAACCAAAATGCATCTGTACTGTCATTCCACTTACTGATTTTTGCTTTTAAAAAAAATCTTATTTTTGACCAAGGTCCGAAAGCTTCCCAGTACAGACAAGGATCCTGACAAGAATGCTAGGGTTGAAGGAAGCCAGGTTTAGGCCTCGTTAAAAATTCTGACACCTCGATAATGCATAAATAAATCTTCAGTATCCAAATAGTACCTTTAGATACAATGCTCAGTAGATTAGTGGTTGCTGGGAAGATGGAGGAATAGGGAAGGACTGCTGGTGATGGTTGCTCACTGTAAATATACTAAATGCCAATTAATTATATGCTTTAAAATGGTTAAGTGAATTGCACCTTAGTTTAAAAAATGTTTTTTGTCTATGGCCACGCTACCCTAAAAAAGCCCAATCCCGTCTGATCTTAGAAGCAAAGCAGGGTCCTGCCTGGTTAGTACTTGGATTGGAGACCACCTAGGAAGACCAGGTGATGTAGACATGTAAAAAAAAAAAAAAAAAGAGGGGGGATTATAAACTGACAAGGTCCTTGCAATCTGTGAGGACAACCAAGGATGGCTTTCTGTCGGAGAGGGACTTCACTTGGTGAAGGCCCCCAAAATACAATGCCTGCACACCCACAGCAAGGTCGGGTATCACTCCCACTTCACACAAAGCCCTATGGAAAGCTTACAAGGTTTCCTCAGGTGGACCCTAGTTTCAATAACAGCCAATTAACCAGCACTTTAACAATATATTGAATTCATTTCGGTGAGAATGAGAAAGCAGGAAACTATTCATCAGAATCTTCTAGAAAGCTATACCCTGGGGGTCATTTAGAAATCCCTACGATCAATAGCGAATACCAGGGTGGAAACAGAAGAAGCCATTTTTTTTTTTCCCATGGATTTTTTTGTCTTGGGAGGTTACTCGTGAGGATTCAAACCTCAAACATTGCATTTAAACCTGGGTGCTTAACTATGACGGACACATATGCCAATGTGTAGTGTCTCACAGAGAAAAGTGAAAACCCAGTCTAAGCCTCTTTCTGTGGCGACGAAGCTTTACTACAACGCTCACCGCCATACCCACCCGCGGGAACGTTCCCTTCACCAGCCGAAGAAGGAGGGGCCTCAGAGGACACTCCCGCCACACAGTGCGAGCTGCGCCGCTCTGCTTCTTAGGAATTGTAGTTCTAGTCACTAGTCTTCTCTCTTGTTAAGGCCAGTATAGAGTGAGCCATAAAACTACAACTCCCAGAGTGCTCCGGAGTGGCGAGCGGCCGCGGCGTGACGACTGTGGCAGAGAAGACCCGAGGGGCTCTGCGTTCTGGAGTGGCGCTGCTTGGTCGGGTGGCAGATCGCAGGTTGCTGGTGCCGCGGCTGAGGAGAGAACGGCGAGTCGGTTCGGCATTTGCGGTCGGGTCCCCGCAACGATGAGTGCTGCCAGGGAGTCCCATCCGCACGGAGTGAAGCGTTCAGCCTCCCCAGACGACGATGTAAATAACAATGGCGGAGTAGATGAGGGCTGAGGCCTACTAAATGTTGGGGTAGGCCGGGAAGGGTGGATGTAGAAGGAGGAAGCGCCTGAGGTGGCCCGAAAAAGGGAGCGGGCGCGAAGGAGGGGGACCCAGAGGAATAGGAAATGTCTTCCTTTCTTAATGGGGTCAGAAGGTTTGACGAGGTCCACACGGTAAGAGCCAGAGGCTTGCGTAGGGAGGAGGATCGAAGAAGGAAATTCTGAATGGTCGAGAAGTGAAAGAGCCTAGTCGAGGGATCATCTTTGCCTCTAGGGGCTGATGAAGCCTCTTAGTCGGGCCCTTCTAAGGATAGAGACGTCAAGACCCTCCCTGTTTTAGGCTTAAAATGCTCTTGTGACAGTGGCAAGATGTTCGCGCAATTTGGGCAGATTTTTGGCCGGAATTATTTTTTGCAGTGTACAGTTAAGAATCAAACTTCACCGTTACTGTTAAGCGTAAACCCAGAACAGTATTGAACGGAAAATTTGTACCAGAGAGTAGTTTGGTACTGGCGCAAGGGCTCAGACGTTGAGACATGGAAGTCGGTTTTGATGTCAAGTGCCTCCCTCCCCTTTCCCGCTTCTCCCCTTCTCTTCTCCCTCATTCTCTTCTCCCTCCCCCACCTTGTCAGTTTAAATAGGAAAACATTCATTCCTTAAAGTAATGCATTAAATACGTATTGCTATGCCAGGTGTTGGGAATTCAAGTTGAATATATGCTTATCCTAGGCCTTTTTGTATATTTGTCCTCGCTCCTAGCGCATCGTCATGGAAACCGCAGTAATCAGTAAATGTAAAACTAGGTGGTTAAATGCATTAGGAACGTTGGTGGAGAAATTTGGGGGACAGGAGCCTGGAAAGGTCATCCATCATCTTCCAGGATGGTAAAGGGACAACACCTACTTTTATTTCTGTTGTTGTTTAAAGTATTATTAGCTTCTGAATATGTGGAGTTCTTTATTTTCTATAATGCAGGCCAGTGCCTTTCATAATATCTTACTTTGTGAACCCTTAAAAGCTCACTGAATACTACTAGTGCATCAGTTGTAGCAAATGAAATGATGGTAAGACCCACTCCTCTTTGGGTGGGTAGTGGGATTAGGTCCAGAATAGTAAAGCTCTTTAAGGAGATTGATTTTAGCTTTACAGAGAGATAGGTAATCGGTAAAGATCTGAGGAGGAATAGTTGTTGTATAATGAGATTTATTCATGCCCTCTGTACTTCCCCACAACTGGCTTTTAGATCTTGTTAGAGTAGTAATTTAGTACTTCTCAGGAATTTAGGATTTTGAGTAATTTGAGTCCCATTTTAAAAGCTATTACATAGTTTTTCTTCCTGTTATTTAACCGTGACTTGATTGCTAGAATGTTAGGCACCTGTTTTGCTAGAGTCGGAGACGTAATCTTAACTTTTAACTTGACAGAAAGCTCTTGGTGATGTTAACTTGACAGACAGAAAGGTAAATCTGTACAGTTTAAACCAGATGAAGACCTTCAAGACCTTTTCCTATAGATACTGTCTTGGAAGGAGATGGTTATAGCTGCAAATCAAATCAGAACCTAGAACCTTCATATACTATCTAAAATTATGTAACGTATTCCTTGATAGTGATTTTTTAAATATTCTTTCATATGAATTTTATTTTTGCTGGTAATTGGGAGTTTACTTGTCTTTAAAATATTTTAAAATATACATCTAAATTGTAGAAAATCTAATAACATGGAGTCAGCAGTTTCTAATGAACGTCCGCTGCATTTAAAAGACAGTTTTCTTTACCCACTGACCTCACATTTTAAATGGGGGTAACAAAACATTTTTTAAAGATATTAAAAGTAGATATTAAATCACAGAATCCAACTATAGGAAAAAGCTGTCAGTGTTTTATGTAAATTCTAAGACAACTACAATGTGTATTGGAGATAAATTGATTGCAGTTTTAAAAGGTTTAAGGATGATGACAACTTAAAAAATGGTTTCATTGGTTTGATTAGAGTGGAGAAATAAAAGTTAACTCTCAAGGAGTAGGAGGAGTGGGGAGGTTAATTTTAATGACTGGTGGAGAACCTTCTAAGAATATATCCATGTGCATTTCCGAATGCAGCACTTAGACAAGGCATTTGCTGTCGAATGCTAAGGTCTTTAAAAGGAAAAACCAGAAGGACTTCATAATTGAAAAAAACATTAGGGTTATAAATTGTAAATGATAGGGTTAGTTATGTAAAGACATGACATTTGCTCTCTTAATAAAGAGTTTGAGAAATTTTGGTTTTTAGGCAATTGTTTTAGTTTTATATATTTTTATAACTGTAGTTCATAAACTACTTTCACATATTCTATCTCATATGATCATGTACAGTATGATGTGGAAAGAGCAGAAGACTTAAGGCCAGAGGATCGAAGCAAGTCTCTTAGTCTCTTTGCCTCAGTGTCCTTATTTATTAAATGGACTTTTGAGAGCATGTCAGTGAAAAGTGGTTTGTAAGTTATAAAACGCTATGCAGTTTTTAGAAGTTGTTATTAAGACAGTCTTTTAAAGAAGCTTCTCTATGTCGATAAGTAATTAAAACTAAGAAGTTAAATGACAAGTCCAGGCTCACAGAGAGCAAGTAACTTAGTAGGAATCAGAACTTAAGCTTCACTAGTACTTTAAATTTTATTAACTGTATTGAGCCAGAAATAATTAAGAACTAATTGGTTTGTAAAAAGATAGGAGCTGTCACATGAAAATGTAGAAATTTGGAGCTTAGGTAGCCAAAATCATGAGACCATATAAGTCCCTACCAAAAGGAATTTAGAAGGGCTATAAGTGGGTGTCCAATGTGGTACAAATACTTTTAACTCTCATATGCTCAGAAGTGGTCATCATTGTTTCCGTTACATTCTAGTAGTCTTTTATAAATTTCAGAAGAATAAAGGGATTGTGAAAAACAGCTTCATTAGAAATTTGAATATGAGTTTAACCATAGCAAACAAAATTTCTATCCCACATTTTCATGATATATATACCCTAAATGATTAACATCCTTTGAATCCAGGAAACTGTTTATCAGTTGTCATGTATGAAACAAACACATAATTTCAGATTTCAAATCTATTTCTAATAGAGTTTAGCTTTATTTTGAAATTATTCTAGTTTTTGCATTTGCATCAATATATACTTATAGAATATTTTGAAACCTTTGATTGCTCCTCATTTTGTATTGAAAAGAGGGTTGACTTTGCTCCATAATTGTAAAACGTTTTCATTTTTAGATTTCATTTCATTTTTAGATTATAAACTCAATTAGAATGATCAATTCAATGAATGTTTTTGTTTCTACATTCTTTGTAGTCACATTTGTATACACACCTGCCTTCATCATTTGTGCACTTAAAAAGCGTATCAAGTAAGTTTTGGTGTACAAATATAAAAGATGAAATGTCACACATCTTTTTAGAAAAACCAAAGAGTTCAGACTCTTATTGCCAAATATTGCAAGATGAAGTCCTTCCTATTGAGTGACTCTCTAGAGTATCATATTTCTGTTTTGTCTCCCCCCATCCCCTTTCTCTCATTGATGCCTGGAGAAAAGTTATGTAGAATTTCCTGCGAAGATGCATAGTCTAAGATTTTTGCATATACAATTAATTGTACCATCATCATTAGTTTAGGATAAACTGCCTGTCATCTTGCATTCACCTACTTACTCAGAAATACCTTCGTCAATTTCAATTTTTTACCCACCTGCCAATATGGGTAGAAATGAAAACTTCTGAATTATCAACTGTGTCCAAAGAAAGCTAGGAGCAAGCAACAGGGGTGAGGTCTTTAAAAATGATGTAATACTTTAGACAACATGATGAGAAAAGTTACCATTTTTCTATTATTACTAGTCATTTTTAGCATAGTTGGAAATAATTGTAATGAAATAACGCTTACATTTTTTGGAAGATATATGGAATAATGAAGTTGTTAGTGCATTTGTTTCAAGGTGTACAGGTAAATAACACTAGGATTTCATAGTATTTCTGAGGTTTATAAAAGAGTTCAATATTTGCTATTGCTTTGACCCATTTGATAATTTTAAGATAGAATGAGTTTTATTCTGTACATTTAAAAAATAAGTAAATTTTCTTTTTGTTCTTTGGAAGACTTCTAAGAAAAAATGAAAGCCGTAACGTATCCTTACAAAAACTAGAAGAACTCAAAAAGGAAAAAAAAAGCTAAATTTAGGCCCAATAGACTGATGTTATACTGTCCTTAAGAATATCACTAAAGCCAGAGTTTTTAACTTCAGCTATCAGCTGTGGCAGCCTTCTGGGTTCACTGTACTAGGTGCTCTAGGGCTCTGGGGCAGTAGGTCTCAATGTGTGATCCCCCACATCAATAGCATCGCTTAGGAATTTGTTAGAATTGAAATCTACAAGCCCCACCTCAGACCTACTGAATCTGAAACAGCAGTCTGTTTTAACAAGGCCTCCAGGTGATTCTCATAGAAGCAAAAGAGAACTAGGACTCTGGCTGCAAAAGAACTAAAAGATTCCACCTTGAGGTAAAAAAAAAAAAAAAAAAAAAAAAGGAATGCAGATACTCTTCTACTTAAAATGTGGTTACATCCTGATAAACCCATTGTAAGTTGAAAATATAAATAAAAAATGCAAACCTAACATACCAAACATCATAGTTCAGCCTGGCCAGTTTCTACTGAATAGATGTCACTTTTTCATCATCATAAAGTCCAAAAATCTTTGCACTGAACCATCATAAGTTGGAGACTGGATGTATATTTTAATTCAAATATGATGCATATGCTTAACTTTCTAAGCAAGAATGAACCCTGTTTATAGTTAAAACTGGCAGGGGGAAAAAAAACAATTTACTGATAGACTAAGTTTTTTAATATCATTACGCAAAAAATTCAGTTGACTAATTTCTTTTCCAGCTTGGATCTAGCAACTGGGAGGCAGCAGACTTAGGTAATGAAGAAAGAAAACAAAAGTTCTTGAGACTTATGGGCGCAGGAAAGGTAAGCATCAAGATGGTATGCATTTTTATCTTTTCTGGGAAAATAATGACCCTTTTTGTGTAAATGAGAAGAATCGAATATACTTGGATCCCATTTTCCTGTTGCACATGATTATTTTAGGTTTTGGGAAAAATAGCTTACCTGAGCACTTAAAATTAATACTGTTTCTTAGGATTCTCACTGCCTCTGGGCAGTAAGATTTAGAGACTATACAGAGAAAAAACTTGGTTTGAGGAGACTCCTGTGGAAGAAAGATATTAAAGATTATGATTTGCCATTTGTTTGCCTGATGATTTGATACAAGATATTTCTGGGTAGACCAGTCGTTAGGTCTTTAATATTTTATATCTTCTTCTAGCCCTTGAAGTAGGAGTGAAGGGAATAGTCTTTATCAAAATTCTAGTTTTTAAAATGTTCAGTATATTTTGAGAAATCCCTTTCAGTTTGATCAACATAATAGAAGATACAAAATACAGGTGCCAGGAAAACATCATCTATTGGAAAAACCCTTTTTGTTCTTAGCAATTCATTTTTACATGAAAATACAGTGGTCTCTAGATGATTATTTTGTGTAAGCAAGTAAATTTATTTTCCTAACATTGTCCCAGTGGTCTTCCTACAAATTTAACGTGAAAGAAATAGGAAAACTTTTTCTCTGTTAAGATCCTTAAAATGAAATTTTACTTTTTGTTTTTTGTTATTCACATGGGAATGTATTTACATTGTAGTAGGTCTTGGGGATGGGGGGCAGTTAACATATCAATAACATGTTTGGAGTCATCATGTAATGGAAGAAACCAGATAATAACAATATGGGATTATAATTGCTTTGAAAGAGCCATTATATTCGACATAGTGCTGTGGAATCAACAGACAAGGTTAGCTAACTGGCTTAGCTGAACAAGAAATCTTCCCATAGAAAGAATTGATCTGAATCTGAAAGGATGAGTTAGCCAAACTACAGCAGTGAGGTAGGGAGAGATCATGAAAAAACTGTAAGACCTATACAAAGGAAGCATTTGTATAATATCCTGTTAATCCAGAGTTCCTATAATTTGTAATTTGTTATAGAATGTTGCCTAAGGTTTATCTTGGTTCATGCAAATAAAAGACTTGCTAAGGATATATAAATTAAGTAATAGTTTAGGGGTATGCTCAACCTAGTGGAATGAAAACGTAAGAATATTCAAATATAAAGTGTGTGAAATTTAGCCATAAATAGTCAATTATGTCTCAGTAAAACTTGGGGAGGAGAACAAATTGAACAATTAAAAAAGAAATATGGCTACTAGTAAATTGGCTGTTTAGCATACCTCAGATTCTGTTTTGCAGCCACAAAGTATATTCCTAATCCTAGGCAGCTACCATGATTATTTTATTCGTCACAGAACCAATTGGAAAGGTATGAATAGGCAAATAGTACTATCATTCTAGAATAACTTGAAGTCATTATATATTCACATCCTATTAATGAGACTGCAATGGAAAGAAGCAGCATGTTGAATCATTGATTTGTTTATGTGTTAATGGCATGTAAGGCAATAAGCATTAATCTTGAAGCTTCCAGTAGTATCATCTTTGGGTATGGACAATGTGTCTCACCCTTGCATGATAGGAAGATTTGTTATTTACTATATCTTCACAAATTATTAAGATTGCTTTGCAAAGTCACTCTGTTTTAGTGAACAATTTCTTTGCCTTATGAAACAAATATGAACCATAAAGAGTGAATTGGAACTGATAAATTGAGAGTGATTATGTATCCAGATCAGTTGGTAACTTTGAATCAGATTTATTTCTATATTTTATAGAATTAGATTGTTTCAAATTGTATTTTCGACGGTTTGAGATCCGGTGTTCATTTGTAGTCAAAGAATAATGAGCTAACTCTTTGTGATGTGTTGTAAATAGTAATGACTATTTTCATTTATATTAAAGATATTTCATTTAGTTCATTATAAATCTGTTTCATTTTTATCTTATAAAATAATCTCTTTTGCTTTGTCTCCATGAAATGAACCTGAGGCGTCAAAAAGAGAAGTTGGAAAAATTAGAACAACTCATTTCATTGGCCTTTTAGGAAAGAAAATGTTTAGATCGCTAAATTTTCTAGTTATCCTTCTCATTTAAAATTCCAACTTGAGGGGTGGCTCCATAGTGTAGTGGTTAGCACGTTTGCTTGACATGCAGAAAGTCCTGGGTTCGTGCCCCATGTGGAGCCACGGGGACCATACCCCGGGAGCCCCAGGGGCACACCATGAGCTTGTGAGAGGAGACGCCCAGCCTTCAGAGATCTAGTTCTTAAGGGGAAATGCAACATCCATAGGTCAGGGGTGGAAGGAGTGGCAGGGAAGACTTACAGAGGAGGGAAAAATAAATAAAAAATAATAAAGTAAAAAATCCCACTTGATCTCTCTACATACTCTCTTCTCTCTCTGTTCTGTTTGTGTGTGTATTAATGGCATTTACTACCTTCTAAGATACTATCATTACTGATTTCATTTCCCCTTTCTGTACCTACCCTTGCTAGAATGTAAGTTCAATAAAGGCAAGGGTCTTAATGTAATCTTTTTTCTGCACTGTATCCCAGAAGCCTGGAATAGTGTCAGGCACAGAGTAGACATCAAGTAATTATGTTAAATTAGTAGTCTCGAATTCTAATACATATTCTGCCTTATAGAAAGAACATACTGGCCGTCTTGTTATAGGAGATCACAAATCAACATCTCACTTCCGAACAGGTAAGAAACTAAAATATAACTAAAGTGGGGGTGCTAAACTTGAAATATGAAGTATTTGTACACATTTCAGGATACTCTAACTTCTGTGTATAATTATGTTGATAATTAAAATAATTGAATCAGAAATGTATGTAGTATATATAAACATCTTCCATATATCATGTGTGTGGCATGTATATGTAAGAATTAGTATATATTTTGATTTTTAAAAGATTTGAGAGTATACATCAATATGCTATTCTAACCATGAAACTAACCCATTTCTGTCTTCATTTTTACTGATTCACAACATGTATTTTAATTGTAGTGAGCTTTTATGCCTCATCTTGCCAACTATAGTATGGAATTTATAATTTTTTTATTTTATAAGTTATTTAGCATATGATATAGTTGGTATGTTATATTAATTTATAATTTATGTACTAAGTTTTGCTCTGAAATTTTTGAAGACTATAAACTCATTGCAAAACCTGAAGAAATTAATTTTTTTTTGATTTTGAGTATGAAAATTTTTTTAAAAGAACTGAAAATGAATTTGGATTTGGATTTGAATTCAGTTTGCTGAAAAGTGAAGTTTTCTCCTATGTAAAACTACCCTAATCTTGGACCTTAATAAAGTTTTGCTAAATATAAATATACCAAGGTCATGACCTTGGTATATTTATATTTAGCAAAACTTTAAATTATTTAAATCAACTTTGTACTGATCTAGAATATGTAGCACATTTTGCAAATTGATAGGTCTTTTATGCCGGTGTTAAACAATTTCAAATTGATTTGCATCTCTACAAAAGGCTAAAAGAGTCTGAACGTTGCAGAATGGAAATATATTTAACTCCTGCATTTATTCTTTTAAAACTGGGGCTTTATGAATAAAAATAATGCAGAGCACCAACATGTCTAATTAAAATGTGAAATCCCTCTTGTATTACAAATTAGAATGTTGTGCAGACAGCTCTGATTGTATTGTAATGTCTAGTTCTTGTGTGTTAGGTTTATGGGTAGTTTAGTTTTCTGCTTCATAACTAAAATACAACAGTGTGTGTAAAAAATATATATCAATGTTGCATGATAAAATAAGTTTATGTTACTTCAATAAACTGATTTGCAAAGAAGGGCATAAAGAAGAACCATTCTAAGGTTATTTAACCATTCTCTGTCAGAATTGCATGTCTTTTCATTATTTCTGTTCAAAGATAGAAGCTTTTGTTTGTAGGATTTTTGTATGTGACTAAAAGAAAATTTTCAGGAGAGTAATTAGACTAAATAATGCCCAGGGTTCTTAGTAATTTATATTTACAGTATGTGAACTTCAGGCCCTTCTTTCTGAGACTTGGGTCTGGTGTGAATTATCACATGGAAATATATAAATTCTTCATCTTTCATAAACACTTCTCTAGTTCAGAGGGTTGGTTCTCAAAGAAGTAACCATAAAATACATCTTTCAATTATTTTATGTCCATTAGGTAACTATTGATAGTACGGAAATTCATTCACAAAATTAATTATAAAATTGATCACAGTTGGAGAAATCAGCCCTTGAATATAATAGCATCTGTATTATGGGGTTTTTTTGTGTAATCAAATATTTTTATTAATTTGACTGAAATATAACCAAAGTACACTGGACATGCAGGGGAAGAAGACAAGAAAATTAATGAAGAACTGGAGTCTCAATATCAGCAAAGTATGGACAGTAAATTGTCAGGAAGATATCGACGACATTGCGGACTTGGCTTCAGTGAGGTAGTAATTAATGTATTTTCACTAAATGGGAAGATTCTCAATTTCCAATTTGATACCATTTATTTCTGTTAGATTACTGTAGCAAGAGAGCTTTCTGATACCAGTTTAATGTAAATTCTGTTTAGATAATCACTGGGGCATATCCCCACCCTCCCCCCACCCCCGCCACCCCAGTTATAATTGCCATGAAATATTAGTTTCAGGTGTACAGCTTAGTGATTAGACAGTGATATACCTTATGAAGTGATCACCACGATAACTGTGGTATCTATCTGGCACCATACATAGTAATTACAGTATTACTAACTATATCCCTTATGTCTATTGTATAGACCATTTTTTATAACTGGCAGTTTGTACTTCTTAATGAGTTTTGTACTCATCTCCCCAGCCTCCCTTCCGTCTCCCATGGTTACATCAGTTTGTTCATTTATTTTCTTTAGATTCCACATATAAGTGAAATCATATGGTATTTGTTTTTTTCTGACTTACTTTGCTTGGCATAGTATCTTCTAGATCCTTCCATGTAAGATTTTATTTTATTTTATTTTATAGCTGAGTAATACTCCATTGTATATATGTACCACATCATGTTTATCCATTCATCTGTTGGTGGACACCAAGGTTCGCTTCCATATCTTAGCTATTGTAAATAATGCTGCAGTGAACATAGTGGTGCATATATTTTTTTAAATCAGTCTTTTGGATTTCTTTAGATGAATACCCAAACGTGGAATTATTAGGTTAAATTCTATTTTTAATTTTTTGAGGAACCTCCATACTGTTTTCCATAGTGACTGCACTAATTTGCAATCCCACCAAACAGGGCATGGGTGTTCCCATTTTTCCATATCTTTAATTTTAAAATTACATTTTCTTTTTTTACTCATCCCCCCCACACACAATTTATATTTTTGTCATTATTTTTTACCACCTGCATGCGTGTGGGTTTCTGTGTATCTCCTAGGGCACATCTTAAATAGCTGTGAACATATAATTACATGAAATGTCATGCAAATAGTGGTTTGAGAGAATTCTCAGTCTTCTAAGTCATTTCTTTTCATATTATAACTACTGGTTAATTACTCCAAAGTAATATAGTATGTAAAATACGGTTTCCACATTTCCACGCATCAGTGGTTAACTTGCCTTATTTACTTAAAAAAAAAAAAAAAAATCATCGCGTTGTTTTCAAACGGGCTGAGGATGGGGAACACAAAGGTGAGTGGTCTTCAAAGTCTTAAAACAATCCTAGTCAAGGCCCAGTATATCAAACACATGGAGATGCCCAGGTCCTCAGTTCTCTTTGACAGCCTCTGGTCTTAATAGAATCTTAGAACTGTTGATTTAATGACTAGAGAATGGGCTGTCTTAAGACTGAAGACTGTTAGGGTCTTTCCCAGTGTTGGTACTTGAAAATTGTATTTAAGAGCTTGTTGATTGGTGTTTTTTAGGTAGAAGATCATGATGGAGAAGATCATGTGGCTGGAGATGATGATGATGATGATGATGATGATTCACCTGATCCTGAAAGTCCAGATGACTCTGAAAGTGATTCAGAGTCAGAGAAAGAAGAATCTGCTGAAGAACTCCAGGCTGCTGAGCACCCTGATGAAGTGGAGGATTCCAAAAACAAAAAAGATGCAAAAAGCAACTATAAAATGATGTTTGTTAAGTCCAGTGGTTCATAACTCCCAAACACTTGGTCTTTGTATTAAAAGTAAGCCTTATTGTTATAATGCACAGTGGAGGACTGCTTATAGAGCACAGACCTTTGTATTATAATTTTTAAAAAGGCCCTTTTAAGTAATTACAAAGAGTGTTTGCTTTCAGATGCCATGGGTTACACTTTTATGGGCATGACTAAAACCATTTTTGTAAAGAGTAAGAGTTGTATTAAATAAGAAATAAATACAATACGTAATTTCCTTTCATATTAGCATCATCAAACCTCTAATCTCACTGTTTTACCCCTTCAGATAGATACAGGGGAGACACTTTTTTCTTTGGTAGCTCTTTTTTGTTTCCTTCATATTCTCAAAGTTTATTTGATACTGTGATGTGTTCATGGAAAAATTATACTTTGTTATAGTAGAACTATTCATCATGGATATTTCTGCTGCCAATAACAGTGTAAATGTTGGCAAAAGATTAGGTACTTAGTTTACTCTTTCTGATTCAGCTCTACTCTTTTTTGGACCAAAGCAGCATGAGAGCAAATACTTTTCACACCTGTTAGTTTGGGATAACAACTGTCATACATTTGAATGCTGTGATCCCAAGCAGTCTTTATATAATTTGAATTATACTGTATGTTAGATTTTTGGTAATATCTGGCCAATTTTTACAGAAATTATTTCTCTGATCAATTAGTCCTATCAATTTAGGCTTATGTAAAACAATATTTTAAGGTTATATGTCACCAAAGTTAATTTTCTTCCTAAGGCCTAAATAAAGAGGAAGCAGTTTTCCGTATTTGGTTGTGATACCTTTATCCTCATTATCTAAGAATGAGGAGCAGACTTATTGAACAAAAAACTGAAACAAATTCTTCATTTTATCCCAGTGCTGTTTATCTTGGTTATCTAATTCCTATAAAGTAGTACTGCTTTCTTATTTTATTGCTACTTCTGTTAGAGTAAGATTAGAATCATCTGCTGTTATGTGGTTGAGATGTACAGCAGATTTACACAAACTGCATTTTGGGCTAGTTAATGATTTTCAAGTAATTGGGTCCAAAATATTAATGTTTCTAAGTAACATGTTCAAAGCCTTGAGTCAAACCTGTATGTTTACTGAACTATTATACCTAGATACTTAAGTGTTTGACGTGTTGGGTTTTTTAAATTATTCCTGTCATTTTGAAATTTAGAATGTGTTAGAAGAATGTAGCAACTAGAATAGATGATTTCTGATTTATGCAATCTATCCTGCAATATTTTTCATATTAGACTCCTAATGTTTCTTTTTCTTTATTGTTTTATAATAGGTACTACCCAATATCATAAAATACTGAGTAAGTGGGTAGTGGACAGGATGTATGACATTTAACAAAATTTAGTTTAAACAGGTTTGGCTTTATTCAACAAATTTCGCTTTGGTTACTGATTTCCAAATATCTAGTCTGTAGAGAGTTGCTTATTACAATTCCTTTAAGTAGAAAGTGAAGACTGATTCATGTTTAAGAGTAGAAGAGGAAGAGACTAGTATTATGTTTAAAAAGTATTTTCATCAATTCAGATATGCTGCGTTGTTTATAAATTCTGGTTCTTATATGTAAATAGAAGAGCCTTCTAAAATAACTACACTGAAAGACCTTTTCTTCATCTCCAAATAGAGAAATTCTCATTAAATTGATTTATATTATTGGACATTAACGTAATACAGGGTTGGAATAAATTTAGGTCTGTTGGTCCATGTGGCCCAGTGTCCCAGCACCACATTAAACATCATGGCTGTCTTTTAAGCATGAACATTGGGTTGTTGTTTTTTTTCCTTATCAAATTAGAGGAAGAAAACATTAAAGGAAGATAGATGCTATGCCATCTTAATATCCCTTTTTAAAAATACAAATGTTCAGTGAAGCACACTATTCAGTTTAATGGCAACTTTTTACTATCGCTGATAATTTTACCTGAAATACTTCTCAAGTGTTTACCTATACCAATGATCTAACAGTATTAAAAATATGTTTTTATCACAGTATAGTTGGCATACAGTATTAGTTTCAGATATAAAAGTGATTCAACATATAAAGATATGAACACCACGCTAAGTCTAATTACTGTCACAGCAGATTTATCACTTATTAACTATATCCCCCTCACCTTTTTTACCCATCAGCAGTTCCTTGTTTCTATGTATCTGTTTTGTTTTGATTTTAATTCAACATAAGTGAAATTATGTTGTATTGTCTGACTGACTGAACATAATACCCTCTAGGTCCATCCATGTTGCAAATGGCAGAATTTCATTCTTTTTAGTTGGTGAGTAATCTCTGTAAATATTCGTCTTTACCCATTCATCTGTTGATGGACACCTAGGTTGCTTCCATATCTTGACTATTGTAAATAGTGCTGCAGTGAACATAGAGGTGCATATGTCTTTTCAAATTAGTGTTTTGTTTTTTTTTTTTTTTTTAACTTTGGATAGATACGCAGAAGTGGAATTGCCTGGGTTGTATGGTATATCCATTTTACGTTTTTTGAGGAATTGCAATTTTTTCCATAGGGGCTATACCAGTTTGCAGTCCCACAACAGTGCACAAGGGTTCCTTTCTCCACATCTTCGCCAACACTTCTTTGTGACTTTTTAATAATAGCCATTCTAACTGGTGTGAGGTGGTATCTCATTGAGGTTTTGATTTGCATTTCCCTGATGATTAGTGACACTGAACATCTTATGTCTGTCGGCCATCTGTATGTCTGGAGAAATGTCTCCATGTCCTCTGCCCATTTTGTGATTGGATTTATTTTTGTTACTTAGTTGTATGAGTTCCTTACATATTTTGAATATTTTCCCCTTATTGGATGTATCATTAGCAAATATGTTCTCCCATTCAAAAAAAAAAAAAAAAGATACATACATAGACATATACATATATATATATATATATATATATATATGTATATATCTTCTCCCATTCAGTAGATTGGCTGTTTTGTTGATGGCTTCCTTCTCTGTGCAGAGGTGTTTTAGTTTGATGTAGTCCCATTTGTTTTTTTGTCTTTTCCTTTTACAAGGGGACATTTACACAAAGATATTATTAAGACTGATGTCAAATAGTACTCACTCATGTCCCTTTAGAAGTTTTATAGTTTCAGGTCTTACATTTAAATTTTTAATCCATTTTGAGTTTATTTTGGTGTAAGAAAGTGGTCTTGTTTCTTTTTTTTTACATGTGTCCATCCAGTTTTCCCAGTACCACTTATTGAAGACACTAATTTCTCTGTTATATTTTCTTGCCTTCTTTGTCATAATTAACCATGCGAAGATTTATTTCTCGGCTCTCCATTCTTTTCCTTTATAATCTGTTTCTGGTTTTGTGCTAATACCATACCTTTTTTATTATTATAGCTTTGTAGTATATTCTGAAATCAGGGAGCGTGATACATGCAACTGTTATTCTTGGCTGTTTCTGTTCTTTGTTGATTCCCTATAAATTTTGGATTACACTCTGGTTCTGAAAAGAATGCCATGATATTTTGACAGGGATTGCACTGAGTATATAGGTCCCTTTCGGTAGTATAGACATTTTCATAGTAACCCTTCCAATCCATTAGCTCAGTATATCTTTCTATTTATTTGTGTTCAGTTTTTTCAATGTCTTTTACTTTTCAGAGTACAGGTCTTTCACTTCCTTGGTTAAATTTATTCCTAGATATTTTATTCTTTTTGATGTAATTGTAAATGGGATTATTTTCTTAATTTCTCCTGTTCATTGGTGTAATGTGACAGATTTCTGTATATTCTTTATCTTGTTACTTTGATGAATTCTGGTTTTGATGGATTCTTTAGGGTTTTCTATATGTGTCATGTCATCTGCAAATAGTGGCACTTTCTCTTTGATTTCATTTTGTTTGCTGTAGCTAGGACTTAATACTATATTGAATAATACTGTTGAGAGTAGACACCCTCATCTTGATCTTAGGAGAAAAGCTTTCATCCTTTCACCCTCGAGTATGAAGTAAGCTGTGGGCTTGTCATAGATAGACTTTATCATTTCGAATCTTTCTGTCCCCATGTTACTGAAAATTTTTCTCATAAATAGATGTTGAATTTTGTCATTATTTCTGCATCTTATTGAGATGATCATGAAATTTTTATTCCTAAGTTTGTTAGTCATATATCACATTCTTTTGTGGATATTTAACCATCCCTGTGTCCCTGCTATAATCTGACTTGATCATAGTGTATAATCTTTTTAATGTGTTGTTGAATTCAGTTTAGTATGTTTAGAATTTTTGCATCTATGTTTATCAGAGATACTGGCCTATAATTTTTTTTTATATAGTGTCTTTGTCCAGTTTGGTATCAGGGTAATGAGTTTGGAAGCCTTCCTTTTTCTTTAATTTTTTGAAATAAAGAAAGCTGGGTAGTAATTCTTCTCTGTTTGGTAGAATTCACCTGTGAAGGCTTTTGTTGGCAGTTTTTTGATTACTGCTTCAATTTCATTGCTAGTAATTGATCTGTTCAGATTTTCTGATTCTTCATGGTTCACTCTTACAAGTTTATCCATTTCTTCTAGGTTGTCCAATTTCTTAGATATAATTCGTGGTATTGTTTCATGATTTTTTCTATTTAAATTACATTTAAAGTAATTATCAGTAGGTATGTAGTTATTGCCTTTTCATTGTTTTGATTGTTCTTTTCCCTCTTTTGCTTTCTTGTATGTTAATGATTTTCGATAGTGTTATATTGGATTCTTTTCTCTGTATTTCTTTTATGTCTTCCATAGATTTTTGTTTGTAGTTACCATGTGCTTCATATATAGCAAGCTATGTTTATAGCAGCCTAAGTAGTGGTCACTTAAGTTCAAACTATTTTAAAATCACAAGTTTTACACACCCTCATGTTTGTTTTTGTCTTTTTTTACCTCTTGTACATGTCTGTGTATCTTGTAATGTTGCAATTTCACATGATCTTCCTACTTTTGTCTCTCAACCTTTGCACTAGCTTTACAGTTGGTCAATATACTACTTTTACTGTTTTTGCCTTTATGAGAATTTTTCTATATTGTCTCATATTTTTTATCTTAAAGATGTCTAACATTTCTTGTACTACAGGTTTAATGGTGATACCCTCCTTTAGCTTTTTCTTGTCTTGGAAACTCTCCTTCAATTATAAATTATAGCCTTGCTGGGAAGAGTAATCTCAGTCATAGACCTTCCATCACTTTGAATATTTCATGCCAGTCCCTCTGGCCTGCAAAATTTCTCTTGAGAAATCAATTGATACAGTCTTATGGAAGCTCTCTTGTACATAACTACAAGGGTGATTTTCCCTTGCTCCTTTTAAGATTGTCTTTAACCTTTGACCTTTTGATTTTGATGCGTTTTGGTATGGGCCTCTTTGGATTCGTCTTGTTTGGGACTCTCCAGACTTACGTGACTATTTCCTTTGTCAGGCTAAGGAAGTTTATAGCCATTTTTTCTTCTAATAGGTTTTCAATCCATTGCTGTCTCTCTTCTGGTACCCCTATGATGCAAATGTTGATACACTTGATGATGTACCCAATGTCTCAAACTATCCTTTTTAAAAAATTATTTTTTCTGTTCCAATTGGGTATTTTCTGCTACTTTATCATCCAGATTACTAATTTGATCCTCTGCTTCTTGTAATCTGTTGATCCCTCTTATGTAGTCATTTCAATTATTGTAGCCTTCATTTCTGAGTGGTTCTTTTTTCTGTCTCCTTTTTTTGTTTTATATCTCTGCTAAAGTTCTCACTGAATTCATCTATTCCTCTGAGTTCATTGAGTAGCCTTATAACCAGTATTTTAAACTCTGGTAGATTGTCTATTATTTTAGTCCTTTCTGTGGAGTTTTTTCCTGTTTTTTCATTTGGGACCTATTTGTCCCACTTTGCTGACTTCTTATATTTTCTATGTCTTAGGTAAATCTCTCCCAGTCTTGACAGAGTGCCCTATGTAGGTGTCCTATAGGGCCCAGTGGCACAGTCTCCCTGTTTCCCTGAGCTGGGTGCCCCCTGTGTGGCTTGTGTGGGCCCTCTTGTAGTTGGGCCTTGATGACTGTTGGTACATCAGTGGGTGGGATTAACACCAGGCTTTGAAGGCAGGCTGTGACTACAGTGGGAACTGACTCCATGGAGTGGGAGTTGCTTTAGTGGGGCTCTAATACCAGCCGAGTCTGCCTTTTGGGTGAATCATTTGTGGAGCTGGTTGGGTGGTTCTCTGGTGTGGTCTGAAGCCTTTGGGTATGAAACTACTTGGGTGGGGCTCTGGTGCAGGCCAACGTCAGCTACCACTTGTGCCTGACTTGGTTCCTCTTGGTAAGAACTACAAAGTAATCTTCAGTTGATTACTACTTGCTCTGGCCTTGGGACCCTTTGATGGGTACCATGATGTGAGCTGAGGTCAGCTGCCCCTTGTGCCAGGCTTGTGGTCTCTTAGTTGAAGCTAGTTTCCAGTCCAAGACTGGCCAGCACTTACAGCCAGCTGATGAGAGTAAAAATGCAAGTTGAGACTGGTTGCCACTTGTGCTGGGCTTGGGGCCACTTAGCAAGAACTACAAGGCACACGGGCTGGCTGTGGCTTGTTTGGGGGACCTGGGCCTTTGAGAGATTTGGGGAAAATCTACAACATGAGCTGAGGCAGGCCACTTAGATGAAGGAGCTACTGGTTCTAAAATTTATAAGGAAATACAAAAGACCAAAAATAGCCAAGACACCTTGTGAAGAATAAAACAAGATAGATACCTTGCTTTTCTGGGTATCAACACTTACATGAAGCTCCAGTTGTTAAAATGATAACTGGCATAATGACAGACAAACAGAAAAGTGCCTAGAAATAGATTTAAATATTTGATTATGACAAAGATGGCACTGTACAGCTGATGGAAATGACATATTCTTCAATAAGTTGGATAACCATATGGAAAAATGAAACCTGGTGTCCACTTCATCTCACTTAAAAACCAATTCCACACAGGTTAATCTATGAAAAGCAAAATAAGCTGCTAGAAAATACCATAGGAAAATATTTTTATGGCTTAGTATAGGAAGACTTTAAATGATGCAAGACTGGCAAACTATAAAAAAGATTTACAAACTCGATTACCTTAAAATTAGCAATTTCATCAAAAGACATTGAAAAGGCAAGTCGCAGAGTGGGAGATATTTGCAGAGCATATAGTTGGTAAGAGGCTCTGACCGATACCTATGCTCCACTGCACACCATCTCAGCCCCCATTTGACTCTAGCCATTACTGCTTCAGGATTTCATTTAAGCTACACCTCTCATTTGATGCCTTTGGGCTACTTAGCTACCCCAAATGTGGGATTTATATGAGTCAGCCATGCATGTGGGATATGGAGACGTGAGGGACTTAATACACCAATGGGGGGCCCTAAGCTAGAGGATACACTCTTTCATACTTCAGGTGAATCATTTTGAAATGCATTTTATATGGGTCTCCAGAATGTCCCAGTGAGATTGAACTCAAGTTTCACACAACAGTGGTCAAACTGATTTGAGAAGGCACCTTTCTATTGTTTTCTCTTTTCCCTTCCATTTCTGTTCCACGGGTTCATTTCTCAAATAAATTATCTACCTGCAAGCCCCTGCCTCCAGCCCTGCTTTCCAGGGATAACTCAAGGCATGATAGGCTTATATCCAGAATCCCTACAAATCAGCAAGAAAAAGATATACAAACCAATAGAATGACTAGAGACTTGACAGATACTTCACAAAAAAGGAAATCCAAATGATCAATTAACATTTGAAAAGATGCTCAGTACCATTAACCCTTTTCCCATTTAGAAAAAAAAGTGCAGCTCGCTGCTGCTAGCGTTAACATCAAACAGGAATGCTACGTTTTCTAGGGTTTGACATTTTCAGCAATTGAGAAGTACTATGTTTCTTGTAAGTGGAAATACCACTACTAAAAATGCTATAAATAGAATGATGTCATTTGTTTTG
Organism: Rousettus aegyptiacus; assembly: GCF_014176215.1. Lineage (NCBI taxonomy): Eukaryota > Metazoa > Chordata > Mammalia > Chiroptera > Pteropodidae > Rousettus > Rousettus aegyptiacus. The sequence continues at coordinate 88,230,148 of NW_023416308.1, forward strand.
GAAGACTATTGATATACTAGAGCGATGCAAAAATAAAAGCAAGATAGTTCATGGCAAATTTGGAGGTAAGGTTAGAACTTTCAACTGTGAGATATTTCGGGGTTAAAGCTACAGCAGCAAGTGCCTCTAGCAAGTATTCTTGGGACAAATAGAATAGGTTAATAAACGGAAATGCTAATAAACCTATTTCATATACATCAAAACGGCTAAAAAAAGGTTTTGTTGAGTATATTATCTATCGTCATGTAACAAATTACCCCCAAAATTAACAGCCCATAAACATTTATCTCATAGACATTTATCTCATAGTTTCTATGAGTCATGAATCTGGGCTTAGCTGGGTACCTCTGGCCACAGGTCTCTCACAAAGCTGTAATGAACTTGTCAGCCAGGGCCACAATCATCTCAAGGTTTGACTGGTGAGAAGACGCACTTCCAAACTCACCCGTGGCCATTACAGCTCTCAGTTACTCCCTGGCTGTTGGTCAGAAATGTCAGTTCCTTCCTTGTGGGCCTCTCCACTGGATAATTCACATGACTTCCCTCACAGTGAACAAGCAAGAAAGCAAAGGAGGGTACCCCAGACAAGCCATGGTCTTTTTGTCACTTCGTCTCAGAAGTGACACCCTGTTATATTGTCTTATCCTATTTATTAGAAGCAAATGGCTTCTAAGCAAGTCACTCCTGACACTTATTATACAGGAGATTGGTGGGGACCATCTCAGAAGCCGCCACCACAGCGAGGATGTGCAGGAATCTCACATACTGGTGGTAGGAGTACAAATTTGTACAAATTTGGCATCTTCTACCTAAGTTGAAGGTATCCTTATGTCCTAGCCAACTCTGCATCTAGGCATATTCCAAAAGAAATATGGTACACGTGCACCAAGGGACATGGATAAAAAATGTTTATAGCAGCATCATTTGTAATAGCTCCAAACTGGAAACACCCTGATGTCCTATAGAATGCGTTAATAATTGTTGGACAGTCCTACAGTGGATACTACATAACAGCAAAATGAATGAAATATAGTTACATGGATGAATATCCTAATCATGTTTAGTGGAAAAAAGCCAGAGACAAAGGAATACATTATTCCATTTGCACACGTTTCAGAAAACAAAGCTATATATAGTATTTGGCGATGCCTGCTTAGATAGTAAAACTATAAGGAAAAGACAAGCAGTTACCACAAAAGTCAGGAAGGTGGTTATCCTTTTTGGGAAAGGGCCTGCTGCGTGCTTCCCAACAGGTATGAGCAGGGCTTGTGGCATTCTGGCAAACTGACTTCTTGATCGAGGTGGTGGTTACACACCTATTTGTTTTCTGATCATTTACTGGGCTGTAGTTATTTTGTATACCTTATATATTTTGCCATAAAGAGAGCTTTCATAAAACCACACACAAATCCACACTCTATTATCCAGCCATGTACAAAAGCAGGCTAGCAGAGGTCCTGGACTGAGGTATGTGAGCTAGTTCTGCTTTCAGGACTTCAGGAGGGAAATCCTGTCTGCCTCAACTCTTGATGGTGCCTGGTACTGGAAAAAAAGGAAGGCAACAGGGCTGTGCCTCCAGGCTGTCTGCAGCAGTTTTTAGCCCAGAAGGAGCTGAGGCCTCTCTGCCTGTGAGAGAGCCCAGTGTTCTCCCACAGGGCAGGAGGCAAGTGCGAGGAGGTGTGGACTGGCCCTGGGGTCAAGAGTCAGGGAAAGGGAGCCTTTTTTGGAGCAGTCACTGGAGCTTGGCTCTCAGACAGCCAGCTTGCCCCATGTGACTTTTGGGAGAACATGCAAAAACTCTCTCTAACCTGCACCCCCACCTCCGCCAGAACTTCAATGAAAAGGTCAAGGGAATTTTCCTCTCCTTTAAATGGAAGGAATCTTTCTTGGGCCCAGAAAGAATTATTTATCAGGTGTTCGCGGCACTCCGCATGCCGTTACAGGGCCCAGTGTGCTCTGAGGCACAACAGACAACTTTCTTCCTGAAAGCGCAGTTTATAGGCCAACTTCAAAGCCCAGGTCCTCAGAACAGGGCACACAGCTCCAGTTTGGGAATTGACATCAAAAGGGAATGCACAGGTTGATCTGATGGCGGGGTGGACAGCCACAGGCAAGAGGGGGAGACCTCAGAGGATTCGCCTGTCCTCAGTCCCTGGAGAGTTCGGGGAGGCAGCCTGGCAGTGGCACGGCCTTTCGAACTCCAACTTCAAAAGCCCTGGGCCATTGCTTTAGTAGCTGCGGGCAACTGTCTAAAATGGCAGACAGATGTTGGAGGGCAGAAGACCGGGGCAGAGAGACAGCAGATGACCCCAAGCTGAGTCAGAGAAAGACAAGGTTTAAATGTGGAAGAACCCCATGGAGCCCTGCTATTCATAATAAGGATCACACATGCGGGCAAACCAGCACGGCGACCACTGGCTGAGTGCTCCCATGCCAAGGATAGTGCTTAAGGATGACCTCATTTAATCGTCACAGTCACCCATGGAAGGTAGGTACTATTATTTCATTTTTCAGAGGAGAAAACCGAAGCTCGGGGAGGCTCAGTGACTTGCCCAAGGTCAGAGTTAATAAGGGCAGATTTAAATTCCACAGTCTCTGTTCTTACCTACAACTCAAGGAACTTAAAAATAGAGCACTAGGGATGTTTTCTGAAGGCAGGAGTATAAAACACGGAACAGAGCAGAGACAGGTGAAATCACCTGAAGCTGAAGAAGAGCGAAAGCTCCCTGGCCAACAGGGGCTTGACTTGTTCATTCTCTCATTCATTTAACAAATTATTTTTAGCACCTGCTTTGTGGCAGACATTGTTCTGGGCACTAGAGATAATATAATGAGCAAGACAATGTTCTTGCTTTCATGAAGATTATATTTTGTAGTAGACATAGATAATAAACAAGTAAGCAAAAAATGAGAATGTGAAAGGTATTAACAAATTATAACTTAAATGTAGGTAAATGATAATGTGTTTATTTTCGCTATTGTTTCCTATGGGGCCAGGAACCGTGCTTCATGTTTTCTATGTAATAACGCATTTAATCCTCATAACAACTCTGCCAAGGCAGTTGGTATTATCAGTCTTTATCTTACAGGTGAGAAAACTGAGGCATGGAGAGGTTCAGTAAATTTCCCAAAGTCACAGGGCTGGCAACATGGCACCAGGATAAGGTTCTGGGCAGCCTGGCTCCAGAGCCTGTGCTCGTTACCGCTGCCTCCTTTCCATGATGTCAGCCTATTAAGAGCGACTGGCCAGCCATGGCCACAGAGAAAGGGGGCACCTGAGGGGCAGTGCCATCTTATTGTGTCCTGAGAAATGTGGGCCCCAGCTCTGTGGGATGGGGGCATCCTGCAGTGGTGGCAGCAGCTCAGGCTGGCACTGCTCCAGCGACAGCGGGACAGTCTAAGATTTCCTTAGTCCCAAGACCACCAGGCAACCTCCCAAGGAAGACCTGACCCCTTCTAAGGAAGGACACTCTAGCCTCATGGGCATGTGACATGGGCAGAGAACACTACTATCCTGGCAGTTGGATTCTTAACCAGTTTTCTCCAGTCAGTGCCATCGCAGCCTAGAGACAGTCCCACTCTTGGTGCTGACAGATTTGGTTTCTGAGCCCCGAAGCCTCTCCTTGGGATCCCAGGCGATGCTGTCGGATCACAACCACGACAGCTGCTCCCAGGCACCGAACACCTACTGTTCACTAGGCACCGTGTCAGGCGCTCTCTCCTGGGTCTCTCTTCAGGCTCTGTGAGTTCACGGTTCTCGGCGGGGAAAATCCTATCTCAAGTCACCAGGGATCTGGGCCCACAGGACAGTTCTGTCTACCAAGGTAACAACAGCCAACGTAGTGGTGAAAAGTCCTCTGGAGTCAGATACAAGCTCAGATACTAGCTGTGGAGCCATTGTGCCTCCGTTTTTTCACGCGTAACATGGGAATAATAATACCTACACCTGGGTAGGTTAGATTATGCAACAGTAGAAAGTCAAGCCTAAAATCTCATGAGATGAATACATCAATGTTTATTTCTTATTCATGCAAAGCGGGCTCTCCTGGGCACCCCCTTCCAAGTGGAGACCCAGTACCACTCAGCTTGCAGCTTGTAGTTCCACCATCGAGATATATGTGGCTCCCAGGTGGCACTGCAGGAGAAGAGAGAGCTACGGGGAATGCACTGGCTGGCGAGTCAATGCTTCCGTGTGGCTGTAGGGAAATGAACAAAGGGTCCTGAAGTAGACAGTCTCCAAAGATGGCCACTTACCTATTCCTTCCCTTCCTGTCTGTGCAAGCCACTCTCCCCATCAAGAGGCAGGGTCTGTTTCTCTCCAATTTAATCCAGCTGGCCTTGTGCCTTGCTTTGGTCAACAGAATGTGAAGGAAGTAACCCTGTGCCAATTCTAGACCTACCCACTCTTCAAAAAGCCTGTAAGTTTTGCTCTCCTTGGAAGCCAGCTCAGATAAAAAGTCCAACAACCCTGATGCCGTCATGCTATTAAAAAAGACCAAGCGGCCACACGGAGCGGCTGTGTGTAAAGATGGAGATGCCCAGCCAGCTCCCAGCTCATCCAGCCGTCCCAGCTGGGGTGCCAGACACATGAGTGAAGGAACCACCTTGGACATCTCAGCCCCTCATCACCACATGGAGCAGAACACCTACCTAGCTGAGCCCGGCCCAGACTGCAGAATCATGAGAAATAAGAAGTTATTATTTCGGGCCAGTTCACTATGCAGCAATAGAAAGAGGATATGTGTGCCCCTGAGGGCAGGGGAGGGGGGAACACTGAGAATGTGTCTGAGTCCCAAAGCAAGCGCCTGAGCAGAAGCTCGAAGTGGTTCTCCCCTGGGCTCTGAGTGAATGAGAGCATACGTGCCCTGCTTTGGGGCCTAAGGGACACAAAATCAGGGAGCAAAAGTTCTGCTGTGCGTGCAGACTGCAGCCTGGGGTTGGCTGAGCTCTGCGGAGCGAAACTTACTCATCTGGCACTTCAAGGGTCTGCAGCCCAGGACAAGGGTTGCAAGCTAGGCAGGGATGGTCTTCTCAGGGCAGCACACAGGGAATGGTTTTGTAGCCCAAGAGATCAAGAAGCCGCAAGTGAGAGAACTCCAGGTTGACAGGACTATCGGGAGCTCACATAAGATACGTCTGGGGACTCCTGGAAACGCCCAGAGGACACCCAGAAAGAGGAACCCCGTGTGAGCAGAAGGAAGCAGAGGTCATGAAGTTGAGTTGTTACTGTCCTTAGGACCTTGTGTGTGCCCATCTGGCTAGCGTGGCCCCAAGAAACACAGGAAAGAACAGGAAGGCCTGAAAGTGATATCCAAAAAAGCTGAATTCAGAAGCTAGGTGAAACATTCTTGGGGGGCGAAAAGGGGGTGGTTGGAATCTGAAGGGGGCTGGTGTGGGCAGAGAAGATGCCCAGAGAAGTCCTATCTATTACTGTAGTTCCAACTCTGTTGCGAACCTCCCCAGGCCAGCCTTCTAGGCTGGAGCTTTGGCAAGGACACTGAGGATTTTGCTGAGATGCCCAGGCCCTGGGTTCTCTGGGCACAGGACTCAAGTTTCCAGCTCTTCCCAGGGGCGATTCAGTCTCTGAACCCAGATTCTGGGCCCGGGAAGGAAGTGGTTTCTAGATCCGAGAGGTCTCTAGAGGCAAAGAGAGACTCAGACCAACAAAGAACCAGGAACTCAGTCAAAGGGGGCTGTGTGCCTTCGGTGGGCTGGGACAGCCGTGTGTGTGTGGGGGTGGGGGGGAGGGGACCGTGTGGATGATTCCAGGGCCCTGGGCCAGAATGGTGAGAAGGACCATTGCTATGGACCACACAACTAGCAAAACGTTTCCAAGACATCAAATCAGCTAAGGATTGGAATGGGGCTCAGCGGGAAACCATCTGCGACTAATTAGCAATGACAACTCAGAGGCTGAGGACAGTGGCAGCTTGTCACTCCGTGCTCTCCGCCAAGGGACTGTACCTCTCACTCTTTCTCACTTCTAAAGCACAACGTAAGAAAAGGCAAGTGGCTGAGCAGTAAGGAGCTCCTTACTCATGGGGACAAAACCCTTGTCCACAAGGAGCCCCTAGCAAGCGCTTCCTGGCTCTCCACGTAAAACCCTTCAAGAAGCTCAACTAGGAAGCCTCTTCCCTGTCCCCTAGGCTGTCCCCAGGGTGCTCAGAGAGACCCTTTCTTAGGGTCTGTGTGAGCTGTGCCACAGCCGGGGCTCAGCCTCTCATGCCAAAACACAGCCCCTCCTGGCTGGTCAGCACGCTCCAACCACACCCGCACCCTCTGCTGAGCAGCCATGTCCACCCTGCCTCATGACCTCTCTCCAGCCTCATCTGCATCTGACATCCCTTGTTGGGCTGTGGCAGAGGATACGCGACAGACTCATATTAAAAATGCCCTTTAAAATTCAAAAGCTTTGAACTAAAGAAATACCTAGCAAAGTTTTCATGGAAAGTTCAGATCCGCTGGTTCAATTCACTACACTTAGATGCACCTTTTCGAATAATAGAGAAAAAATTCAACAGGGTCAGACCCAATCAATATGCTTGTTCAAACGGAATTGCGGGAACTGTGATGTGCACGTATTTGTACTCTGCCTTTGTACCCCGCCACTCGCTCTGAAGAAAGGTTTCTTTGCTCCGAGAGCAATGAAAGTGGTCGCCTTTGGAGCGGAGGCAGCAAAGCAACGGCGTGTTTATGGGGCTGGGAGGGGCTGCCATTTTTCACATCCCCCAGCCCTGTCTCTTTGTTCTTTTCATAACGGCACAAAATCCACATGGGCCAAGTCCTTCACGCGCCCAGGTGTCTGATGCTGAAGAGGAAGCCGACGGCTCCCAGCATTTGCCTGCCACGTCTCAGAAATGTGATTTGAGGATTAGACAAATAATTTGCCACTTCTTTCCCACCCTTGGTGCGAACAAAAAAAAAGGACTTGCCATGGGAGTACTGTACTGCAGTTGGGGATACCGCCCAAAGCTTAAGATTGGCTCTTGTCTGGCTGAGTCAGGGTCCACATCTGCCCACTCCCCGCCCCTTCCACCCCCAAGCTGACCTTGGGCACACAGAGCCTTCCCTGGCCTTAGACTACGACCTACAACAGCCAGGAAAATTCTGGAGAACCCAGCTTAACTGAAGACGGCCAAGTGGGGAAGGGGACGAAGGGCAGTTTCCGCCCCACGGCCAGACACATAGACAGGCAGTTTGAGTGATGGGAGCAAACAAAAGGCCCTTCTTCACCATCCCCATCCGTTTGGGCACATCTCAGCGTCAATCATCTAAACGCTGCTCTGGACATGTCAGGAAGCTCAAGGGGGGATTAGGAAAAGCTTTTATTCCCAACCCCCGTATTTCAAATTAGATCTTAAAATGTTTTCATTGTTTTCAAGCTAGGCTCAGGTTAAAGTTAAAACTCAGGAGTGGATGTCGACCACAGACGCAGAAGCAGCACATCCACGTCCCCTTTGTCAACCATGACCGTATCATTTAAGACACTGCTCAGGTTCTGTGGTCTCCTATAAATAAGCGAAGCTGATATTGTGGGCCACGTGGAGTCTCCCGTCGTCCCCACCTGGAGGGTCCCTGGTCAGCGAGTACTTTCACAGATGGCCCCATCTTACCTCAAGTAACAAGAGTCCTCTCGAGGGGGGTGAGAAGGGGACTATGCCATGCTGCCCGCTTACACATGATGCAGCTGGAACGCGCCTTTTCCAAAATGCACATGCTCTTCATCGAGTCTGAGTTTGGGACCTGTCATGCTCTCTGAATATTGAAATTTGGGCCACGCTTCTTACAGAACAGGCTGCATCTCTTTCCTGCTAGAGCTGGAGAGAACAGTTAAGAGAGTCGCCATGTTCCCTCTTACACAGGATCGTGTGTGTGAAACAGAAACTGAGACCAACAGTAAGAAAACCGCTGACACGTTTTCACGGAGAAAAGGTCTACAGACAGCAACCTGTGTCAGGGGTATTGCCCCCTGCACCTTGTTTTTTCTCTTTTGTACTCAGTCGTGGAGGAAGCCTCCTCCCTCTAACCCCCTTCCATCTGTTATGGAGATATCTCCAAGCAATGTTTAAAACAAGAGGGTGCTTTTTATTTTAAAATTCAAAAAGAGATTGGTAGCTAAAAGAGCAGCAGTGTCTCTGTTCAGAATGCCTTGGAATCTATTTCCCCCAGTTTAAATAGCTGGAAAGTCACTCTAAACCTCCGGTGCTCTTCTTGGCAACAGAGAAAAACTGCTGTAACAACAAACTTGGAAATATACACAACCCTCAACTGAACTGGCCTCTTGCCTTCTGTTTTAAGCATTCGTCACAAGTCAAAATGAATTAAATACAAATCTAGCTTGCAATGGTCCGTCACTAACCCACCTCATTGGCACGAGCAGACGGCGTGTGGGTTGGAAGGGGGCCACTGGCGTCCCTCCTGCTTTCCTGGGTTGCAGTGTGCCTGCCAAACCAGCCCCACACGGAGTCCACAGCCCGGTGGCTCCTCCGTGGGGGTGGGGGAGCAGCAGCGGGGTCCAGAAGCACAGGCCTTCTTCCCCCAGGCCTCCGAAGTCAATCAAGTGTCAAGGAACTGTCATCGGGGAAAACATTTCACAGGTGAACACAAGCAGGATCAAGAGGTGACAGTGGGGATTTTCCAAAGAAATGGAGAAAAAAACTAACACAGGCCACTCATGAGAACAGAGCCAGCAAGAGGCAAGAAGTCTATCAGGTTAATATTTTAATCTGTACATCACATTTTTTTTTTGCAAACCATTACGCTTTTATTTAAATTAACTTTTCTTGCAAAATATTCATTTCATTTTTCCAACAAAATCTTATAAAGGCAAAAATAAAATCTTATTTTGGCAAATGTCATGAAGTCGATACTGGCAACATATGGAGTTAGTTAAAAATAGACGTCGATTTCTAAATATAGTCAAGATTTTTTTCTGACCATAGTCAAAGACAAATTTTCACTTAAAGTGTGGCTCCACCCAACGGAGGTTTTTTAATATTTTTTTTCCTTTGAACATTTTCTGTATGAAGAATATCATGAGCTTATGACTTAAATAAAGGGCCTGGCTTGGCAACCCCTTCCTCATTTTGGGCTGGAAGTCAAGTCAAAGTCCTGCCATCGTGCCCCTGCTGGCTGCTGGCCATGAGGGATGGTGGGGACACACTGCCAGCCCCCCTGCCACCAGGCCAAGTCCTGGGAAAGCTGACTGAGGTTCTCCAAGGGCAGGCAGCAAAGCTCCCAGGATCCCTATCACTGCCCAGTGTGCTGTCAAGCAGGTTTAGGTGGGTGCCACCCAGTCTGGGACTTTATTGCTTATGATATAATAAAAGGTGCTTCCTCTCACCTTTTCTATATTTCAAAGTGTATTTTTTTAATTAAGCAAACTACTTTTTTTTTTTCTTTCTGAGACGAGCCCTTCGCTGAGAGAACATCATTGGCGGGTTGGGAGCCAAAACTCTTGACAACACTGTTGCCCCGAAACCAAACCCCAGCGGTCAAGGCACAGACTTGGGCTCCACACGCCATCCCAGTGGAGTGTGACACCCCAGAGCGGGTCATCAGGCCAAGGGCTCCTCGCCCCCCAGGATGCACGCTGATGAGCCTAATGCTGGAATCCACCAGAGGAACAGTCTCAAACCCGACCTTCACCTGAGTTCATCGGATGTTGGAGTGGCCTCTGCTTGCTCTGCCTGCCCTTCTCCCCGACCCACACCCACACCCACACCCACATCTACCACCCAATGGCCCCTGGATCTGTATGTGCAGCTCCAAAATCATGCATGCTCATCTTTCCAGCCACTCAGCCCTTGAGGTGAAATTATAAAATATATTCTGATTTAAAATACAGTGTCAGTATTGTAGTGTGTATCAAAAGTGCATTTGTCATATTTAAAAAGGAGTGAACTAACACAAATCGGGGGGTAGGGGTGAGGACTGAGCCCTGTGATCGACACCCACAGTTGGAGGGCTGCTTCCTCCCCCCGCCAGAACCCCTGCTCGGCTGCAAGGGATTTCCTTTGGGGGGAAAAGTCAATCTTCTCAGAGGAAGCTGGTTCCACTGGACCCTGGCTCCAGATTTCTCCTCCGCACGCTGCATCACGGGTCAGTCACTGCCTGGGCTGCCAAAAAGCACAGGAGACAATGAGAAACTGGCAAGACCCTGCCCATGTCTGGGGAGCAGGCAGTGGGCAAGTCCACGCACACATGTAACAAAAAAAAAAATGGCAGGCTGACAGACACAGAGCAGTAGAGCAGAGGGCTGGGGCAATGCGGCCGCTGTGAGGGGACCCTCGGCTTCTAGAAGTCACAGGCACTTGAGCCCACCCTTCCTCCAACTCGACCATTTCTAGACAGTTTGCCAGATAGGTGCTAGCTCCTAAATTGGGTCCCTGCTCTGACAGAGCAAAAAAAAAACCCAAGAAAAGAAGGCTCTGGGGTCCATCCAGTTCTGGCCTTTCTCTTCTTTTGCTGAGCAACTTGTGGTAACTCTGTCAGGCCTCAGGAGCCTTATTTTTTTTTTTAAATCTAAAATCAGGATGGTCATACCTACTCCTTAACGAAGATTCTGGGAGCTGAGAGGAAATGCGGATGTGCTCTGAAAAGAGCATTAAACACCTATTTCACATCCACGGGACGCCAAAAGCTGGGAGAGGACGAGAGCCTCGCCCCTGCCTGACTTGGACAGTGTCACCACACGCGGATCTCCAGGAAAAACTACGCACCCGACCATGGCCCCAGCATGTCCCTGCAGCCTTCACAAAAAACCCAGCTGGAGCATTTCTGCGTGGTTCTTCAGTCATGGGATCTCTATTCCACACCTCCCGAGAACCTAGCCCAAGCAGGCCGGCCCCTTCCTTCCTTCTCAGGCCGGCAGGGCCTGCTGACTCCACCTGAGGCTGGGTGAATGCCGGGTTGGCTGGTAGACACCTGCCGAAAACCATGTCCTTCATCCCCCTATGTACACACTCTGTCCCTTACTTCATGCCCTTGTCCTTGTCCAAACACCTGGAGCTCCTGAGGGGGACCCAGATGAGTCCATGGGTAGGGATGGAGAACAAAGATTCTGAGCTTGCAGTGAAGGGGTTCAAATCCTGGCTCTGACACAGCTGTGACTTCTTGGGCAAGTCCCTCAAGGTCTCTGAGCTTCAATTCCTCATCCGTAAAATGTGGGTGAACATCTTCATCGGGTTGTTGTGTGGATCAAAGGAGATGCTTGGCACAATGCCTGGCATGCCGTAAGAACTTAACAATGTTAACCGTAAGCATATATAAAGGAAAGAGAGGGGAAACCCCCACAAAATGACAGCGAGGTGAAACATTGTAGAAAGGACTGCTGAGACGTCTGATCTGACCTCTCCCTGGCAGGATGAGGTGACTGGGCTCAGAAGCAACGGGCCTGGGCCAAAAACTCGCCACAAGACTGGACGAGACGCCTGGCCTCCCGAATCCTGGTCCTGTGTTCCCTCCCTAATCCCACACCGCCTCTCATCACTAATGCTCACATGGGGAGGACTCAGAAGGGCTCGTGCTGGAACCTTCTGAATGGCTGAGGGCCAGTTTCACATCGCCCTGGGCGGCCTCTCCCTGAAGCTTCCCTTACTCTCCACCCTGAGGTGCTCCAGTGACTAAAAGGGCAGTCCTAGTCCCTGTGACCTACAGTGAGGCCACAACCCCTCACGGGGCCCCAGTTTCCTCATCTGTAAACCGGACTTTCTCCAGTCTTCCAGTTCTTCAATTTCTTTGGTCCAAGCCCCAAGCGGCCCTGATCCCCTGCACTCTCCAGCCGGCGGGAAGGGAGAGCAGGGTGAGGAGGGGAGCGGTTTAGCTCTTGAGATTTCTGGGAGGTGGGAGGCTTGGGTCTTACGGCCTTTACTGTATTAGAGCTACTGAGGATAGAGTTCCTAAAACGCATCGCCCCTCCCCCCCCCCACACACACACCAGTCCAGGTGGTCTCCCCAGCGGCCGCTTTGCCACAGGAAGGAAGCGTCAGCGGGTGGCACTGCAATCTTCGCAGCAACAGGGGAGGGAGGGGCGGGGCATGCGCGGCGCGGGGAGGGCACGCCAGGCAGCGGCTCTTACTTGGACGGTGTTAGACAAAGGTGTAGTGGAGTCCGTTGCTTAAGGGGGGGTAAGGTGGCACGGTCCTGGCGGACAGAGGGGCTTTAGGCGGGAGGAGGGCCAGCTGCTGCGCTAGACGGGCACACAGGAATTAAGCGGTGTGTTAGGCTCCCCGTCTGTTCCTGCAGCGCGAGACGCCCCACTTGGCAGGGCTGCGTGGCGTGAGCCCCGCCGCCCACCATTAAAGGCCTGGGCTTGGTGGGCGGGGGCACATCGGTGGGGCCTGCAGATCCCAGATGTGTCTCTGGGATGGGAGAGAGAGCAAGAGGGAAGCAGGGCTGAAGCACACAGGTGGCCACTCTGCGGGGAAGTGAGGGAGGCCCCGCTAACTGTTCAGTCTGGGGCCTGCTGGTGGTAAGGAAGCCAGGGACCGTCGGCCCACGTGGGTAGAGCAAGCACAAGCTGGACAGGAGGGTGCTCATGGCAGGAGTACCCCCACTGGAACCCTCGGCATGGGGAGGAGCTCAAAACTGCTGGGGTGGGCCACAGGGAGCCCTGGAGCATGAGAAGGAGGGGTCTGGGAGAGCCATCTCCTGTCTCCCCTGCCACAGAAAGCCACATTGACTTCTCACCCCACTTAGCATGTCCTCCAAGGGAGTCAGGACAGCAGCAATCTCAGGGACTCTGTGTAGGATCAGGACATTGGGGCAGAGAACAGGCTTCTGCTGAGATCCAGGCCCCTCCCCTTGTCCTTGGTCACCCCTATGGCTTCTTGAGGCACCATCAAAGCTCTGCTTTCCAGACCAGACTCCCCAGGTCCCTTGGTCACTTCTAGATCCTTTGGCCAGGGTCAGAATACTGGTGGGGATTGACAGAGCTTCAGGCTCTATGACCACACCACTCCAGAAGGCCTAGGGCACACTCGCCAAAGGCATCACCTAGCCCACAGTGGCCTCTGCATTTGGGGAGAAACTACCGGGTGAACGGTGAGGGCACACACGGGGAGGGGAGTGGTGGGTGGAGGAAGGAGTCAGGAGTCTCTTTCCTGGCTAAGAAAGCCGTTTTACACATGCACACGTACTTGCAGATCCAGGCATGCAGCACGTACACGCACACACGTGCGTGCGCGCGCACACACACACACACTCCCTTTCCACAGTGCTGTTTTTATCCATTGGCCGACAAGGTCCCACTTCCCTAGTCCTGCTTTCTGGCACACGTCACTCACCCTAAGGCGAATGACGGCTTTGATTTGGAGACCAAAGCAGGGGTCCCAGGGAGGACTAGAGGGCCCCATTCTGCCCTGCAAGAAATCCAAGCACCAACAGCTCTGCTGGCCCCTGTTATGAGGCCAGAAATCACAGCCTTGGCCCCTGGCTCAGAGGCCTGAAAAACCTGTTCTTAACCAACAATCTCAGAGAAAGCAGGAGTAGTGGCATCACCCACCCCTAGCTTGAAGAATGAGCAAGAGACCCCCTCTCCCAGGCCTTCCTCTGACGCTCCTGAGGTGCAGGCCCCTCCACTGCCTGGCCTGCCCCACGGCACCTTCCGAGCTGTGGTGTTCATGGGACAGGAGAACACACCGCTGGCCCTTGACTACCAAGCTCGACACCTGGTTTTCCACAGATCCCCCGGCAGGCCTTGTGGGCCCTGGGCCGCAGGGGCAGAGAGTAGGACGCAGCCCTGGAGGCTGGCTTACGTGGCCTCACCTGCCACCTGCTTGCTGCGCTGGGAGGCCTCAGAAGCCAGGGCGTAGGAGATGTTGATGATGCGCTCCTGCTCCTGCAGCTGCGAGTCCAGGTCGGCCACGCTGTTCCGGTCCTGGCCTGAGGCCGGCTGCAGGTTGCACATGCTGCAGGAGGGCCAGAAAGCAGGCTGTGGGCCCCTGCCACCCCGGCATCCACCCCAGGAGAGGAGGGTCTTCCTGGCTTAAAGGATCTCATCCTTGTAAGGGTTATCAGATAAAAACGGTCTACACTCCCTCTAGACACAGATATGGGTGCTTCTCCCCAAATACCAAAACAATCACAGCTTTGTTCCCTCCTCTGGGGAAAATCACAGACCTCAAGGTAAGTGCTCCAGCTCTGAGCTCCTGTTAAATCCAAGTGTGAAACAGCTACCTTAGCTCTGAACAGAAGGCCCTCAAATACCAGGCTTACATTTGTGAAGCTATGAAAGCTGAGGGGACAGGAAAGCCACTACTTAGGGGCCCATCACGGCCTCCTGGGAAATGGCCAAGGCCTCTGGGGCCTTGGAACAAGTCTGGAGCCCCTGGCTCTGGTCTACAGGTCTCTGTGCAAGAACAAGAGCCCTAACGCTGGGAGCTACAATTGTGTCCACTTTACCGCCATACTTGGCTTCATCGCCACACTTGCCAGGGTCGCTGGACATGGGATGAGCCTTCTACGAGTGTTTTAGCACTTCCCAGATAACCCAGGCTAGCTTCCTCGCCGACCTGCTGGTGACGTGCTGAGTGCCAGCCTTCCCCTTCCAGTGAGGAGGCCTGGCTAAACACACACCTAGCCAGTTTGCCCAGGGCCTTCCCAACAGACACCCCAGGGGGCGGGGCTGGCGGGCTGCCAGAACCTGGCAGTGCGAGTGCAGACCTGGACCGGGTGAGGATGTTGCGGATCTTCTCAGCTTTGCGGTACCGCGCCTGCAGCTCCTCTAGGCTGGGCGGTTCTTCGGGATCCAGCTCCACGTAACGCTCGGGGATGGGGACCTTCTCTGGTTTGGACAGCTAAGGAGAGGACCAGGAGGTGGGCAGAGGCTCAGATGTTTGGGTTCGGGACCTGCTCCCCACCCTGTCCCCCATGAAGAAGCACACGTTGCCCAGAGAGGTGAAGTGACTTGCCAAGACCACACTGGCAGTCCACAGTCTGTGTTCTTTCCACTACACCAGACAAGCACCTACAGGCTGAGGGGAGGGGAGGGGGAGACAAACAACTGGGCGAGAAGCCCTCAGGATCACATGATCATCCTCCATGCCACCCTCAACATGATCCGGACCTTGCCAGCCTCTCCGGCCACACTGTCGCACCATGTGGCCCTCTGTCCTTGCTCACTCCTCTGCCTGGGACACTCTTCCTCTGTTCCACTGACTCTTCCTCATCATTCCGACTTCACCTCCAGATGCCTTCCCTGACTGCACTCCTCTTTTCTGTTCGTCTCTCCACTGTCTGTGCAAGGACCTGGCACCTAATAGTCTATCGCTAAATACTCTTTGGATGGGTGGACAGATGGATGCGTAGATGAGCGAGAAGGTGGATGAGGTGAGTGGGTGAAGGGATGGCTGAGTGGATGGCTAGGTAGTTGCATGTAAGGAAGTGATAGTAATTTCTGTCTCTACAAAAGCTCCTCAGATGTGGACAGGAGGCAGCCATGCTTACTTATTGTTTCTAGAGGAAAATGGGCCCTGACTCCTCCCCCTCTCTCTCACAAACCCAGTAGCAACCTCAGCTTGGTGAAATCTCTCTAAGAACACTCAAGGCAACTTTTATACACTCCAGGGAATTTTTTCCTCCTTGAGCTACAATGGCACATTAAAATGGGGTTGGTTGAAGCTTCTAAAAACAAGCTAAATCCAATCCCTGGGCAAATCTGGACTTGAATTAAACCCAGACAACCCTTTCATTCTGGTGAGAGATGGCAAGAAATAAGCTCTTCTCTGTTGTTTCCAATGAGGGCAGATCCAGAGGAGGAAGTAGATTACATTGTAGCAGGAGGGATTTAGGTTAGAGATAAGGAAGGACTTTTTCTCCTGGCTGGCAGGCCAGTTAGGACACTAAAGAAAGCAATTTAATTGCCAAGACAGCATGTAGAAGCTTCTTTTGTGAATCTGAGAAAGTACAGACCTTTGGCTATTTCAGAGGTGCCAAAGAAAAAGGGTCTCAGGACGTGGAACTAATTAACCCCTGGAGCCCCAGCTGACCCCAGAAGTCATCTTCCATAGGTGTCAATTTGCTCATATGCAGCTAAATCTATCCTTCATGTGGTGAGAGCAGTTCCTCTTATGAAGTTTCAGGCCAGGCAAGTCCTCACACAAATGTTTTTGGGATATCTGTAGGCCACTGCATGTTTCATTCAACAGTTATCATTCAGCAAATATTTATGGAGCACCTACTCTGTGCAGACCTATCTCAAGAGGGACAAAAGTAAACCAAACAGTCATTAGACTCTGCCCTACAGAGCTTACAAAAGACACAGTAGGCCACAGGAGACCACCCTATGTCTCAAAGACCCTGAGTCTGTCACTCTCTGATTCCCTTTCTCTCCACCTGTGTAGAGACGTTCCTGATTGCTAGAGATCCAGGGGTTTACTTGCTTTCCTAGGCCTGCCTGTCATGATATATTTGAGCCAGCAGAGGGCGGTAAAAGAATTCAAACCAGAACTGTTGGGTCTCCTAATCTCTGCCCCGGCTGGAAATCTCATCTGTGACTTTCAAATCCAGCCTCCCTTTTCTCTAAATCCTCTTGCCCAAGTCGACCTGACTGGGCCAGTTGCAAGACCATTCCCAGGTTTTCTGGAGAATGTTTTCTAATAATTACTTCATCACATGCCAATTATGTGCCGGCTCCAAACTCAACACCTTCTGATCATTCCTAATCCTCTGGGCAATACACTGAGTCAGTTAATCCCCCTCACAACCCACTTTACCATTGAGAAAAACAAGGTACAAAGAGGTTAAATGACTTGTCCCAAATTACAGAGAGATACAGATTTGAACCTGCATTAGGACACTGGGCTTTTATTGTCTCGAGCCGCTATCCACCCTATCTCCTGGGCCACAATGAAGCTGAGCCTTGTCCTCATTCAGGACAACACCCCTCAGTGCCGCTGGGGGCCCGAAGGCCATGCCTCCTCGAGGAGCGTGAAGGAAGCCCCTGCCCTCACCTCTCTGCTGATGTCCAAGTCATAGTCTTGTGGTTCCAGGTCCAACTCAGTGACAGGCATAGCCTGCACTTTCAACCAGCCATTCTCCTCCTTGTCCTTTCTTCCCCCTTGCATGGCCCGATCCAGCAACTGCAGGTCAAAGTCCTGCTCGCGTTTCCACTGGCAACAGAATAAGAGGGTGAAATGTAGTCACTTCCTGACTGCTACTGGAGCCATGCCGGTCCCCTTCTGGATGGGTCTCGCAGGTCCTGGGGTCCCTGAGAAGACAGGCCTGGCCTGTGACTCACTGGGGAAAAGCTGTGTAACCACAGATCTCAACCTCCTCACATCTAAAACAAGGTAAACAGTTTTATGACACATGTAGTCCTTGCTATATGCTGTAACTGTCTGTGTAAAGGAGGATGAGGCCTCTGTCCCTTTTCTAGGGCCTGATTCCAGACTGAGTTCTCTCTGATCTGGGTTTCCTGAGGGTTCAAACAAGCACCCTAGGGCACAGGTCAAAAACCCACGACCTTAGATTCAATGGTCCCCGGGGATACAGGAGGCTCCCAGGTCCAAGAGGGTGACCCCAAAACAGAACCTGGGACAGAGCTCCAGAGGAGGGATTTGCCCCTTCTGCTGCCCCACAGTCATGAAGGCTTTCTGATTCAGGGGCCATACGTCTCAGCTCAGAAATAATGGAAAACGACAAGCCCTTTGAGGCTCTGGAATACCAAGGGCATCTCTAATGGGTATTCCCAACAGGATACATTGAGGAGTGGGGGTACTGATTTCACAGTGGGGCTGGGGAGGTCCAAGCAAGAACAGCTTGTGGTCAGTGAGGCAAATAAACCTTTGCGTATCATGGCATCTATTTGGGGCAGATTTTAAGTTAGAAAAAAGAAGAAAAAACATATAAAATTGAAATGCTAAATCAAATGCAAAATTTCCAAGTCTGTTCCTCACTATTAACCTTTTAACAAATGTCTCCTCACATAAGGAAACTCTAACTGGCCATTTCAAGATCCAGGCACAACTGTGCAGCTCCGTGGCAGCCTTTCTAATCACCTGTGGCCCGCATCCTCACAGGCCTTTGACACTGAGCAGGTTTTGAGAGAAGGGAACAGGCTCTGAGCCTCTCTTCTCTTGAGCAGAAGCCAAGCAGATGCTTCACGATCCCAGGTCACCTCCTCCCTCCCACCACATCCACCTAACAGAGTCCCAAGCAGTCACAAGTCTCTTCGATGAGCCCACATGTCCCCTAAGGCTCCAAACTCATAGCCATATCCTCACATATCACCCATTCATGCACAAGCTCTCAATGCTGATTCCAAATCAATACAATTGCTCTTAAGTGATGGTTTCCAATCACAGTATGAAAGGATTAAGTGGTTGACATTTCAGAAGTGAAAAATTAATTTAATGATTCACAAAGGAAAAGCACATGTTCTTACACGCTCACAGGTGCCCCAGATAGAGACAAGCCCTCATTTAAACCCAGCCTGATTGTTTCCACAAACAGAAAAAGATCACTAGGCTCTACAGTGTATCCTGGGGAAGAACCACGCCAATCCATTATCATTAAACAACACGTTTATTGGCGTTGATACAGAGACTGACACAAGTCTTTTTTTTTTTTAAGAGAAAAATTACAAGGTATTCAAGTTACGATTTTTAGATAATCTTTCTACATTTGAGACATCAGGTTGTAAAAGGTCAGTGTTACCCCACGTGACATTTGCTTATAAAGTTTAGAAGTTACTGGCTTTGCAGCTTTTCAGGATATGAGCGTCCTGGCTCTTACCCCTTTGGTGTCTGAGCTAACAGCTGCAGAGAGGCCTTGTGGATACAGAACATATTCTCCTATCTATTCAAGTTATTAAATACTAGAAACACAAAAAAGTTTTCCATAAGAAACTGTGTGATGAGACTGGAAGAATTAAAACCGAACCACCTTAGACTTGGTAGAATTTATTCAAATGTACAATCGCCGAAGTCCGTGCCTACTGTCCAGGGGTAAGGCATGGACTTTGATAAATTCGTAAGGTGCCGACCTCTGCCAATGACCACGACCTTCGGGTGGCAGGTTGGCTCAGTCTTGTGCGGTAGCTTTTGGGATGAGTGAATTATGAGTCAGTAGGCCTGCATGAAGGGCACAGCAGACAGGTGAGTCACGCGTGGGAGTGCTCGCTAGGCTATGGAGACAAGAGCTGCTATTACAAGCCCAGTAACGAAGAGCACAGGCCAGTTAGAGAATGTTCAATGCAAATTAGAAGCTTCTGTAAACACAATCAGGCAGGATTAGAGAGGCAATGAGCGGTAACACTAAAAGCAAAAGAGCTTGTGCAATGAATTAGGGAGAAAAGAGTCAGGCTAGATGTCTACGGAAACACTTAATTTCAAACAACAGGGAAAGTCACATGGGATGTTTCCAAAACGGACCTAAGGCGACTGTGGGCAGGGTGCAGTGCCTGGAAGCACCACCAGGGGGCAGCACAAATTCCCTGGCTCTCCTGGGGCACCACGAGGCCTGTCAGCACCACAAGCGGTGGGAGACCACAGCCCTGAGTTGTGGGACATGACCCTGTGCTCAGTTGCCCCACAGGGCATCTGCTTGGACGTTGGAGAGGCTGGTTGGCTGTGCTGCTCATCAAATTATATCACCACCGTCCTCCTCCTCCACTTCTCAAATCCTTGAACCCTGTACATATTACCAAGTCCTTGATTAAGCTGAGAGACTCTGAATGCCCACAAAGGCCCCTTTCAAACTCAGCTCAGAGAACTGACTTCGGACATTTTCTCTGGCTCCTCTGCTCCTGCCATGACATTCTCACTCCTACTCTGGTTCCGGGTCACACTCTGATCAGGTCACACCTGTGTCTTGCTTGGTGGACAAAACAGCCCTGTGAGATGTTCTCTGAACCATTTAGTCAATGGTCTGCTCTCTCAGGGGTATAACGAGCTTGTGTTTGGAGGACTTGGGGAAGCTCAGCTCCCTGCCCCAGCCCCGCCTGCCTGGACCCTCCTAACATACTGAGCCGAGATCTCCAGGGAGTGGCTGGCTGAGGTAGCGGGACGCGGGCAGACCCGGCCTCTCCCCTTGGCTCAGCGTCCTCTTTCGCTCGCGGACCAGGGCCTTCTGGTGCCGCTTCATGCGCTCGAGCTGCTCCTCCGCAGTCATCCTGCCCCGCTGGTGGTCCCCTGAGTACAGGCGCTCCAAGGCACTCCTGGGTCTCTGAGGAGGAAGGGGTGAGAAACGGAGCAGCTGGGTGGGGAATGCAGGGGGCAGCCACCTGCTGGCTTCACTCCCGTCCTGTGTCTCTTTCACACACACACACACACACACACACACACACACACACACACACACTCATTCACTCGATCTAGTTGGGCTCCTCTCAGCCACAGAGAATCGCATACTCTAAGCACATTCCTGGACATGATACCCCAGCCCTCACAGGCTGTCTGGGCAGCACCACATTCTGCAGATACAGACACTGAGGCCCAGGCCCATCCACTCAGATATATATGCAGCATGTGATGAGGTCAGAACTCAGGGTGCAGACATCCTGGGCCCCCTCCTGTGAGCCTGACAAGCTGAGAAGAAAGATGTGTGTGTGGGGGGGCAGGGGTGTGCTCAGGAAATGGAAAGGGTAGCATGATGCCTTTTTTGGTAGGCAGTGGGAAACACATCACTGAGCACATGGTGACAGGAACCCTGAGCTCAGGAGGGACTGAGGTCACCTCAGAGGCCATCTCCAGCGCTCAGAGGATCACCAGCCATTATCCACCTTGGAGCCCTTCCCTCTGTGCATAAGGGAGCAGTGAGCTCCTCCAACTTCTCAAGGCCACTCACAGGGAAGGTCATCTTGCTGCTTTCGGTATTCAGACCCCTCCGGAGGGTGACATATGGAGCAATGGTGGACGACTGCTGGAGCCTTGATGTGGACCCTGAGAGCCCTTATGGAGGAAAGAGAAATGCAAGTGTATTTGTGGTGAGGTGGAAAGGCCAAGAGCCCCCTGTAATCACTTCCGCTCCTGTGAGGGGACCACAGGACCCAGCCAACAACCCACTCTTCTTCCTCGCCAGAACCTGGAAGTGCGAGGCTCCAGGTAGAGGATGAGGGGTCAGCCCAGGGGTATCCTCTGTCCCCAATAGGGGACAGTGTCTCGACAGATCTGTGGGCTACCTTAGTCTTCCCTCAAAAGCAGAAGACCGGGGCTGCTTGGTAGGTAGAAAGGATGAAGAGGTAGGAATGCCCTCATCCCTTCTTTCCAATGAACTCTCATGCATCTTGCATGACCAGCTCAGATGTCCCACCTGTGTGAAGGCCCCCAGCAGAAGGATATCTCCCACATTCACTGACCACATACTTGTCTAACTAGATTGCAAATTCAATAATGCCTGGTTGACTGAATGAATGACTGAATGAAGGGAAAGAAAGTGCCACCAAACATTTACTGAGCGCTTACTATGTAACAGGGCAGTCACCGCTTATAGATTTTGTCCCGCTGGCCCTACAAAGCAAGCATTACTTAACTATTGTAGAGGTGCACGGTCTGAGGCTCAGAGAGATTAAGAGAAGCAGCTGACCATGTGCTTCCCATGTCTGGCTCTATGGCTCTGAGGAATCGCCTCGCCCTGGCTGGCTGGTGCCACGGGTTGTGCCTTCTCCACTAGCAGCGATTCTTATCAGGGGTGGTCTCCAGCCACTGGGAACAGGCATCCCGCTGACAGCAGACACCACTAGCATTTAGCACGTGGGAAAGAGAATGATAAATTCTCTGCAATGCCCAGAGAATTCCAAGCAACAAAGAATTGCCCTGCCCCAAATGCCACCAATACCACCATTCATAAACACCCCTTGGCCATACCAAGTGAAAGGTTGTACCATAATGAATGAAAGCACAGTGTCAATGGTTGCTGTGGCCCCAACTCAGCAAAATCAAGAGCCCACGCCCTGCAGAGACACAGCTCAGGACACAGCAAGCCTTGACACTGTGGTGGGCTGGGAGTCATACAACCCCACGGGTGCCGGAACCATGGCTGTGTGTCCTTCTGCGTCCACACCCAGCCAGTGGGGGAAAGCACCTGACCTTCCCCCACGGGGAGCAGGCAGGAGGAACAGATGAGGCAGCATGGTCCACCTGCTCAGGGGTTCCAGGAGGCCCCCCTTTAAGAAAACTAGAGAAAGAGAATATGGCTCTGGGAAAAATGGGATATGGTGAGCCTAAGGGCTGGAGTCTGTTCCCACGTCCATCTTGCAGGGATAGGGGAAGAGAGTGAGAACGAGGCCCAATTGAGGAAACTGTGTTTGTTTAAAGGATTTATTGAGTCTTAGAGTGACACAGAAGAGGAAATAATACTCTGGACGCCTGAGACGACCAAGCTGATGCAGTCACCAAACATCCCCTGCAGGGTACAGCGGCTTTGGAGCCAGAATACTGGGATTGGATTCTGGCTCCATCACTTATCGGCTAATTGGCAAATTACTTAATTTCTCTAAGCCCTAGTTTTCTTATCTCTAAAATGGGGATAATAATAGTACTTCCCTCATAGGATTATTATGAGTATTAACTAAGTGAATATAAAATGCTAAACACAACACGGTGCCAAGCTTTATAGTAATGGCTATTATCATTATTTCCAAAATCAGATGTGCTAAAGAGAAAGAAAATCAGGATGTGGGCCAGAGGAAGGAAGGATAGAGCCCAGCGCTCCCTGATGGCTGCTGCCCATGCTATGGTCCAATGCTGCACAGATGAGTACAAAGTGCTGGGCGAGGGTTGGGGAGCAGTGGTTGGTAGTGGTGGGGGTTCCCAGAAAGCCTCCATGGAGAGTGTTGCCTTACCTCTGCCTGGCAACGTCTGGTATCTGCTTTCAGAGCCCACAAGTCCCAGGGAAGTTGGGGCCGTGTCCCCACTGAAGGTCGCCAGCTCAGGCTCACTAACGTAAGATCGGAGCTCCACCTGTAGGCAAAGTCTGAGGCGGTCAAACCTGCCCAGCATCATGCCACCTCCCTCTCCCAGCCCACAGTGGGGCAAACTCCAGGGTCCTCCCTGCTCACCCTGGAGTCCCCGTTCACACACTGCCCCTGCTCCCGGTCTCGCTTCCTCTCATCCGACTGCCGCTTGAGGCCCCTCACTGAAGTGTGCCGGATGACGGTGGCCTCCCTTGGCAGAGGCGGCACGGCCGGCGGCTGGTCCTCAGGGCTGTAGAGCTCAGGGAGTGGGGGCCTGGGAGGTGCCTCGTCTTCCTGCTCAGAAAAAGGACCAGAATCAGTGCCCAGTGAGAGGGAGCTGGGGGAAGGACGCAGAGTGGCTTCACCACAGTGGTGACCCAAAGGGCCAGAACAGAGCATGACCACTTCAGCCCAAGCATGCCAACATTTCCCTTGGCTGAGCTGTAAAGAAAGGGGATGGCTCTGATCCAATCCCATTCTTCCCTTTGATGCACACATTTTTCAAAGTGTTATTTATATATATTGTGTCTCCAGATGCTGAACTCAGGTCTCCTGGGTCCATGCCCTCATTCCACTTGCGGAGAGTGCACCATGGTGGGAAGCAGGCTGGAGACTCTGCACTTATTGGCAGGTCTATGACAGCGCACCCGCCCCCTGCCCAAGAACAAACGCCTGCCCCCTCCACAGCTCTCAGACTGAGTCACTCACCGTCCCTGCACAGTCTTGGGATCCCTCTGGGCTCTCTGAGCACCAGCAGTTCCCAACCCTGACAAGATCTCAGAATCGCCAGTTTCTAAAAAGTGCCCCTGACCAGAAAGATAAACACGAACACTACCATAGACTGAAGGGAATAGAAATCTGGAGACGGAGTGTGGGAGGAAGACATTTTATTATTATTATTTTTATATCTTTTGATTTTGCACCTTTTGAGAGCATTATCTAATAAAAAAGTAAACAACATTAAATTCAAGAAAATAAGCCAATAAAAACGAAAGAACTATAGCTATGTGCAATAATGTGACTTGATTGCATACATATAATATTGAAGAAAAGATACAAGATACAAAAGAATAAACACGGTATTATATACAGGCAAAATTAAAGTATTTAGAGATTCAAACAGACGTAGGAAAACTAAAAAAAAAAAGGCAAGGAAATTATCCGAAAAGTCAAGACAGTGGTTCTTCAGCAGAAAGGGCCTGCACTGGGAAGGGACACACGGGCCCAAGGGCTTCAGGTTGCTACGAAGTTCTATTTCTTGGTCTGAGTGTTGGTAGAACAGTGGTCTCTTTATTATTATTTGTTAAATTATATATTCATGCTTTATCAATTTCT
This sequence comes from Rousettus aegyptiacus, assembly GCF_014176215.1. NCBI lineage: Eukaryota > Metazoa > Chordata > Mammalia > Chiroptera > Pteropodidae > Rousettus > Rousettus aegyptiacus. Next base: position 88,254,377 of record NW_023416308.1, read on the forward strand.
GGATGAATATAATTTCACAAATACAAAACAAACAGTAATTAAAAAAATGGTGAACCTGGTGAACATATATGTACATTATGGGAGGGAAGACCCCCAGTGACCCTGATGGTAACCCAGGTTGAAAAGCTCTGCTCTAGAGGACCAAGCTGTGGAAAGGAGTCTCTGTGATTTTCTATTCCAGGGGTCCCCCGCCCCCAGGCCGTGGACTCTTAGGCACCAGGCCGCATGGGAGGAGGTGAGTGGCGGGCAAGTGAGCAAACCTTCATCTGTATTTGCAGCCGCTCCCCAGCACTAGCATCACTGCCTCAGCTCCACCTCAGATCATCAGGCATTAGATCCTCATAGGAGCACCAGTCCCTGGTGCCAAAAAGGTTGGGAACTACTGCTCAATTCAGAGCTGCTTGCTGTGCCTAAGGGGAAACTCAGAGAGGGGATGGGCCTTGTCGGAGACCCCACTGAGAAAACAAGGGCCAGAATCCAGGCGGTCCGGTCCCCAGGCTAGCACCATTTCCCTCTGCTCCCCGTCCTGGCTGGCAGGCATCCAGCCTTAAGTCAGCAGCCATCTGCCCCAGCCATTCCTGCTGTTTGTTGTGCTACTTCTACCTCCTGTTTTGTGGCTGGTGCTCCATGCCTCTTAGATCTGGGACCGGGAAGTAGATCTCAAGATGAAGAAATTCACAATGACTCGGTCCCGGCACCTGTCTTCCAGTTCGAGGCCCTGGGCTGTGGCTGGAAGCAGGTAGATGGTGAGCACTGGGGTATGGGGACTTGCGTGTTTAAGCTAGCACTGCACACCGACCTCATCAGAGGTCCTAGGCACACATGCTGCCCAGGCAGAGCTCCTCCAAGCCTTTGTTGCAAAAATCTTGGAGGACCTCCTTCCAAGCTGCCCTCTACTGCGGCTTCTCTGGCACTTGGACCAGATACCTTGTGTGCTCCAGTCAAGGCTGGCCTAGCCCTGGAGATGTGAGCTATCATGGTACCTGACCTGGTCTTCTGTTTCCTTAGTCTCTTGTGCTCCCAGACTCTGAAGGGCTTGGACTCTCTCTCTGCCAGGTAACTGTGGTGTATGCCCAGGTAACCACATGGGTCACAGACCTACGTGACCTGGATTGAATGTCCAATTTAGATGGCAGATGGCACAGAGAATGTTCAGGAAATGTAGACTGAATTCACTAATATGGAGACCTTAAGCACATTTTAACACCTTTGGGTGTCAGTTCTCTTATCTGCCAGATGAAGATATTGACCTTCCTGTCCAGACTCTGTAAGGTTATTGCGAAGAAAAATACACCCTAAAATCCATCAGAGTGCTCAACTGTAGGTGAAGATAAAGAGACCCTTCTGCTGAGATGAGCTCCTTGTCCAAGGGCGAGTATAACCGCAGATTTGCAACGAGCTGCCACACAGCTCTCTGCAGGGCGCAGATCACAAATTCCACCTACTTAGCATAGTCACTTCTCGCGGGGTCTCAGTTTTCCCAACTGTAAAATGGGAGCAATGAGCTAGATTGTCTCTAAGGGCCTTTCTAACTCTAGGAGTCTGAGGTCCAATAGCAAGATACTCCTCCTCCTTAACTTCTCATGGCTCAGGACTCTGGCTGGTCCTCTCCCCAAGTTTTCCCCCAAAGCTTCTCTCCCAAGAGAAGCTGACCTGAGGACAGAGAGGGACAATCATCTGGCAGAGAGGAAACAGTGGCACTCAGCTCCAGGTCATCAATACTTACAACTTTGGGCTTCATCTTGGTTGGTGACTGAAGGGGGGACGTCACTTTCCTCAGCTGGGGAGGGTGAGGTCGGTACGGCACATAGGTCTGCAGCTGGGGGAAGAGCCGAACCTCCAGAGGGGTCCGCACAGGGCTGGTGGGGGGGCTGGGCTGCGGGGGCGGCTTGCTCTCAGAAGTCGAGAGTGAAGGCACAGACGGGTGAGGAAACAAAGGCACCGTTTTTCTCTCTAAGGGGCGTGGAGAGAAATGAAGGGTGGGATGGAACAAGGACCTCGGAGGACAAGAAGAGTGACTTACAGCATGACGACCCGACCTCCTCAGGGCCATCCCACCCACCCGGGTGCCGGCCTCTGGGAAGACGGCCCACTCACCCGGATTTTTGACTGATTCCACCAGAATTCTGAAGTTCTCCTTATTTGCACTCAGGCCTGCAATGACATCTTCAATCCTCCAGAGATCCTTCTGTATCTGTGATTTCTCCTGAGGAAACGAGGTGGTGGTTCATTTCCTTCTGAGGTCCTTACCCGAAGCTGCTTCTTAGGACTCATGCTGTCATTTCAGACAGGGCCCTCACCCTCGAGCATCCCCTTGAGGAACCCCACCAGGGAGACAGCCAAGCCTGCCTCACAGCTTTGTAGGGAAGTACAGACATGGAAGATGCCCAAGACCCAGGACAGGAACTTCCAAGCTCTTACCCATCCAACTTGCCTATTTTCGCCTAATCTGAAAATAGACTGACTTTAAATACTGTTTGAGTCCACTTCTGTGAGGTACCGGGAGTAGTCAGGGTACCTAGAAAGAGCACTCTGTGGGGAGAAGAGGAATGGGGATTGTTGTCTCACGGGTACCGAGTTCAGGTCTGCGAGACAAAAAGGGCTGTGGAGATGGGAGCACATGACGTGAATACACTTAACACTACCGAACTGTACCCCTAAAAATGCTCAAGGTGGTAAATTTTGTTATGCATATTTTACCACAACTTAAAAAATAGACCATCTTGGGCAACCATGGCTAAAGGAAAGTGAAGGCAAGGACTAGAGGTTACACCATCCATGGAATATAAAGAGCATCTTTTAATGGACAGTTAAATCCTGGGATCCAAAGTTTGGTTAAGAGTACAATGGGCAGTGGAAACTATACGGCCACAAAAAGGAATGGAGAACTGATACAAGCTACCACAGGGATGAATCTGAAAACATTATGCTGGGGGAAAGAAGCCAGACACATGACGTATGATTTCATTTATATGAAATGTCCAGAATAGGAAAATCCATAGACAGAAAGTAGATTAGTGGTTGGCTAGAGCAGGGGTGGGGGGATGGGGAGTGACTGCTCATGGGTACGTGGTTTCTTTTGGGGGATGCAAATGTCATAAAATTGAATGTGGGGATGGTTTCACAACTCTGAATACTCTAAAAACCACTGAATTGTATATTTTTAAAAGGTGAATTTTATAGTATGTGAATTATATGATAAAACTTTTTTTTTTTTTTTTTTTTGGAGTAATAAAGAAGGAGCCAGGCTACACGGCCATATGCACACAAGTCACAACTGAAATCGGCTGGGAAGAGGCCCCAGAAAGAGGTGAGCAGGGTCTGTCATGATTAACAGATTGTGGGCACCTTTTAACAGAGTTGTTTAAACATCAAATACAATATTCTTTCAGTTTTTAAATTATTATGGGGGAAGACAGCCTTTGTTCATCCCTGTGGACTGAGGAAGGCCTCACATTCCCACCTCCCCAAGGCACCCGGCCACCCTCGACTGGAAGAGTTCTCTCATGTGAGAATTGGACCTGTCCAATGCTGCAGTTAGACTATGTGCTCCCTGACACATCCCACAGGACGAAGTACTCAGCAGATTCGCAGTACATGTATACACTGAATGAATAAAGGACCAATCACATAGAATTCCATGATCAAACACTGTCCAACAGTTGTGACAACAGATGTCCGAGGCCTCCTTCCTAAGGGATTCACACTCTCATACGCTCCCCACCTATCCAATACCGACACACATCCTCAGGACTGACGAGCAAATAATGACCTTGATGTTCAGCTCCTCACCGAAGTACCGGTGTCCTAAAACAGACGTGTTATTCAGCCCAGAGTCTGTGTATAAGCTAATGCGACTGTCTCAAGAACAGAGGTCCCCAGGTAGAGTGCTGGGAAGAGGTGCAGGAGGAACATGGGATGAAAAATCAACTGTCCCTCTCCCCTCCTCTGGCAGTCTACCTGGCATACTTCTACCTGTCAGTTCACAACCCTGCCCCACTTTGCCTCTGTCAACCCCACATGTAAGAGAAGAGCAGGAAGGAGCAAAGGCCAGAGAACCTATTTCTCCAAGGGTGATGGAATTTCAGAACTTAATGACAAGTTGAGGGAAGGTTTTGCAGAGCAAGGAGGTGGGGTTTCATTCCTGTTTCCTCGCACCACACTGGGCAGGAAGGCTCCTGTGTGCTATACTCAGCAGAAGCTTGAGATCATTGCCACGAACTAGGAACACCTACAGGTAGCCTCACCTGCCACTGCCTCTTGCCCAGTAACCTGGATGTTCTTTTATCCTCTGGCTTCCCTGCCCAGGTGGCCATGAAAATATTCATAAATAAACCCACTCATATGAAAAGGCTATGAATTATCTCACAGCCAAACCTGGCTTTAGGGAGGCAAGTTTCCAGGCCTCACTACCGTGAATGTGTTCGGGGCCATAAGAATATCTCCAGCATCAGTGATTTTATTCAGGACTCTTGACAGCTTGCCTGGCCTAGAATTACACCAAAGAAGTTAGCACAGAGCCTGCTCAAAGAAGAGCTCTGTGAGCTCCCCAGGTCATTGAGCAAAGCCACCAAGCTGGATGGAAATCAAGCTGCAGAGAACAGGATTCAAACTGACCTATGTCCTAGTAACACACAGGGCTAAGTTCTCCAGCGAGTCTGTGACAAAATCTGTATGTCGTACCCATTTGTTTTTTGGAGGGGAAAAGTAGTTTCTGAGCCTGTTGTATACTAAATTACCATAAAATAAGGTGCAGTAGAAATATAAATGGCTAATAACCATATGAAAAGATGTTTAACCTACCAGTAATTAAATAAATGCAAATTAAAACAAGATGTCCTTTTCAGCAGATAGATGGGCAAAAATTAAAAAGACTGATAAAATCAAGTGCTGGACAGATGTGGGTAGATAGGTTCAGTACTCTCACTCACTGTGGGTCAGAGAGCAAATGAGTATGGCCTTTCAGAGGGTGTTCTGGCACTATCTGTCAACAATGAAGATATATACTCATCTCGACTCATCAAGTCCACTCCTAGAAACCTATCTTAGATAAATGCTAATAAGTAAGTTGAAACGGCAGTTACATAAATGCCTACTGTGGCATCATTTACAAACGCAAAACACTACAAATAATTAAAAATGCCCATCAGAAAATGAATGGCTAATTAAAACACAGAATCTCTAGACTATGAAATTCTACACAGTAGTTAAGAAATAATTTAATTTCATTTACTTAGGCCAACAATGCCCGGCACAACTTTCTGAGGTTATGGAAATCTTCTGTCATCTGTGCTGTCCAATACGGTAGCCACCCACTAGCCACACACGGCTACTGAGCAACTGAAATGATTCTAGTGCGACTGAGAAAGAGATTTCTATTACTAGTTAATTCTGATTAATTTATGTTTAAATTTAAATAGCTACCATATTGGACAGCTGAAATTTGGGAGTATCTTTCCAGGAAAGATTCCCCCCAACATAAGGTGATGACAAAAATCCAGTTATGGAACAATGTGTAAGTATGATTCTTCTTAAAGTAAACCCAACTCCCACCCCCAAATAAAGTACATAATTCTATGTATGTGCATGTTTGGAAATGCACAGGTCAGAAAAGCAATGCTGCAAACTGATGGCACTCATGACATACATGTACGGGGAAGGTGGTGGTCTGAGGCAGAAAGGGGAAAAAGACTTTTGTTTTTCTTTTTGCTTCTCACTGATGGGCCTTTTCAAAGAGATACAGTCATCTGCTATTTGTATAATTATAGAAACATATGGAATGAAATGCTAAAAAAATTACTGCTAAAATTAATGTGGTTCCTTGAAGTCCAAGTAGATAGATGTGACAGGACAGTTTAAGGAACTAGTAACCAGAAATAATCATTTCAAGGACTTTGTCAGCAATATTCACTTAGTATTTTCAAGCCACTATGCTAAGTTCTGGAAATACACACACACACACACACACACACACACACACAACACACACACACACACACACACACACACACACACACACACACACACACGGGTGGGAATTATTAGGAAAAAAAGGGGAGATTTAAGTTCTGGGGAACCCAGCAGGCCAGCTCGGAGCCACAGGCAAGAGTCTCCTCCACATGGCCCTGGATAAGTTGCCTGGAACCTGCTCAGAATAGTGAGTGGAGGGATAGCAAGGCCTGGGGAAAGCTTCCCGGTCCTGAATTTCCATCACTTTTTGGGGTGAGGCTGATATCAGTAGGGTCAACACACTCATTAATGACTTAAATGAAGAGCCTAGAACTAGTTCATCAATTACCAAGTCTCACACCAAAACTGGCCCAGCATGGTGCCTCCTACATAAGAAGCCTCGATCAATGCTTGCTGAATTCAAATAAACTGAATTTATATTAGCGCCCTGAAAGAAGAGACACGGATCTGAAGTTAGGCTGGAAAGCAGGTTATTTTGTTATAATGTTGAGAGTGGAGTGGGAGCCTGGCTGGGCACCATAGCGAGGGAACAGTGGGCAACGGGAAGATGTAACCACACAGGGCCTTTCTTCTCTCACCGTTGAAGACAGAGGCAGCTGTCGACAGGGTGGCCTGCTTTTTAAGGATAGAGAAGGCAGGGCTCTAAGGCTGCCCTTCCTAAGTGGGGCAGGGGCCACAATGATGGGTATCTCCAGGCCTGGCCTTCAGAAATGCTAGTGACTGCCTAGAGCCGAGAGGCGCCTCCATGGACCTGGATTCACACTACCTCCTCAGGTGAAGGCTTGATAACATCTGTCTTCAGGAACCGGAGGAAGGAAGGGGCAGGGCTTTCTGCTGCTCTCTGAGTAAATAGGAACCCAAGATGGGCCAAGAACCAAGAAACACAGATCACTCTCAAGTCTCTATAATGCTCTCAAGGCTGGTATTTGTCTCCTCTTGGAGCTGTTTCCCCAAATGATCAGTAGTAAAACCCTTATGAAAATGTCCAAGAACTTGTCTCTGAGAGGCAGGGGAACTGGAGGGAGGCTGAATATCACAGCCTGGTTAGGGGAAGGGATCCCCAAGGGAGAGCCTGGGTTGAGGGGCAAGCCGTGTCCCAGTAGAGAAAGAGAAGACCCTGGGTGGGGATCTCAGAAGAAAGCAGAGCTCAGAGGAGAGGAAGAGCCCTTGGGTCACCTGGAAAAAAAAGGCTCTTCTGTGCTGCTCCTGCAGGGTCTGCTTCAGCTGTCCCACATCACTCTCCAACTTCAGATACTCATTCCAGGCATTTTCCATCTCCTGTTGGCCAAGGAAACACTTCTGATTCTTAGCTGTCCCCTGGCACCCCGAAGCCTCATGAGCACCTATGCTCCTGACCACTGCTGACCCAGCCAGGGGAAGAGGGAAGGAGTGTTCCATGGGTCTTGGTCTGGCCTGGTGAGAGACAAGGGTTGTCCTCTCATCGCTCTGACTCTGGCCACCTGTACTGTCCCCTCTTCTCCCCTTGGGGTTGCTTTGGTTCCCAGCCCTGGCGAAAAGGGCCTGTATCACATCAGATGAACAAATAAAATGTAAATTCTGATGTCTTCGAATTAACTGCGCACAGAGCAGAGAATAGCCTTGCAGGCCAGTGTGAGAAATCTGGTCCCTTGGGTGTCACTATAGCCATCCAGGAGTCACTGATGCAAAGGACCCGAAGGCACTGGTGGAGATAGATATGTCACCTCTAGACAAGGTAAGCTACTGTCAGGAGGCACCTGCAGAAGTTTTGGTACTCAAGACTCTCGCCCCTGCCCAGCCCGACCTGAGGGGGAAGTGTCTGCCACCCTCCACACCCTCTACGCACAGTGGACTCTCTGGAGAGCTCTGCCCGGATGTGGACGAGGTCCTCCTGCAGCAACCTCTGCTGGTAGGCAATCTTCTCAAGGTGCTGGGGCTGGTCTCGGTACTGATCCATCTGTCTGTGCAACACCTCCAGCACAGACTCTAGCTGGTCCTGCACCGGGCAAGGGTCAAAGAGCAAGACAATAGCAGGACAGTCCCTGGAGGCCTCGCCACACCACGCCAACAACTAAACAAACCTGCTGGATTCTAACTGTGGCTGAAGGCGTCGGTGTCCAGCTGGGGCCTGAGAGCCAGGGCCTCTTGTTCCAGCTCTGACCCTGCCCACTGAGTGGCCTGGGGCAAGTCACCTAACAGCTCTGTGCCTTAGTTTCCTTATCTACAAAATGGGCACAAGGCTACCAACTCCTTATAGGATTAACAATGAGGATAAATCAGGGTTGGTGGAAAACTAAGCTCCTGGGACAAAGGGCATGTTATAAACCTTCAGCATCACAAACATAATGCCTTATTAAAATGTAATAAAGAAAAAAAATAACACTAAGTGTCTAAGAGACTAAACATCAGCGGCCCCCTCCATTCTGCCCCAGCCCATTCCTGCCCTCCCATCCAGACTTCCTTCCTCCATAGCCCAGATTCTAGAAGAAAAAGAGCTTTAGCAAGCGAGGGTCTCTCCCCTGTCATGACTGTGGCAACTTTCTCCAAGGCAGCTTCCTTTTCCTGGGGTTCAGGGGCCCAAGACATCATGTATGAGCCAGTGGAGCTCTCCTCTCCCAGGCTCACCCACCTCACCAGGCCTCCAGGGAGAGGTGGGCCAGGGCAGAATTGAGGGGGTGGAGGAAGAAAGGCAGTGGTACTTGGAATAGGCTGAGGTCTCCCTATAAGGTATCGTCCAGGTTCAGAAACTTCCCCAGGAGGCACCCGTTAAACCCAAAGACACTGTTGTGGATAAACCAACACCTGTCGTTTGATACACTTCAGTCTATAACTAAGAAAAGACAAACCTCCACTCCACCAGCCTCAGATCACACAAAACTGATACATACTTTGTTCTCCTTGAGGGCTCGTATCTTGTCTTCCAAGTCCTGGAGGATCCTATCTTGTTCACAGAAGATGCTCAGTTTGACCTGCAAGCAAGAACAGGTTGGAGAGAGCCTGAGATGGTGAGGGAAAGGGCTGGCCCTGCCGTGTCATCAGAAAGCCTTTGGCTATGGAACCATCCAAACTCTGCCTGAAGCTGCCCACCCCGGGTCTGAGGGCAGCAGGCAGCCGAGGGGTCAGCCTGTCACTCTGGTCACTCACGTCAATGTCACTCTCAGCAATCTTCACTGGCTTCAGGCTTCGATCCTTGAGAAGGTCCCGGCCTGTCATCTGGGAGGTGAACAAGTTAAAGGAGATTTAACCATGGAGCTCGAAATTACAACTTGGGAAGGAAAGTTAGCCCACGATGGATGGGCGTGGAGGTATTGGCAGTGGCAAGTACGGTCACAGCACAGAAAGGGCAAAAACCAAAATCTTTTTGTGATCCTAGTAGCCCTTGTAAACTTTTCAAAGAAAATGTAAATGTTCAAGTTACAGTATTAACTGTAGAAGGTTGTACTTGCTCAAATGAGTTCAATATGAATCTTGGAAGATTTGCCACCAGTAAGAGAGTTTTGCTACCAAACCTGGGGTCAAACACGAGTGACGGAAGTCTATGACCCCTGTCCAGGGCAGTGTGGTGGGTGGACGAGGAGGAATAAGCAAATCCTCTACGTATTGTCAAGCCTTAGTTTAAGAAAGTTTCTGAACAGCTCACCTCCCATGAGTAAGGTCAGCCTTCCTCGTTCTACATTATTTGCAAAGAGGACCTGGCCAAGGAAAGAAGAAACCTGGACAATTCCTGGCTGGGGTTTTCAAGTGATTCTTGAAAAACTGGCACTAGGTTGTACTTGTATAAGTGACAGGCTACCCTGTCCTCTGAAGAAAGGAAACCACAAAGCAGCAGACAAAAATCACCCAAACTTATGTGCCAGTAGAATTTCATTTCCCATCCTTCTTTTGACCCAATGTGGGCAACATGTTGTCCATCTTTCACTGACCCCCATAAAGCTAAATCCGAGTCTTTAGCCCATGTTTTCATTTCCCCCAAATCTTCTTCTTGCCAAAAGCTATGTAGGGGAGAGGAGACTTTTTCACAGATGTCCCCTCCACAGCCAAGCCATGGTCAGGAGTAGCCAGGATGAATGTGCCCTGTGTAGGAAAGGCTGTTCCACTGAACTCCATTTTGCACATCTGACCAGGGACATGCAGGATGTGGCTAACCATGGCTGAGATAGCTGGCATGTATACTATGCAGAGGGTTCCAGTGCGGATGGACAGACAGCTCCTGGAGAGGTGGCCCTCACTTTCTCCCCACTCCATCTGGGTGGTCCAGTAAGTTTGTAAATGTGAATCCGAAGCAGAAATATGTTGGCAAACATTTTCCTCAGTACTTATGCCACCCATGTGCCCATACTTCCTCTCTCCCTGACAATCATCATCAATAAACCCAAAGTTCAATGGAAAATACCCTCTCCATGCCTTGGCCTGAGGACTGAGTCTGGCTGCAGACCCTCACCCACCCATTCCCATGTCCCCTTTGGTCACACAGTAGAGGGCAGGGACCACTGTCTTTTTTCTTTTTATCTTGGTAAAGTTAGCCTGGAGCATAAGGCCTGGCACACTGGAAGGCACTTGGCAAATGCTTATTGTATTGCGGGTAGGCCAAAAGAAAATACTTATAGGTCAGTGCTGCAGAGTTCCTGGAAGAAGCAGAACTCCAGCCAAATTCTGCTCTTCAAACTGGGAGATTTTGTGTACATACACATATACACACAGTCACGGAACACAGTGACTACAGCAATTGCACACAAACAAACAGACTGTGCTGACTCCTGCAAGGGCAGAGGGAGAGGGGAAGACGGCATTAATGCTGGTGAACCACAAACAGGCAGGACTTGGGCCTTTAAACTCCGGAGAACCCAGCAGGTAAAGGTAGGGGAGTCTTCACTGTGCCACGAGTCCATCAAAGCAGAGGGTGAAGTTTGTTTACCCTCCAAGGGACTGACTCTTGGCTCGCTTCCTGGGAAAGAATCATTTTCGAAATGAGATATGCTTTGGGGATTCTTTCTCCTAGCAAAACTCTTCACCTTATTTCACTGAAGCTTTTTACAGATCATATCTTTTTGATACTGAAATAGCAAGGCAGAAAATCTAATTGAGCGATGCCTCATTTATCCAGCATCATCAAAAATGATGTATTCCACACAAAAAGGGCATTTTGAGAAAGCCAAATCTTTTAAACTTTTTGATGGAAAGCTTACTAAAAGTATGCCCTTCTCTGCCTTCACAGAATACTGAATATAAATTCAACTTTTTGGATGAACCATAGTCGTTATAAAAATCAATAATAGAGAATTTCTCAGAAGCCAGTGTTTTAGGACTGTTTGCTTCCTGATAAATACTCCCAAATTTCTGGACCTTAATTTCTATTTTAGATCGACATATGTTTCTTTTATGTCTCAGGATATTCGCAGTCCCTCTCTCCTAAGAAGCAGCTTTCTCGCGCCCCCTTTTAATGCGCTGCTGTTAAAGCGCCGAGGGTTGGGAACTGGAACTCGGATCGAGTCTGTTAGAATTAGGAAATCGACACAGATGACACACTCGGTGCTTCTCCCCGTCTCCCTCCCTCTAGCTGGGTTTGGTGCCCTGCGGGAGAGAGCCTCCCACACCTTGTGTCTCCCACAACTACGAGCCTTAGTACATCAGGCGATACATTCTGTCTCCCGCCACCGGATACTAACCAAACTAGGGGTGGTGGTGGGGACTCTGACCTACTTTCTGCGTATCCTCAAAGCTCAGCCAGGGCCCACTGTATTGGTGATACTTGGGAAATATCTGCTTAGTGAGTCTGTGAATGTAGCAAAGCAAGATGAATTGGCTGTGCTCAGGGCTGACACCCACTCCTGTGGAGTCAAGGCCACGGGCCTTAGAGTATGGGCTTCGTGATAGTGGTTATACAGCTCAGGAGCCCTTTAAGCTTCTGAATTTTATCTTTTTCCAAACAGCTGAGGCTACTAAGACATATCCACAAGTAGTGTGTTACACCTAATTTTCTTTTAATATTGTGCTCTGTTAGCAATGTTTAAATCCATTTAAAACATCAACTATGGGTCCCCAACATCACCATCACCAAAAAATGTGAGTCAGTGGGCACTCATCCATTTGAGAGAGTGTCTGCATCAGAAAGGCATCGAAGGCCACCCAGGTACCTCAGTCCCCTCCACATCCCCAGACACCTTTTCTCAGGGCCCGGGATGACTGGACTCAGCACCTGCTTCCCAGCCTGCAGCCTCCCTTGGAATGCAACAGCTGGCCATATTTCACTCAGTACTTCTGCATCAGTCGAAGGGGGGATGGGAGACACCCATTTTGTTCTAGTCCAGCTCTAGACATCGACACCCTGCTCCGAAGAGCCACCGCAATCCCAGGGCCACAGTGGAATCTGAGGACACCCCCAGGTCCTCCAATGTGACCAGGAACTGCTGCTCCCTCCCAAGGAACTCATGCTTGACTACCCAGACCATGCTGGTCTCTGTCTAGGTCAGCCCGCATCATGGAGGCAGACAAGCAAGAATGGGAACACAGCACAAGCTAGTAGCAAGCTAAGCAAGCCCCCCCCCCAACCCCTGTGGCAACACAAAGGATGGAGTCACAGAACGCCACAGATGAGAGGCTCAGCCTGATGCACCAGCCACAACTCTGAAGGGAGCTTCAATATAAAGAAAATAAACCGAAATGACTTGCAGGAAGCCTGGGGGTGGTCAGGAGAGCCCCTGGTTAAGCAAGTGATGGAGTCGGCACTGAGCCAGAAGCAATGGAATGGCCCCGCTTGGAGACACAGATCAGATCATCTTACGCTTCTCCTGGGCCGACAGCCCAGTGCTGACTTCTTCAGCACTTTGTAAAGCACGTTGATCAAAGGTTCATTATTTTTTATCTGTTCCAAACAAAAAAGGCAAATACAACAAAACGTAACAGGTGAGACATCAAATGACACTTGGAAGAGCCAGAATTTGGGGAACTGGCAAGGGGAATCTCGAGAATGTGGAGCTCTGCAATTCAGTGACTGGGTCTCAGTCCGCCTGGGTTGCTTCCCAGCTGTTGGACCTTTCTGGAGTTCAGTACCCAAGTCTATGAAATGAGGAATAATAAGTTCTGCCTGAAGGATCTTTGTGCAGGCTACCTTACGTGAGAATGCCAAGTTCAGTGCTCATCATCTCCTTCCAGGTACTGCTGCAGAAGGTAAGAGGGAACTTTGCTCCTGCCTGGTCCTCCCTCTTCATATACTGTAAGGCAGTGGTCCCCAAACTTTTTGGCACCAGGGACCGGTGCTCCTATGAGAATCTAGTGCCTGATGTTGTGAGGTGGAGCTGAGGCAGTGACGCTAGCGCTGGGGAGCGGCTGCAAATACAGATGAACCTTTGTTCACTTGCCCACCACTCACCTGCTGTGCGGCCTGGTTCCTAACAGGCATGGCCCAGGGGGTGGGGACCCCTGCTGTAAGGTACCAAATATTTACTTTAGAGCAGCACCATCATTAGTCCCTGAGACCCTCACCTCCACCACATCTGTGCTGCATCTAAATAATTATGTCTTACCAATGGTTCCAAATGCTTACAGCTCCTTTGGGGGAGGACTGTCCAACTCGCTACAACAGTGCATCTCGGCCCTGGCTTGAACACTGGAATCACACAGGAGCTTTTATAAATACTGATACCTGAGTCCCAACTCCACGAGACTTGGATATAATTGGCCTGGGATGGGGCCTGGGCATCTGGATTCTTAAAAGTGGCTTTCAAATTTTAGCATGTTTCAGAATCACCTGGCAAGTTTGTAATATACAAATTTTCTGGGCCTTATCCCCAGAGGTTGTCACTGAGCAGGTCTGGGATGGGACTTAAGACTATTTCTAGCAAATTTGCAGGTATTGCGGATGCATCACACTTTGAGAACCACTGCCTGCTTTGAAACAATGTTTCTCAACCATGGCTACACATTAGAAACACCTAGGGAGGTTTTTGTTTGTTTGTTTGTTTGTTTGTTTGTTTTTTAAGAGTAATATCTGAGTGTTATCAATTAAATCAGAGTCTCTAAGGGAGAGGACTCAATCACCGATATTCAACTAAAAGGCTCCCCTGGTTGTCCTAGCTCATGGTCCAGGTTAATAATCTCTGCTCCAGAACAACAGACCTCAAATTTTAGTGTGCACAAGAGTTACCTGGAAGCTTAATTTTTTAAAATGCAGAATTCTGAGTACCGTCTATCTCCAGAGGCTCTTATTCAACAGAACCCTCCGGATGCACAATTTTTTTTTTTTTTTTTATTGAGCTCCCAGGTGATCCTGATCACAATTTAAGAAACTTTGCTCTTAACTTTGTTCAGAGAAACAGACCCTGAACAGAGAAGCCCTGATCTCAGGCTCAAATAGTCAGAAAGAGCCTGGAGGTCAGGTATCTGGAGCCACTGATGATATTTTCCTCATCAGGGACAAGGGTCTCTCTGAGGTTGAGTGCAACCTGCTCCACCTACAAAGGCACCACCTGAGCAGCTTGCTGATACCCTCCCCTCCACCTCCCCATCCTAGCATCATAGCTGCATAAAAACAATTCATGGTGCCAACAGAGAACCCCAACACACTCTCTTCAGACCCAGCTGGGGTACGGGTCTTGAAGAGCAGCATGTAGATACCAGAAATACAATTCAGTGAATACACCTTTAGGGTGGGCGAAGTACATGGTACATGGAAGAAAGAAGGCAGGTGTGGAATCAGTCACAGGTTGAATCCCAGCCCCATAACTTTGCAGAAGTTACCTCTCCAATACTTGGGTTCCTGGTTGGTAAGGTGCAGATAATAATTCCTATTGCTCAAAGATGCTGAGATGCCTGAGTGAGATAGTGAACGTCAAGTGCCCAGACACTGCTAGGCAGGAACAGATTCTTAATCAATATGGAGTCCCTTCTACTCTGGCACCACCAAGTAAAATGCCAGAGAAGTTAACATTTCCAAAAAGAACATTAATACAGTTGTCTTCTAAGACGGTGCAGTGTGCCTTTGTGTGATCACTTGGCACTATGACAGGAACGCTCCCTTCAGGAAGAAAAACCTCCACATGTGGGGAGCAAATGCTGCCGATTCTGGAAAATGAGCATCTGCTGATGGTGGGGATAATGGGCTCTGGATTCTTAAGTCCATGGCCTTTGGGGCAGGGACATGCGGTACCCTGGGCCAACCTGAGGGAGGCAGGGAGACTGTCCTACAGAGAGGCTCACCTCCTTACTGGTGACCGTGGAGGCTGTGCTCGTCACGATCTCCACACCCAGGCCCTTTCAGCTATGTCCACAGAAGCCCTCGTCCCAGAGACCCCAGCTGGACCAACAAGCGGCTCATTTTGTCCAGCATGTCATAGACTCTCGGGAGCCAATGGGTCTCAGGATTTTCCTGACCCAGTCACTCATCCCATCCAGTGCTTCTCTAGCCTCAGCTACACCCCAGTAAGGGGATGTTCAGCACAACCTGTGGTGGCCCTTTTAGAAGTCTTTCTTCTACTAAATGAAACCTATCGACTTATAGCTACTATCCACTGGTCTTACATTCTCCTTAGGGCCACAGAAGGTACCTGGCAACATCTCAGAGCTTTATAGACTGTCTCTATGTCTTCCCTGAATCGCCCTCACCTCTGACCATTCTGCACTGGAGCTGTGCTGGCTGCTGCTGCTTGTTGCTGCCCAGCATGCCCTCCCACTAGAGACCCCTCTCCCTTACTCCAGGAGAGGCTAGGCTGAAAGGAAGTGACCCTAGGTTTGTGGGTGGTCACCTTCCCTGGCTGTATGGAGACAAAGTAGAACAGTGACAACATGGCCTGAGCACCTGGTACACGGCCCCTGGAACGTATATTCCCTTTTGGGCTTAGCAGGTTGATTGGGATTTCAGACACCTGCAAACAAAAGCATCCTGTTTAACACTGGAATCGATTCTTGCAGGCCCTCAACACCTCTCCTTTGGTTCCAGCGCTTCCCTCATCTGGATCCTGAGGGGAGATGCTCATCCGGGAACCCCACACCCCAGCTGGGTCAGAGCAGACCCACTGCCTCCCTGATCTGGGCACCCTGTCCCTTGGAGGGAGGCCAAGGCGGTGCCAGCCCTTCTGCCAGCCATGCCAGACTGATGACTCACACGCAGCACCAAGCCCACATCTCCTCCCACACGTGCTGCTGATGCAGTTCATCTGGGGGACTAGTTCTTGGAGAGGAGCCAGCAACTGGAGCAACAGCTACAAGGCCAAGGAAACTTTGGTATCAACACAGCTGTTTCCCATGACAAATAGTGACAATTTACAACTACTGATGTTCTGGGCACACATAGCTCCTAGCTAGTGGAACACCCCAGGGGTGCACCTTGCCTCTATCACATCAAACACATTTCCTGGCTCAGTTCCATCAGAAACTCAATTCCTCCAGGTCCAAAGTAGTGGAAGCAGCATTTTAAGAGGGGCTGGGAGGCAAGGTGATTAGGTACATGAGCTTCACAGTCAGAGCGACACCCAAATACAGACTTCCCAGTAACTACTTATGTGGTCCTGCGAAAGCCATTTATCTCTATGAGTCCCAGTAACCAAAAGATGCCATCGCCTTTCTTCCAGGGCCGCTGCAGGGTTACAAACAGGAGTCAAACACAGCGACTGGCACACATTATGCCCTCTATTGTTATTAGCTTCTGTTGGGGGCCAGGACACACAGGAACTCTTGGCTCTGCTCTTCTGTCCTGTGCCTCAGTTTCTCTCCCTCTAAATCCCCTTTAACTCAATTCTACAATATTGAAATAAAACAAACCTGAGCTGGATCTTCCTTCCAGGAGTGCCAACTGTGAGTTTCAGCTATCCAATACAAACGGCAACCAGAAGACAGGCATTCCCACTAATTCTGGCTTGGGCACTTTAGTCTTTCCTACACTGTGCATCAAGTACCGTGAAGAGTGTTTCATGGTACACCTGTGCAGCTGCTGAGCCAAGCCTCTGCCAGGGGCCACGGTGCGTGGATGCTCTAATACTTTTGTGACGAATGCATGGCCCCAGGCCGGGCGTGAGAAGAACTGAGCAGGCGATGTGATGACTGGTGGTCAGGAAGGCTGGGGACTGTGGATGTGGCAGCATGCAGGGCAGCTGTAGGCTGGGGGATGGTGGACCTCTCCCCAGGCCCGGTGCGGATGGTGGGTGTGGTGGAAGGACCCTGCCCCGTCCCATTAGGGCCAGGAGGATGGGCTGGACTGCCCATTAGCCCGCCTCACCATGCTGAGCACTGTGTACCCTGAGGCATCACTACTACACTCACGCCACATAAGCTAAATGTGCCCTGGTTGTGAGAGAACCCTGTTTTGCTCATGTCCAAAAGCCAAGTCAGACTTTTGCTCACCGCACCTTCCTTCCAAAAGCCTTCGATAGAATTGGGAACCTGGATGACCTGCCCCTACCTCCCTCGCTGCCCTAACCGCACCATCCTCACCCTAGTTCTCTTCAGCTCTGGCCATCCCCTTCCCTTTTCCCCTAACCCGAACCCTTTGGCTCTTCAAGGCTCCACATACATGCCACCTCCTCCAGAAGCCTTCCCAGCACTGCAACCCACAGTCACCTTCATTAGCTCAGCTCTGAGCACTGGGCCGCATGGATCTTTGCACACTCACTATAAATAAGACTTTTATTTGGGGATATTTTCTATCCCTAATGCAGAGAGCTTCCATTTTTCTTTTGCATCTCCCCTAGGTTCCTCCATGGCTGGGTACACAGCAAGCATTCAGCAAACCAAGGAGTTAAATAGTTGATTTCTAAACAAAGGCTTCAGCACGAGGAGGCCCCCCATCTGCTGCCATAAGGCCTAATGCTCATAGTCCTGCTTCTACAAGGCTGGATGATGGTTCCCATGTTAAACATATCTCAAGCCAGGTCCATAAGGGATTGGAGGAGGCATGCCTCTGTGGCAGTCACCTGGGTGTCCTCCCATGGGCCCCTCACACACCCTCTCACACCACAGTTTAAATTAAAGGCCACATTCCTGCAGTCTGTTGCATGGCTCAGGCATAAGAAGAGCTCTTCACAGTGGGGACTTTCAGAGAGCTCTGTGGATGAAACAATAGCAGCCCTTTCAGGCAGGATGCTTCTCACTCGCTCTCTTTGCTACAGAGGCTGATTTATAGCCTGAAGTTTTATCACCTACAGGGAAGAGTCCAGTGATCATCTCCTAAATGGGGATGAGATACTACAGAGCCTTTCAGAGCCACATAATTCCATGTGGAACCTTCTCCCCCAGCAGCAAAAAATCTACCAAACTATTTGAGGCTGAAAACACACATCAGTGGTGCCCTATGAACCAAACTCACCCCCGCCCCACTGGAAGTTCTGAAGAAGCAATTGGTTATCATCTGGAAGAACCTTTTGGCTTTGATCATGGACAGAAAGAAATTAGAATCCTGTGTC
The DNA here is from genome assembly GCF_014176215.1 of Rousettus aegyptiacus. Taxonomy (NCBI): domain Eukaryota; kingdom Metazoa; phylum Chordata; class Mammalia; order Chiroptera; family Pteropodidae; genus Rousettus; species Rousettus aegyptiacus. Next base: position 88,272,718 of record NW_023416308.1, read on the forward strand.
CTCATTCTGTAAGTCAGATGCCTTACAGCAGAATCCACAAGAAACTGGGTCCAGAGTTTAAGGCTGTAAGAAATAAAACTCTTATGATTCAGACAACAGACATCTTCATTTAGGATACAGTTAGGATAAACACCTATACTGCCTTTGGCTTGGGCTCGGCAAGGTGAGTACCCAAAGGAAGCAAGAATCCAGATGTTACTCACCTTTAGGTCCAGATACTCCAGGTCTTTTTTTAGCTGGAGGTAGGTATCATCAGCCTTCAAGTGGAGCATAGAGAGAAAAAAGCCAATTATGAACACCAAGGGTTTCCATAACTCAGGGCTTCATGTATGAATTATTTACATTGCACAGCTTCAGGGACAAGGGACCACAGCAGACCAAAACATCCAGGACTACGGAGGAAGCGCATATGTCTCAGTGCAGCTCAGAGCCCTCTTTCAGCACAGTGGATCTTGCAGGTCACTGTGGGGAAAGCCAACTAGTACCCTCATTAGTTGAAGGGACACACATCCCAACAGAGGGCTAGGACAGCAATGCCACTGAGGTGGAGGTGATCTCTTAAGAAGTCTACTTGGAAGAGGGCATGCCACACCTGAGCTAGGGGCCCACTGATTACCCCGGCTCCAATTCTTGCCATCAAACTTTTGCAATGGGTCATTCACATGCATGACATAAAACGACCCCAATTCGTATGGATAAATGCCTGGAAGAGGCAGGAGGATGACCTAGGATGCCCGGGGAGGTCCCTTATGACCTTGGGTTTCAGAACAATGAACACTAGCAGCCACTGGAAGCTTCCTGAAGTTTTGGCTTCCTTTGCTCAGGGTGGAGCCAACGTAGCCATGTCAGGAGCTAGTCGAGGAAGGTCTAATGTCAGACCTATCTGCTTGTGTCAACTCTGACAGCCTGTCGAGTTCTTCAGAATAATTACCAGGAAAAGTAAGAATAAGGAAAAGTGATTTCCTAGAACTCATGCTTCCCAAGTAACAGATCACAGAAGCTAACTGTGAGGCAGAGGGGCTGTGAAAACTTAAGAAAAGCAGTCCAGGCACCACTTTCTTAGCAGACTATGAGGCCTCCCAGCAAGCCAAGGTAAGCCAGGTCTGAGAAGGTGGTGCCCATTTACAGCTCTGATGTAAAACAGGTATACAGGTAAACAATGTGAAATGTTCAGGCAGTGCTTTTAAGCATGAAAAGGCCTGAAGAACCATTGCCAGGGACACTGGTGGCTTGCAAGGTCTTATTTCTGCCCCTAAACTGTCCCCTTATTCATCTCTTCTTCTTTAATCAGCCAGTCCCTATATACTTCCCAGAGCAATAAGGACAGAGTAGAGGAATGTTATTAAAAATCTCCCAAATTCATAACTTACAGTTTTTGTAAGTGTTCCCTTACATTCACTTTTCCAAATACATTTCCTGAGTGCCTAGGGCCCCACTAAAACAAGACAGGCAAGGAAGGAGACAATCACATCACATCACATGACCTCCTGATCTACTTTCTGCCTACTTCTATGCAGCTCAGAGGGACCAACAACTCCTTCAAGCTGCCCAAGATGCCTGGGAGAGAGCGAATGCCTGGCCACTCCCCGAGGAGCATGCCTGCAAAGCCCCACATCCTGGAAAGTTAAAAACACTGTGCAAACAGTACGTGAGTTTTGGCTCTAGCTGAGGTATCCCGGGCAAGTCACACCCCCTTCTTGATCCACTGCCTGGTGTGTGGCAGTACCTCCCATCCTACCTGACCTCCCCCAGGTTACTATGAGGTTCACCAGGGAAAAGGGTGTGAGGATGCTGTCAATCAGCAGGGCACTCTGCCTTCTCCCTCCTGGTTTACACACACCTTTCAGCATCCCAAAGGAGTGCCTAAGGTGGCAACAAGGACGACAGCCAGCACAGCCTTTTAGACATGACCACACACACCAGCCTGGCAGTCACTACTCACAGCCAGAGAAGCCACAGTTCAGATCCCTCGCACCGCATGCAGCCTCCTCCCTGGCGCCCAGGTGTGGGCACCGCCACTGCTGCACAGTGTCTGGCGGGAGCATCAGAAGCAAACAGGCAGGGAACGAGGGAGGAGCCAGACAACAAGTGCAGACTAGAGCGCGGGCACAAGGGAACACAGGCCAGCACGTCACTCCCTTGCCCCCAAAGTGGCCCCCGGCCCTCAGAGAGCCCACCGGCGAGCGCTGACCTGGCAGGTGGGAAAGGTCAGCTGGTGCTGCAGTAACTGGCCGACGGCGAAATTTCGCACACTGGCCAACTTGGCCTGGTGCCGCCGTAACCGGGTGAGAAGCTGAGAGAGCTCCTCCAGCTGCAGGTGCATAGACACATCGAGGAAATTAGCCACCACGGGAGCACGACACTATAATTACTCTTCACCCCAGTGCCAGGACAGCACTGACGAGACACCATTAAGCAATTATTATATTATTTCTGTCATTAGGACAAATAAGCTCACTGGCAGCAAATGGGCTGCAGGAAGTAGTTCCTTCCAGAAACAGCAACCCAGACCCACACTTTTAAGACTGTTAACTAATCAACGCAAGGACCAGGCAGAAAGGAGAGGAGCTAATGTGAAAAAGGCAGGTGGCTAGAAAATGCTGCCTGAAAGAGAAGGAGAGCCCACATTCTCCACCACTTCCACAAGCATTTCACTGGGTCTGGGAAAAGCCCAGTGCTGACTGGGTGACCCTGAGCAAGTCATTGGACTTATCTGAGACTGAATTCCCTCAGCTCTAAAGTGAGGGTTGAAAACTGCCCTGCAAACTGCATGTGACCAGCTCAGGGGAAAACACTGGAGATTAGCCCTTTGCAGGCTGTCTCATGTCGTTCACCTAGAAGGGGAGACGAAGGCTTGCTTACCGATTTTCCATGTAAACTGGGAGCACTGACAGTGTGGGTCATGTAACCCATGGAGGGCATGGAGCGTCGGTCCACGTGAGAGGAGTTCTGCAGGCAGAGAGACGAGAAGTCATACTGAAGGCTGGGCAAGGAGGCCGGGGCGGAGGCCAGAGCCTCTGCCACTCGCTCCCAGGGCGGCCTACCACACAGCACTTCACCTCTCTGAGCCTCAGGCTCTTCATCTGTAAAATGGGGATACACACTCTCTCATCAGGTTATAGCAGTGATAGACTGTGAAAGCCCCGTGGACAGTTCAGATTAAGTTGGGTTATAATAAATAATTGAACTGATTGAAAGCAGACATCTTTTCTCACCTTCTAAGCTACAGGCAAGCAGACGTCTAGTTGTGCGACCCTAAGCGAGTTGCCTACCTCTTAATGCCTTGAGAATTCTCATCTGTGAAATGGGCCTAATGACAGCACCTACTTCTCGGAGCTGCTGTAAGGATTAAATCCGTTAGCACTGCATCTGGCACCTACAACGACTGCATAAATGTCACCTATCGTTATCCAAAATTGCTCAAACTTGTGTTGAAACCACGTGAGGCTCCCGACACCCTAATACTGAACCCCAGGACCCCCACAGGGCTCCAGAGCCTCACCTTGGTGGCATGGCCCCAAGCTTTCCTGGGAGAGTCCCCCAATGAGATGTCCACGCTCCTCCTCTGGTCTGGTGGCTTCACGGTGACCCTCTCTGCTGGTGTGTGTGGCCGCCGGGGCGGGAAGACCCTCGGGGGCCCCGGGGGAGGGAGGTCCGAGGGAGAGGGAGGCACAGAGATGGAGCGGGGCACCTCCAGCATGCTCCTGCTCCGGGCCTGGTCAGTGAGCTCCGGGGAGCCCGCAGAGATCGGCGCGGTGGGGCTGCCGTGCCGGAACTGCTGGCGCTGCTGCCACTCGTACAGCTGCCACACGGTGCCGTCGCGGTGCGCCCGGCGCTCCTCGCTCGACATCTTCAGGTGGCTAGCTCGGTCCTGCGCATACTTGTAGTCACTTGGCAGGTTGCGGGGAGGGGGTGAGGAGCCCCCTGAGGGGTGCCGGGTGCTCTTGGGAAGAGTCTGGTAGTTTTCTGGGAAGGACAGAGACTGGCTAGGACCCTGGCGCGGAAGGGTCTGGTCCGGCGGCAGGCTGAGGAGAGAGGAGGAGGACAGGTGAGACGACCAGCAAGGGTCTGCCAGGCTTCTGGAAACACAGCTAGGTAAATGTACGAAGCCAGGCAGCTGGAGGAGCCCTGTAAGAACCCCAAAGAAGAATCGAAGCAGACACCCAGGACTTTCATCTCTTCTTCCCCTGGCAGAGGACTCTAAAACAATTTTTCTCCGTCAGCCCTTTACCAGGCCAACCTGACTGCCCGCACCTGTCACTTCAAATACCGCGTGATCGGTCCTGCCTCTCCTCCCTCTCACTTGACCCATCGACTTTCCTAGTGGGTGTGCATATTTCTAGGAAGCATCTCACAACTTTCCAGGTCACCAAGACTTTCCTTCTGCACTGAGTTCTGGAGGTACTTTAAAAAGTGGCTGCCATCAGTTCCTTTCTTTCTCTACTGCTCTAACCCACGTATGGGTTAGTGACCTCCCCCAGTCAACTTTGAGCTCTTCCTCAGTCGTTTACACACTGTACTGCTTGGCTTCAATCACTCCTGTTCTCCAAAAACTTCAGTGGCTCCCCACTGCTTATGAAATAAAATCGAAACCCCTTCACCTGGTACTCACAGCTCTCTAGCACCTGACCTCAACCCACCTTGCAGCCCTGCTGTTTTTCCACTGCTCCTGCTACTGGGGCCAGGACTGAGCATGGAGAAGCCAGGTGTCTAGGGCCCAATATGTAAGGAGGCCCCCGCCACAGGCGCAGCCCTGTACTAACTGAAGCCTGAGAGCCTCACCCGCATCCCACATCCTGCCCGGCCTCCTACACCCCTGGGCAACTTCTCATGGTGGAAGGAGCAGAGGCATTCGAACCTGGGGTTGAATCCTAGCTCTACCTAATCCACTGGCTATGTGACCCCAGGCAACCTGCCTGACTGCTCTGAGCCTCAGCTTCCTTGCCTGTGACAAGAGAACGGCATTCTCTGCTGCTGTTCTGAAGAGTAAATGAGACAAGAGAATGCAGGCTCCATGCTTGACATGCAGAAGTCACTTCACCAGTGGGTGCTCCCTTCCCATCTCTCATTCTCATAATATTGTCTTTCCCTCCCCTACCTGTTGCCCTATTCACCCTCATCTCACTCATTCTCCAGGACCCAGTCCCATGCCTCTTCCACAGAGACCTTCCGCAATGCCACAGCCCTCAAGGGTTCCTGTTCTGCTCTGACCTACTTATTGTATGGTCTGTAACTTTTCCAAGGTCCTGTACCGACATAACTTTTTCATACCTGCAAGACATCTCTCCCCCAGCCAAGGCTGTAAATCCTTGGAGGGCGGAAAATGTGTCTCACATTCTGTCATATCGTCTGTGGTCTGAGAAAGTCTGGACGCATAACCAGCCCTTTAATAAATACTCCAGCTCACCAAAGCTGGATATGATCGTGAAAACTACTACCAACCAGCTGCTTTATTTTCTGAAAGAAAAATTCAGCAAAGGGCAAAGTATAGAGTTTTAATCAGGATTAAAAGTCTAAGCTGGAGGCAGCATGATGTAAACGGAAGAGGTTTTGGAGTCAGACAGGCCTGGGCTGTAATCCTGAATGCTTCTATCAATTTTATCTAACAAACTTACACAGTGCTTACCACAAGCAAGACACTATTCTATGCCAGCGCTACTCCAAGTGTGCTCTGCGGACTGGCAGATCAGCAGCACAGGGAACTTGTTAGACGTATAGCTTAATAGGTCCCACTCCGGATCCGCCCAATCAAATTCTGGGGGTGGGGCCCAGCCACCTGTGTTTTAACAAGCCCTCAGGTGGCTAATGTTCTAAATGTTCTAAAATTGTTCTAATTGTTTTAAAACTCATCTCATTTAATTACTGCCTACCTCTATGCCCTCAGGCAAATATCATTTATGACCTCACTTTCCTTATTACAAAATGAGGATACTTAGAACCACTTAATAGATTGTTGTAAGGATTTGAAATAGTTGTCCCTTTTCATCCTTATCTTTGTAATTACAAGAGGTAATTCTAAGATCTCTTTAACCCAGACTAGTCTAGTGTGTCGATCTAGCCTGTCCTCTTGCCACTAGGTGGCAGGGTTTGCTATTCGTTTCCCAAACTCAGAGGGGATCCTGTCTCTGAAGAAGGGGCAGCGCCCAAACCCTCTAACAGTGGTGGTGGCAATGTCACAAACCAGGCTGGGGTCTTCCGCTGGGACGTTTATCACTTTCCTAACCATTATTTACTCTGCCTGAAACAAAATGCAAACTACGCAAAGCACCTCCTACCTGTACTCCCACCTGGACACCCCTTCCATCTGACTCGGCAGCTCACTCTCGGTGCCGGCCTACAGCGTCCCGAAGATCAGAGTCCCCGCACGGGGCAGGGCTCCAAAGCCTTCAGCTCATCCTCTGCTAGCCTGTGCCCTCTGCCTTTGTGCTGCCTACTATCACCCCAGTGCTGGCTATCTGGGGGCAAACCCAAAGGCGAGCCCCAGCTCTAGAGGCCAAACCACAGTAACTAACCGATGACAGAAGAAAGGACACAGGAGGTAGAGTTGTAAGATGAGATAAATCTCTCAAAGCAGGCAGCACTCCCAGAGCAGCTTTGTCCCTGCCAGGAGATCCATTTTCTGGCCCCCGGCTCCAACCTTACCCCAGAAGAGTGCTCATGGACTCTTTGCCTTGTACCCTGCTCTGCAGCTGGGGAGCCTCCCTGCTCCAAAAGGCACCAAACCAGATATTCTGATTCAGCCACTACAAAACGGTCATATGAAAATGTAACACCAATTTTTATAACTAATTACTTATTCAGCAGACATTCCTCACCCCAACTTCCATATCAATTGTGCAGGACTTTTAACTTTCTACTCTGTTCTTCACTGTAACGTTTGAGTCCCTAGTTCTACCCCCACCACCACCTTTTTATTTTACACCAGAAAAAATAAAAATAGAAGGCTGGAATTTCAAAGCAATCTCTCAGAATGTGGTAAGATTCTAAGGATATGTCAGTCTGTACCCTGCAAACCATTATTCTAGAGAAATTTAATGATGTGAAGTATATATCTACAAGTTCTGAAAGAAGAGTTAGAAATATTTTCTCGTGTGGTCTAGAATCACGAGTTTGCCCCAAATAACTCTCCTTCCAATGATCAATCTAATGAGCTTATTATAAACACAGTCTTAATCATACACAAAGCAGAGATATCCATCTTCTATATTTTCAAGTAAAGGAGGTTCCTTTATTAAGCAACCAGGTCTATTTATTACTCGACTGTAAGAGATTTCACATGTCTTTAAGGAGGAAGAAAACCTGTGGGAATGCAAGGTGCAGTCCTTTCAAGACACAAGTGAATGATCTGAGCACTTTGTTTGCTCAGAGACTGACAGCTTTCTTCTCAAAAGGGTATTCTAAACTCTACCTTCAATTCCTCACTTTTACTTTTCAGCCCACTGAGAATGCTTCCACCACTAGAATGAAATTCCTCTGTGTGCTCAATGACCTCCAAGGTCAATGAACTGTTTTTATCTACCAACCCAATGTCACATTGCCCCTTAGATAAGAATGGCTCAAACTCCCATCTCACATCCTGGGGACAGTCCAAAGGCTTCCCCAGCCACCCTTATCTCCTTGCAGTTGACTTCTCATTCTTTACCTCGCCGCGGTGCACCACCACTCCACCCCCAAATACAGGCCACTGCGTGCAGCAGAATAATGCAGGTTTGCAGGCTGGTTACACAGAGACATTCCACAACCAACAACTTATAATTGCATATCAGCTGCACAGCTTTTGGAAGTCCTTTCTGTGCCCCTGCCACGAGGGCCAGTGAGAAACCTGACTGGCCATGTCATCTTTCTTCTAGCTTTCCCCTCCTATTATTCTGCCTCGTAACCTAACTAAAATTCTAGTTCTATTAATAAGGGCCATTCAAGTCTGCCCATCTAAGCCCATCAAGACACTCAGCAGAACCAAAGGCCTCTGCTACTGAGCAAAAGAGCAGCAGAGACCTCAGGTTCCAGACGCTCCTCCAGTGGTGCCAGACCCCTCAGAAAGCACCACTCCCAATAAGAAGTCCTTTTCTGCAGCAAGGACTCCTTCCAAACACAACTCCCGTCCCCACATGGTTTTCCTCCTCCGTCTCCTGGTAGGCTCCTTTATGGCGGCTCTGCTTTTGCCCACCCCTTGGGCTGGAGATCCTCAGGGGTCTGTCTTTGCCCTCTGTTATTGTTTACTCTAAGCTACAGCTTCTCAACCCTGGCTGCACATTAAAATCACTTGATGCAAGGAATGTTTTTAAAACTCCTGATGTCCGGGTCATTGGAATTAGATTTCTGGGCATGGGATGCAGGCCTCAGTAAATGTCAAACTTCTCTCATATACTGGTATCACATGGGGAGCTTTTAAGACATACTGATGCATTTATCTTACCCCAGACCTATTAAGTCAAATCTCTGAGCAGGGCCTCAAAGGATCAAATTATGTGGCCAAGATTAAGAACCACTGCTCTAAGCAGTCCAACCTGAGTGATCTCAACTACTGCCAGGGAATCAGTCACTACATCTAGGGCAATGACTTCCAAATCTCTCTCTAACCTGAATTCGCATTCCCTATAACCTACCAGCCATCTCCGCCTGGCCACTCCACAGGTACCACATTCAAGTTCATTTTTCTCTCTGTCGCTCACACCACATCTACCTATTAACCGAGCCAAACGTGAATGCTCACCTCAACTCCACCTGTGGTCTTCCCCACTTCCAGCCTGAGATAAATGTTTAGCAAAGCCTACACCTGGCCAACGTCATCCGCTACGTACCCTAACCACCCCTGCCCCACAATCCTCACCATCCTCACTGCTTTTGTTTAGGTCTCCCTCTCCTCTGACCCAAACTATTACCACCTTATGCTTGATCATTTTCTCTTCTCGGCTCTTCTGCATCTAAAACCATCTTCCATATTGTCATCAGAGCAAGCAGTTAACCTAAAACAGTAGTTCTCAGTGCCAAAATGGGAGTGGGGAACATCTTTGGAGGGCAATTCTGTAGTACCTATCATAATTAAAATCACATATATCCTTTACCTAGTAATTCCACTTCAAGTAATTTATTCTTCGAGTGCGCTTGCATTTGTATGCAAAGACGACTGGGCAAGGATAGTCACTGTAGCAGTTTGTAACAGTAAAGGTCTGTGACCAACCTAACTGTCCATCAAAAGGGAACGGTCTGAAGATCACTGTAGATTCATATAATGGAGTACTCTGCACCATTTCAAACTAATGATGTATGCTACATGTGCTGACATGGAATGATAGCTAAGAGATAGTCAAATGTATCGCTATAGACATACATATATATTGATATATTAAGTGAAAAGGGCAAAGTGAAGAGCAGGGTTTTTCTTTTATTAAAACACAGTGGTTCATCTTTGGGGAGTAGAACTTGGTTTCTGAAATAAAATAGGACACTTATCTTTCACCTTGTGAATGGAATACTGATTATTTGGGAGATTTACACACCTAGCTGTGAATTTGGTGATGAATTAGTAATTGGTACAGAGAAAACTAACTAAAAGCATGGAAATTATCTACACCAGTGTAGTATACTATAGTACATATACTATTATAGTATACTATATGCCCTGGCTTTGAATATTGGGATTGTCATAATAATGTAAAAACTGACTAGAGGTCTAAAAAAAAGTTGTGCTATAACTATACTGTGAAGCTGGGGTTAAGGTAAGTATGTCTGTTAGAAAGGAAAGGTAGTGGGGAGAGACTTAAATTCTTATCTTCTACAGTAGAATGTCAATAGATAACAATAGCTAAAAAGCAAATCAAGAGCAGTATAACTATCTTACCTGGAAATATTAGGTAAATTGAAAAATCTCCTAGAAGAACTGAGAGCAGTCACCTCAAAGGGGCAGGAATCAGAAGCAGTGATGGATCGGGGTCATACTACTTAAATCCTTAAATTACATATATGTATTAGTATTTATTTATTTATTTTTTTAATAAGGATAACTAAAATTGCCATTTTCATTTTGGGTGGAGTATATTAGAATCACCTGAGAAATTCCTTCAAGATATCCATGGACCTGCTGTATTACAATTGGAATGTAGAACTGGCTATCTGGTCAAAAAAACCTCCCCAAGTGGATTAAGATGCCTCTTTCCTACTAATACCCTTCAAACCACCATCCTAAATATTAGTATCATGCCAGGCTCCTGTTTACAGTCTATCGATGGCTTTCATGGGCCTTCAAGATTAAACCCTGTTTAGTAGGATACACAGCCTCACCAGGGCCAAAACCTTGGCTTTCCTATCTGCCCCTATTTCTGGTTTCTTCTGCTTTTATCTCCTCCCTTGGCGGTCTCATATTGACTTTGGTTCCTAAGAGTTGTTTCGCACAAGAGGGAACACCTAATTTAGCATGAGTAGCTTCTCTCTGATCACACTGCCCCCCTCCGTTGGATCCCCCCCTTCTGCTGCTAACTTCTAACTAAGTGTTGGGGTGTCACTTACTTGCTGATTGCTCCCAATTAGCATGTCCAACCAGACCTCAAACCTCAACACCACAATCCATATTCAAGGGGACCTGATATCTCCCCTTGAATAGCTAACAGCTTTCTCAAATTTTATGTTCAAAACGGAAGCCCTGATTTCCCCCGAACTTGTTCCTAAGCCTTCCCCATCGCAATAACCATCAGTTGTTCAAATCGAAATCCTAGGGATCCTCGTTGTTCCTCTCTTTCTCTCACCCTGCACATCCAATGTGGTGACAAGCTTTGCTGTTTAAGCCTCCAAAATGTACCTCGAAATTTATTTCTCTTTCCACTGACTGTTGCAACAGTCGCCTCCTATCTTCTTTGTGGGTTATTAATCAGATCACATCACTTACCTGTTTAAAAACTTCCAGTGGTTCCCCCTAGTGCTTTTTCAAATAAAACCCAAATTCCTTCCATTGGAGTATAAGGACCTACAGGATACAGCCTCTGCCAGCTTTCCAACCTCGTTCAGCAGAAAGGTCACTTAGGACCACCTAACCCAGCCCCACAAATAGCCGTTTCCTGCCCCTGTGTCCTTGGGCAGTAGCTTGTTTTCAATAAAACACAAAATGTAAACAGAATTGACACCTGGTCAGTCCCAGGTGGGAATGAGAAGGTATCTTAGCTACAGCACAAAAGGCCTTCTTTCTCTTGGTCTTAGGGGGGGTTCTACTATTTTTCGTTTTTTTTTTTTTTTTTTTTTTTTCCATGATCCGCCCTCACAACTGCCCAGTTGGACCAGATTAAAGAGGTTACACAACCCACACAGGCTTCTTCCCTAGGGGCATTACGGCCACAGGAGGCCACAGGTGGAAAGCCTTGGGCTCATCAACACGGAGAATGAAGTCTGGTGTTTTAGCACATACACATCAGGCCTGTGGCAGACTTGGTCTGGGCTCTGGCACATCCACTGTGGCCCCTCAAGCCGCTGGGGAGCTGTCTGCCCGCACCATGGCTGTGATATCTCCTCTCCAGTCAGTGATTTGTTTCACAAGCCTGAGGATGATGTCTTCACAATGAAGACAAAACACAGTGGCTTCTGGGGACAATGAAGAAGCTGGGTGACCCTGAAATCTGAACATTCATAAGTATTTCCTAATTAAAGTTATAAAAAAATACAGTGCTTTGCAAATAGCAAGAATATGTGCCCTCTAAATAATTAAAAACTGCTTCTTCAAGGAATGGGTATGATAAAACCAAATGTCAACAGTGCCTAAGCATTGCTCTATGTGCCTGAAGTTAAAAATCTGTCTGTATTTACTTTAGTTTCTACAAATATTTCCAGATGCATATAAGAGGAGTTACTATCCACATGCTGACCGTCTCAAGGCACACTCTCTGGGGAACAGAGAAGTCTCCTGATGTAATCTCAGTGGGCTTGGGAGGCTCACAGACCCAGGTTTGAACTTGGGCTTTGTCAATTATTTTTGTGCCCTGGGTTGGTTCCTTTACTTCTCCATGCCCCAGTTTCTTCATTTATAAATTGGAGCTATTGCCCCCTCCTTACAGGGCTGTTATGGGGATTTATGGAGATAATGAAGGCAAGAGGATTTACGGCCGGTGTTACTCAACACGTGCTGAGTAAATGACAGTTATGTTATTATGTTCATTAGTAACAGTGATATTGAGTCTATTACTAACCTCCTGCCATCCGCCTTCTGGGACTTTGCCCAGTGCTCCACCTGGGCCAGGCTGCTCTTTCTCTGGCTGTGCTTTTCATGGTTGGTCCTGGAAGGAAAGGCGCGCTGGTACCCACCAGTCCCATTCTGCTCTCCTGGGCCATATGCGATGCCGTTCTTCTCTGCACGCTGGGGCTGCGCCTGCTGGCCTCTCAGGCCACTGGGTAAATCCACGAACAAGGCATCTTCCTCAGCTGGTGAGTATGGGGACCTGGCCTTGCTTCTGTCCCGCTTGCCCTCCACTGGGTCCCGCTGGGAACGGTATCGTTCTTCCTCTTGCTCTCGCCTCTCGAATCCAAAGGAGTCCTCATGGCGGCGATGAGAACAATCCCTCGCATGTCCAGGCCCCACACGGCCACATTCATGAGAGGAGTCTGTGTGGTTAGCCTGGGGGACTGCCTGCCGCTCCAGCTTCTCCATGTCCCTGCAATGACAGCAGCACATTAAGCCTGTTCCAGACAGCACAGCTGGCAGCCAAGACACCCCAAAGAACACACTTTACATTCGAATTACCTCCAGGCCTTTGCATGGGCTGTTCCCTCTGCCGTGACCACTTTTCATGCCCAGTCTCTCACTCTGCTTACCCAAACTTCTACTCCTTTGGGATCTGGCACCTCCAATGTCCGCTCTACCGGAGAGCCACCCCAGCCACACACGCACAGTCTAGATCGGGACTTTAGCTGACTCCATTGTCACACAAATCACACTATACCATAACTTCATTTACTCATCTAGCACCCAAGTAGGCTATGAGTTTCATCGGGCCAAAGGCCTCTGGCCAATCATCATCTGCCCAGAACTTCCGTGCAATGACTGGTACAGAATAGGTGCTCTATAAATACTAATAAATGAGTAAATGATACATGAGACATTCTCATGATTTTCCCTTTTGCTATCTGTCTAGCTATCTGTCTGGGGCAGTCCAGCTTGGATAGAAGGCTTCTGAGTCCAAGGTCTCTCCCACTAGCAGCAAGCACGGCCCGAGGTACAACTCTCAGCATAATTAAAATTCCTCCAGGATGGTAAGAAAAGAATCGGCACAGCAACCTCTTTATATGACCACTTATTGATCTCATCAGCAAACTGCTCAAACAGGAACCCACAAGAACGCTGACCTAACAACAATTCTCTGAAGTATTAACAGTTAAAATTTAAAGGTAAGGAAACTGACGCACAGGAAAGATCATACAGCTGGAAGAGAGTGGAGCCAGGGCTTAGTCTCAGGGAGACTGCAGAGCCCACATGCTTTAGCCACCACCTTCTACTGCCTCTCCACATGTGTGTCAATGACCTAGATACATGCAAAGCTGGAAACTGTAATGGAGAATAGGGTGAAGCGAAAGGTTAGGGCGTGAACTGAGGCTAGAGGAAGGCCTTCTGGGGCATAGAGAAAAGAGTCCTCCTTCATGGCCTGTCTGCCATTGTAAGCTGCCTTTCTCCCCACCTCCTAGGGGCAGGGTCCTAGGTATGTCTGCATCTCACTACCTGGTGACAGAGACACAGTAGTGGATCCATAAGCGTTGCAGAATTTAGTTTGGGGAGGGCAGGGAAGGGAACACACTCCAGCCCCAAAGAACCAGAAAAATTACCAGGGACTCTTGGATAGAGCAGCCAATCTACTTGTACTTCTTGGTAAGAAGGTCTTGGCCTTGAAATCCATCACTCGTCAAATGGCCAAAACAGAGGGTTTTCCATTTCAACATAAAAGTATACAATGGAAATGCTGCTGCATTTACATTGAGGTGGTCAGACTTCAGGTGTCCTTGCAACAACCTCAGAACCTCAGCAACCAATAACCAGTTCAGACCCAGGACAGAATCGATCCAGCCTGGGAGCTGGTTAAAATGTCAATATAAAGTAAAAATACAACCTCTAATGTAGGGTCTGCTGCTTTGTGTGTGTAAGCCTAACTCTTGGCCTTAACTTGGACATGGAAAACTGAGAAAAGCGATTGCCCATCTCACTGTTCATGTGCTCGTGATTTTTCCATAAAAACCCAAAGCTTCGGGGAGTGGGACTTCTCTGGACCCTTATTAATCCCCTACTAGGGGACATTTTCCCTGGCGCCCCCTTCGCCCCATCTCCAATCCCTTCTTCTGGTAAGGGCATTTCAGTTCTCATTTGAGGATCACTCTCCCCCACTTTCCATCCATGTGGTTTGGGTGCCACCGACTCTACTAGTCCCCGTGCAGCTAAGGCTCCAAAGTCTCAGTGATTGGTTCAGGGGTCAACACATGTCCCTATCTGGGCCCATCAGAGTTAGCCCTGGGACTTTGGTTCGAGCTAGTCTTGAGTTGCTACAACTATATGGAAGGCAAGTATTTGAGAATAAAACCAACACCAAGGAAAGCAGGTAAAGAAAAAGAGAATCCTAAACACTTGGCCTGAGCTCCTAGATTTAGCCATGTGTAAACCACACATATCCTTGGACTTTTTGGTTGTGAAACAATAAATTCTCTTTTACTTAAGCTAGCTGAAGTTTAGTCTCTGTCACTCATAGTGGAAGGACTCCTATTACACCATTTTTGACATACTCAGATGTTGATCTCTGAGGGCCCTTTCACTCCTAATGTTCAAGTGGTCTATAAGCTCTAGAAGTGAGAACATGTGGGAAATATTCAGGGGCTTATCCTTTCAGAAAAAGCCATTCTTACTGTAAGCTTATCAAGGGACAAGTCTGTTCCACAATGTACACATCAGAGGTTTTAACTCTGTCTTTCCTTTCTTCCTTGAATCCCCATGTCAGTTGTAACCCCAACCAATAGCCTTCAAGTCGCCCAAGTTGGCCTTTATCTTCTTTGTTTCTCATATTTGGAAGACCACCCACAGGGGATATGCTAAGGCTATTGCCTAGAAGATGAAAGCTCTGACTGTCCTTTGGGTCACACCATAGCCAAGTCACCAAAGCTTTATACCCTAGTTACTCGAATTGTGAGCTCTAAGGAATTGTACCTCCTTGTTATTCATCCCTACATAAAATAAACAGCATTTTGTCATAAAAACCAGGTAGTGAAACAAATATGCCACCTACATGTATGACATTAGAACGCAAGGAAAATGGTTTCCTCAACTCCAGGACCCAAAGACTGTGGTATAATATCTCAGCCCAATCAACTGTAATGTGGATTTTTCATTCTTTGCTAATCAACCACTATGTATTTACTGAGTATCTATATTTCCCCACTGGGATGGGAACTTGGGAGCATAAGAAAGTAGTACAGAAAATAGCCTCTGCTGTCTCAGCAAGATGACCTTAATGCCCAACTGAATAATGATAACCACATTTAATATTGTCACATAAACTGACCCCAATTCATGGAGCTTGCCAGGTTTTTCTAGCCTTAGTTCTTGCTGTATATGCACATATGAGAAAACATGCCCTCATATATGTCAGTAATTCCTGAAAATAAATTTGATAGGGAACAATAAATCCTTTTCTTCAGATTACCACCACCATTTACTACAAAACAAACCTACAGAGGGTGGTTAAAAAATGGTAGTCAGCTTGCCACCTGGAAGCGTTCTAGGACCTACGATCTGGGGTTATGAATAGCTCTTAGTTCCATGGCTGCTGGGACATACGGAATATGCCTAGTGCCCACGGTCAGGCTACAGCTGCGAGTAAGAAAAGGGTAGGCAATGTTCCCTACTCCCCCACCTCACCTGACTTCAACACTTACTAAGTTATAGGGTTTTAAGGCAAACATGTTTTTTTCATTTTCTCCCTGTCTCCATGCATTCCCAACAATTTAACACATGACTTCTCATATCAGGAAACCTGTCACAAAATAGATTTGCAATGCTCGATTTAGCACAGCGATGAGAAAGGATGAAGAATCCCTCTGCTGTCAATGACTATCATTCAGAGATGCTGGCTATGCAGGGCATACAGGTTTAGCTAAGATAACACAAGCCTTTCTTGTGTAGGTGTTTACTATCATTGTAAGCACCCAGTATCAGTGACTGTTCAAAACGTAGAAAATTCCTGACACTTGTGACCATTCTGGCCATCTATGTTGCTTCTCGAGCAAGACAAGCCCAGAGCGCATAAAATTTAGAGGGAGTCAGTCCTGGTTCCAAGAGCTGGCTCCACCCCAATATATGCTGGGTGCCCTTGGGCAAGTCCTTGACCTCTCTGGCGTCAGGTCTCTCATTGGAAAAATGGAGACAACTGCCCCTGGCTCCTGGGAATGTTGTGAGGCTTAAAGAAGACAATGCACAGAAAATGCACAGCACTGTGTCTGGCACACTCATATCTATTCTCTCCTCCTTCCTTGCCCCAATTTTTTCAAAGCAGCAATGTTCACGGCAAAAAACTTATGTTTCCCAATCTCCCTTGGAATTGACCTAGCTCATGGTTCATCCTGTGGCATAGATCTGACCAATAAGATGTACAGGGCCTTCCAGGAAAGTCTTTAAAAGAAGGCACATTTAGCTGGCTTAGCTAACCCTTCCCTTCTTCCTGCCTGGAATACGGACTCCATACTGGATAGCAATGTGACAAAAAAGCGGATGAAAGCCACCTGCCAGGAAGTAAAAAAGAGCCTGGGCCCCTGATGGCATCATAAGCTTTTTATTAGCACATCACAGCAATGCTATATGTCTGCTTAGGGCAAAGTCTTGTTTTCCCCTGAAAGTGGGAAAAGATTAGATCTCAGACCAGGGATACTTCTCTCTCATCCCTTTTCTTCATAAGAACTTGGAAGTTAACATAATATCCAGCAATTGTGCACTGATTTTTATTTTATTCTGACCCCTTTATCTTAATGCTAAATACACACACACCTCACACACATAAAATCTCATTCCAAGACCCAGATAAGCAGAAGAATAACAACTTGTAGCAGGGCTTGGCTGGACCTTGGTCCTGTTGGCAGATAATGGCCTGGATGATCCTTCACCACTCGCCTTACCTAAATAGCCAAATTAGCAGCCTAAGAACCAGGGCCAGGCTACTGATATCCATGGAGAGTTTCGTCTGAGCCTGGTCAGGTGGCAGAAGTCCTGTCCTGGGAAACCAGCTGAGCCTGTGTTGACAGATGCCGAGTCCTGAGCAGTGACTCTGTGTCTCAGGAGGATGGTGGGCTCGAAAGCCAGGACCCACCCTGGGCACAGTCCTTAGACTTACACAAATGACTGAAGAGAAAGGGACATAAAGCCTCTAGGGAGCCCTAATCCAACTTGAATTAGTTCCTAGCATCTGAGGAAAGAAATGGCTGGTGAGGAATGGAGACTGGAGTTGGTTTCTTCTTTTCCCCAGAGTTAAATAGGTTGGTCCCCCTGGGAGGAGGAGAAGGTATCTGGCTACTTTTCATGCTCTGCTGTAAATTAACAATGTGGGCTGACACTCTGGCGACACACTCCCCAATTCTCTAGGCTGTCCTCCCCTAGAGAAGAGCAAGGCCAAAGAATAACTGAAACACCAGACTGCCAAGCTGAGGTGCCTCTTGCCTCAGTGGAGTGGCTATTGCCGGTGTCCATTGTCAAGTTTTAAGGGCTGACGAACCAGACAAAAAAAAAAAAAAGGAAAGATACTGAATCTCGGCCAGGTCTCCTCACTTTATTTATTCCTACCTGGAGAATCCCTCCCTTTTCCTTCTACCGGAGCACGTCATGCTCCACAATCCCAGCTCAACCCCAGCTAGTCCAGAATTCCGGCACACGCCAAGCTCATTCACTTTCCATCTCCCTATACTCCAGTTATGGTTCTGAGTCATTCATTTTTCTTACAACCAGGGCTTGGTTATTATTGCCCTATGCTGGATCCTTCTGTGTGCCAGGATCTTGACATTGCCCATCTCTAATCTCTATGAAAATCCTGCAAAGACAGTACTATCGAGCCCAGAGAGGCTCAGGGTACTCGTATGAGTACCAGATTATTTATAATAAATTATCTCTACTAAAGGGACCACAGCAACAACAGCCATAACTGACTGTGCATTCACTAACTACAAACCCCTGAGCTAAGCACATTAAATATATTCTCATTATACGAACCTGCAAACCTAGAGGTATTATTCTTTCATTACAGGTAATGAACGTGAAGCTCAGCTTGCCTTGGATCATGCAACCAGTGACATAAGCAAGATTCAAAGCCCATTCTGACCCAATCCCAAAGCCCTGTACTTGACTAGAAAACATGTCTATAAATTGCTTCTGCCATGGTCCAAGAGGCTTGTCCCACCTCATGTGTTCCTGCTACACTCTACCCAAAGCGATCAGAATTTGGAAGACCACATTAGTTCTCTGAAGAGGGTGCACATAGCCAGAAATGTAGGGGCCATTTCTGAACAGGCTGATTCCCCACATCCAATTCCAGAATAGTGCTCAGACTGCTTTCAGACATCTCAAGTCATTATCTGAACATCCTATGAGTAAATATTTTATAATTGTTTTGTTCATCCATCCACCCACCAACCTGCCCAGCCAGCCAAACATCCAGACTCCCATCCGTTTGTTAACTAAACATTTACTACGTGCCAGGCACTGTTGTCATTTTCAACAAATTTGCAGTCTACTGGGGGTGACAATGAAAAAGCAGGCTTGCATAACCTCAGCATGAAAGTTCTATGCATAGGGAATGACGGCGTGCTAAAAGCAGGGGCATCTAATACACTGAAGGGGCAAAAAAGGAAGAAAAAATCTAGGTTAAGACCTGAAGGATGTTAGGCAGTTGTCCCAATAAGGGTGAGGGCCGGGGGAAGAGGTGAGCGAGGTCCAGAGGGACCCTATTATCTCATGGGATGGACCTCCATCTACTTCTCAGATGTCACCACAGTCTGTGCTCTCCCTCATTCTCTTTGAGTTAGCCATGCTCCCTAGCTTCTGTTTCTTGAACAAACCGAGTTCATTCTTGCCTCACAGTGTTTGTAAGTGCCATTCCTTCTGCCTAGAACACTTGTTCTCAAAGTTTTGCATACGCGACTTTCTTGTATCAATCAGGCCTTACTGCCACATCTTCCCTATGTAGAGTAGCTGCTCCTGACCACCCTACTCCCTGCCTGCTAGTTCCTCCCCACCCCATCACCCTATTTTACTGCCTTCATGCATAGATCTTGATTTAAAAAAAAAATCATCTTGTTGATTTGTGTGCTTATTTATGGTCTGTCTTCCCTACCCCCACACAAGAATGCATGGGATTTTGCCTCTCTTGAACAGTGCTGTATTTCTCAGCACCTTCAACAGAGTCTGACATAAAATATGCCCTCCATAAGTATTTGTAGAATAAAAGACTAAATGGATGAATGCATAAACAAATTCACCCAATTAAAAAATTCTGTATAGCTGGGGCATAGAGAATGAGGAATAGCAAGACATGAGCCAAAGGTATCTGCAGGGACCAGACCCATGCAGCCCTGCTAAGGAAATTGTATTTTATTCCAAAAGTAACTAGACCTTCAGTGCCAAGACAGGACTATAGTTAGAGCAGAGACTACGGAAGTTTGGAAACTGAGAAAAGAGATAAGTTGTCTTCTGCTAGGTCCTCCTATCTGAGTCACTTGTCAACTTTGTGAGCTGTGAAGACAAGCTGACCTCCTTGCTTAGTGCTTTAGTTTGTCATAGAGGACAGGCATCCTAAGATAAGAGAGAAAAAGTAGTCCAACAGGGGACATTGGGAAGACAGATTTTAAGGAGGCTATAGGGAATCAAAAACCAGAGTCCAAAGTCTGGCAAGTGAAAGAACATACAGATGGGGAAGGAAATTAGGAACAGAAGGTGGTAGTTGGCAGCAGTGCCTGGTGCCCCTTACAGCATGTGGTGTAGGCTCTCGGGAATACTTGAATGAACGTCTATCAAGGGACTCTGAAGTCTGTGTAGGAAACAAAAGGGCAAAGGGAGAAGATACAGTGAGGGCATTCGGCTCTGTTCTTTGGTCAGAGAAATGATGTAGGAAGAGGCTGGAGATGGAGAGAGGCGAAGAGCAGGCTGAGGGGTGGTGTTGCAGGGAGCTTGGGTTGTTGAACCACAACTCATACTGCTAGGGGATGGGCCCATCCTGGCAAGGGAGAGAGTGTAATCTGTTCACAGAAGATTCATCATCAATGTGATCCAGGGAATTAATGATGAAACTGGAAGGATGTAAAGAAGAAAGAACCAATGATATTGTTAAACCAAACCTATGGAAGCTAACATATTAGATAAGAAGTATCTACTATATCGCAGGCATCACACTAAGCAAGTACTTTACACATTCGCTTACGTAATATTTGCAAGAACCCTAAGAAGTAAGACAAACTGAGGTTTAAAAAGCATACTTAATTTGTACAAGTGACACAGTTAGAAAGTAGCAGAGCTGGGATTTGAACACAGGTCTACCTGACTGCAGAGACTAAGCTCTGGGGAGAGATACTTAAGGTATAAGAAATCTATATAGCAAGAAGTAAGGCACCAGTCAGCTGGCCTGGACACTGGCTGTCTGCACCTCCTTTGTCTTGTCACATAAGTCATTCCTCCTCACTCTGCTCACAGCCCTAATGTTACCTGGGCACGAGTCCCTAGCTGCTGACTCTCTGTCTCATGGCTTGGTTTTCCAGAGTGAAGTATGTATCCCAGGCCTGTGACAATAAGCATGTGTATCCCCCTGACCACGGTATGTGGTTTAGATTATAAATATGATCTTAGCCTGTTTAATAATCACGGATCTCAGAGCTTCCGGACAAGACTCTGACTTTCCTGCTGGACTTCGACCTGGATTAACATGAATCAGGGGCTACTGCAGCTATCTTGCCATCAGAGGCCAGACCTGCCACGGAATTCAAGAATGAATCCAATCCAGAGGTGGGCAGAGCCCAGAAAACGACTGAGAGACCTACTGGTATTGATATTGTCTAAACTCTGAACCGAGCTGTTTCTTAAGCTAGATCTATCCTGAACTTTTCAGTGACGTGAGCCAATAAATTCCTCGCTTTTAAGGTAAATTTGTCGGCATTTCCTGTTACCGTCAATCAGGAGTACTAATATACCACATTTGTACAGAAAAGCATCTGCCTATGTGACTAAGGATGGAAGCATCTATCAAGGAGGGGAGAGAACAAAACGCTACTACTGGGGCCACCCACTTAACAGAGATGGAAGTTTTCCGATGCGAATCACCAAATTGGAGGAGAGGCAACACTCAGCCCTGCCTGGTGAATAATTCTAACTAACCAAATGTCTGAACATCTTATTCTGGAAAAATAGAACATTTAATAAGTCTGGATTTGCTTAGCTGATGATTTTGTCTCTCAGAAAGTTAAGAGAAAATGCTATTCTGTCTTTATTCTGACTCAGAAGGTAGAACAAATTGTTTTGTTTTGTTTTTAAAGGAAGGAACCTTGGGCAAACATGATTATGAGATTTTGAGAGTTTATTAAGAGTATAAGAACATATTTTAAAAGTTCAAAGAAAATCTAGGGACAATATGATGGCTTAAGACCCTAAAAGGGAAGGTAGCTCAATAGCTAAAGAATGGAACCCTTCGAAAACCAAAATCTGATAATTATAAAATCTTCAAATAGGAAAAAGTAACAGTATCCAAATCTTGGCTAGCAAATTAATCCTGAATGGTTCAAGGCTGATATTATTTCTCAATCACAGAACTCTCATTCTCAAGTTATCCTTGACCCAGTGCTCATGATGAATTGAACAAAGCCGGGGCATAAGAATGAACACCAAAAAAACCCAATGTAACAACACAAGGCACTCTCAACGTTTACATTATAAAAGGTCATGCACAAGAAATGGAATGTGGGGCACAATATTAAGCCCAAATCTGCAGTGGGATGGGCCCACACGGATATAGCCGAAATGGTCAAGTCTAGTAAGAGCTGATGTTTGTTTGTTTGAAGCAAAGCAAAACAAAAACAAACTTTTTTTTTTTTCAAAGAATTAAAATAAAGGAGAGAGGGTCTTTTTAAAAATATGAGACATTGGTATCTCTGCTTCGGGAAGATGACACAGCATAAATAAAGCCAATTTAGTTCTATTATCTTCATTAAGAAAAATGATCTTCACCAAGAAAAGGACAACCACCTTAGGAGAGACTGAAAGTATAAGAAGGGGAGAAAGATGGGAAAAGCCCAGTCATCAGCATCCCAGGGCCTTCAGGGAACTTGGACAGGGGCTCAAAACAACTCTTAGCTGATCTTTGAAGAATCAAAGATAACAGCGAAAATGCCAGAATACTGGAGACTGGCCAACAGGATCTTTATTTTCAAAAGAGGGAAAACAGACTCCATTAACCACAAGACTAGAGGGCCTACCACCAACCTCTGCTAAGCTGCCTTCTCACCCAGGCAGATTTCAGAGCATGCAAGAAAGGAAGAGCTGAGAAAAAGGCAAACAACTCAGTAGGAAAATGGGCAGAGGACAGATACAGGCAATTCACTGAAGAGGAAATACAAGTGGCCAATAAATATAAAAGATCCCCCAATCATGGAAATACATATTAAAACAACCAGATACTATTTATCTATGCAGCAGCTCAGCAAAAATTTAAGTCCGATAATATCAACAACTGGCAAAAATGCAGGTAAATAAGTACTCTCACTAGTGGAACATACAGTTTTCTTTCAGTGGTAATTTGGTGGTATTGATTAAAATTAAAAATGCATGGTATTTTAACCTGGCAACCTGAAAGACTTACACATGAAGAGACCTGTAGAAGGTTTTTCATTACAGGACTATTTATAACAGTAAAAGATGAGATAAACTATCCAAAGTTTGGCCCATGCTTAGATACATTACAGTATTATGAAATTCCATACAAAATAAAGTCGATCCACACACACTGATATATAATGATCATTAAGATGTTATCAGTCATGCTTTTAAAAAAGCACAAAAGAAACCTATATGTTTCCATAAGTGCGTATATGCATATAAATGAATAAAAAATAGTTTGAGAGGATACCCATTAACCTAGTAACAGAGATGACCTAGGAAGGTGATTAAGAATATCTCTGTCTGTACTTTTTTATGTCTTGTATAATTAAAAAGGTCTTCACTAATTGTATAATTAAATATATACAGTTAACAACTACGTATATAACAAAAAGTCAAACCCAGTGAGCATTAGGGACCAGCACGTGTACCAGGAGTAAGACCTATCAGGCCTACTCAGTTCCTTTTTCCTGGGATGATGAAGGAAATGCCAATGGCACTATGAACAGAGTGCCCACAGGCTAATGGCAGGGCCTTCACATCATCACAGACACAACAGAAATTTCAAGCTGGACGACAATGCTAGAAGGCATGGCCAAACTTAACTGAGTACCTACAGTCAAGAGTTACTGATCCAGGGTCCGCATGGAACTGTAACATATTCGTTTATTCTTTCAATTTCTCAACAGACATTTGAGATCTTAATATGTGTCAAGCACAAGGAAGCTACCAAGACGATCCCCGCCTGAAGCTTAGGATACTGAAAAGTAGACAGAAGGGAAATCTTAAAAAAAAACAAAAACAAAAACAAACAAACAAACAAAAACTGACACTCACCTGAGGTGTTACAGAAGCTGCAAGGGCAGGGCCTGACCCCAACCTGGCCTCTTGAAGGAAATCACCATCTATACCAAAAGCCTAGTTCACCTCAAGAAAGGGAACATGAATCTTGAAGAACCTCTAATACCGAAAATTACACGTGAGTTGGAAAAGGTTGATAAGCTAAAACACAACATGTGCAATCCATTTCTGTCACTAAAAAACCCTGCCTTTAGGCTGCTGGAGCTCCCTTTTGTTTTGAGGCCTCACTAAAAGATCATTGTCAAAGAGGCCTCTAAGTTGAATGAGGTGTCTGGATAGTGAAGAATGGGGCCCATGTCTGATGAGGGGTGGCTAAAGGCACACCCTGACTTTTCCAGGCCCATCCGACCCTCTCCAAGCCCCTGACTCCAGTCATTACTCCCCTGCTTTCTGTCAGGGAATCAATGAGACAACAGACTCAGGAATTTCAAAATCCCTGACGGTACCCTTGGTTTGCTCACCGGAGGGAAGGAAGGAGCAGATAGAAGATAGCTACTTGGTCAGACCCCACCAGCCGGGTGAGCAGTCTATGGCCAACTTAGTGTGCAAGGTCTTTTTTGTCCTTCCTCTCCTCCCCAATCTAGTACCCCAAGGTTGTCCCTTCCACCACAAAGAAGAAAAGAAAAACTGAGAAACACACACCAAGTTCCAAGGCTTTGTATCACAGGCAGTCATTTCACCCTCCCAGGCCTTCATGTTTCTTTGTCTAATGAAGAGAGTGGACTAGAACCTAGCAGGTCCTTAGGGGTCCCCAACCCCTAGGCTGCAGACCAGTACCAGTCTGTGGCCCATTAGGAACTGGGCCACACAGCAGGAGCTGAGCAGCAGGCGAGCAAGCCAAGCTTCATCTGTATTTGTAGCCGCTCACCAGCACTAGCATCGCCACCTCAGCTCCACCTCAGATCACCAGGCCTTAGATTCTCATAGGAGCACTGGTCCCTGGTGCCAAAAAGGCTGGGAACCGCTGGACTAGATAACTTCTAGAAGACCTTCCAGCTCTGACAGGCAATGTGTGCTCGCCATGTATGCATTCTCCTCCCGAAAGAAATCATTGTTTAAAAAGACTTCAAAGAGAGGGCAGTGTTTAATACAAGTGGATGAATGGTGGAAATTTGGCACCCAAGAGTTCTTATTTGGGTCCTGATCCCAGAGTAGGAAGCACTGACAGGAACCCTCCAACGGGACTGACCTCTTCAGTGATGACCGAGACAGCACCTGTGCAGCCTGGTTCATGGCCCTGACCCAAGCGTTCATGTCCTCCTGGGTGTCGGCACTGAAATAGTAGGTCCTCATGCCCGAATGCTCAGCCTGAGAGCCCCCGGTGGAGCTATTATAGATGAGCGCTCGCATCCCCGCGTGCACGGCCTGCAAGATTGGGACGGAAACCCAGGTTAGTGCACATTTCACTTCTAGGAGCAAAAACAAGGATTCACTCGGGCCATGTTCTCCCCTCTTCCAGCCTAAAAGTCCAAGCACCACCCTGCTTGTTTCCACACCTGGAAATGCCACCTCTGGATTCCCCTTAGTGCGGTCAGGCCCAGGGACACCTGTGCCGACTCCCCCACAGGAACGCTCTGCAGCTGTACCTGTTTCTGACTTATCTTACACCTGTGCAGGGAGGGGCACACAGTCAAGGCTTATGTGAGAAAGACTTTAAATAAACCCTCATTTCATAGAAGCAGACTCTCGGGAATCCCCATTTCAGTTCTTCTGAAGCACACAATTACTGGAACTGAGTCAAAACCCAGCTGCAACAGCAGGTGGCTCAGTGCAGATATTCACTGTGCTTCACGGTTTAGGCATGAAATGTGCTGTGTACCCATTAAAGAAGCTGCTGTTCTGTCTCTCCCAAGAGGCACTAAAGTTTGAGGAGCTAACCTTTGACTGAAAATCCTTGCACACCTACTATGTGCTAGGAAGCCTCAAGATGCTTTCACACATATCCTGAAGAAGTACTGAGAATGACCACTGAAAAGGAACTGGGATGGTTTGCAAACAAGAGGCAACTCCAGTGTTCGCCTTGTGCTCTGATAAGCAGGGGCCTATCTTAATCTTGTCAGGAAGATCCTTACCAAACCTACATAGGAAGATGGTGTTAAAAAAAAAAAAAAAAGAGGAAGATTTACTGAATAACTACTATGTGTCTCCTGGGAACTTCCACGACTTTAAACTCATTTTAATCCTTTGACAGGTAGGGACAGAATCTATGTTTTACATATATGGCAAATTAAGGTCAGAGATATTAAGTAACTTCCCCAGATTTCCACATCCAGCAACGGATTATTCATAGCACTTAACATTATCTGGTGTTATTTATCTTACATACTGTTTATTATCTGTCTCTTCCCTCTAGAATATAAGATCCATGAGAGCAGGGGCTTTGTCTATGGTTGTTCACCACTGTACCCCCAGGAATAGTGCCTGGCACATTGTAAGTGACCAATATTGCTGAATGAATGTAGAGCTGGAGCCAGGATTTACACCCAGGTCTGTCTGACTCTGAGTCCAAGCTCTCTGTACAATGCTCCCAGGTCCTGTGCAGAAATTAGTATGATTATACAGATCACTGCTCTGATAATCTGGATCCAGAATGAAAGGCAAACTCCATGCAAAGACCAGTCAGGGCAATAAAATGAGAGAACCAATTAGAAGCTGGAAAATGACATGCTAGAATCACTAACGGTCACAAATGAAACCTCTCAGATGAACTGTCAGCATTTACTTCTCCACACACTAACATTCAGGTCCAAAATGCATGCTAAATATGGGCCTGCTTCTGACATTCACATATCTGAATCCATCCAGCTCAGTGCCAAGGGATTGCAGGCAAACCTGGGCTGCAGCAGAGAGTCCCTACATTAACCAAATCAAACCTGATTTCCTTCCTTACATGTATAATGGGTCATCGACTGTCCCCGGAAGGACTCCTCCTATTTAAACAAGATGGAGATATGACAATAAGAACAGATTGAGAAAGGACCTATGCATGTCTTATTGTGAATCAGCAGAAATTCTTGGAAAGTTCCCCTGGACAATGACCCCATAAGATCTCTGATACCCACTTCCAGAATTTCTGCCCAGCCACAGATGGTTCTGAGACAGGTGCTCACCCCATCAGACACAAGGCCACCCACAAGCACAGGAAACCCATAAGTGTATGAGAGAGTAGGTCTCTGTTGTACAGGGTTCAGGGAGCCAGCCTCATCCAGGAAATCAACATGGGACACACTTCAAACGAGGAGAGTTTGCATGTCTTTCATGGGCCTTGGGAGTTAGATCCATCATCACAAAAGAGTTAAACAAGATCACAAACACAACCTCAGTCACTAGTTAAACTGCCAGCATGTGCTGTGCCCAGCTACACTTTGCTCTGAAGAGCAGGTTCCCAACTACATTCTGCCTGGTTTCGGGCATATTAAATGTGTTAACTGTGAAGCCAAGAAGTACAAGGAGTTCCCTTTCCATCTGCCCAAGTGACCCAAGTCCAAAGTGCCCTAAGCCTGAGGAAGATGCCAGAGCCAAGATGATTTGAAGTCACATGTTGAAGGTACTCCCTTCCCCTCTGTTCTGCCCTTTCCAATGAACACAATCCTACTACGTAACTTTGCATGACTGACTAGAAACCAGGCTATACCTAAAAAAATGAGACTTGCCAGTAGAGCGGACCTTCAACTCATCCCACCCTCACCATTTCTAGGGGACCCAGGAAATGTCAGCGGTGAAAGGATTATGGAGGCAACTGAAGGAGATGGCTTCAAGATTCCCCAAGTTTGGGCCTGACCATCACCTTCTTAGAGCCTTAACGCCTGGCTATGAAGATGCCAGAGGATGTCAAAGGACAGCCATCGATTATCATGGCCTCACTCCAAATGCCATGGAGACAAAGGAAGTAGAAAAGTGGTTTTACTGTTAAAGGGATTTCCCTAGGAACCTTCGAGGATCCAGAAAACGAACCAAATTTGATTCTAACTGCTTTTCAACAAGATTAACAAAATGGACAAACCTGAAAATTTCTTCAACAGGCAAGCCCCTAATCCTCAACGTAAGTTTTCACAGCAAAACTGATAAAAATCCATTATGAGGGACTGTCCTTTGCACTAAGTGACGGAATGCTAGTTAGACTGGCTCATTACAGTGATAAGAAAGCATGAGAAGGCTGTGTCCAATCTGTAATCACAGGACTAGAAGTGACAGGGAAAGAAGGGTTTAAATACTTCGGCAAGACTGGAGGATGTGAAAGCTCAGATCCAAATGAAAGAAATTGTGATGCGATATTACTCTTGGGTAAAGAATTTATAACTTTGTTAACATGAGTTTGAAATGCTCTAGCTTAACTTCTTCCCCCTCCCCACAAAAACACTGCTTTTATGAAGCCATTTTTGGGAACACCATTTTTTAGGATGGAATGGCAGCCCTGGAGGAGAGGAAGCAGTACCTTAAAGGAATACTTGCGACTTATGCGGTCCTCAGGAGCCACAGGCGAGACCACGTAGCTGGGCAGAGGGACACTCCCAAGGACTGCTTCTTCTCGGCTGTCTTTGAATTGAAAGACACATCAGAATAAACTTGTGTAGCACCTTCCCAGGGCTGGTCCATACCCCTGCTCTAGTTCAGGGCTCCTTATCTCTCCCCAGGACAACTGCATTCACTGATGGTCCATTTGGCTTTTCCCTGGGGACCCTTGTGCTCATGCTGGAACTACAGAGGTGAATAAGACAGACAGCCCTCTCCCCAAGGGTGGAGACATGTAAACACGCTCAACTCAACCTGCTAACTCCTGAAACACAACAGAATACCAAGTTGTGCAGGAATACACAGGCAGGAGTGGCACTGTCTGGGGAAGTCAAGAAGGCTGCAGAAGGTGATATTTAAAGTATCTTAAAGGATGGGGAAGGGCATTCTGGGTGGAGCAAACCTCATAGGCAAAGTTAGAGCATGTGTGAAATATTCTAACTTCTATATCCAACTCATCCTTTTCTAAACCATCTTCACTACCAGAGGTAACTTCCTGATCACAGTTAGTCCTGTCCTTTTCCTACTCAGAGGCACTTACTGACTGCCAGTTGGGTACAGAATGAAGCCCAGCTTCCTCTGCCCAGTGTCGACAGCCCCTTTGCCCTTTGGCCCTTACTCACCTCCTTATCTTCTAGTACATCCTCCATGCGAGACCTACTTTGGCCTTGTGGGTCTGTCATTCCACTTCCTTCTGCTTCTAAAACTTTACTTAAGTTGTTTCCGCTGCTTGGAATGTCCACCTCTCCCCTACACACAAAGTTCTACCCATCCCTGAAAGCCCAACTTGAATCCCATCTCTCTAAGAAGACTCCCCAAATTCTCCAACATGGAATTAACTTCTTGCCCTCTCTGACCTGCCCGAGCACTCTGGATGTCTTCTAAACTGCAGCAGTCCCCAACCTTTTTGGCGCCAGGGACCAGTGCTCCTATGAGAATCTAATGCCTGATGATTTGAGGTGGAGCTAAAGTGGTGATGTTAGTAGGGCTAGAGGAGAAGCTGCAAATACAGATGAAGCTTTGCTCGCTTGCCCGCTGCTCACCTCCTGCTGTCCAACCCGGTTCCTAACAGACCGCGGACTGGTACTAGTCTGTGGCCCAGGGGTGGGGGACCCCTGTTCTAAAGCATCAACCACAGCCTTTTCTGAAAAGTAAGCTATTTCTTCTTCCATATTTTGAGGCTTATTTCCTTCTCACCATTACACAACCCCTAACTCTACGCACTGGGGCTCCATAAATGTTCATTTGGCCAACTCAATTCACCAGTTGCCCATCCAATATCAAAGTGGACAAACCTAGGTATCAAGTTACTAAACATGATTTATCTATACTTTCCACCTCTCCACGCTGTGTCAAAGGTGTGCTTATGTCCCAAGTACGGCAGAAGCTGACAACTCCAGATCTTGAAACCCTAAGTAGCAGGCAAATCAGATTCTATTTATTTTAACTGAACAAATGATACTTCCAGTGCTGAGACTGGTAAAAATGAAGTCATCAACCATCCATGTAAGTGAAAGTAAACACTTTGTCAAGTCAGTAGGTTATTAACTAAGCTCAGGCCACTGGTCCATTCTCTAGATTTGAGAAGACCACATTTGCATCACATCACCACCACCCCCAGCACAAAGAGCCCTTAGTGGCCTGAGCCTTGGCTTACCTTTGTAGTAAAACAAGCAATAATCGGCAAGCACAAACCACCTCCTTTTCCACAGCCTCATCCCAGAACTGTCCTGTAAAGCAAAGAAAACCAATCAGGGCAATGTCTGAGCTTACTGTTTCCCCTCCCCAATCTTGATTTGCCCATATTCACTCTTTCTATCAATAAATTAATGATTTTTACTGCAAAGCCATTCTTTGACTACGGCATTAAAATTTAGATTCAATGATGGTTTATCCCCAGGAAATTTTTGTTTGTTTCCTGGAAACAGGTTAATACATTCTAAGCATCCTTCTTTTAGAAAAACAAGATATGAATTAAAAAATGCAGTTCTTCCATTAAGATACCAGCTTTTAACAAAAAGGAAGCTGTTTATTTATTTGTTTATTATTCAAATTTATTTCAATTCTATGCTATAAAATACCTTCTCTTATGTCGATTAGAAAAATGATTTATAGAGTATGAACAAAGACTTTAGGTTAGCTAATTAATCAAGGAGGCAAAATTCTCATTAGACCAAGTTCAGTTCTCTGCCATAAAGAACTAACTTTATGGTGTGTTTTCCTTCCATACAATGTAAAGAGATTTGGATTTTCTTGCTATCACATTATCTCATAACAAAAATCTGTCTTTATTCATTTAAAGTGTCAATCATCACATTTATTAACAACAACAACGACAAAAAACATGACCAGGGTGGAAAAATAGTAGTGTTTTAGGGTCAGTTTTCTCTTAAATCTAGGAAATTCCAGAGTCACTTTTAGCTGTTAAAGTGGTCTTTCTTCTGCAAAAGTTTCTGACAGACTTAAAAAAAAAAAAAACTAACAGTTTCTAAACCTAACAACATGAAGTCTGTTCATTCTCCACTTACTAAAGTAGTAAAAACAATTTTAATTTGCTGAATTCATGCATTTCTTGGTTTTATCTTCTGCAAGGACCAAATAATCTCTCAGGTCTTGGCATATATTTGCTTTGTTTGGAAAACTCCTCTCCATCCTTCCATACCTGATTCAAATGTCACTCCCTCTGGGAAGCCTTCCAAGACTCCCCAAGCATGTCTACATTCCTCTGCTGTGTGTCCATGACCCTTCACACCGACCTCTGTTATAGTTACAGCACAGCCAAGGGGCCTCGGCTAGGGCGTTGGGGTTGGGGAGAAAATATTATTTAAAATCCCTTCCCTCTCCCTCCACATTTCAAAGGAGCATCCTTTTGTTTAATGAGGATAGGGACACAAATGGAAAAAGTCAGAGGGTTAAGTTACTCAGGTAAGAAAAGAGATGAGCAGAGAGGTGAGGGGGTGAGAAAAGAGCTGTGAGGGAAGGAACGGCATTAAGAGAGGGGTGGTGCCAGAGGAGTGTTTGACAGAAGAGGCTGGGGAGCTAGAGGAGTTGCTGTGGGAGCAGAAATAGGGGAGAGAGATTGCATGAGTATTTTCGAGAGTTTTTTGTTGTTGTTCGGTGTGCAATGTAATGCCCTCCTCTGTCTTCCCATAACTCCTTTAGTAAAAATTTACATCATTGCTCTTGGAGTTTGTGTTATTTTAGACGGCATGATATGTGAGAGATTATGCCGGGTGATGATATGGTATGTGGGAGATGTGTCTGTTTCCCTTGGCAGACTGAGTTCCTCACGGTCAGGAACCACATGTTAGTCATCTCATCATATCTGCTGTGGGAGCACGTAGAACATCAGCACTTGGTGAATAAATGGATGGATGGATGGCAAGGAGAGAAAAAAGAAGACAAAAGGGACTTGGTCTCTGGCCCTGGGAGCTCAGGGCCTATCCATGGCCAGAGAACCAGAAGCAGAATTAGCGGTGAGGAGAGAGATGAAGAATGGCCTGAAGGCAGATGGAACTGACAGGATTTCAAGGCCCAAAGAAAGTGGGAGGAGGAGCTGGTGATGGTGCAGAGGTTTCTAACCCCAGTGCCTGGAAGAATGGTTGTGTGGTCACCGAGATCCAGAAAAAGCAGGTTAGCAGGGAAAGAGGTAATGGGTGGGGAGATAATGAGCTGAGTTTGGCTTATTTGGAATCTGAGGGTCTAGGGAGCTAGATATCTGTGCTGGACTAGGGGAAAGGAAAAAAATGGAATTTTTCAGCCAAATGGTAACATAGGCTCTTTAACACCAGGAAAACAAGTTCAGGCAATAACGCTGAACTTGTGCTGACCCACCCACACAAGTGTCTGGGTCCCAGGAAAATCAACAGCATCAGGAGCCAAGGTGGTCAAGTAGATCTGGGGAGGGAAGCTGTAGTCATTGAGTGGATGGTCCACTCATAAAAATGAACAGCAAACTGCTCAGCACAGTAAACCGGATCTGCCTGCTCCAGACAAACTCAGGAATAGCATGCTTATTATGAGCCTGTTCCCAGTTCCCAGGGGGCCAGGACAAGGAAGCAAAGCAGCAAGAACAATCTCCTCCTCCCTGCCTTCCCTCCTCAGTGTCCTCACCTGCTTGTGCAGCCAGCCCCTCACCACCACCGGAACATTGGGGTTCCTCTGAATAGCCTGGTCCCTCTTCCCAAAGCTGTGGACTTTATTGCTGGACTTTATGATCTAGGAGAAAAAAGACTTGAACTCTAGCAGCCACAGGGGGATTTAGGGAGGCACAAAAAAGCACTTTAAGGTAGGAGGGCTATGCGTCCCCTCTGCCTTAATCTAAGTGACAGCGCCCGTTGATCAAAAGAACAGCAAGGAGATAGGAACTGGCACACATATGGCCACAGCATTCTAATTAAAAGGCGAGTCTAAGACCTGGCAAGCTTCCCGTCTGGGCCACAGAGATAAAAACATTTAAAGGGATTTTTCAAACAACTTTCACCAGCAGCTGTTGGCCCTAAAATGTTCTACAGCTTTCTGAAACGAAACTACTTTTTGGTCACAGACTCTGGCAATTTCCAGATAATTTCCCCCTCCTATCCGGATTCAGTCCTCAGCAGTCTCCCCTTTTCTACAATGGTTGTTCTTTTACCTGCTCCTCAGTCAGTGCTCTCATATCTTGGGGACAGAAACCTCTGGGCCCTTTTCAAGCACACCCTTCCTAGGGCCTATCTATCACAAATCTCACCAGGCTGCCTCTAACACACATGTGGCCTTCCCAGGACACGTCTGGGAAATGAAGAATGCATCCAAGGACTTAGATGTCAGTCTTGGTTCTGTCAGCAATCACCTGTTTTCTTAGACAAGTGACATAACCCCAATCGGCCTCAATTTCCCAAGCTATCGTTTGAGAAGAAGACATATGTCTCTCTCACAAAACTATGGTGCAGGTCAAATGGGCCTCTGGTTACGAAGGGGCTTGCTAAATATAAAAGAGGAGAAGGAAGGAACGAGTGGCCAGAAGCTCACCTTCGGGCCGGGCTTGGCCTCCACGGTGGATGTGGTCCCAGTTGTGGATGTTTCACTGACCATGCTGGATGGTCTTTGGTTTCTCTCTTGTTTCGACATATGTGGATTTGGCCTGTGTGGAGACAGGAGAGAATCCAGTCAGTAAGTGCCAGGCTGCAGCAGGAAGTGGAATCTGAGATTTATTTCAGGTTAGAACTGGTTGATGGGCCATAGACAACCTAGGACCCACCTTTTGGAAAACACCTGACTCCAGACAACAGCCAGGGGGCCATGAAGTCCAGCCTATCTATGTGCTTCAGGAAATCAAGAGGATGATAGAGGGGCACATCTCCAAAGCCTGACAACCCACAAAGGGGCCAAGGCAGTCATGCCTGACTTCTGTCCTAAGGTCTCTACATTTACTCTCTTACTCACAT
Organism: Rousettus aegyptiacus; assembly: GCF_014176215.1. Taxonomy (NCBI): domain Eukaryota; kingdom Metazoa; phylum Chordata; class Mammalia; order Chiroptera; family Pteropodidae; genus Rousettus; species Rousettus aegyptiacus. The sequence continues at coordinate 88,306,366 of NW_023416308.1, forward strand.
ATCTGTGGCATTTGCCCCATCAGATGGGCACACACAGTCACACACCACTCTTCACAGCAACAGCAATCCATAGCCTTTACACACACCTCCATTTCCCTGGCTCCCAAAAGAAGCTGTTATAATTAGTATAGAAATCACTTGTATGCATATCCACACCCCCAGATACACACAGAGAATCGCTTACATAAACGCCAGTAGGGCTTGCCTCCCAAAATAGATTACTCAACAAAGAGTCCTATTCTGGGAACATTCCATTTGCCCCAAAATAGAGCCATCGGAGATATTAACCCCTTGCGCCATGCCCGGAGAGTAGGAAAAACTGAAGTGTGATTGGATCCCCCTCGGTTCATCCATTCGCTTCCCACTGAGAACCTCCACCTGCCCTAGGAAGTACAGCACTTTGGGAACATCTTGGTTCGATACTCACGAGACACCACAGAGAACCCTTCTCACCTGCCTCCACAGAGCCCCAACATTTGCCAGTCTTTCAAAGCAGCAGTGGTGGCAAATGCCTCCACGCAGATTCAATACTATCCTTGAATGGCTTGATGCTGACTCCCAGACTCTGCTAACTCCAGATCAGTGAGCTTTCCTCAAAGCAGAAGTCCCAGGATATGTCTGAGTTTTGTCCACTGCTCTGACAGACAATAGGATCCAGGCACCTGCAGTAAACTGGGGCTCTCTGCCGGAGGAGTGGAGAAAATCTGATCTGGAGGCCTAGGCCCAGATCCCGAGGAGATGGAGATTAGAAGACCCAGGCCGGACACAGCTGAGGAAGAAGCACTCTGATGTCCTTTCGCCACTCTCGCTTTTACAGAGGTGCTACGAGGAAAAATCCTAGTTTCCACCTTGGAGATAAGATGCGCTGCTTCCTTCAAAACCACTGCTGCACAAAGGATAAGTGATCCTTCCCATGCCCAAGACAGAGCCCTGACACCTGCGCTATTAGGGAAGTTCTGCACAGGAGGACCACTGCAGCAAGCACCAGCTCTCCAAGGGGCTGGCCCTGCCAGATGCTTGGCAGCTGGAGGTGCAAGTCCCTCCAGGCAGAAAGATCACTGGCTCCTTATCAGCTCAGGCACTCACTCTGGATTCCCCGCCCCAGCCTCCGTCCCAGCCAGGCTTTTGTTATGCTCCCCCCTCAGAGAATGTCAGCACACTCAGCCAGCTCAGTGTTGGCAGAGGCTCTGTGTAGCACAGGGATAATCACCATCTGGGGGTGGAAAGGAGCTCTGAGAGGCTGCCTTGTCCAGGCCAGGCCCTGCCTCCAGGCAGAACTATGCCCCGACCGTCTTCCTGGAACCTAGTCTTGCCTGACTTTTCAGATTTCCAAGGTCTGAGACAAGGAAAAAGTATATTCAGGTCATATTAGTATGGCAGCTGTATCTCTAAGCAAAAACTCAGGACGAGAAGTCTGGTAATAAAAAAAAAAAGTTTGGGATTTTTACCAACTTTAATTCACTCTAATTTAAGATAACCAAGAGAGATGATAGAGCTCTGGTTCACCCCTCTGGTGACCAAATCAAAGTTGTGATGGAAACGAGGAACAGCAGCAAGGAAAAATCACCTGGGCTGAACAAGCCATATACCTGGAGAGAAATCCACCTTGCAACGGCAGAAGATAGGACTGGGCAAGGATGCGGGGCTGCCAGGTCTTGAGTGGCAGACACCTCTCAAAGGGGCCACATCCATAAGCAGATTTTCACAGTGACGAACCTGCTCACTCTGAGCAGCAGTGCCCATTTGGCTGAGCACAGAGGGCACCAGGGACTTACAGGGAGATATTGTCAGAGTGAGACCCTAGCCAAGACTCGCTCTGAACAGAAGTCCCAGAGGTATCTGTTGTTCCCTCCCCACTACCAGTATGCCAGACACGGCGCCACCATAGCCGTGAGGTCATCAAACTGGATAACAGAGGTGGCTCCGCCCAGAGGATTCCCTGAAACCCCGCCTCCCCCAACTCACGGCCCCACCCAAGCCACATCCAGGTGTATTCTCAGCGAGTCAAGTGCTCCTTGCTAAGGTTCACAATGGAGGAGGCAGCTGGCCTCGGTTTCTGGTGTGGTCTTTTGAGGCAACTATAAGCATGGCATCTGTAGATTGCTTGATGAATCTTAACAGGTGGCCCTGGAGGGGTAGAGGCTAGCGCTAAGTTTGACCTGCAGCTGATCCCTTTCCGGACTGTTCCACTGGACACACACTTCGCAAAACCACACTAGTAAGAACGGAGACATAAGAGTTTTGCTTAGTACGTAGAAACAGACACAGAAAGGCAGCTAAAATGGGAAGACAAAGAAGCAGAAACCATATATAACAGAACATAACAGAGATCCAGATATAATGGAGTCAAGTAATCTAACAGATGAAGAGTTCAAAACACTAGTTATAAAGATGCTCAATGAACTTTTGGGAAGTGTAGAGAACTCCAACAAAGAGGTAGAACTCCAACAAAGAGGGAATGAAAATTATAAAAGGGAACCAGTCTGAAATGGAGAACACATCTGAGATGAGAAATATATTAAATGGAATAAACAAAGAAATAAACAAAGTGAATAAAGAAAAGGATCAAATGCCTTATCTAAAAAAAGGGAAAACCGAGGACCCGCAATCAGAATGGCAAGAGATAAGATGCCAAGACTATAAAAATAATTTAAGGAGGATATGGACACTATTAAGGCTCCTAATATCCATCTGATTGGCGTAACTGAAAAAAAAAAATCAAGATGTTGAACAGCTGTCTAAAGAAATAATGATGGAAAACTCCCTAACCTGGTGAAGGAAATGGACATAAAACCCCAGGAAGCTCAGAGAATTCCAAAAATCAGGGATCCAAAGAGGCCCACACCAGGACGCATCATAATTAAAATGCCAAAGGTTAAATACAAAGAAAGAATATTAAAAAGCAGTAAGAGAAAAACAGATAGTTTTTTATAAGAGAACACCCATAAAACTAGCAGCTGATTTCTCAAAAGAAACTATACAGGACAGAAGGGCCTGGCAAAAAATATTCAACAGGATGAAGACCCAGGATCTACAACCAAGAATAATTTATCCAGCAAAGCTACCATTTAGAATTGAAGGACAGATAAAGAGCTTCCCAAATAAAAATAAGCTAAAGGAATTTATCACCGCCAAGCCAGTATTATAGGAAATGTTGGAGGGACCTCTTTAAGAAGAAAAAACGTGTATCAAAAACAGGAAAAAAGAATGGAAACAACTACATTCCTATCAATAGGTACCTTAAATGGAAAAGATTTAAGTGCTCCAACCAAGGGATGGGGTGGCTGAAAGGATAAGAAAACAAGGCCTCCGCATATGAAAAGGAAGGGGATGGAAAAAGATTTTGCTTTGATGGACCTAGAAGGTATTTAAATCAGACAGAGAAAGATAAACACTGTATGATTTCACTTATATCTGGAATCTAAGGAATAAAAAGTATACACTAATCAAAAACAGACTCACAAATACAGTAGAGAATTTGGTGATGGACAGAGGGGAGGGTAGTTTGGGGGGCTGGTATAATGGGCTGAAAGGTTAAAGAAGTACAAATTAGTAGCTGATGGATGGTCATGGGGATGGGGTTCACAGTATAGGGAATGCAGTTAGCATTAATACGTTGGCTAGGTGGAGAGTCAGGGGAGGGAGGGAACAATTGGGGAGATCATTTTATGAACTATATATAGATATCTAACCAATGTACTGTATACTTGAAACTAATTAAAATAAAAAAAAATTAAAAGAAAAGATAACCAATAGAGGCTCATTACAGAATATTTGATAAATCTGGGGAGAAAAAACTGAAAGAAAAAAAAATCACCATAGTCTCACTTTCAAAGGGAAAATCATTTTATTGACCTTTTTTTTTGGGGGGGGGGTGCTTTGTTGTTTTATAATTGCGATCACACCATGTTTATAATTTTGCATCTTGATTTTTAAAAACTTACTATAAAGATTTTCTCTATTCTTTTCAACTCATCCACATCATTTTTAAATGATCTCATCACATTCCATCAACTAGAAGTGCCATTCCTCTTCTGTGTGACAAAGATTCTCTGGATTTGTGATTGATTCAGGAAATCCAGGACAGATGGCCACTTCTGCCTTTTCTGTACCTTACAATCTTCAGCTCTAATTTTAATCTTTGCCCGCATTCTAACCCATGTCTCCTTCCCATACTAAAGAAGCTCCTCTGGCCAACAGTACAGGAAGGAAGATGCAGGCTTGAGTGAGTGAGGAAAGAGTACAACCACCACCTCGGGTGCCAGCTGCAAACATATTTCAGCTGGAAAAGAAATGATTGTGAACCCAACTTTGAACATTAGTGAGGGGTAGTGGGTGCTGGGCCGGAGGAAGAAAAAACACATAAAGACAACCCCATTCTTCATGAATACCAAGACCTGCGCTAAGCCATCCCTAGAGAAAGCTGGCTTATTAGGGGATATGACTGAAGTTCAAACCAAATCTGCTCCCAGCAAGGGGACCATGTTTTCTCTCCAAACAGGGTGTGTATCTTCACCAGGGCACCCCATAGGCAGGGACAGCTTCCAATGAAGCAACAGATTCAACCATTACCTGGTAGTCCCTGATCTGGCTCTTTGAAAGAACACACACCGCTACCCACTCAGTTGAGTAACAAGCTCTGTCTTCAGAGGATTTTCCTCTGAAGCTCCTCAATGTGGGTAATGATCTTGGAGGTCGTCCAAGAGTAAATATGACTTTTGGAAATAACTAGAAATTATCCAGAATTACAACTAATAAAAAATAAAAAAGGTGGCCACGCTTTGAACTCCAAATGAACATATACAAAGTCTCAAAAACTATTTTTTCACTTGGCTGAAAAGCTAGCAGATGGAAACTTCTAGAAGTTGTTTACCACATTGTCTTATGCAATGAGAACACCTGTGGTGCATGTGTGTAGTCTCCTGAAGAGACAACACTGAAGGGGTCCTCACTCACTCCCTTGGATGTGGGCGTTCTGGTACATTTGCTTTAGTCAGTCACATCTTACTGTGTGTCCCCACTTTAGAGCCTGCTGGGGAAGACATTGATTTGTCCTCAACTCCTCCAACAGAGGTCTGCTCCTAACAGGTTTCACCCAGGTTTCACCCTTACCCCTACTTCAGCATGTGGCCCTGAACTGAGTATCTGTAAAGATGGTTCTGTTCCCGAAAGTCTGCCTTAGGGCACATGTGTCACACAAATCTCCAGAGAGGAGACCAAAACCTTGGATATGCTATGGGAAGGCAGAGTCTCAATGTCATTAAATAAAATCTATTAATGTAAAAGCCTGTTTGCCAGGTTTCTGTGCTATCTGGATTCCCAAAGCACAGTGGGATAATTTGAACAAAGACTTCTCTTTCCTTGACTTGGGCTACATGAATGCTGATCATTTTGCTGGAAGGGTGTGGGCTGAAACTCAAAACAGTGAGCTAGAGTTTTAACTCAACTGCCTCCCATCTGAAAGGAACAAAAGAAGTTAAGACCAGACAAAAATTAGTCTGGAGAAGCTCAACAAGAAAATGACTTCATTCTACTTTCAACTTCCTCAAGGATGTGTCAGGTGAGACTGGGCAGGAAGTCACTTTCTCTGTCCCTCAATTTCCCCATCTATAAAAGAAGCTGCTTCTGTTTCCTACATATTCAGGAGCATATGCATATAACTCTAACGGACATAGTAATAAAGGAGGTTATAATTCAGAAGCCATTCTTTCTGTCGGGTGTGAATTTAGGTGAGTTTGGGTAATGGGGTCCTCAGCTGCCTCTCTGTCAACATGTTGAACAGGAGCACACTGAAGTGGGATCACAGCAAGACCCCTCCCTACACTACTGCCATCACAAAAGGTAGGTCACCAGCCTAAGCACCGCCAACCCTTAGGGACAGGTACAGAAGGTCAAGCAAGCAGAGGGACTGGACCGGACTTATCCAACATTGCCTGTGTACCCGGCACTTTGCCTGGATTATCTCACTTAACTCTGTATAGTCAGTTTACCATCTCCATTTTATACATGAGGAAACCGAGGCTCAGAGAAATTAATGACTTGCGCAAGACAGAAGCTGGACTCCAAAAACCTGGGCTTTGCCACAGAGACACCATCCCATGGCAAGTCCTAAAGTCTGACAGAAGCAAGCTTCTGTTCTTCTCAGCCTCAAGACTAACCCGCAAACCAAGAGGATCCTGGGGTGCTGGAAAGACCATGAGCCCAGAATGACTGGGTCCCGACAAAGCTCTGCAGCTATTGACCCCTCTACTCGTCACATCACTCCTCTGGGCCTCAGCTTCCATTCTTGCAAAATGGGATGAAAACTCTTCTCTCAAGGTGGTTGTGTGGATTGATACAATGCTTTGAAAACCATGGAGCACTACACTAAATGAAAAGCACCGTTTGTGACTGTTCCCAGTGGAGACCCCAGAATTTAAATCTCAGGTACATTTTACTTTTATTTCTAAGGCACTTCTCTCCAGAAAGCTCAAGATGCCAAACGATTAACTTCTAAACAATATCCATTTCTATAAACACCTTATCTGGGGCTTCTTTAAAGCAGAGTGACCCTGTGGCTGGGGGACGGGACCCCCATTCTTTCCCCAGGAGAGACAATGTAGAGAATCTTCGAGGCTATGATAGAAGGTTAGAAAGCTCGGAGGATCAGAAATCTGAGAAGATATCATTAGATGTCACCTGTATCCCATTAATTCCTAGGAACACTAGCCCCCAATTTCATGCTGTGCCCTCAAGGATCCTACACAGAGAATTCAGCTTAAATTATTGCTACGAAAGGAGGGCTGCATGAGAAGAGGCAGTCACAAACAACCAGCAAAAATATTAAGGCGCTTACACCCACTACCTAAGGGGTTTGGGAAAAGCAATGCACAACAAAAAGAATAAAAAAGTTCTTGTCCCAAACAGGCAGACACCTCCACACCCCTCTCTTCCCAGAGAAAGAGACACACATAGACCGCCAACGCTCACTGTACCCTCCCAACACCCTGGGGGAGGCTGTCTGACACGGGTTTTCATTCAGCAACTATGGCCTCATTACTCAACTATGGTTTTCTGCATTCGTTTCCCCTTCCCCCACAACTCCTCTCTCGAACACGAGCTCCATTTCCTCACCCCACCCACCCCACCTTGGGAGCTGGAAACCAGCCCAAAGAACATCCTTCTCCTGGCATGAAAATAACCCAGTGAGCCTCGTGGGCTTCCCTCCCACACCCCCAAAACCAAGCACTGCCCTGAATTTGGCCTGAGTCCTGCTCTGCCAAATGCGCCTGGGCCCGTCTCTTCTGCCATCCGGGCTTCTATCTGCTGGGGGAGAACCCGACCTGACCTCGACTGTTCCTCCCACCTCTGCTTTGCTGTTTCAGAGATGCTACAATTCTAACCTGAGTCTTCGGCGAGCCCTCTCCTAGCCTATCTGCTCCTCCTGGCTCACTACGGCAGTTACTTCTCTCCTTAGGAAAATAGGCTTTTCTAATAGAGATCTGGGCACTTCTCAGACCACGGAGAGGTAAAGGACAAGGGTAGTCACAGGAAAAAAACAAAACGACAATTTGCAAGCAGCAGCTTCCCTTCCACACAGAGCAAAGCCACCACTGCAGCATTTTCACCCAGCGCAGAGAGAGCTGGAGACGCGGTGGCTGTGTGGCAATGACTGCATCCCCGGTGCCAATGCCCTTCGCAGCATCGACAGCCAAGCCAGCACCCAGGTGTCTGAATGAACAAGACGCTATCACCACCTCTTCCCCTACCTGTGACTGTCACAAACGCCGTCTCCTAGACCAAGAAGGAAAACTGAACAATCCAAGTTTCGGTATCTGCTTGCCAGGTGTTTCCATTTTTTCTCATTTTTTATGTTGCCATGGCAACCAAATGCAACAGGCAAAGCTAGCCTAAGACTGTCAGTCTGGAGAGACAAGGTACTGGCTATACAGTTGCAGAGAGCAACACATCAGCCTCACGGCCCAGGGCTCAGCAGATGAGCAACAGGACAAACTCCTCTGAGCTCTGAGTTGTGCACTCCCATCCTCATTCTGTGCTTTTAATGTCTCACTATCAGCTTTTACCAATTTGCAACTGCAGGAGGAAAGGGAGACAGCCATCTCCTAGCAGGAGATACCCCACCGCAAGACCCATAATCAGCACACACCTTGGAGAGGCCTATTCTGAAGCCTACAAAATGAAGCCCCAGAGTTCAAAGGAAGGGAAGGTCATTCTTACCTTCGGCAAGGTAATATCTTATGTGTTATCCTCCAAACACCACTCATAACATTCCAGGCAATTCCAATGAGTGGTTCTTTTCTAAACAATCCAATGAAAAAAAAAAACAGAAAGCTGCTCAAACCCCAAGGGAAGGAATAAGCTAAACTAGCTAGGATGCCGGGACAGACAGGCCAGGGTCCTTTCCCTGTTAGGAAACTCCACGGCAATCCTCGGTGCCTTGTAGCTGGCTTCTGAGCATCAAGCTTCTGAACTTCCAGAGCACATACTCTCTCTCAACTAGGCCCCACCTCAACATCAAATGCTTGACAGAGCCAAGGGATCAGTGTACACAGCCTGCTGTCAGTCAGCTGCCAGCATCAAGACTCTGGAATGCTTCTCTCCTCTCTCTGAGAGCTGCAGAGGCGTTTGTCAGAGGCTCCCTGGGCAGACCAGCACTGAAGAGAAAATGCTCCTGTGCAGAGCACCAACCATGAAAACCACAGCCTGGCAGTTCGCTGTGCCCAGGCTTCTCCCTTCAGAGGGGCTTCTGTGTGTGGCCCTTTAAGCCACAAAGGGCAACTACAAGTTTCCAACTTAAGAAAATCACTGAGAATTAGGAAAGAAGCTTAAGAAAAGGAACCCAAATAATTCAATTACTAGAAATAAGGCCATATGAAAAGGCTTGAGAACATTTTCTGGAGAAAAGACTACCAAGGAGGATTGGCGTCTTTCAAGCAGGGGTACAGTTATTAGATCAAATTTCATTACTGCAAATACAATTACAATTAAAATCTCTAAGCAACAGCAGCCTACTTAGTTAGCACATTAACACCAGAGTATAGCCAAGGAAGGGGACCATCTCTTAAAGACCATGAAAATGAGGCAGTATGTGTAGTCATTAGAAGCATAGCACCTGAGGCCACAATACCTGGATTCAGGTCACATTTACTGTGTGACTTTTGGCAAAACTCTTAACTTCTCTGTGCCTCAGTATCCATGATAATAATGGAACCGTCCTCATAGGTCTGTTATGAAAATGAATTTCCTATACATAAAGCACTTACAAAAGTACCTAACAATAAATAGTAAGGGCTCTAAGTGTTAGCTATAATAATAAGATTATTATTAATGGAAAAGCCAACTCTAGGAGGTATGATGAAATTCTAGATCCTGAAACAAGGGATGCTGGAAAATCTCTTTCCTAGAAAGTTGTGGACTGAGCTAAAATTTGCCTACCTACAACTTTTACTCATTGATCTGATGCCTGCATTTGGCAGCCATGCACTACATGCACCTCTACTGCCAGCCGTTCTTGAAGGCTTATAGCCCACCCTCCATCTTCTCTCCTGCAGACTAAACGTGCTAGGTCACAGGATAGGGTTTCCAGCCCCTTCACACCATAACGGTCCCCTGTCTCAGGAAAATCTTAATTGCTCATCATCCCTGGGTATTAAATTGCTCAAATTTAGTATCTGGATCATAGTGTTTGAGGCTTGGGATGTCATTTGTGTTCCATAAACTTGAAATGAAGTAGTCCACAAAAACCATGGTATACCTGAACTATTCTCCCCCTTTCTATATACACTGCACTTTTACTGATGTAGCCTGAGCTCATATTAGCTCCTCCATCAAGGCTTTCCACATGCCTCTTAGCTTGGTTGTGCATGGGTGTCCCCTGGGAGGACAAGGCTGTAGGACCCATGGACTGATACCCACCCACCTTGGGGGTTCTGACAAAGGACTAGGTAGTGTAGCAGAAAAGGTGAAATGAGAAAGCGAACACCCTATGCAGCAGCAAAAGAAGCTGGTCAGTGACAGACATGAAACGTCCTGCTTCCCTTAATAAATCTGGACTGTGGGTTATTAGGTATAGTCACTAATGCTGACCAATAAATATTTCGAATTCTCTTCTGAGGCACATGGTAGAAAGGCCCTTCCCTGCTCCCTTGACATTAGGAGTGCTCACACGGCTTGCTTTAGCCAACGCGATGTGAGTGAGAGCCAGTGGCACAGTTCAAAGTTCCCATTCTCTTGCCTTTGGCAATCATGCAAGCACAGAGATGGAGCCTCCCTCAGTACAGATGACAGAGCAGAACCCCGTAGGTGACCTGTGATGGACATGGAAAGTGAGAAAGAAACCTTGTTTTAAGTCACTGAGATTTTGTTTCATGTTACCACAACAACAGACCCTAGCCAATCCTGACTGATTCCATATTACTGACATAGAAGCTAGAATACTCAGAGCTTATATCCTCTGGATCCACCAGATTATAGCTTTCACATTATTTCTCTTCGCCATGCTTCTAATCTGTAAGATGGGAAACTATCTTTTGGTGAGTATGCACCTATTACACCAAGCTGCTTAGGTTAGCCCCACCTGCCATCAGTAAGGGAGATGTGTTATCTCTTCGCATTAGCAATGTTCTAAGGAAGTCACCATGGAGACCATTTTTTTCTTCCTACAGGAGAAGAAACTCAAGATTATTTGACTAAAATCTATCTAAGATCATCACTGCAGCCCGGAGAATGATGAATATCCGGAGGAAACTTAAGAATGAATGGAAGAATCTGGGAATAATTTAGGAGAAATGGAAACAGTAAGTTGTCTAAATCTGTGGTTCTCTAACTTTTACCTGAATCAGAATCACCTAAAGGCTTGTTAAAACACAAGTTACAGAGAGTCCTACCTCCAGTCTCTGACGTAGGTCTGGGGTAGGCTCAAGAATTTGCACATCTAGCAGGTTCCTGGGTCATGCTAGCACAGAGACCATACTTTGAGAGCCACTGCACTAAAAGGATTCACTCCAAGAAACTAGGGCAAAGGCTCTGGCAAGGGGAGTCAACATGGCCTTAACAGACCCTCTTTGGAGTCCATTCTCCTTTTCCCTCCCAACACAATGTGAGAGCTGATATGTGAAATTATCATCCCATCCTTTTCTCTTTACCTCATAACATACTAAACAAAAATCAGCTCCTCTTTACAATATTATAATGGTATTCTTTATTCGCTGGCACATTTTTTTTAAAAAAAAATGGTTTTTGTGAGGGGTCATCATGCCTCACTTACCTCCCAGATGTCCAGTTAGAGGTAAATCCAAGTGTGTTCCCGAGGAAGCCATTCAGATAACTAGCTGCAGCCTTCCCAAGCCTCCACTACACATCTTCTTGCCCTCTGACCCAAGGCTGGTCACACTTCCCACAGCTGTGAGCGACCTTCACACACATGCACACTTATCCTCACTTATCTAAATCCTCCCCCTTCCTCCAGTTTAGGGCCAGACACTTCAAGAAAGTCTTCTCTTTCATCCTCATCACAGCCAATCAGTCACTAAGTCCTGTCAATTTTACCTCCCAAGTATCTCCAGAATCCATCTGGTGCTCTTCATTTTTCACTCTAACTCAACTGGTATAGATCCCCCATGCTCTACCCTCCCTGGCCTCAAGGTCTTTGCCCAGGTGGTTCACCTTGACTAGATAGGTCTCAATTTAAACAACATACCTTCCTAAGATGAGAAGGCCTTCCATGATCCCTAAGCCAGGTTAGAATCCTCTTTTATCAACCCCCATTGAACCTTTTGTTTCCTCTGTCATAAACACTAATTGCACTTGTGATCTATTTAATTATCTACCCTCCCTATTCAACTGTAAACTCTTCACAGACAGGACCACATTTTTCTTACTTGCTGCTCTAACTACAGAGTCTGGCACTGCCTCTGACATGATGTAGACATTTACTAAGTATTTAATGAATAAGTGCAGTAATCAGTTCATAGGAATCCTCCCTTGCTCTCAATGCCTAAAGCAGATTCTGCCTCCAAGGAATTTCTGGCCATATAGTTGCACCCACCTCCTGAGACAAGCAAGATTTCCTTATGACACCCAGGAAATGGAATCTAGAGGGAAACAGTGACCCTTAAAAAGAAGGAATATTTTTTTCCTTAGTGACTGGATGGAATTACAATTTACTACAGAGATTATTTTAGTAGGATAAAAAAGGTTACGTTCTCAGAAGTGGTCAGGGGATGAAGTCTTCTGTTAACAATGAGGAAAAGGAAGTGTGTGTGATAGCTGTTCAGTGATAAAGTCTGCATTTTTCTAGAAGCTCCTATTAAAGTTGGTAATTTCCCAAGTTAAGCATTTTGATGGATTTCGCCCCATCCAGACCTTTAGTAATGATCAGGGCCCATGTCTCCAGGATGCCTAAGAAAGGGGACTGAACTCAGTGACCTCCCAAGAGCTTCTGACCTTTAGGATCCTATAAACAAACTCATTCTAAGCTGGAATTTGGAGAATCCACATTCTGGCTCTGTTTTCACACAGCAGTTCTTTCTTGATGTAAGAGACAAGATAGCCTACTCTCTCTATAATAGTATTAATGCTTTCAAAGTCAGATCCCCAACTCCACAGTCTGGCCATCATGTCCCATAGGCCACCAGCATCAAAATAATTTAACAGGCAGCCTCTGACTAGGGCAAAGGTTAGACCTGACTAAAGGGATCACGCTAGGATGACATCCTGGCTTTTAGCCATGTAACTTTGGGCAAGTGACTACTTTGAGTCTCTGAAAATGGCGATGATGACCTGCCTCTCAGGATCATGGCAATAAGTGAACTATGCTTGTAAAATCCCCGGCACAGAGTGAACATGCAAGGAATGTCAGTATTACTGTGATTATAGATTCCTAGTTTTAAAAGTTCTGTAAAATAATGTTTCTAAGCTGAAAATACTATAGAAATGAAATGAAATGTTTGGAATTTGCTTAAAAAGAATCTAGAGGGTAATGGGGAGGGTACAGATGAAATAAAATCAGCCATCTTTTGGACATTATTGAAGATGGATGATGAATACATTGGATTCGTTACAATATCTTTCTACTTTTGTATATGTTTGAAATGGTACATAATAGAAAATTTAAAGGTGTAAGTACTGAGGGAAGGAAATGCTATAAGAATATAAATGCTGAAAAATTATTTAAGATCATATTTGGTCTAAGTGATTAAACAGAAGAAAAATGATTTGAAGAAAAAAAACTTAAAGCCAGCATCTCTATTAGTTGTTTCTCAAACAGAACTGTTTTTTGCAAACAGAACTGTCTCAGATGAGCAGAAGGGAACAGCCACTAGCACGTGTCTCTCTAACTTCAGTTCGGGAGAAGAACACATCCTGCTTGGGCTGTACATGCTTTTTTAAGTAGATAGACCCAGGTGGCAGAACCTGCCTCTGAGCACCCCAGAGGCCCTGCTGAAATGGCATCGAGGAGCAGGAAAGTTCCTGTGTTAAGAAAAGCAAGCAGAACGAACTCAAAATTTTTAGGGACAATAGGTGTCAAGAGTCTGCTCTTCTAAGCCCTGGCTTTGGACTCTTATGTGGGGCTTCCTTGGGAGGCTGGTTCAGCTCAGTCTGAGGCTACATTTAAGACATTTTCATACCAGATGAGTGTTAGATGTCACCTGAGGGGAAAGGGTTCATTCAGGGGACAGTGAGCTTTTAAGGGGCTCTGACAACACCAATCACAGCACATCCCCACATCATCTCCCCACTTCCATCTCTTCACAGAGAGAAATCTAAGGATTGAAAAACAAAGTTCTCGCATTTTATCATGAATTAACCAACCCACTCCAAGTCCCTCTACCTAAGAGGAAAAAAAGAGTTCAATGAGCTTTGTTTTGAGTAAATGCCTTTAAGCCCCCAAACTCTGCCTGGAAAAGGAGAATATATAAAGTACTTACGCTTCTTGAAGAATAAATTCGCTGTTTTCTGGAGAAAACTGCCCACTCACGGGATGCCTGAACGCTGTGGTCTGCTGGTTATGGCTAAAGAGAAAGAAAGAGAGATAATGATGGAAAAGTCATATAAATGGAAAGGGTTACAGACACAATCACAAGTTAATAATTTCTGAGGACCCCTGATCATCAGAGATTCCTCCCAAAATGAGAAAGTGGGCCTTTCTGCTGAGAGGCACTTAATCTGTCAGAACCCAGCTACATTTAAAAGTCAAGAACCTCCAGTTCAAGTGCCAAAGGCCATTTAAAACACAGGGATTTTAACTCTAGGGAAGTCTTGGCTCCAAGAGAACACTTCATCTTAGAGAGAGGCACTGACTCCAACACACTGAGTGGCTTAGCAAAAAGTTACTTTCAGATGGCACGAGCTAAAACAAGAATGAAGGAAAGCAGACGGCACTTTCAACAGCTTCCAAAAACCATGAACCACGGAAAGAATTCTAAGAATTAACCACCCACCCAGAAAAATCTATCTTAAAATTCTTCTCCCTACTACAAAATATCTTCAGTTCAGGGATGGGATATGAATATATGGGCATGTCTCTGCAATAAGACCTGCACAATTTCAAAAGGGTGCGTTTCAGTCATCCTTTTGAAGTTAGGAGGGATCAGCTTCCATGCCAAGCTGACAGACACAACTGAAGAGTGTAGGTGTTTTGTGTATTCACAAAGGCTGCCTGGTTCTTTGAAAGGAAGAGGAACTGACTTTAAGGGCTGCTGGTTTCCTCCCTGAATAAGCTAACCTAACCTTCTTTTAAAAGAATATGGTTTATTTTAAAATGTTTTTCCCAATCACAAATCATATTCATCTGAGCAATTTTAGAAAATAAGGTCATCCATGATCTCACCATCTAGAGATATACCTGGGTATCTTCTCCTTCCTAGCTTTTATTTCCTTCTATTTAAAAGAAATGTTGCGATTTTACTATATTTAGAAATCTGTATCCTGCCTTTTTACATAATATTAACATAGAAAATCTCCTATGTCATTAAGTTTTGAAATAGCTTAATAACAGTCTCATTAAATGGATATAATTTTTTTTCATATACCTAACTGTTCAAAAAATATTTACTGGCCATCTGTGCGCCAGGCAGTGCTTTAGGTGCTGGACATACAGAGTAAACAAACAAGTCCTTGCCCCACAGTGCTTACATTCTGGAAAGATTAACATCCTTCTAATGCTGGACATTTTAGGTGTCCCCCCTCCACTATTATAATAAACACATCTTTGAGTACACGCTTTTTCTGCTATTCAAATTATTTCTTTGGGTTAAAGTCCCAGAGGTAAAATTACCTAATCAAAGGGCATGATCATTATTTAAGGCTCCTAATACAGATGGTTAAAATGCTTTCACTGTCAGAGTCAATATATCATCTCAGTTTGGTAGTGTTAGGATATTAGTCTCATCTCCAAATTGAGCACTGAGCCATCCCAGAGATTAATAGGTTTAAATGAGCACAGTGGGAAGGTTAAAAAAGAAAAAAAGCTCTAAACCTACAAAGTTTTTCATATTCTGCCTTGAGGCCTGGTTAGAGCATACTGTGTTCTGATATCTGGGGTTAGCTGTCACTGAGGTTAGAGCCTCCTGAATCCTAATAAGCCAAATGTGAAGCAGGCGGAGCCAGGCTGCTCCCTAGCTCTGCAACTCTCCACCACCCCAGCACCCTCTCACTCCTCCCAACCACTTCCAGCCTCCAGACTACCAGCCCCTGGTTCCAGACAAGCCACTGGAATCCAATGACCTCATCTGGTAGGCAGCAGCCTGATCTTCCCCCAAATGGAATTAAGACATAACATCTAGATAAGGATGAGAAGCAGGCTCCCTTAACACCTGTTTCAGAAAGCCCTGCACCAGGTTCTTTCAGAGTGTCAGCTCCATTCACCAGTGAATTTGAAAACAAACTCTACTCTAATCTAAGCCTGCCTCATTTCCACCTGGAGAAAAAACATGCTCTGCTCACAATGGGAATTACAACAAAGCAACACCACTATGTACTACTACCTCTCAAGGGTTCTCCAGTCCACAAAGTCTTTTCTCACACATCTTAGCTTTTAACACCATCAACTCCCATTTTATGAATGGGTAAATGGCTCAGAGAAGTTAAGTGACTTGCCCAGGATAACTTTGTCAATAAGTGAAAAGACTGGGACATGAATCTGGGTCTTCTATTTCAATAAATTTGATGCCCTCTGCATGATACCGTGCCGTCCCCTTCCCTTAGGAGCCTGTGTGGCCGGTAGTTTCCTGGCCATGATCAGGAATCCCTAAAGATAAGCCATCAGGTAAACAGCACCATCCACTGCTACTCCCTCTTCCTTCCTACTTCCCTCCTTCCCCTTGTGCCCAGGGCCAAAGTTCTGAATGACAGCATCGGTGTGGCACTCGGTAGCCTCCAAACAGCCTTGGTCCCATCACAAGGTCAGCTGGGTGAATCTCTGGTAAATACGGGCAAAGAGCAAATCAGGTATATGCTTGGAGCAGCACCGGCAACCATTTCATACACACCGCACAACCCTGACAGCAGCTCCTGGGCTCCCCACATCCGACCGGAACCGACTTAAATAAGCCCAGAGTCTTGGGGATGTAAATCCCAAGCTGGATAGTATATGCACTAGAATGTGTTTTAGATGCTAATATTAGAAGAAAGATTGTTTTTAAAGGTGGACAAAAAAATAGCTGTCATTTCATCAGACCTAGAAGCAGCTCCCCAACCTTTCTTTCGTAACATGGATGCTGTCCATTTTGCCAAAAAAGTCACCACAGCATTATCGCCACCATTTCCTGCATTTACGCGAAGCCTTAGGTGCGGTCACATTCATCATCGGATCTGACGCTCCCAGGTAACCACTGAGTTAGGCAGGCAGATATTTTTATCCCTATGTCACAAATAAGGAAACTGAGACTCCGAGTTACGGTATGTTATTGGAATATTAAATTTAAAAAACATAACGGAGCGACTCATATATTGAGAAAAGAGATGAACCAGACGAATGACTCTGTAATACAGGGCTCTTAAAATTTAATCATTTCTGATCAAACTCGCCCAGCTCACTAATGGCAAAGCTTTCGGTTCAGCTCTTTTTGAACAAAAGAAGAAGAGTTAGGTCCTTGGGCTATTTTATTTCATTCAACCTTCCCAAATACCCAGTACAGCAGGCTGTGTTTCATCACACCAGGACACAGGTGAGGAAAGGGAGGCCCAGAAAGAGTAGATGACTTGCTCACGATGACAGTCAACTCGTGTGTTCCTGTACACCATTCTTCCAGTCTCTTTCTCCTACTCCAGGCTCACCTTGCCAAATGAAAGCTGCCCATTAAATGCTGGATCCCCACACCTATTTGGAGATTCCAAATCCTCTGACTTTACCTGCTGTCCCTTGAACCTTTAGCCCCAAAAGCCTCCAACCTGCTTCACTTCCTGATTTCCTAAAACCCATGAATCTCATATACTATAACCCTGTCTCAAGACACATTTAGCAGGCACAGACAAATCCCCCGAAATACCTGTTCTTAAACCTGAATTGCCACCTTGCTCCTTGGTAGTGATGGAGATGGCCCGGCTGGGAGCCAGGTGGCTGGTTTCAGGGGAGCATAGAAACTCTCCTCCATACAAGGGCTTCTGTTTCTCTTCAGGCTACTGAGAAAGTGACTTGGCAAATGAGGTAAAACACAACCCAGTCTTTATTCTCTGATTCTGTTCTTCTCTAAGAGCAGCCCCTCCACATTGAACGGCAGCCAATTTCGCCTGGGAGAGGACAAGGAAGCACAGAAAGTGACAGGGAAGGATGATCCCCACGAAGGCGGGTCACGGGTAACCATCCACGTAAATAAGCAGGTCTTCACAGGCCCTGAGTTGGGAAGGACTTGGGTTAGGCCCTAAGGAAGTCCAAGAGTAAACACAAGAGATTTGATAAGAGAACAGAGAGAGGGCAGGGGAGCAGTGCAGATCAACCTGAGCTCAGTGTAAGGAAGAGCCCACCTACAACCACAGACGGGCTAGTCAAAATGTAAATGAGTCCTGTAGTTTATTGCAACATTTTTGCAAGATTAATTTTCTATGCATATAGACCTTGACTGTAATGTCAGCAGTGGCTCTGGCTGGTTAAACATAAAGGTACCAGTTACTTAGCACACCGATTTTTTGGCATGGCAGAAGTCCTAGAGTGATGTGAGTGGTGCTAAAAAGTAGAGGTCAGAGCACCCTGATAAATCTAGTTTTCTGACAGTGGTGGTATTGGTATGTTGAGAGCGTGCCAAAGCTGCTCCGTCAGCATTAGCTCTTATCTGGCCCATGCTATAAAGAGAAGAAATGGCTTAAAATGTAAGAAAAGTATCCAGCCTCAAAGCCTAAGGAGAAACTCTACTGAGGCTCTTCTCATTGGTATGCTTGGCAGCATTTGCTACTCTGGACCTTCCATCTAATCAATGCTGCTCCCAGAATATTGTAAGAGTCGCCCTGCAGGCCTGAAGCCACTTTCAGCACTGCCTCCAGGCTTATTAAGGCACTTACTATCTTTGTTCCAAATCCCCCTGTCTCAAGAAAACCAAGGATTCTGGGTAACCTAACAGGTTCTTGTTAGGTTCCAAAACTGGTAACTGAAACTCCAAGAACACAAGAAGTTGCCTACCTGTCTTCAGTTCGCATTTGGGCTGCAGAGCAAGAGACAGCAACCAAGAGTTGAAAGAGCCTTCCACATCTCCTCAACATTTCGTAAGCCCCTTTTGTTTTACTTAACACTTTTACAAAATTGCTCGCTTAGTGCTAAGTGTCAACACTGGTTCATGTGGAGTTTCCTAGGGGGCTGGGAATCTTACCAAAGTGGTCTTTGGAGCTTGCACTATTTTGAAAATGTCACAAATTTTCAACTGCTCACTGCACAAAGGCATTACTCTGACAGGCCCTTTTTCCAGGGGCATGGGAATCAGGCCTCGATGAGCCAACACATGGTCCCCATACTCTCTCCAAGTGGAAACGCATTAACTAGCCTCCTTTGATATAGACCTGAACAACAAGTCAGCCTAGAGCCCTAGGGTCAGAAGATGTGGGTTCAAACCAGGGCAAGCCACCTCACTTCGCAGCCTCAGTTCTTCCATTTGCAAATAGTTAATAATTATAATATCCTTCCAAAAAGTTATGAGAATAAAATGAGGGAACATACATTGAAGAGCATCGTAAAATGCCTGGCCTAAAGAAGGTACTCAATTAATGCCTGCTGAACTTGACTGTGCTTTGACTATGGCAATGACTACCGGCATCTAAATTTTAAGAGGGCAAAGACAGAATATGCCTCACTCCCAAACTTGATATTCATTCTCCAGGCTTCCATCTCCATGAACAGCATTGCTTAGAGTAAAATCCAAGCTCCTTACTTTGGCTTAGAAGATCCTAGATGACTTGACTCCTGCCTAGATTTTCCTCTCCTTGTAGCACTCTCCTCTCTACACACCTACCTCAATCATACTGGCCTACTTTCTGCTCCTTGAGCATCAAGCTCTTTCCTACTTAACAGCCTTTGGACTAGCTGTCCTTTCAGCCTGGATGCTCTTTACCCCATACTCTCATAACTGGTTTGTCATTCAGACCTCAGCGAAATCATCATCATCTTGGAGCCCTTCCCAACCACCCACTGAAGTAGGCTCTTCATATGTAGTCACTTCATATCATGTCACCCTATTTTAATTATTACTATTATTTTCCTTACTTATGTGTTTGATTATTATCAGTCTCCCTAACCTGTATTCCAGGAAACCAAAGACCGTGCCTGTCTTTTCACTGCTATTATCAGCCTATAATGGTGTGGCACTGTTATATCTACTGAATTAATGAAAAATGACTAATGGGAGTCTTAAAGTGAGGCCATGCCTCCAAATGGGCTTGCTAACCCTACAGAAGTCTAGACTCAGGTAACAAAGAGACAGGAACCTAAAGGGTCATAAACCATCAAAAGGCAGGGGCATTCTGCTTTTACTGCCAGAGGAAGGAAAAATGAGACATCAACATGCCAAGGATGCTTCACCCTTGACTCTCTAACAACTATGGTACAATATAATTTGGAGAAATTGGCCCTTTCCTGCAACATCTCCCCACCCCTGCAAGGGACAGTTAATATACTCAACAAAGAGAATCAACGACTGGAAAGCAAACACTGGAGAGGAAATCACTGAGTGATTAAAAATACATAGGTGGATAATACAAAAATCACCTGCATCTCCCTTTTGTGAACTGGGAGAGTATTTGGTATGAAACCTACAATTTGGTGACAGATTATATGCTCTCTCGTATTGCCCTCTACTTATTTCATGTGTTTGTTCTCCTCCCCCTGCCCTTACCCCCAATAAGATCCTAAGAGCCTGGGGGAATGGGAGCAAACATTCACTTATTTCACGTATCTCCTGTAGCAGAGAACAGTAATATCCACGGAGTAGGCACTTTAACTCCTCTATCTTAACAGCCTGAGCACAAACATCACCTTCAGAGAGAGGCTGTACAAAGCCCATCTCATTTTTTGATGTCAGCAGCCCAATGTATCACCGGTCCCAGAGAGAATGAGTGAGGCAGAGGCCCACAGGCTCTGATGAAGGATCCTACATCCAGGCTGGAAGACTCCACCAGCCCTGGGGAGCATGATGCAGACCAAGGAAGAGCCTTCCCCACTCCCACCATATCTGACTCAATCACATACCCAACTAGACAGACACTGAAATCCAGTCAGATCCCAAACTCACTACCTAGAGTGGCAGTCAGCAACTTCTCTTCTTGCCCAAAGGTGCCGAGCCTGGCACAGACAGAGCTGGGCAGAAGTCACAAAATCAACTGCGTGAACTTAAAGCTCTCACAACTTGCAAAGAGGGAAGTCTGTCCTTTCCAAACTCTGAGTTTACCAGACTGAAGTCTTCCAGTATGATTTGAAAAGCTCTATATTTCATTAGATACTCCAGATGTTTCGGGTCTACTCAGTGGCCAACACATTTCATATATTACCTCTTTTGAGCCAGTAACCCACGCTGCAAACCCATCTGCTTCTCACATTCCCACATGGGGCCCCAATACATAGGATTGCTGCTTGGTTAATAAGATGTTTTAATTTTGGCTTCATAAGACCTCAATAATTACGAAAATATTAAAGCCAAACTCGTGATAGAATGAGGAAAGCCAACCCAGATAGCCTCCCCTTCCCTAATTCTTTTTAAAGGAAGTTGGCGGGAAAGCAATGTAGTCAAAACCCGGTACCAGCGTTGTTACTACCAAACCAATTCCAGCCCCTGAGCAATTAGCCTCTCTGGGTCTTGGTTTCTTCATCTAAGGAGGGAGTTATACTCTCCATCTGGAGAGGCCACACATGAGGCCTGCAGAGCATGAAGCCCAGACTTGTACAGACTTGATTTCAAATCCCAGCTTTGCCACCAACTGGAGGTGCATGACCTTGAATAAATCAATGACCTCTCTGAAAGTTAGTTTCTTTATCTACAAAAAGAGAAGACCATTCCGACCCGACAAGATTGTTATGAAGAGTGCTGATAAAGTGTCTGGCCTATAGCAGGCACTCAACCTTCAGTGCCTGTTAGATTTTTCTTTTGCTAGCTCTAAAACTCCACTCTAATCAGGTTGTTTTGCCTTTTTCCATGTTGCAAACTCCAGTATTATTAGCCTGCCATAGAACAGTGGCTCAAGAACACATTTTCTTCCTTCTGAGTTAAGGCACAACACCAGCCTCTTATTTAAACTTCTATTTAAAGAACTCGCCTGCCAGGCTAAGTGGTTTAAGATCAACAGGCGCCTTCCTTCAGCCACACTTCTGTCCCTCACTGGCTTGAGCCCCAGAAAAAAAAGCCTCCCCAGCAGGCTGCACTGAGCTAGGGGTACACACTCTAGAGGACTTTTAAAACTGCCTAGGAAATATTTTTGACCTCAGAGAACACCTAGTTCTATACTTCTGTTTAATACTCTTCAAAAGTCAGTATCCTTATGTATAAAATGAGAAGGCTGGAGCTGGGGATGTTTTATGGACCTTCCAGCTATAACATCTTAAGACACTGAGGTTCATCTCAGACTACTGCCAGAGCCACAGACTGAAATGTAACAGCACTACATGTAATTGAAAACACAAAGGAAAGAGGCAGAACAGTTGTCCTCCCCAACCTCACTCCCAACAGAATATCCTTTGTAATGAGCTCAGGGAGGTGCAGTTAATGATACTTTCGTCCTGTTTATTCCCAATTAAATCAGATTGTTTTGTTTTTGTTTTAACTGTAGGCGCTCCCAATCAAGCCATCAAAAACTCCCTCTCTCTCAATCATTACCTGACTTTGATAAATCAGAATACATGGCAGAAAACGTGACTTTCTACGAAACCTGTACAAGACAAACCTGCTCTCCTGTTCTCGCTGGAAAAGGCGGCAGATGCACTCACTCTCTCCTTGAGCTCCATGTTGGCCTTATGAAAACCCCAGTTCAGGAAGGTAAGGCTTTGGAGAGTCTCCCAGTCACCTGCTTGCTCTCAATTTCGTTTCTCTGAGCAGCTGCCTTCCAAGGGGTTACAAATCCAGCAGCCACTTGCTCCTACTCATTCATTCTCTTTCCTCCCCACCCCCTGACGCAAAATCTGGCAAAGATACAGGAACATAGTGCCAGCTCTGAGTCACCGCCCCACTGTGGCCGAGCAGAGCACCGGCAGGGGGAAAACAGTGAAGAAGGTGCTTGGTGTTTCCACGTCCCAAATCTTCCCTGCTTGAGACTGTGGGGTTGGCTGTCCCTCCGGAAACAGGACATAAGAAATATCCCCATCTATGAGCTCTGGAGTCAGAATGATTTGCTCAGTTTTTCTCTACCACGCTGTGGCTGAAATCAGCCCCGAAACAGAGCCTTTAATGGCAAAATGATGGCTCATTTATCACTATAGATACTCTCCACTTTTCAAAAGTTCCAGTTATGCCACTCGCCCTTAAGAAAGACCTACATTAGCACCTGTTTTCAATAACTGAAAGAAATCTGAAGAGGATTTTTGCTTTTAAGAAAAGATGTAAAGCAAAAATAGTGTTCAGCATTTGTTTTGCAGCAAGCCTTTGTAGAGGAAGGGTGCACCCCGAGCGGCGAGTGTCACTGCCAAGCTCCTCCCCAGGGACCTACACTTGGCATCAGGCCACCATAACTCTGAACGTGTCTGTGAGCATCTATGCCGATCTCGACTTATTTTGTGGATTCCTGCTTTTACTATATGTTAATGTTATCTTATTGCTGTTATTTGGTATGATTTGGTAGATTATTTTTGGGGATCTGGGAATGCTCAGAAATTTTTCCACATGAATTAATGGTAACTGCTTCTTCACTTCATGCCTGAAATTTCATCTCATAAAAGGTCTTATAGGAACGGTTCTACTTTTGGATAGCAAGGGAAACCTGTATTTCATATGTTCAGGGCTGGTTCAGGGGTTGCGCAGTTACAAGCCACTATATCCACTCGCCCTGGTAACAATCTATGATTCTTTCATCACTGCTTGTGACAAGTAAGGTCTCCTGAGCATTGATTTAACCATGTGGTTCTCACTCCCAGAACAAGCCTGGAAAGGAGAAAAGGAAAGGGGTCAAAAAGGGAAAGTAAGGCATCAAAGTGCCTTTCCTGCCTGTGGCTTTACTGCTGCAGCCTCAGATCAATATTGTGGCTCATCATTACAACCTAAGCCTAGATGCAGTTACAATGCAGGCGACCACTTGAAATATAAGCTCCATAGGAAAAGTACTTCTGTTTTTACAGCTATGTTCCAGTGCCTACATAGTGCCTGGCACATAGCAAGTGCTCAATAAATATATTTTTTTTATGTTAAAAAAAAATACAGGGGATTTTATTTTGATTGAGTCAACTTAAGATGTCAGTTTTACAAAAACCTGTATCTATTACTACCATTTTTTCCCTTTAAGAAATCTCCACATCCTTCATAACTCTTACTACTGCCTGTGAGTGACCTACAAATCTTTAAATGCAGAGATGATTTACTATGAAACTAATAAAGCTCAAGCTCCAGGGTCCCTCACTTTCACAGGCCCCTTACAAGGCCCCAGGAAGGACACTAGCAATGTGTTTACATGCTTTCCACAATTTTATGTATTTTCAAAGGCCCCAAAAATGTATAAACATCGAGGCCCACAAAATATAGAACTACCACAGTAGAATGAAAGAATAAATGCCTCACAAACCATCCTGACGTGTCATCCTAACAAGGGCATTTTGTTTGACAAAATGTATTTTAACCACAAATGAGATACACCCTACCTACAGACACATCCCACTCAGTCACAAGTCAATTTCTGTAAAGATTGGAATAGGTTTGAGAGCACAAATTCTATTCATTCAACGTTTCTTCAGCCCTGCTATGGGTTTAACACTGAGTGCTTTAGGGTAAAACAATGATTAGAACATAATTATCTCCAATGAATAGGAGCCTATAATCTAATCAAACAGACTGACATAGTCATATACAGATACAAATAAATATATATTTTATATATTAAGCATAAATACAAATATATATAACTATAGATCAGAGCGGGTGCCATAATAGAAAAGTAAAGCATGACACACCTATTGGCTAAGTATTAATCTGTTAGGTACAACAACCCTGGAAGGTAGATTCTATAATCCCAATTTTGCTAAAGAGGATATTGAGGCCCAAAGGGGTCAAGTGCCATCCCAAGGCCACATAACCAGTAAATGGAAAGGTCAGATTTTACACCCAGGTCTGCCTGACTCCAAAGTGTGGGTTTGCTCTTAATGGCTATTCTAATGGCCAGTCTAGGGAGATATGCTGGCTTGAGAGGTACAGGAACCACGCCAAGCACCAGAAAGCTTCCAAAGCCCACACTCCCAGGAGTTGAGGAACAGGAAGCGCCATGAGCTTATTCATCAGATGTATAGGTATAACCCTTGTTCACCAAGCAACACCCTAGCAAGAATCGGTGACAGCTACCTGGGAGTCAGAAGAGGCCACGTGGGAGGCTCCCACCCTGTAGCTCTGCCTCCAAACTTCCTTGTCCCTGTTGCCAATTGATCATGCTGGAGCACAGCTCTCATTCCACTGTCTCCTGTTACACACCCTATGTGGCTCCTAAAGCCTCCTTATCTCTCATGACTTCCTGCCACATTTAACCACTCACCAGTCCCCGAGTCACCTTGTCTTTCCTATCTCTGGCCTTGGGCCCCTGCTGTCCTTTTCCCTAATGAAGTCTGCCCAACCTTCAAGGCCCCTTCTCTTCCCAGTGGTCCTTCCTGATCACTGCAGGCCACTCTGGTTTTTACTTCCTCATACTCTCAGCACTCTTCATACGGCAATATTTCCCAACAATTCTCTTTTCATTTTACCTTCCAAAAATGAAGTATTATGTATTACAGAGGGACATAAACTTAAAAAAGCAGAAGTTCCTTTCCTTGCCTCCAATTCGGTGTCAATCTTAGAGACAACACCCTTACTGGTTTCTTGTGTATCCGTTTTATAACTTTATAAAATTTTTATGCATTTAAAATTTTATATAAATATATTTTTAGAAAAAAATTCACAAATAGAATAAAACTATACATATTATCCTATAACTTTTTACTTTGCATATCTTGAATCTTCGATTCTTCCACATCTGTATGCAAGGGTGAATCTAAGCAGTCCCTTCCACACATGGCTCCCCTAGGGCTCCCACGCCGGGCCAGCCCATTGAGAGAGAGAACCTGGGAGCCCATCCCATGTGTGCTAATCTGCTCCAACATGTATCAGAGGTTTCAAACTGATGACATGCAAAAAACCAATTTGTCCCCAAAATTAGTTTTATTTGAGCCACATAGATTTTTTAAATTGAGCCAAAGTTTAAAACTAAGAAAATTTCATATAAAAATGAAAAAATAAAAAATTGGAAAAACAAAAACTATGGCAACTCTGGGCCCCCAGGCCCCTCCAGTTCACTGCCTACTGATTCCTGATGGCGAGAGTATAGTATTTATCACCACATTTATATTTCTAATTTTCTTACAGGAGAGAAATTTCTTTGTACCCATGTCACAACCAGAATTGGGAAAACAAAAGATAAACAGAGTGGGCCGAGTATTCCAAAAACAAATTGGAGTGCATAAACAGTCTGATATTTCTGTTGTTGTTATCTGCTAAGCCTCTACAGACATCTGAGTTTACAATCCCTAGCTTGTACAAACACCACTGATTCCAGAGATCTTCCATTTAGAAAGGAAACCTATTTTAAAGAATAAAGATTTCTTGCATAAGGGTAAGAACTAAAAGAAGATGGCAAAAATAAGCCAGAAATTTTTCTTCTCACAAAAAAATCTTAGAACAATCTTCTCAGCAGTGACAACAAATGGACTTGTCCTCATCCTCCCGTGACTGGTCACCTGAAGACATAAGCTCCCGGACAGACAGCAGACTTTCTTCCACAAAGTAAAAAAACCAGAAAGTCACCACCAGTAGTGCTGTCCCTAAGGAATCCAAAGGTAGAGAGGTACCAGTGGCTGCAGCCCCTGATGGATACCCCAGGGCCACTGCAATTAAAAAGCATCTGACCAGGTACTGCCTGGGGCAAGATCACAGATTCCCCTCCACCAACCCCCAAAATACACAGTCCATTGTGGTGTTTGGAGCATGAGCCTTGGAGTCCAACTCTACACAGCTGCACACATCACGGATAAGGAAATTGCTCCAGAAAGCAACTTTGAAACATTGCCACCATTCTTTAAAAAAAAAAAATGGTTTCACTGCTAAAAAAAGTAATTAGAAAAAAAAAATGGCTTCTACTAGGTCTTCAGGGGGAAACTTAAAAAGTCCACAATTAGAATGATGCTGCATTGCTTGCTCCCAATAATGACGTGACATAAGTATATTCGCTCATTCATGTAATAAATTCTTGAGAGCCAACTAGATGTCAATCCTTTAATCCTGTGATGTGTAGTAATTAAGAGGAGGAAGGGGATGTGTAATGACTCTGTCTCTATTCTGTCAAAGTTGAACAAAAAGGATAGTTTTTCAGATTTTCAGATTCGGGAATGATAACCTGTCTTCTTAGTCAAGAGCTGTAAATTCTCAGTTTATTAAGCCACCTTGAGATCTTTTATCAACTGGAGACCTTTTATCGCAGAGGGTAATCCTTGCTTTCCAGAAATCAGTGTTAAGGGTTTTAGAGCTGAAAAAGACACAGAGCCACCTCATCCAATCTTTTTTGTTTGAGGAAACTGAGGTCTAGAAAGGTCAGAGAATTGATCAAAGTTATTATTAACTATAAACTAACATTAGATTCCTGAAAACAAGAATTATGAAAAATATCATATTGTTTTTAAAGTTAATTTCATGCCTTAAACAAAATTCATTTCCAGTGACTAATTTCCACTAACGAACATAAAAAATATATTTTAGAGCTGGGAATCCTTGTGTCCAGTGAAAAGGTCTTGCACAAAAATCCAGTTCACTTGGTCTGGATTTAAGTGACATATAAAACACACACAGGAGAGAAGTCCATCTGAAGACAGAGGCAAAGACTGGAGCAATACATCTATGAGATAAAGAATGCCAAGAGTTGCCAGAAACTATCAGAAGCAAAGAGAAAGGCATGGAATGGATTCTCCCCCAGAACCTTCAAAAGGAACCAATCCTGACATCGCTTTGATTTAGGACCTCTGGCTTCCAGAACTATAAACGGATAAATTTCTGCTGTTTTAAGCCACCAGGTTTGTGGTAACGTGTTATGGCAGCCCTAGGAAATAACACAGAATCTGTACTGGTTTAGTGGCTTTGATTTGCTGCAAACTCAATTACTGTCAATGGTCTGGAAAAGCTGTCACAAAGCCACTAGGAACTTGGGACTCACTTAATAGTAGTATAGAGTCCAAAGCAAGAGAGGTAAAAAAAAACGAAACATAAAAAAAAAAAAACATTCTATTTTGTACTGACCAGACCCCACCCAAATAGTGTGCTCACTTCTGGTAACCACAGTTACAGGCCAGAGTGGAAAAGCTGGAGCACATCCAGGAGAGACAAATCAGAACTGCAAAGGGAACCAATGGGTCAAAGCCACTTCACTGAAGGAACTGGAGTTTTATGACCTCGGAAGACTCAGGATATATAACTGCTGTCACCATTTCTGAAGGGCTATCATGAGGAAGAGTAATTTGATGTGTTCCCTGAGTTGAGGACCGAGATGGTAGAACTAGCTGAGATCAGTGGGTCGTCACTGGGAGACATATTTTTCAAAGAATTGAGTGTTAACAATGTCACGGAGTGGCCTCTGAACATCACACTGGCTGGCTACCTTCTGTTGGTGGAAGTTTTCACACTCAGGCCAAAAAAACCATTTCGCAAAATGTTGCTAAAGAATACAAATCCCAGGCCCGAAATCTGCTAAGATGACCTTATGTTCCTCTCCAGCTCTGTGAATCTATTAATCCATGAAGCACAGCATTTAGCAGTTATGAGTAGAGAGATTTCTGAAATACATGGGTAGGATGAAGAGATCCTGAACATTAGGTGATATTGGTGGGAAAACAAAGAAACAGGGGCCTGTACAGAGCTATGACTGAGAACCCACGTCCAGCTCCCAGGAACCTAGCAGCAAGAGCAGGTGGTCACAGCCCTGTCGTGGAGGTTGGGTTAGGTTCCTTAATAAGCCCCCTTCGCACAGGAAGCTTACACTGAGATTGACAATACCTATGTCTAGCCTTTCTTTTAGATATACAGCTTTAACAGTCCAGTACAGCCAATACCCATTAACAAACCAATGGCACTATATTAAAAGTAACACTCACCATTTTCTAAATACCTGCGAGTGTAACTGCTTGAGATACTTGCATGTATTACCTCTAATGGTCACTTCAGCAATGCAAAAGTATTACCAATTTTAGGGCATTGTGGGTGAGAGGGATTAAGTCATTTGCCCAAGGCCATACATTTCAAAAGGATTTAGGATTCCTCTTGGAATCCAAGTCCAGGGGCTAAAACCTTTTCCTGTATCACGTCTCCTTGGAACCCTTCTTGGAGCATTTAATTTGTTCAAGGTGAGTAACACCACCATGCAAGTGGGCAGTATACACAGATGGCTTTCTGTCTCCGAGCCTCAGTCCTCTCTCTGCAAAGGGGGAAATAGTTGGAGATAACGTGCACAGGGAGCCCTTCCAGCTCTGACACTGGGTGCTGCTGTACTAGATTCATTTTCTCCATGTTGCCTCCACACTGATAGGGCTGAGAAAGAGGTGACAGGGCTAGCGGTAACTCTCTAGTACTCTCGGCACAAGGGGGACGCAGTAACTTTTCCCATGCTGCCTAGAGGTCAGAGCAGTAATGAAAGAAGGAAACCAAGAACAGGCACAAAGTCTGCTGCTGAATGAGCTCGCTCACAGGTGTGCGGTGTAGAATGACCCACATAAATCTTGACATTTAGCACTTCACTCCATAAACCGAGGCTGCGCTCTAAAAGTATCAGCACACAGATCTGAGGGCTAGCTGTGCCGGAGCCCAGGGGACATCCATGAGGAATTAAAGCACAGGGTCTTTGTTTGGAAAAGATAAAGCTGTCAGTGGGGTGTGAGAGGTAAAGTAGTCCAGCCACATTCCAGTGAGTGGGAGGAGCCTCCTGCAGCTGCTCCCCACTGCCTGAATGCTGTCCTCCTTTGGTTAGGTTTGGGGCGCCCTTCCATCCTGCATGGCTGCTTTCTCACACACTGGCTCCGCTGCGTATTTCCCGGCTGCCCTTCTAAGGGGCTTATTAACAGAGCCAAACAAACAGGGACTGACCCAGCGTCCCTCCACCATCTGGGGAAGGGGAACCATCCTACCCTCTGTGCTGGGGTGAGAGAGGACACTGGGTCAGGGCGGGGCTCTCTCTGCCTATCTCATTTCTACAAAAGGACAAAATGGGATGATTTTGGAAAACCACCCCCAACTCCATTTCCTTCTCAATTTCCTACTGAGGCCTATTCAGGAAGGGAGCCCCTGGCTGAGGAGCAAGACAGGAAGAAGGCGCCTGACCCACAGGACTCAGAGTGCCCGGACTTTCCAGTGAGCAAACCACTGAGCCCAGATGGAATATCCTGATGGACTTTTCTGATTTTATTCCAGTATATCTTTTTTTCTTTTTGGTTTGGTGAGGGGCAAAGCAGGACAGGAGAAGGGACAGGGTAGGGGAGAGGCATCAAAGTCAGTGGAAGCGTGTGGGTTTGGAGCCAGGACCGGGTTGTTCCAGTTACATCTCCACACTGTCCATGTGGGATTCGTGAAAGACGTCTAAATGGTGCTTGGCATCAAGGTGAACAATAAGGGTAGCTATTTTATCGCAATCTCCTCTCCCTAGAGAATGCTTACTAGCTCTCCGCATCCCTAGAGGGCCCACCATGCCAGTGTGCCAGACTTCTGTAGGTAGCAAAAAATGTGTGCGGGTAGAAGGGTCAGTGGATACAGAGCAACTTCAGTGAGCATATCATATTTCAGGCACCCTTCAGGCATTATCCCATGCCTTATTGTAATCATAGGGGTTAGGTACTATTATCTCGGTTTTATAGGTAGGTGAGGAAGCTAAGAATAAGAAAAATTAAGGGGTTTGTGCAGAGCCAAGATTCACACCAAGGTCCTTTGACTCCATAGGTGGAGTCAAAGGTTGAACTATTCTCCATGAAGATAACATGGCAAAACTAGCTTTTCCAAGGCAAGAAGAAAATGTTGGTACAGGGTAAGGGCTTCATGGAAGAAACCATTCTTACTAGAGTTTCCATGTTCTGAAAATATATCACCAGCCTTCCATTCCTGTCTGGAAACCCCAGCTCCCTGGTGTGGATACTGGCTGGAAGCCTGAAGGTTAGGGTCTAGAATTTGCTGGTGATCTTTAACCTGAAATGACTCCCACAGCTGAAGCTGATGTAAAGGAAAAGAGAGGGCAAAACCTCCTTGACTGCTTACCATCTACCTCTCCAGGCACCCCCTGCTTTGGAGACAGCCACACGTCACTGACTCTGAATCACACATTTAAAATGTGCTTTTGCAGATCCAGACTCAATTCCCCAAAGTCAAACTGTGCCGGTGGGGAGGGGTGCAGACAGCAGAGAGAGCTCAGTGAATGACTTTCTCTGTTAGTGATGGTATCTGATGCATGTTAAACGCCTCCCTGCAATTCCTCAAGTGTCTATTAATCAGTGAACCAAGAACACAGAGGGCACCAAGGAAAAATCTGTCATTGCAGGGAAAAAAGCAGATTGTGAACCGCCTCTTTACTAAGACGCAAAGACTTCTGATCCCAAGGTGAGGCAGGGATGGTAACAGCCTGGTCACTGAGACACTTCATCCTATTGACCACAAAGCATGACACTAATGAGCCCTCAACTAAAAAAGGTAAAACCCACTTCTCCCCAGCCTCTTCTGGTCACTGGCTGGGCCAAGGACAGAACTTGCCAAAACTGGTTAAAAGAGAAACTTTGAAAAGTCACTCACTCTTGCAGAGCTTCTGTTTCCTACTCCCTTTAAATGGCCCTAGAATTCTGTCAGTCCTCCCTGGCTCGCAAGATCAAACAAGACACATGGTGGTCCCCCAAGGTTCTGCTGTCCTCTTGCCCCTTCTCATGCTAAACATCCTCAGGGAAGGCTCACTCACTGCTATGGTCACTACTCCTGGAGTTGTATCTCCAGTGCTGTCCACTCTCTTGGGCCCTGGGTCCCCACATCCAACTGCTTACAAGGTGCTTCTACCAGGCACTGTTAAATCAACATATTCCGAAAAGGAACCCTTTTTCCATCCTATCTTTCATCTTTTATTTCCTATCTTAGTGAAATCACAGTTTAGTGATTTTCAAACAGGGGCATTTGGAAAAATGGCAGTGATATATTTGTTGTCACACAGACTAGGGGGACATTTAGTGGGCAGAAGTCCCTGGGTGCTAAACAGTACTGTCCTGCACAATGAAAATCTGTCCCTCCCCAAATGCTAACAGTAACATCATGTAGAAATGCTGACAGTCATGACACCTCTTCCCCTCATTCCCCATCAGTCACTGAAACTAGTGTACTTCCTGCATCACCAATCCATCCCGTCCTCTCTGCCCCCACAGCATCCTCACTCTCACTGGGATGACTGCAGTGGCCTCTAAGGTCATCCTTTCTCTGCACTCACTGGCCCACCTAATCCCAATTAACTTTCAACAATCTTCCACACAAGTACATGCAATATCTCTAAACCTATAAATTGTCACTCCTTGCCTTAAAAATCACCCAATAGCTGCCCTCGCCTTTGGGATAAAGGCAAACACCACTCTTTATCTGTTGCCTGCCTCGTGGTTCACGACTCCCTCTTGGATACCCAGGCTCCAGTCGTGCCTCAGTGTCTTTGCGCACACTGTTCTCCTTCTGCAAAGCTGTCTCCCTATCTCTCTGGTGAACTCTTATCTATCCTTAAGACTCAGTGCAAGGGTCATCTCCTCCTAGAATCCTTCTCTGACATCAGGTGGAGTCAAGTACCTGCTGGTGCACACTGGGATCACATTTACCATTTATTATTACCACAACACTTGCTTGCCCTGCTTGCCCTGCCTCTCTGTAGGCTGATGCTCCAGCACAGAGCCTTATATTCAATATGAGCTTGATAAATAGCCAATGAATTTTAGAATTTAAAGCTGACAAAGCATCATTTCCTGCGATATAATGACCTGGAGAGGTAGTTACTGTCATTATTATCGTTTTATGGAAGAGGAAACCAAGGATCTGACAGGTTACATTCTTGTCCAGATTCTCATAGTTAAGGGCTTGAAGCCACATTGGAACCAGGTTCTCTCATAGCTAATTCTGTGCTTATTGTCACACCACAACTCTACCGGAAAGGTTATAGAACAGATTGCCATTTGGGGGGTGGGGAGGTGTCATAAACCTGCCTTCTTTAGACCTGCAGAGTGAGTTCTGGAAAAATCCACACACATTATGCAGCTGTATAGAACCATTGGGTAGGAAGGGTGTTGTCCTCTTCAGGCCTGGGGTGGGAGGTGACTTCATGTGTAGACAGAGCTCTGAAAAACCCATCCATACTACTCAGTTGCATAAGTATCATCTTTCCTCATACACGCTTCCTACATCCCAATCATACTGTGCAGAAACCCCAACACCAGCCGAAGAGCCTAGTTTTACTATCAGAAACAGTCGTATTCTGCCCGCATACAGCATGATGGCTCCAGTGTGCCGGCTGGGCGCAGGAAGAAATAGCGGAGGACTGGTGGTAAGTGGCAGCATTTAAAGTTGCCATGCATGAAGTGCAAGCCGCTTTAAATGGGCTGCCCACAGAGAAGGTGTGTCAGGCAAGACTTGCGAGTGCCTGGGAGGCGAGCAGGAGAGTCGGGAGAGGGCAGAGGCCTCACAAGCAAGCTGCCCTGTGATGCCACGTGAAAGGCTGCTGGTTCCTAATTACTTTCCAAGAGTTTTCATGAACATCTCACATAATGCCATTTTGCTTCAGGAACACAAAGCAATTAGAAATGGGGTTTCAGACTTTGCGACCCTAACCGTGCCACACTGGAGCGTGTTTCCTTCGCACACACGAATTTGGCTCCAACGCAAATTTCAAAGACGATTAAGGAAATGGGCAGTATGGTTCTGCGAGCTTCTAATGGGGCAAAGAAAATGATAAATGCTCATTTCAGGGCTCTGGATGGCAATCACTACCCACTTCAACAATGTCATCCAGATATCACCATGACAACCACCAAAAGACTTCCTTCCTCTGTGGCAAAAACAATAGAAATTTTAATTAAGGCCATTTTTTTTTCTGACTGATGCAAGAAAAACATCAACAAAATGTTACCCAGAAATACATGACAAGGAACAGTGCCAGAATTCCAAAATACTTCTGCTGCTTTCCAGAGCCCCCTCATCCATTCCCACCTCCCAAAGCCCAGCCTCCTGCTCTCTCAACAACTCAAATTTTATAGACCTAATAAATTTAGACTTGTCTAGATCTTTTATCAAACATAAAACTAAGTAAACATTCCAATTTCATTTTCTGACTATGACTGAGAACAGGATTTTAGTCATTATTTCAGTCATAAAATTCAAAAGGTCTGGCGCATTCTTTATAAAGTACTTCCAATAAACTCTGAGACACCTTAAGATTAAATGAGTTCCTGGCCTTTGAGCAGGAATAGATCTAGATTTGAACATTTGCTTTGTTTCCCTGGGTGACTTTGGGTTACCTAACTTCTCTAAAATTTTGCTTCCTCATCTGGAAGAAATAATGCCTACTTTGAAGCACTGCATGGAGAGGCAGTGATAACTGCAACTTGTCAGCACTTGGCCAATAAATGGCAGCTAGTATTACTACTACTCTCCTTTATTTCCCCTGAAAGAATTAAGACCTTGTCCACTCTTCTAGGAAATGTCTCTGGCATGGGTTGGCTCCCATCCCCTCTCCCAGTCCAAGCTTTCATCTTCTGACTTCAATGTGAAACCAACCAAGATCTCACAGGGTTTTTGTGGATCTTCGCAAACCAATCTTAAAACCTAAGTTTAAGGGCAAAGGGACTAGAATAGCCAAGGGCATTTCATCATTGTAGAAAGTTCTACTGGGCAGTGTAATTCTAGAGTAAATAATTTTTTTTTGTTTCAGCAGGTTTTATTTTGGAGAAATGTGTTCAACAGAGACTAAAATTTAGCACAAAAATGGGTATGCGGAGAGAAAACATTTCAATAAAATTACTGACAGGTGGCCTCTGATTGGAGGTGGAGAAAACTGAGTGACTTTCTCTGCCAACCCGGTGTAGGAATCAGGCCAAGGAAAGGAGAGGTGAAGAAGAAAAGCAGCTGGAAAAGAGGTAATGATCTTAATCAAAGGCCTAATGTGTCCCAGGCACCATGCTATGTGCTTTCCATATGATTTTCATTTAATATTCACCCCAAGCATGTAAGGTAGGTAGTACTATTTCTATTAAAGATTAGGAAAACTCTGAAAAGAATAAGTGACTTGCCCAAAGGCAAAGGGCTTGTAAGTGGTAAAGAACCTTGCTCCCCAAGATTTCTCTCCTTACCATTCTTGTCAGCTGTTTCAGGTCTGCTCTTAGCAGTCCCAGATGTCAGCAGGGGGACGAAGAGCCCAGGTGCCAGGGGTGTGTGGAAAAGTGCTGGCGGGTTCACCGGGGTGAGTTGGAGGTGAAGGCAGGAACCTGGTAGACCTGCTCCTTCACCCTCACTCCCCACTCCCTCTTTTACCTGGGAGGTACCTGGACCTCACTTGCAGAGAAATACATATGCACACAGTAAATGAGAGGGCCCCAGAGGCCAGAGCTTGCCACTTCCAGCACGAGAAATTCAGGTCATGCTCCAAGTTGCCAACTTAATATGTAATGGGAAAAGAACTCTCCACATTTAAGCCTCTCACAGACTATAAATCCTCAGCTTTACTGATTGCTTGACAGCAAATTCTACCCTCAAACATACTGTTGGATCTCAATAAATTTAACTTCGCTGATCCTTAAATCCTGTTTAAAAAAACATACATATGGTCCACACTGCCCTTAGCTTAGGTGGAAAGGAGGGGGCTACTGTGAATTGCCATTCTGTGAAGGTCTTATACCTTTCATGAGGTATTTTACTAGGTTACAAGTAGACCATGAAATGCTGGCATTAGCAATTATACTTGGATAAATAAAACGGAACAAATTACCTAAGGGCACAGACACCCACTACATTTCTTCTTTTACTCGCATTCCATTTGACGTAACTATTCATCACCACCACCCCCCATCATCTTTTCCTTGTAGTGCACAAAACTGTACACGACATTGTGATCATTAACAATTTGGTGGTCCCTGGACAGACTCAAAGGGCAAGTAAGAAATGATAGAGTGAAAGGCAGGAGGCTTCAAGGAGTGGCCAGAATTTGACGACAACTCAATTCAGAGACCTCTCTGAATTGTGATACTTCTCTTTTTTCCCCAAAAATCTTTTTCTTAGTCCTAAGAAAGTTCTCAAACTAGTTCAAGTGACATAACATGTAGAATTCATGATGTTCTTTTTGCATAACCCAATGGAACATACACTTTATTATACAGTTTATTTTTGGTTCCTTACTTATAAAAAGTAATACACGCTCCTTATAGCAAAATCAAAAAACCTAGAAAACTAGAGGCAGGCGGGGGTGGGGGGGAATCACCTCTAAGTCCACCAACCATACAATCGACTGGGAACTAAATACATAATTTTGTACTAAATCTATTTTTTTTTCCAGTTGATGCTAGTGAGGACAAACTATAAGTCACAAATTTAAGAGGACTGTATGGGATTTATTTACTATTCCCTAAATTCCACCTTCAGCAATTCATTTATTTAGGTAAGCATTGCTCATCTAAGCCTTTCTCTCTCTTTTTTTTTTATTTTTTTTTGGTTTGGTAACTTTGAGACAATGCACATGTCAAACAATTCACCCATTTAAAGTTTACAATGCAATGGCTTTTAGTAGTAATAGTTAAGAATTGTGTGACCATAACCACAATCAACTTTAGAACATTTTCATCACCCTAAAAAGAAACTACTAGTCTATCTCTAATGATGTCCCTATCCTGGACCTTTGATATAAATGAACTCAAACTGTCATCTTCCGTGACTGGCTTCTTTCATTTAGCATGTTTTCAAGGTTCATCCTTGAAGCATGTATCAGTACTCTATCCATTCTTTTCTATTGCCAAATAATATTCCATTGTACAGATACATCATATTTTATTTATCCACTCATCATTTGACAGACATTTGGGTTATTTCCATTTTGGGGATAGTGTTATGAATAATGCTGCTATGAACATTCATGTACGAGTTGTTATGTGGACACGTTTTCATTTCTCTTGGGTTTATACCTTGGAATGAAATTCGTGAGTCATGTTAACTATGTTTAACCTTCTGAGGACCTGGAAACTGGTTTCCTAAGTAGCCGCACATTCTCACCAGCAATGTGTTAATGTTCCAGTTTCTCCACCCACATCCCTATCAGTACTTTTTAATTATCTTTCTGAATAAAGATATCCTAGTGTGTGTGAATGGTATCTCATTATGGTTTTGAGTTGGATTCCCTTGATGGCTATTAAATGGCTAATGATGTTGAGCATCTTTTCATGTGTTTATTGGCCATTTGTGTATCTTCTTTTGCCCAGCTTTGGTTTTAAACTGCAACTACTTCTGGACAGAGATACTGCCTGGATTCAAATATGACTTATTAGATGAAGTATCTTGGGTAAGTCAGTTAACTTCTATTAGCTTCAGGTTCCTTATCTGTAATCAGAAATACTAACTACCTAATAGAAGATTTAAGAATTGAGATGAGGCATATAAGGATTTAGTACACAGCAGGGCACTCAGTAACAGGTCAGCAAGTCACAACTATTATGAATGACTTCATCATTAACACCTGACAATCTGTCAATTCTTTAAAACAGTTCTTCCTGTAAGGAGAGAGTCTAAGATCTGGGACAGAGGAGCAAGGGAGTTCAAAAAATGGAGGGAAAAAATGGAGGGAAAAAAAGGGAGAAAACAGAAATGGTTACTAGTGGATCATTTTCAGTCTTGTTTTAGGAGTCACCGCCAAAGGCCAGCTCAGATCCTGCTCTTCCACCTTCCAATAATGATTAAGCACCTTGTTCACTGTATTAAATCCATGTTTTGTTTAGAATAGCTAGTTTCTCATTACTGCCATTGAAGCCAGACTGAAACAGGAAGTCTTAGTCACAGCTGTTATCATTACAGCTTTGCACACTGTATAATATATAACATTAGGTGATCGATAACTGAAGTAAATCAAGTCGAATGAGTAAACAAATGGATGGAATGAATAAAGAGACAAATGGAATGTGCTTGGGATATATGAGCTTAGCAAGGTGAATGAGGACCCCCTTCCAAGAGGATCCTGAAAAAGGCTGATAAACAGCACCTAGAACGCAGCAGCCAAGCTTCACACTGTCTACCCACAATCCACCACAATTGCGCAGATGTCTACATTCGAACATTTTTCATTTCTTTGTTGTCAATGCTCAGGGATTATAGCTTCTGGAGAATGTTGCTTTCCTTTATTTATTTCTTGAATTTGTGAGTGAGAAGGTGAAAGGCCTCTACTTATGCTTTTTGGCATTTAAACAGCTCACAGCAGAAAGAAAGCGGGGAGTCAATGGTTCCAAATTCAAAATAAAGACAGGCTATTCTGACAAAGTCCAAATTACAGAATGCTCCAGGCACGGAGACTTTTTTTTTTTTTTTTTCAGAGAAATTCTATTTTCCTATTCGATTCTGAAAGAGAGAGTCAAGCTGAGAAAACCATTACACAAACAGATTTGCTTTCAGCAGCCACTCCGGGCAGCACACAGTCAGACAACAAATCGCGCTTTTAGGCTTTTGTCCTTGCCATGTTCCTTTCCTTCAGAGACTGGAAGAGTGTCACTGCTACTTGATTCAATATGGTGCAAAGACAGAGCAAGGCTCTACATTCCTGCTGAACAAATTTATAAATTCCTATCTTTCTCCAACGTCTTTCCTGGCTGAAATTGCAGAACCCTCTTAAAAACTTTGAAGCTACTGGAATATGACAAGTTTGAATTTTGCAGTCCATTTTGGGGTCCCTCTTGACAGGCCTTCTTTGCCTTAAAACATTGTTTATTCTTTCATGTTTTCATTGAAATCGTTTACTGAACACTCCTTCACTCATGTCCCCTCATTCACTAAGGAACTACTGAGTGCCTGCTGTGTACCCATCCATTGGGTATATAGCTAGCTCCTCTAAGCTCCACTCTGATTTTTTTCAGGGTTGACACTTCAATTGTGTTTCCTAAGTTGTTCATTATGGCATTATTTTAACATTAAAAAACTGAGGGAAACCCTAATTGTAATGTAACTAACCATAAGAGAAAGGTTAAACAAAATATAATGTCTCTTCTTGACAGAATATTGTACCACCATTAAAAACAAAAGTCAAAGAATCTAAACTTAATAAATGCTTGTTAAAACCAGCAGGACCCACACTGATATAAAATATCATCTCAACTATGTTTATAAAATGCAAAGAATGAACACAGGATAAACAGAAGCCAAATGTTAATTCTAAGATTATGGACATTATCTCCTCTGTACACTTCTCTGTATATTCTCTGAATATTCCTGCTCATTGTAGAAAATTTAAAAAAAAAATAGCATAATAAAAATAAAAACCCTGTAACATGCCACCACTGTTATCGATTTAGCATTTTGCTGTCCATTATTTGTTAGGATAAAATTTCATAAATATATTTTGGCTATACTACTTGCAAAAATTTCTTAAATCTTTAAAATGGGGAAGAATAAATATTGTTTAGACTTATGAAGTTAGTGTAATATTAACCAAAAGAGTAAAAATCATAGGTACAACATGACTAAAAGCATATTCTGTAAAAAGACTTATTTTTCACTGCTTTATATCTTGTCAAATTTGTGCCATGTTTGTCTGTCTATTTAAAATAAATAAAAGCTATTATTCTCCCATCTCCCCCCAAAAATCCAGAAGAAATACATTAAGATGAA
Organism: Rousettus aegyptiacus; assembly: GCF_014176215.1. Taxonomy (NCBI): domain Eukaryota; kingdom Metazoa; phylum Chordata; class Mammalia; order Chiroptera; family Pteropodidae; genus Rousettus; species Rousettus aegyptiacus. The sequence goes on from NW_023416308.1 coordinate 88,345,878, forward strand.
ATAAATGAGTATTTTCCCCTTCTCTATTATCCAATTTTTTATGTAATGTAGTTTACTACCTTCATGATGAAAAAAATAACAATATATAGTTTCCTCAAGATCACCATAACCTAAAGTACCTACTGCATGAGCAATTTCCTTTAAACAAAATTTCCTGAGTGCCCCAAGCAGCCTTCCTGCTGCAGAGCCTCAGGGAACAGCAGGCTGGGGCTCTCTGGTGACTAACTGCAGAGGGGGCGGGGGAGGCTGCAGGAACCACTAAGCCCCCATTAACGCCTGTGATCACCTCCTCAGAGAGGGTAGGGAAGTAGAAATGCCTCCCCACACCCACGCACAGTGTCATGAAGGTGCTGCATGGTGAAAGGCTGTGTGAGAAGGCCTTTGAAATGACTGGCAAGGGAAATGACTGCTTTTTTACCTCCTGGGTCCCATTCTCCAGGCTCCCACTCTATCTCCTCTGATTATCAGGATGGTGATGGCCTAGGCACTAGTGATCATTATTCTCATGATCCCCTAACCTCAGAGTTTACAAACACTTTCAGTATAAAGTGTTTCACTTAACACTCTCAGAAGAAAAAAAGTTGAGGCAGAAATTGCCAGTTTATTATATAGCCAAGGAAGATGAGACTCTAGGAGGTTAAGGAACATATCCAACCAAAATCCAGGCTTTATTCTCTAAAGACCATGTGTCCCCTTGGCAGGGGATCTCTAGGTTCCTGAGTCAGAGACAGCTCTTTTCATTCAGGCTCTTGGCACAGCCTAAGATAAAATGTCCAGTGGCAGGTGGTGGCCTAGCAAGCTGGGCCACCCAGTCAGGACAGCCCTAGAGGTTCAAACTGGCCATCTGACAAACACCAGGTCCTTAGATCTTGGCTGGGGAGAAGGAACAGGCTGGTGGGGTTTACAGTGAACGTGCTTAGTTAGGCTTTGTAAATTGGAGAGGTTTGAACCTCAGTTCCCCCTCCTCCTTTTTCTGTGATCTGGAGTAATTTAACCTGTTTCCCCATTTACAAAACAGAGATAATGTACTCTCTGTGTAAAGCGTTTGGGTTTATCAAATGAGATGTGTATTGAGGTAAACACTTCACATGCACTAGCATACAGTAAGCACTCAATAAAGACTAATAAGTATTAATAATGCTAGCAATTAATATTAGTAGGAATGATGATATAATAGAGGAGCACATCATAGTGGGAGAAAATATGCAGCCAAGGCATAGTATTAGAGGTTATATAAGAAACAAAAGCAGCTTCCGTTTCTCAGTCTTTTTCTTCTTTAATTTGTTCACACGGAAACTGGAGCACTTTTATGTTCAGTGCCTTTTCACCTCAAGATGTCCTGCTATAAGACTCAGTGAAAATCATGCCATGTACTTGCATGAATTTCAGTGAACCTATGTCCATAAATTACTGAACAGAAAGATGATTTCACAAGACCTACAACATCCGAAGTAAAACAGAAGGCGGCCATGGAGTGGGGCGTGTCCTCCCCACCCCCACCCCCCTCACCCCCGTTCCCCCTGCAGCATCCGAGGCGCCAGCCTGGACACGTGTGAATGCTGCATCAAGAGCCTAAGCACTTGGAAAGCTTGAACCGTAATCTTACTTCACCACTATGATACCTCGGACATGTTCCCTCTCTGGGCTCAGTTTCCTTGTCTGCAAAATAAAGTGCTGAACTAGCTGAGCTCTGCTGTGCCAAAGAGCTCAGAGACCTTTAATCTCCAAGTTCATCAGCATACATCTTGCAGACTTCAGCGTCTGCATTCAGACCTCACGCACCAACTACCATGCACCTCTCTGTGTGCTGGCAATGAGGGAAAGGAAGGTGGTATTGGTTTTGATTTTCATAAAATATCTGACAGCCCTTTGAAAACCTCACCATAAAAAGAAACTGGCTGTCACCAGTCACAGGTAATAAACTAATGACCAATCTTGCAGAGTCAATGACCCAAAACAGGTATCGCAATGGCTCCAAAGAAAGAGGAGATTAAATTTACGGCAAGGGGAAGATTAACTTTATGGGTAGAAAGACAACAAGGGTAGTATACCTGGCCAAATACAAGTCTAGAATTGCTGTGTTGAGTTCTGCACTTTTGAATTTGAGAAAACCTCAAAAGTGGTAATTAAACCTGAATCTTATCATCGCCACTTAATAGATAAGTAATGTTTTTTAAAAACTTCCACATTCGAGGTGTCACTTATTTTTCATTCACAACAAACACCTCTTTCTATCATAATCAGATGAGGAAAAGGGTTCAAGATGGTTAAGAGACTTGCCCAAGATCCCGCAGCTAATAACTGCAGGGCTGGCAGGCAAACCGGGGACAGGAGTCCAAACTCAGGGTCTTTCCAAGCTTTTATGCCTTTCCTCTGCAGGCCAAAACAGAAGAGAGGAGAGAGCTTATCTTCAGTGTGACTTCATTTTGTATGTAATCCAGCACAGTATCCATGGCAGGAAGAAACCAGCTATGCAAATTTTAAAAGCGAACTCCCCAAACAAAAATATATGTCGTAGGATGCCATTAGGAAAACATCCCTGACACGTGGCTCCTATTGCTGAAGTAGTGGTTCTCAACCAGGGTGATTTTGCCCCCAGAGGACATCTGGCAACACCCGAAGACATTTTTGGTTGTCACAAGTGGGGATGCTACTGGCATCCAGGGACAAGAGATACTGCTCAATAACTTATAACGCACAGGACAGCCCCTCCCTCCAAACAAAGAATGTGAAAAAGAGAAGATGAATTACACTCCATCTTAGCAAACTAGAGGAGCAGAAAGATAGAATATGCTTTCAAAGAACAAAGCTCTCTAAAAATATGAGGTTCGTTAACATTCTGGATTTGGCTTTGGGTTCTTCCAGGCTTGGTTCCAGCTCTAATTCACTGTATGATCCTGGGCAAGTCATTTAACTACTCTGTCTCATAGTTCACTTGTAAAACCAGAGGGTGACATTTTTTAACAGTGATTCTCAAATATCCCTGTACCTGATTATGGCCTGGGATTCTGGCTAAAATGCAAATTGCTAGGTTCCATTCCCAGAGAGTGCATTTTTAACAAGCACACAAGGGGAATCTATTATACATAGTTAGCAAACTGTAGTTTGAATGGCATGAGAAAACTTAACCCTCCCCCATCAAAAAAAAAAAGTGTGTAGCTTTCTCTAAGCAAGATTTGAGTTTGAGGAACAGTGCCAACAGCACCCCAGGAGTTAATCTAGAGGCCTCCTCACCTGTGGGAAAACTACAGGAGGTTCTCTCAAGGGCGCTCCAACTTCTTTCTCTAAGGCAGAGAGCGCAGAGCACGGCAGAGCATGGGGCGGGGGGTGGGGGGGGGGTACTATGAGACAGCCTAAGGAGCAGCTGAAACCACAAAAGCAGCCTCTCCACTGAGAGGGAGCTCATGGAGCAGAGCCCAACCACAAACGCCTCCAAAGAAGATAAGACACATGGTAGGATTTAGGACATTGAGTCAAATGCATTAGCCAACAAAGAGCATAACCATTCTTGAATCACTTAAGGGAACCCACTGGCAAACCCAACTATTGAAGGAGCTCATTCACTCAGGGCAATAATTCAGTCTCTTATTAACTCCTCTGGGAAGAGATGTCTACAACCTTCAAGAAGAAACTAGCAGAAGTGAGGCCTTAGGAATCCCAGCCTGCAAGGGGTAACCAAAAGCCATGAAGGCCCCTGCTACTTTAACCTATCTGTCTTCTAGACCCAAACTGAAAGTCATCCTCTGCCACTTACTCATCATACTGTCCCCTACTCCATGTACCCCATGCTCCAAAAGACTGAGAAAAAAGTGAATCTAGGCTCTGGCTAATGAACCACTTTTAAACACACTCATACCCTGTTTGTTCCTGTTATCTTTCGCCTTCACTAAAGTATACTCATCCTGTCCAGGTCGCCTGCTTAATCACCAGGCAGAATGACACAGCAAAGCACACCCCAATAAGAGAAAGAGGCGCTAGGTACATCTACAGGGGCTTCCCATCAAGCCAACGTCACACATGAAAGGCATGACACAATCTTCTCATTTGTCATTTTGCCCCTTCTGCTTCCATTAAGGTGTGGAGTAACCTTCTGCTGCAGTTATCACTGGCTTCTTACGCATCGTCCCAGAAAGGGAAATTACTGATAGGACACGGCACACACATCTTTCTCTTTATTTGGGGAAAATCACGGAACATTAGAATCACCTGTGGAATGCTTTTAAACCAGTGATGCCAGAGCTCAACCCAGACCAAATAAATCAGCATCACTGGCATCAGTATTTTTTTAAAGCTCCCCAAAGGATTTTTAAGTGTAGCTACGATGGCATCCACTCAGCTAAGGTCTTGCAGTAGGGATGTGGGGCTCCAACTTGCTAAGCCAAAGGTACTACTGATATCCATCCAGTCCCAAAGAGAATTTGAGGTAACAATAAAAAGAACCAGGAAAAAAACCTTCACCTCTTCAAAAGGAGTAAAAATAATCTGACATAGAAATTTTAAATGGGGGCTGAGGAGCAGAAAACTAGCTTTTTATTTTTATTTTATTTTATTTTTACCAAGTGCATAAAACCACTGGATTTTGCCTCATAAATGCTTTGTTTCATTTCAATCAAGTGTCAGCACCAGGCACTGAGGAAGGGAACAGCAATTACAAAACAAAGCATCTCATTTAAGAGTGTAGACCTTCTGACGAGGTAAAATTGAGAGCATCTAATAGTTTCTATTAAAGCAAGATCTGCTGGTGCTGGCACGGAAGGGATGGCAGAGTTGGAGGTCAGCCAGGATGAGTCCCAGGGATGCTTTGGGGGCTAGCCACATTTAGATACTCCCACAGGTGCTGTTTCCTCTGTGACTCGCTCCATTCTGCTGGCCTGTTGCCAGTCAGCTCTAAAATGCCCAAATGAGGATTACAAGGGGCCTCTTGCTGTCCATAAAGTTGTGGCTATATTCATTTCCCTTCCAAACTAATATTCTTACTGCCCCATAATAAAGCTGTCAGCTCCCCACTAAGGACTGGCTAAAAGATATGGCCAAGGCTGTTGGAGCAGAGGGCACAGTGGCTGCTTGATGCTAAAGGTAGGAGGCCCAGGGTGGGACCTGGGATCCTCCATTCCCACACTGACAGCCCACTTTCCTATCACCAGAATGCACTCAAATGCCCCTTCGTGCCTAGCCATCCTCCTTTACTGCACAGTACCACTTGGCCAATGTGCTTGGGACTGAAGCCCAATTAATCCTTGCTCCAGCCACATTCCTTTTTTCCTAGAGAATGAATCTGATAGACATGCAGTGTCAATAGGAGAGCACCACTCTGAATGCTAATTGCCCTCAAGAGTTCTGCAGCAGGCATGGGAGAGGCCGAGATGCTGGCTTCCATGGCGCGGGCGCTCTCGGGTTCAGAAACCCTACCTGGCGTTATCGGCAGCAACTTGATGCAGGGACCGGCGTCCCAGTCGAGACAGCAGCAGCCAGAGACCCTCAAGTTTCCTCCAGGGTAACATAAGGCTGGTGGCCGAAGCTATGATGGTCAGGCAGTGGGAAGAGAGGCGAGTGGGCTGCCTGCAGACAGTGCACAGCTCCACTCTGCTCCACTCCACTAAAAGGAATCAGCAGCAGGTGTGGATTTAAAATGCAGAAGATGAGATTTAGGTTAGATTCAAAGACGAACTTCCTGACAGAGAGAGAGAAGCACTGGAAAGGCTGACCTATTACTTAAATTTCACTGAGGAGCCACAAGAGGCCAATTGTACTGTCCATCAGAAAGCGAGTGAGCAGCCGGGAGGCAGCCTCTGGACACAACAGTCAAAAGCAGAGACCCTGCTCGGCTGGCCCACAAGCCCCCTAACAAGCCATAACTTTTTTGCTTTTTAATGTACATAATGTAAATAGAACAGTCTGATAATCCCACAACTATGCACTTTTAAATGTCCGTAGTCTTAAACCAAAAAAATATAGTTTCAGGAATCTAAGAATGGTTTAAAAAAGAAAGTCAAATATCTGTATGTATTTTAGGAGAAAATGTGTATTTATGTATTTTAATGGCAGCAATCTAAACGCCCAACTACTGAATGGGGAATTATTAAGTATGGCACATGTAGCAAATAAAAATGTTTTTAAAGGATACATAATGATCTGAGAAATGCACGTGACATGTTAAGTGAATAAAGCATATTAAACTATGCATTTTGAAAAAAGCATACGTGTATTCCAAAAAAGAATGAAGTATAACAAAATGTTAGCAGTAATTATCTCTGGGTATGGAAGTAAACTTTTTGGGGGGTGGGGAGGATTTTCCAAATATTCTAAAATAAGCACATTTACTGAATAATCAGAAAACGTAGACATTAAAAAGAGCAGTCTGTTCTCTGACGTACCTCAGCGCCACAAACTTATTTTATCTCCACAGCCATTATTCCCAGAAAGCAAAACTGTGACACTCAGTCTTGTACTTGGCAAGACAAGCATATTCTTGCTTCCAAAATGGCTCGGTGTACCCAGTACAGCCACCTGAAAACCAACTCGTCACTACTTCCCACTGGGAAGCACAGGGCCTTCTCCCTCAGAGATTCATGGTCTCCCATTCTGTGGCCAGACCCTACCTGTACATCCATCTACAATGTTCCTAAAGTGAGTTTGAAAGGCAAGTGAGAAAGGTGGAACCTCACAAAGAACTGGAATTCACTGGATTAACCCTGAGAAGTCTGAAACTACCAGATTCAGAGATAGTCACTATTTACTAAATATCCACCACATGCAAGGAACTGGGCAGGCTGCTTTCACATACTCTGCAAAGTCGGTATCATTAGCCCGATTTTATAGGTGAAGAGGCTGAAGCTCCAGAACTCACCTCGACTTGCACAGACAGTTAAGTGGCAGGGCTGGAACTAATGCTGCTTATCTGATTCCAAGTCAGGAAAGGCTTCCTCCTCAGTGCCCCCTATCATTAGCATCTTGGGAACACAGTGCAGATAACACTTCTTCCTTCCAGACTTACACCCCCACTCTCGGTACCCTGAGAGAGCTAACTCTTTCTTGCCCACTTTCTGTTTCCACATTATGCATGGATGCAAACACACTAGCCCCATGTGGTCACCTCAATGATTCCTTGTGGCCCAATTCCCAACCTATTCTCTGACCTTTAAGGATGACCTAGAATTAAGAGATGGGGCTCAGTAACAGAGCTCTCTCTGGAGGTTATCTGAAACTCTGGTGAGAAAGAGTCCTATAGTTCACAGCAAAAACACATTCCTTTAGGATTTCCTTTATGCTCACATCATCTCTGAAGCAGCAGGCCTCTTATCCCCTTTTACAGATGGGAAATTAGGTTAGAGAGTGGGTTGACCTGTTCTAACAAGCAGCAGAGCTAGCGTTAAACTCAGGTCACTGATTACTGGCCCAGTGATCTTTTTACCACAGAAGAGAATACTGAGAACTCTGGGCTCTGAAGCCTAAAGGTCTGGATTCAAATCTCAGCCCCACTACTTACAAGCTGTGTGGCTTTGGGTCCATTACTTCACCTAAGTCTCATTTTCCTCAATAACTACCTGACACAGTTGTTGTGAGGATTAAATGGGACAATGTATGCAAAAGAGCTAGCAGCTACTTGGGATGTTATGACTATTGCCACACAACCCTGAAGGAGTAGCAGCAACAAGACTCTTGCATCTTATTTCCTCACTATGCAAGGTCTAAAAGGCTTTAGTCTGAAAACAGGGCCAAGCTAGGTGGAATCAGCTTTCTGCTTTGCAAGGCCTGGCTAGTAGCCTCTACCTAGTTTTCGGGTCTTATCAACATGACTTTGAACATGCTCTTCTCTCTGCCATAAAGGCTCTTCTCAGCCCCCTTTTCTGTCTCCTAACTCCAAGTCTCCTTCAGGGGCACCTATGAGGTCGGCTCATCCAGGAAGCCTTCCCTCATCTCCCCAGGCTGGATTGGGTCCCACAGATTCCTGTCCTTATAGCCCTGTCGGGAGGCTCACCACTGTTATCAAAGTTGACTCTGTACTTTCCTTTCCCCCACCAGACGGAGAGCTACTGAAGGCAGGGACTATGCTGCATTTGCTGTTTGATTTTCAGTACCCATCTGTACTGGTTTCCTACTGCTATTGTAACAAATTACCACAAATTTAGTAGCTTAAAACACACACACACACACACACACACACACACACACACACACGCACGCACACACGCACAAATTTATCATCTTATAGTTCCAGAGATCAGAAGTCCAAAATCAGTTTCACTGGGCTAAAATCAAAGTGTCAATAGTGCTGCTTTCCTTCTGGAGGCTCCAGGAGAGAATTCATTCCCTGCCTTTTTCAGCCTCTAGAGGCTGCCCACATCCCTTGACTCATGGCCTTGCATCACTCCAACCTCTGCCACTGTTATGATTCCTTCTCTTCACTCTGACACTCTTTTAAAGACTCCTCTGATTATACTGAGTTTACCCAGATAATCCAGGATCATTTCCCCATCCCAGGATCCTTCACTTAATCACACCTACAAAGTCCCTTTTACCACAAATGGTAATATATTCACTGGTTCTGGGGATTGGAATATGGACATCTTCTGTGAAAGGGGCCATCATTCAGCCTACTCCACTACCATAGCACTGCATGCATAGCAGATGGGCAGTCTGCCTCATGAAAGAGACCATGCTCCATGTGGTCCTAAACCAGAGAAACAATCTTGGGAACACAGTGCAGATAACACTTACTGTCTGTGCAAGTCGAGGTGAGTTCTGGAGCAACTCTGGGTTTCTTCCATAAACCTCCATACCCCAACTCGAGGTAAATACTTACTAGTTGATTCTCTGAACTCTCCAAGTATGGATAGATGAATCAATCTCAAAAATAATGTGGTAATTGACCTTTAGAAAGACTGACAGGAACAGTCCATATCTTCCTGGAGCTCACAATTCACATGGCGTCATCACAATGTGAACAGAAGCCAAAAGGAAGCCAAGATAAGGGTTCTATCGCTTACCAGCATGAGTCAGTTTTGATAAATACCACATATTATAAATACAGTGCATTCTTTGAAATTCTATCAAAATTAAGCTTTAAATTAGCAGACTGCAGTGGCAATCTAGCAACCCAACCACATTCATTTCCACATTCACTTGAGCCTGGCACCCTGAATAAGGTGTTGGAACCCAAGAGGACAGGGGCGGGCTGGGTCCAGGGCTCACTCAACTTGTGGAATGTGGCAGGTGGCTAGGAGGAGCAATGGAAGGTGTCCAAGCTGGGATTTGAACCCTGACTCTCTAATCTCTTGTATGTGACCATGGGCTTGTTAATCAACTCCTCCAAGCTTTCTTAATGTACACATGATGAGCTCATTAATACTGAAGCACAGGTAAAATGCCTAGGAGGTATGTTTCCACTAGGGGCTGGCCCCATTCTTCATGCCCTTAAAAGAATAAAGCTGGCAGGGCAAGTAAGTCCTGTCAGAGAGTGAAAATTAGTATATAGGAACCAGTTCCCTACTGTTACCCACACGCTACCCACGCACTGCCTGCACAGTTTCTACCAAATCTCTGTTCAACCCGTACTTCCATTTTTCCTTTAAATAGACCACAGACTTTAGCTACATCCTAAGCAATAACTGAATAAAAAAATAATGAATTTGATATTCTTGCTGTATTTCTCTTCAAAACACATGAAAAAAATTATATACTCTGCATAAAACTATTCAAATACAAAATATTCACCCCTGTGTTAGCCTATATCCTTTGGGAAACTCTAGTGGAAAAAAAAAAAAACTGAGTTCTGGTCATAGTTTAACTAAGATGATGGCTGCCCAGGTCACTTCCCTTCTCTGAAACTCAGTTTTCCCAAAATAAGAAAATAAAGAGGATGGTCAGGATGAACTTTCCATTTCCTCCCAGTTCTGACATCTCAGATTATCAAGTGGTCCAAATAAGCAAAAGAATCCAAGCAGGGAACTTTGTAAAAAGGTAGGATACCACTCAAATAATTAGAATTACTCATCCTAAAACCAGATAGAGGAAAAAGAAAAGAGAGAGAATGGCAAAGAGGTGGATGCTGTACCTTATCTCATCTTGAAAGGCTGACTTTGTGCTTCTCTTTTATGGAATTATATCAGCAGTTTTCAATTGAGAGACCACTTGGCTTTGTCATGGGACAACCTGAATTTCAATTGAGTGGCTGTTAATTTTATCACCCAAGGCAGCCATTTAGCCTCTTAGATTCTACAATTGTAAAATGGGTAATACCTCCTTCACAAGGTTTGGGGTTAATCGTAACTTGTCTAAAGCACCTGGAAAAGAGCTAGACACGACAACCCTTCGCTATTACTATTATGCTGGACTAATTGGATGAGCACACATCTGCCTCTCCCACTTCATTATAAACTCTCTAAAGGCAGGAATGACTTGCTCATCTTTCTCTCCCTCACTGTGCCTATCACAGTGTTTCACATAAAATAAAGAACGTGACTAGAATTTGTACGGAATCAAAGCTTACAGAAAGAATGCCGGCTCCAAGACAAGAAACTATATATGCTCAGAAATGTATGAAGAACAAGCAGATCTTCCTGACAACAATAAATGTTCCCTCTTCCTAAAAAAATAAGTCCTTAGAAGTCCACCAAAATATAAACAGTGGTTTATCCATGGCTCTTGAACCATGATTCACCCCTTCTATCTTCCTAGGTGATATTCTAAATTTTCCACAATGTGTACATAATAGGAAAAATTCTTAAAATTATTACAAAGATAAATGAGACTGTTTGCCTCTGAGTGAGAAAGTCAGAGACCTGGAATCCAGTCTCCACCATTATATACCTGGCTACCTGACCTTTAGCAAGTCACTCCAGTTTCCAATAAAATGACAGAAACAATACTCACTCCGACAACATCACCAGGCTGCTGTGGGAGCCAGGGAGCCCAGGTCCAGGTCACGAAAACTCTCTCTCTGCCAAAAAGAGCTCTAGAACTCCTGATGCCTGGAGCCCCACCAGGGGCTTTTCATTTCTTATTCCAAACTCTACTTTTATTCCTTTGTGTCACACCCCCATAAATATTATTCTTGTCATAAAAATAACCTACAAAGCTGCAGCCTTTTTCTTATCCTATAAAAACATGCCTCAAAAGCCATGAGAATGGACTTAAGGCTGTGATCATAACTGTCTGTTAATGAGCCCCACCACCCGTGTTTAAAACACGACCAGCCAGAAGCCCTTATATTCACAGGGTGTTTGTTTCTTCTTTTTCTTTTTTCTTCTAACACAGACCTGAGCACTTCTAACTTCAGACCTGAGCACTCACTGGCAGATTAGAGCAGAGGGAAAGAGGCAAAACAGGTAACCAGAACCATCAGAAAGAAAGATGGGACCTTGAAAATGCCAGGCCTCATGGTTGGCTCTAAACCAACCATGAAGATTTCCTTTGCCTGAAGTCAAATCGAACTAATAACCTCTTTCTTCAAAGGCATCTGTAGGTGAGTGGGCACAAGATGGGTGAAGTCCCACACAAATGACACTTAAAAGTCAGCCAAGAAGGTGCTATGTCTCTAAGCCCCAAAAGAACTGACCAGTAAGGACCTCTTTTACTCATTTTTCAAACTTATATCCAAAATTAGCCTGAGATGTTCAATGGAAGAAAGGCAATGTGCAAACATATTTGCTAAAAATTTGGTTTATGACTAAATGCATGATTTCCACAGGAGGTTGGCTACCCAACAATAAGAATTACAATTCCTAACAGCTCAACTTCCACATCAATAAAATGTGGAAAATAATTAACTTCATCATGTGAGAATTAAATGAATTAATACATGAAAGCACTCAGAAGAGTGTCTGGTACATAGTAAGCTATCGATATGTGCATGCTGCCTGACAATTTTGCATATATTATCTCATTTGATCATGAGAACTATGTGAGGCAGGGTTTTTTTTATTCTCACAAGACACTGGCTTAAAAAGATAAAAGGACTTGTCCAGAATCACTTAGCTTAAAAATGCTAGGCATCTGGTTGCTCTTAGCACTAACATCCCGTAATCCTGGCTAGACCAGAGACGGCTGCTTTAGCAGTAGTTTAAGCCTGCCTGCCACCTTTCCAGTTCAACCATGCAGCGTGCCTACAGTCAGGGATTCATAGATCCCCAAGGCCTCTTTGAATATAATGACCTGAGGCTGGAAAACAGGTTTGACAGGAGGTCCAAAGAAACTCCTCCAGGGCAGTTCTCAAGTCTGACCCTACAAGTCCAGATATGGTCTCTGTGGTGGTACCATATGGCATTTCTGACATTCTCATTTTTCACATAATAAAACAACTCTCAACTGCTGCTCCAAAGATCCCATAGTTACCTTTAGGTAACTAAAAAATAATAGCTGCCAATTAATGATCACTGTGTTAAATCCTTTACACACATCTCATATAACCCTTAGTTATGGGGGGTGGTGAAGAACAGCATCCTTATCCCTAACAGGTAGGGAAACTGAGACTTGGAGAGGCTTGGGAACACAAAGCTAGTAAACAACAGAGACTGAGATTGAAACCAAACCTGCAGAGAAAGTGCCACACACCATTGACCTCAACCCCTCATTCTCATTCCCCTTGTTCATGGATACACATGCAACATAGACCGGGAATACTAGCCTCTTTTCTCCTCACCAGAGACAGTATAAACCCTAGGGAAGAATTTCATGCTTTTGCAAACCAAGACTGCAAATGCTGTCAGGGTCTTTACTTTATGCTGTTGCCCCTCTTGATCTGGTGTGATTCAGGACAAACCTTTGAGAGCACCTCTCTCTTAGCCTGAGTACTTTCTCCTGCTGTCCATCGAGGAACAGGCTCTCTGCCACAGATGCGCCGAGGAACATAGTAACAGCCACCATCAATTCTAACGCCTCCTTTAAGAGGGCAGGGAGAAGACAAGCCCAGGAGCTGGTGTACAGAAACAGGCTGCCCTTTTCCCAGGTGTCAGGGGCGGTCAGGCCCCAGAACAGAGGCCTCTACTGAGGACTCATCACAGCCTGCTCTGCATGGCAGAGACATTAGGAACAGATCACATGAGGGAATCTCCAAACTAGGCCGGCTCCGTCTTCTGACCCTGAAACCTATAATGACCCCAACCCTCCCCTTACCCCACAATCCCACAGCCTTTTTGAAAACTGCTTCACTTTCCCCAATACCCTTGATAACCTCCTGTTCACTTAACAGTGCCCAAGGGACTCTACTACCACCTACCTTTTACAGAACCACCTGAGTAATCTCCCCAAGAAGTGGTCAGGCTCTTATCAATGTATAGTCGGTCATGACCGGCAGGCTACACGGTAAGCAGACTTTAGAAAGCAACCTTGGGTAGGCGTCCCATAATAAAAACAACAACAACAAAACACATTCCTAATCAGGGCCATCTCCAAATCCTCCACTCACAGAATGCCAGTACATCACCGACAGAATAAGGCACTGTTGTAGAAGATGGTACTCTAAAAGTATTTGTTTGGAGGAGGGGTGACATACAACAAGCCCAGGTGGGAGGACAGGTGTGGCATGGACTCCCCAGTAACTCAGGTGTCTGGGTCAGCAGCCTCTCTGAAGCCAAGATCTCCTTCACTCGTTTCCTCCCTGAAAGGCTAGGTAGGGTAAATGGGAACGGCATGAAGACCAGAGCCAGAAGAAAGGTGAACCTTGCAAGCTAAATTCCTAAAGGGAGAGATATGGGCAACTACAGCAGGCTGTCTCTGGATAAGAATCTCTCTGATCCAATGTCCACAGCAATGCTCCCTCCGTCCACTTCTTGTCCACCTAAGACCACCCCTCTCTACAGGGTCCTCATCCCATAATCTCATCCCCTTTTCCAAACTCCTCCCGGAGTGTAAACTTCCAAGATGTGCTGATCTCATCACACTTACTCTACAAACCCATCAATCCTTTGGCTTACGAGGCTGAGTACTCCATCCTAAAGTGACAAAGAAAAAAGTTTCCCAGGTTTCTAAGGCACAATGCTGCCTAGAGGGTTGAGTATGACAACTCTCTCCTCTCGCAGAGGCCTGCCTCCAACCAGCCCCATCCAACTCCCCTCCCCAAAGCCAAGCCCAATCCACAGACCTCTATTTAAGCCTTTTTCCATTTCCATTCAGTAGCCCCCCCCCACACACACACACACCCTGAAATACACCAGCACACAAGGAGCACACCTTGGGACACTACTAGTCTTAGAATTCACCTTCTTCCAGACAGCGGGGAGGAAAACAGAAACCTTCTGAGCAGGAGCTGCACTGCGCCCTCAGCAATTCCCCATCTTCCTCTTGCTCTGAGGGCACGTAAGACAGGTCAGGTGACCATCTGGCAGGCCCTTTTGCCTCCTCCACAGTCTTAAAGACCAAAGCCTTGAACATACACCCGAGGCCACTTGTTGCGCAGGAGCAGAGAGAGGCACTGGGGCTGGGAGGAGGCAGCACTTTTCAGAACTCTCCGAACTGCCGGCTGAGGACCCAGGTCTCACACACCCGGCCTGCAAGCCTCATCAGGAAACTGCCCGCAGGCAGGGGATGGGAGTGAGGGTGGTTTGGAAAAGTAAGAGATAAGATAGGTGCTGGTTAAAAAGTATACTTGAAACCGAGATCCACTCTCTTTCTACCCTCTCTGGGGAGATAGGGAGGGCTGTCTCACAGATTCAGAAAGGGGATCCCTTCCCCGCTGACCAGCATGCCGGTCACGAGTTGGGGGGGTGGTGAAGGGGGGTAACGCCAGCATCCTACTCATCCTACTCAGAAAATGGGCTGCAATATCTTAATATCTTTAAACCTTGGTTGCCAACGCCAAAAAAAAATAAAGGGAAAGAAAAACCTGCAACCCACCAATGTCATTTCCAGATTCCCTCTCTCCAGCCTAGACACATTAATAATTAACTTGCCGACCGGAGGGCTCACGGCGTGGCCATAAAAGATGAGTAATGGCACGGAGCTCCGGCCCCACGCCCGCAGGCTTCTGGGCTCGGGGCTGGGACGGGCGCCTGGAACAAAGCCTCCGCATTCCTCTGGGAAGGTGTGTCTGAAACCAGACCTGTCACCGGCGAGAAGCTGACCCCTTACCTCTCACATAGCTGCCTCCCGCAAGAAGGGGGGAGGGACGGGCGCCCCGGCGCGCGGGGCGGAACGGGTAGCGAGGTCGCCGCTGCCCACTCCCCCCACCACCCCCGACCGACCGGTGCCCCCAACCACAGCGATTTCGGGAATCCGCGCTGTCTGCTTATAAACCTGTTACCATGAACGCAGGCTGTACTTAAGAGACCAAATTCTCAAAACAACAAGGCAGCTCCCTCGGCGCCCTTCCCGGTGAGTAACCAAAGCCGGGTGCCGGCTCAATGAATTCTCTCGCTGAAACTCCAGCAGCGCGCTGCGGCTCCCACGCAGATGGCCAGCCAGGGGCAAACAGGCTCCCGAACGCCAGCGCCCAGGAACAAAAGCAGCCCCAAATGCAGCCCGTGCACCCTGCGCCCTGCCGACCTGACCAGCCCACGGCCCCCCAAAAGTTACGTTGCGCGGACACACCTGCAGGGCCCCCGCGGTGGCCCCAGCCAGCTCCCAAGGGCGGCGGGGCACACGTCCCGGGGCGGGCATCGCCGCGGCTCCATGCGTCCGCTCCGCTCCGCGAACCCGGGCCGGCCTCCGGTCAGCAGCTCTGGGAGACGGAGCGCAATGGAGCCTCAGCGCGCCCGCGGCGCATCGCGCGCCCTCGTCGTCCTCGCCTGGACCCTCCCTAAGAGCCCACACCCACTTGACATCAGCGCGAATCAAAGCACGTGGCGCAGCGCCAGACAGCAGCCCCCGGCTGTCCAGAGCGCGCTTCAGGTGCCGCCGCTCCGCCAGGACAGCGCTTCTGAGAGCCGCACATTCCTCTCTCTCCTTGCAGAGGATGCTGCAAGCTGGAGTGGGTAGAAGGAGGAGGGGAGGGAAACCGGCGGAGCCGGCAGGACCCGCAGCCTACAGCGCCGCTGCTCTGGCGCCCAGCCAGCCACTAGCAGACCTTACAGCCGTTACTGCAAGTGCTTATTGACTGTGAAGACCAGGCTGCAGGTGACCCGAGTTGCTGTCCTCTCCTTGCCAAGGAAAACCCTGACCTTGAATTCTCTTCCCCAAAATGACTCAAAGAGGCTCTTCGCTATGAACCCCTACTAGATTGCCAGGGTTCATTCTGCCAAGGCGACAATGAATGCTTGATTGGATGTGGTTGCTAACCCCGTCACCCGGGAAACCGCTGTGGGGCACCCAGGGTAGCGGACCATACCCTCTGACTTGTCTCTATACTAGCAGCTTCAGCTGGGCCTCCTTTCTTTCTCTTATCTCAATGCCCTTGGCAATAAGGGACAGCTCTTCTAGTTCTGCAGGCAATCAGAGACAGCACCACCCAGCAGCCCACACACACTTCTAATTCACTCATTAGCATCCGTCCAAATAGTCAAACATTCAAGCATTTATTAAGGCTTCATATGTGCCAAAAGCAACAGAGGATAAACAACATTCCTACACTGGTAGAGTATTTAGTCAGGGAGAGAGATATTAAGTACAAAGCAAGGGAATGATAATTATGACAGGGGTATTAAAAATAAGAGGTGCTATAAGAATGCATGCAGGGACCCTAAACTATCTGGGCAGTCAGGAAAGGCTTCTCTGAGGAAGCAACATTTGAGCTGCTGAGGCATGAAGAGAAGTTACCCAGGGGGAGGGAAAGTTCACACAAAGAAAGACCCTGATTATTAAAGTGTAAGCTCACTCCATTCACAGATGGAGATGATCAAGCAGAAGAGAACTGTCATGGCAATGACACCGGGCCTTTGTCCTGGAGGGGCGAGGGGTGGCTTACAGGCCCTAAAAGAGAGCCTGGCCATCTGTCCAAACAGGCTTTAATATCTTTTATCTCATTGTCCCTGAACCATGCTATCCTACCTCGCTGAAAGAGCTCTGAACAGGGAGTGGGGAGACTTTACTTCTGGCTCCAGGTCCATCATCAATTTGCTGTGTGGTTCTACAGAAACCCCACTCTCTGGTTTCAGTTTCTCTATCTAAAATACAGGGTTGGCTTAGAACAGTGTTTCTCTGCTTAATTTTTAAAAATGCATACTCATATTTTGATATACAAACGTCATTCCTATCCTGTAGCATCTATGACAAGCCATCAAATAATTTTCCAAATAAAATAATATTGAATAAGCTTTTAAAACTCCATATGCCCTTGAAGTGTTAAGCAATATTCTGTCTTAAGATGTCTGGAAACAGGAATAAAGAAATGGTCTCTAAGCTCACCCTTTTCCTGTTATCTGTCTCTGTCCCTCTCACATGAACCCCTAGCCACCAGCACTTATCATCTTTAGCCTCGTTTCTTTTATTCTTTCCAGGATAAATTTGCTAGGCAATGAACAGAAGCCCTGGGTCATCCAAAAAAAGAAAAAAAAAAGGCTTGCTGTGGAAGAGTCTTTTGAATGACAATTTCCAGTGACACTGGGAAACAGACACTTTGAAGGAAGCATACAATGTTCCTGGGGACAATTTAACAATATGAATTTAAAAAGCCTTAAAAATGTTCATCTCCTTTAAACCTTTGATTCCACTTGTAGGAATTTACCCTCAATTATGGATAAACACAAAGAATGTTAATTTCACCATTTTTTTTTTTTGACAGCAAATAATTAGAAATAACCTAAATGCACAACAGGAGATTAGTTGCAATGGAATATGTGCAACTTTAAAAAATGGGATATAGAATATTTACTGTTGCATAAAATAAAGGTTATAGAACAAATAATCCCAATTGTGTATGTGTGTGTGTGCGCGTGTGTGCATATGTGTTTGGGGGTGGGGTGGTAGTAGGCAACTATCACGGAGTTGCACTGTGTTTGTTTTTCTTACTGGTTAACTCAGCCTATCCCCTAGAGCAAAATGTGATGTCGCTATGACATGTCATCCTCACAAATAAATTAACCCATATTAAAGTTATAGAAACTTAATATTAAAACAGAATGACGTAAACATTACGATCAGGCAAGAACAGAGTTCAATTCTCCACCACTATCCACTCCCCATTAGGTATTTGATAGTAATCTCACAAGTAAAATGGTTTTCCCCCTAGATTTTTCATATACATGTTTCAGTTTTTCTTTCCTTGAGTCTAATTCAATGTTTCCAAACTTTAGAGTGCATAAAAATTACTGTCCATGGTGATTTTGGCTTTGAGACTTTTTTTTCCCTTATACTTTGAGCTTAGACCCTAATCGATGTATGAAAATTAAAACACACACACACACACACACACACACACACACACACACACCAGAAGAATATTTGCCAAAATGTTACCAGTGTTGGATTTTTATTTACTTCCTTGGGATTATCTGTTTTCAAGTGTCTAACAATAAACATATATTACCTTAGTAATCAAAAAATAAAATGCTGTCTACGGCCATGTCACCCTGAACGAGCCCGATCTCGTCTGATCTTGGAAGCTAAGCAGGGTTGGGCCTGGTTAGTACTTAGATGGGAGACCACCTAGGAAGACCAGGTGCTGTAGGCGTAAAAATAAAAATTAAAAAAGGGGTGACTCTGACCTGCCCTTCATATCCCTCCACTCTGCAGGCTCTGATACTGCTCCAGCTGGTGCCCCGACACTCAAAGACAGACTTGTATACCATGCAGGAAGAACTGGTGAGAAAATTACCTTTACATTCGCCTCCTGGGCTGTACTTATCATAATGCTTAGAAGCTTAGATTGAAAAGTCCGAAATGAAGCGGTCTTGACCATCAGCTAATGGATGTGTCCTCTAACCTTGAAACTCTCTATCGAATATTCCTAATAAGCTGAAAACATATAGGGCATCTGCCCTTTGTCCTAAGGACCAAAAACTGTTCAACCTGGTGGTGCCTCCAAGGCACACTAGGAAGAACGAGTAGAAAATGAACAGGCCACAAATCAGATGGGCTCAACGAATAACTGGTTGGGCCACCTGTGCCTCAGTTTCCCCCTGTTCTATAGCCTAATAAATGTGCTCCTTTTCTTTTAGAGGGCAGATATAAAAACATTAGGACAAAGTGAGTAGTATCACCTCAGTGTAACATATTATTTAATGAAGGTATATGCTGGGACTTTGCAGGGGAAAAGGGACCTGACTAGTTGTGGGTCCTCTGGCACAAAGCTAGTAAACTGCAATTTGCCTCACATTTCTAGCTTTCCAAGAACCTAGAATGCTCATGAGCCAGGTGAAGTGGGGGCTGAAGTGGGAAAGATAACTGTGCTTTCTCTTGTGGCATAACAGGAGAGATTAAAACTCCAAGCTGGAGTCTAGTTTTTTCAAAACACAATTAGCAAAAACCACCAGGGCAGGATCTAAGAATGAAGGATACTTGTGTTATTTGGCTACTTTAATTCAATAATCATTTAATCCCCTACCAGGCACTGAGACTACCTGCATTCTCTGCTCAAAATAAAACACATGACTTCCAAGCCAGCCAGAGCTGCTAGTAGGTTCCATTTTAAATCCACCTGGAGTCTAATAAAGCTAATTTTACTGTTATGGTGTCTATTAAAACATGATGCCTTTGTTTAGAGAGTGAACAGAGGGGAGGGGAAGCACAGACATCAAGGGCTAGGACTTTCAATTATTCCAGAATTATTTCTGGGAAGGAAATAATAAGAACAAACTTGATCTTTAAAAATAACTTTAACAGGGCCAAATGTATCAGAAGGTCCACTCTTGTACAACTATTCAACTATCACGAGAAGACCAGACCCCCACAGACAGGTAACAGCTCAGGGATAGAAATGAGGCACCCCGCTTCACCTAAGTGGGAAATATTGAACACACCGACCAAGGAAGCCAATCTGGACCTAGGTTGAGTAGCTTAAGGATCATTAAGATGGGGAAAAAGCCTTTTTGCTCTATTGTCAAAGACCAAGAGCCACACAAATGAGGGTTTTGATCAAATGAATAGTAAGTAAATATATAGCTTTATAGATTTTTTTAAAAGCAAAAACAAAACACCTAATTAGCTGAACATATGTCAATGACCAGTGATCCTCATATCTCCATTTTAATCAGAAAAACCTCAGGTGATTATTTTTAAAAGCCGATTCCAGGAATCCCCCGTCAGAGAATCTCATGGCAAAAGTCTAGGGTGAGCCCAGGAATCTGCACTTTAGCAAGCACCCCAGGTGATTTGACTGCTTATGATCTGGAGTCTACACTTTGAGATATTCAAAGACAAAAGGCCAGGAAGGCCTAACACACTTGTGTTCCTTTACCTACTAGCAGACGTCATCCAAGTAGGCTGAAAAGGGTTCATAACTGAAACAGAACAAATTCAATGGATATCTCTTGTGAAACCTCAACAAAATTACAAATAAAACTAGGGTGCAACGAAGAATGCCAGTAAAAGGAAAATAAATACAAGTAAAGGAAGCCTTTAGCACGTAGGAAGGCCTCTAAAATTGGTTATCTTTTTAAAGGATGAAGATGGTGTACTTTTGATACCTGTTTAATCTTATCTTTTACTCATAAGCCAAATATGAACTCTGAATTCACTAGTGTTATCACCTAACAACTCTATGGACACAGCCAGACCTGAGTTAAAATCTGGGCTCACCCACTTACTTAGATAAGTTTTTCTTCCCTGGGCCACTATTTTCTCAACTGTAAAATGAGATTTAAAACATCTCAAAGTATTGTTATGAGGATGAAATAACAGAACATGAGATATAATAGGTACTAAACAAATGGTGGCTCTCATTTATTCGATGAATAAATATTTACTAGGGCCTCCTACAAGTCAGGCATCGTAGGCACAGGAGATACAACAGTAGTAAAAGAGACAGAGGGACAAAAATACAGATAATAAACAAGTAACAAATAATTTCAGAGATTGATGTGTGCTCTGAATAAAATAAAATAGTCATGTGATAGAGTGATATTGGGGTTCAAGGTATGTATAAATAAGTCCTTAGCTGCTGTATATAAACTAAGACCTAGGGGAAGAGTTTTTCAGGTACAAGAACATGTGGGAACAAAGTACATTCCTTGGAAGGAAGGACAGTGAGGCTAGAATTCAGTGACCAATGGGGAGGACAGTAAAAGATGAAGCTGGGGAGTCATATGCTAAAGTTACGCAGGGCTGTGTAATACCTGGTGAGAATTTAGATTCTCTTCCAAATACAATAGGAAGCCATGGAAAGTTTTAAAAGAAAAGACTGTGTCATGGAAGAGACACGATCTGATTTGCTTTTTAAAAAGACTGTAACTGCTGTATGGAGAAGAGCCTGGGGATTGGGACAATAAATAAATGAAAACTGTCAGGAACCATCTTAAGACTAAAGGACCGCCATTATAAATTACCAGGAAGGTCACGTAGCCAGAAAGACCTTGTTCTCCTTTTTATATTGTTTCCCTTTTCACATTTTTGCACAAGTCACTCAGCAACGGGAAGCCGCAATAACCGCAGACGTGCTCGACCAATCAGCACATGACCAGTACACCCTTCCCCACAATACCAGCTGAAGACCAATTATATTGTGACAAGTCCCTTTTGCCTGCCCCCCTTTGTTTTTGCTGTATAAATATAGCTGCTTTGCAAAATAAAATTTGAGGCTTGATCAGAATACTGTCTTGCCTCCACTCTTTTCTCTCGTCCGTGTTACCCCTCTTTTCTTTAGGTTGGGTTCTCCTCGGTTCTCCCACCAAATAACCGGTCCCGCGGGCGGGACAGGTGGCGCCCAACGTGGGGCCCGAGTGCAGAACCCTTACCCAGGCGGACTACGAAATAACAGAGGCCGCGGCTCGTTAAGGAGAAGTTTTCAGAGAAGAAGTTTTTCAGAGAAGACTGCCTTTCACCGCTCATGGAAGGTCCTCGTCTTCGGCTCACCGGAGATCGCCGTCTTCGGTGAGTGTTCATCCGCCTTAGTTTAGTTTCAGCACGGACTGCTAGGATCATAAGTAACAAATTTTAAACGGAGAAAAGAGTTGAGCATAAACTCCCTCTGTCTTCTCTAGGTCCTCTTGTCTTTTCCTTTTTTTTCAAAGGATTTGGGACTTTTCTCTCTAGCCCGCTTCTTGGCACAAGCCGTCCACCCCTGAGGTTAGAGGCTGCTTTTTCTGAGTTGGGAAAATACAGTGTGTCAGTCGACTTTAAGGCAGAAGTCGTCCACTCAGAGGGCATCCCGGTCGTAGACCTCTCCCTCCGCCCTGGAGAGAGCGGTAGGTCTGCGATTCGCCTCTTGAGAGCCGTGTTGGCGGATTATACCAACCGACTGCCCACGTCGAGACCTCTGATATAATCCCTCCTCTGCCGCCTCTGTAAAAGAGCCTTGTCTATGCCCAAAGGCACAGCCGGCGGGACGTCCGTAGGCATCGCACCCCCGGGGGGTCCGTGTTAGCAGATTGTACTAACCGGCTGCCCACGCGAGAGAGAAGTTAAGTTCCCTTCTCCTCCTTTTTGTCTTGATACCTATGTTCACTTCCTCAGTTCCTATCCCTCTTTCTTTTTAGATAAATAAAACAAAAAGATGAGACAAACCTTGTCCAGAGAAGCACTATTCATAAAAGACTTAAAATGCTCATTCAAGGAGCGAGGAATCCGAGTAAAAAAGAAGGATTTAGTCAAATTTTTTCTCTTCATTGATGAAGTCTGTCCCTGGTTCATAGTAAATGGCCCTGAAATCCATCCAAAAAAATGGCAAAAGGTAGGCAGAGATTTAAACGATAAGTTACAAAAGGAAGGTCCTGATGCCGTCCCCGTCTCTGCTTTCTCTTATTGGGGACTAATTCGAGACATTGTAGAAACCGCCTCCGATGACCCCGAAAAACGACAACTCTTGTCAGTAGCGGAGTACTGCCTTAAACCGCTGTCTCGCTCAGCATCCGTTGCTTCTCTTCCCACTGAAAAGCCCCCCTCTAGATGTCCCTCAGTCGTTATAGACATGAGCGATCCCTCTCCAACTAAAGGCATATACCCTTCTTTGCCCACAGGACATTCCCCTTCTCCTAAAGGTCCTCTTACCAATCCCTTATTGACTAAAAGACCACTCAATGACCCCTTAGATCCTGGTGATGCCGCCACCTTAGAAGATGAGGCCGTACGATATCGTAACCCAGATTGGCCTTCTACTTGGCCCCCACCCTACAATCCACAGTTCCGTGCGCCTGTTCTGCCATTCCCCGCCTCCAACGGCAATAACGTTTCACAAACCAAAGATAAGCTTGCTGCACAGATGGCCGAGATAGAGAGCAAACTGGCCTCCCTTCAGGCTGCCTTACAAGAGACTGTTCTTACCGCCCAACGCTTGCCTATAAAACCTTCCAAAAACCCCAAACCAAAAACCCTCACTTTCCCTGTCATCACCCGATCCCAGCGACCTGAATCTCCCACCTCTAACACCGCTGATCCCCCTGATGCCCCTGAAGGTGGAGAGGATACTGCTAACAATAATGATGAGGAAGAAAGCAGTGACGACGAACTCCCTCCCCCCGCCCCGGAGCGTAAAGAGTTCCATAAATTACAGTTCAAAAACTTAAAAGAACTAAATACAGCTGTCAGGACTTATGGACCTAATGCTCCTTACACCTTATCTGTCCTCGAAACACTGTCTCGAGGGGGACACCTTCTCCCTTGTGAATGGCTCCGCATAGTCCAGGCTGTCCTCACCCGTGGCCAATATCTAACTTGGCGGGCTGATTTCTGTGACCGCTGCCAGACTATAGCCGCTAATAATCTTAAAAATCCCCGCTCTCATTCTTGGACCTTTGAAAAACTTACTGGTCAGGGGACATATGCCACTGAGGAGCGGCAACAAAATCTCCCTATTGGACTCCTCTCTCAGACACATAATGCCGCTCTCGGGGCCTGGAGGACTCTTCCTAGTTCTGGCACACCCACCACGCCACTCACCAAGGTTATCCAAGGTCCCCAGGAAGATTACAGTGAATTTGTCAGTCGCCTCCTAGAGGCTGCTGAGCGCGCTCTAGGAAGCGACGCCGCTAATGATAGATTGGTCAAACAATTGGCTTTTAAAAATGCTAACGCCCCTTGCCGAGCCGTCCTCAGGGGTAAGACCCGGGACAAGACGCTCGATGAAATGCTTCGCTTGTGCCGAGATGTTGACCCATTTACTTCCAAGGTATCTCAGGCCATTCATCTAGCGGTTGGTGCTGCAATCCAGGCCAACCCTGGCCAACAGAAAAATTGTTTCAAATGCGGTCAGCCAGGACACTTTGCCCGTCAATGCCACGGTTCCCATGACAAACCCAGGGTTCAGGGCCCTTATAATAAAAGACCTTCTCCTCCCTCGACACCTTGCCCTGTTTGCAAAAAGGGCCGACACTGGGCTAGAGACTGCCGCTCCACCACCGACATACTCGGTAACCCCATCACTCGCCAGCAGGGAAACGGACAGAGGGGCCAGCCCCGGGCCCCTCAGCCAATCCCTTTTCTCAGGGCCTCGGGGAACAGCCAGATAGAACAAACTCAGCCCCTACCCACCTTTCCCCAAAATCAGTCCATTCCCTTTACAGGGCCACCCCAGGCAGGACTGGACCTCTGTGCCTCCTCCGACATCATATTAGAGCCCGATAGCGGGACTCAGGTGATCCCCACAGGCGTTTTTGGGCCCCCTCCTCCTAAAACATTTTTTCTTATCCTTGGAAGGGCCTCCTCTACCTTGCAGGGCATCACCATTTTTCCCTCTATTGTTGACAGTGATTATTCCGGGGAGATAAAGATATTAGCCAGTAGCTCCAGAGGCCCACTTTATATACACCAAGGTCAACGCCTTGCTCAGGCTCTGCCCCTACCCCTCGACACATCTAATCCTTCCCTAGGGCCTTCCCGAGGGGCGTCTACGCCTGGTTCCTCTGATATTTTCTGGATCCAGCAACTTTCTCGGGAACGCCCATACCACACACTCAAAATCAATGGCAAAGAATTCAAGGGCATCCTTGACACGGGCGC
This sequence comes from Rousettus aegyptiacus, assembly GCF_014176215.1. Classification (NCBI taxonomy): domain Eukaryota; kingdom Metazoa; phylum Chordata; class Mammalia; order Chiroptera; family Pteropodidae; genus Rousettus; species Rousettus aegyptiacus. Next base: position 88,370,838 of record NW_023416308.1, read on the forward strand.
TGATTCTACAGTGCTTGCGAAGGCCTCCTGGCCTTCTTCCTGGCCTTGCCAGCCCTCTCTTACTCATCTTCAAGGCATAGGACACTCTCAAAACACCTTTCAAAGCTCTCAACTCCTCACCTGAGAAGACCCTGATGGAAACACTGGTCAGGTCCGCCCCTTTATTGTCCCCGGGCTTCCCGTAAATCTGTGGGGTCGCGACATATTGACCCAGATGGGAGTTTTAATGTTCAGTCCCTCAGCTACCGTTACTCATCAAATGCTAAACCAAGGGTTCATCCCGGGCAAGGGCCTTGGAAAAAATAATCAGGGTATTACCGTTCCCATAGAGGCCAAACACAGGGCCCCACGGACAGGCTTAGGATACGACATCAAAAATTTTTCGTGAGGGCCGTTGCTCCCCCTGCACTCCAGGCAGATAAAATCACGTGGAAGAGCAACCACCCTGTCTGGATCGATCAATGGCCCTTGCCCCGTCATAAACTTTCAGCGGCCACACAGTTAGTGCAGGAACAGTTAGATGCTGGCCACATTGAACCATCTACCTCCCCTTGGAACACTCCCATCTTTGTTATACAAAAGAAAGGGGGTAAATGGAGACTTCTTCAAGATCTCAGAGAAATCAATAAGACCATGGTTCCCATGGGGGCGCTCCAACCAGGGCTGCCGTCCCCCGTTGCAATACCTACAGGATATCACAAGATAGTCATAGATCTAAAAGACTGTTTTTTCTGTATCCCTTTACATCCGGAGGACAGAAAGCGTTTCGCCTTTAGCCTCCCGGTTGTTAACTGCATAGGACCCTCCCCAAGATTTCAATGGAAGGTTTTGCCTCAGGGCATGGCAAACAGTCCTACCCTTTGTCAAAAATTTGTTGCCCAGGCCATTGATCCGTTTCGCCTTACACATCCCGACCTATACATTGTTCATTATATGGATGATATTCTCCTGGCAGGCTCTGATATTGCCATCTTGCGTGATACCAGCCATAAATTAGTTGATGCCCTTCAAGATCTAGGACTACAGATCTCCCCAGAAAAGATTCAATTACAGCCCCCTTTCCTCTTCCTAGGCTTCGAGTTACACCCCACTAAGGTCCTTTCACAAAAGGTTAAATTAAGGAAAGACTCTTTACAGACCCTCAATGATTTCCAACGCCTGTTAGGTGATATCAACTGGCTTCGCCCATATCTAAAGTTGACCACCGGAGATTTAAAGCCCCTCTTTGACATTCTCCGAGGAGATCCTGATCCCTCTTCTCCACGCACCCTGACGCCTGAGACAGCCTCGGCCTTAAACTTAGTTGAAAAAGCCATTTTAAATCAAAACATCTCATACTATTCCCCTGCCTGTGCCCTGTGGCTACTAATTCTTCCCACAACATTCACGCCTACGGGTGTCCTGTGGCAAAACAAACCCCTATATTGGCTTCATTTGCCAGCTACTCCTTCTAAGATACTCCCTGTCTACCCTTCTCTTATCGCACAAATACTTAAAATGGGGCGCGAAAGCTCCCTAAAGCTTTTTAACAAAGACCCTGACATCATTGTTGTGCCCTATGAAGCAGCTCAGGTCAAATGGCTACTACAAACATCAGATAAATGGGCTGTCAATTGTATTTCATTTCAAGGAAAGATAGATAATCATTACCCTGCTGACAAACTCATACAATTCCTTAAAAACCAAGCTGTAGTTTTCCCTTCCCTGACCAAGAGCCGTCCTATTCCACAAGCCCCTTCTGTTTTCACAGATGGCTCCTCTTCAAAAATTGCTGCCTTTAGTATTAATGGACAGCTTACTAAGATCAGGACTGACTACTTGTCCGCACAGCTTGTAGAACTTTTTGCAGTTGTTCAAGTCTTTAAGACTCTCCCTAATAGTCCTTTTAATTTGTTCACCGATAGTGCTTATATAAGTCAATCAGTTCCCCTTCTGGAGACCGTCCCTTTTATTCGACCCTCCACTAATGCCTCCCCCTTATTCTCAGAACTCCAAAACCTCATCCTCGCCAGATCTCATCCCTTTTTTATAGGGCACATCCGTGCTCACTCAGGTCTCCCCGGCCCCCTAAGTACTGGCAATGATCTTGTTGATAGAGCCTCTCGAGAAGTTTCCAACCTTGTTATGGCTATATCTTCTACTGACCCCATTCAACAAGCTCAACAGGCTCATCAGATACACCACCTAAATGCCCGGACTCTTCGCCTTTTATTCTCCATTACTAGGGAACAGGCACGCCAAATAGTGCGCCAATGTCAGGGGTGTCTTACTCTACTACCTGAACCCCATCTTGGCGTCAATCCTCGCGGCCTTACTCCTGGAGAACTGTGGCAAATGGATGTTACTCATTTCAGCCCTTTTGGTAAACTGAAATATATACATGTTTCTATAGATACCTTCAGTGGCTTTCTCTGTGCAACCCTACAGTCTGGAGAAGCCACCAAACATGTTATCAGTCACATGATTTCATGCCTTGCCTTTCTACCATTACCTAAAACTCTCAAGACTGATAACGGCCCAGGCTACACCAGTACTTCCTTTAAACAATTTTGTGCTCAACTAAATATCAAACATATTACAGGTATTCCGTACAACCCCCAGGGCCAGGGCATTGTTAAAAGAGCACACCAGACTCTGAAGAATATGCTTACAAAACTTCAACACTCCAAAGGTATCCTATACCCCCCACACAACAATAATAAGACCTTGCTAAATCATGCCCTTTTTGTCCTTAATTTTCTGACACTCGACAATGATGGAAAGTCTGCAGCCGACCGATTTTGGCACCCTACTACTGCAGACTCTTATGCACAAGCCCTGTGGAAAGATCCTCTGACATCAAAATGGAATGGTCCTGACCCCGTCCTTATCTGGGGAAAGGGACACGCTTGCATCTATGACAATCAGGCTCAAAACGCCCGGTGGTTACCTGACCGACTACTAAAACTCTATAACCCGCCCAGGGATCCTCAACCCTGAGACCGCCCTTCTTCTTTGCTCTCTTCTAGGTAGCTGCATAAACTCCAGAAATGCATTGTCGAGGATGGTCGCCGGCCACCATCCTCCTCGCGGCGGTCCTACTCCTCCTTTTGGTCCTCGCCACCCTCTGCACCAGCTCTGACATCCCCCTCACTCATAGGCTAGGCTTATTGTTCTTCTTACTTTTCTTCCTTGGGGCATGTATACTTTGTACCTGTTATTGACCTAGTTTTATCTGTCCATTTGACAACATGATTTTGCTCCTCCCTTTCATCCTCCTGCCCTTGGGCATGTCCCATCAGATCTTCAATTATACCTGACAGATTATTAATGAGGCGGGGGATGTTGCCTTTTCAGCCTCCTCACTAGCAGCCACTACCCCCTGGCCCAACCTCACGGTTGACCTTTGTAGGCTGGCTGCCGGAGCATCCTCAGACTGGGGGCTCCCAGACACATACCTTCCTCTCTCTGAAGCGCCTCAAGACCCTAAAGCTGACAATCGAGCCTACTCAGGGATGGGATGTGACTCGGGCCAAGCACGAACCGCCCTTAGAGACATCGACTTCTATGTTTGTCCAGGTGGACACCGAGACAGGAGCGTTAATTATAAATGTGGTTACAGGGAATCCTTTTTCTGTGCCTCTTGGGGCTGTGAGACCACGGGTGATGCATATTGGCACCCTAGCTCCTCTTGGGACTTTCTTGTTGTAAAGAAGGGCGAGAAAGACAAAGGCCCCAAATGGTGGGGAACCTCAGTCCACCCAGCGTGCAACAAAGGAAATCAGACGACCAAAGGTTGGTGCACCCCTCTTCTTATAACATTTACTAACAAAGGTAAACAAGCTCCCCTCGAAGGGTGGCTCAGGGGCCATGAATGGGGTCTCCAACTCAACTTAAGATCATGGTATCCAGGCCTTACGTTCAAAATTAGGCTTACCAAAAAAGTGCCCAATACAGAGAAAAAAATTATTTTGGGACAAAATTTGGCCCTATATCCCGCGCCTCCCCAGCCTAGTCATAAAAACAGGAAGACCTTAACACCCACACCTTCCGCCCCCTCCTATACAGCTCTCAGTCCTACTGTGTCCTTCCAAGCCACCTTGCCCCCTGCTGGGCCCTCTATGGGTAGCACCCTTGTGTCCCTCGCCAATGCTACCGCCCAGTCCCTTGCCAACTCCTCCTACGAGACATGTTGGATTTGCTTTTCCCCCGTCCCGCCTTTTTATAAAGGAATTGCTGTAAACACAACAGACATTATTTCTACCAACCAGTCTGGACTTACACGCTGGATAAACTTCCCTCAGTCTTCAGCCTCCCCCGGTCAAACACTGTCCCAATTATCAGGAATTGGAACCTACATTCATGGAGCCAACTTGCTCCTCCCCCCTGAACTTACGCCCATTTGTAACTCGTCCCTAATTCCTGATACCTCCCACCAGTTTATGGTTGCTCCTAATGGTACTTATTTTGCTTGCTCGTTTGGGATAACGCCCACTGTCGTCCCTCTGCTATTAACAAAAAATCATAAATATTGCGTTGTAGTTATGCTAGTACCTCGAATTTCTATTCGTCCCCCCACAGATTTACTTCCTTTTTCTGGCTCCCCGCGCACAAAGAGAGAACCTGTGACGGCGATCACCCTTGCTGTCCTTCTTGGCCTAGGGGTCACTGGCGCAGAAACCGGCATTGCCTCTATAGTCAACACTAGGCAACAGTTGTTCACCCTTAGCCTCGCTATAGATAAAGATATTCAAGCATTACAAGAGGGCCTCAACAATCTTAAAAAATCCCTTGTATCTCTCTCTGAAGTAGTATTACAAAACCGACGTGGCCTCGATCTCCTCTTTCTCAAAGACGGGGGATTATGTGCTGCATTAAAAGAAAAATGTTGCTTTTATAAAGATAGAACGGGCCTTGTTCAGGATAGCATAGATAAAGTCAGAAAAAGCCTAGAGGCCAGGCAGAAACAGAGAGAAAAAGATGAAGCCTGGTATAAAAATTGGTTTTCCACCTCCCCACTCTTTTCAACACTGCTCCCTAGTCTATTAGGACCTTTCATAGGCTTGCTCTTATTACTCACTTTTGGCCCCTGGGCATTCAGGAGAATAACAGATCTAATTAAAAGACAGGTTGACTCGGCGCTATCCAAAGGACCTACGGTCTACTACCAACAACTCAAAATGACAGAGCCTTCAGGGGAAGGCAGCACGGCTCTAAATTTCACCACTTTAGTCCAGGAAGGACCTCGACCTTGGTACAGCAGGTTTGGTTGGTGGTAAATACCCCTCTCCCTATGAGGACGACAAAGGACAGAAAAATGTCTACCTCCACCTTTGATAGACCAAGGGAAAGTATGGGCATCGAGATGGGTGCAGACGCAAAGCTACTGCAAGGGAAGACCCACTAGAGGGTCCCCTCTGTCCTTCCCTGAGAACATACCTGGTTTGCATAGAGGTTGGTATCCAAATCACAATCTAAAATCGGCTCTGCCTCTCCTCCCCCAAAAGATACCAAGAGCCAACAATAGATGGGCGTATATAGCCCACGGGAGGAACCAGGTCAATGTTCCCCCACTCGGTTAAAGCTCACCCCCAAGACGCAGAGGCTGGTAGTCAAAGACGGTAAAAATCCCTCAGGGCTGGGACCAACCTAAGACAGGGCATGATTGCATGACTTTCATGTGCCGATGACGGGTAAGGCCCAGACCGGTGAGGGGTCACCTAAGACAGGCACAGTCTATCTGCGCTTAAATAAATAAGGAAGGGGGAGATGTCAGGAACCATCTTAAGACTAAAGGACCGCCATTATAAATTACCAGGAAGGTCACGTAGCCAGAAAGACCTTGTTCTCCTTTTTACATTGTTTCCCTTTTCACATTTTTGCACAAGTCACTCAGCAACGGGAAGCCGCAATAACCGCAGACGTGCTCGACCAATCAGCACATGACCAGTACACCCTTCCCCACAATACCAGCTGAAGACCAATTATATTGTGACAAGTCCCTTTTGCCTGCCCCCCTTTGTTTTTGCTGTATAAATATAGCTGCTTTGCAAAATAAAATTTGAGGCTTGATCAGAATACTGTCTTGCCTCCACTCTTTTCTCTCGTCCGTGTTACCCCTCTTTTCTTTAGGTTGGGTTCTCCTCGGTTCTCCCACCAAATAACCGGTCCCGCGGGCGGGACAGAAAACACAATATTTCTTTAGTGCTTAACTATGTGCTCTGAACTAGCCTAAGAACTTTATATGTATGATCTGCTTTAATCCTCAGGAAAACTTTTGACATGAGTACTACTACTATCCCGATTTTACAGAATCCAAAACCCAGGCATAGAGAGATCAGGTGACTTCCCATCACAGTAAGTGGAGGAGCCACTGTGCAAACCCAGATGGTCTGACTGCAGTGCCTCTCATATGCCTTTGAAAAAAAAGCGGGGAAAAGTAAGGCGCCTAGGTAAAAAGAGCACTGCAGGAGTAGAAGGGAGAGGTCAGGGCTGGAGCTGTAATCAGTGGTATCTCATCATCATGTGACTCCTTGCTTAGTGTACCTGTGTCGGTGAGTGTGGGAGAAAAGGGTTCCCACTGGTGCATTATAACAAGCAAGAGTGTAGCCACATCTCAGCACAAGATTACAATTTGCTCTGAGGCTAAGCACCCTGTGCAGCCCACTCTCTATGGTCCAGTGAAGTCCGTGTCCTAGCCCCATCCTCCGGGCCAGCTTCCTGGAGTCCATGTAAGCAGCATTCTTTCAAGATGACCTCTAGCATACCAGGTCTCCAGAAGGCAACACAAGAGCCTGGAGGTGCTGGAGCTGAGGTTGGAAATAGCCACAGAAGGAAGGTTATCAGACATCCTTATGAAAAGGGGACTTCTGCCCACTTCTTCCACTTCAACACTCCTTTTTCCCGTCACCTGTCTTCGAAGCCCATCCGGGTGTGAGTCCCTGGAACTGCTCACAAGGGCCTGAGTGTGATGATAATTAAAGGGTTTCCAAAACAAGCCTCTTACATTCAGGCTTCCCAAATGCCCGGCCAGCATCCAGGCTACATTTCCAGAAAAATAGCAACCTCATTTGATAAAACACTTTCAGTATTGACACCTCCCTGGCTCAGAGAAAGTGGGTGGATGTGTGCTGGAGGTCAGGTGGAGGTTGGAAAGGAAAAAAGGCAATTTTTAAAGTTTAGCTGAAATGTCAGGAACATGAAGCAGCCCATGTTTACACAGAGCTTTCCAAACCCAAGAGCCGCTTCCAAATAGCTTTAAAAAAATGGCTACATCAACTTGTCCAATGAAATTGCTTTTTAGCTTAACAGGAATAGTACCAGGCTGTTCTCATTCTCCTTGTCTCCTTAGGCTTAATCTCCTAATATAATTTATACTCTTGCTGGTGCTGATTGTTTTATTTTTTTATTTATATTTTATTCCTATATTATAAGCTGCCTCGAATCCACTGTGGACTAGGAGAAAGCAATAGATAAGAGACAAATAGTGTACAGTCTTGACATTCCTAGGTATTAAACTTTCAGATCCATGTAACCAATAAAGGTTATTTACTGTGGATATTAATTGCGAGTTAGGAGTATAAAACACTTTAAAATTTTTATCTCCTTATGTAAAAAGTAAAAAAGAGAAAGTCTTATAATAACTAGTATACACAATTTTCCAATTTTTATATCCCTAATTGCCTAAATAATAATTTATAGGGAAAGCGGGTGAAATCTTATGTCCTACCTGTATGTGGATGATTTTGCGGCTCTTACCATACAAACTGTGAATAACAGAATGCCAGTTCAATAACTGTGCTACTTCATCTTTCGAATAAGACTTGTCAAAACCACAGAAGGAAATTGGAATAAGACTCAACCTAAATCTATCCACAAACAAAGCTGGAATCTGTCAGTCATCTTCTGGCATGGGGAGGTACAGGCATGTCAGTGCCCACTGCTATTCTCAGATGTCCTTCTAAGTGCAGACAAGCTATAGAATATGAAATCGCCAGCAGTATGGGATTGCAACTTTGGAGAAATAAAAATGATTAGGTTTTCTAAATCACTGACATGAGCCAAAATCCCCACTGAGACTAGCAAACCAAAGATAGAACCAAAGCCTTATCACATTTACAAACAGTCCCTTAAGTGCCTTCTTCCGGAACACTCTCTCACTAACATAAACCTGAATGCAGCAATTATTCAGATCCCCATGTGTAGGCAGCAAATGTTTTTGAGAAGGCTCGTTCTCAAGGAAGCAAAGGAAAAGTGGTATTTTTGACTAGCATTTTCTATCACCAGAAGTCACTGGAACCAACATCTTGGCACTCTAGAGCAAGCAGTGATGACAGATGCTTATAATGCTCACCCTGAGAACTTGCAACCTTGTGGAAGAACAGATCGATCAAATTATGCATTGTTGCAGTATAAAATGTCTTTCATTGCCTTCTAATTTTTTGAAGATTGACACTCCATGTAGTACACGGTAGGTGGCAACACTGAGCCACGAGACTGTCCCATTTGCTAGTCTTGCTGAATAATGAACCTCACTCTAAATATTAGGTTTCTATTAAAATAATGACAGCAGGCACGAAGTAATTAAAAATACATGCCTGAAAATTTTTGAAATTAAATGCACAACCAAATATACTTCCTGGCATATTATCATTTCCCACCTACTCGCTCCCAATCATTGGGCCAATCCAATTTATTCCTGGAGATGACCAAATTGTGCCTCTCTTCTCTCATTCTCCCTTGTGACATTTATAAAAATAATGTTCAACTTTAATGCATCTGCAATTCAGGAGACAGTGTGACAAGAACAATAAACACATTCTGTGTGCAGAAAAACAGAGAAAATGAGTTCTGAGATTGCCTTTGCCAACCCCAGGTGTGGGCTTTCTTCCTTAAGACTCAAGAGAGGCCAGAATGTAACAGCTGTCAGAAAACAGCCATGGCCTGCGCCAGAAATACCCTTGCTGTGAAGCTCTAATTGCCAAGAGATAAGAACTCATAACTCAAACAGACACTTGTGGCTCAGGCTCAGACACAGCAGGCAGGAAGAACAGAACATGTGCTCCGAAGTCAGACAGACCTGTGTTCTGACTCTTACCAGCTACATGACCTTGAGCAAGGTGATTTCCTCCCCCGATCCTCAGTTCCCTCATCTGGAAGGACTAACAGCAAGTTAATGGGCACTGTACCAAGTGCCCACTGCAGGACTGGACTTGGTTCAGGGGCACAAGACACCTGAGTCATTATTATTAACAATCTCTAAAAGATACAGTAAAATGAACTTGGTGTCCCATGGTGGTCAAGCTCTCTGGACGAAAGACAGTTTGTGCCCTTGAAAGGACCTGTTTTCTATGACAACACTACAAGAATCAGGCACATAAATATTTTGGCTGTTTTTGCCTTATTCATTTGTTCAAATAAGTATTTGCTGAGGGTTTAGAGTGTGCCAGGACTATGCCAAGCACTAAGGACAATATGGCCTTGGCCTCATGAGACTTCTAATGGAGAAGACAAGTTTTCAAAGTAATCTCATGAGTAGACGTAAATGTACATCTGTAATAAGTACTACAAAGGAGAGGTACATGGCCATCTGCAACATTGTCACCCAAAATGAGTTAATTGGCCCAGTCTGAGGGGCCACAGGAGCTTAATAAGACAAAGAAGAAAGCCGAAGAAGACCTTTTCTCCACACCATCAGTGGGCCTTACATAAGAAATTTAACTTAAAGGAACAAATTAGGAAGCACTTAGATTCCTCTTAACAACTAGGCTGTTTTTCTTATCTGGCAGTAAAATATGAAAAACCTACTCTGTTCCTTTTTTGTTTTGGCTGCCAGGAAGCTCCAAGTCAAATGTGAAGCTTGGCAATAATACAGACCCTTAAAGCATGCATATTTATATTCTCCCCGTTCCTCCTTGGTTTGTCTTCTTCCTCTCATATTTTCCCCAGTCCCGATTTCAAATTCCTATTTCTATTTTATCATTGCATCTACTATTCACAGATCTTCAATGGAAGGAAGCAGGATACAAATAGAGACTTATTAATACTCTTTCTAAGGCTAAAGGGCTGAGCTGGAAAGAATTAACAGACTGTCCTTTGTGTCCCTGCCTGGAGTGTTTCCCCAGAAGCAGAGAAAGACACGTGGCTTGGTCCAATTTTATACAAGCAGTGCATTCCGTGTGATTTGTGTGATCTAGCACGGTTGTGCTTTTCCCCAGAGCCACTTTATCACGTTATATTTCTACCCTAACAAGCAGCTTTCCTTTTGCTCATTTTTCTCTGAAATATTCACTGACCTATATTAATAGTGAACCTACATTCTGGATATTCCAGGATAGGTGCTCCCTCTCTATCCTTTCTTTCCCCCCAATTTTCTCTGTTTAATAAAAGCAACTTATTAAATATATAACTGACATTTTCCTTTTTTTACCTCTGAAAGGCATTACACACACACACACACACACACACACACACACACACACACCTTTCATCAGACTATACATCACAATTTTTACATCAAAAAACAGTCGCTCTCCTCTTATAATGAATTAATGTTCACATGTTGAAGGTTGGAAACAGAATAGAGGAGAAGAAAATGTGGGAGACACTGTTACCTTTTCTTCAATCTGTAGTTTATTTCCACCTAATTTTTTAAAAATAGGATGTTTTAAGAGTAAAAGGTCCATTTCTTGTATAAAATTCTGTTCCTCTTGCTGGGAAGATGAAATCTTTGTAAATAATAATTAGACATAATTCCAAGAAGTGCAACTGTGGCTCTTCTCCTTATTTTGTTCTGGTCCCCTTTATATGATGAAAACAGAATGGTCTCCCCCAGGGGGGGAAAAAAAAACATAAACCCAATTTTGGACAGTTTTAGGCAGAATCTCCCTAAGAATGGAGCAAATACCTGAGGGTGCCTGAGACAGCAATGTGGCAAGAACATTTGAAAAAAGATAAATACTATAAGTAATAATTATACATAATGTAGATAAGAGCTACAAAGGTTAATAAAAAAATGAATATAAAATTATTTTTTAAAATTCACTTATTGAGGTTTTTTTTAAAGTGGATCAATTTTTAGAAAATGCTACATGGCTATTGCAAAAATGCAGAGTTGGAAGGAAGGCCTCGAGTTTGGAATGTCTAAAGTTTAGGGAACACTACACAGGGGAGTCACAAAATCTAGATGTAAAACCTTGCAATACAGTCTAAAAGTCGTTACATCATGTGTCCATACCCATAGACTGTACAACACCAACAGTGAACCCTAACGTAAACTATGGGCTTTGGGCGTTTATGATGTGTCAGTGTAGGTTCATCGATTGTAACAAATATACTGCTCTGGTGGGAGACGTTGATAATGGAGGAGGCTGTGCATCTACGGGGGCAGAGTCACTTGGGAAATCTCCATACCATCTGCTCGGTTTTGATGTGAACCTAAAACTGCTCTAAAAATATGTATTAAAAACAAAGACATTCTCATAAAACAGCTCGTTCAAGGCCACTATTTTTTCCTTTTTTCTCCCTTCATGTTTCCCCCGCCAGATAGCTTGGCAACACATAGGCCTATGTCACTCTTAACCCTCTGGGCCTTACGTTTACCATAAGCCAGAGGATTCCTGGTTTGCTGCAAAGATTATGTAACAGGAAAGGCTACCCTGGCAGATAAGATGTGTGTGGAGTGAAAGGGCTAGCAATTTCCCTGAGCTGCAGGGCAGAGGTACCTGACCAGGGTGAAATGACAAAGACCCAGACTGACATCCAGAATCTGATGAGACCCAATATCACAACAGGGAGTGAGTCAGAAACCCAGGATATCCGACGGTAGTGCCAGATTTGCCAAACCAAAGCCAGGGCCACTGGGGGCTAAGATAAGGAGGGTAGAAAAAGACAACCATTCAGTCTGTGGGGGTCTGTCTTCTCCTTCATAATCAGTCAAGACCTTAAAATTACTCAACACTCGTCTCCTCTGTTGGGATAAAACTTCCAAGAGGAGAAGGATCACTTGTGTCTTCTTCTCAGCCCTATATCTCTAGGTTCTAGCACAGTGCCTAGTACCTACCTAGTAGGCACTTTGAAAAAACAGAACTGGGCTACTTTTGAGAAAGGGAAAAGAAGCAACTTATCCTTTCTTTTGTGCCCTCTGGTGGCTAGCAGGTGCTTCATGCCAGTAGATCCTTAGGAAATGGTTCTTTAAAAAGCAATTAAACTGCCTGACGTTAACAGTGAGCTCTTTTTCAAATATAATTATCATTAAAAAAAAAAAAAAAGCAAATGAATCCAGCAAACATAGTGCCTTTGCTTTTTCGCTTCCCATAGGCAAGTCCAGGGTGGCAAAAGAAGCTGGAGGAGTGCTTGAAACCAAAAATAAAAGCTGGCTGTGGCTTCCCAGGTCTCTAAAGTCATTTCATCCATCCCCAAGAAGAGAGTTTAAGTATGAGTTTAGCACCAATACCCAGGTGCCCTCACTCTCTAGAAAAATAATGGGATGAGGAAGTGACAAGCCTTTCTCCAACTCAACCATAGCACCTGCCTCCAAGAAATAACTACATTCAGGAGAAGAAAAGTATTAGAGGCAAATCCAAGTGAGTGCCCTGCCTGGCTGGGTGGGACCACAAGCCTCTGGGGTCATCAGCTGCCCTTTAGAAATGAGTGCCCCAAGGTATTGAGATGATAGGGTGCCATTCCCGAGGGTCTCCTTACCCAGGTGGATCAAATGTTGATGACCAAACAGAGGCTCCATAATCTCAGAGCTGGAAGCAATCTTCAAAACCACAAACTGAGGGCCTATCCCTTTGAAACATCTCTGCAGAATGGTTTCCCAGCTTGGACATCCTTAATGATGAGCGACTCACTACTTCTCAAGGAAACCAACTCCATCTTTCGGCAACTGTTTAAAGTCTGGATCTCTATTGTTTTGCTCAGAAAAAGAAAATGGTTTCCCAGGCACTTGTGAACAACCTAGCCCATGGTGAGGGGTACTACAGTAGACTATGATTCAGTTTCCCCTTCCACCAATCTGGGAAACTTTTAAATTAGAACCACTGACTTACAGAATCTCTAACACTAGAAGCAATGGCAATAATAGCTATCGTTTACAAAACACTACAACCCTAACATATGCTAAGATATTATCTCATTTAATACATTTAATGCTCATACTTTCCTTGGAGCAAGATATTATTTATGAACATATTTACCTGAGGAAATGAAGCCTCAGAGAGTTAATCTCATTGGCCTAAGGTCACACAGTGAAGAGGCAGGTGGGCCAGGAATTAAACCCAAGGTTTTGTATTTGCTTTGTTTTGTTAAGCATTAGAACCTTTTAAAAGCATAGAATCTTATTGTCAAAACCCAATACATAAAATAAGCAGTACTGTGTGAAGACCCCTAAGGCAGTGTAGATATTCTAATCATAATGAATAAACACATCTTGAATTCCTCTACTAAAAGTATCTCTCTCAAAGGGAGTTTTGCTGCTTTGTTCACTGCTATGCCCAGTGCTTAGAATAGCACCTGGGACACAGAAGACACTCCACAAATATTGCTGACTGAATTAATCCAACATTCACAAAGTGTTTACTATGTTCCAGGCACTGTTCTAAGGACTTTACAGGTATTAGCATGATTAGCCTCACAACAGATTCTATTAGCCCCATTTTACAGACAGGAAAATGAGGCACAGAGAGATCAAGTAGGTTTCCCAAAGTCACTCATAGCAAGTAAGCAGCAGAAATGGAATTCTAACTGGGGTCAGACTTGTGTCTTATTAACCATATCAAATCACTCTATTCTCTTAGCTTATTTATAACAGGAGAAAGTCCTGAGGCCTGTAGAAGAGAGACTATTTGCCACAGAAATACTTAATGGCGGGGACTTCGATCTTCCGGGGTGGGCTTTCGCTATCCTGTACCCCTGATGTGTTCCCTTTGTAGTTCTCCTAATCCCACCATGACAAAGACATGAGAGTTGCCATTTCAGATGAAGAAACTGCTCCGAATTCTCAGGAATGCTGCTATTCAGAGAGAAACTCAGTAACCAGCATCCACTCCAACTTAGCTAGTGGTTGGGAGCTAAACCTGCTTTTCTCAACCTCACTGAGTATGCACCTGGCTGGGCCTCACGCAGTTATCACAAAACATCAGGGGAAGAGGAAGAGAAGGCACAGGGCAAAGGAAAGCCAAAAGTGGCAAGAACGAAGAGTAAGCCGAGCTCTCATGGCTATTTCACAGCACTTTCATCCCCGGCCCACAGGTGAAAAATGACTTGCAGTGTCCACTATAAACTGGTGTCTTCTGGGCTTTGCCGCTCTGCAATCGAAATCCGATCTGAGCAAAACGATTTCTCCACTTAGGCTTTCTTCTTGCCTCTTCTAGAGATGTTAGAAAACTCTCTTTTAAAACAGTAGATAAGCCACAAATGCCATTCAGAACTTCATGAGATTCTCACTTCAAAAAAAGTACCATAATAATAAACAGCACTGCGAACACCCTGGGTCAAGTTCAATGATTCAGAATAATTGTTTTAGATGTCCATTTCAAATGTAAAACCCACCTTTTGAATTTGCTGTAAACTTTCTGAACTGGCTTCCAAGACTGACTTAAAACCTAAAGCAGCGCTGTCTGATGAAGCATAATGTGAGTTACATTTAAACTTTTCCGTAGCCACACTAAAAAGGGTAAAAAGAAACCAATGAAATTAACTTTAATAAGGTACTTTAACTCGATATTATCATTTTCAACATGTTATCAGTATGTTATTCTTGATACATTTTACATTCTTTTTTTTAAACTATTAATTCTTCTAAATCTATTATGTATTTTAAATTCACAGCACATCTCAAACCACACTAACCGAATTTCCAGTGCTCAAAAGACACATGTGGCTAGTGGCTTTTAGGACAGCACAAACCTCAAGCTTTCAAGTCCCAATCATACATGCCTGGCACAATTTCTCCCTTCACTTAATACAGGAAAGCATGCAGAGAGAGAGACCAGAGCTTGGAATCAGAGGCTTTTTAACAGCAAAGAAATTGCTGTCAGACAAAGCACAGGTTCTTGCTCCTTATTTTACAACATTAAATCCTATCAGACTCAACCACGGACTTAACAGATAAATGTTGAGAGGTGGTAACTCTGATTAAATCATTAGGGAAAGGAGTGGGACAGGGAAGAAACAATTGTTATAATGAAAAAAACAATTGTTATAATGAAAAAATAGGAATGATAATCCCTTACATCTACGGAGCTCACACAGAAGCGCTCATAGTCACCATCTCCTCAGATGGCTGTGCCTGATAACCCTGGCACTCAGAGAGCCAAGTGAGCAGGAGGTCACCCAGGTTGACAGAGGTAGTACCATGGCTTGGCTGCAGTGCCCTGGGTTCTACCCTAAGTTCTCTAACCGAACCTCAAAGCAGAACTGCCTGGAGACACTTATTTAAACACAGACTACCAGACCCAGACGAGGTATACTGGAGCAGTTTGGGGGAGGGAAGAAAGGCAAGACCCCAGGATCTGCACTTTTAAGACTTTTCCCAAGTGATGTTGCTTCTGATGTTGCCTCACTTTGGGAATGACTGCACCAAACCACCTTGCAAGTATTTAAATGACTCTCCTTAAAAAAAAAAAAAAAAAATCAAATGTGCAAAAAACCACAAAACAAGGTGTTACTCTCCATCCAGCAGATTTCTTTCACAGAATTGAACTGTTAGAGTGATTCTCCTTACTTATGCTGAGGCATGGTTAAAACAGAAGGAAGGAAGGAAGGAAGGAAGGAAGGAAGGAAGGAAGGAAGGAAGGAAGGAAGGAAGGAAGGAAGGAAGGACATAAGCCTGATAGAAGGGGAGTGACTTTATCAGCTAGATAAACGGAAGCTCCATAAGGTTTCTAAGCAGGGACAGGAGAATCTTATATTCTCTGGAAGTAAGGGGTTGCAAAGTGACATGGGGTGGGAGTGGAAATTAGGAGGCCCTTCAGACAGTAGATCTGAAGGGAAGAAGCCACAGTACCTGAATGCAGCAAAGACCACGTTAAAAGGTAGTTTCAGAAGAAACGGGGATCTGGGCCTAGGAACAGGCTAGACCATGGCCTCAGTAGGGACTTGATCAAGAACAAAAGTCCTACAAAGTCTCCTAGTTTCACTTTGGCCTTGAGGACATCATAGCTTTGCTTTCTTATTTAGGTCACTGGTGCTTTGGGTTTCATTTTTCTTTTATTGTTGTTTTTGTTTTGTTTTGTTTTTTTTATTTTAATTTTTCAGGTGAGACAACCCTTGGTTGACCTCACAGATTGCAAGGACCTTGTCAGCTTACAATCCCTTATTTTTTAACTTTTTACACCTACAGCACCTGGTCTTCCTAGGTGGTCTCCCTTCCAAGTACTAACCAGGCCCGACCTCGCTTAGCATCCGAGACCAGACAGGATCAAGTTTGTTCAGGATAGCATGGCCATAGACAGATTTTGTTTTTAAGGGAAAAATTATTATCGGCCTCACAATCCCAGTCTGCTCATGACCAAGCAACAGACAGGAACCAGCCAGATGCCCACCACTGTGGTTTTCTCAGTCTCCTCCTTCAGGGTAAGCCAGAGGCTCCACCAACCACAGAGCTCCTGACTTTCCTGAGTCCTCCTCAAGGGGGCAGCAGGAACTGCCTGTGGCACCACCCACGCTCTTCCCTGTCAGGGCACCTCTAGGCTCCATCTCATAGTCCTCGTCCTGCTAGAAACCCAAAGGCAGGCAAAGTCAGCCAGGGGAGCTGGCACCCTGTGTCCTGTCAGCCCAAAGCTGAGGCCTCTGAGTTTTCTCTTCGTGCCTTCTCCCAAACCGCCTAGTCCCTTGATAACCAGCCCTAAAGAGGCCTGGGTACCCCCAGCTGCCAGAGCCCCAACCCTGAGATCCCCCACTTAAAGGATGAAACTCTCCTTCCTCACCTCATATCACAATGCAGGATTACATCAACCTTAAAGTGAGGGAGAATAGGAACTTTGAAATTAGATACTGAATATTTTTAGGGTTTGGGAATCACTGGAATTTTTGTTTGCTTGTGTTGATATTTTTGATGGGTTCAAAGAATTTCACTTCGAGTGTCTCATAAGAGGTTCACAGAACCAGGATACACAGAGGGTGCCACAAATCTGCCCACAAAGCCCGACTTCTGTGCCTAATTAGACTGGCAAATCAGGGTATTTGAAGGCAAATCAGGTGTTGAAGTGAAATTTCTGTAGAAACAGCAAAGCGCACTCATTACTGACAGGTCCCAACTTGCTGTGAGTCTTAATGAGCATTCTGCTAGACTTGGGCTCTGGCCACACCCACCCACCACAGAGAGAAGACCTGGGGGGCGGGGGGAAACATTCCCTCACCACCTGTCTGCTGAAAGTATTTTCCTCTCTACTGATCAAAGCGGAGGAAGAAGGAGTCATTCTCAAGTTAAAAAAACCCCCATCCCCGCTGAGGAATTCGGAGGCCCCTAATCCCTGGGTGAAAGGGTAGAGTGATTGGGTTATCTGGGCTGATGGTTCCAAGATGCAGTTACCGCAGCATCAGCAAGCTCCTCCCTGGAGCTAGAAAAGAATACGGACACCTGGGTCCCATGGGACCTGGGGAGCTGCAGCATTTGTAAGGCTCTGTGGTGACTACTGAATAGGCTACTATTTTCTCAACTAGCGGGTTGTGAAAACACATCCAAATGTATCGGAATGTCCTGTACTGCCTCACCTTCGATTTCCCTCACACCAGGAAGGTGACAAGTCATAATAATGAGGAATAAAAGAGGGCAGACAAGACAGTATCTGCACAAATGCGTGTGTTCACACATTCATACGTGTATCACACATAGGTACAGATGGCTGGGTGAGCTGTGACGGAAGATTAAGGAGGGATACACATACATACCAATCTCTCCGGCAAGTTCATAGGAGCTGGAGAATATTGCGGGGGGTGGGGGGAACCACAGGAACTTAAAATGAGAAGATACTTTCTCATATCAGACATGGGTGGAAATGTTTTAGGACTTGATCATAAGCTCCAGGATTCCCTCTCAACAAAGCCCTTCCCCAACTCCCATTCCCCAGGGACATCCTCAACACAGAGCATAGCAAGCCCAGTGGGTGACACATCCACACAGATGCCTACCCTCCAGCTCATTAGTATCATCTGTAGGGCAAGAAGCAGGATGTTCAAGCCCTTGTGACCTGAGTCTTTCTTCCTCTGCTTCCCCTTCATGTATTTCCTCCCAGCCAATCCAAACCCCTTGTCATTCCCACACTCTGGGTTGCTCACCTTCATGCCTTGCTTATATTGGCTCCTCTTCCCAGAAAGTCCCCTGACTACTCCTTTCTTTACTCTCTCCCCATCTCTACTTAGCAAGCCTTGTTTGTCCATCCACTTTAGGATGGACGAACCCCTCAGCTCCTGTGTGCTACCCTCCCACTGGCCACAGCACAAAAGCCATGCCTTCCTCCCAGGCCTCATCTCCCTTGCAGGTGGGAAGGGGTGGGTGGGGATCCTGCTCACCTCCCAGGCCTCGAGTAGAATCCACGTGATGCTCAGCAGCTGAAATGCATTTATAAGGTTGGCTCATTGTCCCTTAAACCAGGAGTTCTCAGATTTCAATGTGAATAAGATCAACTAGGTGGGGAGTGGGGGCTGTGTGCTTGTCAGAAATGCCCGACTTCAGAGGTTCTGGTTCAGTAAATATGGCAAGGGGTCTGAAACCTACATTTTTAGCAAGCACCCCATCAAACACATATCAATTTCTTGCAGATGGTCTGTGGAAAATATTTTTAGAAATATCGCTAAGCAGATAACTTACGATAAATCCAAAGCATTCATTTATTCCAATGTCTGAATGCCTACTATAAGCCTATGCTAGGCATTTAGAGGAATAAAGAGGGGAATTAAGGATCAGATTGTTCCCCGAGAGCATAGCATGGGAGTTAAAAGACATGAATATAAATCACCCAAGTCAACCAAAGTATAAAAAAGAAAACAGCAAGGTCTGTTAGAGTACAGAAATCATGAGCCACAGAAATTCAGAGGAGGAAAAGAAACTAAACTGGAGATAGGAGGATAGAGGGGAAGTAAGACACATAACAGCCAAGACAAGGTTTTAAGAAAGAGACTCGTTAAGAAAGTAAAACTCTACAGAGTGAGGACAATTAAGCCTGACAGGAGCCTTTGCACTTGGTGGGTTGAAATCCAAGCAGATCTCAAACAGCAAATGGAAAGAGAGAGGGAAGAAAAGAGGGCCACAGTAAAGGGAGGGAGAGCAGAGAACTGAGAACGATTTTCCAGGAGCTGAGAAGGGTTTTCCCTTTTGCTATAAACCATGGCCTAGAATCTGTGAGATGAGAAAATAGAGAACTAATGGGCATGGACATGACTACCATTACAGGTGATATCTCAGGTGAAAACGGAGTAGCACTCAAAAGAATGGAAGAACTCCCATCCCAAAATGATGGGAAGAGATGCCCACTCTGGAGAAGGTTCCAGGGATCTATTTCCTCCTGGTGCAAAGCTGTCCCCTGATGTCCCAGGGAGCTGGACAGAAAGAAATGTGAGGAACAACTCCGGGCTGCCAGGGGATCAAGGAGTCTATAAATATCCACAGGAGAGATTTCTCTACTTTCCTCTCCTTTGGGAAAATCAGATACATTTATTCTGCTAGATACAGAATAAAGTCCCAACTCTTAAGTATGGTCCATGAGGCCCAATCTAGTGCTCAAGTACCTATTCGGCCTCGCCTGCTGTGCTGGCCCCACAGGTAATCGAGCCTCACACACCTTAGCCTCATACACCTATCCTCAACCATACGCCATCACCATTCCCTCAACCCAAGACTTTTGCACCTCCAGCCCAATGCACACAGGGCTACTCCATGTGGAACACCTTCTTCCAAACATCTTTCCCTGACTCACCACCCTTGCTTAGCTCCCAGGCTTTCAAGCCCCAGATCAAATGTCTCCTGCCCACCCCACCCCTCATCCCACCTCTCTGTTCACATTTCCCCAACTACTGCACTACCTCTGTGTTTCCACAGCATGCAGAAAGGATCCTTCTACCTTGGCCTCATCATACAGGACAGAAATCATCTGCTATGTGCCTGCCTCCCCCTCAAAGCAGAGGGCAGAGAACTAGTCTTATTTAGATCCCCAGTATCCTTTTTATTATTATTTTAAATATCATTTATTCAGTGCTTGCTTTATGCCAGGTGCTATGCTAAGAATTTATCTGTATTATCTCATTGAATCGTCATAACTTTATAAAGTTTGTTATCATCGGCCCTATTGCAAAGATAAAAGCAGTCAAAGCTCAGAAGTATTAAGTCACTAGGTCAAGGTCACTTGACTGGAAAGTGGGGTACTGGGACAGGATCCCAGGTTTCGCTTTGCAGTTTTACTTCAGCCTATCCCATGGAATTGATTGCCCCCTGAATCTGTGTTCCTACTGCATTCCATACAAACCCTCATGAGGATACTTGTCACATTACAGTTGTTTATGTATCTGTCCCCACTGGACTGGGGCAACTTGAGGGACCATGATTTACTCAAAGATAGCAGAGATAATATATATACTTAAGCTCAGAATCAATGAAGCTTAAAGAAAATAACTGATCTAGATAGACTTCTAAGTTTTTTCCTCCTGGCCATGTCAAACACGAGCCACCAGTCTATAATGTCCATTAAGGAGAATAAAGACTACCTTCAGAAAGCTCTAAAATGGGGGAGGGGGAAGAATGAGATTTTAAGAACTGCTCTCGGCTTTCAAAAAGGAAGGTAGGCTTAGTGAGCTCATACAGGGGATCTAAAATGACTAGAGCACGGTTAGGAATCCGGTCTTCTAGAAAAGGAGACCATACACAGCCACTTAGAAAGTGGAGTAGAGGGAAGATCACACGCAGAGATCCAGTTATAGAATCATGTTCTTTTCTCTCTTCTCTCCTCTCTTCTCCTCTCCTCTCCTCCCCTCCCCTTCCCTCTCCTTTCTTCTCTTTTTCTCCCCTCTCTTTTCTCCTCTCCCCACCCTCCACAGAAGCAGATGATGACCCTTCAATTATCCCATGTTCACATTAAGACCTTACAATAATCCCATGCTCACAATGCTCACTGTAAGAGTCAAAAGTAGCTCATATTTTAATAACACCTAATTCAGGTCTGTGACAGTGATAAAGGAATACCCTGCCAGTCTTGGATTTTGCAGGAGGTCTGACGCCTCTTCAGGAAGCCTACTCCTGGCTGTGCTCTAATCCACAATCTGTCTACACAGAGCGTCTCACAGCCAGTTTTACTCGGGCACTACCTGCACCTGGATGAGAGATGAGCAACAGTAAGTCACTTTACCTGAGGTCTATGGCAGTTACAAGTTCCACAAGCATCAGCTAGCCCTTTCAACTCATAATCAAAAGCAGTTTAACCAGTCTCTATAAAAGTTACCTACCACTGAAAAACAGAAAGATTCAGCAAAAAATAGCTCAGATGATCCCAAAGGAAGTGGCAGGTTTAAGTGCTACCTTCTTAAATGCTAACTTAGGGTAATGTGAGGTATTATCACCTTGCAGGGTTTAATGATGCATTAGTCATCCTAGCTAAGGAATTGCTTTGATGGGAAGACATAAGGCTGTTAAACAACAAGGAGACCAAAGGTTGGAGACAAGAGTATGTCATTCAAGGAAACCACCGCCCCCCCCCAAAAAAAAAGTGTTCGCTTTACAACTACTTGCAAACTAAATTACATACCGATACATGTCCTTGCTAATTCAAAGAACAAAAAGAAATTTAGGCACAAAGATGTTCTACATATTATTGCTTATGCAGCATTAAAAAAACTAGAAACCACTTGTGTCCAAAAACGAGGGATTAGATAAATAGGGTGCCTCCATATGACAGAACTCCAGCTCCTAAATGGTGGGACCTCATGCTGAAGACCACCCAGGGCCTGTTTAAAGAGATCAATAAAAGCATCCCATGCAGCCTTTAAAAATGTCTCCTGCATGATTTCATATACATGAAATATTCAGAATAGGTAAATCTATAGGAACAGAATGCAGATTGGTTTGTCTCCAGAGGCTGAGGAAATTGGGAGAAACTGCTTAAATGGGTAAGGAATTTGACTTTTGAGTAAGGGAACTGTTTTGGAACTAGATAGAGGTGCTGACTGCACAACATTGTTAATGTGTTAAATGCCACTGAATTGTTCACTTTAAAATGGTTAATTTTATGTTACATAAGCTTCACATAAATTATTATTTAACCCTGTCTCAAAGGAAAACTTCATGTCGTGACACACGTTCACGGGATTTTTTTTAAAGTAAAAAAAGGAAAGAAAGGGTGCCTGTATATATATGATCCCACTTTGTGGTGAGAGATAATGTGCTATATGCTTGAGAAAAGAAAGACTGGCAGTGTATACATGCAAACAGTCACAAAGAGTGGTTGCCTCTAAATGGAGGAATAATTGGTATAATTTTTACTTTATCTCTCTGTGCTTTTCCTCTGTATTTTCCAATTTTCCTGCAATCAAATATGCATTGTTTCCATAATAAGAAAAAAATAACTATTCTGCAAACATCAATTATAATAAATAGAGTTATATATGGAGAGCGTAAGACCTCAATAATATTTATTTTTTATTATTTTTTATTTTTTAGGCGAGGTAACCCTTACTTGACCTCACAGATTGCAAGGACCTTGTCAGTTTACAATCCCTTATTTATTTTTCATGCCTACAAGCATCTGGTCTTCCTAGGTGGTCTCCCATCCAAGGACTAACCAGGCCTGACCCTGCTTAGCTTCCAAGATCAGACATGACTAGGCTTGTTCAGGGTGGTATGGCCCTAGAATCAATAATATTTTTTAAATACCTCCAAAATCTAGAAGGGACTATGCTAAGATCTTAAGTATCCTTATCTTGGGGTGCCAAGATCATGGGTGACATTTTCTTCTTTGCTAATTCCTTAATTACATAGCAGATGTAACCGGAGGAAAAATACTAAAGAGACAAAGAAGCAAAAAGGCTCTCATCCAGAAGTGCAAGCGGTGCCCACTGCAAGAATGGAAGTGTCAAGGTTTGAGGGTGGGGCAAGCCCCTGCCCAAGCCGGAAAGGTCGCATCTTTACACTTGGTGACTGGCCACCAGCCACAGAGCCCTTTCCTGTTTCAGCCTGGCTTCCCTATCACCGCTGTCTGGTTTATTTCCGTTCTCTCTCCACACAGTAGGAACTGATGGAATTATTAAGAAACATGACATCTGGAAAGACCACCTCGTTTGTCCCAGGCTATCTCAAGAAACTGAAGAAAACACATTTGTAAATGTTTAATAAAATTCACAGAGCCAAAGAGATGTGCCTGCATGCTTGGGTTATTTTTCCATGCTCAGCACCCCACAAGGGTGACGTCTGAGCAAGATGCCAAGCCAGTGGTTAAATCGAGTTTGAAAAACTGGACCCAGTGGGGCCATAAATAACAACATCAGGTCTGAATACCCAGGGTGGTAACAGAACAAAGTAATGAACCTGAATTGGCTCAGTGAAACCACAGTGGTACTAAAGCTACCTTGATTAGAAAGGTTCCTGCAACAAAAGGCCCACTCGGTTGAAATCTAATCTGTGTTAATTAATCCCCCCAAGAATGAAAACACTTCTTTATCAGTGTACAGTTCCTGGCTCCAGCTGTCCCATAAAACATGGCTCCTGGGTGGAGGGGGCTGAGGGATCCCCACAGAGACCATGGAGGCCTGCACCTCCATACCTGGCTCACCCCAAGCCAAACCCAGGGGAAGGAGCCCAGGTGACACCAGTGGATTTTCAGAGCTGAAACCTACTTGCCCCCAGGGGACCCACTGGCAACCCAAGGATGAGTAATGGCCCTGGCTTCTATGCACTCCATACCCCAGCCCTCTGTCCTCTCACGAAGGCTGAGCATGGACATGGACGGACACACACAGTCCTCACACTGTCCCATAGCTCCATCAACCAACCATACTCCTTACTGTGAACTGAATTCTCTACCCATCTTGGGGCTAGCATCCTTTCAGTCCCCATGGCCCCTTCACTTCTGGACCCTTTTGTCCCGAATACAGACACTGGCAGCGCTCCTGCCCCCACAGCCATCACAGACTCAAGTCCCATCAGCTGTGGAGAAGGCAGCACCGACCCCAGGTATCTGGCACCCAGAGCGGAAGGCATGGGCATGCAGGGCCTGAGCCGGGCCAGGAAGCAGGGATAGAATGAGAAGCCACTGAAGGTTTAGATTCCAAACTCCCCCCTGGATTTACTCAAATGTTTACTGAGGTCTGGGTGCCATGCGCCATGAGAGTGAGGATCAGGCCAGCCCCTGGGGAGGGAGAAGGGCAAGGGAGGGTGAGGAGAGGGGGACACCCACATCCACAGGCAGATATAATGCTTCAGGAGCCTACAAGAGGGGGGATGAGCCTCCGTGGGAACTCCAAGATGGCTCCTCGGCCTCCGTGACCAGCCAGGGGAAGCATCTGATGCAGGAGGTGCTAACTCAAAACTAGCGCTCACAGGGTCCAGCGGAGAAAGGGGACTCGCAGGCTAAGGTGATACTACCTCCCCCCATCCCCAGCTCAGCCACAGGAGAGGTGCTTAAATAATAAATAACGACAAGACGATGACTGTGTAACAGCTACACCCCATGCCCAGCCTCCCAATGCCTCAGGCAGGAACACCACCAAGAGAGACTTTCAGCCCCAACACACAGGTGGGAGCTCTGAGGCACACGGGGCTGGCCCAGGGCAGGGAAGCAATCAGTCCAGTTACTGCTAAGTCCTCAAACTCCTGGCTTCCTTTCTTCACCTGATTCCACACCCCATCCCCACTTCTTCAGCCTGTCCTCCTCATGGAAAGACTCCCCCAGCAGCTTCCCCATGTACCCCTCTCCCCAGGAAGCACACTGCCAGTTGTGTCCTTGGAGGTCTCTGGCTAAAGAGCCTGATTCTCTGAAACATATCCTCCTCACTTTCCGGCTACAGCTTTTTCCAAGCCCAAAACACAAAGCCTTCAAGTTTTAGAAAAACCAGGTCATTCAGCAAACTTTCCTCAGTAAGTTCCCTCAGTGAGTTTCCCAAGCACCCCCTACCCCTAGCTGACTTCTCTGCCACTCACCAGGATGAACGAGGCTCCCAAAGAAATGACGAACTCTCAGCAACTCAGCCAGGAAGGGCTGTGGAAAGGCCCCCGGCTCCTTGCAGTGATCCTGATGCGGCACCAGACAGCTGACCAGAGGACAAGCCTCAGAGGGAGAAGAGCACCTGCTTCTCACACCCGCCCTGGCCCCTCAAGGCACTGACCTTCCCTTGGCTTCCCTCGGCCAAGAGCTCTGCAGAGTTTACGGTTACGGGGAACCGGAGAAGTGGCCCAGAAAAGAGGCCCTCAGCCCAGCACCCGTCGTCCTTGGCCACGCACAAAGAGGACATCCTAGCTGTTACTCTCTCCAGGGCAGGACTGCAGGACAGCTAGGGGAGGCAGTGAGAACTCCCTTCACCCACCTCTGACCCCAGCATCTTTCCTGAAAAGGCATGTGTTGTTTCAACCTTGGCCCCCACACCTACCATAGCATCATCAAAGCCTGAGACAGGGTTTTGGCAGAGCCAGGAAGGAGAAAGATCATGGCAGCCCCACCACACCCTCCTGGAAGAGGGTGGAAAGGCCACAGATCCTTGAGTCAGATGACCCTGAGATCAAATTGAGGTTCGACCAATAACTAGCTATTTAATGTAATCAAGTTTTTCACCTCTCTGGCCCTCAGTTTTCTCACCTGTGAATTGGGAGCAGTGAAGCCTAACTCCTTGGATGTTGTGAGATCACAGGAGTGAAGCACCTATCGAGGGGTCTGCACAGAGTAGGTGCCTGACAAATACGTCCGCGGTGGGCCTGATCAAAATGCACCAGAGAGAAAGCAGGGGCCTGCATGCCGAAGCTGGGCCGACACTACCCCCGCTCCAGAAGGGGAGTCGGAGAGGAGAAAACGGGGCAACTTTGGGTTTGTCCTTTTAGCCAGATCACAAGGCAGTGGGAGAAGCAGCAGGGCCCTGAGTCCCAACACTGCGCCCCGGGTAAGGAGACAGCCCTGTGGCTTTCGCAGAAATGATTGATTTACATGGTAACTAGGTGCATAGGCCCTGGAGACAGAATTCTTGGGTTCAAATCCCATCTTGCTGGCTACATGGCCCTGGCAAGATACTAACTTAAGTTTTCTCACTCTAAATGGGCATGATCACAATACCTACCTCACAAGGCTGCTGTGAGGTTTTCTGCATAAACACCCTTGGAGACAGGCCCAATATGCGGTAAGTGCCCAATATCTTTCACTGCAGTTATTATTGTCTCCTTGCAACACTCACTCCCTAAAACAACCATAAGTCCCATCTCCTGCAAGCTCAAGTTCTGCCTGTGGGAACAGGCACCTTGATGTGGCCCTTGGGCAGTTCCCTTGAACCTGTGTTTATGAGAATCTCATGCACCCCAGTTGGCCCAGCACCTAGGAGCAACAAGAAAAATCATAGTGCCCAAGATGTGGGGCTTGGCCACCGGAGCCTTGAGACCTAAGTGGCACTAAGGGTGGTATGGGGTGGGGGGAGCAAGGGGGATTTAAAGGCACTCCTCCCCAGGAAAACCAAGGGCTGAACAAGAATTCAGGAGCAGAGGTAACCACTGTGACCCCCAGGGACAGTCGCCAAAGGCCCTCTTAGCCTCAGCAGCCCCATGTGTAGAGCAGGTGGCCTCTACTCCCTACCTCAGGGAGCATGCCTCATGAAAGACAGGGCCTTGCACACAGTCCAGTCCTTGGGGAGGAGGGTGACGCCATCCCTGTGCAGCTCCAGTACTGGGACAGGTGGTAGTGAAATAGAAAAGCAGAGAAGCAAGCACCTGACCAAGCAGCCACATTTGGCATTTTTCAGGTTTCAGCATCTTTTATTTTTAGAGGTATATGTTCCAATTTTGTTAAGGTATCTTCAGGTTCCATGTACCTAGCTTAATTTAGGGCTTTTTTTTTTTTTTTTTGGTAGTGGGGTGGGAGTTAAATACAGCTTCTCTCAGCCACCGCTGGATTCTAAGCCCTAAATTTACCTACAAAGAAACCTGTTTGCCCTACTTCATGACTGTAACCCTCCGAGAAAAACCATTACCAGCTTCTGAAAATCAGAGAGCTCTGACAGTGGAGCACCCAGAGAAGTGTGTCTTCAACCACAGGGTGCTGGGCTGCAGTACCAGAGCTATCATCAGCTGACTGGGGAGAGGGGATAAGAAGGGAACAAATGGCCCTATTTCAAGGCCTAAATCTCGATGAACATTCCCCTGGGAGGCCTGGAGAGCTATTTGTACAGCCAGGGTGGCCAGGGTGTGGCCACAGAATAGCCAGGGTGTGGCCACAGGTGTCCCATTCTAGCAGCCCTAATGCCTGGCACAGGTGTCCACAGGAATAGGGACAGGCTGGCATCTGATCGGCAGCTGAGCCACATTCAGACAAAAGAATTAACCTCCTTCCACCCCAACCCCTAGTATTCTCTCCTGGCTTCCTTCTTCTTCTTTTTATGTTTTTTTTCTTCTTCTTTCTTATTTTAGTGTGTTCACAATGTTGTGCGACCATTACCAATATTTATTTCTAAAACTTTTCATTACTCCAAACAGAAGCACTATAACCATTAGTCAACAATAACTCCCCATTCCCCCTTCCTCCCAGACCCTGGTAACTTCTAATCTTTGTTTCTAGGTATATGACTATTCTAGGTACCTCATATAAGTGGAATCATACAAAATTTGTCCTTTTCTGTCCTGTTTATTTCACTTAGCATAATGTCTTGAGGTTCATCCGTGTTGTAGCACATCTCAGAATTTCGTTCCTTTTCGTGGCTGAATAATATTCCGCTGTATGGATAGACCACATCTTATTTATCCTTTCATCTGCTGATGGACACATAAGTTAGTTCTACCTTTTGGCTATTATGAATAATGCTACAATGAACATTGGTACATAAGCATCTGTTTAAGTCTCTGCTTTCAATTCCTTTGGGTATATATCTAAAAGTTGGGTCATATGGTAATTCCATTTAGATTTTTAAAGAACCACCAAACTGTTTTCCACAGTGGCTGTGCCATTTTATTATATTCCCACCAACAATACACAAGAGTTCCAGTTTCTCTACATCCTCACCAATCCTTGGGCTATACCCACGTCCCAGGAAATGGCCTTGCCCTTATGCCCTGAGGATGTCTGCAAGTTGTTGGGGCTGACTGGGGGCTCAGGAAGAACAGCAAAGGACTGCAGCCAGAGCAGCCAGTAGGAGAGTTTCCTCCTTGGTTCCACTCAATTTAGTAAAACTCTAAGCAAAAACCATGAGGGCTGGAAGGTCAGGGCCTGTCTGCTTCAGAAAACCAGAGCACCTAAAAGTGGAGAGTGCAGCCAGATGTGCCCTCTGTCATAGGATGCAGGGCGGCAGTAGCAAAGCATTCATCAGATAACAGGGTCTCCAAAATTGGGCACACTCACCTGTGAGGTGCTCAAGATGACCCACTGCAGTTCAGGAAGAAAATACGGGAACATCTATTCATGTTTATTTTCTATCATCCTTTTAAATGTGTGTATGTGTGCGGGTGTCTCTTATAAGTACATTAGCACAGTGGCTTATGTTTATAGTTTATAAATGAGAACACATATATCGGGGTACATACTAATTTATTAATGGGATATTTATTAATGATCAAAAAAGACCCCTACCTTAGAGCAATCTCTTCTTTACTGCTGTCTTTCCCTCTTGATTTTTATGTATTATACAAATGGCAATGATAATGACGACATGGAAAAATAAACTCACAAAACCCACCACCTCTCAGAGCCTGACACTTCTCTATTGCCAGCTCACCTTTAGGGTGCTCCTAGTCCTGGAGGAAGTGAGAGCAGGGGAGGGAGGAATGGGCAGAGTATTTTGCTCCCTGAGGCACCAACTCCACTTTAGCTCAAAGCCCAGAGAAGGGAGATTTACAGCCTAGAAGAACTCAGCTTTTGAACCAGAGACACCTGTGGGTGAGCAATGGCGTCACCATTAACTACTGTAGCAAGTTAGTTCATCTGTTCACCTTGACTTTCTCATCTGTACAATGGCAACGTTATAATACCAGCACCTACTTCATAGGGTGATTGTGGGGAGTAAATGTGACAAGTCAATAAAATGAGGAGTGAAGATGCACAAGAGGCAAGAGAAGAACTCCAATGGAGCTGGGCAGGACCAGAAGCACGTGTGTGTGTGTGTGTGTGTGTGTGTGTGTTACACGCACATGCCACTCACAGCTAGCTGTAAGGAACTAACACATATGTTCCACAAACATCTACTGAGCAACCCCGAGTGTCAGGCACCTTGAGGGACATAGGTACCAGCCAGGCAGAAGCCACCCTTTGAGTTCATTTCCAGGTGCCGCAGTGAACCACAAGCCCACCAGGCATCCTGCGCCTGGAGTCACCAGCTGGGGTGTGAAAGTGAAACTGGGAGCTGGAGCTAGAGAGGGCCTGACAGATCCAGGGCACCGATCTCCTGCAGTAACACACACCGCTCGGAATCCAAGAGGACCCTTTGTTCCAGTTTCCCTAAATTTTCCATTCAGAGATTTTTTTTTTTTTTTTTTTTTAAACTCTCCTCTCTTCCAAAGCAAACTCTGCAGAAGGACTTTGTCACCTCAGACACGGGACCAGAAACTCCACACCTGGCTTCAATCCTTGGTCAGCCACACCCGATCGGCCACGAGGATTGTATTGCTGCCACTGTGGTGCCTGGAGCATCTGCCCGCATCACAGCTTTGGGTTCTCTTGTCTGCCTCAGCCACCCCACTGCGCTATCCCATGGTGGGAAGAACAGCCCCAGCCACGTGGCTTCACAAACTGCTTCATCTACACATGCGCTGCACAGTAAATTACTTTTCAGGGACAGGGAGCCCAGCATCAGGTCCTCCTGGAACGGCCAGATAACAGGGCCACTGAAACCCTCCCAGTCAGCAAAAAATCGCTTATTCCATCAGAAATATTGAAATCATTTCAAAACACGCATGCTCTCAATGTCCTATTTTTTAAATTCCCTTTTTTTTTTTTAATGGCTGTTAAATTTCAGCTCAACAACTCACCAGGTACATTATTAACTGGTGTACGCTTTTGTGACTTTGCTAGTTAAAGTTTAGAAAAGAACATTCTCATTACAATATAATTTCTCCAGCAACCCCAGAACAGCCCTGAGAGCATTTCATTCGGGTAAACCTCAACTAGTGCCCCCTTCATTCCCCCTGCACAAAGGATTTTCCCCAACTGGCTTCTGTTCTCCCGTAACAGAGATAAGTGAAAATCTGGATAACTCAAATTGACCCTTGGCCTGTATCTGAAGTCTGGGCAGAGCTGATCAAGGACAAGTGCTAAAGAGGCACTCAATGTATGACTCTACCAGGCTGGGAACGGGGATGGGAGAACACAGCTCTGCTTAATGTCGAAGGCCCTCCATTCCTGAGGCCTACCCACTTAACAAGCGATAGCGCGGACACAAGTCACCTCCTGCCAGGGAGTCCAGGAACCCCCGGGAGAACAACCCACCAGCTATCACTCCTGCCTCCCCTCCTTCTACTAGTTCCCCTTCTCCAGTGCGGAAATGCTCTGCAAACTAGGTTCCTCTTGTGTGACAGGCCAGGAGCCCAGAACAAGACCCCTAAAAGCATGCGTCTTGTGCCCTCCAGTTCTAGAGTGACTGAGGAACCCCGATTAGACACACAGACTTGCCAGCTTGCTGCCTCAACCTCAGCACCCAGCTGTGGCCTTGGACTCTAGACCCTAATTTGGACCACTGCCCAGCGATAGAGGCTCATCTAAATATGAAAAGTCATTCTCTGTCTAAGCAAACACCTCCTTTAGGATGGAATGGAAGTTCAGGGTACTTAGGGAAGGAGAAAGAAGTGATGCAGACAGGGAAGGAAAGAGGGAAGGAGAGAGGAGGGAAAGAGAGAGACAGAGAGAACAAGCAGACAAAACCCCTTCGAACCCAAGCCAAAACCAAAAGTCTCACCAGTATCTTGTACAGACAAAGGGAAAAGACAGCTACTGGGCTCTACCCACAGGAAGTCATTTGGATGTCAAAGGGACAGGCTGCCAAAGTATTGAGTGGTTTGACAAACCCACCCCAAGGTGAGGAGGCCTCAGGAACCCTTAATGCTCTCCAGCAGAGACCCACCTCACTTTCCTCTCAGGAAACCACAGAGAAAAACTGCTCCCAGACTCACATCTGTACCCAAAGACACAAACAGCACACATGAGGCTCCATCAAACCTATTGGGCCACATGGAAAAGGCTACTAAGCAGCCTGGTTTCTGCCCAACTCATAGGTGAGCCAGTGCCTAGATCAGGCCTCCTCCCACCATCATCCGTGGACTTGGGCTCTTCCAGGGCAAGGTTTCCGCCACTGCCCTTCTGTTCTCCAGGAGTCCTCCAGATGCTGCTATCCAACTCTGCTTCTGCCAGGCCATCTGGGGTGGTTCGCCCTGTGCTGCATCAGATCAGTGCGACATACTGCCAGAACAGCTACACACCCACCCAGCCCCTCTGAAGGGCTGCTTTGTGTTTCTTGCTTGCAAAGGAAGAAAACTGTTTTTCTGTAGCTGAACAACACAGTTTGGAGCCTTCAATAGAGCAATGGAGACCAAAAGCCACCGACACAGCAATGCCACCCCCCAGCACACACACTACCCAGGATACCTGCATGCCGAGGCTAGCACGAATGACCTACAGCTTCAACAGGGCTCACAGGGATTTCCATCCTCTGGTTGCCACCCCACACCACCGCAGACTTCTCTGGAACCTCTGGGAATGGATCTACCACTTTCTCTAGTTATGCCTCCCATACCCACACATGCCGAGAAGTTCTTAATGCCTAACCTGGATCCTTCCTACTTAAGTCCATTGGGGGCCTCAGGAGAAAAGCGGACTGCCTGAAGCTACGCAGTAACTTCTGACATACCATGAGCCCAGAAAACTGACCTCGTGGGCCACAAAAAGGAACCTGTAGAGGTTGGGAAAGACAAGGGGCGGTGGGAGAAGATTCTGACTCTTCCGACACAGATGACTCATCTGCCTCATCTGTCTCCCAGGCCTCTCACTAAATGTCAAACACATCTAACACCTGACTGCAGAGTTCACTGAGCTGGGAGGGAGATCAGAATAAGGCTAAGGGATCTCAACTGGCTGAATCTCTAGACTCATTGTAGCCACATGAAATCTAACAGGGATAAGCTTAAAGACCTAAATTTGAATCTAAAATCTGCCAGCAGAGGTTACACAAGAGAGGACAGGGAGGCTAAGCAGCAGCGCTTGGTGTTAATAATGATTACATATTAATAAAGAACATATTTTGATTGTAGGTTACATTAATAAAAGTATAATGTTGAGACAAAGAGGGATGATGAGCTGGCCAGACATCATCTGGTACACAGGGTTCAATTCTACATATCACGATATAATGGTCACACATTGCTTACATGAATCCCTTCACTGAGAAAGCCATATTGTCATGTTGTAACTATCAGCTACCACGCCCACCCTCAGGGGTAGGCCAAGCGGGGCCAGTCAGAGTCATCTCTAAGAAGTGATACACATATCCTGAAAGAGTGAGCATCTCTCTTCCTGACAAGGGGGTTAGCCTAATTGAAAGGAGGTGTTACAGCAAACACTCAAAATGCCCTGTGAGTCCTGGGGTTCAATAGTACCGAGGCCAGGTCAGATCTACCCTTGGAGTGCCCAGTTACTGGAGCCAATATATTGCCTTTTCTGTTTAAGCTGGTTTGAGGTAGGTTTCTGGTTACTTCCAATCTGAAGAGTTTGGGCTAATACACTTTAAGAGTATTACTGAAAAAACAGAATATGCCCAGAGTAGTACCAAAGACAAAAAGAAAATGAAAAACTGATTGATGAGAGAACAAAATGATTTAAGTTGGAAAAGGAAATGCTTGGAGCCACACAGGAGCCTCTTCAAATACTGAAAGGAAGAAGACTTGTTCTGTGATGGGCCAGAGAGCGGACCCCAGACATCTGTGGAAATTACAGAAAGTGGTATTTCTGGGAAGTCTTAATAATACAACAAAATTGATGAATCTGAACTCATCTCCTACTTTATTCTCTCAGACTCACTGGATTAAAGCAATTCCCTTTATCTTCCCAAGTAGTTTCTTATCTTGAGCAAGATGCAATTTCTATAAACCACAGCTTCCAACCTGTGCAGTTAGGGTAATAATCCCTCCCATTCCAGCTTTAAGGCTATATTTTAGGGATCAAAAAAAAAAAAAATTTAAGTGGAGAGAGCACCAGCAGAGGCTGATATCCCAGGACCCATCAATGACTCTCCTAACAATTTATCCTCAGGAAAGAAAAAGAGATGTTCAGAAAGTAAGGGGAAAAAAAATCAGATATAACCTAATGTCCAACAATTGAACCAAAAACTAAATACTGTACAGCCATTGGAAATCATGTTGTAGAAGAACAATTATTGATAGGGAGAAATGTTTATAATGGATTAGTGAAAGAAGCAAGAATAGAAACCATATGTACAACAAGATCCCAAATTTCTAAAGTTTACAATATATTTGTGATGAGAAAAAAACATTGTTTATCCCTGAAGAAAAAATGTTGACAGATTATCTCTGAGGAATTATAAATATTTTTTCCTTCTTTGGCTTTTCACCCTTTTCTTAATTATACAATAGATATGTATTCTTTTTAAAATCAGGAAAAATTTATGCATAAAGTGCTTTATTGACTATAAAGAGCTAGAGAAACAAAGTAATGTGGTTCTCAGTCTCCCTGCCTTGCTTGTTTTTTTACTTTAAACATAGCAATAAGCCCTCTCAGAGCCTGCTTCCCAACTCTAAAACAGGAATAAGATTGTTTGCCCTGTCTGTTCTTCGAGCTGGTTGTGAGGATTGGAAAGCCCATGTCTGAAAGCATCTGGGGGCCTAGAAAGCACCCTGGTTATGTAGAGAATATCATGGTCTCCCTCTCATTCCTGACGGCACATCCCAAATCAGCGCTCTTACGGTCCTCATCAGCCACACACACACACCCCGCCCCGGCGTGGGCAAAGGCCACATAAGTTCAAAATTAGCAATCACATCTGCACAAGGTAAAGAGATGTGGGGGGCCAGAATCCCAGTTAAAGGGTCACCAGCATGCAAACGTCGGACTTGGCAGGAAAGAGGGGAGCCCCCAAATCAGCCACCATGGAGATGAGCTGAAATGTTTCTCTCTGTGCCTTTCCTAAATGCCACGCACTGTGCCGAGTCCTGGCGTACAAAAGCCACTTAGGTGTTTATGGTCTCGCCATATGGTATCAGCCCCGGCTGTACATTAAAACCACTGGGAGCTTACAGAAACACTGCCAGGGGCCCAACCTCAGAGATTCTAATTCATGTGTTTATTTCATTTATGACCAGCTACCACAAGAAAACGACCCCCCAAAAACTTATCTATTACTAGTTAGGTACATCATGATATAACTGTATAAAGAAATATTATGTGGCCATTAAAACTGAGGAGGTGAATCTTAATTGATGACACAGAAATTTTTCCAATATACAATTATGTGGAAAAAAAAATACAAAACAGTATAATTATCCTATTTTTAACCTATTCCCAAACAGTAGTATCTTATTTTTGTTAAAACACACACACACATATACATAGACACAAATAGATTACAACGAAATGTTAATAGTGATTATCTTTGGGTGAGAGGATTATAAGGGATTTTTATTTTCTTCTTGCAGCTTGTCTGCACTGCCTAAATTTGCAATGAATATAAATACCTTTATAATAAAAAAAAAAAGTAAATTTTTAAGTGCTTGGAGAGTAAATTTTGCTACTATTAAAGCTTCCAGCTAAAATTGTGTTCTTCCTGCTAGAAAAGTATTCTGGATAGGTCTCCATTCCAAGACCCATTCCATTCAGAGGCTCACCAGGAGTGTTTAGCCAGAGCCCCAAAACTCAAAGGAAAGCCTCTGGAATTTCTCTGGGTATTTGGCATCTTGGTCCTACCACATGGAGCCTTCAGAAACACATCCTGGAAATGAGCTACAGAACCTTGGGCAAGGATCTATGTGGAGCCTTACTGGCCCACAGAGGAAGGGAGGGTGCTCCTCTCTGGCTTGTCCTGTTCTGAAAAGTTTTCCTTGTTCCATTTCTAAGATCTGTTCTGTCTCCTTGTTCTCCTCCAGCCCCTTCTCTCACCCAAGACCAGAAACCAGGCTGGAAAGACTGGCTCAGCCAGGGAGAAGAGGCAGGTGTGACATAGGAGTGCTGGGAAGCATAGAGGCTTACAGGAATGTACTGTCCTGTAGTTGGAAGGAATTCCCCTAACCCCTGGGAGGCCTCATTATTTAATTCATCTGTAAGTGAAGGGGGTTGTTTCTAAAACCCCACACCTCACGGCCAAGCTCTATCCAGGAGCTTCCTCTATAAGATCTCATCTCTGCAGTGAGAAGAATTGTTTTCGATCTGGTGGAACAACCAGGCTATGGAGCGAACTGTTTTCTTACAGCAGCTCAAATGTTTTTCCTATCACGTTTTTCTTCTCACGTGACATTTACTTTCAAAGCCAGACCCAAGGAAGGGATCTTGTCTGTTTTGCTCACTACCATATGCCTAACTTAAGTGCCATGGTAGACACTGAATAAATAATTGTTAAATAAATGCACACGTGCACACCAACCATTCTGTAAGCTGAGCACTTGACAGTGTGTGGTCACACACCCCCAGATTAGAGCACACACAGCCATTTCTTTTTACTGTCAGGACCATCACATATCCACGTCAAAGGACACTCGACATCCCTGGTCCACCTCGACATCCCTGGTCCACCTCGGCTGGGGCATCCATACCTCTCCCACCACTATTTTTGCAGATGGGTAAACATTCTAGAGAGGTGAGGTAACTCCTCCTCCCTCCCACCCGCCCTCAATCCACCTTTTCCACCACTGCCAGATCAATCATGTTCAAACTGTTTCCCCCATGTCAGTTCTCTGTTCAAAAGCCTTCAGTAGCTTCCCATCACCCAGGGAGGATCAGGCGAAACTCCTCAGTCTCCTTCCCTTTCCAACCAAGCTCCCACTCACCCCTTCCTCCAAGAAACCCCCACTTCAGCCTAGACCTTCCATCTTTACACCAGTGCCCACACCCCTCTCTCTTCTTCTCCCTGCCCTGTCAGCCCCGCTGGCTACTCCCCTTCCGACCCCCTCCACCTCTTGCTTTCTGTGCCCCTTTTTATCCTCCATCACCACTGCTGTATCTCGCCAGATCAGAACAAGTCAACCAGATGGCAGACTTGACAAGGACAGTGTCGTCCTGGCCTCTTCTTTGTGTCCCTCAGTGTCCCGCATCATGCTGTATACACGGCACATATGAAATAAACACCTGACTACTTAACTCTCTCTCTGCCCCAATTCGAGAGTCTCCCATTCCTCGCTCACCGCTCAAAGCCAAATCCACAAGGCTACAGTACCTACCTGCCCACTGCCCCCCCCCCCATCCTTGCTCTAGGAGCACTGGTGACTAAGGCAAAGTACATGGGCTCAATGGCAGACAGAACTGTGGCTGAATCCTGACTCTACCAATTCCTAGCTGGGCAGCCTAAGCCGTTATTCACCCTCTCTCTGAGCCTCGGTAGTCTTGTCTGCAAAATGAGGTAGAATTTCCTTCATCTTTGGGCTGCGATGAGGAGGTAACAAGATAACACATGGTGCCAGCACCCAGTAGCTGTAAGGCAAAACTTTCCCCTCCCCCTCTGCCACTCTAATAAACACACACCAACTCAGACGCTGCGCATAAAAACCGGTTGGACGGCAGGCACACCTCATCTCCCCTCACCTCCAGCTGGTTCCCTAAGACAGAGGAAACAAAGCCTGAATTTACTCTGGCTCCCCCCCAAGGAGGGAGGTCTCTGGAAGAGGTCTTGGTTAACATAACTTTAGTATAACAGCTTCTTTATGGGCCAGACATACTGTTTCTGTTTTTAAGAGGGAGGGAGAATCAGCCTACGGCTTAATATCACTGAATGCTGATAACAAGGCCTTTTGTTCATATCCCTCAATTAAACTCTGCAGTAATTAGCAGCCACCTACTCCTGTTGGTTAAGGGGAACAAGGGAGCAAGAACAAGCCATGGTCCTTTTTCACAGACAAAGATACAAAACGGTTATCAAGTAATATAAGACAGAAAGTCACACACAAGGAAAAAGAGTAAACCCAACCTTGACGGGCTTTCAAATCACGGAGAACGAGGGCAAAGGGATAACAGCTAAATGGTGCGCGTAGGTTCTTCCGTTCCTTCACCCGATATATGTACACAGCTCTGTTCAGAAAAATACACCCACAGCATCATTTAATGGTTGCATGGCTCCATCATTTAGTTAACCAATTCCTAATTGATGGACATTTAGGTTGTTTTCAATTTCTTAGTATTATAAACAAGGCTGCAATGAACATCCTTGTACATGGACCTTCGCAATCTGCCTGCTTACTACCGTGGAAGGATGGAGCGCAGCAACAGAACTGCTGGGTATCTGTACTTGCAATTATCTCAATAAACAACGAAACTGTCCAATGTGCATACAGAGTTTTACCCTTTCCCAAAACATATACATATCCACATGCATGCACACGTCACACACAAATGTGCCCCGTGACTTCCTCCTCACTCCTGCCCATACTCCTGCCTCAGTTCAGGCCTGCACCATCTCTCATTTAGTTCTCACAGGAGTCCTCTAGCACAGCGGTCCCCAACATTTTCGGCACCAGGGACTGGTGCTCCTGTGAGAGTCGAACGCCTGATGATCTGAGGTGGAGCTGAGGTGGCGATGCTACTGCTGGGGAGTGGCTGCAAACACAGATGAAGCTTCAGTCACTTACCCGCCACTCACCTCCTGCTGTGCGGCCCAGTTCCTAACAGGCCACAGACCAATACAGGTCTGTGGCCCAGGAGTTGGGGACCCTTGCTCTAGAAGGTTTCCCTGCTATTGCCCAGGTCTCCCTGCACAGGGGCACCAGATGAGATTTGTAAAATACCAATGTGATTCTGCACTCCAGTGCCTCAAGTCATTCTGCCTCCACCCCTTATACACACACCTTGAAGGCAAAGGCCCAACCCTCTGCCCACCTCCAGCCTGATCTGCAGAGTGGCCACTTCCCCACATGCCCACAACCCCACCTTCACCCTTCGACACATTTCTAACTTGAGCTCCTTCCCTTTCTTATCTCTGCCCCATTCAAGTGTTACCTCTTCTGGGAAGCCTCCCCTGACCTCCCAGAGTTAAATGCCAATGTACATTCTATGTGCTCCTCGCAAAGCACTTGCCAGGCTATCACATTCATGATGTCCATCCATTAACACACTCGCCTGATCTTCACCTCTATCTCTAGGCTCCATAGTTATTGCCATTTTACGGATGTGAAATCTAAGGCCCAACTTGCTCCAGGTCACATAGTCAGTTGGTGACAAAACCAAGATAAAGCCCCAGCTCTCTTGACTGGTGAGTCCACTAATTAGAGACCCACGGTGACATGAACCATACACCACCAGAGCTCCCTAAAATTAAATCTTCCACTCTTTTTTCTCACTTATGCTTTCTAAGGGGAAAATGTCCTTTCACCATTTTCAGTGTTTTCAGTGAGAAGTATCTGCAAGATACTCAGTCTTTAAGAACTTTCATCAAAATGAAAGGGAAAAAAACAAAACATATTCCACCCTTCTTGAGCAGAAATTGGTTACCTGACTAATCTCAAGTCAGAGCAATTCTTTCTGGTTTATAAATATGTCTTCGTTTAGATACCAAGTGTCCCATTCACTGACAGTCAAGTCCATCCATAAGCAAGGTTTGCGCACACAGGTTCCTCACAGTCCTCACATCTTGTGGGACTGCCCTGTGTCTGTTACCCGGTGCTCACCGCAAGATGAGGACACCTCAACAAGTGCAGCCAGTTGCTGAGAAGCAAGGGGTCCTGCCATGAACAGACTGGAGTGAGGCAGAAATGGCCCTGACTCATGGCAACAACCAAGAGCCACGGAAAGTGCTGGGTGGGACAAGTAACCACCATTTAGATCTCCCCGATCCACTGTACCTCTTCGATTCTTATTCTCCCCAGAGAAAATCAGTCCAGTGTTGAGCCTAGAAAGAGAAATCCTCCAAGCAGAAAAATGCTGCATCAGACCTTTACAAAGAATTGCAATAGTAAGAACAACTAATGTCCTTTGAACACTCAAAATATGTCAGGCATTGTTCTAATGCTGTATGTGGATTAACTCCTCATAAAAACCTATGAGACAGGTGCTATTATTAGGGAATGTCTAGGGCCTCACAATGGTGGAGCCAGGCCTCCATAGACAGCCTAGCCAATGGACCCTCATGCAGGCTGGGTTCACAGGAGATGAGAGTAAGAGAATCCCCTAACTCTCCCCGGGGCCAGTCTACTTCCCTGGAGCCACAGCCACCATCCACAGGGCAGTCCTGGCTTAAGGCAGATGATGCACAAAGTGTGCAATATGAAAGCCAATAAGACATCAGAGAAGAACAAGCTGTTATTTGAGGGAGAGGTACATTTTTGTTTGGTTGGTTTTGAGGGGTAGGGGACAAGAGATGGGCAGGATAGGGCCAGCTGACGAAGGGTCTTATATATCAGGCTTGATTAGACTTTGGATTTAATCCGAATAAGCAGCGGTACATCAAGTGCTCAGTACTTAGCACACAGTAGAGCATCAATAAACAAAAGTTTCTTACTCTTTATGCAGAGAGATCAATGAGTACTCGCTGAGGCTTTCTAAGCCAAGGAGTGACAAGATGGAATTTGCATTGTAGAAAAACTATTGCTCTGTTCCTCTTACAGTCTCAGATGAAGCCCTTAAGGGGTAAATGTAAAACTGATGATGATGATCAGGATTTAATATTAAAATGATATAATTTAATGATAAATGATCCTATTGGGTGTTTACTATGTATCTGGTATTATCTTTAGCACATTACATATGTTAAATTCATTTAATTCTCACAGCAATCCTACGAATTAAGACACTAGTTTATCCCCATTTTGCAGATATGGAAACTGAAGCCCAGAGGTTAAGCTGGGAAGCATTACCACTGAGGTTTCAACCCAGTCAGTCAGAGCCAGTGCTCTTGAACCCCAGGCGAGCTCCCTGGAGCACCTGCTGCTCCCTGCCGTGCAGTGACAGTCCAGACCAGGTTACAGGTATGTCTCCCAGCCACCTCTAGTCCCTCATGACAAGTCAGCCAAATGCAAACTACCCCCAGGCTGGAAAAACCATCCCCCCGCTCCCCCCCCCCCCCAAGAGGCTGTTAACACTGGAGGGGAAAAAGGAGCTACAAAAACTTGGCTCTTGAGCTGCAAAGAGAAAATGAAGGAATGAGGAGGAGTGGGCCACCAGATCCCTACAGGTTTCAGGGTGGAAAGTGCTCAATTAAAATGCATTCTGCTGGAGCTCAACAGCAGCATCTCAACAGAGCCACCATTGTCTCCATCTAAACTGCTGCTGCCCACAGCCCAGCAAGCGGCAACCAAACAGGCTGTCGTCATGGAACCGGAATGTGGGGTCCTGGCCCTCCTGACGGCACCAGAAACGCAGCTCTGTTTACCCACGCTGGCCCTATTTAAAAACAAAACAAAAAGCCCCACTCCACCCTCAGCCCTTCAGCATCCAAGACACCGGGAAGGACAGACGGTGGTGGGAGGACACTCCGTATGCCAGCAGTGTGAGGCGGGTCTGCCAGAAGATTCCCAATGAGCTGGCCAGGCTGGGAGAGACGGGCCTCCCCCCCAGGATGCTGGGAAAGTATTTTGGGGAATATATAAAAATTCAGCACAAATAGCTATATGCATGGGGCATAAACAGCCCTGGAAGGGCCCCAGGCTCCTTTAGAAAATCTTGATGCCCAAAGAATCTGGCATGTTTGGCCAAGGGCTCAGAGTCCAGGTGCTGTTCATGCAGACTCCCTACATAAACGAGAAACCCTGCAGGGGAGAAAGAGGCCTGTGAGTCCAGCCAGCTCTGGGACAGAAGCAAGCTGAGGCTGGCTAGTCAGCCAGGGCCACAGCATCCCAGCCTCCACCCCAACTCAGGGGAGGGGTGCTCCAGAGGCAGGGGCCAGGAACCAGGCTTACTCACTCCCCTGAGCTCAGAAACAGGATGTCCAGGATGAATGGCATAGTCAACGTGCTGACTTGTCCCCACTCCATTCTGCAGCAGTCCTAAGGCCAAGTTTAATCAGTAACCCCAGATCAGAGCAGGAAGGAGAGTTAGAGGTTCTCAGAAACTCATTTATTAGTTCTAGGAGAATGTGAAACCTGTGCTACCTGGGTCCTCAAACAAACTCATTGTTAAAACCTATCCTCCTAGGCAGCCCTCTGACCTTAGGTCCATGACCCCTTCATGCTCTGATTCTGTCTCTACCTCTCCTACCTCACTGGCTTCACCACACACATACATTCTCCCTCCTTCCTTCCCTCCCTCCCTCGCCTGTTCTCTCTCCCTCTCCCTCTCTCTCTAATTAAACTGAAATACCTAGACTTCCTGGGCTCTACATATTGTTTGAAAACATCACCTTACCTTCTGCTTTAAAGGCTTTTCCTCTCTTCCTGAATTGGCCAACTCTTCACCCTTTAGAACCTCACTCTAGCATCATGTACTCTACAAAGCTTTCCTTGACCTCACCAACCCATCGATCACTCCGAGTAAACAGTGCATAAACTACACAGAACTTCTTGGGACACCAGTAAGCTTTTCCCTAACTGGGGAGAGGAGAGTTAGGGATAGAAGGGGGTGGGAGGGCAAGAGGAACCATAACTGATTTCCTGTATTTCAGAACTCAAGGCAAAAGGGTAAAGTCAGAGCAGAAGAGATTTCAACTCAACCTCAAATGCAACTTTCTAACAATGAGGATATAACAATTACAAGAGGGGCTTCTTTGTCAGGTAGTGAGCTCCTCCTGTTATCCAAAGGAATCAAGCAGAGGCAGTCTGATCAGCAAGCACTGCTGCCACTGATATCTCTCTGTATGACGTGAGCGGGTAAACTGCATCAGGGTCAACATCAGGGACACGAGACCTTTCCATAAAGGCCTGAGACTCAGGGTAGAGGCAGGGACACGAGGGCCCATGGTAGAGACCTGGGAGGAGGGGAGCAGCTCTGGGGGTACAAATCCAGCCCCTCTTGGGAATCCAGACAACCAGGGAGGGGCAGAGATAGCGGTGAGATACATCTCAGGCGGCACTGAGTTTGATGTTCCCTGGAGGGGGCTATGTGACTGACAGACTGACTGCTCCTGATCATCAGGTGGACC
This sequence comes from Rousettus aegyptiacus, assembly GCF_014176215.1. Lineage (NCBI taxonomy): Eukaryota > Metazoa > Chordata > Mammalia > Chiroptera > Pteropodidae > Rousettus > Rousettus aegyptiacus. The sequence continues at coordinate 88,413,189 of NW_023416308.1, forward strand.
TCTCCAGTTAGGTTTGTGAAGGCTAAGACTTTTCTCCTGCCTCCATGCCTCACCATGACTACTGAACAGAATATCTGGAAAGAAACAGCCAAGGATTCAGACACCTTCTCCCTCTTCACTCCCAAGCCCAGGACCCAACATTTTCCTCCTGAGGGAGAAAAAGCATCCTGGCTACTGCGGCTTCTAAGAGAGCAAAGGGTAGATGGAATGAGAGCCCAGGCTAAGATCAGCAGGTATCCAGGTCAATCTTTAATATCATCAAGATCGAAACTGCTTTTTAATGAAGGCTTGCTCTATGTCAAGCCCTGTGCTAAGCATGCTATATATACAATGTCTCTGATATGTCCCTTTTCTGCACAACAACCAGAATTATTCTTTTTCTAAAGACGGATCATGTCACTCCTTTGTTCAAAGCCCTCCGAGTGAGAATTGCCACCTCACTCAGGGTGAAAGCCAAAGTCCCTTCAAAGGCCTCCAAACCACCCTCCACACACACACACACACACACACACACACACACACACACACACACACCTCTCTCACTTCAGCTCCTACTCCCTTAGCTCCAGCCATGCTGGCCTCCTTGCTATTCTTTCAACAAGCCAGGTACACTCCAGCCTCGCAGCTTCTGCACTTGCTGTTTCCTCTTTCTGGAATGTTCTTCCTCCAGATGTCTACACACTTGATCAGATCTCTACTCAAATGTCATCTCCACAGAGAGGCCTCCTCTAACCATTCTATTTTCCGACCCAGCCCACTCCTCCAGCACCCCAGGCCTCTTTCCTGGCTTATTTTCCTCCATAGCACTTATAATCCTCTATACTATATATTTTAATTGCTGTCTTTCCTTCCCACTAAAATGCCAGCTCCATGACAGCAGAGACCTTTGCCCATTTTGTTCACTATCTCATTCCTAGAATCTAGAACAAAGTCTGAGACAGAGTTGGAACTCAATAAATAATCATTCAGTGAAGGTAGGTGTTCTAATGAGCCCCTTATCACAGATGTGGAAACCGAAGCTCAGAAAAGTTGACTTAGTTGTCCAAGGTCACATAGCTAGCAAGAGACAGAGATGGGATTAATATCCAGGCCTGTCTGACACCCTCCTTAACTCTCTGGGGCTATGTTCTTTGACCAAAACAGAGGTTCAGGGCATGTATACAAGTATCTTGGGTACCGGCAGGCTGGGCACCTCTCTCTGTCTGCGTGTTCCTTCATCTGGGCTCCTCAAGGCAGATGCCTCTGCCTCATTCATGTAAGAATGCCCAGCACCTGGCCCAGAGCTGACACACGGCAGGTGCCTCTCAGATATTTGTGAATAAATCACCCCACCTCTAGGTACTCAGTCTGTCCTTATATTTTTATTTCTTTATGCACACTTCACATATTGTTCTTCATTTTATGGACTATGAGGAAGGACAAAAATTTGGAGTGCACAAAACTGAACCAGAAAACTGAACCCTGCCTTGATGAAATTTACAACCAGCTGAGGGAAAGAGAAAAGAAGCAGGCACAAAAAGGTGTAACATGAAGCAGAACTGTCACGTGAGCAGCGCATACAGTGCCAGGAGTGCAACGGGGAAAAGAGCGGGGCAGGGGGCCAAGGGGGGCGGGGGAGGGGCCGTACACCCGCAGCTAGGCATCCTAAAGGCGGATTAGAGGGAAGAGGAAAGTGGGAAGCCTGCTCATTCATTCATTCATTCATTCGACATGAACTTTCAAGGTTTTCTTTGCCAGACACCGTGCTGAGTGCTGGGGATAGAGAGATGAATGAATAAAACATGAGGAGAACTCACAGGCTAACATGGGAGAGACAGAGAAACCTTAGGACAAACTCAGGTGAAACGTGGCAAGAGAGGATGCTAGGATGTAGGTTCCATGGACACAGGCATCTTCATTTCGTTCACTGCTGCATTCCCCAGCACTCACAACACGGTCAGGCTGACAAAAGCTTCTTATTACATATTTGTTGAATACATGAAGGAAAGCACCCGTGGGGGAGCGTCACAAAGCCTCGGTGAAGGGCAGTCAGCAAAGCCTTCCTGAGGTAACGTCAGAGTCTGCAGGATGGACGCGCGGGAGTTATAGGGATGGAAAGGGGGCACTGGGAACTGCCAAAACACAGGCACAGGAGCGAGAGAGTGCTACGAGCAACACAATGTTGCTGGGGTGAGTTCAGGACAAGGTGAGCAGTGTGCCCTGGCAGGACACAGACCACGCGAAGGGAAGCCCCCAGTCAGGAACACCTGACGGGGAGGCCCTGATCAGGAAGCACATTAGGATGGGGTCTTTGGGTCCCTGGAGGAGGACGGGACTGAGGCAGGACAACCAGTCAGGACCTGCTGCACTGGTCCAGCTATGAGCAGGTGAGGGCAGGGGCTTCGGTGGGCACCAGAGAAAGGCATTATGCAGGAATCTGTTACCAGTCACAGGGACCAGATCCCACTGAGAAGGGAGGTAGCCGAGATGAGCCCCATCACGTTTGTGAACAGGAGGGAAAGTGCAGCCCCACCAGAGCCCTTGGAGGAATGCTGCACCACTGCCTCGGGGAGACTGGAGCAGGACCATGTCACACCTTAAACACAATCACCAAAGCAGGGAGTCCCGTAACTGGCTGGAGCAAGAAAGAAGCCAGGGGAGAGAAACCAGAAAAAGTGCTCGCTATTTATTTCGCTTTCACTTTCAGCATTCTAGAACTAAGGAGAAGACACCCTGGCCCAGCGGTGCAGAAATCTGGCTGGAGTCCCAGCTATTACCCATGAGTGACCTTGGGCAGGTTACCTCACCCCCACCCCCAGGGCTTGGCTTCCCCATCTATAAACTGGAGCTGCCACCACAAGCCCCACCCTGTCCCACTGCTTACAGCATCTGGGAAAGGTTCCAATCAGATTAGTACCAGTTCTGCAGGGCTCTCTAAAGTACCTACTGTGTGCTCTTCCTTGTACCAGAGAGGAGACAGGAAAAAAACATGCCTAACCCCTGCCCCCAGAGAAGCCCGAGCAGGCAGTACAGACCCTAGGAAGGGCACTCTTGGGTATATTCTCTCCCAGTCAGACTGCCCAGCCCAGGGAGGGGGAGAGGAAGTGGTGAGCTGTTGTACAATCCATCAAATTAATTGCCCCAAATGGGAAATTTACAGGCCTCCTACAGCCTCCTGTGTATCCCATAATCTCCCATGCCCCTAATCTCCTGAGAAAGAATGTGGGGGCTGTAATCTTTCCAGCCCACTGTTCTCAGGGGCAATGCCTTAGAAAACCTCAGTTCCTACCAGGGGTCACCCCAACCAAAAGCCCCCCAGCTGGTGGCTGGCTAGGGCCTGACTCTGCCTACTTCCACCCACTGGGAGCCAGCCCAGCTGACCTTGGCCTAGACTCTGGCCTCAGAGAAGAGACCTGCCTAACCAGCCCCTTTGGTAAATACAACTTTTGCTCTCTCCTCTCTTTCTTCCTTAAGAGGAACAGCCTGCCAGGAGGCAGAACAAGGAAAAATGGCTTCTGGGCAAAGAGTTATCCCTGGGACACTGTGAAAATAGGCCCGAATGAGGTGCCAGGCATTGATTCTAATCTTGGCTCACCCTTTATCTGCAGGGGAACCCTCTTCCTCTCTGCACCTCACCTTCCTGAAGGGAAATGAAGGGAATGTAAACAACGCCCCGAGTAACCTCACACCCAGGTTTCACCAGCAAGCTGCAGTAAACCCAAATCTCTTTCAACCATAGGGAGCTGCAAGCTCTACTAAGGGAAGTCTTCCAGCTGGGGAGCAAGACCCCACCCAGTATGGAAATTCCCAGCCCACCTCACCATCTGATTCTCTCTCCATGTCATTTGTATCCCCAACACACCCTTGCCTCCTGCAGGCCTTCTTCCTTGCATAATGGAGTCTTTGTCAAAACTCTACTCGAAAGTCACTTCTTCCATGAAGGCTTTCTGGATTCCCTCCATTCTCAATACCTGTCCCAGTCTCTCCTGCCTCCTCCACTCAACAGGCCTTGAAGGCAGAGGACTCTTACTCATCTCTAGTGAGGGGAACTCACTTAATCACAAAAATTAGCACAGGGCTCTGCACAATCCTGAAGCCAGTTCTCTAAAGCACCTGCACCTAACAAGTCCTCGATCGCCACAGGATGAAGTTTCCCAGACACTGTTTAGCATACAAGGCCAGGCTCCTTAAAGTTGACTACGCTCCCAGTGCCTGTTTAACAACCAGTGTTCGAACCCTCGACTAAGAGCTTTCTCACTTACTACCTTATAGAAGTCCAGCAGGGGAAGGATTACTATGATCCCTTTGTACAGAGAAAGCAAATGTGTCGTCCAAGGTCACACAGCTATAAGTGGCTATGCCAGGATTCAAACCCAGGTGTTCAAATCTAATTCTGATTCTAACCCTGTGATCTCCCCACTATACCTGGAGCCTGTTGAAGAGATCTGGGCTTGGGGAGGGACACAATCTGAATCCTTCCCTTGGGACCCTCCCTCCGCAGAAGCCACACCAAGGGCAGCAGAGACACAGCCACAGTCAGGTACCCTGGGCAGAAGAATGGCAGAGGGCATTTACTTTACGCTCTCCACTGCTTCCATCCATCACTGACTATCTCTGGTGACAGTGAACTCACTATACCCAAGATATTTCAGAAGGTTCTGTTGTAAACCTGGAGCCAAAACTGCTTTAAAAAAAAAAAATCATAAGAGTTTATATGAGCCAAACTGACAACATATGCCGGGGACCAAGCTCTCAAACACTCCCCAACCTGGAGCCAAAACTTCCTAGAAAATACAATTCTTCTACGTGACAACCCTTAAGCTATCTGCAGCCAGCCCTCATTTCCCTGTGGATCTCCTCTTCCCCGTTTGAAACGTGCCCAGTTCCTTCAGCTGTTCCTCAAAAGACAAAGTCTCCAGTGTCCATAACACTCACCCTTCAGAAAGGCTTCAACTGGCTACATCCCTTTTAAAAGGGTAATCCCAGAATAAGCCCCCGTACTCCGTGATCTCCGCAAAGCAGAGCAGTACCGTCACCTCCCATGTTATGAGCCCTATACTTCCATTAATGCATCCTAGCCTAAAACAAAATTAGCATTCTGGGCAGTCACATGATCTTGTTGACTCCAATGATGTCCATGGTCAATAAAACCCTTTTTCCAAGAGCTTCATTCCAGAGGGCACCAGCCATGCAGGTGGAAAGACAGACTCATTCTCCTCGGCTGGATAGAGAAAGTGCAGGAACTTTGGAGTCAGACCTGGCTTGGAATCCTAGTCTTGTGACTTCTTTACTGAATGACTCAAATTATTCATCCTCTCTAAGTTTCAATTTCCTCAGCCACAAAATGGGGGGAAATTTTTCCTCCCTAGGCTAATTTGAGGAATAAATGAGATAAAGTATGTAAGCACCTAGCCCAGACCAAGAAATCACCTAACATCAAAGGTGTTAAGTGGTTGGGGTTGGGATAAAAGTCAAACCCAAGTTTGTCAACCCAAAGCTTTGTGGTCTTAGGCACCACACTATAACCCCACCCTGTTTTCTTGTCCCACAGCCCTTACCTCCTGAATAGCACCTTTGGTTTCTCTTTTTTCCCTGCACTGGACTGTTAATTCCTTGAAGACTTCCTGTCTTTGTATCCTCAGAACCTGGCATGGTGCCACCTGCTACAGAGTAGGATCTAGTAAATGCTAATGAATACATGATTATATGAACGAGTTAACTGAACTAATATCAAGAAGGCAGGCACCCTTTTGGCCCTATCTCGGCAACGTCAATCCCACCAGCATGAGCTGGGTAGCAAGAAGCATTCATTTCCTAGCTTATGGTACTGAATCCACCAGGACTATTCCCCCCAGACAGGGAGGCCCCATTTCACATAGCAATGTACTGCCTTCCCCCACCACAAAGCCTCCAAGATGAGTAAGGTTTGCTCTAAGCTGCTCTCGGAGCCAGGCTGAGCTGAGTGTAATCAGATGACCATTATCTGGGATGGTCCCTGGTGACCCTGAGGTGGCACAGGTCCTATGTGGGGCAGTGTTGATGCTAGGCTTTCTTCAGCCCTAGCTCTCTGGGGCTTCATTAAAAACATCTTTTCCCTGTTCTCAGGTAATTAATAAGAAGAAAAAGAAAGACACATCTATTCATATTCAACAGGCTGTCTCGAAACTATCCAAGCCATACCTGATAGAGCACAACTGTCTCCCCATCTGTGCTACTGCTTGATGCCACACTATTCCCGTGACTCATCTACTGACTGTCCTGGTCTTGAGTTCCTGTCTAGAGCCTTTATCAGTTAGTCCTAAGGCTCTGGACTCAGTGAGAGCCTTGGTTCCATCACTTCTGAACTTTAATTTCCCATCAAATGGGCCCACAACTAGCAACCGTAAGGAAACAGTCAGTGCAAAGGCCCTGAGCCTGCTTGTGCCTCGTGTGTTTAAGGAACAGCAAGGAGGCCAACATGGCTGGGGCAGAGCAGCAGGGAGAACACGAAGAAAAGAGGCTGGAGAGGTCATGGGTGGGGGGACAGATGACACAGGGTCTCTTAAGCCACTGGAAGGACTTTGGATCCTGCTGTGTGTGAGATGGGAAACCTTAGGTGGTTTGAGCTGACGAGTGACACAATCCAACTTCCACTGGAGAACCATTTCTGGCTGCTGTACCGGGGGTGGAGGAGAGAAGCACAGGGACTAGTTAACAGGATACTGCAGTAGTCCAGGCAGCAGATGGCAGTGGCCTAAGGGCAGACTCGGGCACAACGGCGGAGGTTGTAAGAATGGTCTTTTTCTGGATACATTTCAAAGCACAGCCAGCAGGATTTTACAAGTTCCCTGGAAATGTGCCTAATGCCTCGTAGTCCTGGATGTTATCAGCAGCTAGCGTTGGGTAGTCCAAAAGACTCACTGAACTCGGTTCACTGAGCCCCAGCCTGGGCATAGCTGCATCACCACAGAGCTGCATCGAGGAACCCATGTGACTGTTTCTGTGAGAAGGGAGATGGGGAAGCTCTCATCTGTCCAGGAGGAGCCTCTCCCAGTAGGACTCACCACCCTTCACTCCCTCCCCATACTTCTGAAGGGCTGGGTGGCTCATGGGCAAACTGCTCCTGGCTTTTCAAGGTGAAAGGAGAACTCCTTGGCCAGCAGCTCAGTGAGGCAACTTGGTGATCTGGGTCCAAGCCTTGGCCCTACCTTCTGCTGTGTGGCTCTGGATAAGTCATTTGAGTCTGAGTCTCAGTTCCACATGTATAAATGAGAGCCATAATATACCACCTGTGGGGTTCTTGCCAGGTTTAAATGAATTAACACATGTACCACCCGATGCAAAAGCTAGCCCTCAGGCTTAGAATTAGAATACACCAACCATTCCTAGTTGTGTGACTTTGGACTTATAGCCTCCCTGGGCCTCTGCGTCTTTATCTATGAAGTGGGAAGATAAACCTTTTAGGGCTACTGTGAGGATTAAAGCAAATAATGTGTGAAAATGTTGGTCACAGAAAAGTACCTCAGTGACTGTGAAGGTCCTCCAGGCCTCTAAGTGATATTTGATCTGATCCTGACTCCTCTCCCTTGCCATCACCTGGGCTCTGCCAACCCTGTCGACCTTTCCCACCTGCCCATGACAGGAGGAAAGTGAGGGTTCAGGAAGACCCTCAGTTCACATTCCTTCCTCCTGTCAGGCTCAGTATCAGCGGCCCACTTCTGCAGACTCAGCAAAAGTTCTGGCGATTTTAAAGGTAGCCTCAGGTGTTAGTCAACCAGAAACAACCAGTGCCTGGGGGTCATCTGTGGCGGGTCTTCCTGCTGGCGACCTCAACCTCACAGAGCCAGTGTGAAGAGACAGTGAGCACACAGCAGGCACTGAATAAGTAAGTGGTGGTGACATGGTTAGAGAAAAAAGCCTGGGGCATCTTCCTGACACTTGGTCGCAGACAAGGAAAAACACCACCAGCCGCAATGGTTTTAGGTGGTTCCACTTCACATGCCTACGAACATCATTTTCACAGTTTCTTTCAGACCTACGACCTCAGTTAAAGTTTAAAAGTCCTGGGCAAGGACCTTTGGCAGCTTCTGCATATAAATGGTGAGCCATAGAAATAAGTCCCAAAAACCTCAGAAAAATCAGGGCAGACCAAAGGAAAATACGGCAGTGGGCCTAAGAGAAAAGTCAAAGTCTTCGCCATTTTTCCTCTTCCCCCCTTTCTCTGGGTGGTATTTGAGGAAGCTGGAAGGCAGGAGAAACAAGGGCGTGCAAGAATATTACTGCATGTCAGATAATTAAGTTCACGAGGAATTACGATACACTACGGTGGAACAAAATCTGAACATGGATTTTTCCCTCAGTCGTCTTCGGTTAGAGTTGCTAAACACATAGGTTCCATTAACTCGAATCCAGCATATCCCCCTTACCTTCCCTCACTCTCGGTCCCCCTGCCCTTCCCCTGGAGGCACTGAGAACAGACTTCCTTTGTCAGTGGGGTGGGGGCGTCAAGGACTTCTGTCCACCGCCCAGAGCTGAAGTAAGGAGAGCAAAGCTGCCCTCGGCAGTGGTCGTGTGTGTGTGTGTGTGTGTGTGTGTGTGTAACTTTTTAGGCGAGGCAACCCTTGGTTGAACTCACAGATTGCAAGGACCTTGTCAGTTTATAATCCCCCCTATTTTTTTTATGCCTGCAGCACCTAGTCTTCCTAGGTGGTCTCCCATCCAAGTACTAACCAGGCCCGACCCTGCTTAGCTTCTGAGATCAGACAGGGTCGGGCTTGTTCAGGGTGGCATGGCTGTAGACTGGCAGTAGTCCCTTAGAACGCCCTGGTTTTCAAGCGAGGGTGAGGGTGGCTCCTGCACTTCCGGGGGGTCAGGTTTTAAGTAGGTCATCCTTTGGATACTCACACCACCCACTCTTTATCTCCGTCTCTTCTATTTTAAGGCAGGAGTACTGCCAGGCAGTGGCGTGGGTTACCCTGCTTCTGCTCCTCTGGAGACCAAACCCCTCACCTGCTGGGTGGGATTCCTCGCAGGCTCCAACCTGCTTCCTCCAGCCACACTCCTGAAGACAGATAGCCTCGGCTAGAGTCTGGGAGAATGACCACCCCCCACCCCCCCCCGTATATCCCACTTTACTCCCCACAACCACAGTGGGGGCCCAGTCACACCCTTGCTTAAGCCCTGGATCCACATCGCCCTCAGGACCAAGCCCCAACTTCCGCCCTTTCTGCAGTCCCTTTCCGCTCTCACTGTCCTTGCATGTCATGCCTGTTTTTCAAGGTCCAGTGCAGGCTCCCCCACCTTATACCCAAAAAGCCTTCCCTGGGCACTCCTCCTCTGTACCTCTCCAGTCCCCATGCTTCCCTATCAAATCGTCTGCATGGTGTCCTCTAGTTGCTGACATGTCTGTGTCGCCACCAGAGCACAGGCTCCTTGAGGACACCAATGGCACTTCGAGTCATTAACTGAATGCCTATTATTTATCAGATACCTTCTGGGAGCCAGCGCTATAGCAGTGAATATAACAGCCAAAATAGAGCTAATATTCTAGCGGTAATGACAGCCAACACACAAGAGTACTTTCTATATTCAGGACTGTTCTGAGTACTTTATGTGAACTCATTTAGTCTCCACCACAAGTATTATTATTCCTGCTTTACCGATGAGGAAACTGAGGCTCCAAATCACACAACTTGCTAAGAATCTACAAGCCAGTAAGTGGCAGGGCTGGGACCCACTGGGCCATTCTGCCGCTCGATGCTGTTTTCTCTCCTCTGCTTTACTCGTTTTAATATCCACAGTGCCCAGGCCAGGTACTTGACACACATCAAGTACCAAGTAAATGTCTGCTAAATAAAGGGACCCCTGAATAATAAGTGCTGGTCCCCTGCCTGAGGCGCCCACTCTTCCTCTTGTCCCCACCCAATCCCAGCTACCTCCAAGTCTTCCCTGACTCTTCCAGCCTCTGAATTGTCCCCTTCTGGACAGTCCTCTCCATGCTGCACCTATCCTGACACCTAATCACACACCACCTGACCATCCCGTCACCTGAAGCTGTGTGGACATCTTGCTTCGCCAGCTGCCTGGGCTCCCTGCTATCCCCCAGAGGATAACCAATACGGTGCCAGGTACACGGCAAAAATGGATACAGAAACACTAAACTGAACCCAGCCTCCCCTCTCCATTTTACCATTCTCACCAGAGCTACTTTTCCCCTTGCCCCGGGAAGCGAGCCAGGGCTTGGGTCAGACGCACACTTTGCTGTGACTATATCCGCATTGCCTAACCCTGCAAGCTGTAACAGTTTTGGTTACAGTGAGTGTACAGCAAGTAGAGCTGGATGTTGTTAACGCTTTAGTGAAACCCAGCAAGATATTCATTTGCTATGTCCATAACAGAATCTGAGACGGACAGTATGCACAGGGGCCTTCTGGGTATGCCAGAAGACAAGAGTCCCTGCAGGATTTAAGACAAGGAATTTCCCAAATATATTTGGACCAGCAAAACCATTACAGAGAACACAAAGCACCTGGTGTTAATAGAAATACTAAAATTTACTGAACTATACTTACTATGTTCTAGGAACCGAGTGCCACTTCACATGCCATTATTCTCATTTAATCACTGCAAAAGACCCATGGGGCAGATACCAGCGTTTGTCCCCATTTTATTTAGATGTTAAATAACTCGCCCACAGAGTCAGCCTGGCAAACGCGCACTCACTCAAGATCCTATAGCGGCCCTATCTAAAGCCTGGCGTGGGAACAGCTTAACTGCGTGTGAGGCTGAGTCTAGCTAGAAGTGCTCAACACAGACAAGAGCCATAGGAGGACCTCAGGATACAACCCTCCACCTATTCTGCCTGATAATACAAAAAGGCAGGCAGGGCTTTCCAAAAAGGTTTCAAATGGGCGGGGATGGAAGAGCTAAGGGAATTTTATCAACCTACTGGAAGAGGTTAAGACCTTAAGGTCCTTCCGACCAAAAGGCTGGTTATCGATGCTTCCCTTGGACTGATTCATAACTGTGGACTGAAAAAGAGGTTCAATGTATAATGACTTCACGAGGTGATCTGATCATTAATTCCCAACTGGGCAGGTCATGCTGAGCAGTCACAGACTTATCTTTGCCTTGAGCAAGCCCTGTCCATTGTTTCTGTGCATCCTGGTTAACATATCTTTGAAATACCCTTTCAGACTCCTCCTTCTAAAGTGTGAGAGCACATCATCTTAACTAGCTTGTAATACAGTCCTGGCCTTGCTTTCTCCCACATTCATGTAATCTTCCTTGTAATTCCCTCTTTGATTTCAAATGCATAAAAGAAACTGTTAAACTGTTATTCTCTTGAGCATTTGAGACCCTGGCATATGTCATTAGTTTTGGCTCAAATAAACATAAAGATAAAAAATAAAAAATAAAAAATAACTTAAGGTCCTCAGTAAGGACAAAGTCCCCTTGGCCATGAAATGCTTAACATAACTTAAAAGCTCAGCCTCTTGGCTCTCTGCCTGTGGGTTCCAGCCCCAGCTACCAAGGCTCTTTCTCACATCACAGGAGCATGACTGGGTTGTGGATTTATTAGGACCTACTGCCCTAAGGCTCTGCACTCTGCATTGAGCAAAGGACATTTCAGCTCTCTCCCCGGGTGGCCACTGCTCCCATCACCACACCCCTCACAATACCTCTGAGGCACATATGGGGACAGAAAGGACCAGCCATCTTCTCTTGCTTCACCCCACTCCTCCACCAAGAACGCCTAGGCACAAGGACACAATAACCCGGAGGCTGTGGGAAAGCATGAGGATCAGTTTTTCCTGCCGTCTCTCCTCAAAAGGCCTAACCTTTTCACTATGAAGAGGAGTTTATTTTCAAAACAGTCTTTCCACTTTGGGTGGGACTGTTTCTGCCAGTCTCTGAGTGCAGGGTGTGGCCATCTCCAGGCTCAGCCCATATCACACTTCCTTTAGGGGTCCAGTGTGAAGTCCAGGGGGCTTCTCCACAATTGGACGTGTGCATGCCGGGTGCAGGATAGTGACATAGTCCTACCAGGACTCTGTCCAGGAGCTGACTCAACAGAAGCCCTCACAGGGTTTGCTCCCAGGGAGTCCTAGACCAACAGGTCCAGGCCGTGCCCGCATCATCCTCTCCATTGCCACTGCCCCCTACGTGACTTGTATAAAACTTGAATGTTTCCCTGAAACAAATCAAAGCCAGCCTCCGCAACACAGGCCACCACAGCTCAGGGTGGACACAGGTCAAGCAGGACACAAAGGGGCTATGAGGACCTCCCTGGGGTTGATCCCTGCCACCAATCCTGGTGCAGCAAGTTTCATAACCTCCTCTTCCTCATCTGTAGAATAAGGATCATAATAGGACCTACCTCACAGGGCTGACACAGGATTAAATGAGCCTGTGCCTACCAAACCCTTAGAAGGGTGTGCATGCTGAGCACTACACAAACATTTGTAAAATAAATAAGGCCTCTACAAAAGCAACTGGCTTCTCGGTATGGCAGTCCCTTCGCCCCAGTGCCCAGCTTGCTGCACCCCAAAATCAAGCAAATTCAACACAGACCTTAAAGAAAAAAAAAATGAATTTTTAAACTTTTCCACTGCTTCAAAAAGGCAATCGGCACCAACCAGGTTCCCTCTGTTGAAAGGCCCAGCAAGATCACTGCACAAAGTGATTATTACACTTAAAATCACTGGGATCCTTGGACAAATGGAGTGTTGGAAATAAAAAGGGTGTGCTTTGTATTCTAATTTCAATATCTATCTATACACAAAATAAGAAGCCAATTACTTTCCTATCCTCCAAAGGGTTAATATCCCTTCTGAGTTTTAGAAACCATCTGGTTCCGAACACACAAACACATCCACGCATTTTCAGGTGAGAAAGGCTGAGCAAAAGTAGAAGCAGAGGCCAACTGAGCTCTCTCCAGCTCCCGCCCATACATCAGGGCTAAAGGAATATAATTATTCAAAGCCTCAGTAAATGGATGTAATTTCAGGTACCATTTAGAAATGCATTAATGGGTACAGTGATTATAGATATTTAGCTTCACAGCATTCATCAGTCTGTTTCTTTTAATCTCCAGGTCAAAATATGTTGAGGAAAAAAAAAAAAAAATCTTTCCAAACATTTTCAAGGGCAGGGAAAGGAACCATTTCTCCGCCCTTGGACCCTGACCACCGACTTCGTGTCTCTCTTTACCCCTTCAGCTTATAAACCCCAATTTACTCCCAACTCCAGTCGACCCTCTCTTTTATGTCTGCAAGTGTCAAGAGGGTCATGCCAAATGTCAAATCAACTAACCTACACCAATTTGGCTGAGCACCAAACATGCACCTGACACGATCCCCAGGGAGCTGGCAAGCTGTTAATGGCACTGAGTCACCATTGTGCCCCTGCCCCATCTCCCCCAGGACCAGCTCAGGGAGGACTGCAACACCAAACACCTCTATGACTTATCTCATCATCATCACTGCTGTCTGCCAGGACACATTTATTCTCCCACACAGAGGAAGCATTCTCGTTTCTCAATTCATTGCAGCCTCCTTTCCAGTCCTGGCTATCAATGTCAATCACTCAGAACAACCTGCCCACTCCCCAGCCTATCCTCTGGCTGCAGAAGGACCTCTGAGTGGTCATGGGGTGCTGAGATGTGGAACTGCCAGCCTCCCGCCAGGCAGGCAGAGCCCCATCCAGAGGTCACCAACCAGTGAGACTGACAGCATCATCTGTGTAGAGGAGAGAGCAGAACATTGCCAACCTCTGTGGAGGAAACCAGAGGCCCAGCAGGGAGCCTGGCTCTCCAGGATCTACCCTGGATAATGGTGTGGGCATTAGAGAGTCATACCCTACAGACACTCAATCAATTCTGACAAATGTCCTCCTGTAACTGAAAGGGCTCACAATGCTTAAGCACATACTATGTGCCAAACAGCATGCTAGGAGCTTTAGATATGCGGTCACATTTAATTCTCAAGTAACATGAAGCAGGAAAGTAGCATTGTCATAACTGTACAGTTAGGGAAGCTAAAGCTCCAAGACATTTTCACTTCGTGTCTGTAGACTCGCCCCCTATATTCTATGACTGAGCACTCTAAAACACTGCTTCTACTTCAGGTCTACTCTCACTGCCCCCTCACCAACTGCTCTAATACAGATATCAAGGTTACTGACTCCAATAAAAGAGTCAGATGCCCTGCCAGGCAGTGCAAACTAACATCTGGGTACCTTCTCACTAGGGGCGGCGAGATGGTGAATAAAAACCCAAACAGCCCATTTGGAAAGCGTATCCATCATAAGAAACCTATGCATTTTCTCTCTTGTTGGACACAGCCACACAGGGCTTTGAAGGTGAGGACTCGTTTCTTTGAAATTTAGCATCAACCATTTAGGGCCCAGCTTCCTTTAGGGACAAGTGCCAACAGGAAAGCACAGTTCTCCCTTTGGCTAGCTTGATCTCTGGAGGTTTCCCCAAAGAGAACGAACCACGGCTCCTCTGCTGACTGTGCCACATTTCACCACAGAAAAGGGGCTTCCTTCCTAGGGGGAGCAATGAAAGCAATTCTTATACGGCATGCACAATTTGGAAGGCACTGCTCCCCATTTAACAGATGAAGAAACAGCCAAAGATATAGACAGGTTTAAGTGACCTGCCTGAGCTAGCGGCAGAGCCAAGATTTCAAGCAGACACTTGGACTCCAGAATTCATATTATATCATCCCCATGTGGCACCACCCCACGGACACAGGAGTTGGGGGTACCCCTAGGACAATAATCCGATAACACCTCTCTCCTGAAAGCCCAGCTACTACTTGTGAAGGATGCTATCAAGGACCATTCCCTATTCCTCAACTCAGTGCCGCTCTCTTCCAGACTCAGACAGGTACAAACACACCCCTGCCCTGACCCCGCCCCCAGCTCCTCTGCATTTCCTCCTCCTGCCTCTCCTCCTCTGCTCCATGGATGCCTGGCTTTCCTCACATTCACCCTCTGAAGCTCCTTAGGACCCCCTCATCAGGCCCCAGCCCCAGTCTCCCATACTGAAACTGTCTAGTGTCCCTCTCTCCTGGACTGGGCACTGCTGGAAGGCAGAGATGGTGACTTCTATTTCTCTCCACAGCACACAGTGTTGAGACTGGCACGTACTAGATGCTTCAGCCAAGTCTGGTGACTAAATGGATGAATCCTAGAACAATAACCTCTGATTAAATTGTTCCCCCAATAAGGGGTTCTCCACTCCTTAAGGTGGTCAACTGATGCCATCTATGGACATGCACAAACAACTGAGTTGCAAATAGAGAGGATATGATGATTTCAGGGGTTAGTGCATTAACCTAAAACACTGCTCTGGCTTCATTCCTCCTAGGAAGGAGTCGGTTTCGTCTCCCATTTTACCCAGGGGGAGAGAACACAGGAAGCGGTACAGCCAGGAGCCTGGGTACGAAGATGGAATGGGCCCACTGCCCCCGATCTCTCCCAAGCCCACTGCCCAACCTCCCTGTACTGCAGAGAGTTCCAGGCAAACAGAGGAGGGAGCCAGCATCCCTGGAAGGGACTGCAGGCTAACTCCAAGCTGTCAGACCTCGAGAGGGTGGGGGCTCTGCCTTGGCAGGAAAAGCCCCTGAGAAAGCTTGAGAACACTGGCCATGACGTTGGAAGTGCTCTTCTGGCAGAACCTGAAAGAGACAGCCTGGCTCTAAGCAGGCTTAGGAGGCTCATCAGCCCCTAAGCTGTCAGCTGATATCTAGGGGGTAACTTGAGGTGTCCACTCCCCCAGAGTATCAGGAACCACCCACTACCCAGCATAGAGGCCATTTACCCCACCTGTCACTCTCTTCTGAGGGAGGTCCAAACGGGCTCTGTCTCAGGGTCACCAGGAAAGTTTCAGACGACCAGGTTCAGGGAATAGACCCCAAAGGAGAATTCAAAACAGAGTGGGTAGCAATGTGAGCCAAAAGATACTTCATTCATACCACATCGCACAAACAGCATCCAAATTTGGAGCCTAGAAGACTCAGGTTCAAGTCCCAGCTCCTCCACTGATGCTCTCTCTGTCCTTGGGAAGATCTTTTAACTCCTTTCCTACTCCAGGCCTCAACTGCTCGATCTCTAAAATGAGGACAATAGAATTACCTGCCTCTAAAAGAAGTATATGTGTTTTCGACTAGTACAGAGCACCGCGAAGATTATCACTGTTGACATTTGTGGCCCAGGCAACGCCAGACAATAAGTCTGTCCTTCAGCAGTCAGAGCCGATAACCAGGTGGCCACCCAGATTAAGAAGCGGACATCTGTGCAGCCCTTTAAATGCCCAGGAAAGAAGCGAACCATGAGCCATTTACACACCTCATTACCCAGGGCTCTTGGTCCCCAGGTCCCAGCAGCTCGGACAAGGTACCCATGGCCTTGGGACAGCATGCCCTTGATGCACAAGGTTAAATTGTGTTGTTTTTAAGTTAACTTTTTATTTGGAAATCATTTCGAACTTACAGGATAGTAGCAATAGTACAGAGAACCTCTATATATCCCTCACACAGACTCATCCATTGTTAATATTTTGCTCCATATGCTTTATCATCCATCCCCCTGCAAACACATGTACACACGCACACATGCACATGCACGCACGCACACACACACACACTCGTGCAGATGTTTTTCCTCAGCCACTTAGGAGTAAATACTTCAAGGACATCCTTTTAATAATTATAATGGTTATGTCGTTTTTATCAATCCAAACCAATTTCTGAGTAGTCCTACAATTTACATGCTCCCAACCCAGATGACCCCAGTTCAAGAGCACCAGACTTCTGTGACAGCAACTGAATGAGATTAAGATTCAGAATTCTCACCTCCACCCCATCTCATAGTTGTGTGGATGTGCAAGAGAAGCTCACATATTTTGGGCATTTACTATGTGCCAGGCACGTGCTAAACTCCTTCTATCAACTAATTGATGTTAATTCTCACATTTTTCTCCATTTTACTGGTGAGACAGTGAGGCCTCAAGGGAGTAAGTAACCTACCAAGGTCAGGGAGCTGTAAGTGGCAGAGCTGGAATTAGAATCTAGGAATCCGGGAGCCCATGCACCTACCCACTGCTTCTTGCACGTTACTACCACATAGACAATCCCCGTACATTTTTCTACATGATAAAGTCACCTGGCTGTGCTTTGGGCTTGCGGAAAAAACAGTCCTGTTGCCAGGCCAGCATTCAGGTGAATGTGAGTAGGCTGGATGCAAGAAAAAGGTGGTGCGGCATAACTTATCCCAGGCAAAAGACAACCTGAGAATCTGATGTTGTCTCCTTGAGGCCTGTACATTCCCGCTTTGGAGACACAGGGCCCGGAGAAACTAGGAGGCCGACGAGTGGTCTCCCCACACTTCCCTGTCACTGAAGACTGAACGGGGGAATGTCGCCTCCAGGGGCACATGTTTCTGTTTAAAAAAACACAAAGCCATACAACAAACATGATGCATCCTGCCAAAGTACTGATCTTAACAGAAGATATGGGAGGGGAATTTATAATAACTTCAACTGAGGGTAAAGTCTACATGAATTCTTAGACCAACATTTTGGGGCCATCTTCTACCGTCTAGTCTCCTAGACGACTTGGTCTTCACCTTCTTCTGTCATCAGGGCTGTGGTCGAAAGGTCTGAGAAGTTCTGGTCTGAGACAACATGTGCACTCTCTTCTCTGAACCCTGAAAAAGCTGAGCTAATACGGCACGTGGCTTTAGGAAGTCACTTTATCACTCCGAGCCCATATTTCTGCACTAAAAAATGCAGTCATTATGAGCCTCCAACCAGATAATGTTTACTAGGCACTCCATAAACAATAAAACATTAACCCAAACACTTCTTATTTCAGAAAATCGAAACATAAATGTTTTGACAGCCATTTAAAAACAGCAGACAAATAAAACCATATTCCTCCGTGTTTTCCCCTCTGCCAACGTTTACTTAAGACACCATGCCAGTTTACTGAGATGCTGCTGTCTTATGCTGAACAAAAAGATTCATATCCAGGCTGAAGAGGCAGAAAACTGGAACAGGAACTTCATTAAATCACCAAACGGGCCCCGCTGTGAAGTGCTTTCTTAAATAAGCTCCTCCTTCCAGAGTCTTCCATTTAAGAAGCCCAGAATTTACTCCCACAAATAAAAAGAGAATGGAAAGAGTGCCATCAGTGCACAAGAAACCTACACCCGGCCTCCTCACATACACAGCACTGCCAATCAGGGGAAACACCTCTCCCCAACCCCCACCTCCTGTCCCTTCTCTTGAGAAAAATCTTGAAATCAGTTTCTTAAAGAGGTTTTCCCAGATCTTTCCCTGGGATGGTTTTGAGACCATGGAACAAAACATGGCTCTTAATCCCTCCTTCAGCTCTCTACACAACACCACTGTTGTTCCTTTTGCACAGAACCTAACATTTCAGTCCATGAGCCAGTTTTCACCCTTCATAAAACAACCAGGAAATGAAACGTAAAGTGTGGGTTTATGCCAAAACTTGCCAAGCTGGGAGAACCTTTTCTTAACTTGCAACAAGAGGTTTCAGAATCTCCCTTTTAAATCGATATAAGCTTCTTGTTTCCCAGAAATTCTTTGCAAAACTGTTGCTTTCTGGCTCGAAATAAAGTCTCTGAGACCGCCGTTCCCAGAAACACTTCAATGAGGAAGATGACAAATAAATGAATCAACAGGCTGGCACTCTATAAGACAAATTTCACTAACATAAAGTTCACCATTTGTCTGGGAGGAAAATGCGGCAGACAGGGCAGACTTCTTCCTAGAGTGGCCTGGAATACTGTCCGTTGGCTGAAGGCATAATTAAACCTCAAGAAGGTGGCTTCCTGCGCCATCCAGTATTCATAGGCTTTCCCAAAGGGCCTTTTACACTTGATATCTACAGGCAACTGGGGTCCCCATGTGGACATTCTGTCACCTCTGGTTCAGCCTTCATTCCCTAACTCCTTCTCTTTCCCTTTAACGTCAGACTGAAAAATAGATTTGCTAAATACAAAACACACTCTAGATATATAGCATTATCTCTAGAAGGGTAACCCTTCTGAAGGAAGCTGGAAGCTCTGGCTCACGCTGAGCCCCACCCGCTGTCTACTTGGACTACCCACTCCCAGCCTCCTGGAGCTCCCTGTCCCACCCAACCTCCCTGTTCCTCACTCCTGCCCACGGGGGCCCGAGCACCAGCACTCTATCTCTGTGGTGTCTCAGAGTGGAGCAAGTTGGTGGTGATTCAGCCTATGAGGTCAATGCCCTGATATTTGCATTTGAAATTTATGTTCCACAACATAGAAATGAACCATAAGATTTATGCTAATCATTTAAATTTTCAATTTTTCTTTTACTCAGAATGACATTAAATAGCAAATAAAAACGCCATAGCAAGTAGAGAAAAAGACTATAGAAAAAAAGAAAAAGTTTTACATTTTAATACCTTTTTTTTTTCTGGCTTTTTGAACAAGTGGCCCTATACTTTCATTTCACACTGGGCCCTGCAAATGATGTAGCTAGTCCTGCCCCTAGGACCTGCTGTGGTCCAAAGCACTGGGGAAGAGAAAGCCAGCCTTACTCCAGCACTCAGTAATGCCTTTCCCAAGAGCTCACTGCCTTCATTTGCAAGTGAGGACCCACAAGAGAAATGGCACCTACCCAGGATGGCCCTGCAAGGTTCCAAAGGTAAAACTGAGGAACATGAAGCTAGAATGGCTATTTCCACCAGGGCCCTGGAGCCAAATCACATTGCCAACCATGGGGGGAGGGCAGCCTCATCCCTTCCAGAAGATGCAGAGCATAGGGCTATAAGGTGAAGAAGCCAGAGGGCAGGTTCCTGCTTTGTGTGCTGTGACAGCAAGTGCCTACATCCAAGAGGCCTGGGGTCTAGTCACCAGCCTTGACAGGCACAGTTCCTGGCTGCTTCACTTTTTTCACTTAGCCTGGTCTCTCCCACACCCTGATCTCCTTGCCAACAAAATGTTTTCCAAGACCTGAAATACCTACTTGACTCCAGGAGTCCTTTAAACACTGCTGCATCAATATACAGCTGGGTGCTAATCTCATAGGTAGAGAACAGGGTCCCTGCCTTCTAAGAGCAACTTTGGCACAGACAGCACAGCCAAGGCCCTTCCTCTCTGCCATTCATCCTCATTATTGACTCAGGACCTATTCAAAACCTGCTCTAGGGAGAAGTCAACCCATGTGGTTCCATGAAATCTCTGAAGACCAGCCCAGTATAACATTCTAGCTCCCAAGGCCTCTTCTAGAACTTCTCCCTCATGTGTCTCATGTTTGAAAAGGCTGTGTCTGTCAAACTGTTTTTACCAAGTAATATTTAATGTCTTCCATTTCTTATGAATCAGAGACATGCACCACCGCCAATCAGCATGGGAGACCAAGGTGATTGCTGCCCTTCCACGGCGCCTCCATCCCCAGCAAAAGCAAAGAAGGGGTCTGGTCGTATGAGCCCTGGGCAGCCTGATCAACGGCACATGGTATGGGGCTTTTTCAAGTATTGATGCTGGCTCTCCCCTGTGACCTGGGGTAGGAGCTACCACTGCTACCACGGTTACCACCTTAGAGACTGAAAACCCATGGTTCTAGCCCTAGCTCTGACATTTCAAATCACTGAACCCTCAAGAACCAGAGTTTCATCATCTGAAGAACAGGATAACCCCTGCTCTGCAGCTTCTAGGGGCTGTTATAAGGATCAAGTAAGTAAAGGTACCAGAAAAAGCAACTGCCTTTGATGTCAGAATGCACAGTATTGTTACAAATTTCCACATTGGTAAAATGAGACTAGTAACAGTTCCTACTTCATCCAGTTATTGTGAGAATTGAATCAGATAACAATTATAAAAGTTCCTGGCTTTATCAATCTTACTCTTATAAATTTAATTACATAAAAAAGATGATAGAAATATTATACAAGAGAAAAAAAAGAAAAACAACAGTTCCTGGCATATTTCAAGAACTCAAAAAGATAAGGCTATTACCTAATTGCTACTACTGTTACCGTTGCCACTCACTGTTAATGACACTATTATCACAATTACTATTGTATCTTGCTACCTGGCTAAAAGACCAGTGAGACTTATGCCCTGGGTCTCTTCCCTCTCACCTTTCGGAAACACTGCCCAACAACTGTCCCATCACTTTAATGCATCATCTATTTCTCTCCCTCTACTGGATCATTCCTATCAGAACAAACCATGCTCTATAATCTCTTATAATCTCTCCCTCAAACCTAAATCCTTTCTAGTTCTCAACTAATTTCTCAACTCCACTTAATAATAAACTGCCTGAAAGATTCAAACTTACTGACTCCATTTCTTCACTCTGTATTTTCTTTTCCACCTACTCCAGCCAGGTTTTGTCCTTTTGGCTTCTGGGACCCATCATTCTCCTAGGTTTTCTCCTACTTTCTCAGTCCTTTTTAGTCTCCTTTGCTGGATCCACCTGTTCTCCCAACCTCTAAATGCTGCTATGTCCTAAGGCTTATTAGTGCATCTTCTATTTCCTGTCTACACTCTCCTCCTAGGTGATTTCGCCTAATCCTGTGGCCTTGAATAACACCTATAATATCCAAATGCATCTCGCCAGGCTTCTCTCACAGCTTTAGATACATATATCTGACTAGTTGATATATTCACATCTCAATTGTAACATGGCAAAACAAGATTTCATTCCCCCCCCCCCCCGCCCCCGCTGCCAAACATGCTCCTCCCCAGCCTTCCCATTACAATGATTCGAGCACCATCCACTCAGCAGGATCCACTCAGGTGCTCAAGTCTCTGGGAGTCATCTTTGTCTCTTCCTCTCACAGACTGTATCCAAATCATCAAGCCTGTCTGACCACTCCTCTCTATCTCCAGGGCTACCACCCTCAGTCATGCCATCACTAACCCCTGCCTGGGCTACCGCGACCGCCTCCTACTGCTATCCTATCCACTGTAGTTTCCCTCCTACAGCCCATTCTACAAGAGGCAGAATGCTCTTTCTAAAAATGTAAATTGAATTGTCACTTTCCTGCTTAAAACTCTCCAATGACATCTCACTGGACTTGGAATAAAATTTAAAAACTCCTAACCCTGGCTCACAAAGCCTTACTCCATTTAGTAACTGCTTCCCATGCCGCTTCCTCCCCTGTTCACCACATTCCAGCCACACTGCCCTTTCAGCTCCTTGAACCTGAAGCTCCTTCTTGCCTTAAAGCCTTTTGCACGGGCTGTTTGCTCTTCCGGAAATGCTTTGCCACCTCAACACAAAGATGGGTCTTTTTTGTCATTCATATTTTACCTTAAATGTCACCTATTCAGAAACACCACTGACCTGCATACTGGTTACCATTTAATATCTGATATTAGTCCTATTAGTTTATTTACTTATTTTCTGCCCCTCCCCTCCCCCAGTAGACTGCAAGTTTCATGATCACCAGGACCTTGTCTGCTTCATTCACTTCTGCAGTCCCAATGTCTGGAACAATGTGTGGTACACAGGAGAAATCTAATAAATATCAACGGATGCAGTTATGAGCCAGAGGCCCAATAATTGAGAGGTCTTGATGGTCCCAGCCACCAGTTCCCCAAGCCCTCCCTCCCTCTCTCTCTCTCTCTTTTTTAAATTCTCTTTTACACACAGACACAACCCTCTGACAAAGACCGCTCGACCACAGGACAGTCCTATGGCAAAGACCACTCGACCACAGGACAGTCCTAGTGCTCATTTCTATAAACCTCATCCATCAGAATTTCCAACATCCTTCAAGCGCCCAAACCTGGGGTCGGGGGAGGCTCGGAAATCTTATAAGACCATCTGAGCTTCGAATATGCTGCTCCTCTGGAGACTAGCAGTGTTTTCAAGTTGGTGAAGAAAGTATTTCTGACTCACATCCCCATAACTATACTTAGTACTAGTCAGACCACTGTCCAGGCCCTTAGCTACGTCACCCATCCAGTGAACATTTGCAGAGTGCCTACTCTGTGCTAGGCACTGGGGCAAAGGATGGAGAGCAGTTTCTAATCTCATGGAGCTCACTGGCAAGGAGGCAGAGACAGAGACGTGCAACACAGGACTACGCCTGGAGTGGGAAAGTAAAAACTATAGTAGTGTTAGAGTCTGAACGGTGCCTCGATTTCATTCCTAAAGACCCAGCTCTGGGGATAACGGATTGTGAGACAAGGCTCCCGGACTTTTGCAGAAAAGCTACCGCTTAACTAAGCGAAGAAGGCAGGAGTGATTGTCCCTGTTGAGCAGAAGCTAAAGGGACGCTGAGCGTTCCAGAATATTATTGGCTGATCGGTTGCCCTCCGTCCCCACCCCTCCCGCGCAGGCCTGCGCTGTGGAGAGGCGGGGTGCGGTGCGTTTTCAACTCTCCGCGACCATCCCAGAGAACGTGGCCGAAAAGAAAGGCCTTCCCAAACGAGATTGCCTCCGTCTCTTTCCTCGCTCTCACCTTCCCCACCTCCAGTTCCCGGACTTCGGACGGAACTCGTAATCTATTCTCTCCACCCCTGCGCATCGCGGTCAACACCAGCCCGGCTCAGCGCGGCCGGAGACCCCAGAGGGGAGGCGTGTCCCGCCCCTTACTCCAACACCCGAAGGCGCCCCAACTGCCGGGTCAGGGGCGCAGCTTGCAGCCCCTGCCTCCAGAGCAGGCCAGATCCTGGGCCCCTGTCCAGGTCCCTCAATGGAGATGCGGACCCCGCCCCACCTCCCGCCTGCAGCCCGCCACACGACTCGGACACACAAAACCCCAGACACACAGCTGCGGCCGCGGCGCTGTGCGCGCCAACTCGCCCCGGACCCGCGCGGGGAGAGGGAGGCGCGGGCGCGTTGGGGGAACCGGGTGGGACCCCGCGGCACAGGTGCGAGCGCGGCGCCACCCCGGTCGCTCACTCACTCGATGAAGTAGCTGGCGCCCTCCTCCGTGAAGCCCTCCTCCCAGCCGCGGGGCAGGTCTGTGGAAACCCGAGAAAAGTCGTCAAAGTTGGGCCGCCCAGGCGCGCGCCCCTCGGGGGCCCCGCCCGGCCGCGTCCCGCCCGGCCGACGGGCGCCCACCTGAGCGGATCATGTGGCCCGAGTTGACGGGCTCCCCGGTGCGCGGGTGCAGCCAGGTCGTGCAGCGGAGCTGGTCACTGAGGAGCGAGAGGTGCACCTGTTAGCAACGCCGCCGCCCGGGACGGCGCCCGCCCGGCCCCGCACCCCCCGCCCGCGTCCCCGCGCGCCCGCGTCCCCGCGCCGCACTTGATGAAGAAGACGCGGCCGTCCCGGCACACGCCGTAGGACCAGTGCTCAGGTAAGGTGTCCTGCCGCACCGCCGCCGCCGCCATGTTCGCCGCGCTCGCAGCCGCCGCGGGGCGGGGGGCAGGGGGCGGGGGCGCGGGCGGCGGCGGGGGCGGGGGCGCGGGCGGCGGGCCTGCGGGCTCGGCCTGCGCGGGCGCGCGCCGCACCCCGGCGCGCTCCATCGCCGCGCGCGCTCCGCGCGGCCAGCTCCCGGCGTTGGCCGCCGCGCCCGCCGGCCCCAGCGCTGTGGCCACGGCCTTTGTCCCCGCGCCTTCCCCGCCCCCAGCCCGCCGCGCGCCCCTTTGCCCCTGAAGCGGGAGACCCGGGCGGGGCTGCGGGCGCTGTCCGGGCGCCGGGGGCAAACTCCGGATTCCTCCAGTAAACCCCACTCGAGCCGTATGACAAAACTTACCACTCCCGGAACTTTACTTCTTTCTGAACCATGTGAGCCTAAACAGGTTAGTGCCATAGTCCCAGCCTCGGTTTCTTCCTCTGTAAAATAACCTTAATAAATACGAACGGGATCGGTGTGTTGATTACATGAAGTGACAATGGTGTGAAGTGCGTAACTGGAACTGGCACGTAATAGGTGCGCTCTTAATAACAAGTCAAACGGAATTGCATTTTCTCAAGTTTGCAGCTGGCATATGAAGCAGGAGGGTGCAAGTCCTACACACACACACGCACCACGGAGCCCTGAAGCTGCAGAGATCACAGGGTTCTGCCTTCTATTCCTGTCAAATGACAGAAAGAGGTACTGAGAGCCCTACTGTATATCTCGTCCATCTTTAGAAGAGCGGACCCGCCAGTTGGGGGCTCTAGTAATGTGTCTGGAAGGTTCTTTACATGGCTGGAGCCTCATGTTCAGGTCTCTACTCTCAGCGCCTGGGGGGGTCCCTCTCTCTGACCGAAGGAGACCTTTCCCCTCTTCACTATCTATTCTTCTCTCGTACCCTTTATTGACATTTTTATTTGTGTGTTTATTACCTTGTTTGTTGTATAGTAGCCCCCCTACCCCCCACTAAAATGTCAGCTGGATGAGAAGAGTGATCTTTATCTGTCTCATACATTGTCATATCCCTAGCACCTGGAACAGTGCCCGACTCATGTAAGCAGTCAATAAATGCTATATAAGTACATTAAATACATTCCACACTGACACCCTTGCACACTGCGCACAGACTGAGAGGAAGCTGGCCTCTGGAAGATGTCAGGCCCAGCCTTTGAGGGACATAGGCTATAGTCGGTGGGATGAGGCTCACATGAAAGTGAGATGGTAGGCAATGCGGGCACTAGTTATTCGGAAAGGCACCCCAGACAGGTGGAGTTCTGCTGAACCCTGAAGGATTGCTCAAGTTCGAGTGGGAAGAGAGCACTCCAGATGGGAGGGATAGGGTGGGATGTCGAGGATGCCATACACATGCCTTTCTTTGGGAACAAAACAAGGTATTGGGGAGGGACGCTGATACGAGTTAGAGGGAATTGGTGTGATTGCGGAAGAGAATCCCGAAAACCTATCTGAGAGGGACTCCTGCCTTTGAGGAGGTTCTTGAGCAAATGACGATGGGAAAATAGTATTTTTATTATTAAACATTAAAATAATACATTAAGTGGGCGAAGGTCATGAACACACAGTTCACAGAAAAGTAATACAAGTGGCTTTTAAACAAGTGAAAAGGCACTCAACCACCTCATAATAGGAGAAAGACAGATTAAAATTAAATGAGATACTATTTTTTAGATGTCAAATTGGCAAAAATACTCATTGTAGAGAAAGATATTCTTGTTCATTGTTGGTGGGACTATAAAATGGCTGTCTCTTTGAAGGCAATTTAGTAGTAGCTATTAGAATTTAAATGTGTATACCTTTTGACCTAGCAGTCCACTACTAGAAATTTATCCTATATTATAGTGCTCAAACAGGAACATAAAGGCCTGTGTACTAGAATGTTCACTAAAGCATTGTCACTAGTTACAAAAGACTGAAAATAACCTAAATGTCTATCAAAAAAGAACGAGTTTGTATGGCAATGGATGTTAACTAGACTTATCGTAGTGATATTTTACAATATATACACATTTTAAATCATTGTGTTATATACCTTAAACTAATATAATCTTATATGTCAATTGTATCTCAATTTATATAAACAGATATTATATGAAATGCAAGATGCAGAACTGTGCGTACAGTATGGTACTATTAATGTATAAGGAACATCATGGCTGAATAAGAAGATATCCCTTGTTTGTGCCCCCACTCAATAACAATGATTTAGCATCCATCCATGGACAAAAGTGTTTTAGTAGGAGCTAGGGGATCCATCAACATATGCCAAGAAACCCAAGAAAGTTTAACCCACACATGCATCGAGCAATAGACATACAGACTTTGGCCCTCGCTATGGACACTGTGGTAGCCCATGAACCGACTCTAACCCTTCTTGGCTGCAGTTGAGGAGCCCCTGGAAAACACTGTCTTAGACGATCACCCACAGATAAGGGAGTTTGTGTGGAAGTACAGGTGTCCAACAGAGAAGTTCAAAGATACCACTGGAGCAAAAAATACAAGTTTGGACACAGTGAAGATGGCAGTTAGTAAAGACTGTAGGAAATGACTGCTCTTTCAAATGTGAAGACAGCAACACAAAATTCAAGGAATATGAAAAATCGAGGAAACATGATACCATCAAAGGATTACAGTAATCTTCTAGTAACCAAGCCCAAAGGCATAGATCTGCAATTTACCTGATAAAAAATTCAAAATAGCTATTTTAAGGAAACTCATGAGCTGCAAGGAAATACTGAAAGACAATTCAATGAAATCAGGAAACAGTACATGAACGAAATGAGAAGTTAAACAAAGAGACAGAAATAAAAAATAACCAAACAAATTCTGGAGCTGAAGAATACTGTGAAAAAAATGAAAAAGCCAATAGAGAACATCAACAGCAGAATAGATCAAATAGAAGAAAGAAACTGCGAGTTAGAAGATAGGAAATTAGAAATTACCTAGTCAGAAGAGAACAAAGAAAAACTTAAAAAAGAGTGAAGAAAGCCTACGTGATCTATGGGATACCATCAAAAGAAATAATTTGTGAATTATTGGAGTTCCTGAGAGAGAAGGGGACAGAAAACTTATTTAAAGAAATAATGGCTGAGAACTTCTCAAATCTAGGGAGAGATTTGGACATCCAAGTTCATGAAGCTCATATGTCACCAAACAAACTCAACTTAAAGAGATCCTCTCTAAGACACAGTATAATAAAACTAATAGACTAAGAAAAAAGAGAGAGAACTCCAATAAATCAGCAATGAAAAAAGAGACATTAAAATTGACATTACAGAAATACAAAGAATCATAAGAAACTGTATTTTGGCACGAACAATTATATTCCAAAAATTGTATAACATAGAGGAAATTGATAAATTCCTAGAAACAAATGACCTACTAAGACTTAATCGTGAATAGATAACCTGAACAAACCAATAATGAGTAAAGAGACTTAATCAATAATCAAAAAATCTCCCAACAGTGAAAACTCCAGGACCAGATGGTTTCCCAGTGAATTCTACCAAACATTTAAAGAAGAATTAATGCCAATCCTTCTCAACTCTGCCAAAAAATTTAACAGAATGAACAGTCCCAAACTCATTTTATAAGACCAGCATTACCCTGACACCAAAGCCAGATAAGGACACTGTAAGAAAAGCAACCTACAGGTCAATCAATATTCTGCATACAGAAGGGAGCAGGTGGCCCTCAAAGGATATGCATATAAACTTTCTAAAAGGGTATACAAAAACATTAGCCTCTGAGAAGGAAGCTTGAGGACCTATTATGAGAGTGAGACTTATTTTTAGATTTTTGTCTTGTTTCATATTTTTTAACCTTAAGTATATTCTATTTTTCAATTTAACAATTAACATGAAAACAGAGATCATGAACTTAAAGAGCTGATTATTAGCAGATAGCCCAACAAATAGTACGCTCAATAAGTAAAAATTTCTTTCTGCCTTCCACTCAGATATTCACCATCCCTTTCCTTCCCTCCTTCCTCAACCCAACAGTGTCTCCATTTGTGCATTTGATCAATAAATATTAGTTTATTGCATATTCGTATGCTGGACACTGCTCTAACAGTATAGCTGCTTATATGAAATAGACACAGTCCCTCCCTGCCTGCATGGAGCTTTGAGTCCCCATCCTCACCTCTGCCAATTTTGATTTTTTAATTCCTGCCTCCCTAGTTTTACACAGGCCACCTCCACACATAAACCTAAAGTAGCTTCCCATTCCTGTCCTTCAGAACCTGTCCTAAATTCTCCTTAGAGCCTCTGGACCCCCAGAAGTAGTCTCAGAAGAGGGACTTGGCTGAGCCTTCGGCCAGCTTCCTGCTGCCCTCTGCTGGGGCTCACTGGAGCTTGTGGTCCCTCTTCACTAGGGCCTGCCTCTCCCTCTTAGCATCTAATTCCCCTTGGGTAAGCAGGAGCCCTCAGGGATCTGTGCTTCCAGAACGTACTGTCTTTCCTTGAGCCCTGTGGCTCAAAGCTGGGATCTGTGTGACCTAAGTCTGAGCCAGAATGTCTCTAAAGGCCACTGTCTGGAGAGGCAGTGCTGAATGGGAGGGCAATAGTACTGCCTAGTGGAGGAGAGGAGGGAGTCCAGGTGAGATACTTTTAGTGGAACTCTTATTCTTTATTTTACTCTTCGTTTTTTCATCTTGTGCTAAAGCAATTCATGCTCTTACAGAAACATCAGAAAATGGAGACATGCAAAAGAAAATTTTAAACAACTCCAGTGAATCCCACCGAGAGGCCATTTCTGCTCACAACGGGAATGGGGACAGTGGAGAAAGAGCACTAGGCCATGAGCCAAGAGATCAAACTCTAGTCTTCACTGTCCCTTCACTGTATGACCCTTCCCCCAGAGCCTCAGCTTATCCACACACAAAGTGAGCACCCCAATAAAATGGCCCCTTTGGCTTTCCTCCTCTATGATTCTAAGTCAGGGGTCCTAAGCAGTCCACTCATCAATTTAGACCCTTGGGCAGTTCCAACATTCAACTATTACAAATATTGAATGGCAGTAAAAGTGCTAAAAAGAATTACAAATACTTAGGGAAAAAGCTCTAAAAAGTTACAAAAAGGGACAAAAATGCTTAAAAATTCCTAAAGGGTTGAAAATTGCCTTCTAAAGCATGAAAATAACCAACACTATAGAAGAAAATAAAACAGCAACTGGGCAATATTCATTTTCAAAATGTAAGGCTAATCATGTCACTCCCCATTACTCTGTTACTCTGAAGAAAAGACAGTTCCATTTAAAGGCCTGCAAAGTCCTGGGGGTCTGGCCCCTGCCTCCTTCCCTCCTCCTCAGCCCCAACCTCTCTCCCTACACTCACGGCTATCTCCTGCCATAAGGCCTCTCTACAGGCTATTTGCTGTGCTGGGATTGCCCATGTCCCTCCCACTTCTCTTCCCCTTCCTCCGCATAACAGCTGAAGAGTCACTTCTTCAGGAAAGTCTTCTCTGCCTCCCTTGGGGAGATTCCCAGACCCAGCCATCTATGGTTCTTGTAGCACCAGGCACATCTCCTTTTAGCACTTGTTACAGTTGGTATCTACGTTTCTACGGCGATTATTTGATTAATATCTCTCTCCTCCAAAACCCGTAGGCTCCATGAGAACAGAGACCATGTCTGGTTTTGCTCACTATTGTATCCCAAAACCTAAAATAGCACCTGACACATGTTAAATAAATATTGATTGATTGGATGGATGGATGGATGGATGGATGGATGGATGGATGGATGAGCAGATGGTTGATTGAGGAGAGGAGCAACGCCAGGGCCATTCTTTGTAAGCATTTAGAGAACGTTGCTGAATGAAGAAGTGGGCAGGTTGGGAGAGCCCAAAAGATGACTCACATATACACCTGATTTCCAATCTTCAGGCAGTCACAAGGCCAGATGAGGATCAGCCAGGCATTGAGACTTGCCAAAGTTTACAGAGCACCCCTGAGGGGCGGTGCCGAAGGAGGAAATGAGGCTTAGCCACTGACAGACCTAGATTCCATCCTGACTTTGCTATTTGCAGACTCTCTGCTCAAGGCACTTCCCGTAGGTTAGAGGGTCCTAATTTCTCATCACCTGAATGGCTAACTGAACATACCCAAAAATCCCAGTTCACCTCCCTCATCGACCCTCCTGCTATACACCCCTGGCCCCATCACACACCCGCCCAGGTTGACTAGTCTTTCCTTTCCAGCACCCACCCCTTCTTCATCTTGCTTTCAAACTTCAGAGAACCTTCGAGATCAGAGAATAATCCTTCAACAGGGTTGGGAGTATCACACCTCAGGCTGCTTTGAGAAAATGGGAAGAAATAAGCCTTTCTCTTTCTAAAATCTAGCGTCTAGCCTCTGTGGCCTTGTACTGACCATGTGACCTTAGGCAAGGGACTTGACATCCATTTTGTAAGAGGAAACAGACAAAGAGTTTAATAATTTCTGCAATCCAGGATTACAGCAATGATCCAATGAGGTTATGGTGGCAAAAAGTTAGTAATCCATCACTCCTCGATTCTGAGTTAGAGGCAGAGCTTAGGGGTGATTTGCATAAGTAATGACGCTTTAGTTATTTTGGGGCTTTACAGGTTACAAAAACCAATCATGACCTTTGAACTTTTGTGAATTTGTTAATAAATAAGTGTATTAGTGTAGGCTCTCAAATAATGTGCCAGACCCCCCAGGAAATGTACGTGCCTCTCTAATATTGGAATCTCAGGCACTGCAACCCATTAGCTGGAGAAATATAGAAGGGGCTTCGTTTAATGACCCTCAGCAAATACCTCATCAGTTTTCATTGAAGACCAGTCTTTGAGTCAAAAGCACTGTTGGTGGGGTGTGAGAGCCAATGCCGGTGGCCCATGCTCAGATCCCAGATCAGCCGAAGTGCCCTTTCCCTGGTCTAGAAGAGTAGATGCTGGTAGAGCAGGACTCCCAGAGTGATGTAGGACCATCCCACATCTCCAGCACAAGATGGTCTGTCCCAAGTTTCCCACTGTGGATATGGCGTTCCAGGCCCAGCTCCATGGCGTCCCCACAGGGACCACGAAGGCAAAATAGGAGCTCCAACCTCGCCTTTGGTCAAGGCCTGAGTGGAGAAGGGCACAGCCCCAAAGCCGCCTCTCCTCACTTAGACCTCCAAGCCAGGCTCACCCTCAGGCACAACCAGTAGACAGTCCCCTCAGAGAGAGAGCACGCTTTCTACTTTTCCAAGTTGTTCCTCCTCTTCTGTATCCTTCCCCGTCACCACAGCCCGGTGAAGTAGAGCTCCATGTTAGACCCAGTAGACAGATGAGGAGTTACTTACCCATCATAAAAACAGAACTGCTTTTGAGTGGTGACCTTCGCATTCCTGGAAGACTTTAAGCAGGAAGAGCTACCTGTAAGCAGTGATTCCAACCCAGAGTTTAACAGCCACCAGGGCCTATGGACTCTACTGTGATCCGTTTCCCACCTGCTCCTATCTCTGCACAGGCCCAGGTCCTGTTTGTGCCCACCTAGTCTTTAGAAAGCAATCTGCCATTCCCCAGCCCTACTGGCCCTCACAAACAGCAAGTAGCTCTGATCATGTGGCTTGACTCTGTAGGTCTCCTACAGAAGAGTCCAGCAGCTTGGCCTGCACCTGGCCCCTGTGGGAGTTGACCTAACTCCTTTTCTAGACTTCCCTTACTACTACCAAGTTCACCAGCCAAACTAAAATACTCACTGGTCCTTCACACTGCACACTCCCCCATCACCGTACTTTGCTCATGCTGTTCTTTCTGCAAGAAGGCTCTATTCCTGGGGTGCCCCCATCTACCCCCTTGCACTTCAGGATCCAGCTTAACTGCCCTTCCTCTGCAAAGCCTTCTCAAATTTTCTATAATTTTTCCTTAACACTTTATCTGCACCTCTATTCTGAAGCTAATTTCTATCTTGTGAGGTTTGTATACTTCATGGATAATGTGCCCCAGCCACACTAATCTATGCATCTTTTAAGGTATAGGATCAGATATGAGTCATCTTATTAGCATCTGTCCCAGAACCTTGCCCACCAGAGGCACTCAGTGAATGTGTGTTGAACGAATTCATGATGAATCTAGACCCTAAATTACTGTTCACCACTGTGCAAAAAAATGCATGTCACAAAAGTGCTCAATTATATTTTCTGAATGAATGAACTGCTTTTAAAATTCTAGACCTCAGAGACTTTTTAAAGACACAATATAGCATAAACACTACCACCACCACCACGGGGGAAAAAAAAAAAAAACCTTATACATATTACCTAAATTATGGAGTAAAACATTACAAACACAGTTGAAACTCTCCGTGCGACCTTGCCCAATTCTGCTCACCTCCTTCTTTCTGGAGAGGTACATACCACTATCCTGATTTGGGGTTTGGCATTCTCAAGCATCTGCTATATATGTCACTGTGTTTGTAGCCACAGCAAGGGGTAACAGTATAAGAAGAAATGTGGCTGCAGGTGAGTCTAGGATGCCATGAACAGCTTAGAGCTAAAAGGAAACTCTTACCCTTAGCTTAAGAGAAGTCTAATTTTTTACTTATAGGTAACAAAATTAGAAACAATGTAAAAGAGAACAATGCCTAAAGTCACTTAGATTTCTGGAGATTTTTTGATTTCTTTAATGGATAGTTTCATACATTAGGAATTAGCTAAAATGTTAATTTTTAAGTTGATTTGTTTAGAAAAACTTGGGCCTCTATCATTTGTACTTATATATTTTTTAAAAATCTGAGAAAAAGGCTCATAAGAGGCATCGTGGTATAGCGATAGGAACACTAGACATCCTAGTGACTTTAGTTTCAGTCTCAAAGTAAGTTATCTTTTTCTGAGCCTCAATTTCCCCATCGTAATTTTACTTTAAAAAATTAATTTATACTAACCCTCCTTCTAAAACAATCTGTAGTCAGTCTCTTGGAAAGTTGTAAAAATAAAAATTAAAAAAAAATGTGAGAATACTTTTTTCCTGATTAATTTTTTTAATTGAAGAAATTTTTTTTTTCCTCCGTCTACCTCCCCCATCCCTCCCACCCTTTAGTAACCACTAGTCTGTTATCCATGTCCATGAGTTTGTTTGTTTGTCCTGTTCATTTGTTGCTTTTAGGTTTATATCCCACATATAAGTGACATCATGTGATTTTCAACTTTTTCTGTCTGGCTTATTTTGCTTAGTATGATTATTTCAAGGTCCATCCATGTTGTTGCAAATGGCAGTATTTGATATGTGGAAGTGTTAGCATCACCAGCCAACAACAGTAATATATGCCACCTAGTAGTGAAAAAGAGTAACTGCATCCAGATTTCATTCAAATGCTGTACATACTTTATTTGGTGAGCATCACAATTCAGAGCCTTACAAGATTACTGAACATTTGAGGAAGGCCTCTAACATAAAAGACAAACAAAAAAGTCTCCTAGAGAAAATAGAGTAGAGGTAGAAAAAATTAAAGATTGTCTTTAAGTATTCAGAAATGAGAAGATATATCTATGACAGATTTCTATATAAAAGAAAATTCAGGGAACAAAGTTGAGCTCTGAGCAGTGGTGAGCTAGATCTGGCTCATAAGGGCTCACAGGAGCCAACTGTTAAATTTTCAGGAATTCTGCGAGCCAGTTAAGCATAGGCATTATTACAAATTAAATTGTTTAAACTCAAAGGTAAGTAAATTATATTCAAGATAAATGTAATATACTCAAAACTATCATTTCCTAATTATTTCACACCATTTTACCATTTTCCATGGTCTGGAAGTCATTTACGTTCATTGTTTCTATACAGAGGAAATACTGCAGAATGGTCTGCTACCAAAGTATCTCTTCCCAGCTCCACACTGTGATGCCCCATTGATAGTGTGAAATAGGCCATAGTGGGAATTTTTATACCACAGAAATAGGTGAAGACTTCAAATTAGAGTTGTCTCCTGCACCCCCCCCAGAGAGTTAAACATTTACCAACATACATTTAACAACAACATACATGTTGTACATATATACAACATGTATACATATATACACACATATAGACATATATACGTTTACCAACATGCCACTGTTTCTGGGAAATTAAAACTATGAAGGTAGGATTGAAAAATTTAGTAAGATTGGAAGATAAAGTTGGACTCGCACAGAAAGTAGGAGAAGAAATGGACAAGTTGGTAAAAGTTGAAAAAAATTAGAGGATCTGTCCAGAAAGTCTAATGTGCAAATAATGAGTTCTAGAAAGAGAACACAGAAAATAGTGTGGAAGAAATATTAAAGGAGTAAAATTTCCCAGAACTGCAAAACAATTTTGAGACTGAAATAGCTCAAGTACCTTGCAGAACAGATGAAAACAGATAAAACCAAGGCATTACTGCAACTGTCAAAACACCAAACAATAGACAATCCTAAAAGCATCAAATAAAAAAAAGAAAAAACAGATTACAAAGGAGTAGGAATCAGAATGACATCTGACTTCTCAATAGCAGTTTGTTATGTTTTTATGCCAGAAACGGTAAGCAGTGATAACAATTTTTAGGAAAATTTTTTTCTAATCTAGAATCTATTCCCAGTCGAATTTTCTATCAATCAATAGAGTTGAACAAAGAATTTTTTAAGATCTCAAAATTCTTTTTCATCCTTTATGTGCATTCATTTAACTGGTATTTGAGAACCTTCTATGTGCCAGACATTATTCTAAATACCGGGGATATAACAAATTGGGTATAACCAGTTTGTTAACAAGGTCCCTGCTCTGAGGCTTAACTTATAACCTGAAAATATCAACATAACATGTCAGGTAGTACTCAGTACTCTGAACAGCAGCAAGGTTGAGGGGATGAAGTTCTGGTGGGAAGGTGCTTTTTTAGATAGGGCCTCTGGCGAGGTTACAACTGAAAAGACCTTAATGAAAGAGCAAGCCATGCAGATTATCTGGGGGAAGAGCCTCCCAGGCAGAGGAATTAACAAGGGTAATGGCCCTGGAAAAAGTGTTTGTGAAGCCAGGCTCATGTGACTGGCAAGGGTTGGTAAGAGATGATTGCAGAGATGGCTGGAGGGAGCCAGATTACAAGGGCCCTTTGTGTTGGTATTTTCCGTTTGTTCCTTCAGACCTACTCTCCACCCTGCACTGCTGCCAGGGAAGCGGATGTTACCTATCGCATTGCACCTTTTTAAGAGTTCCTTTTGAAGACACTCCCTAAATTCTTCCATTTACATGTGACATCCATCTGTTTCCTGCCAAGATCCTGACTGATACTCCCTAGCAGGGCAAGATAAGGATTTTAGATTTCATTCTGATGGGAAACCACTGGAATTTTGGGAGCATGTGGGACACCATGAGACTTACATTTTAAAAGATGCTGGATGTAGAAAAGACCTTGGTGGGTGTCACAGGTGGAAAAAAAAGAGGTTTTTACAGTAGAAGTGAAAAAAAGGTGACTCGGAACAGTGTGGCAGTAGAAGAGGTGATAAGTGGTTAAATTTGGGATATATTAAGGTAGAGCCAAAATATGGTGATCAAGTGGACAGATATATAGTGTAAGAGAACAAAAGGCAAGGACTCAGGTTTTTGGTCTGAGTAGGAATCAAGTTGCTTTATTGAGATGGAGATGTGTGGGGAGAAAGCAGGTCTGGGCTGCAAAAATCAAGAATTCAGTTTGGGATCAACTCAAGGTGTTTATTACAGATCCAAGTGGAGTAGAATAGGTAGATGCATATCTAATGCTGGAGTTTAGGGAAAGTTTGTGCTGGAGGTATGAATTTTAGTGTAGTAGCCTTTTAAGGTAGCATATGAAACCACAGACTAGATGAAATTACCTAGGAGTTGGTATAAACAGAGAAGAAATGAGGTTCAAGGATTGAGCCCCCTTTTGGAGAACTACCAATGTTTCACCAAAAAGGAGTAAACCAGGAAAGAAGAAGAAGATATAGATGCAGATATAAGGAATGTGAAGCTGGAGGCAGAAAGAATCCCCACACTGATGGCGAGGAGATCCCGGGTCTAAAGGTCTCAAAGTAAAGTCTACACTGAAGACAGAGGATGAAGGTCCTGGAAGGGATATCACTAAGAAAAAAAAAAAATAAACTTGATTGAAGATATTGAGATTTAAACTATGGTTCAAAGTTTGGGGCTGAATTAGAGATAGAAACACAGAACACTAAGCAGATGGAAGAACAGGGTAATTACTAAAATATTCTATGTAAGTACATATTTATAGAAATTAGGTATAGAATCACATTAACAATATATAATCACAGAAATGTAAACATAAAAAGTTTTTTTAACCATAAACTATCATATAACTATGAGGATTCCAAGTGAAGAGGTATAAATTAGAAGCCAAGAAATCATAGTATATTTAGAGCAATTCCACTTCTAAGTATATGTCCAAAGGAAGCAGAAACAGGGAATCATAAGTACATTTACGTGAATGTTCATAGCAACACTATTCAAAATAGCCAAAAAGTAGAACCACCCAAATATTCATCAACTGAGGCATACATAAACAAATTATGGCATATACATACGTGAAATACTATTATCATAAAAATGAAATACTAATACATGCTACAATGTGAATGAACCCCAAAAAACATCATGCTAAGTGAAAGCCAGACATAAAAGGTCATATATGACTCCACTTATATGAAATATCCAGAATAGGTAAATCCATGGGAACAGAAAGCAGATGAGTAGTTTGCCACAGGCTGTGAGGGTGGGAGAATGAGGAGGAAATATGAATATAGGGTTTCATTTGGGGGTGATAAAAATGTTTTGGAACTAAACAGGGGTGCTGTTTTGCACAGTATTAGGAATTTACTTAAGCCATTGAATTTTTCACTTTGAAGTAATTTTATGTGAATTTTACCTTAGTTTTTTAAAAAAGGAATGTTATTTAGAAATGAGGTATATTATATGTCAGAGAAACAGCTGAGGTGATATTGGTCACCCTAGATGACAGGCTGCAACAGGCAAAGGACAGTTCTTAGTTAAGTCTTGTAAAATGATACATTTGAATCCATATTTATGCATAATTTCAATTAAAAGATAGTAAGATAAACACCTGTCACTTGAAGGTGATTTTTAAAGGAAGAGAATAATTGAAGGAAAACCTTCAAATCTGAGGTGCTCACATATGGATAGATTTGGACAAATAAGATCCATATGCTGATTCCAGCTGTGTCAAATATACAAAGAAAAAGCATATGGAAACTTTTGTTTAAAAAGGAAGAATATCTCAGTCTGGAAGACAGATGAAGACCACACTATATTAAACGGAAAGGAGAAACAAAAAATATATTTAAATACATTAGACTGATTCATTAAAAAAATAAAAAGATCATTAACAAAAATCATTAGAGACAGTATCAATAAACTTCTTAAACTTCAACAGCAAAAATACCATAAACAAGATCAAAATTTGGGGAAAATATTTGTAGCACACGATAAAGGGTTAAGAATAACAATGTTCCAAAAAAGAAATTGGAATTGGGCACTGGTAGCCAGTTCAACAAAGACATGATACTCATCAGTAACCAAAGTAAAACAGAATAATGAGGATCAGTCTTTTAATATTTAAACAATTAAAAAGGATTTATTTTGAAAGGATGTGAAGAATTGACATTCTCATGCATTTTTAGTGCTTATCAGTACACTTTTGAAAGGCAGTTTTGCAAAATATACAAAAAACATATGCTAAAGAGCCCTCTTTCCTTAACGCTTCACAAATTTGGTGTCATCCTTGTTCAGGGGCCTTGCTAATCTCTGTGTTGTTCCGATTTAGTCTATGTGCTGCCGAAGCAAGCACCAAAGATCCCATTTCTAGGAATTTATCTTGGGATAACTAGAAGGTAAATTAGAACACATAACATATTGAATAAGTATCCACAAGTTAAAGATTATAGAATGATACATGTAGCATGATATCCATGTGCAAATGTGTGATTAGCAGGTCATGAAGGGATGTTCAGTAAAGAAACTGTCGTCTCTTGAATCATTTACCTACTACCATGTATTAAGTACCCATGTAATCCTCACAATTTAGAGCTTGAGAATCTAGACCAGCTAAATCACACAGCCTGAAAGTGGAAGGGCTGTTTCTGAAATCCAAGTTTGGTCCCTCTGCCCACACTCAAGTTTTTATATTTTCTTACATTATCATCAAGTATGTTACTTTTTTGAGGCAGCGAAACATATAGTCTAACACTTGCAGTAGTTCTGTTGATTTGATGGCAAGAATTTTAATTATGTAAATACCCCTTATAATTTAAAATCTAGAGATGATTTGAAACATCTTATGTTCCACCTACAGCTGACTAGTTTTTTGTCCAGAACCATCAATATCCAATACTTGCCTAGCTATGTAAGGCTTGCAAAGAATTATGCTGTGTGTTTCCTTGTTTTACTTGTTCATCACTTTTAAAGATGTTTGCCTTATCATCAGTTCATTTCTTGGTTTATGATGGTTAGCCACTTCAAGATATGAACACAAAAGCAGCAAGGATAAAAATTTACATCTAACACTAGGTAAGAAATGGGCAAGATACTGAGACTGTTTCCACACCTGTCTCCCATATTTGTGAGGAACTAGGAACGGGACCTGCATACCCAGCACAGAACACATACTGCTGGGTAGGTGAATATATGGTCTTAAAAAACAAGGTAACTTGGGTGTCTGTACCTCCTGACCCCAACACCCAACAGGTTATCAATGCCAGTTATGATACTGGTCTCTTGAATACAAAGACTCTGCCTAGTCGTGTGATTTCAAACACAACTTTGATTACTACTTAGTATAAAGCTTAAGTAAAACACTTAATATTATTAAATATAAACTTAGAAGGTGGTTCATACAAATGCCCTGCTTCAATTTTTTCTGCATCCCGAAGAAGTATGGCTTTGTAAAGCAGCCAGACATGCAACTTATCATTTGCTGGTCTTACAACCTTGAACAACTCACTCCAGTAGTTTAGAATTGCCTCTTTCGAACAGTGATACCCAATATCCTGACATTTATCTTAACCCATCCAAAAGTTGCAAGGCTCAGGGACCTGAGTTCACCTCACAGTTCTTCCCATTTCCTCTGCTCCAGATGGAACTGTGCTTGTACTGTTTAATGAATCATCATACTCATCTTCCTCATCTTAAAACCTCTCCACCAAGTCAGGAGGGACTTCCTCCTGAGGTCCCTCCATACTAAAGATGTACCTTCTCCAGACACTTTCATGTATATTTCTGATACCACGCCATGGATAACATCACAGTTCTACTTAAGCATTTAATATCAAACGTGTCAAGAAACATTTTTGCCATGACAACAAAATAACGGTCACTATTACTTCCTAGTTTCTTCCAGCCTCGCCATACAGCAACCACCTATGAAGTTAAACTGTTCAACTTGATGAAATTATACTCATGCAATAATGTTTATGATGGTTAGCCACTTCTTATTGCTTCCTGTGGAATTATGTAGTTCTAATTCTGCTGAAACATTCCTACATCAAAAAAGAGCAACACATAAAAATCACTGATGCACATTTTTTAAGGGAAAGAAACACAAAATATGCTTCTAGTTAAACAATGGCTTTATTGCTTAAGTACATAGACAAATTTATGCAACCAGGGCAGAGGCTGTGGATGATTCGCTGAAAAGGAAAAAAAGGGGAGGGGAGAAGACTGGATTAATACAGGTTCTTCATATTCATCCATAGAACTTCCAAGCTGATGAACTTATTTCCAAACAGCTTAAATAAATCCCAACGGTATTAAATGCACAGAACTGCTTAGTTCCTCAATCGGTTTTTTGCACTCAAGCAAAATGAATTAAGATGCTCACTCAGACATCCAAGGAAGAACTGGCCAACATAAGGAAAAACCTTTCTGGTGGAAACTGCGAATGTTTGGAAACCAATCATCATAGCGAGCAACTGATGCAAAAATAAAGACAACATAAACACCTGGGAACAGTGGTACCAAATGAAATCTTACCCACTTTCTATGTACAAGTGATTCAAAGGGCTTGTTCCTGTTCTAAATCAGGGGTCTGTAAACCACGGCTCTTTGCTTGTTTTTGTAAATAGTTCAATGGAACATAACCATGGCCCATTTGTCTATGTATCAACTATGGCTGTATTCCCACTACAATGACAATTAAAAGAGTAGCTGACCATATAGCCACGACCTAAAACATTACTATCAGTCCTTCTACTATATTTACTATCTGCCTGACTCCTGTTCAGATTAACAAGGTTGATACTTACTATTTCCAATTAGGGGGGAGGACTCGTTTGGTCTTATAATATCGAGCCAACCGATGAATACGGCTCTCAATCAAAATCAGACGGAATTTAGCATCCTTATCCTAAAAATAAAAATAAAATTCAAGAAAACCACCCAAAACAACTAAACATTATCAAACGTTGTTTAACAAAGGAATGTATAGACACCATACACTTTAAAGAAAACAGTTACCCTGTAAAAGAATCACAAGCCAGAGTTCATGAGGCTACAGTAAGTTCTAAAGAGAATTTAATGTTTCCAGCAAGACTGAGTAGGATTTGAAAACTCAGCAAATAAAAGACCTCAACATTTTAACTAATACTCTGTCTCTAGAGGAGCCAAAGACCCCCAACCCCCAAATCTTTTCTGGTTGAATTTTTATTTCAAAGCAATTAGTGTGACTAGTTTGTGCCCTAAGCCACCTTAGATAATTTAAATCAGATGCATCATATTTTATTAAAATAAGTACAAGCAGTCTTAGTCTCTTACCTTTCTGTTCCTCTCAAGATGCTTTCGAACAGCAACAGCTTTCTTAATTAAATGGTAGAGATCCTCGGGAAGATCAGGAGCAAGTCCTTTGGACTTAAGAATTCTCAAGATTTTATTGCCTGTCACAAAACGTACTTGTGCAACACCATGTGAGTCTCTCAGGATCACACCTGGCAAGGGATAATAAGTATAAATTCCCACACCAAACACACAAACTGGAATATGTGATGTCAAGGTTCTGAGATCAAATCACTTTTCAAGTTTCCTATCTGTAAAATGAGGCTTCCTATAATACATCACATAAACCAACATGAGAATTCCCACAAGCTCACTCAGACATCCAAGGAAGGTTTACCCAACACTAAGGAAAACCCTTCTGGTGGAAACTGCGAATGTTGGAAAACCATCATCACAGTGAGCTTGATGGATAGGATAAAGAAGCTGCTATCAGTGAGATTCCTGCTATGTATATCTGTTCAATTAAAACCAGTTTATTAATATCAGAATTTCTTCTAAAAATTTTATGTATTTTAAAAAAATTCTCAAAATAACACGTCTGACTACTGGATAGTCTACTATTTATTTCCTATTGTGTGTGATACCTCCATTAGATAATAAACTCCAGAAGAGCAGTTATTTTGCCCGTTTACAACTCCAAATAAACTTGTAAAGTCTCACACGGCTGAGGTTCAAACCATATCTAAATGTGGCAAAAGTGTGACAAGCACTAAGTAGCCAATCCCAACTCCTTCACTGAAGAGGTGTGACTTGGGGCTACTTATCTAGCTACACTGTACGTCAGTTTCCTCAACTGTTAGGATGAGGAAAACTACTAGTATTTACTTGAAAAATATTGCTGTCAGAATTAAACGAGATCAATATATGTAGAACAACATAAAACAATGCACTCAGGAGAGTGCCCAGGCCATAGTATATATACTCATTAAATTTTGGCAAACGTTTTAATGATTTTATCGTTTTCTGAATGAGAATTTGAGATTTCAACAAATGAAGGCTAGGTCTCAGCCATCAACAGTAAAGACAGAAAAAAAGACAAGATTTTTAAAACACGTATAGAACACATTTACCACCACCCACCCCCCGGGGGGCCTTTTTCAGTAAGTTACACGAGGCCAGGCGGAAGGGGCTACATCAGAGAAAACACTCACCGATTTGTGAGGGAGTCAGCCCCTTCTTGGCCAGTTTGTAGATCTGCTCCTTCACGTCGTCAGATGTCAACTTCAGCCACTATTGGTGGAAAAGAAAGCGGCCTTAGATCGAGAAACCAGGGATGGTCCCTAAACACAGCGATCCCTCCACTCAAAGTCGTGAACCTCATGCACACATGGCCCTTATGGCCCCATCCCGGCGCCACGTCCGCCGAATCACAAATGGTACCCTCCTCCCCCATCTCCCCCCGGTCACCGCACGCTACTTACTGTGGGGACGCTGCGGCGGTAGGGCAGGGCCGACTGGGACAGGCCCTTCCTGGGGAAAGAAGCAGTCTTGAGGTGAGTGGCCGCCCGTGCCACAGCAACTCAGGTCATCCCCTGGACCCGCTGCCCACACTCCCTCCTTTCGCCCACATCCCCGCAGCACAACCCTGCAACCCGCTGGGAAACCCGAGCTCACCCGGGAGCATGCATGCGACCCATGATGGCGGCGGACAGGCAGCGAAAAAGAGAGCGAAGGCTGCGAAACCGTAGGAAGCCACCCAGCACGCAGGAAGTGACCTCACACGTCCCCGCTTCCTCGTGTGCGAGAGGCGGAGCTACGCTGCGTGCATGGCTCTTGGGGACCGCGTGACTACATATCCCGAAATGCATTTCAATGTAGTAGCAGATTTCTCTGTCAACGGAACCACATATCCCATCATGCATCGGTCATTGGGGCGGCTGGTGGCTGGAGTGGGGAGTTTGAGTCCTCTTCCAGTCGGTACTGTGCCCTTCTGAAAGTACTGCCAGAAGCAAGCTCTTACAGATTGGAATCCTGAACTGGGAGAGGGCGTGGAGCAGAGACAGCTGCAGGGGTTAGTGGACTTAGTCCCTGTACTAGGAAAGGCCGTTATCTGCGCCCCCACCCCTAAGCGAATTTGGGTGCCTGAAGTTCAGCCATGTACAATTGTTCGTTTATTCACCAGTGCCAGTCCTTACCTTGGCACTAGATACCGACTGTCTCTGCCCTTAATAAGTTCTTAGGTACAATACCATGGTGATATGTGCTACGCTGTAATTAATAGTAATGGCTACCTGGATTCGTGTGTGTGTGTGTGTGTGTGATTTGGATCAGGTAACTTAAACACATGAATTTTTTAAGCATTGCTGGAATGAATTGCCTTCAGCCCCTGACTTATTACAGTGGAATAATTGAGGGATGTCTATGATGTAACCAACCCCAATGATGGATTGTTTTGAGACTACTACTTTGGTTAAAAAAAAAAAAAAAAAATCAGTTATTAGAAAGACCATACTTTTCTAGTAAGGATATAGGAATGTCAACTCAAATATTTATTCATGGAATAGGAATTATAACTATTATGTCAGGGGTTTGGTTGTCATATTTAAACCTTCCACTAGTTTTTAATTCACCTTATCTGGCCATGTTTGTATAAATATCAGATAAGATATGTAGTCGAGTGTGTTGAACTTTAATCAAATGGTGTTTACCTTTTATTAAGCCAACCCTTATTGCCTTGATATGTGGCATGCTTTTTTGGGAACTTTTATAAATTGGAAACTTGACTTTTTACAATTCTACTACCTAAATCATTATTAACACAATTATTAAAGGCAGAGGTTCAGTGATCAAATGGTTTTAAAAAATTGATTATATGAACTTTTATACTTTTGAGGTAACATTTAAAAACCATAAAATTTGCTATTTTAACCATTTTAAAGCATACTTCAGTGTCTTTTAGTATGTTCACAATATTCGGTAACCATTACCACTAATCAGGAGTTTTCATCACACCGAAAAGTAGCCTTGTACTCTTTAAGCAATCACTCTCCAGTCTCCCCTCCCCCACAGCCCCTGGCTCCCACTAATTTGATGTCTCTATGGATTTGCCTATTCTGGATATTTCATATAGATGGAATGTGAGCTTTTGTGCGTGGTTTCTCCCATTAGCATAATATTCATGTTGTAAGATATATAAGTGCTCCATTCTTTTTTATGGCTGAATATTCCATTGTATGGATATATAACATTTTATCTGTGCCTTAGTTGATGGACATTTGGCTCATTTGTACTATTTGGCCATTTTGAATAATGACCTGAACATTTGTGTTCAAAGTATTTGAATACCTGTTTTCAAATCTCCTTGAGATTTTATACACACACAGTACGTAAATTTCTGTATCATAAATAACTTTTTGAGAACTGCCAAACTATTTTCCACAGCAGCTGCACTGTTTTACATTCCCACCAGCAATGAATGAAGGTTCCAAGATAAACAAAATGCGATAAACTTCTCTACATTCCTACATCTCTACATTCCTACACTCGTTTTATTCTAGCCATGCT
Source organism: Rousettus aegyptiacus (assembly GCF_014176215.1). Taxonomy (NCBI): domain Eukaryota; kingdom Metazoa; phylum Chordata; class Mammalia; order Chiroptera; family Pteropodidae; genus Rousettus; species Rousettus aegyptiacus. The sequence continues at coordinate 88,457,805 of NW_023416308.1, forward strand.
AGTGGGTATAAATAGTAACTTATTGTAGTTTTGATTTTTATTTCCCTAATGACTAATGATGTTGAGCATCTTTTCAGGTGACTGTTGGCCATTTTGGAGAAATGTCTGTTCAGTCCTTTGCCTGTAAATAAATTAGGTGGACTTTCTGTTGTTTTTAAGTTTTTTATATTATAATCCTAGATACCAGACCCTTATCAGATATATAATTTGTGACTGTTCTCCCATCATGTTGTCTTTTTACTTTATTAATGGTGCCTGTCCTTTGATGTACAATTTTAATTTTGATGAAGCCCAATTTATCTTTCTTTTTTTGCCTGTGCTTTGTGTCATATTGAAGAAACCCTTGTCTCATCCAAGGTTACAGAGATGTACATCTATGTTTTCCTCTAAGAGTTTATAATTTTAGCTATGTTTAGGTCTTTGATCTATTTTGAACTAATTTTTATATATGTTTTAAGAGTTCTACTTCATTCTTTTGCATGTGATTATCTAACTGTCCCAGCACCATCTGTTGAAAAACTTTCCTCATTGATCTTGTCAGTGTTGTCTTTACTGAATCATGATTCAAACAAAAATAACCAAATAGTTGTTCTAGAAATGAAAAATACGACCACCAAAATTAAACCTCAATGAATAGGTTAAACAGTTGACAGAAGTAGTAAACTGGAGAAGCCATAATAAATTATTCAGAACTGAAGCTACTGATTCATAAATAATCCTAAATAGAAAAAATAAAGATATCTACACCTAGCCACATCTTAGTTAACATAGAATCAAAATTGTTGAAGGTTTATGATGGATTCATTCATGGAGTTCATTATACTGTTGTCTGATTTTATATGTCTAAAATTTACATGATAAAGAGTTTCAAAAGAGTAGGGGTGAAATAAAGTTTTTCCTCCCCCTGACAGAAACTGAGTTCATCACTCCAAGAGAAACTGGCTCTAATTGTATCTGGACCCTTTTACATGTTATGGTATAGTAGTAGAAAAATCTACATTTCCCTGTTATGTAGATAGGTCTATAACATGGCTGTTCCTACACTATTTAATATTTAAATAAACCACCGAAAACCAGAGGCCATACTCACAAAAGCATTTCACTTCCATAAAATGGTGACGGGGCTCTAGGAAAGTGGCATCTAGACCTTCGAAGAACAACACTTAAAAATAAGACACTATTTGGGCATCTTTAGGGGCAACTGACAGACCAGTTCTGAAATTCAGGATTACTTGACCCCAATAAACTCCTGGGTGAGATGCAAAGAACAGCAACAGTGAGCTCAAAGTGTTGGATCAAAATGTTACTATAGTGACGAGGAAAGAAATAATAACAGAGTTCCTTTATTCCAGAAATATTTTAATACAATCATAGTACAGTTATAAAGTCACATTCAATCCACTGAATGAATATATGCAAGGTTATTAATAAAAATATACATCTTTACTCACTACTTTAATAATTAAAGGGTTTGGTTCTTACAGATAAGACTAATTGCCATATTCATTCATACTTGCACTGTTAGTCAAACAGCATGTAAGTAAATCTATGGATCAAAGTAGTGTGACTAAAGTCCTTTTGATCTGAAGTCTAAGTATCAAAATTGAATGTTTTCTTTTTTAAAATGCCACAATATTTGATTCCTAGAAAAAGTTAACCAATTTAAGGCAAGATATCAAAACTTTTATATACAACTTTAATTTGAAAAGATAAAAGAACACTTCATAAGAGATCACTCGTGCTCTAACATTTAGCTACCTACTGATGTTTATAAAGGCAGTAATAAAAAAGTCAGTGCAAGTTCTACATTGGGTTCCTCAGTAGAGAAAATAATAGGTTCTTGGAGTAAACCATTATTTTCAAATCCCAAAACACTGCAAGGGGAAAGAATTCTTCTGGTGCAGGACTTACATGTAGTATAATTATTTTTTACTTGATAAAGATAGATATAAAACATTGTGATATACATAAAAATTAGTGTCTTGGCCAGTTTATTTAAACTTTTGTTTTATTTACTTTAATGCAAGCTTTAAAAAATGTTACAAAAACACAACTGATTTAAAATCTATTGATAGTAGTAGTGCAAAGAGGCGCCTCTGTCCCTTTTTAAATTTTTTTTTTTTTTTTTTTTTTTGGTAAGGGCTGAAGATTAGCGTTTCACAAAGAAATAACTTATATTAAAATATATGTAAAGGGTGTGTGTGTTTTTTTAATGACCAAAGAAGGCACAAAACAGTTAAACTAAAATATTACCATTTGTTCTGAACTCTAGTTAACTGTACAGCAGTAATCATAATATATACTTTTAAATAAGAATCCAGATTTCTTGTAACTGAAAAGTAACACCACATTTTCTAGCTCTAGTATTTGTGTTAAGAGATGCTGCATTAACTGACTGCAAACAGGCAGTATACGTTGAGTTCAATTAAAAATGACCTTTTACAAAAACCATACTTTCTTTTTACAGTGGCTAAGTAACAACTCATGGAATGGAATTAGGTCTCAAATGCTTAAGTGAAGACACCTAGTATTTCTTTACATTTGCAAAGCTACTTACACACTTTAAGAAAATGTTAACTATTATGTGGGAAAACGAAATAAATGGTGGTGCTTTGTGCTGCATTTTAATTAATGTATTAAATAGACAACACATTTGAACATTTTTAAAAAAGATATTTATATATCATGCTAACGGGGGGTGTGGGGGAGTGTTTCATAAAAATGGACCATAGTGTTAGGCACCAAAAATTTCAAGTTTTTTTTTTTTTTTTCAGCCTGTCCCACTGATACATCCTCATGTCTTCTATTTCTGTTCTGCAGGTATCACCATTTTCATTAACTATTTGCACAGTTCACAAAAATTCTGTTCCGGACAACTGAATTGGAGATTGTCCTTTCTTGGTATTCTTCATTGTTTATTTTGTCATCTCACAGCACCTAGATTGCTACAATCTCTATTACCATTTAAAAAGTGATTTTCTATTTTAGCCATGAGAATTGATATATGTATATATTTATCCAAACTAAACACATACTAGCTGTGAAGTTGAATGAATAAAAATGAATCTTAATGATTACTTAGAATAATTTCGATCGTGTCCCTTATGGTTCTGGGTGTCATTATATTAAGAAATTTATGTGAATGTACAATGCTTACAAATATAAGTAAGACAGCTTAAAAGACAAACTTTGCTATAAAAGTCTACATTAATACTCAGTCTGGACCCTAGAATTCTTGTCCTGGGGCTCTTGTGAAGAGTCTGCCTACTAATGGAGTTCTCCTACTAAACAGGAATGGGCACATGGATAAACAATTTTCACTTGTTTAATGAGAGAGTGGAGTATAGATATATGGAAAGGAAACTACCAAACTTCAACTCATACTCCTAGGAATAAATGTAGGATTATAATGGAATGAAGGAATTTAGTGTACAGCTAGCTACATCAAGGAATCTCAGTTACCTGGCAACAAAAACATAAATGAAATGGCTGACTGTTTAACTATGTCACACATCAGAAGCAGAGAAAATGACATTTCTATGGGAAAAACACTAGTAAATGTACATAGTTTCTTGTCTTCAGTAAGTTGAAAGTGAGTGAAAACTACTTACTAATTAGGTATCGAGTCAGGAAAAAAATCAGAATGAAGTGCCAGGAACCATATGAAGTTAAGGCACCATTATTTACAACTTCAGTGACTGGCACTTAATTCTGAAAAAGGCTTTAAAGACATGAATAATATAAATCAATATTATTTCCCCCTACTTCTATAAGATACTTAGTAGTTCTTAACATAACTATTATTTGTGCTTTGCTTTCCGGCCCTGTGAATAGCAGCTGCATTTTATGGTAACATCCTGCACCTTTCCTTTCCTTTGGTGTCTGTGAACACGCACAGTGGTAAAGGCTATAGAAGGTGCAAAAACTGGAAACAAACAGGTTGTGTCTGTGTGAGAAACAATGCAAAACAGACCAGACTAAAGCTATTACTCAAGAGAGGATTAAATCCTTCACCAACTCCAAGTCTTTTTTAGGACTTATTATATATTAAGTTTAGGGTTTATAGCATTCTATATAATGACTTAAAAAGGCAATGGCTTCAACAAATTCATGTTAGGTGACTGTTGGTCCAACACGTGTGTTGAAATGCAGCAAGTACATTTACTTCATAATTTCTATCCAAGTATAAAAATACTATACAAAGTTCTCGTGTGTGCACGCGCGCGTGTGCAAGCACACACGTTTTAAATGTTCTTACTTCCAAAGCTCACAAATTCGCTAGCTTACAAATAGGTTGCTGCAGTCAGCTGATACCACCTAATCGTCTCTTTGCTCAAATTGAAATCTTTCAAAGGCAGGGTTATTCCACCCAAGAAAAAATTCTCCCGCAGAGATTCCGCGCTGAGTACACTTAGCTGAAGTTTTCTCTGTCTTAGGGTTTCTTTGCTATATCCACTGTACACAAGCTACAGCAAAGGCAAAGCAAACAAACAAAGTTACAAATTGTTTGGTTTCTTGGATTATTTTAAGTAAAAACATAAGTGAAATTATTGCTCAAAGAGTAACTATAATTAATGACTAATTATGACACAACTGATGGGATTTGTCTCAGATTTTAATTTCAAGAGTCTTAGATTGTGTTATTATTCCTCTGAGTGACACAGGAATACATGAAGTAGAAAATTATTAGTGGCTGAAAACTAAACTCATGTTTTTTCAGAGATGGAGGTATGAATAAGGGAAAAGAAATTAAAAGGCAGCATGCATTATTAAGATGATCTAATAGCTGGGGGAAAAAAGCATGGAAAGAAGCAAGCTGGGATAACAATTAGATTTAACAAAAAATGAAGGATTAAAATTTCCCTTTGTTATCTATTTTCTGTTGGATTTTATTTACCATTTAATGCTAATTCCTGATAACCATAATGTAATGCAAACACACTAGTTATAAATGCACTACAGCAAAATCTGGAATGTTGAAAAGCTACGCTCCTTCCAACACTACATTCAACATTTTGGTTGTGTTTTTCAAGAAAGCCTCACCATAACTTCTGAGAAACATCACCTTAATTTTGTCCTTTATACTGTTTGACTGAAAGAACTAAAAAACTGACCACATTTCATTTTCTTGAAACTAGAACACTAACTTGAAAAAAGCCGATATTACTAATATCCACAAATAATGCAGTGTTTATGCTAAAGAAGTAGCTGACTCAGGCAGGGTTAGTGGATTTTAATAGATGATTACGTTTATAAATGACCATGAATAGCTGAGCAAAGAAAGCCACAGTTCTGCTCCACATTGTTCAGCTGATGCTTTGCTTACTGCTTTCAGTTAGGAGCACTCTGCATTAAGAGGGTCATTGGCAGGCCAAAGCAAGTTAGGAGGATGATTTTCAAACTACATTGTATCAAGCAATGTAAAGGTACTGAAGATGTTTTAAAAGAATAAACAGGAAAAGGCAAAAACATATCTTTGACTATAAGAAATAAAAACGACAACAACGAAAGAATAAACAGGAGGGCATTTCAACTTCAATAATGTGAAAGGCTACCATATAGAAAAAGAATAGTTCTGTGTGGTTCCAACAGGTACAAGTGAGACTCACTCACAGATGCCAGCTACAAGGAGGGAAGATTTCAGCTTAGTATAAAAAATAGTCTAAGAATTGGAGCTGCCCCAAACAAATTGTATGATCTGGAAATATTTCAGCACAGACTGGGCATCCCCTTCTTAAAAACGTTGTAGAAGGGGTTCAGGCACTGGAAAGGCAGTGGAATAATGGCCCCTTAAATCTTCTTAAAACCTAAGGTCTATGATTGGGGGCTCAATTCTGCATCACTTTGTTAAACAGCAATGGACTGCTATCAATTTGCTTTACTAGTACAATAAGTAGTTCAGCAAATGATATCTAAAAAATTTCAATTTAAAGTGTTTAAAATTTTAAATCTCAGAACAACAGATCTAGGAAATTTTAGAAATGATTTTAACTTACCATTTCATTGAATGTTGGATTCCTAGTTTTTCGTGAAATTTTGGTTTTACGTTTGGATGTTTTGTGGGTATCCGGAAGTAGGTATGTTTTGACATATGGATTTGGGTCAGCCCCATCTTCAGTAACCTATAAAGAAAAAGCATTCCCTTAACAATAATGCTTCCTACCGAGGAATGGGTTTCCTCTATAATCATCACTATTTATAATCACTCACAAGATCTTTGATGTGCATCACCATGATGAAAAGAGTACCATTTCGGTAAGAGACAGATAATTTCACTGCTCCTCCTATCTGGCCTGGAGTAGGAGGACTGAAGGGACTTGCATCTGAAAATATAAATATGTTCATCTTTATTTTACTTGCAGTGGTTCAAGCTGCAACAAAAAATCTTTGCTTTTACTCCATACCATGACATGTGGAGTGATAAAAAAGGTAAAGAACCTGGTAGACCACTGGATATATAATATAATTCTTTGGTAATCACATTCTATTAGGAAAATTATATTTAGAAGTAAATAAACTGGCTTTAAAAAAAAAATACCCTCCTCCCATTCTCACTGGACCATAGCCAGGAACCCCACTGTCACTACCATATTCACTGAGAAGTTAAAGGCTTGTAGGCTATAGGGAAGCCATAAACTATCAATAAAGAGAAAAAAATCTCACCTGCAGACCTAGCTATTCCTTCGGCTTTCTCATCACGGAGTAAAGGGTGAAAAAAAGTACAAACAAGATCACACTAAGATAGAACAGGAAAAAGATCTGTTAGTTTAAATATTATATAGCACGAAAACAGTATATTACTTTTCAGTTAGGACAGTCACCTCTGCTACGTCTGTTGAAGCACTCATCAAACTTTGTAAGTAACTGTTTAACTCAATTTTTCTTTTGGCTGCTACATCTTTTATGTGTGTTCTTCCTAGAACCATTCTATTAGGAAACCTATAAAAGAAAAACAATAACAGGGGGGGATTTAAATTATTTCATCTGGAAGTATTTATAGAATCAAGTATATTTTACTTAAAAATATACCTTTTATATACTTAAATACAAAGTAGTTTCAATCCACTATGAAGTAAATTTTATGATTTTGCTTCCAAGTACTAGAGCTGAAATAGTTTAAGTATCCATTATCTTTTTATGAACATAGGTACATAAGGTACATGCTTTTGCTAATTTGCTATATTATTTCTTCTCAAGATTATTCACAAATATTTTATGCAGATCTTATCCTCCAAAATAATCATTACTCAATCAGCCATGGCTATTGTAGCTAGATATCAGTTAAAATCCACAAAGGACATGGAGCCCAAATCAAGATATTGAAAATAAACCCTGATACCCACTTTGCTTCCTCTTTACTCTTGAAATCTAGTATGAGAAGAATTTAAGCAACTTGAAGAAATCTACTGGTCATTAGCTACATTAAAACTGAGGGTTTCCAAAGGGTATCAGAAACAAAACTAAGCACTAAGATTCCGATTAACAGTCTCAATGCCTCAGCTTTTTATTTTTCAGGAGCTCAGTATAACCATAATAGATTATTTCTGCTGTGATTTAAAATCTGACTTTTTAAAACCAGGATTCCAAATTATTATCTTGTGTTGCTTACTGTGGTAGAGACAACAAATTTAAAGCTTCACCTAAAATTAGAAAGCTGGAAAATTCTGTATTTTTTAAGTTTAATACCTTGATCATTTATTCATTTACTAATTCAACAAAAACTGTTACTTGTCTATGTCTAGTACTATATTACACCCTTGTGATACAAAGAAAATTAAATTACATATGGTCCATAGTACTTTACTAAGTCTTAAGTTATCTTACAAAGCTTTTGACCCATACTTGATAATAAAGAAATTTCTTCCTATAAAAAAGGATAAATGTACATAGATAGAACATACCCTGGTAACTTCCAAAGTGGAAAAATAATACTGAGCTTGTTGTGAAGTTCCTGAAACTCGTCAAATGTTCGGAACACGAATGATGGCTCAAGCTGCCCTTCCCTCAAAATTCGGACTACATAAATCTGAAAAGAAATCACACCCAAATACATTAGATTCATAATAAAACTTTTCCTGACAGAAAGAAAATGTATAGCTTGACAGTGATGTGTGATCCAAGTGCTTTTAACTTGGTAATATACATGTCACCAATAGGAAAGAGCAAATATAAAACTCATCCTATTTGCAGCACATCTAACTACATTCTAAGGGTGATCTTTACCATTGTAAGATATAGAAATAAGAACTGGAAAGTGAAAGTCATTTTATTTCCGAGATTAAATATAATAAATGTACTTCCCAAATTTATAAATTTAGTGCATTTCCAATGAAAATATTAAGTTCATTTAAGAGAGTAATAAGAAAAAACAAAATTTATGGCAACTGGGATATTAGGGAAAACTTAGCTTGTGGGATATAAACTATTATAAAATCAGTACAATACTGATGCATAAAGAGTCAGATATAGCTACAGAAGAAATAAATTCAGGGATACATATATATAGACTTAGTGTATTTAAAGGTAGTTTTATAAACATTGTGGGGAGGAAATGGAGTGCTCAATAAAATGGTGTTAGGATAAAATACTCAGCAAACATACAAAAATTTACTAATAATAAAATAGTAAAGTCACTTTCTAAAATTCATCAATTTGTCAAAAATTTTAAAGACTGAGTGCTGCAAAGTACTATCCGACAAAAATGTTAGCACATGGTAAAAAATAACAGCAAAAAATGATGATAATGCTATACTATACTACTAGGAAGGGCGCACTGAAGATCCTGTTTTTCAAAAACAAACTATGTGTTTGTAATATAATACTGTATCCCTGGACAGTGGAATGAGAATTTTACTTTATATGTGTTTGTATTTGTTCAATTTGTTACAATGAGCAAGCTTTACCCTTGAAATTAAGAACAAATTGAAGATAAAAGGTACTACCCTTTCAGTTTTGTCCCTGAAAAGATGAATATCATTTGTCTCAGGATTTTGAAGCAAATTTACCAAGAAATAAATACCAAAAACAATTATGGATGCTCCAAATACATTTATTTATTTTTGGATCATAGGTAGAAGTGTGAAAAGAACAAATGTTTGAAACTTTGTAGCAGAGTCAGCAAAGGGAGTAGGAAAGGACAACAAATACAAAAAACCAAACTTACATAATGTTTATCTGGGTTGTATTTCTTATGGTAAGTGAAAACAGAGACTTCCTTTATTCGACCATCTTGTCTAAAGGAGTAAGTTTTGGGTGAAAATGAAAGGATGGGTTCATCATTGGAAGGAAGACCAGTAAAACGAAGCTGAGCAAGGTTGTGAATGAAAAAGTTAAACTTTGTAGCAATGTTTCCCAAACTTGATTCAATCAGCCTACAAAAATAATCAGAAAGAATGTTAACAGTAAATGTTCATGAGAACATATACATGCTCAATTCTTTTAACATAATAAAAGATGAAAAAAATTAAATCTTTTAAAATATTAAGCAGATTTTCACTTTGCCAAGGATTCTCTTTGTTCTACAGGCCAAAAACCCGTTAAAATATATCTCATCCCAAAGAAAAGAGAAATTTAGCCCAAGAGTTGCTATTCCATCCTGCTCCACTGTCTCCAAGAAACGATGTTTGGATTTCTTGAGCCCTCTGGAGTCCAATAGGAATTAAAAACTATTGAGGACAGAAGATGATTGGTATAATGCCAAAAATATTTCATTATTTTATTCCCTTGTAATAAATGGGGTAGATGACAACTAGACATGTATAGAAGGAAGCATCCAGAGTAATCCAAATATTTTAAAATCTCTTCTATCAAATAATAGAATCTGGTATCAGAGTCCTTCTTCAGATAATTCTAACTTCCCTCAGGAAAAGAAGTTTTGACAGAAGAGGGAATTTGGTGGGAATAAATTTGGAAGGCAAGCCTAGATAAAACATTTAAGGAAAGCAAAGAAAACAAGTCTCAGAAACAGGATAAAGGAATCCAGAAAGAGAAAAGAGATTCAAAAAGTGACAGAACCTCACACAAAGGTTTTTGCTTTGCTTTGGACTAAATATTGTGTCCCCCAAAATTCATACATTGAAGCCTCAACCCTATAGGGCTATATGAACTTAGTAATTAGGTTACTGATATCATAAGGGTAGAGCCCTGATCCAACAAGATTAGTGTCCTTAAAAGAAGAGACAAGTAATCTGCTTTCTCATACTATCTCTTTTATGCAGGAAAACAGCAAGAAGGCAGTCAGTTGTCTACAAGCTAGAGCCCTCACAGGAAGCAAATCCACCTGCACCTTGATCTTGGACTTCCCAGCCTCCATAACTATGAGAAAATAAACTTTTTTTGTTTAGGCCATCTCATCTATGGTATTTTTTTATGGCAGTCCAAGCAGACTAACATATGCCTGCTTTACAGCTTTGCCCAAAGGAACCAACAAATCTATTAAAAATAAAAAAAAAAGACTCCATCAATACCTAAATTATCAAGATTAGTTTGGAAGGCTATACAAAAGTCAGCTTCCTTTAATTCAATTCAGCCTAGAGTCTTGAGACTAGGAAAGTCCAGTCCAGTGTTTTCTACCTCTTCTCCACAGAGAGGAAGAAAGCAAGAGAAAAAAGGAAAAAAAGAACATAAGCTTGTGTGCCCCTCCCTGCTCCAGCATTATGATGAGGTGGTACTAGCCAGTGAGCAACCTGATTAGCAGACATTTAGAACATATTTTCTAGGAAGACCTGCCTTTAAAGCAATAATAAAAAATTCAAATGCAATCATTGGTATATGTGTTTAAAGTACTACATTAAATGACAATTTACTACAGCAGTACTGCAGAGTTCGCCATTTTAATAAAGCACTTAAGGTATCAATTAAAACTGTTATGGCAGAATCCTCAAAAGTAGATTAGTACAGATATCATATTAGGGAAAAAAACCCTTATATATGGCACTGCATAAAATATGTTTCACAGAAATAGTTCATAAATGAGATGTTTATAATTGAAATCATATCTAAATGAACCTTGAGATCGTATTTTGAGGGAAAAAATGTATTATAAATTCTGTTGCAAATTCTTTATACTTATTTGCTAAATAAATTTTTAACCTACTATTTGCTAATACTGTGAATCAATGTTTTCCTATAAATCAGAATTTTGATATAGCATTTGTTTATACTAAGGAAAACATAGCAAAGCTGACTTGTGTATTTAACATGCCTTACCTAGTAAAGAAAATTGTAGCTTCTGCATCTGTAGTTTGAGGTTGAAGTGCATCTCTAACGTATTTCAAATCTTGAATACTTGTAAGTTCTGGTAACCCTGAAGGAATCATCTATAGAAAGAGAGAAAAAAGAGTTTGCAAGTTAAATTTTTTTAAAGTCTTTTTTCCACCCTTCCTTAAAAGCTGCCAGGTAATCAGAACTAAAGCAAACAAAAACAATCAGTTTTGAGGAGGTTGTTAGTATTTTAGAAATCTAAGTGATTTTCTTATAAATGAAAAAAAATTGAAGCCAAAGAAGTCAATTGTTGGAAGTCACAAAGTCAGTTTATGCAATTAAAGCTGTAAAATTCAGACACTTTGTCTAGCACTCTGTTTTTACATCAATTTTAGTCATAATCACAGTGGGGGTTTTTTGTTTATTCTTACTTTTTACTTAATATATATCCAGAAAAGTACAGAGACCTTAAGTGTACAGGTTAATGAATGTTCACAATCTTAACACACCCAGATCGAGACACGAAACACCTACCAGCATCCCAGACGGCCCCCTCAGGGCCCTTTTAGGTTACTCCTCCTCCTCACCTGCAGAGGAACTACACTTTAACCTTATTTTTTTTAATAATTTGTATAAATGGTGTCTGATATACTTCATGTAACAATTTTTAAATATGTTGGTAATAATATATCTGACATTTGAAACTAGTAAATTTAATTCCAAAATCACAAAGGATACTTTTTAAAAAATTGAAACACAGAAGCATTAATATAAAATAAATTAAATCCTTTTAAAGAACAGAATTACCAGTGAAAGGAGGTTAAGAAAGAGGTTTGTTTGCTTTCTTATCAAGTTGTAGGCCTGACAGCAGAGGTCCACAAACAACTGGAAACGAATGGTGGGCTTTTCACCCCCGTTGATGACATATGCCATATCAGAGGTCAGCACAAAAGGAGCCCGATCCCTATTTAAAAAGAAAGTACAAATATGATATTTTTTATGGAAAATAGTCACACAGTGTTATTGTTATTACATGGTTATTGAGCTAAGCTATCTGAGTCATAGCAATTTCCAACTGGGAAACAGCACCAGGCAGTTTTGAATTTGCTAATTCTTAAAAACTCACATTTTCGGGAAAATCATCAGAACTTATATATGGTGATATTTACAAGTCCACAAACCCAAACAGAGATCAAATAGTAGTTACAAACATAGAGAAAAATTTTGTGTGTATTGCCATTATACGAATGGGAACTTTTCCAATAGGTACCACTAACTAGATAAAATACACATTAATTCACTTCAGCGAAGGTTACACACACCTACTCATTCTTGTAGTAAAGTCATCTCTTAGGGCTTTTTTCATCCCCAGTTATGCTCAAAGGGCGCTACAAGGCAACAAAGAACAGCAAGAAAAAAGGCAGGGTTTGGGACATTAATTTGTGAAATAGGAAGCACCTCTTCTTCAGCAACAACGATAACAATACTAGTACCTTCTGAAGCTACCAAACATCTGTGCGTGGCCCAAGAACTTCCCAAAGTCAATGTGAAACATGTGTCCTGTGCTTCGAAGCATTATGTTGTCATTGTGTCGATCGCAGATGCCTAAAACATAGGTGGCTACACAGCATCCAGCACAAGAATAGATAAAGTTCTCAGAAGCCTAAAATAAAGATATAAAAGTTTTAGGAAAAAAAAAAAAACTTGTGTGTCCAATGAAAGGATTTTATTGGACAAAGCAGCATCAATTTTTATCTAATAAGAAGCACATTAATGTTTGAATAATTCTTTACAGGAAGAAAAATTCCATTTAATCTAACGGATTAGCTGACACATATTATCAGTAAAATCAAAAACAAAAGTCTTCTAAGTTTCTTCTTTGTTTGAGTTGGCGACAGCATCTTCTTAGGTTGTCATGACATGTAAATCATGAAAAAGTTCCCAAATAGAAACTGAGGGGCTGGCAGGAAAGGAAGCTGACCCATAATTCTGCACATGGGAGTTTAGGAGACTTTAAGATTATGTGCTTCAAGAAAAATATATACTCTAATTTCTATTTTGAACTTAAATTGTTAACTGTATCTGTTGTTTCAGAAAATGGCTAATTCTATCTACAATAAAAATTTAAGTGGCTACATATCTGAAAAGATACGGATGGCAGGCAGGGTGAGGAAGAGAAAGTTCCTTCCCCAGGTGGAGTGGTCCAGAGCCCAAGAACGGACTGTGCCCAAAGAAAGACCAAAGGAAAAGTGATCCAAGTCACCATGGAGACAAAAAAAGCTGAATACCTCAGAGTGGACAAGAAAAGAAGGGCAGAGACTGAAGCAACAATAAACCAAAGAACATTTATTACAGGTAAGAGGCTGATGATGACAGGAAAGAAAAAAAATTTTAAAGGGGCAGAGTTACAGAGATTAAAGTCATTCATCACTCTTTTAAAACACTATTGTAATTCATTTTCTCAGTAGCTTATAAACTGGGTTATGGTAACAAAAGCCAGTCTTTTCATATTTGGGGAAAAAAACCCTCACCCTTCTAAAGGTAGTTATTATCCCTTCTCTCTAGCTTTTATTTTTTTAATAGGCAGAGATGCCACTAGGCCTTATGTAGGTATGTGGTGCTGCATTTGAACATTTTTTAAGCATCGTGTTTGTGGAACCTTGCTCTTCACAGGCTCTGCTGCTTATCACAAATAGTAACATTGGGACGAAAATTAACCAGAATAAAAGAATATTTTCCCTTTTTCCAGCTTGTAGGGAAGGCATGTGTAAAGAAAGTCAGCTTATATCTTTAAACATCCAGTAATACAATTAATGTATTTTGTTATCCATGTGTCATTTGTTAAGTTTCTCAAAGCTGGGAACCTTCTTTTATTTGAGTCCTGCCTGTCCTGGGGATTAAATTGCTAACATAGTATCACAGAAGGATACAGCAAGATGCGTACAATGAATATTTTAATCTAAAGCATGTGCATTTAGTTTATTCTTAGGATACTACATTTCTGAATAGAGCAGTCATATGGCTCTACATACCCATGTGGTTAATTTTACTCTTTTTAACACCCAGCTTTGAAATATAACAGACAATGAGTTCCTCATATTTACACTGTACAATTCAATGAGGTTTTTTTCAATTATAGTTGGCATACAATAATATATTAGTTTCGGTTGTAAGCAGTGATTTGAGATCTATATAACTCACAAAGTGATCACCCCACTAAATCTAGTGCCCCTCTTCCCCTTACATATTTATTACATTGTTAACTATTTTCCTTATGTTACACTTTGTATCTCCATGTATATTTTGTAACTATCCATTTGTACATCTTAATCCCTTTGCTTTTATCACCAACCCTCAACCCCTCTCATCTAGTAGCCCTCAAAATAGTCTCTGTATCTATGAGTTTATTTCCATTTTTATTGTTGTTGTTTTGTTCTTTAGATTCCACATGTATGTGAAATCATAATATTCGTCTTTATCTGAATTATTTTTCATCATAATACCCTCCAGGTCCATCAAGGCAGAATCTTTTTCCATCCCTTTCCTTTTAGTCTATGTGTCTTTTAATCTAAAGTAAGTTTCTTGTAGGCAGCATATGTAGGGGTCTTGTTTTCTTATCCATTCAGCCACTCTATCTTTTGGCTGGAGCACTTAATTCTTTTCCATTTCAGGCACTTGATAGGAATGCAGTTATTACCATTCTTTATTCATGTTTTTGATATATATTTTTTTTTTCTTAAAGAAGTCCCTCCAACATTTCCTGCACTACTGACTTGGTGTTGATAAATTCCCTTAGCTTATTTCTGTCTGGAAAGCTCTTTTATTAGTCCTTTGACTCTAAATGATAGCTTTGCTAGATAAAGCATTCTTGGTTGTTAATTTTATTCTTTAATTCCCCCCAGCAATCATTACTAATGATGATGACAATGATAGCAAATGTTTACATACCATTTATCACAAACCAGGCACTGCATTACTCTTTGTTTCTCTATTACTCTCTTGATGGTACATGTGTGAGTATGTATATGTATATATGTATATGGTAACCCATTTAAAATCTCACAACAAACCAATGAGTAGGTACTATTATTGCCATTTTACATATGAATATAAAATACAGAGAGGTTATTTGCCTAAGACCACATAATTGTTAAGTGGCAGAGACAAGATTCAAACCCAGGCAACGTGAATCCACTGTGTTATAGTCCCCCTTACTAAGCAAAGCACATATGAGCCAAATGCATAAAAGGCCTTGATGTATGTGACTTGACCATTACTTTGTGTCAAACAACTTACCCTGAATCACAAGAGCCAACATTACTATTAACAAGTATCGGCATCTACTGCACTGCTTTCCCCAAACCACAAAGTAAGAAAGGAAGTGTTTCTCAAACATTTTAAAAGACCAACAAAAGACAAAATTCCTCTACTTTTTTAGGTCAACAGATAGCATTTTTACATATCTATCTGCAAATGTGATACATTAATGATCTGATATAAACTAGGCAAATGACATCAAAGCTGGGATCTTCTTACATCACTATTCAAAGTGTTTTTGGGTCTTCCTTAGGCCAATTTAGGATCATTAGAAACCTATGTCTAAGAGATTTCTCTTTCCTCTTATGTAATTCCATATAAAACAAAACAAAACAAAAATGATGCCCCCCATAGTAACAGCTATTAATTATATAATTTACTCTGTGTAGCACTTCATACATATTAATTCATTTAATTCTCACAATAACTTTACAGTACCATTTTTTACAGCCATAATATACATTATAATACCATAATATACACTATAACATTTTATAGCAGAGATCACTGAAACACAAAGAGGTTAAATACTTTGCCTGAGGATCTATAGCTGGAGAGTGACTTGGGACCTGAAATCAAGCCCAGAGTGTCTGGCGCATAATCTTGCTCTTAACTACCACATGATGCAGACACTCTTACTTATTTCCACAACTTTTTCCAAGACTTTTCTGAAATCTAACATTATGGGTTATATAAATATCTGTTTTTCTGGACTCTAAATACATGTTTGGGAAGTTTTTTGGGTAATTTAGCATTGGTTTCACTCAAATTCCTGCCATTAAATGTATTTTTTTTTATATTCTTTTTGTTTAGAGAAAGATGTTTTCATGACTGAAGACTAAATGGCTGATTACCAGAGGCGGAAAATAAAAGCACTGAAGAACTACATAATACATAAACCATTTTGACAAAGTTAAGGAGATATGCTAATCACCTTTTCATATTCCTCTTCAGAGGGATTGTATTTCCTCAGCCACTCTGCAAGTGGTTTGTCTTTAAAGGATCCTGTCACACCATACTCCACTTGGATTTTCCTGAGAGTATCTGAAGCAGGAACTAGCTCCACCATGCCTTTAATAACAAAACATTAAGCTGTGTGAAAATGTCTCCCATAAGCAAGCCTTTAAAAATTTTATAGCTTTCAATCTTTGACATAAGGCATCAGCTGGCAACTATTGGAAAAAAAAAGAAAAGAAAAATGTCTGGCAGCCCATGCTAGAAAACACCAGCAATCAAAGTTATTTTTTTATTTTCAGAAGACCCATAATGTAAAAGTTAAATTTAACTATTTGAGACTCTGTAGTCTGTATGTATATCTATGTGCTACCCCCCAACCAAAGAATAACAATTTTAATTATAAATTAGATGATACTGACATCTTTAATAAAATTACTTCACATAGGCACAAAAAAAAGTCTCTAATCATGTATTTGGGTAAGGTAACAGTGTTTCAGAATGCATTAAGGTCTTTCAAAAGGAACAATAGATTAGGATTGCCTTGCAACTTGCTTACGTCTCAAGTGTTTCCTTTTCCTAATCGAAATGTAAATGCCTGGCTGGATAACTCATTTTTTTTTCTCTCTATAATTCCTTTAAAATAAGTATCAAACAAATAAATTAGGGGACATCTACACAATGAAATACAACGAGGCAGAGCTCTATGTGCTTATGTAGAAAGATCTCAAAAATATGTTTTTAAAGATAAAATCTAGATGGAGAAATATGTTTAAAAGAAAAGCTATTATATTAGAATATACACAAAATATTCCCAGAAGGCTACATAAGGTCATAGGAGTAGCACTTGTATAGGAGTAGCATGCCTAGGACTGAGAGAAAGACTTACTTTTCAATTTATTCTATTACATGTATATGGATATTTTACTATGTTGCATATATTATTTATATAATTTAAAATTTAGTTTTATATATTTTAAAAATTAAGGCAATGCACTGGCATTAAAATAAGATATGCATACAGAGACCTGCTTTGGACAAAGGACTGGGAGAAACTAAGTAGGCCAAGGCCTCCAGGCCACCCCCAAACAAAGTATGCAGGACCAGGTTATAATCCAAGTAGCCTGGTCAAATATGGCAGAATGAATTCATTTGGAATTTTTATGTTGTTTTGCTTATCTCATCTAGTTTATAGTTCACAGTGACAACATTTCAATGAGTACCTGCATCTTGATTCTATAACTATGTTTAATCAAACTGTTAATATACATATAAATTTCTAATTTCATAAACATACATATGTACAAATTATCATGTATAAAACAGTGGACCAAAGTTCATAAGATATACAAAGTACTACTATCTATGAATAAGATATGGTCCCTAACCTGAGGGAACTTAAAAATCGATCTAGCAGGAAAGACACAAACCGTGCAGTAAATATCTGGTGAATATTAAAGTCTGCTAAGTCTGGAGAAGGGAGGGATTATTATAGATTGAGGTGCCTATTAAAAACTTCAGAGGATATGGATGCAATTTCTTCATTGGAAAAATAAGGATACAGCCAGATAACACAAGTAAAAAGCTGAGCACAGGGCGAGACACAAAAGAAGTACTTGATCATTAGTTAGAAACAACGTAAAAAACAAGAGCAATTTGATTGCCTCCAAAGTTACATGGGATTCCATAAGAAGAAAAAGATGTTGAACTATATGAAATAAGTGTGTGACAGAAAAACTAATCTAATGAGATAGTAGACTATCGTAAAGGAATCTTACTTGATAAAAACGTTCATCTTACAAGACTTATATGAAAAACAACCAGCAAAAATTCTTGACCAATTTCCTGTTTGAGAAGATAAAGTTTGTACATCCTAACCTGAAGGGAAAAAGGTGATAAGACTCTCATATTGCCTTGATGGATAAAGTGGAGAAATGTGGAATGGTTGATAACGCAGTGAAGAAGATGAGTAACAAAGTAAAATACAATACCCAAAGATTTAACAAATCACCTGAAGGGAGATCTCTAGTGACAGGCCAAAAAGGTTGGTGCTTGGCCCTTTCTTAGTAAATATGTGTTTTCGATGACTTAGCAGAAGCTACAGAATGTATGTTCTTCAAATTGGTTCAAGACACAAACTAAGAAGTTTGACAATGGCTAACAAAACTCAGACTTTAAAAAGAACCCAATAGGCTGAAAAGTAATGGCTCAAATATAACAAGAAAGCTAATAGTTATGGTCCTACACTTGGGTCTGAGATTCAAAATGTACATGTACAGAATGGCCAAGACATGATTCAGCAGGAGCAAGAATGATGGTTTTATTTGTTAATAAGCTCCATATGCGTGACTATTTGCCCAACCTTCTACATTCTATAAAACCCAGGTACATTCTTAGAGACTAGGAATCACTTGAGCCCTTTACAATAAAAAAAATCAGCTGATAAGGTAATTGAAAGTCATGTATGACAAATCACTGAAGAATATGGAACTCAGGATCTGACTCCATAATTTTAGTCATCGTGAAGAATCTGACTTAATTACATGATAGCCTATGAACAGAACTGGAACTGATGATTGATTAGAAGACACCAAGAGTTAGTTCCCATTCATCTAAAATACAAGAAAGAACTCTACAGCTACCGGAACTATCCAGGACAGAATGGACTACCTTGAAATGTAGAGATTCCCTTCACTATAGGCAGTTAAGCATAAACTGAATGGCAAATATTAGAAGGATGATTAGATAAAATAATCTTTCAGGTGACTTCCTAGTGTCTATGATTAGAATCTGTGAAGCATTTATTTCTACCGACCGTAGGTGGGCTTTCTTTCCTTTAAACCCCCAGAGCATTGCCTTTGTAATTCTTAGAGCTGTTAGCTTACTAAGGCATTTTCTAATTACTTGTGTATGTCTTCAATTGCTTCCCTCAAAAATATAAGCACTACATGTTATGAGCAAGTTGTGGATGCTAGATATGCAACAAACATTTGTTGAATAAGAATAATGGTGATGGTTGCGATTTACTGAGCACCTAATATGTATCAGATACTGGGTGTTTTACATTCATTATCTCATTTAATTATCAGTATTTCTATGCATGTAGTACTATTATTATTCACACTTAACATACATGGTGAGGAAAAAAACTTATTCAATAAATAATGAGATGAAGTTTGTTCTTAGCAGAAAAAAACTTTGTAATCATTTTATTTTGCAAAAATGAAATCAAAGTTGTTTCATTTTAGTCAAAAGCTAAAGACCATAAAGTTCTCACGGGTCAATTAATGGATATCGCTGGTTACTGCAAAGCACTTATTAGAGCTACTCACTGAGTTATTTAATCATGAGCAAAAGAATCAATAAAGCAACACTAAAAAAAATATGAAACAACTGAAATCATAATGTACCAGCATCAGGACCCTTAGGGCAGGTACAACCTGAGCTAAGTTCACAAGCACAAAAAAAGGGACCAAGACACAGCTTACAGATTTACCTCGATCTCTGCCAGTTGAGAGACATTTGAAAATTACCATCCTCAGATCTAGTCCTTCTTTAAGCCAGATCTTGTCCATAATTTTTATCATCTGTAAAGCTAACATATCTTGCCGAAGATCTTCACCAACCTTAAAATCAAAGACACAAAATTAAACTTATACTTTACTAAAAACTTAATAGATTATATACTATGAAGGAGGGAAGGGGGAAACAGTGAAAAAAGTGAAAAATGACATTAACAGAACTGCCTTTTAATTTTTCTACAGTATTCTAACCTCTTCTTTTCTCAGTTTCCTGAACTATACACTTTAAAAGGCTGGGTTTTATGGTATATACATTATATTCAATTTTTTAAAAGGGTAAGTGGGGGGATCTTTGTGATGATCAAAATATTCCATATCTTGACTGTGTCAATGCCAATCTTGATTGTGATATTGTAAAATAGCTGTGTAAGATCTCACCATTGGGGGAAACTGGGTAAAGGGGACATACAATCTCTGTGCAATTACTTATAATAAACTATGAATCTACAATTATCTCAAAATAAAGTTTGCTTTAAATAAAAAAGTTAACCATCCCAAAATAAATTAATTCTAACTAGAATCGCATCAAGTTTTCATTTTCTTCTTTAAATTAAATAAAATACCTTAGAAGTACATAATGAATACATTTTTGAGACTAGCCAGGAAAATTATGAAAAAAATAAAAGGGGGATTTGCCTTAACGAATATTAAAACAATATATGTTTGTATTCAAACAGATGATACTGTTTTAGGAAAAGGCAAATACATCAGTAAAATAAGAGTCTAAAACCAAATCCAAGTATACAGAAAGTTGCTTCGTATATCAAAGGTTGTTCAAGAGAAGCTATCCTTATGAACCTCCATTAATCAAACTCATTAACTAAAACTCTCCATTCCTCATTCAAAATATACGGTCACAATGCATAGAACTGTGACAATAGATTACTCTGCAGTACTCCACTCCTGCTGCTTCCCACAGATAAGTCAGTATGTTTCTAAAAACCAGCGCCATTGCTCATGGTTTTGCAGTTTTGCGCTACACAACTCTAGGGGGTACCGTTCGCATCACGGTCTGTGTGAGAGGCACTGCCTGGAGTTATGACGTGCCCGACCAGCATGGCAACAGCTCTAGCCCAGCGTTGTATTTATCCCATTATCAGTTTGGGAACAGTTTATGTCAGTGATAACCTTTCACATAATGATTCAATTTAATATTAAATAAACGAACTTTTGGAAAAGGAATTTGAGAAAAGACTTTTTAAATTTTCATTTAAAAACAAAGTAACTTTATTTTGCTCACCTTAAACATGACGTTAATTTCTTCCCCCATTGGATCAGCATTCACCATTGTGACTTTTAGGGGTACAGCATTAGAACTGAAGAAGGAACATGACTACGAATACAACATATTAAGTATTAGAAAAATAACACTGGAATAAAAATGTGTTTAAGGTTTTTCTGTCCTATGCATTTCTCTTCTCATTTGTTCCTCTGAATTATGGCAAATGAAACAACGCATGTGAACTTCTTTTTAGATTATCTGTCAGATAAGAGGTATATAAAAATGCTTTTTACAACTTAAACATAACATATATGCATAATAGATCATTTATTACTTTCCAGGCAGAGAAGCAAAACCTTACAAATTTGAGACAAAAACTATTAAAAGTTTGACCTTCAACAGAGCACAAAATTTTGTATATTCTTATCTTTCTTCTAAATCAGTGTAATCTGGAATAAGATCTCTATTTCTTCTATTTATGGTACTATTATAATTAATAATTAGCCATAGAATCAAATAGTGACAAATTGAACAATTTCATTAGCAAAGATGAAATCTTATTTTAAAATAAAACTGGTTAAAAAACTAATTTAAGACAATTAGACTAATTTAAAGGTAAATAACAAACAAAACTGAAGGGGGAAAAAAGATAATCACCCTGCCCCCAAATGACATAATTATACAAGTCAGGTACTCGTTGTTAAATTTCAATGAAGAGCAGCCATATTCAGCTTGAAAGAAAAATTTAAATCTCAAACTCCATTATTGATAGTTGTACCCTGGCCTTTTAAAATATGACACTAATGGATGAATTAATTGGCTGCTTTGCTGAACTCGTGGTAGAGAAATTCCAGTATTTGTATGATTAGCCCGCTTCAAAATAAAATAACTCAGTGATGATTATTCAACTACTTTTCTATAGCCAAAGGAAGGAGAAACGCCTGTTAGTTGAATAGTTTTATCATTGAAATTACAACATACGCTTCTTATATAGCTATTATACCAAAGTAAAAAAAAAATAGTTTAATTTGAGGTAGTAAATAATTTTACACTGTTTATTCTTTCAGGAATGGTGATTAGGTAAAAATATACTGAGATAAATATAGATCATATGCAGACATCCACAAATACTTATAACCAACCTATGCAGGTTTTATCCTCATTTGCCTTAAGCATACCTGCCCGTTTGCCTTCTTCCTACACATTACTTTGAAATGTTATATCAACTTATAAGTATTTTATGTGTCACCTTAATATTTAATTCTTTTGCCACAAGACTTGGATTGAGAGGCAGGCGACATTTATTTCTTAGAAAAAAAGACTGTACTCGTTCCATACTCCTTTGGAGGACAACCTAGAAAAAGAGATTAATACATTTTCATTAATACATAATGAAAATGAAGACCTATTTTTAAGATAATAAAATTATGACGTGGATCCAATTTTTAAAACACTCAATTGTCAAAAAGAGTTATTGCCACAGAGAGTTAATTTTTACTATAAAAATAAAATTAGGACAAGGCAAAGGCTATAAACATAGGAGGATAAGTACATATGTTCATATTTAACATATTAAATAAAACTCACTAATGAAGAAATAGAAATTAAACAGAAATGAGATGCAAAATTAACAAATGAAAATTTTAAGATAATATCCAGAACTGGCAATAGGGTGGGAAACACATATTTCATAATCTATTGGTGGGAAGGAAGGTGTATACAGGCATTTTTTTGGTAGAGCAATCTAAGAGAAACTACCATAACTAAAAATATACATGGCTCTTAACTCAGCTATTTCACGTGTAGGAATATTCTATAAGGAAATAGTGGCAAAGGGGCAAAAACTTATAAAGTTCATTAAAGAACTGTTTGGGATAAGAAAAATATGTGAACAACCTACATAGAGGTAATAGTTCATAACTTATACTACAATACCTTGTAATATTATGTACCCATTAAGAAACGTAAAGGGTAACTAAATGTACTGACATGAATTCTCTAAGATGAAGTAAAAAATATACATATATAAAATTAAAAGAAAAAAATTAAAGATCTAAATGAAAAGACAGCCTATTTTTATGAACTGGAAGACTTAGTATCAAGAGTGCAATATTTCTCAAATCAATCTACAGATTCAATAGAATACTTGTCGAAATTACAACTGCTTTTAGCAGAAAAGGACAAAATGATCCTAAAATTCATATAGAATAGCAAGGGACTTCTGAATAGCCAAAATAATCTTGAAAAAGAACCAAGTTGAAGGACTCATACTTCCTGATTTCAAAACTTACTACAAAACTACAGTAATGAATATAGTATGGCATAAGGAAAGACATCTAGATCAGTGGACCAGAATTGAGAGTACAGATATAAATCTGCGTATCTATGATAAACCAATTTCAACAAGGGTGCTCAGATCATTCAGTGAGAATGAATAGTCTCTTTAACAAATGGTGCTGGGACAACTGAATAACCACACATATAAAAGAACAAAATTGGACCCTGATCTCATACTATATGAAACAATTTACTCTAAATGGACCAAAGCCTTACATATATGAGAAAAACTACAAAACTCCTAGAAGAAAACATAGGTGTACATCTTCACCTATCTGACAACTAATTCTTAAAATATGATATCAAAAGCAATGAAAAAGGTAAGTTAGATTTCATAAAATTAAAAACTTTTGTGCAGCAAAGGACACTATCAGAGAAGTAAAAGAGAATTCACATAGTGGAAGAAATATTTGCAAATAGTGTATCTGATAAGGGTCTAGTATCCAGAATATATAAAAAACAACTCAAAAACAAAAACAAACCAATTAAAAAAGGACTTAGAAATTTCTTCAAAAAAATATATAAAAATGGTAAAAAACAAACAAACAAAAAAAACCACCTGATTAGATTGCTCTACCAAAATGTGATCAAAAATAACAAATGTTGGTGAGTATGTGGAGAAACTGAAACTTGCATACATTGCTAAAATGGTATAGCTGCTTTAGATAACAGCACCAGTGGTTCAAACAAAAAACCCGCAAATATTCATAGCATCATTTTTCATAACAGCTAAATAGTAGAAAGAAGCAAAATGTCTATCAACAGATGAATGGATAAATAAAATGTGGTATTATCTACACAATGGAATGTTATTCAGCCACAAAAAGGAAAGAAGCACTTACATCTGTTAGAATATGGATGAACCTCAAGAATATTAGCCTAAGTAAAAAAAAACCAAATCCATAAAGACGGAAAGCAGATTAGTGTTTACCAAGGCAGGCAACAGGGGAGGGGAATGAGAAGTGAGTGATTAGAGGGTACAGGCTTTCCTTCAGTGTGATGAAAATGTTTTGGAATTAGACAGTGGTGGTGGTTACACAACATCATGAATGTATGAAAAGACAACGAATTGTACACTTTAAAATGGTTAAAATGGAACACTTTTAAAACTCCGAAAATTTGTATCTATACTTGTGTTTATATGTGTAAAGTCATAAAAAATGATCAAGAAAACGTACAGCAAACTATGAACAACCTACAGGGAGAAAACAAAACTGTAAAAGTCTTAATTTTTTATTTTATAAGTTTCTTCATTTGACTTTTTTAAACATTAGCATCAATTTAGAGTTTTATTACTTTTACGGTTACAAAAAAATTAAAAAGCAAAATGAAAAAGAACCTTAAGAGAACAATTTTAACCAGGAAGGAATAATACAAGCATGGGAGTTAAACAACATTAATTTTCAGAGTTAGTTTGTAGAATCGTGTCCTATAGATTTTACACAACCTTTGAATTCATCTGCCCCAAACAGCATAGGTATAGCTAGAGTTCTATTGGATGTCTATTAATAAAGAATAACAATTTAACACAGTAAAGATCCTTTAATATCCAAATATTTATGTTCCCTCTTATGGCTACATACCTGTCTGGCTGATCCACTAGCCTGCCTTACTTTTTCTGCTACTACTCCTAAAAGCTGTACAAGTTTTGTCTGCTTCAAGAGTTCTTCTCTGAGTCCTTTTCCTCCTACTGAGAGGAGAGCACCCAAAATATGTTCATATCGGGCACCAAACTGTGCATCGTGCAGGGCATCCTTGAGGAGCCTAATAGAGCAAAATATTTGTTAGCCACTTCTGAAAACTGGATGAACATCTCTAAAAAATCAATTTAACAAGTTCAATTTTTGGTACCAAAAACTGCAAGTTGTATATGCAAGTAAAAACTTATTCATTATTAATAGAGTTCTAACATGCTAAATATCTTTGCAACAGAGGGTTTTGTTATTTTTTGTTTTATTTCTAATGACATAAAAATTCAACTTCTTTATAATGCCTTCAATAAAACATCTGGTATCTGCAGTAAGAAGTCTGAGCATACCATTTAGACTTTCAGAGTATTTTATCTCTATAAATACTAGGATTAGGAGTAAAGTTCTTAAGAAAATTTAAATCTTACCAATATAAATTGTGAGCTATCTGTATATTTCCCAATGCCCTGGACAGAAGGAAGCGCACTAATGAACTGTTCAAATAAATTTCATACTTCAAAGCCTACACATAAAGGAAAATAAGAATTACTAGTGGTCGACCCCATACTATGTTGTTAGTATAAAAATATCGAAAGAAAATTATATAAAGCTTATTCTTGTTGATGAAAGATGATACTGATAAATATGAAACAGATGAATTAACTTAAGCTAAGTTAATAAAATTAAGCAGAAAAGTACAGACCTGGGACTAACATATAGCTCTGTTTAAATAGCTGGTAAAGAAAAAGGAAAGAAAAGCTTAAGTCTGGTTTGTTCTGAGAATCTAAAGTCAAAGAATTAAAAATCCAGGTACATAAATATGATAGTTGAGTGGGGCAGCTGACAATAGAAAAAAATTCACACTAAATCCAAATGCAATGGACCTCAACGTTCCCACGCTATCAAAGTACTTTTTAATCAAAACAGAAAGGGGATCCCTTAGCAAGTTCCCTACTCATAAAAACTCAGGGTTCAGTAAGGAGGGCAGGTAACCAAGTAAAAAGTCACCTGTACAAACTGTGGAAGAAGATCTGTTAGCTCATCATCACTAATAGGCTCGATCCAGGTCACAGCTTGGGACCTCACTTCCTGATCAGCAAATCTAGAAGAGTACCAAAAAACAAGATTTGACAATGACTTCTTTCTAATGAAGCTATATTTCCTGAAAACACAATCTTAATCTACTCCTGCCAAAGAATTCTCAAATAGCTCTTTATTCAAAAGCAGTATGTTTCTTCTTCTTCTTCTTTTTTTTTTTTTAGGAAGAAAATCTTAATGTGCTATACAAATTCTATTAGGGGACTATTTAGAAATCTTAAACTTAATGGAAATTAATTTGGGCCAATATCACAAAAATATAACAAATTATTCAAAATTTACAACCTACTTCTCTTTACATTAGTTTTAAATGATACAACATGCCTTTTAAATAACCTCAGTAAAACAGTGTTTGTAGAAATGTACATTTACACCATTTACATTGTACTGAATTGCTTTCATGTTAAAACAAAGTACCCCTACAACATAATACCTTAGTGGTAAAATTAACAATAATAAAACAAAGCAAATAAATATAATGGCAGTTGACTTACTTTGAATCAAGAAGCTCTAATGCAGTCAGTGGGTGCAATGGAGGCCACTGCTGAAGCAATGAGTAAGTTTTGGCAAGATTAACCCATTTCCAATTTGGGGCACTTGCTAGTACTTTAGGAAGACAATTTGGGTGTTTCAGGCAATAATAACGTTTCTCCCACAAAAAGGCTTTGTCTTCTTTAGAAAGTCTGCATACATAACAGAAGTAAATTACTCCTCAATGATATCGTAATGACAGTTACAGTCTCAATGATTAAAAATACAAAGAAGAAATTTATTCATTTTAGGATAGCCATTTCTTGGTAGAATCATTAATACTAATTTGGAATAGAAAAGCATAATGTACAGCAAACACTACTCATTTATCCTAATTTTGGGGATAGAAAGAAATTATTCTGCCTTGAGAAAAGAGTCTTATTTACGAAAATGAAGGATAATTCAGTATAATAAAAATATATTGAGCTCTAACCAGATGCCAGACACTAGAAATTAGAGTTGAATAAGCAAAAGCCACCACCCTAAGAGCAAGGATTTCATCCATTTTATATAAGTAAAATCAAATGCCATATAAAACACAAATGCTATTATAAAATTTTATAAGATGATTTACACAGCTCAATTGAATATTCAAAAGGAAAAGGACTTGTTTTGGAGATTCTAATTTAATCTTAATAAAAAACATTTATGTGAAAAAAGAGATTTCACTATTTTACTACCCATCAACTTTTGTCTATGTAATATGTGCACTGAAATGTATTCATGTGGAATACTGAAAGAAAATCAAATATTGAAAAAAGGTGCACACTGAAGTCTCTCTCCTAATTTCCCTCCCAGTGGCAACTGCCTAAGCTTGTATATTCTTCCAGAGTCCTGTTGTATAGAAGCATATACATAGGTACATGTAGACCTAGTAACATACTACATACACGATTCTACTCCTTGCTTTCTTCATTAAACATATCTTACATATTAGTACATAACTATAACTTCAATCTTAACAGTTATATAGTACTGTCTTGGATAAACATACAATAATTTAACCCCTATTGACAGACATTGCCTATCAGTTTTACAATAATCCAAACGCATACTGTAATGAGTGTTCTTGTCTCCACAAGCAAATATAAAAGGATTTCCTCTAAGTTATACAACTAACTGGAAGTGGACTTGCTAGGTCATAGACTATGCATGCTGTGATCTTTGTAGGTTTTGCCAAATTGCTCTCCAAAACCTTTTTAGAATTCAGCCAACAGTATAATCTCCATTTGTCTTTATCCTCATCAATACTTTATATGAGACATTCTAATTTTCAACAAGCTGATATGTATGAAATGGTATCTTATATTAAATTATATTTATTTCTTTGATTCCTGAGAAGCCGACATCCTTTCAGATCTTTAACCCATCTCCCAGTCTGCCCTGAAACTACCCGCTGGCGGCGTTTGTGGCTGCAGCATTTACCCCAAGATAACTCATGAATTAGTCCTAACCTTACTCTCAAAGTTTGCCATGAAATATCTTGCTTTTATTATTATTTTTGCATCACTCTAGTATATCAATAGTCTTTGGAAACAAATGACGTCATCCTATTTATAGCATTCTGTTTTTAGTAGTGGTATTTCCATTTACAAAACATAGTAATTCTTGAAGATGAAAACGTCAAATCCTAGAAAACATAGCATTCCTACATGTGATGTCAATATTATTCTCGAACGGTTGTTAGCCAAAGATTCATTTCATGAATCCGATTTATGTATAAATTTGTTACATTAGGATTAGAGACAAGTTCTGTTTAGAATAAATCCAAGAACAGTTTTTATATTTTATTTTCACATTGAAAACCAGTCAGATTTGCTTCATCCTCAAAGAGCATGTTTATGTAAAATTAAATTAATCCTAGCAGTGAGCTACACTTTTTTGTTCTAAATGGGAAATGAGTTAAAAGGCACTATATTTCTTTTCCAAAAATTACTTATTAATATTCTTTGTTTAATTTACTACTGAGTTGTTGGTTTTTCTGATATGAAAAGGTTCTTTATACATTAAGGAAATTAATCTATTGCTATTTACTATAAATATAGTTCCTAATTTGTTGTTTGCCTTTTGATCATGTAAAAAGTTTAACCTGTACAAATTTCTGTACTTTTATGTAGTCACATAGTCTCTTTATAGCATTAAAAAGAGATATTGAAAAACTTTCCATACCAAGAGCATTGCTAAATTATGAAATAAATCGGGGCATTTAATAAACCATTAACTTGAGCTTTACACTGTAGGTGATATCCAGGTAAAAACAGAATCAAAGGAACATACCCAAATGATGAATCTCTGTGAAGAATATCAAGAAGTTTCCCTTTTATATCATTTCCCAATGTTTCTAAGTTGTGCTGCTGTATAACGCTTCTGTCAACTTGAGGAGTGGTATAAATGATATCAAATGTACGAGAAGGAAAATCAACCTTAAAATTTGAACAGAAGTTGATCAAATTATAGCTGAACAGGCCACATAGTTACCACATTACCTTCTTTGTCTTTAAGAAAACTGATTTCTCTTAGCTATCAAGGTGAATTTTAGACTGAATATTAAATTAATGCTTGTCCTTTTGTTGAAAGTGATTACCATTGTTGGTAATTCTCAACAGAACATATATTACTTAGGATGGGTATAGGGCATATTTTACTGTTTCCCAGAAATAGGAAATGGTTTATTGACATTTAAATTGAAAACAGATCCTAAGATTGAAACAAGATTAATTAGGCTTCTTTAATAACAACCCAAATCATGGTATACATACACTTTTTATAAATAAATTTAAATTTAAGTACCATTCGTTACCTGTAACACTATTCTTTCCATCACATATCCTTTTTTGGGAACTGTTCCAGGGATTGGATTTGTATGTGATGAAGTCCAAAGGTATAAAAGTTTAGTTCCACATGTTAAAAACCTTCATGAATACAAACAGAAGAATAGAAGAATACTGTGATATTCATTCTAAAAATTAATTCAAAGCTCAGAACACATAGTAATGAATTTGAAATGTTAGTATTCAAACATTTATGAAATGTCCTCTATATAAAAAAGACATAGCAGGAGCTGCTCTCCATTGTGTACTGATTCTACAGGTAAGTGTACTGAAGTGTGGGAGCTGGAACAAAGGAAGGGAGAATGAACGAACATATTTTAGGAGAAATGGGGTTGAGGACAGAACATAAGATGGGCAAAGACTCAGTCACCTGTGCCCAAAACAACATCTATAAATAGGAATGGGAAGGATAGTCTTTAAAGATCTACGAAGGAATACATTTCAAGGTGGTATGTAGTCTGGATGACAGAACTGCCCCCTGACTTCTACCATAAGAACAAAAACACATGCCAGAAAACCCAGTACCTACTTGTGACACAGGACTAATCATCTGAGATGAGAAGTTATATCTGTGCCCTGGATCAGGGGTCAGCAAACTTTTTCTCTAAAGGGCCAGACAGTAAATATTTTGGTCTTTCTGGGATATACCTCTTTGTTACATTCAACTCAACATTATACAATAATTATGCATTATGAATAATACATAAATAAATATGTGCTATATTCTAACAAAACTGTATTTACAAAAAACAAGCAGTGTGGTGTAGTATGCAGACACTTGCCCTAGACTACCACTTTATGGCCTACTTAAATTTAAAACATTTGTCAATAAAGGTATTGATATATCTTTACACAGAAGAAATATCTGAAAAATAACATGAGATATATAAAAGCAGGAAACTATAAACTTCATTAAACTTTGTTAATTTTATTAAAACAGCAAATATCCTTTCCAAAATTAGACTCCAATCTTAATGTTTCCTCTTATATTCTTTTTTTTAGTACCACTCTCAACCCCAACTAGATAGGCAAATTCCTATCATATTATTTCATCTGCAGATATTGTTATATATCTCTAAATGATAAAGTTTTATTTTAATGTAAGTACAATACCATTACAACTCCTAAAATAATTGACATTACTTAAAATCACCAGCTTTCTAGTCAGTGTTCAAATTTTCCTAATTACTCTCTCTCTCTTATTTTACAGTTGGTTTATTGGAATAAGGATTCAAGTAAGGTCATCACTTTCATTTTCTCACATAATCATTACCTGACATTAATTTATCAAAGATAATTGAAAATACAATTCCATCCCTTCATGAGGCCAATACTATGTTTTTGGAGTAGTTACATATTATATCTGGCAAAGTTTCTAAATACACATCATTAATAATCCCTGCTTTTCTCTAGTCTTTTGGTGGTTCAGAGTTATGTTGGGTGTCACATAAAATTTTAGCTCACAAAAAGGCAGAGAATAAAAAAATATTATACTGCCTCCTCAAATATGGGAAAAATGACTAAAAGAAAAAAAATAAATGTTATTGTTAAGTACATGGGAAAAGAATATTTCAAGAACAAAATTTGTGAAATCACTGTTTCAAACATCACATGATTTTAACAAATGATTCCTAGAAAATCAAATTGTGTTTGCCATTTAAGAGGAAAGAGGAAGTAGAACTAGATTAGCATAATTTTTTCATTCTTAATTTTTAATTATTTTATTGTAGGTTAAATGTCAGTTATTAAATCATTTTTCAAACTGTTCGATAGGGCAGAATGTTTCCATTGTGTATCAAATAAGTTTGAGAATGGCAACAGGATAATAGTTAAGAACACAGACCCTAGAGCCAGACAGCCTAGATTCAAATTCCAGTTCTACCATTCATTAGCTAAGTGCTCTGGGGCAAGTCACTTAGGCTCTCTATACTTTGATTTTTCCCACTGAAAAAAGGATAATAACACCTACCTTCGTAGGGTTATATGAGGAATATAAGACTTTGTTAATTTTATTAAAACATAGAGCATGTAGACGAATAGCTAGTGCATAGTAAACTCCATGTGTTTGTTATCACAGTGATAGTGTTATTAAATGCGATAGGCTTGTTGACTGTAGAACTTGAAGTACTTTAATATGCTAATGTGTTATCACTCTCCAAAATGTTACCAGGTACTGTATGAAACATATTCCAACCTTCATTCAATTGATTTTTTTTAATTTAGGAAGATTCTTGATTGTCTCATGGAACACATTATTACATAAAACAAAATTAAAATAGTCAGCTGAAAGACCAGATAAATTACACTATCCTACCGGCTATTAGTAGATGCAAAACTCAAAAATTCCTTTACCCATAAGGATCAGTAAGTTTTTGACCTGATGTAGGACCTGGGGCCCATAGCAATAAGGGTAGAGGAGTCAGGTAGTCAGGTAAAGAGAAGGGAATAATGTCCAGTTGTAGATTCTGGACCTTGAGAATGATGGGAAAGGGATAAGAAGAAAAATGGAGTTGTTTTAGTAGTATCAAGGGTACCTAAAAGACTATAAGTATTATGTCAATAATATAGTGCTTTAAATAAAATGACAGGTAAAAAGTGAACTTTGCTGCTGCTTGTCTCCTGAAACAGTGAGTGGCACCTTTGAATACTAGTTACGTTCAAACTACAGTAGAATAACTTTGGTCTCCTCTGATCTGTGTCTCTGAAATGACCTCCTTTTATCACATTGGAAAAACTGAGGCAGGTCATTACCTCACATACCTACCTCATTGTTCCCTACCCTGTTCTCTAGTCAATTCTGATGCTGCAGATATGTCCACATTAACTCACCATCATGACTCAGTAACACTTACCGTTTAAAATCAAAAAGAGGTAAAGAAACTTTGCCCAAAGCTTCTGGCCCTTTTCTCTGCTTATTAGAATCAGGGGAACTTCCACTGCTCTGATTTAAAATTCCAAAAAGAGTAAGGTGAAGAACTGATTCTAATGGCAACTGTGATATCTGGATGGGAAAAATGATTCTGTGGAGGGAAAAATGTATTAATAGAAAAAACAAATTAGATTGAAGATGAAAATTAACTTTTTAATGAAACTGACAATTTTAGGTATTTCATTTAACTTATCATATAATCTTTAATCCTGAGTAACCTTTACTTAAGTAGCAAGTTCAGCTAGCATGTACTATGAAAATCTTAAACAAATTTCATTAACATTCCTTTCTTAAAAAATTTGTTAGCACCTTTATTTAAGACTTGCAATGTCAATTTCTAGGCAAAATAATAGTAGTCATTTTTACTCCCTTTAGGAAAAATTAGATGAGTGTTTATGAGCAGTGGTTCCCAACCTTTTTAGTAGCAGGGACAGGTGCTACTCTGAGAATCTAATGCCTGATGATATGTGGAGCTGAGGTGATGATGCTAGCACTGGAGAGCGGCTGCAAATACAGATGAAGCTTTGCTCATTCGCCCACTGCTCACCTCCTGCTGTGTGTTCCAGTTCGTAACAGGCCACAGACTGTTACCAGGCCATGGCCCAGGGGTTGAGGTCCCCTGTTTCTGAGTATTTCTGATTTGGGATGTTATGTGCGCATATCTATCTATCTATCTATCTATCTATCTATCTATCTATCTATCTATCTATATAGATAGATAGATAGATAGATATGCACACACAGACAGACATGTAGATGTTTACTGATTTATTTTTTTAGGTCTAAAAGTACACATAAAGTCAATAGTGGTCACTCTGAGGAGCCATGAGATGGTATTGAAAATAAAGTGACACTTTTTAGTCTAATGCATTTTTTTTTATTATTTTTATTATTTCACAGATGTTTTAGTTTCATAATTTAAAAAATAAAAGGAAAATTAGAAGC
This sequence comes from Rousettus aegyptiacus, assembly GCF_014176215.1. Classification (NCBI taxonomy): domain Eukaryota; kingdom Metazoa; phylum Chordata; class Mammalia; order Chiroptera; family Pteropodidae; genus Rousettus; species Rousettus aegyptiacus. Next base: position 88,491,440 of record NW_023416308.1, read on the forward strand.
CAACTAATAAACAGAAAAAAAAGTTCTGCAATTGCCTATCTGCCTAAATAATGAAAGCATTCCCTTTAAAATATTATTTAAAAACAATATTTAAAAAATATTAACAGTGCAAATTATCTTGTACATGGACTTAAGATAATTTTTTAAGATCTGTTAACCAAAAACTAAGCTTCCCATATACAATGTTACGGAATAAATCCTAAACTAAGCAACGTTATAAAATACCATCTTTCTAGAATTATATGTAAATTTGTATTTTTAACTTGACAAGGTCTAGGAAGAATTAATGGCATGCTGCTACAATTTTACATGTAGATTTAAAAGAGTATTTCAGATTTTTAAATGAGAATTTGTTTTATAGAGTCATATCTAATAAAGACATTAAGATGTCGGTAAGAATTTAATGGATTTTAATGGAAATTGTAATAAAAATAAAAACTAGGATGCATATCTGGAAAAAGTAAACAAAAGGGTATACTGAAAAAATATACACTTACAGTTCATCCCATTTAATAAGATAGAAGAAATTCTTATAAGTGCCAACCTTCTTTGATTGAATAGGTTTAAATAGATCTTTTCCATTGTGAGTCAGTGAACATATCAAGTAGTATTTTTCATAACTGAGAAAAGAAAGAGTTAAATTTTATTTCATAATATAAATAGCCACTCTTCCCTAAAAGTAATGATTATCTAAAATAAGTTGGTCACCATTCACTTGAATTTATGGAAAAACATCTGAAATGTAACTATTGTAAATTCTGTAAAAATAAAGAAGCGGTATAGCAAAGGGAGTACAGAAGGGAACGTGGATCCCTAGCTGCCAGTCTAAGGGGGCAAAATGATACCAGCTGGAGAATTTATCTAAATTTTGTGCTCAGTTACTAGCTTTATATTTTAGTTGAATGACACTGAGTAATTATTAATTTCTAGGTAAATTTTAGGAAGAGTACAAACATTATCTTCCCTAGGTGCCATTTTCCTTTGCTAAAACACTGAAATAAGAGTCAGTTATGCATATTAATGCTTACTGAGTCAGTCTTGCACTGAGTCAGTCTTCCCAATCTATTAGGAGACTTTCATCAATTGTGGCAGATGTACTTGCCACAAGTACAGAGTTGGATAGATATAATCAGGCAATCTTGCAGGGCATGAGTCTTCAGTTCAATAAAACTATTCTACTAGTATTCTAACTTACTGCTAGGGTTACACATTAACCACTTTGTTCATATATACAATATATTAATCATTCTAAATATATTTCAAATCTAACCTCATTAGTTCGCAAAACATCCCTAGCTATTTGATTGCTTTTCTCAACCTCACTCCATTTGTCCCTCTTCAGCATTTTATATGTGTATGTGTATGAAGGATGTGGAGGAAATTATTCTTTTAACTATTTAAAAGAATGAAATACTTTCAGACAGCAGTAGTACCCATTTAAATGCAAGTTCCAGGAGAGCAGAGAAGTTCTGCTGCCTTGTTTACTATTGATTCCTAGGAGCACTAAGAAAACTGCCCACACATGGTGCTGAACAAATATTTATTGAATGAGTTAATATACCATATTTAAGTCATTATACTATTTTTTATATTCTATTTATTTACTCTAAAGCTCAATTTAAGCAGATTTATGTTTAGAAACTCTTCACTAAGCTTTACCTTACCTTTTAGCATTTAGCTATTTCAAAACTATTTCATTTAAAATATTCAGTTCAGACTTTTCAGTTTATATCAGTCATTTCCAAATAAGCTGAAGTTGACAAACTTTATGACAAAAAAATCAAAAAAGAAAAACCCATATTAAAATTTCAATAGAAGAAATGTGTTCTTATAGACTTCAAAGCCTAGCAATCAGTCAATTGTAAACTACTGAAAAGGAAAAAAAATGTGAAGTCTAGTCTCATTACACTGTTTCAAATTATCCCGGTTCTAAAAAAGGGCAAAAAGTAGCTGTCATAAACTGACTAATAATTTATTAATCAACCATTGCCCTTGTAAGTTTAAACATATTCCTGCCTTTTTTTTTTGCATGTAGTGGGAGTGACATCTTTTATTGAATAGTTTCAAACATCTCCTTAATTTTTATGAAAACCACACACATAGCTGGTGATTCTTGTGTCATCCATATAAATACCAAGATAACAACGGATGCTGACATTTTATAAGATAAGAATAACTTCTAGGTAGAGCTATTCTTTTGAACATTTACGTACTTTGATACCCAGTTACTTGAAATTCCATGTGCAGCAAAGACAGTAAACTGAAGCTGTTCTGCTGTGGTCCACGCTTCCTTGATGTTCCTGTTACTTTGGGCGCAGTCTTCAGGACTCCTACCAGAATTTCCATGGAGTCTGAGAAGATCATAAATTGCTGCAGTTAATTGGTCCATGCTCACTTGAACAGGATTTTCAGGATTCGGTGAGCCTAGATTTAAAGAAATTATTTATATAATTCTCTGAAAAAGCAGTAATTATTGCTAAAATTTGAAGAACTTAAAGACATACCCCGAGCTGAACTCTTGCTAGTGTCTCCTTCTCCAGACAGTGAAGTCACCTGCATACATACATACATATCAGTCCAGAAAATTGCCCATGATGTCATATAAACATTTTTACCTTTTATTTCAATATATTTAATTAAATGCTGTATCAAAGAAACCTCCTTCCCAGGGGAAACCTCCCGAAAATATCTATAGAATAAAACAATAAAAAAGAAAGTAAAAACCTTCTATCAAATAAAAAGATGATTTTTTAGTATCAAGAAAATCATAGAGTAACTGAAAATTAATGCAAAATATACAAATTCAACAGACTCTGCCTCATTAAACCAATTAAAATCTGAAACCCAAAAGTGATAAATACACCAATATGGTATTTTATTTTCCATTAGTTGTTTTATTAGCATGATAAGAATATCCTTAAAGAAATCAGAACTCTTGTTACCATTTAGTGTCTCAAAAAAGTGCTTAGTTTTTTAAACTGAGGTCTCCTCCTACTTTATTGAACAAATGAACATAATGAATGGAAACCTCAGACAACATCAAGACCATAGTAGTTGACTGATCACTTTCAAGTGATTTCATACATATTTTTTTAATTTCTAAAAATAAGCACATAAGAAAAAAGAGCACCAAATTTCTGTATACCATCCATATGGATAGGTTCTCTGTGAACATAAATGGATTGAGTTATCTCTTATATATCTGTTGAGGGGCATACCATCAACATAACTTTAAATTTATTGTATCTTGTTGATGCCTCTTATCTTTCCAGTAAGAGCTACAAACATCCCCATGAATGGAGTCAATTAAATCCCAATGGAAATACCGAGGGGAGAGCTTTTGCTAAAAGCAACAGTATGCTATCAAGAGGCCTTCCAACCTGGTTGCTTCAGAGGCAGGAAGTCACTACTACTGAAGCTCTTGGGTCTTTTCAATGAGGAGGAGATATAGTCCAAAATAGAACTTGACCTATTGGCAGGCATGCACATTTCCATCCAGGTCCTTCAAGCTCAGTATTTACCTTAACATCCCAACCAATTCACTTATGCCAGAGTTTCTCCTCTACACACAAAAGGTTCATTCAGAGTTTAGCACCCACCTATTCAATATCGACTCTCACAAAGCTCTTCTGAGGCAGCCCATCTCCTCTTAGGAATTTCCTACATTACCAAATAAGGGACCCACTGAACTCAAAAGTAAAAGCCAAAATTAAACGTCAACGTTTTGTGCAGCAGAAGCAAAATTTCCCACTTTAAGTGATAGGTGCTCACTTAAGTACATATATCTGCATGTAATAAGATACTAATTACTAAAAAATACTCACATCAGCACTTTTACTCCTCGGAAGATTAACTGCTCTCTTTAGCTTCTTTACTGATTCTGTAATGGCAAGAGTCTCTACACCGTCTAAAGCACTACAGATTTTTCTTACGGCTTTAATTACTTGATCTACTGCTCGGTGCTGGTTCTTTAAAAATAAAAAGTAAAATAAAGATAAGTACATGGAACTTAAAGAATCAATAATTTCAGACATAAAATGAGAAACTGAACATTTTAGATGTGCCTTAGAACAGATCTCTTTTACTTTTTTGTGATGAAAAAGAAAAGAAACAAGATAACTTTTTAATTATACAGTTTAAACTAAGAAAAAGCAAGCTTAGTTAATTTTCACTTTCCTGATGCAATTATTCATATGCAAATGCCATTAATTTCATATTAGAATCAGAAGTAACAGCAATAAATTACAAATGAATTACTAAATCATTTAAAAAACCAGAGTTAGATTTTTTATTCTCATTGGGAATAATTTCCACATTAAAAAAGTCAATGCTTCTTTCCCTCTGGTGAAAATTTGTTATCAAAAACCAAGTTCTTCAGAGGCTGGTCACATATTAATAACATTGGGCAACAGTTACTAGAAGTGAGTCAACTCTGAAGCATCATTTGCACTACATATCCATCATTTTTAAAGTTTTGTCTGATGAAAAAATTTGCTTGAGGACAATCTTTCTGAACAATTCGACCACAGTTGATTTCACCATAACTCAAAAGTATACATGTACAAATGTATTATAAAATCATTTACCTCATGGGAATGATTTAAAAATACTCTACTTCCCCCATTAGCATTTTAAAGTGCATATCTCATTTAAAAACATTCTTATATAATGTATTAATTCATCAAACATTTATACCAAACTTAAATGCCAAGTACTGTCAATGTTAAAATGGGCTGAAACTCAGTACTACACCATCTCTTAAAAATTTAAACTTTTCCACCATTGAGGCTTGGCTACCAGAAACTGAATGTTCCATTAACCTTCATGCTTAAATGAAAGTACCTCATTTTCTCAAATACCCAATTATCCTGCAGTCCTCAGAGACTGAAGGTCTGTCATCTTAGCTCCCCATTTTTGCTTAAATTTCATACTTTTACTCCTCACTTTCATACAAAACCTTTCCAGTTCTGAGGCTCATGTCATTCTCCTATACTAATCTCCATTATTTTTATATGTAATTATCAATTAATTGTCTATCAGTTCTAAGTCCATCCTTCTTTGCTCTATTTTGTGAGACGCTATATTTCTCCTTTGCCAGCTGACACAATGTTAGGATTTGCCAATAGAGGGCACCAAAGGGACAATCAAAGGCAACAGCAACCTGAAGGTACTTCTCATCAGGGTTCTAGTCCTCCATTTTTTAATTCAGGGTGGGAGCCCAATATGCCTCAAAGAAGAGCACCAGCTGCACCCTCAAGCCATGCTCTCTCAATCTGACAGCTACAGCAAGTTTCCTTACCAAAGGCAACCTGTGTGTTCCTGTGATAGCCATACCCTCTTCAAAGAGGTTAAATTGCAGCCTGGGGTTGTGGGAGAGGCTCTATCATAAATCCTTAGAGTTCCTTCACTATCCATTCTTCTGATAACTGCTTTTCACACTTGTTACTTCTGGAAACTTGAGAGAAGAGTTGGCATGGCAAAAAAAAGTTTTTAAGGCTAGATAGTAAATGTTTTAGGCTTTGTGGGCCACACAGTCTCTGTCATAATTCAACTGTGCTATTATTAGGGTATGAAAATTGACACAGATAATTCATAAATGAACAAGAATGGCTATGTTCCAATAAAACTATATTTACAAAAACATGTGACATGCTAGATTTGGCACATCTATAATATGCCAACTCCTGCCTTGAAGTTCTTTTTCACCTTGTAATAATTAACTACAATTTAGTAATTAATGATTCTTTAAATTTAGCTGTTCAAATAACTATTATAGTTCCTGTCTCCTGACTTAGGCCCTGACTGACTGATCTGCCTTGCCATTGACATGTGGTCATTTCTCCCCCACTACATTCCACATTTTTGTTCTGGATATTTATCTGACTTTCTACCCTATATCCTATAATAACCTACAGTTACATAAATGTCCATGTGGAAAATTCACAGCATCTTCAACCCTAGAATTGTACCCTATCACATTCTCCTTTGCTTCTCTCTCTCATACCCTCATTCTGACCAAACCTGTTCTTTGAGCTCAGAGACCTCTGCTTCTTCTATCGGGCAGCTAAGTATTTCTAAAGAAAATCTCACAATCACACAGATTCAACAGTCTCCAATTTCAGCAGGAACCAGCATACCACTCAACATTCCTTTTACCTGCTCTTGGTCTGCTCCCTTTTCCATTCCCCGATGAATATGAAGCCAAATCAATATTCCTTGCCTCAAAATCCCTACTGCAACTCTAACTTCATTTTATTAAAATAAACTAACATCTCTAGAAAACTAAGACAAAGAATTAAAACTTCTATAACTTCCTGACCTCTCCTACAACCCATCCAGGAGGAATTAAAACATACAGCACATGAAGACTTTTAATGAATGTTTACGGCATTATTTATAATAACCAAAAATTGTAAACGGTCCAAATGTCATTATTTGGTGAGTAGATAAAAAGTGGCATACCCATAAAATCGAAGTATGCAACAATAAAAAAGGGAACAAACTATGGATACATCTTACAACTTATATACTATAGCATGGACTGAGCTTAACATCAGTATGGCAAGCAAAAGAAATCGGATATAAAAACCAAAATAGGGTATGATTCCATTTACATGAAATCTCTGTTAAAGGCAAATCTATCAAGTATCAAGACAGGAACCAGATCAGTAATTGTTCAGGGCCAGGGCTGGGAATGGAGAATGACTGCAGAGTGGCACATGGAAACTTTTAGGAGTGATTAAAAATGTTCTAAAACTGAATTGAGGTGATAATTATATAACTGTATGCATGCTGGTTCCTCCTGAAATTGGAGACTGTTGAATCTGTGTGGTTGTGAGATTTTCTTTAGAGTACTCTATGCATCCAACGGGTATGTTTTATGGTATATAAATTATATCTCAATAAAACTATAAAAAATATGGGGAGTAAATATAATAGTCACTATTTTAGATAAAATGATCAGTGAAGTGCTCTCTGGTAAGATATTTGAACACAATCCTTAAAGAACTAAAATGGTAAGCCATGCAAGTATCTGGGGGGAGAGCATTAAAAATAAAGGGAATAAGCACAAAGGTCCCAGTTAGGGGCACCTACAGATCAACCAGAATAAAAGAGGAAACAGGTAGGAAACCAGGACCAGAGAGGTAGTGGGTCAGAATGTGTAGGGCCTACTATTAGGGCTTTGAATTTTAGTGAGATAGGAAACAGGATTCTTAGCAAGAGTGGCATGATTTAACATTTTTTAAGAATTTATAAATTAATCTTTTCAAAGAATTATCTTTTGGCTTTGATTTTCTTTTATTTTACATTTGCTTTCTGTGCTTATTTTCATTTTTTAAAATAAGCTTTTTATTTTGGAATAATTTTAGATTTATAAAAAGTTGCAAAAATAGTTTGGAGAGTTCCCATATAACATTACATTTGTTAAAACTAAGACATTAACACTGGTACATTACTATTAACTAAACTCCAGACTTTAATTAAGATTTCATCAGGTTTTATTTGTTTGTTTGCATGTTTGTTTTTTAACACCTATAGCACCTGGTAGTCCTAGGTGGCCTCCCATCCAAGTACTAACCAGGCCCGACCCTGCTTAGCTTCTGAGATCAGACGAGATCAGGCACATTCAGGGTGTCATGGCCATAGACTACCAGTTTTTCTACTAATTTCCTTTTCCTTTTCCAGGATGCAATCCAGGATACTACAATGCATTTAGTGACTTATTTTTTAAAGATCATTTTTGTTGTCTATAGAAGAAAGACTATATAAATGCAAGGGTAGAAGCTAAAAGACCAGTAAATAAATATTATAACTATTATAATTGACTAGGACTGAAGCTCTGGGAGAGATAAAAGTGGTCACATTCCCAATGTATTTTCAAGGTAGAGTAGACAAGAATGGGACTGAACATAGAATGTGAAAGATCTTTTTCTTGAGAAATCAATTATGACCTCAAGGTTTTAGCCTGAACAGATGGAAGACAGAGTTGACATTTATTTAAAAAAGGAATGGTGATGAACAGATATGAAGGGTAATATAAACAATTCAGTTTTCTATATGTTAAATTTGAGATGTCAAGTAACAGAGAGTTGAATTTAAAGTTGAAGGAAAAGGTTAAGTCTGGATATATAAATTTCAGAGTCATCAGCATATGTAGGTTATTCAAAGACAAGAGATTAAGTGAGGTCACCTAGGATGTGAATATAAAGAAAAGAGACGAGGTCCTAGAACTGAGCCCTGGAACATTCTAACATTTAGACATCAGGAAGGTAAGGAGAGATCATGAGGAAGCCACAAGTGAGAGTGAGAACAGTGGAAGTAGAAGAACCAAGAAAGTGATATCCCAGAGGCCATGTAAGTGTTTCAACAAGGAAGAAACAATCAACTCTATCAAACGCTATAGAAAAGTTGAGAAAATAAAGCCTAAGAACTTATTATTAGAAACATGGAAGTCCTGCATGATCTTAATAAGTGTAGTTTCAGGGAAGTGATGAAACTGAACACCTAACTAGAGTGGGTTCATAAGAGAATGGGAACAGAGAACGTAGAAACAGCAAAAACAGATTAACTCTCAAGAGTTCTGCTGCAAGGAAAGTAGAACAGTGAGGTGGTTGTAGCAGGGAAATGTGGACTTTTTATTTTATTTAATATAGGAGATATATCCAGAGCTCAGTCCTTGAACTCTTTTCCTCTCTCTACCTACAATGATTTTCTAGGTGATCTCATCCAATCTTATGGCTGAAAACACCATGTATACCCTGATGACTCCCAAGATCATTATCTCCAGCCTGGCCTCCTCCATTAAATTCCAGATTCATATCCAACTACCTATTCAACATCACTATTTGGATGAATAATAGTTATCTCAAACATAATGTCCAAAATTATATACCAGATCTACTTCCATCCCCAATCTGCTCCTCTCACAGTTTTCCACATCTCACTAAATGGCAATGCCAGATTTCCAAATGTGAGATAGAAAATCTTGGAGTTATGCTTAATTCCTCTCTCTCCCTCTTTCTTCTCACTTCCCCCATTTCTCCCCCCTCCCCATTCCACATTCAGTATCGGTAAATCATCCTAACATTAATTTCAAAATATATCACAGAATCCAAGCCCTTCTCACCACTTCCACTGTATTCATCCTGGTCCAAGACATCACCGTCTCTCCTGTGGCTAGGAAAACATCTTACATGATTTGTTTCCACTCTTGCCGCCCACCTTCCCTCCTTCTATTCCAGCTACAAAGATCTAGTGGACCGTAAATACACCGGGCACACTCCTCCTGCCCAAAATTGGATAGTTTCTTCCTCTCCTCCAGTGGTTTACTCAAATTCATCTTCTCAATGAGGCATTCTCTGATTACATCCATTTTCATAATTCTAACACCTAGTATATAGTAAGCATTCAATAAATGCTTTTTGAATTGAACTGAATGTTCCTTAATAATAAAGCTGAAGTGAGAGTAGGCACATTGACTCAGCATTATTGAGACTCCTTATTAAAAAGTTGGGTCAGAAAACAAGTCAAACATCAATATCAAGAATATAGGTTACATAGTCCTTCTAAAATACTTAATCTGACAACACTAGAATTCAAAAAAGAAGAGAAACAAGAATCTTTAAATCATCATGACAAAATGTAAATTAAGACTTACTTCTACTTGAAGAGCCAGCTCCACTTGATTGTGATAAGAATCTAAAAGTTCTTCAACAGGGTGTCTGAAATAAGGAACAGTTATTGTGGCTGAAAGATACTATATACAAAAATGATTTTTTTATTCACTAAAACAAATGTAGTCACATCCAAAAGCAAAGTTTAAAAACCTGTAATTAAAGCTTTAGATGCCACACCTTGTCATGACTTCTTTATAAGGTTTTTCTATTTGATGCAGGTGTCTGTTTAAATCCACAGGTGTTTCATCATCTTCTGCCTAAACAAACATATAAACACAAATGTTTACCAAAAAATCAAATCCATTCTTTGGTTTTTCTAGTGCCAAATTAAGTATGGTTAAGCATATGAGAAATTCTTGAAACTGAAATATTTTTTTCAGAACTGAGGCTAAAACACTGTCAGAATTTAATATTTACAATTGACTGAAAAAAAAGTGAATCAATATTCTGAAAAAAAGATTTTTAAATGACAAAACATAAATGCTTTTAAGTCTAGCTTCTGAGATATAAATAGGTCCCAAAACAAAAACTACTTCTGTTCTATATAGAGAGAATACAAAGCTGAAAATACCTTTAAAGATGGCTGACAGCCAAATAAAAGTGGGGTGAAAACTAGATAGAGAAGAGATCATTTGAGTGTCTGCATTTTTCTTCTAATGATAATCAACTTTCCCTTCACCTTATTCTCAATACACGAGGTGCTGGTTTCTTCTACCATAAGTCTTTACTGTACAAATAGGCTCAAGAACATAATTTTAAGAAACTGAAAAGAACTAAAGATTGCTAAAATGTACTGAGTTTTGTGAAAATAGTTTCCACCCAATTGAAATAAATTCTACCTAACACAGGAGCAAAACCTAAGAAAGTAAAGAGAAGGTGGAAATGACTGATATTTACCCACCCAAAATTCTACCAAATAAAGAATTCTCTTTAGAGATTAAAATTCATGAAGTGTTTTACAGTAATAAAATGGCCTCATTTCCTGCATGCTATTTTGCTTTAACCTCAAAAGAAAGTATTGTACTTTTATAACAAAGAATTAGTATTCATATGGTGAAAAATGATGTATTTTTCTTATTTTGGTGCAAAGGTCAGTGGATCTTTTTCCCCTCCCAAACCCATATTTCATATTCAAAATCTTTCCTTCCTCATTTCCCCTTGACTAACCCTAACGTTCTCATTACTGTGTAAAATTATTACAAATCAAATTTCTAAATCTTCCACTTTGATTTTCAATTAGGCCTCCAACTCTGAGTCGTATGCTACCCAAACCTTCAAGATTGAAAATCTCCCATCTGCTGAAAAGACTCCTATTGAGATAAAGAGTTCATCATTTCTGGTCTAACCCAGCAATCTTGGAGAATGTACAGATTGCAAATTGGCTAATTAGCAAAATTATTCAGATTTAACCAAATGAAATTCAGTAATAAGGTAAACACTTACGGTTCGGGCCAGATTTTGGCACATTGCGCTGAAGGTCAAAAGTCGTAGTTTAATCTCTGTGTCCCATTTTCGACAGTTTTGAATATGTTCATGACTTCCAAGGCAATGATTACTATTAAAATATATTAATTATTCATCAGTGTTATTCTCTTCAAACTATAAATTACAGAGATGAGAATAAAATTCTATCTGCATCAGAAACTGAAGAGAATTGTAAAATACAGGGATAGTTTTTTAACCAAGTATAAGTATTTAAGTAGAATAATTCTACATGAGAAGAGTCAAAGCAAAAAAGGAAAAAGATAAGAAAAAAATGAGAAAAATAGAGACAGGACATTTCTAGTAGCCTAAGAGACCGAAATCTGTAAAATAACTAGACTAAAAGCAGATGTAATAACAACCTGGTTCAGAAAAAGTCATAATGATTATTTCAGGTGACTAAAAGGGAATCACAGCTGACATTGTGTATAAAGTAACAGTGTATGCTACAAAAGAAAAATGGAGTCTATAACGATGTGACTACTGAGCCTTTGCAGAAAGAAAAAAAAAATACATTAAATTCAACCAATTTACCAATCAACTACCCACCACTCTTCCCATCTGACAATATAAGCTTCTTAAGGGAAATACCATGTCTTAATGATCTCTGAAATTCCTCTGTTATGTTAGACATGACTTCTCAAAGTATATCTCAATATAAGTGTATTGATGCCAAAAATCAATTCAGTAGGACCCTATGTATTTTTGTATACAAATTTAACTTTAGATATTAAAATTTTTTTAATCATTTAAGCTATTAAAAATGAAATTTCCAAAGATGTTGCTCAGTAGGTAAATGAATAAACTTACTTCTGTAGCACTTCCTCTTGACCACAAACTTTCAGAACATAGCTGCCAACATCTACTTGATTCAAGTCATCATGCACCCAGCAAAGGGCTTGCATTATAATGATTTCTACAGTAGAACTCACTGTAAAAGAGTTAGTCAAGATTTTCACTTACAATCTAAGACAGCACTATACAATAGGAATATAATTTAGGTCATGTGTATAATTTAAAATTTTCTAGTAGCCACAATGAAAAAAGTAAAAAGAAACAGGTAAAGCTAATTTTAATGTTTTATTTAACCTATATCTCAAATACTATTTCAACATATAATCAGTATTTAAAAATTACTGATGAGATAGCTTACATTCTCTTTTTAAACTAAGTCTTCAAAATCCAGTGTGTATTTTATACTGATAGCACATCTCAATCTCTATCAGCCTCATTTCAAGCACTCAACAGCCACATGTAGCTAATGGTTACTGTATTAGGGCAGATCTAAGCAAAGAAAGCCACCTCCTTGTTACAGAGGCCTCCAAAAGGATAACATTTAGTAGTATCTAGGAATGATTTAAATCAAATTACAAGAAAAAGAATCAACATTTTAAATGTTTGACATTTGCCTGGTAAATTTTCCAATAAAGAATAAAAATATAGCGAGTTGGAAATACTGTTCAATTCTTATTCTTTTAAAAACTAAGTCAACCTTTAAAGTAACCTATTTCTGTACTTCAAGCTCCTGCATTCAATTTAGAAGACAATGACTAGGTTCAAACTTCACAAAAATTAACAGCTTGGCAAAGGCCATAAAACTACTATCTAATACAATGGCTACATTTCTAAATAGTCAAATGTATGGTAACATTTATCATCTAAACATACAAACTACTTGTACCATAATACAGTTACATTTCTTAACAGAGATGTACTGTTATAAATGTGCACATTTATGAAGAACCAAACAATAGACATTTGAAATATTTTTAAACAAAAAAATCAGATTTTAATATAACAAGTCAAAATTTGACACAAATTAAAGCATTTTGCTATCAATGTATAAACACTGATACTCATGCTTATTTCAATCAAAAAGCCTTTTGACTTTTTTCCTTCAATTTTAATATTAATTCTTACTACATGCTTAAATGATTGTTCAAAACAAACTGTAAAGTATATTTTAAAAGAATAACTCTTCCTTTAGAAACTAAAAGAATGACTGTTATAGTTGGCTAACATTTTGTTTCAGATTTATATTTTTTCAAAGGGCCTTGAAAAGTACAAAGCTACAAAGAAAGTATCCAAATACTAAACATAGTCCTAGTCATAATCACTTAAAAAAAAAAAAAGGCATAATTTTTAAGCCAAAGCACTACAGAAATATAGGATATTATTCTACTGTTGGAATCCCATTAAAATAATATACATTGTGAAAAACAATAAGCTATGAAAGAAAATAAAAGTAATTTTTAAAACTATAACAAAAAATTTCCTATTGTTCTTGGGGATACATCTCTACAAAGGATATCCACATCAAGTCTGGGAAGAAGACTTAGAACCAAAGGAGAATTATCTTCTCCTTAGAGGAGCTTAGCAAAATAACTGAAATTTCAATTTCACTGACTGCTCTTTATAAATTAGCATTCTTCTTAAAGAAAGAAAGAAAATTTGACTTTCTATCTAATTATCTGTTTAGTATCCTTTTTATCTAATGCTTTGGGACCTTGGCCAAGAGCCACTGATTAAACAAAGTGAAGCATTTTTCACAGAAGTATGTACAGTAGTCATAAAGGTAAACTGTTTTGCAACTAGTCTTAAGTGGAAATACCAAGTTTTTGAAAAGGATAACTAATGAATGTTAAGTATTTTACCACATATACACACACACATTTTTCAAAAAGGATATTAATAACAGGGTCGGTTTATTAAGAGAATTATATTAACATTTTAAACATTTTCTCTCTAATCAGAGCACAACAAGATGATTGGGGAACTACAAACCTACCATCACATGTAAAAGTAACTGGTAGTTGAAATCCTTCAATTTCAATGGACACCTTCATGCTAGCATTTTCTCCACATATGTTTCTTTGCACGGTGACTGGACTTAATAAATAGCCTGGATTTGTGCAGTGATTGGTGTATGGAAAGTTGGTCTTCAATCTGTTCACAAGAAAGGAAAAATTAAATTCTTTTTTTAAAGGATACATTTATTTGAGAGCCCTGAACAAGGCTTTTGTGCTTATAGCCATTCAATTCTGTGCCTTTGCCCAATCCTAGAGCAGCTCTTGAGAACTGCAATGAATGCATCCCTGTCAAAGCTCCAAATACCAGCATTTGTCTTTTAATAAAAGGAATCCAAGGAAAGAGATTAAGTACTGCCAAGATATCTTTGGTAGCATTATCAACATTAATCAAGCACACACTGGATACATAACATTAAATGAGGTTCTCTGCTTCAGATTCTTTTGCTACACTACACAAATGGTACATTTTTAATGCATCACTGATAATATAAGCAAATTAGCACTAAATTATAATTGCCAGAGGAATAAAAAGATTGTTTATTCCCCCACATAAAAGTTCTTAGTTTTTAATCTTCTCATGGAAACTGCTCAACCCCCACAGATCAAGGCACTGGCAGATCTTTACTCCTGTTGTCCAATCTCCACCTCACTGCAGGATACTTCATTTGTTTTTGCCAGCACCAACACTGGCCTTTGCACTCCCCCTAACTTTTTTCATTCTGTTCTTGTGTTCCTTTTGCTGTTTTCTTGAGGTATTTTTCTTCTCATACAGGTCATGTCTTGCAAGTCTATGTTTGGGGTTCATTTTTCTTTGCATAATACAAGGAATCATAAATCATGCCCAAATCAGTTGTCTGGCCATCAACAAAATGGGTTCGGAATCCAAATACAAAGATGACACCTGGTGTGGTCTTGTACATTTTGGCTAGTTTTCTCCGAATTTCTGTCTTAGGTACTGGTGCCTTTCCAGGATAAAGGACGTCAATGACCATTTGTTTCCATTGAAGTAGTCTATTGGTCATGAACTTCCTGGTCTGGATAGTTACCGTGTCATTCATGACGGCAGCAGCAGCTGACCCTCAAAAGCATCCAGGGAGGAAAAGAGCTTGTTGTCTTTCAAAAATCTTTTTTCTAAGGTCATTTCCCCCTACACATTGTTTCTGGTTGTTAAACAATGAAAAAATAAATATAACACACAGACACACACAATGGGTTTTTATAGTGCCATAAGGCCTTTATTCCCTCAAAGTTATTTACAAAACTCAGGGAACAGTAAGAATTGTCTGTGAAGGTTTTCATGGTATTCATAGGTATTCAGAGGAGCAATATAGTTTGAATTTAAATACATGAGCTGGTGTATGGCTCATCTCCAGATAGTACTGTTATCGAAAGACAAAGGAGGATTTAATGACCTCTTTAAACTTGTGGGTCTTCTTTAATTTTTTTCTGGAGATAAGAAGTTTCAATTTTCTCATTTGCTTTCCATAGGGCTATAAACAGAATGAATGCTAAAACTACTGTCTATTTTGCCTCTGTAAAGATTAAAATAATCAAGTCATAGAAACAAAATAAAATAGTTTGAGTTGATAGAAAGAAAGGTTCTGGAGGGTCAGCAAGTTTAATGGTTTGTACACAGCCTCTAGAGCCAGACTTCCTGAGTTTAAATTTTAATTTTATGATTTACTACTGTGTGACCTTAGGCAAGTTATAAAATCTTCTAGTTGCTTCAGTATCCTCTCCTGTAAACTGGGAGTAAACCACTGCTAATCTCATAGGGTTGTTGCAATAATGTGAATTAAATAGTTAAAGTACTCAGAAAGGGCCTAGTACATGGTAAGCATTATAAACATCTTGTCAAATAAATGAATGAGTGAATAAATAAATCTGACTCCTGCACTGTGATCTTAAGTGCCACAAAGGATCCAATATTTAAAAGAAATGTAAATGAAAAAAGGTAATAAGTAATAAACTGATACTGGAAATGCACCTTAAGATGTGGACACATTTCATTATCTTCAGATATTTGATTGCTACAAAGCTTACCCCCTCCACAACACAATGGCAGGATCTTTATAGGACCCAGACTAAGATTCTTATTTTTTTTTCTATTACTTGGTATTCTCCTGTTTTCGACAGTATGAAATAGACACTCACAGAAAATCATACAATTAACTAATATGTGAAATGGTAGAGAATTATGTCTACATCCAAGCTTTTGATTTTCAAAAATCTTTAAAGATGACGAAAACAAAATCAAATTCCTGATGATAGCTGAGAAAATAAAGTTTTAGACAAAAATTCCAGTGACAAAAATTATATTTAATAAATTTGACTTTTGAGGGGAAAACTCCTTCATTTCCTTTTCTTAAAACATGCCCTTTCTTTTACACGACAATGGAATATATTTAATGTCACAGATCTATATATGTAAAAATTATTAAATAATAAATTGTTATATATATTTTATCACAATTAAAGGGTTTTTTTTAATGAGTCTTTTCTCTCTCTGCTTGACATGAAAAATAGTCAATCTAGAAAAATACAGTAATTTTGTTTTTCTATAAAGCTGATGATGTCTTCTATTTTCATGGTTTTATTTGCTTTATAAAAATTGGGGGGAAATAAGATTGGGGGTAATAGAGTCTTTAAAGTTGAGATTTTTCATTTTGTTTGTAACAAAAACATACAAAATCAAATAAGTAAATAGATAATTGCTGAGTAAATAATTCACTTTCAAAGAAAGAATCGAGATAAAGGATTTTTATGGACACTCTAAGCCAACATAGCTTTATGGTCTTAATTACCTATATCGGTAGTTTTTTCTAAAATTTCCATTTCCCTATTGCCACTAAAGAAACAGCTTGGTTTGTTTACTGTGACTCTGTAGCTCAGAAAACTTAACCTCTCTTCACACACTAAAATCCTGTACAGTTTATTTTCCTACTGTGTGCTCAATCAAGTTAAAGTTATACACAGACTGAGCCAAATCGTGCAAAATCAGAAGGACAGAAGAGAGAAAACTGATAAAAGTTAAAGATGAAAAATGAGGGTTTTAATTGAATTAACACTACTTTATAAAAAAGTATAGAGTCAGCATCCTTGAAAACATATAGTGAGACCTTGGGGTAAATAAACTATTATAGAATATAATTATTAGACCTCAATCATATATGAAGAACTCAACCATATATAAAGAAAAGCAATAGAAGGCTATTCAGGATAACAAGTCTAAAGAACAGTTTCTCATCTTAGGAAACCACAAATGCAGCAGCAAAAACTTCTACTGCTATCCAACATTCTTCTCAGAACTCTTTCTGAACCGATAACTAGTATAACAGCAAGCTTTGTCAATTACAATGAGGATGAAAAAAAAGAAAACAAGAAATAAAAATCAGAAAAATTTAATAATAATGAACTGTCCCAAATCAAAGTATTACAGAGCTTTAAACTGAAAGAGACCTTTGAAATAAATTGTCCTACTCCCTAATTTCACAGAAGCAAAAAAATAACAAGGTCTAGAACTGGCGCTAAATTCTGAATCTCTTATATAGTACTCTTATCTGTAAACAGTTATCCTGACTGTCTTATAATCTTTTTACAGTTGAATTTAAATGATTCAATGAATAATTTTAGAAGATTTCTAAAAGTAAAGAATTGGCTAAGAGTATAAATACTTGTTTTTAAAATGCACTGCAGATATGAGCATACTGGGAAAAAAATAGAAACAGTCATTAATTTCTTCAGGGGATATCTCCTGACCCCAGTCTCCAAGGCCACAAGGGAACAAGGGAGACAAGAGAAGTTCCTAGAATATGACTTCAAAAACACCTCTTTCTTCCGACTGCTCTCAAGTATTTGTTGTAATCATACTCTACTAATGATAATAAAATTAGAAAAAGAACCCATTCTCTTTAGTTCACCTGGGATTTCACATATACAACTGTGTGTTTGCGTGTGCGTGTGCGTGCGTGTGTGTGTGTGTGTGTGTGTGTGTGTGTGTAAAATAAAAATAATGATGTTTCGCTTACTGGCAGAGTTTTTGTAAATAACTCAAAGATTCAAATGAGGGAAAAAGGCAGATCATAGAGAACTGCTCAACTTAAATGCAATCAATAGTCATTACACCGTCTAGCGGAAACCATGAAGGGCTTGTTTGGGGAGAATTAAAGGAATTAGATGAACACATAACAGATTATTTCCAAATTGTTAACCAAATACACATAATGGTATAATAGCATAAAGGCGTAGGTAATTTCTAGTACATGTAATTTGCATACCAAGTCATCTAAATGCCTCTTCTATTTTAAATGAAAACATTTTTCTATTTTACTGAAAAATGAGTTTTAAATATCCAGTTAAGAATAACCTTTGCAAGAAAGGAAAAGTGGCTCTACAGATATTTTTCTTCTTTTTTCCCCTAAGGTATTTCACAGGAAAGAAATGCTAGTTAAAAGGTAACATTAAGATAATTTTTATAAAGTAGTACCAATAGTCTAGAATATCTGGTTAAATATTATTAAGTCTCTTATATAACGTTAAAATGATGTACATACATCATTTTATCTAGGAACCCCAAACTCGGCTTTGCTTAAAGCAGACCACACTGAGGAAAATACAGGATTCAGAATAAATCCCCCAGTGTTGATCTACTTTCCCCTCTTTTGATAACATACCGCATCCCCTTGGCCAAAATGTTTGTTGTTACACTTTTTCTGTGAGTTTTTTTCTATCTAGTGCTAGCTGACAGGACTCCCTTTAATCTCTGCTGGCAAGACCGTTAGAATATGAAATCTAAGCTATCAGTGGCTATATTCCCTGCCATCAAAACCCCATCAACAGTAGAAGAAAATGAAACCAACATGCAAAGAGGAACTGTATGGGGAGAAAAGGGAGGAAGAAAAGGATAGGAAGTAGGTAAGGAGAGTCCAAAAGGAAAAGGGATCTAGGATCAATTACAGTGTATGAATTCCTAGACCTGGCTTTCACTGAGCTCTGTCTCATCCTTCTTTCTTTTATATGTAAAGTTTGTGAACCAATATATAACCTTTCTTGATTTAAGCTAGTTTAAGATGGGTTTCTAGCACTCGTAATAGAAGTCCAACTAATATGGTGACACAACGGAAAGAAAACACACTGAACTAGAGGCAAAGGAGACCTGGCTGTGTTACTGACTAGCTGAGCAAACTCTGGTACCCAGGTAACTTCTCTGAGTCTCAGTTTCCTCAGACTGAGGATATCAGACACATGTAAGATTAAAAGAACATCTTAGAAATGCATTTTTTTTAACCTTCAGAAAATATATTTGCTCCTCTAATCTTGCCTGTTATAATATCTCTTAAATAAGCAATACAGCATTTTAAATGCTAAAAAAGTATAAGGCAAAACTAAATATCCCTACAACAAAAATAGGCATTGTCTATATCAGAAGTCTACTGTCTGACCTCAGTTTTTTCTTTTAAATGCTCAGAAACCTAACAAAGTAAGGATACAAATTCAACTGTAGTTTGTGTTAATGTGCCAATTAACTGTCTTGAAATTTTAAGCCACAGGGCAAAAAAATTTTTTAATTTTATAATTAGCACTAAGCTAATTTTCAAGTTAAATTTTTAAACAAGCATTTAATAAAAAGTAATCTTTAATTTATAAAGAAAAATTTCTTACTTTGTAATGGATCGACAAAAAGCTGCCACTTCTTCATTTCGTACTTCAAATTCCTGTGGAAGAGAACTTCCAGTTGGCAAACTACTGGTCCCATTTGGGTCTTTCTGTAATCAAAAAAGTATTTTTATTTTAAAAGTAAAAGATCCCCAAAATGCTAAATAGCAGTAAAGCACACACGCATTTTTACAAAAATATGTACAAAGATATGGTAAAATAATATACATCAGTAACAAAGTTTTAAATTATGGACTTCTACCTGTAAAAGTAATGTCAACTAAGCCTATTTTAAAGATCATTGGTTTTAGTTGCTCAAAAGCAGAAATAAGTTGTTCTTTTTAGAAGTCAGTAAGAATGGAATGCTAAAGACATTTCATTCAAAATCTTCCTGAAATGAATGTTAACAGTGGAGTGAAATTAAAGGACTAGCCTCTGTTTTAAGAAAATGAAGAGATCAAGCCCATTTGGGACTCCTCTAATAAACCAAGAATTCTATATTTAACATAGGACTCAAATTCCAAGAAAGCAACTGGTTTTTTATGTAAGAGAATCTGTTTTAGGAGTTGGTGGGTATTTTTATGTTAATGAACTTATACAAACAACCTGATAGTCATTTAAAAGTTAAGTTTATGTTTGACCTAAATTTACGTGCAACATTTAGAGGATAAATTCACCATCTAAGCATAGCCAAATAGCAAAGCCCATTTAGAGGTATTTTGGTTACTACATAAAAATACTTAATTTGGCACAAATTTCAAATGTAAGTTTCCATTAAAATTAGGATTGGAGCACTCTCAATTCAAAACTAAGTGAATCAGAACACAGTGTATAAATTTCAAGAGTTGTAATAGATTTCAATGACCATGGCGCACAAGAAGATTTTGTCAGAAAATTAAACTGAAAATTTAAGACAATAATTCCTTTATGAATTTTTTTCTTTTAAAATATTGGCAGAGCCCTTTCTGCTAGAAAATAATATACACATTTGGGGAAGGGAAAAAAACAAAACCAAGTCTTAAGTTCTAGAAAATTGCAACTAAAAATTACAATTTATGGGAAAAACAGAGTTAAGGAAGATTACTAAAAATCAGTGTAACTTTTAATCAAAGCTCTAAGACAATAAGGCTTTATAAAAATACTAGCATAGTTAAATCTCTAAATTTGCACCTAGTATATGGTCATTGAACCCTTAACCTTAGAGAATTCCTGATTCCTAATTTGTGATACAGATGCTTGAGGGAATTTGCTTCCAGTTGACCAATTTCAATAAACTCGAAAACGTTATCTAGGATACAGACTTCTTCAACAAAGTTTTTAATGCAAAAGAAAATGTCTTCTCAGTTTCTTTGTCTGTACTAACTGCTTCAATGGAGAGCTTAATTTAACACTGTGGAAATGAAACAGTTCTTGAAGCCATTCATCCAACTACCATTTTCACTAAATGAGGATACTTCTACAGTATTTTCAGTGTTTTCCTTACTATTTTCTTATATTACTAATGCTCTCTCTTTAGAGAAAGTTTGTTCCTGATTGCTTTAAAATGTTAATATGCTGGTAAACATAGTGTTTGAACTAATGCTACTTCCCCATTATAGTGACATCCATTCATATTTATCAGCTACATCAGAAACAAGCATTGTAGCAAACAGATCATACTATTCTAAAATGGAGATTTGATGTTTCTAACAAAACTTCTGGTCTGACACTCCAAGTTTGTCACGATCTAATCCAATGACAGTTCCCAGAATTTACCAAATGATTTTTACGTTCCAGTTAGCTTGAATCATATCCTGTTCCTATAAAACACAAATTGAGGTGTCCTGCCTCTGAAATTTTGTCTTCATTGCCTTCCTCCTAACTGCCCTTACAAGTCAAAAATCTATTAATTTTTGAAGGCCTAATGGAATGCTACTTTATCTTTAATGCCTTTTATGATTACTCAGTATAAAGCAATTCTTCCCTCCTAGCACTTCTAAGTACTTAGTCTGAACCAAACACCATATTACATCCTATTTTATATTTATCTTAATGTGAAAGCTCCTTAAAGAATCAAATTTTATTGAATTTTATATTTTTGTAAATTTATATCCAGTTCAGAAAGCGCTCAACCATTGGTTCAATTTGTTGAATGTTTTGCTCCCTCTAAAAACAAGTTAAAATTCACTTATATATAATCAATGAATCTGCCATAGCAATCATAAAACACTGAAAGAATGTAAGATACTATGTAGTTCCTTCGGTAACCTTCTAAATAGAACAGCAGTAATTTTCATTAATATTTGATCCATAAAATAATCTTTTTCTAATTTTTAGTATTATTAAAAACAATATCTAAACTATAATGAAATACCACCTCACATCCATTAGGATGGATACTACTGAAAAAAAGAAAGTCACAATGGTGTAGTAGGTAGGCATGCTCGTCTCCTCTCATACGACATCAAAATTACAACTAAACTACAGAACTACTATCATTGGAAGTCGCCTGAAGTCTGGCTGAACAGAAGTCCTACAAATGGGAACATACATAAGAAGCCACATAGAAACTGGCAGGGGCGGAGACGCAAAACAAGCTGGTCCTACAAACACATGCAGCGGTTGAGAATCAGGAGGGATGTCTTGGAAGCAGAGGTCCCCCTGAGGGAGCAAGGGGACCCAGCCTCACACTGCACTCCCCAGGTAAGGGTTCCAATGCCAGAAAGAGAAGTCCTCACAACCCTGTCTATGAAAACCAATGAAGATTAAGGCTGAGTAAGACAAGGGTAGCAGGAGTCTCAGACATTCCCCCTAAAAGGGCCATGCACAGACTTACTCACTGATGGACTCACTTGCTCTGAGCTCCAGTGCTAGAGCAGCTGGTCAAAAAGCCCCAGGGACATATGGGGAGGAAATGAATTGTCTGGCTTCAGGGCAAGGGCTGAAGGGGCAACTTTCCCCCAGACAGAAAAGCTAGCAAGTCCATTGTTCCTCTGTTGAGCCCTCCCTGCTCCCAGTGTGCAGATGCAGCAGCCACCATATCTGAATCTTCATCAACCTGGCTAACACTGGTCAGTCACCGTGCGTTGGTGATTCCCTGAAGCCCTGCCCACCCAACTTGTGGGCCCACCTCTAGTAGCTTTTTCATACAAATGGCCTCTCTTGGCTACTGCTGTAGACTTTTCTAAAATCTTTCAAAGGTTCACAAAACCCAAACAAACAGCATGCCCCATACCTCTTGCTGAGCTGCCCCAAGATCAGCACTAGCAGCAGCCAACCCAGTTCTGGGTTTGGCCTCTCAAAGCACTTCTAAACCCAGTACAGGTAGCAGCCGACTGCGGATTGCTTGGTGACTCCTGCCAAGTGGCCCTGGGCAGTGTGCAGGCTGCAGCTTAACTTGGTCTGTGGCAGGGGCCCTCCCAGGAGGCTCTGGGCCAGCTAATACTTGAACCTGAACTGGAGTACCAGCCTGAGCTGCATCTGAGGACAACACACCCAAAGGTAAGACTAGTCAGGCACCCAGCCCTTCTAAAGTGAAACCTGCTCCATATGGTCAGCCCCTCATTGACCAGTCCTCACAATCAATTGACCCAAGGGTCAATCCCTCCCACTGATAGAAAAACAGTAACTAAGGCTCAACTACTACAGTACAACAGGAGGGCATAAACAACCCATAAAAAGGATACACACAGAGTACCTTGCTCAGGTGACCAGGGAAGATTTTGCCAGTGGGCACCACCGAACACCTGCTACATAATGCCACTCTACTAAAACTGGGAGACTTAGGAACCCTGCCTAATACATAGAAACAAAAACCAGGAGGTAGCCAAAATGGGGAGATAAACATGTTCCAAATGAAAGAAAAGAACAAAAGCTCTAGAAAAAGAACTAAACAAAATGGAGATAAGCAATCTACCAGATGCAGAGTTCAAAACGCTGGTTATAAAGATGCTCAATAAACTTAAGGGAATAGTAGATGAATTCAATGAGAACTTTAACAAAGAGAAAACATAAAAATGGAGATAGAAAACATAACAAAGAACCATTCAGAAATGAAAATACATTAACTGAAATGAAGAATATCTTAGAGATAATTAACGGTAGATTAGATGAAGCAGAGTACTAAATCAGTGATTTAGAAAATAAGACAGCAGAAAAAACCCAATCAGAATATCAACAAGAACAAAGAATCCAAAAACAATGAGGATAGTTTAAGGGGCCTCTGAGACAACATCAAGCATATCAACATTTGCATCATAGGAGTACCAGAAGAAGAAAGAGAACAAGGAATTGAAAACTTACTAGAAGAAATAATGATGAAAAACTTCCCTAACCTGGCGAAGGAAACAGACAGACATACAAACCCAGGAAGCAGAGAGTCCCAAACAAGATGAAGCCAAAGAGGCCTATACTAAGACACAAAGACAAAGAAAGAATCTTAAAAGTAGCAAGGAAAAGCAGTTAGTTACCTAGAGAGAGCTCCCATAAGATTGTCAGCTGACCTCTCAACAGAAACTTTGCAGGTCAGAAGGGATTGGCATGAAATATTCAAAGTGATGAAAATTAAGGATCTACAACCAAGATTACTCTACCCAGCAAAGCTATCATTTAGAACCATATAGATAAAGAGCTTCCCAGACATAAAAAGCTAAAGGAGTTCATCAACACCAAACCAGTATTACAAAAAATATTTGAAGGATTGCTTTAAGAAGGGGGAAAAAAGATTAAAAATATGAATAAAATGACAGTAACAACATATCTATCAAAAAGTACATCAAATAAAAACAGATTAAATAATCCAATCAAGAGGGAGACTGAATGGATAAAACATCACTCTTATATATGCTGCCTACAAGAGACTCGCTTCAGATCAAAAGACACACAGAGACTGAAAGTAGAGCAATGGAAAAAGATATTTCATGAAAATGGAAATGGAAAAAAAAATCTGGGGTGGCAATCCTTATATCAGATTAAAAAAAAAAAAAAGACTTTAAACAAAGTCTGTAACAAGAGACAAAGGACATGGTAAAATTTATCCAAAGAAACCCCAACTACTACTTTGAAGGGACAGGTGTATCCATGTTTATTGCAGCATTATTTACAATAGCCATGACATGGAGGCAACCTGGGTGTCCATGAATATTTATTAATGAATGAATAAAGAGGTGGTACATATATATATATACAATGAAATATTACTGAGCCAATAAACAAATAAACAAAACCTTGCCATCTGCAACAACGTGGATAGACTGAGAATATTGTGCTGAGTGGAGTCAGACACAGAGACAAATACCATATGATTTCACTTATATATGGAATCTAAAGAACAAAATAAGCAAACAGACAAAAGATAAACAAACTTATAGATACAGAGAACATCTTGAGGATTGCCAGATGGGAAGTGGGTAGCGGTGAATAGGTGAAAAAGGGGAAGGGATTAAGAAGTACAAATTGGTAGTTACAAAATAGTCATGGGGTGTCAAGTAGAGCATAAGGAATACAGGCAGTAATACTGTAATAACTATATATGGTGTCAGATGGGTACTGGAATTTGTTGGGGTGTTCACTTCGTAAGTTTTATAAATGTCCAATCACTATGTCGTACACACCTGAAACTAATATAATATTGTATTCCAACTATAATTGAAAAATTTTAAATTATTTTTAAAATAAAAGTCAAAAAATAAATAAAACAGCAATAATCTATATTTACTGAGAGAATGATTATAAGAAATTAGATCAGGTGATTATAGAGGGTGACAAATCCCAAGATCTGCAATTGGCAACCTGGATACCCAAGAGACTCAATGATGTAGTTCCAGTCCAAATCCATTAGGCTCAAAACCCAGAAAAAGGCGATGTTCCGGTTTGAGTCTGAAGGCAAGAAAACCCCATGTTCCAGCTCATAAGCATTCAGGCAGGAGGAGTTTCCTCTTAACGACAGCAAGTCAGCCTTTTTATTCTATTCAGGCCTTCAACTGATTGGACAAGGCCCAACCATAGTAGCAAGGGCAATCTGCCTTTGCTTAGTCTACTAATTTATATGTTAATCTCATCCAGAAACACCCTTAGGCACACCCAGAATGATGTTTTACCAAATGTCTGAGCACCCAGTCAAGTCAACACATAAAATTAACCACCATAGAATCTCAACCATAAAGAGCCAAGGAGCCACATTTAGAGTCTAGACCAGTGGCTTTCAAATTCTGCATGTTGAAGCCTCAAGAATAAAGCATTGAACAGAGAGAACAGGTAAGAGATATTGAATGCAACCAAGGACAAAACTTTGAAAAGGAGTCAAAGATCACAGGAGGAAAACTAGGAAGTAGATTTAACTAGTGCAATAGAAGAGAAGTTTCAAAAAAAGGAGATAGTCAATTGTTGCAACTGAAGCAAAGAGGCTAGACAGTAAATACGATCACTAGATTGGCACTTAGTATTCACATTACCAGAAATACATTTCTGCAGTATGACGGGAAAAGTAGAGGACGGTGAAAGACTAGAAAGGCAGTAATGGTCAAAAATACTTTGGGGCGACTGGAACAAGAAGAGGTAAAAGAATAATGGTAGAAAATACTTTGCAAAGACAGGAAAAAGATGTGAAAGAATTAAGTTTTGGGAAAAAGAAAAAATATCTCTTTCCTCAAGCCAAAAAGGGCAAATCTGAGGTAGGCAAGTGCATACAAAGAGTGGCCTCAACCAAAAAAAAAAAAAAAAAGGTAGTGAGGTCATCTACTGGAGAGGTGGAAAAGGGTAGATAAGCATTTAAGGAAAGCAGTGAAGGTCTTAAATAATTCACAAAAACTTAATCAAGAGCAGTTGTAAGAATATGGGAAAGCTATATGCCTACACAAGTTCAAAGTTCATGCCATACTACCCCAGAAATTACATAAAACAAAACACGAAGTTTTCAATAAATATGCTTTAAGCATTACACACACACACACACACACACACACACACACACGCACACACACACATTACTATTCGGAACAAAGTTCGTTACTTCCTTATTTGAAATTTATAAAAATTTTACAAAGACTTCAGTAAACTATTTAAATAATGTACTACATTCAGATAGACAATGAAAAATTCATTTTGTCCAAGTTTCCCTCTTCTTTAAAGTGACAGTAGACATTCTGTCAACGAGGACATAAATGTTTTTGTCAATACAATTAAATTTTAGAAAGTAAATATACACAGACTTTGCAAAACTATGTCTATGAAAATAATTTTATTCATTACTAAAACCTCTAAAATCTGCTCAATATAGCAAAATAGATAGCTAGTAACTAAAAGTCTGATTTAAACTTAAGTTGCCAGAAGACACAGTTTTAAGTAGTATGTCTTTTCCTGGTTTTGTTCACAAAACATTTGAACTAAAGTATTTAGATTATTATTAACAAAACAAAAGGCACTAGAAGGAAACAGGAAGTAAGCTTGCTGAGTGAGAAGAAAAATACCCTTCGGAATTGTTACCACAAAGCATGAAATTCTTACAGGAAATGAATACTTAAGTATATAAAGTAATTTTAAAAAACAGACATTGCAATCTTATCCCTATCCCCCTCCCCAACAAAATAAATAAATCTGAGGGAAAGTTTTAAAATAGAGATGAATGGCACGTGAAAAATTAAAAGCTCCATCCAATGTTTGTGCCACGGTCTTCCAATACCACTAGTGTTCTGTTTACTCTTCCTTTTGGCCTAAATGAAACCAAATTTTATCTTCTTGTACACAAAGAAAATGATGAAATCTTAGTGTTAATAAAAGGGCTTAGAAATTTTCTCTGAATATAAAAATCTTTTAACAGCATTTGTAACAGGTGCACACCAAACCTCTGACTAAAGACCATTAATAATATACTGACAGCTCGAAAGGAATCGCTATTAAAAGGCTATTTTAATAATTATCTTGATTGACATTTTAATACCTGCCTTCTTAAATTTCCTTCTCTACTGGTCCTTGTTCTACTTTCTGGAACAATGGATTTTAAAATTAAGTTACTAAATTGACTTCTCAATTCAGAGAGAAATATATAATAAACAAATAGAATTTGCTTTATTTTATGTTTTCAACAAAATATATTTTAACTTTCAGCACTTGCTACCACTTGGTGCTATTAAAATCTAGCACAAAGTGCTACTTACTACAGCACAAAGTAACATACTTAATATATTTAATATATCAAAATATTTAGTACATCATTACTTCATTTTTTTAAAATAAGAATACTGTGATATTCAGGTATTCTACTCCCTGAACTGGTTTGAGAAACTATGTTCAAAATATAAAACTTTAAAAAAAAAAGTCAACTTCCTCTTTTACATGGCAACTTTCCAAACTTTAAATATTATTCCTAAAAGGGATGTAAGAAACCATCTAGTCTAACCAACTGTATTTCACAGATGAAGAAACTCTCCAGAGAGTGACGTATCTCTGATTCATATTCTTTTCTTCACGCAAAATATTTTCAATCTTTTCAACATTTCTTTGTATGACACAGCTTCTAGGTTCTGAGCACTGTAGTCTTTTCAAGACTCTTGCTTACTATTGGTGCCTCTTAGAATGTGGTGCTCAAAAATAATTATTAATGGGGTTTTACTAGGGCAGGGTGTAATGAAATGATTAACTATATATCTCTCCAGCATGTTGCAGTAAGACTCCTTTAAAATTGCACAGGTAGCCTAAGCCATCTCAAATTCTAACATTGTGCCATTTAGTAAAGCTGGTGATGTAATACACGGTAGTAATCTAGCTCCAATCTCTAATCAGCTGATCAAGCTATGTTGTTTTTGTTTATTTGGCTTTGACTCACGTCTCTCATAACCAAATTGCTTTCTCTTTGATCCTTCCCCAACAACGTTAATTAAATCCAAGAACATGTTTCTGTTAAAACTGATCTTGCCGAGAAGCCCAACTAATTCCTAGAGTCCGAGCAACTAGCAGTTCTCTGTAACTCCCGTGTGATCTGATTTCCCAGATCTTAGTAGAAAATTTCTATCTGTAGGAGACTACTTGTCCTCACTAGTCCTATAAGATGCTTTCTGAAGGCATCCAAATAAGGAAAATATCAAGATGGTACTGTGACAAATATTTAGAATGAGTAGGAAAAGATGTATGCAAGGAGACAACTAAAGGGGGTGTACATGGGTATCAAAGCCCTGCCCCACCAAAGGAAATGGTGGAGAAAACATGAGTTGAGCCAGAAGTCTAAACTAAGAGGGCAGCAAGGAAAGGAAGTAAAGTCTTGCAGCAAAAGCATTAGCAGCAACCTATGCTAGAATTAAATTTTAAAAGCAAAGAAACTGTACCCAGGGTACTATATTTTTGTTTTGCTGATGCAGGTAGGCTGCATCAGATTCACTTACAGATATTTTTGAAAAAGCAGTTATCTTTCCCCTTAGATTCCACCCCACTTGCATCCCCAAACACACATAAGATCAGGATTGAGGCAGCCTAAACTCCTCTGCAGGACACTGTGGCATACACTGAGTTTGAGAGGCTGATTATTTGCCCCATGTATCAATTATCTCCTGGTAACAGGTAACTTATTACTTCCCAAATAGCATGTTCTATCTACTAGTTTTAAAAAATGAGAGGAGAGGGGGAGAATTTTAAAAGTAGCATGGATTTGCATGTTAACTTTTCTTCTTACAAATAGTTCTGTGGCCCTCTTCTTAACCTCTAACTTATTATTATGGAAACTTTCAGACATGCAAAAGCAGAGAGACCAATATAATGAACACTCATGTATCCATCAACAGCTTCAACAATTACCAACACATGGCCAATCTTGTTTCATCTATAAGGACCCTTCCTCAGCTCCTTATTTTTCATTAAAGCTATACTTTTTCCATTTCATGTATAAATTCTTCCATATACATCTCTAAAATCTAAGAGCTCATTTTACTAAATATAGTACCATTATAACATGAAAAAATTCATATCTTAATTTCTTTACATCTCAGTTTCCTCAACTGTACAATAGGTATGAGTTGCTCTGGCCTCACAAGATTCTTAGGAATTCTGTCCCAGTAACTATTTAAAAAGTTTAGTTCGAACATCTATAGCATAGATAAAAAGCATGTAGCTCTTAGGTTCTGAGTTCCAATCTTGAATCAGAATCGCTGGACAGTAAATAATTTTAGTTGACCCAAAAACCTCGACTTGTTTAAGATGATAACTGCAGTTCACTTGGAATGGTCATTTCAGTTCACCTGGAATAATATGTTTTCCTTAATGAATAAATGACTTTCCAACGCTGGGAGGGTTAGAATTTAAGATACAGAGATAATGAAGTCATTTGAAAATATTTTATTAATCTATATAATCTATGTATTGTGGCTGCTATGCACGTATTTTAGAAGGGAATGCATACAGAGGCATAATGCAAGGATTATCTGCAAGTAACCTCTGGGTTGCCTGCACAATCAGAGGCTCTGCCTTCTACCAACGAGAAGGCTAAGCCTACACTCAGCAATTTACAGGACCATGGGCCTCCTTTTCTCTAATAGCAAACTGTAACTTTACAGGTCTCGAGCTCTCCAGCTTCTAAGCAGCTGCTCTTCCTAAACGACTCCTGTAAACAGCTAATATCTCTAATGCAGACTTATGGGTTAAGCACATGCCCGCATGCTATATGCTTAACCCATAAAAAGGAGACCCACATTTGGAGAACGATCTCTATAGAAACATTGACCCATATATGGATCCAGCAGTGACCTGATTTCAGTAGAATAGGAGGATCAGGGGCATCGTGCCTTCCTTATTTAGTTATTTTTTTTTTAATTAATTGAGGTAAAATTCACAGAGCATAAAATCTATCATTTTAACCATTTAAAAATGTACAATTCATTGTGTTCAGTACATTCAGGATGTTTGTGGCCATTACTTGTGGTTCT
The DNA here is from genome assembly GCF_014176215.1 of Rousettus aegyptiacus. Lineage (NCBI taxonomy): Eukaryota > Metazoa > Chordata > Mammalia > Chiroptera > Pteropodidae > Rousettus > Rousettus aegyptiacus. The sequence continues at coordinate 88,521,950 of NW_023416308.1, forward strand.
AACTATGATTAAAACACTTAAATGTTCTAATTCAAGAACATTTCCATCACTGTCCCCCCCAAAAAACTGCTCTACCCATTAAGCAATCATTCCCCATTTTTCCTTATCTCGCTCCCTACCTCCCAGTAAACACTAATTTGCTTTCTTTGGATTTTCCTATTTTAGATATATCACATAAACTGAATTAAACAATACATGGTCTTTTTTGTGTCTCACTCACTTATGTTTCAAGGTCATTCATGTTGAGCATGTATCAGGACTTCATTCCTTTTTATGGGTAAATAATATTCCATTGAATGAACACACCGCTTTTGTTGACCATTCATCACTTGATCGACATTTGAGTTGTTTTCAGTTTTTAGCTATTATGAATAAAACTGCTACGAACAATGCTATTTTTAAAATGGACAAATGACTAAAATAGACATTTCTCCAAAAAAGATAAACACATGGCCAATAAGCATATGAAAAGATACTTAACATAATTAGTCATCAGGGAAATGCAAATCAAAACCAAAATGAGATACCACTTCACATCCATTAGGATGGCTATAATCCAAAAAAATAGAAAATAACAAGTGTTGCCAAGTGTATAGAGAAACTGGAACTCTCATACAGTGCTGGTGAGAACGTAAAATGGAATAGCTGCTATGGAAAACAGTTTGGTGGCTCCTCAAAACATTAAACAAGAATTATCAGCAATTCCAATCCCAGGTATATTCTCTTCCCACTTTTTTTTTTTAAATGATTCCTGGCTTAAAGTTTCCCTTTCTCCCTTGAAATGACTGTAATTTTGTAAAAACAAAACCAAAACCCATGACAACATGAACTATTAAAATAATCTTACATATGATTCAATTTAAAATATGTAATTAACTTGTGATTTAATTGAAAGGTGTTCAGAGATTGTTACTAAATTTGTAAATAGTACTGAAAAGCTTAAGAAAACTTAATAACATGTGTTTCTTGGTATGAGCTGTAGTCAAAACATATTTGGAAACCATTACACTGGTTAAGATTTTTCTGGATTCTGATTGTGTCATCCAAAATATCCTTATCATTTCTTTGAAACCTTAATACTTGGCTTCTTTCTCCCCCAGACGAAATGGCTTTTTAAAGTCAACAATTCAACATAAACTCATCCAAATTATTCAAAATTCACTTTTTTCATAAATGCTCTTTGATGCTCGATGCCTAAAGGTAACCTAGGTGCTGAATGATATAATTCACATCAAGGTGAAAATGAACCTTAACATTCCCAGGATCCACAGAGATTCTAAGAGCAAAACACAAATGTGCAGTTAGGTATACTATATTTGGAAAGGCAAAGTCTAAATCCTGCTGTCTCTCTTTTGAGAGAAGACATCCTGTCCCACATACCCTTAACTAATTTTTCCAGATAGTAAGATATATGAACTCAGCAACTATACCATATAAACTATAGTTCCATTCTTCACTTTTATCAATATAGGTGTTAGAATCCTTTAAATGGCTTTTCTCCTGTCTCCCTGGAGTTATTCTCCCTTTCATGCATTCATGGTTAAAAACAAAACAATATACTGAGATTATCTATAATGAGGTTAAAAATCACAATTTCTTATTTACCTTGAAAAATAAAAGATAAGGAGGAAAAAGTAGGACTATATATAATGGGAAGACATGGAGACAGATAAAAATTACCTTAAATGCCTATCGGTAATAGCCTGATCCTTAATTAGTGATTTTTAAAATTTATAATCCTAGAAAAGATAATAGCATACGATTTTTCAATTAGCCCAAACACATTTAATCCTTTAACACACAATCTGTTACAGTACACTTAAGAACAAAGACAACAAGATTTAAAATGAAAAATATTTTTGACCTAATAAATTATGCACACATGTATGAATTCTGTGTTTCAGAAGTCAGAAAAGGCTGTACCTGAGATATTTGGCCCTGGACTTTTGTAAGTTGAGTTGTTCGAATATTTAAAGACTGGCTTCTTGTTACCACTGCCCCAGAGAGAGATTTTCCATTCACCTTCCTTTCAAGGTGACAACTTGCTGGTGATCTCTCTTCAAGAAGAACAGCATCCCAAGGATCCTCTGCTAGCAAACCTGGAACATTTTTTTCTTCTTCATGGTCTAATACCTCCACATTATCCACTTTAGGCTTACTTAGAGGATCCAAGTCTAACCAGTCAAATTTACTAATATCTTCAGACTTTGGAGATACCTGTAGGCTGCTGATTGTAGTTTTTGAATTTGTTATCTCTAAATCAGTCCTTGCTTTTCCATTTTTTAAAAACTCTGATGTACTAGCTATTTTGTCAAACAGCTTTGCCATGTCAGGACTGACAACTGGATGATAGATAGGTAAGCTTCCTTGTGGATGAAAGGATGTGTTAGGTGTCAAAGGATATGAAAAATATGGAGACTGTCCTGGAAGACTTAAATATATCGGTTCTGTGGATGGAAAAGTAGGCATTCTTGGATTAAAGCCATTTTGGAATGTAGTCTGTTTACTGCTGTAAGTTGACTGATAAATAGAAGGTAAAGTATAAGCCGAAGGCCCAGATAAACCAGTTGGCCACTGTCCCCTCTGAACAGTAGCAGGTCTAAGATAAAGCTGTGCTGAAAATGAAGGGCTCAGGGCAGGAGTAACTGGCAATACAGGTGTTTTCCTTGTCTCAAAACTGTCATCTAGCAATAGTTTCTCCAGTTCAGCTTGGGTGAGCTTTTCTACATCAATGTCTACTGCTCTTTTTTGGGTATCTGATTCAGGAAAGACCATGAGATCATAATCTTGTTTGTTATAAACTTGTGCTTTTTGTCTGGTGCTGCCTGACAATTCAAAGCCTCTCTGATTAATAGTCACTCGCCTATCTTTTTGCAGTTTTGCTAAAGCCTCTGCTTCCATCTGTAATGCTTCTTCTTTGTCCACATCTTTTGGTCTTGGTGGTTCCAGATGTGAAGACGAACATTGCTTAAATCCACTGTTGCTGGATATCTGAGCCATGTCCACTTAAAGACCAACCTTCCTTTAATTTATTTTTTCCTTGTAGCTCCCCAAATAGCAAGACCTATACACAAAAATAAACAACATTCAATTAGATTTTTTAAATACAAATTAATTTTGTTTCATTAATTTAGTTAGGACTTAAAGCCACTTGCAAATGTACTACCAAATAAAATAAAATGAACAGGTGGGTGAAATCTGGGGGAGAGGAACATTTTAAATTATCTTATATACTCACTGTTGGGTTAAGAAAAACGTTTAGATATACGTTACTTTACCCTATTCCCTGACCTAAGAGGAAAGCTAGACGATGAACTCAACAAGCTTTCACTTCAGCTGTCACAATGGTAACTGTTAATCACTGGCACTTCTGGCAGAATTCTTGGCATGAAATGGCTTACATGCTGGTCACTTATTTGTTAGAGTTTGGACAGTTTACTGTTATGCAAATAGCAAGTCAAAAAGGTTTAATCTTTTGCTATTTGTTAAACTGCTCAGAAGCCAATTAGCAATAAAAGTGCTCAAAGCCCAATCAATCAAAATACCATGTGAAAAATTGATTGAATTTGCCATAGTTTTGGTCACACTTCTGATTATTTTCAGTTAAACCAATAGTTACAATACAAAAATTTCTCCTTTTCAAATTGCTAAAATATTTATTCATTGACTAGAAGGTAGTTTATTAAACTTTCTAACAGACCAGTTTTAAGAAATTTATACTTTTCTATCTAAGAGAAACAATTCAGATCAAGATTACCATGTGAAACAATATGACCAATTAAAACATTAGATATCCACTGTGTGGCAGAGGGCACATTCCCTGCTTCTAATCAATATGAATTAAATGTGGGTTCTGGAGTCACACCACCTTGATTTATGAAGCTGTAAGAATTTGAGAAAGGGAACACTTATCCATGTGCCTCAGATTCCTAACCTCCGAAATGAAAGTATCTCAAATTACAAGGATTAAATGAAACAATGCAACTAAAAGTGCTTATCATTAGCCTTGAGTATAAGCACTAAATAAATGGCACCTATTATTATTGAGCTAATGTGGTTTGAGATACACCTAGTTTGAAAACTTAGAAAGCAAGAGTGCTCCTGTTTACATCCTTTTTCTAGCAATAGTGCTTGTCAATGGTATATGCTCAAAAATATTTAATGAAAGGACACAGAGAAAACCCAAAGTAACTTCGAATTAATATAACACAAATGAAAATCCTAAATGTTTACATAATACTAAATGAAAAAATCATGCGATGAATACATGAAGAAAAAGGTATTCAGGGAACATCCTTTCCAATTCTTTTATACAACTACAGCAGAATTTGAGGCATTTCACTGAAAAGCTAGTCCAAATTTTTCCCTTCAGTGGTAGACCACAAAACTAGGCATTTAAAATCTGTACACTCCATTGTATGTAAACATTTTATCAAAAGAAAAAACTGTACACAAATATTGATTCTTGCTAAATACATACAAACTTAGAGGGAAGGACTGCTGACTATAATTTACTTTGAAATGTATCAAAAAATAAGAGGAATTGATAGAGGGATGATAGATGGATAAAGATGAGATAAGGCAAGTATAGGAAAAAGTTAACAGTAGAATCTAGGTGGTAGGTATATGGATATTCACTTTGACATTCTTTCAACTTGGCTACATGACTGAAAATTTTCACAATAAAATGCTGTGGGCAGGTAGGGATAGGCAAAAATTCCTCCCATTAGAGTATATACCCTCCTTTGTAATGTGACTTTGCTGCTCCTCCCATAAAGAGGTGGGGTCTATTTCTTGACTTCATCTGAGTTGCCCCTGTGGCTTGCTTTGACCAAAAAAAATATGAAAGAAGTGACACTGGGATAGGTCATAAAAGGCCAGACTGTTTCAGCTCTTCTTTTCTTGAGTACAGACACCGCCATGTGAATGCTCACAGAGGATGAGAGCATACAAGGAGAGAGAAGCCCAGGCAACAGCCAGCACCAACCACCAAACATGAGTGAAACCACCATCTTAAGACCATCCATTCATAGTCCAGATGACCACAGCCACATGAGTGACCCAAGGCAAGACCAGCCTGAGTTCAAGCAAAACTGCTAACCCACAAAATCATTTTGGAATAGTTTGTTACACAGCAATAGAAAACTGATAAACCTTTTCTTTTTTTAGAACACAACACTGAAGCTACTTATCTACTTAACAGTAAACTTCTGTTTCAACAATCACAGCCACCACAACCACCTTCCTTTAGTTGTCCTCAGAGAGTGGAACAGTTCCCTTTTCCTTTCTGAGTCTGGCCCCTCAATTTACATTCTTAATCCCATTGAATTCTCCTACTTCTTTATAGTGATTCCCTCCTTTGCATTAATTCCTTTTTTACTTGCTTTTCTGCTCCTCTGACATAAAAATGCTCAAGTTTTTCTCCATACTGAGGGGCAAAATTTCTCAATAGTCTCCCTTAGACTCTAGTAGCCTCCATTTTAATTCTTTCACTGCCAAACTTCTCAAATGAGTGACCTACAAAGTCCTTTCTTTATTCATTCTGCCTTGGGAAAAAATCTTCTTGTCCTTCACAGCCCAATTCAAATATAGCCTCCTGTTCTTAAAGTACTTTCTATCAGAACTCATCTTTTTTAACTAAAAATTTTTATATTGTGTAGTCTTTATGCTGTTTTTGCCTGCCCAGCATCCTTCCTTCTGGTAGTAGTATCTACAACTTCCTTTTTGGAAACTACTTATCTCTCTTTTATTCCACCTAGTTTGAATAAGGCTGGATGGACCAGACTATCCTTACTCCAACTCTCCTCTCCTCCACAGGATCCAGTCTGGCCAATCAGAGTTAACCCCAGCACTTCTGAAACTAATTGGAAAGAAAGCTTATCATAGAGGTTGCTAGTCTGATAGGATGTTAGCCTGAAACTGCTGTGGCTGTCTTTGCTACCACTTGAGGAGATGCTACCTGAGAATGTATCCAACCCAAAGGAGAGTAAAGCTTAAGTTAAATGAAATGAGACAGATTCTGGATATTACATTAAGCATCTGGATCCAATCCATGTTCAGAGCCAGTCTTTTCATTTATGTATTCCCATAAACACATCTCTTTGTTTTAAGTTGGTTTACAATTACTTTCTTTCATAATAACCAAAAATATCTTTACTAACATAGAATCTGTAACCTGTATGTCTACCTAACAGACTAAACTAAGCTTCTGAAGTGCAGAGGCCTACTTTGTTCAAGTCTTTCTTCCCTACAACATCTAAAATTACCTTGTTTTAAAAGTATAGAACTTAATTTAACGAACAAACACGTGTTTTAACAGGATAGAATGAGGTCTAACAGTCCTGAAGAAGGGATTTCAGGTTGCATAATATCAATGTACGGTGAGAGAGATGAGTCAAGTGCAATTGCCTGTTACTGAATACCATAATACACTAGCAATTTTTCACAAAATCAGATGAATTAAAACAATACAACATTTTACAAAGAGATAAAGATTCTGAACTGTAATTCATCTTCCACAAGCATAATATCAATTTGTTATAAATATTTTTCTGCCTACCCTATTTGGTAATGATATGACATTGTTCTGAAAGGGGGATATGGATTTTTTTTAATGAGCTTATTCATTGGAGAACACACTTATCCCAAATTAATGTTACCTCTCATTTACTGACAAAGGTATAAAATTGTTTGAAATATATTTTAACCATGAATGTGGTATTTTTTTCATATTATCACTTCATTTGCTTGCTGTGTCCCAAAGCAATATGTACATGTTAAATTCAACTCTTAAGTAGTCAATAATAGTGAGCTGTGTGTTAGCAGCTTAATTACCAAACTTCGGTTTTCCAAAAGATTAACATGCACGTATACTCAAGTGGTAATAAAGGATTTAAAAGGTTGTCCAAAAGTAACCCTGTGCTTCAGCTATTTTTCTGAGGCTGCTGTACTGACATGCTCCATTAAATTTTAAAAATAAAACTTCATTTGATGACAAACATTTAGCAGGAAATAATTTCCTACATGCTAATTCAAAATGAAAACTCCAATGCTAATGTTCTCCTAACCCAAGCTGGGAAAGACAATAGAACTAGTTTTGGAATGATGATTGCTTACCATCTGCCAAAACTTTCCTAACATAAAGTAATCCAGTGTTCACAAGGCCTTAGCTACTTAAAAATTCTTCAAAAGAGTGGCAATTAAACTATTCAGTCAAACTTTTGGATACCATTTGCAGACCCAAAAGAATTAATTTAAAAGATTTTGGCTTCTTCCCTGTAGACATTCATTTACAATTTAAATTTAAATCTCAGGAGAAAAAAAAGTAACCCCTGCTACCCACGTAAATGCTTTCTGATCTTAAAATTCAAGATACCTAAGAAAATGGAGAAACAATTATTTGAGTTCAACAATACAAATATTTCTCCTCTAAAGTAAAAATGAATCTCAGAGAAAAATAAATTATTGTACCTCCTTGGAAATGAATATTATGCTACCATTAAGAATATGAAGACTATAATAACCACAGAAAGTATTTGTTAAAATTGTAGCAAATTCACCACATGCCAAACATTACTTTAAGTACTATATTAACTTTAAGCACTATATTAATTTAATCCTCACAATCCTTCTGTTAAGTAGCTACTATTATTATCCCATACAAATGAAGAAATTTAAGCACACATTATATAATCTGCCCAAGCTTATAGCAGCTAGCAAGTGGCAAAATTAGGACTCAAATCAAGGCAGTTTAACGTATATTTTTACGTTAACAATTATCTGGAATCATTAAGTTTCTAAGCATACCTTATCCGTTACCAATCCCAACTTTCTTCCTCAATTCTAGGGTTATTTCTGTCTGCACTAATGAATTTTATTGTTTTAATTCTAGAACACAGTAGTTAATACTTGTTATTTAGTTATGTCATGCACTAATTTATCTGTTAATTTTTTATCACTAAATGACTAGCAAATTTATAATTTCATTGAGGGCATGAATTCTTGTTTTATTCATCCTGTACTTCAAACTTATTGTATAGTTACTGAATGCATGCATCAATGACTAGAGAACTTTAAGATCCATTCCTTTAACAAAGAGAAGTTCGAATGCCAAAACAAAACAAACTCAAAAAGCTCATTTATTAATAAGTCAACTAAAATTTAAAAATCATGTGGATTAATTTAGAATAAACAAGTAGTGGGAAAAAAGATTATGTTGAAAACTGGGAGAAAGATGCAACAGAAAAGTTAAAATAGAGAGTGGGGGGCTCCATCTGTGCTCCATCTAACAGACAAGATGATATTCTCTATTGATTCATGGAGAGAAAAAACTCATCTGACAAAAGAAACACCAAGTACTTTGGTGTTAGGCACTATACAAATTTGTCAACAAAACAAGAGAGAAGACAGTCCAGGTGCTAGGTGAGATTGGGTTAGAGCAGCACCGTTCAATAGAAATAGAATGCAAGCCACATATGAAATTTTAAAGTTTTTATAGCTATATTAATGAAAAAAAACCAGATGAAATTAATTTTAATATACTTTATTTAATCCAACATATTCAAAATATTATTTTGACAGGTAATTGATATTTTAAAAATGAATGGGTTATTTTACGGTTTCTTTTTTTAAACTAAGTCTTCAAAATTTGGTACATATTTGACACTTATCATATTTCAACTCAAGACTAGCCACATTTCAAGTGCTCCACAGCCAAAGATGACTGGCGGACAACACACGGTAAGAATTTATGAGGAAAGGAATGAAAAACACAGCAAAAAAGCATCATTACTTTCTGGATGGTAAGGGAAAATTTATCTTTCTAAAAGTCACCCATTCCTTCAGGCCAATAAAAGTATCTCAAACACCTATTAGTTGGGAGTGGCTCCATAGCATAGTGGTTAGCACATCTGCTTTACACCCAGAAGGTCCAGGCCCCAGGTGCAATGAATGTCCCCCACTGCCCCCCCCCCCGCCCTGCCCCGCTTGTGACGGGCACTCCTAGTAGGCCAGGGGCACCCCACGAATACGTGGGAGGAGATGCCCCACCTTCAGAGATTCAGTTCTTAAGGGAAGACAGCAACACCCGTAGGTCAGGGGTGGAAGCAGGGGTGCGGGTGGATTAAAGAGAGAGCAAAAAATATCTATTAGTTATTTTTCAGAAGAAAATTTTACTTTTTTAAGTCCTATAGATACCACGTAGCTTTTAAGGCCTGTCTTTCATCTTTTTAAAGTATATAATTTCCAAATAATCTCCATTAGGAAATTGTTAACATTTCATAGAGAAATGTGTTTACAATTGGCCAAAAGAGATAAATTACAAAAAGTTTAAACATTTAAATGTTTTAAAAAACTTCATTGAAAAAAGAGTTCCTTCGCAATCTCAGCATAAAGAAGGCTGCCCTAATATGATTCAAAACCCAGAAGCCATGAGAGAATATTCAGGTACATAAACATTAAAAACAAACAAACAAATCAAAAAAAAATCCTTTTATTTGGCCAATAAGAACTTAATGAATTTATCCATTTCTTCCATAAATATTTAGTGGTTTGATAACTATGCACCAGGCACTGTTCTAGGTGCTGAAAGGTAAAATAACAATAATTTAATCACTAAAAAATGCCAGTAAAAAAATAAACTGGGAAAAAATATTTGCTACTCATATCACAGAGAAAGAGCTAATTTTACTAATACATAACAGGGAGCTCATAAAGAAAAATGATCATATGGAAAAAGGAATCAAGGGTCTGAATAAGCAGTTCAAAAAAAAGTAAAGATGTCTACCCTTATTCACATTAAGGCAACAGCAATTTCAAAGTTACACTAAAGCTAACTGTATACTAAATTGAAGACAAACCCACAGAGAATGGGAAAAACACTCATCATACCAAAACTTTTTAAATATACAGAACAACAGATAAAGGAAATTTTATAGTAAATTTTAATGATTTTAGAAAAATGGAAAGGTTGAAAAAATAATGAATTAAGCAACCACATCATGAAATTAGAAAAATAACAGCAAAATAAAAGCAGAAGAAGGGAATAAAGACCATAGAGGAAATTAGTGCTACAGGAAATATACAACACAGAAGATCAACAAAGACAAAGGTTGGTTCTTTTGAAAACACTAGTAAGATATCTGATGATGCCGGTGAAGAAAAAAATAAGGCAGGAATAAACAACATCAATAATAAATAAAACAGTTTACAAAACGGTCACAGGGATGTAAAGTACAGAACAGGGAAGAAAGTTAATAATATTGTAATAACTATGTATGGTGCCAGGTAGGTAACTAGGTGACTTATTGGGGGGATCAATTCATAAATTATGTCTAACCACTATTCTGTACACCTGAAACTAATATAAACTATTGAATGTCAACTATAATTGAAAAAAATAAAAAAGGGACATCCAATAGATGCAGCAGACATTAGAAACATGAGGATATTATTAAGCTAAGCAAATAAAATTTAAAATGTGGACAAATTCCTAGAAGACAGTAACTTACTCAAATAGAAACATAAAGTTGAATAATCTTATAACTATTAAAGAAACTAAATTGGTAGTCAAAAATATTTCCCTCAAAGAAAACTGTAGGGTCGGATGGCTTCACTGGCTTCATATAGGGAAGAAACAAACAATACCAATCTTTCACAAACCCTTTCAAAGAACAGACAAGAAGGTAAGTTCAAGACAAGAAGGAATCTTTTATGAAACTACTATTACTTTGATAACAAGATCAGGCAAGGGTGAGAAAAGAAAATAAATCGATCTTACTCATGAATACAAATACAGAAAGTCCTAAACAAAACTCAGTTGTAAATACAAAATGCAGTTTTCCACATCAATAATTAAAGAATTAAAATAGAAAAAGCATATGTTCATCTCAATAGATATTCTTAGCCAACTATGAACAGAAGGGAAATTCCTTATCTGACCAAAGATAACAACAAATATCATACTTAATGGCAAAACCTGGAAAGCTCTCCCTTTGACCACGAACAAAAAACAGGATGTCCACCACCAGAAAGGTAACAAAAAGAAATAAAAAGTAGAATAGAAAAAAACAAAATTATTTACAGATTAAGTAAAAAATCCAAAGAATATGCAGATAATAGAATTACATGTCAGGGTTTATCAAGGTTGATAGATATATATAAAAATCAATTTCATTTTTATATACCTGCAACAAATCATCAGAAAAGCAAATTTCACCAAAGGTAATATTTACGATAACACATACATGACATCCACAAACTAATAATACATGTAAAAAAATGTTGTGGGGGAAATTACAAAACTTTACTGACAAACGCTAGGACTATGTGAATGTAAGGGGTATTTTTCTATACTAACAAGTTTGAAGACTTAATTTTATAAAGATGCCACTTCTGAAATAAATCTATAGGTTCAATGCAATCCCAGTTAAAATTCAAACGGACTTGTAAAATAAAATTTGACAAGGCCATTCTAAAATGTATAAGCCAAAATAGCAAAGACTTCTACTTCACACCTTAAGCAAAAAATCACTCAAGACAAACGAAATACTTAACTGAAAGAAAAAACTATAAAGTTTTTAGCATTGGAGAAGGGAAAATTTTCTTAAACACACAGAAACCATAACTTTAAGAGAAAAAGTTAATAAATGTGACTATAGTAAAATTCAGAACTTTTATTCAACAAAGACACCAAGAGAATGATAAAAACAAGCCACAGAAAGGAAGCTATTTTAAACAGATAACCAAAAGACTTAAATCCTGGATAAATCATAGGAGTTCTATGATGTAAAAAGGCAATTAATCTAAAAGAAAAAATGGGCAAAGACAAAAACTTCACAAAAGAGAAATCCAATGGCCAATAAACATGAAAAAAGAGTTCAATCTTATTAGCACTCAGGGAAATATTAGCCATCAGTAATGCGTATTAAAACCAAAGTGAGACACCACTACACATATGACACTGGGAAAAAAATTTTAAATCTTACAGTAACTGACAACAGGGATGTGAAACAAGGGGAAAATGAACACACCCTGCTGAGATAAACATGAATAAACTATATGTTCATGGTCTGTTTCTACTCACAAAACTTGATACCAAATGTGTGGTTTTTTTCTCATACTAACATCCAGTTTTCCAATTTTCCAGATACCAACTGAGTGTCCTACAATTCAGTTCTTACACTTATCAGATTCCACAGGTTTATAGGCTAAGTCCCATGAGACCGTCCTTACTTCAGATGCCAGTTACAAGTACTGGGTCTCCAGGTTACCCACATCTTTGACCAACTTGTGTACAAATTGAGGGTTCCCATGTTCCCTACTCAGGGTTGATAATTTGCTAGAATAATTCACAGGAAAACAGCTCACTTATTTTTACCTGTTTATCATAGAGGATACAATCCAGGAACAGCCAATGGAAGAGATACACAGGCCAAGGTCAGGAGTGGGGGAATACATGGAGGTTCCACAGTCTCTCTGGAAGTGCTACCCTCCCAGCACCACAATGTGTTCACTAAACTGGAAGCTCCCAAGCCCCCCAATTTAGTTTCTATGGAGAATTCATTACCATAGGCATGGCTGATTAAATCACTAGTGATTAGCTCAATTTCCAGCTCTTCTCTCTTCCCCAGAGGTCAGGCAGTAGCTTTAAAGTTCTAACCCTCTAATCGAACTTTGGTCTTTCTGGTGACCAGTCCCCATCCAGAAGCTATCTAGGGGTCCCAGACACTACTCATCTCATCAGCATACAAAAGACACTCATCACTCTAGAGATTCCCATGGTTTTAGAATTATATGATAGGAACCAAAGACAAAGACCAATTATTTATTTATTTTTTACCATATCACAGTTCATTTAATAAAATTTCATACAGCGATGCCAATTGATAAAGTTATTTTTTTAAATGGATAAAATTTAGAAGTATTAAGCAAATGGAGAGACAATTAATTATATTGTTTAAGAATGTAATAGTAAACCTGTGAAAGAAATGAAAGGATTATCAAAGGTTAGGATAGTTGTTACTCACAGAGGGAGGGAAAGAGATTTATGATTAGGCAGAAGTACACCAGGGACTTCCGGAATACCAGTAGTGTTCTAGTTCCTAACCCAGTGACTGGTTTTACAAGTGTTTATTGTACAATTATGTGTTAAATAATCATATACGCTTTATGCAATTGTTATTTCACAATAAAATAATCCACTCCCCACAGTTGAAATACATTTTCATCGCTATATTATACATATGTAAAAAATAACAATACCTGCATTATAAATAGTATATGATTTTTTTACCTACATGCAGCAAATTGTGTAAACACAAGGAGTTAAACTTTTTAATGATATAAAAAAATTCAAATAAGAGCTGTATTTTCCCTTTTCATTTCCCAATCTACAGGCTAAGTTAAGGATACTACTCTTTCTCACTAAGAGATATGGGGAAAGGGTAAGACTATAAAAGAAAATTATTTACTAAAAGATGGTTTCTCAAATTTTCACCATCTGTGAATCACTTAATGGGCACCTCACATAACATGATCAATTTGTGTAAAAATAGTCACTGCATTTTAAAACAAGTAAAACATTTAAACATTAATAGTAGGATATTATTCTTATCAGTAAGAAAGATGATTGTACACTCTAACCATTCTATGTATATCCAATAAATTTATTTTATTTATTTGAATTAAATCAGAAAATTAATTCATTTATCGCTTGTCAGGAAGGTAGCAATGTTTGGTGGTGGCTCAATCAGACAATTAGGGATATGTACATAAAATCTTATAGGCTATACCTTCAAATATTTCTGAATCCATATATTTCTTCATTACATTCCTGCTACCGTCCTACACCAATCTCTTTCCTGGATTATCAAATAACCTCCCAATCTGTCTCTGTCAACCTTTTATCCCCCATCTTCAGACTATTTCAACATAGCAGCCAAAGTGATTCTGAAAAACTTAGATCTTCTCACTCCTTTGTTCAGAACTTTCAACAGCTCCTATTTTGCTCAGAGAAAAGGTAAAATTCTGGAAACGGTCTACCAGGCACTCTAGCTGGTCCCCCATTACCTCTCTCGTAACTCTCTCTACTACTATAACATTTGTCTCCTTGTTGTTCCTCAAATACATTGTGCTTCTCACTCACAGCCTTTGCTCTTCTGCTCCCTCTGACTGATCTTCCCCTGGATAGTTGATTGGCTCACTCTCTACTCTTTTTCGACTCTTCATTGAGAAGGTGACATCTGAGTAAAGTCCTCACTGAAAACCAATTAAAACTGCAACTTTCTCTTACTCCGTGCCTATGTATTTGGCTTGTCTTCTCCTTAGCATTTAGTGCTATCTAGTATACTATATATTTTACTTATTTTATTGTCTATCTTTGCCCTCTAAAGTAAACCTCATGATGCTGGAATTTATCTATTGGGTTCATTTGTATCCCCAGCACTTAGAACAGTCTTGAAACAAGCAAGCTTTCATTCTGAAGTTTGTTAAACAAAGAAATTAAATTAAATCTAATACGGACCAGATAAGGAAGCAATTCTTCACTGTAGAGTGTCTTTGGTAATCTGTAAGATACTTAAGAGTACACAAAAATATCATACTTAAAATATTTTAACCTAAGAGATATATTTAATCTACTCTTGTTGCATTAATTTTCATTTAAAGTATCTGGAAATCATCTTAAATGTGCCAAATAATAAACCATTCATTTCTTTCTCTAAGGGAAGAAAATCATGTATGTATTCTTTGAATTGTTCTTCAATGGTCCTTCTTGGCCAGACTAAAACACATTACTATTTAAAGTATTTATAAGAAATACAGTTCACTAGGCTCGTTGATTAGAAATACAGGCTTTGGGCTCAACAGAACAATTTGGCTAGAGATGAATCTTTAGGAGTTATCTATGTAAAATGGAGAATTCATATAGTGAAGAGAAAGAGACAAGGAAGAAATCTACAGTGTCACTAACGAACAAGCAGGAAACAAAATGTCAAAGGAAAATAAGAAAGGTGCAAAGACTGGTATCAGAGAATAAGGGAACAGAGCGCCCTAACAAGGAAGTGTCAGTATTGTCAGACACTACAGGGCGGTGACATAGATAAGCACTGAAAAAAATCTCTAGATCTAAGAGCTCACTTGTGATTAAGAATAGCTTTATTTGGATAAATTTCACCCACTTAAGGCATACAATTCAGTTATTTTTAGAATATTCGGAGTTGTGCAACCATCACCACTACACAATTTCAAAACATTTTCACCAACCCCAAAAGAAATTCTTTACCTATTAGCAGTTACTCCTCATTTCCTCTCCCCAACAGACCTTCATTAGTGATTTTCAAAGAGGACAGTTTACAGAAGTGTGGAAAACCAAAAAAGTAAGGGTTACAAGTAACAAAGGCATTTAATCTTTCAATTCTTTGACAGTAAAGAGAACTAAGAGAGGTACTGGGTATAGCTGAGTAAGAGAATCAGAAGCACAGACGCGAGGGGTCTGACGAGGTAAGGAAGAGACATCTTAGCAGGCTGAGGTGATAAAGGTAAGAAACTACTAAGTCAGCGCCTAAAAATGGAAGACTTAGGGGAGCCAGTGGTATGAAGCAGATTTACTTTTCATTATCTAAACTCTGATAAAGAATTTTAAATATTTCATCATTGGCAAGATTTACTATTTTAGATTAGAACAAAGGTGATAAATATATAATAGAGGGATTTTCTCTTATGTCAGGGGAAAAGATGAAACTGGAGCCACGACCTGAACATAATTAAAGAATGAATCATAGGAAAAGCTAAGAGAAGAGCCTTCTCCAGCTTCTTCACAAGTTTAAAGATGGATGCGCCTGGCCTGGCTCCTACATTCTTTAATTTCCATACCACACTTAAAATTATTCTTTGCCCAAGTATTACAATTAATAAAGGGCTTAATTCTCCCATTTGGGAAAAAAGCAATGGACTACACTGTAGTCTAATAAGCACTAGCAGTCATTATACTACCTTCGGCCCATATGAGCAACATTGTACACATAAAAGATGCACAACTAGGGCATTCATCCTGAACAACTTTCTATATCTGTGTATGTGCATAACTGTATGTATTTGGGAAGTGGACAACTAAAGGGGGAATACAGTCACAGCAAGAGGCTCCTGTTGAAATACATTTTACTGACAAAGCAGTTTTCAATCTAACTCAGAATCTCAACAGTAGCACTGCTTTGTGGAGATAATTGCTGAACTTTGGACTACTTTATTGCTCATTCATTTAACATGAATCATTAAATATACTCTAACATCATCCAATTCCAACATGACAAGTTAACAGTAAGCTTTTTGTGTTAAGCGTTATGGTATATGCCTCCATTCTAACATGGTTTAAGGTAGGAAAACGTAAAATTGAGTTGCAACTGAGAAACCCCAAACAGAGAATAATAATGAAAAACTGACACTAATACTTCTGGAATTTTCCCCCAAAACTCCATCAGTTTCAACAACTAATAAAATCTTGTTTTCACATTACACCAACTGCATAAAATTGATAGTTCTGTAGAACAGTGATAACAAACAAGGGAAATCGATGTAGTATAGCAAGATCCAAGCTCAAATTTCACACCTCCTTCTTACTGTGTAATCTTAAATAAGCTACTTTATCTGCCTTTATCTTAATTTTCTTATCTTAAAACATAAATCATATGCCATACTGTTGTAGGATTAAATTTAAAACATATTTAAAATGCCTACTATATAACAGTACTAAAAATGTGTCCAATTATTGAATAAGTATGTTCCTACCATTAAAAACCACAGCTTATTGCCAATAAATAAGCACATAAAAGATGCTTAATGTCATCACTCATTAAGGAAATGCAAATCAAAACCACAATGAGATACCACTTGACAGCTACTGGACTAGCTATAATTCAAAATAAAACAGCAAATAACAAGTGTTGACAAGGATGTGGAGAAACTGGAACCCTTATAGTTGGCTGATATGACTGTAAAATGGTGCAGCTAGCTACTCTGGAAAACACTGTGGTGTTTCCTCAAAAATTAAACAGAATTACCATATGACCCAGCAATTCCATTCCTAGATATACCCCCAAAAGAATTAAAGAGATACTTACATACCTGTACACAAATGCTCATGGAAGCGTTATTCATGACGGCTAAAAGGTGGCAACCCAAATGTCCCTCAACAAACAGATGTGCAAAATGTGGTATATTATATACAATGGAATATTATTCAACTATTAAGAAGAATAAAGTTCTGATACATGTTATGACATGAATGAAAACATTATGCAAGGTTAAATAAGCCAGACACAAAAGGACAAATACTGCATGATTCCACCTATATGAAATATCTAGAATATCTAGAGACAGAAAGTAGATTAGCATTTACCAAGGGCTGGAAAGAGGGGTAACGGGTAGTTACAACTCAATAGGTAGTTTCTGTTTGGGGTGATAAAAAATTCTGGAAATAAATGGTGGTGATGGTTGCACACTTGTGAAAATAATTAATGTTTCTGAATTGTACACTTAAAAAATGGTTAAAATAATAAATTTTGTTATATGTCATGTACAATAAAAGTCATCATCTTAACAGAAACCACACGATTCCTGTCTTCAAAAATTTAATTCTAGAATCTTGTGTTTTTGACAATTATCAAATGTCAATAATTTACATACATAAAATAATGGGAAACTAGGTCCAAGGTTTATGGGAATTTTTCTGTACTATCTTAACAATTTTTCTGTAATCTGTAACTGTTGTAAAATTAATTTTTTAAGGCAGCTTATTGAATCTCAAAAGCATGTGTTTAATGAAAGAAGTCAAACTCAAAATGCTATATATACTGTATGATGCCAATTTATATGACATTCTGGGAAAGCAAAACTATAGGAACATGAAAAAAATCAGTTCTTACCAGAGGCTGGAGGGTCAGTGCAAGGAATTACAAAGGGGCAGAAGGACACTTTTTGGAGTGATAGAAATAGTCTATATCTTGTGGGTGGCAGTATTAACACTGTCACTATTTCTCATAATTTATAGAGCTGTACACCTAAAACAGATGGATTTCACTGTAAGTAAATTTTATCTCAATAAGTCTGATAAAAGAAAAAAAAACTAAATAGTCACATGTTATGTTCTGCATTTCAATACAGGCAGAATAGACTTCCAGTCTGGTGTCATTCTGAGATCGAGTCAGATGAAACCAGGCTATGAAGTCTAAGCCAAAGAGCACATTTTTCCAGCTCAGCACTGTAGTCTAAAGAACACTTACACGCTAAAAAGAGGAGTCAGAATAGTTATAAATTACATTATGAACACATATAAAGCGACTTAGTAAGTCAATTTAGTTATGGCTACTCATAGCACTATGGTTTTGCTTACAAGCATAATAGGTCTCCTTCAGTGCTTATTTGGGGGTGGGGGGGAATACGTATTTCACATCATTCCTCAAACTGCAAATAAAATATCTGAAAAAATGTTTTCCTGTTCCCTAATTAGACAGGTATTTTCCTAAGAGATTTTCTGTCTCTCTCATCAATATCCAGGTTCATCTCAAGATAATACCTGCACTAACTTCTCTATTGTCTCCTCTCATTTTCCTCTCCCTTTTACCTTGAAAGTGGATTTTGTCTTTTCTTTTTCCTCATTCCACAGCAGAACTTTAACAATACTTAATTTCTTCCTGCTTCTACTGTTATTTTCTGAAGGTAAAATGCCAATTTCTTTCAACAGGAAAACACTTAAAAAAAAAAATAGCCTGTTTCTATTAGGATTTCCCATACTGCAAAAATTTTAAGCAATTTTAACACTGCCTATTCCTTTCTCTTCTTAGTCAAATTTCTCATCAAATCCCAACTCATTTCACAACAGAAACTAACATTACTCTGATGCTCATTTACAGTCATCGATCTCTCTTTCAGTCCTCTTAAATGCGTTTTCCACACTACTCAAGCCACACACTCACAGCCTGTGCTGAGATTTCCTGAATCATCCAAATAATATAAAATTTGAACACTGGCCTCTAAATTATTTATTGTGAATGTCTACTTATTCTCATCTCTTATTTCACCTCTGCCCTGTCTTTATCTTTTCAAATAAACCTTGCAAATCCTTCCTTAAACCTACGCTTTATTTTCCTTTATCTAAGTTTTTCCCCAAGTTGTTCTCTATGCATTGAAATAACTCTGGCCTTGACATATCACCTTTTTCCTATAGCAACAATTTAAGATCTAAACTCTTTACTCGAAAATCAAAAATCTTGCCTCATTAACTCTCATGTATTTTAAATATACCTATACTATCCCTTACAACTTTTCTTTCCCATTAACAATTTTTTATAACTACTTTTTGCTATATGTGTTTTAACTGGTCTAAGTGGAATATAAACTCTCTAAAGGCAGGAAGCACTCATTCTCTAATGCATACTCCAAAATCTGATAAGTGCTATGTATCTGAACGCTCAAATAGTATATGAAGAGATGCAATGAAAAGAACATTAGGTTCAACATTCTAAGACATGCGTAAGTTCAAGCAATGCCTCTAACGTATTATGCTAAACAATGGGCCTTGTTTTCCTCTTTCGGAAAATAAGAAAAATACCTGCCCTATTTACTTCACAGAAAATAAGACCTGTGGAGGGGAAAAGCATTAGTTAAGCTATAATCATCAGTCAATACAAATGTAAGGATATTATTTATTTTATCACTGTTAGTCACTGGCACTTGTTTAAAATAAGTCTGTTTCGTTAAAACTAAACTCAATGTATAGCAAATTAAGTGACTCAGAATTATACATCATTTATTCCCATCAATAGTGCAATTTTTGTAATGTAAGACTAACAGAGCTATCCATATGTTTAACACTAAAGATGTTAATTATATAGTATCTTAAATGCGTTCTCAATGTTAAAAGATAAATACTTGCTGCTTAGCCATAATAACTGCCTTCAAATCTATTAATATCAAGAATGTTTAAAAATCCCATTTGTTTTTGTATCTATATAACTGAATTTAATATTTTAAGGAATCCAAAGGGTAGTTCAAAATTGCATAAGTCTTTTTAATTGGTTAAAATGTCCATGTGTCCTCTCCCATTGTGTTTTGAATCCATCACATGTGACAACGAATTGCAGGAAAAAAGGAGGAATACAAAATATACATAAATGCACAAAATAAAGATACTCCACCAGAGAGACAAGGAAAACAAAATTTCTTCTAGTCCAAACCATAACCCTATGAACAACCTGAAAAGTATCCTACAGCAATATCGTTTCCAAGTACGACCACAATTCCAATAAAAAGAGCATCATGTATGAATACTATCAAAATGATTAGAAATTAGAAATTACTAGTAATAACATTTCTCATAGTTTCTTTTCCTTTTCAAACAGGACTAGATTAAAAAGCAGAATTTCCATACTGTAAATGTGTACTGTCCAGAATGGGAGCAACTAAACAAATGTACCTACTAAGTGTCTGAAATGTAGTTAGTCCAAAGTGAGATGTGCTGTACCAGATTTCAGACTTATCAAAAAAAAAAAAAAAAAGTAAAATATCTTACATATGTGGCTCTCATTTAACATTTCTACTAGATAGCACTTATTTCATAGTCAACTCTCAAATTACAAACAAACAAACAAACAAAAAACAGACACCGGAGGTATTAAGCAGCTTATTTAATATCTCATTGCTTGGTAGTATCACAGCAGTGTCGAGAACCTGATCGCCTTAATCTCACCCTCATTACTAGAAGAAATTCGTGCCTTAAGCCTCAATTTGAACACCATCGCCCTCATCAGGTGCACTCGTTCCTTCTCAATCTCCCAGCCTAGGTGATGACATCCTTTTTTGGTAGTAGATTTGAATCTACCACTGCCCTTATAACCATACTGTTACAATTTATATCTCCCCAGATGGACTAGAGAACTTCTTCAGGACAAGCACTGTCTTATTCATTTTTCTATCCCTAGAACTACTGCAGTGCCAGGCACCCTTACAGGGCCTCTGAAAACAATTAAATCTTTCAGAGGGTCAACTTTTAGCCCTATTGAGGTACAACTAACAAATCAAATCATGTACTATGTGAATGCACAGCACTAAAACATTCGACTTTATCATTAAATCCTTTTTGGAATATGGCAAATATATAATTAAAACGAATAATTTGTTATGAAAGAAATACAAATTACAAAGCATTAAAAAAGTGCTTTGCACTGCTGCTCTGAAAAGTTTGGTCTGATGCTGCTATGAACTCTGAGCTCTTGAGAAATCCAACTCTCACATTAGGTATAAGTTCACTAAACAATGTGCTTACTAAGCAAAAAAACATTGTGCAAGATGAACGAAAGATTCCTGGACACGGGAACTGATGCAGCAATCTTCAATTAATAGAAAATTTTAGAGCCATTCATGGCTTAAGGGAGAAATAAAGAATCACATGCTTAATATACTGCTAATTACATAGTTTCTAAAGTTCCTAAATGCAAGCATACCAATTTTCACATTCCATAAAACAGAGAAAGCAGTGAAACCTACAGATGAAAAAATTAAAATATACTGGTTTCCAAAAAATACTGCAAGTAAAATGCATACAAAATACAAATAGTAACATATTTTTATAAGAAAAAAATTACTTTAGAATCTATTAAATTTAGGCAAAATTACTTGTGGAAGAAGCTCTATATGCTTTGTACCTATATAAAATCACTTTTGAGTTGAGTTAAATAATAAAATCTCTCTATTCTCATTTAGTCATGCTTTCCAGTGCTCAGACTGTCTTAAGGTTAAAGAAGCAAATTATCTAATTGTATTAACCAATGTTACCCCAATAAACTTAATTTGGAAAAAAAAAAGTAGCAGCAGTTACCTTCAACTGTGTAGACCTCAACTAAGGCCATTCAGTCAATCTACTACTATGAAGAAGAGCAACAATCCCAACTACTGGCAGAGCTAAGTCTCCTGTAGAGACTTGACCACTGGCCAAGGAAGCAAAGGTACAAAGTCTTTCCTGGAATCAAAGCTCCTGGACCTCTTAACCTGCAGCCTTCCCCCTTGAAACTATGTCTCCCCCACTCTTCTAAGAATAACTTTCTTTTTTCTTCGTCTTTTCTGATCTTGGCTTTGATGTCCCAATATATTAAACAATTTTCCCAGCACAACTTTTCTGTGTGACACCCACCTGGAAAGATTTTAGGGTACCTCTTTAATAGGTAATATTGTTCAAAGAAGAAGGCCTCCTTCTTTATTCTCAACACCCACTGTTAAAAATAAAAATATAACTACAACCTCAACGTCCATCAGGCGAATATAGGCAAAAAATAACCACAGCCTCCTTCTTCCACGTTCGTTATCTCTAGACTTTCCTCCTCACTTAGTTCTCTTTTTATTTCCCTTTTCAATTCCTGCTCCTCTCCCCGCCCCGAAAAAAAAAAAAAAATTCCACAACTGAAGAATCTCGTTTTTAAAGCCGAACCATTAAGTGAGGAAAATAAGTATGTGCTTTTTACAATTATTTATCGTTCCTCCGTCACTCGGAGTTAATCTGACCGCCCTCCCAGAAAGATGATGCGCTAAATACGCAGTGAAATAATACTGTCTTCCCAAAGCAAGTGGATTCGCGGGAAAAAAAAGCAACCGCTGGGAAGGAAGAAGAAAAAAGATCATTAGCCCTCAAAGCCTGAGATGGGACACGGAGGGGAAAAGAGATGGGGCAAGGATTGGAAAAGAAATGGGGGGAGGGGGCATATGTGAGAAGCGCAACACGCACACTCGCCAGAACTTAACAATTCAACAAGGAAATATGACCGGCCACTGCAGCTCCAGCCCTGTCCCGAGGGACAAGCGGATGGCCTCCCCTTACCCCCTTTGGGAAAGAACTAACTCCCAGCCCCTCTCCCCGTTCTCGACAAGAGGGGCCTGGTTTAAGGGCGCGGGCCCCTCGCACCTTCTGCAGGGCAATCGGCGGCGGCCCGGGTGGAAGCAAGGCCCGGAGGGAGCTGAGTCGGGCTGGGGCAGCGCCAAGAGTACGGGATGGAGGGTCAGGGGCGGGCACCCGCGGAACCGGGGGCCCGGCAAGGGACCCTTCCATCCCGGGATCCCCGGGGCACTTCGCCGCCCTTGCAGAGCAGAATTCCAGGCCCCCGCCCCGCCGCACTCGCTGCTCCTCACCTCACGCAGCCTGAGCCTCCGCCTCCACCACAACCCGAGGCGCCCCAGCCGCCACTGACCGAACCATTTTTCCGCTCAGCCGCCTCAGCCGCGGCCGAAAGCTTCGGCGGACTGCGCGGCCAGCCGAGCACAAAGCGTCACTTCCGGCCAGGGAAGCACCGCCTTCCACGCCAGGCTTCTTCCGGATTGGCTGCTGCAAACGAGCTACCTGAGGTAGTGGGTGGGGCTTGGGCGCGTCTGCTGAGGCGCCTGCTGTGATGTTGGGGGCCAGGGTCGGGTTTCCCCTACTCCCTCCGGGAATGTCGAGGAGGTTCTGGGTGTCTGTCCCGGCAGCCCTGGAGTAGAACTGGGGCGCTTTCGCGGACTCCAGCTGGGCGTCCTAATCCCCGCCAACCACAAGTACTCTATTGTTTCCGTGCCCTCTCCCAGCAACTGCGCGCTGCGGCTGCAGCTCCCAGATTCGCGGCCGCGCGATTAGTTTGTGATTGGAAAACTGAAAGGAGCAGGCAAGATACAAAATCATTTACCCAACCAGCATTTATCGAGTCCTCACGGAGGAGCAGGTGCTGTGGTGTGTGTGATTCGTGACCCATAACGTGAATTGTGTAAAGCGCTTTCGCAAGCGCTCACTTAATCCTCACAACGGCCAGGTAAAGAAGATGCCGAATAATACCTCCCTGCCGGATGGCTCTTTTCTACGCTACAAAGTATCTTCACTTAAAATTTCAAAAATACCTTCCTAGTGAGAATTAAATGAGATTCTGCTTCTAAAACGGGTTGTGCGCAAATGTTAGATTAAAAAATTACATAACCATGTTAAGCAGATAGGAAACGTATCATTTACAGATGGTGAAGCTGGGGGCAGGATTCAAACTGAGTTCTTATTCCAATCCGTAGCATTTTACTTTTTTTTTTTTTTTTTTACATCCGTCCCTTAAATAGTAAGAGAAGGGGGGCCGTGCCTTCCAGAGATTCACAATCTAATGTGCCAAAGTGATTTGAACTGCAATTCTCAGTTTAAAAAAAATAAAAAAAATGAGAAGGCTGTAAAAGAAGTAGGAACTTACCTACTTCCAACACATAGTAGGAAAGAAAGAAAGCTGATATTTTTCATCTCTCTCTCTCTCGAGGATGAGAAGTGGATGAAGCATTCTAAACGCTATAGTAAATATGCCTAGATGGAGTTGCTATTCTATGTAGAAATTTAGAAGCAATGATTATTTCTTGTGACTGTGACTACCAGTCCACCCACACTTCCTACTCCCAATTTTCCACCCCCCACCCCATACGCACACTTCCAGGCAGGCTTTACACACCCTAGAAGAATGTCCCTTAGGAATTCACTTAGTTCCACAGCATTGTTCTGCTTTATCTTCTCATCAAAGGAGGAATTTCTAGACTTGGCAGCTCTTAGATTAAAAGAGAAGGGGAAACCAATTTATCTTGGGGCTGTTTCCTAGCTTCTGCTCCAGAACTGAGTGTTCAGAAAAGAAGAGGCCTTCAGAGAATACTGTGTCTTGGGAGATTAACTTTGACTTATTTGTATTTTTCTTATGAGAAATATTTTCTCTGAGTTCCAGCAGCAGAAGGCTTTTGCTTGCGTGAATTCGTTATTGCAGTTCCAACTTCATTATTTTCTTATAGCTCTTGAATGGTCAATACTTAGTAGGCTCTGATTGTTGCAGGATACTCAGACAGAGAGACAGGACACCAAGGCAATAAGCAGGAAGTAGCAATTACTGGTGCAGGTACCTAATCAGAGGATTCACATCCAAAGGCTGAGCCGTGAAGCTTTCCTTTTTGTACATGTCTTATACTGCCTCATAGTAAAGTGTATTTTGATTGGTTGGTGGGTCATAAGGGGAGTGACCGACCAAGGCAGGTGGTCTGTGGGAGTCAACTGTGACACTGAAAAGTCCTTTACCTATTATGAGAAGGGAAGTGAATAACCTTTAACCATTATAGTGAATGATTACCTCAGCCTCCACTACCACATTCCCTGCTTTGATGCTCGGGCCCAAAATTGGGTCAGAGAGCATCATCTTCATCCTGTTCTTGGTCTAAGGGCTGATATGTCCATATTGTATGACCTGACTACCTATCGTGATTTCTTCTTTACATTTCAGGGGTCACACTTAAGGGTGAGCTTAGGACAAACAGAGTCCTTAAGGGTATGTTGGCCATCTTGGTGGGGTGTTGCTGTCCTCAGGCTTCTGCTGCACATCGATTGGTCAGCTTCTGGTGTGACCAAAGCAGGCCAATGTTCTTTCAAGCTGCAAGTCCAGTCGATGACTTCTTTCAGTGGGTTAGCCTAAGGTGCTCTGTGAAGTCTGAAATGTACTCCCAGTCTGTGGCCACTGGCTTAAGCCTGCTGTGGTGAATCCAAAGTATTGTCTTGGGCAACCTTTACTGTAGTGGGGGTGGACAAGATAACAGTGAATGGGCCCCTCCAAAGAGGTGTTAAGGGTTGGACATCCATTCCTTGACCCACACCGAATCTCCTGGCTTAAAGGAAAGGGCCTTAGTAGTCAGACTAACAGGCAGCCTTTCTCTTAACCCAGTGGTTGCAAAGTAGAGCCCAGGGCTTATAACTGCAGTCTCAGAATCAATTCAGCTATTTCTTTTAGGTATCCTTATATTCCCTTGATGAGCAGGGATGGTCGTCCATACAGAATCTCATAGGGGGAGAACCCAGTCTTCTTGGTTGGGGCTGACCTGATTCTTAATAGTGCCATGGGGAGGACTTCGTCCCAATGTAGCTTGACAAAATTTTCCCAATAAAGTTTTTAGGGTCCTGTTTGTGCACTCTACTTGTCCCGAACTCTGTGGTCAATAGGAGGAACAATTTCTTGGAGGAGCAGTTTAGCTACTTCTCAGGCCTTCTCAATCCAGGGGGGTTAAGCCTCTACTCAACTGGAATATGAACATACAAAGACCAAGAGGTACTTGTATCCCCGGGATCGGAGCATCTCAGAGAAGTTTACTTCTAGGCCTTCAAAGGGTGATCCTCCCACACCCTGGACTCCTAGAAGGGCTCATGGCCCCTGTCATAGGTTGTTTCGAGCACATACCTCACCTTGTTCACACACTACTTGGGAGATGCTAGAGAGCCAGGGGATGTAGAAATACTGGCCCAGTGTGGTTTCAAGAGGCATTCAGCAGATGTGGGTCCTCTGATGGAACTGTCTGACAAAGGCTAGGGATAAGGCCTCAAGAATTGCTATTCACCCATCTTCAAATTTCCACCATCCACTAGAGAGGTAACTCCCATT
The DNA here is from genome assembly GCF_014176215.1 of Rousettus aegyptiacus. Classification (NCBI taxonomy): domain Eukaryota; kingdom Metazoa; phylum Chordata; class Mammalia; order Chiroptera; family Pteropodidae; genus Rousettus; species Rousettus aegyptiacus. The sequence goes on from NW_023416308.1 coordinate 88,548,391, forward strand.
TTCAATCTTAAACCAAGCATCCTCGTGGCTGTGAATACTCAGGATCCCACTCTGCTAAGGGACTGGGGAACAGGGCAGCAGTCAGAGTTGTTGGTTCTGTTACTCTCTCAGAGGCTGTAAGCTTTGCTTTGCGATGCACTTTGCAGTTTCCCCCAAGCACATATGCATTGATGTCCTGGGCAATGACTTCTGCTCTCTTAGGGGTCCATACAACATCTGGGAGCTCAAGGATCTCCTTTCCACATTTTATGCCTTTTCTCCCTAAGTTTATTAGGCCTTTTTTCTTAGATGAGGCCCCATGTATGTAGAAAGGCATATTTAAAGTCAGTATATATATTGACACGTACTGCTGCTGCCAGCTGGAGGGCTCAGGTCAGTGCAATGAGTTCTATTTTCTGGGCTGAGGTTCCCCTAGGCAGAGGTTTTGCCTCAGTGGTAGAATGTAGGGTCACCACAGCATATCCTGCAAGGCGTTCTCCCCTATAAAGCTGTTACCATCAGTGTAATATTCCACATCACGGTCCTTGAGGGGCTGGTCTGTCAAGTCAGGTCAGCTGGAAAACACTTCATCCATGACTTTAATGCAATCGTGGTCTGGCTGGCCGGGTCCAACAGATAATGTGGTACTCGAACTATCAGTTCTTGCCCCATAGTTGGTTTATTGGCCTCTGATACAAGGAGGGCCATGGCTGTGAGTACTGCAAGCAGGATGGCCAGGCTTGGGTGACAGATAGGCCACCAGGCCATGCCAAGTTCCCAACATTTGAGTCAGGACCCTGACTGCAACACCTGCCGGTTCATGTAAGGGTTTGGAGAGGACAGGTAGTCCCAAACCACACACACTAGTGAGGGTTTGCCTTTTGTAGTGGCTGTTCCCACATTAGGAGCTCTCATTTGTCCCCCTTTGTGGCCTCATAAAGGGGTTTCACCAAGACAGAGAAATCGGGTCCTATGGAACCCTACGGCACCTAGGAATTCCTGAAACTGGCATTGGGTAGATGGCTTCTCCTTAGTCTCTCAGGGCATCCAGCCCAACAAAATCATCTTCTGGGGCCTTTAGTGGTCACTGTGTTGGCTTTCCTCTTGGCCCTGGAGCAGGCTGGTAACTGCCCAACTGTTGGGGACACTCATTTGTCCAGTGACCCTTTTGGCGGCAACAAGCGCACTGGTCCCACCTCAACCTCATTTCTGAATGAGGTAGTTCTTCTGGTCACCTTCTCCTCTGGCCTCATCCCTGGCCAATCGGGGCACCTCTGCAGGAGTATCCTGATCATTCTACCAGGGTGGTAGCAAGCAGATCCACATTCCTTCTCATTTTTCAGTCTGCCTCCTGTCCGGCTTCTTGGTCTTAGTTGACGAACACTTTCATTCCCACCTCTAACAATTGACTGGTGATCATACCAGCAAAGCCCTCCAATTTTTGCAATTTGCACCGGATGTTCCCCTGGGTCTGACTGACAAAAGCTGCATTAACCAACCTCTGGTTTTCGGCTGCCTCTGGGTCAAAGAGAGTGTAAAAGTAAAATGCCTTACACAGCCTCTCGTGGAATTGGCTTGGGCTTTACTCAGGTCCCTGGAGTACCTCCTAGGTCTTACTCATATTTATGGCTTTCTTCCCTCTTTCTTTTAGACCGCCTAGGAGGGCCTCCTTATAGCTCTTGAGCATCTGGAGTCCCCTGTCCTCATTGGGGTCCGATTGGGGGTCCTCCTCAGGGAACTGGTTTAGAGCATAGGCCTGAGCATTCAAGATCCCTGCCGGGGCTTCCTCTAGCCACTTTAAAGCAGCCTGGGTGACTCGCTGCTGTTCCTCTGCATTGAAGAGGGTCAAGAAGACCTGGCAGCAATTGGCCCAGGTGGACTTATGTGTCTAGGATGATAGATTACAGTAGATCAATCATGGCCTGAGGCTTCTCTGCGAAGGAGGGAGTATGATTTTTCTGCTGCTTTCAGTTGGGTTCTACTCAGGACATATGGGGTCAGGACAGGAGGTGGCAGAGAATCTACGGAGGTCAATAAGGGTAGGGTGTTGGTGGATTTTTCATGCGGACAAGGATCTCAGGGGCATAGCCAGCTACTCCAGGGCCCTTGGCAGGGGTGGATAAATGGGAGTATATGACGGTGGGGTATTCTCTGGCTTACTTGGCAAGATTGGTTTTTTTTTTTTCTTTAGGTCAGCATTTGGAGGTTGCAGTGCCCCAGGCCAACATTAACTCTGCAATTCTCTTCTAGACAGGCTCTCAACCAAGGGGTTTGGGTCAGGACCACATCCTGCCAACTATCAATATAGGGGAACTGGTCTAAATGACTGGGATTCCCTACAATAACATGATAGACCCTAGCTATGACTGCCTTGTCCAGGGATCCTTCTGACGACCTCCCTACATTGAGTGAGGGCCAGTCTATCTCACAGAAAATACAAAGTTTCGGAAGGGGGGTGAGCTTCACACCATAATCCCCTGAAAAGCCCTCCTTAAAATTCTTTATCATACATCCTAAAGAAGTCTGCTTACTCTTTTGTCCACCCATATTTGGTAGGGATTCACTTCGCCCATATTGGGCCTCTTCCCATGCGGGGATATTTCAAGTGCCTCTTAGCAATTGGTGGATTGGTCTAAAACTCTGACTTGGATCACTGGAGCAAACTCCTCACAGAGATCCAGTGATACCACCCTAAGCCATATGAAGTTCGCTACAGACCCGTGGATAAGGGCTCAACTCTCCCTTTGCAGCCAGGCTGTATCTCATGCGTACTCAGGCACCAGTCATTCAAACATCACCCTCCACACAAAATATCTGAGAGGCCGTGGTTTTGTCTCCCTCCAGAGACTACTCGGGTGACCTCAGGAGTTGATCAGACTCCCCTTCTGCCTCTTTAGGGGCAGGTCGAATACCTGGACCTGGGTCCTCACCAGTCTGTCAGGCGGTGCTCCTGCGCTGGTTCCTGTACCTCATCAGGTTCTGTTGTGTTCTTGGAGCCACCGCCCCGGTCCACTGGAAGAGTCGTTTTCCCCTATGGACAACAGGTTTGCTGGCACCAGGAGGAGTTCATTTCTCCCAGTGTCCTGGGGGCCAAATTCTGATGACAACAGAAGCTAAAACTCGCCGTCTCTGATCCCTGACGAGCCCCTAGAAATGTTGTAGTATATTCAGACAGAGAGATGGGACACTGAGGCAATAAGCAGGAAGTAGAGTTTATTGGTGCCAGTGCTGGCTCAGCAGATTCACATTCAAAGGCTAAGCCCCCATCGCATCAGGGCTTTCCCTTTCATACACATCCTATACTTCCTCACAGTAAAGTGTATTTTGATTGGTTGGTGGGCCGTAAGGGGAGTGACCAGCCAGGGCAGGTGCACTGTGCAAGGTCAGCAGTGACACTGAAACTCCCCTTCCTTACCTATCGTAGGAAAGAAAGTGAACAACCTTCAACCATTATAGGAAAAGTTTAGCTCAGCCTCTGCTACCACATGATAGACCAGAAGAGTCCCAATAAGAATAGGAAGAAAGGAAGATTGGTGGTTCTCCAGATCCTCAAAAAATAACATTGAAAAATTGCCAGGTATCAAGAATCTGAACTGGTAGCCCTCCCTGCCTGGCAATGGGCATATGAAGACGGCATGAGTAAACAACAGAAACAGACCTCTAGGCGAAAGTGCATACTGGTGCTGCCGTCACTTGGAACCAAATAGAATATAGCTGATATAGCTGGCAGCTGGTTCTTCTATTTCCCTTCTCCCACTGGCTTCTGTCGATATAAGAACGTCCAAACTTGTAGAGAATTTTTATGAAAATTTGAGCCAAATAGAGGAAAAGCCTGGAAGCAAGAGCTCAGCAGACTGAAAAAAAAAATGCTTCTTAGAATGACAGTTTGCAGTTTCTTTTATGCACTTGGAATTAAGGAGGGAACTATGGAAAATTACAGGAAGGTGGGAGAAAGCAAGGTAGAGATTGGATTACAGGATAGTTAACAAGATTATGTGCTCCCTTGAGGGTGGTTATGCCTCTAAGACATTTGAAAAAGGATTACTCTGGCATTTCAAAGGTGCCTTAACCCACTTGCACAAGAATAATGGACAAAGCTTGCTTAAGGCAAAGATAAACCCTAAAGAAGTTATATGCCTGGGTCATGACTACCCATCATGACCTGCCCAGTTAGGAATTTATGATCAGATCTCCCTGTGGGGTTACTTTCCATAGAACCCCTTTTTCATCCACAATTCGATCTGAAGAATGTATTGATGACCAACCTTTTGGTCAGATAGTGTGTCTCACAGCACTAAGAAGGTTTATTCCTAGGAAGTCTCAGGATCAACATCATCTTGTTGAAATGGTGGACCATTGGGGATGGGGCAATACCATACCATGGGATGTGTGTTGAGGGTGGGTTTCCCCCCCAAAAAGAAGGACAGGCAAATGAAAGGAAGTTAGGTCTTATGACCTTCATTGTAAACAAAACAAAACAAAACAAAACACCACTGGATCATTTCTATTCTCTGAATTATCATGATCCAAGTTTTGCTATCAATCTCATTTTTCTGTATTTCACATCTAATATAACATTTACATCAGTAATCATAAACAGTTGAACTATATAGAAAAATCCAAACAAGTATTACTATTATTATGACTACTATCTTTAGCAAACAGGTAAAGACAATCAAACAAAATGGTTTCTCATTAAACATCGATCCATAAGTATACAGGCCTTGTCAACGTCTTGGGATAGTTGTCTACCTCTGGTGTTGAAACTGGAGCACAATCAAGTTTAGGCTTCGTGTTGCCTGGAACACTCAGCCAGTAGACTGACGCAGGAGTTGAGCTACTTAGAATAAGTGTTTATTGTCGGGGCACTGATGATCTGAGAAGGCAGCAGGTGAACACCTTTAAAAACAGACTTCCTTCCTCAGTCCAGTTTAGGATATTTAAGGGAAAATCTAGGCATCGTTCCAGGGATTATGTGACATTTCAGAGGGTCTGTTGTACTTCATGGAGCCTTCCCTCTGGCAATGTGGTCCTCCAGGGCGTTAGCAACCCAGGAACAAGATGGGAGTAGTCTGGAAAGAATGCTAGACCATAAAGATTGTGATCAATAAGCATAAAGGCATTAATCATTAAGTTTTAGGGCAATTTTCTGTGGCAGGGAACATTCTAAGCTCTGGGTCAAGCCGCAGGGGACAATCTATTATTAAGCTTTAGGGCAAGGAAAAGTGAGCTGAGGGTGCTGTGAGGTCTCTACTAAGGGTCCCAACCAGGTCCTTCTTCAGTGTTAGCTGCTTCTCATCTTAGAGGAGTCTTTGGTGTCTGTCATAGGCGGAATTAAGTGTCAGACAAAGGTAGACGTCCATTTGTGGTTAGGTGCCTGAAAAGGTCCCTTCCAACAAGGTTGGAAAGTGTTTTTTATATGATATTATTTCTAAAAAACAAAATCTCCAGGTGGCAGTCAATAACTTTCAAAGTCTTTGTCTCCTGGGAGCGCACTTTTACAGATAGCAGTTACCAAGTTGGCATTTTCTTAAAGTGGCTTTATCAAACCTTGGCAATAGTGTAAGATGTCTCTTTTCAATAATATCAGTTCATAAATTCATTTAATTTAAGTCCAGCTTAAATACACTGTGATGAACGAAGGGAAAAAAACAAAAAATGGATTTTTCCAGGGAGTCTGAAAGAACCAAGTGGCTGTCTTGGATTTCCTATAGCCCTATTTTTTTTTTCTTTTTAGTATATGTGCTGCTGAAGTGAGCACACTCTATTTTTTTTTTAATTTACAGCCATCGTTTACCCATATAATATACCCTAAAAGTTTTTCATCACTTATTTTACATTGCTTCCCATGTGATTTAACATAAAAAACAGATCTTTTGAGGTGTTCCAGAGGTCCTTCTGAAACACCACAAAGTTATTCCTGCATATATTGAGATTTTAACACTTAGAACCTCAATTTCTTATGAAAACTAAGAAGTCAAACTTATGAAGACATTTTATAGCCTCTATAAACATAGGCTCCCTTACTGGCATATACATTTCATAATTTTAGAAACATATGCTTCCTCAACAAAAGCGCAAGACATTTCATTGACAGATAAGCCCAAAGTAGGAAAACCTGTGTTCACTGATTAATAATTATTTTCTTGTAAATCCAAGTAAAATAAAGACATGTCTGTTTTACTTAAAACAACAAATTTAAGCTGACTTTTATTTATTAAGGATTAATCTTAGACCATGTAAACTTGAAAAGCTTTGGGTTAGTTTCTATATTTCTGAGAATTTTAGAATAATCAAATCCTTGTAAACACTTGCCTTTAAATTAATTGACAAAACCATCCAAATGTGGACAATTATTTACTATTTACAACATACAAAGATAGACACAAACATAGACCTTTTAGCCATGAGAAAAATTCATTTGTTTATAAAAGAACAGTTGGATACAGAGTTTGAAGGGATTTACAATTTGTATCTATCCTTCATAAGTCAAGTTCCAAATGACCCTCCCTCTTTTAAAATAAGGACAGCCATTTTTAATACCTCAAAGAATTGGGTTGACATCTGAATGACATCATAAGTAGATCTATTTATCTAAATCCTCATTTTAAAACTTTGAAAGACCAATTAAATAAATGCTTTCTTTTCATTCTGCCTAGTTACATAGTCAGCTTTTTATAATTGTACATGCAAAAGATTAATTTAGAAGTATCGAAGGATCCTCATTTTGGCCATCTTAGTATTAATGAGGGGCTGACTGTTGTGGGGCTTGTTGGTGTTGGAGGCACAATTTCCCACATTAACTTTAAGTTTTCCTTTGAGATCTTTAGAATCTGAACAAACTTCTAGGGAAAACAAGAGTTTATGTGCATGTCTCCATTTGAGCAAAATGTGGTAGGTATCCCTATAGAAATGCTTCATGCCCTAGAGGAAATTTTTCTCAGGCAACCCCACAAAGATTCTTAGTCACTTAAGAGTACCCAAGCAATGGCCAGCGAGAGCTTACTAGATGCTAGTGGAACTGCAATGCTTTCCAATGCACAGGCCCTTTCTCAGGGTAAACCCATTCCAGAGTGTCCTGCCCTTCACAAAGAAAAGAGAACTCTCCCCAGGGCTCCTGTCGGCTTCTCTGGGATTAGTTGCATTACTGTACTGGATGCCTCACAGCGCTCATCTTCATCACTCCAGTTTTGGTGATCTGAACAACTATCATTACCCCTTAACCATCTTCAGGATTTTTCTAAGAACAACTCAACACAATTTAAATTTAAAAGATGTGGTCTCCACCTCTCAAAAATCATTACCTAAGGTAGATAACACCATCATAGAGAAATGACACTCAGAACATTAAATGTGTAGATGATGAACATTAAATGTGACATTTGTAGAAGGAATAGAAAATGTTTGCCTGGGGGGGAAAAAGTATCGAGCCCCCTTTTCCAATATGTCGGGCACTATGGTCTGTGCTGGGAATGCAGTACTGAACAAGACAAGGTGTCCTTGCCCTCATAAAGCTTAGAGTCCAACAAGAGAGACAAACATTAGACTCTTAATTAAGCAATTATTTAATCTCGATTGTGATAAATGGTATGAGAAAACTGCAGGGTTATTAGATTTCGAATGGAAGGCAGAAAGGCATTCCCTGAGGAAGTGACATTGAGCTGAAATACAAAGGATAAGTAGAAATTGAGTGAGGATGAGGGGGAAAGTATCCCAGGCAAAGGGAACAGTGTGTGCAAAGACACTGAGAGAGGAAGGAACATTTTTCAACTGAGGAACTGAAAGACCAATGTTACTATTGTACTAGAAACAAAGGGGAAGTAGCTTTAGATGCAGTGGTAAGACAGGCAGATCACCCTAGGCCTAAAAGACTGTATTCAGAATTTAGGTCTTTATCCTAAGAATGAGGAGAAGGATTTTAATTTCTCAAATGTTCTAAGCTACATTTTTAAAAGATTTCTTAGGGCTGGGTAGAGAATGGCTTAGACAGAAGCTAGAGAGGATCTGAGCAGCCCAGTTTGGAGGTTATTACAACAACGTAGGGAAGTGATGATGATGGCTTGAACTTGGTGTAAAACACAGTAAATAAATATAAGGCTGACTATGCCAAGGGTTCCTGTGCTTGGAAATAGTCAAGTAGGTAAAAGAGACTTAGATATAGTGTAGTAAGAGCATTAACAGAGATGGGTGTAATTTTGGAAGCTCAGGGGAAAGAAGAGGGGCGAATGTAAGGTATATTAGTTATCTATTGCTATATATCAAGTTACGCCCAAACTTAGCAGATTAAAGCGACAAAAATATACTATCTCACAGTTTCTTTGGTCAGGAATCCAGGCATGTCTTCGGTGGGTACTTTTGCCTAAAGATTTCTCATGAGATTTCTATATGCCGCCAGTCTCATCTGAAAGATTGAATGGGGAAAAATCCACTTTCATTTTCACTTATGTGGTTGTTAGAAGGTCTTGATCTCTTGAAACGTGGGCCTCTCCACAGGGCTGCCTCACAACATGGAAGCTGGCTTCTTCCAGCATAAGCAACCAAAAAATAGCAAGAGAAAACATGAGTGTATAACAGAAAGCATTCCTGGACAGAAGCCATAGTCTTCTTGAAACCTAATCTCAGAAGTTATATCCCATGACTTCTGTCATACCCAACTCATTAGAAGTGAGTCGATAAGTCCAGTCCATGTTCAAAGGGAGGGGAATACACAAAGGTGAGGAATATACAAAGGCTTAAATACTAGGAGGTGGGAGTCCCTGTGGGCCACCCTGGAGGCTGACTACCACAGAAGGTTTTACAGAAGAGGAAGCACTCAAAGTGGTTATACTGCAGTTTATTGGAGCACCTCAGGAGGAAGGACATTATAGGCAAAGAAAAGGAAATGTGCAAAGAGATCGAAGTATGAAAGAACTTCATGTATTCAGAGGTCTGTTGTTGGCCATTCCATGACCAGAAGAGGGCGACTTAGGGCATATCACTGATTTAGTTGAGGAAACTTTGAGGAGGAAAAATGTTGGTTGGAAGATAATAAATTTACTTCTATGAATTCTACCAATATACTTATATCTTTGTAGGAAAAAAAATCCACATACGTAAGAATATTAACTGAAGCATTATTGTATTAGTTTAGTAGGGCTTCAATAACAAAGCATCACAAACTGAGTGGCTTAAACAATAAATTTATTGTCTCTCAGCACTTGCAGCTAAAAGTCTCAGATCAAGCTTTCAGCAGGGTTGGTTCTTCTGATAGAGGTGAGGGAAGTATCTTTTCTAGGCCTCTCTCCTTGGCTATTTTCTCCCCATGTCTTCATACCATTTTCCCTCTTAAGTGTCTCTGTCCAATTTCTTCTTCTTATAAGGACACCAGTCATATTGAATTAGGGCCCAACCTAATAAACTCATTTTAACTTGATTATAACAACCCTATCTCCAAATAAGGCCACACACTAAAATACTAAAGATTAGGACTTCAACACATGAATTTTGGGAACAATGTAATTTAATTCATAATAATCATATAGTAGGAAAAGAGGGAAAACAACCTAAATGTCTATCAATAAGGAATGGGCTAAATATGTAATGTTATGTCATAAAATGGGAAATGGAAAAATATGCAGCTGTTAAAAAGATACACTGATAAAAAAAAAAATCTCCCATATGGAATAACCTCCAGTATATTCTGTTAAAGGAACAAGCCAAGTTTTCAAATAATCTGTGGACTGTTATTATTTATGTTTAAAAAACAGAATATATTGTAATAGGATACCTCTAGAAGGATACAGAAGAAACTGATAATAGTGAATGTGTCTATGAAGAGGACCTAGGAGGCTGGGAGTGAGTAATAACTATAGACTCCTTTTGTGCAGATTGACTTTTTTTTAAAATCATGACCATGTAATACTTTCATTTAAAAAAAAATGTGAAAGAGCTTAGGAATTTTGGCATCGAGTATATTTAGACTGCACTGGATGCTAATACACTTTTATTAGAAACTGAATAAAAAATTTTTTTTTAAAAAGAGAACAAGGTTTTTGTTTTTGTTTTTTCTGGAAGTGATATAAAACATTGCAAGAAGTATATGGAGTTGTGAGACTCAGAAAGTGTGATGAAGGATGGGGTCCTGATTACTTCTCATGTTATAAACCTGTTACAAAGTTGTGGCGGGTGTTTAAATTAATCAGTCCTTCAGGGACATGTATCAGGATTTTCTAATCCTAACACAAGATTCAGTTGGGTTCCATAAACACTGAGATTAACCAGAGCTGGGCTGGTAACGAAGAAAATGAAGATGAATACAATCTGACCTTGCCTTTGAAAAACATACAGTCTAGAAAACCCAAAGACAGAACAGGATAAAAACCATGAAAGGTACACAAATAGAAAATGTCATTACGCTATTTTAAAAGTTATGATAAAATTAAGCAGCAAGTGCCAACGGACAAGCACCCACCCCACTGGAGGGGAGGGCTGGGCAATGGAAGCTTCACGGAGGAAGTGGTTCTGAAGAATGAGCAGGAGTTTGTCAGGTAAAGGTGGGGAATGGTGCTTCAGGCAGAAAGAGGAGTATGAGCACAGGCAGAGAGGCCTCAAAATGGTTCAGGTGTCTGGGGATATATGGAATATAAATATTTCCAATAAAGGCAATAGTTTAAGCAGATGTTTAAAATGTTTCAAATCTGTAGAGCTTTGCAAAATTTTTCATATGACTATATTAACAGATTTTTTTAACCCATCGTCTTATGATGAATATTGATTTTTAATTGGAAAGTATGGCCACTGTAACAGTAGTCTCTCCATTTTCTGATATCCTAACATCTAATTATTCAGTTTAATCCTTCATTACCTCTCATCTTGGAGTGTTTTCAAATTGTTTTATAATTATAGCTTTCTTCCATCTATTGAGTTTTTACCATAATGCATTGTGCTCAGCATTAAGATACTGTTTTATCTAATCCAAAGGCTAAAACTTTTTTTTACCACCGCTATCCTCAACTTCTTCCAGACAAGATCATAAACTCCCTGAGGGCAGAAATCAAAGTTCATGTGTCTGGTTTTCCTTTTCACAGCCTCCCTGCTTAGCCTCTCTCCCATTTAACTCCCCTACATACTCTCCCTTGACCTTACACTCCCTCTAGCTTCTGCCTGATTTCTCTGCTTCCTATTATAGCAAAGGTCAAAAGAACTGTCTATGCTTGCTGACTCTACTTTCTCACTCCACTGGGCTTTTTGCCCCTCTATATTCTAAAATGTCTCCAATCAAGTCACTGTTGGCCCACATCTTGCCCAAGTTAGGTCGACTGTCTGTCCTCATCCTTCTAAACCGCTAAGCAATTTTTGACATTAGTGAGCACACTCTCCTGGAAACGCTTTGTTCTCAAAGCTTCTATGATGCCAGGTCCACCTGGCCTTCCTTCTACATTCCTGCTTACTTCTTAGTCTCTTGTTGACGACTTCCGCTTTGTCAGACTTCCAAAAGTAGGAGTGCTCCAAGACTTAGTCTCCAACTTTTTTTTTCTCTTTGTTTATGCTGTCTAACTAGGTGAACTCATCAAGTCCCATGGTTTTAGATTTCATTTCTAGGCCAATGATTCTCAAAATTATATCTCCAGCCTCTGACTTCTCCCCTACATTCTAGACTTTTGTAACTGTCTATTCAAAATTTCCATTTCATGTTTCATAGGCAACTCAAAATTAAGATGAGCACAAAATAAAAACTCTCAACTTATCACACCATATCTTTTTCCAACTTCCTCATCCCTCATCACCTCCAGCACTTATCTGTCTCAATAATTGGTACCATCAGCCCAGTTACATAGGCCAAAAGGAGTTGTCTGTGATTCTTCTCATTTCCTCACATCCCAGTCAGTAAGTTCTACTGGCTCTACTTTCAAAATATACCCTAATACCTAAGTTAACCTTTCCTTGCCATCTCATTGCTGTAACCCTGGTCCAAACCACTGTCTAACGAGTCTTCCATATCCAGTCTTGCCCTACTAAGCTAATACCCCTTGCAGTAATTAGAACGATTTTAAATGGTAAATCAGATCACTGTACCCCTGACTAAAACTCTGTACAGTAGCTTCCCATTGCACTGAGAATAATCTTTGCCTTCACTTACAAAGCTTCACACTCTCTAATCCCTGTTTACTGTTCTTGTATGGATGGCTCTGTCCCTTGTCTATTATTTTCCAGTGACAGTGGCCTTCTTTTCATTCCTAAACAGTAGGAACAGGTAAGCTCGGTTCTATCTAATGACTTCACACTAGCTATTCCCTTTGCCTGGAATGCTGTCTGCTTGGGCAAAAAAAAAAAAAAAGAAAGAAAAGAAAAGAAAAAAGAAAAAAAGCTGTCTTTTTTCTGCCATTCAGACATCTGTTTAAATGTCATCTCCTTAGAGAGAACTTCCCTAACCACCCAATATAAAATAGTCGCCTGGTCCTTATGTATATAACATCACTTTATTTTAATGGTCTGTGGAGTGTCAATTATATCCTGCTACTTTTAAAAATTTATTTTAGTTCATTGTTTGTCTTCCACACTAGAAATTAAGCTCAGTGACAGCAGGGACTTTGTTTTGTTCACCACAAATTCCTCTGCATTTAGAGCAGTGCTTGGCATGGAGCAGGAGCTTAATAATTGTCAAATGAATGAATGAATGAATGAATGAATGAATGAATGAATTTACTTCCATTTATATTTAATATCCTCTCCTTCTCAGTTAAAATGACACAGCCAAAACTTATCTCTTAAAGGGCTGAGAAATGAGCATGAATCATGAAATTCAAATATTATTTAAATAGAAGCCCTGCTTTGTAAACCAAGGGTGGGGAGCATTTGTACTGCCACTGAAGTATTTTAAAAGATTCAGTTGAAAGTTAATACATAAAACATAAAATTAAGCTGCAAACTTTTCAAGGAAGAACTATTAAATTTTTGCTTAATGTGCTTTAAAAAAAGATATCAATTTTGTGCACCATAAAAGTAATATGTGTAGGATATGACTCACAAAAGGAATACCCAACTTACTCTTCTCCTCTCCCCTCCCTATAAATATTATAAAGAAATACCCACGATAGGCACTTGAAAAAGCAGCTAACATTTTCTGAGAGCTTACCATGTTCTAGCCTCTAAGAGATTTAATGGATTAACTCATTTATGTTTTACAATAACCGCATGAAGAAGGGATGATTGTAATTCCCATTTTACAGATATAAGGCACAGAGAGGTTAAGTAACTTGCCTGCGTCACACAGTTAATAAGTGGTGGAACAGGGCAAGGTGACTCCAGTGCCCAAGCTCTTAATCATCTACCATGCTGTCCTAGGGAATAACATTTCAATGTGTCTGAATATTTGTCACCACTGCAGTCCTCTTTGAGGAGCATGAGTAAGGGAAAATACATGGGGTGTGGAGGTATGTGTCAAACCCAGTAACCTACAGGTTTTTCTTTTTTGTACCGTGGAGGTGAAGTCTATAGACTCCTTTTTCAGAGTAATGTTTTTGCATTCAAAGCTAAAATACAACTGGAAGCTAATTATATTGAAATATAGTTCTCGAAATATTAAATAAGCACTTGCTATAGTAGTACACAAGCTCCTTCATTAATGTACTAAGTAAGATATAATGTACTAAGTAAGATATATATCTAAGGACTACCGTAATTTCATAGTAGCATGGCATAAATGATATTTCAAGATATTTTTAACTGCTACAATATGACATAGAAATATCTACTGGGGTATCTATTGGTGACAAAGTCACAGATACTAACACTATTATGACTTGTTACTTACATTAGTAATGGAAGGATTTGCTAAATTTCTTTTATATGTTAGTAAAAATACAGATGTGACCTTTTTTGCCCAAGTCCAAAGGCCTCTTGAATTCTGTCCCTGGATTTCTCGGGACTTATTTTGGGGTGGTCAATGGACTTCAGGTTAAGAATTCCTGTCAGCCAAACTTAGAAGTAGTTTCTGGGTATACTGTGGTAACCCAGTGTATGGACAAAATGTAGGTAAAGAAGCCCAGGCAATTGACCAGGAATTCCTGGATTCAGTGTTGTAGACTGATTACCCCTTCTCATATGCCTACTGATTGACAGTGGAAAATTAAATAAATTAAAACTGGTTCTCTGATATCTGAGAATAATTCCTTAAGTGTGTTTCTAACATTCCCTGAAATGCAGCAAAGTATTATACAAATTTTAAAAATTAAAGCAAATTTGAGGGAAAAAAAACTGATACAAATGTGTAGGTATCTCTTGGTATTTTGAGAGTCTATAGCTCTGGAACAAATGAGAGGCACCACCTTGGGCAGGATCAGCACACTGTGATGGCAACCTTCTTCAATCTGCTACCCACTGATCCCCAGTAACTTCAAAAATGGTTAACACAGAACATGGAGATCAGAGAACAATTGCAGATAATGTGTGGAACAACCCATGGTGCCCAGAAATGTACTAAAGCCCTACTGTGATAGGGGTACAGAGCAGTACAAGGCAAATAATAACATAAATGTGATGTCATTTGTTACTAGAATTTGAATAATTGGAGGAAATTTTAGTTATATGTATATGGAACCTACGTCTTAATACTACTAGGGAGGTTTGTAATAATAACAATAATAGGTAACATGACTGAATGTTTACTCTGTGCCAGGCGCTATTGAAGCACTTTATATGCATTAACACATTTAATTCTTAGAGCAAACTTAAGAGATAGTGTTATTAATGTCTCCATTTTACAGTTGAAACTGAGGTATACAGAAGTAGAAGTATATTCTTGACTTGTCTTAAATGCTCTATTGACTGTATACAAGCTGCTGTAACAATAAACTTTGAAATCTCAGTGACTTAACACAGCAGAAAGTTATTTCTTTCTCGCATAAGCCTAATAAGAGGCTGGGTGTTTAGGGACCTAGACTGATAGAAAGGTCTAATGTCTTTAATATATTGCATCCAAGGCCACTCTGTGGTTTACTCCACCAGCCTGAAAGTGAAATGCATCCAATTCCACTGGTCAGAACTCACTTGCACACACCTAACTGCAAGAGAGGCCGGGAAATGTAGTTGAACTGTGGGTCTGGAAGGAAAGAAAACTGGTTTGGTAACCAGCTAGCCAGTCTGTCATGCCAACAGATCAGATAACTATTGGCTCAAACCCAAAGCTTCCCTTTTATCCCCACAAAATATGCTTTATAATGGGCTAAAAGCCCCCAAAATACACTTTTTAATGGCTAAAACCACTCTTAGATTGGCTCAGTGCATGACTTTTTTTTTTTTTTAAGAAGGGAAATATAATTCTTTGCCTCTTTCTAAAGGTATGGTATTATTACCACTCAGCAGGCTATGAATCTTTAAGTATAATTATTGTCAGAAAGTATGGCTTGAGATCAACTCTTCTTATATTCAAATACTGTTTTTGGTAGCTGTCCTCCAACATTTAATTGATTTATTGCCAAAAGCTTTATATGGCATATAAACTATGCAGTTGCCTGGAAAGTAAGTTTTTAACTAATTTATAAATTATTCTCTTAACTAATAGAGGCTAGAATGATCTTGACTACACGTGTGTGGAAAAACTTTGGTGCCTGAGTCATTATTCGTCCATGTGTTTAAGTGGGGCTAGACCTATTTTTTGAGGAAAGTGTTAGGTCCACTTCAAAACGGCAACGGGATGGCTTTCCTTTCAAGCTATCATACTGCTAGGCTCCTTACTTTTCTAAGAGAATGTCAGTCCTACCTTCAACTCCATTGATGATCAAAACAACTATTAATTCTAGTTTCTTGCTAGAGAAATAACTTCAGACTCTCTACTGCATATAATTTATCAAAAGCTCAGGTGAAGAAGTAATATTCATTGAGGATTACTTGAAGGATACATAATACATCCATTTCTCTGGACATTCTAAGTGTTATCTCTGATTTACAGCTGCTAGAATAAGCTATGTAGCTGGATTGCCTCTGGACCCCTGTAAAATTGCTCGTATTAAGTTGTACTTTGGCTTTATGCACTGAAGTCATTTTAAGAGATGGCCCTAGGAATCTTGCTGTTGTATTTACTATGGAGATACTGTTAAGGACTTTGACCAGTATGTCATAGAGTGACTCAATACAGGAACATTTCTCTCAGATGTTAATATCAGATAGCAACATTATTCTTAAGAACTTCTTCATTTTTTTATTATAGGAACACTGAATTTCACAATCGTTCATATTTCCCTATTGCTTTGTTCCTGGAAGTCAGAATCAAACATACAGCCCAGATAAAACTATTGTTTAAAACTGTATAATATGCACTTTTGTATGCCACTTCTAACAATTGAATCTAGGTTATTCTCCTTCTCCTTTTTGCTTTTACTTCTACCTCCACCCCAATTACTTAACTCATTTATTTTCTGTTTTGTTTCTACAGATTGCTTCAAATCTTTTTGGGAACATAAAAACTTTACATGTTTGAGAATATATTTCATGCATATGTTTAAAGTAATGCTCAAGTACTTAAAATAAACAAAATATTTTGAGCTAGATGTTGCTTAAATACTATTAATGAATATTTGTCATAAAAGTTAATTTTGCATTGGAATCCATGTTTTTTTCTTCCCTTATACTCCACTGCTTCTAACATTTGTCCAACCCACATTGCAAACCCCTTTCCACCCTTGCTTTTTCTTAAGCTCTTCTCCCACCCTTCTGCTCCTCATTGCCAAATCTTCCTCCAAGAACCTCAGATCTTGCTCTTCTCTCAGCCTGGAATGTTCTTCCTGATGGGCACCTTTTTGATGGCTCCTCAGAGAGGCTTCCTGACTCCCATCCTCTCCAAAGCTAATGTTTGTCTGCTACCCACCCTACCTCATATTTTCCCTCGTAGCACCCTGCTTTTCTTCTTCACAGTACCACCTCTACCTCTGTTTTATTAATTCGCTTGCCAGTTATCTGTCTCCTCCATTAGAGGGTGAATTCATGAGGGAAAGTACTGTACTTCACCTAGGTCTTAAGATGAATGAATAGTGCTCATTTCAGCAGCACATATATTAAAATTGGAATGATACAGAGAAGATTAGCATGGCCCCTGCACAAGGATGACACACAAATTCATGAAGCATTCCATATTTTTCCCAGACAGGAAGAAGTTTAAGGAATTCATCACCAACAAGCCAGTATTACAAGAAATGTTAAAGACACTTCTGTAAAAAGAGAGGAAGTAAAAAAGAAAATAGAAATAACAAAAATAAATAATAAAATGACAGTAACAATGTATCTATCAGTAATCACTTTAAATGTAAATGGATTAAATGCTGCAATCGAAAGACATAGGGTAACCGAATGGATAAGAAAACAAGACCCATGCATATGCTGCCTACAAGAGACCCACTTCAGATCAAATGACACTCACAATTGAAAGTAGAGGAATGGAAAAAGATAGTTCATGCAAATGGAAATGAAAAACAAGGAGGGGTAGCGATACTTATGTCAGATAAAATAGACTTTAAAACAAAGGCTATAATAAGAAACAAAAAAAGGATTACATAATGATGAAAGGATTGATAAATCAGGAGGGCATAACACTAGTAAACATATCTGCACCCAACATGGGAGCACCTACAAACATAAAGTAATTATTGACTGACATTAAAGGAGAGATCAATAGTAATACATTCATAGTAGGCGACTTTAACACCCCATTGACACCAATGGACAGATCTTTCAGGCAAAGAATCAACAAGGAAACAATGGGCCTAAAAGATACACTAGACCAGATGGATTTAATAGATATTTTCAGAGGATTTTATCCCAAAGCAGCAAAATATGAATTCTTCTCAAGTGCACACAGAACATTTTCTAGAATAGACCACATGGTAGGTCTCAATAAATATAAGAAAATTGAAATTATATCAACCATCTTTTCTGATTGCAATAGTATGAAACTAGAAATAAAAAAAACTGGAAAATATATAAACACATGGAAGCTAAATTACATGCTACTAAACAATGAATGGGTTATTAATGACATTAAAGAAGAAATCAAAAGATACCTAGAGACAAATGAAAATGAAAACACAACAACTCAAAATCTATGGGACACAGCAAAAGCAGTCCTAAGAGGGAAATTCATAGCAATACAGGCCTACTGCAAGAAATGAGAAAAAGCTCAAATAAACAATCTAACCTTACACTTAAAAGAACTAGAAAAAGAACAGCAAACAAAGCCAAAATTGAATAGAAGGAAGGAAATAATAAAGATTAGAGCAGAAATAAATGAAATAGTCTAGAAAAACAGTACAAAAGATTTATGAAATCAAGAGCTGGTTCTTTGAAAGGATAAACAAAATTGACAGATTCTTAGCCAGATTCATCAAGGAAAAAAGAGAGAGGACTCAAAAAAATTAGAAATGAAAGAGAATAAATAACCACAGATTCCACAGAAATACAATGGACTATAAGAAAATATTACAAGGAATTATATGCTTTTAGCCTTTCCCAATTGAGTATGCTGTTAGCTGTAGCTCTGTCATATATGGCCTTTATTATGCTGAGGTATGTTCCTTCTAATCCCACTTTGCTGAGAGGTTTTTCATAAATGGATGCTAAAAGCATCTTCCTTAAGATCAGGAACAAGACAAGGATGCCCACTTTCACCACTCTTCTGTGACATTGTATTGGAAGTCTCAGCCACAATAATAAGTCAAGAAAGAGAAATAAAAGGCATCTGAATTGGCAAGGAAGGAGTAAAACCCTCATTATTTGCTGATGACATGATGTTATATAGAGAGAACCCTAAAGATTCCACCAAAAAACTGTTAGAACTGATCAATGAATTTGGTAAAGTAGCAGGTTACAAAATAAATATTCAGAAGTCAGTGACATTTTTACATATCAATGATGAACTTTCAGAAAGAGAAATTAAGAAAACAATCCCATTTACAATTGTGTCGAAAACTATAAACTACCTGGGAATCAAATTAACCAAGAAGGTAAAGGACCAGTTTTCAGAAAACTATGTCATTGAAAAAAGAAATTGGAAAAGATACAAATAAATGGAAGCATATACCGTGTTCAAGGGTAGAAAGAATCAACATCATTAAAATGGCCATACTACCCGAAGCAATCTATAGATTCAATGCAATCCCTATCAAAACACCAATGACATTTTTCAGAGAGATAGAACAAATAATCTTAAAATTTATATGGAAACATAAAAGACTGAATAGCCTTGGCAATCTCGAGAAAGAAGAACAAAGTTGGAGGAATCACACCACCTGATATCAAACTGTACTACAAGGCTACAGTAATCAAAACAGCATGGTACTGGCATAAAAAAAAAAAAAGATACACTGATCAATGGAACAGAATAGAGAGCCCAGAAATAAATTCACACCTGTACTCTCACTTAATATATGACAAAGGAGGTAAGAATATACAATGAGGTAAAGACAGTCTCTTCAATAAATGGTATTGGGAAAATTAGACAGATACATGCCAAAAAAAAAAAAAAGAAAAGAAAAGAAAAGAAAAAGAAAGAAACTGGACCACCTTCTTACATCATATATAAGAATAGACTCCAAATAGATTAAAGACTTAAATGTAAGACCCCAAACCATGAAACTTCTAGAAGAAAACATAGGGAGTAAACTCTCTGATATTACTAATAGTAATATATATAGGATATATTTCTCTGAGCAAGGGAAACAAAAGAAAAACTAAACAAATGGAACTACATCAAAATAAAAGTTTTGTACAGAAAGAAAACCATCGACAAAACAAAAAGACAACCAACTGATTGGGAGAAGATATTCACTAATGATACATTTGATAAGGGGTTAATATTCAAAATATATAAAGAACTCATACAACTCAACAACAAAAAACAAACGATCCGATTAAAAAATAGGCAGAAGACCTGAACAGATACTTCTCCAAAGAGGAAATACAGATGGCTAACAGACATATGAAAAGATGCTCAAGGTCACTAACCATCAGAGAAAGGCAAATTAAAACCACAATAATATATCACCTCACATCTGTCAGAATGGCTATCACCAATAAATCAAAAAACAGGAGTTAATGAGGATGCGGAGAAAAGGGAACCCTCATACATTGTTGGTAGGATTGTAAATTGGTACAGCCACTATGGAAAATAACATGGAGGTTTCTCAAAAAATTAAAAATGGATATACCTTTTGACCTAGCAATTGCACTTCTGGGTTTTTATCCAAAGAAAACAAAAACAATAATTTATAAAGATCTATGCACACCAGTATTCATGGCAGCACAATTTACAATAGCTAAGATAGGGAAGCAACCTAAATGCCCATCAACAGACAATTGGATAAAGAAGTTATAGTTCATATAGACAATGAACTATTACTCAGCCATTTAAAAAAAAATGAAATCCTACCATTTGCAATGATATGGATGAACCTAGAGGTTATTATCCTGAGTGAAATAAGTCAGATGGAGAAACATAAATACCATATGATTTTACTTATATGTGGAATCTAAGGAACAAAAAGAAAAACTAATTAAAAACTTATTCACAAATGTAGTGGACAATTTGGTGATGGACAGAGGGAAGGGGGTTTGGGAGACTGGGAGAATGGGGTGAAGGGTTAAAGAAATACAAATTAGTAATTGACAGATGGTCAAGGGGATGGGGAGCACAGCATAGGGAATGCAGTCAGCATTAATATGTTGGCTAGGTGGAGGGCCAGGAGAGATAGGGAGCAATTGGGGGAATAATTTTATGAACTATGTAGATGTCTAACCAATGTACTATATACTTGAAACTAATTAAGTAAATAAAACAAATAAAAAACAAACAAAACAAAACAAAACAAAAAGATGAATGAATAAATGGTCTAGCCCAAGAACTGTAGAAAATCTCTTATGACTCTTCTATACTCTAGGGATAGTTCCCTTTTCTGAACTCCTGAATTTATTGCTCTCTGACCACAATCACTCACCATATGGTTTTTCTTTGTTTCATGTTTAAGGATAAATTGCCTCAATCACATCATGAGTTTTTAATTATTTGGCTAATGGGTTTCAGTAAGAGATTTAAATAGTTTCTTATCATATTCACGAGGGCAATGATGACAGAAGGGCAAGAAGAAGAGGTAGAAAGGGAGCTTATATTTATTGAGAACTGCTTAGATTAGGTAAGACAGAAACTAGTGAATGCAAGTGATAGGGAGGTGGATTTCAGCTCACTTCTTTGCCAAAAATAGAATTAGTTTCCCTGAAAGGGTCACTGAACACATTTCATGCACCAGGCACAGTCCTGGGCACTCGGAATGGAGCATGAACAAGACCTGGTCCCAGTTCTCATGTCATTGACAGTCTAGTGAAGACTGGAAGGAATTCATCTAAGAAAATATTCTATCAGGCCTGAAATCAGGAATTCTAGCCCTGGGCAGAAGCCAGATTCAGGAATAGAAAGAGGAAGTATGTGAACATTTGTTGAGGACTTACTTTATGTCAGATACTATTAGAAGCTCTGTACACAGCCTCTACATTCCCTTAAGGCCCACAGATCCTTGAGGGGAGGAACACTGTAGTGTCCTTGGGTCTTCTAGAGCAGGGTCCCCAACCTGCCGACCATGGACTGGTGCCGGACTATGGCCTGTTAGGAAACAGGCTGCACAGCAGGGGGCGAGCAGTGGGCCAGGAAGACAAGCTTTATCTGTCTTTGCAGCTGGTCCCCAGCTCAGCATCATTGTCTCAGCTCCACCTCAGATCATCAGGCATTAGATTCTCTGGGGAGCACAAGTTCTTGGTACCAAAAAGATTGGGGGCTGCTGCCTGGAGCCCCGAATGTTTCTGTGCACATAGGAGACTTTTGCTACTCAATCGATTACTGATATCATTCAAGTTCTTCAATGGTAATGAGAAGTTAGTAGCACTCTTATGCCCTTAACACAGATAGTAAAATAAAAATGAATAATAATCCACACGTGCGCGCGCGCGCGCGCGCGCACACACACACACACACACACACACAGCTAAATTATTTGCCAGAGGCCACTTTTTGCAGTTGTCGTCAAAGTTAGATTTAGATTCAGGACTTTCTGGCCTATAGTCCTAGACTTAGATTTCAAAGCCATATCTCTTCCTCCAAATAGATGGGGCAACTGTAATTATTATGCAGCTAGTCATTATAGGAATGCTGGGATGTCAGCGATAATTATGCCATCTGTAACAAAAAACTTGATGAAAGCTCTAGATACTATTTTAAGTATGTTCCAAGTTTTGTTTCCTCAGCTTTACATAAATGGACTTTTAAAGCAGCATTTTACTTTAGATCCAGCAGGGGGAGCAAGGTCCATGCTGCTCAAAGGCAAAAAACCTCCAAACCAAAAAAACCACTGTTTAAAAAATGCTTTCCAATTTCCAAAGTATTCTGGCTCCACCTTCCTTTGGTGCCCCTTAATAGCGCTCTCCTGAGTCCTCTAGAGCAGGCCTTCTTATTGATGGAGGCAAAGGGTGGGATAAACCTTGAAGACACTTTTCTGCCTTCCTACTCAATACTCAGTACTTAGTACTTTTCCACTCCTACCCCTCATTTAATTCTCCCATTCCTATCCAAACCCCACATCTGTGCTTATCCACCTGACTTGTGATATTCCAGAGGGGAAAATGCAGCAGTAGGGAGTCAGAACTTTCTCTGGTTTTAGCCTCTTGTTTATACTATCACAGTAAGTGATGAAAGTTTTGACTGTTACTTTCATTTTTGGCTTGTTGTACACCTGGCATCTCACTCTCTTCTGCTCAGCTGAGCCCTTGACTATACAGAAATAGCACACCCAGACACATGAGTGTGCATGTGCACACACACACACAAACACACACAATATCAACATAGGCAATGAGAAGAGAAGCTGAGAGGATGACCAATCGCGGGACTAAGGGAGTTCCCAGTACATGAGACTTCCACTGTTAAAACTGAGTTTGCTGAGTACTTTCTCGGTTTGAAAACTAAATCACAACCCAAGAATCTTTTCAGTCCTGGGGCAAACCAGAACAGTTAGTCAATCCATGTGCGATTAGACATTAGTAGTGAGCACATCAATCCCTGACCTCTGCATTCCAGTGAAGATATGAGAAGAAGGCTCAGGAAAACTATAAAGCAGAAAAGTGTGATTTAAAAAAAATTGTATAAACAGCTGGGGTTAAGGATCACATAGAAAAGTTATTGAAAAAGTGTTTTTGTGCCAGTACCATACTGTTTTGGTTATTACAGCTATATAATATAGCTTGAGATCAGGGAGTGTGATACCTCCAACTTTGTTTTTTCTAAAGATTGCTTTGGCTATTCAGGGTCTTTTGTGTCTCCATATAAATTTTAGGACTATTTGTTCTAGTTCTGAAAAGAATAACATTACTATTTTGATAGGAATTGTATTAAATCTATAAAGTGCTTTGGGTAGTATGGTTCATTTTAACACTATTAATCCTTTCAACCCATTAGCTCGGTATATTCATCCATTTATTTGTGTCCTCTTCAACTTTTTTTTTTTTTAAGAAACTGTTTATTTTCCATCAACCTTATTTCCATTTTGTTTAAGGGTTTGCAGAAGAACAACATAAGACCGCTTTGGTTGTTCCTACGCATTCAGTGGCCTGAGCAGTGGAGGCTGCAGACTAGTCTTCAGTGGGAGGCTGAGCTCTCCAGTCTTCAGTAGGAAACCGCTGAATAGGCACAGAAGGCAACTGAACATCTTCAGACCAGTCTGTGACTTCAGGTTGAGCAGCAGTTAACTCAGGAGCTAGAGCAGCCCATTCACCCTGAAACTCCTCCTCGGTCTCAGCCTTTTCAGCAGTGGCCTGCTCTTTCTTTTCAATCTCTTCAGGATCTCTGCAGACATGGAGATCAGACATGACCTCCCATGGGTGTTCACGGGAGAAGGTGCCACATACGCGCAGGACTTCCTGGGCCAGCATCACCACATCGGACCCACTGAGTGAGCTCTCTTGTTGTTGTAAGGGATAGCAGAGAAGAGAGTGTTACACAAGGTGATGGTTGGCAGGTTAACATAAGATGCCTCTGTGAGAGGCTGGTGGTCAGGGCTGGGATTGGGAACTACCAGGAGTCTTGGTTCCCAGAAGGCTGCCTGAATCTGGTTAGTGAAGATTCCAGGAGTGAAGCAACCAGCAACAGGAGAGGTTCCAGTGGCAGCAGCAAACTTCAGCACAGCTCATTGGCCAATATTCCCAGAAAATATGACACTGACATCAGCTGGGTTTCCAATGGCAACAATGGCATGAGCTTCCAGCAGAAACTTCTTCCAGATTCTCTTCAAAGTTATGATGTAGATGCTGTCACTTTTCCTTTTACAGATGTACTGTTCCATTTGGAAGTCAAGGTTGGTCCCACCTAAGTGGGTTCCTGCTGCAAGGAATTGGAGGACATTCTCCTCCTTTATTTGCAGGACATCAAAAGTTTCCCTTTAGGTTACTTAGCATGATACCCTTGGGAACCAAGAACAATACCATATGGGCCCCATTCTGAGTACCACGGGACAGTCTTCTTTAATTTCTTCAATGTCTTATAGTTTTTAGAGTACAGGTCTTTCACCTCCTTGGTTAAGTTTATTCTTAGGTATTTTATTCTTTTTTGATGCAATTGTAAATGGGATTATTTTCTTCATTTCTCCTTCCAATTGTTCCTTATTAGTGAATAGGAATGTGACAGATTCCTGTATACTAATTTTGTATCTTGCTACTTTACTCAATTCTTTTATTAATTCTATTAAATTTTTGGTGGATTCTTTAGGGGTTTCTATATATAGTATCATGTCATGTGCAAATAGTGATGGTGTTACTTCTTCCTTTCCTATTTGGATGCCTTTTATTTCATTTTCTTGTCTGATTGCTGTGGCTAGGACTTCCAATGGTTTGTTGAATAATGGTGAGAATGGGCATCCTTGTCTTGTTCCTGATCTTAGAGGAAAAGCGTTCAGCTTTTCACTATTGAGTATAATGTTAACTGTGAGCTTGTCATATATAGCCTTTATCAGGTTGAATTAAGTTCCTTCTATGCCCACTTTGTTGAGATTTTTCTTTAAATCATAAATTATGTTGAATATTATTAAATGCTTTTTCTGCACCTATTGAGATAATCATGTGGTTTTTATCCTTGGTTTTGTTGATGTAATAAATCACATTACTTTTTCTTGTGGATGTTGAACCACTCTTGCATCCCTGGTATAAATCCCACTTGATCATGGTGTATAATCTTTTAATGTGCTATTGAATTTGGTTTGCTAGTATTTTTGTTGAGAATTGTCTTCAAAAGTGACTTTGGAGCAGCAGCAGTGGTTTTGCATCTGAAAGTCATTGAACTCTGCAGTATGAAATCAGTGAACAGATTCCAAAGGAATTGCTGTTTTCACAGTTTGTGTCATCATGATTTCCATTTCCCTGCTTGGATTCCTTATGCATCTTTGGTGAGAGAATGTGTTAGAGGTGATCACAGGTGTTCTGGGGTTGACAGCTTCCAGCACTCTGAGTCCCGCAGCTCCCCAGGGAATCTCCTGTTTCTTGACTACTCCAATCTGCATATAGTTCTGACTCAAGCAAGTTTGCTAAGAAGAAGGATTCTTACAACACAGCACTTTTTCTCTCTTCATTTTCTTTCTTCATATTCAAATCTCAAGTGATTACCCTTTGATTGCTTCCTCCCTCACCCCGCCTCCCCTCCCCCGAAAAATGCAGTTTTTATTCTCCCACTTAAAAAATTCTTACTTTCATCCTGATGCACTCCTATTTGATGAATTTAAGACCTTCTATTTTGGGTCCCAAGGAGTTTTAGCCCTCTTTTGTTTTTTTTTCTTTTGTGTTGGGAAAAAAACACCAGATAATATTTCAGATGATTTTAAAGAAAGCAAAAAAAGAATGAATGAGCGAAAATGAACGACCCCAGATTTTAGCCTCCACCCCTATACAGCTGTTATACTCTTAAACATCTCTCTCTCTCTCTCTTTCTCTCTCTCTCTCTCTCTCTCCCCCCCCTCCCCGCTTCAGCATTTATCCATATGCATAATATTATTTCTATAGTTGAAATAATGGTATATATATGAGATATATTCATTTTCACAGTTTGCTCTTTTTATGTAAATTTATATCATAAGTCTTTCCCTTATGTTAAAGTATAATTTTCAGAGACTTAAATGCATAGCTTTTGTGGAAATCTGTTGTGGAAGGCAACCCTTAAGATGGCCCCAGTAATTCACCTTCTACTATTCACACCCTTGTGTAATCCCTTCCCCTTGAGATAGCCCTATGAAGAGGCCCACTTGAGTGAGTTTACAGACAGATCCTTTGGGGCCTGTCAACAGCCACGTGAATGAGCTTGGAAGTAGAGTCTTCCTGAGGCAAGTCTTAGGAAGACTTTAGCCTCATGAGAGACCCTGACCTAGAATCACCCAGCCAAGCTACTCACAGATTCTTGGCTCACAGAAATTGTGACATAGTATATGCCTGCTGTTTTAGCCACTAAGTTTTGGGATGGTTTGTTACATAGCAATAGATAACTAATACAGGTACTCATAATTTTATTCAATTAGTTAATAAGAGAATCAGTATGATATTAGGACCAATTCAAATAAGAATTTGAAGAATAGTTAAATAGAGAAAGAGAGACAGGCAATTAGAAATGCTGACATAAATTTGCTAAGAGATCCAAATCTGATTAACGTCTTATAGGACAAAAAATACAATGTTTTGGGTCATATTTTTACAGAGCATAATTAATTATATTTATGTAAGACAAAATACATGTGTATTTCTGTGGGCAAGAATCCTTTGCATTACCATCAGTTTTCTACAGTTTACTTTCCCAAAGAATTGTAAAATAGCCTAATTAAAAGAAAGACGATCCAAGATGCACATCCTTATTATAGAATCAAATTACTTCCGGTTTGTTTGCTAGACAATGCCTAGCATTCCACTGAAAGAACATCAGTAATCTCTTCATCCTATTTTCATATTTTGGCCACTTTTTCTAGACATTTTTTTATGCAGAAGCTTTACAATTATTATGCTTAATGGCTGTATACTATTCCAGTAATTTGAAGCACCCTCATTTTTAAATATTTTTCTATTATTGAAATTTAGGTTGTTTCCAGTTTTTTCTATTTATTTTTAGATGGTATTTTCGTATTATTTTATGTAGCTATTTCAGTGTTGTATATAATGATTATATGAATTTTTCCTTAAAATAAATTCCCAGAGGTGGGTTCAAAGTGTAAGCACAGTGTGCTCCTCATTGCCCTCTATTAACCGGTTACCATCACCTCTCTGGTCTGGTTTCCCTGTTTCCTTATATGTAATAGCCCACCCAGCAGATCGCTCTCCTCACCTCTCTGCTGCTAATAGTCCTGTGACCTCTGCCTGGAATATTCTTCCTCCTCTTACTTAGGCCAGGATTTTGTAGAGGATTCACAAGCCTCTTGAAATGAAATGTAAAGTTTTGTGTATGTATATGTATGCTTTCTCTGAGGGAGGAAATCCAGGGATTTAATCAACTTCCCAAAGGGGATATGGGATGCTGAAACTCCAAATCCAAAAGAGTTTGTCTTACTCCTTTAAGCCGTGCCAATCTTTCCCCTCTGGGAAATATTTATATTTATATTTCCGACCTAGCTTTATGCCAATACTTTTAATTGTTAACTAAATGGCTTCAAGGGGATTATTTTGTTTCTCCAACTTTTAGGACAGATACTTTTAAATGGTGGGCAGACAGAATAAAAGGAAAACAAATGAACAAATTAGAGATAATGTAGAGGAAGCATTTAAGACTATGCCTAGTATGTTTGGAACACAACAAAAATTGTAGCTATTATTGGCTATAACTCAAATGCTTATCACGTGAGAGACAATGTAGCATGGACTCTAGAGCCAACTAAGATTTGAATGCTGGCTCTGGTTCTTATTAGCTATGTGACCATGGGTGAGTTTCTTAGATTGTTTGCGTCTCATTTTCAAATTCTCTAAAATGGGAATAATAACAATATCTAATACATGCAACTGTTGTGTCAATTAAATGAAATAATATATGTAAAGTATTCTGAATGGTATTTGACATGTGGTAAATGCTTGAAAAATGACTGCTATTATTCCAGACTAAAACACTTCCACATAAACCTATAAGGTCATTTTCCCATCTTTTAATTGAAAAATTTCAAACATATGTTAAATTAGAGAGTAGTATTATCCCTGGCTACCCATTACACGGCTTCAATGATTATCAACACATGGACAGTTTTGTTTAAACTGTATACCCACCATCTTCTCCCCGATACTTGAATTATTTTGAAGCAAATCTCAATCATCGTATCATTTCATTTAGTATGTATCTCTAAAATATAAGAACTCTTTTAAGAGTTTATTAACATCTTTTAAGAGGTAGGTAACTGAGGCTCAGTGAAGTTAAGTAACATTCCTAATGTTACCTAGCTTGTGAGTGTATTAACCAAAATTCAAATATGAGATTGACTTTCTTTCCATTGCCATTTACCGGCTGAAAGGAACATTCATGATCTGAAGGTTAGGCATCAAAATTCTAAATTTTAATAATAAATCTTAGCATTTAAAAACTTATAGAGAAACCAGAATAGAATAAAAGTACAGACATTCAACTTTGAGCAGTAATAGGCCACAAATTAAGTTCCCTTGGATTTATTTTTCCTCTGGTCGAAAGGATTGATCTTGATCCTTGAAGCCATCAAGCATGAAGTGTGAAAGCAAAGCATCACTTGTTCTGATATTGTGCATGGTGAATAACAGCAAATGTTTTTTTCTCCAGCTTCCAGCAGTAAAACAAATGCCTCAGCACCTGCTTGCAGTTTGTCACGTAGTCTTTGATCTCAGCTAGATATCTGACATTGGCAAGCCACTTTATCATTATTGGCCTCATTTTCTTCTCTGTAAAATGAGGGATTAGACTAGTTGGTATCCAGTCCCAGCGTTCCATTGAGTCAGTGGAAGCCTATATTTGATCCTGAGAACATCGGACAGTATTGCCATTTTCCATACCACTGAATGTCTTAGGAAGTGGGAACCTACAAGAGAGGTGAAGCGACTCAACTTCAGTGTCATAAAGGCAGAACTAGGATTAAACTCCCAGGAGGCCCGACTTCTAGCTGGGGATACTTTCTCCAATATCATGCAACTTAAAATTCTTTCTAGACGTGATCATTTCTGCTATCAAAATGAAAACACACCAGAATAAACCATAGAAGATGTTGGTCTAACATAATATCCTCTATGGAAATGATTATTTTTCTGGGCAGCTTAATACAAGTCATAACTGGCTAATTATGGTCACAGGTGTAGTTATAAATTATGCTAGAGAACCACATGAAAGTAAGTCAGGTTCTCATAGATAGCCCCAGTGGTTAGTTTCAAGATTACACGTACTTATCCTCTCCATCTGTGAGCAACCTGAGGGCTGAGGCCATGCCTGGCTGACCTGTGTGATTAGCAAGGCAAGCATTCTGCAGCTAGGAGGTCCTGGCACTAGTGCAGGGCTGTGGGGTGGGGCTGGGGCAAAGGAGCAGATCTGCAGAGTTAGAAAGGGGAACTGAAAGGGAGGGTGCTCTCAGGAGAGCAACGCAGGCTGTGGAAAGAGATCTTACAATGGAACCAGGGCAGAAGTCTGTCCTCTGCACAGGCACATGCACAGGGCTGTTAGGTGTCTTCAGGAAAACTTCCACACACCTAGGGGATGTGGAAGTGGGGATGGTGAGAAAAATAAACCCCATCCTTTTTTGTAGATACACTCTGTCTCTCCTCACTCTTCTTCCTTAGAGAAATTGTAACATCATTATATACTTAGCATTAGTGAATCTTAACATATTACTTAAAAATGGATAAACTAGATAGTGAAATTGTTCACAAATCTTTATGAAATGTTTATATAGCACTTAATAGGTGCCCGGCACTGTTATATAAGTACTTTCCAAATAAATGTTGTCATTTAATCCTCATAACAACTCTATGAGGAATGTGCTATTGTTATCTCTATTTTACAAATGAGGAAACTGAGGCATGGAAAGGATAAATAACTTGTCTGAGGTCATACAGCTAGTAAGTGGCAGAGCCTGGGTAGTCTTCTGCCAAGTCCATACTTTGCGTTCTTCTTAAGAAAAGACCACAGAGCAAGTAGTAAGAGTGGACATTTGTCCTTTTAGCTGCTTGGCTCCTGGACATACTTCTTACGTCAGGGGAATCTTGGTGAGACTTGAGAGAGGCAGAGTCACTTCTCATTCTAAAAACAAAGTGGCCGGTACTCATTTACCAGCATATGCTCAGGCTCAGCCATTCAGACGCACTACTGAGTTTGAATTTAGAGCTAATGATAATCGAAAGAAAAGCCATAGAAAATCTTCTCTGGAGGGAGTGGTAGCTGCAGTGGGCATGGCGCTATAATCGTTTTAGGCACCACAGAGAAAGAAGAGTGTTAGTACGGGGCTTTGGAGGCTGAGTACCCGGCTTTGAATCCTGGTACTAACCCTTGATAAGAGGCCTAACCTCTTTGTACTTCAAATTTCTCATGTGTAAAATGAAAATAATAATAGTACCATCTATCAGATCGTTGTAAGAATTATACAGGACAACACAGGTAAAACATAACACATGGAACAGAGAGATCTCTCAATAAAGGTCTGCAACTGTCATTTCCCATAGCATCCTATTTTACGGATGAGGAAATTGATGCCCAGAGAGGGAAACCTGTACGAGAACACACTGCTATAAAGTGAGGGAGGTTAAGTAGACATAGTTCAGTTCACTACAACAACTGTTTATTGAATGCTTATTATTTCGGGAATTAAGAATGTCTTGATTTCAGCAAGCCAGCTAACAAAGTCTTTCATGGTCTAGTTGGGCCAATAAGGCTTCATACTGATTGAACTGGCTTGATCTCTGTGTGTCACACGATGAGAAACAAACCTATCAATCAAGATGTAATTACAATTGAAAAGAATTCAGAAAAAAAAATCTTTAAAATTTCCTCTCCCTATCTCTGCCACTGCAGTAGTACCCTACGGCAGCTGCTCGCTGACTTTTCCCCTCATCTTCAACTTTAAACATAAAACAACTCAAACCTAGTTTGTGTAGCTGGAGACTCTGCTGCTCTTAGCCTTTCTTTCAGTCTATCTTCAATATGCTCTCCAGAAATAAAATTTCAGTCTCTTAGGTGTAGATTCCTCCTCCTCCATCTGTCTCTCTATTCCTTGCCTTGATTCTGTAATGCAGAAGCTTGGAAATCAAGCTGAGAAAACCGAACTCTTTTTAGGAGGCAAGAGAAAAGGACAGTTTTGAACTAATACATTGATAATTTTTGTAGTTATCACTCAAGCAGGATACACACAGCACTAAGGGAAAGAGAATTTCACAGAAATCTCAGGGCAGCCATCCTTCAGAATGCAAGGCTAGCCTGGGGCTCAGGTTATTTTGTTTCTTTTGTTACTTATTACCCCATTATTTGGGATTTTTTTTTGTCTCTCTTACATTTCTCTTGGTATTTCTTCTCATATTTCCCTCTGCAGCCAACCAGCAAATCTTTCAGTATTTTCTCAAATTTCAGATTTCAGAAGCAGAGAGAAAAATTGACTTAAATAATTTTCATTATGCCACTGGTCAGAGCTTCGGCCACTGAGCAATCTCCATGACAAGCTATAGTGTTTGGGCCTACTGGTAGCTGTGGTGTTTTTACCAGATCAGGTCTAGGGAATGCTTTTGCGCTTGTTTCCTAGCTGCAGAACCTCCAATCCTGGTTTCCCAGCTCTCTTATGGATTATGCGAACCACCAATATTCTTATAATAAAGATCTTCTCTGCTTAGCTGAGTTGATTTCCGTTGCTTGCAAGAACCTGATTAATTCAGAGTATGTAGAAGGGTCAAAAGGTCTTTCTTCTGGCCTTGACTGTGTGTGACCTCCCCAAATCTCTCCTAAGTTCATGAATCTAAGTAACTTGCCCAAGTTCATAATAGCCATTACAACTCTTCCAATACCCTCTAATAGACCTCCTGATTCTTAGCCCAGTTGATCCTCTTATGGAAATTCTTGGGGGCCTCTACTCTTGCCTTATACTTAGGAGTCCACTCATAGTTTCCTTAATTTGTAGTATGTGCTTCCTTATAGTTCTTGGTTTCTTGAATTTGTTGGATCTCAAATTCCATTTAATGAGTCTTAAGTCCAACCAGTTAGATGTGAGGGGGTGAGAGCCATCACACAAATGGAATGATTGGCTTTAGATGGGAGCTTGAATAAAGCAGCCACTGTTAATGGGGACGATAAAACACATAGGTACATAGAGACAAAGTCGGTTGTAGATTTTCTTGGTGAAAGGATACAGAAATTCTCTTTGGTTCCTTCAGTTTCCTCAGTGCAATAAAAAGCAATGTCATCTGCTGAGAGTAGGCGTGGCAAAGGGTATCACAGATTTGAGAAGGAGGAGGAGTTAAATGATATGTTAGGGGAGTGTGGCAGTGAATTGTCTAGGGAAATTATTAGGGTTGCTGGGTACCACTGAACACTCACTTGAAGATTGTGGTCAGAAATTCAAAATCGAATAAATCAATTAGCATGATTGATTATAGAGTTTCCTCCAGACACATTCATGAAAGATAATTATAATTCAAGGAACTGAGAAGCTGAGAAACTAAGGCATTAGATGCATCATCTCTCCCACTCTCTTCCCTGCATGCTCCCACTCCATGTCATCACAAATGTACTTTTCTCCTTTCTTTTTTTCATTTAATAATATATATTGTAGATTATGACATATCAGACTGTCTTATACTTTTTATTGGCTGAAGACTGTATAAGTATGCTCATCCCTGGAGGAAATGGAGGCCGAGTGGTGAACAAAATTCATAGGTAATGTCCTAACTCACTTTTCTCTCATACACACATGAAATGTTCAGTATAGGATCTAATACAGTAAGTGCTCATATCTTTTTAAAATCTTTGACACACATATTTACCTAACCTTTCTGGGGATCATGTAATGCCTCTGAAGTCAAAGAAAGAATCTGTTCTGACAGAAATCGACAGCTTGATGTTCCTTAAGATTAAAAGTTTTCTCATTCCTTGCCAGGGACTCTGAGGACCACACAACCTTGCAAATGGGAATTTTCCCAGGCTCACAAACAGGAGCTTTGTCCTTCTCTCCAAAGATAAAGGAGTAGTCTGGGAACTTAGGCCTATATGCCAGCTGCTACCTTTCTTGATCATAGAATCTCATAGTAATAAAACAATCTATGGATTCTCTTACTAATACAGAGAAAAGGCAAAGTCAAACACTATTGAACTTTCATAATTTTAAGGAATTAAGTTTTCCATGCTGACACAGTCATGCTGTCCTCCACATTACATGACTCCAGGGACAGCTCCCAAGTCTGAGTGCCAGGAATTACATAGGTCCATGTCTTCTGGCTGAGTGACCACTCAGAATCTTCAGAGGTCTGAGTTATTGGATTTCTAGAAAGCTGTGGCAGCAGTGGTCCACTGAGGCTGATACTATCCTAAAATGTGGCACCATGGCATATTGAATATTTTAAGCTGAAGGAATTTTGAGAAAATAGCAGAATAAGGTCACTTTTACCTTCCTTTTGCCCTTCTACCCTGAAATAAGTCATAAAACCCTAATGTGAGAGGTGCCCTTCCTATACCCAGAGGAAAGGAACATCCTTATCCTGAAGATAAAGGGATGCTGAGAAGAGTCCTAATGAACAGGCTTTACTAAGTTTTTCCCAGTTTACTATACTTACCTCATACTCCTTACTTAACCTATCATATTCCTTCACAACTATCCTCTCTCCATCAAACCTAGCATAAACTACTCAGGTCTAACTGTTTCTTTGGGTCTTCCTTTTCTTATGAAAGCCTTTGTGTCATGTAAAACTTATATTAAATAAATTAGTATGCTTTTTCCCTATTAATTTATCTTTGTCAGTTTAATTTTCAGGTCAAGTCAGAGGCCCTAGAAATTTTTTTTCTTCCCTACAAAGGCTGTGTCCTCCCCACTGGCTAATGTACACCATGCTGTGGCTCCCACCAGGGCTCTCTAGGGCATCTTTCAGGCCTCAATACCTGTGGAAGCCCATGTTTGTCTCAGTCTGACTCTTTCCTGCCAGATGAGTATGATGAACACTAGAAATAGTGCAAATATGCAAGGGAGGTAAGGCATGTGCCAGGCACTGCAGATGAATAAGTCTGCTTGACCCAAGATGATGATTAGAGATCAGAGTATCCTTTTTGCATCAGAGCACCCATCTTGCATTGCAGGTTCCTTTAGTTCAAAATAATCAGTAGCCCAAAGCAGTATATTTTGAGGAGGCTTGCTCTGAATTCTCTGAAGATTCGTTTAATAATTTCGGTTTTAGAAAATAGCTATCTCTTTTCTGATTTATCAGTGTTAAGTATAATACAAATATATGTTTTGTTTTACTTTAATTTATTTTTTCCTAAACATGTGGAGGTTTATTGACCAAATAAGCTAGCATTACTTCTATGTAATGTTAATAAAGAAAAAAAACAGGCCCTCGTGATTCAGGAGCTGGCCTGGTATTATCAATTGCTGGGCCTTGGAGTTGCTATCAGCTGGCCTGGCACTCACAGCTAGGTCTTGATGTTCTACTTCACATGAACTATTTCATAGAACATTAACACCAGACAAGGTCACTCTGTGATCAAGGTTCATTAAGACAAAAATAAGTCTGCTCCAATAATCATGCCTGAACACAGAGAAAACAAGAACATTGCCTAAGCTGTAAAATACCGAAGATCTCCCTATACCAGCTAGTATAAGTGATGGATGCTGTTTTACCAATTATAGCTCTAGGCTTGCTTTAGTTTGCTCTCCCTCTGAATAAGATTTATTGAGATATTTATAGGATTCTCCCCACTTCCTGTATCTTCTCCAAAATCACCCAACCAACTCTCAAGTCCTATAAGTAAGTCCTTTCTAATACCCTTTTCTTGAGCCACCCCACTGTTTCCCATAGTGTGTATTCTCTCCTATTGCAATGAGTTATAAACCAAACTTGTCCAACTGCAGGAGTGTTCCTGGTAGTTTTGGTTGGAAAACATTAAACGTGCTAAAGATTATGAAATAAAAGTTTATTTCAACTTTTTTTGAAACACTATAAATTGAAACACTATACTGATAAACTTATTTCATAGTTATTATACTTTGTAGTAACCTGAAGTTAATTTCCAAGTTCTTTAACATAAAACATTAGACTGATATTAAGTTAATTAATGGGTAATCACTGAAAACCTAGATAACTTCTAAGTAATGTAGAATACTGAATCATTAATTATTATTAAGCATAGTTTTAAATATATGTAATTTTGCCTTTTATTTTTATATGCTAGAAAGACTATAAGTTTGGATCATGCTAATAAATATGTTCATTTTTGCCACTTTAAGTAGTTGAAAAAAATATGTATGGCTGTAGAAAGTTGTATAATATGTGTTTGTGAGCTTTGCTACTCTACTAGTATTTTAATGCTCCTGTACTCACTGGTACAATTCTCACTGGTCCATCCCCAAGTTTTCTCTGTATAATAGAAGTTAATTACTTTGGTTAAAAGTTCTATTCTAGGAGCAACAGTAACAGAGAAATACAAATATGTTGTCTTTTTCTTTCTTTTCTTTTTTTTTTTTTTAAGATAAAAGAATAATGTTAGTCCTAAAGTAAAAATTCTCATGGTTTTGGTCTCCAGATTCCTTAACACTTATATTTTTACATTGGAAATTAAAACAAGGAAATTTTAAAAACTTTTTTATTGATTTACTTAAAGTTAGCAATGATGAATCCATTGTGTGTTAACTTAAGTAACACCATGGTATTATTATAAAATAGCATTGACTTCATGTGCCTGAGAACCATTGCCCTAAACATTAGTAAAATGTTAGTTTGTTCCAGAATATTAAAGAGCATAATACAGGATAAAACTTAAAAAGTTAATTTTATTTGCTCTGTATCTTCTTAGTCCATTTGGGCTGCTATGACAAAATGCCACAGACTGAGCAGCTTATAAATAACAGAAATTTATTGCTCACAGTTAGAGAGGCTGGAAGGTCCAAGATCAAGGTGCCAGCATAAGGGCCCTCTTTCTGATTTACAGAGGGCACCTTCTCACTGTGTGCTAATGTGATGAAAAGGGCTAGTGATTTCTCTGGAGCCTCTTTTATAAGGATACTAATCCCAATAATGAGTACTCCACCCTTATGACTTAAACACCTCCCAAAGATTCCACCTCTTAATACTATCATCTTTGGGGATTAGGATTTTAAAATATGAATTTTTGGGAGACACAAATAATTTAGACCATAGCACTTTGGTTTGTACTACCTGAGTTTGAAAAGAAGCTATAAAATGGGTAACTTTTTAATAAAGTTCACTCTGTGTTGATGAGCTTGCGTTTATGACATTATTCCTTGATGTGGCAATTTAAGTATATCAGGCAATAAGCACAAAAATAAATAAATGGTACTACATCAAACTAATAAGCTTCTGCACAGCAAAAGAAACCATCCACAAAGTAAAAAGGCAACTTACAGAATGGGAGAAAATATTTGCAAATCATATATCTGATAAGGGGTTAATATCGAAAATATATAAGGAATTCATTCAACTCAACAGCAAAAAACTAAATAACTCAATTAAAAAATGAATGAAGGCTTGAATAGATATTTCTCCAGAGAAAACATACAAATGGCTGACAGTTATATGAAAAGATGCTCAGACACCATTAGTTATCAGAGAAATACAAATTAAAACCACAATGAGATGGCATCTCACACCTGTTAGAATGGCTATTATTTAAAAAACAAAAGATCAGTGTTGGCAAGGATGTTGGTGGAAATGTAAACTGGTACAGCTATTATGATCAATAGTATGGAGGTTCCTCAAACAAATGAAAATAGAGCTATCATGTGATCCAGAAATTCTACTTCTGAGTATTTATCCAAATAAATTGAAATCAGAATTTTGAAGAGAGAACTGCACTGCCATGTTCACTGAAACATTATTTAAAATAGCC
This sequence comes from Rousettus aegyptiacus, assembly GCF_014176215.1. Lineage (NCBI taxonomy): Eukaryota > Metazoa > Chordata > Mammalia > Chiroptera > Pteropodidae > Rousettus > Rousettus aegyptiacus. The sequence continues at coordinate 88,585,427 of NW_023416308.1, forward strand.
AAGACATGGAAACAACCTAAATATCTATCAATCGATGAATAAATAAAGAAATAAAGAAGATGTAGTATATACATACAATGAAATATAACTCAGCCTTAAAAAAAAAAAAAAGAAATCCTGCATTTGCACAACATGGATGGACCTGGAGGACATTACCCTAAGTGAAATAAGCCAGACAAATACCGAATGATCTTATATGGACTCTAAAATAGTTGACTCATAGAAGGAGAGAGTAGAATGATGGCTACCAGAGGCTGGGGAAAAGGGAAATGGGGTGTTGTTGGTCAAAGAGTACAAAGTTTCAGTTATGCAAGATAAATAAAAACTGATGATCTACTTATTATACAGCACAGTGCCCATAGTTAACAATATTGTATTATATATTTAAAATTTGATGAGGGTAGATCTTATGTTAAGTGTTTTCACCACACACAACAACAATAAGAAATATGAAATAACAATAATAATAATAAAATAATAAAAATAATAATGACAATAAAAAAAGGGTGGGAGGAAACTTTGGGAGATGATGGATAGGTCTGTTGCCTTGATGGTGGTTTCATGAGTGTATATTTATCTTCAAACTCATCAAGTTGTATACATTAAATATGTAGTCTTTTACATGTCAATCATACTTCAATAAAGATAAAAATTAAAAAAGAATTTTACTTGTAGGTCTTTTGATCTTTAGCCTAAGTATATACCTGCCAAAACAGTGTATTTGAAAGTTATTTGGGTTCGTTCTTTTATCCTTGAATTATGAGCATACTCCATGTTTTGAAATTGCTCGTGATCTCAATCAAAGACTAATTCTATAGCCAAGGAAAGTGCCAAACTAATCCATAGCCCAAACTGGAACCCATATCTAAGATCAGATCTGTGACCAGTCCAAGCATATTAGTTCAGAAACTAGTTTACTGTCCAATCAGAATCCCAGTCAGTGCCATCTCAATACAATGTAGTACCTGAAGTTGTGTCAACATAGATAGACAACCGTGTTGTCCTCAGTTAAGAGATCAACCCAACTCAAAACATAGTTATGTGCCTGCCAGTCCAGATTGACATAGAAACCAAACCACTTCTGACTAACCCAGATTAGAATCAAAGTTCTAATAGGATGGCCCCGAGCCCAGAAAATGTTAGCTCATTCCCAGACCCATGCATTCATTAGTTCATTAAACAAGTCTTTATTGTACACCTACTTTGTTCTAGGCACTGTGCTAGGTGTTAATGCTTATCTGGACATGGGAAGAATCCCGAGAGGCTTGCCTCGCCCTAATGGCCTAAATGCAGTGTCCGGCTCCTCCTCCTGTTGTAGTCAACACTTCTAGTGTCATAAGATAAATTCTCAAAGATTTTTCTCATGACATCATATTCTGTTTCATCCCCTTATGACAGGTTTTATTACACAGAAGCATGTCTTATCATCACCCCACCCCATAACCTTTTGACCTAGCAGATTTTCACACTTGTTTATGACCATTTATGCAACAAATATTTAGTAAATGTCTTTTGATACCAGGTCCTGGATATACAAAAATACCGTATTTAAGTAACTCACATTCTTTAATTGCATCTAAGGAAGTTAATAAATTAAAACAGAACTGCAGTTCTGTAATAAAGGTGTAAGTTCTTTAATAAAGGCATCTTCAAAATTCTATTAGAGCCTAACGGAGCAGTTCTTTCTTAATGCTAGGAGGATGTGGTTAGGGGAAGTGATTTCTCCATTGTTCTTTAAAGAATGACTAGGAATTTAGTGAGAGAGAAAGATAGTCTAAGAAGAGAAGCTGTCTGACCTAGGGCATGAAGACAGTAAGGAAAATAAGGTGCTCCAAAGACATATAGTAGATGATGTTATGGAATATCTTATCCTTTGGAGACATGATGGTTTATACCACTTGGGTATAATGAGATTTGTTTTAAACCTGACTCAGGGATGTTTGACACTGGGGATATTTGACAACAAATATATAACAAGAATTATGCCAAAATTAGTGAATTTTTGGAATGTATATTATAAATTAATTCCTTGATTAATGCACAGACTGCAATTGAATGCATAGAATGCAATTCAATGCAATAAAATACATTGATTACACAATGGAGGCAAAAAGGTCTGAGATCAGAGTGGCAGGATCAGAAAGAATGTTCTTGAGATAGCAGAATATAAAATGGCAGGATATAAAATCCTACTGCTTCTCTCCTTATCACAAGAGTTTTCCAAGGTCTGCATACCTTCTTATGTCATAGATTACCTTCCATCCTACAACATATTTCCTCAACATTGACTCACCTCTTTGTTATACGGAATTCCACAAACCAGTATCACAAACTCAAATGCCTACAAATGCTACATGACAATATGAATGAGGCTGGCTAAATGAAGACTGGTAAACTAAGAGTATATGCCTTATCCAAAGAGGGAAGCTGTTACTTTGCTCGAGAAAGTAACTGCCATGTACGAATATAGGTCAAGGGTTGTCAAAACTCCGACATTTTCAAGAGAAGCTAGAAATTCTGTTTCTTTTTTATGGAAACTCCTATGTGATAACTAATTGGGAAAAAAAATCCAACCCAAACTAAGACTAGCCAGCAAAACATGTCTATGGGTTGATTCTTTGGGCACCAGTTTGTGACCTTTGTCCTAAAACTTTCCTAGTTTTCTGTGAGATTTAAGAGTTTGTCCACCCATTGAAGCATCAAGTTTTACCCCTTTCCTTGTGATATCATGAACTATATCAACAATCTTCTCCTTCTATCGAAGGTTGCTTGGCCACACCCTTTATGACAACATGAATTGCCCTACTACCTTGGAATGAGTATTCCTCCATACCACTGTATTTTTTTGCCTATTTCTTTGTATCATCCCCTTGTGACATCACATGTTAACATCATCCCAGGGCTGCAACCTGGAGTGGAGAATGGGAAGATACAATCTGTATGACATCACAAAAGGATGAGGTTGTTTGGGAAAGTTCATGATGTCAGAAGACTATGTCTTCATTAACAGAGATTTTGAAAAGAATCATAAAAGTTAGAGAAGGACATATAACTACTATATTTATACCTCTTTAAAGTGAATAAAAGATATAAACTCAGTTTTCCAAGTATTTCGATCAAATTCATCACAGTAGTTTTATAGGAGATCTCTAAAGAGACTCTCTTCTCTGGATGAACTGCCTATTCTTCAGGGGGAGTAAGAAGCTATCTTCTTTTAACTTCATGGAATAAAAATACAGAGATTAGGAATAAGATTTATATAACTACAGTCATGGCACATTTTAAAGGTTTTTTGCTGGAAGGAAACAAAAATTATTAATGTAGCACCCAATATTTATTTGATAATGTCCTTTACTGCAAAATGACTGAACTTTAATCTCACTAAATTCTTATAATCCATGAAATATATACTTCAGGTTTCTTCCTACTAGTTTGTTTCTATTTTATTCTTTTTAAAATGAAAATTGCTAAGTAGGAGTAGATTATTGTTCTTAGAACATTATAAACAGGATAGCTTAATTTTTAAGCTAAAGGACTCTTAAAATTATGGTCATTGTAACATGGATCTATATATTATGATTTACTTTTATTAATATTTATTTTCTTAATGTTACATCACTATAATAACAGCAGGAAAAGGATACAATTTTTATTATCTTTCTAAAGGAAAAAAAGAAAAATAAAAAAGAAAATCAAATCCCTCTGCCAAAATCCCTCTGCCATACTGGGGGAAAAAAATCCTCACAACAGGAGAACCTAAAATGATTAGATAATTCTCCTTTCATTCTCATTCATTCATTCTTTCTTTCATTCAGCAAATACGTATTGATACGTATTTGGTAATAAACAAACTAAACATGTTTTATACTCTCATAGATCTTGTGGTTTAGTGAGAGAGACAGACAAAAAAACAGTTAATGAAATTGAAAAATAAAAATTTAAAAAGTGATTAATGAAAGAAGTACATATGTATATATGTCTATATATGTAAGTAAATTTCATATATATGTACATACACACATACTATTCATTAAGGAGAATAATGGGAAGGAGAGGAATTACTTTAGATCGAGTAGTCATGGCGGGTTTTTCTAAGGCAGTGCACTTGATTTGAGTTCTAATGAATGAGAAAAATCTAGCCATGTGAAAAATTTGAAAAATAGTCGTCTAATGAAATGGGTACAGCTTGGACAAAGGCCTTAGCTGGGAATAGTTTCCAAGAACAAAAAATCAACATAACTAGGGTATAGTGATTGAGAGAGTAGTGAGAAATGAGGTTGAACAGAAAGATAGAGGTTATTATGAAGAACCTTGATGATGCATTAGATATGTAGAATGAAGGAAAACTAAGAATCAGAAAACACTCATAGGGTTTTGGCCTGAGAAACTGGGTGCATGTCATTTACTGACTAGGTTCTCTGGGAAGCAGGTGCTGAGGCAGTTAGGTGTGCAAAAGGTTTATCAGGAATAACGCTTGTGAAAGAAAAAGAGGCAGAAGCCAAATTATGTAGGAGGAGGTTGCAGACAGTGATGCACCCTGACAAAGTCTCTGCCAGCCCAATGGTGAGCTCCAGAGCAAAGATTGCTAGTTAGTGGAGTTCTGTGTTGGACTAGTTCTATGTAGGCCCTTCTATTACCACCCTGCTCATTCATTGGCTGGGATCCTCCCCAAGAATGAGAGTGTATATTTGGCTGAGGTGGACCCTGACGAAGATATGAGGAGGAGGCTGTCAGCTAACCATACTCCTCACAGCTGGGAAGCCAGTCCTTTCCCAAAGGGAAATGTGAACAGCACATCTCCATGTCTCCCCCAGGAAACAACAGGTAAGAAAAGAATTTAGCTTTAGACAAGAGGGGAGCTAAGATAGTTAATTAGATCATTCATTTCTCAAATATTTGTTGAGCTTCTACAATAGGCCATTCAAACAGAAATTCCATACACATAGCTGAAGGCAGGCTAGAGTTCAAAAGAGATGTTTGGAGCAGAGATATTTGATAGTGTGTGAGTATATATATATATATATATATATATATATATATATATATAAAATATTAAAAGTTATTGGCTGGGATTACCCACTTAGAGACAGAATGGTTTTTAACCCTGAACAGTATCACTTCTCTAGGACTTTTTAAAGGAAATCTGGGTTGTCACATTGATTAGAGAAACAAGCAGGACACTACTGGCATTTAGTGGGTAAGGTCTATAAATGTAAAATATCCTGAAATGCATGGGAAATCCTGCCCAATGAAGAAGTGTCTACTATAAAATGCTGACAATGCCTCTGTGGAAAATTGGCTGTAGACAGAGAAGTGGTCCCAGAACCAACCCTTGGGACATTCCAACTTTTAGAAGCTGGGTAATGGAGAAGAAGGGGGCAAAGTAGACTGAAAAAGAGTGTCTAGAAAGGTAGAAAGGAAAATAGAAGAGAGTGGTATCAGATGCCAAGAATTCAGTGTTTCAAGGAGAGAAAAGACAGCAGCAAAGAACGCTGCCGAACAGTTAAATAAGATGAGGATCGAAAATTATCCACTCAAAGGTGAGCTTAATGAGAACAATCTTAGAGAAATGGTGGAGATAGAAGCCAGATAGGCATAAACTGATAGTAAAAGAGAAGGGAGCAAGTAGAGAAAGGAATTTTTTTTTAAGGAATTTGAAAGAACACTAAGCAGAGAAAAGAAGTTGGGGGGTGATTTGGAGTCAAGGAAAGAATTTTATTTCCAATATTTTGTTATGAAAGTCTTAAATGTACTGGAAAGTTGAAAGAATTTTGCAGTAAATATCACTAAATTCTATAAATAACATTTTACCATACTTGCTTTATGACATCTTTTAATCTATCCACAAGGAAACAATTTTTAAAGATGGAAAACACTCCTAGAGCATGTTTGGGTGCCTAGATTGTGATTCAATTTTTAGGGAAGATTCATGATACAATGATACAGGAAAGAAAGGGGATAGCCAGGTGAAAAAATAAAGTCCTTCAAAACTAGGTGAGGGAAATGGGATTCAGAGTACACAGGTAAAAGGGTTACCTTTTGTTGTTACAGAAGGGAAGAAAGTGGAAGTGGTTACAGAATCATGTAGGTTTATGGATTCGACACTGGGAAAAATGTGGCAGAAACTATACTGTTGACTAGTTAATAGCTTAGACCCTCTTCTCTCGCTAATAGAAGCCAAAATTTGGTATCAATGGGCCTAGACCCAAGGGATTAATAGTGATTAGTCTATGCCAATCATGACTATTGCATTCTCCTTTGCCAGATACTAACTTTCCCTTTATCTTGTAACTAAGAGAATAGCCATATAATCTATTTCCGGTCAATGGAACTTAAAGGTTGTTTGCTGAGGGGACTTTAGTGAAAGCTTTCCTTTCTGATAAAAGGAGAGGGAACTTCTCACTTAAAGGTCCTTTTGTGGCCTCTTGACCCCACGACTGTGTTGTTTTTTACTTCTAAATGTGCTCATGATTCACAATGTCAGGAAGTACAATAGCCTTCTTTCAACCTTCAGTAAGTTTGAAGATGAAAAGCTAGAGCTGAGGAAAGGAAAGAGGCTGTGATGATACTGCTTAGTAGCTGAAGAAATGCCAACAACTACCTAACTCCAGATGTATTTTTATCATAGAAAAATAAACACTAATTTTTTAAAGCCTATGTAGTCAAGTTTTATATCACTTTAGCTGAATATAAATACAGAATATGAGGACAGTATGGTGGCTATTTCTTTTTCCTGCTGAATACCTCTTTCTAGCTTGATTCTGATTATAGACTCTATATTGCAGGCCACAGGAGTGAATACCTGACCTAAACAGGACTTAGATCTTCCTACTGAGGATTTTAGATTGAATTAAGAATACCCAAAGACAGAAGGAGATAACCTAATTATCAATTCTAGAAAGAAGTCCCAAAAATCTCTTGTCCCGGGGATTCTTTTCCCACTCAGTCTGTCTATGAGTTAGTCCACTATCCTCTCAATGAACCCCCTTTTTCTTTGAGTTAGCTAGAAATTGGTTTCTGTTGCTTTAAAGCAGTGGTTCTTAACTAAGAGAGATTTTATTCCTCAAAGGATATTTGGCAACTTCTGGAGATATTTTTGATTGACTCAACTAGGGGTGGGTGTTATTGGCATCTAGAATGTAGATGCCAGGGATGCTGCTAACATCTTATAATGCATAGGACAATTCCCCCTAACAAAACATATTTGGCTCAACATGTCAATAGCGCTACTTTAAAATAAAAGTTCTTTAACTTGTATAAGGATGATTCTCAACAAAGCAGACTTAGGGTCAACTGAAAATGAGTGGGAAAGAAGAATGGGAAGTCTGGAGCAAAGAGAATGTAAGAGAGAGTATGCTGAAGAAACACTGGAGGATTGCTGGGTAGTGGTGATAGTCTGTCTGAGGTTAGTGACCATGAGTTTAAAGCATGGCTCTAATGATATTTCTCCTGAAATGTAGAGCTATATTGGTACAGAGAGGAGAGGCATGTTTCAGGTTCATCTGGGTTTTTGTCTAGTGAGAGCAACAGAGGGAAAGAAAGACAAGGAAGTTGATATTGGTATGGGGCTTATTTTACTGATGAACCAGAGAAATTAAGGTGGATAATGAGGGAAAGGATAACAAGAAAGAATCGATAATAAAACTAATGGGAAATAACAATTAAGAAAACAATTCCATTTACAATTAAATCAAGAATAATACACCTAGCAATACATTTAACCAAGGAATGAAAGTCCCATATACTGAAAGCTAAAAGACATAGATAAAATAAATTGAAGAAGACACAAATAAATGTAAAGATAGTCTATGTTCATGGACTGGAAGAATTAATATTGTTAAAATGTCCATACTACTCAAAGCAATCTATGGGTTCAAAGCAATCCCTATGGTAATAGAACAAACAATCCTAAAATTTGTATGTAAACACTCCAAACCTTGAATAGCCAACCTTTCTGAAGCCAATCTTGAGAAAGAAGAATAAAACCAGAGCCAACACACTTTCTGATTTCAAAATATATTTAAAGACTATAGTAATCAAAAGAGTATGGTATTGCCATAAAAACAGAAACAATAAGTCAATGGAACAGAATAGAGAGCCCAGAAATAAATTCACCCATATATGGTCAATTAATTTATGACAAAAGAGTTAAGAATATCTGATGGAGAAAGGACAGTTTCTTCAATAAATGGTGTTTGGAAAACTGGATAGTGACATTCAAAAGAATGAAATTGGACCCTAGCTCACATCATACATAAAAATGAACTGAAAATGGATTAAAACATGAGTGTAAGACTTAAACCCATAAAACTACTAGAAGAACTTCACCATAGGCATTATACTCCTTAACATCAGTCTTGGCAATGCTTTTTGGATTTGAAATCAAATGTGAATGCAACAAAAGCAAAAACAAACAAGTGGTACCATCAAACTAAAAAACTTCTGCACAACAAAAGAAACCATCCACAAAATAAAAAGGCAACCTACAGAATGAGAGGAAATATTTGCAAGGCATATATCTGATAAGGGGTTGATATCCAAATATACAAAGAACTTATACAACTTAATAGCAAAAAACAAAACAAACAAACAAAAAAAGACCTCCAATAATTCAATTTGTAAGTAGGCAAAGGAACTGAATAGACATTTTTCCAAAGAAGATAATCAAATGGCCAAAAACAGGTACATGAAAATATATTCAACATCACTAATCGTCAGAAAAATGTAAATCAAAACCACAATGAGATATCATCTCACACCTGTTAGAATGTCTATTATTAAAAAGACAAGAAATAAGAGTTGTCAAGGATGTGGAGAACCGGGAATCCCAGTGCTTTGTTGGTGAGAATGTACATTGCTGTAGCCACTATGGAAAACAGTATGCAGGTTCCCCCCAAAATTAACAATAGAACTACCATATGATCCAGTATTTCTCCTTCTGGGTATTTATCCCAAGGAAATGAAAACAGTAACTAAAAAAGATATCTGCAACCCCATGTTCACTGCAGCATTATTTACAATCGCCATGACATAGAAATAACCTAAATTTCTATCAATGGATGAATGGATAAAGAAAATGTTATGTGTACATACATATGTATATATGTAATGAAATATTATTTACCCACAAAAAGAAGAAAATTCTGCCATTTGTGACAACATGAATGGAACTTTAGGGCATTATGCTAAGTGAAATAAGTCAAACAGAGAAAGACAAAAACCATATGATCTTACTTATATATAGAATCTAAAGGAAAAAATCAAACAAGCCAAGTCATAGTTACAGAGAACATATTGGTGATTGCCAGAGGCAGGGCTGGGGATTGGGTGAAATGGTTGAGGGTGGTCAAAATGTACAAACTTCCAGTTATAAAATAAATAAGTCCCAAGGATGTAAAGTACGGCATATTAACTGTAGTTAAAAATACTGCACTGCATATTTGAAAACTGCTAAGAGAGTAAATCTTAAGAGGCCCCATTACAGAAGGGAATTATAACTATGTATGGTGATGGATGTTAACTAGACTTATTATAGTGATCATTTTGCAATATACACATATTGAATAAGTAATATTGAAACATTATGATATATACCTGAGACTAATGTTATGTGTCAATTATATTTCAATTAAAGAAAAAGAAAATTAAAAAAGCCTTATGGGATCAAGTTGATTCAGGGACCAGAAGTTTTGGCGTTAACATAGAGCTTATTAGAAATGTGGAATCCCAGGCCATGATGTAGATGTACTATATCAGAATCTGCATCTTAACAAGTCTCCCAAGTAATCTTGTATGCACATTAAAGTTTGAGAAGCGGTGAATTGGAAGATTTGATGAAGGTAAAAATTTTTGCACTGGCGATACTAAAAAGATGATTCTGGGTGAATTATCTCAATTAGGGATTAGCAATTCTTTTCTGTAAAGAGTCAGATAGTAAACACTTTCGGCTCTGAGGGCCATATAGTCTCTATCACAACCACTCAACCCTGCCATTATAGTACAAAAGCAACCATACACAATACATAGACAAATGAATGTGGCTGCTGAGTATGAATGTGTTTTAATAAATGCGTTTACAAAAATAGGCAGTTGGTTGATTTGACCTGAAGGGCCATCGTTTGCTGACTTCTGATCTAGACAATAGAACTAGAAGTCTTGGTTCCCATGCACAGCGCACTGTTGACTTTTCTTTGTTTCTGATTACTTACTGTCTCTTGAAAATATGCACTACTGCCTCCCTCTTCCCTCTTCAGAACACAATGAAGAACTTAACTAGTTTTGTTCAGTGGGATCCTAAAAGTGACAAGGGGAAAAATTGAAGTGTTAAATTGACAGAATCTCCTTGACACCCTTTTCCCCCGCTGGAGTACCAAGAAATGTTATATGGGGGTAGACTTCACATCAGCTAGTTCTCTGGAGTTGTTTCCCTTTAATTTTCCCCTGGGCTCTAGTAATCTCATTTTGAGCTTCTCAGCTGAGCCAAGGGAAATCAAGGAAAGATATTTTATCCCTGTTTAGACCAGGTTGAGGAACAGGTTCTTGATAGCGGTGACATTGGTAATCAGAGAGGGGTTCAAAAGTAACAGGCTGGGGGTGGCAGGGGAGTAGGGGATACAGAAGGGTAATAATATCTAATTGAGCATCTCCTAGCACTTTACATATATCATTTGAATCTGTACAATAAATTCAGTATTATGATCCCAGGTTACAGATGGAGAAACTGAGACCAATATTTTTTATGTATGCCAATCATCACTTTGCTTTACAAATAAAGACTCATTTAATCCTCATATTCTGTGAGGTGGGAGCTATTATTGACTTCATGTCAGAGATGGGGAATTTATGCTATGAAGAGAGGTTAAGTAACTTGCCAGACATTCAGCTAATTAAAGTGGAACTGGGTTTTTAATCCAGGCAAAGCTGGGACCCAAAGCCTTGTTTTTTTCCCTTGTACAGTGTAGTAGGTATGTTCTTCAATCCTCCTCCCCATCAGATTTTCCATCAGCGTTTTACCTATTAAGTGAAATAACATTTCCTCATAAATTCCTCAGATCATAGGCTATGTTTCCGGGGCTCACTATCAACATTCCTATTTTTCTCTACCACAAAGCAATCTTTATAAGAGATGGTGTCACCTGCTTTATATATGCACATGACATTCTGAAATATTTTATTAGTGATAAATATTAGTGATCTCCTAATCCTGCACCTTGCTATTTGTTTGCCCTGTCTTCCTTGTTTTCTTTTTCCCTCATCTCAGAATATTGCTGAGAATAATGCTGGCATCTCAGTCAACAAGCTAGTGTTTATTATCCTTTTCCTTTTACTGTATTGTTCGACTAATCCAGTCTTCTCACTTTCCATTCTTTGTCTGCGTTGGGTTACTATAAATGATCTAGATAATTATCAGATAATAATCTATTAAAGTGTCTATCCCAAATTTTAGTGCCTAGACCAGGCACTGTGTATTTGGCTTAACCTCAAGGCACTGTTCTAAGTATGTAGATGAAAAGTATATGAGTAAAGATCGCTGGTTTTGGAATCCAGAGACTTAAGTTATAGTGCTAGCTCAGCCACTAACGCGAGAATTGCTAATATTTACTATGTGCCAGTCACTTTTTTATTAACTTCTTATGCTGTAAGGAGTGTGGTATTATTATTCCTATTTTACAGACAAGGAAATTGAGGTACAGAGCGCTTAAGTAACTTGCTCCAAGTCATGGAGTTGGTTTGCGATAAGTAGAGTTCGGTTTTGCAAATGAGCAGTTTAGCTCCAAATTGGTGCACTTAGCGAATACACTCTCTTACTTCCTGATAAAAATCTAATATTAATATATGCAGCAGGTTCTATTTTGGTTTTCTGGAATGTTATCTCATCTAATCTTTGCTAACAACTCTGAGGTAGGTGATGCCATTTTTCACAAGTGAGAAAATTGAGGCTCAGATGGGTGCTTATTGTTTAGCAGATGCTTCGAAACCAGCGTCAGAGACTCGGAAAGCTTCTCTAATCCGCGAGCCACGTTGATCTTTGAGCCTGTTTCCTCATCTTTAAAATGAGGGTTGTAGAGTAGATAGATCTCTCAGTCCTATGAGGGGAAGGTGTGGAGATAAGAGATATGTCTGCAAATGGGTGTAAAAAGGTGGAGTAAAAAGCCACAGTGGCCGAGGCCCCAGCATAAGGGGGATGGCTGCGTGAATTTACAAATATGAGTAAGTCTAGCAATGGAGGAGGCCTGGGGGTATTAGACACTAGCGAGGTCTATGGGTGAAAATGGGCCTGACAGCACGTCTCTGACCTGTCTGGGCTCTTCCAGCGCAGGCCAGCAGCCAAGGGGGAAGCGATCTTTGGGGCCTGGATCCCGGGCAGCACCTCACCCGGCCAAATCCTGCTCTACAAGCTTCATGAAAGCTAAAGAAGGAAGGGGCGCGGCTTCCCCGCCCGCGTCGCAGAGCGCCACGTCCCTCTTGGCTCAGACTCCCCCAGGCTTCTTCGCGTTCGCGTTCGCGTTCCCAGCCGTCCACCTCCCAGCCCGCCGGCGCGGGCTCATCTCCGCTGCCACCAATCAGCATCCTCCGTGATCCTAGTCGGACCAATTAGCGGCTGCCTAGAGGCGGGGACTGTCGCCATGGCAGCGAGGAGGCGGGAGCGCGCGGTGGGCAGAGGTACCCAGCAAAGCTGCGGGCAGGGGTTTGGAGAGACAGGTCGGTGCGTTGCAGGCATTCAGCGGGCAGAACCTTGCGCGCCGAGACTGGGGCTAGGTAAGGGCGGTGACCCTATGCTGGGTACGGATCAGTACTGCGGAGGGCTGGGGCGAGTTCTGAGATAAGGCTCAGGTCTTTGCCAGCTCAGCCCCGGCAATGAGGATGGCGGGGGCCGCACAGTGGGCCAGCACGGGTGGGAGGGGGCTTCCATATCGAGCCTAGGGTGCGGAGTCCCTTCTGCTGCTCCACTCACTGCAGGGGATCTAAGCTTTTTGAGGGGTCGAGCGTGGCCGGCTCTTGACTGGGAGCATGCGGGGGTGGGTGCAAGACCGAGACTTCGGCGGGATTCCAGGCTGGCCTTGGCAGGTCGATGGGTGAGGAAGGTGCCAACTGGTAAGGAGGGTGTACCCACCAATTCCCAGCTGATGCATACTACCCCCCTGCGCCGCGGAGCAAAGCTAGGCCGGTGAATCCTGCTCTTCTGCCCGTTCTGTTAAGCCGGCAACCCCTATTACTTAGGAGGGGAGAAAGTTCGTGTCAGCTGTGATATTGTTTTCCCTTAAGTGACAAATCATTGGGTTTCAGATGAGCTCTTTCGGTTTCAGAGTATGAGAAAGATGGCACTTCCTTGTTGCACCTGCTAAGTGGAAACTCAGTGAACAGATGTGGTTATTGTTGTGGCTGGTGCTGTCCACTAAACTCCTAAATTGGATAATGTACATTTTACACAATTGAATAAGTAAGTGCTGCCATCTATGCCTTTTGTTAAGGCTTTTAAATCCATGGATGAATATGAAAACCAAATGAACACCTTGTTTTAAAAAAGGTGGAGAGAGGATGAGGTTAAATGCAAATATTTCTAATAGTCAGTTTTGTTTGAAGGAAATTGTGAAATTTCTCCTTAAGAATTGAAGGAATTAATGAGACATTTGCTTTAAGGAATTCTTTAAAAGTGGCGTGACTAGTGGTATAATAGCTTTAGATCAGAATACCTATAGCTTCTTTTACAACCTATTAAAATTTTTTGTTTCTTAAGGCCTTCCCTGGTGAATTCTGTTAAATAATTAGAATTAGACCATATCCAGAGTTTAGCATTGTGTCCTGCATAGATATTGTCCTAGGATTCATCCATATTTAATCTGAGTGTGAGTTTGTGTTTTATAAAACTTGAACAAGTTCAATAAATGTTGAACAAATAGATGTTTCAACAAACATTCACCCAGTTAATAGAGTCAAGACTTTAAACAAATTAACAAACATGGACATTTAGAATTAGAAATGAAATCTCATAATATCACCATTGTTATTAGAGTGAACATGGAAATTTCTCTTTTTCATCTTGGTCTGTAAACTCCATGATCTGGTCCAGTTTTCTAGTATGAGTGAAAAATTAATTTCTGTCTCTTCGTGTTTGGTTACTCATACTGTTCTCCAAAATCTATTCTAATTTTACCCATCTTGCAAGGCTTGGTCCTCTTATGTTTACCTTTCTCTGATCTCCTGAGAGACTTATTGTTCATATCACACATTTTGTATATATCCTTTCAGTATGCTTTTTACCAAGTTGGTTTGTGGTCTGTAAAGACCAGTTAATATGAAATGCACAATTAAGGCAATGAGGATAGCTTTCAAAACACTAGTTATTGATTATGGGCACTAATATAGAGTATCAATAATATGATTAGTACCAGTGTCATTTTGTCTTGGCATATGTTGCATATAGCTCTATAGATATACCAAACTAATTTTGTGTTATTTCGAAGAATACTTAAATTGCCTTCCACTTGTACAGGATGCTTTGAATGCCTTAGGTGGGCAAAATACCCTTGTAAGTGTTGGGTAGCTGGAAGAATCAGGTGAAGGATTTTAAAATGTATTAAAAATAATCCTTAAAGTAGATAAATCTTTTAAGCATTGTTCATTGAGTTGACTATATTTGGCATGATAGATGATTAATTTTTTCTAAATAATCGAAGGTCTAGAAAAGGGAAATTTATTATTTTTATATTTAATACATGCAATTAATTTATAGCCTTAAAAAGAGACTTCTAACAATTTCAAATACTTCGTTTGAAAAAAAAAAACCCTCAGTTTAATGATCTTCAATCTAAAGTTAAAAAAAAACCCAACTCACCATGATATGATGAAAAGTATATTTAATTAGAATTTGATGGCCAGATTCCCGGCTCTACCAAATGATCTTGGCCAGGTCAGTTAACTTTCTTGTGTTTTCTAAACTTTTATGAAAGTAAGGTCTGAATCAAACCATTTCTAAGGTCATTTCAGGTCCCAGAATTCTCTGATTGAGACAGCAGTTGCATGCTTCCATTTTTGGCAGAGTTTTTTGACATATTGTGTTTTAGTTACCTGAAGTAAGTATGTATAAATAATGAAGACATTGTAATTTTAATAATTTTTTTATTGAGCCATACAGAAGAACAATATCTACAGTTTATAAGCCTATTATCAACAATACTATAACTGATTGTTAAGTGGGAAAAAAGGGCCATGTAATGGTTTCTTTGATTGATGTCCTTTTCTACAGCTACAAACATCAGAGACACTAACATCTATACTAATGTCCTGACATAGAGAAGGATTGAAATTCAGCTCAGCTGGTCATACATGTCATATTTTATTTTGAACTTCGCTTTCTCATTGACTCTCATTTTCAGGGGGAAAAATGGAGTCAAACATCAGGTTACCAGTTGTCCTTGTCATTGCTGCCATCAAGAAACTTGGAAGCCATTTAGTTCTCTCCACCCACTCCTTTTCACTGTTAGAATTATGACATCAACAGTTAGATGAAGTAACTTAGGTTTCTTGGCTCAGGGGAGTGCCTTGCAGAAAGGAACCTGGGCCTCTTGCCGAAGCTCTGTTTTAATGCCAGGGAGGAAGAGATTGTGCTCCTCTTTTGTTAGACGTATTCTTTCATTGTACCATAGCTGCATCAGGACTTTCGTTGTGGCAATGCTCAGAGGAGAGCTCTGAGAGTTTTTAAATTGGCCCTTTAAAAACTGACTTTTAAAGGTTATATGTCAAATTGGTTTATTACTTTTTAAGGTTTAGAAATTTAGGTGGTTGCAGAACAGATTTTCATTATTTTAATATATAACTATTTCATTTTCAAGACAGAAAGAGCATTAATATTTATTGAGCATTTACTTTTGCTGTGTACTGTGCTACTCATGTTGTATTCATTCTTATTTTCATCTGATCAAAAACTTTTGAAGACGTATTAGTTCAGTTTTATAGATAGGAAAACGGAGACTGAGAGAGGCAAGTAGCTTTCTAGTAAATGAGAGTGGTTAGGATTCAATCTGCTGTTTGTTTATTTTTGACCATACTGTGCTGATAAAAGCCATATGCCTTTCCCACATATATAACATGCATATGATCACTCTCCTGCTCATATGATTTTATAGTAATTTTACCATAAAAAGAAAGAAATATATATATCCTTATAATTTGGAGATATTTTATTTGGTTATTTTCTTACATACTGCTTAGAAATAATTGATTGTGTTCACCAGTGAGTTTGCATGTGAGCTAACTGTCTTGTATCTTACAGTTAGGTAGTGGGGTTTCAAAAAAGAGTTTGAGATGGTTTGCTTTATTACTGATCTCTGACTGAGACTGGGGCCAAGGTTAATTTTTAAAAGTGATGGTAAAGATAAAGAAAGGTTCCGGTTAAGGATTTAATGGAAAAACAACATTTTATCTTGATGTTTTATTGCTGAACAAAATAAGCTTTTAGTTGGAATTCTTATTTAATTGAAAGGGTAGCAATATGGTAAACCTGGGTACAACAAATCAATATCTTGTTTATTCTGGTCTTCTGTTTAATATATCTTTCTCCCCTCACTGCTGGAATATGGTATAATTTAGTCTTCTTCCACATCATAAAAACTTGGTACTGACAAATGCACACACTTCGTGTGCCATTACCACGTGATAAGGCTAAATTTATGTTTATAGTTAATGTTTTCATTTAATTTTTTTTTTTTTTTTTTTTTTTTTTTTTTTTTTTACATTTAGAACCTGTTAAGAGTCAGAAAAAGCATTGAGCTTGGAGCCAAGACCCCGTTAAGAGTCAGTGAAAAGCACTGAGCTTGGAGATAAGACCTACCTCTTCACGAGTTTGATATTGTATTGGTCATCTCACCTCTCTAGTTCTCAGTTGTCTCGTCTGTAAAAAGGAGATACAAATTCTTTACCTAGCTCAAGGTAAGTGATCAGTTAAGAAAGAAAAAAAAACCCAAAAAACAAAAAACAAAAATAGACAATGATGGCTTAAACACACAGTATTTATTTTCTCATTTGAAATAATTCTTGAAGTAGGCTGTCTACATTAGGTGTTATAGCTTCATGAAGTCATCAAGGACCTAAGCTTTTTCCAGTTCTTTTATTTGCTATTCCTAAGGTGTGTCCCTGGTCCTTGTAGTTCAAGATAGCTGTGAGAGCTCTAACTATCACAGCCAAATTCCAGGCAGTGAGGCAAAGACAAGGATGTATCCTCTTCTTTTAAGGTGACATTCTGAACCAAAGCTCAGGCTACCAGAAAAACCGGAAAATGTAGCTGTATGCATGGCTGCCCTGAATAAAATTAGCTTTTTTTATTGAGAAGGAAGGGAAGGTTTGGATGTTGGCAGGCAAATAGAAGGCTCTGCCATAGTATGGATCTTTTTTCTTTCATCTCTGAGAACTGTAAACTACAATAACTGCTCACAGAAACTTTAGTACTTTGCCATGGCAGAACCTTAATTTGACCTCGTCCAGAAGGAAATAACTTTCATCTAATAAATTGTGTTTTTCTTTCTTTCTTTCTTTCTTTCTTTCTTTCTTTCTTTCTTTCTTTCTTTCTTTCTTTCTTTCTTTCCTTCCTTCCTTCCTTCCTTCCTTCCTTCCTTCCTTCCTTCCTTCCTTTCTTTTCTTTTCTTTTCTTTTCTTTTCTTTCTTTTCTTTTTTCTTTTTTTTTAACCTTTATCCCATAATTTACTGTAGATGCCTTTCTGTCTCGGTTGGGTATTTATTCTGGTTATCTTTTCAAATTACCTATAAATGCTAATAGATGTTCGTTGTGCAATTTATGGATGTTTTAAAGAAGAGATAACTTTTTTTGAGCCACTTGCTTTATGTAAGACACTAAAAAGATAAGTTATCCTAAGGGTATCACATAACAAATAATAAGAAAGTAAATTTACATTGAAAGGTATAATCCATTTCCAGATACATTTAAGTTCAATATGGTCATCTGAGGCACATTTTTGCCTTCCTTATTATTTAGAAGTTGTTGTATTTTCCTTTAACCACTTAACTTTTACCTGTCTTGAAATGTCTTCTTAATTAACTATTAGTCCTTGCTTAACTTACTTAGGTATACCAATATTTTATTTCATTCCAGACTTTTCTTTGTTAATATTATGTGAACATACCCTACCCTGTACATGTCATGTGAAGTGGTTCAGTAGCCACTAACTATATCTGTGAAGAAAGTGACTTAAAATAAAGTTTCAAGAAAAGGAAATGAAAATTCAGAGAATGGAAATTAGAGGGGGAGACAATCTAAGGATTCAGTTACTCTTTTAGGGATATTAGAAGGATGATTAGGAGCAAATAAAAATTTTGTTTCTATGACGTATGTTTGTGTTTTTACAAGGTTTTGAATTTTTCTTTGTGTAACTAGGGGCGAAGTATAGTAATTCTTTTACTATACTAGTACTTCAATTTCTTTTTTCTCCAATCTAGAACCATTGATCCCAAATAAACAGAATAATCAGGAGGCTTATAAGTATAAAAATGGCTTGGTTTTGTTTTTAAGAGACATTTAGCATTATTTGCTGAATGCAATTGTAATGCCTTTAAATATTTGCTAATTAATGGAAAAAAGATCATGCTATGCATTGTTTTGTAAGCAGCTTTTTTCAAATTGCAACTGTTTATTTAATAGGCTGCCTTCCATCCTAGATTGAAAGTCCTACAAGGGTAGGGATTATGTCTATCTCACTTATTTTTGTATCCAGCATAAAATTTCATACATAGTGGGTACTTAATAAATATTTGTTAAATTAATAAATACATACAACAGATGAAATAAAATGTACTTCGATTCAGTCTTAAATTTAAAAGGAAAAGGAGTAAAAGAAGAGAGTTAAGGGAGGAAGAGAGACTATTATAAGGAAAGAGATAAACCAGTTTCAGTTTTCTGTAGTCTTTACCCTTCTCGCCCATGACCATTCTTTTTAAACACTTCCAAGATATTTCTCCCTACAGTCAAAACAGGAAACTATCTGATACATACCTCTTCCCACCTACCTACCCACTAAGTAAACTTAACCTAGATAACTACTGGTATGAATCAATAGTTAAGAGATCTGTCTCTGTGTATGAATGGGAATTTTGATTTGGTGGAGACAGGGGAGGAGAGATAAGCTTCCTTTTAGGACCTGGAAATTTAGGGAAATCATTTTGTGTCTATTGAATGCTGTAATTTTGCTTGAGGTTTTAGTGCTCTTGGGATCAGTGCTTTCCATGCAGTCTTGAGATCACTGCTTGATTTGGAATTTCTAATCATTCTGGTTTGGATCAGACTACTGTTTCAGTGTAGTTCAGCCCAGTGTCTCCTCTTTAGATCTCTGTTCTTATGGAAGAAGAGGGTGGTAAAAGACAGGAGAAGACCATTCTTACTGATCCGATAATGGAAGAAAAGTAAGATAGTCTCCCATTCTGATTGCCCGTCCTTATCCCTCATCATTCCTTTTGTACGGACATTTATTTGTATATTATCGGGTTTATGAACATCTGTAAACCCTTCTCTGACACATTTGACATTATCTTGGTATTTAAAAAGATTTTTATGTCATTACTTTTCTACCTAATGTGCTAGAACATTTTCCATTTCTTTTATGACAACAGTTAACATTTATTGAAGCCTTATTAAGGAGTAGAGTAAATATTTTACTTAACTTTGGCCTTCAGTAAGTTAGTTGTCCTAATTATTTCTAGAACAAACACTAAAAGATTAGAAACTAGTGGTGGGGAGAAGTGTTTAAAAATTCTCTATCAAGCAAAAACAAAACAAGACAAAAAAAAAAAAAAGACGAGAAAAGAGAAGAATTAAATATTAAAGAGGCAGGATAATAGAAAGCCCAAAAGAAAATGTTACATTTAAAACCGAAGATGAGATATTTCCTTGACACGAAGACATGTTATATATACCATATAGAACGAAGCTGCCAATTACATTATGACACTATACTTATCACTTACAATTTCATTTTATGTTTAATGAAAGTGCTTCTTTAGGTTCAGTTAGACATACAGATTTTTCTCATATCATTTTTGTGCATACATAAATTACAAGTTAAATAAATTTATTAAAGTATTTCTAACAATTTATCACTTTCATACTTTCATTCTTTTAAAAAGCTTCCTTGATTCAGACCTGTCAATGTCAGTGTTTTTCCACAAAGAATCGTTCTTCCTATTATGGGGAGTGAGGGTGATTTTCTTCTGAAAATTTCTTCAAATCTCTTTGCCTAGAATTTTGTTCCAAGCCTCTGACACATTTTGCAAGCTTTGATGCTAGTGCTTTTCAAAAGATGACAATGGACATTTTTAAGATCATCATCTTTCCTCAACTTTTCCTTCAATGGTTTGTTGGCTGAAATGCTGAGGTGTTCTAGTTGTCTACACATGGTATGAGGATTAACATCAAGTTGTTATTTTTCAGGCAACTTATTCTTTAAATATTCAGATACACATCCTTAGAAGCCATCAAGAACTATACTAATACACTAGGCAGGTTATGAAGGTCGTTCAGACCAGATTTAGCCAGCCATCCTTTAGCTCAGCCATCATCCATTCCTTGCCACCTCTTCCCCCTTTTTTGCATAAAATAACATTTTGGGGAAATTATTTTGTAGTTTAAAATTTAACAGGCAGTAACTTTTAGCCATAGGCATTTATGATAGTGTTACAGTGATATACTATTTCGTAATCCATTCTCAGGATATCAGTCTCTGGCACCTTTAGCATTAGTGTACTGTTTTAAGGCATGTAAAAGAACATCAGGATTTTACTAGCATTTCCTATTGGCTAAATTCAGCTTTGTTTTTCCTCAATTACATGGAATTATGCAGCTTTTGTTCAATGTTAGTAGGAAGTTTCTGACAAATTGGCATTTGCCTTAATGATGCATGAATCCATTCAATTAACTTCATATTCCATATAAATTTTTTAATCATCAGAGGCATCATCAGTTTCTACCACCTTCATCTATAGTGTTTGGCTGCTCATGGGTATCTTGTTCCATTTCAATAACAAAATGTAACACAGCTTTGTCTACTCTTGGGTATCTTCCTGTCTAAAGTCAGGTAAAGCACTCATTTCTTTCACAAGAAAAATGTAAAGATGATGTTATTCCTTTAGCATCAAATATTTATTTCATGCATGTCAGCTGCTACATTACTATGTTTACAAAATAACTTTTCATTTCAGTGCCAAATTATAATTTACTCTTTTAAAGACATTTAAACTGGTAACTAAACTCAATTTGTGAAGTATCAACAATGTAAAAATACAATCTGAAGTTATGGCAATAAGAATAGCTATGTTAAAGTTCCTGCATGTGCAGACAGTAAAGATTATGTTGCTATTGCCACTTGATCAACCACAATTTTAATATTCCATCAGCTGAAAAGCGTTCTCTGATTTCTAAGATGTTAAATTGAGGAATTGTGCATCTTGGAATTGCTTATGTACATTATCGGTAATTTGATCAAATATAAATGGAGAAAATACTCCAGTTAGAAGACAGAGATTACTAGGCTGGGTGAAAAAGAAATGTGTGTGTCTACATGTGTATATTCAAGCACTAATCAAAAAAAAAATGGTTTAGCTATATTACTATCAAATAAATATACCTTAAGGCAATAGACCTTAGCTATATTACTATCAAATAAATAGAACTTAAGGCAAATTGGGGCCTCAAGGTCACTCAAATGTGATAAAAGAGTAAATCCATCAGAGAGCTGGAAAATCTTAAATTTGTGTAGGCTTAACGACATAGCCTCAAAATATTTATACTGCAAGATTATGACTTACTTTGTAGTAATGATAGTACAAGCAGACAAAAATCATTAAGAAGATAAAAACTGGATAATTATGAAAAGTTATAGAGTATGACTAGTTCTATACTTCTATATTCCTATAGGTTAATGATGGTTTGTAAATTGCATTTATTCCTTTTTTTATGCCCACATTTTATTGTATAAGGTCAGATTTTTGCTCTATTTTTTATTACTTCATTTCATAAAATCTACACTTTCAAAGTGTACAATTCAGGGGCTTTTAGTATATTCACAAGGTTGTTTACCTATCACTATCTATCTTTAGAACATTTTGGTTACCCCAAAAGGAGCCCCATTCCTATTAGGAGTTATTTCTCATTCCCTTCTTCCCTCACCAGAAGCCCTAAGCAACCGTTAATCCACTTTCTCTATGGATTTGTGTATTCTGGAATCATAAAATATGTGTTCTTTTGCATCTGGTTGTATTTGTTATTAATCGATTCTGTTGTATTGGATTTTGAAACAAACAAGTGTAAGTATCTCCTGGAACATTCAGTCTTTTTTCCTCTAAAATTATTAAAAAGTGAAACTGGTTTTGGTTTTGAAAAGGCAGTCATAATTCACTATCTCCTTCCTGCAGAAGTTAAAAACAAATCCAGCTTGAATGAAATGCGAGTCTGTCAATCTCCAAACTTAAAATCAAAGAGGAACCTATACTTTCCATAGAAGCAAGATGTTTAAGTTTGATTAAAGAACACAACATCTCACACCCTGTATTCAAAGTGTGAAGCAATCCTGGCTTTACCTCATTTTTATTATATCTAGATAGGAACTCTCTTTGATAGTTGATTTTTGTATTCTTTGTATCCTAGCACCTAGATCTTCTACTTGCTCTACCAATGTAATTTTGAGATGACTCATAAACAATATTTAGTTTGAAGGCATTTATAAATCATGTAACTCAATTTCATACAATTAGTATAAATGCAATCAATTTTATTAGTATTTTTGATGATGTAACAGAAAAGATCTATAACTTATTCAAAAGACTAAATTGATAATAGAATTTAAGAGCTTAAAGAACATTGAGATTTAGTTAAGTTCCTCATTTTTTAAAAAAATCCATTATTTAAAAAAATGAGGGAACAAACCGAGAAAGTTAATTGACTGAACTGTGATCATATAGCAAGTGAGTGGTGCAGCTGGACTTAGAATATAGACCTAAATGAAATTTTGTCTTACTTTTCTTAAGTATATGCCTGTTTTTCTTGTCCTAGAGGATTTAAATTTCCTTTTCAGATAAGCATTCTCTTTGTCTCCTATTGTGTGGAGGAGGTTCATGAATAATAGAGCAAAGGAAAGCTGTGTGTGGTTTCAAATGGCAGCATGAATCGCAATCACCAGTAGAGCTTGTTAATATATATTGTATCCCCCCCCCCCCCCGCCCCCCGCCTGTACCCTTCCACCCTCAAAGATTCTCTGATTTAGAATGTCTAGAGTTAGCCTCGTGAATTTGCATTTCTAGCAAATGGAGTGCTGCTCCCTGCCCAGGGACCACACTTTGAGAACCACTACTTAAACACAGACACAGGCTTTGGAGTCTGTCACTTCCGGTTCCAAAATCTGGCTTTATTACTTACTCCTATGTGACCTAGATCAAGTTTTTAAATTGATATGTCTGAGTTTTCTATACTTTAGGTTGAGGATAATTATATATATATATATATTACAGAATTAAGCATTAAATTAGTTAATATAAAAAAAAAAGCTTAGCATGCTGCTTGGTACATAGTAAACACTCAGTAGATGGTTTTTATGGCTATTTATAACAAGCCTGGGGCCCAATTAAAAGTTTATGAACCATAAATTCAGCCAATGTTTTAGAGTAGATATCCAGAGACTTTTAGTCACTTCGAGATGCTGTCAGCACGCGCGTGCGCGCGCGCGCACACACACACACACACACACACACACACACACATTTCTCTTTTGACTTGCCTTCTTATTTCTGGTAGACTTAGCAGAAGAGTGAGAGTAAAGTGACAAATTTGCCAAGCAATTTCACTTCCAAAATTGGATTTATTGTAGTTTACTTTTATTACTCTCAGGCTTCTATTGTGTGATGAAGTAAAGGTGAATTCTATTTTACAAAAGTGTGTTTTAAAATATGTGATATAGCTGCCAGTTGCTCAGACAGAACTGCTTATTAACTGCTTATGTGTGCTGTATGGTGGGCAGAGAGCCTAAGGCACGTTGGAGATAATGTGAGTTGGAGGGGAGGAGTCTATGTGAAAGATTCTTTTAAACTTTGGGTGGCTCATATTAAGGGATAGTCACAGTTTCTGTTGAGGTCTTCAAAATGAAGTTACAGAGGCACATAACTGAGTTGACTTTATATGTGCATATCATAAGAAGACTATTCCAATATTATTTTTCTGAGCAAGCCTGGGTTCCTGAATCAAACATTTTTACAATTATTCATATATTAGGAACCATGGAGACACAATTAAGCTCCAGAAGTGTGTGTAGAAGACATTAAAATTGATTTAAGGAGTTTAAGTCTTAATTTGAACTTTTCAACAATGATTACTCTTTAAACTGTTATCCTTTTTAATGGGCATCTGGCCAGTCTGTTTACAGTGACACATGGGACTTGCAAAGGTAAACAAAAGTTTCTATTCAGAGTTTGTTTCTTTGTTTTTTAGAAAACAACTAACTCAATGATACTTTTAAATTAACTTTTTTAAAAAAGGTAAAAGGTGTAGCTAATAAATATGTGAAAAGATACTCAACATCATTAGCCAATGAAATGTGAATCAAAATCACAATGAGATATCACTTCACACCCAGTAGGTTGGCTATAATAAAAAAGATAGACAATAACACATGTGGGTGAGGGTGTGGAGAAATTGGAAGCCTTATAAATTGCTGGTGGTTCTGCTGCTATGGAAAACAGTGTGGCAGTTCCTCAAAATGTTAAACATGGAGTTACCAAATTGACCCAGCAATTCTATTCATAGGTATGTAACCAAAAGAATTGAAAACATGTTAACCAATAACTTGAACCCAAATGTTCATAGTAGCATTATTCATAGGAGCCAGAAGTAGAAACAACCCAAATGTCCATCAATTGATGAATTGATAAATAAAATATGATATATCCATACAATGGAGTATCTTATTCAGCTGTAAGAAAAAAATGAGATACTGACTCATGTTGCAACATGGTTGAATCTTGAGAACATAATGCTAAGTGAAAAAAAAGCCAGATACAAAAGGCCACATATTATATTATTCCATTTTTATGACATGCCCAGAATAGGTAAATCTATGCACACTAAAAGTAGGTTAATGTTTGTCAGGAGCTGAGAGAATGGGGGTGTGGGGCGTGACTGCTAATGGATATGTAGTTCCTTTTTAGTGTGATGAAAATCTTCTAATTGGGTAGTAGTAATCATACACTAAAAACCACTAAACTGTGTAACTTAAAAGGGTAAGTTTTATGGCATGTGAATTATATCTCAGAAAAAAATAAAACTTACCTGCAGTGGGCATGAAACATGAATGAGAAATAAACTTTTGTTACCATAGAAAATAATTGTGAGAAGAGGAATTGTACGAATTCATGGTGGGAAGACATTCTATGGAGAAACCATCCTTCTTTAGAGATTCATAATACATAGTGCCCATCACAAGTTCTGAAAGTCTTACAAAAATGAAAACCGATTTAGCTTACCACTAGGCAACAGCTTTCATGCATTTCATCATGAAAAAACATTTACTCAACAACCATCATGTTGAGGAACTAGTGTCCTAGAGAGAGACTCTTGGCCTTGAGCATACATAGGTAGGTCTCACCTGGAAAGTTTGTTAAAACAGATTTCTGGGCCACATCCCAGAGATTCTGGTTGGAGCTGTTTTGGGTGCCGCCAGAAAATTTGCATTTTGGACAAGCTCTCAGGTGATTTGATTCTTAAGTTTTGAAAACTGAAGTCTGAGAAACATCTTAACAGAAAAGACAAATCCCATGTCTTAAATGGGTGAATTTTATGTGAATTGTACCTCAAGAAAGATGTTAAAATTTTGATATACTAGAAATAACACTAAAATGTAAGTTCTAGTGATTTCGCTAATACAAGAAAGTGCTCTGTAAATGAATTGTTTTAATTAAAAATTTCTTCATTGTAAAATGAGTCACTGCACTATATGCTACCTAGGGTTGTGGTGAAAATGAGGTAATGTACTCTGTGTTCTGTGGATAAAGACATGTTATTTAAAAAAAAAAATCCATGGCCATCTAAGATTTTGAGACTGAGTTAATGCATTTCCCAGAATGATGGTTAGATCACTATTCTTAACTTGAACCATAACATGAGTCTATGTGTATAAAATCAATTAAATATGAGGTTTCTATTCATTTTAATTCTTGTAGTAGATCCTCTGGAGCTACTCAGATCCTTATGGAGTGGAAAACTATTTGAATAAGCAAAATTTGAATCATATTGTGGGACCAGAAGTAGTTGCTCTTTGTTTGTTTCAACCTTGTTATATCCTGCTTGATATTTTATTGACCTATTTATTTGAAAAATTATTGCCCACAGTGAATTTTGGCAAATTGTCATTGGCTATGATAAAATAATGTTTAATGAGGTTAAGAGAATATTTGTAACCAGTTATTTGTCTCTTTCAATCAACATGTACATAGAGCACCTTATTTTCCAAATTAGGTTGAAGCTAATTAAATATCATATCTCTAATGTTTTAATTTAGAAAAAAATATGTAGTTTTTCCTTACGTCTCCCTTTCTTAAATTTGGGCTATTTATTTTTAAAAATTTTGAGTCTCTCATTGCCATATGTATTTGAAGCTTTTATAATTTACCAATTGTTTTCTTATAGTATATAAACTTTAAAAGTTTGTTTCCTTGTCTTTTTAACTTTGGCTGAAATGCATTTTTTTTTCCTGATTTTCTTTGGTAATCTATTTTAAGCATTAGTTTTTACGTTATAATCTGTTTTTAACATATTTCCTACAATTCTTTGTTATATTTATTTCATTAAATTGAATATATTTGGAAATGCATGTACATGTAGTGTGAAAAAATCTTTACAGGACCTTACTATAATTATATCTATTTCAGATGAGGTGGAGGACCATCCTGCTACAATATTGTTTTCTCTTGGTTTTATGTCTACTTATTGTTCTTGAAGCTGTGCCTATAGACATAGACAAGACAAAAGTAAAAAATGCTCAGCCTGTGGACAGTGCAAAGATAGAACCACCAGTAAGTGAAATGATAAAGATAACCTTGTGGCAAGAACCTTAACTAAATTATTGCAAATATTTATTAGTTACAAAATTGGACATTTAGAACCTATTTCTGAAATAGCATTGAAAAGAGTATTTGATAAGCATATGTTATTTAATAGTAGCCAGTGTTTATTTAATATAGTTAGTATATTAGATAGTGCATAGAAGTATTTATCATAATACATTTCCAATCTAGAGCTGACCAGCCAAGAAAACATTGTATTATATTCAAAGGAGAGACAGACAGCAATGAGGAGAGACAGGTAACAATGGGGTAAAAGCAATATTATTAAAGTTTTCATTGTTAAAGCTGTACAGAAAATCTACCTTTATGTAACAGTAAAACATGATTTCTGAAACTCTTCATTTAAGCTTTTTACTTTGTCTAAACTAGCAAAGTAGGTGTGTCTCAATGCCATTTTGTTAGACATTTCTTTTCCTTTTTTTTTCCTTTCTTTAGAATTGAGATCTTTAGATGCAGGGAAGGAAAAACTTTTAGAAGCATTATTGTTTGTTTCTTAATTTGAAGGATACTGGACTTTATTATGATGAATATCTCAAGCAAGTAATTGATGTGCTGGAAACAGATAATCATTTCAGAGAAAAGCTCCAGAAAGCAGACATAGAGGAAATAAAGGTAAATGTAATTAAATAATTATTTAACAAATATTTGAACATGTCAAACACTGATCTAAGTACTGGGGATACACAGATGAGATTCACTCCCAGCCCTTAAAGAACTCTCAAGGGAGAATAATATCCAGAAAAAGATTATTAGGATGAATATATGATGAGTATATGTTACATTTTGGATATACAGAGGATGAACACATAATTCAGTATGAAGCAGTGGGGGAAGGTGAGAAGTCATTTTTGGTAGATATTATACCAGTGCTTAAAGATGTGACTGAGAAAAGGAAAGAGACTGGCAGGCATCCTAGGCCAAGGTACAAGGTTATAGAGACAAGAGATATACCAGACACTGGAAATAGTAACTTGCTGGAATCTAGTCTGGGAAGTGAAGGCCATGATTGGCTAAAAGATGAAGTTGGAAAGACTCATGGGCCAGAGGAGAGAAGGCCTTGTACATCATGTTAAGGGGCTTGGATCATGATGTAAGGATGGTAGGAAGCTATCCAATAGGTTTTGTTCTCTTTAAATCAGTTTCAGATTCATAGAAGAGGTAATGGGCCATATAGTATGGAAAGGTTTAGCTATTTGCTTCCTTTCTAAGGACACTATTAGATATAATCCTAGCCCTAGACATCTCCTTAGTACTCATAATAATAAAAAAAAAAGGAGTTGTAAAGTTCTGACATGAGATTATTTTTTTTAATTAAATTTATTGGGGTGATATTGGTTAATAAAACTATATAGCTTTCAA
The DNA here is from genome assembly GCF_014176215.1 of Rousettus aegyptiacus. Taxonomy (NCBI): domain Eukaryota; kingdom Metazoa; phylum Chordata; class Mammalia; order Chiroptera; family Pteropodidae; genus Rousettus; species Rousettus aegyptiacus. The sequence continues at coordinate 88,613,894 of NW_023416308.1, forward strand.
GTGTACAGTTCAATAATAGATCATATATATATTGCATTGTGTGTTCACTACACAAAGTTAAATTTTCTTCTGTCACCACATATTTGACCTCCCTTACCCTTATCTGCTTTCTCCCTTCCCCTGCTTTGCAACTAAACTATTGTCCCTGTCCATGAGTCTCCATCTTGTTCATTTGTTCCTATCAGTTTTATATCTCACATATAATGAAATCATATGATTCTCAACTTTTTCTGTCTGACTTATATCACTTAGCATCCCTGAAGGGCAATGAATCAGTTTAGTTGGGTTTATTTTAGAGTCAGCAGTAAAAAAAAAAAAAAAAAAAAAGTTATACCTCTCAAGATAGTTTTGTTTGCTTATGTTATTTTGTTTCTTTTTAACTTTCCTAAAAAAATATCTCACCTATTTCTAGAATCAGAATTAGAGAACTTTGAAAGAACTTTTCTTGGTCAAACATCCTTCTTTTCGTCTCTGTCTGTGCTGTGGGGCCTTTGCAAGAAGACTATTATGCATCATGTTGTGGCAACTATTAACGCCTGCGTGTGCCTCTTAGTTCACAGCTCTCCTCTTAGAGGCTATAAACTTCTGGGGGGAAAGCATTATGCTAGTAATTCTCCTGAACTGCCTTTAGAATAATCATGTGTTTCCTTTGAAGAATTACTTTGATCTGTGAAATTAATTTCCTGGGGTGAATAATATTTAATGTAGAACATTCAATGTCTCTTACCTATTTAAATTAGGATTAAGAGCTTCATTTGGGAGTAACATTAAAATGTGGATAATAGTGATAATCAGGGAAAAGAAGACAACAAGCTTCCTGGTTTGGTATAGGGAATACATTTATAAATGTCTTCCTTTAGCAGTCAGTTCCTATTCCCTGCTGGGGAATGGGGAGGGACAAAATCAAGTAAGTTAACAGTTATTCAATGAAAAAAAATGAGTGAAAATAAAAAACAAGCCAATAGAATTATTACAAATAGCTTAGCAAAGCCTCTTGTCTCAGGAAAAACTGGAGAAGAAAAGTTAGAATTTATCCTTTCCTTTTTCCACAGGCATGTTGAAAAGGGAATCATACTACACTCTTCATCTCCTAAACACTGCTAACTGGAAAGATGGCTTTGCTTGCACCATTTCACTAAATGCACTTTTTTTGCGAAGGGTTGTCAGTGACTTCTTAATCATCAAGTCCAGCTATTTCATTTCTTAAATTTTGGAACATGTATCTAATTACTTATTGATGAAAAAAGTAGTCAAAGGAGAAAGCCTAAAATAGATGAATTTTGAAAAGTTATTTATATATAGGATGACTAAAGCTTAAGGAGGCCAAGTTACTTTAAAAAATAACTTTATTGAAACATAATTCACATACTATAAAATTTGCCCCTTTAAAGTATATACAATTCAGTGGTTTTTAGTTTATCCACAAAGTCGTGTAACCATCACCACTATCTAATTTTAGAACAATTTCATTTGTCCCCAAAAGAAACCCATTAAGCAAGCATTCCTTTTTTCTTCCTCTCCCCAGCCCCTGGCAAGCATTAATCTACTTTCTATCTCTATGGATTTGTCTATTCAGGACAATTCATACAAATGGAATCATGTTATATATGGCCTTTTGTGTCTGTCTTCTTTGACTTAGCATAATGAATGAAAACATATATTTTCAAGGTTGATCATGTTATAGCATATATTAGTACACTCATTACTTTTTATAGCTGAGTACTATTCCATTGTATGGATATTCCATATATTGTTTATCAATTCACCAGTTGATGGACATTTGGGTTATTTCTACTTTTGGGGCTAATATGAATAATGCCACTGTGAACACTCATGCATAAGTTTTTATGTGAAAATTTGTTTCAATTCTTCAGGTATATGCTTAGAAATGGAATTGCTGGGTCATATGGTAACTCTGTGTTTGAAGAACTGCCAAATTGTTTTCCCAAATGGCTGTACCATTTTACAGTTCAAGTTACTTTTTGAATTTCTCCTTTGTGCTTTCATTAGGCTTTTCTAAGTTTCACTCCTTTTAGACATCTTGATTTTAGAGTTACATACTGAGTACCTCCTGAAAGAAATGCTTTCATAATATCAAATTTATCTGAATTAGTCAAAAGTATCTATCAGTATTGTATTATAACCTTATTTTTAATATATGTATCTGTTCTAAAAATGCAATGTACTTAGTAAAATTACTTACTCTTTTGTCAACAGAGTGGGAAGCTAAGCAAAGAGCTGGATTTAGTAAGTCACCATGTGAGGACAAAACTAGATGAACTGAAAAGGCAAGAAGTAGGAAGGTTAAGAATGCTAATTAAAGCTAAATTGGATTCTCTTCAAGGTAAGTATGAAATAAAAGGTAGAAAAATTTCAATATTTGGTTGTTGAGGTCAGTCTCAGCATGTGCCATGTTCTTCTAGCCAAAATTTAATGGTAGTATTGATTTGTCTTTTAATTTTTAGAATTTAATTTTTTGAATAGGTAATACATTCACATCATTCAAAAATCAAAATGATTAGCCTTAATTACATCAATAAAAAAGAAGAATGAAAAGTAATGAATTAAGCCACTGAATTAAAAGAGGAAAAATAACATCAAAGCAAATCAAAAGATAGCAGAGGTAGAAAATCTAATTGGAGCAAATTCCATAGATGAAATAGGAAAATTGTCAGAGAGCTAGTTCCACAAAAAACACCAGGGCAGTGTCAAAGGGAATTCTATCAAATCATTAAAGAGCAGATTGTCAATGCTATTTAAACTATTCCAGAGCACAGAGAAAGAAGGAAAGCTTCCATACTCTTATAATATATTGACGTCAAAACCAAAATTATTTCAGGAGTGCAAGATTGACTTAATATTAGAAAATCTAATACTATAAACCATCATATGACTAGAAATAAGGAAAAAATATTTGAGTGCGACAAAGGAAATCATGAAGTCAAAGGACAAATGATAAATTGGAATAAATCTTTTAAGCTTGTATTTTTTTAAAAAAAAATTAAGACAATATTTTAGAGCAATATGTAGTTCACAGCAGAATCAAGGGGAAGGTACAGAGATTTTCTATTTCCCCTTTGCTCTCAAACATGCATAGCCTCCCCTATTACTAACATCTGTTACCAGAGTGTACATTTGTTACAACTGATGAACCTACACTGACACATCATAATCACCAAAAGTCCATACTTTACATTAGAGTTCACTCTTGATGTTATATATCCTGCACATTTGGACAAATTTACAATGGCATGTATTTACAATGATAGCATCATACAGAGTAATTTCATTGCCTTGAAAATCCTCTGTGCTCTGTCTATTTATCCACCCATTCTAAATTCAAGGACATTACCTTTGCCTAGAATAATGATAGGTACAGTCTTCTAAAAGGAAATGTGAACCCTTGATCTAAAACTTTGTATTATAAAATCCTATAGGATTAAATATGAATGCTTATTCTTATATATTTATTGATATTAATTTTTCTAGCTTCTCATAATTTATCATTTATAGTTTTCTCATTTTCTTTCAGATACAGGCATCGACCATCATGCTCTTCTAAAACAATTTGATCACCTAAACCACATGAATCCTGACAAGTTTGAATCTATGGATTTAGATATGCTAATCAAAGCGGTGAGAATAATTCCAAAAAATACTGTCTTTGTTGTGCCTTTGAGATTTTGTAATTTGACAAGTAAATTCAATGAAGTGGAAATATAACTTTTATATACTTTCTAGAATATATTTAGAGGGAGACAGCTTGACTTTTGTAGTATATATAAGAATTTGAACATATAGGTCTATAATCTCTTACCCACAATTCTAAAATTCAAAAAATGAAAAACTAAAATCTGACTTGTTTCACCCAGTCTATTTATAGTTATTATTTACCCTACTTAGTGAGTATTCATAGATTTTGCTAAAGAAGTACTAATCTTTTTGATTATAGACGCTGCACAGATATTCCCTAATGTGGCATATGTACCATATTCCCTTTCTAAATTCTAGAAAATTCTTTTTTGTTTTATTTTTTTGCTTCTAGTTTTATGGAGATATAATTGACATACAACATTGTTTAAGTTTAAGGTATACAACATAATAACTTCACATACATACATATTGCAAAATAATTACCAAAAAAAGTTTAGTTAACATCCATTACCTCATATAGTTACAAAATTTTTGTCTTGTGATAACTTCTTTTAGTATTTACACTTTTAGCAACTTTCAAGTATACAATACAGTATTGTTAGCTGCAGTCATCATGTTGTATATTATATCCCCAGGATTTATTTATCTTATCACTGGAAGTTTGTACCACCTTCACCCACCCCCACCCCTGCCTTTGGCAATCATAAATTTTATTTCTTTTTCTGTGATTAGTTTGTTTGTTTGTTTGTTTGTTTGTTTGTTTGTTTTTAACATTCCCCATATAAGTGAGACCATACAGTATTTGCCATTGTCTGACTCATTTCACTTAGCATTACATGCCCTAAGGGTCCATCTGTGTTGGCACAAATGGTAGGATTTCCTTCTTTTTATAGCTGAATAATATTCCATTATATATATATACACACACACACCACATTTTCTTTGTCCATTCATCTGATGATAGACACTTAGGTTGTTTCCATCTCTTGGCTCTTGTAAACATTGTTTCAGTGAACGTGGGGGTGCATGTCTTTATGACATAATTAATAATTTTGTTTCCTTTGGGTATATACCCAGTGGTAGAATTGCTGGATCATATGGTAGTTCCATTTTTAATTATTTGAGGAACCTCCACACTGTTTTTCATAGTGGCTGCACCAATTTACATTCCCACCAACAGTGCATGAGGGTTCCCTTTTCTCCATATCCTCACCAGCATTTATCTTTTTATTTTTTAATAGCCATTCTAAGGGGTATAAGGTAATATATCATTGTGGTCATTGTGGTTTTGATTTGCATTTTCCTAATGATTAGTGATGTCGAGTACCTTTTTACGTACCTGTTGGCCATTCAAATATCTTCTTTGGAAAAATATCTGTTCAATTCCTTTGCCCATTTTTAAATTGGATTATTTGTTCTTTTTGCTCTTGAGTTATGTGTTTATATATTTTAGATATTAGCCCCTTATTCGATTTGCAGATATTTTCTCCCATTCCATAGGTTTTCGTTTCCTTTTATTTATTGTTTTTTTTTTTTTTCTGTGCAGAAGCTTTTTAATTTCATGTAGTCTCACTTATTTTTTATTTTGTTGTCTGTACTTTAGGTATAATACTTTTAAAAAATCATTGTCAAGACCCATCTCAAGAAGCTTTTCCCCTATATTTTCGTCTAGGAGTTTATGGTTTCAGGTCTTGCATTTAAATCTTCAATCCACTTAGAGTTAAGTTTTGAGAGTGGTGTAAGGCAGGGGTTTAGCTTCATTCTTTTACATGTAACTATCCAGTTTCCCCAGCACCATTTATTGAAGAAACAGTCTTTTCTCCATTGGTTGGTTCCCTTGTCAAATGGTTGGTAGAAAAGTTGGAAACACATCTGGTCTCAAGGATTTTAGATAGGAGTTTATACACCTCTCACATTGTACTGTACAGAGTTATCAAACTAGAATGTTCTTGTTTTGATGCTATTAGATTTAATTAAGTGTTTAGAAACCAATCTAGTTTTTAATACTGTATGGGTTTGATACAGTCCCTTCCTTCTTTTTCAAATCACCTTGTATATTACTTGCTTATGAGGAACTTTCTGAACTTTGAGGTTCTTTGAATTCCTCCGTTTCTGGTAATAATAATGCCTAAAATAAAATGGTAGAATTTCAAAAAAGGAGTCCAGTATTTTTGGTCCTTCTGTACTACCTTCTGTTAGGAAATATGCAAAATGCAATAATGTCTTTATTTATATTTTTCAACCACATCTTTTTATTTAATTTAAATATTTTAATATAGGCTACAAGTGACCTGGAACACTATGATAAGACTCGACATGAAGAATTTAAAAAATATGAAATGATGAAGGAACATGAAAGGAGAGAATATTTAAAAACACTGAGTGAAGAAAAGAGAAAAGAAGAAGAATATAAATTTGAAGAAATGAAGAAAAAGCATGAAAATCACCCCAAAATTAATCATCCAGTAAGGATTTTGACTTTATGAAACCACGATTAGGTGAAAATACTTCTTTGTACCAGATAGTAGAATTTTATCATGTTATTAGTATTTAAATCTTGATTCTTAATTCCCTAAAGTTTCTCAAGTTTATGTTATTTTGATAATGTCCACACATTATCTTCTGAGAAGTTTTTATTTTTAATTTTTTATTGATTTACAGGGAAGCAAAGATCAACTAAAAGAGGTATGGGAAGAGACTGATGGATTGGATCCTAATGACTTTGACCCTAAGACATTTTTCAAATTACATGGTAACAAATCTGATACAAATATTAATATTTTTATCTGTTGTTTGAAAAATTATAGTTGCCTTACTCTTAATTGATTTCTGCCAAGGTATTCTATTGAGTTTTATTGATAGTAAATGTTTAGAGTTTTTCTCTAGCCTAATATAATAGTCTTTATTGCTGATCTGCAGTATAAAATATTTTAGGTTAGTAGTTGTATCTTTATATCTGCTTTTAGTGTTGAGTCATGTGACTTATAACGAGATTCTCTGTAAAATGAAGATATTTCTTTGACGAGGTAGGTTATATCTAACAAGCTTTATGCTATAATGTTAAATTTTATTTTTACTCTTATAGCACATTGCTTTACTTTATATTTTTGTAAAAAATTTTCAAGATATGTTTTTCTAAAAAAACTGTGATGAATTATAAATAAGTAGTGAATTGTTATTAGTTGAACTCATCTGAGGCTCCATAAAAAAAGAAGAGACCTTTTTCTGTAGCATATCAATGTTTCATGTCGGTACTACTTTTGCAAACCATTTGTATATAGTTGCACTTTAATTATTTTCTAAGGCATTAAAATCAATTTTTTGCATTGGTAACTTTAGATGTCAATAATGATGGCTTTCTGGATGAACAGGAATTAGAAGCCCTATTTACTAAAGAGGTAAATGAGGTCATTAAGTATTCAGTGTTTTTGCTCTCTTTTTTCCTTTTATTATCTTTCTTTTATGTTGGTTTAAAATTTTTTTTTTAGTTGGAGAAAGTATATGATCCCAAAAATGAAGAGGATGATATGGTAGAAATGGAGGAAGAAAGGCTTAGAATGAGGGAACATGTAATGAATGAGGTATGTCTTAGAAGTATAAGATATGTTATTTCTGTGGATTATTCAAATTATTGTAATAAATTTCACCATAAAATAGATAATAAATATACAGAAGAGGTATTTAATTGGAGTTTTCATTTTTGATGCAGAATATTTAGTAGATTCCCTTAGCGTAAGTAAAATTATTTTGTAACTTCTTTAAAGTATTTTAAAAGATTAAGATGCTACTGCATATCAGCTAAAAAACATTCTTTTAGGACTAAAAAATAATGTAGTCCAACATTTGATATCTTAAAAGCCTATTTCAGTTTTCACTAAATCCAAAAACCCAATACCTAAATGGTTTATAACAACAAATATTTATTTCTTGTTCACATTACTAAGCTGAAAACTGTGATAGAGACATCATAGACGGGTTGACTATTTTGCCTCAGTGATTTCCCCCTGACATTGATGAATTGGGATTTCTTTTGACTGCTAACATCCCAAGTATCAAATGAATTTCTTTGGCCATTACGGAGTTTACTTTTGTAACTGAATTTGCATAGTCTATAAGAGCCATTGGAAGGTTTGGAGAGGTTGTCAACTTCAGTTCTGATTTACTTAGTTGTTTGTTTTTAAGAGAAAATGTTGAAAGAATTTGAACTTAAACTCCTTTACTCTTGGCTACAATAGTCATCTTACTGGAAAGGTTATTTTTTTTTTTTCCCAAACACTTGGCTTCAAGAAGGATTATACATGCTGTGGTGAGGGAGGAAGACAATAATACCAGCCTAACCAGTCAGATTAGCAGACTCAAACTTGGTGATCTTCGGGGGTGTCAGGTGTATAGATATTTCACTCTATTTTCAAGTTTGAATTATGTAGAAGAGTAAGGTATCTATTTTCTGATTCTAGGATAGTGTTGAGTGTTCTGTGTTGTCTCTGCCCCCAGTTTCTGTGGATGTTTGGCTAGCTCTGATTGCTGTATGTTTATATAGTAGCATCTATTAGAAGAGAGTTTCTAGTGTTTAAATAATATTAGGGTTATTTTATTTTACATATACACTTTCCTTTAATCAGGTTGATGCTAACAAAGACCGCCTGGTGACACTACAAGAGTTTTTGAAAGCTACAGAAAAAAAGGAATTCTTGGAGCCAGATAGCTGGGAGGTAATAGAACCCACCTGAAGCAGGATGTATGGTTCAATAAATTCTACATCAGTCTATTCTACTTTTAACTTTTGTTCTCCATCATGTTTGCATGTATAGTCTTATCATTTTGGCTTTTCATATGAAGTATCACTTTAAAAATGAACTTGATTTCTTGGAAAGTTTCTGGTAATTGATCTCATGAATAATCACATTGCATATAATTAGATGTCTTTTTCTAAGTTTAAAATAACATTCATTCTCAAAAATTAGAAATTTAGGTAAATTAAAGAATAAATTAGAAGATACATATAATTCTGCCATCCAGAGGTAGACACTTAAATTGTGCATTGTGTTATGCCAATTTAGAATATTTAGAATATTTTGTATATTTAATATATGCATATATAGCGTACAGCATATAGTGTACCCATTTTAATTTACATATAGACATAATTCAAAACTATGTATTTTTTAAATGGTTTTTATAAATGCTTTGTATCTTTGTGAAATTCTGGTTTTTTTTTAAATTTATCATTATTTCATGAACATTTTGCAATGCCATTTCTCAAAAACATGATTTAAAAAATGGCTACTTTGCTTGCAATTGTGTGGTTGTAGCATAATTTATATAACTATTCTTACAGATGTAGACATTCTGGATCGATTCTACTTTTTTTTTTTTTTTTTACTGTAATAAGTGACACTATTAAAACTATTTATTTGTTCATATATTTTTGGTATCTATGGTGACTTCCCTAAAATTCCTAGAAAAAGAAGTATTCTCAAGGTTTATGAACATTTTTTAGTTTCTAAATATATCTGTCAAATTGCTCCCGAAAAGAAAACTAAGTTATACCATAGCTTACTGTGTATAAATTAGTGCATACACATCTTTAAGAGTGGTTGAGAGATACCAACCAAACTAGAATGAAGAAAGAATTGTTCTTTTCTATAGAATATAAAATTTAAAAATTACATTTTAATTAGATTTTTAATTGTCCAGAAAATAGTTTGAGATAGAGTAACCAACTGTCCTAGCTTACCTGAACCTGAAGGATTTCCCAGGATGTTAAACTTTTCAGTGCTAAAACCAGACAGTCATGGGAAAATTGGGACAGTTGGTTATCTTAGTTTGAGATTAAAGAAATCGACTATTTTTTTTGTTATAAATTTTTGTTTAAAATTTGAAATATTTCTGGACTTTGGTGAAACAGAATTCTAAGATTATTTAAACATGCATTCCCTTTAGTGCCTCTAGTGAGCTAGATTAATGGATAATCATATACTTTTCTCATTTTGACATAATTTCAGATTTATAAAAAAGTTATAAGAATAGAAAAGTACCTCCTGAATACCCTTTACCTAGATTTCTCACTGCACTACATTTACTTTCTACCCCTCTTTTCTCTTTCTCTTTTTAATCTGGGTGTATATGTATGTATGTATGACATATATAATTATTTGAGGGTAAATTATACACGATGCTGCTCTAACCTTAAATACTCGAGTGTATATTTCTTGGAAACATGGATTTACTTTACATAATCACAGTAAAATGATCAATCCTCTACACACAATACCATTCTCTAGACTTTATTGATGTTTTCGTCAGTTTTCTCGATATTGTTTTAAAGCAAAAGAAAACCTAAGGTCATGCATTGAATTTAGATGTGATGTCTTTCTAATCTCCTTTAATCTGAAATAGTTTCTTCATCTTTCTGTCTCATGGTATTGCTATTTCTAAGGAGTCTGGACAAGTTATTTTGTAGAATATCCATCAATTTGAACATGTTTGCTGTTTCTTTATGATTTCTACTTTGGTAGGAATGTCACTGAAGTGATGCTAAGTTCTTTGTTTTAGGAGGCATATGCTGCCAGTTATTCCCATAACTGGTAATGTTTATTTTATTTGGTGAAGATGGTATCTACCAGATTTCCTCACTGTAAAGTTACTATTTTACTTTTTGTAACTTAAAAAGTATCTTGTCAAATCTACCATAATGCCAGAATCAAAGTTAGCCTTAAAAAAAAAAAATATTCACTCTACATCATATCAGAAGTTTTTACAAAAATACTATTTGTAAGCATTATTTTAATACCTATGCGGTGCTTAACTGTTTTCTCAGGGTTAGACATTTAGGTTATCGTCAGTCTTTTACTGTTTTACTGTTATTTTAAAAAATGCTGCAGATTGCCAAGAGATGTAGACTTTCCTCTCTGAGAGCTTTTACCTCTAAGTCTGAGTCTATTCAAAAATGAGATTTTGTAAAAGTAACAAATAAATAAGATCGGACATCAAAAAAAAAAAAAAGTACTGCTATAAACACATTTTTATATAAAGTTTTTTAAATGTGTATTTAGGGCTATTTTATAGGATAAATTCTCAATGTAGCATTACCAGGTTCAAGGGAATATTTTTAAAGGCTGTTGATATACTTTGTAAAAGTGCTTTTCAAAGAATTATACTACTTTGAATTTCTACTAATAAGATATGAGAGTGTTCTGTTAAAAATTTATCTTTACAGATATAGTTTGAGACTCATTATCCACTAGTTTTAGCATTCACTGATGATTCTGGTCAGAATCAATTGTTACTGTGACTGTTGACAAATGGTGGGTTTTTTTTCTTTTTTAAAAAAATTTATCTATCTGTCTGTCTATTTTTATGGTGGTATTGGTTAATGAAATACAAGAGTTTCAGCTGTACACTTTAACAGTAAGGTATATATATATATATATAGATATATTTACACTGTGTGTTCACCTCCCATAGTTAGATTTCTGTCACCACATATTTGACGCCTTTTACTCCAGCTATCTCGCTCCTCCCCCCAACCTCCTACCCTCTCGTAAGCACTAGTCTATTGTCCATGTCCATAAGTTTCTGTTTGTTTGTCCTGTTCATTTGTTGCTTTTAGGTTTACATCCCACATATAAGGGATATTATGTGGGTTTCAACTTTTTCTGTGTGGCTTATTTTGCTTAGCATTATTTCAAGGTCCATCCATGTTGTCGCAAATGGCCGTATTTCAACTCTTCTTATGGCCGAGTAATATTCCATTGTATATATGTACCACAGCTTCTTTATCCAATCATCTATTGTAGGACACTTCAGTTGCTTCCATATCCTGGCCACTGTGAACAATGCTGCTATGAACATTGGTGTGCAGATATCTTTTCGGATATGGGTTTTCAAGTCTTTGGGGTAAATACCCGGTAGAAGGATTACTGGATCATATGGTAGATCCATTTGTAGTTTTCGGAGGAACCTCCATACTGTTTTCCATGTGGCTGTACCAATTTGCAGTTCCACCTGCAGTGTATGAGGGTTCTTTTCTCTCCTCATCTTTTCTAACATTTGTTATTACTCGTCCTTTGGGGTATGGCTATTCTAACAGGTGTGAGATGGTAGCTCATTGTGGTTTTGATTTGCATTTCCTTAATAGCTAGTGATGTTGAGCATCTTTTCATATATTTGTTGACCATTTATTTGTATGTCCTCTAGGGAGAAGTGTCTGTTCAGGTCCTCTACCCATTTTTTGATTGGATCATTTGTTTTTTTTGTTGTTATTGAGTCGTATGAGTTTGTATATTTCAGATATTGTGCTCTTATAAGAGGTGTTGCTTGCAAATATATTTTTCCAACTTCACCTTGTTGACAGTTTCTTTTGCTAAGCAGAAGCTTTTAAGTTTGATGTAGTCTCATTCATTTATTTTAGCTTTTACTTCCTTTGCCTTTGAGGTCAAATTCATAAAATCCTCTTTAAGTCCGAGGTACTTGAGTTTCGATCCTATGTTTTCTTCTAAGCATTTTATTGTTTCAGGTCTTAAATTTAGGTCCTTAATCCATTTTGAGTTAATTTTGGTGTGTGGTCATAGACAACAGTCTAGTTTCATTCCTTTGCAGGTTTCTTTCTAGTTTTCCCAGCACCATTTATTGAAGAGGCTTGTATGTTTTGGGCTTTTTTCTCAAAAATTATTTGCCCATACAAATATGGGTTTACTTCTGGACTCTCAATTCCATGTGTCTGTTTTTCTGCCAATACCATGCTGTTTTGATCATTGTCACTTTGTAGTATAACTTGAAGTTGGGCAGAATGATGCCTCCAGCCTCATTCTTTTTTCTCAGGATAGCTTTGGCAATTCAGAGTCTTTTGTGCTTCCACAAAAATCTGATGATTTTTTTGTTCTATTTCTTTAAAAAAAATGCCAATGGGATTTTGATGGGGATTGCATTAAATCTGTATAATGTATTAAGTAATAAGGTCATTTTAACTATGTTCATTCTTCCAATCCAAGAACACGGAGTATCTTTCCATTTCTTTGTATCTTCTTTGATTTCTTTTAATAAGGTCTTATAGTTTTCATTATATAGGTCCTTCACATGTTTCATTAGATTTATTTCTAGGTATTTTATTTTTTTGTTGCAATTGCAAAAGGAATTATTTTTTTCTAATCCTTTTTCTGATACTTCATTATTAGAGTATAGGAACGCTATGGATTTTTGAACATTTATTTTGTATCCAGAGACTTTACTGTATTTGCTTATTGTTTCTAGTAGTGTTCTTGTGGAGTCTTTAGGGTTTTCTATACAGAGAATCATGTCATCTGCAAATAGTGACAGTTTCACTTTTTCATTTCCTATTTGGATGCCTTTTATATATTTCTCTTGTCTGATTGCACTTGCTAGGAATTCCAATGTTATATTGAATAACAGTAGGGATAGTGGACAGCCTTGCTTTATTCCTGATCTTAGAGGGAAGGTTTTTAGTTTTTCACCATTAACTATAATGTTAGCTGATGGTTTGTCATAGATGGCCTTTATTATGTTAAGGTACTTTCCCTCTATACCAATTTTGTTAGGTGTTTTGATCATAAATGGATGCTTTATCTTATTGAAGGCTTTTTCTGCACCTATTGATATGATCATATAATTCATATTTTTAAATTTGTTTATGTGGTGTAACACATTAATCGATTTGTGTATGTTGAACCATGCCTGTGCCCTTGGGATGAAGCCCACTTGATCATGTTTTATAATCATTTTAATATGTTGCTGTATTCAGTTCGCTAATATCTTATTTAGGATTTTTGCATCTGTGTTCATGAGAGGTACCGGTCTGTAGTTTCCTTTTTTTCTGTTTTGTCTTTACCAGGTTTTGGTATCAGGGTAATATTGGCCTCATAAAATGAGTTGGGAAGTATTGCCTCCTTTTTGATTTTTTGGAAGAATTTGAGGAGAATAGGTATTCAATCATTGAATGTTTGGTAGAATTCACTGGTGAAACCACCTGGTCTTGGACTTTTACTTTTTGGTAGGTTTTTGATGATTGTTTAAATTTTCATACTGCTGATTGGTCTATTTAGATTTTCCAGTTCTTCTCGATTCAGTCTAGGAAGGTTGTATTTTTCTAAGTACTGGTCCATTTCTTCTAGGTTATTAAATTTGGTGTTATATACTTTTTCATAATATTCTTGTTATGATCCTCTGTATTTCTGTGATGTCAGTTGTAATTTCCCCTCTTTCATCCCTGATTTTGTTTATTTGTGTTCTTTCTATTTTTTCTTTAGTGAGTCTAGCCAGGGGTTTGTCAATTTTATTAACTTTCTCAAAGAACCAGCTCTTTGCTGCATTTATTTTTTTCTATTTATTTTTTTGTTTTCAATTTAATTTATCTCTGCTCTAATTTTGATACTTTCTTTCCTTCTGCTGACTTTAGGCTTCATGTGTTCTTCCTTTTCTGGATTTTTTAAGATGAAGTGTTAGGTTGTTTATTCAGGCTTGTTCTTGTTTTTGGAGATAGGCCTGTAACGATATGAACTTTCCTCTTATGACCGCTTTTGTGTGTCCCAAAAGTTTTGATATGTTGTACTATCATTACCATTTGTTTCTATATATCTCTTGATCTCTTTATTTCTTCGCTGTTCCAGTTATTCTTCAGTAGTATGTTGTGTAATCTCCATGTATTTGTGGTTCTTCCTGATGTCCTTTTGCAGTTGATCTCTAGTTTCAAAGCATTATGCTCAGAGAATATGGTTGGTATGATTTCAACCCTCTTATATTTGTTGGGGCTATCTCTGTGTCCCAGTATGTCAATCCTTGAGAATGTTCCATGTGCACTAGAGAAGAATGTATAAGCAGCTGTTTTGAGATGAAGGACTCTCTAAATGTCGATTATGTCCAGTTGGTCTACTGTGTCATTTAAGGATGTAATTTCCTTATTGATTTTCTGTTTGGATAATCTGTCCATATCCAGCAGTGGGTATTTAGGTCCCCTACTACGATAACGTTTTGGTCTGTTTCTCTCTTTAGTTCTGTTAGTAATTGCTTTATATTTTTCAGCGTTCCCTGACTGAGAGCATAGATATTAATAAATGTTATATCTTCTTGGTGCATGATTCCCTTTATCATTATGAAATATCCCTCAGTATCTTTCTTTACCTTTTTATTTTGAACTCTGATATTTCGTTTGATATTAGTTCCACTACTCCTACTTTTCTCTGAATTCCATTTGCTTGAAATATCATTTTCCACCCTTTCATTTTGAGTCTTTATTTGTCTTTGGAACTGAGATGTGTCTCCTGGAGGCAGCATATGGTTGGGTTTTGTTTTTTGATCCATTTTGCAACTCTGTGATTGGTGAGTTCAGTCCATTTACATTTAGAGTGATTATTGAAATACGAGGTCTTCTTATAGCCATTTTATCTTTTGCTTTCTGGTAGCTGGGTGTTTCCATTGCTTCCTTGTCCTTGTGTTTCTGTTTTCTTTATTTTGGTTGGGTTTGTGGGTTTTCCCTCTGGTCCTTCTTGTTTTATGTTATATATTTCAGTTCTGAATCTTTGGTGTGTGGTTACCATTACAAATATATAAAGGATAGTTATATGTATATATATAGTCATCCATTTTCTTCTGCTCATGCCTTATCTCCATTCTCCTTTGTTGAATTTGAATCTTAGAATCCTCCCCTTTTCAGTCATTGTCACCTCAATTTGTCCCTATGTATGCTGGACATTCATTACTATCTTGCTATAGCAAATTTCTTCTTATCATTTAAGCTTATATTGCCCTGTTCTTAATAAGGGTTACTCTCATCTGCTTCTATCAGCTTGCTAGTCACCTTACTCCTAATTATGTTTTTTTTTTTTTTTGTCATTTTGTTCTAGATGAGCTGACCCCTTTCAGCATTTCCTGTGATGCAGGCCTCATAGGAGAGAATCCCCCTCAAATTTTTTATTTTTGGAAAGGTCTTTATTTCTCCTTCATATCTAAAGGAGAGCTTAGCTGGATACATTATTCTTGGCTTGTATGGTTTGTGCTGAGAAGTTTGATGATAATCTAATGGGTTTTCCTTTATAGATTACCGTCTTCTTTTCCCTGACCACCCTGATAATTCTGTCTTTTTCAGTGATTTTTGATAATTTTAATAGAATGTGTCATGGTGAAGGCCTTTTTAGGTTGAAATAATTCTGTGTTCTGTTGACTTCTTGAATTCCAAGCTCCAGCTCATTCTTTAGATTTGGGAAATTCTCACCAACTATTTGTCTGAAAATGCTTTCTAATCCCTGCTCCTTTTCCTTCCCTTCGAGAATGCCCATGATTCTTATGTTTTCCCTCCTGATGGTATCTGCTAGTGCTTGTATTTCTCTTTCATTATTTTTCATTCTTCGCTTTCTCTCATCTTCCTTCTGATTTAGTTCTACAGTTCTGTCTTTGATATCACTGATCCTTTCCTCCATTTGGTCGACTCTATTTTCCAAGCTTGATATTTTATTTTTCAACTTTTGCAGTGTGTTCTTTATTTCCAGAAGTTAAAGAACTCATTCTGCTCATGTAATTGTTTTTTCAATTCCTGAAATTGCTGATATGATTTGTTTTGGATCTTATTGAGTTTTTTCAAAAATACCATCCTGAATTCTCTGTCATTTAAGTTTCATACTTCTATTTTTGTAAGCTTATTTTTTGGAGATTTTTCTCTTTCTTTCTGAGATGCCTCATCTCCTTTTTAATGGATGTATATTCTGCTCTTTTTCCCAGAAAGATTTATTATATAAAGGTCTCTCTAGCCTGTTGCAAAGAAGGTGTTTTTCTTTGATTTCCAGGACATGGCGTTTACGCCTCTTGGATCCCTGCTTTATATAAAGCCTTAATAATGCCTTTTTTTCCCTTATAGATATTTAATCACACTTGCTCCCCTCAGTCTCAGTCCCTGTCAGTGTTAGCGACAGTTTCGGTAGCTTTTCCTCTGGGGCTCCACAGTGTTTGGTCTCAGAAGATATGAGGGGAGGTGCGCTCTGGGTTGGGGGATGCAGGCTGTGGCTCAGCCTTGATTTTGCAACTGTGGCTGGTAAAAATCAACTGTTGTTTCTCTGCCATCCCCGCTTCTCTGCTTTCTGCCTTGATGAGCAGGTCCTGGCGCTGGCTGCATGGAACTCACAACATTTCCAGGCAGGGCTGTTCAGGGAAGTCACTGCACCTTCTCCCCTCCCCCATCCTCCTGCAGGGAGCTCTGGCAGCTGCAAGAGGCAGATTCTTTGTTTCTCCCAGTTCACCACCCAACACCCGGGGTTCTGACCTGTGGCAGATCTTATGCTCAGATCTCACACTCAGACGTGTTGGTGTGCAGTTCAGGTGTTTTATGTTGAGTTTTAGATGCTCAGCTTATTGTTGTTTCAAGATGAGAGACCTGGAGACATCTTTCACTCTGCCATGTTTCTAAGTGATTTTCTAATCTTCATTACTTCTACATTGATTAGTTGCCTTTCTATTGTAAGAAAAAGTTATCCCTTCTCCCTTTTCTGTTTATGTCAGTGTAGACTCATGGCTTCTTACTTTATTCAGTAAGCTCAGGTCCTTATTATATTTAATGTCGATGCTCAAAGTGTCCCAGATTTGGCTAGTGGGAGTTTCACAAATTGGTTTTTGTGGCCTTCTGGCATGTCTGTATCATTCTTTGAGGACTTTCTTACCTTTTAACATAACAGATTTTTAAGGCTCATCTTGTTCTTTGGCCCACCTCTGAAATCAGCAATTTTTCTGAGGAGCACTATTTTTTATTTGTTTGTTTGTTTTAGTGAGATTGATATTACTGACCAGGATCTGGCTATCAGATGTGTTCCTTTTTACTGGAGTGTCATTACTTCTTCTAGGCCTTGTCAGATAACAGACCTAGGGAAGTAAAAAAAAAAATTTTAAATATGTTTTTATTTATATTATGTATATGTTCATATGTACACACATACTTACACATACACATATCTACGCACACATTTTTATATAGTTAATTATCAATATATATTAAAACTCATGAGTTCACACTATCTCCTTAAATTTCAATCCAACACCTTTAATTGTAATGCAACATTTTATCTTTTCCTCTTCCCATATTTCATACAAAACCTGGCTCCCATTTTCCACAATACCATTCCACCTATTTGCTCAGTCCTAGGATGTACAAAGAATTTCAGAATTGCTAGTACGTGCCTCTGCAAAACAGGAGTTTAATATTTGTTCAGATTTTTTTGTTTGTTTTAAACCTCAGGACACATAGTTCAAATGTCGTGTTCAAAAGTTTCCTGGGTTAGTCCTCCCTGCCCCTGTCAGTTATTTTATTCACTTAAAATAAAACTACTGTTTATTTGCTTCTGATTGTATTCAATTTGGGTGCTTTTTCTGTCCTTGTGGATTTTCTTTTCTTTTTTTTTTTTTTGAGTATTTGAAATACTGTCCAAAAATCAAATCTGTATAAAAAAGGTGTATTCAGAGGAATGTGATTTCCTTTTCCTCATTCCCTTTGTCCTTTCTACCCAGTTCTCTCCCTTGTTCTGTAAACAATCTCATTAATCTCTAGCTTTTTGTTCTTGTTTTCCTTTTTGCTTAAATAGGTACATAAATATATTTTTTCTTATTTCACCTTCTTTCTTACCCAAAAGGTGTCATATCATATTCTATTGTATTTTGCTAATCATAGAATTTTAAAGCCGAATCAGATCTTATTGTTGTATTTCTAAGATTATTCTTTCTTCATTTTTTTTTTTTTCTTTTAGACATTGGATCAGCAACAGTTCTTCACAGAGGAAGAACTGAAAGAATATGAGAATCTTATCTCTTTACAAGAAAATGAACTTAAGAAAAAGGCAGATGAGCTTCAGAAACAAAAAGAAGAACTGCAGCGTCAGCATGAACAACTTGAGGCTCAGAAGCTGGAATATCATCAGGTAGTATTTTGTATAAGCGTTGTGGCTTTAAAAAGGATTTTAGGTGCTATGCTAAAAGCCTATGTTTTTGTAATGTATATTTCAACGTACTATTAGCTATAGTATTTTAAATTTTGGCATTTTTAAAACTGCATTGTATATTAATCTAAATTTTAGAATTTGAATATCTCATTTGGAGAGGATTTTTCATTTAGTTTGTTGTGATTTGTCAAAGGTCACACATGTCAGAAAATCAAATAGTACTTTCTTTCAAAACATTCTTTTTCTATTCACTAGGTTATACAGCAGATGGAACAAAAAAAATTACAACAAGAAATTTCTCCATCAGGGCCAGGTGGAGAATCAAAGTTATAGCCACGTAAGTAATTTTGTTTGCTTATTTGTTTAAGGAAATAAAAAATTGAATAAATTGAAATCTATATTTATTACAAATATAATTCAAGTGATTAATATCTATGTTATTTTCAATGTATTTGTGGAAATAGAGCACCCTGTATTACAGAAAAATGAAAAGGCCTCTAAAATTTTTATGTATATATATTTCAAAAGCTCTATAATTTGATAGCCATGTTTATAATGAAATAATTTATAGATTATTTGTAATTCTTTCTCATCAACTATTGATATTATTAGAGAATATATTTTTTAAATTGTTATTTATGATTACCTAAGCATATTTCAAAAATATTATATATAGAAGAAGATTCAGAATACAGAGATACCTTTAAAATGAGTTTTATTTTTTTCTGAACAGTCATTTGAAGTCCGAAGTCCACCAGAACTTGGAAGAAAACTATAAAATAAACATCTCTGTCATATTTTTACCTCCCTTCCTTTTTCTCTACTCAATAAATATTTTAAAGCATATATGGAATAAAAGAAGATACGTTTTAAATGAGAGCACTTTTTTTGGACACAGATATTTAAGGATGATGTCTACCAGAACCAGGAAGAAAACAAACTCAATATTTGCTCTCACTTTCGTATCTCCTTTCTTTTTTCTTTGTTCTCCTTTAGTGATTTAATTAAGTGGCCTTGTGCCATAATTTAATGAAACTATCACTAACTGTTTAAGTGAGAAAGCTCCATCTATTGCTTTTAACATCAATTGCTCTCACTCATAAAGATAGCTATCCTTTTGTGGGTGCTTGTCATCCCCTCTCTCAATAAAAGTCTCTTTGCTATTAATACTTCTTCTCCTGACAAGACCATAGTATTCCCCAGTGGTAACTTTTTCCCACTTTCAGCACCCTTAACTCTTAGAATTTCTTCTACTGAATAGTTTTTGCTACCATTTCAGGTCATTTTTTTTATTCATATTTATACTCTGATCATTTTAGATCAGGTTCTAATATACATAATGAAAAAACCAAAGATAACAGTGGTTTTAAACTAAACAGAAGTTTTTCCTTTTCACATAAAAGAAATCTGTAAGTAGGTAGTGTCCAGGTTCCTATCTTTCCACTCTGCTATCCTCAGTGCGTAGTTTTTATCTTCATGTTACCGCATCCTCACTGTAAGATTGCTTTTGGAGGAAGCAGGGAAGGGCAGGAAAAAGAACTTTCCCCAGCTTCCTTGTGGCAATTTTCCTGGAGAACCACACAGCATTTGAACTTACATCTCACTGGCCCACACTGAGTCACATGGCTATCTCTCTTGCTGTTAGGGAAGCTGAGAATTCCCTGTGGCATTGTGACTAGCTAAAAGTTACTATTCTTTAACTAAGGAAAATGGGAAGAAGGAATGGTTGGTAGGTAACTTTTAATTTTAACCCAAACAGCCTTGTTGGCCACCTAAATATCTATTGTACATTACTTTGAAACATATAGAAAACAGTCATTTCCCCCATCCCAAAAGGAGACCACCAAAATACAATCTGTTATTGCATATAGATCAAAGACCATGAAATCTGAATATAGTCCCCTCCATCAGGTTAGGATGTGGCTCTCTATGTTCTGGCCATCTACAAACAAAAAGCAAGATGTCTGCCCCATGAACATATGTATAATGGTGGGATAGGTACAAGATAACTGCAATAAAATTAACCTTTTTGAAAAGGGGAAAATGGGAAACATGGCAGTCCCTGATCCATAACATTAAAAAACAAAAAACAAAAAACAATACTACTTGGGAAATATAGCAAGATCTCTCTGCTCTGTCTATAAATATATTCCCTGGTTTTCCTATCAGGCAACTTCAGATTCACCTTTCTGGGAGGATCTTCCTTGTCTAATGTCCTCAGGGGCCCCTGACGTTGCCCTCTAGAAAGTTTTTATTGTCCATTAATTTTTAAGGACATATCTGAGTGGACATTGGAAAGGGTGCTCTTCTTAAAAGCTGGGCAGACTTAGCAGTGCGCTTCCTGTTATTTTGGGTTTGGGGATTGGGGGTCGTTTTAGGCTGTAGGCCAGATTTAGGGTTTTTATTTTGTTTCATTTTGTTTTGGCAAAAAAGTACCCTAAAAACTAAGTAAGTTTCTGGTTTGTTTTCCTCAGTGATTACCATGAGTAACTTCAAGATCTTGTCAAGACATAGTTTTTCACAAAGAACCTCATCTTTACTTGCTGGCCTCTGTATTCTCGTTCTCCCCTGGGGTCTTGAATGGCACCTACTTGGGTACCATTTTAAACTATAGGCTTGGATGGGATAACAACACTCTTTATATGACCTTTCTCCTTAGGATGGCTCTCTTACTTGGTAGAAAAGTCTTCAGATAAGGTTCTTGAAAAAGGTTAAGGAAGCATTAGCGGCCTCCTCAAAACCTTTACTTATAACTGTTTCAGTTTGAAGTTTGATGGTAGTTGACTTTTTCAGTCCTTAGGGGCTCCAGATTTGAGACTTTGTCAATTTATTTTGTAGACAGCAGTTCCCTCAACAAAGCTATATACCCTTCCATCTTTGCAGACTTATTAACTTTAGCTTGAGTCACATTTCTCCTGTAGGACTTTGCTGAAAGAGGCAAGAGGCAGCCCACACATGCTAGCATTCTGAAATTCTACCACCACTTTCTCTGACATCTTAACTTCAGTTAGCATGAGGTCTCACCTCTCAAAGCCCTACCTCCTCAACTCATCCCACTTCATATTTAAGATCTTTTTATTTTGCTGCACTTTACTTTTAGCTACCAAGTTCTGTATAGGTCAAGATTTTTGGTTGTAGATAATAGAATCTTCTTTAGCTATTAAACAGAATGGGATTGATGAGGGGTACAGATAACTCACAGAATCTCGAGAACCCTTTGAGAGGGTCGAAGAAACAGAACCTAGGCTGAGCTTCTAGGACCTATATCACAAGAGAGGGCTGCCAAGGAAACTGCTGCTTTTAGAGCAGTGAAGACTGCCTGCCAGGTTGGGCTGCTGCCTGTTAGATTAGGAAGACACAGGCAGTTGCCAGCTCTAGGATACACCACTGCTGCCATACTTTTTGTTGGCAAAAATGGATACCTCTCGTCCTGCTTTTCTCCCCTTGTAACTCAGTTCTGAGTGACAGTCTCAGGTGAGTGCATCTGATTGTTGGACCAATCATTCCTGGAACCCTAGCTGCAAGAAAGGTTGGGAAATGATAGTGTTTGACTTTCCTACCACTGTAGTATAGGAATGCATGTTTAAAGCTCTTGAGTGAACTAGTCCAGTTTAACACCTCATAATTTTACATTGTTTCTCCCAACATCAGTAATTTTTTAAACTCTCAGTCCTCATTTTGCAAATTTTAAAATATCATTGCATATTTCTCCAAATATACTTCAGATTTTTTTTTCTTAAATCATGGGTCCCCAAATTAAATATAACAATCTAGAAAAATTCTGCTTATATTCAGCTTAAAAGCCTCCAGAAAAGCCACTCAACAGAGTAATGCTATGTTCTTTAGAGATGGAGAAAAATTCCTATCTCTGTTGTTTGAATTGTAGGAAACATTAAAAAATGGTCTGGAATATTTTTTTGTCAATCATTCTACCTGTTCCCAGAAACTATGATAATACAGATATTCTTCTAGGGTAAACTTTTTTAGATGGTGGACTAGAGTTAAATCAGAAAGTAATTGGAGGAGAACTTAAGAGAAATTTCTTTAAATGCTTTTTTGGCATGAATAAGTAATGGATAGATATATAGACATACCTCACAATTTCCAGCAAATTATTATAATTTATATTATTTTAAAAACAATTGTTAGCTTAAAATTATTTATGGCTTAAGGAATTATAGTTCTTGTGAATATTGGGCATTTATAAGTGAATATTATTTCTTAGAGAGTGCCTAACAGTACTCTTTCCAGTTCTGTTATAAAACATTGATCCTATGCTTTTACACCATTCTTCACACTTTAGATTTTAAATACTCTTTGGTTTAGCTGACTTAGTGGTATGTATTGGTAATTTGGGGTTTTGTTTCACATAGGAATTTTTGTGAAGCATGTCAATTTTATAGTATACTTAGATCTATGTAATTAAATTTTTACAAGATGATGGGCCTTTGTAATATTTAATTCTTTCTAAAGAGAATTGCAATTTAGAAATAGTGGTAAGAATCCTTTGAGACATGGCTCTACATTTTTTTTTAAGCCAAATTTGTTCGCAACAGTATTATTTTTCATGCTAATTGAACAGATTTGTATTACCACAAACCTAAATGGAAATCTGGCCTTCACATGAGGAAAACATAAAGAAAATTTTAATGTGTTATGATAATGTGATTTTTAGGATAGCCAACCTAATAAAAGGGGGGCTGAGAGAAGTATTTTCTTTAGGGTGAAATTTTGACAAACTCAGTTCTGGTTAGTGCCTAAAATTTAATCTTTATTTTATAGCTGTGCAGTACAGTCAAGAAGAGATTGAAAAAGCCAGAGTTAGATGATGAGCTTCGTCCCTTTCATGCAAGATGTTTATCTTCTGAAGAATCTACTAGAGAGAAATCTACCTTCACCCTTAACCACTGGTGCCTCTAATTTAATACTTTAATTCATTTTCCTTGGAAATGAGAGACTAAGGTGTATTGAGTAAACCACGAAGCTTACTTTTGCATTCCTTTTGGATGATATAATGGAAGATTAATGACAACTTGCTTTCAAAGTGTGAGATAGAAAGGAAATGAGATCCTTTCCTTTCTTTCTTTTATATTTTAACACAATGTCATTAGCAAGATTCTAATCTTTCTCTACTTGTTTTCATTTATTAAATGAGTAGTTAGCTATGAATTAGTAGCCATTTCTTAGTAAATCTAAAAGCTGAGCCAGAACAATCATCTACAGCAAATGGTGAAGATACCAAATTGAAAAATTAGAATTTATGATTACCAGCACTGCCAACCTGTTTATTCAGGCATAAACAAAGCAAAACAAAACCAATGAAAACTTTGATTTAATTGAGGAATTTAGATTTTTTTTTTTCAAATGTGGCCTATAGACTTATGTCGAAAAACAACAGATGTCTACTGTTTTCACTGCAGAGCTTTTAGTATACATTTTAATTCATATTAGTCCGGTTCTTGATGATGAATGTCATGTACCGGCTTAGCAGTCAGCCAGCCCCTGACAATGTACTTTTCCTTACATGTTCACCCTTCTAGTTGCCTTCAGAGCTCTGCATGCCTTTAAACAAATTTTCTTTGGGTTATGTAATTTGTACATAATCTCTTGTAAGCAATAGCTTTGACTTTTCCTGTGCAAATTTTCTTATCCTCTTTTGTTTTATTCTTAAGACTAAATATATTTACCAAGGCTTTTCCAGGATTATAAATGCACATCTTATAATTAAAGCGTTAAAGTATTTTATTTTACAATTCTTATAATTTTGCTACTCCATGGAATTTAAAAATGAATAATAATTTACCAGATGATTTTTAAGTTAAAATTTATCTGAGTGCTTTAAAATTGAGAGAAAAAAAGTAAACCTCCATCTAGTTGTCTTTGCTATCCCCCATGGGTCGTTGTATTAAAATGTTATTTTTGTTCAATTTTAGTCCATTTTAAATGTTCACTTTTAGTGATATGAGAGTATCTGAATTAAATCCTTACCTTCACTTTAGATTCCTCCTCTATGGAGTATGAAACACATGGGCAGCCCATGCTGTATGTGTTTTGTACCATGTGGCTTTTCTTATTTTGCTGGCCACTATTACCCTTCAGTTGTTAAAGTGGTTTGAATTTGCTTTACTTTTGATCTTAACCCTTTCTGTTCTTGTGGTTGATACTTTATAAATATTTCCTTATTAGAGTAGTGATGTCTTATAGATTATTTCCTTTTAAAAAACATATTTGCCATGCCCCTTGATATTTTAAACATTTTCATTATAGTATTGAAGCATCAAACAACAATTTAAAACTCCTGTAATCTTTGTGTAGTGATTCCTTCCTATTCTATAGCATTTAGTAAGGTATCTTAGAATTTGTATCTTAATTTTTTTCTCAGTTCTAATCTTGTATACATTTCTTATTCCTTAGATATGTATTTATTTTCACTCTTTTATATTCATAGTATGTTTCATTGAGATTGATTCAACATTGATCTTGGCCTAAGAAAACAAAAACAAAAACATTTGCAGAAAAGTCAGCTTTTCTATAGCTACTTCAAGCAGGCTGTAATTCCTAAGGTGGTTTCTGAGCACTGTGGAAAGTGCTTTTAAGCCTGAAGAAAATTTGTAATTCATAAATAGAATCCCTGACTCCTGACTCCTTCCCTTTGACAGAGTGAACCAAACTCTGATGAATATCCCTTGTCCAATTCTTCAGCTTTTTGTACCCTCCTTATTAAATAATAATAGTTTAAAAAATATGTCGTGCATCCAAGCAGGCATTTTCCATCTTACAGTTGTTAATAAAGGAACATTTTTTTTTTTTTTGGAATAGAAAGCCCAGGACATGAATTTAGCAATCTCTGATTAGAAGTAGTGGCATTTGTTGCTTCTTCATTACTTTGCCTGGATGATCTGAATTTTAATTAAATTCTTTCCTCTCTTTGTACTTCTATTTCCCTACTTTTGTGTTGACTTTTCCATTGTATTTCTAATGCATCTCCCTAATCACTGGAGAAAGCTTTGAGGGATGAAGAACAAGGTAGCATGTTGTCAAGTTTCTTAAAGTTTCATAGCCTTCAGCTTCATAGAGCTTAATTTCAGACCTTTCAAATGAATTCTTCCCTTCCCTCACAGTCTCAAACTATTCATCTTTTCTCTAGGAGAGTCTGTTGTATTTATTACTAATTAAGAGGCAGAGGCAACTTTATTAAAACAAGATTAATTTCCAAAAGATTTATACAAAAGATAAAATAGAGGCTAAATATTTTTCTTTAAGGACAACAATTTGAAGCCAGTTAATGGCCAGAGTGACTGTTTCATTCTTTTGTGGTGGCTCTGGTGACTTTCCAATAGTTCTGTCTGTGGCTATCTATCTAGTTAGTGTCAGGGCCTAAGAACAGAAAAGGACTGGAGGTTGAAATACTGCAGCCAAGGTGCAGGGGGGAGCCTCATGCAGTGAAGGTGTTTTTTTTTCCCTCTGAAACTGTTAGTGCAGGATCTGTTCTAAGCCCTAGCAATTTTCAAACTATCTGTCTCTGTACCACTTTATATAGCCTCTAATTGAAATACCATATTTTTGGAAGGAATTTATAGGTGTTTATATGTAAACTTGTGCCTAAAATAGGTCTGGAGGGAAGACCATAGTTATTCTGTGTCTTCAGGAATTAAAACAAGAAAAAAAAATTTTTTTCTTTATTGTTTTTCCTTTTCATGAAGGAAACCAGTGCTGTATAATCTATATTTTATCAATATTTATTATGTTTTAAAAATCATTTAATAATGATGGTTTCTACATCCTATTTTAAAGTCGGGATTTTAAAGATCATTTATTTTATCTGTTATTACTAATTTGGGAGGATTTTCAATTTAAATGTTGAATTTAAAATGTAATCTGTTATAAATATGTGGCTAAAAATGTCCTGTTAAACTTTGGAAAGAAATTTTATTAGTCTGAAGTGTACTTAGATTTGATTTTCCTTGGTTTATTTATATAATTGGACTATTTTTAAAACTACAAAAATTGGATTTTAACTTGATAATCAGGAAGACATTGAGACTGTATACAAGTTTATTATATTTGAATTTGTTGACATTTGTTGTGAAAATTCTTTCAGTGCAATATTTGTTGGAAAATATTTTAGTCATTTGTATGGGTCCATTTTAATTATATTAAAACAAAATTTGAAAAATATGTAATGTTTGTCATACTTTTCTAGGAGAAAAGACAAATTTGAGGATTTTGAAAGGATGGATTGTTTGCAAAACATTAACATTATAGAGTAATCGAATCTCTGGGCCTTAGAGATCAATGAAAGTAGTCCTCTTCCATCATTTCTCCACAGATACTTTATCCAGCCCCCACTTTCCAGTCTTCCAGAGATAGCAGTGAAGTCAAAATCACAGTGGTTTCCATGTTTGTCTGCATATTGGAATTACCTAGGAGTTTCAAAAATTACCAATGCCTTAGTCCTATCTCTAGAGATTGTGATTTCATCCTTCTGTAGTGTGGTCTGGTCTTCGGAATTTTCAAAAGGTAATTATAATGTGCAGACAAATTTGGAAACTGCTGATAAATCATGCTGAAACCACAACAACCTTTTTCAGCATTACAGATTCTACACTGAGGAGGAAACCTGACTGATGTTGAACGACAGGGCAAATTTCCCCGAGGTGGTGGGGGGCAGACCAAGCCTTACACTGAGAGAAGAAGAGAGTCCTTTGGCAGAGAGTGAAGAAAGAATTTAACACATACACCAAAGTTAGGTCAAAAGGAAAGTTTATTAGAAAAGGGGTAACACTGCACAGACAGTGTAGTCTCTTCTCAGAGGCAGAGAGTGAAGGGGACAGTGAGAGAGACAGAGTAAAGGCACTGAGAAGGACACTGGGTGTTCAGGGAATTCAGTTTATATGTCATTCTTTAGTTCCCATTTCCTTTGATATGGACATACAGTGAGGAAGAGGGAAAATACATAGAGTAAAAGGCCTGCCAGCAGTTCCTAGTCTTTCATACTTAGTTTCCCCATGGTTTTAGCCATAGAGAATGACTCTGCGGGTTCCTGTTTCCCCTTCACAGGTGTGGGGAATGGGTTGTTAGCAATACCAGTAAAAATCTTCTTTTGTTCCAAAGGTGTCCTCCTGGCCTGGCTGCAGGGCTGATCAGCATGTTGCAGTCTCTGATTGTAGTTTGATTAACATTTTAATTCTCTTGCTTCCTTCCTACATTAATGTGATGAATGTTCCTCTATAAAGATTTAGATGTCACTTCAGAAGATTTATAGCTACATGTATGCACACACCCATGTTTGTGTAATGTGTAGGGAACATTTATTTCTACTAAAATTCAAGAACCATTTAAGAGGAAGATATCACAGTGACACAGAATCCATGATGAAGGTATAGTAGAAAGTACTCAGGACCAGGTGTTAGGACCCAGGCTCTCATTTTCTAACTAAAGTTGACCCTTGAACAACACAGATTTGAACTGTGCTGGTCCACTTATACATGGTTTTTTTTTTTTTCAATAAATACTATAAATGTATTTTCTCTTAGGATTATCATACTATTTTCCCTAGCTTGCTTTATTATAAGAATATAGTACATAATACATATAACATACAAAATATGTGTTAATAGACTTTATGTTATTAGTAAGGCTTCTGGTCTATAGTACACTATTAGTATAATTTTGGGGAACTCAAAAGTTATACACAGATTTTCAATTGTGCAGGTGTCGGTGCCCCTAACCCTTGCATTGTTCAAGGGTCAACTGTGTATGATTTTTTCCCTTCTAAAGTCTAGAGGAAAAAAATCCAGAAGTTCTAGACTGTGAGGGTTTAATTTTGTTCTAACTTTTTAATTTGAAACTATTTCAGATTTAGAAAAACTTGCAAAAATAGCACTTTTTACATGCCCTTCACCTAGCTTCCTCAAATGGTAACACCTTACAAAGTTAATTAAAATCAGGCAATCAATATTAATACAATTCTAACTAATCCTCATATTTTGCCAATTTTCCTACTAACATACTTTTTCTAAGCCTAGAACTAACCTGGGATCACACGTTGGATTTAGTTGTATGTATATATATCTATGTTTAATTGTTAACTTTTAACAATTATTAACCTAACCAAACAAATTGCAACAATAGTAAAACTAATTCTAGTATGTCCTTTCCTAGATTTATCAGTTGTTAGCATCTTGCCACATTTGCGCTAGAGCTCTCTCTGTATCATTTTTTTTTTTTTACTGAAGCATTTCAGAATTAAGTTGCAGACATTATGATACTTTACCCTATAACTATGTGAATGAGCATATCTCCTAAGAACCAAGACATTATTTCGTAATAGCCATCTTATAGTGATCAAATTCAGGAAATTAAACATTGTTACTATACTATTAATCTAATACGGTCCACGTTCAGATTTTTTCACCAATTCTCTCAGTACTGTCCTTTACAGTAATTTTTTTCACAACCCAGGATTTCACCCAGGATTAAGCTTTGCATTTAGTTGTCATGTCGCTTTTATTTCCCTTGATCTGGAATAGCCTTTCTTTGTCTTTCATGGTATGGATATTTTTGAAGAGTACAGGTCAGTTGTTTTATAGAATGGCCCTCAATTTGCCTTTGTCTAGATGATGTTTCTCAAACTGGTCTGTGACTGATGCTGGTCTACTTATCAGTCAGTATTGCCCACAGTGAGGGGTCAATGTATAAAGTGAAATTACTTACACTTTTGGAAAAAATTTTATGCCAGTTTAATAAAAATTGGAGGCTTACATTTTTATATCTTTTGTTTTCATTTTTCTAAGAATTTATTTTTATTGAATTTTACAAAATAGCAGTCATAAATTGGTTGGACATTTTCTTTAAAAAGGGTCCTTTGTCATAGCTACTTTGAACAGCACTGGTCTAAGTAAGCTTTTTGAGGCAAAGAGCTCTGATTTACTCACCTGTACACTTGGACTATGCCAAGCGGAGCTCAATAAATGGCTGCTGTGGGATGACTTGAAATGGCCCATTTCTTTGTTGAGAAACTTTTCTTAATGCTGAATCAAAATCTATGTCCATAAATTCCACATAGGAACCTTTCTTCTGCCTTCAAAAACGTCATATAACATGTCTACTCATATGCTTAGGTGTTAACCTTTCAAGAGATTTAAAGACTGATAATGCATCTTAAACCCCCAGTCTATTCCCAGCAAACCTGGCTCCATTACTTTTGCCACTTGTAGTGATTAGGATTAAGTTCTGCTGAAAATGAGAACACCTCAGATAAGAGTGGCTTATTGACTTTATTATGTACTACGAGTTTAGAGGTATCATTCTAGGGCTAGTAGAATATTTCACAAGTCATCAGAGACCCGGCACCCTTCTTTGCCATCTCATTTTCCTCAATGTGTACCTTCTACACTGTGGTCTAAGATAGCTGCTCAAGCTCTAGTTATGGCATCTGCATTTCTACCAGCAGAAGAAAGAAGAGTAGTAGCAGAGGCCGAGCTGTTTCCTATGATGGTTGAAGGTTGTTCACTGCTCTTCTCATAATAGGTAAGAGACTTTCCAGTGTCACAGCTGATGTGGCACAGACCACCAGCCCTGGTCAGCTACTCCCCTTACGGCTCACCAACCAATCAAAATACACTTTACTGTGAGGAAGTATAAAATGTATATAAAAGGGAAAGCCCCACTGTGATTGGGGCTCTGCCTTTGGGTGTGAATCCGCTGAGCTGGTGCCAGCACCAATAATCGCTTTTTCCTGCTTATTGCCTCGGTGTCCCATCTCTGTCTGAGTATCCTGCAACAGAAGGTAAAGAAGATCCCTGCCTTTAAGGACATTTCCTAGAAGTTACACAGAACACTTCCATTTATATTACTTTGGTCAGAACTTGGTCAAATCGCCACTCCAGGAGAGGCTTGGAAATAGAAGCTTTTATTTTGGAAAGTCCTATGCTCAGGAAGAAATTAGTGGCTTTTTCAAAGAAAATGGATATCACTTGACAGTATATCTACCGTTTCTGCTGTATTGTCCTTGTATGCATGTCCTTATATAGTATGTCTCTTCTTCACCATTCTGATTACTTGTTGGATGTTTTCATGCATTTAAATATGGTTCCAAATTGTATGTGACATTCCAAAAGCAAGCTGGACGTAATGTGTCTTGTATCAATGACCTCAGTGTTAACCAACATTTGAAAATTATGTCTTAATGCTATGCAGCAATTAAGGACATGCAAAGTCAGAGTATATATACCCATTTGTTTAAGATGCACTTGTGAAGCTTCTGGTGTATGTTTTGGGGTTGAATGAAAAATTTGCAAAAGTGTTAGAAGATATGTTTTCTTGCCTGTTTACAGAAATTAAATAATGAAATTAGTAGAAATAATAGCATGAGTATTTAAAATATTTTTGATTTATCTTAAAATCTAATATAAATGGTGAAATCTGCTAATTTTATTTTTTTTTTTTTTTTTTTTTTGGTAATTTCTTCAATTTCCTACTGGGTGATATGCATGTGCCACAACTTTGTGAATTTCTATTCTGGGCAATATAGAGATTTGGCATATATTTCTCCTGCAGATGTTATCTAATGCGTCAGTAATAGCAGAAGAGGTTCCTCCCAGATAAGGCTCGTTGGAGGAGGCAGCAGTTGAGAAGAGGTGTAGCACAGAATTTTAGAATTCTAGAGCTGGACCTAACCTTGCAGATCTCTACTTGTTAAAATTGTGGCCCAGAAACTGTGACCTTCTGCAGCCCCCTCAGCTAGCAGGTGCTTGGTTCTATGCTCTTTAAGCTATGCATGCTGTTGGTTCACAGGTGAGAATGTAAATATTTGCTTAGTTACTGAAGTATCATCAACTTTAAATTCACTATGCCAATAAGACTATTCTTTACTAGGGATTTGCTCCACACCCCACCGGATTCTTTAATTCTTACAATGCCCTTCAGGGAAGATTCAACTATCTCAATTTTAGAGAAGTGGAAACTAAGCCTGGGGTGTGAGACAACTTGCCCACTGTTCCACAATCGTCAGATGGCATACCTGGCATTTGAGTCCGGGTCTGCCTGTGATTTTCTGTAGATCACACTTTTTTTTAACGATACGAGAAGAAAATTAAGTAGAATCAATGAAACTACTGTCATGCAAGATGCTGGGGGAAACAGGTGTGTGCATTTATAATATACTAGCAATGCCACTTGTGTTCTGAACTTTGTCGTTAAATTGATTTAAAAACTGGTCTCGAGGTGGTAAAACTTGGTTATTAAATGAGCATTTTAGGTTTTTGCTTGACAAAGTCACGCCACTTTGTTTAGTAAGGGGAGGGGAAATTAAAGGCTGCTTTCAGACGTTTGACTGAAGCGTCCTGGAGCTATAAATTTAGCTTTCGGTTTAAGTGTGGCAAGATTTCACTTATCTTTATTTTTTAAAATAAATAACGTTAAGTTTATCATGGCGATGGGAAGAGCAGTCACCCCCAACACGTGGGCAGCGCACTCACGTGAAGCATCCAAAGACAGTGGTCACCACCCCTCAGCAGATGGCCATTGGAACTCCCCTTCCTGGCATTCTGGGAACACAAAAGCAAGAAATTAAAAGCAAAACTAATCCCCAGCGCGGCAGGGGCTCGCCGCTTTTCTTGCAGCATAAATAATGCAGTCAGAACAAGTTGGCAGAATTCCAAAAGAGGCACAAAGACCGAGAGGCGGAGCAAGACGCCTCACACCCTCCGCGCATGGATAAACCCTCCTACGAATAAACCCTCCTCCTACAAATCCCGTTACCAGACAAGGGAGGGTTCCTTTCTTTCAAGTGGTGGTGGTCTCCTACGCGGGCCCAGGCTCGGAGAGCCGCCGTAATTGCGACTCATGGCCTTCGACAGGGCGGAGAGGGTAGCCGGTCGAGTATCACGGGGCTTCTGGAGACTGCTTCTAATTTTGATTCTGGATCCGGTCGCGTGGCGCACGTTGCCCGCCGCAGGTAGGACCCCAGCGTCGGTGGAGGTGGAGG
Organism: Rousettus aegyptiacus; assembly: GCF_014176215.1. Lineage (NCBI taxonomy): Eukaryota > Metazoa > Chordata > Mammalia > Chiroptera > Pteropodidae > Rousettus > Rousettus aegyptiacus. The sequence continues at coordinate 88,646,468 of NW_023416308.1, forward strand.
TGGGGAGCCGGGATGCGAGGTGGGGAGCCGGGATGGGAAGTGAGGAGCCGGGATGGGAGGATGAGATGAAGGGTTTGCCCGGGAGTGCGGAACGGTGCGGAGGAGGAACAGGAGGTGCCGCAGCCACCATGAGGCTGTTTTAAAGATCCTCGGCTCTGAGCTCTTCATTGGGAAGTTGGATTCATGTATTGATTCAACGATTACATATCGACGCCTTATGTGTAGAGTGAGCACTTGTAGGAACCTGAGACTAAGTGCCTCCTTAAGTTTTGTACTTTTGAGTGCTCGTAAATTTCAGCCTCTCTTACATCATCCTAGATATAGTGAAAAGGGAAGGTGAAATAAAAATCCTCCACCTGCCTGTCAAGAAGAAAACTACTACTCTTTAAGTCTTTACTGAGAGTAAGTGGTGATATTCAAACATACACTTTTTCTCTTTTTCTGGGAACACTGATAGACATGTTTCTAATTATTTAACAGGAAACCAAAAGCCTGAAAGGCATATAAAGAGATATTTAAAACTCATTACAAACCAGAGGATAGAAGTTAAAACAGCAATAAGATATCTCTTGACATTTATTAGGCTGGCCAATATAGGCTGGGTGATGCCAAGCGGTTGGTAGTAGTGGGGATGTGGGACTCTAGGAAGAACCTCTGGGTGTCCATCCATGGGGCTGTAGATGAGCCAGATGTGGGTGGAGCCAGATGTGGATGGAGAACTGGGCAGCAACTTCAAGCAAAGGACTAGCAGCACACAGAAATGTGGAATGATCAGAAAAGTGTAGTGCCAAAAGGTGAAACAGTGACGTATAACTCAATACCATTTCCATAAGTTTGAGAAACAAGACAGTTTTAAAGAGAACAAAAATGTAGACATTAAACATCTTAGATGGGTTGTCTGATAGGGAAGAGAAATGAAAAAGAATAAATTGTATTTCTATACACTTGCAATAAGCAATCTGAAAATAAAATTAAGAAAACCATTCTAAGTGTATGGCCATGCCACCCTGAACAAGCCCAATCCTGTCTGATCTCGGAAGCTAAGCAGGGTCGGGCCTGGTTAGTTCTTGGATGGGAGACTACCTAGGACGACCAGGTGCTGTAGGTGTAAAAAATAAAAAATAAAAATAAGGGATTGTAAGCTGACAAGGTCCTTGCAATCTGTGAGGTCAACCAAGGGTTATCTAGCCTAAAAAAAAGATAAAAAGAAGACCATTCTATTTACAGTACCATCAAAAGAATAAAATACTTAGGAATAAATTTATAAGAGGAGCACAACAAAACCTTCTATACATGAGACCCCTCATCCCCCCCCCCCAAAAAAAAGGGAATTTGTGTTTGAGAGTATAAAGGCTATATTTTTTCCAAGGTCTCTCATAACTGAGTTCTCTTATTGCCACAGATTTCCTAGAAGTGGAGATGCCAGAGAGGACTCAAACCGTGTTTCTGAATGACAATGCCACCATCTCATGCAAGGTCCCTGGTTCCCCAAAACTGGACATCAACATTATAGGTATTACCTGGTTTCGGAAGAGTCAGGAGAATGAAACAGAGGTCAAAGTGTTTGAGTTTTTTGGAAACCACCAAGAGACATTTGGATCAGGAGCCACTGTGTCTCTACTGAGGCTGAAGACAGGGGATGCCTCACTGCAACTGTTTGGAATCCAGCTGAGAGAAGCGGGAAGGTACCGATGTGAGTTGGTAGTCACCCCTGAGAAGGCACAGGGAACAGTCTTGCTGAAGGTTGTAGGTGAGTGCCTGATGACAGCACCCGGTGGTTCTGATGATGATAGGACTTGAGGTGGAAATGTGGATGGGCCTAGTGGAGCAGAGGTTTAGAGCATGGGCTTAGGAGCTAGATAGACACAGGTTTGAGTTTTGGGCTTCTATGGACATCTGGACCACTTTGGAAAGTTGTTAATCACAATGACCTCAGTGCTCTTTGCTCTAAACAAATATAATAATATCTACCTAAGAGGACTGATTGTAGGGAAAAGCCTATGAAAAATGCAGGTCAAATGCTTAACATAGTGCTTGTTCTGAAGTCTATTTTGAAATTTATAGAGCTATTCCAGCTTTCATTGGATTAGTGTTAGTATGGTGTACCTTTCTCAGTCTCTTTACTTTTAATCTATCTGGGTCTTCATATGTAAAGTGGGTTTCTTGTAGAACACACATATTTGAGTGTTTTTTTCTTTATCCACTCTGACAGTTTCTGTCCCTTAGTTGATATACTTGGACCATTCATTTAAAGTGACTACATATATAGTTGGATCAATATATACCATGCTTGTATTTGTTTCTGTTTGATACATTTGTTCTTACCTTTTTTTAATGCCCTCTCTAGTTTTGTTTGTTTGTTTATTTATTTATTATTTTTTATTATGGTGACATTGGTTAACAAAACCCAGTAGGTTTCAGGTGTACAGTTTAGCAGTAAGGTGTGTGTGTGTGTGTGTGTATGTGTGTGTGTGTATGTGTGTGTGTGTGTGTGTGTGTGTGATTGTGTCCTCTCTAGGTTTAAATGAACATTTCATATTATTCCATTTTCTCTCCTCTCTTCATATATCAATTATGTGTTTTAGAATTTTTTTTCAGGGGTTGCCCTAGAGTTTGCAGTGTACTTTTACAACTAATCAAACTCTACTTTGAAATAACACGATACTGCTTCATGGGTAGTACAGATACTTTATAACAGAATATTCCCAATTCTCCCCTCTTATGTCTTATAACATTACTGTCATTCATTTTATATATCCATATTCTTAACCACCCAATATATGGTTGATATTATTATTTTGAATCAATGATTATCTATTAGGTCTATTAAGCATAAGAAGAATAATGTTTTATTTTACCTTCATTTATTTCTTCTCTGACACTCTCTTTCTTTACGTAGATTCTAGTTTCCGACCTGAATCATTTTCCTTCTCTCTGAAGAATTTCTTTTGACATCTTGCAATGCAGGTCTACTGGGATCAGATTCCCTAAGTTTTTGCTTGTCTGAGAAAGTATTTATACTTTACTTTTTAAGGGTAATTTTTCAGGATATAGTATTCTAGATTGGTGGATTATTTTCTTTCAACACCTGTCTTTAAATATTTTACATATCTCTCTTCCTGCTTTAAATAGTTAAATGGAGAGAAGGGCACAGTTCTTTTCTTTAAGATACTTAAAAAAGTCCTGTTCTTTAAGGATACTTTCTGGAGGTTGCTCCAAACTACTAGACCCTGAGTTCACATGGCTACACTCAGCTGCAATAGAGGTTGAGAGATGTAGTTTTGAATGTGTCATTGAAGAACGGAAATGGGCAACAATTAGCAGCCTCTACCACCGCAGTATTCCAAGGCATCCCTTAGATTCTCAAAGGTGTCTTTTGACATAAAGCAGCTTAAGAAACAGCTTTACAAAATGGCTGAGGGAATCGGGGTTATGACATATCAGCACTCTGCTGGCAGTGGGGCCAACATACCCAGAATACTTAGCCTAAGCGGAACCCCCAGTCCGGTCATTCACCTTTCCTGAAGGCTTGCTGTGGGTCAGACATTGAACTGATGCTAAGCGAGTCCTGACCTACCGTCAAAGCATGATTTCTCTCCCCTGACAGCTAATCCAGTCAGCAGATTGTTTCAGGATTCAGCCACAGTGAAAGATAATGAAGAAAAACATATTTTGTGTGAGTCAAGTGGGTTCTACCCAAAGGACATAAACATAACATGGACTAAGTGGACCCAAGAGGATCCTCAGTACTTGGAGGTTTCTGAGGGCATCACCACTGGTTCAATCATCAAGAATAAAGATGGCACATTTAATGTCACTAGCTGTTTGAGGCTGAAGTGCTCTCTGGAACACAGCTCGACTGTCTACCAGTGTGTGGTAAGGCACATTTCCTTGCCTACCTCCCAGAGGTTCAACTTCACTGTGCCTGGAATAGGTAAGCATCCTCCTTAGACGTTTCCCCTACTCTTCACCTTGGGAGGTATAACGTAAAACTCAGGTTCCCAGGCAGTCTAGGGGAAGATGGGGGTCAATGTGGAAGGAGAGAAAGCTTAGTTTGGCCTAGCTCAGCCCCAGAGTCAGTAGGTCCCTAAGCCAGGGCAGATGGTCTAATAGGTGGTGGTGACAGTCGTCCTCAGGTGGAAACAGGCTACTTGTTAGCTTATGGAAGCTTGAGTGATTTGGGTGGTCTATATGACTTGGAGTGGGAGGCTTGCCAGCTGCTAGGAGAAAGGTGATAGGAGCCTGTTCATGTCCCTTGAGGATAAGGGTTGTCAGGGGCCAGACACCGAGTCCTGCCAACAACTCTTCTGTTCAGGCTCTAGGTCCACAGAAAACTGTTGGCTGGTAGAGGTTGAATCAGTAGTTCTGTGCCCAAGAAGGGGAGGTCATAGCAGGGGGTCCTGCTGATGCCTAGGTTTTCTCTAGGCACACTGCATCCTTAGCCTAGGATAACACAACTCACTACAGAACCCTTCCTGCTAGTGGAGTTATTTGAGCTCATATCCTGGCTTCTTGTCATGTCTCTGGTCCTGGGTTGTGATGACCCTGCTGGTCCATCTGCCTGGTACTGAGAGGGGTTAGGAAGGCAGGCACTAACTAGTGGCCCTGGGTGATGTGGTCTGGGTGTGCCAGATGGGGCCTGGGATGATCCTGGAGAAACAGAAGGAACTATTCTCAAAAGTAAGGGCCACAGCTGTGTGTGGGTGGTGTGTGTATGGAGATGTGCAGGATTGTGTGGGGCATGGGGAGTATGAAATTGAAATATACTTTGTGTGTATGGTATAAGAGGTCTGTCTGGGTGACGTGTATATGCCTTAGTTTCTTTGGGCCGCTATGACAAATTGCCACAAACTGGGTGGCATATGAATAATAGAACTTTATTATTCACAGTTCTGGAGGCTGGAAGTCTGAAATCAGTGTGCCAATATGGTCAGGTGGGGGCTCTCTTCTGGGTCACAGACTTCTCACTGTATTCTCACACAATGGAAGGGGCGAGGGTTCGTTCTAGCATCTCTTTGATAAGGGCACTAATCTCATTCATGAGGGCTCCACCCTCATGACCTAATGACTTCCCAGAAGCCCACCTCCTAATACCATCATATTGAGTATTAGGATTTCAACATATAATTTTGGGAGGGACACAAACATTCAGTTTATAGCAATTTATAGTGATGTAAGATGGCGTAGTAGTGTGGAAGGTTTGAACATGTGCACAGCATGTATATGTGGTATGTAAGGTTTGATATTGCTGTGGACTCTGGCAAGTACTAAACACACTGTTTGATGTGTGGGTAGGTATATGTGATAGGAATGAAGGATGCCAAAGCATGGCCGAGGATTGGTTGTTATATCTCTGACAGGGAAATGACACACAACCACACAGATCTTAGCAGCAGTTGTGTGGTCTCTTTGGCCTCCGCCAGTAGGTTTTCTCTTAATGTTTTCCTCCTTTCTCTCTGCAGAATCTGAGAAGTCAACAGGTGTGTGGACCATTGTTACCCCTATTGTATTTTTAATCCCTGGACTGATTTTATTAGTTTTTTGTTACTTCCTTCGGAAAAGGTAAGGGTGCTGGAGCACAGTTTAGCCCCACAGTTTAGAGTTGGCTCTAGTTTAGAGATCATCGCCAGATGGTGTTGGGGATGTCTCAGGATTGATGCTGGGGGGTTCTAAGTGTGGTATGTGTTTGTGGTGTGGCTTTTTCTGATATAGTGTTGGGGAGGAACTTTCTCATCTGATCTCTGTATAGTGGCGTGTGACTCGGGGAAGATACACTGTAAAGCCTCTTTGTCTCTTTATAATATACAAGTCTTAGCCTGAACCGGACCTTACCTTATTACTTCACACCAAGACTTTGAACCAGATATGGGCTGCATTGTTGTTCTCACATGGAGAAACCATGGCTCAGAGAGGGAAATTCCGTTCCCCAGGTGCTCATATTTTGCTAAGAGCTCAGTGGGGTAACCTACCACCAGATTTCAGCAGTTAAACTCAGAATTTCTAACCCTCTCTAGGTGTTTCCAAATGTTTATCACTGACTGTGATAATAAAACAGCTGAAGCTGTAGAGGCCCAAGAGACAGTGTAAACATGTTTGTTAAAATGGTTCTAGATAATAAAATTGTCCTTAGTTATTTATGAGCTGGCCAAGGTAGAATCTGTGCAGTAGCTAATACATATCATTATAAATGCTTTAGGAAAAGTAGAATAATCAATTAATCAAGAAAAGAGGCTGTTGGTTTATCTAAAGTTAGCCAACTGATTCATGGGACTTATTCTCCTGATTGGACTTAAGTTAATGTGAAAACTGGATATAATGTGATATCAAATATTTCTTGTGATATTTGTGAATGTTCTCATATTTCTTGCCTTTCTCTGGCTTCCGGTATCTAGGGGTTGTCGTCGTAACTGGACATTGGACAAAGATGCTTATTGAAAAAGAGACTAAAAAAAAAAAAAGACTGAAGCCTTCATGATCAGCCTGGATTTGGTGGCGGTTTTCAAGGGCAGCCTCCATCCGTCACTCTTCCCTATATCTGTGTCCTTTGCCATGCGACTGCATTGTCCTCCAGCCGTGGGCTGCCTCTTAACATTGGGCTCGACCTTGTGATTTGCTTTGGCTAATAGAATGAGACAGAAGTGAAAGAGCACCCGTTCTAAGCCTTGGCATCGCGAGGCCTTGTGTATTTCTCCTTGCTTTCTTTTGTGCTTCTGACATTAGTGAGAGGAGGACATGCTCATGCTAGTCTGCTGGAGGATAGAAGATACTGGAAGCTGGAGCGAATTGTTCTATTGGAGACCGGCCTACACTAAGTCTTCACTTAATGTTGTCGATGGGTTCTGCTACTTTAAATGAAATGATGTATAATGAAACCAATTTTACTGCGTTAGTTGATATAAACAAGATTTAAGTTCTTACAGCATTTCATCAGCATTATAATGAGACGACATTGAATGAAACCACATTATTTGAGGACCTGCTGCAATCAAATGACAGCTACTCAACTCCCAGACATGTGAGCAAATCTCCCTGAGATCATCAGCACCAACAGAGCCAACTGTCAGATGTGTGAGAAATACTTATTTTTTTAAGCCACCGTATTTTAGGCTAGCTTGTTACACAGCAAAAGCTAACTGATATAAGCTCCTCAGGAAGCTTGAGTTTTGACCAAAACAATGTGATTGCCATGAGGATGTCCTGCTGAAACTCCCTTTTGGACTGAGCCTGTACTCAGCGAACATGCTCCAACTGTGCCACCTCAGGAATCTGCTGCAGTTTTCAAACCTATGTGATGCTCTCCCTGGGCATCTCCAGCCAGCTGCTGAACAAAGGAGGAGTCTTTGAAGCTCCTATTGAGGTGGCTAAGACTTTCTCAGTATTGTACTGTAGTCTAAGGCTCTTGATAATCCGTTCTTGCTCCTTGTTTCCCAGGTATCAGTCCTGCATCATGGTCTGAAGGTTTTTCCCACCTAATTCTGTACTGTTTCTTGTTTAACTTTCATTGGCTTAACCGCGCAATTCTCTTGTAGTTCTAATACCAGCTTGACAGCTGCTTTTCAGAAGACTGAAACTAACACCTGGAGGCACTAAGAATTATAACAAGGTGCTTTCATTATGATACATTCATGGCTTATTCAAATGCAGGAAACACTGGGACATTGCCAGTACTAACATAAAGACAGACAGCAGATACACATTGTTTCTCAGAGAATGTATAAGTTACTGCAATTACTCTACCAATTGCCAGACAGCTTGTTCAAGAGCAGACTATTCAAACTGCTCTCCTTGACAGCCTCTAGCCAACCAGCTTTTTCCAAGAAAAAGCAAAAGCAATACATTCCAAAGAAGATATACAAATGGCCAATAGGTACATGAAAAGATGCTCAACAATCATTAATCATCAAGGAAATGCTGATCAAAACAATGAGATACCTCTTCACTCCTGTTAGAATGGCTATTATCAAAAAGACAAAAAGTAAAAAGTATTGACGAGGATATAGAGAAAAGGGAACACTTGTGTATTGTTGGTGGGAATATAAATTGATGCAATTATTACAGAAAACAGTATGGAAGTTTTTAAAAAAATTAAAAATAGCATTACCACATGATCCAGCAATTCTACTTCAAGGTATTTATCTGAAGGAAAAAAAAAAAACAACATGAAGAGATACATGGACCCCCGCATTCACTGCCACATTATGTACGACAGCCAAGACATGGAAATAAGTGTCTATCGATAGATGAATGGGCAAATATGATATATGTGTACACACACACACACACTCATGTGTCACAACGAGATACATTCTGAAAAATGTGTTATTAGGGGGTTTTATCATTGTGTGAATGCCACCAAATGTACTTATACAAACGTAGACAGTATCTACTGCACACCTAGTCTGTGTGGTATACTTTATTGCTTCTAGGCCACACACCTGCATAGAATGTTGCTGTATTGGATACTGTAGGCAATTGTAACACATAGTATTTATGTATCTAAACATAGAAAATGTACAGTAAAAATATGGTATAAAAGATAAAAAATGGTACACCTGTATAGGGTACCAAGCATGAATAGAGCTTGTAGGACTGGAAGTTGCTCTGGGTGAGTGAGTGAGTGAGTGGTGAGTGAATGTGAAGGCGTAGAACATTATTGCACACTGCTGTAGACTTTATAAACACTGTGCACTTAGGCTATGCTAAATTATAAAATCACATGAGATTAAGCACAAGAGAAAACAATGCAATCAGGAGATGCTGTTAAATATGAGATGAAGCTTCTGCAAGCATATCGCTACATACTGTTTTATAGCAAACTTCTTATAAGTAGAATGAGTAGACTCTAAAATGGCGATAAAAGTATATATAGCATGGTAAATACGTAAGCTAGTAACATAGTAATTTTCATTATCAAGTATTACGTACTGCATATAATTATATGTGCTATACTTTTATGGTACTGTAGTAGGTTTGTTTATACCAGCATCACCACACCTACCTGAGTCATGCGTTGTGCTACAACGTTATGATGTCTATAACGTCATTAGGTGATGGAAAATTTTCAGTTCCACTACAAGCTTAAGGGACCACTCTTGTTTGCATGGACTGTCCACTGTTGGCCAAAACATCGTTATGCAGTGTGACTGTATACACAATGGAATACAGTCACTTTAAGTGAAATAAGTCAGAGAAAGACAGATACATATGATCTCACTTATATGTGGATCTAAAAACAGAAAAAGAGCTGATACAGAAATCAGACTGGTGGTTGCTTGAGGTGGGAAATAAGAAGGTGGGGCCAAAAGATAAAGACCTTGGATTTTTAAAAATTTATTTATAAACTTCGAATTTTAAATATATCATGAGGATGTAATGTATAGTATGGTAACTAGAGTTAATCATACTGTATGGTATATTTGAAAGTTGCAAAGAATAAATCTTAAAAGTTATCACGAAAAAAATTGTAATTGGTTATGGATTTTAACTAGATTTATTGTGATCATTTTGCAATATATACAAATATCAAATCTTATGTCATATGCCTAAAACTAATGTTATAAGTCAGTTATACCTCAATTAAAAAAAGAGAAAAAAATAAAACCAAAGCAACACTTACTGTTTCCAGACTATGGCCTGTTTCCATTTCAAATGCTACTTTGTTGTTCGGTGAGTTCAATCTGTACACGCCAATATATGAATAAAAGCATTCAACTGCACTTTTAATTTACTACTTCTGAGTTTTTCTTTGATAGAACATAAGCGACTTGCCCCTAGTCTCATGGCTAGTAGAGTGGAGCTTGGATTTTTAATTAATATACCATACCACCAAGGAAGATCTAGGCTGAGGCTGGGCTGCGAAGGATGAATTTGATCATTAGGTCTACAAGAGAGGCTCACTCTGTACAATTCTAGTCTGTTCTCACAAGAGGACCTTGTGGTTGGTGTGTTTGGCCCTTGCCCTATTTTCTGTATCTGAACCAAGGTGGCTGATGCTATTCCTAACTGGAAATAAGTATGGGGACCTCATCCAGGACAGAGGTTAACAGGCCTGTGGAGGGTCTCATGCCAGGTGTTGGTCATGGATAACATAGTGTGGTTCTGAGTGCAGGCAGTTATCAGGGATGTGCAGTTGTATTTCGGACCTTTGTGGGGCAGAGAAGCCCTGTTCCCATCTCTATTGGAAGCTGGAGGGGCACAGTGAAAACACAAGTATAAGACATGGAAGTCTCTTGGCTTGGAGAGGTGAATAGCTGAGCGGCCACAATGGTGATTTAGAGTGGCCTCTAGTGGTGGTGTTTGGGGATTGCAGCATCGGTGTGGTTTGTGCCTATTATGAGACTGTAATTAGGGGAACCAATGAATTTCAAGGTGGAGAACTGGAAGGAGGAACATGGCAACAGTTCAAGTAGTCCAGAGTTGGTTATAGTGGTTGCAAGTGGTTGAAAGAGAATGACACCCTTTGGGAAAAAGTGGTAAGGCAGTTGAAATTTTATACATTTAGTAAAATATAATTTTGTAGATTGCGATAGAACAGTAAAATAATACAAGGGTAGAAAATGAAACACATTAGATGGGAAAATCACATATGGGATCTTTTTGTAGGATGATTAAAATATTAGAAAGATGTAAAATGTGGGGAATTGTTAAATGAACATTATTGACTGGAAGAGAATCTGTGAAGTAGAAAAAAGAAAAGGCATCAAGGGATTACTAAACTTAGAAAAAATGCTGGTCATAACTTGAAAAAACTGAAGAGAAGCACAAAAGAGACAATTTTGGGATGATTTTCATTTTTCCACTTCCAAGATGGGTGGGAAACCAAGGACACAGTAGGAATTTAACAAAAGTATCCAAGCCTCAGAATTGTATTGCATTTACTTCTATCTGGGTTACTCTGGAGCGACTCCCCTTGCCCAATAATAATGGCTTTATGAGAAAAACTGGAATTGATCAAATGAAGTAAGGAAGACAGAGGCATAGCTACCCGAAGTTTGGTTTGCTTCATCACTTTAGGTGCTAAGGGTCTGTGGAGGAGGAGTTTGGGATATATTCGTGCTGCAAAGAATGAAACCTCTTCATGAAGGGGGGGTGTGTGACTAACAAGCCAAAGAAAGCTCTTGGGTACCGTTGACCCGATCGTACTCCTGTACACTCTTACTTCTCCCAGTGGAGGAGTAAGTGCATACGCACTTGGCGTTACTTTTCCACTCACTGATATCAGTGCCTAAAAGGACCTGAGTTGAGGGGAAAGACAGAAGTTCACACTCCTGTACCCAAGTTGGCCAGCCTAAGTGACCTGCCTCTCATGTCATTCAGAGTTGGGTCTGCCCAGAGTGGAAATAGAATGAGATATAGGTAGTACCTGCTTCCTTTTCCATGAAGGTATAAAATACCCCAGGCAGATGGACCTGGCAGAGAGAATGCCAATAAGTTAGATTCTAGGGCAATAAACCTACTCTCTGACCCGGTTCTCACTTGAATCCCATTGTTCTGCCTTTCCCAATTTTTTTTTTTTTAAGCTAAAGCAGATCCATAGTTCTTGATATCTACATGACTTTGGCATGCAAAAATTCATATCTTCTTCCCCAAAGTCTTCTGCATGTTTTGGTACAAGATAGGATGTCTGATTCCTGGACCTGGAGAAGCATCAGCGGTGAGCCCAGAGACGCTGAGAAAGCCATGGCTACTGTACTTGCAGCAAGCTCCCTAGGGAAGTTCTCCCTAAGAAAAGCTGTCAAGGAGGAGCTTAAGTGCAGGACAGAGCTGGGGAGGTGCCACCTGTGGAGAGTGGGTCCTATAGAAGCTGGGCGAATCCTCTCCAGCAGCAGAGCTACATACGGGCCTCATGGTGACTGGCTGGAGATACCAAATCCATAGACGTTATCGCAGCTGAATCTGTTGTTAGTCTCCCATCTGGGACCTCAGGGAGGCCCAGGGGCTTCCTGAGTTACACTTTCCCTCTTGTTCTTCATCTAAAGAACAGGTGTCTCCCTGTGGTGGATTTGACACTTAGGAAAGGTGGCACCCCTAGTAAAAGCTGGAGCTCAGGTCACTGGGACTGTGCAGCAATCTGAGACAGACTCAGGTCCAAACCTTGGACCTGCCATTTATTAGCTGTGAGATCTTAGCAAGTTAATGTCACTTTTGATCCTGTTTCCTCATCTGCAGAATTGGAGGAAAACAGAGCCTCCCTCAGCACTGAACCACAGAACGGTGTCTCCTTCAGCATTGGACCTTGGTGACATGAGCTACTTCCATCCCTTTTCTGTGGGCCTAGAGGAGAGCTAGTTCTGCACGCAGGGTGTAGATTAATGTGGACTGCTCTGTCTGCTCTTATATGATGCTTGATGCTGTCCTAGAGGCAGAATATCAGACACTAAATTGTCACAGAAGTTCCTGCTGGCCTGAGTGAAGCTTGGAGAAGCTTCCTGGGCCAGTGTAGTTCAATGCCTTAAAGCAGGAGTGCCCCAGAGGGAGGGAGAATTATCAATGGACAAAAACATTCAGAGGGGTCAAGGAAGACTTGGTCCAGCTGCCCCTTCATGCCTGGAACTTTCCAGGTCTTCCCTGAGCAAGGCCTTAAGGCCGGGGGACAGGGGGTAGGGATTTCTCTCTTAGAGTGGAGAGCCTAGGACCAGTGGCCCACATTTTCTGGGCTCAAGTAGGTCTTCTTCGGGGCCAGCAGGTGGAGCCGAGCCCTCAGTCCTGCCAGTTCACTGTCACCAGCTACTTAAAGTCTATGAGGGACTGGAAGAAGGTTACTTTAGAAGTAACCTTCTAGAAGGGGTCCCAAGGATGGTGCTGCCAAGGGGTTTCTCAGTGAGTCTGGCCCCTCCCTGGATCTTAAACACAGCCAAGCTAAGTTCCAAGAGCCAAGCATTGGCCCCAGAAAGTCTGGGCTGACTCTGAGTAACTTTTCATCCCTTCTTCCTTTAAACCAGAAATGGGTCAGCTAAGCAAGGAAGGGAACCAATGTTGGGGGACTGTGTGGTGCAGGGAGGAGGCAACTTAGAGCGTGAAACAGCAGCAGCAGCTTCCTGGCCCCTTAGCTCTGCTTCTGGAGTAGCCTATGACAAACTCTCACCAATCCAGCAAAAGCCCTCTGCAATCCTCAATAACTTGGCTTATTGTCCTGTAGCATCCATCCATCCATCCATCCATCCGTCCATGCATCTATCAACTATTCATTCATCCCTCTATTAATTCACTCATTCAGCACTTACTCAGTGCCAGGCACAGTGCTAAATGAGACATAGTCCCTGACCTCAAGAAGCCATGACATGATATGGGATGGGAACACAGACATGAGAACACAGGCCACAGTAGAATGCCCATAAATACAGAGGAAGGCATGGGACCATCCTTTTGCAGAGGAACAAGGGAAGGCTTCAAGGAAGCATCATTTGGCCTGGACTTACAGATTTGAAAAGGCAGGAATGAGGCCTTGGGCAGTGCAGGCAAAAGGAGTAACATAAGCAAGGCTCAAAAGTAGGAAGGTCAACGTTATATGCAAGAAGGGGAGAGTAAGGGAGCCAGGGGAGTGAGAGGGTGCACAGGGTCCTGGCAAGAGAACAGTGAACTGTAAGGCTAGAAAGCAGGAAAAGCGTGAAATGGCTGGCTATGGGGTCTAGCCTTGACCCAGAAGGCGATGGGAAACCACTGAAGGTAGTTGACCTGGAGGGGATGATCACAACCCTTTTAATAATACCACTGGTGGCTGCATGGCAGATGGACTGAAGGGGCGAGACGGAGACAAGAAGACCAGGTAATAGGCGGTGCTACAGCTGGGAGAGGACATTGGGAAGGAAGTAAGACCAGGCAGAGAAAACCATCACTGAGGGGAAATATAATAGCACCTTCTTTCTTAACATTCATTTGGTCAGTTGTCTCATCATGTGGCTGACTCAATAGTAATCACAAGAGTTAACATTTATTAAGTACTTATTATGTATCAGACACTTAGGCATTTTATATATGTTTTTTACTTACTCCCACAACAATTCTATGAGGTAGGTGCCATTAGTATCCCACTTTATAGATGAGACGACTGAGGCATAGAGAGGTTAGTTATTTGACCAAGATTTTAGAGCTAGAGCCAGGATTTGAACCCAGGCAGTTGGTTTATGGTCCAATCACTACACTAATGCATATGACGTCCTCATGTCTTTCCCTGAGCACCCCAGCCTTCCCGCAGATTCCCAGGAGTGGAGGCAGGGCTATAAGCCTGATAAGTGTCCAAAGGTTGAAATGTCCAGACAGGCTGGCAGGGCTGGGCTACCTGAGGCAAGAGGGCAAAAGTCTCCCTGAACTGGGGAAGAAGGCCAGCCTTAGATCCCTTCCCAGGCCTTGGATTATGGTCCATGGCACCTCTGGAATGTGGACTGGCAGCTCCAGCCCCTGCCCTCCCTGTCTGCCAGTATACTTCCTGCCTCCCCAGCAAGCACAGCCCAGAGTTTAGGTCACAGAGGAGGGAGTCTTTATTGATAAGAGAAAAGGCAGAATTCTGGGCAAGTCCACACAGCGCTGCTCCAGAGTCCAGGTTTGGGGTCAAGCCTATTAGAGACAAGGGCCTCCTCGCCTCAGGGACTTTGCTCACCCCCACCATTTTGAGCTTTCCAACCTCTCCTTTCCTAGCAACCCAAAGACCCTCTGTGGTCACCCTCTGGATAAAGTGAGTGGCAGCCACAGGTGGGGAGCCAGGACTAGAATTTGGTCTGAGGCCCACCAATTATAGTGAACCCAAGACCACTGCCTCCCCCCATCCAGCCTCTTTCTTTATGGCATGCCATTGTCTGCCCCAGCCCACCTCAGCCTCTGTGGGGGGGGGGGGTGGCGGGGCAGAAAGAGAGCAGGCAGGCACAGCAGCCTCACTCAGCCTATGCAGCCCTCACTGGAGAAGCCTTAGTGTTGGGGCAAAGGTCAGGAGTACAGGGCCCATCTCCTCTTCTCTGTGCCTGAGCAGGACTCAGCAAAGTTGAGCATCCTCGCACCCTTCCCCGTGGATGGGAGCCCTGTGAGCTTCAGCCAGTTCCTGTTTGTGTAGGCTCAACACCTCCAATCTTACAGCTGGGATGTGCTCCCTCATTGACCGCCTTTCCCAGCTAACTGGGCCCACTTTTTAGCTCATTACATTTTCAGGGCCCAAGGGCTGCTAGGACCTGGCCACAGGCATCTCTTGGGGCCACGGAAGCACAGCAGCAGGCCCCCAACCTGGGGACTGTTCTTCCCCAGCCATCTGCTCAGCCTGTGGATGGTTGATCATGGGGGCCCAGGATAAGCTGGAGACCCAGCTTTAGGGCCCAACACTTCCCACAGCTTCCCGAACTTGGGATGGGGGAAGGAGTCTAACCAGTCCTGGGCTGGGGCTGGGAGAAGCAGGGACAAAAATAACTCAGTACAGGCTCCTGCTGAGGCCAGAAATAGCATAGTGATAAGTGCCTTGTAACACCCTGGGCGAGCAGTAGGGGGGGAGGCCGAGCTGGGGAAGGCCAAGTCTCACACCAGGTCCTGGTCTGGCCAAGAAGCCCACACCATGTCCACTCTACATACCATACCATATTGCCCTTGTGCACACACGTGGTGCGGGGGCCCAAGGGACCATAGTTCAGGACAGGGAATCTGGAGAGATGCTAAACCTGGGCTTGGCCTTGGCCACGGCCACGCTGCGCTTGCGCAGTGGCCCACGGGCAGAAGCAAGGGTTAGGGCGTCCAGCAGGCTGCGGTCCTCATCAAGCTGGCGGGCTGTGCAGAGTGGCGTGGGCACTTTGACGGTGTTGCCAAACTTGGAGTAGTCCACGGAGTAGCGGCCATCCTCCTCAGCCACAATGGGCACAAAGCGCTGGCCCCACAGGATCTCGTCGGCCAGGTAGGAGGTGCGGGCTTGGGTGGTGATGCCTGTGGTTTCCACCACACCTTCCAGGATGACGATGATCTCGAGGTCCTGATGGTGGTGCAGGTCACTGGGCGCCAGGTCGTAGAGCGGGCTGTTGGCATCGATGACGTGGTAGATGATGAGGGGAGCCACCAAGAAGATGCTGTTGCCACCCACGCCGTTCTCCATAGGGATGTCCACCTGGTGGAGGGGCACCACCTCGCCCTCGGGGCTGGTGGTCTTGCGCACCACCTGCATGTGGATGGTGGCGCTGATGATCATGCTCTTGCGAAGGTCGCCCACGCGCAGCATGAAGCAGAGGCGGCCATGGCGCAAGGCGATGACCGCGTGCTTGCTGAAGATGAGGGTCTCAGCCCTTCGGTGGGCCTGCGCAGTCTTCATGAAGATGCAGCCCAGCATGATGGCATTGATCATGAGCCCCACAATGTTCTGCACTATGAGGATCAAGATGGCCAATGGGCACTCCTCAGTCACCATGCGCCCTCCAAAACCAATGGTCACTTGGACTTCAATAGAGAAAAGGAAGGCAGACGAAAAAGAGTGGATGCTGGTGACGCAGGGCACAATGGTGCCCTCGCTGGGGGCCAGGTTGCCAGGGGCCAGGTCACCGTGGGCGAAGGCGATGAGCCACCAGACCATGGCGAAGAGCAGCCAGCTGCACAGGAAGGACATGGTGAAGATGAGCAGCGTGTGCGGCCACTTGAGGTCCACCAGCGTGGTGAACACATCCTGCAGGAAGCGGCCCTGCTCCCGGATGTTCTTGTGGGCCACGTTGCAGTTGCCGTTCTTGGACACGAAGCGGGCCCTTCGCTCACGCGCACGGTACCGGGGCTCTGCAGGGTCTTCTGCCAGTCGCGTCAGCACATACTCCTCAGGGATGATGCCCTTTCGGGACAGCATGGCTCCAACGACCACCAAGGAGAGGCTTCCCTCATGGGGGGTGCCTCCCTGACCCGCCTAGGCCTCACTGTGGAGTTCCCTCCCTGGGTACCCTTACTCTCTGGGACCACTCTCACTCAGTCTATGCTGGCCTCATTTCTGAGATGACTCCCCAACCAGACTCATCCACGCCTCCATCTGGCCTCTGCTTCGCTTCTTTAAACCAGCCTCACACCTCAGCCTACTTGTCCGCTGCCTAGTGAGACCCCAGCCTGCCTGTTCTCCACCTGGCCCTGGGTCTCAGCTCAACACTCCTCCTCCACCCACTGACCATCCCTGGGCGTCCCACTAAGCCCCTTCTTCCCACCGAGGCTTACTTTTCAACCCACCTCTCCCACGTTAAAACTTAACACCTCCAACCGACCAGCCCTCACACAACCCCTACCGTGTCTCCTGCCCCACCCATTTCTGCCCCCTGCCCCCCTCCAAGCCCCAGTTTCATATTCTGACTACCCCCAGTCTCACCTCCAAGTATGCCCCCTCTCTCTTACCCCACCCCCCGTAGCGCTCTCTCCGCTCTTCGGATCCCCCTCCAGCTTTCGTCCTCCCTGTCTCCTTGGGATCCTGCGCCCTCCAGAGTCACCACCCCACCCGGCTGAACTCCAGATCCCCTCGCCCCCAGAGCGACCTGGCCCGGCTCGCTCTAGAGTCCTGGCCTCCCAGCTCCTCGCCCGCCGCACGCACGCCGGCGCCGCGCCCCCGCCCCGCGCTCCGTCCCTGCCCCGCCCGCTTGTCGCCGAAGCACCTGCTCCTGCTCCTCAAGCTGCAGCCGTCCCCTCCCCGCCCCCTCCTGCTGCCCGGGCGCTCGCAGCGGGCGGTCCTCTCATCCTTTTGTGGGTGGGTGGAGACCGACCTGTGCTAGGTGGGGGTAGAAGGTTGAAGGCGAGGGGCGCCTGAAGAATGGAGAATGGAGTAGGGGCCTGGTGCCGCCAGGGGGAGCCCGACCTATTCCTGAGCTAGAGCCGGGCGGGCACAGGCTCAAGCCCCGCCCCTCACCGTTCACCTCCCACGGCCGGACTTCTCCAGGTTCAAAGTCTGGCCTTGGGGGTTTGCGCAATCAGAAGGACCAAAAGAAGTCCCTTCTGCTCATGGTCTATGAAATTAGGGCGGGAGAGGGGCTCCGTAACCGACTCAGTGACTGGGGGAAAATTAGGAGGCCCGAGGACTTCTCAACTGACTGCTTCTTCTCTTCGGGGATGCTCTTAATCTATTCTGAGTCACGGCTCTTTTGAGAATCTGATGAAAGCCAGTCTTCCTCCCCAGAAAACAATGTACCTTAGAAGGTGTAGGAAAACAGTCTAATAGCCACTATAGGGGATTCTGGTTGCATTTTCCCATTCATGACGCAGCTCCCCCCTCCCCCGCGCCCCAGCGCATTTTAAGGAGGGTTTGAGCTACTGGCGCTTGCTTCACATCTCCTTACATCTGCAGCCTAATTTCTTCTACCTTGTGTAATAGGAGGCATCTGGGTCTGAGTGGCTGTATTAGAGCCGGCTTGGGCACGGGGGGGCGGGGGGGAGCACAAACTGTTGGCCTGGACATGAGTGATGTTTCTATTGCAGGCGTCAACCTGGGGTTGCCCTGTGGCTTGGACCCCAGATGGGGGGCCCCCAGTTCTCAGCTGAAAGGGAAAGCCTGCTAGGTCTCTGTTGTGGCAATAATGGCCCCACTCCCTCTCTGTGTCTATTCATTGGAGTCGGGGTTTGAGGCAGGAACTGGAAAGAGGGACTGTGAGGATATGGGCCAGAGTGGGGCAGGGTGTGACTTTCATATTGAGTGCGCCTTTCTCTCTCATACCTACCTATAGGCACAGTGAACACTACTCAGGGTATGTGTGATCTTGGCCTAGATCACCAGATGTGCAGTGCCTAGGGTGGGGAGGGGAAACAGGATGAGCAGAGTGGAAGCTCAAGGAGACAGGGTTATACAGGAAAATTCTGGGGCAACTGCAGCTCTTGAGCCATCAGAAAAGAAGCACTGAAGAGCCCCCCAGGGAGTTTGGGTACTATTGCAGAAGCCTCTGGAGTCCGAGGAGTGGAACAGAGGCAGGCTTTGATTTCACATATAGAAGAGTCAGTTCTAATAACCAGAGATGACCTATATAACTATATGGTATCCAAGTCAAGGTTGGCAGACCATCAGGGATGTTATGGAGGGGTTTGGGCTAGGAGGGCCTTGGGCATCTCTGCAAGACTTCAGTGTGGGCCCTGCCCTTCTCCTGCTACTTGTACTCAATTCCTTGGTGGTGGGGGGGTGGGGTGGACATGCAGGGGATGGAAATCCTCTCCCCTCCCAGGCTCTGCTCCTGAGAGGCCCTACAGTGGAGGATACTGCAGGGCTCCAAGAGGCATCTCAGAGCTGGAAGGGCGAGTCCCTGCCTCACAATGTGGCCCTGAGGCTTCAGCTATTCCCTGCTCTACCCTTTCCAGGACAGCAAACCCCCTACCCAAAGGGCTCAGCCTCCTTCCCTGATCCATCCCGTACCTCCTCATATTCATCTCTACCAAACATTGCACTTGTCAGGCCCATTTCTCACTTAAAAATGTCTCTGCTTCCTTTTTTTCAGAGGCTTATCCCAGACTCCTTGTCCAGGCATTCGAGGCTGTCTAATCTTATGCCACCGCACGCTGCATGGGCCCATTTCGCCAACTCTCTGCCTGCTAATTCCTACCCCTCCCATGCCCAATTCAAATCCTGCCTCTCCCAGGCAGCCTCACGGAACTCTCCCTTTCTGAGCTCCTGAAACACCCAGAAGGGTTTGTTTTGTGCTGGGCCCCTCTCCAATGACTGGTGGTTTTTTTTGTTTTGTTTTTTTTTTTTTTGTTTTTGTTTTTTTATGTTGCATGTGTTCCACTTGCAAACAAGACAGACACAGGCCCAAGACTTCTGGGTCTATAGCCCAGGGCCTGGTAGAACCGGTACTGAAGGCAACATGTAAATGATAATAAAGTGATATGCAAATGAGCACTTGCTGTTTCTTGGCTGAGGGCAGGTGTGCAGTCCTGTTTGATGATGCAGATGGAATCTGAGGACAGCTGGTTGTTTTGGTCACCCCAATGTCTGGGCCCCAGTGTCTCCCAGCCACCACTTGGCTGACTTACAGTATATACCCTGTGTTTTCCCTCTGAAAGGCCTCCCTTCTCCCACTTCTGAATGCCCCTGCATGGGGGACAGGGAAAGGGACATGTGATTCAGTCCTAGCCAGTCAGGATATACCAGCCCTCTGACCACAGTGATTGGGCCAAAGGTGGGGATAAGACCCAAATCGGTCCACTGAGATTTGCTCCCAAGATTTTTGTGGGAACTATTGGGAAAGGACATCTTTCCCAAGATACCAGAGATGTATGCACACAGAGGAAAAGCCATGTGAGGATACAGCTAGAAGATGGCTATCTGGACCAAGAAGTGAAGCCTCAGGAGAAACCAAATCTGTGACCTTGATCTTAGACTTCCATTCTTTAGAACGGTCAGAAATAAATTTCTGTTGTTTAAGCCACCCAGTCTGTGGTACTTTGTTCTGGTAGCCCTAGGAAACAAATACACCCTCATTTCACAGATAAGGAGACTCCCTTTGCCCACACTCACACAGCTTCTTCAGGTCTGCCGATGCCAAAGTCATGCTGGCTCCACTGGACTCACAGGCCACTCAGCCCCTGCCCACCGGTGCCAAGGCTTTTGGTAGGAAATAACCAATCTCTTTATTTACAAGTGATTTACAGTTAGAAAACCCAGGCAGGAGGTGGGAGCGGGCTGGGGCATAGGACGGCACTTGGGCTCTGGCAGGTCACTTGTCTGCACGAACAAAGGAGGCGAAGACGCTGTCCTTCCGGCTGAGCAGTTTCTCTGGCTTGTCAAACTCAAGGATGGCGCCGCGTTTCAGGACAATCACCAGGTCTGCACTCAGGATGGTGTGCACGCGGTGCTGGGCCAGGCAGGAGGGGGCTGGTCAGGGTGGTGGGGGAAGGGGCAGGGCAGCTGAGGGTATCCCTCCTGCAGCTTGGAGGAGGAGGCATGTGGCCAGAATGTCCTATTTCTGTGGTGACAGCCCTTTCTTGGGGTGGCTGTGACTAATGATACCCTCTCCCCTTACCAAGTCTCAGCTCTGCTCCAACCTCCAGGTTTCAAGTCCCAGAGAGTCACCCCATTCCCCGTTTCCTATGGAGAAGTAACCCCAGCCTAGCTCTCAAGGCCTTGGGACAGAAGGGGGCTTTGGAACCTGGAGAATGAGAGGGGAGTTGTGATGGACGTGCAGGCGAAAACCCCTCTCCCCCTAATCCTGCAATCCAGCCTCCCTGCCCAGCTCCAGGATTCTCTCTTGGTTACCAGGCCCAAGTGATCTCAGGGGCTGCTCACTGATGATGACCTCAGAAAGCCAGCCCTGTGTCCAGGTATCCCCCTGCACCCCACCAACGGGCCCCTTACCGCGATGGTGACCACGGTACGGTCTGCGAAGGCTGTCATCACCACCTTCTGGAGGATGTTTTCCTGCCAGGTGGGAGCAGCAGCTGTTGGCTGACCCGCCTGGTGCCAGTAGATGGGGTCCAGTCTGGTTCTGGGGATGTGGGGCCCAGGCTTGTGGCCCAGCTCCCATCTGACCCCAATCCTAGTACCACCCCCTCCCTCTGTCTGGCCATAGTCCCGATAGGACTGACCAGGTCCCCAGCCTATTGGGAGCTCAGCTCTGTGCATGTATGTGTGCTGTGAGTGTGTCTGGGGTATGCTGTGTGGCGGGTAACAGGTGGGAAGTCTCGGTAGGTCTCTGTGCAGCTTGTGTGTAGATGGGTTTGGGTTGTGAAGAGGACCTAAGACTAGCTGGAGTCACGGTTCTCTGGCCCTTTGCTTTTTCTTCCACAAATGGCCCTTGATATTAAAGGCAACTTAAACTTCAGGACTACTTTGTGCAAACTTCTTCCTAACATCCCCACGAGACCTCCAAGACCCCCAGCCCATGGATGTGCCCAGGACCGACCGTGGCCATGTCGATGGAAGCTGTGGCCTCATCCATGATGAAGATGCTGGTCTTCCTCACGAAGGCTCGTGCCAGGCAGAACAGCTGCCTCTGGCCTTGGCTGAAATTCTCCCCACCTTCTGTGATGATGGCATCTGAAATCAGCCCCAGGGAGAGTAGCAGGGCTGAGTGAATCCTGCCTTGTGAGTAGAGTAGATGGTGTGGCTTGCGGTGGATGGGGGGGGGTGGAGGGAGGTGTCAGGAAATGTGTGTACAGGGGCACATCTGAGGGTGTTTGTCATGAGTACAGGTGTGTAGGGTTGCTGTGCCTTATAAAACAACACAGGTTACATGAGGTTACATGGATTACGATGAGAAGAACAGCCTCTGGAGTTTTGTGCTGCTGGGGCCCTGGGCAGTGCAGGGGTGGGTGTGTGCACTGAGTGTGTATGTGCTCCCTGTGTGGGGGCCTTGGCGGGGGGATGCTCTGAAGCCAAGGCTTGGCCAGCCTCTGCTGCCACAGAGGTTGCAGTAAATATGCCAAGGCTCTACCAACCGCTGGGGTGAGGGCGTCTTCCCAGTAGCCTCGAGTGCCCTGTGCCTGTGATTCCCCAGTCTATCCTCTCCTTCCTCCTTCCACAGCACTGGGCAGGCAGGTGGACAGGGAAGGACAGGGCTGAAAATATTGCCAGGGTATCGGGGGCTTGCAAGTCCCATCTCACAGTGACCTCCATGTTTCCCCTGTGCCCTGCAGGAGGGGCCAGACCCTGAACTGACCAGTTAGGCAAGTCGCTTGACCTTTCTGAGCTTCTGTTTGGAGAGAGGTAGGACTAAATGGTCTGAGTTTTCTTTCCCCAGCCGTTACAGGAGCCCTTTAGTGCCTGACCAAGTGTTCAGTCAGTAGTGGTTACCGAGGCCTCCCGGCAGCGCCTTCACCACCAGCTTCAACTGGGCTATCTCCAGGGCCTCCCACAGTGTGCTGTCAGAGCACTTCCTCTCTGGGTCCAGGTTAAATCTGGAGGACGACACAGAAAGCTCCTTTAGGGAGGGCGGATGGTCTTGGCTCTGCCTCTACGGGACTCTCAGAGGGTGAAGCTGGTGAAAGGAGCAGTGAGCGAGAACTGATTAACTTGCAGGGCACCAAGGTGGTGGCATCCCAGACCTGAGGGTTGGGGTACCTCTACCCGCACCTGCCTAAGTCTAATGGGAAAGACAAGGGCATGAGGGTAGAACTCCTCTGAAGAACTGCCACCAGCCCCTAGTGCCCAGGCCTGAGCAGGGCTGCTTGGCCAGGGAGGTGGGTACCTAGGGTGGGTACCCGAGTGCTCTGGGCCCTGCCCACCCCCTTCCTCTTTGTACTCAGAGGCTGAGCTGGCCCTGGGGCCTGGGCGGCCTGGCAGGGTGGTGGGGCTGACCGGATGGTGCCGCTGAAGAGCACTGGGTCCTGCAGGATGATGGAGAGGCGTGAGCGCAGGGTGTGCAGCGGCAGTTTGGCGATGTCAATGCCATCAATGATGATGCGCCCTGCGTGGAGATGATGGCACAGGTGGGACACCACAGAGGAGAACTGTGGTGCTGGGGACGGGTGTAGCCTGGGACGTGGGTCCCGGTGAAGATGCAGGGGACGACAGTGATTGCTGGGCTGTACACCAGGGCCGAGGTCCCATCTGGTGGCTGTGGGCAATTAATTGAGGGTGCCCGCCATACTACTCACCTTCGAACATGTCCACCATGCGGAAGAAGGCGAGAGAGAAGGAAGACTTCCCACTGCCTGTGCGGCCACAGATCCCAATCTGGAAAGAGAGAAATAGGTATGCTGAGGGGCCTCTGGAGGTGGCTGGGAGCCTCTGGTGCTAACTCTGGGGACACACAGGTATGGGAAGCCACGGTGTGTCTTCATGTCCTGGTTTTCTGTCCAGCTTCTCTTTGGCCAGGACTGGGACCTGGGCTTGGTCTTGTTTCCTGCAGCGGGTCCAGAGGCGGCTCCCATGGAACCCCACAAGCAAGTATAAGCTGTAGACGTTCATTTGCTTGGGCTTGGGTGTGGGTCTGTCTGTGCCTGGTACTTGGCTGCAGGGGAGTTGGGGGCATTTGTGTGTTTCTATGTGCATGGATGTGTCAGGAGGGCATGCGGTGCCTGAGTGCGGTGTGCAGGGATGTTTCTGTGTGTCCCACTTTAAACTGGAGTCATTTCTGACCCCATAGCTTCCTGGCCCTTGGGTACCAACAGAAAGGACAGTAAGGAAGCATTATAGAGACATAGATAGTTACAAAGGGATGGAAGGAGAGGGTCAGTGGCAGAGAGAGCAGGAGGGGAGTGAGGAGGAGGGACTCAATCAGAGAGGTAGGTCATAGTGCCATACAGGGGCTCCCTCCCCAGTGCAAGGGTGCCTCACACTTTACCCCTATGACAGTCCTGAAGCTCAGGGGGCAGTGCTCTGGGAGAGTCCTGACCATCTGCAGCAGCAGGTAGGGGGTAGGGCTGACAAAGCCCCTCTAATCCAGGGAGTCCAGGTATCTATCTCCTTGGTAGGTAAGTGAGGAAGGGAGGGGAGAGGTGGGCTGAGTCTAGTCAGTTTGAGGGGCCCAGGGCCAGGCAACTGGGGACTCTGAATGGGTGTGAGGCCTGGAGGGCCATCAGGTGCCCGTGAGACTGCCAGCCCTATGCCCTTGTGCCCCTGACCTTCTGTCCCGGGGAGATGAGGGCGTTGACATGCTTCAGCACGGGCTTCAGGGAGCTGTCGTAGCGCACACTCAGGTTCTGGATCTGGATCTTCCCCTGGTCCGGCCAGTTCTTCGGGATCAGTGATGGTGCTGTGGGCCAGGCTAGGGGTCAGCCACCAGGCGTGGGCTACAGCTGGTATCGAGGAGTGCCCCCTACCCCCAAGGCTCCCTCAATCCAAACACACCCCTCCTTCTGGCCCTCCCGTGCCCCTCACCCAGCAGCCCCTCGTAGCTCTCTGCCTCAGTTTTCAGGAGCCCATGGATGCGTTTCACGGCCCCCAGCTGGATCTCCATGTCTGCCAGGTTCCTCACCATCCAGTTGAGGTAGTTGGAGACCTGTGGGGAGTGAGCTGGTCATGGTCCTCTTGTCCTGGGCCTGGCTGTGCCTGGTACTTGGGGAGTTGGGGATGTTCTTACAGCTGATGTCTTTTACTGCTACTTGCTGGCTATTCAGGGTGGCCCTTCCCAGAGGCATGGAGAGGGTTACAGTGAATATGGTTCCTCACCCACCACCCTCTGGGCCTGGGGTCTGGGCAAAGAGGCGGGGGGCTCTGCTGTTAGCATTCCTGCCAACATGGTCTCTCTGGCATCAAACTCAAAGTAGCTGGGAGTAAGGCCTGGGGGGAGGGTGTCTTATTTGGGAAAGGGGCCCTGGGCTTCCATGGGTGCTGGTGTCTGATGCTGCCCCTGCCCCACCCTGCTGCCACTTACCATTAAGGCATAGGTGAGGCCCAGACCCACCAAGCCAGCAGAGAGCTCCCTGTGCAGGGAGTTGGAGATGGAAGTCACAGCTGCGATGAGGACCACACATGCACCAATGTACTCCTGTGGAAGGATGGGGGCTGGCCTGGGCCCTCAGGGGTTGAAGTCACAATGGGCCCCCAACCCCCTCTTCAGGGCAGAGAGAGTAGCTCAGCCATGACTCAACCCCAGTCTCAAAACTCATGTGCATATTATTAGATACGCAAGCGGCCTGTGATGGCTGGAGTCCTAGGAGACAATGACTACACACAGCTTATGCACCCCTTTACTCCCCAACGACCTGCATGTATGCCTCATCAGCTGACCCACACATGTACACAACGTAGGTGTCATATGACCCACTTCAGACACACACTGCTCACAGTTAAACATACAACCGTTCCATCTATGGGCACACGTCTCAGAGACACAGCCCCCAGGCAGTGATATGGAGAAGAGGGGGCTCAGGTCAGACACTGGGAGGACTGATCACCAGGTCTGGGGGAAGCAGGAGGGCTCTGTGCCCATCCTGTGTGCACACTTGAACTGGCGTTCCATTCTCTCTTCCCACCCTCTGGTCCATGTTTGGTCCTTCCTATCAGAACCCCCTGTCCCAGGGCCTGGGGTGGGGCAAGTGGCACTTGCCATGCGGACTTCTAGCCATCTATTGGCAGCTGTGAGGAAGAGGGAGGCGATGTTGTTGGAGTCCGTGTATTCGAGGAGCTTCTGCTGGAACCGGGTCTCGTACCTGGAGGGAGGATGAAAAGGGTTGCATGTAGCCCGTGGGAACCTGCCCTGACCCTCTAAGGTAGAAGGGACTTCTCTATACAAGGGACTCTGGAGCCTTCTTTCCCACCCTCGTACCCACATCACATTCTCTCCCAAGTTACTACGTATGAATCTGCCTCCTCTCTCTGACCAGCCTGGGATCCCGGAATCACTCATTCTGGCTGGCTCGGGCCAGGCCCCGGGGAGGGGCAGGAGCACTCGTTTGATGATGAATGATGTAACGAATGAAAGCCATCTCAGCTCTAGCCTCAGGGACACAACTGAGGGGACTCAGAGGGACTCAAGACAAGCCTTCTCGGGCATTTGCTTTTCACTTCAGGAAGGTGTTTGTTCTGCTTTGATTATTTCTGAGTGGAGGGCCTGTGACTGAACTATATGTTTGAGGAGACTGAAGTGAGTCTCTGATGTGTGAGGGAGCGTGTGATTTCACAGCCACAGGGTGGATGTGTGCGGGTGGGTGACATGTCTGAGGTGAGTGGGAAACCATACATCTGAAGGGTTTGATTAAGAGCAGGTTGAAGATGTGTATTTGTGAGTGTGTGTGTGGGTGCATGCGTGTGCATGCGTGTGTGATAGGAGAGTCTGAGAGGTGTGTGATTGCTCTGAGGGGTGGGTGTGTATGAAGGTGTGTGTGAGCTTCTGTGACAGGTGCATGTTGGCGTGAGGACTCTGGAAAGAGCCGTAGCTTTGGGGCCACACAGACCCAGGTTGGAGTCCTATCCATTACTTACTGGCTGTGTGTCAAGAGAGATAGTTTCCTCATTGGTAACGTGGGGATAGTAATAGTTCCTGCATGGATTGAAACAACCTCTGAGCCCAACACGGAAGCAAGTGCTGGATACTCTTGAAACTTTTTTGGGAAAAAGCAGGGTCTCCTAGAAAAACCAAGTTAGATGGGCTTGGGTTCCAAGCCCAGCACCAGCTTCCACTGTCTATGTGGTCTCGAGTTGGTTTCTCAGCCTTTGTGGGTCTCTTCTCTTTATTTGGTATGAGTTTACAGTAACTATGTCATGGGGCTCTTGTGAGGATTAAATGCAATACACATGCAACACTTAGCACAGGGCCTGGCACTTGGCAAGAGCACAATCAGTAAGTGCTCCTTAGCTCTTGACAGGGTGATCTACTGGGCAGAAGCCAATGAGTTAAACACATCCAAGGGATAATTTAAAAGTTTCTTGTTCATTTAAAAACCATCCACTGTGTCAGTGCAGTGTATGGGAGGCCTTGCTAGGCAGCAGTTCCTCTGGCTGGCCATCGGCTTGGTCTGGGGCTAGATGCTGGGACCCATTTAGATCCTAGTGGGAAGGTCTGGCCCACTCTGGGAAAATCACAATCTTTCTGCCCCAGACTCAGCCTGAAGGCCTCCAGGACACCAATTATAAGAGGGACATCTCCAAGACTTAGAGTAGAGGGTGTGTAGGGTTCTGGAACTTGAAGGAACTAGGGAAGTTCAGGCTTGAGAAGTGGGGTGGGAGGAGACCTGAGGGTTATACGCCAGGCTCAAAGGAGCGTCTGTGTGGAAGACAGCACAGGGTTGCACGGGAGCAGAGGATATCCAGGGAGCCAAGGCTGTGGCACAGTTCTGCTTTGCTTTGCTTTACTCAGACAAGACCCCTAAGAGGACCTCCCACTGGCCCCAGAAGCCCTAAGGTGTGAACAGGGGCTGCAGTGTTGCATCAGGAGCCTGGGCACCTCTCCCAGGGCTGCAGCTGACTTTAGGGGTTCAGGGGAGGAGATGCAAACCTCCGTGGACCCTCTGCTGGTCCTTGAGCCCTAGGGTTACTCCTGGACACAGGGCTTGGTATAGCACAGTTACCGTCACACCCTGCACAGTGATGCCATCCTAAAAATAACCTAGGATCACTCTCTGGCTAAAGCTAACATACCAGAGTCCAACTATCTGGGTCAGGGGTCTGGCCTGTATGGCTAGAGAAGAGATGCCCAAATTCCTCAGATGGAAACTGGGGTGGGGAATAACAGTTTCCCCAGCAGCCTTAGGTGCTCCCATCCAGTCCAACATCATGACTCAGGGTGGAAAGAAGATGGCAGGGGCACTGAAGTTTTGGGGCATTCCAGCCTAGTGAACTCATCTATACTTTGAGCCTTAGCTCCAATGGCACCACCTCTATGAAGACTTCCATGACTGCTTCCCTTATGTATTTACTGTGTCCCCCTTTCTTTCAGAAACATGGTTTTGTCTTGGCCTGCTTAAAGCCTGGACTGTAAATACCTCCAGGGAAGGGGCTCATTTGACTCATCTCTGTCTTTTTTAGTACCTGGCATGGGGCTCAGTACATGGTGAGTACTTTGTAAATGTTCAATGAACAAGCAGTTTCAAGTCTGGGCTTTATGGGACCTTATACAGAGCGGTCATATAACCTCTCTGAGCCTCAATTTCCTTTTCTGAGAAATGGGAATAGACATAATCACCACCTCGATTGCAGTGCAGAATGAACAAAATTGGCCTGGAAAGTGCTCAGGATAGTGTTTCTCCCAGGAGAGTCTCAATAAAAGGTCGCCTCAGGGCTGGCCCGCATGATGTAAATCTTTCTAGCATTGATATGTGAGGATCTGCCCCAGTCTCGTTTCTTTTGATGTTCTGCCTTATTTGACAAAGGTCCTGGGCTTGGCTGCAGGGCTGAGATTTTCCTCTCTGATGGATCATACAGTAGAGTGCACCTGGCCTGATCCCCCACCCAGTGGGCATCATTTGGCCCTTGAGGCCTGAGGAGGGGTTGGGAGATATATGTCCTGGGCCTTTGTAAGTAGAGCCCTGAGAATCGAATCTCATGATCTGTGACACTGGTTTCCCCCACGCCCCTCGCACCCCCACCCTGGGGTGAATCTGGTACCTGAAGGCCCGGATGGTGGTGAGGCCTTCCACAGTTTCAGCAAAGTGCGAGAGCAGTGGGAGCTGGGTGGTGTCATCCAGCTGCTGCAGGTCCCTGTGCCAAAGGAGCAGAGAGGAATGGTTAGAAGGGCAGGCTCAGGGCTCAGCCTCTGTCTGAATCCTAGCTCAGCCCTACTATCATGTGGACAAATGGCTTCACCTCTCTAGATCTCAGTCTCTCACCTGAAAGGAGGGAAGACCATGGTACCACTCTATCAGCACTTGTGAGGATCAGACAGCTCATTTAGGTAAAGTGCTTAACCAGGATGCCACCATAGTTACTGCCAACCTGGGCATCGCCCGCCTCATGTCTGTGCTTCTGCTGCATAGCCTTGCTCTGTGGTAAGGCTGGACAGGCAGTGTTAGTTCCCTTTCACAGATGAACAATCTTAACCGTGAAACATCTAGTCAAAGGAATGGGAAGGCCAACTCAGAGCTATCAGTCCCCTCTCCAGTAACCATAATAGGTTTCAGCACATCTCAGGTCAGAATCTAAAGAGCCCCATGAAAGGCCAGTGGTTTCCATGGCAACAGAATTGCTCCTGCTCCCTATTGCTGCACCTTGACAAGTGCATTAGTGCAGGAGAGGCCAGGCTGGAATGCTCGAAGCAGCTTTCCTGGACAAACCGTCTCCAGGAAGAGTGGGTTCCAGGAGAACAGGGCATTTTCTCTGGCAGCAGAAATGAACTTTGTAGAACAGCTTGTACAGTGTTTAAAAAGCCACTGTGATTGTGTGACTGTCAGTGTATTATATTCCTTATGGGTACCGGGGGATTCTGGGTCATCCCGGCAAAAAGTCATTTATACAAATCTTGATCCTTATGGGCAAAGTAATTGTGACCAAGATGTATGTATCTAAATTTTATCTTCATTGCTAATCAGCATTTTGACTCCAGTTTCTGAACAACTTTGTGTACTCGGGAAAGGTATTTAACCTTTCTGACCACAACCTGCAGTAAGAAATACATTTTATGTAACAAATCAATACACACATACCTACAGAATCCAAAGGTTTCATGAAGCAAAGCTTACTGTTACTATGTGAATACGGTCTGTTCTATTTCTTTTTCTTTTTCCTTTCTCTTTTCTTTTCTTTTCCTTTCCTTTCCTTTCCTTTCCTTTCCTTTCCTTTCCTTTCCTTTCCTTTCCTTTCCTTTCCTTTCCTTTCCTTTCCTTTCCTTTCCTTTCCTTTCCTTTCCTTTTCTTCTCTTTTTCTCTTCTTTTCTCCTCTCCTCCTCTCCTCTCTTCTCCTCTCCTCTCCTCTCCTCTCCTCTCCTCTCCTCTCCTCTCCTCTCCTCTCCTCTCCTCTCCTCTCCTCTCCTCTCTTCTCTTTCCTTTCCTTTCTTTTCTTTTCTTTCTTTTCTTTTTTAAAATCCTGGTTGTGATCTATGATATTGATTTCATGACCCAAAGCTAGGTTGTAATTGGCAGTTTGAGAAATGGTGGCTTTAAAGTTCTTTAAACTTGTCCTTATAATTCTTTGAATCTATGAGTTGAACAGAATCACTCCCCTCCAAAAATTCCTAAAATTCCTAGGGAATGTTCTTAAAATTTTTGAGTAGGAAAGAGGCACGCGTGGCTCCAAAGGTCATGAGGGTGAATGTGATAATGAGAATGGTGGAGAGAGGCTCCCTCGTGTTGTGTCGAGGCCTCCAGCCTTTCTCTGGACCCGCAT
This sequence comes from Rousettus aegyptiacus, assembly GCF_014176215.1. NCBI lineage: Eukaryota > Metazoa > Chordata > Mammalia > Chiroptera > Pteropodidae > Rousettus > Rousettus aegyptiacus. Next base: position 88,677,066 of record NW_023416308.1, read on the forward strand.
GGACGGGGGCATGTGGTTGTCATAACACGCCTCACATCAGGTGTGCTCTGACTTCACGCATTAGCAATCAGCCTGGTCATTGGACTCATGTGACCCTTCTGTGAAGCATTTTGGCAAAATGAATGAAGGGAATAAGCACATGCAGTTCCATTCTTGACCATAGCTCCCTAAGGAAATAGTTCAGATGTGTGTGCAGACAGATGGTTATATTACGGTAGTGGATGCAAATATTTCATTTCCTTCATTTCTATTTTTCTTTGGGGGTGGGGGGAACATGACTCTACTGCTTTTATGATGATGACTCTGACAAGAGTACCAAACTACCCATTGCAAAGTACCTCCCATCGCCCACCCCATCCTCAACCCTGGAGGCTGGAAAATGCTGCCATCACCTGGATGCTACCCGGAAGTACTTCTGGATGAAGTAGCACACGATGGCCAGGGGCAAGAGGGCCACGAGGAACACAGGTGTGACATAGGAGATGACGGCCACGGCTGAGACACACAGCAGAGTGGATCGGCTCAGGCACTCCAGCGTGGATGGGATGTGCTGAGAAAGGGGAGGGTGAGAAAGGGAGATGACTTTTGGTATTTGACGATGTTCAGTGTGTACCTGCTGCCAAGTTTTTGCCTTCCCACATTATTACAGGCATACATCTTATCTCTCCAGCTACACTGTAGGCTCCCTGAGGGCAAGAGTCAGGACTTTGTTTTCTTACCATCTACTACAATGGTAGATAAAGAGCACAGGCTGAATCAGAATAAATATTCTCCACAAAATCATTCACCTTGGTTCGGAATATGCTGGAACCTTACTGGATGGAGTGAGCCAGAGGTTCCTGGGTGGAAGCCACAGGAATATGGTTTCCCTCAGCCTTATTCTGATGGTTTCACTGGGAGTGGGGACAGCCCCTGAGGCAGCATTATAATCATATTGGGGTCCACTGGGTCCCTCCATCCAGGGCTCTGGTCGCTGGATCTGGGGAAGCCATCGACAGACAGGGGCTTGGCCTCTCTCTGAATGGGGAAGTGGGTCACAGTTCTGCATACCTGATCAATGGTATTAAAATCACAGCTCTGTGTACCTGGTCGATAGTATTACAATCAGAGGAAAATCTGTTCAGGATGCTTCCAAGGGGTGTGGTCTCAAAAAACCTAAGAGGTAACCAGAAGAAGTTACTCATTTGTTTATTGATTTCCTTCCTGTTTATTGAACGAGGGTAGTTATTTCTTTTATTTTGGTGTCTCTGGAGTCATTCTTGGGTCTGGCTTCCCAGAGGTGATGGCCTTTGCTGGTCTGTAGACATCTGGCCTGTCTCCCTGAGAATTCCCACAGCAGCCTAAAGGGGGACTGGCCCCTCACTAGCCTCTCTGACTCTCAAGCCCATGTGTGACCACTGCCACCTTTCTCAGCTGCCTTCTTGGCCTGACTCACCCAGCAGCTGTCTTCCCAAGGACATAGAGTCCTCTCCAGAGGGACAACTGGCCAGGGGGAACAGGGCCCTGAGGACAGCCTGTCAACTGGCTGACCCTTTGAGGCCACTCAGGCTGTCATCACTCTGTCTGTGACACAGCCAGCCCAACCTTAACCAGAGAATTTCAGAATCACAGATCTGGGACAAATAGAGAGTAGGTAAACATTGAGGCCATGTCTATGGGCCACAAAGAGCTCAGGAACCTGGAAAATAAACAGTGCAGTCGGATAGTTAGGTCTGGCATTAATAAGGGTGGGCCAGATAACCTGTTTGCCTGTTGTGCTTTTAAACTGAATTGGCCAGCCAGCTGGGCAGTGACATTTTTCACACCACACGGCCTTTGGGGTTTCTATCTATCTCATCACAGAAGATTAGAACAGCTATACCATGTCCCCAGTGTCAGAACCTGCAAGTTGGCTGAGGGAGAACAGAGAGGAGGGGGAAAAGCTGAATCTGTGTGTAGAGACGGGCAGATGGTACCCGCCCGGGGAAGGGAAACTAACACGTATGCAGAGCCTGCAGACACGCGCTTTGAGGGACTGCTGTGACAATTAGATGAGGGGACCATGTAAAATGCCTAGGACCATGTCTGGTTGAGTAAATGCCAGTTTCCCTCTGCTTTCTGTACTGAGCAGGGCACTTTTGCACACACTTGGGTCTCTTTATCCCAGATCCAGTGACAGAGATTGTATTTTACTATTTTATAGATTGAACTGAGGCCCAGAGAACAGAGACTTGCCCACAGCCCCAGCATGGTCAGGGGAGCCCTCTCATATGCTGGGGAGTTCCCAGCGTACCTCATGGGAGCCAGGATGATCTGGTTCAGCAGGCTGCGATGCAACCTCTTGGCCACCTTCAGCCCTGTCCACTCTACTGTGACAGATGTGACCAGACACAGCACGATGCCCAGGCTGCAGAGCACCGTGAACACCATGGCGTAGACGGTCTGGTCGAGGGAGCACTCCTGAGCCAGGCAGAGAATGAGGAGGGTCCCAGGGGTGTCCATGGCACAGCCCTCTCCCCCAGCCCTTCCCTGGGGCTGCCAGCCCCACCTGGCTGAGGGAGCAGTTCCTGGTCATGGGGCTCAGGGTCAGGACGCTGTCGGTCCACTTGGCCAGCCAGTAGTCGATGGCCACCAAAACCATGTGCTTGAGCAGCTGCGAGAAGATGAGCAGCGACAGGAGCAAGATGCCGGCAGACGACAGATACTTGGCGCAGGCTCGCCACGGGATTTTGGCACGCTGGTGCAGCACCGACGACAGGTTGTCCTCCTCCTCACTCTCGGCTGCCTCCTCTGCAGGCCGCAAAAACCCACCCTGTGGCTTCGTATTTCATATCCCTCTGAGGGTAAATCAGGGAGTATGTTATCCCCACTTACAGATGGGAAGACTGAGGTACACGGAAAGGAAAGGATTTAATCAAAGGCACACTATCTTACTACCCTTAGAACTCCCAAACCTTAGTCTCCTCGTAGTTGATCAGACCTCAGGCCATGATTTCATTCCAAGTCCCCCTGTCTGTACCTTCCTCTTCTTCCTCATACTGCAGGAGGCCATCTCTCGAGGACATGGCCCGGGGCAGGCCCTGGGGTGGCTCTGGGACTTTTCTCTCCATGACAGTCTCCTGAAAGGCAAGGGGGACTTGGCCAATGTCTTCAGGATATGTGAAAGGGAAAAGGTAGGATAGGGGGCAGCCACCCCTGGTAATGACCAGTATCAGTTTCTAGGTTGTCTCTGCCTAAGGCGGGGTCCCGTGGGACAAATGTTTGTCTTCCCAGCATTTACTCTTTCCTTTCATCAGCTAACAGCACCCCAATGTCCCTGTGGGAGACCACTTTTTCCCTATTCTTAGTCTCTGAGATTCAGGTGGGCTGATCATTCTCCCTGGCTCCAGGGGTGAGCATATGATACAGGGCTGGCCAGTCCTCACATTCCACGTCTCTGGCCACAATGATTTGTTCAGGAGTGGGTATACTACCAAATTGGACCAATGAGAGTCAGCCTTGGAGCTTTTGCTAAACAACCATGAAAGAGGTACCCTTTCTGGCAGTCATTAATCTCGGAGAATGTAAACCAAAGAATGCCAATGACTCTCACCGCTAACATGGGAATGAAGCCAGTTTGAGGGGAGCAGAGCCAAGGAATGGGGAGATATAGATTCCTGATGACATTGTTTGACTGCCTGGATCCAGCTCCACCTGAAGCTATGACACTCATGGGCTTTCTGGTTTCATGAGCCAATAAATCCTTAAATACATCCCTTTTTTTTTCTTTGCTTAGCCAGTTTGAGTTGATTTTCTGAAACTGTAAACTAAATGGTATCTGATTATCTCAGGATAAAGGAAGGGCAACCACCTGATTCTGCCTTAGGTAGCTGGCAGAGGTACTGGCTCTCCTCTGGCAGGAGCAAGTTCATGGCCAGCTCCCACATCTGTCCTTTGGAGGGGTTCCTGGGGGCAATGAGGGCCGGAAGGCCTTGATGAGCTTAGCATTATCAGAACCATCTACTTAGGGGTAGCTTTCTGGCCCCCAGGATATACCCACCTTCTCCAGCTCTTGGTCTTGCCGGTTCATGAGAGTCTTCCAGTGTTCAAAGAGCTGGCACTCAGACCTCTGGAAGTCCTTGAGTGTGCCCTCCCTCTGGATGGTGCCATCCTTCATAGCAATGATCTGGAAAGGCAGAAACAAATCCTGCTGAGGGCTGGCTGGGGAGGGGGAGTGGAGGTCATATCCCACCTGACCGAGGATCTGAGATGGATATGCACACATCTTTTCCCCACCACAAACAGCCTTTGTCTTGCCCACTGCAGTAAGCTGGTAGCGATAACCTACTCTTATCAACATACTCCCAGGATTTAGAGTTTTGAACACCTGGGGAGTAATTCTTAATGGTTGCCCCGTGGTTGATAGGAGAGTTTGCAGAGCAATTAGTGTAACCTGATCAAGCTGTTTATCCACGAGGAATCCATCAGTGTCCACTGATTTCATACATTTAATGGAATGATTACGCACTACTCTTAGCTCCTTGGCAGGTTCGAGAGGTGTTTGGCAAAGCCCCTTTTGGTCTAAGTGTTTGTGGTCACATCTCTTTGAAATCAATAAAACATTTTATTTTAAACACTCAGTGTTTCACACTCATGTAGATTCATCATTAATTCAGACATCCATCCCTGTTCCTGTCTCCCCCCTACACACTGGAGTTAGGGAGAGGTGCTCAAGAATCCTATCCACTGATACTTTAAGGAACCAGGCACCTCCATATGTGCCTTCTTTGGACTAAAGATTGTCTTGCGCTGTCTTGCCCAGGTCATCACAGAAACTCAGACATAAATCTGAACCTGTTTTAATAGCTTATTTTTCCCTCTGGATTTTTTCTCTTTTTCATAGTGGAAGGAGGATCTCGCCACATACAGAAAGGAGACTTATTTGGGCTTAGCAGGGCCATTTAGCACAGGCCTGAAACTCCAGGAGGGCCTCAATTTTCAGGAGCAACTTTATATAGGGATCAGGTAAGGCCCAGATTTCAAGTCACATGATATTCATCTTAAAAATCATATGGTTTCCAATTAATTAAAAAGTAATTTTGAAAAGCATGTGAATTTAGATAATGTGGGGCTTCACAAATTGCATTCCACTGATAAAACTGAAGTTTCTATTACTACCACTATTATTTGTTCCATCTTTTATCTGGTCCTAGCTTGAATCTGATCCACTGGAGGGCAGAAAGACGATTTTCCCATCCAGACGGGTACTCCCCAAGGCCAGGGAGATGAGTCATCCAACAGGGCAAAAAACCAGACTTAGGAACTGAGTATCTGCTTCTTTCTCAGACTTCTTGGTATCAGCCCTGTGATACCCACAGGCGCCCTGGGCCAGGATAGGGAATGTCTGCAGCTCTAGGTGACACCAAACTCTTGTCTGTGTGGGTCTCCCTGATCTGCCCAAATTGCACAAAGCCATCCCATCTCTTTCACTCGGTATCCCTCAGCCACTGCTACGAGACATTCAATTGGCTTTTTTGAAGATGTCTAACTGCCTCTCCCACCTCAGCCCTCTACAGTTTTGACCCTTTTGTGACCCCTCACCCAGTCGGCATGTGGCAGGTACTGTAGCTTGTGGGTCACAAGGACTACTGTCCTCTTATCATCTCGGAGTAGCTCAAGGATCCCGGCCTGCATCAGGTGGTCACTCAGATGGATATCCAGAGCTGAGAAGGGGTCATCCTGGGTGAAGGGGAGAAGGTTGAGGCAAGTGTGAAAGGAGGGGGTGACAGGGATTATAAAAACCAGTTCTGGCCTAGGGACTGACAGTAGTTAGCTGTGTGGCCTTGAACAATGTACCTTGGTTGCCTCATCTTAAAATGGGGCTGTTATCAGTTATTTTCAAACAGATCTAATCACAAGCTTTCTGATTCTTCATCCTCCAGTGGCTCCCCATAATCTATGAAGTCTGAATTCCTTAACATGGGAATTCTGCTCAGCCTTCCTTTCCAGCCTCATTTCAAATCTATTTTATACAAGCTGCCTACACTCCAAGTTTCCAGGGAACTTGGCATTCAAGGCCTCTGCCTAAACCGTTCGCTCTGCCTGGAGTGCTGATCTGCCTTTTGTCTGCCTGGCAAACTACTTAACTTGCAGCGCTCCACTCATGCACTAGGCTCTTCCTCAGTCCTTTCTGACCCCCACGCCCAGGCTTCCCTCTTCTCTGCTTCAGCGATACCCGCACAAAGCCAGATATGAGAGTTATTTTCATGAGGACCCTAAGAACTAAGACCCGCTGTGCCTGTGCCTGGCAAATATTAGGAGCTTAATTAAAGTTTGCTAGAATAAACTAAATTATCCGCTTTATTTCTAACAAAGTTATTTAAAGCTCACATGGGCTCGCGAACGAGCTAGTCCTTTGCAAAGGGCTGCGCATGTGTCAGATGGTAACAGACTGTGAGCCTTACTTTTTGAAATGTGTTTGGTAGGGAGTGTTTGTGGGAGAGAGAGAATAAAGCTGGGATCAGAAACCTGAGTTTCTTTCTTCCAGATCTCTGTCCAAATGGCCGCCCCGTGTCCTTCTGTTTAATTGACTCACATTTTAAGACCCTCCTCCAGGAAGCCCTCCCTGATTACTCTAGCCCTCGCTGTTGTCTTCCTGGACAAGGCTTCTCATAGTCTGTGCCATACAGTGTAACTTTCAACTGGGCTGTATGTAGCTCTCGAGTGAGCTTGGGTGAGCTCTGTCTCCCTAACCAGACTCTACATCTTTGAGGTCAGGAGACGGAGTCTTAGAATTCTTCGGCATCGACTAAGGTACCTGGCACAGAGCTTCACATGAAGTAGGGCAGGGATAGTTAATAAGTTTACCTCATGTGTGATTGCTAGTGGCTACCTAGAATTCTGTGTTGAGAAGGATTCTGAGGCCAAGTTAGGTTTCTGTGGAAAAGCATGCTGCGATCAGTTAGCAACGTCTGCTCTGGGCACGAGATGGGGAGTGGCAGCACACGTTCCATGTGTTGGCCATTCGTACGGTCAGGCTAAATAAATATCGGTAGGTTGGGGCTGTCCTACAGGGAGGCAGTTACAGAACTACTTGCTTCCCCTCACGGCTACTGCAGAGCTCAGCGTGAAGTCCACAGTGGGGCATTTGCACTACCCTTACCTCAGTTTCCCCATAAATAAGATGAGTAGGTAATATCTCTGGCAGGAGAGGTTTGCTTCTGAAGAGGGAGGTAGGTGGGCGATGGAGTGCTTGTCTGTAGGTGTGCATGTGTGTGCATGTGTACACTTGTACATGCGTGTACATGTGTGTATGTGTGTGTGATGTGTGTGCAGGCAATGACCAGGGAGACACCCAGAGACGAGAGCCCCTAAAGAGGTGACGGTTGGTGCACTCACCAAGAAGATGACATTGGTATGCTGGTAGAGGGCTCGGGCCACACTGATTCGCTGGCGCTGACCACCAGACAGGTTGATGCCCTGTCGCCAAAGGGGAGGAGAGAGGTCATTCCCTCATAGCCCTTCAGGAGAGACTGTTCTGACCCCTACTTAACCGTGAGCTCTTTGGGATAGAGGCCTGGCTCTATCTACCTCCTTGTTCCATCCTCACTGAGCAGAGAAAAGAAACATGTATATGTTTACTGAACTCACTGGGAAGTGGGGAGTATGATCCCCAAGTCTGTGAAGATTCATTGCGTAGGTGCTAGAGACCATCTGACCAGTGAAGCCCAAGATCGAGAAAGTAGGGGTTTCATTTTACGCAAGGAGGACAGCTACTGGAGAATCCTATTTGTCTGAGCTTGTGGAGGAGGGAACAGGAAGGGCATACCCCTGAGCCTAGCACAGTGCCGTGGGGGCTCTCAGTACATACTTGGGGCATGAGTGAAGGAGATGTCAGTCATCTCCAGCCTGGGCAGATGCTGAGCTGACCTTTGCAGCAAGCGGGGCTGAAAACCTGTCAAGGACAGCTACTAGCCTAGGGCTCAAGGAGATCATTTTGAGCCCACTGCTGGCAGCCCTGAGGCTTCCACCCTTTTATTTTCTAAGTACCTGCTCCCCCTGGTCTTGGGGCCTGTTGGCGGTGATAGGTGGGGAGCAGGGGATATTGAAGGCGCCGACTTTGAGCAAACCCCTTAGAGGCTCTACTAACCCGTTCCCCAATCTGAGTCTGGTCTCCATGGGGCAGGATGTCGATGTCTGGCTGCAGGGAGCAGGCTTCGATGACCATCTTGTACCTGGAGTGGGTGGCGGTGGACACAGCTGACCAGCCTGCCCAGAGTGGGGCCTGAGCGCTTGCAGAGGGTCATTAGCCTCTGGGCAGCTGTGCCCACGGTGAGCAATGGCTTTAATGGGCCTCCTGCTTGGGTGCAAGCAAACACCATGCGAGCTTAAAAAGAGCTGAGGGCAGCACCTCACATGGTCTTGGAGCAAGTTAAATATTTGAAGGATGGAATTAGATGGCAGCAAATAAGCCACATAGGTGACAAGAGAGGGCCAATGGTTCCTGCGCAGTAGGAAAAGTGACAGCCAGGGCCCATGCTTGGGGCACCGCCAGGGAAAATCGCTGCTGGTTGGTTTAGGTAGTAATGATAATAACTGGTCAAATATTTGCCCAGCCTGCTCCTCTCATACTTCCCTGGTCAGCTTTTCACCTGGGCAGGTGCCAGCCAGCGTACATTCAGGAGGCATCAGACTGTCCTGGTGACAAGTATTTGGGTATCAGGTGGCCTTGGGTTTCTGTCACTTACTGGCTGGGTGGCCTTGGGCAAGCTATCTAACCTTTCTGAACCTTGCTTTCTCCATCTGTGAAATGAGATGGATAGTAATACCTGCCTATTGAGATTGTTGTGAGCATTAGAAGACATCACATGTACAAAGAGCGTGGTACCTGGTAAGGGCTCAATCAATGTTAGTGGTTATTATCATCACTGGAGGGAAAGTGCGCACAGGCCGCGGAGCTGGGGGTGAGGAATTGTGAGTACAGAGGATCAGGGGGGCTGGGTCAGCCTTCTACAGGCCGCAGGAGAGGGCAGCGGGCTCCCTCACCTCCCTTGCCTCCCGCCCTCTCACCCACAGGAGCTGGACTGCCCCGATGCCCAGACACATCTGGATCATTTCCAGATGACCATATGAACAGGATGGAATTTAGATAAGCGGGCCGGAGAGCAGGACGGCTGGGTGTGGGAGATCGATGAAGGGGCAGGCCGGCTGGCTAGGGCTTGGGGACTAGGGCAGGTGGCTAATGCTGCCCAAGAGGATTTTACCGTTGTTTGTTGAAGGGACTCTCGAAGGTGATATTTTCCTCCACAGTGGCATTTAGCAGCCATGGTTTCTGAGAAGCATAGGCCACAGGGCCTCTCCTCCTAAAAAAAGCAGAAGGTAATAGGAAGGTAATTCTCAGGGGCAGCTGTCAAGACAATGGCTTAGACCAGGGCAAGGGGGTGTGGGCAGTGCTAAGATGGGGAGGTGAAGTTGGCAGAAGTCTGTTTTGTGTGGCCCCTGGTGGACCCTTTCCCCAGGGCCGGAGACAGGCCTGGGCACCAAGTCTCATCTGACCTGGGGGATGAGACCTCAACCCCTCCCTTCCCTACATCCACCTGCCCCACTCCTGCACTCTGTACTTCTTCCCGAGTCTCTACCTAGAGCCCAGGAGGAAAACCAGCCAACACTGAATCCCTGATTTCTTGCTTCCTTGAGTAGCCCTCGAACCACTCAATTTGGACATTGGCAGGTAACTCTTCAAAAGGAACTTTTAAAAATGCGGAGCCAAGGAAACCATATTTAGTGTGATGTAGATTTTTAAGAATGCCCCAAACTAAAAAATTTTTTAAAAGCAAAGGAATAGTCTATGACCACGCCACCCTGAACAACCCTCTGATCTCAGAAGCTAAGCAGGGTCGGGCCTGGTTAGTACTTGGATGAGAGACCACCAAGGAAGACTAGGTCCTGTAGGCATAAAAAAATAAATAAATAAGGGATTGTAAGCTGAAAAGGTCCTTGCAATCTGGGAGGTAAACCAAGGGTTGCCTCGTTTAAAAAAATAAAAATAAAAAATAAATAAATAAAAATTAAAAAAAAAAAAAAGAAAGAAAGAAAGAAAAGGAAAAGATGACCACTGGATAAAAATGATCTGCTGTAAAGGGTGCCCGATTTACAGAAGAGGTGGCGGCTTCCAAACCTCCCCATGGAGCATGGAGCCCTCCCTGGCCTCCTCCCTGCAGCTGGGCTGGAGCTGCAGGGCGGTGCTCCAGAGTTCTGTGGCTCCCTTGTCCTGACAGCCCCTCTGAGGAAGCCTGCCCCGGAGGGCAGGTGCTTCCAGGACACAGTACCTGACATCCACATCGGCTGCTGGCTCCCTCTCTGGGCTGCAGCAAGGGAGGAAAGATACTTTCAGTGTTCATATGAGTGGGCTCTATAGACGTTCTGAGCTCCCTTGAACCCAACATAAGCGCCTTTATCATCCCTGTGACCAAGTCTGCAGCCAATGACAAAGTGCTGCATGGAGGGGCATGGGAGTTGTGTGGAGAGCCTCTGCTGCCTGACTCCCAGTATTGTCCAGAACCCATGTGGCTCTGGGGGTCACAGTTAACATGAGAGAAGATAAGGAGAAAGACACCATCAGAGTAGGTCATGGGGTGGGGATCGTCCCACATCAGAGGAGTACGAGCTCCAACATATGGCTCCTCCACACTCAGCCTCTGCATCAAGGCTCAGATGCACTGGCTGAGGTCTCAGGCTGACACAGGGTAGGGAGTGATCTCTGGCCAGAGCCAGGCCTGGCTGGGCAGGCTGACATGTGCACTCAGGTGGCACCTAGAGAGCCAAGAAGGGCTCCAGGTGTAATTTGCAGCCCCAGGTGGTCCTCTCAGAAGATAACTGAAGAATCTGGGGGTCTGTCAGGAGAGACACGGTCAGCTGTGGTGTGCATGTGCTCTGGACTGACCCAGACTGCTCTGGTGTCAACTATTACTCTCATCCACACGTGCATATTTGTCGCGTACCATGAGGCCTGATTTTTGTATCAAGAAATATGGTCATTATGGCTAGAGAGGCTGGGCTTGTCATCTTACTCTGGCACTTGGGGACAAGGTAGGAGGAAGGCAGAGAAACACTGGGAAGTGAAGCCTCTTTGGTGTTGGAGAATGAAGGCCAGAAGATTATACTTATTTACAAAGTCAGCCTTCCCAGCCCTGACTTCCTACCACCTCCAGGTGGTTCGAATGTTCTTGGGAGAGGTGAGGTTGTCGGGGTGGGGTTTGAGGGTCTCAGATTTTTTTAGACAAGAACATAAAGCACATTAAACATAAAGCAACAAAACCAGATTTTCCATCTGGCCTGGAGGACACCCACCTTTTCTCCTGTGTTTCTCAACTATTTTTTCACAACCACCCCCTAAGGCCATTTTAGACAATTTTTTTTTCTAATTGTCCTTTCATAATCACAAGGTTGTGTAACTATCAATCACTCTGATCTGATTCTAGAATATTTTTATCACCCCCAAAAGAAACCCTGTACCCATAAGCAGTCACTGTCTTCCTCCCGTCTAAGTTTTTTCTTTCCCCAAGAACCAGATTTTGCCCTCATTGAGAGTGCATGCCTTATTATTAGGTCTCATGCCTCTGAAATTGTATAGGCTGCACACTTCCGAATCCATACTCAGTATCCCTCCCCCAAGCATCTCGCGCCACCCCTTTATCAGGACCCACTTACAACCCAAATCAAGGCTGTACCTGGGGTCCTCTCCTGTCTCACTGTCGGGAAGGCTGCTGGGGGCACAAATGGGAAAAAAAAAAACATTGATTACTTCCCATTCCATTGCCATTCTCTCCATCACGCTGGGTCTTTGGGGAGAAGCAATCCCCACATTTGCCACGCCCCCCCATCCCCATAACCCCAAGTTGCTTTCTTAGGGACAGAAACTGCTCTTCTCAATCTCTGTTCCTCCTGCAGCACCTGGATGAGGACCCTCCAAATAGCAAGGGCTTAATCAGTGCTCCTGGCATGACTCAGAGAGGCAGTGAGGCTGGTTGGGCATCAAGACTGTTTTATAGTTGGGAAAAAGAAAGCTCAGAAAGAGAAAATGAGTTCCCCAAGATCACAATCATTTCATACAGTGTTTTCAGCTTTGGATTGGGACTCAATAAGTGGGTCTGCAATAAGTGAATTGCAACTGCACTGAAGAAAAAAAAAAAGAATAAAAAATAGTGTGCACTGCATGTGGTCAAGATGTGTATATTTTTGGGTGAAATTTTTTTCTCTGTCAATGAATACATAAATGTAGTGGACTATGATGGGAAATGCATTTCGTTCTGTGGATAACAGTAAAAAATTTTTTGAATATCACTGAGTGAGGCGACCTGAATTTTGGTGCCAGCTTTATCAGTGCTTTTTCTCCTGCCCCAGGCCATCTCGACCTTTCAGAATCAGCTTCCCGTCAATGAAATGTATACTTCTGACATGGACATTTGGGGAAAAACAATCCACTCTGTTTTCATCCTGATCTTACTTTAATAATATTAACACTAGCTAACATTTACTGAACTTTTATAAGCACTGTGATAAGCAGTGTTATCTATTTTAAAGCTAAAAATAACCATATGAAGGCCATTTATTTTGATTGTCCCTATTTTACAGATAAAGTGAGGCTCAGAGAGGCTAAGTAACTTGCCCAAAGTCACAGAGCCAGCAAGCAGCGGAGAAAATAGATTTGAGTGACTCCTAAGCTTCACGCTTTTAATGACTATGCTATGGTATTTCACTGTGATTACCCATGGTCTGTCTCTTATAAATACCTTCTTTTCTGGAAAACAAGGATGGAGAAAAACAGGGATGGAAGAAGTCTGAGAAAATTCTAATCTACCCTCTGCTGAGGGGCAGAACTGAATGGAGACCCTGATGGTTATGAAATCACTAGTCCCCTCTGATCCTGTTCTCCAGTCTTTGTAGTCTCGTTTCATTCTCTCAATCTATCCTTGCTTTGTGTTCCCTAAACCATCAGATAGCTGTAATTTATGGACAAGTTGGTAACATGAGATAGATAAAAAACGGAAGCGTACGAATTCCAGCTCTGTGCCCACAGCCCAGATAAGCTTATTGGTGAAGTCTCTTGCCTTGACTGCTTCCAGAGTTGCAAAGGTTATTATTTATCTGGAGGAAAGAATGTCTGAGGCCTCCCTGAGGACCTGGACACACAATGAGCTTTCTCAGCCCTAACTCAGTTTGTATCATTGTCCAGGCTGTTCAATTAGCCTTTATAATGGACTGTCTCTCTCTCTCTCTCTCTAATCAGCTTCTGTGTAAATCTTTTATCCTCATGGGGATTTTAAGGCAAGAAGAGCATCTTTTCCAGCCCCCACAGTGCTGAGCACATGACAGGTCTATAATAAATGGAGGCTGTTAACTGACATGTTAATCACTTGGGAAGAAGAAAGGGAGGGGACTTGCACTCAGTCAGTACAGGTGTCCCCATGCCAGGCACTGTGTGAAGTTGTTCGTATTCACAACTTCACCCTCATGACAATCCCATAAAGAGGTGCTATCATCCCCATTTTACGGATGGGGAAGCTGAGGCTCATTTAGCAGAATGTGCCCAATGGTACAGAGCTGGGAAGAGAGGAAATTGGAGTGCAAATTCCTCTTCCCCTCTTTCCAGTGTAGGCCCAGCCTATCTAGAAGGAGCCTCCTCAAGACATTGTGTATCTATGTTTTAATCTGAAAATTAAAGACTAGTACATGTGGCACACACTTTCTCTCACGGGTGTTTGGGCTCTTGAATGAGTGTTGAGGGCATTTGATTCCTCCTCTACGTGCACTTTCGGGACCAAATACTGAGCTGACAGGACAGTCCCCCGGTTGTCTAGTCCCATTTCCTTTCCTCCAGCCAGCCATGGGCTGGGCACTTGTGCGTGCCCACCTGAATCAAGGCACAGAGCTTGCCCTCCAGGGGCTCATAGTCTGATGTAGTGAATCAGACAGGTACTCAAGTCAGAAAGTTATAGGGCCAGAAGTAGGAGCAAGAAAATACAGAAAACTTGAGAGATGTGCACCAACACATATGCAAATGTTCAGAGAAAAGACTGGAAACTGAATAAGGGGATATTAGGTGGTTTTTAGTATCTTTACACTTGCATATCTTTTCTAATTTAATGTATATTATTTTAGAATCAGATGAAAATGTAATTTTTAAAAAGTAGTTTGGATGTGGTGATAGAAAGAAATCTAACTATGGGAGGTGAACGCAGAATGTAAATATACACATACACATACATATACACGTTTATGTATATATATATGCCTATATATAATATAAATAAATATATGCCTTTTATATATGCCTTACTGTTAAAGTGTATAGGTGAAACTTATTGGATTTTGTTAACCAATGTCACCATTAAATAAATAAATAAATTTAAAAATAGTAGTTTGGAGGAGGAATTAATCTGAGTAAGCGAAGAAGGGCTCACAGAAGTTATAGGTGAGCTGAATCTTGTGGGGACAGTGGAGATGCAGAGAGGGATCACTGGGTTGGAGGAGGAGGCAGCATGAGCGCACATGGCCTGGAGAAGCGGAAAGAATACGGACTCTAAAGTTTGTATCCGAGGGGCTTCTCTACTCACTGGATATGAAATCTTTGGTAAGTCCCTTTACTTAGAGGAACCTTGGTTTCCTTATCTATAAAATTAGGGTAATGGTCTAAACCACGCAGTGACGCTGGGAGAAAATATTATAAATATAGCTCGTAGCTGGTTGGAAGGAGGACATGGAGTTGGAGAACTGGGGTCGGGGGATCATCCTTTCGGTTCAGTGCTTGGTCCCGAAGTTGTAGGCAGAGGAGGGATTGAATGGACCCAACACTCATTTTCGATCTCAGCAATAAATGAAAAGGGAAGAGGTGGAACTGAGGTTGGAAGAAGTTGAGACTTGTAGGTCTCTACATTCCATTCGTCCTGCCTGAGACGGCCTTGTCGCTCCCCTGAAACATTACCTCTCACTCACAGGGTCCCTTCCAGTTGATGTCATTGGGTCTTAATGCCAAATCTGTGAGAGGGGAAAGGGCTTTCTTATTGTCTAGATGAGGAAATTAAATTTCAGAGAAGTGAAGTAACCTGCCCAAGGTCCCACAACCAGTGAGTGGTAGAGTGAGGACTACAGCCAGGGAGCATCTGGTTCCTGAGCCTGGCTCCATGCGGCGTCTTCTCCTGTTTGCCTGCCATCTCACCACACCTGCCTCCTCCAGTAAACCTGGGGTGCAACTGAGCCTCTGACCCCAACTCCCCAAGGCCCCAGGAACTATATGGGTGGATGGGACCACAGGGTAGTCCTGAAAGAAGCTTATTTCTCATCCCTGGGGAACCAGGGGTCTTGGGAGGCAGACTTCACAGCAACCACCACAAGGCCTCCTGAGTGGACACAGATGGAAATAATAAATAATTGACTTGTGGAAGCCCCAGCAGGTAGTGGGGGTAGGGGCGGCAGGCAGCTCCAGTGAGCTGACTTGAAGTTCCTCATATGGAGGTGGGAACTTCCTCCCCATCCCATGCTTTCCTCCGGGCTCAGCTTCCTGCTGGCTCCCTGGGGATGTTTAAAATCATTCTACTGCAGATCTTAATGGCCTTATTTTTTATTTCCAGGGAAAGGATATCGCTTGAGTATATCCGCTAACGTTTTTTATCAAAATGTTTTCCTCTTAAAGATTAAGGAGAGAGTTTGCAAATTCCCAGGTTGGCAGTGCATTGAAGCCAGAGAGCCAGGCAGGGGTAGGTGACTATGATTAAAGTGAATGTTTGGGAGCTACACAGTTCTCCTTGAGACCTGGACCCAGGTGGTTAACATGCTGGATCTGTGTAGGGCTTCCACAGTAACTCTCCTGCCTAGAACGCTGGACCTCACCCAGTGAACCCTCCGTGCCCACCTTAGGGCTCTGTCTGCATGCCTCTGTCCACCAGAACTGGTAAGCTCCCTGAAGGCAGGGGCCAGGTCTCCTCCTTTGTAGACTGCACAGAGCGGTTCACAAAATATACACCCTGTGCCTGGCATCGGTGTGCATTGGGGTACAACATAGAATAATCCTCCAGCCCTGTCTTCAAGGAGCTCATCGTCATGGGGAAGACAGAGGCATCAGCGAAAAATCACAATACAGTGTGCAACGTGGGTTAATAGGATTCACTCGTTCCAAATGTTGGTACAGAAGTTGGGTGGTGGAATTCTGGGTTAGGGAAACATCTTATGCAAAGGCAAGAAAGAAAGAGAGATGTAATGACACATTTATAATGGCAGTCTCTCGAAGGTCATAAGTTATTCCTGGTTCACTCATTTAGCAAATAAATTCATTTAGCAAAGGCATAATGGATATAGAGAGACAAATAAGATATGGTCCCTGTCCCTGGGGAGTTCAGTACAATCTCTCTGGGGAGAAAGGGTGGAGTACAATTAAAGAGCAATAGGAGAATTTTGTTCCTGGCATAGAAGCACGTTGTCAAAGAATAATATTTATAGGGCACTTACTACATGCTAGGTTAAGCCTCATATCAACCCTATAGGTTATAAGGGAAAACTGGTACAGAGAGGTCACAGATTCCCCAAAGCACAGAGTCCACATTGGAATCCAGGCAGCCTGACTCCAGAGCTTCTTAGCCATACTGCTCATTTGTTCATTGAAGGAATAAATGCACAGTTGTACAAGAAACCAATCTTCTCAGTGCATTATCCATTCTGTGCCGCCTAATTCTCCACCTCCCAGCCTTGTGCATCCTGCTACTCTTTCTGGCTGCCAGATCACCACGCCTTGGCCTTGGTATGGATGAAAAACATGAGAGCAGCCTGGCATCACCATTGCCTCTGGCTGCAGACAGGAGGGGCTGCCAGGTCAAGTGCCGTTTTGCTCTTGGCTTATGTTGCAAGTACATCATCCCCCTGCAGACCTGAGGTCCAGTGTCTGAGGCATGCAGCTCCTGCAAGTAACAGAGGGAGGCCCTCAATACACAGGCCCACATTTATCTTGTTGTCCAAGATAGGTGGGCTGGACAGAGCTGTGTATGCATCCAGGGTTTTGAGAGACAAACAGCACATGAAGCCTACTGAGTTGTGTCTACCCAGACTCCTTCTCTCAGCCATTGTAATGAGTTCCTGTCTCCTTTCCTGCAGCCTTTCTCTCTCCCATCTGTTCATCACCAGCATGATTCCTCTATAGCCTTCAGGCTAAATCTTATTTCCCAGGCCTGGCAGACAGGGGTGTCTGACCAGAGCCCAGCTCACTTCTTCAGTCCAGTCTTTCACCACTGCACCCACATGCCCACTCCTCCAGGTACCAGAACCATGTTCTTTCACATCAGCAAGACTGCCCAGGCTGATACTCTTGCCTGGAACACCATCTTCTCCCACCCTTGCCTTTTCCAGCTGAGGAAATCACACTCTTCCTTCAAGGCTCAAACACCACATCTACGTGAACCTTCTCTCCTTGCCACAGAGTACATTGTTCCTCTGCGCTCCATGATGGCAATGATCTCCTTTCCCTCTCTTAAAAGCAGGGGCCTCGTCTTCATCATCTGGGCATTCCTACTGCTGTGGCCAGAGTCTGGCACACAGTAGGTGAGTGTCTACATTGATATAGAGAAACTGGCGCAAGAGTTGAGTCACAAACACATTCTCACAACTTCCTAGGGTTGGCTGCAAGCAAGTTTGATGCACTCGCTATGCTTGGGAGGGAAGCTGTACTGTGGAGAAGGGCAAAGTGGATCCTGACAAACTAAAAGCCTTTTCATCACCTCCCCTACCCCAAGCCTCACACAGAGCCAGGAGCCGGGACCCAGGCTTCCTGTTGAGGAGAGTGTCGATGAGGACAGAGCTGTGAGCACCTGTGCGGTGCCTCTGCTGAGGAAGTGGGTATGGGGTGTCATGGCCAGAGGGGCTGCTGGCCATTGGACTGTCAGGCCATCTATTTCTTCACGTTGCCTTTGAGTCCCTTCTCTTAGCACACAGTGGGGCCCATGTACCTGAGCACCTAGGTGCAAATCCCACTCTGCCATTTAAGAGCTGGTGGCTTTGGGCAGCTTGCTTCATCTCAGTTTCCTCATCTGTAAATGGGGATAATAACAATACCTATCTCACAGTGTGGTGAAGAATGACTGAGACAGCATCTGGTACACAGAAGTGCTTCAGCGCCCTGGAGAGACCCCCTGTGTCCCCAGGGTTGGGGCAGAGGTTTCCAAAGAGGGAGGAGGCAGCAGTCAGACTCTGTGGGTTGGCATAGCTTGGAGAAGTGGGGGCTGAGGCAGGGAAGGGCCGAACCTTTGCCAAGCATGCCTGCCACCTCCGCAGAGGACAGACAAGTGCTGATACTGGTGTGAGGGCACCTGAGGGCAAGGGAGATGGGGAAGAGATGAAGAAAGTGGGCAAAGAGACTAGGCTCAGAGGGGGTTTGGGGAATCCAAGGGCAGACCTTGCCTCTGTGCTCTATAATCGCATCAGAAAAGGCCTGCCCTCAGAGTGGCCTGGATCCATGGAACTTGGAGGAAAATCCCTGGGAATGGACCCAGAGGAACCCAGCCCAAGGCAGAGGCTAGGTGCCAGGGAAAGAGCCCAGCCTTGGGTCCCTGCTCCACACACTGACCAGTAAGTCACCCGACTTTATCCTCAGTCTCTACTTCTGTGAAATAGGGTAGTAACATCCAGTGGGAGGCTTAGTGAAAGCAATCAATATGATCATATTTGCAATGCACTGAGTAGGCCTGGCACTAAGGCCTGGCCCATAGCAGCTGCCCAATCAATAGTGGGTGTTTTCTTCAGTTCGTGGTTCACTGGGGGATCCTGTCTTCCTGTCACAACACACGCTGTCTGCCAACAGGCAAGGGCTCTTCGCTCCAAAGGCCTGAGGGGTAGTCGGTACGAGGACTGGCGAAGTGGCCTCAAACCCAATGCCTGGACCTTCCCAGTCAGGCTGTGTTGAAATGGAGATAGAAGCTCTTCTGTCCCCATACACATCACAGTCCTCAATGGATTGAAGGTTCCAGAGACTGAGTTTATGGGAAACCCAAGGGGGCTCTTCTGGCAGCTCACATCTCCACTGAGGAGGAAAACATGCCATCTGGAGGCTTAGTGAAAGCAATCATTAATGGTGCACCATTCAGGGACATTTTGGAAGATCAGCACATGGGGAGTATGCGTAGATATTCGGACACGAGGCTCAAAATCTTTCTCTCAGTCTGTACTCACGCTTATGAAAAACCTGAAATCTTGAATAATAATTTCCCCCTAAAATGATTGCTGGGGAAAGCTTGCTCTCTGCCGGAACGGCTACATTACAAATAGAACGAGCGCTACAAACCTCCATCAGGTCCCCCCTTCCCCTGGCTACCGGGGAGCTCTGAGCCAGCCTGTGTGTTGATTGCAGTAGTCATCTTCTGTTAGGTTTCTCAATGCTTTTTCCAACTTCTTCGTTTCTTAGCTCCTTTTTTCTTACTTTTTAAAAAGCTCCTACTTTATATGTATCTTTTGTCAACTCATTTCAAGTGCTTTTTGGAAATCGGTGGGTATAAATAATAGAGTATAGGTTTCCAGCTCCTTAATTAAGATAGTGATCTTTCCCCAGAAACCTATGTTTGTCTGGGTTATTTTTGGCTCCTCAAAACACCCACTGAATGGTCTGTTCCAGCTCTGCTGTTGATCAAGCCGGAAACCAATGTTTGTGTTATAGTCTCCACACCGGATGGCAGTGCTGCTGAGTGAGCACACGCTTCGTAGCCAAACAGAACTGAGTTCAAATCCCAGCTCTGCCACTTATTAGCTGGGAGAATTAGGGTAAATAGTTTAACTCTCATCTATAAAATGTGAACTGTTACTTGCCTTGCTGGCTCTCGTAAGGACTAAGTGGAATAATACATACAGAAGACTTAGCGAAGTACCTGGCACATAGTGAGGCTTTAGTAAGTACTAGTGATCATAGCGAGAATAACAGTTAACGCCATTTATCGAGTACTCACTGAACACAGAACGCACAATGCATTTCCAGCTGAGCAGGAGGGTTGAAAGGAGGACTGCCCACCTGGCCACTGTCAGTCTCTCCCCACTAACTGAGCCCTGAGGATGTGTTTATTACCTGTTCCAGAAGACGGCCCCTGCGATCTTCTGCATCTCCCCCAGGGTGGCAAGGAGGAGCGAGGATTTGCCACAGCCCACCTGTCCCACGATCATGGTCAGCTGGCCTGTAAGGAGGGAGGGTGACAGATGGGAGCGGGGCCAGGAGGGAGTGTGAACAAACACCACCCAGAAAGACAGACAGATACACCTGGCCTTGGGGCCCCATCTGCTTTCCTCCTCTCTAGACTCCCCAGGGAGTCGTTCCTCATTGGAGGCTTTCTGTCTGAAAACCTACATCCTCTTTCTGGCTCCCTGGGTCCTTTCTCATCGATGACCCCCCCCCGCCCCTTCCTAAGCACTTGCTTCTCCTTTCCATTGCTCCCCAGTGTAAGCCCAGCTCCTCATGATCCCACTAATGCCACCCTGGGTCCCACCTTCATTCCACTTCCATGCTTCGCTCATGCCGTTGTACCTGCCAGAATGACCACCCTGCCTTATGGCCCAAAGGACCCTGCTCATTCTCAGAAACCCTACCTCTTCCATAACACCTTCCCTGGCTACTTGGGTCTGACCTTTCTGTGAAGTGCCCTACTCTGCACCCAGTGGTTTGACATCAAGGCCCCCTGTCTTGCCCTGTCCTTGCTGCCACAGTCCCACCTGGCACATGGACTCCTCAAGGGTGAAGCCCACCCCCTCTCTGGCGTTCATACCCTAGAGCACCCACCAAAAGTACACAGAGAGCAGGTACTTAGTAAATGCTGATATTTCTTTTTCTCTCCACATCATTTGGTGGGACATGGGGAGGGGGACACTTCAGACATGACTTGTAGGAGGACACCTCCAGACCATGATGGAAGGATAAGTTGAGCTATACCTCGGGGGATGCGGATGGTGACGTTGGACAGTGTGGGGATTCCATCGGGGGTCCATGTGAAGAAGCCTCCAATGACCTTCCCGAAAGGGAACAGAAAGGCAGCTGGATTCTCAGCATGAAAGTCCCCTCCTCCATGAAAGCCAAAAAACACCGATTCCAGTCCCCGGATCTGGACTGGCAGGGAGTGAGGGAATGGCTTTCTCCTGCTTACCCTCACCCGAGACACCCTTCCCAAGAGGACAGCCATGGGTCTCCCTACCAGTTGAGATGGGAGACTTGTCCCTAGTCTCTGGACTTCTATGGACCCTACTGGAAGGCAGGGTGACCTTGGGGCAGAAGTCAGTACATAGGTCCCTGGTCCTTTAGGTACTGAGCTCCCTCTTGGAGATAGTGCCTGGGGACTGGGCTTGGGGTGCAGGGTCTAGGACTCACCTGGACACAGCAATTGTCAGCATCCCCATCTGCACTGGGGGCCAGCCTCTGCGGTGGACCCATGAAACCCTGACAGTCTTCTCGGGCTGGACACTTGCGGTTCACAACCTTGAGGGGCTAGGGATAGTTAGGAGGAGGTGAGGGCCCATAAGCCTGGGGACTGTGCATAAAAAGGAGTCCCCCTTCCTGTGAGGAAAGGCTGAGGCAGGATGCAGCAGGGCTGGAGTAGCAAACGGAGTCTGAGCACTCACCACTGCCTGGTATTTGCTAGTTTGGCCCTGGGGCGCGGGCTCCCGGGGAGCACACTGCTCCTCCCGGATCTCTGCACTGGATAAGAACTCGCTCAGCTTTTGCACGCTGCAGAGGAAGCACAGAGACCCCCCTCACCCCTGCCAGCGGCAGAGGGGAGGGAAGAGAGGAGAGGGTGCAGCCTGAGAGAACAGTTCTGAGAAGGTTCTTGGCTCTGGGGTGTGGCCCCCACAAAGCTCCCATTGGAGTGGGATAGGGCAGGGGCATCCATGGGGGGTGGGCAACAGGATTTGTTAGGGTTGATTAGTCAGCTGGAGTAGGTTGGGGTCTGGATTATGGAGGATTTGGTTAATTTTAGGGATCATTTAATGTTAAGGTTGGTTAGATTGAAGGATGGTTGGTGTTAGGCTTTGTCAGTTACTATTAGAGCGAAGGTTAGTATATGTTAAGGTTAGCTAGTGTTAGGATTTGTTATTAATAGCAGCTAATATTGAGCATGTAATATATACCAGACACTATGTTAAATGCCTTATTGGCATATAATTTCATCCTGCAGGGGGAGATGTGGGGAGGTGTTAGTGCTAACTCATAGAGCAGGAAGCATTTTCCCCAATCTCTTCCCCGCCAGGGGATCTCCTTCTGGACCCAGAGGAGGCTCCAAAAGTTTCGATTCACTCATTCCCTCATCCCTGGGGCTGTGGAAGCTGTCCAGGAAAGCGTGAGAATTGTTTGTATACTCCTTTCCTCCCTTTTGCTAAATGTCCAACAGGACTGGGGCCTGACGAGGCCTCCAACTCTCAAGGCGAGAAAAGTCTAGGGCTCTAAATGCTACGATCCCCAGTTTCTGTTCTGCGCATGACCACCGCCCCTCCCCCGACCAGGAGTAGACTGCCAGCCTCTGCCTGCTTCCCTCTGTCTCTTGTTGATCTAGCTCTCTCTCAACAGTTGGTGCCTGGGAAGGTTGAAGTTGGCCTTGTGCCCTGCTCCCATCTTCAGCCCAGAGTCTGATCTCCCTCTTTAAAAAGGCCTCAGCTACATGGGTGACAGTGAGGTTAGGAGAGTCTGCATGTGGAAACGCTTCTGAATCAGCATAAGAGATTTTCAACAGGTGCAGCACCCTTGAACCTGTGGTTTATACACAGAATCACAGGGCTGGGGTGGGAGTGGGGGAGGAAGGGTGAGTATTAGAAGTCACAATGCTGTGGCCAATAAAATTGAATCAGCACAGCTAACCCTGGAAATGGGACTTTTTTTGCAGACTGCTACTCCTTGGTTAGATATTCCTTTGACCACAATCCTGCTGAGTTATGCTCCCTTCTACCCTTGAACCCCTGCCAGAGCTTCCTTGTATAAATCGTGCCTTCTATCAGCTACTTTATTCCAACAGCTACTCCTCTCTGTCAGCTGTCCAGAACCCACCAGAGTCCCATGAGACACAGTGTCACTTCCCTCAAGGCTTAAGGGTCTTGGGTACAAAAGACATTTGATACTGACTGGTACCATTGGTAATGTGAAAGAACATACTCAGCTCTCCCAAGAGGTGTGACAGGCCATTGCTTTCAAGGAATTATTTCAGAGGCCCAAAGAGATCTTCACACTCCAGCTACGGCATTCCCCAGTCAAAGTTTCAGCCTTCTACCTTCAGGCTTTCATTCCTAAGAGGGCAATGCCTTGGGGAGAGTGGCAGAATCACCACTTGGCTCTAGAGCCTGGAAGTGGGGGCCTCCAAGAGCTGCAGGCCAACTGGGGATAGGATGTACAGGCATGTTGGGGAAGCTGCTTCACCAACGGGGGCTGTGAAGGCTCTGGGACCCATGGGAAGAACAGGGGATGCTCGGCATGGGGAAGATTCAGTGGATGCCTTCTGAAATCTGAGGGGCTGTCCTGTGGGGCAGGGATGGTGCTCATTCTGGGTGGCGCTGGAGGGTGGAACCAGGGCCAACGTGCAGAATTTATGAAGTGCACCAATTTTGGCCTAATATTGATTTTTTATTTACGGAGTTACCTTCAAGGTGACATTGAGTTCCCTCTCCTTGGAAATATGCAAGTAAGTTGGCTAGTCCTTTCTCAGGGATGGTGTGAAGGGAAGCCACGCATGGCCTCTGCCCTTTTGACCAACCACAACGAGCTCAGAGGTCCCAGGGGGAGTAAGTCCTGGGACAAAACAGATGTGGTTGCAGTGGTCACCAGAGCAAGTCTCGGGGCTGCCACAGGAGCCGCCTGTCTAGTGTGCTTGCTGGTCCTCCTCTCACCTGACCAGAGCTTTGACTGTCGACCGGACCACACTGGACAGCAGGAACAGTGGTGTGACCAGGATGTGGAAGAGGGAGAGGGAGGCGAAGGCCACAGACGGCGAACAGTCCACCTCTTTGAAGAAGATAACGTGGCCCACGAAGGTCTGCGGACAGAGGCACATGTGAGATGAGGGCGACTGTGCGTGGGCGCTTCTCGTCCTGGAAGCACTCAGCCCGTGGGAAGGAAACAAGAGGTCTGGAACAGGGCGCTCGAGGAGATCTTTCTGTTAGGGGCACCATCATCCTCATAGTCATCTCATGGCAACAACCCTGGCAAGTTCAGGACTTTAAGCTGGAGGGCCGGGGCCACCCCGTCCCTGTCCTGCCCACCCCTTGCCCGGAAGGACCAGGGAAGAGTCCTCAGGTTAGGTCAGCTCTGCCCCCTCTCAGATAGCAGTCCTCAGCTGGGAAAATGGAAACAGCCATCTCTGTTACCCAGAGTTCTCCGAAGAGCCAGGCCAGAACCAGCACAATAAATCAGGCCAAAAGTGAATTCCCAAGCGTGCCTGACAGGCTGTAAACTTGCCACAACTCAGGGACACTGGCCCCAGGGGAAATACATGCATCTTTTTAAAGAACTGCAGGCATCATAGAAGCCAGGGATGGAGCCACGAAGTTATGGGGGCCCAGGCCTTTCTGGAGGGGTGTGTGCTGCTGGCCCCCACTGTTGAGCTCACACACGGCTTTGGTCAAAATTGCTTTAGAAATCCTCCACTGTAACAGTTAACGACATGGAGAATTGTTTGTGCCATATTCTTACATTTCAAAAGGCAGGTTACAAAACTGCATGTGCAGCATAATCCTATTTTTATAAAAAGGTCATATTATGTGCCTTAAAAAGAGACTGGAAAGATATTAAAGATGTTGGCAGTGGGATTATGGGTGATTTAAGTTCTCTCTGCCCTTTCCTTTCTAAATTTCCCAACATTTCTACAATGAACATGTTTTGCTTTTATAATTTAAAAAGTTCGATAGCTATTTTCAAAAGAACGTTTAATGTTTTTAAAGACTAAGCCTCAGGTCTTCTGGGACTGGAGGCTGAGGCCCCAGTCTGCTGAAGCGGGGAGGGACCCGCCCGGTATAGACTTTCAGTCCATTGCCCTATTTTCAGCCTGACTGCCGAGCCATCTTACGAAGTCCTTCTGCAGAAAGGCCAAACCCCGGGTGGCCTCTCACTCCAGACATCCTGCCTCCC
The DNA here is from genome assembly GCF_014176215.1 of Rousettus aegyptiacus. Lineage (NCBI taxonomy): Eukaryota > Metazoa > Chordata > Mammalia > Chiroptera > Pteropodidae > Rousettus > Rousettus aegyptiacus. The sequence goes on from NW_023416308.1 coordinate 88,702,141, forward strand.
CACCCCATTACCCACCAGGAAATGGAGGAAATATCTACTTACGATGAGGACGGCTGCAATGGGGATGGCTGTGTTCATGAAAACTGCGGAGGAAGCACAAGGGGAAGCTTAGTGGGAGGCATGAGACAGCTAAAATAGAAGCCGCTCAGGGCACCCTGGAGGCAATGCGGCTTGTGAAGTCCTCTCCCCAGCCTGCAGATGGGGCTGGGGCAGAAGTCTAGCCCTGTGCCACCTCCAGCTCCTTACCTACTTCCCTCAGGACTCCTGTCCTATGTCTCTGAGACTTAAGCCTTTAAATAAAGGCTTAAATGCTCCTATCTGCTCCACGTGAACAGCATGAAGGAAGCCCTGTGAGAAAGTGGGATCAGAGACTTGGCTGCTTGTGGTCAACAGCTTGTGTTGGGGCACCAAGTTGCTACTCCTTCCCGTGCTTTTGGTTTCTGTGTTCCCCTAAGCTAGGTTTTCTCTAAGGCTTAGAGCTTTTCAGATCTCCCATGGCTCTTGGGAAGGATTTCTATCTCATTCACAATGAGATAGAAAGTTGCTACTCCTTCCCGTGCTTTTGGTTTCTGTGTTCCCCTAAGCTAGGTTTTCTCTAAGGCTTAGAGCTTTTCAGATCTCCCATGGCTCTTGGGAAGGATTTCTATCTCATTCACAATGAGATGTCAGTGACTAAAGACAGCTAAACACAAGGTGTCCCTCAGCCCTAAGGCTGGGAATCCATGCCCAGGAGGGGCAGTTGGTGTGCTTCTTATTCTATTTAGAGTAAAGTCCTCAGAACTGTCACGGAGACACCAGAGAGCAAAGAGAGCTAGACTTAAAGTTAGAAAAGGGCAGAGTCCCTGTTACGTATAAGCTGTGCAGCCTTGGGCAGCTCATTTCCCTTCTCTGTGCCTCGGCATCTTCATCTGATTTTTGTAAGTTTGTACTTACTTGTCCACACACTCTGGCTCTCTCCAAGGTGAGAGGAGATAATGCAGGGAACAGGCTCTGTGAGGCTTAGGTGCTGCCTGAGTATCATACCTCATGAACTACTAGCTTAGTCCTGCTCTACAGGTAACTGCTCCTCTAGCCCAAATTCTGAGATGCCTGAGGTTGAGCATGGGGTCCTGGACTTCTTCCAGAGAAAGCAGCCCTTCTAGAGTAAGAGATGGCCATCTAACTGTCACCTCCCTATCTCATCTTTCTTCCTTCCATCCAGGAGCTTCTTCCAGGCCAGCCCAGAAAGGACTCTGGTTCTGCAATTAGCCAAATGAAAGCAGAATGAGCTGGGAGCCAGGAGCCAGAGGTCAAGGGCCCAGACTGTGCATATGGCCCCTGTCTAATGAGTGGTGAAGTTTCTAATACTCTGAAGTCTAGATGGTCAACACCATTCTAAGAAGCTGGCTGTCCAATTACTCTAATAATCCTGCTCCAGCAAGTGCACACACAGTGTACGTTAGAGATGCGGCCCCCTGAGCAGGTGGAAGAATATGGCTCCTGCCCTCAGGGGGCTCCTAGTTTGAGGAAGGAGACAGAACTATGCTCCCAGGAAGGCCCTGATATGCTGAGGAGAAAGGCAACTTGCCCGTAGGGTGTTCTCAGGCAGATAGGAAAAACAATGTGTCCATCTTGGGGGATTCCTAATCTGACGAGGGAAACACAGTCCCTGCCGTGGCAGAGCTCCCCGTCTCATGGAGGAGACATGGCTGGAGCTCTTGGGGCACCACTGATATCTTTGACCACAAGGCTTTTTATCAACCCCAATATCACGTGTGACCACACTTTAACTTTTCATCCAGAAGAGGCCTCTATGTCTCTAGGTGCCCACTGCAGTGCCACAGACCTCCCTCATAGTCTCTGGCAGTGTAAGCACAATTGGTTTTCCTACATTAGAAGAAATCAGATCTGAGACCCAGGACACAGCACGACTTTCACTGGCTGCGGGGAGGAGGGAGACAGGACTCCTATGATGCCTGGGGCCTTTGACCATCACCAACTACATAGCTCTAAACATGCGATAGTCTTGCCCCTCCCCTCCAGGGCCAGTTATTTCAGGGACCTCCCTCAGGGCTTGGGCCTCATTCTGTTCCTCTCCTGCCCACTTCATCAATTACCAAAGAGGAGGGGTTCAAACTAGAGAGGGCACCTGTGTACCACCCCTTGGCCTCCTGCCCCGAGCCGACACCCTTCCCATATATTTCGAGGCTCATCTCCCAGCTAAAAAATAGGCTTGGAGTTAGATTGTAAATTGGTACAACTCTGCTTAGAAAGCAATGTGGTGCTTGGTAGCTAGAGCCACACAGAAGTTTAGACCTTCTGATCCTGTAATCCCTCTCCTGGGAATTTATCTTGACTATGTAATCACTCAAGAGAAACACAAAGCCCTCAGCAAGACGGTGTTAGCTATAGCACTATCTGTCACAACAAAACAAAACCACAACCAAAGCAACAAACCACCTGCAACAATATCAACTGGTAACTTCCAAGAAGGGCTGTTTTAGTAAAATGTGGTACATCGTCCCTCAGGAAGATTCTGAAGCCAGAAACCATGTGATAATTGAGATTTTGTAGTTTTGCATGCTTTCCCAGTCGTGACATTTTTCAATTTATATTTTTTCTACTTTGTCGTCTTTATTCTTTCAGCTGCCTGAACTCCTTTGAGGCATGAGACAAACTATAAGTAAATTTTAAAATGATACAACGCTGATGAACCAACAAAGAGAATACATATGATGTAATGAATTTCCGCCCTGTTCTGACTGTTATATGAAGATACTAAAGGATGAAAATATAATTTTCCATTTCCCGCAGCCTCTCCTGCAAGGACGGCCTTCTCGCAGGGGCTTTGGGTCCCCTTTAGGGGGCATGGAAATACCAGCTGCTTGTGTTTTCAAAGCCTCTCTGAAGATCACCCCCTTGGCGCCTGGGGTGGGCATGGCTGGAACTGGAAATGTCAGTGCCAGAGGCTGAGAGGCCTGTGAGGCTTTGGCACCACTCTGAGCTCAGCAGACACCGGGCACCCTAGTGAGGGAGAAGAAGGAAAGGAGCCGGGCATCCCAGCTGTCATAGGCTGAAGGCTTGTGGCCTTGCCTCTATTTTCCTGAACCACATACAGCCCTGTAAGATACTAAAAGTGATGGAGGGGTAAAAATATATGACCGAGAATAGATTTCTCTCCAACTTTGGCATGGGGCGGGCTGACTCACTTTGATTTGATGTAGGAAAGAGAAAAAAAGGAGAACATGACAGTGCTTAAATCTTGATAGAGCAAGAAATCCTGTTAAATAACAACTAAGTGAAAGCAGAAGATTACAAAATGATGTGTGTGATACTGTTATGGAAAGTTTAGTTGCATGTAGGCGGGCCTGAAAGGCCACCTTCAGAAGCAAAAGCCTTTCTGTAATGGTGTAGAGATGTGGGTAGGTGTTGTTTTAATCCTCTCCCCAAAATATCCTTTAAGAAGTATTTATTCAGAAATTATTTTTTGAAGATCTTCTCTGTTCCAAGCACGAGCTGGGTTCTGGGGGTACGGTAGTGAACAAAGTGTCAGCTTTTCCTATTCCCCCCAAATGAAACAAAAACAAATCAACAAAAGCTGGCCTCAGATTACTGCTCCCCTGGCTTTGCCTAAGGAATGCTGCCTGACCTTGTGGGCGCTGGCAAGTACCACAATACTAGCAGCTTTTCATTTCCAAAGTATCAATAAATATTTCAGAAGCCACGTGTCAGGGAGGCACAGCCAGCCATTTGTGCCTCTGGTTAACTTCAGCTTTGTCTCCCTGGGGGGTAAGGGGGAGCTACAGCCTCACAGTCTGTGACTGCAGATTGCACTGGCTGGAGGGAGAAGTGTACTTTGAAGTGCACAGAGCTATTTTCTATTCAATCCAAGAGTCATTCTGAGGTCCACAGAGGGGGAAGGAAAGCAGGTTCAGGGTGTATCTGTCGCTGGCAGCGCTGAGAACCCCTCACAAGTCACACCGATTTCCTTTCCACTCCTTTCATTGATGAACCTCCCCAGCCCTCCCAGCTCAAGCAGGCCAGGGTTTGCATCAGCAACCCACCGTGGCTGCCCCAGCTGGCCACAGGAAGGGCAAATATTGAAGAAGAATTTCAGGGAAGCTGGAGAAGGAAGCGGAACCAGGTCTGGAGGTCACCTTGTCCTTGACACTGGCTATTCTGAGTCAGGGCCCCCACCAAGGAGGACAGAAGGGGCATGAGTCTTGGGCTGTGGAGAAGGGGTGGGTGCTGTCTTTTTGTTTTTCGAGACATTGTAAGAGGTCAGTCACACTCATCCAAGGAGGGCCCATCTATTGTGGTTCAGACTGGACTGGGAAGAGGAAAGACCTCCAACTCTAGAACACTGGGAGAGACGCCGAACACATCTTCCCTTTATTAAACTCCTTCAATGGCTCCCCTGCCCCAGGAGAAAGCCCAGAGGCCTGAACGCAGGGCACAGGGTCCTGCACGATCTGATCCTGTTTCCCTCTCCTCACCGAATTATCTTCTCTTAAACACACTATCATCCTTCTCACCTCTAGGCTTGTGTGCCTGGAACATTCTTCCCCTCATCTGGTTAACATATAGTCATTCTTCGGGCATCGGCAATGGGCTTCACCTGTGACAAAGCTTCCTTGACACCCACCAGCCCTAAGACTAGGGTGGTTACAACTCTCATGGGGCCCAGAATATCTCTTTCTATTCCTGTCATTCACAACATAGTTTCACGTCTGTCTTCCCTACTAGCCTGGGAGCAGGCAGGGACTGACATTTCTTCTCGTCACTGCATCTCCCATGCTTAGCACAGGTCCTGACACATAGTAGGTACCCAGTAAATATTTGTTAAATAAGTAAATAAAAGAAACAAAAGAAGCTGGGGCCAGGTGAGTACCGTGAAAGAGAAAGCGGGGTGCTTGGAACTGACCCCGTGGCTCTGGCCACATGCCCGGCCACTGTTCACGGCATGGTCTCCCACAAGACCGTGAGGATGAGGACCATGCCTCCCCTGTAACCGCCAGGGCCTCAGTAGAGTCTGGCACAGAGAGAAGGCTCTGGGACGGGTGCAGCACAAAGGACAGAATGAACTGGCAGCATGTTGGTTTGTTGACTGGTATATCTAGGCCCCCTTTGTCCCTCCTGCAAAGGTTGTCCTCAAATAAGTGGCTGGACACCTGAGGTCATGCTGCTTCTGCGAACAGACAAGGATCGAACTGACTTCCAAGGGGAGTGGCCACCGCACTCGCCTCTAGCTTTTCCCCACTTTAGTTTCTACTCATTGAAATCTTGCCCAGCTGGCAAGGTGCCCCCGCAAGGCCTCCCTTGCATAAAGCTCCGTGTGAACTCCCAGTCCACACAGTCTTCCTTCTTCTCTGTTCTCTGCAGTTTACTAGCTGAGGACCTCAGTGAGTCATTTCACTCCACCAAGCCTCAATCTTCTCTGCTGTAAAATGGGACAATAAAGCTACACGCCTCGCCAGGTTGATATGAGGAGTAAGTGCGGTCAGTCCAGTGCCCCCTGCCATACTGTTTCATGTAGGTTAGCTCTGACTGTTCAGCAGAGTATAAACTCCTTGAGAAAAGGAGCACATCTTCCTGTCTTTTGCACCCCTCCCAGCGCTGAGCATGGATGGGGCTGATCCCACAGGGCTGGCTCACTCAATATCCACCAAGTAACTTATATCTGTTTTCCTTTGATTCTGGATTTTGATGACAAGGAAACTGCACCCATTTTCTTTTTGCACCCCTCATCCCTGCCACACACACGTACTCGCGCGCACACACACACACACACACACACACACCTGCACTAGCGCAGGCTCCACACACAGGAGCTCTCAGTGATGCTGACAGTGAGACCATCAGAAAGAAAGAGTGTCAGAGGTAACCTTGTCTGCCTGACAGTCTGACTGCCTGGCACAGGACGACAGACTGAAAGCCCAGCGGGCGGCACCAGGATGGGCTCCATCAGCAAACGTGACTCCGGGGCTCCCTGGTGGCGCCAGGACCCCATGGCTGGCGCCAGGGGTGAGAATAAAAGATGTCCCATTACCTCGTGCCTAATGACCTGTGCCCTGATGCCTGGTGACAGAGTAAAAGGCAGGAAGTCCGGGAGGAGATAAATGAAAACACACTCAAAGCATACACCTGTAGCCGGGAGGGACCTCCACTCTACCACTCGTCTCCCAGCTCCACTGACCAAATCGAAGAAACCCATCCCAGGAAGGGCGAACACTGAGCAAACAGCACTTGGCTTTCCGAGCTCCCCCAAAGGGCTCTTCCCTTTCTCTCCACGGTGCTTCTTCCAGGTTAGCCTGGGCTGCTCTGTTTATTCTATAGGTCACTGAGTCCTGGACAGGTAGGGGGCCTTGCACTGACCCCTTCTTGGCTCCAGAGCCCCTCACTCCTTTCTGAGTCATCTCAGCTTTTGACAACATAGAGTCTCCTTTTCTCAGGTCCTCCAGCCCCAGGCCCGGCACAAAGCTCTGGCTTGTCTTCTGAGATCCCTATGGGACCAAGAACACCTACTAGCTAGGAATCCGTGGGTTAACTTGGAACCTAGGCATCGTATGATGCCATTTACATAGGAAAACACATTTCAGGTTGCAGTTTGGAATGCAGAAAATGACCGTACATCTTCTAGAAGCAACGTAGCTGCCGCCTACCCCTATCTATATGACCCAAGGTTGTCCCTACTTTGCTGCCAGGAATCTTAGGGACCCGGTGCCCCAGTTTCCTTGATGCTTCCCTTCCCACTGCAGGAACAATGAGTCTGCCCTCACTTTGCCACGCCGTTGCTGGGAGAGAAAGTGACCCGGCTGTGGGGGGAAGCCCTCTCCCACCTCAGCAGCTGTTCTCCCTGACGTGATGCCTGAGAGCCAGGTGTCTGTAACTCAGCGGGCCGCACACCGTGTGGAGTTACCATTAACAGGACCAAACCCAGGGGCAAGCAGAGCAGGTAGCAGGTAAAGAAAAGGGTGAAGAGAGCCTGGGTCTGCAGACGCAGATTTCTGAGCTCCCCAGATGGTGCTTCCCAATTTCTCCTGTCCTATGAAGTGCTCAGCCTGAGGGTCGGAGGCCAGAGGTAAAGGGACGAGACCAGCACACTGGAACATCTTGGCAAGGAATCCAGGAAGCAGTGGCTGCCTGCCACGCTCACAGCTCCAGTCTGAGAAAATCAGATCCTAGCAGGAAGATACCATGGCCGGCACTGTGGATGGTGGTGGCCTGGCCACTGCTGACTGGATCAGGGTCCCTGCCTGAGGCACAGGACACCAGGGTCTGGCTGAACACAGAGAGGCAGGACACCGGGGTGCTCGGTGCAAGCTCTACCCTGTGAGAGCCATGCTGTTAGCCTCAGAGAACGACCTCAGGAAGATGCCCCCTCTGGGCCTCAACTTCCCATCTATGAAATGGTTCTCCCATTTACAGAAAACGTTTTCCATTTACCTCCTTTGCTACGTTCTGTGTAATTTTCACAGATCTGCCTTTTAATTCGCAAATTCTCTCTTCAGCTATGTTATTTCTTTTAACCTGTACACTGAGTGGTTTTTTGTTTCCATTCTATTTTTTCTCTATGGAGACTTCCTTTTGGCCTTTCCTACCATAATGGCTCTTAAACTGGACAGGTCAGGCAACCAGTGTGAAGTGGGCACTTGAGCAATAACCACCACCGGGTGGGTCCAGGGAGCCGCTAGACCAACTGAGAGATAACCTTGAGTCAGGATTCTATCCATCGCCAGAACTCACAGGCCCTGACTCTGACCTGGGGACTGTGACCCACCGAATTAACTTCGATAACTAAAATTTCAATTTCTAGGATTTCTTTGGCATTCTTTTCCCTTGATGCTTTCCTGTTTTTCCTCGTAGTTTTTACACCTTCTTTAAATCTTTAATTATTTTACATGCACTTATTTATTATCTGTTTCAGATTATTCTATCAGCTTTAGGTACTGAGGGAGTAATTCTCCTATTTTTTGCATTTGCCGACTCACTCTGGTGGTGTATTTTTCTCTGGTGGATTTTTCTTTCTTTATTATTTGCTCTTTGTTCAACAGGAATGTTTGCCACAGGAGCCCCATGTTCTCTGGAAAGTATTTTTATTATGCGTGTCTGCTGGGACCCGAGGGGTTTTAGAGGTTCGTGTCTCCCCGCCCCTCTATTTTTTGGGTTCAGTGTTCCCAAATCATTTGGCGAATGTAAATTTGTTAATGTAGATATGCCCGTGAGGACCTCACATGTGAGCTCCTGTTGTTTAAATAAAATGTTTCTCCTTCTCAGGGCCCCAGACATATGGACGCTTCCTTGTATCTTTCCCAGGGAAGTGGCAGCTCAGTCTGACTCGTCGAAAAGGAGTCTTTGCACTTGGGAGAATTCAAAGCTGTTGTTGTTTATGTGTTTACTGCTGCCTCTCAAGAACATATCAGGTCAATAGCATATCAAAGATTCATCTCTTGTTCTTATCACTGTATCTTGAGGGTCAGCACAGTGCCCCACCCATGGCAGGCTCTTAATCTATGAAGAACACTGTGATTTCTGGGGAGCTCTCTGCTACATGAGACAGTTTGAGGCTCACCTGGATTGGATGACCCCCAAGCCTCCAGCATCTGCTACCGGCCCCCTCCCCCAAGCCCTGATGCCCTATCCTAACACAAAGGCACGCAGGGCTGGCTGGTTGGGGCGGACTCACTGGAGATGGAGGTGTAGATGGCAAAGGCTCTGAGGCTGGTCATCTCCTTCTTGCGGGTCATCTCCACCCGTGTGCAGAAGATGTTCTCCCAGGCGTAGAGCTTGAGCAGCTTGATGCCACGGAGCATCTCGTTGGTCTGCTTCAGCCTCTCATTGGAATACTCCTGCCAGGAGTCACCGAGTCAGAGAAGGGTTTCCTCTGCCCCCATCCCACCCAAGAGCAAGGAGCCGAGTCCATGTCCTCACCATTTCACAGACAACGCCCAGCTCCTGTCCCCACGGGGAGGCTCCCTGCCTTCTCCACTAATCCCATTTCACAGGCAAAGAAACTGTGCCTAGACAGGTGAAGTGGCCTCCTTAAGGTCAATGATAGTGTGGATGTGTGTGTGGGAGCTGTTTGGTGGCCTCAAGGGGAAGAGTGAGAAGACCCACTGATGAGAGGGGAGAGGGAGCAGGCAGGCACACGGGGGAAGGATAAGGAAAAAGGGCCGGTCCACACCTGAGGACACTCACCAGGGTGCTCCGCTGGGCCTGAGAGAGCTTGGTGGCCACGAAGTACTGGACGGGGGCCAGCAGGATGATGACAGCTGCCCCGATTAAGGCACTGACTCCGAGGATGTAGTAAAGGAGAATCACACCCACGATGATCTGAGGGAGGGTTGTGGGCGTGAGTTCCCTTTGACCTGGTGGCTGCCTGCCACAGGGTGTTGACAACCCCCGCCCCCTTTCCTCAGTCCCTGAAGTGGGACAGGCCTTGGTGCTCAGGTTTCCAAATTGTCTTGGGGAGCAGAGGAGGAGAGATGACAAAGCAATTACAGAAGGAGGAATTACCATGATGAGCACAGAGAGTTTCTGGGCCAACGACTAACTGCATTTATCTGCAAGGCTGGCGGAAGCGTTAGCTCTCCCCAGGTCCGCTTTCCAGATGGAAGTCTCAGAGCTGAGGTTGCACAATGCGTGTGACAGCACCTTTTGTTCTGTGTGCCGGTTAGCAAGGCTGACATTTCACTCTCATTGGGAAAAAGTGAAACATGAGCAAAGGGGCAAAATTGCTACATCCATGTCGGATGGAACCAGTCCCGGATCTGAGAGTTTACTTTTCATTCATATGCTCCTGGCATCTTTAATTTTTCAGGGAATCTGGAAGATAGTCTCTGAAAAGAGAATTCGATCTGCATCTAGCTTCTAGCTTGACTGCCTGCTTCTGAATATTTATGAGAAATGGAAGTTAGTCTTGCCAGCCCCCAAAGCATCAAGATGACAGTTTCCTAGGTCGCCTTCAAAAGCACCTACCTCTAAATTCAGGGCTAATTCTAGAAGAACAGATATGCTGTCTTCTTTAATTGAAAAAAAAAAAAAGTCTGCCCGGGTTGGCCCTGTACCCCTTGAGCTCTACATTAGATTGGCACCAAGCTTCTTGTACCACCTGACCACCTGAAGGACAGAGGAGTGGGCGGGTGGCTCTGAAATTTCCGTTAATTATGGAATGCCTCGGGCATTAGCAGGTTCTTAGGGGCTGGCACGTGACCCCTTCACCACTCGCCTTCCAGTGTTTAACTGATGTTAAATGCTGGCACGGATGGGCAGAGGAGCACATTAGGGGGTGAAGAGCTCTCCTACTCCTGCTGGGCCCCACTGTCATCATCCTTCGGGAAAAATTATCCCTGGCATCCGGTCCTTTCATTAGCCGTCCTCATATGGAAGCAATCTGTTGTTCGGCAGCTTGGGTAGAGCTGGACACCAAGGGGTGCCCGGAGCACTTCCAGAGTCACTACCAGGGCACCGACTGGGGGTCGATGCCTGCATCCCCACCACCTCCAGGCGCTAACAGCTGCTGTGACAGGAGCTGGGGTCGCAGCACGTGCTGCTGCCAAGGCTCCTCGTGGGATTCCACCGTCCCCACCTGTGCTCCCCAGATTCTGCCGTCCACCCCTCTCTGCTGCAGGGGTCTGAATGGACCCCGCAGGAGAACATACCAGAAATCAGGGATTCTGAGTGTGCAAAACGAGTGTGGGGAATAAAAGAGCTATTTTATCTTCTATTCATTCACAGGTTAAGAAAGCAATCTAGTGCAGTAGTGGGGAGATCACAGTCCCTGGGGTCTGCAGCCCCGAGTTTGAATGCAGTCCCAGCACTTACTGGTTATGCATTCTTGGGCGATCTACTTAATCAGAGTCTCAGCTTCTTCATCTTTAAAATGGTGCATTTAATGCCAATTTAGCAGGACTGCTGAGAAGATTAAATGAACATATACGATAAGCACCTAGAACAGTACCTGGCACACAGTTGGAGATCAATACAGGGGGGCCCACCCTCCCTTAAAACAAATAAAAAACAAACCAACCAGCAAACAAAGAGGCTTCCCTGTCACTAGAGAACCACAGAAGGAGATGTCTGGGCATGCTGCCAAGGCTCCTCGTGGGATTCCACCGTCCCCACCTGTGCTCCCCAGATTCTGCTGTCCACCCCTCTCTGCTGCAGGGGTCTGAATGGACCCCACCGGAGAACATTCCAGAAATCAGGGATTCTGAGTGTGCAAAACACTCAGCTGTCAGCTCATTGTGTGGCCCAGGGTAACGTCCCTGCCCTCTCCGGGCCTCTGATGCCCGTGATGTGAGGAATCACAGAGGTCTTTGCTATGGCTGAGTTCCTTAACATAGTGTCCATAAGCTTCAGGGGCCCCAAAATCCCTGAAATTGTAGGCAAAATATATGAATGTACATTTGTTATCTAAGGAGGTTTGATTAGATTTTCAAAAGTATATGTAGATCAGTGGTTGCCTAGGGCTGGAGGAGGAGATGAGGGGTGACTGACAATGCGCGTAGGTTTCTTTTAGAGGTGCCAAAATATTCTAAAATTGCGATGATTGTTGCACAATTCTGCGAGTATGCTAATGCTTATTAAAGTTGTACCCTTTATATGAGTGAATTATATCTCAATAATGCTGTTATTTTTTAAAAAGTATATGTGGCCAAAAAAAGATTACAAACCAGGGAGAGTCCTTGGCGGGGTCAAAGGACTGGGACTTCTGAGCTAATTTCAATATTATCGAAAGCCTCATGTGCCCAATGGCTAACCAAGCTCCACACAGAATCCTGCCCAGGTTGAAGGCACTGTATCAACTCTGGCTGGTAACACTGGATCTTGAGGGCTGACCAAAGGCACAAGTGGCAAAGGTATAGTCTTTGAGGAATTAAAATTGGAAAACCGAATAACGCTTCGTGATAAATAAGCATAAGTAAGTAATTAGTGGAGATAAAAAATTTCTTCCCTCCCTTTCTACCATGACCATGAGGGTTAATTACGCCAGTGAGAGAGGCTGGGGCAGGCCAGCACAGGGCAGGAGTTATTTACTAGTTAGTATTATTAGCAATGGTGTATGTATAACAAACATTATAAATAATAGTAATGACAACAATGCAGCCGGTTTGATGGACAACACCTTTGAAACAGGTTGCTCAAGGGGACGTAATGGAAAGGATAAACGGCTCTCGACTGCATTTCGATGTGCCCTCCAGATCCTTCTATAGCTTTTGCAGTCACTGATTCGTCTTGGCAGAGTGGAGGGGGTACAGGGGTCGGTGTGGCTACGTGGTAATGGAGGATGGCACAGAGGGGTGTTCCTGTAAATAGGACCACCAGATTCTCTGTCCCACTTGTCTTGTGTTTAGTCGCCCTCCCTGCGCGAGCCTCTTCTCCTATTTTCCTTTAATGTCTTTTAAGTAAATACTTTACAGGTAAGGAGGACCAAAAAAAATAAAATCATTTGAGAGTAAGGTTTATGAAAGGTACATTCTAAGAAACAAGCAGTGAATTCTGAACAGTAAAGTCCTCTCACTCACACCAGAGTGTGGAAGTGAGAGGGACCTGATATTTACTTAGTGACTACTCTGTGCCAGGCACTCTGCTTGGTGCTCTGCTTACATTATCTAATTGAATCATTATAGCACCTCCAGAGGGTGGGAATCACCCCTATTTCATAGATGAGAAAAATGAGGCTCAAAGAGATTATTTGAATCAGCCTGTCTCACCTAGATCCAGACATTTTCCTTTATACCGGACAGGAGCCTGCAGGCCCTCTGGGAATAGTTCTGGGGTTGCCACTTCTGGCTTGAGCACCCAAGTGAAGAATTCATTCCCAGCTTCAGGATGGGAATCACAGACTCCCTGATGGAGGATGGGAGCCGGGGCAGAGGAGGCCACAGGAGTCAGGTAAACCATGGATAGTAAGATTCTCCTGTTGCCAGGGGAGAATGCACCTCCTTCAGAGCCAGCCCCAAAGGTTATTTGGTTTTTGGTTTTCAAAAATAATACACAGTTATTGGAGAATTTAGAAAATAAAAGTCACCTGCAATCCCACCGTGGAGCCTTCCAGTTCTTTTTACTGTATGATTCTTTGCAAACATATACATATAGATATTCCAATTTAGTAGGTAGTTCACCGCACATACAATTTTGTAATTAACTCTTTTTGCTTAAAAAGACATCAGAACACTTTTTAATGTAATTAAGCAATTTGTTACAACATAGCTTTTAATGTCTGCAAAAGTGTTCTACATATGATTATTCTATAGGTTTTTTTTTTTTTTTAAGGTTTAAGCTGAATTTTAAAAGTCTCAAGTCTTAATGGCACTGCCTTCTCTGATCATGAAGAGAGGCAACTAGATGCACGCAGAGTGTGAGGCAGTATAGAGACCCAGGAATACACCCCATGGAGACCCCGGGGGGGTGGAAGGTACAGGCAGACATGGAATGGAAGATGGTCAGCTCCTACTCACTGAGTATGTACCAGCAGATTCGGGTTTTGTGTCCCCTTTCCCATCCCTACCAAGGCACATATCCCTTACCTGTACTGGCATAGCCCAGAGGTTTGGGCACAAGAAGAAAAACCACATGAGCTGGTTGGTGTCGATGGCAACCAGGTTACAGATCTGCCCGGCAGTCATTTCCCCCATGGATAGGTTGGAGGTGGACAGGTGCATAATTTTATTGTAAATCTTGGTCTAGAAATGAGAACAGAGAACTTCACATTTGTCATCATTATCATTCTAATCACCACCCCAGACGCCACAAGTCTCTAACGTGCCAGGGGCTTCTCAGACATTCCTTCCATGGATAAAGCAGCTTGGTAAGGGGTATTATTGTTCCAATTTTACAAACGAGGTAACTAAGGTTTGGAGAGGTAAAGGGCGTTGATGACAGATCAAGCAAGTCAGAGAGGCAGATTTCACGCAGAGAATCCACGCCAGCGCGGCAAGCTACTTCCCTAGGAAGCAAGAACTCTCCCTTGGGGGGTTGCATTAAATTAGCTCTTAAATCTTAAAAACAGATCTTCGTGCCCAGTTGTATTCTTGATTTACCAGAAGCCAGTGGAGAACACACTTCAGAGCCATAAAAATGATGAAGTGGGGCAGCGTCTATTTTAATGTGTCCATCTCCAGCTGGCGAGGAAATATGCTCTGAAGCCAAGTTCTGTTTTAACTGAATCTCAAAACAAAACAAGGGCTCAGATTGGATGGTCTTATGTGAGAGATGGTGTACGAGGGTAGATCAGCTCCGGCACCGTCCCAGAGTCCAGCCACTCCGAGGACCTTGCCCTGTCCCCCTGGGGTGGATGGGAACACACATGATAATGGTTCCCTGTGAGTTCTCAGCCTGAAAGCTGTACGTGCAGAGTGATTGTGACTCCCAGAAGGATGGCAATTTTCAGGCTGTGCACACCCGAAAGAAGAAAAATGCGTTCTTGTCTTAAATGTCCTAGGGGTGCCTGCTTTCAAATGAAATTCTATCACACATTTTGCTGTAAGGTGGATTCCCAGCCCTTTATTCATCTTTTTGCAAACCCAGGCTTTTTTGTAGGTCAGATTATGCTTTAAGCATATGTCTTTTTGTGATTTTATATAAACCGTGGGTAAGGCTTAAAATAATGGTGATAACATTTTTGGATAAATCTATGCACATCCTAGGTTATGTGAAATTGGTCTTCAAAGAATAATAATAAGCATAGTTCAGTAAAGTAGGAACATAGATTAATCTATCGAAGAAGCATTACTGAGACCAGGATGCACAGAAATACACAAGCAACTGATAGCCAGTACGTCAAAAATTATATATAACACAGGAATTGGGCTGAATAACTTTTCATGCAAGAAATGTGATTATTCTCAAACTCATGAAGATGCAGACCATTATCTATAATTTTCTGTAAATTTCTGAAAGTTTTCGAATTTGTTTCCATAATTATTGCTAGTATTCCTTTTTATGACATATGAGTCAATCACTTTGATTAATGCAAAAGATTCAGACAGTTTGATAAAAACATGCTAACACATTTTTTAAAAACCATTTATTTTTGGCTCTTTCAGTGTAATTGGAAAGTGCTGGACCAGAGTGTGAGTTATGACATACAGATAAAAAGTAGATTTAATTACAAAACTGTTGTGACTACAAAATTGGCTGTTTGTGGTAGCGCATGCCTGCCTGTCACTAGAGGGGTCTGAGCAAAGGATGGGATTTTCAGAGAAGTTTTCTGCACTGAGCAATAGCTTTGCTCCTCCTAGCTCTGAGCCCCTATGAGTCTCAGAGAGTTTTGGAGCGTCTTTCCATCATTCTCAACTGATGACATTCCTGAGGAAATGGCTCTGCTTTCTCAAAGAGAAACCACTGGGGATGGCAGTGTTGTCATGTGCAGCTGCAGAGGTTGTGCATTATACATTTTCAGGGGGCACCATACACATGCACTACACTGAGATAATCAGAGTATGGACCCTGACACTCTCCCCAAGCCCATGCTATACCCGTCTCCTCTCGGTCCCTTTTTCACAACGCCTCTGATCCTGGCTCCCCAACGGCTAGGTCAGTCGGTGTTAATGATTCTCAGGAACATTTCTAAAGAATGAGGTGGCTTTGGGATTTAGCCACAACTTCCTAGTGTTTTACTGACTTCATGGGAGTTGGTGGATATGGCAGAATCTGTAGTTGTCCCTCAATATCCAATCTCTCTTTTTCATAAGAAGAATTTCTTGTGGGCATATATGGCTGTCAAGAATAAAGACCACACTTTTTAATCTCTCCAGGTATGGCCATGTGGGAAATTTCTTGCTAATGAGATGGAAGAGAGCATGTGCAACTTCTGCTCTATGATTTTAAAAGAAGGCAGTGTTCTCTCCTATCGTCCCGTCTTTCTCCTTGCTGGTTTAAATGTAGACATAACAGTGGCAATTTCAATAGTCATCTTAAACTGCAAGACAAAAGTAATCGTGAAAAGTCTGGCAGAGCAATACTACAGAAAGAACCAAGTGTCTGATGATTGTGTAGCTGCCATACCGGGCCTGTGAAAAACAAACTTCTATCCTATGTAAACCACTATGGACATTCCCTCCATTCCAATAGCTGAACCAAACTTTAAATAAAAATACTAGGGCTTAGACAATTCTCATCACCACCTCGCCTAAAGGGGTCCTGAATCCTCCCTGACTTTGATCATCCTTCCAACTGACTCTGAGAAGAAAGGAGCCCACAGAAGGCAGGAGCAAGAAGCTAGGCCCAAGGGACCTATCAGACTAGATAAGTCTCTCTCATGATGACCCAAGATGTAAGATCTCCAGTATATCTTAGAGGCTCTCTGGTCATGGTATGCCAAACATGTTTCCTGTTTTGCACTCAAAAAAGGCTGTCTGGTAGCAGAACTCTGGAATAGTATCTAGAGAAGGATTCTGAGGCTGCATCTGCAGTCAGCAGAAAAGCGTGCTATGATAGTTTAGTGACGTCTGTCCCATTCGAGGCTGGAAAATGTGAAGGTACAAGGGCTGAGCAGTTGACATCTGGGGTCTAGTTCAAGGTAGAACCAGGGCTAGAACTACTACATTTCCCAAGTTCAGCTCAAGGCACTTTCCACGATTCCAACTACCTTATCAACGGTCATTGTTTCAAAAACGCTGTTAAAGAGCCACACACACACACAAAATAAATTCGCAGCAGAATTATTCCTGAGTGTCCACGAGGACAGGTAATGTTCTTACTATGAAGTGAAAAAATAATTGGCCAAGTACCTGTATTGCTCCTCTTAAGTTAATTCCGGTTTCAATGGCGACGTAGTAGGATGCTTGCAGAAATGTCCTTTGCAGTAGGAGGGCAAGGAACAGAAGCACGGCTAAGACGTAGGCATTAGCAAGGAACTCTTGAGATGAGACAAAGTAAACCCCGAGAAACTGTGTCTGTTGGAAAGAGAAGTTCAGAGACGGCTGTCATTTCCAGCAAAAAGATTGCTGTTAGTACCTGTTACTGTGCCATAATGGCCATTATTATACGGTCCCCCATGCTTGCAAAGTCTGTGCAATTGTTTATGAGGGGAAAATCAGATTGATAAGTTCAACTAAACATTCTTCTAATTACAGGGGGGGCTGCCTATACTCTTCATCATCCCACTTAGGAGAACAGAATGCAGCCCAGTTCTAACCTCATGCCCAGAAATACGCTTTGCAGCGTTGTGGCCACCAGGCCCAGGGGAGCTCGCTCCCCTGGACCAAGAATAAATAGAGCAAATCACAGCAGCCCAAACCAGAACTGCTAGAACAAATCCCATGATGTGTGTTCTCTGCTCCAAAACCGAATCAGCTGAGATCTTGTCCCAGCCAGCTCCATAGTAATTTCTGGGCAGAAAAGATCAGTGGAAAACATGACAGTGTAGTGGTCCCAGGTCAGAGATGGGAACTCATCTCTCGCCCATAATAGAATGAAAAGGTTTCAGACCCAAGCTCCCCAGCCTTGTAGGCTCCCAGGACCTCATTTTAAATTAAAGGTTCTCTTGCTGCTCCTCTAGCAAGATCTCAGATGATAAGCACTGGGAAAAAAAACAAACGTTTTGACTTTGTTGTTAAAGACACCAGGGAACAGCAGCATGTCTGTTTCCAAATTCAGCATCAAGAACTTCCAGGGAAATGTTGATCTTGATGAAGTTCATTGCTCCTCAGCAGAGCCACATCAATATTTCCACAAAGACAGAACTCTCCCCTTTCTGAGACTCTGCTCTGAACTCTGCAAGCTATTTGGAAGGGTGTGGGAGCTGCCGCAGGGTAAAGAGTGGTGGGAACAAAGTGATGAGAAGGAGCCGAGGGCATGTGCATGACCAATGACCACAGTCAGGCAGAAAGGGGCAGGGCTCTGAGCGGAGGCCTTTTCTTAGAGTCAGAAATTCCTTGATCCTAGATACAGGACTTCCTGATGGTAGAAAAGATCTTGCCTCTCAGTTCAACAGAGGCCTCTAAATTAATCCTCACTGCTCTGTGGTGCTGGTCATGTTTACAGTTGTCTTTCCCTTGCTCTGTGGGATGGGCGTCTCTCTCTTTTGGGGACAGCAGAAAGCAGACATAGGGAGACCACTGAGGGATACACATGGGACTCTTAGTGGAAGGCCGACTGAAGCCTGAAGACTCTGACTCTCTTTCTCATTTGTCAAAGTACCAGAGGGAGAAGGTAAAAGGTCTCAGAGGGGGGCTAGAAGCAGCAAAATGGATCTTAAAATTAGGCTGCAGGATGGGAGGGGGCGGAACCTGACTCTACAGGGAAGCAAGGGGTGGGACACAATATTTATCAAATGCGGAACTCCGTCCTCACAAAGCTCTAATTAGAAGGGTACCATTATTAGCCTAATATCATACATGAGGAAATGGAGTTTCAGCACCATTAAGTGGCTGGCCCAAGTCACATGCTGGTAAGGGAGAACATGAACCCGTGTGATGCCAAAAACACCATCCCAGACCCACTGTCTAGGCCTCATCCAGCTATTTGACCTTGAGTCTCTTCTTGTTAGCTATAAGCTTGTGACCTGTGTGGGACGAAAACATGCTCCCTTGTCTGGTTCTGTGTCAAAAACGAAGGGATGCGTGCTTGGGAAAACCTGGTCCTGCTTAATACGCCTTAGAATTCTTCTGTTCTACTGTTCTCTGCAGAGATCCAGCTGTGGAGAATGGAGTCCATTATTTTAAAGCAACAAAGTCCATTATGTGACTTCATCCAAAAGAGAATAATTTAACAGAAGGAAATGACTGTATGTGCAAAGATGTTCTGTCTCTGGATTAGAGCAGGGGGAGAGTGTAAAAATCCATGTAAATGCCCAACTATAGGGAATGGTCAGGTATATATATTATGATACTCATGATACTCATGGGAACGCTATGCATCCATGAACACCGATTATCATGAAAGCTCTTGAGCAGCAAGGAATGCCTCACGTGTGCTATGTCACAATGATCAGGTAACACACAGGCTGGAGAATGAGGGCTAGAAAAATCAATGGATCGTAAATATTGGTTAGGCTGTGGGTGATATTTGTTAAACGTACTCATCAACATTTGTAAATTTTTAACAAGGCAACGAACTTTTAACAAGCTGCCTTTTTTGGCAGCTCCAAAGGCAAAGCCTTGACTCCTTACCTGTGCAAGACACACACCCAAGGGTCAGAAACTACATCTCTTTGGATCGAGAATTTTGTGAACCATTAAAATAAAAATCTTCCTGTAGGTACGAGTTATCAGGTCATTATTTCATCTCTCTTCAGAGAGACAGCTTAATAAAGATGGAGTCCAGAACAGTTAAGTTTTGATTAAGGAGTGGGACTAGATTAGTGAAAAGGCCCAGGATGCTGCCCAAGGGTGGCAGGCCCTAGGGAAGTCTAGAAAGGAGGGAGCCCTGGGAAGCTGTGAATGGGTGTGAGGGCACTGGCCACTGCTCAGCACCCTAAGGGCATCATGGCAGGAGAGAGAAGGCCGAGGACCAGCAACTCGACATTTGGTGGAAGGTAAATGCTTTGGAAGATCAGATGTCCTAGTCTCACATTTTCCTAAGTGCTCACAGAAGAAATCGTGTTTGTTTCCAGGGACTGCCCCAGTAGTGCTCAACAAATATTTTTAAGTTAATCAATGTGTATGATCTCCGTTCCCTATCTGTTCTCCATAGGAATTATTACACACTTCCCCGTTTTGCACTTGAGCCGACCAACGCCTGCAGAAGAGCATAAAGACAGTCGGTTGCAGAGCTAGGAGTAGAACTAGGATGTAGGCTCTTGATTCTACATTTCTGCCCCCCATTGCCCCTGCCTGGCCAGAGATATGTCTGGGAAGGCCCCCTTCCCTTGTTCTCTAGAGCTTACAGGGGAGGCGGTCATTTGCATTCTCGCTTTCAATTTTGGCAGGGGCCAAAAAGTGAACCGCTCATAGGTCCCAGTCCTGGGAGGCTGTGGGTAAAAACAGTGAGAACTATCTTTGACCACTCATGGACGAATGCACCCACCCATCTGTCCACAACTATTTGACATGCTGGTTTAGAGCCTATAGATTTTGAGACATCTATATCTCAGTTAGAGCTCTAACTCATTATATACATATATTAGCCACTGTGTCCTTAGGTAAATTCCTCAACTTCTCTGAGCTTCTGTTTCCTCACCTGTAAAATGAGGCCATTAAAGTTTTCTAAGAGAGTTGTTGTGAGGATTTAATGTAAAAATAAGTTAAAAAATTTAGTAAGCATAAGCTCTCAGTAAAAGCTAACTTCTGCATTATTCGTTGAAGAATCATTTCTCCTGTGCATCCTGGGTGTCAGCCTGGGCACGCAGAAGTCAGGCTATGCAGTTCCCTTCTTAGGGAACTCAGGGTCTAGTCAAGGAAGGAGACAAGGTGTGCTTGCTTGGGGCAAGCATTAGATGCCTTAGAGGAGGGGCATCTAATTTAATCAGAGGAAGGTTTCCTAGAGGAGGTGACATTTGAGCTGAGTTTTGGTGGCTGAGAAGGAGTTAGTGAGGTAAAGGGAGGCATGCCAGACCAGAGAAGTTGCCTTGTCATGAAGAGACTAACCCACACGTTGACATCACAAAGCCATAGAAATGCATACAAGTTCACAAAGTCACCCATAGTGATACCCAAAATGAGGGTACCCAAGTGGGGACACAGATGCACATGGAAAAAGACAGACCAAGAGACACAGGGACGAACAGAAGGACACACATGTAGAACCATATGCAGTTCCCAGGAGAACTCATTCAGAAACAAACACATACACACTCCCAAACCTACACATGTTTTTTCCCACTGAGATTTAGAGGCCATTCGAAGCTTTGGCCCTAGATCATATCCAGACTGTTCCTTCTTTTTCTGCTCAGCTGACAGCCTAGAGAAGTGCTGGCAGGTTTCAGACACCAGCAGTTCTATATGAATCCAATTCCCTCACCCTCTACCCAGATAAGTGGCATCCATAGCAGGTGACAGATTGTGGGTGGGGGTTGGGTGGGATAGAAGGCTGGAAAGAGATATATCATGAGCCATGCCCAGCCTGAATCCCAGCTTCTCCTGGGGAGTGTCAGGGGAAACAAGAGGGTCAAAGATTTGGCAGGCCATAACACTTCCAGTAATTAAAGAAGAAATAAAAGATGTTTGTCCTTATAATTGCCAAGGGCGGTGTGATTCCTGCTAACTGTGAGTGCCATGGAAAGGGCAGCCACCGATAATGAAGCCCGACTGCAGACTGAAGCAGGGTGGATACAGGCTGAGCAGAAAGAAAGGCGTTCTCACCGAGAGCATTGTTAAAACACTGTAACATGCCGCTAGACAGCTTCTCTTTGTTGGTTCATAAAGACCAGAATAGCTCCTGTCTCTCTGGGTTAAATTTGCTGGGAGGTAGAGGAATGAACCAAATGATCTAAATAAATGCCCTCTTTCCCCCATTTTTCTGGGCCTAGAAGCCCAAACGAGAATTAAGTCCTATCCCAGGCAACCCTGTGACTGAAGATTCTTTGTTGCTGACATTAGACACTATTCTTACTTTCAACTCTCATTGCTATGTCTGTAATTTGCTGATTGTATTTGGGCCACAGGGAACAAATACTAAATCTGATAAGGCCTGCTGCCACTGAGGCAAAGCCATCTGTCTCAGGGATTTATGTGCTGACAAGTAACTGGGACAAGAGCATTCCAATGAGAGGGTAGTAAAGCTCAGGGTTAGTGTATAAGTAAAGAGAAAAGAGAGGGCAAGCTAATGTTCCGATGAACTAATATTCTAAGTGCAGTTCTCACCATCTCTTTGGTGCATCCTGCCCCAGAGCTGTCTCCTTGGGAGAATCCTACAAGATTTTTTTGGGAAACACAGGAAGAAGATGACGTGGACAAGCAGATAAGGGCTCTGGCCTCTGTCATTTCCTCCTAATAGTAACAACTGGATCCACAAAGCTGTGGTATTATCAATGTGGAGTGTTCTAGGGTTGCTTATGGTCAGACTTAAGCTAAAAGGTGAAACTCCTGTGAAAAAGGGAGTCTTTTCCCCTTACTTTTTGGGCCAAGTAAAATTCAGAGTCTCAAAAGCCAGAGAAGTCTAAATAAACAAAAGCAGTCCTCACATTCTTGGTTGAACAAGAAATCTGCTCATTTTTGCCTGGTCAACTCCTATTCCTCTGTCAAGGCCCCATTCAGATACCTCCCTCCTCTACCAAGTTGTCATGACCACTGGGTGAGTTAGTCACTCTCCTCTTAGTTCCCCATATCTGCCTCCTAAGGGTAGTATTTAACATACAGTATAAAAATATTTTATTTATATTTCTCTCTCCTCCATTGGATTTCACAATCCTTGGAGCCAGAGATGATGGCTTGATAATAACAATTTAGCATCATGATTGTAAGTGCGCAGACTATGGAGTGAAAGAGACTCAGGTTCAAATCCTGACTTTATCATTAACTAGCTGAGAGAATTTACAGAAAGTTACTTAACTTCTCTGAGCTTCAAATTCCACATTTGTAAAATGGAAATAAAAATACCTTATAAGTTGTATGGTATGTGAATCACATCTCAATAGAGCCGTTACAAAAACAAAACTTACCATAAAGGGTTGTTTTAAGGATTAAATAGGATAACATATGGATAACTCCTGCACATAGCCAGGCATGTATTAAGCAGTCAATAAGTGTTATTATTGTTAATAGTCCTCACCATAACCATTGCCTCTGTATTCCCACAGCTTGACCCAGGTCTGGCACATAGTAGGGTTCAATAAATGTTTGTTAAATAAATCAAACAGACTTGGGATGTCTCATATTCCTTACCAAAAGTGCTCAGCTGATTAATTATAGATCAAGAAAAAATTAATATAAACCTCCTGAGGATTACATGCTATCTGCAATTTTGAAGCCCATGAGATGAATCACATTGCACAAGGGAGTGCCATAATTATTAAGATTCCTTATTAGTAATTCTCTGCATCATTTTGGGATTGTTTGTGGTTAAAAAGTTATAATGATGTTCTTGCTGAGAAACTTTGAGTCTTATTAGAGATGAAAAGTTTTCCATTTTGTGACCATCTAAACTTAAGTGGCAGCAAAGAAACAGATGAAAGAATTAAGTACCCTGCCTCCCCCAACCCTGGAGTGGACGCTATTGCCCCAAACAGGGGAAATAAACCCCCAGAAAGATTTTCTGTTTCTTTCGTCTAAAAAATTCAGTTCGTAGCATCTTTTGAGCTGGAAAGACCAGTGGATATCATCTAGTCCAATGAATTTCAAATATTTTTAAGACATGAAACTCTTTTTTAAAGACATTTTAGTGGAAACTCCAACATATTAATAAAACCGGGGCAGCTCTGAACGAATTTTGGAGTGGAGGGAAAAAGCCTTATGCATGGAGGTTTCCCCATCCCCTCCCACCAACAGCAGCCTTCAAGATGCCCCGCAGAATCTTAAGTACTATGCATTTAGAGAACTGAGGAAGACAGATTCCTGAAAAGGTATTTAGAGTCTATTAAGATGACATGAACTAAAAGCCAACAAATTATAAAAGTTCTAGGTACCAAGGAAACAAATGCACTTCCTGCAACTTTCTCAATGACAAAATTACTGGGAGAGGTATTATTGTGGTGATGGTGTGGTGAGGAGAGAAGGGCACCAGAAATCCTCCTGGGGCACAAGCTCAGCCCCTGGCATTTCTGTTGACTGGATGCAGAGCATCTTCTGGAGGGGGGCATTGCCATGTGTGAGGAGCTGCCCCAGCTCAGCCACAGCTCACACACACTGGCCTCTGGCTCATTCTCACCCGCCGGTGAAAACCTTCCAGAGGGTGCCCTCCTCTACCCCTGGTGACCTACCTTGGGCTGGAAGACTCGGTTCTCCTTCCCAAGATGGTCCACAATTCCAAAGATGCACAGAGGCCCTGCGAAGCTCAGCAGGTCGGCCAGGATCCGGAAAGTGCTGCTGAGGACCAGGCGTCTCCCAAAGGCGTGGCAGAGTGCCCGCCAGATGGCCCGGGCACCCTGAGGACTATGCGTGTCCTTCTGCTGCCCAGAGAGACCCATGTCCAGGTCAGAGAAGGGCCCAACATCCCAGGAAGCCCCAGGCTCCTGCTGCCTGGGGAAACTCAGGTGCCATGTCTGCTGCGAACAGGTAAACTCCAGGAAAAAATGGAACCACTAGGTTGGGTGGGCCCTAGCCGTGTCAACATGATCCAGATAGGGAAACTGAGGCCAGAAGATCGATCAAGTCATTGAGCTGCTCGGGGACCATGTGATGGGCATGGCATGCTAATGAGGGAGTGGCATATGCCACACTCATTTGTAACTGCCTGCTGCCACAACTGCCTCGGAGTTTCACCCCTGTTCTGGGGCAGAGGCAGCAAAGGAGCACTGGGCAGGGAGTCAGATCAGCTCTGCCACCTACCAGCTGTGGGCCTGCTTTAGGGAAGTCAGGCCTTTCTCTGGGCCTCTGCTTTTTTCTCAGTGATATAGGGAGATCTTTGTCTGGCCCAGCGCATAGAATCAGGTCACTAATGCCCATACTCTTGAAAATGGGTAAATATCCTTATCTTTCCAGTCATTGTGCTCCAAGGCATGGGCGAATTCAGCGAGGTCATTTCCCTGGGCCTCAGTTTCCCCACCTGGACAGTGAGGGTGTTCGACTAGATGACTTAGGGTCCATTCCAACTCTGTCCTATGAATCTTTAGTCCTGAACTTGTCCCTGGTTCACTGTGTGACTTAGGGAAAGCTTCTTCGCCTTCCTGAGCCTCAGTTTCCCCACCTGTCCCACCAGAGGTTTGACCCGATGTTTTCTGAGGTCCCCATCTGTGACTCTACACCAGAGGGCAGGGAATGGATGGTGTGGCTATGCCCCTACTGACCGCTTGGACATCGAAGGCCTCGCGGAGCCGCCGGTAATTGGTGAGGGCCCTCATGGCGATGGGCAGCTTCCCGATGGCTCGGAGATCAATGGGCTTCTTGTGGGCAGTCTTGATGAAGGCGTTCATCCACCAGTAGGTGCCTTTGGACAGCAGGTTCACGAAGGGCTGCAGGAAGCGCACCCCCAGGTCTTGCAGGTCTTCAGGGGGCTTCACCTCTCTTGGCGTCTTGAAGAAGATGTATCTCTGTGGGACACACAGGCCACTGGGGATGTGTAAGTGCAACTTCTCACCCTTCTCCAGTTTGCTTCAACAAAGAGCTGGAGTGATGACATCTCATCCTGACCTCTAACAGATGGGGCCATCGTTCACCTATTTCCAGGAAAGGGAATACCCAAACCACTTTGCCGCCAACACCAGGGCCTCCTGATTTGTGAATCTTCATTGAGTATTGCTTGGAATCCCTGGGCTGGGTTGGGTTGGGTTCAAGTTGGGTTGGGGAAGAGTAGAGATCTCCCATATACCATCTTCTCCACAGATCTGAGAATACCACCATGTAGAGCCATGCAAACCTACCTCCTCCACTTACTAACAAGGTGTTTTTGGATAAATCTCATCTAGAATGTTTCTTCATTTAAAAAGGGGATGGTATTTGCATAATAGGGTGGGTGTGAAGATGAGTTGAAGTAAGAAATATAGAAAGCCTTTGTACCCTGCAAATCAACTAAAAGCAGAGGAGACAGAGAAATGCAAATTAAAGTAGCATTTCACACTTATCAGACTGGCCCAGATTAGAAATGGCTATAACCCCCACTGCTGGTAGAAAGAAGAAAAAGGGTTTTCTTATGTGTTGCTGATAGATTACAGTTTTTCTAGAAGGCAATCTGTAACATCAATTAAATTTAAAATACACAGACCCTTTGAACCAGCAACTCCACTCCTTGAACTCTCTTCCATAGAAATAAAAGCAGCAATACATAAAGATATAAGTATGTTTGATATACTATTATTTGCAAAGGCAAAAACTTGGCAACAAAGTGAATAGGATAATGGCTGAATAAATCACGCCTCATCCACATGATGGAATATTATACAGCCATTAAGAAAACTAAATAAGCCGTACTAGACTTGGAGGGAGTCCTAAGAGATATCTGTTGGATGAGAAAAGCAAGATGCAGAAAAACGTGTACATGATTCCATTTTTATGGAACAAATATTGAGAGAAAAAAACTGCATACATATGTGTTGAGGAAAAAACCCCTGAATAGATACAAGTGTATGGTATTATAGTAATAAAAACAAAAAATGGAAGACCATATACTAGGTTGTTAATTTGGGTTACCTGGGGAGGAAAAGGTCAGGCAGGGGAGGGTATGAATCTGAGAGAGGGAAAGGGGGCAAGCAAATATAATAACAAAACGAAACAAAAGACATGTGTGTAGCCACATTTACTCATTCATGTATATGTGTAACTATATAAATACATTAAAATAAATACAAGTATCACTCCACACACCAAGAAAAAACTCAAAAAACCCGAAGAAGCTAGTACCTGAAGCTTTAATTTACTGTCTGTGGGATTAAACCCAGCATCTTATAAGCCTGGCTAACACAACCTATCAACACCTCTACCTCTGAGCAGTGAGGCCAGATGAAATGTTTTCCCCTAAACTTCTCCCACTGGCCTCAGCTTCCCTTTCTGGGGCAGATAAAACAAGCTGACTCCTTCTAGGGCTAAGAAGCAGAGTAGGGGCCCACGCCCAGCAGCAAGACATTGCTCAGGAGCCTGGCTCTGGCCCATGTGTATCCTCAGGTGGGTGGCAGCCCAGGAGGAGCCTGCTTACCCTCACCCTGATGACGTTGACCTCCACAAGCAGCAGCATGCCGTAGAGGATGACCAGCAGCCCCGTGAGGCAGAAGCGCAGCTGCGAGAAGCCGATGTCGTGGTCGTAGAACTTGACAAACTTGATGGTCTTGGTGATAAAGGCCAGGGTCCAGTACACCAGCAGGGCTGCCGAGGATAGACAGAGAGCACAGAGGGTGTGTGTGCACAGTTTGTGTGCGTGTGTGCGTGCGCATGTGTGTGCAAGTATGTGAGGAGAGAAAGAGTGTCGGAGAGGAAGTATATGTGTGAACGAGCAAGTGTCATAGATGTGTACGCACATTTCTGAGTAAAGGAATGTGCATGTGTCAATACATAAGTGTGTAATTTTGAGATGATGCACATACATTAAAACGTTCATGATAGGCATGTTCAAAACAGTAATAATCTTGACCCGCCAGGCTGGTCACCTTTTATAATAAATAATAATAAGAAAAACAGGAAAATTATTTCTTGAATTTAACTAAATTTAGGCGCTGTGTCAAGTAAGAATTTTAAACATATGATCTCACTTATTCCTTACAATAACCCTGTGACAGAAGGATCGTATCGCACTCCCAATTTAACAGACAAAGGAATTGCGGCTCAGAAAGATTAGGTCACTGATCCAAGTTCACGTAGTCATTAAGTGGCAGGGCTGCCCACAGTGCCCACCTATAATGGCTTCCTTGTGGCTTTTCCAAGCTGGAAAGATCTTAACATTTCTTCATTCTGGCTCTTTCATTTTACAGTTGAGGAAGCTGAGGGCCAGAGAGAGGAGGTGTGACCTGCCCAAGCTTACTGCAAGCTAGTAACAGAGAGAGGGTGAGGGCTTAGGTCCCTGGCCCCCAAGTCCAGAGCCCCATACAATATGATGATATTCCACGTAGGGGACTGAGGAGTCACAGACGTGTGAGGCAAGTATATATAGTGATTGGAGTTGGGCTCTGCAGCCAGATACACCTGGGCTCAGATCCTGTGACTTAATAGTAACGTGACTTTAGGTAAGTCATGTAACCTATCGAGGCCTCAGTTTCCTCACCCATAAAGTGAGGATAATAATAGTACTGCGTCAGAGGTTGTTGTGAGCAATGTATGGAAAGTATTTAGCACAGTGAGCCTGGCATGCAGTAGGTGTTCTTTAGACATCAGCTGCTAATACTTTTATTATCTCCAGATTTCAGATCCGGGTCTGTAAACATCAGAAGCCACCAGTGGAGTTATCCTCTTAATTCCCACCACCACCACCCACCAATAAAATACTGGCAGCAGGCAACAACAATAAATCAGCACCCCTTTAGAGGGTGCTTTAGCACAGGCAGCTCCTTCCCTTCTCATTCCCTAGGCCATCTGCAGATAAGGGGACCCTAAATCCCCTAGAGTTCTTAGGAACCATAGAGAAGAAAGGAAAACTTTACCTTGCTCTCCATCCTTAGGCGTGCTTGGAGGTGAATGTCAGGGCATCTCTTGGAGACAAAAGCTGGGGTCTGCCCCAGCCTGAAGCTGGGCAAGAAGCTAGGTAGAGACATTGAACTTGCCTGGGCAGGGCCAAATGCCCTTTATCTCAGGTCCCTGGGTGAGAGCATTAGGACAGAAGGCAGAAGCATCCTTGGGACTGGGATGATGTTCTCTCAGCTCAGTCTGGTGTCTAGTTCATGAGAAATCCCACAGATGGAAGCCATCCCTCTGCCTCCACACCTACGCTCCCTCAGACAGACTCTATCCCAGGCATCAGAACCTCTTTTGCCCTTACTGAGGGTCACCTACTGGGGTCAAGACTTGGCAATATGCCTCACACTGGTCTTGCCTCTAACACTTAAAAGACATGATCTGATCTGATTTTCATAACAACCCTACAGCTCAGGCAGGGACTAGCTGTTCCTGTCCAGAGATGGAAACCAAGGCTCTGAGAGCCTGAGTGTCTTGTCTGAGGTCACACAGAGAGTTAAAGGTGGACCCAGGACTAAGCCCAGGGGGTTATTTCTACAATCCCATCCTACACTGCTGAGCCCTCAGTCTGTTGACAGATATAGCAGCACCTAGCAGAGGTGTAGTGCTTGACTGAAAAGGGGGGAAAGACAGTGGTACGACACGGGCTGCTGGGGAGGTTTAACCTCAGACTTCTCATTTCTCCTGCTTCTTCCCTCCCTTTCCTCTCCCTCAGCCCCACATTCCACCTATTACAAAGTTCTGTCTCTTTCACCCTCCAAATATTTTGAATTCATTCACTTCTTTCTTTCCCGGAGGCTACGAGAGGCCACCTGGGTCCAGGCTGCTATCATGTCTCCCCTGGACCACCTTGAGACCCTTTTCATGGTTCTCCTACTCCCTCTCCTCCAATCTAGCCCCCACAAAGCAATAAATATAATCAAATATGATCTCAGTGCACTCATGTTCAGAGCAGCATTATTCAAAATAGACAAAGGTGGAAGAGACTCAAGTGTCCACGGACTGATTAACGGATAAACAAAATGTAGTATATACACAGTATGGAATATCATTTGGCATTAAAAAGGAAGGAAATTCTGACACATGCTACAACAGGATGAACTTTAAGGATATTATATTAAATTAAATGAGCCAGTCACAAGAGGACAAAATAGTGTGTGATTTCACTTATAAGAGGTGCCTAGAGTTGTTAGATTTCTAGAGACGGAAAGAATGGTGGTTGAGAAGGGTTGGGGGAAGAAGGAAATGAGAGTTCTTGTTTAATGGATATAGAGTTTCAATTTGAGAAGATAAAAGATCTTGGAGATGGATGGTGGTAATGGTTGCACAACGATATAAATGTACTTAATTTCACTGAGCTATAGACTTAAAAGTGGTTACAAGGGTAAATTTTATTTTATGTATGTTCACACGCATGCATGTGCAGACCTGTGATTTATATCTCTGGTCCACACGCAGCCCGAGACCCTTAGACACACAGTCTCAGAAACGTTTAAGAGCCTGCTGGGGTGCCAGACCTCTGGGATCTAAATCCAGCTTTGTCCCTTGACTAGCTGGGCACACTAGTGCAAGCCACTTAACTGCTGAGCCTCGGTTTCCTGATCTGTAAAAGGGAAATAATGACGGTACCTACCTCGCAGTGTTTTTGTAAGGATTAAATGAGTTAACCTATGCAAAATGCTTAGGATAGTGTCTGCCACATAATTAAGTGCTAAACGAGTGTCCGCTGTTAGAATTTTTAACCTCTCTGAGTTTCAGTGTCCACATCTATAAAATGGGATAGCAATAGTACCAATAGGGAGATCGTGGGAATTAAGTGAGATAATTCATGTAAGAGCTTAGCACAGAGCTTGGCACATAGTACATGCTCAATAAATGTCAATAGTCATCACTATCGTTTCTGTCTGGGACCTAAGCCATACAACGTCAGAAGCTCTAAGCCGGGACTCTTTCCTGAGTCTCTCTAAATGTCAGCAAATGCAGCCTCTGGTCCTGGGACCTTTCCCTTCTCTCTCCAGGTGACTAAATCCAGGCTCAAGCTTTAGATGCCACCTATAAGCCTGTGACTGTTTACTATGCATTTCCAGCCCTGTTCTCCTGAATGTCTAACTCATTTATCTAATTGTCCACTTGATTCTTGAGTAGGCATCTCAGCGACATCTCACACTCAACATGCAGACTGAAAACTTGGTCCCCACTCCACCCTAATACCTATTCCTTTGCCATGTTGGTTATTCATACCACTGTTTTCCCAGGTGCTCAGACTCAGAGCCTGGGAGCAAGTCTTCCTTGCTCCTTTCCTGGGTCCTGACCTTATCTCCAATCATTCTTGCCCTTGCTCATCTGGTTCACCCCCACTGGCATCTTTGCCAAGTTTATTCCTATTGGAAGGCCTTTGCACATACTATGTCATCTGCACGGAACAGTCTTCCCCCAAATATTTGCATGCTCACCCTTTTCGGAGGCCTCCCCTATACAGTCAGCAACATCGTCATCACTCTCTACCACTTACCCAGCTTTATGTTCTTCACAGCATCATCATTACTTATTTGTTTGTTTATTTATTTACTGCCTTTGCCTGTCTGTCTCCTTCATGAGCTCCATGAGCTCCGCAATGGCAGGGAGCTTTTTCTTTTCCACTTCTGAACCTCTAGCACTTAGAACAGTGCCTGGCACACAGGAAGTCCTCGGTAAACATTACATGAAGGTAATAAACGGAGGCACCTATCCCTCCCCCCACCTCTTCCCCTCCCCTACCTATCAGCAGCTTGGGGAAGTTGGAGGTCTCAATGTTGTGATAGTAGACCACGGAGGTGACAGCAGCCATGAACGCCATCCCGGCTGGCATGTACAGGTGGAGATGGCGGGATTCGGTCACTCTGAGATGGGGGGTGGGGAGGGGTTGGAGAGAGAGAGGTGGGGAGAAAGAGAGAGAGAGCAAGAGAAAGGGAATGTAGATGTGCTGAGTACCCCCAATAGAGCAGCTCAGGCCTTGGGCTAAGGGCTTAGCACACAGTGGGGCCTCCAGGACACCTGCACAGCTCTACACCATATATTGGCAGCTCTGCCCAGCCCATGTCCTAAATATGCCTGTTAACTAAGGAGCCCAGGAGTCCACGCAGAGATGCTATGAGGGCCTAGTGTTCAGGCTTTGAAATTCGCAGCCTCCTCTCCCTGGGGTCATACTTACAGAGCCTGGCATAGAGAAGCAAACCTTGGCAGTTGCAGCTACAAAACCTCTGGCCTGGAATCACTTGTTAGAAAGTGAGCAAAGAAGTTCACTCCCAAAGCTGTGTCTCTGTCTTTGGGGTCCTCTGGGCAGTACAGGGACCTGTACATCACAACTATCTTAGTGACAGCCCCATTTAACATGAACAGCATAAGTCAGCATTGGCACTCCTCCTCAGGTGGTGTAATAATAACACCGATAGTCAATATTTACTGAGCATTTACCATGTACCAGGCACTGTTCTAAGTACTTGATGTATGCTAACTCATTTCATCTTTGTAAAATCTCACGAAGTGGTACTCTTAGTCTCCTCATTTTATGGTTGAGGAAACTGAAGCAGAAAAAGGTTAAGTAACAAGCCCAAGGTCACTGTTTTTGTTTCCTTCCTTTGAATGGGGATGGAGGCAGTCAATATCAGCTCATCACCTCCCCCACTTTAACTCACAGAGGCCTTGGTGCATGGTCTCTGGTCTGGTGATAAGACGTGTAGGAAGCCAGAGCTCTTTCCCAGATCTCAGGCTTCCTCATGACCGGTGAGGAGTCTTACCTTACTTGGCCCTGATCATGACCTTCCAAGGCTCCCTCCTATAGATAGCAAAACTCACAGCCTGGTACCAAAGGTCCAATGATGTGGCCTCAAACCATTTTTCTACCACTGCCTAGCTTGTTCTTTCTACTGGAGCCATGTTGGGACCCCCTCTACCAGAATGCCTCTTCCGATCTCCTTCCTCAGCGCTACTCTTGCTTGCTCTCCTCCTTCTATCCAGCATGCCAAAGATCCCTGCCCTTGAGAAGCTGACAGCAGGCATGGGGCAACAAAGCTGAGAGCTAACTGTCTGACCAGACAGTGTAGGGAAGTGATATGGCAGGTGGACAGAGGCTGAGAGCACAAAGAAGGGGGTAGGCAACCAGGGAAAGCTTCACAGAGGAGGTGGCACCAGGCTGGACTCAGAAGGATGAGTAGGAGTTCAACAGAGAAGGAGGAGGGAACCTGAGGAGAACCACGTTGGAATCTCAAGTGGTCTGGGGGTGGGACTAGGATGTAGGTCAGAGGCAGGGTGAGCTGTTCACCGGGTAGCATGCTCCTCTCCTTTCTTGTTAAAAGAACCACAAGTTTGCTCCAGCAGCAATGTGCCTAGCCCCAGGAATGGTTGGTGATTGGTTCAAGCAGCCATGCAATTCCATACCCCTTTGCCAGTGATCGGTCTAAGAGCGGTTATATCACCTAATTCTGGCCAATGAGATGTAAAGGAAAGTCTGCAGAAGCTGATCTCCCACATAAGAAAAAGGTCTATCTCTTTGTCCTTGCCTGAGTGATACCCACAGCTAGGCAGCCATCTTGTGACCATGGGGGAAGATACGGCCAACACACAGGGGACGCCGTAGAAACATAGGAAGAGGCTGGGTCCCACATGCCATCGCTAAGCCCGCACACCAACTAAAGAAGGCAACCTTCAGATTTCTTGTTAAGTGAGATCGTAAATGTCAATATTCTTTAATCTTCAATTAGTAGATATTCTCAACAAAATACTGATACAGGAGGTACAAGACAGTCAGTCACTAGTGGGGACACTACCAGCAACCAGCACTCTGCCCAGGGGTTTTCAAAACTCTTGCCTCTGTGCTCCTTGAAATAATTTTGAAAAACTCTATACTGTCTCATACATTTTTAAAATGATATCTAAAATGTTGTATCATTAAGTTTAAATAGTCCTTTTTTTTTTTTTTTTGCAATAGGAGTTAAAAATTATAAACATTTTATGAAATGAAATAAGATGAAGAGTAACCATACCCGAAATAAATGTTTCATGACATGACTTCATAAAATGGGTTTTGGCTGCTTTACTGAATAATATACACTGAGTTAGGTTTAAAAAAAAAATAGGTTAAAAATTTTATATATGGGCTTCATCCAGTGTATGTGGTCTGGGAAAACATTATGTGTGTGTGTGTGTGTGTGTGTGTGTGTGTGTGTGTGTGTGTGTAAAAGTTTCCTCATTAACGCATGCCTCTCTGGTTGTTCTGAATTCAGAGTACCACATAGAAATAATACCCAAAGGAAGACAGGAAGCCCTGTCCCCTAGACTTCTAGGCAGGTTTGTAAACCTGGGCCTGGATGGATTGGGAGTGCCTCAGGGTAGGGTCTGTATGAGACAGTGTAGAGTTTTTCAAAATTATTTCAAGGAGTACAGAGTAGCTTCTCCTCCTGTCTCCTCTCTTCTGATGCCCCTCCCTTATGCTGCTTGTCTAGGGAATGGGCCCACAGATGGAGGCCAACAAAGACCAGGTGACAAGTACTCAGTTCAGGAGCTGACCTGCCCGCTGGGGAGGAGGTGGTGGTTTGCACTGAGCTGGAGGGGTCTGGGATACAGGTGCAGCCCACACAGGAGGGGCTGCTGGACACCACAGGAAGGAGTCCTGGACCTGATTTATTCCAGTCTCCCACATTCCAGGAAAGTACTATCTGCCTAAGGTTTGCCACTCTGTGCTCTGCACCCTGTCCATGCTCTACTTTCATCCTCCATGGCCCTGTGAAGCAGGCAGGGCAGAGATTATGATGCTTGTTTCACAGAAAGACAAAGCAAGGCTCAGTGGCTTGCCCAAAGTCCCACAGCTACCTACAACTTCTGTAGATAGCAGAAGTGCTAGAGGAAAACTCAGGCCTACTTTCTCCATGAGCAGAATGTCTTCCTCTCTGTTACTCGCTCATTATAACCCAGTGAACATTTCTGGCCTGAGGGTTCACAAGACATCACTTCTCTCTCTAGCATTTGTGTGCTTTGGAAGGGGTATTGAGGGTGGGGGGGTGGGAGGAGGGCTTGTCACCTCCTAGTTATGTGGCAGTATGTATCCTGGTCTTCTTGCTGGTCTGGGGATTTTGATAATCAGGAAGAGCTCCAAGGCAAGCAGTCATCACAGAAATACTGCTGAAGCCAGGATGCAGGGACTTGGTGGGTGGAACGGTGGGGAGGAATGGGGGATCCCATATCCTTGTCATTCAGCTGCAGGAACCAGGGATGGCAGGAGTGGAGTCTGGGTGTAGTCTAATTCTAACTCAGAGAAGTTGCCCCTCAGATATTTAAGCCACAGGGCCCCTATTCTCCACTCCCTCACCCAGGCCATCGCTGAGCCTCGCCAATTCTTCCATTCTTCCTTAGTGACATGGCTGGTTCACTTCCTCCTTCTGCTCCCCCCCTCTCCCCCATTGCTGACACACCATTTCTGGCTGCTGTTATCTTTCACCCAGACTGCTGCAATCACCTCCTAAGTGCTGTGTCTACCTCCAGTCTCTCTCTGCCTGCAACCTCCCCTGGATACCCCCTAGGGTTCTCACCTAAAAGTTCTGTGCTGCTTATATCTCTCTTCTGTTCCAAACGGCTGACAAAATCCAATTCAAACACTCGGCTTGGCATTGGAAGCCCTCCTGTAGATGCTTCCAACCCAGTTGCCAAGTCTCAGCCTCCATCACTCCCCTCTTTCCTTTGCTGTGTTTCACGCTTCAGCCTGCTGCACTGCTCCCACCCCACCTTTGTTCCTACAGGCAGGGAGAGCTCACTGTGAGGCCCCTGGAGGCCAGGCTGAGGACTTGGGACCTTATATACAACTGGGAACCAAGGAAAGATCTTAAGCAAGAGTAATTTTTTCCCCCAAGAAGGTAACTCCAGCAGCTTGCAGAGGAAGCTGGGCATCTTCCACAGGAGCTGGGGCACTCTAATAGGCTCTAGGATGATTTCGTTGGGTAATGGCATGCAGATCCAGGTTCCTTTCACCCTAATGCACTGAGCAGGGCCTAGGTCTCACTTGTGTCTAGTGCCTGGCAGAGAAGGCCAGGTAAACAGTTGCTGGATTTCTTAGTAAATGATACTGGCTCATGGAATGCAGGTGAGCTGGGGTCTCCCTGAGCCTTTCAGGAAGCACCCTGGAGCAGATCCACTCTCCTGAGTTCTCAGAGGGTCGCTCACCCATCAGACAGGATGCCCTCTGCGATCTCACACACCAGGATGAAGAGCAGCATGAAGGTCAGGATCCAGCGTAAGTTGTGCCCAGGGAAGTGGAGCCATGTGCTGTGGTGGATGTGTACCTTGGAGCTCTGACTGCCCCATCCTGAAGGAGACAAGAAGAAGAAGAGATGGGAAGGCTGGTGCACTGCGGGGGGGGGGGGGGTGCATGAACCCTAAGAAGGTGCTTAGGTACTGATCCATGATTAGGGTGAAGATCATACCTATTCACACTCCTGTGCATGAGAATGCCTGAGTCCGGTACACATGAACTAAATGTCCAAGCATGAAGTCTGGACCTGCCAGACTAACCTTTGCAGGTACCCATTTTATAGGTTGATCTCCTCTGTGACAAACCATGTGTTTGGGAACAGAAGTATAAATGCTGGTATAATTTCTGACATATATTTCATATACTTTCTTATTTCCAACTGTTTTTGCCAATAACTACCAACTCTTTACTTCTGCAGCATCTTCTTCTTTTTAATTTTGTGACAATCTTTCCTATCTTCCCAAGATCTGCCTTTTTTTTTTTTTTTCTTAATCAGAATGAATTAACACATTTGGAGAAGGCAGGGGACACCCTATGACTTGACAGAGTTAGCTTGGGAAATTCGAAGTCTTGAAGAGAGATGAAAGGGACCCAGTGAAGACGTACGCAGGATGGTCCTGGCAGTGGCACCTAACTTTGCAGAGGGCTTTCGAAAAGCAGGGGCGCTGGGGGCCTCTGGCGTCCAGAGTCGGGGCTGCTGGTCGCGGAGCCTGAGAAGTTGCGCTCTGGAAGCACGCGCCCGGCAGGGGAAGGGGATCCAAATCCCCAGCTCCTACTTCTCCTAGCCCAGGGCGAGTGGGACCCTGGGACTGTCAGGCTCTACTGACCGCTGTCGGACTCTGCCCCAAGGAAACACAGGGGTTCGCAGGGCCTCCATCCCCGCCTCTGAGGCGCAGGCTGCACTCCTCCAGGGCCCAGCAGCGGCTGACAGGGAGCGCGCCTTGGGGGAGGGGTGACCCGGCTCCCTTCGTAGCACTACTGAGGGCGCAGCCCGACCCCTCCCGACCTTTCCAGCGCGTACACAAACCTCTGCTTTCCCCTTTCTCCATCCTAGCCGGGCCCTGAGGTAGCAAAACTTGGGGGCGGGGGTCCCTTGGATCAAGAGTGTCCGCTGCGGGTTTGGGGGAGCCCGAGGGAGTGAGGGGATGTGTGGGCGTGCGAGTGCAGGAGACCGCAGGGTAGTACACAGAGCAGAGGACCCCGGCAGGGGGATGAGTGGCAGTCGCGGGGTCGAAGGGGACACTGAGCGGTGCGGCGCGGCGCACGGCGGTGCCTCCGCCCTCCCCTCCTCCGTGGCCCGCGCGCGCCCTCACCGATGAAGAGGATGGGGAAGGTGATGAAGAGCAGGAAGACGTGCGGCACCACGTTGAGCGCGTCCACGAAGCAGCCGTTGTTGAGGACGCCCTGGTCCACCCGGTAGGCGGCCGAGTGATTCTCATTGCCGCAGAAGGCCAGGGGCATGGCGGTGCAGGCGGACGCGGGCTGGGCTGCGGCTTGCTGCACGCGCCTCCGCGCCTCTGTCCCTCGCCGCTGGGCTGCCCCGCCGTCAGGCTCCCGCCCGCCACCCCGCGGGCCTCGCCCCGCCCCGCTCGCCCTCCCGCTCCGCTCACCCCGCCCCGCTGCACTACCTGCGGGGCCCCGGGGGATGACCCGGGTCCTGACAAGGCGGGGCCACGAGGGGCCCCAGTTCCAGTTGTGGCAGCCCGCACGCCCAGATGTGTTCGCGGTCCCTTTGTGAGTGCCCCGCTGCGCGCGTGCGCTGGGAAAGAGAAGGAAGGCAGGCTGGGTGGGTGGGCACGCTCGAGTCTGGGTGGAAAGGTGGCGGGTGCAGAAGAGAGGAGGGATATCCGCCAAGAGTCTGGAGTAGGCGCGTTGCGGGTGTTGAGTATGAGCTCACTGCCAGGGGTGTGAGATGCGGGCTCA
Organism: Rousettus aegyptiacus; assembly: GCF_014176215.1. Lineage (NCBI taxonomy): Eukaryota > Metazoa > Chordata > Mammalia > Chiroptera > Pteropodidae > Rousettus > Rousettus aegyptiacus. The sequence continues at coordinate 88,739,458 of NW_023416308.1, forward strand.
CCTGGGCAGTGCGCGGGTGCATGCAGTTAGATTGGAGGGGCCTGCTGGGGGCAGAGTGGAGCAAGTCCCCACCCCACGTGGATAAGAAAAGCAGATTTGGGGCGCTCGTAGGTCCTGTATAGAGTATCCGACGCTTTCAAATATGCGATCTCCGAATACTTTTGCTAAGTACAGATTGTAATTTCTCTTCCTCCTCCGCCCTCCCCCCCTGTTTGCTTGTTTGTTTTTTTTTGTTTTTCTGATGAGAAAAACTGAGGCGCAGGAAGGTTACATGACTGACCCAAGGTTTTGCTGCCAACATGTGGGGAAGCATAACCCAGCTCATCAGATTTTCCCCCTCCACCACCATCACCACCTCCCATCTTCCTAAGGCACATATCTAATACATGGACCCCCGCCCCCACCCCAGCAACCGGCAGGTGAATGGGTAGAATGAGTCCTGGCCCAAGGCTGAAAAAGAGGCTGCCTATGCCATCGTATCCAGCAAAGCGATGGGAAGCAGCTGGGAGGGGTGGAAAGAGAGAATGTCACTCTAGGAGGTATGTCTTAATCAGATACAGACGGATTTAAGGAGTTCAAAGACCTGGTGAAATTGTAGACCATGTTATGCCTTCCTGTACTTTTCAATTTGAAGAGATTCTCACAGGTCCATGTACAAAAGAGTTTACATCTTACGAAGAAAGAACACAAACTGGGATGTTAGTTTAGCTTTTAGAAGAATTTCCTGAGTTAGGGGTATGGAGCATAAGTGCATATGATCTCAGGAGAGGGTAGGGGGACACCAAGGGAAACTGTCTTCAGCCCTTTTCCTCCTGGTTTCTCTGAGCCTGTTCTGAGGCTGCTTTGAGGCTTAGAGCTTTTGCAGGACACTGCCAGGCAAGACCTCAGCTCTGCCTCAGGCCTAGGGAGCAGCCAGCGCAGAAACAGGCACCAGGCAGGAGGCAAGTAGGGCTGGGTGAACAGCCTGGGGAAGGCAAGAGCTCAGGGTCCCAAGGCTTCAGACAATCTCTGACTTTTGGGAATCTCTTTGAAGCTGAAAGATGTTTCCTGCAGCAACTGCCAGAATAGTGAGAACTTGGTGGCAGTAACTGTTTAGCACTAGCGGCAGGAGTGAATTAATCTGGGTGAATGCAGCTATTGAAAAGGCGATTGCTAAGTGAGTCCATGTAGCCAAATGAGAAAAACTTATGAGATCACGTCAGGTGAAAAAGGGAGAAATAATATTGTGTGTTTCCTATGATTACAGCCATGTTAAATATTAAACGCAAGCATGTGGGGGAAGCTCAGACTTGCAAATGGCTATTGCATTGGGGTGGTATGCAGTTATGTTGCCTACCATTACTGTGCTTTATTATTGTTATTACCATTTTCTTTCTGTAAAAACAAGACAACTGAGGTTCAGACTGATGAGATGGTGTGCCCATAGCCACCTAACAAGATTTTTTTTTTAGTTCGTTTTTGTTCCAAGTTTTCTTCAAACTTTCTGCAACGTTGCCATTTTGTTTTTGTAGTTACAATTTCAGCTTTTTACACTTTCAGCAATGCTATTTTTCCTTTTAGTAGTAACAATATATGTATTTTTAAGTAACAGTTACCCAACATCCATCACTACTAGTTTTGTGATATCTGTGCTCCAATTTCTAAATGGGGAAGATAGTAATACCAACTCCAGAGAATTAAAATGAGATCATGGCTTTAAATGTGCTTTATAAGCCAGAAAGATGGTCCGAGCTATTTCATACCACACAAGGGACCCTGTCAATCAATGAAAGTGATCTAGTGGTCCTTCCCTTCCTTGGCACTCAGCATGAAATGCCTGGCATGGTTCACACACTTGGCTCTTCAGGGCCATTTGAAAAAAACAAAAAGCCTGGTCCATCCCAAGCTGGTCCCAAACACAAAGGACTTCTGAGGGATCCTCAACCGAGTCTAAGAGTGTGTTAGGTCTGGAGGCTGGAGGTGGGCACCGTGTTTGTCATCTTTCGCACAAACGTACTGTGTGACTGTAGGCACATTCCACCTTCCCAACACCTAGCTTTATAGTGAGGATGACCATCACTATGCCTTCTAGCTTCTGATGCTGAAATTCTGGAAGAAGGGCAAGCACAAAGAGCTTGCTCTGAGCAGAGGTATTCCTTCCCCTTTGAGAATTCTCAGCCTTCCTCCTGGCAGGATGGAAAACCTGGCGTGGATTTTGAGACCTGGATTCTCCCACTCACAGGCCCACTGGGTGGGTGTGGCCTAAGACAGGGCCCCTCCTCCCTTTTGCGCATGCAAGGGCGTGGTGCAGAGCTTCTTAAAAGTCTCTTCCTGCTCTGATGGTCTGGCTTTAGTGCCCTGCTTCTATCTGACTGACCAGGTGTGTCAGCGAGCACGGCAAGAAGGTCATCGGAATGATAATGATGACAAAATAGAGTGGAGTAATATTTCAAGAAATTAAGCCTTTCAATAACCCTAATCAATAGTGGGCTGGTTAAAAACAAAAACAAAAAATCATGGTATTATCCATATTATGGAATACCATGCAATAAATAGAGAAAATGAAGAAGGGCTGTCTGTACTGACTTGGAAAGATGTCTCCTCCCCCACCCCCACCCCACTTCAGGCAGATGGCTGTGAAGCTGCGGCCAGGTGGAAAGCAGACAATAGCCTGTGGCCAGGTGGAAAGCAGACAATAGCCTGTGTCCATGGGAGGACGTAGAAGACTGTAAAATCACTAAAAAAGAAGATTGAATTAAAGCCGGGAGAGAAAGTCGTTTCCCCTTTCATTTCCATGCTGTCCTAGGTCAGGAGGAAGAGAAGAGAGAAGTTCTTGAGAGCAGGAATCTCAGCACAGCCTCCCTGCCTGCCTGCTCTGTGTGTGTGTGTGTGTGTGTGTGTGTGTGTGTGTGTGTGTGTGTGTATGTGGTGGGGCGGAGAGCCACCCAGCAAGGGAAAAGCTGTACCTTGTGCCAGAAAATCCCCACAAGAGCTATTTGAAGAAAGATTTTTCTTGCTCCAAGGCGGGGCCTCCAGACTATGGCAGAAGCAAGGGACCCTCTGCCATACCTGCATAGGTGGACGATGCAGGAACATGATGGACCCTCCCAGTCTCTTGGCATCCCAAAACTGGTGAGGTAGGAAAGGCACTCCAAGAAAATCCAGTGTTAATGTTTTCTGCAAGCCTGGTGGAATAGGGACTTGAAATAGAAATTAAATAAAGTTCTTGTTCCTTCCCACTTAAGTTTTGGTCCAAGAATATTCCCACTACAGAAGGGTGGCTCCATGGATGGCCTAGATGCTCTACACTCTTGAGGCCACTTGAGGTCAAACACAGCCTCTTATTGCACCCCCAAAAGATCCAACTTCTCAGTGCATCAATTAAAAATGGAGACTTTGCTGAAATCTTCACAGGGAGGCAGAAAGATGTAATTTGAATACCTCACAGCAGAAATTTAGTAAAATCCGCCATTTCTCTACCTCAAAGTTCTTCTCCCTTGCATGTTACTTATATCTCCTCTTCCTTTCTTCTACACAGCCTCTTTTTAAAAAATACGCCCCTTATTCCCCAAAACAATTCAGCATTTGCTTCCAGTTTGCACCCACTCAGAGTTTCTTAAGCACGACTGTTCCCCTTGCCAAGCTGCTGACCATCCGCGAACCTGCTCCCTTCCTGGATGAATAAATGGGGGAAAGTGGGAGAGAGCAAGATGCTCCTCCTTTTGTTTCACCAACAGTTGCTGAGTGCTTAGTATATGCCACACACTTACCCTGCTTTAGATCTCAGAGTAACTCTACCTATTACTATTTTATCAGAGTGAGCCGAGGCTCAGAGGAGTTAAGCCCATTCCCAAGATAACACAACTGGGAGTTGTTAGAGAAAGAATTCAAAGCCAGTTAGGCCTGGCTTAATAGCCTGTGCTGTTAACCACTTCCCGAAGGAATGCTGGGCATACTGAGGGTTTTTCTGCCTCTGAGACTTTGTCTCCTGAGGAGGGAACGCAGGGCCCAAAGAACAGACCTTTGGGGAAACCTGTCTATCTGTGCGGTTTTTCTGTGTTAAAAACCAAAGGAAAGTCCAAATAATGGCATCGGTAGCTAGCGTCAGTCAGAGGGCCAGATGGAAGGATTTAAATAAAGGAGCTCTGATGACTGGGGCCTCACTCTGTGGGTGAAGTGGCATGCAGATGACCCTGAGGTAATTTGCTTTGGAGACAACCCCCATTAGGGACAGAGGGAAATGATTGCATGTGAGCTGCACGAGTTCGGTTCATGGCCTGGCTCAGTGCCGTGGGATCCCATTAGGTGCACTGGCCTGCCCCTCTACCCACCTGAGGCCACACTCAGCAGACTCTCCATCTGGGCTCAGCCAAAGAGGACACCTCTTTCTGGCACAGCCTGGCTCCTGGGAGTTGCCTCTAGCAGACACAGCATGGCTTCTGCTGCTTGAGCATGGAGGGCTCTGCCAGGTCTGGGACTGAGGCCAGGTAAGGTGGGGTGCTGCTAAATAACCTGCCTACCCTGCACCCTCCTCTCTTTAGTTCCTGTCCCCTGAGAAGAGGCTGCCTGGACCCAAACTCTATGCTGGGGAACTTCAGGTCCCAGGTGTATCCCCGCCAGTCGTGACCTTGGGCAAGTCAGTCTCCCTTATCACCAACTGTAAATGAGGAAGAATGGATCACGTGCATGAGAAAGCCTGGCACACAGTAGACCTCACATCAGGCTTTTCCATTTTCAGATCAGCTGAGGGCTTCTTGCCTGAAATCCCAAGACATGTACTGATTTTTTCCCTCAGTTGTATTGAGATGTAATTGACATTGTATAAATTTAAGATGTACAATATAATGATTTGATATATATATTTATTAGGAAATGATTATTACAATGAGTTTAGTTAACATCTATCATCTTATGTAGTTACAATTTTTTCTTGTAATAACTTTTAAAATATATTCTTAGTAACTTCTGAGTATACAATTAGGTATTATTGTTAACTATAGTTGCCATGCTATACATAACATCCCCAGAACTTTTTATTTCATCACTGGAAGTTTGTACCTTTTGATCCTTTTCACCCAGTGGTTTGGAGAAAATCACTTTTTCCACTAGAGGTAGAGAAATCAAGTTCCTCTGCTGGTCCAGCCTCCCAGCAGGAGAGGGTGGGGGAAGAGGGTGTTTGAGGTGTTGCTTGCTCCATTAATTGAAAGAAATAACCTGGCTCAGCTAATGGGTGCCCAGATCTGTGACCGAGGCTAATAGCCAACCAATGAACAGGGTTCCCCTGTAAGTCTGCAAATTGAGTATTATTGGGTCCTTGAGAAACTGAGGCCCAGAGAGGCTAAGGGACTTGCTCTAGCTCACACAATCAGTGAGACACATTCTAGATTGAAAATCCAGGTTCAGCTGGGTCTGGGACCTGTGTGCTTTCCATTTAGTGGTTCTCAAAGTGTGGCCCCTGGACCAGCGGCATCATCTGGGAATTTGGAGAAATGCAGATTCTGTGTCCCGCCCCAGCATCACTAAACCTGAAACTCTGAACTCTAGAGTTCAGAAATCTATTTTATCAAGGCTTCCAGGTAATTTTGATGCATGCAAAGTTTGAGAACCCCTGCTCTCTACCACTTTGTCTTCTTTTAAGGAATAATAACAAATTGTCCCTGCCCTCTGAGGCTTACAGTCTGGTTGGGAAAACAAAACAAAACAAAATAAAATACATTTATTATTTTTTAAAAGAAAAAAGTTGGCCAGGCTTGGAGAGGTAGCCTGCTGGATGCTTTAGGGGAAAAGCCTCGAGGGGTGGCCTTGAAGGATGGCTCAGTCCCTACAGGTGAAGAAGGGGAAAGACTGTATGGCTAGGGAGGGATAACTGTGTGTAAAGGTGGGAAAGCTGGAATAAGGCTTTTCAGATGCAGTGAGTGAGTCAATGAGTCTTGCTGGAATGGAGCATGCTGAGGAGTCATGGAAAATAATTGGAGGAGGGCTGGATTTCTTGTGCTCTAAGAATTCTGGCTAAGGAGCTGCCCCTATAGATGGCCACTGTTCATTTATCAGTCCACAACAGGACACACCTGTTATGTGTGTGCCCAGCACTTGAACAGTGGAAGCTAAAAACAGGCTCCCTTACCTGCTTCTCAGCTTTCAGCACTGGGCTCAAATGTCACTTCCTCTGTGAAGCCTTCCCTGATATTTTCACAAGGCAATTCTTCTCTTGGGTCTCCCAGCATTGTACAGTCCTTGTCACTGCCCTTACCACCAGTATTCTGGTGATTCATTTACAGGTCTGCCTGCCCCATTGGGCTGGGAGCTACTTGAGGCTGAGACTCTCTTATGTAGCTTTGGTTGTGGCACAGAATAGGGACTCACTTTCAGTACTAAATATTTGTTAAATGAATGATTGAGTGGACGAGTGAATTGATCAGTGGACACAGTGTGCCTTCTTAGCTAAGTAAAAAATCAATGTCTAAATTGGACCCAACTTTCTCATTGACTTACGTTACTGCATTTTCTTTGCCTATTTTTGACAGATACTTCTTCATTCACTTGGCCTTTCTTTACTGAGCACATATTATGTGCTAGGCACCTTACCGAGTGCTAGAGATGCAGTGAATACAGGGCCTGCATCAAGGGAGCTCACTGTTTAACTTTGTGGGGAGTTCTCGATATCTTACTATTAAGGTTTTTGTTTTTGTTACCCTTTTATGAAGGTGGATTTTACTTCTTTTGGGTTAGCGATACTTTTGAAAATCAAAGAAAAGCTTTGGAGCATTTCTCCAAAAAGAGAGTCGAATGCTGGGGTTCATAAACCCTCCCTAAATCCATCAGGTGACCCTGAATTGGGAACTGCAGGCCTGAGGTGGCTGCTGGGTGCATGTCTGTTGGATTCTGCTGAGAGTTTGGAGTCGTGTCAGGCCAACTTTTGGTCAATGGCACCTGTCAAGTGAATGATATGACCAGAACAGTAGAGTCTGAGCTAACTCGCTGGTCTCAGGATGGCCCTTGACAGGTGGAGAGTCTGTGGCCAGAATGGGCAGCTGTGTGGCACGCAGGCAAAGAGAGTGGAATTCTTCCTCTGAAGTGGCTGCTTTTATTGCTTGCTTGTGGTGCTCACTGAGAACCTCCGTTGTCTGCTTACCTGTCACTAGCATGTGGATTGTGGGAAATAGCACTTCTTTGAACTTCAGTGCTCCTCCTGTAAAAAGCACTAGCCTCCTGAGACTTAGAAATAATATAAGGTATAAAGATAAGGAATTTTTGCTTTCACTTTTCCTAGAAGTGTTTTGTTCTTCATGTACCATGAGAATTAGATTTGTAGCCATTTGTCTAAACAATTGCTCTGATCCGAAAGGACAATAAAACATATCCGGCAATTCCACTTTTGTGTAGATGCCCCAAATAATTGAAAACAGAATGTTAAAGAGATATTTGTACACCCACGTTCATAGCAGCATTATTCACAATAGCCAGAGGTGGAAGCCATCCAAGTGTCCACTGACAGATGAGTGAATAAACAAAATGTAGTATATACATACAATGGAATATTATTCAGCTTTAAAAAGGAAAGACATTCTGACACATGCTACAACACGGATAAACCTTGAGAACATTTTGGTAAGTGAAAAAAGCCAGTCACAAAAAGAAAACTACTGTATGATTCATAGAGACAGAAAGTAGAGTGACGGTCGCCAGGGACTGCAGGGGGAAGGAATGGGCTATTAGCGTTTAATGGGAACAGAGTTTCAGTTCTTCATGATAAAGAGTTCTGGAGATAGATGATAGTGATGGTCGCACAATAATGTAAAGGTACTGAATACCACTAAACCGTGCACTTAAAGTGGCTAAGAAGGTAAATTTTATGCTATGTGCATTTTACCACAATTTAAAAAAAGGATGCTATAACTTCTCTTATCTGCCCAAGAGGGCCAAAGCATTACAGCCAAGGCCAGGTCTCTAGGTTAAACCCCTAAGGTGCTATGAAGACTAGAGCACTGTCTCCTCAGGTGTGTACATTCTGAAAGTTTAAGGTGAGAATCCACACAATCCTTTCTATCCCTTCTCAAAGAAGCAAATTTTTTTTTCCCTCCCCTTTCTGGAGGGGACAGGGATGACCGTCTTTCTCCAGTGTGGAGACGATCCATTGTTTTCCACCACTAGCCTACGGAGCATTTCACTACTCATGTAGGAGAGTTTTCTATCTGGTTTTCATTGTATCACCCCAGGAGGAAGGTCTGAGGAAATTGAGAGGAGAAGGAGGGCTATCCCCTTTATCATTTACTGTAAGGTAATTGATAAACTCGTGTGTCCTAGAATACCTCATGTACACGTTCAGGATAAAATTAATAAAGATGAATATTAAAACCCAACCTGTACACATATGTGTGTGCACATGCTCTCAGCTGGTAACCTGTTAGGGGAGCAAGTGCTCCCTAGAAAGGGAAGGAGCACAGAGGACTTTCTGCACCTAACATGCAGAGAGGAGAGACAGCTCTCCCAAGCTGTGATAGCCATAAACGTGGGAGGCGCAGAGGCAGGGTAAGGAAGAACTCTGCCTCAGAGCCCACCTTTGGGAAGCCCCATCCTATGGAGTGAAATGGACCCCAAGCAGCTCTTTCTGCAGCATCTAGAAAAGAATGTTTCTAAGCACTTTATATTCCTTTCGAGTCTCATAATTCTGTGAAATAGGTACTATTTATATCCCTTTCATAGTTGGAGAAATGGAGATAGAAATTAAATTATATGCCCAGGTCTGGTTTCACATCTCACTGTTCAGGGTACTTAAGGAGCAAGTGTTCTCAGCCCTGTATCTCAGCCCTGAAAGTTCTGTGGTCATAGCAGACCCTTCATTTCCCCATTTCTCATCCCCAAGTGGTGGCTGGGCAGCCAGCCCTGGCAGCTGGGAGTTGGTGCGGTTTCCACCCACCAAGGGAGTTAGCTCCTGGTCTCCTGAGCCCCTGGTTTCTCCCAGAGTAGATCACAGGGAGAGGAAAAGGGGGAAAACAAAAGGAAAGGAAGGAGGGGGTGAGCTTTGGGCACAGAAGTCTTTAGTGGACCCTGCTTTGTGCCTGCCCAGATCTATTTCCCCCTCTTCTGTAATACCACCTCAGTTTTCCTATTGAGACCCTTCTTTCCCTTCAGTCAGTCCATGGGGTGCTGGTGGGTCTACATGAGTGGACACGTGACTCAGGCCCGGCCAATTGGAGAGGGCCTCACCCTCACGTCAAGTTAATTGGAGTAAATCCTTGGGATTTAGCTGGAAGTCTTAGGAGAGAGGTAGGCTTTTTCCACTGAGATTGTACTACCTGGTGGAATTTGAATACTGGAGGTCATCTTGGCATCACATGGGAAGAGCCTGACCAAGAATAAAGCCAACCAGAGATGGGTAGAGCCAAGAGATGGTGTGATGTATAATTTTAGGTGTCAACTTGGCTAGGCCACAGTACTCAGATATTCAGTCAAACATGTCTGGATGTTGCTGTGAAGATATTTTTTTAAAGATGAAATTAACATTTAAGTTAGTATACTTTGAGTAAAGATTATTATTCATAACATGGATGAGTCTCATCCAATCAGGTGAAGGACTTAATAGGAAAAAGACTGATGTCCCCTGAGAAAGAGGGAATTCTACCTCCATACTGTCTTTAGACTGGAGCTGCAATAATCAGTTCTTTCCTGGGTCTCTAGCCTGCTGGCCTGGCCTGCAGATTTTGGACTTGTCAAGCTCCACAATTGTGTGACCCAGTTTCTTAAAATCTCTTCTCTCTCCCTCTCCCTCCACTTGTTCCCCACCCCCACTCCCCTCCTTCACCCTCATCCCCTAACACTTACAGAGAGCCAGAACAGATCCTTGATGTTATTGTTTTAACTCTTGGATCCAGCCACGCCTGATATCAAATGCTCCTGGATTTTTCACTTAAGTGTTCATCTCGAATTGAGTTCTTGTCACCTACAACTCAAAGGGTCCATCTCAGGAGGGAGCAGTCGCTCACACTGACTGAACTCTCGTTCCATGCCGGGCCCAGTATTCCTCTTTTACAACTGACCTGGGCCTTTGAAGGATGCGTAGAAGTTCATGTGGGCATGAGGAGGACAGGGTACAGTGAACCTGTCTGTGCAAAGACGCAGACAAGTGAAAGAGCATGGCAAGCCCAGGGAAGCAGAGTTCCATGCCGCTGAAGTGAAACAAGCGATTGGCAAGGGACTGGCTGGGGAGTTGCCGAGGGTCAGGTGATGGAGGACTTTATATGCCAGGCTGAAGAGTTTGGACTTTGTCCAGAGGACAGCATGGGAGGTGTTGAAAACTTTTAATGAGAGCCAAGTTTTGGCTGGTTCACTCTGTAGCATAAAGGACACGATGAAGCGGACAGGATAGAAGCAGAAAGGAGTTATTTTATAGTTGGAGTTTCCCACGGTGCTTCTGAAAGCACATTCTGAATGTTATTTCTTTCTCACCTACTCGAAGCAGTATAGCATGGTGGTTAATGATATGGACTCTTGGAGCCACCCTGCCTGGCTCTACCCCCGGGCTCTGCTACTTACTGTCTATTTAACTACAGGAATGTCTTGGTGCCCCAGTTAACAATGAAGATAACATTATTGTCTACCTCTTAGTAATATCTTGTAAAGATTGAATGTCACTCCGTGTTTAGGGCTCAGTACAGTGTTTGACACATAGTAAACACCTAGCAGTTAGTAGCAATCTTACCCCTGCCAAAGCCAGTGGGTGGGCTCCTGGGCTGCAACTTCCAAGCCCCAGGAGGACAGCTGCGACAGGGCCTCTGGCCCTTTGCCCTCTCCCTGAGCCAGCCCCACTCGCCTTTCCTGGGGGGCCATGCCTGCGCCCCCCCAATCCTTACAGAGCATGGCTAGCCCAGGCCCCAAGGAGCTGAAAAGGGTCACTGTAGGGACAGGTGGAGAAAAGGGCTTTTGGCTCTGAAAACAGATATATATCCAAATCTCAAGCTTGGGAATTAGGCTAGAATCGGGTGAAAACAAGCTTCATAGCCCTGCACAGGCCCAAAGTGAGTGTCTCTGAGGCACAGAGTCTATACACTGAACCCTTGAACTCTGACTTCCAGGTGCAGAGGTGAGAGGCTCAAGGCCAGCTCAGCAAACCCAGGGACGAGCTGTGGGAAGCAACTTCAATGCCTCTAAAAGTTTAGAGTCAAAGGGCACTTTGAATTCCCATCCTTTTTCAGTTTTGTTTCTATGGTGTGGTACAACAGAAATGGCAGCTCTGCCACCAAGTTAGGAGGACACTGGACAAGTCACCCCCTCCTTGGCTTCAATTTTTCTGAATACCCAATGATGGGAGGTAGGTTCGAAGGTGGCGAGTAGGGCTCCTCTTGTGAACCAGATTTGGTCAGTCATCAGGGGCTGCCTGATTGGCTGGTTCGACAGAGCTCTGGGATTAATGAAGTAGTGATGTCTGCCATGTGCGTGGGAGCCAACACGTGGCATATGGGCAGTCTTTCGTTTGTAGGGATTTTAATCTTGGATACTCAGTCTTGGCACTGAAGTGGATTCTCATGTCTGGCCCAGTCCCCCCAGTGGACTCTGGCCTCAGCCGTGCCCGTCAAGGCCCCTATAGAGGTCAGGAACTCCTTAGGCCTCCCCTCTACACACATTCTCATTCTCTAGACCATTCCACTTCTTACCTGGTTAACACCAGTGTCTGCTGGGGAGAGCTATGAACTTTGGGTTCAACACTGGACAACTTTCCAATAAGTGAGAATTGATTTCCTTGATGATAGTGAAGGACTCAGGCCTCATAAAAGATGAAGCTGAAGCCAATGGTGGCCCCCACACTGTGCCAGCCCTAGGCGACCTTGTGGCTCAGGACTTCTGCCCCCCACGTCCCCAGGCCTCCCTCATTCCCTCTTCCCGCCCTGCCCAGTGGCACAGCTTCCCTGCTGCTCTCCGCTCACCAGGGGCTCAGAACCCTCTTCATTGTCTCACTCATCAAGTCTTAGTAAGCACCGATAAACTCATTCACTCTGAGGTGCCAAGAACTAAGAATAGCTGGCGATAAATAAATTTCGAATGGTGAGATTCCAGGCATCAACAAGACAAAGGTCTCGGGAGCAATGTTTGTAAGTCAGAGAGGAGGTAACCATCACCAAACAGCAGAACGTTAGTTTTTCTTCAATTGTGGGGAAGATTGTTCTGCCGACAGTCTAGAACCTGAGACATTCCATGAGGGTCGCCCTGCCCTGTGTAGCATATAGCAAAGTAGGGTGTGGTCTCAGGGGCCAGGGTGCCTGGGCTTTGAATGGCAGCTCTACTACCTCTTTACGTGGGGCCTAGCGAAAGTCACTTCATCTTTCATACCTCAATTCTCTCTTAATAAAATGAGGTTGGTGATAATAGCAGTACCTACTGTGCAGAGTTGTTGAAGGGAGTAGATGAGTTTAGCACTTGGACCAGCGGCTGGCATAAAATCAGTGCTACCTGTGTCGGCCATTATCATCAGGCTCTTTGGGGGGCCATGCGCCAATCCCTGTCATTGCAGCTTGAGATGGCAGATACCAAAATTTGGCCCAGGCCTAGCACATAATAGGTGGCAGCAAATATGAGCCCCTCTTTTCACCTGCATTTTGGAATTGTCTCTCGAGCCAGGTTGGGAGCGAGATAAAACACAGAGAATTCTTGTCTCTGGGAGCCAGCTATTAGAAGGTCATTGTGGTTTTGTCTCTCCTGGGATCAGAATGTCCAGTAGATTCTCTCTCTTTTTTCTTTTTTTTGTTTCTCTGCCCCTCCCATCGATCATGATTCACTGCCTGCAGTCCCTGCTGCCTCAGCAGTCATGTCGGGTACATGACCCTGGCCTCCAGTCGCAGCTAACTGGGCCTGGGAATGGTCCCTGATCCCAGAGTTGCTCACTCAGGTGAAAGGTCACCTAGAGTTAGGCGGAAGATTATGATGGCCATGTTCAAGCTCTGAAGATACAGAGGAAGCTGGTGGCAGAGACGCCTTGAATCAGAATCACCTTCCACTTTCGGTTCTTACGAGGCCTAGGACAGACACCATGTCTCCTTGGCTTGAATTTCCATGAGATGCTTCGACTGATCCCTCCCTCCCTCCCTCCCTCCCTCCCTCCCTCCCTTCCTTCCTTCCTTCCCTGGAGCTAGCCTGAGAGTGTCCCTAGGCCCCTGTAACCAGGAGAACCATGACTTGCCTCTGCCAGCCCCTTGGAGTTATACTCTCCAGCCGCAAACCCTTGCCTCCTTCCATGAGTTTCTGCAGGGTGTAATTGCATGGATGGAGCAGACCCCTGCACCTCCCTCACATTTTGTCTTGGCGCCCTCTAGAGAAGCAGCTGTGGCTATGCTGTCCTTGAGAGGAGCTGGGGCACCCCGCACCTTGAGGCAACTTTCTGGAGCTCCTGCCTTCGGCTATACTTTCTGGAATCGAGCCAAGTCCCTGTTGCATGGGCTTCATTTCTCTCCATCTTTCTGCTGAGAAGACACTGAAGCCCAGCTCTGCTGGTCTCCTGCTGCCCGGCCCCTGCTGTGAGCCAGCCCCTGGCCATTTCATCATGCCCTTTATGTCAGACCCAAATCCCAGTACTGGATTTCATTTCTCATTCTTGAATAGGAGCCAAAATCTTATGTTTTTTTTTATTTTACAGTTTCGAATCTGCCGCCCAAATCCATACTCACTCCCACAAGCTGGAAAAAGAAATCTGCTTATTTTTAAATGACTTGAAAGTAAGGTTCATGGCAGCAATATTAGCAGGAATGACAGCAGGAGCAAGAGAGGCTTAAAAGTCAGGTCCTATTAGATTTCAAGGGAGGAGTCTCCTGGGGCTGGGAGAGACCAAATTCACAGGGCCAGAAGGAAGACATGAGAGTCTGGATCCCAGGGGCCCTTTTCAGGACAGCTGGCTGCTCCCTCCTTCCACGCTGGCCTTCAGAGAAATGGCCCGAGGTGTTCCTTATGCAGCCCTACTTCAGAGCCAATGGGAGTCTAAACTCTCTGGGTGCTGGCTGTGGGTTTTCAGGGTGCCTGCAGGCTGGCGTCTCTCAAGGCTTGTTCTAGGTTCTGTATTCAGAAGAGTGAGTCCAGAGCTCAGTGTCTTCTAGGGATGAATCTGGTTTCTCCTGGACTTCAGAAGAAGGTCCTGTGGGGAAGAGGAAACAGACTAGGCAGGTACAGGCCTTGTGGGTGCACACTCGGCCCAGGGCAGGGCCTTACAATAGGGAGGACACCCCAGTGGCACAAAGCCCTGCCAACCTCTGGAGGCCCCTCTTGGTGCAGGCCCCAAGAAGCTACACACCAGCCATAGCCACAGCACACAGAAGGCCAGAGAGAAAGCAGAAGGGACACCTGGGGTGAGGTAGGAGGGGACCAGAAGGCAGAGGGGCTGGGTTCCCTCACAAAGAACACATGACAAGTGACAGCAAACATAGGGTCACTGAGGCCATCCCAGAAGCCATGGCATAGCAGACCAGCTGCCTTGGGAGCATGAGGCCCTAATGTTTTGAGAAACTTGGTACAGAAAAGTCAGTAAGTCCAGGCTTGGGCCGGCCCCAGATGTTGCCAGCTGTGAGCTTTAGACCACACCAAGCACCAGTTTCATAGCCACCTGCCAGCTCTGTCCATGGACACAGCCCTGTTACAGGGTGGGAAAAACATTCCAAAGTTGGGCTTCGCAGTGTCCCACAGATAAGAATCCGGAACCGAAGGAAAGAGAAGGCACAGAGGACAGTTTGGTCTGAGCAGGGCTCAGGCCATGACAGGTCACAACAGGACATGAACTACCTCAACAGGCCAATGCTGGTTCTTTGGACCAGCCTTAATTTCCTCTTAAGTATACTGGTTCTGCCCAAATATGGGCCCAGTGGAGCAGGGCTCCCAGAGGCTGGTGCACCCAGGAAAGGGGAAATCCAGGCTGTGCTCCTTTTGGGCTCTCCCAGCCCATCATGCATGGTTTGAGGCACTGTCTATGCCCAGAAGAGAATGGTGCTCACTGCTCCATCTTGCTCATCTGGGTGCTGCCTGGGACCTAAGGCAGGTCCTAAGAGCTGTGGTGAGTCAGGATGCCCAGGTCCTAAGCCTGCTACAAACTGGGCTCTGCTTGGCTCTCCTGAGTGGGAGGGCCTTTGAGTCTGACAGAATTCCAGTGTGGCCAACAGCAGGCCCGTGGGGTACTTCAGGGATGGTGCCTTGTACGCCCTACCAGACACCAGTCCAAAGAACCTGCCTACAGCATGGATAGCAGATGGCCACTACACGCAGCGTGGACAGACGGGGCCCTGCAGCCCGCCTGCCTAGTCACCGTGGGGGGCTGCCAGGTTCCAGCTGCAGGAGGAACCCGTGTCTATACACGGGAGCGCGGTCTTCAAGCTTTCTGACTGACTGGGGGCTTTCGGCTGCAGAGGAGGGAAGAGAAGAGCTACATACGCAGAGCAGAACAGGAAACACAAAACGGGGCTCAGTTATTCCCAAGCAGAGCTCCGCTGGACCTCTCCCTTCACTGGGCTCCTGCCTAGGCCTTGGGTTCCAAAATTAGTGGCTATAAGACCTTGATTTCTCCAAGATATTCACAGAACTCAGCCTCTGCTGGGCAGGGAGAGCAAGCAGGCACAGCTACGACAGGCAAGCAGAGGGGTAGGAAGGTGATATGATGAGATGAGGATGGAGGCCAGACACAGTGACAGAGACAGAGAAAGACAGAGAGATAAAAGAATGGATGCAGAGTGACAAAGACAGAGAAGCAGGGACTCAGAGCCAGAGGTAGAGAGAAGCGAGCAAAGGAGAGGGCAAGACAAAAGAAAGAGGGCGATGAAGGGAAGAAGGATGGAAGAGAAAAAAGAGGCGGATGGGAGAGAGAGATTGACAGGAAGGATGGGGGACAGGGAAAAAGGGGAAAGAGCAGAAAGATATTGAGACAGAGAGAGTGAGATGGAGAGATGCACAGATACAGAGACAGAAATGAAACAGATACAGAGAGAGACAGACACATAGGGAATTACAGAGAAAGATGGAGTCTGGGCCCAAGGAGATCCCGCAAGCGAGGCCAAAGCCTGTGGTCTTAGCAGCGTAGAGACTCAGCAAGAGAGGATGCAGTTACCTATCAGGAAGACCTTCCAGAGAGTCAAAGACATGGAAATCTTTAAACTAGCTGATGATGGTGCGAGGCACAAAGTTCTTAGTGGGGAATCGGAAGTCCCGAGGCTTTGTCCCAACTTCATCATTTACTTGGTCTGAGACCTTAACCTCTCTAGGCCTCAGTTTTCCATATGTAAAGAAGGATTTGGATGAGACAGTGTTGAAGGCAGTTCTGAAAATGCTAGAGGACTTAATCCTAGGCTTTCCTCAGCCCAGGAGCTTTCTAGGAGTTATTACTACTAGAAGCTCTGTGCTTAGGCTATGCCTTAGGCTGCATGAAGGTAACCAAGATGGGCTGGGAGAAGGTAGCCAAGATTCTGGAGGAGGGGAGGCAGAGGAGGTAGTGGGCCAGGCTCCCACACACACTTACAGCTCATCATCATACTCCTTGGGGGGACAGACAGCAACAACAAGGTCGATCCAGTCCTGCAGGGAGAAGGTGTGTGACTCTGGGTACATGCTCAGGGGTCAATGGCATGTCTGCCCTTTATACTCCATTCCCATTCCTGGGCACCCTAGTCCAGGATCAGCTGGCTGGGCCCTCCTTCCCATGGGAAGGTGAGCCCATGTGGGGCTGGAGGACTTCCTGTTGGAGACAGACCTCACTGTGCAGTCTCATGGTCTGGAGAAGCTTCCAGTCTATGAGGCTTCAGAACCATAGAAACCAGTGTTGCCAGGCCCATGAAAGACACTAAATTCCCGAATGCTGATTTGTGGACCAGGGCCAGGCAGCAACCTCAGGGTTACTTGGGGAATTTCTTAAATTTCTGGACTCATAGACTTGGCCCCTGGAAATCTGGGGTAGGTCCTGGGAAACAGTATTCTTAACAAGTTCCCTAGATCATTCTGATGCACAACCAAATGGGGGAATTTCAGGCATAGCTTTCTAATCCTAACACGTAAATCCCCTCAATGGCATTACTGCCGCCCTTGGCTTATCCATCATTGTCCATCTTGGCTTGGGTGTACCCAAGAAAAATTATGTGAACTATCACTGGGCCCCTCTGCCATGCAATAACTCCTAATATTGAAGGGAAATCTCTTCCCAGGACCTCCCTCCATCTAATCCAGTCCTGCCCTCAAGAACCACAGGGAACACTTCTGTTCCTTCTGCTCTAATTCAGCCCTTCAGATAGTCAAAGACATTCATCATGTTACCCGTAAGTCTTCTCTTCTCCACATCCCTTCATGTGGGTCCCAGTCCCATCTGGTCAGCTTCCTCGGCACTGAACTTAATACCTCAGGCTCGGCTGCCTGCATACAGTTGCACAGGTTGTGCATTGCACAACATGAGCGGGCACCATTCACATTGTGCTTGGTAGGAAGACACCCCCTCGGATTGTGCAGTGCACAGCCAGGGAGACTTTACGTGGTGGCCATGACCTAGGTGGGTATCTAATGAGCACAGAGCAGTTACCACCAGCCCCTCCTCCGTTCTGGGCCCTCTACTTTGGTTAATGCTTTCCAATAGCCCCAAGAACTCTCTTGATTCCTGGTCAGTGTACACTTAGAGAAGACCTTCAGTGTTTTCCTTGGGTGGATTGTCACACCTGATCTTCTGGAGTCTGTATTTGTGTCACTTATTTTTCTGAACCCCATTTTGTCGTATTGAGACCATTGACTGGATGGGGTATGTGGGTGTCACCCAAGAGTTGCCTGGACCCTGGATAACCACCCTGGGATGGGGCGCCCCGACTGGAAGGCCTGACTGCAGAGGCCAGGGTCTGAGGCAGGCAGGCAAGGGAGGGAGGCAGGGAGGGGTTCACTCTTACCCCCTGATTCCAGGCCTTCTGTAGGGCAGCCTCGGCCTCAGCCAGGGTGTAGTCCGTCACAATCTTGCCATTGATCGCCATGACCTCATCCCCTTTCACAATGCCACCTGCAGGAAGATGAGGCTGATTGGTCAACTGGGCTGTACGTGACATGTGCCTGGCCTAGGGCTTGGTAAAGGGGGTCACTGTAGAGTTGCAGAATGAGCCTGACCCCTGAATTCTGAAAGCTCGCCTGAGCTCAGGAAGCATGAGGGGAAATAATCTACCAGGTTACTTACTCAAAGGGCACTTCCTTCCCTCACCATCCACAAGCCCTCGCCCCGATCAGTAGGGTAGGGACACCGGTGAAGAATCTTTGCTACCCCAGCTTTTCTGTGGACCTCTGCTATCGCGGGGGGAGGCAGACCTGCATTCCCAGCGAGGTTACTGGAAACACGAGCTAGTTCTATGAGACATCCCTCTCTGTGCTCCAGCCCTGCTGGTCTGCTACAGGTCCCTGCGCAGGCCGATCTCTCCCGCCGCAGAGTCTTCACAGGCTGTTCTATCTGGAACACTCGTCCCCTCTCTCTTTCTTCTCTTCTAGGTCTGTGATGAAATGTCTCCTCTTCAAAGAGGACTTTTCTGACCCTCACTCATGCTCACATCGATCTTTTTCCTTTTATTTTCTCATAGTTTCCTGGTGTTTTTCTGCATAGCGTTTTTCATGATTTATAATTATCAATTTTTTGACTAAAGGTCTCTTCTCTGTCAGCTCTGTGAGGGTAGGAATTATCTTTTTGGCTCAATGCTATATCCCCAGCACTTAACATAAAACCTAGAACAAAATAGGAATTCAGTAGATATTTCTTGAATAAATGAATGATGTTAGAGGTGTTCCTGGATAATAGGTGATCTAATAAATTAGGGAAAATAGTTACTGATTACAGGACTTCTCAGAACATCAAATATGCCTATATGTATGTGACTCTCCAAGAAGTAGAGAAATTGTGAATGGTTTCCTATATATCTTCAACTTCCGATTTTTTTTTTAGGAATTTCTCCCAGTCCTGGTGTCCACAGAATACTTCCTGGGTTTGTTGAAATAGATCACCTAGAAGAAGCTTTGTGGGCCTAAAAGCCCATGGGAAATGTGGTGTATGTTTCTGAAGATGGTGGCTTTGGTGGCTTATAACACATGTACTCCTGGAGAAACTTTCACCAGCTGCTTCTATGTCCAAAGCAGTGTGGGACCAAACTGTAGAGAGCAGTTTCCTCCGGATAGTGGGCCTGAGGAGAGGTGACTTACACTTTTTCATTTTGTGCAAGCCCACGATGAAGCTTCAAGGGCAATAAGGCCGTGGTTGGGCTGGGGCTTTGTAAGTGGGGTTGGTGGGCGAGTCAGGAAAAGTCAGACATTCATCCTGGCCCTCTTCACAAGCTAGACATAGCAGATAGGTGGCCTCCCCAGGCCAAGCGTCAGCCCTAGCCTCAGCTGGCCCAGAAATAGGATGGAGGAGGAGGGAATGGGAGAGGTGGGCAGCAGTGGCTATGGCAGCCGCCTAGCTGAGCAGGGCTCCCTCCTATAATAGCTCCAGAGTGTGGCAGTGAGGGGCCTGAGGTCACCAAGGCTGTGGGTGGCAGAGCTGGACTTGCCTTACTACCCCAGAGAAGTCTGTCTGCCAGCGACCAGGTGACTTTCCCATCACTCCATCTCTTGCCTCAGGCCCTCACCCACTCTCTATTCTGCCATCTTGGGCTTGTGGGAGAGCCTGACTCCAGTCTAGCACTGCCTAGAAGGGATCTGTTCACAGGATTCCCTGTTCTCGCCCGGAAAGGTGAGAGGCCTGGGGCTCCTTCTCTGAGGGCACCTATGCTTCCATAAAGGACTCAGGAGCACCGAAAAGCCTCCTGGACTTAGAAGAAGAAATCACTAGTATTGGAGTTTCGGACACTGTCTGACAGGTGAATGGGTCGATAGTTCGAGGCAAGACTCTGTGCCCGGGGTCCTCAAAGGCTTCATTCAACTACAGAGGGTGTTTTTGTTGATAAGTGATAAAGGCAAAGCAAGAAGACCATGCCACAAGATGGACACAGAGTGTGAGGCGTGTACCGTGTCCTTCAAGGATGGGATGAGGCTGTGGAAGGCCCCAGGAAGAGGTGGCACATCTGCTGGGCAGTATAGCAAAATGACCGAACTGCTTGTGTTCAGGTCCTGCTTCCACTGCTTACTGGCCTTGAGTCCTTGACCAAGTACTTTAACCTTCCTGTGCCTCAGTTTCCTAAGTTGTAAAATGAAAATAATAACAGTATCTACTTTGGGGGTTGTTGTAAGAATTAAATGAGTTAATACACATGAATAACTTGGACAAGGGTACTTAGAGTAGTATCTGGCACGTGGATAGTTCTTGACAGACTCATCGTTTTGATAGTTTGTCTCCTGCCTTTATATGTGCTGTTCCCTCTTTCTGGAAAGCTCTTTCCACCTTCACAAGGGTAACATTGACTAATCTTTTGAAGCTCAGCTTAGGCATCACCCTACTAGGAAGCCTTCCCAGCAGCCCCCTCTCCCTTGGTGGGTTAGGGGCCCCTCAGAATTCCCGCAGCTTCCCTCCACCCCCTTAGACCTCTTTCAGCCCTCAGCAGGCCACACTTCTATTGTCAGCACCTTGCAATTCTGAGCACATTTCACCATAGGATGGGGAGCCCTTGGAGGGCAGGGTGATAACCGGTTTGGCTGTGTACCCACAGGTCCTGCCATCATCATATGCACGCAGGGACTGGGTGGATGGATGCACAGATCCAGGTAGGGGGCTTTCTTGAGCAACTGTCAACCCCCTCCAAGTGGGCAGCTGTTCTCTCCGGAGAGGCCTGTATAACCATTGTATCATCCTCACATTGGGGCATGGTTGTCCCCACTTACCATGCCGCTCAGCAGCTCCCCCCTCATAAACAGCTGAGACAACCACCTTGCCGATCGGGGAGTCCACACCACCTTCCAGAGCCAGGTCTAAGGCTCCCTCCTGGTTAGACAAAAACGGGCCTTAGGGAGCCAAGCAGACAGCAGCCTGTGGGCACCTGGACGCCAAGGGCCACAGAGAGGACAGGAGAAGCCGTGGGGCCAGTGGCAGTGCCACAGGGAGAAAATGAGGCACATATGCCAAGTGGGGCCTGGGCATGGGGTTCCGTGACAAGATGGGGCACCCTCGGGGGGAGGGAGAGGCATAGTGGGGATCTGAGGGGTCACCCAGGAGTCATCATGAGAGTAAGAGAAGCAGGGGACCAAGACGGGAGGGGGCAGGGGCAGAGAAGGGTGGTGGCTACCTGACCTCCACGTGCCCAGGTACCTTCTTAATGCGCAGGAGCCGGATATCCTTCCCTATGATTTGCTCTGGGGTGAACTAGAGAGAAAAGACAGTGGGGGAGCTTTGAGTCCACCAAAAGGATGGGAGTGGGGCAGGGTTGGAGGGAAATCCAGGCCCCTGTAGAACACTGGGCCCCACAGGACATGAACGAGGGGGCCTTTCCCAGCCCCACGCCCATCGGTCTTCAACTGTGGTTTCCAGGCCCCACGTGGGACACACGGACACACACCCAGAGGTGGCCACACAAACCCCAGATCCATTCTTCCTGGGAATATTGTGAGACTGGTGAGAGCATGTCTTACAAACACACAACAAGGTGCCTGGCATGTAGTTAGTGCTCGGTAATAACTGTTGTTATAAACCACACACACACACACACACACACACACACACACACACACCAGCAATACGCTTCACACTGGGATGCCATTTGAAAGGAACCTTCACAGGAAGGAGTAGTTGGGCCTCCTCTGGGCTCCTCATGTGCCCCGTCTCATCCCTGAGACACCTCCGCCCAGGGCCCTGAATGCACCACCACCAACCACGATGTATCCCTATGCCCCCCATTCCTGGGGTGACTCCCTGGGGAAGGAGAATTCTCTCTCACCATGGAGTAGGGGTCAAAGCCTTCTTCATATTTCCGGAAATCCTGGAAACAAAGAAGGGTGTTAGGGCGACAGAGTGGAGGCCCTTGAGGGTCACTGCAGGGAACAAGGGTTGGGCAGAGGAAGATGAGAGTAAATGGGTCAGAGCGAGGGGAGAGAGTAGGGGCAGGCAGGTGTGGACTTGGGGGGAGATGAAGGGAGGAGGCAGGCAGCCCCAATAGCCAGAGTAGCCCTGCCGTAGCGGGAAGCTACGGGAAGCATTAGAAGGACTTCGGCCCTGGACCCTGCACTGTTCCAGCACAGTGGGCGTCTGGCTGGCAGGGGCACCGGCTTATACCTAGGTGGTCTGGGCAGGCAGTGTCAGCCTTGCCGAAGGTCTCATTGCACACAGGCCCTTCCTCCGCTCCTCCAAGTGCCCTGCAAGGCCAGGTCCAGGCTCTGCTGAGTGAAGCCCAGTTTTTCTCCACCCAGTGCTCTGACTCCAAAGAAGGACCAACGCTGCTCAAGAGGATGCTCTTTCTGGGGAATCCAGTCACAAGATGATGGGAAGCAGAGCAAAGGCATGAAGCACTAAGAGGAAAAGCAGGGGGCCTGTACTTGTCTGTGCCCAGCACTTTTCCTAATATAATGCTTAACTGGAAAGCAAGGGGCTTCCCCAGAGCCTTAGGAGGAAGAACACACAGCTCTGGGGATCTATTTTGATTGGGGGCTGTAGGAACAATATCCCCAAGAAACAGAACAAGGTTGTGAAAAGGAAGAAGGGGCAGAGCCAGAACATACCGCCTTCCCAGGTGTCACACAGAGAGAGCTGGGGCCCAGGATGCACAGGCTGAGGGGTCAGGTTCACCACGCCCAAGGGCAGCAAAGCCTCGTTAGTCCCCATGAGAGGTAGGAGCGAAGGAGAGGCCCCGATGGATTGAGTGGAGCTACCCCCAGCACACAGTTCCCTAGGCCATACCAAATGCCCCCAGGGCCTGTGGTCAGCATCATAGGGAAATCACAGCCCTCTCTATGCCCAGCATGCAGCAAGCTCTGGGCATGAGATAAGCGCCAAATATCAGCAGATGGATTCTTGAGCATCTGCCTGCCATCCCTCCTCGCAACTCTTCATCGCCCAGGCTCAACCCCAAAGAGCCTTGGTGGGCATCTGAGGCTCACCCCCAGGTTAGTCTGAGTATCAGGGCAGCAGAGGAGAGGTTGCAGCAAATCCATAGGCAAGGGGGATTATTAAGCAGCATATAGAGTCCATGCTCTTTTTACTGAGGATTCTGCCTGTTTTCTTCTGAAAAAAAAAATGGGCAGTGCTTGCTATGGGCCTCCTCTTCTCCTCCCCACTGAGAATCCACCCTCAGGGATGGGCCAGATGACAAGTACTTGTGTCTTACGTACATTCAGATCAGAGACCTATAAGCCATTACAGCTGGTCAGCCCTTGAAGAGGAAGCCCACCCTTCATCCAAAAGATGGAGAAAGTGAGGCCTAGAGAGGCGACATTCATGCTCGAGGTCACCCAGCCAGTGGGCAGTAGACCACGGTTTGACTCTCAGTCTGAGCCTTCGGACTTCTCATCTGCCTGCCTCTGACCCTTCGAGATCTGTTTGTGCTCTAAACAATAATTGCAGTGCTTTGGGAAGCAGGATAGCGGGGCATCCAGGAGCCCGACCTCCTGGATTAAAATCTGGGGTCTGACACTAGCTGTGGCATCATGGGAGTGTTTCTTAATCCCTCTGCTTTAGTTTCTCATCTACAAAATGAGATGGTAATAGCACTTAATTTCTAGGCCGTCGTAAAAGTTAAATAAGTTAATGTATATATATAAAGCATTTAAAAACAGTGCCTGACACAGAATACCTAAATGTTGGCTGGTGGCTGTCCCTGCTCAGTCCTGGACGGCGGGCAGCCTCCTTTGCAGACGCCCATGTCTTATTATATAGCAGATACCTCTCCTTTGCTCCCTGACTGTCGTCAAATCAACCTGTTGTCGAATTGGGGGTTATCAGTGAGAAGGTTGGCTGCAAGATCTCCCTACATCTGGGGGTCCCTTTCATTGGTAATAAGACGGTTAATCCAATGGCTGCCTCAGTGGATATAAGCTCCAGGGGGTAGGGAGGATAAGCGGCTGCCTGCCTGATGCCACTCATGGACCAGTAAGAACTTCTCCAGCCCTGTGCACGGGAGACCTCTGGGCAGATAAAAGACTTGGGCTACCATTTCTCCTTGATGCTGGTTTGGTCCCAGGTGGGGTTGGGTGAAGCTGTGCTCTGCCTTGAGGGGACAAGACAGGAGAAGGGGCAGGGAGGCACCTCAGCCAGCCCCTTCTTCTCTCCTAGGGCTGGGGCAAGGGCTCATCTTGGCCTCTGCGACTCCCTAAGGATTCCCTTTGCCCTGTTCGTCTTTGAACAAACAGCAGCAAAAGCGCCAAGCCCCCAGGGACCCTGATGCTTTCTCAGCTTGGGCATGGGGTCTAACAAGCCCAGGGCCCCCACCTGATATGAGACCTTCCCCAAACCCTGGCTGTGGCAGTGGGAACATAGCTCTGGCCTGAGGCTCCCAGCAGATGGTGCTTGGGGTCACCTCAGAGCCAACCAGCACTCCCAGAGAGAGAAGTCAGAATGAGAGGTACAGGGGGTGGCGGGAAGGACCACAGAAACACGACGGGTATCGTTTTACTTGTCTGAATGCTGTCTGATAAACCACCATCCTCTTCAACATCTCCTGTGGCTGCCAGAATAAAAAACAGTTCCATGCTGGATGTTACCAGTAGGTCTCATCTGCCCCCTGGTGCCAGACCCTGGGCCTGCCAGCCTGGGGCTGCCCTGACAACATCCTTCTGCAAACAGACACAGCCTGATTTAGTCACAGCCCACTCCACATCCTCAGACACAGCAGCTACCCAGTTCTAGTCAAGCAGACACATTCCCTTGTCACCAGCCAGAGAATGTGATGCGGACACATCAGGTTGTCACAGGAGCATGAACTTTGCTCTTTGGGGAGCTGACGGGCCAGCTAGAGTCAAAATAAGCATCTGAGCTTCCCCATCCTGACATTTGGATAGGATTTCCTTGAAAGGAGAATAAGAATTCTGGCATGACTCTTCGCACTGTGGGCAGGGGGCCAGTCAGTGACCAGTGCCACTGGAAAAGAGTGCACATGCATCCCAGCTCGCTCAGCTGCAGGAGACTGAGGGTGGGCAGACCCTCCCCACTCCCCCAGGACCACGCTTCACACTCCCAGTCCCAGTGAGGAGTGAGAACTGAAGTGGAGAAAGGGAATGGATCTGGCCAGGCTCTATCCACGCCATGCCACGGCAGGCCTTAGAGGCAGAGGCCAGGGCAGCTGGCATCACTGTAGGTTTCGGCAAGATGGCAATGCAGGTTAAGAGTCTGGGCTTTGGAGTCTGAAAGACTCTGGAGTCAACGGCAAGTCCCAGCTCTGCTTCGGGAAACCGACCTAACCTCTCTAAGCCTTGGTTTCCTCGAATGTGAAACAGGGGTAACAGGCACCATCTCACTGGATTGTTGTGAGGATTAAATGAGCCTGACACGTGGGAGGCTCATAAGTCTGAGCTGTTATTTTTACTACTTTTAGATGGAGCTCCAGCCTGTTTGGTTAAGTGAGGAAAAGCAATGTTGCTGGTTGTGTCAACAATCACTTACACCCATGTGGATTCTCTTGGCCAATGAGAAGGTCAGGAAATGGCACCTGGTGTGAGTTTGTACCCCATCTCGCTCTCCCTAGAGTAGAACCCAGGGGAGACAGCCCTGGTCTGCTCCTCCAGAGATGCCCCGGAGGGGCCCCGAGGGGCTTACCAGGACCTCGGATTTCACGGCTGGCCTGTAGATGAAGTTGGGCTCCTGGTGGACCATGACAGGCTTGGAGATGGTAGACACGCCAGGGCCTCGTGGAGGCTGTGGGCTTGGGCAAAATGTCTACGGGGGTTAGTTCAAGAAAGACCCACGTGAGGTCATGACAGTGGTGGCCCAGGTCAACCACGGCACTCCCACACGCATGCAAATTCACACCATGCACATGCTGAGCCAGCCTGGTCCATTCACCATGCCAGAGGACCTAGGGGTGTGATCTGCAGCAGAGAGGTGAGAAATCCACTGGCCACACAGGTGTGTGCTCCGAGGTCACAGAAACTACTGGATGTCTCTAAGGAATCAGGGACTTGAGCCGGAGTCTGACTACGGGGGCGCCAGCAGCTACTGTCATTCAAAAGATAGGCTTTCAAGGCTTTCTCTCTGTAGTCTTGGATGCCGTCCAGCCTCCTCTCTCACTAAGGGCTCTCTCTTCTAGCCACACTTCTGGTCTCCAGACCGCACACAAAGCACCTGCTGTTCCTGGTGGGTGGGCACAGTGCCTCTGGAGGCTGGGGGTGAGGACCAGTAAGAGAGGCATCAGCAGAGCCGGTACACCATCTGCTTTGCTCTAACTCACTTGATTATTTTGCGCAAGGCAAATCAAATTAGGTCACAACTCTGCCCCAGACCCTGGATGGGTCTCCCACTGACTACTGAGCTCCTTGGCCTGACCCCAATGTCCTTCATGAGCTTCTCTACCTTCCTTTACAGACTCATCCCTCACTCCTTCTTACCCTCCTGACACTGCCTAACTTTAGCCTCCAATATGTCAGGCTTTCTTGCCTCAAGGTTTTTGCACATGCTCTTTCCTCCTGCTCTACCTGCCCAGGTCTTAGCTTGGGTATCACGGCCTTCAGGAAGCATTCCTTGAGCCTTTCCTCTCCACGCCCACCACTCATCACAGCACCTGTGTTCCCCATCTCCCTCTGGCAGTGTGGCAGTTTCCCGCTTACTTGTCTGTCTTCTCACCAGACTGTCTTGGCAGGGACTGCTATGCCCACTTTGTGGTGGTACTCCAGTCCCCAGCACAGTGTCTGGCATATAGTAGGTACTCACTAAACATGTTGCATGAATAAATGAATGAATGGCTCAATAGTATGGCAGGCACATAGGACAGTACTTGGGGAGCCTTGAAAACCTTCCCCTAGGGGGCGCCGATGTGGCAGGCACACATGCCAAGCTGACACGGGTGTTTGTTGCCACCACCTGAGACCTGTTGGTGGCTGGGCTGGCACTGCAGGTGTGTGATCAACCACACTTTCTGCTGCAGCACTGTTGACAACTCGCCAGGAGCGTGCAAGGAGGTGGAGGGTGGGCAGGGTCAGTGGTGCCAGGGCCAAAATGCTGGCGCAGGCAGGATGAAGCTAACAAAACAGCAGCCCCCACACCCCGCTTCTCTGAGTCAGGAACAACCCTGGATTTAATGTTGCTTAAGACACTTCTTCAGAGGCTCCTTGTATCGAGGGAGCTTTGAACTTTCCCTTTGCTCTCAAAGGGAACTAACAGTAGGAACTTCGTGATTCCTGGGGGAATCCAAGAAAGTTGCATCCTGGTTTGAACTTTGACACTGACTCAACGGTTTGCATAGGATACCTCCGATCTCATGATTACAGCTTCACCCAAATTTTCTTGTAGCCCAATTTGTCACTGATTGTAATTAACGTCTATTGAGCACCTGCTATGTGCCTGTCGTGCTCCACAGTATTAACTTAGAATGAGTTCGTGTGTTTACTAATTTGATTCTCATAATAGGTAGGTGCCATTAGCATCCCCATTTTATGGATGAGGATACCCAGGCTCAGACAGATGAAGTAACACATGCCCAAAGACATCTAGCTAGCGGTAGAGTCAGGATTCAAATCCAGTCAGTTCCTCCTTTCCATCTTTATGTTCTCTGCACCTGCGATGTCCTTCCTTCCATCCTCCATGTATCACCATCCCTTAAGGCTCAGCAATAAAAGCCTTTTACTCTACAGAGGTGCCTTCAACCTCCCATTAGAGGGAGTCCCTCCCACGACACCTTGCCTGTGCCGATTTTATAGCTGAATCCTGTCTGGTCAGCTGCTCATCCTTCAGATGGCAAAGTCCTAGAGATCACAGGTGGACCAATCTGCATCATTTCCAGCACCGCTTCCCTTCCCCCTTTACACAGAGACGCAAAAGGTAGGCACTCAATCAATGATTTTTGAATAAAGTTTGTTGAGGAAAAGCTGCCGCCCATCTTGGTGAGGGCACTCACAATAAGCAGGTGGCTCCCTGTGCCAGGCTAACTCGACCTTTGGCTGGGCTCTCTAGGGAGACACCCTTGGAACAGACAGACTTCTGTCTGTCAGAGCTGCAGGGCTCAGGACTCCAGTGTCCTGAGAGAGCCCTGCTGGGAGCTGCAGACTTGTCTACATCTGGTACTCTCTCACATTCCTTTCCCCAAGATCTGCTGAATGCTCTGAGATGTTCATTTTGTTCTTCATGCAGAAACTCAAATCCATGCAGGGGAGGTTAATAAAAACTACTGATCAGGTTCTAGTTCATAACCCCCACCCTCAGCCGTTGCCACAGCCAGGGTTTGGGGAAGGTCTTGTGTGGAGCCTGGCTCCACAGCTGCTGGAGCAGAGGAATATTTTGTTTTTCCTTCCATGGAATCTTAGCTCCATGTCTTCCTTGGGGATTGCCTCTTCCAATGTAGTCTTTGGATTAAGAACAATTAATGAGAAATATGTCTTCTTGAGAAAGATCACTGTTCTGCCTTCTGACATCCAAGGAATAAATCTCTAGTCTTTTAACAGTAAATTTGGTGATTTCTAGGAATTCTCTATCTTCATCTTTTCTGTAGCTAGAAGTTGGTCAGACATTTCTGGGTATTTACTTCAAGCCAATACAGTTGGCTAGTGCCATAGGAAATGACACAGCGATACCCTAATACTGCATCGGACAGTGTTATTATTTCATTTACGGAGCCTAATACTGCTCCCCTGCTCTCTCCTTTTTTTCCCACATTAATCTGGGAATTCATTTTCCACACATAAGAATATCTGGGCTAATATCAAGAAACGACAAGCTGTGACACGGAGCTCTGGTTATTCCACACAGCCTTGCAAGTACTACATTGAATGTTACCAGCCCATACAAGCCAAGAGGAAGAGGAAACAATGAACATTGATATGATACACTGCTGCTCAGCCCAAGTATCACAGGCATTTCACCAAACAATATAGCATTTCGAAATCAGCAGAACCATACACATGCAGAATGTCCACAACATGCAGGCTGGGAAGCTCATTCCTGGAAAATGGGATGGGGTGATGTTTCTTCCCATCTCCACTCACAGGAGCAGTGGAGGACGTGGGAAACAGCAGCCCTGCCCCCTCTTCCTGCTTCCTGGTGTAGCATGCGGAATAAGGGTAGTACCTTTGGGGTGGGTGGGAAGCTCCGTTCAGGGACAGGAGAGTTGGCGGGCTTCCCGCTGTGGTTCTTTGCCTCCCAGTCCTCTGTTGGATTGCCTGTATCCCCAGCGCGGAAGGGGTGGTTGCCCAGTGCCTCTTCCAGTGCCGAGGGCAGTGGGCGGGTAGGAGTGAGGTCTTGGGTGGGAATAGATGGTGGGGGAGGGATGGGAATGGGGGGTGGAGTGCGTTGCACCCAGGGTGAGGATGAGGCACTCACACGGCCCGATGATGGAAGGACAGGGGGTGCGGGGACTTTGGGAGGTGGGTTGGAGGGTGGAGGGTGGGGCATCACGGGCAAGGCAGAGGGAGTCTTAGGGGGATAGTAGAACATGTCCAAAGGGATGTCATCCAGGTCAGTGGTGTGGAGGTGCAGCCCGCCTGCGAAGCGTCTCAGGGGCGGGACCAGGGGAGACACAGAAGGTGGGGGAGGCGGGGGCACCGTGGTCATCTGGGGGAGGGGGTCGTAAGGAAGTTCTGTAATCATCTGACTAGCGATCCACTTCGCAATATATCTAGTATAATGCTCTTTTAACCTATTTCTCTTACTGCTGGAGACCCACCACCCTCAAACCAGAGCCATGAGGTATCACTTTTCTGTCACCCGAGCTCATACCAGACAGCCAGTGGAAAATGCCCAAGTGCAAGAGCGTTCCATATTATGCCATACGTGGGTGACAAATAAGGTGATGATTTGATTTGTCATCTAAATTGGAACACATTTGACAGTGAAAAGGGGACACATAGTGATTGCACCAGCATAACTGGCTTAACTGAGAGACCACCTTGGACGAGCTGGGTCTTGGTGGTTACAGTGGAAATAAGCCCAGGAAGACAGATATGTTCCTCTTCCTCAAGAGAGGAAGGGGATGTGAGTTGATAGGGGTGGCCATGAACAGTGGCCGTCCTGCCTCTCGTCACTAGGGTGGGTCATTCTGAAGGCAGCAAGTGGGTCTATGTGAAACAAACAAACAAACAGCTGTTACCTCTGAAATCTCATTGTCGGCAGAGGAAATCTGCTCGAGGCGCGTCTGACAGAGCCTTTCCACCCAATACTGAATCTTTTCCGATTCCTCAAGGTCTTCCCGCTCTGTCTCGGACACCTGGGACCCCAGACCAGTGCAGAAAGGAGAGAACAACGGCACACCTGAGTCACATGTGGGTGGCACACCTGAATCAGGAGCACGAAGGCATGTCTTTAAAAACCCCAGAATACTATTGGGTATGTCAACTGTCTAGAAAAAGATCCGAGCTCGTTCCACCTGGGCCCAGAGGAGCTGACAGGCAGAAGTGCGTGTTGACTAACACCACTTGTAGGCACAGCCAGAGAAGGAGCCCCTGCACTGTGTGGGATTAGCTGGAATCCAGGATCCCCACGAACCCAAGGCTCTTATGATTCTCTAAGAATAGTTCTTTCGTAGGCTCCCAGCATATTCTAAGAATTTAACTTTACTCTTCTTTCCTGGCTTGGGGCTGCCTTGTCCTCGGAAGCACAAGTTCAAGTTCATTCATTTTGCAGCTAATTTGTTCCTAACGCCA
The DNA here is from genome assembly GCF_014176215.1 of Rousettus aegyptiacus. Lineage (NCBI taxonomy): Eukaryota > Metazoa > Chordata > Mammalia > Chiroptera > Pteropodidae > Rousettus > Rousettus aegyptiacus. Next base: position 88,770,100 of record NW_023416308.1, read on the forward strand.
GACCTAATGCACTTCACATTTTCCAGGACTTCTCTGGTTTCATAATCTAATTAGCTTTGCATTCTGATTCATGAAAGTATTAAAGAGAAGCAGAACCAATAATAGCTCCAACAGCTAGGGAGTTAAGGTTACCCTGCTCACCGAGCAAGGGGGCATTACTCATGCTGGAAGACTGCTTTTGGCATGCCTTGAAGGGGACAGCCTTAGATACATTCCCACTTTGAAGGGGTCTAGCCTCAGACACACTCTATGCTGATGGGCGCAGCCTCCAACTCATAGCCTGATTAATTGGTGGATAGCCTCAGACACCCCGCCTGTACAATGGGGTTAGCTTCAGACCCACTCTCAGAGCCAAGGCAGATGGGGAGTCCTGGTCTTGGACTTATAACCTGGGTAAGGGGGCCCAACCGTTTCAGATCTAATGACAGGTGGGTGAAAGGCTAACTTCATATCTATAGTCTGGGTGGAGGGATTAGCCTCAGACTCAGCCATGCCTAGGGTGGAGGGGCATTGCCTTGGGCTCACACTCTGGTTGAGCAGTGGTGGTGGGGACAGACTCAGACATCTAGCCAGGTGTGTGGAGGACTAACCTAAGTCCTACAATCTGGGCAGAGAGGCTAGCCTCAGACCCATACCTGAGCAAGGAGGCTAGGCTCAATCCCAAACATACACCTAAACTGGAATCTAATCTGAGATGACCCTAGACAGGTGGGATGGCCTCACTCTCCAGACTGAGGAGAGGGGCAGGGCTCACTCCATCCTTAGACTCCATGTGGAGACAACTCCTCTAGCTGGTTCCCTGTCTCAGGGGTGCTCGCCTGGCCTGGGCGCGGGACACCTACCTCCTGGGCCAGCCGGTTGATCTTCAGTTGCTTTTCCTTTTCCAGCATCTCCTCTTTCTCTTTGTAAAGCTTTTGCTCAAACTCTAGTTCCTTCTTATTCTTTCTCAACTCCTGAAGGCTGTCATACTTGGCTTTCTTCTTATCCTTTCCTTTCTGGGTCGATGTGGCATTGTTTACATGACAAGGATTACAAGGTGGCATTGACACTACCACAGCACCGCAAACAGGACATTCGGTCCTCACACAACACCAGGCAACCACTCCATGGTGAGCCTCTCCTCCAGCTCTGCTCATCCACATTGGGCACTGAACTTCGAGTGTGGGACAGGCAGGCCATTGCAGAGTGCGAGACCCATTCTCTCTGCCAGGCAAAGGGAATGGGTCTCACACTATTTATTTACTAGCTATGCAATCTTGGCTAAGTTTCTTAACCTCTCTGGGCCCAATTCATCTCATCTCCAAAATGGAAGAAATACCTGGTCCATAGGCTTGCTATCCAGAACCAATGAAATAACATCTATAAAAGAGCTTTATAAATATTAAAGTACTGAATAAATAAAAAGGCATGGCATTTATTTGCTAGTATCTGGGTACATGCTTTCTCTATTATTTGCAGAGAAAGGTGTTTCGTGTTCAAATACCACACATGCATCCTGGAAGAGTCTACAGAAAATCTGGGAGAGCTGGCAAGCCTCATTTGTAGACATCCTCTGTCCTGAGCTAGAGGAGGTAGAAACCAGCCTCGACCTGGGAATACAGAGCTAGTGACATCAGATTTTGTCCTGATGCTTAAGCTCCAGATTATTTAATCCTGGCGAGTCCAGCATTTCCTCTGAACTGGGCCTCTGAAATGAGTATTAGCCAGAAACTATAAGACTGGGAATTGGGGTTGTGGGGAGAGAAGAGCCTAACTGCTTTTCGCTGGCTGTTAGGGTTCAAGAGGACTTGGGGAGGGAGGTGCAGGGCAAAAAGACTCCTTACTTTTCCTGTTGGAAGTGGACCCACAAAGCCTGCTTTCCTGGCTGCTTCTCCCAAGGGGTTGCAGGGAAACCAAGGAGTAAGGAAGAGAATTAACATTTACAGACTGCCTATGTGCCAAGGAAACTACATCAATTACCTCACATGTAGGTATTATCCCAACTCTCTTGATGAAGGAGCCAAGGATCAGAAAGGTGAAGTCTCTCACCCAATGTCAAACATCTAGTATGTAGCAGTGCCGGGATTTGGACCTGAGCCTTCCAGGTCCCACAAATTTTCTACTGTGTTCAGATGATCTGGGAGGCAATGGGAGCGTTGCCGGAGGGAGTGTCAGCCCCATCACACACAGCTTGGAGGACAGAGATAGCACTCTGGAGAGGGAATAGTATTGAGTCAACATTCTGGAGAATTCCTGGGGGAAGAAGGAAGCCCACCTGTTCACTGAGCTTGTTCCCACCCTCGATAAGCCTACCTGGGTCCTGCTCTCAGAATCTCTGAATCAGCCAAGCATCCAAGGCCAGATGTGAAGAATAGAGTTTCCCAGCAATGGACCACAACTTTGTCCGCAGCTGAAGAGATCATTATGGACCTATGACTGAGTCATCTTGCCTTCCCTCCTAAAGACAGCCCTACCTCCTTGCTTTGGAGATGCCCCCCTTCCTCCACCAGACCCCATCTTAGGGATGGCAGACCCACCCCAGACCAGTCTGTGAGACACAGGAAAATGGTTATCATTGCTTCAGAGGCCTGCTTAGTTCCTGCCTACCCTGTTCACTACTAGACACTTGGCTCGGCTGAGAGAAGAATCCCTGCCATCATGTTCTAGATTCAGATGGCGACTCCTCAAAAGGAGCCAGAAACATTCTACCTGATGGCAGCTTGCTGGAATAAGGCCATAACCTCTTACGAGGACCACCATGATAGGAATGGCTGTTCTGTTGGTTTCAAAAAATCACCAGTGCTAAGATTTTAGAGCCAGGGCTCCTGGGTGGGCCAGGCAGATGAGACAGCTTCTGTCCCATCTCCAAGAAAGCAGCACCTGCTTACTGATACAGAGGGCGAGTTGTCCCCTAGCATCGTCTGCTAAACTCATACTAGCCCACTCCATATGGGTGCTTAGTCGCATGTGAATCTGCCTCCCTGCCAGATGGTGGATTCCTGAAAGTAGGGCATGTTTGTGTGGTTTACTCAAGCAGTCCTGGTGCGAGGGCTTAGTCAGAACCACGAATCCTTCAGGCCCTGGCATGGACTTTGTGGGGGCACAGGCCTGGGGGCCTGAGCTCCAGAAGGAATTACTGCCAGGTTAGGAATTGAAGACATTGAGTCTTTAGCTTTTCAAACAAGGGGACTGTTTTGCATGGATGGTCATGGCCTTAGACAGCCACTTGCATTGCCTGGGAACCAGGTGTTTCAGCTGCTGGGAGACACAGCATCTCGTGTAGCTCTACAGAAAATGATGATGGATTTTCCAAGCCCAATGAGGGGCATGATTCTGTTGTCTGTTTAGCTGCCAGTTAAATTCATGGCAAATATTCCTTTTGGTCTGGGCTGAGAGGAGAGGCAGATGGGGTGGATGTGTTCTTGCTGCTACCTAGAAGCAATTCTTCTCTTTTGGAAATGAAATGAAAATTGAAATGCCAGTTACTTCCAGAATGACTGGAATAATGAATAGGGAAAAACAGGCCTACTTCTTTAGCAACGGCACTTTTCAAGTGACATGATCTCTTATGGGGAGTGTGCGTAGCGAGGACACGTACACAGTTCTCTTACATTTACCTAGTTATTAGTGCCTGGAAAGGAATTTGCCTATTTACCTCCTTTCATTAGTTTTTCAAGTAAAACCCTGTGTGTATGTGTGTGCTGTTCTCTCTAGCTGAGTTCTAGTAGAGACAGTTTATGGGGGAGAATTAGAAATTTAACCCAATAAGGCATCCTAAGCCATAGAGTCATCCTGGGAAATAAAAAGGACAGTTTTGCAAAATTAATTCCTTTCTGAGACCATGCTGGTGTGAAAAGGAATCCCCTGAACGTCACTGTCCTGGTTTATTCGCTATCATACAAATCGTGATCTGTGCTCCCAGGTAAAGACGTTCACCTCTGTCAGGAACGATACTGCTGTCTGTTATCTTAACATCTTTGTGTTGGAGGAAGGGGTAGAGGTTTCCGGCACATCAGGTATTCCCAGTTTAGAGGCAGGAGAAGTTACATATCATCGAGTTCACCCCGCTGCAAGTGCTTTGGTTTCTGGAGGACTGACATCCTGCCAGAAAGAGCCAGTGGAGTGATATGCCTAGATTAGTTCACCCAGATTTATGCCGATGCCTGATTCCAAATACCAAGTCATCTTGAATGTCCAATCTATAGATATTAACAGCAGCATTTTCATAATCAAATGCCAAAGTGATTTAAAAAGAAAAAGGATGAGAAAGGTTTATGGGGCCTGGAGATACCATAATAAGATTTAGAGAGAAAATCCAAGGCCTCAGAGACCAGAAAAATTGCATTATCCTGGGTACATGCAGAGATATTTCTAGAACAGAGTTGTTATTGCTGTGGCTCTCTATCCCAACCCGAGAGAGCAAACCCCCGCCTTGGCAGCCAGTCTGTGCCTGGCATAGTCAGTTTCGTAATCTGTGCTGTGAATATCCAACCTGATATTTCATCCCATCTGACCTCAGCTTCTGGTCTTGGCCTCTGATTCTACTTGACCGAGAAACAAAGCAGCAGCTTCCTGTCACACTACTGCATTTGTGCCTTGTGACCACCAAGGCTGATGCTGACCTAGGCAGTGCTGGATGGTGCTTGGGTAGTTTTTACCTCATGAACAACCCTCCTCCTCCCATGATGCCTCTGTGACAGCACCCTGCCATTTGACATCAGTCTGACGGAGAGGCTCAGACACAGTTAGCATTCAAGTAAACAGGCTGGGTCACACTGTTGAGCGTTATAGGGCAAGAAATAATATTTGGAAAAGGTCAAACCCACAGCAAACACAGAGGCAAAGGGGACAGATCCAGTCCTGTTGTACCTTCCGTATGGTTGGGAATTTGCCATCATAACGATAAAACCACCCAAAGGCTGTAACAACACAGAGAATGAAGCAGTGAGACACAGTTTAGCTCAGCCAGAGTGTCCAGGGCAGAGGCCAGGAGCTGGGTTCTCAAAAAACACATGGCTTTGTGAGGCAAAGGGCAGAATCGGCGGATCTGACAGCAAAACTGCTCCCTCAGTCTGACTCTCCACTTACCTGGCCTTACCTGGGTTGTAAAGCAGGCCTAAGACTACCCGAGAAAGCCCCCGATTGCCAGGCCCTGGGCAACTGCCTCTCCCTAGGACACTGGCTTCAGAAGTCAGTGCCAGAAAACCAGAGAGAAAGCCCCTTGTGCAAGGAAGAGCCTGCAAACACAAAGCCCTGTTGAAAGAGAGCGAGGCCTCTCCTGACCGACGTCTGGTCCCTCCATCCAAGAAATGGCTTAAGACAAAAGTGAGCCTGGGTCTTTGCCTAGAATCACTGTCAGAACAAAACAGTTTTGTCTCATAGTGTAGGCCATATCTTCCACTTTCAATGTTGAAAGAGAAAGCAATGACAGTGGTCACCTCTGGGAAGGGTGGCTCAGGCAGCAGCAGGGGGTGGCGGCGGGGGGACAAGAGCCTCCAGAAACACGAATCCCCATCCAAGCCAGATATCTAGGGCACCAGTCCCCTGCCTTTCCTAGGCAACAGCATGATGCTTTCTGGGCCAGCAGTGATAGCTTAAATAGTTACCCACCCTTGACCAGCCTGGGTTCTAGAACAAGATCTCAAAAGCCTCCTGCTGGACCAAGCACTACCCCCTAGTGGATGGATCTTGGCGATACCTGGGGAGTCCTGGAAGAAGACAGCGCAGCAGGCGAAGGACTTAGCCTTGGGCAGAACTTAAATATTTGAACCAGTGGTCCAGCTGTACTGATGTGCACTAGTTGACATTTCGGCCCGGCCGTGAGTACCTATTCTCAAGGTTCTGTGTGCACTGCTTGGACCAAGCCAGGGCTTGGAGGAGTTTCACAGATTCCAGAGGTTCCCACCATGTTGGCTGGCCCCTCGGAGATGGGTGTCTACAGGGCTGGCAGGAGACAGTGAGCAGGGCAAGCAGAGCAGCAAGGCCAGGGAGTGAAGCGGGGGCCGCAAACCTGCTCTCCCTGTTCCTCTGTGCCTCTGTCCAGGTCGTCAGCAGGCTCAAGCTTGGGCTCCACTCCCTGATCATCTACTTGGGAAGAGAGGAAGCTGGTGAACAAGAGGGACTGAGGAGACCAAGAGTCTAGAGCTGCTTCCCAGGAGCCTGGGGACCACTTCCTCTATGAGCTGTGAGGTCAGGGGCAGGAACAGGGCTCAGGAGCCCAGAGCAAAGCTTTCTGCTCTGGGATGATGCATGCCGCACTTTCAACCTTGGTAGCTTTAGTTTCTCTATCTGTAAAATGGGCTGACAACAGGGGCCTCTCTGATCTGACAGACAGCAGAGTGAGAGCCTTGTGCAGGGCATTCGGCTGAAACGTGTGAGGTATGGCACAGAGGATGGGATTAACTGAGTGTTACATATGTTTAGTGCCAAAGGCCCACCCCTCACAGGCACAGAGACCTGAGTTAGGTATAACCTGTCAGCTAACTGGGCCCCAGAGATGAAGCCTGGTCAGAGAGGACCCGACTTCGGCTTGGTATTAATGAGCCCACCCGGCTGAGACCATTTCTGCCTCCCACGAAAAGGGAGAAATGCAGGAATCGAGCTGGCTCAGAAGTCTTCCAGCATTTCCTAACCTATCACCAAGTTAGAATTAAATTGTCAGTGCGTGCGGAGATGGATGGAGGCAGCAGCTGCCCCAGCTCAGGCTGGCGGACTCCGGTCATCAATCTCATGCTTCGCAGCATTCCCTTAGAAAACATTTATATCTCGATCAAAGGGAAAGTTTTCGCTTCTTCTATTCAAGAAGTTTAATTTGGTTTAAAAGCACTAAATAAATAGCTAGCTAGAGAAAGGGGTTTTTGTTTTCTATAGCTTCTGAGAGATTGTGTTTGCTCTGAAACCAAGATCCGGTTTTGAGGAAGGCACGAAATTGACTAGAATTACTTTCATGAAAAGCAATTAAAATTGATTTCTCTCCTTCTGAAGCTCCTATTTCACACATAAGAGCAAATTAGCTCCCTCTCTAAAACACAGATTCTTCACCAAGAATTTAGCTCTGGCCACATCCTCAACTAATACCGAATGTCACGGGGGAGGCTGATGACGGCATGCTTTGTCCTTCTGAGAAGACCCTGAGATGGAACTGTGCTCTGTTGCCAGGAAGGAGCATGCTGGGAGCCGTTTGCCTTGCACCGAGTGGGGGTGAGATGGAACTGCTCTGAACCTCATCGTTGACCCAAGCTGATGACCCTCTAGGGCTTGGGCATGATTCAAGGTTGGGGCCAGAGCTGTCCAGACCCAATCACAGTATCTCAGATGGCTGCCACATGGCAGAAATGCAGAACCTTGGTTCCGGGATGCAGATTTACCCCGTATCTGGAGGTTTCCAGGTCAGTTGAGCACAATTAATGCTCTGTAGAACCTGCCTCATGTCAGGTACAAATCAAAACAGCTGTAAAGGGAGAGTAAAGACCCAACCAGGCATCCTGGACTTGTGATTGCCATGGACCCTAAGCTGTCTTGCTACTGGCTCTCCGCCACATGCCCACTGAAGAACCACTAAGCTTGGCCGCCCCGCCCCCACTTTAACCTGGTGCTGTGAGCTGCCCCTTGAAGAGGCATCTTGGGAGTTGGGGTGGAGAGCAGGTGGATAGGGGAGCAGTTGGTTAGGGTCTGGACTGAAATGGGAGGTGACAACGCAGGACAGATGAAGAAAGGACATGGGAAGGGCGGAAGTAGCTGAAGCCACAGGATGGCTGCAGTTTGGTGCCTGGGAGGGGTCTCACGGTCCTCTCCCTGAGTGGTGGGACCAAGCAGAGTCCACATACAGGGATGTAGGTGGTAGGGGCACTTCAGGTAAGTTCTTCTCACCATCACTCATCGACCTTGGACCATCTCTCTAATGTGAGCCCCTTCCCCTCTTTCCTGCTGCCGTTTTACCCCAGCCCCAATTCAGAACCAGGTAGGAAGAGGACATGACAACCAACAAACTAAGATAATCCCATGAGCAGTTCCACTTTTGCTATAGCTCTCCAATTCCTCTTCAGCAGCCCAAGGACACGGGGAGGGGTCCACCTGCCTGAGTTTGTGCTGTGGGGGAGACCCAGGACTAGGAGGGCAAACAGATCCTGCCCACCCTAATGCCATGACGGCATGGCAGACAGCCCCTGGCACATGGCTGCCCTTCAATGAAGGAAATGCAGCCGAGAGAGCCATGGGATAATCACCTGGGGAGGTGATGGTCGGTACAGGGAGACCAGCAGCTCTGTCTGGACTGCTCTGCCCTCCAGCCCCAGAAGGAAGCCCTCTCCCCGCAGGATACGATACATACACTTTGGCTTGTGAAGGGGCACTGGGTGCACCTCAGCAGAGATGGTCTTAGGCGAGAGCAGCTGTTCCTTTGAGCCCCAGTCTTCTTCCCACTGCTTCTTAAACCTCTCTTCCTCCTCCACGATCCTGAAATAAGACCCCCGCCCCATGACTGTGACTGGAATCGGAACCTTCGCAGGTCCACCTTCTGCCTGTAGGGAACCCCCAAGCAGACCGGGGAGAGGCCACATGGTTCTAGCTGTGGTGAAGACAACGAAGTCCTTGGCATTTATATTCCAAATTAAGTATGAATGTAATTATATAAGACTATGTTCTAGTTACCCCAATATGGTGAGCTTTCCTAGGATTATGGAATGGCTAAAATAAAGGAGATTCCACTAGGGGACAAGAGGCCAAGTAAATTGGACCTGCAGGTGGCCTCTGGCTCGCTACACTCCCAAGAGCACACTCATGTCCACACGCAGATATGTGTGTGCAGACAAGTGGAGATGAGGTACTCACTGTTCCATCTCCTTCCGGTATCTCTCGTTTTCCTCTGCTGCCTTGTGGGCAATTTCCTTTTTCCTCCTGAAACCAAGTGCAGATTGTTATGTTGGTGTCTACGCAAGAGAAGTTAACTCTTCCTTGTGGCTATGTGGCTAATTTTTTGAGAAGTTTTAAATACTTTTTTCAGGGAATTTTCCAAGGATGTCTGGACCAGATGTGGATGCCGAGAAAGCAGATCTAACAAAGTCTGGGCCTTGCGCTCTTGTGTGGTTTTGTCTGGCATCACTGAGCAGAGATTCTGTGCTGTTGGAGCCAGGAGGCCAGTCAATGTGGGCCACACTCCATGAATCTACCTCCAGACACTTAATGTGAGTGATGACAGGTAGAGTCTGGCCTTAGCGGAGTCCTCCCAGAAGAGGATCCCAGACCCCAGGGGCAAAGCTGGGGCTGCTAACCAAAGCCAGGACTGTGGGCAGAGGTACCAGCACGGCTAGTTCTAGGCTAATTCTGTGACGGGAGAGATGGGAAGATCCCGTCCGCCATCCTTTTCCAAATTCTAATGAAGGCTTTAGAATGTATCTGGATTTGATTTTCAACAGTAGTTTTTGATTTATGAATTGCTCACCCCATTTATTCTCAGTTCATCATTTCAACTACTCCACATGAGGGCAGGGGGCTTATCGCCATAGATGGGGCAGCCGGACTGCCTGAGAGGGAATCCCAGCTTGGCCACGTGTGACTTTGTACACAAGTGACTTACCCTCTCTGAGTCTCAGTCTCCTGACTTGTAAAATGGGTTAATAACATCTATCTCACAGGGCTATTGTGAGGATGAAATTAAGTAACATACACAAGGCCCTAATATGATGCCAGACACATGGTTGGTACTCAGCAAATGTTAGCTACTGCTAGTAGCATCTCCATATGTCTGGGTCTTGGAAATTAGGAGCTCTCTTTGGCAAGAAGGGAGGATCCCAGTGGTCTGGAGGCAGGGGATGCGTTTGCTGACTACCACTGGTCCCATCTGGTCTGAGGACAGGCTTCAGGGGGAGAGGATGAGGTTGTCTCAGGACATAGTGGGCAGGAAGCAAAGCGGGCAGGGTCCTACAGTGGTCTGGGAGGGTAGGGAAGGGGTGTCCTGGCTGGCCACACTCACTGCCTCTCCATCTCCTGCTGCTCCTGGAGGATCTTGTTGGACTCCATCGCCAGCCGCTTCTGCATCAGAAGTTCCTGCCGCTGCAGCTCGTGCTGCCGCACCTCTGCCAGCCGCTCCCGCTCTGTCATGAACAGCTCCCGGCCCTCGCGGGGAGAAAGAAGCCCCTTGCTCAGTCCCCTGGGGAACCTGGACTTCCACTGCCACAGTGTGGGGGGCCAAGATAAAAGTCATTCTCTCACTGCCGTGGCCCCAGTGTCCAGGCACTGTGGCTCCTGCGGTCTCTGACCAAACTTCTCTTAGCTGGGAAGACAAGCTCATCCTTTGCTCTGACAGAGCTTCAGACAAGACCGCTTGGCCCTTCCTAGCACTGTGAGGCAGAGATCACCCTGAGTGACTGAGCCTGGAGGTCAGCGGTCATGGGGCCCCCACCAGTTCATTCTGGACTTACGGCTCCAGCGACGATGGAGATGGTCAGGCTGCGGCTACTCTTCAGCACGTTCACAGCCTGTGGGGACAGGTGGACAGTCAGCTCAGGCCTGACAGACCAGAGCAATCGAGGCCTCTAGAGAGCACACAAAGTTTCAGACACCATGATGGGAGAAGAGTCGAGAAGTGGAGGGCAGAGGTGATAACGGCCAGCAGGCGAAGACCACACATCTCACCTCCTTATGGTCCAGGTTGGAGAAGTCGATGCCATTGACTTCGACAATCTGGTCCCCTGTCTGGTGGAGAGATAGAGAAGGATCAGCATGTTTACCCATCTGTACACTTACCTGCAGGAAAGGTTCCCCTGGGGCCAGGGGCAGACATTGAGTCTTCGAGTGGCTGCATCTCAGCTCTCCCTTATTAGCAATGCAGTTAGAAAGCTCTAATGGGGTCTTCCGAGGGTCCCGCCACCTCATATCTCTCATTAGCTGCCAAATATTATACCATTCGAGGTTCATTCTTTTGGCTGAATTTATGACATTTGCTTTAAAAACTCAGTTTGTAGACATAGGAGGTCTTGGGCTTCTCATATAGGCAGAGGCTGTGTTGAGTCGAAATAATAGTTGGTAGATAACATTCATCAATCCCTTGCTATGTGCCAGGCACAGTTCTAAGCATATATATTAATTCATTTAATCCACACGGTGAGCCTAGAAGGAAGGCTATTGCTCCCGTTTTAAAGGAGAGGAAACTGAAGCAAAGAAAGAAGCAACTTGTCTAAACTAGAGGTGAAAAGTTCTGTCTCTGACACCAGACCACCTCGGTTTGAATTCCAGCCCTACCATACTAGGTACATGATCTTAGAAAAATCACATACTGTCTCTGGGTCTGATTCCTCATCTGTCAAGTGGGGATAAGGATAGTATCCAATTCTCAGAGTCCTCATAAATTTTAAACGGCTTAGAACAGGGATCCCCAACTTGGGGCTGAAGACAAGTACCAGTCCATGGCCTGTTAGGAACTGGGCCGCACAGCAGGAGATGAGCAGCAGGCAAGCGAAGCTTCATCTGCATTGGCAGCCCTTCCCCAGCACTACATCACCGCCTCGGCTCCACCTCAGATCATCAGGCATTATATTCTCATAAGAGCACCAGACCCTGGTGCCAAAAAGGTTGGGAACTGCTGGCTTAGAAGAATGTCTAATTTAGTAAACACTCAATGAATGTTAACTCTTTGACTATTATTACTTCACTCCCAAGCTTAGGATCAAAGGCTCTCAGAACTGGAGAAGACTGTAGAAAGGGTCTAATGCCACTCCTTCACTGATGCCGTACTTCTCTTGGGGAGAGGTAGGAAGGAATCATCGGCCAGGGACTGCTGAAAGAGGGCTGTGTAGGAAGGCACGTGCCTCCATCACTGTGTGATCACAGTCTGACCGCAGCCCAGGGTCACTCACCTCCAACCCCACCTCGGCAGACAGGGATCCAGGCTTCACATTACTGATGAAGATGCCAGGTTTCTGGATGGGGCCACTGGAAATGCTGTGGAAGAGGCGGGGAAAGCAGGTGAGCCTCTGCCTTCAGTACTTGCTCATTCTCAGTGTTCTGTCCCATCTGCCTGTCTGTCCAGTGCTCCAGCCCCTCAGGATCCAGGTCACCCATGAGCTCAGTACCAAGACCCTTGTAACTGCCCCCTACCCAATCCCTTACCCAACATATCATATATACTGTTTCTTCTCTCTTTCTAGCACTTTCCTATTCATTCCTTAAGACTCAAATGCTATCTTCTTTACAGGGTTTTAATCAAACTTCTTATATTATCCCAAGAATAGCTAGTTTCTTCTTTCTCTTAAAACACCTATAATGCTCCTAAAGAGTGCTCCTAAAACACCTACAGCAGGGGAGGCACTTGTACTATTACTCGCCCCCTCTCAGATGTGTGACAGACATCACTAACCGATCACAGCACTCTGTCCTACCGAGTCTAGATACAGCCAGCCTTACAGTCTTTTCAAAATCGTACTCCAGGCAGCCACTACTGATCGCTTAGAGATAGCAGGAAACCTACTTTTCATCCCTGATGCAGAATGCAGCTCCACTAGTGTCCTCGTCACTCTACACCGTAACTAATTACTGTCTTCGATATCAGGCTGTAACATTTTAGAAAGGAGGGACTTATGCTTGGCAGAAAAAGTATTGAATAAACAAGAACAAATGGAAACAATAAAAATAACTTAAATAATAATAGATAATATTTACCAACTGCTTATCACTTGCTGGGCACTAAGCGTGGTACTTTACTTCTATCATCTCATTCCTCCTCACAATGTGGATATTATTATCCCCCATTTACAGAGGGAGAAATTGAGGCTCCGGGTGGTGAAATAACTAGTCCAAGGTTCTGGAGCTCATATGTGGCAGAACAGGGCCTGACCCCTACATCTGTGATTGTAGTGACTGCGTACTTACCAAGAATGCCGCGTGTGACCTGATGCCTGTTTGCATTTCTTTGGTTGCCTCTTAAGGAAGCCCACAAGGTGATAAGTGGGCTTATAACTGGACGGAGATGATCAGCAGGACAGGCTCTCTTTACAGTGACTAGAGGGTCCACTAAGGGAACATAGCTCTTTCTTTGGGCCTCAGTTTCCTTATCTATAAAATTGGTCTGTTAGGGCTGTTATTAAGCTAAGAGAGGAAATCAGGCGCCTGAGGATGAGTCTCCTCAGAAGCAGCAGTGAGTGAGGAGAGTGGCATTAGGGGCCTAGGGGGACTGCTGGCCATGAGTGAGCCTCAGGGCAAGCCTGCCACCCACCTGCAACCAAGGCCCCGGGAGCCCACCAGGCTGATGAAGATCTTCTTCTCCTTGTTTTCCTGACTCCCTGGGGAACCCACGCTGCTCCGTCCACCCTGGAGGAAGGACAGAATAAGGGTCATTGGGTGTCACATGTGTACGTGTAGCCTCTTGAGCTCATGAGCACTGCTTTGCCCACACGAGCCTAATGGCCATTCCGTCCCAGGGGGTGTGTGTCTGCACCAGCTGGGCCTGGCTGGAGGCCCACCCCCAACAAGGATTTTCTAGATGTGCTAGGGGCCTGTGTGAAACCCCTGAGGCCACATCCCTAGAGCAAGCCTCCCTTCAGGACCAGCTGCCCTTCCTTGAAGACCACTCCATCCGGACCCCATCACTGGTGATCCTGCCCCTTACCTCAGATTCTGACACAAACTGATCCACGTACTGCCATTTGAGGGTCTCATCAGGAGAGCTGATGGGAAGGGGAAGGAGAAAGGTCTTTAGAGAGAGATGTTTGGGGACCAGGTCCCAATCCAGACCTGCCCCAGCCAACAGGCCCAGGGCAGTGATGGACTGAGGGAAACCAGACCCTAGGGCTGATACCAGGACCCTGAGCCCACAGGGAAGAGTGCACCAGTAGAGGAGAGGGCTGCTCACCTCTTCACAGGGATCAGGCCGATATCTGCGAGGTAAAGGCATGGAGGTTAGGACAGCTCTTCTGCCCTCCCTTCCTCCTCTAGGAGCTGGGTTCCCCGCTGCCCACCCCACCCTACCCTATACCCCACCCCACCATCAGCACCCCCACCCTCTAGCCTCACTCACGTCTCACTTTGATGGACACGGTCTTCTTGGTGCGAATAAGGTTGATGACCTCCTCATGGGTACAAGAGGAGATGGAATACCCATTGATCCGGACAATCTCGTCCCCTACCTTGCCATAAACAAAAGGAATAAGCACCAAGTTGAGGGAGTGTCAAGCGGCTGGGGCTGGGCAGGCTCCCCGTCAGATGCCCCGGGGCCTGCTCTCCAGGAAAGAGGACAATGGCCAGGCCTTCCCGCAAGAAACCTCGATGTGCGCCCTGGTGCCTCGTCACAACCCACCCACCCTCCATCAGTCCCAGGGTGGTGGCACTTTCAAGAAGTCTTCCTGCCCTGTGTTGCAGTTAGGAGGTACAAGACGGTAAGTGACGGGCACAGAGACTGGGTAGCAGAGGTGGGAGGAGAACTCAAGACCCTGTACCCTCACTCCGGTGTCCCCTTCGTCCCACGGGGGCACTGTCAGGCTCTGGAATCCAAGTAAAGGGTGACCCTTCACCCAGATTCAAGCAGCTCTTGCCGGGCCTTTATCCCACCCTGCCCCTCAAGGAGCAGGCTCCCCTGCAACACCATGACAAGTCTGGGTGGGGAACTTCCATGACTCCTGACTCGAGCTCACAACACTGACACACACACAATCTCTTTTCTTCCATTTTATGGAAATTCGATGGGCGTTTTAATTTGCCACAGCCCCGATCTCTGAATTTTCATTCTGGATGTAAGCAAAGAACAGTGAATGAACACGAAGTTTTGGCATCAGTTATCCTTGATTTAAACCCTGCTTTTATTCTTGTTAGCTGTGTGACCTTGAACCGGTCTCTTAAACTTTCGGAACCTCAGTTTCCCTCATCTATGAAATGGAGAATGCTGCAGTTGCTGTGCAAATAAGTGATTGTGTGCATGTAAAGCTGGCCAGCGTCTGGCACCCTGTGAACAATCGACGCATGGTTGCTATTGTTTTCATTAGCTGGTCCTGAGCTCTAAATACTCTGATCTGATCCCTCTTCTCAGGACTGAGGTCTCATTAGGTCGGGAGCAATGGGGGCTCAGAGGGCTGTGGGGCAGGTCCTGGATACAGATACCTGGTAAGACTGCCCTCTGCTGGACACTGCCTGGGGCTTCTCCAAGCACCTCGGCCCTGGGATCAAGGCCCGAAGTTCTTCATTTAATAACTAAAGAGCTGGAAGGACCCTCAGACATCAGTTGAAACAGGACCAGGGGGGTGATATTTTGTCCCCGGTCGCACAGTCACTAGCCATAAAATAGGGACTGGGTCTTGGACACCTTTCTCCGGCCTGAGGCCAGAGCAGGTCATCTGGGTGCTTAGCTCACATTACATGTGCTGACCTTTTGGAGACTTGTTGGTGCATGTGAGGGGTGCAGCTTGACTGTCCGTGGGGTCTGGGAGCTGGGCAGGCACACGGCCTCCGAGGGGTCCTCTAGTCAACTCCTATCCTCTACAGCACCCCCAGAGTCACCTTCTTGCTGTTGCCACCCGGATAAATCTCTTCCACACCTGGACACAGGTCCTAATCTCAGAGGCCTGACCAAAGTGTCAGCAGGCTCAAAAACGTACCACAGGGAGGGACTCACTGAAGAACGCTCTAGGTTTCTGGGGCCATCTCCTGTGAGGAGAACTGCTGGATAAGCTCCTCACACCTGCTTTTAACACCAACTCTGTGTTTCTGTTAATCAGATAAGGAAACCGAGGCTTGGAAAGGTGAAGTCACTTGCTTAAGGTCACCCAGCCAGTAAAAGGCTGCTGAGATTTTGAGTCAGGTCTCCCTGACAGACAACAGCGTTGCCTCCTGGGCACCTGGAAGCAGAAAAGGAGGGCGTCTGGCCACGCCTGGCCGCAGCTCCCTGCGTCCTGCCCTCTCCGGATCCTCGTCAGAGCCCTTGAGTTTCATAGGAAAGGCAGGGATTACTCTGTCCATTTTACAGCCGGAATGACCGAGGCACACAAAATCTTTCTCTAGCCCTGGACCACACAGCAAGTTGTGCAGCACAGACTGCCCCATTCAGGGCAGAGGACGTAGGTTCAGACAGAATACACTTGGGAAAAAAATCTAAAATTTAGCAGGGGGATAAGAGCAGAGCTACGGGGTCCCAGGGCTGGGTCCTATTTATTGGTGGGTCCAAGCCCCTGACCCGGAGCCTAGCCTCATTGGTCAAAACAATGGGGCCTTTAGTCTCACCAGGCTATGTCTGAATGTGCCTCTCCCCTGCCTTCCAGAATCTTCCTCCAGCCTCCCTCAGGCATGAGATCACCCCCAGAAACATGAACCCAGACAGGTGAATGGATGCAGATAGTTTCTCCCAGCTCCGCCAAGTTAAGTTCCCTGTCTTGTTCCTAAAAAGAACCTGCTGGGGACCCTGGTCGGAATGTTTCCCACGCTGCCCCCACCCCCCAGCTCAGTTTGCAGGATCAGCTTTCCTCTCCCTCTCACGCCCGTGTGGAGCCCTGCAAAAGGCCCTTTGTGCCAGGGCCACAATGAAATGACGATCTGAGGGACAGCGGCACAAAGGAGAGATGAGCCTGACAGCTTGAGAAAGGGGTGACAATTCATAAGCCTGAGAAACAGGCTGGAGGAGAAAACTTAGTTTAATTAAAAGGTCCTGCCATTCCCAATCGTGGCGGCATCATCGAGAAACGCCTGTCCTAGGAGGAGAGCTCACTCTGGAAGAAAGAAGGCCTCCACTGACGCCAAGAGAGGAGCTCATTATGTTCTCTGTCTGGCTGTGTTTCTAGGCTGGAAAATGTGCTGCACAGGAGAGGAATAATGAAGCGGCTGAAATTTCAGACGCCACCGGCGAGCCGTGAGACAGGGATTTAGAACAAAGCGATGTCTGTCAGCTCCCAGTTTCTGCCTCCCTCTCCACGGTCTCGTACCCTTCATCTTCGGGCCCCCTGAAGCCCATGGCTTGGCAGCCTGGATCGGGATGTTGATAACAAACATGCTGGAAGCTCTGGGAGGGGGAGGGAGGGCCTCCTTTATCTGGACATACAAAAACACGGCTCTGCGCTCTGGCAGGAGGGAGACCTGGAGGTCTGCCCATCTCTGCTCTGACACTGAGGTGTGGGGACCCCAAGGGAGTGGCATCTGGGGTGCTGAAGACAGTTCCAAGGGCTTGGCAGTCAAGAGACCTGGGTTCAGATCTTGGCTCTGTCACTTAACTGGCTGTGACGCAAGTCAAGGTCTGAGCATCTATCAACTCTATAAAATGGGGATGACTCAGCCAAGGTATATAATGAGAACTGGCTGTGCACACGTTACCTGGCACGTTCCAGGTGTTTATTCGGTCTCCCTCTCTGCATATTTAACCGACGCAGACCACTTATGTGCCTGGAACTATTACGAGGACTTTATAATATGAATTCATTCATTCCTCCTAACAACCCGATGGGGCAGATAATGTCATCATCATCATCATCCCCATTTTACAGATGAGGGACGGGGTTAAGTGTTTTTGCCGAAATCACACAGCTACTGAAGAGCAAAGGCAGGACAGCCCGGCCCCAGAGTCTGCCCCGAAGCACCACACCACACCAGGGTTCCCTTTTCCCTTCCAGTGAAGGCTACATGTCCAAAGCTTCAGACGTCAGGACATAACTAGGAAGTAGGGGAGGCGGGGTGTGGCTCAGCAGAAGTAGCTGAAAACCAGCTTCCCAGCTCGACTCAAGAAAATAGGCAGTTGCCTGCAGGCTGATTTCTGTGGGCCTGAGGAAAATCAGTCAGGATGTGTCAGCCTCTTCCTCTCCCAAAGTCTCTGAAAGGTGAGCTGACCACATTACGCCACGTAGCCCAGCAGTGAGAGAGGAGGTAGGCAGGACGCCTGAGCACTCTGCTCACTTACCTGGAGCCCCACGCTGTCTGCCTGCCCACCTTTGATGAGGTGGGAGATGAAGAGCCCACAGCCGAACTCGAGGCCGCCACGCACGCTGAGGCCGAGGCCTTCGGGGTGCAGACGGTCCAGACGCACCTCCTTCAGCTTCCTGCCGTGGGAGAGGTCGGTGATGGCCCAGCTCCAGCCTGACCCCTGGTGCTGCCCCATACAGCGGTGAGCGATCCTGTCCATCCCAGGGGGACCCCCCGCCCCTCGCCTCGAGCCTGGCAGCTCCCTCCGCACCTGGAGCGGCGGGGGGTCAGTCGGTCGTACTCCACCTGGTGCTTCAGCGGGATCAGGGGCCTGATGGCGTCATACAGTGGCAAGCGACTCGGCTCGTTGATGACCAGCTTCAGGTCTCCCACAAGGACGGCCACATCCATGGTCCTGTGGAGACATGGGAGACACTGAAACTTCATCCATGGCCATGACCTCTGAGACCCAAGGATTCCCAGAGGGAGCAGGCCTGGGCTACGTCCCCTCTCCACTGGGCCCAGGCCTTGGAATTGAGGAAGACTCTCCTGAAAAGCCCAGAGGCCCTAACTCTGGGCCAGGTGCCTCAACGAGCTTCGCTCTCTCACATAAACACCACGAGGAAACCGGCGAAGTAAAGATTGTTAACCCATTCTGCAAATGAAATCAAGTCGGGATTCAAACTCTGCCTTGTTCTGAAGCCCAGGATCTTTCCAGACAGGAACCCTCATGTGAGACGGTGGCAACCACTATCATCCCCCAGTCCCCCGCTTCTGATCTGCAGCTAAACTCTGTGACTTTTGCCTTCACAGTGTCCCTCACGTGCCTCCTCCTCGCACCGTTCAGGCCCTCACACCTCTGGCCTGCACCTCTGCAGCTGCCTACTGACTTGCTCACTCCCATCTAATCTTTCCTAAATGAAGATCACCTCTCTTCTCAAAACGCGCGATGGCTGCCCACTGCCCACGATCCACTTTCCCTGGCGGGCTCAGGGCCTCCACGACCTGTCTCCACGGTCTGCTCCAGGGTCGTGGCCGTTCATGGTCCCCGTGAGCCCTGAGCTTGTCACTCCCTTTCCACTTGTGCTTTCACGTCTCTGCACCTCGGGTAATGCTGCCCCTTCGCCCTGGAACGCCCGTTCCTGCTTTTGCCGCCTGTCAGAATCTTTCTTACCCTTCCAATCCCAGGTCAAGGCTTCTTGGTCCTTGCCCTCATGGGTAGAAGTAAAAACTCCTTTCTTCACATTCTGCTTTACTTCTATTTAGCGGTTATTCTATTGTAACTAATACGAGAGTTCTTTATGTTTGTGGTGTCTGTCCATCTTCCCTTTCCAGGCCACGAGTTAGTTGAGGAAAAAAAAGTAGTTATTTAGGGAAGTAGTTATTTAGTTGACGAAAAAAGTAGTTATTTAGTTGAGGGAAAAAAAGTAGTTAAAAGACCTTATTTATTTCCAGATTCTGTGTGGTGTCCAGCAAGTGGCAGAAACTTATAAATGTGTGCTGAATAAATATAAAAGCAGGTGGGTGATAAGAGACATCTGATGCTGTGGCTGGGGCCATCTGGCACTTCCTGTCCTTTCCCAGCTGCCACACTCTATTGGACCTATCTGGCTACTCGACAGCCTCCCCCATCAGATTGTGAGCAACCAGAGGGCATCAACCAATCTGTCATGCTCACACGTGTGCACAGAGCCACGCACAGAGCGTTTGTTTAAATATTTGCTGAGACGAGTGAATGATGTGTCCATTTAGTTCCCAGAGCCTCGAGCATCTGCCCCCCCCACCCCTACCCCGAGCTCCCCAGGATGGATGGGGGAGGTCCTCTGTCTCAGGACAACCCATACCAGGGCTCCCGACAGGCAGAGGTACCCAAGTGGTCCACAGGAGCTGGACCCGGCACACTTACTGGTGGTACATCCGCAGCACGTCATAGAGATAGTCCTTCTCTGCATCATTTTCAATCAGAAAATCCACCTGGAAAACCCAAGGGCAGAATTGTAGATCCAGGCCCCATAGCAGATGCCAGGGAGAGGGAGGCGACCTCTGGGGACGCCGTCAGCATCTCCTCAGGGTGGGTGTTGTGAGGCGAGGAGGGAAGCCAGAGGCCAGGCTGGCCTTCTGACCCCAAACCCTCAGACCATGCAGACCGCCCTAGTGTGGCTACAGGAGTACCTCTGCACATCCAGGTGTGGCAGGCCCCGCCTTGTCCCCAGGTAGGTGCACACGCATAGTCACACGTAAGATAGCGATACACCACGTGGCAGCAGTGCTGCCACTTACCCCCATGGCTACGTCACCCATGTCCAGGGGGGCAGCAACGGTGTCAGCTCCCCGGCATGGAGGAAGCCCCCACCGTTTTTTAATTTTTTTACCTGATGGTGGCTGTAGTGCCGTATAACAGCTTTCAGAAAGGATTTGGGCCACTCATTTAGATAGCACATCCCACCCATAGGAAGCACCCCACCTCCAAGGTCTTCTATGTCACCAATGCCAGGGGCGACTCCTCCTTGTCCCCTCCTGGCCTAAGCTGGGTTGGTCCTGACTCCTGGCCACTCCTTCCCCTCCCTAGGTCCCTGCATGTACCCCGCCCCCCACCCCAAAGGGGAGAGTCCGGTTACATTATTTCATCTCTGCTGACGTCAATGGCTGGTATTCCAAGGTCAAGGTCAGGAACTGTTTCATTAGCACCTCAGTCCCAGGGGAGCTGGTGGGCCAATAACCCCAAATTCCACTGCCTGGAACCGCTCAGTACGAATCTCTATGCATTGTATCCTTGGCTCTCTCTTCAGCCTGAGACTGAGTAAGAGGGCAAGGTGGAGGCCTGAGGGAATCACTGGGTCCCCCCTCCTGTCACCTCCAGGCCCAAAGCCTCAGCATGGCCCAGAGCCTCAGCCCCGCACAGGGAGCAGCTGCTGCTGGAAGCTGCAAGCTCCCACCTGCCTGGGCCTCAGAGGAGCCCAGAGCAGCTTTGCCTTTTTCTATGGGTATCTCATGTATTCTAGAAGGCTAGGGCAGTCTGTCTGTCCCAACACACTAGGCCCAGCCCTGGGGATTTCTGGCCCGAGCAGGGGTACAGAATGCAGATTGTTAATCTCCACCTGACAATACCCCCTTGTCTCTAACGTCAGGCTGAGCATTTCAGTGAAGATGAGAATTACCTAGGAGGCTCGCCCTCCGCTGACAGTTGGGCTTCAGCTGCTGCAGGAGTTCCCCCCACCTGCTCATCGAGGGCACTCCTGCCTTCTCTCATTTCACTGCCCCTCTCCTCCAGGCCAGGGGCTCCCAGTCAGCTGGAAGATGGCGGATAGAAGCATCTGCTTCAGTGAGTGGTACTAAATCTTAGGGTGGTAGATTGGACTCTTGCACATACCACATAAGTGAGCACCTCCCAAAGCCCTTCTCTGTGAGGACACAGCCTGGACTCTCTCCCTCCTCTGCCTAGGCCTGTATGAGAGGAGTGGGGACTGCCTGAGGTAGGTCTGGGCTGCCCACATTTGGCTGTGGTGGAGGAGTCTGAGCAGTGAAAGATCTGAACTCCCCTAGAGTCAGGGGCCAGGAATAGTTTTATAAATTGGATCATATTACTTGTTTAATAGCTTCTTGTTGTACTAAAATCAAATCCAAATCGAATTCCTTACCTTGACTTATCAAAGCCCAACTTCATCTCCTGCCCCTTTTCCTGGCTCCACAGGCCTCCTATCGGCCACCTTGCTTCAGCCTCAGGGCCTTGGCATATGCTGTTCCCTCTGCCTGGATTGCCTCCCACTTCTCTGCTTGTCTAGCCTCCTTCCCAGGGAGGTTTTCCATCTCACCCACCCAAACAGAACCCATTCTACGCCACCTCCCTACCCTGACCTGCTCCAGTTCCTTCATTCCAGCAATCGCATGTGTGATTAAAGGCTTGCTTTTTTGGTGAATTGGTTTGTTTCCTTCATCACACAGAATACCCCATGAGGTGAAGAATGAGGTTTGTTTGTTCTAAACCCCTTGTACCTAACACAGAGTAAGTGGTCAATAAATAAGTAGTGAATGAATTTGTCCATCCTCCTTCCTCCGGGTATGCCCACACAATCAGACAGGAGGAAGGGAATTATGGGAACAGAAGAGGGAAGGGAAATAATGTTTGCAGAGGCCCAAGGGCTTTTCTTGGGCTTTCTTCCATTTGTTTATCTCGCCAGCCCTATAAGGGTTATATTCTCACACCATTTTGCAGATAAAGAAACAAGATCAGAGAGATTGGGTCAACGCACCTGAGGTCCCACAGCTAATAAGAGCCAGAGGTAATATCTGGATCTTAGTCTAGCTGATTCCAAGGACAACGCTCTTCCAGCTGTACCACTATGTGTGTGAGTCAGGCCTTCCTGGGAAAACTTTAGGCCAAAATTTCAAACCCTTTGCTCTGAAGAAGTTCTTCCTCATCTCAAATCCCCATCTGCATTGTTGAGAAAACCCTTTTGGCTTGGTCCATAATGAACGAGAGAACGGAACATCTTTTGAATGACTCTTTGAACCATAGATGTTCTGCTCTCCAAGGGGAGCATAAAAATCCCATATGCTCTAGTTGGGTTGAGAACATCCTGAACAAAGGGCTTCAGGCCAAATCCCAGCTGTGAAGAGTGCCACGAAAAAAAGGATAGGAGAGAGAATCTCTTATTGGCCTCAACCAATAGGACTGACGCTCTCTCTTACCTCTTCTTGCACGAAGGCCTCCCGCTGCATCATTAGGTGAGAGAAGTGATGGACTATCCTAGGTACATAGCGTTTATGCACTGGGCGGAAAACGGGAGCAGAAGACAAAGGCAATTTCCAGTGCTACGGCCGAGGATTCTGTTTTTCTGCTTTCTCAGCCGAGCACAGATCACCTGGAGACGCTCTTTCTGGAAAAGAGCCTGCTCCTAGAGGTCCCAGGGTCCAGTCCTTGTGGGTAGCCCTCCAATGCTGACCACTCCATCTAGAGGCCCCCCACCCAGAAGTCGCATCCTACCAATCTCCTGCGGCAGTCACAAGTTCAGCTCTTTAGTCTGATGTTTCCAGTCTCGCCAGTTAGGTCACTCAAAGCCTGGTCTTGAGTTCTGCCCTTACCTGCTTCTCCAGGGTCGTCTCCATCACCTCCTAAGCGGGACTCAGGCTACAGTGGAACTGACCCTTCTTCCAACACACTGGAACCTCCCTGTTCTCACTGTAACTTTTTAATTCTAGCTCGCTCATTAAAAAAATTATTTATATACCATAATTAGTTGAGAAAATATAGCTGCTACATGTGGAATGCTCTTTAAATACAAAGTGACAGATAAAAATGGAGGTCCTGCCACTACCCACCCAGAAACGTCTCCAAAGAGACTCGGCGAGAACAGCACCGCTTTGTTCTCTGACCACACCTGAGTGACCACGCACACGCCCCTCACTCTTTGGGCTTTAAGAGGCATCGAGAAAGACAACTGAGAAACACGGAACTTTCTCTGGAAGGCTGAACATGCAGTAACATCACCATCATAATTCAAGTTTCACTTTTTACATGTCGTTAAACATATATGCTATCCCCATCTCCTGATGTCTGGGTTCTAGCAAACTCAGGAAAATCTATCCAGCACCAGCCCAAGGGTCAGCTTTGGGAGCTCATGTTCTAGGGCACTTTGTACCATTGTCTCAATATCCTGCACTCAGGTGTGTGTAAAGCACCTGCACAACATAGGTCTTGGGCAGTTCAGTGCTGAGCACACAGGCACACAGTGCTCGGTGATGTCTATTGAATGGCGAATGAACTTCAGTTGCTTTAGTCTAGAGCCTTCCTTCCAACCACTTGGCCTAGTCCTGGTTGACCATGGCCCCATTAGTCCTTAGCACAGACCCACGACAGCCTCCTGAATCTTTCTCCTGTTAGCTCAGTTCTAGCTCATTAGAAAAGAGTAGGTCTCAGATCCATGCAAGATGGACTGCCCTCCCTCCTCTCCCTTGGAGCCTGCTGTCATTTGAGGGGAGGGCAAGGCCACTCTTCTAGAGTCCTGACCATGCACAGCCCAGAGTCTCCTTACCCACCTCCCAGCCTCAGGCCCTTCCTGCCCAGCTCCCTCATTCAGCCAGACTCTGCTTATCATCCACCATGTCTGAGGAACTTTACATGTTTTGTCTTCAACCTCCCAACAACCTTCTCAGGTGGATAGACATTATTATTCCTATTTCGCAGATGAGAAAATACAGGCTCTGGGAAGTAAAGTGGCAGAGCTGAGACTCCACTCCATGCCTGCTGGCTCCAAAGCTTCTGCTTTTTTTCAAAGCACCACATGGAATCCACTTATCGAATATAACTTTTTTTTGGTATGCATTTGTTGAATACACATTTATTGGGTACCTACTCTGTGTAAGACATCATGTCTTCTTTCCCAGACTAGATTTAGAAAGCTTTTCCTTTTCTTAGATCCCTCTTGATGCTGGGCATAGAAATCCTAAAGGAGCCCACTATTTACAAATAACTATTGTGTGTGTGGGGGTCTCTTTATCACGTCAATCCCCCCAACCCTGCTGACCTTGTGTCTGGTCCCCTCCATCTAGCACGAGCATCCTCTGGCTGATACTCAACTAGCTCTATAGGCTGGTATGGTGGGGGCAAAACGGGGTTCAGGTCCCTCATCTAGGGCCTTTAGGCAAACTCTGGGTATAGCCTTGGGCCCTCTCCAGCCTCCTCTCCTGGCATTCCTCTGTATAGTCTGGCCCTTCAGGATAGCGCCTACAGAGGAAGCACAAAACCTTCAGCTCATGCAAATTCAATTCCGCGTGTGCACCAGCCAAAAAGGAAGAAAAAGAGCAAAGAAAAAATAAATAATGCATGTTGTTCCACTCAGCCTTGGGCTGTGGTGGGGATTAAATGAGTGAATATATGCAAAGTACTGAGGAAAGTGCCCGAAGCTCCAAATTATGTATTGGATCTCTTCCTTTGTACCTTCAGACCCACTCTCCCGGCTTCGGCCACCCTGCCTTGTGTCTCAGGAAGCTTTGCTTAAGTTCCCTGCTCTCTGCTTTCTGCTGCGTTCAGCCAGCGGGTGGTGGGAGGGTGTGAGGAGAAAGAGGCTGGGCTCCGATTCCCAGCTCCCACCATGCTGGGTCACCTTTGGGCAGGTTCCCGCACCTGAGGCTTCAGCTCCTGTCTGGGCCTTTCTCTGCAGCCACAGCTCTTCCGTGTTCTGGGGACCCTCACTTCCCTCGCCTTCAGGAGCGCTTGGCTTCCCGCTGCTGATCCTCCTAGGCTGTGTTTACAAGCTTTATTGGTTCCCATGTTCCTGCCCGTCCCTCCACGTAGACCCTTCATAAAACTCTCTTCGGTTTCCGATTTGGATGAGCCAGGTGCTTCCTGCGGTAACCCTGGCTGGTCTGAAATGTTAGCTGTTAGTGGTGGTGGTGCCAGGATCATTTCCTCTCTGCGACCTCGTCCTCCACCTTTAAGACTCCTCAACTCAAACTCTCCTTGGTCAAGCTTTTCCTCAGGCTCTGCCACAAAGCCTGTCCTGTCATTCTCCGTGCACATGACGGCACTTTGTTTCCACCCCTCCATGGGACTCACCCAGCTGTGTGGTACTTACTCTCTTTACTCTCCTGTCTCCCTACTAATCTGTATATGGCCCAGGCAGAGGCCTGAGGGGAGTGTGGAGAGAGAGGCCAACAAGCCCCTTCCCCATCTGGGTCAGTACCTGTCTGTGCTTCAGTTCCCTTATCTGTAAAATGGAGACTAATGCATCTATTCCATAGGCTTTCATCCTTCTATGAGGGGTTTGTAAAATAAAACTAGGTAAGAATAAGTGATACAAATTCTACATTTTCCGCAGCTGGCAAAGAGTAGGCCCTTCAAAAACGTTGGCGGAATGAATGGACCCAGGCACACTCTTCCCAGGCCTTCACGGCTTGCAGTACTGGGTTTACTTAACTCTTCCTTTATGATCCTTCATCTTTCCAGAGACTCATGTCTTGGCACAGCACTTGGCACAGCCGACCATGCCCCCTTCTCCTGGTTCTCCTGCGGCACTCGATGTTCCTTCTCCTCTTCTTCTTTTCTAAAAGTTGGGGTGCCCTGGGCTCTGTCCTGAGTCTTTTCTTTATCTGCACTGTCTTCCTAAGAGACCTCATCAGTCTCGGGGGTTGAACTCCTGTTATACCCCAAGGACTTACTCTCAGTCACCACTCTAGTTGAAGGTCTAACAGGTATCTCAAACTTAAGATATCCAAAATGGGACTCTCATTTTCCACTACCTCCCACTCTGTCGCCATCGACTTGATCCTCTTCCCCAGATGTAGGCTCAGCCTTGATGCCTTTCTCCCTACAGTCAACACCAACCCATCCGCAAAGCCCATTAGGGCTAACTTTAACATATATCCTGGATCTGACCACTGGTCACCCTAGTCCAAGCCCCCACCTCTGGCCTGGGCTACTGTAGGCGCCTCCTAACTGGGCTGTCTCCCCAGATGGAGTTCAAAGATGGAGTGAGCCTTGCCCCCTCCTTAGTCTGGCCCTCCCAGTCTGTTTTCTACCAGCAGCCAGAGCAGTTCTTTTTAAATGTAAATTAGTCATGCCGCTCCCCTATTGGCTTCTCATCACACCTACAATCCCAAAGTGTTAACCATGGCCTACCAGGCCCCCACCATCCCTCCGATCTATCTCTCACCACTCTCTATTCCATAATTCCTCTCGGTAACACCATCCTACTTGCCCTTCTGTATGCTTGCCTCAGGGCCTTTGCACTTGCTGTTTCCTCTCCTGGGATACTTTTCCACATTTATAGCCATGGCTCCTTCCCTCGCTTTTTCCAAGTCTCTGCTCAAATATCACCTCCTCAGAGAGGTCTTCCTGATTGCCCTATATAGAGATTACCACCTCATTATTCTCTTTCTCCTCACTCTAATTTATTTTTTTCATAGCATGTATCACTACTCGGCTTTATATGATACTTTTATTGGTTTATTTGTTAACTGCCTATCATCCCCACTAGAATGTGCTAAGAGGGCAAGGACTTTGTTTTGTTATTCAATGGTTAGAGACTATCTGGCATATATTAGTTCAGTCAATATTTATTGCTTTCCTGCATTAGCAAATCCCTGGAAAGCAGGGGCTCTTTCTGGCCTTTTTACATATCCCACCCCACCTCCAGGTGCTTGGCCTCCGGCAGGATCCACTACAGATGCCCATAAACACATGATTGCTGATCAGGCAATGAATACTCTATGAGCAAATGATTAACCAAGGGCCGGCACCTTGCAGGTGAATGAACAGAGGGGCAGCCTTCTTTTGAAAAGCTGGTTCTCTAAAGGAGAAGCCTTAGTTTCTGCTGCTTCCTTCCCTCCCCTTGGTATCCTGGCCCAAGGCTGTGACTGGGAAGGCCATGCAAGTGCTGCTGGTGGCCTTGGGAAACTGCACTAGCCCAGAGGAACAGATTCCTGATGCTCTGAGGCATCCTCTGAACGGTATGGCCATTTACCAAATGGTTACTATGTGTCTGGAGTAGCCAGTACTTGAGTTCTTATTTACTATACCCTGCACTACCAACCTCACCTCACAGCTGAGGAAACCAACACTTGGAGAGATTACATGGCTTGCCCAAGGTCTCACTGGCAGTGAGTCGACAAGGTTGAGATTTGACCCCAGTTCTGCATAACCCCAAATCATAAGCAACAGGAGTGGACGTTTGTTGAGGACTCACTAAATGCCAGGGTCTGTTTAAGCTCTTTACACATGTGTAGATCTTATCCAGCACTCAGAATAAACTTACTAGTTAAATATTACTGTTATTCGCATTTAATGAATTAGCGAACTGAGGCACAGAGAGGTTAATTACGTGCTCAAAGTCACAAAGCACTTTCCATGACAACACACTGCCTTTAATTACTTCCAAACACCAAGGATTTAGATTACGAATTATCCCCAATGGGTCACTTTGCTGTAAAACACTGAGGAGCCATCCAGAAAACAATCAATAGCAAGCTGTGGATTTCCCCCAGTATTCCTGCGTGCCCTCATCTCTATCCTCTGCTGCGTCATCCCGTCTCCCCAGTTCCTCCATGATCTCCAACCTGGGAGGGGAAGGCTACTGCTGCCTCGGAAGCTGCAGGGCACAAAGTCCAGCCCAGACCTTGCCCATCATGGCGCCTGCCCCGCCTGCACACACAGGAGCATTAATAGGTAATGACTTGTGATGAGGAAGAGCAGGGTGGTAGAAACACAGAGGCCTGAGGCCCTTTGGAGCCTGCGGGGCCTGGGGAAGAGAAACAGAAGCTAACCCAGGATCAAGTCAGACACCAGGGACCCAAGAGGTCATTTTCTAAAAAGAGGCAAAGAATACCACCCCGTGGGGAGAAGGCAAAAGAGGACCTGACCTGACCGTACCTTCACCCCAGGGGCCGGAAAGTGAAATTCGAGCCTGAGTCTTGGGGTGGAGGATGGGAAGTTGTGCTCCTTCAAAGTAGGTTGTCTGAAATCTATACTCAGCAAATGTCATTGCTGAAACTTCTCCCCTCACCTCCATTTGCAACAGAGTGGGCCTCACACTCTCCTAGCTATTTGCCAGTGCTCTCAACTCCTGCTGAACTTCCAGCGGCCTCTCATCCCCAGATGCCTGAGGCCTCACTTTTAGACTTCTGCCCCCTTTGTGTGTCCAGCTGCTGACAACAAACATTGATCCCAGCACTCAGCAGTCAGCCGTGGGTCTGCCTCCCATCCACATGACCCACAATTTGAGGGCAGAGATAGGGTCTGGCACAGAAGCAGTGTTCGAAACATGTTTATTAAATGAACAATTCACCCCCAAGCCTCTGGCCCTTAGCCCCTGTGGCCCCTGCCCTGGCTGGCTCCTTAAGTTCCACCAGGCCTCTGTGGGGAGAGAGGGGTTAAGTACCCAGGTCTTGCCTACCTGAGCTCTGCCCCTCAGGCCTAGGAAAGAATATGGCTTGGTCTAAAGACACTGCCCCTTGGCTCTGGGACGGCCTCAGGGCACCTGTCTCTCTGTCCCTCAAACAAGGCCTTTGGTAGCTCTGGGCAACCCTGGCTTCGCCCTTGGGCTCAGAGGCAATCTAAGGCCTGGTTGAGTGGTCCACCAGGTCTCCTGGAATAGTCCTCTCTGGCCTCAGGGCCTCGGTGGCTCTTGCACAGCACTGGAAATTCCCTGGGTGAAATCCGGCAGCTTTCAGTGATGGTCTCTGAGGATCCCGGACAACCAATGAGGCCCCTCAGCGAGACATGCCAAGGAGATGTGGCTCTGTCGGAAGGGTCTGGCTGTCGGAACCTCCTCCTTTCCTCCCTGTGCCCCCTGGCCAACACCAGTCCCTTAGCAACTTCCTGGAGACCTTAGAAATGCCTTTGAGCAGGGAGGGGAGTCCCTGAAGTGTTCCGAGTTCAGAGGACAGAGAGGGCCATGCAGTTCCTCTTTCCAGGCATCGTCATCTCTCAGACACTGCCCCGACCCCCTTCACATGCTCTTACAGTGTTGGGGACACTAGGAGCTGGAGGATTTGCCCACCTTGGGGCATGGAAGAGAAGGGTCCTGTCTCAGGCCTAGGCTAGGAGTTCCAGCCCTGGAGAAGTCCCAACCCTTGGAGGGCAGAAGGAGAAAGGACACTTTCAGATCTGTTTGGCAGTTCCTACACCTGGAGTCCCAGTGCTCCTCCCTCACTTTACTGGTGATTTCTGCTGGGAATCAAATGACCTCGGGGTCCCAACCTACCCAGAACCTCAAACCCTATTAGAAAAGGGAGGGGTCCGAGGCGCTTGGGGTGCCCCTAGCAGCTCTGACCTTGTGCCGGAATTCTCGGGCCACCTTCCGGTCCATGGCTGTGACAGATAGCACCCCGTCGCTGCACAATTCGCTCCTTCGGGTTCCAGACAGCCAGGAGCAGGCAGGAGCAGCGATGGTGATCGCTGGGGCCTGGGAATGGAGGGGGCGGGGCCGTGGCGGGTGGGGGCGGGGCCTCTGGGACACCGGAGGCGCCTCTGGAGCAAATGGGCTGCGGTGGTGACGGTGGGAGGCTGGCGCTATTCCAATCCTCTTGAAGTGACCCTCCGAACACCTGCAATTGTAATTTCACGGGCAGCTAAAGATCTTCTCCTTTGCATTCCATCCCCAATAGCTGAAATTTGCCAGCAGACCAAATTTGTGCTAAGTTATTGCCTGGTTTAAGATGTAAATCCCTCCCAGAGAAGAACTTTGAAATATTATCTAGTTATCGCCATCATATTAACTAGTTAAGTCAGAGATAAAGGGGAAAGATTTGTGGGATTTTCAAAGGTTCAGGAAAGACACACAAAAGCTATTACTCTCTAACTCACTTCGTTATTCTCTACATTTCATAACTATCATATGGTTGTTTATTTTGGCTTTAGAATCTAGGCAGAGTGGCAAATGCCTTTACAAGGGGGAATGTAGGCCACGGGCACTTCAGTCCTCTTACATGACCATCACCCCACAGACTCCTTCTTAAAATGCTTCCCTCTTGGCTTTCGGGTAGCTCAGAGTCCTCGTTCTCCTCTCCCGTGAATGTTCCCTTACAAGAGCCTCTGAGACAACCCTGCCTTCTCCCGTTCCCTAACCAGGTTCCATCCTTGGTTCTCGCCTCTTCACCTTCCCATCTACGCCCATGGCTTCAGATTCTCTTTGTGTGGATAGCTGCATGTGCTTTATCTATCACTCTATTCCCAGACGGTGTGCAGCGAGGAATAGATGCTCAACAACTTAGCTGTGTGGATGGATGAATGAATGCTCCCCAAATCTCTACCTCTGCCTGGGGGTCCACTGGGGCCATCGTCATCATCATCATCATCTCCAAGGCCTGGCATCTGGTTGGTGTTGCAACACTTAGCTGGTCAGGTGAATGATGAACAGGTTCCCATGCCCCATATTTCCTCCATTTTAAATTTCCTCCTGGACAGAGAGTATACCTTGCTCACAAAGTGAAGTTATTTTTTGTTTCGTTTTGTTTTGTTTGTTTGTTTGTTTGTTTGTTTATTGTCAAGGTCTGGCCTTGGTGGGAGCACTAACCCCGGAGTGAGAGGCACTTCTGTTATTAAGTCAACATTTCTTGAGCTGCTCTAAACTGGGGAAATTTGAGGACTTGAGAACTTGGGAAGCTGTTGTGGGAGTGGTGGGAGCAAAGGCTAGGACCCGTAGTCCCAAACCCTGGTTTTGCTACTAACCACTGACCACTGAATGTCATGTCCCATGACCTCTGTAAAAGGAGAGCAGAGGCCCAGACACATACCAACATCTTGGGCCTCGGGTATAAGGGGCTGTCAGCACCCAGGTTCATGAGCCAGGGATCTCTGAGGAGTAAGTGGTGTTGGAGGCTGCACAGGCTGCCTCCTTGATCTCCCAGGGGACTTAGGGCTGAGCGATCTGAATCCAGCCTCCCCTGGGGAGGAGCAGCCACAGTCCAAGAAGGGCGAAGGCTGGACCTCCGTCAGGTGCCTAAATTATGGTAATAAGCTAGGCAGGCCCGTCACTCTAGCTCGGGGAGGAGCCACGCGCCTGGGAGGAGGGGCTGAGGGAACACTGGAGTAAGAGAGCAAGACGGACCGCGGCTGCGGAGTTGGAGGTGTCCTATCTGTCGCTGGCAGAAGCACTCGGGACCCCCTGCCTGCGCTTAGGCTTCCCAGTCCCCGCGCTCCCCTATGGGGGCCTCAGCCCCGCGCGACCCCGCGCCCGCGCTCTGCCTGCTGCTTGCTTGCATCTGGCTGTCCCGGGGAGAGCCGGCAGGGGAGTCCCTGAGGGTGCAGACCCTCGGTGAGAGGGGTGTGGACTGGGAGAAGCCGGGGCTGGGGGAACATTTAGGGGAACAGGCCTGAGCAGATCGGTGAGAAAAGACAAGGTTTGAGGGAGGGCAAGGGCACAACCAGGGAGAGGATCGGAAGGGAGAAGCCGAAGAGGGAAAGAGAGACCAGCGACAACACAGGAAATGGGTTCCAAGCTGGGCAGGGCTGAGGAGACCCCAGGTAGGGAACTAGAGAGAACTGGACACAGATAGCGGGAAGAAAGAGGGAGACCTTGGTCGAAGAGTCCTAGAGACGGGGAGAAAGGATTTGAGAAGGCTGCAGGGAGAGAGAATGGGAGGGATATGGGGAAGGAGGCTTGGCGGAAGGTAGAAGAAGGGATAGTGGGAGGCCCAACAAAGTGGAGCATAGCTTGAGTGGAGAATAACTCCCCCTCCCCAGCCTCAGCACCCACGCCCCCCGGGAATGCAGAGCTACAACCTGAACCAGCCCGGGATCCCAGGTGAGTAGGTTTGGGCTTGTGGCTGCCCCAGGGGTTAGCACAGAGGGTAGTGGGGAGGCAGAGCCCATTTCTATAGCCTTACACATGTGAGGCTTTTTTCTTATCTAGCCACAGCCATCAAGAGGCGACCCTTGCCATAGGGGATGCGACGACAGTGATGGGAGGCCAGGTAAGCGGAGACCTGGAGAAGGGGAGGGGCTTTGCTGGGGCAGAGGGTTATTTCTGTCGGGGTCTGAGGCTGGCAGGGAGCTTGTAGGTTGCAGAAAGTCTGTTTCTGCAATTATTCAGAAGGGAGCAAACAAGGTTTCCGGTATGTGTCTGAGGTATGCAAATTCGAAGTCACTTCTATTCCTATTTCTTCATCTCTTGGGGCCCTGTAGCAGGCTCAGTTTTTATTCATTTATTCATTCATTTATAAAGGGAGTAGGGCACAAAAGGTGCTATCAGGGGGAAAGCTGAGCTCTCCCTTCCCCTGGGTGAAAGTGGGAAGGCGAGGAGTTAGGAGAGTGGAGTTCTCTTTTCCTTGCCTGGATTGCAAAGGCCCTAAACCCTGTTAGAGGCCCCTCTCCACACCCTGAGCAAGTGCCCCAGCAATGCTGTCCTGAGAGGAGAGAAAACCTGGGCCACCTAGAGGGATTTGCAAGGAAGAGTTGGTTGAGAAGCAGAGCCCTGAGCTACCATCGTGAGTCATGACCACTCCCTGTTGCCCGCCCTCCCAAGGTCCTCCATACTTTTGGGAGAGGTGGTAGTTTGTTTCCCCCACTTTGCTAAAATTATTTGGTGTCTGGATCAGGTGACTCAGGTTCTCTTTCTAATCCTGGACTGTATTTGTCTCCTATTTACAACCATAGACATGTTACAAGTCCAGCCCGCCTGCAGCCAGGACCCCCAAGCATCTTGAGCCTAACCTCATGCACCATGCCTTACGGCAAGCTCTGTGTAGCTCCTTGAGGTAGCAGGTTAAGAGCATCATTTATAATAGAAAACAATATGTCCCAAATACCTGCCCTTTGAACATAGATATGAAGACCCCCAAGGTAAGAGGGGCCACGCTTAATCTCTAATGTGAGGATTATTTGGGGTTTTTACTTCTCATTTGCTCACTTTTTCAGCCCTCACTTTTAGAATCACAGTCAGGTGAGATTTGAGTTGAAAGATGATGTCATTATTTTTATAGCTGGGAAAATCAAGGTAGGTGGATGACTTGCTGGGGCCCCCAGAGAGCAGGTGGAGCTGGGTCTCCTGGTGAAGTGGCCCCTTTCCTGGCACCATGAGTGCTCCAGGACTCCAGAAATCCCTATATGTCAGTGAGGGAAACGATCCTTACCCAATCCTTTTCCCCTGGTGGGCTTCCTTCCTTGCTGAATTCCAGGGTAGCTCCCACCACCTCACTTTTCCTAGGGAAGCATCTGGACTGGGCAGCCCCTGTAAGAGTCTCACATTACTCCTTAGAGAGAATTAAGGGTTGGAATGGCCCTCTTTTAAAGCAACTGGAGTGGGAGTGGGTGGGGGAATGAGGCCATTAGCTAGAAAGTGGACCAGGGACCCTTCATTCGTAAGGGGCAAGGATCGTTCCAAACCAGCAGCCAACCGCCTTTCATTTCAACAGTGCCTCACTTCCACGGAGCTCAGTCATTCTTAAAGAATTGGCGTAGACCAGGGGTCCATGAACTTAGATGGGGAAAAAAATGCATCGTTATTTACGGGAACCCCAATCTAACTAAAATTTAGCATTCCCTTCAATTATCACTACAGGCTACAAACCACGAGGGCGTTAGCAGTGTCTGCGACTGTTACCAATAAAAATCACAGCTATTTCCTACCAACTAATAGTTGTTGACATCTCCAGATCTCATTTATGCTCACTACTTTAAAAGTTTGGCGGTGATAACACATGGTCTTGCTATTTAATGCGTTGACAAAGAAGTACAGATATCGCTAAATCACATATTTTTATAAAATATTGTCATAACTACATTGCAATAGATTTGATTCCCTTTGTAATCTTATGTTTTATTTTAGGCATTTAGAAACATTATTCTGAGAAAGAGGCCATAGGCGTCACTAGATTGTCAAAGATGTTCATTAAAATGGCATAAAAATGATTAAGAACACCTGATCTGTCTTGAAGGCGAATCGTTTGTACAGGCTTTAAATTTTTCCCTCAGAAAATGGCCTTGACTCTTTGCGGCACGGCCTGTCTTCAGCTTGTAACACCAATCTCGGAAACCACATCCGAGGCGGAGGAGAGGAGCGGAGGGACGCAAAGACCAAGTTTAATAGGACCCTTTGGGGCCTACGAGACATTGGTATTGTTTTCCCTGGCTGCTCTCTCCTATCTCGCGTGGTTTCTGAGGCCCCGTGAGATGGATTCTGATCAGGGTGGGCAGCCTGGGGCTCGGCTTGGGTCTGCAGGGTAGGGAGAGACAGGGAGGACCCAGGACTCAGGGCCAAAGTACAATGAGAGCATTGAAACCTGGCCAAGGAGGGGCTGGTGACCTCCCAGGGACCAGCAGGACAGCGAAAAGGGAGGGGATGAGTGCCAGGGGTTGAGGTGGAGGGTCTCGGACCATCAAGAAGAGGCAAAGAGCTGGAGTTGGACTCAGGGACCAGGGATTCTGAATATTTTCTCTGTTTCAAGTCCTTTCCTGGCGGCTGGGGATTCAGCCCAAGGATGCTGACAGTGAGGGAGGAAGACATGTGAGACATACCCACAGGCGGTTTGTGCCTTGTTTGCCTTGTGAGTAAGAACATGAGCTTCCTGAGGGCAAGGACTTTGTTCTGTTCACTGCACCAGGCCCAGGGCGAGCATATATATCGTTCTGGGAAGTTTACGAGTGAGGAGAGCGAGGCTCTGAGCAGGGAGGAGACTGCTGTGCCCAGGGTCCCGGTGCCAGGTGATGTTAGACACCTCGAACTAGAGTTTTGCGGGCCTAGGGAAGGCCTGGAAATTATCCCTCGCATACTTCTCAGAGGCGAGCCTGGGGAGGTGAAGAAACAGGGCCTCCCTCCCTCCAGGCGATGGATAGGAAAGTCTGTGTGTGACCTTCAGGAAGGCTGCCCTCTCTGGGGTCAGTCTTTGATCACATTCTCTTCTGTTTACAAAAGGAGGCTGAAGCCTTGGACTCTTTGGCCATGTCTTCCTGGGAAAGGCGGCTCCATCGGGCCAAATGTGCACCATCTTGTAAGCAGCCCCGTCCCCGTGGTCCGTGGGCTGTGTGTGGGAGGGCTTCTGGTGGCAGAGGCCTGCGAGGGCAGGGTGGGACCTCCCTCAGGGCCTTCTGTGACCCCTTTTCCCTGAGTGGGGTTTCTTTCCGCCCTCCCAGCTCCAGCCTCCAACTTCACTCTGCATTCTCCCTTCCGGCTGAGGAGAGCTTCTTCTCTGCTGTCCTGTTCTTATGACCATGACCCTGTGGCTTTCCCTCTGCAGCGTGATCGTGCTTCCTTGCTTAGCCGTTTCCCCCTCCACTTCACTCTGATGCTGCGACCCCTTTCTGTGTTCTGTGGCAGTGTCCATGGCCTCTCCCCTTCCCCGTCCTGTGTCCGTGGCCCCTCTTCTTGTATCATGGCTCCGTTCCTCACTACACTCCACTCCGCTTCGTCTTCTTGTTCTCTGTGGCTTTTCTCTCCACTGTGTTCCAAACGTGAGGCCTCTCGCCGTCCCCTGGTTTATGCCATGGCCTCTGCGCCTACGGAGCGGGGAGGAAGAACAGTACTTGAAGATCTCTAGGCCCTCTCTCTGGTCACCTTATGTGCTCTGTAGTCTCAGTTCTGCCTGCCTTGCCTGGGGGCTACTTGGAGCATGCTGAAGGCAGGTTCTCTGAGGCCCCACCCCACCCGTCTGCCAAGGAGAGGGGCAGGCGGTGGTGTGAGGCACTATGTTTGTACCCCCATGAAGGCTAGCGATTGAGGAATGTTGGGGCTACCTGTGATGGGCATCTGAGTTCCACGTGGCTCTGAGAAGTCTGGGACCTGGTGCCCTGGCTTGAGGGAGGTGCTACATCTCTGGGTCCTGCCAGTTTCAGCTCGATGAGGAGATACCTGTGTCTCCCTTGCAGACTTGTTCTCCTGCTTCAACGGGGGTGAGTGTGTGCACCCAGCCTTCTGTGACTGCAGACGCTTCAATGCCACTGGGCCTCGCTGCCAGATGGGTGAGTCTGGGCTCCATCCCACCCTGGGAGGGGCCGGAGGTACAGGGAAAGCTAAGGGCCTGAGGCATGAAGGTCTTAGATGGGAGAGAAATGGGGGTGGTCCTGCCAGGGCCAGAACCCACCAGCCTCTGGCTTGGTGCCCATTGTGGCTACGCAGTGAGGTTCTCTTTTCTCTGGCTCAGTGTACAATGCCGGCCCTGAGAGGGACAGCATCTGCCGGGCGTGGGGACAGCACCATGTGGAGACGTTTGATGGCCTCTACTACTACTTCTCTGGGAAGGGCAGCTACACGCTGGCGGCGAGCCATGAACCCGAGGGGCAGACCTTCTCGGTCCAGGTGAGGCCTCCTCTGGCCTGTCGGTCCAGGGAGGCTCCACTAGTGCCCCTTCTGTCTCCGGTACGGAACGGCCACGAGGCAGCCCTGAGGCCGTGCCCTGGACGGGCTGGCGAACTTGGCCAGCCCTGCCCTCTCTGCCTCGGGGTGTCACACATCAGAGTATATCGTGACTGTGTCATTTCACGACGGATATGTTATAATCACGTAAACTAATGGGGTGTCGCACATTCGTGGACTATGAAATCAGCTTAATGAGTCACAACCAGCATGAAAAAAAAAAAAAAGAGAAGATAGAAAATATAAAATTGCATTATAATTAACAGGGTAAATATTATTTGATAAAGGTTTTATTTCATTTATATATGTATATATTTATATTTTTTACTGTGGGTTATGATCAAAAAAGTTTGAAAAATATTAAATTAGGCTATGGGGTGGCTTGCACGGGTCTCACTTTTAGTTGAAGTGATTCCAGCCTGCTTAACCACGTTTAACAGTAATCTTGTAGAAGATTCGGAAAGTGTTGCCACATTTGGAAAAGAAACATTTTCAGACTTCTCCCTAAGATCTGGGAGCCTCATCCACCCCACCCTCACCTCCGCCCCTGCCCCCTCCTCAGGTCCTATGGCCTTGGGTTCTGGCTGGGCAGGGGCAGAGGAGATGTGTATGTGACAGGCAGCATCGGAGTGACGTGTGTGCCCGTATGTGCAGAGAAGGGCTAGACTGTGCCTGCCAGGGTCATGGTAGAAGTGTGTGTTTACAGTGTGTGCATTGAGAAAACCCTATGAGTAGATATATGAGGGGTGTATGTGTGTGTGTGTATGCATGTGCACACGCATGCTTATTCTGCATGCATATGAGACAGCATGAGTGTTTAACCTTGGCTTCCAATCTGATGGGATAACCTGGGATGGATAAACAAGAAAATACAGAAATAGGGAGACAGCACAATGTACTCAAAGAGCCCTGGAATTTGAGGCATCAGACTTGGGTTAGAATCCTTGCCGTGTGTGTGACCTTCATCACTTCACCTCTCTGAGCACCAGTTACCTCCTCTCTGAAACGCGGATAACCATAGTTTTGACCTTCCTGTGGCGTTGTGGGGACTGGGCCCAGAGCCGAAGCTCTAGGCCAGGCTGCGGCAGGGACCCTGCACACTAGCCTCTGAACCCCTAATCAGGTGCACAACGACCCGCAGTGCGGCTCCTTCCCCTACACCTGCTCCAGGTCTGTCAGCATCTTCTTTGCGGGTGAGCAGGAGCTCCGTCTGGCCAAGGAGGTCGCCCTCGGAGGAGTGAGGTAACTATAACACCTTCCCTGAGCTCTCCTACTCCCCGGCACTGCTGGTGGAGGATGGGTGAGTACCTGCCATTAGCCAGCCTGGGAGAAATTGTTTTCGAGGACAAACAGCAAAATTTCCACCATTAGGGCAGGAACATGCTGGCAGGCCAGCTGGGTTTCCAGTCATCTGGGTTTTGCAAAAAGATGAGTCCCTTGTGGTTTTCTGGAACTCTTGGGCCTTGTGGGTTTCCAGACAATGGGTTTTCAGGCAAATGGCAGTTTTCCAAATAGCTGAAAGTATACCACCAAAGCACACCTATTTTTTTTTTTCCCCCATAATTTGAAGAAAATCTGCCTGCATGGATCATACACAATTTGAGCCTCCTCAGAGCAGAAACTGAGCACACTTTCACTCTTTTCTGATGACATGGGGTCATTGCGAATGTAACTTATCTGAGTCATCAGGGATGTCTGGGGACCACACAAGGAATGAGGGCTCTTTGTTCCCACAATAAATGGACTGTAGTTCTTGATGAAAGCTTTCTTTCCTCTCTTTTATATCGTCCTTTCCTTCCCTTGCTGTCTGCTGTCACTGTATGTTGCTTAAAGAAGGATGGAGGTCTTCCTACAATGACCCTTCTCTCCTTTCTGGTTTCCTACTTCAGATCTGGAAACTGGGTAACAAAGCTTTCTGGGGCTGAGTGTAAAAGTGAAGGCCCAAGGGTTTCTCCAGTGAATAAAGGGCCAGTATATGCTACCAGTTTTGTTTTCCTTTCCTGATTTTCAGGTGGATTGAAGGTTGCCAAATCCCAGATTGGCTAGGAGACCCTGCACCAATAAAACTGAGAAAATGGTCAAGATTGCTATAGCCCTGTGTTTTTTCTTTCACTCTCAGTTTTCCTCCTCTCTTGGCTTTTTCTTCTCCCACTTTTTTCTTGCTCTCCATCAAAACAAATAAACAAACAAAGTAGACACCTGCTTATACCATCTTTTCTGTCTAGGAGAAAAGAGCTGACGAATTCAGTCATTCTAAGATTTATTCCTGCCAGGAAACTTGCAATTTTAAAAAGCAATTTTAAAACTCTGAAGACAAAAGAATCTCTCTCTAATGGTGGACTTCCAGGTCCCCAGAAAGTTGGGGAGGGAAAGTGGGGCCTTAGATGTCACGGTACCAGTGGCTATGTGGGCGAGGCAGGTGCTGTGTGGATGGTGGACCCTTTGGTGAAGGGACTGGACTACTGAAGGTGGCCCAGACGCCCTGAAGCTATAGGCCGTGCCCTGCAGGGTCCAGTTGCCGCATGCGATGGGGAGTGTGCGTCTGCAGCGGCTTGCTGGCTACGTCCTTGTGCGGCATCAGTCAGCGTTTACACTGGCATGGGATGGCACCTCTGCTGTCTACATCAAGATGAGCCCGGAGTTTCTGGGCCGGACCCACGGGCTTTGTGGGAACAACAATGCCGACCCCCAAGACGACCTGGTGACCAATTATGGTGAGGTGCTGGGCAGGTGGCTTCCAAATGGGTTTTGGTGGGGGCCAAGTTAGGCTGGGAGGCGTGGGAGAGGCCTTGGGGAAGAAATCTAGTATCATGGTACTAAAGACCCAAAGTGAGGCGAGGGACCCCTTCCCACCAAATGTGTGGCCTCAGGCATGTCCTTAACCACTCAACCTCCGTTTTCTCATCTGTAAGATTGTTATAATGAGAATTCCTACTAGAGTTGTGTGAGGATCTACTGGGTACTTTGCTGGGTGGGATTGACCCTGCAAGGTGTGTAGGGGGAGAAGGGCAGGGAGCAGAGGATCAGAAATCCAGGAAGAGAAAGGGCACAGCTGGAGCCAAGGATCCCTACGGAAGAGTGGTAAGAGCAAGCGTGAAGGATGCAGGGTCAAATCACGGCGACTGTGGCCGGAAGAAGGGAAGTGACGCCTCTGAGCGCCCACATCATACCAAACGCGTGGCGTGCATCATCTCATGTAGTCCTTGCGATCATCACATAGGGGGATTGTTTGTCCTATTTCACCTTTGGGGAAACTGAGGCTCCTTGCCCGGGCCCACATACTGTTCTCTTTTGATCAATGTTGCCTCCCCTGTTTAGGGTAGTAGGGACCCACAACCGATTCTTGACTATTATTGCCAAATAGCTTTTTCAAGAGAGTGGCTCCACTGAGAAATGCAGATTGGGACTTTTCAACTCCTCCCCCTCATCTTGGCATCTGTTTGGCTCCACCTGCTTTCCCTGCGAGCCCTCTGCACCTCCTGCCCCTGCACCCCACCTGTGATCATGCTAGTTCTCCTCTACAGGGAAGCTGACAGATGATGTGGCTGAGTTTGTGCACAGCTGGCAGGAGCTGGCCCCCAACCAACCTGCAGGGCCCACATCCTTCTCCCTGCCTCGCCCACCGTGCCTGCAGCAGAGTCTGGGAACCATGCAGGTCTGGACCCTGGGGACATCTTACCTCCCACCCTAGTGCCTGGCTGAGGTTGGCTTCCTGTCTACTTCTTGGAAAGTATCTGGCTTCAGGGGCCCAGGGTTGTCGGTGCCCATGACCCCTTTCCTCGCCTCTCCACCCTCCTCTTTCTCTCCCTTGGGCCCAAGCTGAGGTTCCATGTGCAGCTGGTGAAGTCAGAGGGCTGTGCGTGGCCCTGCTGGCCCCAGCTCCAGCTCCTGGCCCTTGCTCCAGGGCGTGTATGACCGGTGTGAGGCACTGCTGAGGCCTCCCTTTGATGCCTGCCATGCCTACGTCAGCCCTCTGTCCTTCATGGCCAGCTGTACCAGCGATCTCTGCCAGTAAGTGGGCAGCCAGCATCAGGGGCGGTATTGGGTGGCGGGGAGACCTCTTCCAGTTTTGGAGTAGAGCTCAGCACAAGGGCCACTCAGCCTGATAATCCCAGGCACTGACAGATATGCTTCTCAAAGCTCTGACATTCTTAACTGTATAAGTGAGACAGAACTTCCCCATTCACAGAGGCCCAGAAATGGAGCCTGACACCCTCAGGGCCACGCAAGTCAGTGACAATGCCTGGAATAGAGCCCCGGTAGCCTGCCTCTAGTCTAGGGTTCTGTACACCTAGATGCCCTTCCTGGCTCCCTTTCTTAGCTGTGCAGAGAGAAGGGTGCCCTGAGCCCTGGCAGTCTCTGAGGTGTTGGAGGGCTGGTGGCAGACTGGGCTTTGCTCCAGTGTGACACTTGGTTTCCTTGCACAGATCAGTGGGTGATGAAGCCACCTGGTGCCGGGCACTGGCTGAGTATGCCCGGGCATGTGCCCAGGCAGGACAGCCTCTGCAGGGCTGGAGGACCCAGCTCCGGCAATGCAGTAGGTGTAGACTGGTGGTGTAGGGAGGGGTTTGGACAAGTTCTGTCCTGGGGTTGTGGGTGGCATTGTCATGCCTCAGCTCAACTTCCTGTCCTGCTCAGAACCACAGTCACCAAAGTTTTAAGCCCTGGGGTCCCGTCCTCATGTGACGGATGAGGAAACTGAGGCTCAGAGCAGAAGGGACTGGCCTAGCGCCACAGAGTGAGATGAGGTTGGTGCTCAGAGCCTCCCAGGCTCTTTCCAATTCCCTGGTTACCCAGTGCTCCTACTGGGACTAAGGGATCAGGAAAATCAAGCCCTCCCATTCCCGCTGCAGGGCCTTGGGTAGGGGCTGGGTCAGTCTTGGCAGGGTTGGGGCCAGTAAGGAGCTGACAGGCCCTATTGCTCCCTTCCTCCCAAGCCATTCACTGCAAGGAGAAAGGCTTTACCTACAACGAGTGCATTGCCTGCTGCCCTGCCTCCTGCCAGCCCCGGGCATCCTGTGTGGACAGTGAGATTGCCTGTGTGGACGGCTGCTACTGCCCTGATGGTATGCTGGGGGTGGAGTGGATGCCTGTCAGCATCTTCCTGGTCTGTCATGGATGAGCATGAAGTAAGGGCTCAGAGGATGCCTGTCTGTGGAATGAATGAAGGAAGGAGCAAACAACTAATAAGTGAATAAATGAATGAATGGTTTAAGGGAGGTGAGGGTGGGGATGGAACTGTGGCTCTTGAGAAGTTCATCAAGGTATTTCATTTCATTGGGGCTGGACTTTTTAAGGTGTAGACGAGGACAAGTCATTCATTCATTTATTTATTTAGCACAGTGCATTTGTTTTGACATTCATCCACATACTGTTTTTTGCAGTGTATAAATTTGCAGCACGTCTATAGTGTGGTCACTCGGCTAGGCAGGGGGTTGAGATAAAAAATATATAAAGATTTGTCATTGACTTAGGGATCAGAATCTGGTTGCAGTGATAAGACCTTTACCCATGATTCCAGTCTAAGGCACAATGTGGCAAGGACCAGCTCAGGGATTCAGACAAGAAGAAAGGTAGCAATTCATTGGGGCGGGGTGGGGGGGGGAGATGTCAGGGAAGGCTTCCTGGAGGAGGTGGTACCTAAGCTGGTTCTAGATACAGTGACGGGCTTTTGAGAAGTGGTAAGGAGAACCTGGTCTATATGCAGGTTGTTTGGGCTAGGTGGGCTTCTGAACAAAGTTCCGGAGGTGGGATTATTTCTTCAGAGGAAATTCAAATCTGGCCTGAGCCAAGGATTTATGTAGAAGAAAGTTTGCGAGTGGGCTCAGTGGTGAAAGAGCTCGGATGCGGGGATCGTCACCACAGGCCCTGGAGAGCCATGAAAGGTTTATGAACAAAAGCGGAGGTGAGTTAAGTGGGCCTTCGCTGTCGCCCTAGGGCTAATCTTCGAGGACGGAGGTTGTGTGGCACCAGCTGAGTGTCCCTGTGAGTTCCACGGGACCCTGTACCCAACTGGCTCTGCGGTGAAAGAAGACTGCAATACCTGGTCCGTGTCCACTTTTGGGGGGGGGGGAGGCAGTGACTGGCCCATCTGAGCTCTGGGAGCCCCGATGGCATGGCGGCGCTCACTCGGCATCTCCGAGTCACGGGAAACCTCACTTGATCTAATCCGTGGACGGAATCTCCGCCACCCATTTGAGAGATGGGAAGACGGAGGGCTGGGGGCAGGAGCTCTGTGCACCATGTCATTCTCCGGCCTCTATCCCAGTTCTGGGAGGGTGAGCCCCTGCCTCCTTGGTCTTTGTTTCAGCACATGCACAGCTGGCAAGTGGGTGTGCAGTACATCTGTCTGCCCAGGTATGTCTGACCCCACCTTGGACTCTACCCCTTTCTTTAGTCACAGCTTTTGGGGCAGGGAAACTCCGGGATCCAGGCCTGCTGGTGGGGTGGAGAGATGCAAGTGGGGTGGACACTCAGTTCCTTCAGCTTTGTCTGCCTCCCTTTGTTTCTTCAGAGCCGATTTGCCTGATTAAGTGATTGTTCCACCCCCATCAGGGGCAGTTTTTCATAAGGTTCTGTTTATCTAAGGACATTCCTGAGCTCAAGGGGCTTGGACCAAAATTGGTCTCCAGGCTCAAGACCTGGTCTGCTGTCAGAGGAAGATGCTCGGGATGGGGCTGTATTTCCCCAGTGACCAGGGCTTTCAAAGGGAAGGCCAGGGCTCCAAACACTGCCCTGACTCATGAGGACAGGGCACTGTCCCCTCCTCCCGCTTGGGGCCTGCAGGACAGAGGCAGTTCCATGGGTCCCATGGGTCAGCCACTTTTCTCTGCCCCTCAGCTGAGTGTTCAGTGACTGGTGACATCCACTTCACCACCTTTGACGGCCGCCGGTACACCTTCCCTGCCACGTGTCAGTACATCTTGGCCAAGAGCCGCTCCTCAGGCACCTTCACAGTGACATTGCAGAATGCCCCCTGTGGCCTGGTAAGGGCTAGGGACC
Organism: Rousettus aegyptiacus; assembly: GCF_014176215.1. Taxonomy (NCBI): domain Eukaryota; kingdom Metazoa; phylum Chordata; class Mammalia; order Chiroptera; family Pteropodidae; genus Rousettus; species Rousettus aegyptiacus. The sequence goes on from NW_023416308.1 coordinate 88,813,728, forward strand.
ATAGGCCTAATCCAGCCAGCCACTCCTTTCCTGTGCCTTTCAGATAAACTGGAGGATTTAGAGCAGGGCCTCAGGTCTCTCCACAGCCCACTCACTCTGCTGTCTGTTCTTCCTGGGCAGAGCCAGGAGTGAGGAGACTGTGTTCCATCCAGCTCTAGAACATCTGAGAGTCACTGCCATTCCCTGCACCTCGATGTTTTAAAAACATTTCTAATGTGGCTGTAATCCAACTTAATCTTCTCTGCTTCCTTGGATTGTATCCTCGACATCTCTGAATTCATTCATTCATTCATTCACTCAGCAAATATTGAACATTATTACTACAGTCAGCACTGCAAACATGTTTAGGGTGCTAGGACTTAATCTGCAGAGGTCGGAAAGGGCATTTTAGGGAAAGATAATAATAGAGTGAAAAATTCTACTTGTGCCAGGAGCTATGTTGGTTCTTAGAGATCAGGATTAATTAGACCTGGCTCTGCCCTCCTGGGCCTTATAGTTTGGTGGGTGAGGCAGACACGTGACCTCGTAACCCACTCTTCTATAGGAGCTGTGACCATGTGGATAATACAGGATAGATCTCCGTGGATGGCAGGAGGGAGTAGAGCAGGAAAGGCTTCCTAGAGGAGGTAACCCCTGCGCTGTGTCAGCAATGCCCAAGCTGGCCCCTGCCTACCTCTTGAACCTTACCTTACACCATTTTGTCCAGTGGGCTGAGCCTCTCTGGGCTTCTCTTATATTCTCGGAGGCCTTGAATGCCTTGCCATGCCAGGGAATTTTGTCCAGGCTGTTCCCTCTGCCTGGATGTCTCCGTCTTCCCCTTTCTTTGCCCAGCTAGCTGATGCACCCTTCAGATCTCAGCTCAAATATCACTTTTTTCCTGCTCCTCAGTTTTCTGATCTGCAAAATGAGGTTGTTAGTAGTACTTACTGAGTAGGATCGCTATGAGGATAAAGTGAATAAATGTATATAAAAGATTAGAACAGTGCCTGAACATCAGAAATCTACATTAAAGTTAGCTGTTATTATTGTAAATTGCGGTATTAAAAGTTCTATTATTGTTACATTTTACTTTATTATTATCTTTCCTTAGGATGCCCTTTCCTACCTCTGCAGATTAAGTCCTAGCACTCCAAACATGTTTGCAGTGCTGATTAGAATAATAATTAACCAACTTTGTAATTCCTTATTTAATGTCTATGTCCCACATGAATATGTACTCTCCACGGGGGCAGGGACTATGTCTGCCATGTTCATCGCTGTATGATTGTGTGGATGTCTTCCTGTGGATGGAAGGTACGAATGGGCTCAGTGTGGACTACCCATTTCAGCAATAAGAGCCTGAGGTGCAGAGAATATTAGCTTATTTCTTGCCTGCCTGTGAGCGGAGCTCGACACTCTGCAGGATGTGACACATGGGAAAAGCTATATAAACGACCATAAAGGGATGAAATTAAAGTCCTGGCTTGCAGTTACGTGGGGAGGCCAGTGTTTCTGAGGCTAGCCTCTGGGCCATCCAAGGTCCATCTCTGCTCTGTGTCACGAACAGCCTGAGAGTTGACTATTATATTTACTTTTATTATCCCAGTTCTGCCACTAACCTTCTCCAGTCTGAGCCTCTGTCTTCCCATTCCTCAGATGAGCCCGTAATGTCCTTTGGGGCTCTGTCATTATGAGGAGACTACCCCTGGCCTCAAACTGCACTTGAATCCTTGCTCCTGGAGGGCTCTGTTGGGACCGGCGGGACAGACAGACTGACTCTCCTCCCTTGGCCTTCCCTCTCCAGAACCAGGACGGAGTCTGTGTCCAGTCAGTGTCAGTGATCCTACATCAGGACCCTCGGAGGCAGGTGACCCTGACCCAAGCGGGGGATGTCCTTCTGTTTGACCAGTACAGGGTCACCCCACCCTACACGGACGGTATGGCTTTGGTGGACGAGAGCTGGCTAGAAGTTGGCTATCCACACTTCTTCTTCCAAGCCCCTCTGGCCAAAGGCTCTGCCACACGGCAAGAGCTTACATTCCAGTACTGAGTGAACCAGGCCAGTACTTGGTCTCAGAAACATGGACTCTGGACTTGTAAATGCTCTTTGTCCCCACACCAACAGGACAGTAGGCTTCATAGCAGTATGATGGCTTCTCCTACCATTAGGATACGAATGGAACCGTTTTCCATCCCTACTCTCACCATTCATCTGTTAATTACTTATTATCCTGCCTGATTCCACAAGGGATTTATGGTAGCCCGTAGGAAGCACATCTAACAAAAAGGGCAAAACTAATAAAAAATAAAATACTACCAGAGAATATTCGAAATAAAAATAAAACAAATAGGGGCTTAAGAGTGAGAGGAATGGGGATACAAGGGGTGGGGGGTGTAAAAAGGCCAAAGAGGTACAAGCCACAAAGGGTCTAAAAGTCGCTACAATTGTATCTAAAATTTAAAATTGCTACAATTAAATCTAAAATAGTATTGTGAGCTTCCCAGTGGCCACTGTGAAAAGAATGGGTAGTTACAGAATAATCCTTTGCGAGTGAAGGAAACATAGCCAGTTCCATAGGGAGGCAGAGCTTTCATTGGCGCTTGATGCTAAATTTCTCAGCCAAGGCAGCCTGGTAGGTTATCCCTGGGTCCTGATTTTCTCACTGAACAGGATTTTCTCAAAGTTCCCCAGCTAACTACTTGGCAGGGCTTCACTCTGGGCTAGGTATGGAGGTTGCGGGGTGCGGGGGTGGGGCACGCAGGTGGTGGGGTGGGCGGGCGCATATTGGCTGAACCTCCTACATCCCCATTCCGGTTCTGTGCCCAGATGCCTTTGAGATCCGGAGGCTGTCCTCCGTGTTCCTGCGGGTGAGGACCAACGTGGGTGTGCGGGTGCTCTACGACCGCGAAGGCCTTCGGCTCTACCTGCAGGTGGACCAGAGATGGGTGGAGGATACCGTGGGCCTCTGTGGCACCTTCAACGGCAACACGCAGGACGACTTCCTGTACGTGCCCCTGCCCTGGAACAGGAGGGGGATCACTCTTGCTTGTTAATTTCTCTACATTTAAATTTAAGTATGTTTCCTCAAGGCAGTAGTTCACAGTCTTTGTGGAAAAGACTCACCTGCAGAGCTTGTTAAAATGCTGATTCCTAGGTCTCCTTCCTCGAGAATCTGATTAGGGCCCAAGAATCTCATTTTTGATAAACACTACTGTGATTCTAGTATGTGAGGTCTATGGACCATACCCTGAGAAATGTTGTTTTACAGTGAAGTCTTAAAATTGGTGGGCCCGAGGCCATGTTTTAGTGGGCTCTTGTTGTTTGCTTTAAATGACTGTGAATGACACCTTTAGATGAGTGTAAGGCCCTAGTGAGCCAATGATGTAAAAACTTCTGCTTTCTATCCCAGCAGGACAATCTAACACATCCACCTTTCATGCCTGGTTGCTCAAGGTTCGCACCCTGTGAGCCTCCCAGTGTTCAGGAGGGGGATGTTTCCCACGGACTGACTGAGAGTTGAGAGAAAGACTTGAGAGGGGACAGGAGTCAGACCTTCCAGAAATTAGAACAAAGGGTTGATCTTGAAAGCTGGAGGTCCTATTCAGTCCTTCAAGTTATATGCATTAGGCAGTGCAGAAAGAAACATGGGAGGCTTTCTTCAGCCGGAAGTGAGAGTTCAAATTTGCTCAGAAAAATAAGAACAAGAAAAAGCTGAGAGCTTTTCAATACACATGAATTTAAAAATGTAGCATTCTTCTCTGTCTCTGGTGGGGCTCATGTCAGGGCAGCTGGCCAAAAGGGTGGGGCAGACCTTGAATTGTCATGTGGGCTGCTTGCCACCCTCTTGAATGAGAACTCTGTCACTCTGTGTGACCTGAGTGCTCCCCATGCCCTGCAGCAGTGATGTGGGTGAGGTGGGTGCCAGCCAGAGCCTTCCCCCTGTGGAAGCTGTGACCTCTCTCCGTTTTACCATCTACACCCAGTGTGGTGATTCTTGGAGACTGCTGATGCTTAGAAAGCATGCTTCTCTCCCTTCCTCTCTTTATGGCCACTGTGTGACAATCTCCTGCCCAGAGAGAAAGGGAGAGCAAAGGAGATTTTAGGGGAAGGGAGGAGGTAGTCACCAGTGAAGTTCGATTCATGGTGTTCCTCTTTCCTTCTCTTTGATATGAAAAGCTGGGGGTGAGTGGTGAAGCTGGGGCAATGTGTGGCCCCAAGCCCATTTCGAGTCCCATTGGAGACTGTTAAATGTGCTGTGACATATGTGTGCGTGTATGCGTGTGCACAGCCACAACTGTATGCATTTGAATGTGGCTATGTAGACCCCCTTGGCTGTTTGCATGTTTGGCACATATCTCTGCTCTATGCATGTATGTGTGTTGAAGGTGTGCGCAAGTAGTGTATGTGGGTCTATAGCATTAAATGTTTGGGTGGTACACATATGTCTCTGAGTATGTGTGCTCACGCTTGGTCTGTGTGTGTGTGCGTGTGTGCGTGTGTGCACATATACATGAGCAGGCGGGTGCTTACCTGGGTGCATGCTGATGTTCACCTGGGTCCACGTAGGCAAGTACATGAATGTGGTTATGTCATGGCTGCAGGTCCCCGGTGGGTGTGCCTGAGAGCACCCCACAACTCTTCGGCAATTCTTGGAAAACACTGTCTGCTTGCTCCCCATCGGCCCCTGGCTCCCCACTGGACCCCTGTGATGTGCACCTGCAAGCCGGTGAGGTGGAGGGGAGGGGGAGAAGGGGAGCGGGGTGGAGTGGGAGTGATTTGAGAGGGAGGTGATGGGAACTCTGGGCATAAGGGTGCTGGTCACATTGGGTAGGAGTCCAAAGAAAAGGAGGAGTTTCAGGGAGGCATAGGAGCTCCCTTCTGGTGAAGGTTAGGCAGACAGGAAGCTTCGTGTTCTACTGCTTTCAGGCACACACACATTTGCGCTGGCTCCCCAATCTCAGAGTGAAACCCCAAGTCCTCACAGCCTCCTCACCCGGCCTTACATCCTCCGCCCGCCCCATCTCCCCGCCTCCTCCCCTCACCCCTCACTCCGCTCCAGCCCCACCAGCCTCCTGCTGCTCTCCCCACACAGCCCAGTCCTTCTCCTCTGGGCCTTTGGACCTGCTGTTCCCCCGCCTGGGTGCTCCTCCCTCACTAAACACTTGCCTCACTTCCTCATCTCTTCCAAGTTTTTGCTCAAACATCGTCTTTCCACTGAGGCCTTTCTGACCACCTGATCCAAAATTGCAACCTCCCTTCCTGCCCCACCTTGCAATGCCTACCTCCTTTCTCGCTTTCTCTTTCTCCTTAGAGTATTCACCTTCAACTTTTCTATATAAATTGTTTTGGGACGGCCTCCTCCAACCAGAACATAAGCTCCATGAAAGCAGAGATTTTTGTCTGTCCTGTTCACTCTTGTGTCTCCTTCCAGCCTATGGATTCATGCCCGACACAGGTGGAATGCATTGCATGAGTGCACATACACACGTGCATACACATGTACACACACTCCTTTTCAATTATTTACACTCATGCACATGGCCGGGCACATACTTACATCCAAACTCAGTAAACCATACCCATACATTCCTAACCAGATATACACTAGGGTGTGCATACGCATACGCACACGCACACACACACACACACTCCCGCCCACATTGCCATTACACAGTCCCCTGAGCTGTGGGGAGGGAGGCAGGGGCTAGGCCTGGGGTCCCAGGCAAACCAGAGCCCTGGCCCCCCACCCCTGTCCTTCCTGTCTCCAGCCTCCTATGCGGTGCAGTCCTGCAGCGTGCTTACAGGGGAGCTGTTCGCTCCCTGCTCCATCTACCTGAGCCCCGTGCCCTACTTCGAGCAGTGCCGCCGGGACACCTGCCGCTGCGGGCAGCCCTGCCTGTGTGCCGCACTGGCCCACTACGCCCACCTGTGCCGGCGCCACGGGCTCCCCGTCGACTTCCGGGCCCAGCTGCCAGCCTGTGGTGAGCGCCCCGTGCCTCTGAGCCCATGCGGGAGTGGCTGGAGGAGGCCGAGCTCCAGACCTGAGCGTCCATCTGCCCCCACCCCCCTCCCCCACACCTCTCTCCTGGGACACCCCACATTCTCCTCCAGCCAACCACCCCCTGCCCCCCCAAACTGCTTCTCCTTCTGTGCTCTCCATCTCTGCCAAGGGACCCTGTCCCCCTGGTCACCCAGGCCTGTGACACATGACCACTTCTGACTTGCCCTCACCTCCAGCCCATCTCTAAGTCCTGTCAGTCCTGCCAACCCCAAATTCACCGCTTCTCACCACTGCCGTTGCCACCACTCTAGTCAGTGCTGGAGTGAGCTTTCTAAAGACCGCTGGCTCTGCGGCCCTCAGGTGCGCGTGTGTCTCAATGGCATGAGTTGGCCCCCCCCACCACACCTCCCCCCTGGGCCACACACCTCCCCCATGTCTTAGTTGTCTCTGTGCCCCCAGCCCCAGCACAGGGCCCCACTCTCAGTAAGAAAATGTCCGTTGAGTAAATGACAGTCACGGTACCGGAGTCAGGAGGGCCGAGTCCTATTCCAGCCCTGTAGGTAATCACTGTTGGCCCCTGGCAAGGCCCTGCCCCTCTCTGAGCCAGAATTTCTCCATCAGCGATTGGATGGAACCAGTGGTTCTTCACCGTGGCTGCACATTAGACTCACCATGGGAACTTTTAAAAACGCACGTACCTGGGCCGCCTCCAGCATCGATGAAAACATCTCTGGCAGTGGGGGCTGGGCCTCGGCCTTTTTAAAAGCTCCCCAGGTGGCTTTGATGAACAGCCTGAATGAGAACAACTGAGCTTGACAGTCTCAGTGGATCTACTGGCTCTGGCGGGGTTTGGGAGACCCCAGGGGAGTGGGGCAATGGCCTGATAAGGAGAGGGCAGACTGGACGAAGGGCCGCGAGAGGCTGCTGGAGCAGGCGCGGTTGACCTTCTCAGCCCACGTGCGTTGCAGCCGTGGAAGAGAGCGGGGGTAGAAGTGTGCGTATCTGTGATGGAGTGACAGGATGGGTGCGGGGCTGTCACAGCGTGGTGACCTCCACCCTCCCTCCCTGTCGCTATCACTACCTAAGAGGAATGCCCTGCAGAGAAAAACAGACACCAAGGCAGGGTCCAGGCTGAACCTGGGGGGCGGGGCCCAGCCCTGCTGCTCCGCCATTGTGGAGTAGTGGGAAGCAGTGGGGCTGTGGAGTCAGGCGGCACTCAAATCCCAACTCAGACCTTGACCTGCTGTGCGACCTTGAGCAAATGTCTTAACTTCTCTGGTTCTCGGCTCTCCTCATCAGGATGGTGACCCCACCCCATACAGTTGTGGGGATGAGGAAAACAAAGCACAGTCCCATTTCCCACCACAGCGCTGTCCTGTGAGGCCACCAAGGAATATAGCCCCTGCGTGGCCCCATGTGGACAAACCTGCCAGGACCTGGCCGGCCCTGAGGTCTGTGGGGTTGACGGTGGTAGTGACCTCGGCGAGGGTGATGAGTGTGTAGAGGGCTGTGCCTGCCCACCGGACACCTATCTGGACACCCAGGCTGACCTCTGTGTCCCCAGGTGAGCAGGCTGACTTGACTTCTGTATCAGGTGGGAAGAGTGCCAGGGGTCTCCAGGGCGTCTGAGACTGGGATGCCTGACTAGGCCTCTCACGAACCTACTGCATCTCACAGTCGCAGGGCAGACCTTGTGGGTGGGTGGTCTCCCTTCTCCGGACCCCCCTCCCAGGCCTCTCTCCTCAGCCCTGGCTCTTCAGACCTCTCCAGCCCGGCCTTCTCACAAAATAGAACATTTCTAGGCTGTGGGAATTTAGCAGCAAACGAAACAGAACCCTGCCCTCATGGAGCTCACACTCTAGGTGGTAAGACATGATGAACACGTAAATGACACTTTATGGGTCTAGAGGTAATAAAAAGCCAAATAAAGCGGAGTGGGAATAGGAATCCTCGGCGGGGATGGTTACTGTTATGTCACAGGAGGTGAGCATGAAAGGAAGGCCTTTCCGATGAGGAGATCGGGGGAAGTGAAGGAAGAGTGCTCCAGGCAGAGGGAGCAGAGCCTGGACATGTTCTCAGTGTGGCTGGAAGGCACAGGGTGAGGAGAGTGTGCCAGGTAGTGACCTCGCAGGATCCTGGGGCTGACAGGCGAGGCCCTTGGTCCCCTCCAAGCCTGTTTCTCCATCTGTAAAATGGTGTCATATTTGACTGAGTGTTGGGGGCCGGAGAGAAATCCCTTTTGGGGGTATATTGGAATCACTCAGAGGCCTTTTCAGACTACAGAATCTTCCCTTGAGATCCAGATGTACATCCTGCCACCAACCCTGGATGTTGAGTGTTACAGACAAGGGGAGCCTCTGTAGGTTATATGGGGGCGAGGGAGGCTGGAGAAGGAGGAGGTGGTCCAGAAGCCTGGGGTTGGATGAGTTCAGACTTCCCTTCCAGCCCTCAATTTCTCTGCTCCAAGGCCTGCACCTGGCCATGACTGGCAGGTGCCGTGGGAGGTGAGGGAGGAAACACAGTGTTTGCCCTCCGATGACCTACAGCGAGGAACCAAAAGACAGTGTAAGGATCTTTGCCTTGCAAGATCCCTGTGAGGAACAGATGAGATGATGTATTTGGAGGGCCTAGCCTGATGCTCAAAATATTTAAGAACCGGTATGGCATAGGCAGAACAGATGCTGGGCGCGAATGACCAGTACAAGAATATGCGCCTTGTCCCTGCCGCAACCTGGGCTCAGGAAGTATGACCCTGTTCTTATAGTCCACATGAGGTTGGCTTTGGGAGTGTAGAGACCAGTGGGCTGTCCTTGTCCAAGTTCAGTAAATGGCCCTTGAATCTGGGACCCAGCCCTGACCTCTGCCCCGGTGCCAGACTGGCTTCACCACTCCCTGGAGATGCGTCACATGCCACAGCAGGTGTCATTACTTCTCTCTGTGTCTTCATGAACCTGGATGGCTGAGGAGTGGGCCCCTGTCCTTGGCAGTCCCTGCCCCAGCTCCTGAATCCACTCACTTTTCTCTGTTCCTGGGTTTTATAGGAACCAGTGCTCCTGTCACTTCCAAGGAGTGGACTATCCCCCAGGAGACAGTGACATTCCATCTCTGGGCCACTGGTGAGCTCTGCATAGCAGTGTTATTGTCCTATGTTTACATGGAAGTTGCTGACTGAAGAAAGTGCCGCTGAGCAGAACTTTTCATAACGTGACACCCACCCTCCTCTGCACAGAGAGCCAGGGACAGGGAGGGAGTGGGAATATCTGTCTGACCCTGCAGGGACCTGAGTGCAATGACTTGGGGTCTCAGGCTCCTGCAGTGACTGGGTTGGCTGACCCCAGTGTCTGTCTGTCTCTCTCATTCTCTCTCCAGCCACTGCAAAGATGGAGTCATGAGCTGTGATAGCAGAGCCCCAGGTAAGGCTGACTGGAAGGGAGGGGGTCTCTTTTGGCTGTCCCCTATGGTAATGGGGTTGTGGAGAGGAGGGTGGGGAGTTCAAAGACAGATCAGGATGGAGAGAGCCCAGCTCAGACCTTGTCCTGCACTGAGGCCCCAGCTTGGAAGGCAGCATCCAGAAATCTTGTCCCAGTCTGAGTCCTGTCATAGTGGCTGTCCTCCTACTCCTTGCAAAGGAGAGACTGAGACTCTGTCTCCCCCAGGGCCAATTAGCTGTGTGCCTGGGCAGTCCCCTAACCTCTTCTAGGTCCTGAATTTCCTCGGTCTGAGCTGTCACGTGTCTCCTGAGGCTGACTCTGCCTAGTAGAGTGCTGGATGTAGGGGTCACAGATGGGGAGGACAGCCTGGGCCTTTGAGACTCCCAGGCAATAGAGATGGGGGATGGGCTGGCATGGTGGTGGGTCAGCCCGTGAGGCTTGGAGGTCATAGAGCAGAGAGCTGAAGCCTTCAGGGAGGGCCTCCTGAATGAGGAGGCTGCTACAGTTGGGGATTGGAGGGAATTGGAGGATAATCATATGACAGGGGGCAAAGAGCAGGGCCTCCAGAATCAGGAAGCCCTGGGTTCAGATCCTGCCCGGGACTCATTAGTTGCGCAGTTCTGGGTAACTCACTTCTCTCCTCTAAGCCTTCATTAACTCTTTTCCACATAACCTAGATTCCCACATTCTCCCCATGTTTAATGCATATTCCTGAAAGTGTTTTCCTTTTATCGCTTCTGGCTTCGGATTTCTGCCTCTGGGATGGATTTTCATTTCATCTCTAGTGGCTATTCCTTTTTCTCTGCTCCATCCCAGATGGTCCATAAAATTTAGCTCCTTTTTGTTGATTTTCCTAAAAAAAAGATCACTCACACAGGTATGAGTGTATATGACCAACTTGACTGAAGGCTCAAGGAGAGAGAGAACATTTAGTCACAGAAATATAAGTAATAGGAAATTGACTTCCTGTTGTTAAAAGTTCTCTGGCTGCCCTGCCAAACTATATGGCTACCCAATTTTTGGCCCCTCTCCTGGCCCCTCTGAGTCACTTCCTCTCACTTACTTTTATCACGCCTTTTACAAGCTGAAGTGGCTTCTCTCCATTATATGAGAAGATAAGGGATAAGAATGCCTCACAGACTTGTGGCAGGATTAACTAAGAAGATGCATGCAAAGTACCTGGAACAGTGCACCTGGTGGGGAAGACACAATCAGTCATTGGTACTGGTAACTGTGGTGGTTGCCCTGTTGTGTGACAGCACACATCCCTTCCTCTTCCTGTGATGCGCATCTGGGAAACCAAGATCTGGGGCATCTCAGGAATAGCCAGGCTATGAGAAAGTATCAGAGCCCCATATTTCCCTGCATCTTCCAGATGCTGGGTCCCTAGGTCTCCCTGGCCACCCCTGACACCCAGAAGCCCATCCCCAGGCCCAGGTGTTCCAAGCATCCTGCTGAGGGTGCAGGCTCTTTCCAGTATCCACCCACTTATCTTCCAGCTGCTGCCTGCCCAGCCGGCCAGGTCTTCGTGAACTGCAGTGACCTGCACACCAACCCTGAGCTGAGCAGAGAGAGGACATGTGAGCAGCAGCTGCTGAACCTGAGTGTGCCAGCCCGTGGCCCCTGCCTCTCAGGCTGTGCTTGTCCCCAAGGGTATGTATCAGAGTTGCCATAAGGTCTCTGGTGGAGCAAGGGGCAGGGGAAAACCTCACACTGCCTTGCGGGCAGGCACTAGCCCCGGGCTGGCCAGTGAGGAGTCTGAGAGAAGGCAAGAGTGTGGACAGTCAACCTGAAATGGATTCCTTGTATCCCTACTTATTATTAGCATGTAACGTTGGATAAGAAAGGGGCCTAGTCTGTCTGAGGCTCAGTTTTTCATCTTCAAAATGGGAATAATAGCAATGCCTAGTGCCTCAACAGATTGTTGTGAGGATTAAACAAGGTACCAAAGTGGAAGCACTGAGGGGTGTTTGGTATGCTCTAGAGCAGTGGTCCCCAACCTTTTTAGCATTAGGGATGAGTGCTTCTCTGAGAATCCAATGTCTAATGACCTGAGGTGGAGCTGAGGCCGTGATGCTAGTGCTGGGTTGCGGCTCAAATACAGATCAAACCTAGTTTGCTTGGCTGCCGCTCACCTCCTACTGTGTAGTCAGTTTCTAAAAGGCCATGGACTGGCACCAGTCTGCGGCCCAGGAGTCGGGGACCCCTGTTCTAGAGATCCAGTGAGTCGAATGCCATGACACAGGAAACCTGTGTTTCATTGCTCAACCTCTTTCCCTCAAGTGTCTGACCAGAACCCTCCGGTGGCAAACTGGTACCCTCATAATACTCAAACAAAAAGGCCCTACCCCATGTCCCTCCTGGGTGCCATTAAAGCTGTGAGACCCACATGAGCTATATTTTGTGGGTTGCCTCGTGGGTCCTCGGTACACTGAGGTGGCTGCAGGGGCCCAGCACCCAGCTCTGCCAGTTCTCATTTCTAATGCTGGTCTAGCTTCAGGTCTGGGCTGAGAAGAGAGTCGGCAATGCAGGGCTGTGTCCTTTAGCCTGTGCAGAGATCGGCGGCCAGCTGGGAGTCCTGGCCCAGGCCAGGCAGCTGAAGGAAGCGAGGGGATGGGGAGTCGGGCCTTCTAGAGTAGGAAGGGGAGGGGCTAGTCAGTTTGGTACTTTACTGTGTTTATAAAGCACCTCGAGTCTTCCCTTCAGTTTCAAAGCATCTGTGGAAGAAAGGAGGGAAATATTGTTTTTCCCATTTTGCAGATCAAGAAATTGAGGCCAGGGGCAAGATAAAGGGAAATGGTTGGGCCTAGGAGCCATGCTTCAAACCCATCTCCGCTTGCTCCAAACCCTGCCCATTGACCAGAGCATGCTGGCTTCGTGAGGTCCAAGGTCCAGTCCCCTACATAGAGGTCCTAGTGTGGGTTGTGAGCCTGCCCCTTCCCAGGCAAGGGCATCCACAGGAAAACCTCCTGAGGCCTAGAGAATCTGCACAGGATCCTAGGCTCAATTACCACCTGCTGCCACTTAGGCCTCAGAGGAGCTTGTAAAGAGTGTCTCTCATTGAAGGCCTTTTGCAGCACTGTCCTGGTGTATATGAGTCTGCCGCTTGGCTTGAGGCCTCGAGGGTCAGAAACTGAGGGTCATTCACTGTAAAGAAAGCGTGGCGGCGAGACCACAGAGGCAAGGTGGACTGAAACAGGAGAGCTGAGCTGTTTTCCACCAGTGACTCACCATGCGACCTCTCTGAGCAAGTGCTCATCTGTAAAATGAGGGCTGATGAGTCCCTCCCTGAGAGGACTGGGGAATGGAGGATTCGGTGAGATCCCTTTCATGAAGGTGCTTTGGGATCGCTAAGGATATACTCCAAATGCTAACGTGCACACAAGCCTCCACGTGAGACTCGGTATTTCTAACGGGCTCCCAGGAGGTGCTGGAGCTGCTGGTCTGGGGACCACATTTTGAATAGCAGGATTCTAAAGCACTCTCCAGCATTAGGGGTTAATTTAATTCAAAAGCTCCCTAAAGCAGAGTGGAGTTCCCTTTTCAACCCCCAGGCTCCAAAGGGTAGGATAGGATGTGAAGATTTCTAATAGGATGGGTGACCTTTGACAAGTTACATGGCGACTTGGGCATCAGTTTTCTTGTCTGTAAGGCCTTGCGGGCTGTTTGCAGGACTGGCCTGAGCAAGGCAGTACCTGGATCCCCCTGCTCTGCTCTGCTCCAGGCCTTGCAAAGTTCAATCCAGAAACTTTACTGTTTTTAAAGCACCTCGATATTATTCCTGGTGCTGTGCCAAGAACATCCACAGGCTTAATGTTTGTCACAGCTATGTGACATCGGATGAGCCACTCAGTTTTTCTGAGCCTCGGTTTGCTCATCCGTGAATTGAGGGTAATGACACCCACCATGAAGGGTCCTCCTGCTCCTCTCCACAGTGTTTCTAAGAATATCAGTGTGTCGTGTATTGCTGCAAAGGACCCTGGGCCACTGCAGGGTCCTGTGGGCTGCTGGGCCATTACAGATTTCTTTGTATCTGAATGCTGAGCCAAGAGCCCTGGGCCACTCTACAGTCTAACACAGTGATTATGAGCACAGACGCAAGTCAGGCTTGAATGCCGATTTCACCACTTATTGGATGAGTTAGTTAACTTCCGTGAGCCTCAGTTTCCTCATCTGTATACTGGCACAGAGTAAGCACTCTGTGTGAGCAGATAACATTGTCTTCTTTCATTTGGATCCCATGCATTTGCAAATGTCCTCTGAGAAGATCACAGAATGAAATGGTCCCTTAAAAAGTAAGGACAGTATGCTCCACAAATTGAGGGCACTCTGAGAACAAAGGCCAGAGCTCCAAATCTGTATACTCCTCTCCTCTGCGGTGAACGCCTAGCAGGTGCTCAGGGATGCAGGCAGGTCTGCAGAGGGCAAGAAGGGAGCCAGCCCACTGCCGGTGTCTGATGCAATTATTGGGAAAGGGAGGACAAGAAACCAATATTGTTGTGTATCTGCTAGGTGTTAGGCAGTGTGCCCAGGTCTATAATTAAATTCTCATAATAACCTTGAGAGGAAGATACCATTATTTCCGTTTTACACATAAAAAAACAGAGGCTTAGAAAGGTGAAGCGGCTTCAGGAAAAACATAGTGTTTTAATCACATGCTCTTTTTTTTTTTCCTTCTGACTCCTACAATCACAGTGATATGTTGGCAATGGAGAAAAGGCTAAATCTCCAGGGACAAAGAGAACAAGAATTGGATGACAGTAGCACAAGATGGGTCAACAGTTTTTAAAGAAGAAATGAGGTTAGATGTGTAGAACCTGACCTTGCAGAGTAGAGGTTGACGGCTGATGCTTGAGGACCCAGAAGAACAACTTTGGGAGCAGGAGGCTCCAGGCATCTCAGAAGTTCAGGGTGGTGGGAGGGAGACAGGAGGATGAAATCACAAGTCTGTGTAAAGAGCAGTTAACACCCTCCCCTGCCTCCCCGGTGCCCTAGCCCCGTCCAGCCAGAGAAAGGTGGTAAGAGTTTCTAGAGAAACCAAATCAGACACTTGGGACCACTAGGAGAGATGAGGTGCAGAGTGAAAACTGAGATTAAGTGAGAGCCTACTGGGACCCCAGCCATCTTATGCAGCTTGGTGGCATCTAAGCTTTTGCCTCCTAGGCCAGGGATTAAAAAAAGAAAGAAAGAAAGAAAAGAAAAAAAGAGTTATTTTGAAAATTGTGCCAAGAGAAAAAAAACTAGAGAAACTGATATTTTGGAGGTTCCCAAACAAAATGGTAGATGCCCTTAAATAGGAAGCTTCAGACTGGCTTTTGGAGTCTCACTGGTTTTTTCCCTTTTAATTTTTTTCAAATGAGCCATAATTTATACCCAGTGAAATGCAGAGTCTAAGTATACCATTTGCTAAGCTTTGACATGTCTATACTCTCTTGTAACCCGCACCCCTCTCAAGATATAGAACATGTCTGTCACCTCAAAAAATACCCTCATGCCCCATGCCTTTCCCCAGGCGGTTTTCCCCACCCCCACCCACCTGCCCCTGGCCCAGCACAGTTCTTCATTTTAGCATAGATGTCCTCTGCCTGTTCTAGAACTTCGTGAAAGTAGCGTCTACCACTAACGTCTGGCTTCTTTGCCTTAGCATGTGTTTTTCCGATGGATCCATATGGTTGCATTTTCCAGTGGTTTGTTTCTTTTTATTGTTCAGTAGTATCTCATTGTATGAATATACAGTAATTCATTTATTCATTCAAATGTTGATGGCTATTTAGGTTGTTTCCAGTTTGGGGCTATTTTGAATAAGGCCGCTGTGTCTTTTTCTTGGATGAACATGTCAGCGTGGAATCGGATCTTAGGGTAGATTTATGTTTAACTGTCTAGGAAACTGCCAAACTACCTTCCAAAGCATGTGTACGATTTTACACTCTCACCGCATGAGCGTTCTGGCTGCAACACATCCTCGCTAACCCTTGATATTTTCAGTCTTCTTCATTTTTGTTATTTGAGTGAGAATATAGTCATATCATTATGGTTTTAATTTGTGTTTCTTTAATGACTAACGATGAGTACTTTTTCATGCGCTTTTTGTACATCTTCCTTTGTGAAGTCCATTCGTCTTTTGCCTATTTGTTATTTGTTTGTTTTTTATCGAGTTGTAGTTCTTTATATATTCTGAATGCAAGTCCTTTGTCAGATATATGTACTGCAAATATTTTCTCCCAGTCTGCGGTTTCCTTGTTTATTTACTTAATGCATCTTAATATGTCTAAGGACTTCTGATGAGCAGAAGTTTTAAATTTTCATGATGTTTAATTTATCATTTTTTCCTTTATGATTAGTGCTTTGTCCCATCTTAAGAAATCTTTGCCAACTCAGGTTGCAAAGACATGCTTTTATGCTTTCCTCTGGGAGCTTTACAATTTTAATTTTTACAATGGAGTCTGAAATCTATCTAAAATTACTGTATTTTGTATATGTTGTAAATGGAGTTTAAGTTTTGTTTTTTTTCCTAACAGATATCCAGTGGTTCTAGCCCCATTAAAAAAAAAATTTTTTTCCCTATTGAATCGTTTAGACACCTTCATGAAAAATCAATGGACTATAAATATATATCTATTTTAGGACTCTTTATTTGGTTCCATTGATCTATTTGTCTGTCTTTAGGCCAATGTCACACTGTCTTGATTTCTGAAGCTTTATAGTAAGTCTTGAAATCATAGTGATAGGGCTCCAACTTTGTTCTTTATCAGAGTTTCTTGGCACTTCTAGGTCTTTGCATTTCCATATAAGTTTCAAATGAGCTTGTCAATTTCTACAAAAAGCCTCTGGGATTGTGGTTGGGATTGTGTTGAATTTGTAGATGAATTTGAGGAGAACTGACATCTCCACCCTAGTGAGTCTTCCAATGCATAAATATGGTATTATCACTCCATTTCATTGGGTCTTTTTGGATTTCTTTTGGCCATGTTTCATAGTTTTCACATAGAGGTTTTTGTACATTCGTTTCTGAATTTGTTCATAAGTATTTGATTTTTTTATTTTTGTCAATTACATACATCTAAGTTGTCAAACTTATTGGCTTAACATTATACAAATATTCCCCTATTTTTCTTGTAATCTGTAGGATCTGCAGTGTTGTGTCCTCTTTGTTCCTGATCTTGGTAATTTGAATCACTTCTTTTCTTGTCTTTCTTTTTTATTATTATTATTTAGTCTAGCTAGGTTGTCAATTTTACTGTTTCATTGATTTTCTCTGTTGTTTTTCTGTTTTCTATTTCTGCTCTTATCTTTATTATTTCCTTCTTAATACTTACTTTGGATTTTTTGGTCTTCTGTTCTAGTTCAGATATTTTATTGTAATTGTTTCTTATTTTCAAATATAAACATTTAAAGCTAAAAATTTCACTGGAAGCACTCCCTTAGCTGCACTCTACAAATATTGATACAAAGCATTTTCATTATTTTAGTTGTAATATTTTCTAATTTTTTCCGTGATTTTGTCTTTGATCCATGGTTTATTTAGAAATGTTACTAAATTTTGGAATATTTGGAGATTTTCTTTATATCTGTTTGTTTGGGTTTCCAATTTAATTTCATTGTCGTCAGAGAATATACTTTGTATGATTTCAAGGCTTTGAAACTTACTGGGCTTTTTATGGTACAGAATATAGTTTTCTTGATGAATTTCACATGTATGCATAAAAATAATGTGCATTCTGCTGTTATTGGATAGAGAGTTCTTTAATTGTTGATTAGGTCGAGAACATTGTTAGAGTTGTTCAAATTTTCTACATCTTTGATGATTTTTTTTTTGCCTATTTGTTTTATCATCAATGGAGTGAAGTATTAAAATCTTGAACAATAATTGTGATTTTGTCTTTCTCCTTTTAATTCTGTGAGTTTTTGCTTCTGTTTTTGAAGCTCTATGACATAGTACATGCCCATTGATAAACCAACTCTTTTATTATCATGAAATATTCCTCCTTATTGCTGTTAACACTGCTCGTCTTGAAGTCTTCTTTGTCTGATGTTAATATAGCCACTTCATCTTTTTTACCACTATTGTTTGCATGCGATTTTTTCCTATCATTTTACTTTTAACTTACCTGTCCCTTTGTATTTCATTTATGTCTTTTGTAAACAAAATATAGTTGCGTCTTGCTTTTTTAGCTGATGTTACAGTTTCTCTCTTTTAATTGGATGGTTTATGCGTTAGTATTTAATGTAATTTGATTGGATTTAATACTACCATCTTGTTATTATCCATTTGTCTTGTCATTCTTTGTTTTTTTTTTCTTTTCTGCCTTCTTTTGGGTTTAGCATTTTTTAGTATTTTATTACTTTTTTACTATATATCTTGGGGTTTTTAAAAAAGAGATTACGATGTATATTTTTCCTTTATCACAGTCTACCATGAATTAATATTTTACCTCTTTATGTAGAATATTTACAAGAGTATACTTTCATTTACTTCCTTCTTATCTTTTTTACTATTATTGTCATACATCTTACTTCTACATGTGTTATAAACCCCACAATTCACTGACATTAATCTTGCTCTCAGTGCTCAGTTACATCTTAAAACAATTAAGAAATAATTTTTTTATATTTACCAACTCCTCATTCCTTCATGTGAAGCTGGGTTTGTATCCTCCTGAAAAACTTCCTTTAACATTTCTTTTAGTGCAAGTCTACTGGTTGTTCCATGAGCCATATGAGTAGGAGGGTCAATGCCCACATCCATGGTCTGTTTATTAGTACATAGCTAGTGCCTAAGGGACAACTGTCATCTTGCCTGGTCAGGGAGGATATGGCTGATATAGCTAAGCTTTGCTTCTTGATGGATGGCAGAGACTTTTAAGCTGGGCCAAGTATCTGGTATTTCCAGTTACCAAGGTACCTCTGAACTCCATTAATCAGTATGGTAGAGGGTACATGGTCAGCCTCTTTTAGGGTAAATGCTGAGAGCCACCCCCAGGGTATCCATGTGGATGCAGGGACCTCCACAGATGGCAGATATGAGAAGGGTTCTCTACTGACCACCTGCTTGCTGTGTGCCTACAGCCTACTCAGACATGGCGATGCATGTTTCCTGCCAGAGGAATGCCCGTGCACTTGGAAGGGGAAGGAGTATTTCCCTGGAGACCAGGTCATGTCTCCCTGTCACACCTGGTAAGTGAAGGCCCCCCGTACAGGCTCTGCTTTTGTTGGGGAAGGGATGGAGGACGGATGTGGGATGCAGGATTGTGAACACAGTCTAGCAGTCTTCCTTCCTTCTCAGGTGCATATTCATGTTGTATATTTGTGTGCTATGTAGGGGTTTGCATACATATGCAAGTGTATGCATAAAAATAATTTTGGAGGATTTTTTTGTATTTACATGAATGTGAATTTGTTCAGATGTTTATATGAATGTGTATATATGCATATTTGTAACCATGATGGTGTGTTTGCATATTTATGTGACCGTGCAAGCGTGGGCACAAATCCAAAATGCACAGATGGCACAAATGTATATACACGTGCATGTATATGAATAGGTGGGCATTCGTAAACATGAATATGTTAGGGAATACATACAATTATAAATTTGTATATCTATAGAGGTGTGTTTATATATATTTGTGAGCATATGTATCTATTTAGCATGTGGGACCATGTATGTGCAAAGTGTGTGAATGTGTGTGCATTGGGCATACAATTTGTATTTGCATGTGCACAAACATTATACGTGTAAATGTGCATCTGTGTTTTCCTATGAATATGTACATGCCTATATATGTAAGTAAGTGAGTGTATATGTGAATATATTTGCATGCGGTATGTACATAAATAACGTAAGTATACATATGTGAGTGTGTATGCACATGGATTGGATTCTATGGAAACAGACAGAAGACCAGTTCTGTGGGGCCTGCACTGGGCCAAACAACAGAAGATAGGAAGCGGGTAGACACTCAGCATCCTAAACAGCTCCCAGGGTTCCACTGCTGCTGGGCCTGACTCACATTAACTTGCCTTCCCGAGGCTTGGCTCCTAGAGGTGTCTATGGGGATTCATTTTTAAGCAACTTATTTTCCTAATCTCCACCTGTCCTCTGCTGAGGGTCTTCCCAGCCTTGTATATCATTTCAGCGCTGAGATTCCCCTAATTACCCCTCCAAAGGCCTTACAACTACCCCTACAATCAACGAGGCCTCTCAACCCATGTCTCCCAGGCTAGGCAGCTCCTACTGTGGACACCTCTGCAGATGCCCTCAGAGGTTCCTGGCACAGAGAGCATCTCCGAAGGTCACATGGAGCCTCTCTGATATTCCTCTCATGCTCTTGCACCCCTCCAGAGGGCCCAGCATGGGTTTTCCAGGGCTCTGAGCATCGCAGTGCTCCTCCAGCTGTAGATGTGTCTGCAGGACCAAGGCGGCCCTGCCGCTGCCCCAGGCAAAGGATCATCTCAGCTCTGGTTCCTGCAACTCTTTGGACAATGACCAACGTTCATGAGCTTAGAATAATGAGGCTAAGATGGGGAGGGGAAGGAAACAGGATCAGCATGCCTCGGCTTATTCCAGTGGAGCCCCCCACCCAATGGAACCCATGTCCTGTCCTGGTCCCACATCACATTCCGGTGGCTGTCCAAAAGGATCAGGCTGGGCACAAGATCCTGTGTAAAGTAGCGTTAGGTCAGGCTGGGTGTATCGGCTCCTGGTCTGGTGTTTCAGAGATAAGTGTGTTCTGTAGGAGCCCTTGCCGGCCACTCAGCTCTCCTGAACTCTGCCTCTTGTAGGCCGAGGAAGGTCTCCTAGACTTAGGGGTTCCTCTCACCTTAATAAGTATGTGCACATGTGTGTGTGTGCACAGCCACGTGTCCTCCAATGGCTGACTTCTGCATAAAATAGGGACCCACAATCTTACCCTCCAGCTTCTGCAGAGGTTGATGTTTGTTGACCCTCTCCCCAGGGGCACAGCGAGGGCTCAGTAGGCAGTGTCTCTGTCGAAGATAATCAGAGTGGGGGTGGGGCTGTGCCCTGCAAGTGGGCCTGGGCGCTGTGTTTCAGCATGTGCCGGCAAGGCTCATTCCGGTGCGCTCTCCACCCCTGTGCCTCCACCTGCACGGCCTACGGTGACCGGCATTACCGCACCTTTGATGGGCTCCCATTTGACTTCGTGGGCACGTGCAAAGTGCACCTGGTCAAGGTGAGCTCCTGACTGTGTCTGCCTGGAGACCCAGGCAGACTGAGGCTGAGGACCCGTTAGGCTAGCATGGTGATGCTCTGGACTCCAGTCTGACGCATAGTTTGGTGGGTGGGGAGATCTAAGCCCTGAATGTGCCTATCTAGAGGTAGGAAGACGTGCTGAGGAGCAACTTAGGGGCTGGTCAGAGCTCACTAGTCATAAAATACCCCACTGCTTGTCCACTCACCATTATAACCTTGTCCCATTGAGTCCTCATGGTTTTTTTCTGCCTATAGTAAGAGCTAATGCTTTTTGAGCTTTTATTATATGCCTGGTGGTCTCCTGAGCCATGTTTGTGGATTATTTTACTTAATTCTCACAGCAGCCCTAAAAGATAGAGTTTATTGACCCCATATTATAGAAGTAGCAACTCGGGCTGAGCAAAGTTGGTTATCTTGCCCAAGGTCACACAGCTAGGCAGTTGCAGAGCTTGGGTCAGATTTGAACCATGAACTCTAACTGGAGAGTTGGTGTGTTTAAGGAGTCACATGTTCAAGCCTTCAGCTCACCAGGAGGAAGAGGAATGGTGATGTGGGAGGCACAGTTAGGGTAGGATCCCCTCTAGGAGAAAAAGGTACCAATGGGGCATGTGGAAAAGTGCCAGAGAAATATCCTGGAGACTTGGTTTTGCTAAGGGCCTATCCATTGCATATAATAGTAACAACAACAACAACAATGACAACAACAACAATGACAGACTTTTAATGGAATGAGTCCTATCTGTGGGGGAAGCATTGTACTGGGCTCTTTTATATAATTTCAGTAACTCTGCAAGACAAAAATTATCAACCCAATTTTATTTTATTTTTTAAATTTCAAAGATAATGCATGCGCTTCACTAACATTTAAAACAACATAGTAGCATATATCAAAAACAAATATTCCCCTTTACATCTCTTCTACTCCCATTCCCTGTTTTTAAGTCAGGTATAAATCCTGCAAGATCATTTTCCACAAGACAAGCGGGCAGGCACACAGACAGACACACACAGACACACACAGACACAGACACACACACACACACACACACACACACGCTTCGTTTAGTTTTTATGGCGAGGTTTCTCAAATTTGCTTTTTTCACTTAATATTATGCCTTGGACATTATCTTACATAGTCAGTACATACTTGTTTCTTTCTTCTTTTTGTAGAATTCTACAGAAAGGATGTGCTCAGTTTTGATTACTCCCCCATTGATGGACATTCAGATTGTTGCCGATATTCAAATGCCCAGTGAATACATTTGTGGATGTATCTCTAGACTCTTAGAAGTGGAATTGTTATAAAAAGTTATGTACATGTAATACATTGTTCTCTGCCTACAAATTGCCCTCCAGAAAGGCTTATACTGCTATTATCAGCATATGTAAGACAGTGCCCCACCCCCCACACCCCTGTCAACACCATTCATCCCTATTATACATTCATTCATTCATTCATTCATCAGATATACTTTCGAGAGTCACTACATGCTAAACACTGTACTAGGTACCCCAAAAAGAAACTGAGCTTCAGAGAACTGAAGTAAGTTGCCCAAGGTCACACAGGTAGTAAGTAGAAGTAGATCAAAAACTAGGATCTGTGTCCCTCTACCTCTGCACCTCTCAGCAGGATCCCTTCTCGCCCTGGTTTTACTAAACTGACTTGTGTTTTCCTCAGAGCACATCGAATCTCAGCTTCTCCGTGATTGTAGAAAACATAAACTGCTACAGTTCTGGCATCATCTGCAGGAAATTTATTTCCATCAATGTTGGGAACTCATTCATCATCTTTGATGACGACTCAGGAAATCCCGTAAGGCCCGGTACAGGTGAAGTAGTATAGGTAATTTGCAGGTTAATGGGGGCTGGGGGTAAAAGGAGTGTGGACTGTTTTCTTTACCATAGCAATTTCTCTTGGAGCCTTTGAGTCAGCAGCCCAGATTGAATTCCTTGGCCAGGGTCAGGAACACAGAGGTCAATGTCAGTGTATGAGAGAGGTAGAGGAGTTGGTGAGGTCCTGGGGCTGCCAATCCCTCCTCCCACCCCCAGCCAGGCCCAGCCAACCCAGGTGTTGGGGAACACTTGGACCTCAGGAATGACCATCTCTGTCCCCCTAGAGTCCGGAGAGCTTCCTGGATGAAAGGCAGGAGGTCCACACATGGCGAGCAGGGTTTTTCATGCTAGTGCATTTCCCACGGGAGCACATCACCCTTTTATGGGACCAGAGGACCACAGTGCACATCCAGGCTGGGCCACAGTGGCAGGTAATCCTCAAGGGACCCTCTGCTCCTGCTGGAGGTCGGGCCAAGCCAGTGGGTGTCTTTGGGTGAGCCGTAGCCTCACAGAGGAGCCAGGAACATCATCCCTTCTGTCCTGCCCACCCCCACCACCCCACTTTGTGTCCCTTCTCCTCCAACCCTTCTCCTATTGCTCTTCACATTGTAACTCCAGTAGTTGCTTCTGGGTTCATGACAGACTCATGTGCTCGTGGCGACCTCTCTGCCCATGATTCACCCCTTGAGAGCCTGCAACTGATCGTGATATCCCCTCTTTTTTTAGGGCCGGCTGGGAGGACTCTGTGGGAACTTTGATTTAAAAACCATCAATGAGATGAGGACCCCGGAGAACTTAGAGTTAACTAACCCGCAGGAGTTTGGCAGCAGTTGGGCTGCAGTCGAGGTAAAGCCTCCCCTAACTGGCTCACTCCCTCACCCAGACGGGCCCCGGCCAGCACTGAGAGAAGCGGGCCCAGGTCAGGGAAGAGGGACATTGGTGGGAGGCTGCTCCTGCAACTGCAACTGCTCTCTCCGCCTCCGAGCCGGCATCTCCAGCCCTAGACTGTCCTATGACCCAAGGATGCACACCATTCCCTCTCACAAATCAGGCTGCACACCTGCCCTGGACCAGGCTCTGCGGGGAGGGCAGGGACTGGGAAGGAGACAAAATCGCTGTCCTAGGAGAGGTGACCATCTAGCAGGAAGGCGAGGTTTATTGAATCGTGACCATCTTACCCATTTCTGTGCCCCCAGCAGCCCCGGTGCCTGGCACTAGGTCTAGCACTGAGGAGAGACCATGTGGGTTGAGACAGTCAGAGAAGGCTTTCTGGAGGAGGTGGGACCAGTGAGATACTTACTTAAAAGATAGGCCATATTTGGAAGGCTGAAAGTATCAGAGAGAAAACCTCTGAGAGGGAGGACAACGTTAGCAGAGGCAGAAATGAGTCAGGGCGTCCCAAAGGTTTAAGAAATGTCTGATTGAATCTTCTAAGCTGTGAGCACTGAACTGAGAGCAGAAGACCT
Source organism: Rousettus aegyptiacus (assembly GCF_014176215.1). Classification (NCBI taxonomy): domain Eukaryota; kingdom Metazoa; phylum Chordata; class Mammalia; order Chiroptera; family Pteropodidae; genus Rousettus; species Rousettus aegyptiacus. Next base: position 88,837,651 of record NW_023416308.1, read on the forward strand.
GGGTTCTTATCTTGGATCATCCATTGACTTATTGGGTGACCTTGAGTAAGGCACATCTTCTCTGGTCCTCTGTGAAGTGAAGGGGCTGTGCCAGGAGAGAGATGTCACCTCATATGACAACTCTGATCAGTCAAAAGCTGCTGCCTGGGAAGCTGTGTTAAGTACTACCTAAGACTTGTTTTAGGCTCAGCTGGAAGGAGAGCTGTGATGGATTAGTTATGTCTGCGACGGGTGCAGCAATGGAGAGTTTTGATATGAGTGTTACATATTTGCCTTTCCTGGACGAGGGATCTGAGGTCCCTAATTCTCTGTTGGGGAGTAGATGGAGATGAACCTATGTAGACCGGGGTCAAGAGAGCTTTTTAGTTATGGCCAGGAGCTCAATTTAATCCTGAGGTGGGACAAGTCTGCTCTCAGGGCCTCAGAAAAGTGTACCCACACTTATTCTAGAGAAGCTGAGTGGGTCACTAACCTTTATTGCTCCCCTCCTTTAACACCCCTCCACTGCTTTTCTCACACTAGCCAATCCCCTTGGGCGTACCCTGGGAGACTCCAGTGAAAATGTAGGACTGAGGGAGGAGGTTCGACATCAGGGAGGTCTGCATTAGTTCTCTGTAGCTGTGTAGCAACGTTATCACAGACTCAGCAGCACTCAACCCCCCGTACGTATCACCTGTCTCACAGTTTCTGTGGGTCAGGAGTCAGGGTGCAGCTCGACTTGGTCCTCTGCTTAGGGTACCACGGGCTACAATCAAGCCGTCAGCCAGAGCTGGGCTTTCATTTGAAGAGTCAGTGGGGAAGGATCTGCTTCCCCACCGGGTGATTTGGTCATTGGCAATGTTCAGTTCCTTGTAACTGTAGAGCTGAAGACTTCTGGTTTTTTTCTGACTGTTGGCTAGACGTGACCCTCAGCTCCTAGACACCACCCAGCATTCCTGCCATGTGAGTTTCTCCAACATGTCTGCTTACTTCCTCACAGCCAGCAAGGGAGAAACTCCAGCAAGATGGGCTCTGCAAATTATGTAACACAATCATGCAATCACATACACACAGCCATGGCCATCCATCACCTTTGCCATCTTCTTGTTGGTTTAAAACAAGTCCTAGCTAGGTCCCTCCCACACTCAAGGGGAAGGGATAATACAAGGACATAAACACCAGGAGGCAGGGATCAGGGGGCCACTCTAAGAGCCTGTTCACCATATTGGGCAACGAGCATTTGGCAGGTAGGGAGGTTGACAGTCCTCCCTTTGCCCTTCAGTGCCCAGACAGCCTTGATCCCCAGGACACGTGTGTGCTGAATCCTCTCCGAGAACCATTTGCCAAAAAGGAGTGCAGCATCCTGCTCAGTGAGGTGTTTGAGACCTGCCACCCTGTGGTGAGTGGACCCCAACCTCAGGCACTCCTGAGCTCCCCCGCCCCCGGGATCCCTTCTGCTCTCAGACCACCCCCTCCATCTCGCCTGGAAGAAACACCCCAGGTCTGCAGGGGAGATTCACCTCTGCCATTCCCCTGCCTCCAGCATGCTCAGACGAGTCTGTTCTGTTTCCCCAGATGACCTGGGACAGACAGCCAGACAAACACAGCTTCTGTGCCCTTTCAAGCCTGTCTCAGTCTGGCTTTTCCTCCAGGTCAGGAATTTCTTCCGAATAGTGATCCTAAGCCCCTCGTGCTGTGGCATCAGCCTGTTGCCTAGTGGAGACAGAGGATAGCTGGCACGCAGCTCGGCGTGGCACCCTCCAGGGCCTCAGAGGCTGCTGTCAGATCGACCTTGGCTGTCTCTGGCCCTGGCTGGCAGTTCATCCCCATGTCTGTTCCTCAGCTACAGCCTCCATCCCTGGATCCAATGGCCTAGGCCGCAGCTTCATCCCATCTTGTGGTCCCTTCATGTCTTTGCTGCTTCCCGAGGCTGACTGGCATCGGCTAGGGAGCTGCAGGGCTAATATCCAGGACCTGTCCGCTGACTTCTGACTTCTGACCCCTTCTAGGTCGATGTCACTTGGTTTTACTCAAACTGCCTGACGGATACATGTGGGTGCAGCCGGGGCGGTGACTGTGAGTGTTTTTGTGCCAGTGTGTCCGCCTATGCCCACCAGTGCTGCCAGCATGGGGTAGCCATCGACTGGCGGACACCGCGCCTCTGCCGTAAGTGTCTAGACCAGTCCTCTGATGGGGAGAGTAGGACCCCTTCTGTGGGCCGGCCTGTGAGGTACCATCACTCTGACGAGCTTGCATTTACTGAGTGCTATGTGCCAGAATCAACTCCCTTGTGTGTATCATTCACTGAATTCTTATAACTACTCTGTGAAGTAGGACTATTTATTCCTGTGTTATAGCTGGAGAAACAGGTTAGAGGGAGAGAGACTAAGTAATATGTTCAAGGTCGCACAGGTTAGTGGTAAAACCAGGGCTCATCCCCATATAGTCTGGATGCAAACCTGTGCTCTTAGTTTTGATGGAGGAGTCAAGAGCCCTGGCTTCCAGCCCCAGAGCTGCCACTGGTGAGCTGTATGACCTTAAGCAAGTCACTCCAGCCTCTCTGGGGTTCAATTTTCTCATCCGAAAAATAAGAATAGACCTGTCCCACCAGGTTTATTGTGAGGATCAAAGGCGATAGTGAATGTCAAAGCCTTTTGTCAGCTGAGACATGCTGTCAGAGGCAGCACAGGGTATCAGAGCATTTAGGGCAGTGGTGGTCTGCAAATACTTTTGGTTGCACACTCTTACCAAGTAAAAATATGTTGAGTACACATACATATGCATACATATATACATGTACATATATACAATTATTAGGAGTGTAAATATGTATTACAAAAGTAAATATTTGAAAGATGAAATGAAACATAAAAATTTAAATTATTACCTAATTATTACTTTTCCCTATGTATCAATGATCTTCCTGGTGCAAGGCTGCCTCACTTCGGCGTGCAGTAGTTATCCCACAGGCTCTGGGGCCCCCCGTCTGGGTTCAGACCCAAGCTCCACCAAGTAGGGTGACCTGGGACATGCTGCTGACGCTCTGAGTTGTAATTGGGAGGTCAGGAGAACTGTACCTACCTTGCAGCGTGCTGTGGGCTTTAAACGAGATGACGCATGTAAAGTGCTTGGCGCAGTGCTCTATGCAATTGCTAAGGTCGCTGTCATTTTTCATGGGGACATGGGTGCGGGCGTGTCCTGAGCCCTGGGGGCTTCAGACAGGATGACTTCAGGAACAAGATGGAACAGAATTTGCCTTCGACGTGCCCTTTTGCTGCCCGTTTTTCCGTGAGACCCTTCTACCACGGGCGCCCTGGGTCCTCATGTAGTCTGCGTCTCCCTCTACTTCTCTGATACCAACTCCTTCAAGAAGGAGAAGGGAACATACCCTTAATGAGGATCCGTTGTGTGCCAGGCCCCGTGCCTTCCACGGATTAACTCATTTAGTATTCAGGGCCAGGACTAGGGTGAGGCGAGTGAGGCGCTCACACGACATAAGATTGAACAGGACACCAGGAGAACTCAGGAATCAACATAAATAATATTTTAAGACAGTGTCTTTAAAAAATCAAAACTATTACAAAATAATTTTGACGGACAAAATATGAGCGTTTTAAGTAATGACAGGATCAATGTCATTGATTTTCCTTTTGTCTCAGGCTCCAATACGGCTTGGCAAAGCACTGTCACCGATCCTATCTTTGTTTTTAAATTTTGATATTTTATTCATCATGGATATTTTGCATTAATTTTGAAATTACAAAAGGATTGGATTAAAATATTATATATCTTGATTGCCGAGATTTTTGATGCCCCCCCTTAAATTTTGCACCTGAGGCGAGCACTCGCCATCTCCTAGTCCAGGCTTCGAAAGTCTGTGGGGCAGATACTAGTGGTGGTCCCATCTTATAAAGGAGGGCATTTGCCCATAACCACACTGTAGGTCAATGACCCCTCGTGCTCTTTCCAGGGGACAATGTCAAATACAAAGGAATCGTGTGGATCATGGAGTTTGGGGAGTGGAGTGGAGTCGGTGGCTCTCTTCAGACCATGCCTGTGAATGGAAAGGCCCTACGTCACCCTTTATCCCAGATCTACCGGACTGGCTTCTCATGGCCTTGTTCCTGGTTTTAGGTGCCCCTTGCAAGGTCCCCAACTTACTGCAATGGACTGAGGCCCCAGGGAAACGGGCTGTGTTGCTGAGCTTTGCCACTAGAGGGCGTGCGGAGCACATGCTTGGAGGACCTTGTCAGCGCCTGAGGGAAACTGCCATAGGGGCCTGAACAAGCCTTAGACTCTTGGAAGGCTGACTTCTATTTTGTGCTTGCATTCTTCTTGGACCTTCCGCAACACTTCCAATTGGAACTTTCATCCCCTGATTCCAATCTTGCCCTTTGGGACAACACAAAACACACCCTTCTGCCCAATATTCATTCATTCATTCATTCATTCATTCGATACATGAACGCCTACCCTGGGCCAGGCTTTGAGCTCTGTGCTAGGGCCACAGAGAGGAGCCAGTGTATTTTCTATGCCTTAAGACATCTGAATCCAATGACTATGCCTGAATTTTGGAGTTTAGGCATCAGACCAGGTCTGGCCCTAGGGGAAGGAGGGAAAGCTGGGACGCTAGGGGTCTGGGCTTTGTCCATCTGTTCCAGGCTTCTCAAGAAGTCTCTGTTCTCTCTCTTTCAGCATATGACTGTGACTTCTTTAACAAAGGTAAGCCTGTCCTCTCAAAGTGGAGCCTTGGGAGCTGGGGCCCTGCCAGCCCTGTCCTGGTACCACAATAGCATTGGCCATCCTGAGGCCCTTTCTGGCCCTAGAAGAGCCATGACATGGGGGCAGGAGGAACCTCATCATACAGAGAGAACCCTGGCAGTGCAAGGCCCAGGGATTCCTAGAACTCTGTCCCTAACAGCTCCTGAAGCCTCTGTCTGGAGCGCAGGCCAGACCAGCTTCCCAGAAATTGTGCTCACCCACGGCAGCTCCACCAGGAAGGAAAAACCCCATTTGCTCCAATGTGCCATCTACAGCCTTCATAATCTAGCTCATCAGGCCTGCAGAATGCTGCCTTGGGTTTACTGAAGTTTTGAGCTGGCAAAAGCAATTGCAAACTTTTCCTGAGAATGGTGTGGCTCGGCCTGTCAGAGTCACCGTCAAATTTGGTCGAGGCCTCAAGGTATCAGGATGTACTCCCATCTCTGCATTTACCAGGGTGAAAACACAGGTCATCGCAAAAGACCCCCGTGAGGTTGATGTCCAGCATTAGAGCCAATCAGTCAATTTAATCACTAGGATAGGGTAGGCATTGGGGGTAGGGCTGCCCAGGAGTAATTTTCAGTACTGATCTCTGTCCTGATGGGCCAAGGTTAGACCTTGGCAGAGTTAGATGCTGATCAAGTCCTTGGTGTCATTCACCTTTGATTACCAAAGCTTCCCCACCCCGCCCCTTCTAGGCACCTTCCTGCCAGGAGCAAGCCTATGTGGGTATAGGCCCAAGGCTTTGTCTTCTTGTCCAGTTACCTGCATTATCATATTTGGGTTTGAGAAACATCCCCCTGGAAAGAGTATAGTGGGTGAAATGATAGGAGACTGACAAGAGACAAGGATACAAGTTAGAGGCTCCGAGAGATGAGGGCTGGACCAAGGTATGGCATAATTCACAGGAACTACAGTCCTATCCAGCTGTTGGCCTAAACAGTTGGCCCCAAACCTTTAATCCTTAAAGGAATTAATTTGTAGTGGAAGAATTGTGGTCTCTAGGACAGGCAGGGTCTGTCTGACATCAAGCAAGACATTTCAGCAAGACAGCTCTGAGCAGAGTTTTCTCCCTTCTGTGGCATTTTGGGTGGCAGTAACTGGCAAAAGACAAGCTGTTTCTAGCATCCTCCACCTACCCACCCACCCACCTATCCATTCCTCACTCTGTTCTTCTGCCAACATGTTCTCTGGTCCAAGCCCTTGTCAGGTGCTGGGGAGTCAATGGTCAAAGAGAGCTGTCTCAGCATTGTGCTGGAGCCTGCCCACGCTGGCTCTCTAGAATCAATTGTGTGTTCCTAACACTGCATTCACTTGGTAGTTGGAAATTGACCACTGGTGGGAGAATTTATACCATGGAAATCAGCAAACACTACAAACTGGGGTTTTGTTTGTTTCTTTGCTTGTTTTCTGAGAGCGGATAGTTAACTATCTACCAGCACAGACTGCCTGTCTCGGTAAGGGAGACACCCATGAACCCCTGATTGAGATCCATCGTGAGAGCTGTGATCATCAGTGTGTGCTGTGTTCTAAGGGCTGGTGGACCACAGAGGAGGAGGGATGATGTTTGTGTGCAACAAGAGAGGGTGCAGGGAGAGCTTCCCCAAGGAGGTGATATTTGAGCTGGATCCCAGGGATAGAGTAGGCGTTTGCCAGACACGAAATGGGACGACTGCTCTGAGTGAGGAGGACTGCATGAGCGGGGACATAAGGTAGGACACAGCATGGCTCCTTCAAAGAGGAGCAAGGGAAGATCGGCATGGCAGGGGCAAGGGTGTGGAGAGGTGGGGAGGTAGGCAGGGGTTGGAGCATGAAGGGCCCCTGAGTTCAAGCCAGGCTCTTTGATTCTATCTTGAGCGCAATGGGGAGCCAATGATGAGTCCCAGCAGAGAGTATGGCTAGGAAGGTGGCTCGGCCACCTACAGGGAGGAGGCACTGGAGGTGGGGAGCACACCCGAGGCAGGGAGGTCAGTTACAAGGCTGTTACAATTGTCTAGGAAACCAACCTGTACTGAAAACTGCAGGAACCCAAGAGACACAAAAGTGTTTGGAATAAGGAAACACTAATGTTGATTGAGCCCAAGCCTTCCTGGCCTTCATCACTCAAGCCCTGGGTGGGCAGAGACTGGGTCTGATATCTCCTCCCAGTGGCGACTCTGAATAGAGCAGTGGCTGGCATGGCAGAGTCTCCTGCAATGGGACAGGCCCACAGAGAGACTTTTGGGTGGCCTTGTTCCCAGGTTTCCTGTGAAATGAAATGATTCAGGTACTGTGCAGAGGGTCGGTCCCTGTCAGGGACTAGCAGCCTGGGGTTCCTGTCCTTCCTTCTCATAGAAATCAAGGTCCCTGGGACCTGGAGCGAGGGAAGCGACCAAGGGCAGCTCCTTGGTACCCTCCCTCTCCCTCACCTCTGGCAGGGGTGGGCAGGTAGAGACGGGAGGCAGGCAAAGGCCCAAGAGGGCAGGCCTTACATCTGGGTCTTTTCTCTCCAGCACTAGGTAAAGGCCCCTACCATCTGGCCAGCCAGGCAGCTGCTGGTACCCTGGTGTCCACGAAGGCAGCAGGTGGTGCCGTAGTCCTAGTGAACACGGAAGACGTGGCACCGGGGGACATTGTGAATTTCCTGCTGACGGCTGCACTGTACAAGGCCAAGGCCCACGGTAAGACCCACCTCTGGCCTCACCCCAGCCCTTGGTGGAGGGAGGCAGTTGCCAGTGGAGGAAGGATGCTGAGGCCCTGGACCATTTACAGTGGCTGGAAAAACATGGGGCTCCAACAGGTGCCCCTTTCCCAACCGAGACAGGGTTCGGAGTCAGCCTGTTCGCTTCTTCAGAGAGATACCTCCCATCTTCTTCCCAAAAAACCAGGGAGGCCAAGGTCCAGAAGTACCGTTGAACCTAACTTTCCACAATAACTGCATTCCAGAAAAGCAGGGCGGTAACTTCCTCTCCCTGTCCCCTCCCTACTCTCCTCCTCCTCTTCCTTCTCCTCCTTCTTCTCTCCCGCCTCCTCTGCTCCCTATTTAAAAAAAATAAATTTATTTTATATTAGTTTCAGGTGGACAGCACAGTAGTTAGACATTTACTTGATTTGCGAAGTGATCCCCTGATCACGCCAGCGCCCATCTGGTCCTGCACACAGCCCTCACAGTGTTATCGACCATATTCCCTATGCTGTAATCTACATCTCCGTGACTTTTTGTAGCTACTAATCTGTGCTTCCTAATCCCTTCCTTTTTTTCACCCAGCCCCCCAATATCCCTCCCATCTGGCAATCACCAGTTTGTTCTCTGTATCTATGAGTCTGTTTTGGTTTAGTGTGTTCATTTTTTTTCCCCCCTTAGATTCTGCATATAAGTGAAATCATATGATATTTGTCTTTCTCTGACTTAGTCCCTTAGCATAATACCCTCTAGGTCCATCTATGTTGTTGCAAATGGTAATATTTCACTTTTTCGTGGCTGAATAATATTCCATTTTATGTATGTACCATAACTTCTTCACCCAATCTGTTGATGCTCTGCTCCCCATTTTTAAGACTGTATAGACTTTAAATGCCAGGTGAGCGCTGGCTGATACACGGACTCCAGCAGGGCGTCCTCCTGTGAATATAGGAGTGGGCCCTTGATTTGCTCAGGTTATGATCCTGCGTTGTGAGTTGGTGTGTTATACCTGGAACCAGCCCTACCCACCTGGGCCTCAGACTGCCAGCAAACCTGGAGGGCTTAGCTTTAGTAGGCATTGCTGTCTCTTCAGAGTTCAGTAGTCCCTGAGGGGTGGCAGAACCCTGTCCGGAGAGAAGTGACCCCTGCATAGTATTTGTTCTGGGCCCTGGGGCCAAGGCCTCAGTTCGCCGGTGCCAGGAAGCCTTCTTGTCTGTGGCCACGTGTGTATGTCCCAGGAGGTGTGGTCACTGTAATTAGCTTTTCTTCCCCCAAATCCTGTTGGCCCCATCTAGTCTGAATCTTTCTAATCACAGGGATGATCCATGCAGCCACTTCTAGCATTCACTGGAGCCTTGAGCCAAGACACTTCTCAGAGAGTTCATCCCTACCTGAGAATATAAGTTCTCAAATTCTCAGGGTCTACCATTTAACTAGTTTTGAGGGTCTAATTCCCTTCCCTCCTACCCTCTCTCTCTCTCCCTCTGCCTCTCTTCTTGCCTCCCTCCCTATTCCTATGACAGGCACAGAGCTGGGCACTAGGGAATCAGGGATGTAAAAGACACTGTCCCTGCCCACAAGAAGTACACAGTCCCATCTGGGAGACAGACATGATCGAAAGCAGTCACAATGCCTGTGGGAACACTTGGGAGGGGCCCTTTGCCTGTCTTGAGGAGTCAGGAGAGGCTTTTTAGAATGCATGATGTTCCCTGAGGGATGGAAAGGAATCAGAAAGGGACTTGTAAGCCAAGATCAGGAGTTGGGTCTTTATGCTGAGCGTAGCAGGAAGCCACGGAGAGGCTTTAAGGAGGGGAGGAACACCCCAGCTCCTGCCCAGCACCAGGCACAGCCAGCATCCCCAGCTATGGGCGATGTTCATGGTGGTGGGAGCCAGGGGTACAGTAGGAGGTGTCAGGAGGGATCACGTCACTGCACAAGGAGACAGGGGAGTGAGGAGCCAGTCACTGGGCCAGTGGAGGGCCAGAAGTTCCCCACCATCCCAAAATAGAACACTCCTTTTCTAAACGTGGCAGATCCCCAGATCTATGCGGACCTGCTTGGGTGTGTTACAACCTTCCACATGCGATAGGCCATCTGCTTAGTGGGAATTTTCTGTCCTCCATTCAATATTTCAGTCCAGTAAGTAAGGTCTACTCCAGAGGAAGTGTTGATTTTCCAGTGGTTTTATGGGCATGTTAAGCAGAACCCCAGAGTAGCCTGGCTTTGGAAAACATCACTGTGGACAGGTTTCCCAGAGTCCAGCCTCCATCTCAGTCATGCCTGGGGTTTCTTGGGCACCTGGGGGCAGGATGAGGACCCAGTGAGCACCCAGGCTCTCACCCCAATCCCATTCTGTGCTCCTTCTCCTTAGCCATGTCCAGGGTACTAGACAGCAAAAGAGAAAGTACCTTCTAGGTGAGATCTAAACCCCCTCCTCTCTCCGACATACTGTTTTACCATCTGACCCTCTGGGGTTCTGTGAGGAGTGGGACCCAGCTAAGGGCCACTGGAACCTGGAAAATCACTGAGCCTCAGCTTTCTAGCATCACCAATACAACGTGACTCCACAGGGCAGCCATGTTCGTCTGTCCCATTCGTTGCTATATCCCTGGCATCTGGAATTCCACCTGGCACACAGAGCATCCTCAAAAATGCCCATGGAAGAGAGGGACAGAGGAAAGGAGATAGTTCAGTCACCTTCCTGAGGCTGGGCAGTTGGCGGCTTCCCTAACCTTCCACCTTCCCTGGGGAAGGTGTGAACGGAGGGGCAGCCAGCAGGCAGAAGTGGTGGGGCTGAGGGGAGGCAGAGCAGGCGTGGAGGAGCGAGGTCCAGCGAACTCACAGAAGGTGCTGCAGTCCCATGTCGCAGAGAGTGCAGATGTGTGCCCAGGTGTCCGCCCCCCATCTGGACCCCTGCCTGCACCGACCTTCCCCATGTGTCTCTTTGCAGACCCAGATGTGGTATCCCTGGAGGCAGAGGGCAGACCCAACTTCTTCCTCCACGTCACGGCCAATGGGTCTCTGGAGCTGGCCAAGTGGCAGGGCAGCGATGCCTTCCGCCATCATGCCTCCTTCTTGCTGCACCAGGGGATGTGGCGGGCAGGCCTGGTGGCCCTGGAGTCTCTGGCAGAGCCTGGATCCTTCCTTTCCGTGTCAGGCCCTGTGCTGGCCCTGCGGCCATACGAACACACAGAGGTGTTCCGCCAGGGCACACTCTTCCAGCTTCTGGGTAATTGTCTACCTCACCATCTCCCTCGGCTCCTCAGCCCCTCACTCAACTGCCCATCCTGCCCTCTCTCCCCTTACCCTTCAAGTTGCCCCCAAGAGGCAGAATCTTCATGCTTCTGGCACAGAGAGGCCGCATGGGTGCCGCCCCTGAGATGGAAGGTGGCCTGGCCTCCATGTTGGTGGCCTAAGGAGCTATGGGCAGTGTAGCTTGGGGCCCAGCCAGCTTCCCGGGTCCTGCCTACTCCCACAGGCCAATTACACAGTCTAAAAATAGGGTGGCCTTTGTGGAAACAAGGGGAGAAGTGATCGTGGCTGCTGTCCGCGTAGCCCGCTGGCTCAGGTTTCTTGCCGATGGGGGTGCATGGCTGCCCTGCGAACCAGCAGCCCCTCTGCCCCTCGTGGAGGCCCAGTACCCAGGGGAGTGATAGGGCAACACCACGCCCTTTCCAGCCTCTGCTGGAAGGGGTTCCGGGGCTCTGCCTTCCCACCGCCAGGTATGTCTACCCTCAAACTACTTGTTCTCTGCCTAAACCCTGGAGGAAGCGATCATTACTTCTTTAATGCTCTACACTGGCCTCTCTCTCCTACATGTTCATGCCTGTGAGGGCACCTCATGCTGTATGAATGGATCCACCCATGTGTAAATGTGTCTCCTACCAGGCTTGTCATTTATCATCCCCTGCCAACACACACACACACACACACACACACACACACACACACACACACACACACCAGGGCTGGGCCAGCTCATCCTTACACTCAGCGGTCATCTATCTAGTCCACCAATGAACCAATGAACAGATTCATCACTGCCTATGATGGGAGGACTGTGCCCCTTTCTGGAAGACATTGAGGTGGAGTGCAATGAGCCCGGGCTTTGAAACCAGACAGCCTTGGGTTCGAATCCTGACCCTGGTCCCTGGTGTTTGAAGGAGAGCCCCTCTCTCCCTGACTCAGTTTCTCCACCTGAACAATGGGGATATTTGCCTCAGAAGGTTATTGTGAGGATGGCTTTGCTCCAGGCCTGGCTCATAGTAGGTGCTCCCCAAATGTAAGTTCTGGATCTGGGCTCAAAGATCTTGGAAAAGCGAGTTTCCTCACAGTCAGTAACCGTGTGGAGAGTAGGAGGTCAGGAAGGGGTTGCTGGGGTGGGGCTGTCCCTCCAGCCTGCCGCAGAGCCTGCCCACATCTCTCTGCTCAGGCCACAGTTTTAGAGACCGGTCACCTGTGCCAAGGTGGTCTGGGCTCTTGTCTGCCTCAACGCCCCCCATAGGCTACAGCTTTTCCCTGAGGGTCCCTCATTTGTCAAAGTATTGGCCACGGGGCCTTTTTCGAGGAAATCTGCCCTGGGAGAGTTTCATTTTCCCAGCTTCTTCTGTCGCTTCAGTGTCTTCATCTATAAAACGGGAATGATAATATCGTGGCTTCACAGGATTATTGTGAGAATTAATGCGTAATTACTTGTTAAGTGCTGGGAGTCATGCTTGCTACTATTTCAGAGTTAGCTGTTGTCGTTAGTAGTCGGAGCCCAAGTTACTAGTGGCAAGAAGGGCAGTGCTCAAACTGCACCCTCCAGGTCCCAGGGCTGGTTCAGGAGGAGGCTCCTTCAGGGAGGCCCTCTGGGGACAGAGAGGGCAGGGCTCATGAGAACAGCTCTCTCCCCTGTCTGGGGCCAGATGGCCCGCAGGACCTTAGGCTGAGAGGGAAAGGGGTTCCCCCAATACCTACTCCAACCCTCAAGGGAAGCCTCTTGTCTTCATGGAGATCTGCAGTGGCCTGGCCAGAGGCAGGGCAAGGAGGAGGGGACTGTGTCCTGGGGTGCAGGGCAAGCCTGACTACCAAGGTCCCAGAAGGGCCAAGTGATGGGCAGCCTTATGGAGAGATCAAGCGTCCAGCCTCCTCCTTGGCCACCGCTCAAAGCCCGCTCCTTAGCACCCGCCTCTCCAGCCCCTGCACCAAGTTCTCTGAGCCCCATCCCAAAGATCCTCCAGGCACAAACCCCAGCTCTCAGGGATACAGTGTCTCCTGAGGTTGGCTTTTATTGCCTTTGTCTTCATTCTTCCTGCATGAGTCCATTTGTCTCTTCCATGGGACAGGGCGGACATGAGCTGAGCTGGCTTCCCTCTGTGCTCTGGCTCCTGATCTGGAGCTGGTGCCCAGGACTGCTCAGTCTCAGGACTCTGGTGGGTTGCCTTGTCAGATGCCAAGCCGCTGGGGTCTTCCTACCCCATCTGTGAGTGGCACTACGATGCCTGTGCCAGCCCCTGCTTCCAAACCTGCCGGGACCCATGGGCAGCCAGCTGCAGGGACGTGCCCAGGTAAGATGGCATGGAGTCAAGGTATGCGCATCAGCATGTTGGAGCATGCGTGGGAATGGGCTTGTATGTAGTCTGTGGGCAGAAGTGTGAGCATGTCCTGAGGTGTGTGAGTACTCGCATATACTTGTATATACATGTTTTGTGTGCTATGTGTGTGGGGGCGTCTGTACCAGGGTGAATGTGCCTCATATGTGAATATCAGTTTGTGCACCAAGTATATATAGCTGAGCCTGTGTGTTAGTGTGTGTGTACAGGTGTGTCTGGGCTTGTATAGCTGTGCATATGTATGTGCGTTGGTGCAGCTACATGCACAAGTGTATATACACTGTTTTTCATAGCGATCCATATGGACTCTCTCTCTCTCTCTCTCTTTCTCTCTCTCTCTCTACATATGTATACATATATATATACACACACACACATATATATGTGTATATATATAGATTAGATAGACTATATATCATCTATATCTATATCTATATCTATCTATATCTATTTTTTGAGTGTGAATATTTTTTGAGCCCACAGGTGAGGAGAGGGTATGTGAGAATGTGCCTAAATGGAGACACGTGTGAGCACGTGCAAGTATGTGTGCATGGTGTGTGCGTAACTTGACCTTGTTTGTGTGTGCTGCCCTTTCAGTCTGAAAGCAGGAGTTGGTGGCATGCCTATTTGGGCATGTGTGCCCCTGTACAAATGTGTGACAGTTTATGGAGGTTCATGTGAGTGTGTACATGATAAGGATACACATGCAGGTGTCATAAGAAAGGAGGAGGCCTGTGCTCAGTCCAGGTGAATATGACCCTCCCCATGTTCCAGACCACTAACCTGCTCCCTGCTCTGTCCCCAGGGTAGAAGGCTGTGTACCTGCATGCCCCGCCCCCAAGGTCCTGGATGAAGTCACACAGAGATGTGTTTACTTGGAGGACTGTGAGTGGCCTGGATTTCTTATCCCTCCCTCAGATTTACTGTAAATCCCCAGGGTTTCATGAGCCAGTCAGGTCCAGAGCCCCTGGGTCCCCAGAGAAGCAGGGTCAGCGTAGGGACCTCTAGAAGGAGGACACCATAAAATATGAAGAAATCTCACCCAGTCTATTCTCTCTATTTCACAGAGATTAAAAAACAAAACAAAACAAAACAAAACAAAACAAACAAACAAAACAGGGCCCAGAGTAAGGAAGGGACGGGCTTGGGGTCACGTGGTGAGAATGCAGGGCAGCCAGACTTAGACCTGAGGTCTCTGGGCTTTGGGCTCGGGATTTGAGGTGTAGGACGAGTCCAGACTCACTGACTCTCTGAGTCATCCATGTGATAGAGGCTATGGGGTGGTCAGGCAGCCCGATTGGCTGTGGGAAGCTGCCTTCCCCACTTCAACTAGGGGGCAGTCTGGAAGCCTCATGTCATAGCGATGACCCCTGGGGCACCAGTGACCCCACCATCTGAGCCTCTTTTCTCATCCGCCAGGTGTGGAGCCAGCGGTTCTGGTTCCCACAGAGGCCCTTGGCAATAAGACCCTCCTTCCCAGTCAAGAGCCGCCCACCACCAGTGACCAGGAGCTACAGTTTCCACAGGACACTCCCGGGGCCCCCTCCCACAGGCCAGCGCTCACTCCAGCTGCCCCACTCACCGTGGCCCTGAGCCCATCCATGGCCACCACTGAGGGGCCAATGCTGCCCCCAGGCTCCACCCAGGTCACTCTGCAACAGCCGCTGGGGGTCACTGCATCTAACCTCCCCACCCTCCCCACAGAGGTCCCTGCCAGCAAGGGAGTGACCGCCAGCCCCCAGACCACCCCCCATGCCCCAGCGACCTCATCCCTCCCTCTTTCACAGCAGATGCTCACAGCTGACATGGGCTTGGGTGCCTTGGAAACGAGCAGGGTAACTGTGACCTTTGCAGGGAGCCCCAACATCACAGTGTCCTCCAAGTCACCCCCTGCACCTCGCTTCCCACTCATGACCAAAGCGGTGACAGTCCCAGGCCCTGGCTCCTTGCTTGTTAAGACGACAACTTTACAAGCCTTCCCAAGCCTGGAGTTGCCTGCAAGTCCTTCCCCCAGGCCTGTGACTTCCCCTGCAGTGACTTCCAGGGCCCCTATTTCCTCAAAATCCCATGAGGCTTTGCTGACACCTGTAATAACGAAGGTCACAAATGGGACAGAGATCCCCCAGTCCATACATGCCAAGACCATTCCCAGCAGTGCCCCAGCCAAGGCTAGAACAGCAGCAGAACAGGTTCCTGCCAGTCCCGTGGCCACCGAGGGAGTGGAGATGGTGCCATCCACAGAGGAGGTCCAACCTGAGCTCGGCCGACCCATGGGCCTGCCGCCATCCCCACTTCCCGGCCCACGCCCCACGGCCCTGCTCGGCCCCAGCCAGCACACCGCCACAGCCACCAGGCCTCCGGCTCCACCCCCAGGCACTCCAGCCGCCACCAGCCTGTTCACCACTGCTCATGGGCTGGGGGCCACACCCTTCATGTCCCTGGAGTCAACCCAGCCACCCCAGCTCCTCTCTGGCCTGCCTCCTGACACCAGCCTGCCTCTGGCCAAGGTGGGCACGTCAGCCCCAGTGGCCACGCCTGGCCCCAAGGACTCCGTCATCACCGCTTCACTCCAGCAACAGGCCACACCTCTCACCACGGCCATGATCCCATCTGCTGAGACGCTTCGCCCAGCGCTGCCTCGCACCCCAGCCGTGGTGACCCAGATGCATCCACCCAGTCACACCGTCCCTCAGGCAACAGGCACAACTCCAGGCCTGCTTCTGGGAGCCACACTGCCACCCTCTGGAGCTGTGGCCGTGGCTGAGGGGGTGGCCTCCACGGTATCTGTGGCCCCGCGAAGGAGCACTACGGAAAAGATGGCCATCCTGTCCAAGCAAGTGTCTCTGCCCAGCTTGGTGCATGGCCCCGCCCAGGGCAGGCCCACAGCACTCACGCCTGCTGTGACCCACACTCTTGCTACCTTGGTGACTGAGGCTGAGAGCCCCTGGGCTAGCACAGTGCCACCGGTGCCCACGTCCTATCCCCTGAGCCCTTTCTCAGACAGGACTGCCTCCCGAGAGAGTTCCCTGGCTCTGCTCCCTCAGCTGGCTGAGGCCCATGGAACCTCGGCGGGACCTCGGCCCCCAGCAGAGCCGGTGGGAGAGGCCACCACCGAGCAGTCTGGGCGCTCAGCCCCAGTTCAGAGCATCTCAGAGGGTTCAGCTGAGGCCTCGGCAACCTCCACTGAAGCCAACGCATCTGCCGTGTGTGTCGTGAGTGACTCGTCAGGGTTCTGGCTTCCTGCATGTGGACTCTCCACACTTTCCCTTTCGCCATGCCCCGTGCTTGGATGCCACACACTCTCATTTGCCTGGGCAAGAGGCAAGGCCTGTCGCAGCTTTTTAGCCAGCTGCCAGGCTGCAAGATGGGGTTTGGTCGCTGCTCACACTCCTGCCCCGAGCCCCTGGGGCCTCAAAAATTCTCCAGGCTCCTATGGGGCCCTGACACCATAGCAGGATCACACCACGCCCCACTGGGGCTGCAGGGGCTGATTGGATGGCTTAGAATGATGCCGAGAGTATGACAACATGAGTGTGCCAGTGTGTATATGATTGTACACGTGGGACTGTGTGTGCACACATTTGTGTTCACATGTATGAGTTCTCAGATATCTGTGCATGTGTGATACATGATGTTGAGAAATATGCGTGTCTGCATTTGTGAGGTAGAGCGTGTGTGTGTGGGTGTGTGTGAGTCTGAGCTAGTGTTTCTGCATGTCTGTGCACCTGGGGCTTTCAGCACAGGCCGGGCAGTTGTGCAAAGGTCTCGGGGAGTCAGTCCCCTGACCCTCAATCCCATACTCAGCCCAGCCCCAGGCACCAATGGCATGCTGGCTGGGTGGAAGGTGAGGATATCATCCCCTTGTAAATTTTACCTCAGAGTCCTCTCCTGCCCTGCTGGCTTGGGGTTGGGTGGGGCAGGGGTGAGTCGCTGTGGCCCCTCGGGCAGGCGCTCACGCTGTCCCTCCGCCCTGCGCCCCAGCCAATCCCGGAGGAGGACTGCGTCCGCCACATCTGCCTGGAGGGCCAGCTGATCCGCGTGAACCAGTCTCAGCACTGTCCCCAGGGTGCCGCACCTCTTCGCTGTGGAGTCCTGGGCCTCGCCGTGAGAGTCGGCGGGGACCGCTGTTGTCCCTTCTGGGAGTGCCCCTGTGAGTCCTGGGTCCCCTGGAACCTACCATGTCCTCCCTGTAACCCTATCCCCTCATGACCTCTGCCCTCAGCATCGGGGTAACCCTGACCTGAACGCACCCTCCTGTGGGATCTCTCATCTCAGTGTGATCCTGACATGGCAGATTTCTCACCCTTACGACCTCTGATCTCTGTATGACACCTGCTCTGTATGGCCCTCCAGGCCCCAGGGCCTGTGAATCACCCAGGAAAAGGCCCGGGCACCTGCCTTGTGTTCCTAAGCAGCCTTCACCTTGGGGGCATCTGTTTGTTTTTACTGTCCCCTGCCCCATCCCAGGCCGATGCTCAATCTTCCCTGATCTGAGCTTCGTGACCTTTGATGGGAGCCACGCAGCCCTGTTCAAAGAGGCCATCTACATCCTCAGCCAGAGCCCAGACGAAATGGTCACCGTCCATGTCCTCGACTGCAAAAGCGCCAACCTGGTGACCGCCTCCTGCTTCCTTTCCCACCAGCACTTAGGGATTTGACTAAGTTTGGAGGAGAGATTGAGCAGTGAGTTGGGTTTCAAGGAGTGTCAGAGCTGAGGACAGACATGGAAGCTCTGTCTCTCTCCAGGAGTCTCCTGGAAAGGCCACCTCCTGGCCTTTCCTGGGGCCTGCGGCATCCCCGGCTTGTCCCAGCTACCTAGGCACATGTGGGATGGCACCGAAGGGCACAGTGGCTGGGATGCGGGCTGCTCAAGGGTGCCAGCTACAGGGAGTCACCTCCTAGGACGCCCCCACGAGCCAGCCTTTTTGTGTGGGACTGGACTTGTATGAGTTCAGGTGGAGACAAACGCTCCATGGGATGCTGCGTCATCTGCCCAGCCTGGATGGGTGCCCCTGGCATATTGTTCGGAGGTCGGGGGCAGGAACAGGGACAGGAAGAGTGATCACATTTGCTCACCAGGATGAGGAGGCAGGACTGATGAGGCTGGGCTCTCTTTGCAGGGCCACCTGAACTGGCCCCCGTTCTGTCTGGTGATGTTGAATGTGACTCACTTGACCCATCAGGTCACTATTGACCGCTTCAATCGGAAGGTGAGTGCACCAGAGAGCCGGTCTTCCTAGTCGGGACAGAAGTCAGCTAAGGGGCAGGGTGTCCAGGGTAGAGGGGCCTTGAGGCTTATTCGCAATTGGGAGCAGGGGTGGGGAAGGAGCCTATTAAAAAGAATGCAAAATTAGGTATATTTGGAAGTGATTTTAATTAGAATACTTGCGGTCACCCTGTTGTCAAGCAAGGAAGTGTACCAGGAGAAACATTGCAATGGAGGGTATTAGAAAGGCAAGAGACAGTGGCCTCAAGTGGTCATGGTTAAAATATCTCACTTCCGTACTTTATTTCTGAGGGCTTCTGTGTTAATGGTCAGCACAGAGATGGGGAGACCTCAGAGAAGGTGTGCCCAACACAGAGGCTGGGGATTGAGGGAAGATCTCCCAGGAAAAAAAAATTATCTGAGAAGATCAGGAAAGAATAGAATGATTAGAAGGGCTCAGGGAAAGAGATGCAACTAACTGCCTCCAGCTCTTGCATTTCTTATTTCACTGTTTTGTGCTCATAAAAATGTTTTTGAACTTTCTTGCCACCTTGAGCTGTGTCTTGGCCATCTGTGCCTGAAACAGAGGCTGGCACATAACAAGTGCTTAATAACTGTTGAGTAAATGGATGGATGGATGGACAGAGGGACAAGCTCACACTGAACACCCCTTCCCCACAAGGTGACTGTGGACTCCCAGCTTGTGCGGCCTCCTGTGAGCAGGCATGGGTTCAGAATTGAAGATACAGGCCACATGTATGTGATCCATACACCATCACACATCCAGATCCAGTGGCTTCACAGCTCAGGACTCATGATCCTCGAGGCCAGCAAAGCCAGTGAGGCCCAGGGCCGTGGCCTGTGTGGTGAGGTGGGATCCAGCTGGGGGGAGGGGGATGCTTTCCGAGTCTACCTCTGCTCCCAGACAGAGGTTCCCCTGGACCAGAGAAAGTTGAGACAGAGTGCCAGGCCAGAGGTGGGACCAGCGTTGCCACCAGGGCAGAAAGACCTAATGTCTTGTGTTCTGGGGCTGCAGCTGCCAGCAAGGAGATGGCGCAGGACTCTAGCCATGACCACTTGTCACTTCAGCCAGGAATGTTCATCAGCTTCCCTGATGGCTTCCTCATACCAGATAATCCTTCCCGTCTGCATATGCCTGGGCATTTCACAAAGCACTTCCACACTCTGATCTCACTTATTCTTGATCATCCACACAATAACCCTGAGAGAGGTTGCCATTGAACTAAAGAAGAAGTGGGGCTCAGAGAAATTAAGTGGATTGCCTGAGGTCACACAGCAGAGCTGTTGCAACACATAGAACTGCTGTTCTTCATTCAGACCACAGCATGATCATAGAGAGCATAGGACTGGATGTATTTTGATAAGAAAATGGGTATGAGAAGAACCTGAGTGTGGACTGCTGGTCCGTGCAAGGGTAGGAGGATGTGGGCCCCCACAAGGCACTCCATGACAAATGGCTATGACAGACTGCCATGGTTACGATGATGGATGACATAGGAATACTTATACAAACACATGTTTGCACGCCCTCCATCTATAAATCTGCACCCATTTTGTGGGTTCACATCATGCCCCCACACTCAAAGTGTTCTCTGCACTTGCACTAACACATGTAAGTCTGCTTCCTGCTCACTCTTTCATTTGTGCAACACATATATACCAAGTATCAGTCTCTGGGGACAGAACAGGAGGCAAAAAAACAAAATCCCCATTTTATTAGGCTTCCATTCTTACTGACACAAACCCATCTCCTTCTCTCACCATTTCTTTCTTTTTACACCTGGAAGAGAGTGCTGTGGTCAGCAGCAATCTGGCGAGTCAGCTCATCCCTAGGATCACATTTGTGACACCCTTCAGTGGTGACTCAATGCTAAGACCAAAAATGTGACCACTGGGGCCATTGATAAAATCTGAGGGTTTTGTATTAAATCATGGTTTATATTCATGAAGCTGGTGGCTGGAGGTATCAGAGACGAAGTCAGATAATTTATCTCTCTTTTATCCAAACTAGTGCTTGGTAACTTGGGCACTCTGCAAGGCAACATGGGGAATTACCGAGAGTGAGAATGTAAAGGAAAATGAGTCTTTGACCTCAGAGAGCAAGACCAAGGCATGCTGCACAGAATTGGGAAGGTCAGGGATGGTACATCTGAGGGGTCCTTGAAGAAAGGATTTCTGAGAAAGCGCTTCAGGAAGAGGAAGCAGCATCAGCAACGTGAAGCTGGAAGTTAAGGTCATGTTAGAAGCTGTGACAGGTCAATTATGGCCCACCCCAACTCATTTCTTACACACATAAATTCCTAAATGGAAATTCCTTCCATCCTGTAGCTCTGCCATTTTCAAGGATCAGCTTCCAACTCCATGAGGGAAAAGAGTTAGGGAGTGAATGGACCAGGCCTGGAAGTGGTGCCCATCACCTTAACTCACATTCCATTGGCTGGAACTCAGTCACATGGTTTCACACAACTGCAAGAGAGTCTGGGAAAAATAGACTAGCGGATTGCTCAGGAAGATGAGGAAACAAGTGTGATAATGAGCTAGCAATCTCTGTTAAAGCAGTTTTTTTTTGAGTAACCTTTAATTCTGATATAATGTCAAATTTAGAAGTTACAAAAATAGTATAAAGAACTCCCATGCACTAGTGTACTATTTACCCAGAGTTACCAATGTGTTCACATTTGGCTCCATTTGCTTCTCTTTATATGTATAGATATAGATATACACATATGTATAGATACACACACACACACACACACACACTTTTCTGTGGATATGCAATTTATATATATGCATTTTTTTTCTGGACCATTTGAAAGTATTTTTGTATCCCTAAATACTTGGGTATGTATTTCCTAAGAACAAAGACATTTTCTTACATAACAGGTTTCTCAGTTTCTCTGTGCCTCATTTTTTTCATTTATAAAATGAGATACTAGTAATACCAATCTCAAAGAATTGTTGTGAGGAATATGCAAAGTGACAGCTGGGTATCCGGGAGTAATGGTAATTATTATGGCTATTGGGATAATTCTGCCCCTTTCAGGTATCTGTGATGGGGACGCAGCCAATGACCTCACCCTGGAGGATGGTTCTGTGGTGGGTGAAGCCGAGGACCCTGCTCCCTTTCTGGACAGCTGGCAAGTGCCCAGCTCCCTGACCTCAGTGGGCCAGACCCGCTTCCGCCCGGACAGCTGTGCCACAGCTGACTGCTCCCCCTGCGTTCGCATGGTGTCTAACCGCACCTTCAGTGCCTGCCACCGCTTCGTACGTGCCGACTGGGCCCAGCGCGGGGGGTGGGGGTGGGGGGTGGTGGAGACCTCCCGAGATGGGAATGGAAGCACCTACTTGCAGAGGGGGCCAATGGCCAGAGCTGGGAGGCATAAATCTGTGTGTGTTGGGAGGCAGTGGGGTTCCCCCAGGGGTGTTGAGCTCGGGACCAGATTGGGAGCCTGCAGAGGCTGGGGGGCGGGGCTGGAATGGGGCCTTGGGATGCGGCGAATTAGGGGAGGCAACACTGCCTGATGCACGTACCCAGGTCCCACCAGAGTCGTTCTGTGAGCTGTGGATCCGGGACACCAAGTACGTGCAGCAGCCCTGTGTGGCACTGACCGTGTATGTGGCTATGTGCCACAAGTTCCACGTGTGCATCGAGTGGCGGCGTTCCGACTACTGCCGTGAGTTGGTGGGCGGGGCGAGGGTCAGACAATCTCCTCTTCCCTGTAAGAGTGGAAAAAGCTTACAGACCTGAGTCCAAGTCGAGGCTCTCCCGGGTTTAATCATTCATTCATTCCTTTATGTTAATTAGTAAAGTTATAAATACTTTATAAATTAATCTATAAATATTTTAATAATTAACAAATTTATTTTTATCACAATTTATATTAGTAAGTCAAGTAAATATTATTTATTTATTATTTAATGTCTAAATCTCTTTACCTCATCTGTAAATGGGATCAGTAATATTAGCTCTCTCTAGGTTGTTTTGAAGATGACATGAGATACCGTGTCCCGAGTGCCTCACACATGCCCACTACATGGTTACAGTCCAGCAAATATTAGTTCCTTTCTTTTCATTTTTGGTCATCTTCCTCTTCTTTCAGTCTCTCCCCTCCTTCCTTGAAGGTAGAAATGAGATCCACCTCGTCCCACCCCCATTAGCTTTGCCTCAGTGGGTAAGCAGGGGTGGACTGGCCTAAAGTAGTTCGAACATATCTGGAAAGACTGGAAACAACTCACAAGAAGACCACACCTATTATATGACAGATAACAGATGAAAAGGCAATCCCATCTATAGTAATGTTTTTCTAACTCTGGATCCCAGCTCAGTGGGTATGAAATCAACTTTGGGGATCAGCACCAGAGTTAAAAAATGCAATAGAATAGAAAATGCTAGCATGTACTGCATCTAAAAAGGTTAAGTATTACTTCTTGAAAAAGTTTTTTTTTCAACACATCAGTGATTCTCAGCCTTGACTACCTTTTGAAATCGTCCGGTGAACTTCAAAAAGTATTGATGCTTGGGCATCACACATTCTGATTCCTTCGGCCTGGGGTCAGGTCCTGATAATTTCCAAAGCTCTCAAGTGATTATTTTGCAAGCAGGTTTAAGGACCACTGCTTTACATGTACATGTGTATTGGACCACAATGTAAAAATCTCTTTTTATAGTCAAGAGTTTGAAAACACTGATCTAGAGCAAGGGATTGGCAAACATTTTCTGTATAGAGACAGATAGTAAATATTTGAGGCTTTGGGGGGCTGTATAGTCTCTGTCATAACTCAATTCTTATAATACACAAACAGCCAGATTTAATAGGTAGATGAATAGACATGGCTATGTTTCAATAAAATGTATGTGCTGACTCCTAATCTAGAGGAAAGAGGCGATGATACTGAATCCCTTTGCACTGTCTGCTGAGGTATAGATGATGCTCTGAGCCTCCCTGCCCCCTTACCCTGCCTGGGGTCTGAGCTGGGCCTGCTATGCACTGTGCCCCTGCAGCCTTCCTGTGCTCCAGCGACTCTATATACCAAGCCTGTGTGGCGGCCTGTGAACCCCCTGAGACGTGTCAGGATGGGCTGCTGGGCCCGCTGGACCCAGAGCAGTGCCAGGTGCTGGGCGAAGGCTGCGTCTGCTCTGAGGGCACCATCCTGCACCGGCGCCACTCGGCACTCTGCATCCCTGAGGAGAAGTGTGGTAGGTTCCTCTCCTCCTGGGGTGGGGCCCTCCAAAACCGATCTCACCCGAGGACCTCCTTCACTCTCCTGCTCCCCGATGCCTGAGTCCCATTTGCATCCCTTCAGGTCTGCTTTGGGGTGGTCAGTGTCCCATGGGAGGCCTAACCTGGGATGGTCTTGGCCTCCCCACCCTCCTCAGTCCCCTGTGCCCCTCTTTGCCCCCCCCTACTGCAGCCTGCACTGACAGCACGGGGGTGCCACGGGCTCTGGGGGAGACCTGGAACAGCTCCCTGAGCGGGTGCTGCCAGCACCAGTGCCAAGCTCAGGACACCATCATCCCGGTGGACCTGGACTGCCCAGGCCCTCGCCCTGAGAGCTGTCCACGCTTTGGGGAGGTAGCCCTGCTCACGCCCACTGAGGATCCCTGCTGCCTGGGGGCTGTGTGTGGTGAGTCCCACCGTTCACTGCCCTAGACCTCAATTGTAAGATGGTTAAAAGGCTCCAGCTCTGACCTTAATGGGTAGGACAAAGCCTGGGACAATGAAAATGTCTTGTGGGGAGTATGTTTAGGGGAGCGGAGAACCCGGGAAGTGGGGAGGGCAGGAGCCATGCCTTAGGAGTCAGTGTGGGCAGGAGCTTAATGGCACTGGGCTCTTCCTCCACCACCTTGCAGCCTTATGACATTGGCAGATCATTTAACATCTTCTGTGCCTTGGTCAATTCTCCTATACCATGAGACTGACGATAATATCCACCTTCTGGGCTGTTGTGAGAATTACAGAATTAATACTGATCTAGACCAGCAGCTGGCACATGGCCCATCATGACGAAAGCTAACTCTTACTGCTCTTCCTTCCCAGTCCTGGCCCCTCTGCGACCCTCTGAGACTCCTTCCAGGAACATGGGCCCTGGCAGCTGGGGGCCATAATAGGGACCAGGCATCCAGGGGCTGGGCAGTGCTGGAGGCGGGGGGTTGTTCTGGCCTCCAGGTGACAGGCCTTGTGGCCCCTGGGGCCAGTGTGTAACCAGACTCTGTGTGAAGGCCTCGCCCCGACCTGCCGCCCAGGCCACCGACTCCTCACCCACTTTCAGGAGGACTCCTGCTGCCCCAGCTACAGCTGCGGTGAGAGGTCCTGGGCAGGGAGAGGGGGACGCCGACCACTCGGGGGAGGCGGGGAGCCCTGCACCTGCGGTTGGGGAGCAAGGACAGCTCTGGGGACTGGGTTCTGGCTGGAGATGAGGGCAGAGACAGAGCGGGACCTGGTGTGACCAGGCAGGGTCTGCTCCCAGCACTTAAATCCTGTCTCTCCCCCAGAGTGTGACCCAGACCAGTGTGAGGCAGAGGTGGTCCCCAGCTGCCGCCAGGACCAGATCCTGATCGCCGGCCGCCTGGGGGATTCATGCTGCACCTCCTACTTCTGCGGTGGGTGGACATGCCATCAGATGTCTGCGTGCACACCTGGACTGCAGCCGTCCCCTCCTCACCCCTGCTTTGTTGGGCAGCTGGGGGGAAAGGGTGGGGGTCTTTGGGTGCGGCGGGCACAAGAAGAAGGTGAGATCCTCGTCTAGAGAGAAGGATAGGATGAAGAGGAAACTGATCCCCGCTTCACCTCGTAAATGACTAAGCATGAGGAAGTCAGTTCTTGGTCAGTGTCAGACCAAGGTGGACATGAGGGAGAATGTCCAGATTCTAACTCTAGGACAGATCACACGAGACCATGAAACATCACTGTTAGTCTAGCTTCTGTTGCAACTGGATTTTGGGGGTGCCCCCACCCAGCAGCCTGTTCTGTAGCAGACTCCCCATGAGGGGGACTGCCCGTGACAGCTGTGGCTCCTCTCTTTTCTCAGCCTGTGGCGACTGTCCAGATCCAGCTCCCGAGTGTCAGGAAGGGGAGGCGCTCACCGTGGACAGGAACACTACGGAGCTCTGCTGCCCTCTGTACCAGTGCGGTGAGTCCTGGCTGGACGTGGCGCCATGGCCGAAGGGGCTCCAGGGACATTTGTGTGCTATCGCGCCCCTTCACAAAGTCTTTACCCCGAGACCAATGATATTATTACCTTGTCCCAGTCTTCATTATACTTTTATTCCGAAAGCACTGGATATGCCTTTTAGAAAGTAAAAATCCAAGTAAATACAAGAAAATGAAAATATTATCTTCCTACCTCCTAGATGTTTCACTGTCAACACTTTAAACCATATCCTTCCAGATATTTCCTATGCCCTTATATATGTGCATTTTACCAAAATGTCATCCCATACATGTTCTTTTTCTACAAGCTGTGAAGATACTATCTTTCTTTTTCCATGTTAATAAATTTTAAAATTATATCATACCCAGTCCACAATTCTCCAATCCAAGATCTAATCCAGGACCACACGTTAACATTATGTCTCTTATAAGTCTCCTAATCTGACACAGGTTCCTTTTTCTGTGACACTAAATTACAGAGCCTGGTGTGTGGTCCTACAGAAAGTCCCACTTTCTGCATTAATCCAGTTGTTTCTTCTTGGAACTATTCATCTTGTTTTTCTAGCCTCTGTGCTTCCTGCGAAAAGGAAGTGAGATCTAAGGCTTCAATTCAATTTTTTTTTTTTTAACTGGACAGTACATGAGCTTCATAGTACGTCACACCAGGAGACAGATACCGTGGGACTGAGCCACCATAACCAGTGTTAACATTGCCCTTGGGTTACGGAAGTGACCTCTGTGTCCCTCCATCTGACATTTGCATTTTTCCTCTTTCAACCAGAAAGTAACCCATTACTTTGACACTGGACAAAAGTGTTTCTTCTCCTTAACTTCGTAATTTTTCCTGAAACATCTATTGATAATCTTACCCATGCCAGTAATGTTTTTAGTAAATCAGATCAGCCTTACAGTCCTTCACCTTAATGCCGACCCTTGGACCTCCGTTCCCCACCTAAGAGTTGTGCTTTGAGATTCCCGCACTCCCTGCCTTGGTCTCTCAATGAACGGCTGAGGAATCAGCTCAGAGGGCCCTGCCTGAGGAACAGGACTTCTTCTTGTTCTAGTGCGAGCCTAGAGTGTAGCGGAAGCTGAGCGGGCTCCGGTGGGCTACGAATGGGTGGCTTCCAGAGGCGGGAAGGGGCATGCTGTTTTATGGAGGGAAATGTTCTAGGTCAGTGGTACTTATCCTGGTCACCGCTTCCCCTCTGATCACCACTCTCAGGGTGACACAGAATTCAGGGTGGGGGAGCTGTTTAGTGACATCAAGGTTCTGACACTGCCATGTTGCTAATACATCCCGAAGCAGAACTGGGGCCTCCTGATGTAGTTCTATGGGAAGACGCTGGGAACCCACACTTCTCCCCTGGACTACAGCACAGGAGGGCGTCTCTGGACATTGCGAGGGGTGGGGGTGGGGGCGCTGAGGAGGAACCAGAAGTTACAGCCTCCTACACCGGTGTTGCATTTCTGAGGTCTCACACCCCAAGTCGTCAGTGCCTGATGTGCCCCCTGCCTCCCATCTCGTGCAGTGTGTGAGAGCTTCCGCTGCCCCCAAGTGCAGTGTGGCATGGGCACTGCCCTGGTGGAAGTGTGGAGCCCAGACCGCTGCTGCCCCTACAAGTCCTGTGGTAAGTCCCTGGACAGGGCCCTTGTGAGGAGGGAAGAGCAGGGGAAGAACTGGCCCACCCCTATCAACTTGCTCAGATTCTGTCCCTCCAGAGTCTCCAGAAGGAAGCCACCACAATCACCTTCCTCCCCAACTGCATCCACTATCTGAGCATACAGTGTTCCTACACCTTTTTCTTTCCAGGATAAAAGGAGGAAAAAAGCAAGTTCCCTGTTTCATAAACATTTTCCATCTAAAAAGTCTTTATTGCAACTATCTGATAGTAAACATTATTTTGTTAAGATCTACCTCGAATCCTTTTAGGCAGCAGGTGGGAGTGTCGATAATGAATGCCAGCGAGCTTTATATTAAAATGTTATTTTAACAAGTGTGAAACTTTTAAAAGCTCTGTTGAGAAACTCTATTTTGCATCTGTATATTTAGCTTGTCTCTTTCCAGGCCTACATGTACACTTCATGAGGGCAGGGGCTTTGGTCTGTTTTAGTCATTGCTTTTGTCTCCAGAGCACAGAGAAAAGCTCAACGTAGAGTAGGCGCTTAAAACTACCTGCTGCATGAGTGAGAGACCCAGAAGAGTGTTTCACAGCCACTCTTCCCTGGGCTCCTCGCCCCCGAGCTGCCACTGGCACATCCCTTAGGTTCGCTAGTGGTGCCTCAGCTCTTGGCTCCCTTGTGGCTTAGAACTGGACCTGTTCGTGGGTGAAGGCTTGGAGTAGTAAGGCTGAGCTTGCTGGAACATAGGTTTGGGGAATGCAGAGAGATGGTTAGAAGGTGCCCCTTGCCATGTTCACCCCTGAAGAGGCCCCACATTTGCCCTAGAAGAGATTTCAGGGACAGGGAAGGATGAAGCCAAGTAACTAAAGGGCTCCTGTGGTTGGTCATCTGCCTGTTTATCCTCACCCCGCACCAGGTTCGGAGCTTGGTGTTAGAACCCATCGCTGCCCCACCTGGCCAACCAGGGGAGCTGCAGCCCCCATGGAGGGGTGGAGGCAGGCTGGAGGAGGGGCTGTGCCTGCACGAGGGGTCTGGGGGCCCAGGGGGACTTCTGCCTGTATGTCTCTGCTGAGGTGGGTGTCGGCCCCTCTTGTTTTTCAGAATGTGACTGCGACACAATCCCAGTGCCCCGCTGCCATCTGGTATGGAGACCCTGCCCCTCCCCACTCCCCCGATCTGCCTCCCCTTTCCTTTCCTCTGCTCTCCATCCATCCCTTTCCCTGGAGCCCCTATTCCTTTAATCGAGTGCAAAGAGCCATAGACAGAAAGTCAGCATCCTCGTCCCAAGCTCTGCTCTCCCGGCACAGCGGCCTTATTTGTAAGGCGGACATGATCATGCTTCAGAGTTGTGGTGTGGATTTGGTACCAAGACGTTGATGATGATGGTGATGATGAAGATCCCAGTGGTGATGATGATAGTGGAGACAGGGAGAATGATGACGATGGTGGTGACGGGGGAGATGGCGGAGATGATAATGACGGTGATGATGATACTCATGACAGCAGCTCATGTGTACCTAGAGCTAACTATATGCTAGGAACTTTCCTAGGCCTTTAATAGATAGTCATATTAATTCTCACAGCAACCCAATGAGATCGATTCTCTGATCATCTCTGATTTACAAATAAGAAAACTCAGGTTAATGTTATGTAGCTAGTGAATCACAGCACCAGGATTGGAACTCAGGAAATCTGACTCCAGAGACCATGCCCTTAACCACCAGACTGCATGGCCACTGAAGGAAGTGAAAATATGCTGAGAAATGTAAAGCTATGCTTAAAGTTATGTTTTTTGCATAATTTTCTAAATTATTTGTATTTCCCCCATCCCAGCATGCATTTTCTCCTCATTTAATCTCCTGTCCTACCCTCTTCTCCATTCAATCGATAAAGGAAGAAGGGCAGTAGTATGGTTCAGGCAGGACTCTGGGCCGGCAGCTGTGCAACGAGTCCTTGTTGTTGGGGCCGGTGGGCGCTCAGAATGACAGGAGAGACTGGAGGCCCCAGGAGGGGACTCTGCGGAATACTCTTCAGCAGGGAGCCTTGGAAGCCACACTGGGCATTTCTCCCTCAGTAGGAGGGTGACTGAGTCACAGGGTGCCAAGGGTCCCCAGGCCTGCTAGCCCACTCTCCACCTACTGTGAGCAGGCGGCTGATAGAGAGAGGACCCCAAGTGGCAGACTGCTCCCAAGGGCAGGGCTGGGCCTCTCCACCCTGGGATACTAACCACCTCTGCCCCACCCAGTGGGAGAAGTCTCAGCTGGATGAGGAGTTCATGCACAGTGTGGAGAATGTGTGTGGCTGCGCCAAATACGAGTGCGGTGAGTGGGGAGGTGGAGCCAGGGTGGGGTGGGGGTGGGTACTGGGCTCTCAGTGACTGTGGCCGCCCTGCACACCTGTCCAGTGAAGGCCCCCGTGTGTCTGAGCCGAGAGTTGGGGGTGATGCAGCCAGGCCAGACGGTGGTGGAGCTCTCGGCAGATGGCGTGTGCCACACCTCCCGCTGCACCGAGGTGCTAGACCCTCTCACTGGCTTCTACCAGATCAACACCACCTCCGTGCTGTGTGACGTCCACTGTGAGGCGGTAGGGGGCAGTGCGGGATGGCGGTGTGTGGGAAGAGGAGGGCTGGCCTGGCAGAGCCTAGGTGCTCCAGGAATCAGAGGGGCCCTTCGAGCTTGCCCCAAGGAAGCTCTCAGAGACCTCTGGGGAAAGCGTTGGGGACGGAGCTGGAGTGGGAGAGGCAAGGAAAGGAACAGCAAGAGTGACGGCCTGGCAAGGGTGGGGATTTGGGGATTTGACAGAGAAAACGTGCATTTATTAAGTATCTTCTATGCCGGTGCATTCCTTATCCTTTTGGTTTGTGTGTTTATGTTGCTACCATTTGTTGAGCCCTGCTACATGCCCAGTGCCTAAGACAGTGACTGGCTTCTGGTAAGGGCTAAATATTATTGAATTAAAGGGGTTAGAATTGTTCCCATTTTTCAGATGAGAGAACTGAGGTTTAGGGAGGTCCAGTCATTTGTCAAAGGTCCCACAGGAACTGGAACTCAAAATGAGGTCTATCTATAACCAAACCCGGCACCCCTAATTACCAACAATGCTGTCTCCCAAGGGGTGGAAATGCTCTGTCCACTGGGGCTGGGCCTGGGAACTGCAGCAAAGGAGGCTTAGGATGGACATGAGGATGACATTCCTGTCTGAGATCTAGGGAGTCTCGGGGTCCCCCTCCTGAGTGTCTGCAGGGGGCCCTTCTCTGGGCTCAGAGACGAGCAGACAGTGGGAGAGGCAGGCGAGTGAAGGTGGGCGCGTGCCTGAGGCCCACCCTGTCCTGCCCCGTCCTGCAGAACCAGGAGTATGAGCACCCGCGAGACCTGGCAGCCTGCTGCGGCTCCTGCAGGAATGTGTCGTGCCTCTTCACTTTCCCCAATGGCACCATTTCCCTGTTCTTGGTACGCAGCCCTTTAACTGCCCACCTGGGAAGAGGTCTCAGGAGGGGACACTAGGACCAGGGTCCCGGGCTGGGTACAGACAGGGTCCTGGGCAGTGCCAGGTCCTGGGTTGCACCTGCCTTTGGAGCTGTACTCTAACAGTTCACTGAGGCCATCTGTCTGGCCACAAGTCCCCACCACCAACTTCTGTGCCCTCCAGCCCGGGGCGTCCTGGATCGCAGACTGCACCCGCTACCACTGCAGCACCACTCCCCTGGGTGCTGTGCTTGTGCGCTCACCCATCAGCTGCCCGCCACTCAACGAGACTGAGTGTGCCAAGGTCAGTGACAGCCTCCTCCTGCTGCACCGCAGCCTGAGGCAGGGGCATTGGCTGTCTTATTTGTGAGGGGGAGAAAGGGGAGAGGTCCTGTGTGGAGGGGTGTGGGAGGAGGGTTTCCCCGGAGCCCGTGGTCTGTGCCCTGCCACCCCAACTTCACATCTCTCCATTGCATATTTGCTCTGACCACATCACACCTCACATTTTCACACATCATGTGGCCACACACAGATGCAAGCAAACATATACTGTCACGCGTACTAGGCACACTGACAGACACACTAACGCAGGCAGCTGGCCACTCACACACACCACACACTCCACAGGGACATTAAGACCTCAGCACTCCAGTGTGCATACCACGCAGTGTCGCACACCAAGGCACTCTTGCACACACACACCTTACCGACACACACTTCAGTCCTGTGATGGCCGCAGCACTAGCATGGACAACCATCACTATGGGCAATGGGCACAGCTCGAGGAAAAGGATGTCCTGGAGGGTTTGGAGTTATTGTTGAGTTATTAAACTTCCTGTGGTTAATATTGGACATTTTAAGATTTGATCCTACTTAGAAAACAGATACACACCCAATCATACTGTCATACGCACACGCAAATGCAAAATCACACATGTACACATAATGCTCACAAAATCACACACAAATACTGAGACGCCCTGCATGCACACACGCACAGAACACGCACAGTTACAAAGAACTGTCACATCGTTGTTTTATCCACTTTACAATAGAGGAGGTGAGCTATAAGGGATAATTTGCCTCATTTTACGGATGGGTAAACTAAGCCCGGAGGAAAGAGGCAACTTATCCAGGGCTGATAGAGTCCGGGCCGCTCACCCAAGTGGTCAGCCCCTGCACCTCTCCCTCCCAGACCCCCTGTGTGGAGGAGCTGCCACCGGAAAGAGGGAGACCCCACACCATCTTAACCCAGCCTCTAGTCTCTGTGGGGGCCACATGTAGCCTGAGCGCCAGTGCCTCAACCAGCCAGTTTAGCCCCTGTGTCTCTCCCATGGCCAGCCCAGGGGGGCCTGATGGCCAGCAGGGCATGGAGCCCCTGTCTAGGACATCATGAGAGAACAGGAGCCAATGCCCCTGCCTCTTGCTGGGATCTTGGCTCTTGGCCTGGATGGGACCTCCCACCTACCCGCCCTATTTCCCTCCAGGTTGGGGGCTCGGTGGTGCCTTCCTTGGAAGGATGCTGCAGGACGTGTGAGTGGGCATGGCAGAAGCCCAAGGGTGAGGGGTGCCGGGTGGGGCGAGGTGTCATGTTGGGGCTCAGAGGGCCAGGTTCCTGGCCTGGCACCTCCAGGGGTGACTCTTCAGGGGTGAGTAGATGAGGAGATAACAACACCCTTGCCACAAGGCTCATGGCACTGGCGGAGATATGCCGGTGGGCGGAGGCCATGCTCACGTTCCTGTCCCAGGATGAGGCCTCTGCTTTTTGTTGGAAATGGGGGACATTGGGATAGTGCATCCAGGTGGTCAGTAGCTCACCAGCTGCTCTGCCTCCACCTGCCTCCACCAAGCCCTCAGCCCAGATGCCCCCACGTGAATTCCCTGTGGCCAGGAGCCCATCTCAGAGGGCCCCTGGGTTTGATTCAGGCCCCCAGGGTCCCCGATGAGCCTGAGCAAGAGCTCTGTGCAACTGCTTCACACCCGGCCCCCTGGGACCTGCAGCACTCACATATGTATGTGTGTCCCAATCAGCCTCAGCCCCTTTGCCCACGCGCCTCCTCTCTCTCCCTCAGGGGCCCAGACCCTTTCTTGGAGGGCTGTAGAGTTTGGGACCTTTTTATGTCCACCTCACATATTCCAAGGAAGCTGGGCTTAGTACCTCATTGGGCGAACACAACTCGTGTTCCCTGAACGTCCCCTGTGCTCGCGTGTGACCTGCAACCCATGTCCCTTTCCCCAGGTTCCCCGGGGACCCTGTTTCCCGTGGTCCCTGTTAGCCCCGCCTCTCCTCCACTGGTTAGTGTCCACTGCCACCCAGGTACTCCTCTCGGAAGCCCGTGGAACTGGAGGTGGCAGCCGCATTGCTATTTCCAACAATGTCCCTTCTGCTAGGTGGCCCCAGCTCTGGCGGTGGGGGAGGGGGGGCAGTGCCCCTGCTCGCTGCCTATGGCAAAGGCCTTTCAGCCAACAGTGCATGCTGGGTAGCAAGCTGCACCCCCTGGGCTTGCATGGGAATGCTTCAGCAGTGCCCGCTCACTCGGCACCCGTCAATGCCCAATGTTGCCACTGCTTTGTTCCCACTGGTCACTCAGCCAGTCTCAGTCCATGACCCAGAGAGCCACAGCTAGGGTAGCTTCTTGAGAGCAGGAGGGAGGACAAAGTAATCTTAGGTCTGGTCAGGAGTCTTCCAACCAGTTAGGCGGGAAACCTACTGTGATAAGGCCCTGAGGCCATCTCTGGCAGGCACCCACAGAGTAAAGCCATGCATCTGAAAAATATTTACTGAACACCAATGTGCCAGACTCTGTTCTAGGCACTGTAGACACAGCCTGAGCAAGGCCTCGTGGACATGACATTTTAGTGGGAGACATAGATTAATAAGTAAAATATATTATCAGGATGGATTCATCTGGTTTTATAGGGGCCAAAGCTTATGCAATTGGGGGGAAAAGAAACACAAATTTACAAATCCATATTGATGTGTGAAAGTGACTATTTATTTAGAATGAAGACAAAAACTCAATAAATTGTGCATGGGGCCATGCAAAAGAAGACCCTAAAGCTTACACTTAAACAGCATAATTAAAAGCGCATCTCTGACTGGATGGAGACAGTGTCCTGAATAGAAACAGGCAACAGAGGAGTGAGGGAGGGAGGACTGGGTAGAGGGAGGGAGTTGTCATTTCAAGAAGCAGATCAGGACAGACCTGTGGCGAGATTTTTGAGCAGGTGAGGGTATGAACGAGCCACATGACTGGTTGTCTGTGCGAGGCGTGGTCTATCCAGGCAAAGGAAATTGCACACTTACCAGTTTCCATCCCTGTAACAACTGTGTGAGGTGAGTGACACCCTGGTCCTGTTTGGTGGATATGGAAACGGAGTGAACCTGCTGTGTACAAGCATGGTGCTCAGGGCTGGGCTTGCCATTCGTTCAGGGAATTGTAGAATCTTAATGCTAGAAGCCCTCTTGACTTGAAAAGCTGAAGGTCAGAGAAGGCCGAGGTCACCAACAGGGGTTGGGGATAGGAGTTGAGCCTGGGGTGGGGAGACAGCGTACACTGTCCCTAAACCCCCGTTTTCCTAGCCCAGAGCCCCAGACATCTTCCTCTATCTCTCCCGCCTCATCCACCTCTACCTCCTTCCAGCGCACTGAGTTAAAAGACTTTCCCTCAGATGCAGAGGGGCTCTCATGCATGGGCACTAACACTGGTAGAGGGACCCTCCAGCATGACACTAACTGCCCCCGTCGGGCCCGTCCCGCTGCCCCTGGGAGCACTTCTCAGCCACAGCCGCCTCACCCACCCTGTCCCCCTAGGTAAAGAGGATGGGCGCTCCTGCAAGAAGGTGACCATCCGCATGACCATCCGCAAGAACGAATGCAGGAGCAACACCCCTGTGCGTGGCACTCACGAGGCCGTGGTGGGGACAACCAAAGATGGGGATGGAGGGGCTTTGGGGGTTGGGAGCTACACAGTCTGCCTCACTGGGCCTGCACGTCTCCAGGTGAACCTAGTGTCCTGTGACGGGCGGTGTCCCTCTGCCAGCATCTACAACTACAACATCAACACCTACGCCCGCTTCTGCAAGTGCTGCCGCGAGGTGGGCCTGCAGCGGCGCTCCGTGCAGCTCTTCTGCGCCACAAACGCCACCTGGGTGCCCTACACGGTGCAGGAGCCCACCGACTGTGCCTGCCAGTGGTCCTGAGGCCCTGGGAGCTGGGGCTGGGGCTGGCTGGACCACCTCTGCCACCCCCACTTTATGATTCCAGCTGGCCCAGTGTGCATATGTGGGGGCAGGGGGGAGACACTGGTACCTGTGGGGAACTGGTACGTGCTGAGCATGGTACGGCAGGCAGTAGCGCAGAGAGTGACCAGAACGGGCCACACCTGGCCACCCTGGCATCCTTTCTGTGCTCCCGCTCCTCCACACTCCTTCCACAACTGAGAGCTTGGGGAGTGCCACTCGGTCCCTGGCTTGAGGTCTGGAATGGGCCCTAGATCAGGGGCAGCAGTCCCTGTTCATCTGTGACTCCGGCTGCAAGGCTTTGATGGGGGTGGTGAGAACTTTCCTGGGAAGCCAGGACCAGAGCTGGACCCAAGACCAAGGGCAGGCTCAGTACGTAGGGGCCCATTCTCTTTCCTGGCCCTTTTGACTAAGGGAGAAGCACAGAGACAGTAAAAGGAAATGGGGCTTTAATTGCAACATGCAGGCCTGCTTATAGCCACCCAGAAGGAACTCCCCAAAGCACAAAGGGTGGGTTCCCGGGCTCAGTCTCACTGACATCTGCGAGGTCAAGTCCAGAGACTGAGGGGTGGGCTCAGTGGTGTTCAAGTCCCCTGAGCCCCAAGAGGGATGACCTGAAGTTCTGTTATTGACATTGTGATTCAGGAACGATTGAGAATAGTCCCGACCACCCCAGACCCCAGCCCCAAAGCCAGCCTCTTTGGCAGGTGGGCTGGCTCTTGTGAGGTCGTGGTGGGAGGGAATGACTTCCTCAGCGAGTGTCCAGCACACCTCCTCTTAGTGTTGGTGGACAGCCCACCGCTCCTAGGGCCTTAGATGGTTTAATGGGTACCGTTAGCAAGAATGGCTCCTGGCTTTGCGGTGAGCTTTTCTCCAAGAACATAGCGGAGTTGGTCTCTGGAGGGGCCTCTGTGTGGGTTTTGTGGTTTAGTCAATTCCCAGCTCACTGCTTCCTGGGACTGTTCAACAGAAGAGCATCTGTCAGTGGAAAATGCAGGCCCTGTGTGTGTGCAGCCCGAGTCTCTGAGCATCTGGCAGAGCCTCGTCTCTGAACCAGAGTGTCTTTCCTAAGCCAGGGCCAGGGCCCCCTCCACACCCTACTCTACCTGCCCCTGCCATGCCACTTTGTGCTGCTTGGTCCAAAGAGCATGAACATGAGGTTGTTCAGGCCCCAGCACTGCCCTGTATGTCTGGAGATGCATGGCTGCCCTAGAACCCCTAGAGTTGGGGTTAGGGGTCTGTGCCAGGATGGTCTCAGCTCTTCCTGCTGCCTCTTTGTTCCTGTATCGGTATTCTGTTTATATAACCAATAAACTGTGAGAAGACATTGGGCCTCGGAGCATATCTAGGGTGTCAGGTTTTCTTTGAATCTGAAGGAGTTTCAGCTATAAAGAGAAGACCCTGCTTTATGGCCCTGGAGGTCATCCTGACTTCTGCCCCACGGTGCTGTACTCAGCACCATGCTCCACTCAGGGCAGGCCCTCGGTGCGTGTCTGCTGGTTGGAATTTAACTGATAGAAATTGGCTCCTATGGTAGGAAGGAAGAAGGAGACATTGAGAGGTGGGGAGCTAGCACCCAGTCGAGGGGCCTCATAAGTGGTCCCAGCTCTGTGGGGCTTGGGACAGATGCCTCCCACACAGGATGTAGATGTGGAAGGCCCTAAGGGGAGGTTTCATGTTGGCCTTTCAACATTTTCATATTTGTTTCCCCATTGTTCTCTTAGTAAGTTTTTGCAGCCACTATGCTGAGGTTAGGGAGAATCCAGGGATTGAGTTCTTAGGGGCTTTTCAACTCTAAAGGACCACTGGCACATCTCAGGGGCAAGCAGAAGAATTCTTCACTGGGTTGTCCCATGTGGGGAGAAACAGAAGAGGAGAGGTCTGAGGAAGCACTCACCAGTGAGAGAGGGACACTCCTAAGGCCCAAGTCAGTGCTTAGGGTGCACGAGCTTCACCTTGCCTAGAGGAATGGAGAATTCTCTTGAAGCTAAAATTGGAAGCCTTGTTTTTTATCTCGTCCCTCATGGCACACCTGTCTGCTAACATGTACCCTGGGACTTTTCTTAATGAAAATAGAACTTTACGGCCTCTTAAGAAGCCCACTTCTGAATAAGCCATGGATGAAAAAAGAAATCAGAGTAAAAACTAGACAATATTTTGATCTGTGTGATTATGAAATTATGACACATTAAAATTTGAGATGCAGTTAAAGCAGTATTTAGAGGGATATTTACAGCCTTAAATTCATATTTCTTAATTTCCTGTCATGATAGCCAGAGGTGATGTAGGACAGGGTTTCTACCCTTCTCCATCATTGATGATGATCGAAGACACATTCTCAGCACAACTCACTACTTAAGTCACATATCAATAGCTTTCACAGAGCTTCTAACACTGAGCTTAACACAATATGATGTTACACATACCTTTAAAGAGAACTGATTTAAAAATACTGATTCTATAATACAGCAAGATGTTTAGATTAAGACATAAGGTAGTCTTTTAGTCATTGTTGAAATCCCAGTGTTCCTGGCTACTCGCCCCTCACCTCACCTCCACTCCCATCTGTTTATGTCCAGGAACAAGTAGGCAGCTTTTGAACAGGGCTGCTTCTAGCCAGCTGTTGCGTAAACAGAGGGCACCAGGTCAACCCCGCCCAGCCTTGGCCTGAATGCTTTGTGCTGCCTCGTTTTGGAAGTTTGGCCTCAGGCTTTTGGGTGCTTATTCTTGGAATCTTATCTGTCACTGGTGACCCAGCTTTGCTGACTTGACCATCCTTGGCTCCAGTTGGCACCAGTTCCCAGGCTGCCGGCTTCGCCCGCTCCCCCACACTCACAGGTGGCCATAGTTTTAATGATCATACCCCGTCCCTGGAATTGCAGTGATCCTGGTTTTTTATCCCCTTCCTCATCTTCATTCCCACCCAGGCACCCCCTCCTGCCTGCTTCTCCTGGAAAACCTACCTCACGCCCCAACTCTTTGGCCAAAATTCCCAGTCCTATTACCCCAGCTTCCTCCTGGGAAACCAGCTCTTTTAGGTTAAGACACTTTAGTGAAAGATTAACAACTAAATCATCAATTGGCACGGATACCCTGCTCCACACTGTGGGGAAAATGGGAGAGGGTGAGGATTTTAAACCTTAATTAATGGTGCCCAGATCCCCTCAAAACACAGGACCAGTGATGTTGATATGAGTGTTCATTGATACAATTTGTAGATGTTGATTTACATGAAAAATACATACACCCCTTGACTAAGCTATCTTATTTCAAGGCAGATGGTGTAGGCCGAACAATGGCCTATCAAGTGTGTCCACGCGTTAGTGCCAGGAACCTCCGAACATGTTACTTTATATGATAAAAGGGATTTTTTTGGCTGTTAATAAGGATCCTGGATTATCCAGGTGGGCTCAATGTAATCACAGGGTCTTTAGAGAGGCAGGGAGATCAGAGTGAGAGAGAAGAGACGTGATAACGGAAACCGAGCTTGGAGTGATACACTCTGAAGTTGGAGGAAGGGGCCACTGGCCAAAGAATGTGGACAGCCTCTAGAACCTGGAAAAGACAAAGAAAAGGATTCTTCTCTGGAGCCTCCAGAAGGGACACAGGCCAGCCTACTGACACCTTGATTTTAACCCAGCGAAACTGATTTAAAACATCTGACCTCCGAAACTGTAAGAGAATAAATGTGTGTTGTTCTAAGTTGGTGGTAATTTGTTGCAGCAGCAATAGGAAACTAATACAGCATTTAAAGAAATAATTTATACGAAGAGGAATGTGCCAGTCGAGAGGTTTATTGCAGCATTCTCTTAAGTTTAAAAAAATAACTTTAAGTGCCCATCAATAAGGAATGATTAAAAACCTAGTACATGGTGGGCTTTCTAGGAGATGTTAAAGGAAGAAAGGAAATCGTGGGTCAGTTTCCCACAGAATGACCAATCTCCTTTATGCACCTATGCAGGGACACACACACACACACACACACACACACACACACACACACCCTTATAGTCGTCTTTTTATCTTTAAAGTTTTTCAGGGGCGAGAGGGTCCTTCTTGGCTGTTTGGTCCAGCTAATTCTATGGCAGTGCTGATCCTGGAGCAGGCTATTTGGTTCTGTTGGGACCCAAGGGTTGTACAGGGGGATAAAGTAACCACCCCAGAATAGCCTCAAGGCTCAAGCAGTATCTATAGCATCTCCTCCAACCCTTGTTTCCTCCCCGCCCTTTATGCATGACTTAATGCTTAAGAAAACCCCGAAGGCCACACACCAGACAGGTAAGAAACAGAATACCGGGGTGGGAGATTGAAGAGGGTAAAAAAGGTCAAATATGTAGTGATGGAAGGAAACTAGACTTTAGGTGGTGAACACACAATGCAATATACAAATGATGTATTATAGAATTGTACACTTGAAACTTATATAATGTTATTAATCAATGTAACCCCAATAAATTTAAATTGGGGGAAAAAAAAGGAAGAAACAGAAGCCCAGGACCCAGCCACTCAAAGAGCTGGTAGCAAGCTGGGCGGTTGCCCAGCCTGCAGCCCCCTGTGACGTATTTGCAAACACGAGGGGTTTTGAGCCCCAGAACCATCCCATTTTCCCTGCTTCGGGCTCAAGTTCCAGCCCTGATTTTCTGGGCTTAATCCTCTTCCTGTGGAAATCAATAAGGACATTGTGATGGAATGATTCACGTTCAAGGTCAGGCCGGAGCAAATTGGAGGCGACATGCTGATTTTACTGCCCTAGCAGAGCCAATCCTGCTCAAAGACCCCTTAACCCTTTCCTCTCAGCTCCTATCAGCTGGTCAGCACCTGCTCCTGATTCGGCCCCCTCCCTGAGGCTTAGGTCCCCAGAGCCTGTTCACCCATGTGTGGCCCTGCCTTTCATATTTCCCTAAGGAGTCTCACACACTTATCATGGTGGTTTGGGGAAGGCAGATGGCAATCACAGCACCTAATCAAACAGGAACACTTCAAGTTCAAGGTCAATCGCTACTTGTATAAATTCATTGGCCACATTCTGCTCCAGAAAATCTCTGCCCATCAAGTCAGTCCCAGGAAGAGTATAGGAGGTAGGGGTGTATGAGACTAAAAGTGGCTCGTCTCTTCCACTCACATCCCACTGGCCAGAAGTCATGTAAGTGGGCACACCTAATGGCAAAGGAGGCTGGGAAATGTAGTCCAGCTGTGTAGTCCAGGCCTGGAGGAAGAGATGAGTCTGGTAGACAGTGTCTTCAGTGAGGAAGAAGAGATAGTGCAGATAACTCTGAGTAGTTTGGCTGATAAGGGCAGAAGAGAGATAGGGCATGAGGTCAAGAAAAAGTTTATTTATTTGATAGTTGAGGAAAGCAATGACTTGACCATATGTTCTGGAAGGAACCAATAGAGAAAGAAGAAGGATGTTGTTGGGAAAGAGAATAAGAGTCTCAAAGGACCTGGGGCTGGCGTGTGGAGGGACAGTGATAGATAAAGGCACCTCTGGCTGGGCAGATCCTGCCCTAGATCTCTATTTATGTCTTTAATGTCTAACACGGGGCACTGAAAAAGGAGCATAAATATGCTTCTAAACATGAAAGTGAGGCGCCCAGACAGCAAGAAGTTAAAGGGCATAGGGGTGGGCAGAGCCAGGGAGCCGAGTGCCTCCCAACATACTGTGGCAGTGCCACTTAATCCCCTGCAGCAGGCAGGAGGCCTGCACAGCTGTCTCTCCGAAGCTGGAAATGCATCCCCACCCGGCCCTTTGCCCGCAGGTCCTGGCAGCCCAGGGATTTGGTGGGGAGGCATAAGGTAGGCAACAGAGTAGGTAACCGGTCCAGCCCCTGCACCCTTGGAGAACGAACACTTTCTCCAGAGCTGAGCCATTCTCTAGGCTTGCTGCTCAACATCCACTTGCCATGGAAACCCACCTCCCTCTGGGCCAGTGTCTCCCCCAGCCAGTGGAACTCAAACTCTGCCCCTGCCCTTCTCATATGGTATTCATTCCTGACTCTGCACCTTTGTCTGTGACCTTTGCCTCACCTAGAATGCCCTTTTCCTCCTTCTTCCTAGGAAGTTTTTGCCTAACCTTTACACCAGCCTTGAGTCCCACCTCACTACAAAACCCCAGCCCACAGGATCTTCCCTTTAGCCTCTAGCTCTGCCACGGCTCAAGGTTCTGCTTGTCTCGGGCATCACTTGCTGACCTATGTCTATGCTCAAGCCAGGGAGATAAAGGTCTGGCTCCCTCATTCATTCATTATTCGCTCACATTTCACTCACAACAGATGAGAAAGCTAAGGCTTAGAGAGGTTAAGCAACTGCACAGCTGGAGGATGGGGGAGTCAGGACTTGAGCCCACGATTATTTAACTCCAGGACCCACACTCATACTTTCCTTCTCAACTAGCAGAGAGCATGAAGAGGATTGGTGGGGGCTTGGTAGCTTGTTCTTCAGGACCCTTCCTTCAGGAAGCCAGAGGGGGCAGTTGGAAAGAAGTTTCTGGTTTCTCTTCAGCCAGTTACCAGTTACAGGACATTGACAAATCTCAAGCTTCAGTCCCCCATTGTGAGGAGAGGTGACAGGTTTTTCATCTCTGGGTTGGCATGCGGGTCAAGTGAGATCATGGATGGCAACGAGCTGGACAACTGCAGAGGCTGTGGCCATGTGTGAGGCTGCCTGGCTGAACTAGGGGATCCAGCCCAGCCCTGCCCAGGGCAAGAGAAAAGCAGAAGCAGAGAGCCTGACACAGCCTTAACCCACCCTTCATCCAGGAGTTCTGAGGCTCACCACTAAGCCTTTGCCTCTGCTGTGCCCCAGCCAGTTGTGAAACCTGCCACTGTTCTACCTGAACTAAACCACTACTTTGAGATTGTTGGAATTGAAGAGGGAGCAGGGTGCAGTGGAGGAGCCTGGATTAGAGGGTAAGGCTCTGTCTCTGAACAGCTATATGATTTACCCTCTCCAAATCTCAGTTTTCTCATCACTAAAATGAGAATGAGAATCTGGCAAAGTGAAGGTGAGAATGTTTATAGATAAACCCCCTGGCCTATGGTAGGCATTTAATAAATGGAGCTATTGTTATCATTATGAACAGAACCTTATAGGTTATCTTAGAACTCCATATTTTCAGGAGTAGGAAACTGATCCTAGAGAAAAGAGAGTGATTCACCCAGGGTCTTCCTGCAAATTGAGCAATGGTGGAGGCCGTACCAGACTTTAAACCCAGTGCTCCTTCCATTGCCTCCTCCAGGAAGTCTTCCTTGAACTCCAACTGAGGCTGGGCCTCCCTACTCTGACCTCACAGCCTCCACTGTCTGAATCACCCGCTGGGCCTTCCAAGAGCTCCATTTCCTTCTAAGACAGGAAGCTCTCCAGATAGGATTCAAGCCTTTTGCTCTTGCCTGAGCCTCCCCAGCAATAACTATCACAAGGCTCAGTCCTTGACAAGGTGTTCAGACTCCTCTGGCGACATCCATGGGACTTGGCTGAGATGAGTGACATCAACTCCCAGAATGGAAGGGAGAGAGAAGTAAGAGAGGGAAGGGTTAAAGGTTCGGCAGCTGGGGCGGGCAGCCTGCAGCCCAGCCCAGCCCAGCACTGGGAGGCCTGTGCCATTCCATTCCTTTGCAGATCAGTTACACCCAGCTGTCTCCCTCCCCACCTCAGTGCCCCTCGGATTAGGCGGGAAAGGATCCCCGGCCTGCAGCCTGCACACGGCCCACAGGGAACAGCGCCTGCAGCCCACGCCTCCACGACAGCTGCTGAGTGTCAGACAAGAACATAGATCAGCAGGATCCTGGCAGAGGTGCCCCCAGCCCGGGCCCTGCCCCCAACATGTGCAGGAGGGGCCGCCTGAGGAGAAAGGGGGTCTTTAAGGGATTTGGGAGGTACAGGGAAAGGACTGCTCCCAAAAATAACTCCTTTGCCCATATGTCACTATGCCTCAAATTCCACATTAGCCATCTTAGAAACTTTGGGTCTTCCAAAGGCACCAATTAAAAATGACGGTCCACGGTGTAACCAGCATTCTTATGCACTGCTTGGTGGAAATGTCTTGGTAAAATTTATGAACATTTTATCTTATGAAGTATATATGAAGTCCCTCAAAAATGTCTATTCCTTTGTCCAGTAGTTTCACTGAAGACTTTGACTTCGGGAAGAATTTAACTTAAATAGTTTGTAATATGGATAAATGTGGGCTATAGTTTCAAGGTTGAAAAAACTAATGTCATGAATACTCTCAAAAAGCCATATAAAATGAGAAAGAGAAATTTAAAACTAGAAAATATCTGTACCTGTAATGAAAAACATGAAACAGTTTCATCAATAGGCCAGAAATTTCTGGAAACTAGAAAGCAAATGGGAAGCAGCATACTGTATAGGTTAGACAAACTGCATAGGTTCTAATCCTGGGTGCTTCACTCACTAGTTCTATGACCTTGGTAAGTTACTAAATGTCGCTGAACTTTAGTTTCCTCAACTGTAAAATCTGAATAATAATTACAACAGTTATTAGAATGTGAAGATTCGAAGAGGTCGTATGTGGGAAATGCTGTGGTAATCCCATCAGCAGAGGAACCAGCATTACCTAATGAGTGAATGGTCTGTCTTGCCAGCCAGCCCTGTACATAACTGCTGAGGAACCTCACACAATACCAAGTCCGATTAATCTAGACTTTTATTATAAATATAATTGGTCAATTAAAACTCACTAGCTACTTGGAAATGATAGACAACTCCAAAATGGTGTCCAAGTTGAGATGGCAAGGGAGATTTCCTTCAACAAAATACCATCAATTTAAGAAACAGGAAGGACATGAACAGTATTTTGGCTAACATTCCTAGGATGATTCATGAAGATATTTAAGTATCCATAATACAGGACAACAGAGGAGGCTTATACATAAAAGCACAATCAGAAAGCAAAAAACAGCCTTTAGAAATTGAGAACATATATGACCTCATAACAGAATACCTTTCAATTGTAGACCTACCTTACAATTATAAACAACTAGAAAATTGGACAAAATACATCAAATATGTGTTTTCAGATATTGAACAACAGGCAGTGTAGGACGGGGTTTCCCAAGGGAAGGGAAACAAATGAAATGAGTCTTACTAGAAACTCCAACTTTCTATCTGGAGGTATTTTCTGGGAAAAGGCACAGAGAGGAGGAAGTGCCGGCAGAGCATCGTGGTCTTACTGAGTTGAAGAAACAGATCAAATTTAGGAAGTCTGATACAACTGGAATTTGTATGGCAGAGTACCAGAGTAGAGGTTGCTAT
This sequence comes from Rousettus aegyptiacus, assembly GCF_014176215.1. Classification (NCBI taxonomy): domain Eukaryota; kingdom Metazoa; phylum Chordata; class Mammalia; order Chiroptera; family Pteropodidae; genus Rousettus; species Rousettus aegyptiacus. The sequence goes on from NW_023416308.1 coordinate 88,881,621, forward strand.
GTAGAGAAAGAGCTCCAGAAATCTGTATAGATTAAGACTATACAGATGTGTAGAGTAGAAATCCCTAAGGCTGGGCAAAGAACTATCTGGTAATCGCAAACTGAGCAATTCCTGGAGCTTACACAGGGCTGAGAGACATTCTTACCAGCCAGAGTGCAGTGACCTCATTGAACACCCAGGGCACTTAATTAAGCCTCCAGAAAGTGTCACATCTTAGAAATAGGAGTAAACTAGACCTAGTTTAGAATAATCCTACCCTAAACTTGCCCTAATTAAGCTTTGAAATAAGCCTCAAATTGACCATGCCAATGCATAAGACATTAAATATTCTTTAAAAGAAAAAAACCCCAAACATTCAACAAAGTATTAATAATAATGTCCAGAGCTCAATAAAAAATTACTAGACATGCAAAGAAGCTAAAAAATGTGATTTATAACTAGGAGAAAAATTAGTCAATAGAAAAAGACAGAAATAACAAAGATGATGATAGTAGCAGAGAAAGACTTTAAAATAACTATTACAAATGTGCTCAGGAATATAGAGAAAAATATGAACATAATGAGGAAAGAATTGGAAGATATAAAAAAATGGAACTTCTAAAGATGAAAATACAAAATTTTAAATGAAAATGGGATTAACAATAGACTAGAGACTTCAGAAGAAAACCAAAATGAATTACAGAGTGGAAAAAAAGGCTGAAAAAATGAGTAGAGCTTCAGTGGCCTGGAAAACAATATAAAGAGATCTAAAATCTATGTAATTAAAGGGCCAAAAGGAGAAAAATTAAAGAAAAAAGTATCTTAAGAAATAATGGCTGAATCCAGAATATATAGAGAACTCCTACAACTCAACAACAAAGGAAAAAAGACACAATTTTTAAAAGGGCAAAGGATTTGAACAGACATTTCTCCAAAGAAGATATGCAAATGGCCATAAGCACAGGAAAGATGCTCAATCAAATTGACCTAATTGACGTTTAAAGAAAATGCCACCCACCAACAGCAGAATACTTATTCTACTCAACTGCACATGAGACATTCACCAAGAGAAAACACAGTCTGGACCATTAAACAAACCTCAAAAAGTTGTTTAATAAATCAAAATTATATAAAGTTGTCTTACCAAACAGAATTAAACTAGGAATTAATTTTAAAAAAGATGTCTGGGAAATCCACAAATAGTTGTAATTTCAACATGCATTTATTAATAATTTATTTGCATGCATTTATTATTAATATTTATTTCCTCTTGATCAAAGAGGAAATTATAAGAGAAATTAGAAAACATTTCAAATTGAATGAAAATGAAAATACAGCATTATTAAAATTAGTGGGGTCTAGCTAAAGTACTGTGCAGACAGCTATTTATAGCATTAAATGACTGTGTTTAAAAAGAAGAAAAAGTGTAAATCAATTTTCTAAGTTTTTACCTTAAAAGAAAACAGGAAAAGGTAAATTAAATTCTAAGCAAGTAGGAGGGAAATAATAAAGATAACTGGAGAATCAATGGAATTAAAAAGGAAAATGTTATAGAGAAAAATCAATAAATCCAAAGCTAGTTTTTCAACAAGATTAATAAAATCGATAACCTTCTAATCAGGCAGACTAAGAAAAAGAAGAGATGATACAAATTATCAGTATCAAGAATGAATGAAGGAACATTATTACAGATCTTACAAACACTAAAGCAGAATAAGATATTGTGAAAACATAATGCCGACAAATTTAAAAGAAATGGAAAATTTTCTTGAACGCACAAACTACCAAATGTAACTCAAGGAGCATTAGATTATCTGAACAACACTGTATCTATTAAAGAAATTTATTAGTAACTTAAAATTTTCCAGTAAAGAAAACCGCAGGACCAGATAGGTTCACTGGCAAATTCTACCTAATATTAAGGAAGACATAATACCAATTATATGCAAACTCTTCCAGACAATTAAAGTGGAAGAAACACCTCCCAACTCATTGTATGTGGCCAGCATCATGTGCCCGATACTAAACCAGAAAAAGACATGAGAAAAACAAAGTGCAGACTAATACCCTTCATGAATATAAATGCAAAAATCCTTAAGAAAATATTAGAAAATCAAAATCCAGCAATAAAGGAAAAAACATGATCAAGCGGGACTTATCCCAGGTATGCAAGTTTAGTTCGTTTGAAAATCAACATAACAGAGAAAAATCGCTGTCAACAGAGAAATAAGAAAAAATATAATATCATCTCAATAAATGCAGAAAAATCATCAGACAGAATTTGATATTTATTCATGATAAGAATGTTCAGCAAACTAAGAATAGAAGGAAACTTCCTCAATAAAGGAATAAATAAAGGGTGTCTGAAAAAAATTCTAAAGGTGATATTACACTTAATGATGAAAGACTAAATGCTTTACCCCTAAATCCGAGAGATCTGTTCTCATCACTTCTATTCAATACTGTACTGGAAATTCTACGCAGTTAAGTAAAGCAAGAAAGAGAAATCAAAGGTATACGGGTTGGATATAAAAAAAAAACCTCTCTATTTATAGATGACATAATTGTCTCTGTGGAAAATCTCAAAGCATCAACAAAGTAAGAGAACTAATAAATGAGTTTAGCAAGGTTGTAGGATACAAGGTCAACATATCATCAACAAAGAATTTAAAATTACAATTTAAAATGAGTACTATGTCAGCTAGGGCTACCACAACAAACATGCAACGGACTGGATGGTTTAAATAACAAATTTATTTTCTCATGTTTCTGGAGGTTGGGAAGTCGAAGATCAAGGTACGGATGGATTTGGTTCTCCATTCTCCCACATCGTCACTAATCTCTGTCATGAGCAACCAGTGAAGGTTGGAGAAGAGCCTACAAGTGAGTGGAAACGACCTTTTTGTTTGTAGCAATTTGTTTAAAATTTTTACCCCATGGAATAAGTCACAGATGGATAAATACTGATATAATCACAACAAGCTCATGGATACAGAGAATATATTGGTGGTTGCCAGGGTGGAGGGTGGATGAAATAAGTGAAGAGGGTCGAAAGGTGCAAACTTCCAGTTATAAAGTAAATAAGTGATGTGAATGTCATGTACAGCATGGCAACTAGAGTTAATAATACTGTATTGCATATTTTAATGTGGTTAAGAGCATAGATCTTAAAAGTTCTCATTACAAGAAAAAAAATGTTGAATTTATGTGTGGTGATGGATGTTAACTAGACTTATTGCGGTGATTATTTCACGATATATACAAGTATTGAATCATTATGTTGTACACCTGAAAATATGTTGATTATATCTCAATTAAGTAAAAATAATAAAATAAAATCATTTGATGTATCAAAACATTTTTTAAATCACTTCTATTCTCTTTACCTCTTTCTATGGTACCTAGATCTCTTCTCATACTCTGCCATAGGTAAGCAAATGGTCACATCCTGTCTCTGCTTGGAGGCCTCCATCTTTCCTTAGATTTCTAACTGCTTGGTTACCCTGAAAGCTTCACTCTCTGGTGGGTTATTAGTTGTCAACTGCTACTTAACAAATATCCCCAGACATAGCAGCTTAAAACAATATACAATTATTATTGCACAATTTCCATGTCTCAGGAATATGGGAGTGGCTTAATTGGGTGGTTCTAGCTCAGGCTGTCTCACATGGTTGCATTCAAGCTGTTGGACAGGCTGATAGACATCTCAAGACTTGCATGGAGCTAAAGAATCTTTTTCAAGCTCATGTTTATGGTTGTCACCAGGCCTCAGTTCATTGTTGGGTGGTGGTCAGAGACCTTGCTGCATAAGTCTCCATACGGCTACTCACAACATGGCAGCTAGCTTCTCCTAGAGAAAGAGAGAGAACCATATTCTTTTATAACCTGATCTTGGAAGTGGCATATCATTACTTTTGCATATTGACTCTGGTACAATATGGGAGGGAACTACACACAGGTGTAAATACCAGAAAGCAGGAATCACTGGGGGCCACGTTGGAAGCTGAGTATCACAGGAGAGATTCAAGAAACATCATAATTTTACAGTTTATCCAGCTTTTTCTTTTTGTTGGTGTGGGTGCAATGAGCAATGTTCTTTCCAACTTCCTATAGCTTAAATATAAGCAGAAGTCTCGAGTTTACCTATATTTAAGCCTCTGTCTTATACTTTTTACCTCTTTGTCTTATTGCACTGTATTTTGAGAGAATTCCTTGGCATTATTTTTTGGTTGACTGATTCTGTCTCAGGATGTCCATCAAGCCTTCAAATATTTTTTCCCCACCAATCAGGTTTTTATTTCCAAGAAAACTTGAGAGATTTTTAAAAAATCTATTTTAATGTATTATATGGGATTATTTATGCATGCTTTTAAGGTAAATAGTCCTCAAGTCACAATGACTTATCACAATGAGGGTTTTATCGCTCATTTTCCTAACAGTCTGAACAGTCTGATGCATCTTGGGTAACTCTCCTCGGAGGCTCTCCTCCAAGTGGTAAAGCCAAGGTCCAAGCTCCTTACATCCTATGATGCCACCGTCTTCACGCGTGGCTTCCAAGTCACTGCAAAAGGGGAAGAGAAAGCATAAACAAAGTTTTTCATGGCCAGGCCTCGAAGAGGTGCACATTGCTTTTGCCAACTTCCCAGTGATTCAAAACCAATTACGTGGTCTCATCTAACTGCAAGAGAGGCTGGAGGTGTAGTTTTCTAGGGAGCACAGAAATGGGATTGGTGAGCGTCTATTCGGTCTATGCCATGGATTACTTTACCCACATAATATCCTGTCAAATTTCTCTGACTATAGTAACTAGAATTGCAAGTTCTTTTCTTTGCTGTAATGAACTCTATTTTTTGGAGGGGTTTCTTTTGACTGCTCAGTTTAATGATTCTATTTCAGGCTGTTATTATCAATCCAACCTGATCTATCTTATATCCTTCTGAAAATTCTTAGGACTTACTGGTGATTTCTAACCCCCTTCTGGCTATCTGTGGCTACTGTCGTTTTGTTTTTAGTTTTTACATTTCTTCTGTCATTGCAATAATACTTTGGCAATAAGATGAATTAAAACACCTAAGCTCGGAATAAGTACCATAATAAGAGGTAGTAATTTTTATAACCTCTTAGTGGTCTATAAGTAATTTCATGTGTTGGTTGAGGTGCTCCTGGAACTTGTAATGACACTTCCTTGCAATGAGCTCCAAGAGTCCCTCAGTCATGGGAGAGCATGACAGATCTTGGACACTGGTTTAGATATTATTGTTTTGTTTTGTTTTGTTTTTCTTAGAGAAACTTCAATTCAGCCTTCTAACTCAGTGGTCACAGAACATGAACGAGGAAATGTGACCAATAAAGCTTTATCAGAATTTTTATAGAGCTTAGTTTGAGGCTGGTATTTAGATGAGAATTTCTCTGTTGATCTCTGAGTAAAGACTGAGCTACAGCCAAGACTGGTACCAGGTAAGGCCTGGCTAGAGGGCTTTGCCCAGTAGTTTAACCAAACTAATCAAAACCTCTCTCTTAGAGGTTGAATACATAATAGAAAAAAGAATCTGTTAGTTTGATGGTTCAAGCAGAAAGTGAAAGATGCAGTGAAAAAAAAAAGTCTGATTTGCAGTAAAGGCCATAATGAGCACTGCCATGAGTCAATAGAACCATGAGTCAACAGAAGCCAAGAGATGTTAGCAAACAGAAGGTATGAATAATTATATAATAAAAGACATATAGACTAGAGAGCATACTTCATAGAGTCTGGCATGGAAAAAGCAGCAGACCCGGAGTACTGAAAAAGAAGTTACTAAATAGTAAATATTTTAGGCTTTGAGGGCTAAGAGGCAATATGAAAGCTATTACATGGGTGCTTATATAACCACCAAAATGTAACCATTTAATAATACAAAACCTATTCTTAGCTTGTGCCCATGAATACACAAATGCTGGCTGGGTCTGGTCCATGAACTGTAGTTTAGTAACTACCGTTTGTCCAGGGCATGTGACCTAAAGTTGCCCAAATAGACTCAAGAGAAAGACTTATGTCCATGGTTGGGGAGAAATTATTTTCCTCTTTTCCATTAAACTGAATAAAGGAGAGGATGAAGGAAATCCCCTCTTTTCTTCTAGCAGCTATCTTACAACTAGGAGGCAGCCCTCTTAGGACATGGAGTAAGGCCAAGTAGAGAAACAAAAAGAACATGAAGTGTTGCCCCTCATTTCTAGAGACATCCAGGGGAGAAGTAGAAGTGCCAGAAAATTGTTTCCAGGAATGTGGGAAGAGGAAGAATTGGGGTGATGGATGGACACTTGGCAGGAGATGGGAAGGAGAGGTTGTAGATCCCAAGGGGCCACAGCTGGTCACCGAAGAGATTTCTATTTTCTCCCACTTCCTTGGAAGCTATGTTGGCCAGTTCCTCCTCCATCCCCTCTCCACAAGCTCCATCAGTCCCCCTCCCCCCACACCATTCTGAGCCTTGCTCCAATTTCAAAGCTTTCTCCGGCCCCAGCTGGGTTGAGAAACCAAGGAAGGCAGAAGGCATAATTTTTAGTCCTATTTTGGGAAGGAGTGTAAAAAAGGGGCCAGTGGAAGAGAGAAAAGAAGTGAAGGCTTTTGAAACAAAAGCTGGGCCAAGCTCATCAGAGATTAATGTAGGAAAGTCCTGCTTGTCTGATAGGGCCCAGATGGTGGGCAGACTTGTAGAGGCCGCTGACAGATCCTGATGCTCCACAGCCTGCCTCCAACTTTTCATCCTCATGTTGGAGAAAAAGATGTAGGCCTGCTCCCTTAGGAAGCTTGGGGCTGCCCCAGGGCTGTCACTAGACCAGTTGGGGATTCCTGGCTCCTTACTAGCCACCTAGTGGTCCCTTACTCTAGCTGTCTGTATACAGGGGTGTGCACCTTCCCGCGGATACACACACACAGAAAGTGGAAGAGAAAAGACCTTTGACCCAGGCCCTTTCCTCTATGGAAAGGCTGGCCCAGAGAAGAAAGGTCCCAAAGCAGACTCCAACCTTGCTCACTGGCTGGAAGTTGGTATAAAGAGAGTAGTGACCATCATCACAGCTTCAAACTCTCCCTCAACCTACCCCCATGCCTAGTCACTACCCCATCTCTTTTCTTCCTTTCTAGTCAAGCTCCTCAAAACCGTTGTCTCCATTTGCTGTCCTCCTCTTCCTCACTCCTCAACTTGCCATGGAAATTATCCTGTTCCAATCACTTTGTTGCTAAACTTAATGTATACATTTCGGTCCTTAACTGTCTGAGCCTCTCAGCATTATAAGACATATTAGTAGCCCCATCCTTCTCCAGGCTCTCTCCTTCCTTCCTTGAACACTGCACTCTCCTGGTCTCCTCTGACTGTTCCTCCTCACCCTCCTTCATTGGCTTTTCTTTTTTTGCCTTTCCATCGCCTTTCTTTCCCTTTCTTAAAGGTAAGGTCCCTCTCGGCCTTGTCCTCTGTTCCCTTCTCTTGATACACCTCCCTGACACGTATCTTCATTTCCGAAGATTTTAATCACTGATTCTAGGCTGATGAGGCCCAAAGCAATATCAGCAACCTCAGTCCCTGATTTACACCCCCATCTGCCTCTTGACAGCCTCTCCTAGGCACTTAAATTCCACATGGACCAGACCACCATCCTTGTCTTCCCCCCAATTTCTCCTCCTGGGCTTCCCATCTCAGGAAAGAATACCACCATCCATGCAGGTGCCCGAGTCAGAAACCTGAGACTCATCACACCTCCCATATCCTCTCACCCCAAGGGGCCTGTTGATTCTACCTCCTAAATAGAATGGGGATTTTGCTAGACTCCATCCTCAGTGGCCTCAGGCCTCCATGCCTCTTCTTTTCTCTCCTAGAAAACTGAAAGCAGCTCCCATCTGATAACCTCACTTCCATTCTGCTCTTCTCCAATCCATCTTTCAAAACCATCACCTAATCATCATTTCATTGTTATCTTATTCTCTCCCCCATCCCCTCCCTACTCATGGGATATAGCCGATGCTGCTTACCCTGGCATTCAAGGCCCTTCATATTTGACCCTAGTCTTCTGTTCTGATTGATGTCCTACCTCTTCTGCATGTTGTTCCTTATTCTGCTCTTGTGCACTCTACAGTCCAGCCACAGAGATGTACTGGCCTCTCTATTCCTTTGCTCACACTGCCTGAAATTATTTTCTCCAGCTCCTCATCTGGAAAACCCAGATGCCACCTCCTCCAAGAAGCCTTCCTTTATTCTCCCCACAAAATGACTCTCTCTCCTTTGGGCTCTCATGACACCTTTCACATATCCCTAATATAACATTTACATTGGCTTTTACTCCTTCCCTTAGATTTCTGCTCCCTTGGATAAACTGTGAGCTTCTTGAGGGTAGAGATAGTGTCTGAGTTATCTTTATATAGCCATTCCTTAGCCCAGAACATAATGAGTGATCAAAAATATTTGATGTTTGACAAAATGATTTTATATCAAGCCAACATTCTTGCAATCAGTCAACATTAGATTTCTCTGTGCTGAATCTAGGATCCTGAGGACCAGTCTGGCCGCCCCCAGATGGAGATGATGCAGAGCAATTATTTCCAAACTAGGTGTTTCCACTGGTATAAGCAATACTGTGGTGAACATCTTTGTGCATAAAGCGATTTCTGTATTCTGGATTTTTCTTTTGGGACAAATAAGAAAGAGGAGTGATCAGACTACCAGGTTCTTCTCTGGGAAAGGACAGGCCTGAGGGCAGGGTAAGCTTGCTCTGCAGCTCCTCTGGGAACCTACCCTGGTACTTACCACTAACTGGGGTTCATTGGTGTCATATCGCATCAAGAAATTACAGAATATGAGCACCGAGGAGACTTGGGGACAGGACGAAATGATTCCACTCTACCATGGGTGAGGATCTAAGGCTCAAGAAAGGGGAGCAGCTCATCTAAGGTTGTCCTAGTGTATGAACTACTGAGCTATGCCTAAGAACCAGGGTTTCCTGACAGCCACATAGACTTTTGTTTCTGCATCCCATGCTTGCTTTACACTTAACAAATCCCCTGTGGGGAGGCTAGAGACGGTCTCGGGAAAGAACAGAGGCTCTGGGGAAAGCAAAGCCTTGAGAATAGAAAGCAATGGGCTTCCACTAGGAGGCAGACTTTCAAAACGTTTTCCATTCCCTTGTCCTACATTAGCTTAGGGGCTTCCCCAGGGAGATAAGAATAGCAGGAGTGGAGGGAAGCAGGAACTAAGGCATTTAAAGATTGTAGTGGGATCACTCTGTCTTCTTCTTCATCATTCTTAAGATAACGGATAGTAATAACAACCACCATAATGATATATGTTTAATTGTTTAAGCTTCTCAAGTGCCACATTGCAATGGTATTCTTATCTTCATTGAAAACAGGCTCAACCAACTTGTTCAAAGTCACACAACAGAGACAGAAGCATTCTCCCACACTACAAAGCACACAGAACTAACTCTGAAGATCAGAATTTCCCAACTTCCAGCCAGTCTCAGACCAGGTCTCTGCTGAGCAACTCTAGAAGGCAGGAGTCCCAGTGCAGACTCTTGGAGAGTTGTAAGAGTTTTCAGAGTCCAACTCCTACAAAGAATTACTTTGTAGGATAAATAGCTATACGTGGACAGACACGTATGTGTCTGACAATAATGGTTATTGTCAATAAATAGTGCTGGGTCAACTGGGTATCTATAGAGAGGGAAAAAAATGTTGACCCTCACCTTACACAATACACAAATATAAATTCCATTTGGATGACAAATCTAAATGTGAAAGGTAAAACAAAAACTTTTAGAGTAAAATATAGAACATTTGTGTCACTTTGGGATAAGCAAAGTTTCCTAAACAGAACATAAATAGCACTAACCAAAAAGGCCACACACTGTATGACATCTGGAAAAGAGAAACTACGGAGACACAAAAAAATTAGTGGTTGCTAAGGGTGACGGGGAAGAGAGAAATGAATAGGTAGAGCATAGAGGATTTTTAGCGCCATGAGACTATTCTGTATGAAACTATAATGGTGAATACATATTTTTCCAAATTCATAAAATGTACAAAACCAAAAGTGAACCCAAATATAAACTATGAGCTTTGGATGATAACGATGTTTCAATGCAGGTTCATCGATTGTGACAAATGTACCATTTTGACTCAGGATATTGATGGTGGGGTGGCCGCAAGTGTAGAGAGTTAGAGAGTATATAGGAACTCTCTGTACTTTCATTCAATTTTGCTGTGAAACTAAAACAGCTCTAAAAAATAAATTTTTTAAAAAGGCAACATGGAGTGGGAGACAGTATTGCGATGCATATGTCCAACAAAGCACTCATATTCAAGTTAATAAGAGGAAAAAAGACAATGCAGTACAATAAAGGGTGAAAGACTTGAACAGGCACTTCTCAAAAAATAACTTCCAAGTGGCCAATAAATGTATAAAGTGGTGCTTAACTTCACTAGTCACCAGGAAAATGCAAATTAAACCCACCATACAATACCACATGCGGAACACTGTATAGCTGAAGGAAAATAACAGAACATACTAAGACTTGGTAAGGATGTGAAAATCAGGACTCTGCGAACTGCTAATGGAATGTAAACTGGTAGAAACACTTTAGAAAATTGGTTTTCAGTACGTATCAAAGATAAACATATACGTACCCTAAAACCTCAGTATATACACAAATGAAATGCTTACATATATTCACCAGAATATTCATAACAGATAAAAATTAAAACTACTAAAATGTCCACCAACAGCAGCAGGTAAATAAGGTATGGGATAGACACACAATGGAAAACAACGAGAATAAACAAATATAACTACACACAGCAACAGGAATAAATCTTGCAATCATAATATTCAATGAAAGAAGCTAGAAATAAAAGTACAATGTATGGTACCATTAGATAAAGTTCAAAACCAGGTAAGACTTTTTGTGGTGATGGAACATTTCTGTATCCTCATTGTGGTGGTGATTGCATGAATCTATGCATATGATAAAATTTTATGGAACTATACACCAAAAACAGTGCATGTAAAAGCTGATGAAGCTGCAAAAGATATGCAGCTAAGTTACTATTATTGTACCAACGTCAGTTTCTTGGTTTTGACAATGTACTATGGTTCTGCAAGGTATCACTGGGGAAAGCTGGGTATAGGCTATGCCAGAATTCTGTACTACTTTTGCAACTTCTTTTTAGTCTAAGATTATTAAAAATAAAAGCTTTAAAAAAGACAATTAATCTATGGGGCTAGAGGTCAGGAGAGGGATTATTCTTGGGAGAGTCAGAAGCGTTTGGGAGAGGTTTCTGGGCTGTTGTCATGATCTGTTTCTCAATTTGGGGCTAACTACACAGGTGTGTTCATTTTATGAAAATTCATCAGGCAGTAAACTCATGTGCATTTTTCTCTATGTATGCAATACTTCAAAAGAAAGTTTAAAGGAAAAAAAAGGCAATGGTGTGCTCATAAGACCTTGGTCCAGTGCCCGGTACACTGCAAGAGCTCAGGACGAGCATGTCTCTATGTCTGTGGCTGTCCCCTACCTTACTTTCTAGTCAAGTTCTCTTTGTGTTGTCCCCACCGCCAGATGAGCGTGTTTCCTAAAGCAGGTGTCTTAGCCCATAAGACTACAGGGTGGGAGCTCCAGGCAGATATTTGGAGAATAACAAGACCTTCTAGCAGGAAAAATAGATCCCAGTGTGAAGTTTAATGTGTCTCCTGCCAGCACTGAGCCCAGTAAAAAAGTCTTGTTGTAATTACTGACATATAACTTTACTAGTAGTGAATGATTTTATTGGTTCATTGGTTAAAACAAAAATACTCTTCGTTGGGAAAAAAAAAAAAACCTGAAAATGTTAAACCGTTCTTGACAATATAACGATCGAGCGATATCGAGCAATATTCTGTTGAAGAACTTTATACAAATTACAAAGGTTATGCTCTAATTTTGCAATGCCTGGAAGGGAGGGGGTTCAGCCGAGTTGAGTCTTTTTGATGAGCAATGCTATACACACAAATGGTGCTGCATCCCATAGTTCCTTAAAGGGTCTTAAATCATTTTTAATTTGGAGAGAGATTTTGCCAATGTCAAGAGCGAGAGGAATTGTTCAAACTGCAGCGTACAATACAGAGAAGCAGGCATTTGGTTGCAAAATTTCATGGTAACCATCACAGCAAATTCGGTCTTAATTTTTTTGCCAGTTTGGCATTTAATGATGTTACATAAAGCAGCACTGATGCTTCTGAAGGGTCACTTGAGAATTACTTTTACACCTTTGTGTGTCTGACAAATTGGATTTTTCACCCATTTCTAACTCTGCAGGGTAAGCCATGCAAACAATGTTAACAGCCAAACTTCACCTCTGAAATCTTAGGTCTCGACAGGCAGTTAGTATATCAATTACAGGATGAAAAATGGTGACTAATAATCCTTTTCCCTAAAGAATCTGCACATCAGAGAACCATCATGTGCTCTGGAGCAGATGACGCAAAAATGTTTAAAGTATTATCCTTTCAACCAAGAGGGTTTTAGAACATGGGAAATGTAATCTAAAACAGTTGGTGTAGCATGGCCTTTAGGACAATGTCATTGGCCACTGTATACTTTGGTAACTGGATTACAATTTATGCATTACAATTGAGACATAGAAAATATAGCTTTCACTATTATTCTCTAAATATTGTTCATCTTGTTTCAAAGTCTCCAAACAAACCAAAGTTAGGGGAAAATTATACTTCAACTTTTCTAGTTAAAATAGCCTCTGAGTAAAGTTACTCTCTATGGTAGCTACTCAGTACTTCAAGGTGCTCTCTACTTATCCCTCCCTCTCTACTCCGTGAGTGCTATAGGAGCACTGGAAAGGAGAGAGACCTCTGTCTGGGCCATGTGGCTTCTGCCCATCTAGGGAAAAGGAGAGCTCAACCCACCTGGATATGAGCCTCTGTCCTCCCTCCTTTGTTGATGAGGAATTTGTGGTGGAATATCTCTGTCTATGCTCAAAGCACAGACAAATCACTTGGTTGCTTTCTGGAAGATGGCCCTCTCACCTGTTACCAGGCTCCTGCTCCAGCTGCTGATGCTCTGAGACACAGCTATACTCCCCACCTGGACCCTCAGCTTTGAGCTACCTACCTGCAGCCTCTTGTTGTGGGAGTCCTTGCACCTCCACGTGATGGGGAGGAGGGGGTCCTTGTACCTCCACATCGTGGAAACCTTTGGGTGGGCCTGCTGATTCTCAATTCTCAGTTACATCTCTGTTTGCCATAGTCGTGTAGATGCTTCTGCATCTCTTCCATAGCACACGAAGGCTACTTTGGGCTACTGGTCTAGACAGACCTCTCAGCATGAGGATGGGGCTGGGAGAAAATGCAACAATGACATGAGCATTCACAGTATTTTCCTGAAGCTGCTGGGGGTTGCATTTCTACTGGGACATCTATTGTCCTCCCTCTCCCCTGTATCCCTGGGCTAAGAGAGCAGCATCCTTATCTTATTTCATCCTTTCCTAGTAACTGAAGAGCTCTCTGTTTCCCCTTCCTGCATGATGGAAGAGCTTCTTTCACATCCTTCTTCTCCTTCCCCACTCCAGTTCTAATCTACAACCAGTAGGTTGATGGCGGAAATGCTGTAGGGCACAAACCCAAACCACTTAGAATAGAAAAATACATCAGGAGATACACACACACACACACACACACACACACACACCCCATCCCTGACATATGATCCTCGCAAAGATTTCTGTATACGTTCAGCTAATAAGCAGCCAAGACTGAAAGGGGCAGTGACTACTGACAGTGGTTTATCCTCATAGATGTTCACACAAACTTTAGATTCTTTCTGACAAAGGGCAGACAATGACCTGTTTACAGAAGGCCCATATACTGACCAGATGTATGCATATTATTTTGCATATGAAAATTGTCCAGGCATAGGATAGCCTAATCTTAAAACTTTAGAGTAATAAATGCAAGTGAAACATTCTTTGACAAAATCAGGTCTGAATTCCAAAGCTGAATTCGAACTATAATATAGCAATTTCTTGTGCCTTTTTTTTTTTAACCCACTGATGTTTATATTTTTACCAACACAATGCATTTTCCTCTTGTAACTGCTTAACCAATTAAAGACTAAGAGGATGATTGTTAAATGTTATTGACCAGCTGGCAGAAAATTGTATTAATGGAATAGTGCAAAGATACACTTTAATATGCCTTAGCTCTTATCGCCTCTGTTGTCCTAAGTTTCGTATGTCATGATACCGTAGTTGTGTGTTTGAATCCAGATCCTTTACCCTATATTTAAATTCTATTAATTATGCATTTCTTTCTTTGCTAGTGTGTTTATTCTCATTTTAAAGGACTTTTGCATATTTAATAGCCACAACTAAAACTCTTGCCACCTCTGACTTACAAGGGTCTCTCAGAGCCACTGGTCTAAATACGACATTCTTCGACATCCTCCTGTCCCTCTTGGGCCTCTGGCTCACACCTGACGCCTCTGCCTGCACCTCATGAGGGACAGGTCCAGGAAGGATCAGACATTGAGGTTGTCCCCACCCAGGAAGTTAAGAACTGCCTACATAAGATCACTGACCATCGCCCAGGTCTGTATACTGGCTGATCTTTAAACTGAATCCTTAGCTGCTCAAGCACAAGACCTCCAAAAGAGACTTTACTGTTCTGCAAGTTCCCTTTCTTCTAAATACACAATAGAAATAGCTAACATTTGTGGAGAATTTATTAAGTACCAAATACTTTACATTCATTGTCTCATTTAATTCTCATAATAAGTCTTCAAGGTATGTACTACTAATATCCCTCTTTCATAGCTGAAAAAAGTGAGGCTCCGAGAAGTTAAGTAACCCACTGGAAATTGCACAGCCAGCAAACAAAAAAGCTGTGGTTTGAACCCATCTAATGCCAAGGCTCTTGGCTATTAAATTGGGGCATACAAAAGTTAAATAATTTCTCTACAGTTATAAAGCTAATAAGTGGCTGGGCTGGTATTAAAATTCAGATTTCATCCAACCCTAAACCTTTGTTCTTCACCTTACTGGACAGGGAAGGGGCATGAAGCAGAAGGCAGGCAGGCCTATGAGAGTAGCGTAAATTCAGATGGTCATAACGGGAATTAGCCTTTAAGTAGAAATTGGATGGAAGGTGTATGAGAGCCGACCAAGCAGAGGTTCCTTTCAGCTGACTGGCTGATGGGACTTACCAATCAGAGAACAAAATCTTTGGAGAACATACAGTGAACTTGACCAATGAATGCTGCATATCGTGAGGGGGTGGGTGGTGGGACTGGCCAATCATCAACCACAAAAGGGGAATTAGTCAGTGAAACTAACCAATCAAGGAGTCACAGCTAGGCCTACGGCTGTGCGTTGGGAACTTGCTCCGTGGAGAGGTAATCTGACTTCCTAATGGCTAAAGGCCACTCTGGGCTCCGACTGGCGCCAGGGTTCCAGGAAACAGGTCTCAGGCTGTTCCCGAGCCAGCAGTCACTGCCAGCGCTCCTTTGCTCATAGATTAGCCATGAGGTCAACTGTTTTAGTGACTCACCTCGTGAAAATGAGGCATCAGTGTCAGGCCTTACTGTTTCTCTGTAAGCATTTAAATTGATTTTTCCAGTTGGATAAATTCCCCCTTTGTTTTTATACAAAGGCTTAGGACGTGGCTAGATATCAGCTCCAAAGATATTACCAGGTAGAAGAGCCCGCACACCCCACCCATGCAAGATCCAGACTCTGCGACCAATGAAACTAGCTCAGTGAAACCACGGCCAGGAGTCATTGCCTGCGACAGCCCCATGATGTCTGGAGAAGCCAACACCAGAGGCTGAAGTACATCCCTAACTAAAGACAGGGGTCGTCCTATCCTAAAACTGAGTGGTGACCCCACCCATTGCCACAAATGTCAAGAGATCGCATGTGTCTGCCAGCTCCGGTAAACTCTGTGATGCCTTCCTTTTGGTCAAGACTTCAGTAGCTCCAAGAATTTTATGTGTGGGGAAACTGCAGGGAAGGAAAGGAGGTCTTGGCCGCTGGGTGCCTTGGAGTTTACTTTCTTTTTGAAGTTCTTTCCTGCTTTGCCCCAAAGTGTCCACAGACCACCACCACCGCACCCCCCCCACCCCATGCTGCTCTCAATTCACACACCCTTTCAGGTAACAGGCACATCATCTCGGTGTTTAGGTCACCCTAAAAGCAGAGCCTGAGGCAAGGATTTGACGGAGGTAGTCTACTCAGACGGTGACTCCGGGAAGCAGCAGTGTGGAGTAGGGAGAGTGAGCCAGGGAGGTAGGAAAAGACAACATGAGAGTGTGTTTCCTTGAGGTTGTATCTGTAGTCATAAAGGGCTTGTTTGATTCAGCTGGAATCTCTGAAGAGTATACAGAAGACCTTCCAGAAGTATCCACCTGATAGATGATAGCTGGAGTCTTTCTCCACCATCTCCCTCCCTCACTGACTGAAAATTGTTCCTGGGGAAGTTAACTTCCTCGTGCTTCTGGGTAGCATTTGCTGGCTGTGAGCAGGCCCCTATGACATGAGAAAAACCCCAAAACAGAATTTGGAATGACTCTGGTTCCAGCTTATAGAAGGACATTGAGAAAGAGCCTGAGCTTGCATATAACTGTCCACCATGGCTGTGGCTGAAATCAGAGGTGGACTAGGCAGACACCACGGGCTATCCATACTGACTGAAACCTTCCTGAACAATATTATGAAGTCTGATAGAGAGCAACAGGAAAAAAAACTCAAGAGGAACAAGAAATGGGAATCAGTTTACCTCACCCAAACTGTAGTATGTAGTGTCCACACTTCTACTCAGAAGGCATTAGAGAAAAGTGTACTGACTTCTGGATCTTACAAATTTGGGTTCAAATTCTGGCTCTAACATGTAGAAGGTTAGTAACCTGAGGCACGCTACCTGACTACTCTAAGTCTCAGTTTCCTCTAGTATATAACAAGGATAAAAACTTTCCTTATAAAAAAGTTGTATGTAAAACCCTTGGGACACAGTAAGCCCTTTCTCAACATACAGCAACTCTTACTAAAGGGCTGGCACATTTTTCACACCCTTAGTTACCCCTGAGCTCCAGACTGTCTCTGAGGGAAGGTAGCTATTTCGCCTCATCTACACTAGAGCTACCCAACATCCTGACTCTTCGTAGGCCAATCCAGATAGTCATATGATCACTGCTGTCCTCACCCTCGAACCTTAACGGAACCTAGAGATTTGGTTCAAACCATTTAGGAGGTACAAGGGAAACAGGTCTCAGTGAGATATATAAAATCCAGGTATTAAAAGAAAAATGAAATGATGTGGGAAAGATCATTCTTTGGAGAACTATCTGACTCTTCTTTTGACCAATGAAGACCAAATGCGAGCTTTCCTTTATGAATTTTTCTGTTTCATGGTCTAGGTTTCCATACCTTTGGGTGATGCAATACCTTTGGGTGAACATTGTAATAAGCAAACTTAGATTCCAGAGGTGAGTGTTTTTACGTGTCAAATCCAATCATCTATGTTCCTCAAATGTGCCAAAAGTGATGCTATGTCAATGAAAGACATTTTAAATTGTGTTTATTGCCCTTATTTCAATTATTCCCATACCTGAACTGCTCATATTTCTAGTTTTGAATGACCTAAAATTTGACTTCTTTAATCTGGGTTAAAAGGATCACGTACTTTAGTTCAAAAACTTCCTTCCCCTGATCTGCTTTGTCCTGGGGGCCTGGAATTAGACACGAGCCCCCATTTCAGACCCCATCACCCAGATAATGGGTCTACAGAAAATTTTCTGCAGGAGGAGCCAGAGAAAGAGCCTGGGCTTGGAGTAAAGAGATCAGAGTTCTAATTCAGGCTCTGCTGTGAACAGGCTACATGACTTTGGGCAGGTGCCTAACTTCTCTGGGCCCCAATTTTCTGTATTTTAAAGTGAGGGGCTTAGACATGAGGTGCTCTGAGAATCAGTGGATGTGATCCTTGTGGGCTAGGCAGGGGTCCCTGGATAGCTGAGATTTTCTGAAACCCACCATGGCATCCCTGGCCTGGCTAGGGGCTCCCGCAGGGCAGGATCACATTGCCCCAGATTCCAGGACTCACTGTAGCACAGACCCAGGATCGAGTGACAGATCTATCCAGCCTGGACAGGCTCAACCTCTCAGCTACAGCCTCAACTGGGGGCTGGAAAACCAGAGCTAATGCAAGCCAGCTGGAGGCCAGGACAAGATTGATGAAGGACAGAGAGAGGATTTGGCCAGGGGGTTGGTGGGGCTAGAGCATAATTAGTCCTGCCTGCTTCCCAGAGGCCCCCAAGCTGGTAAACTTCATTAATTGGGAACCCCAGTGGAGAATTCCTGCTCATGACCCAGAGAAGGAAAGGCTAGTTAGGAGTTAATTAATAGTGAAAGTGCCAATCAGGGAAAGTGTTTAAACTATTAAATGACTGAGCACCTGTTTACCTACAAACAACTAATATGTCAATTATCTGACCATCAAAGCAGGTCCCCTAAGGTAGCGATTACCAACCTCTGTGACTCTCAAGGTCACCTAGGAACCTTGTTAAGCATCAGTCTCCAAAGCAGTGATCCTGATTGGTCAGCCAGGGGTGAAAACCATTGCCCTAAGCTTTCCACTAGCCCTGGATCTCTTGGCCCAATCTCGGTGGCCATATCTATCAGCAAGCAAGAAGTAACACCCCAAAACGACTACCAGTACTGTTCTTTATATAATTTATTTAACATCAACTATGCACCAAGAATAATATTTGGCTTTTAGAATGCGTTGTCTCTTTTAATCCTTATAATAGCTATTTGTGGTAGGTGTTATTATCCCTTGTCTACAGAAGATGAGGTAATTCAAAGAATTCAAAGAGGGAGAAAATGTACTAGAAATAATAGTAAGTGGCAGAGATTATATTTAATCCCAGATATTTTGCCTCCACAGCCCAAATTTTTTCCTTTTAATAATCCCAAAAGCTTTTCCTGTCCTTTGGCGACTAAGGCAATATTCTGTTAGGCTTTTAAGGACAGTCACAGAGCTATTAAAGAAATCGTTTATTAAATAGATGGGAAAACCAAGTCCCCAAAAAGAGACACTAATTGATTTAAAGATTCCAGGTTTATGGCTTCTATGACTAGGCCACTTTTCACTAGACAAGTCTACCACCCAGAATTATGGGTAAAGGAGGGATGGAGGCTAGTCTCCAATGCTAAATGGTCAACATGTCTGCCCTGGCATTCAAGATGCAGTTAGTTAGGAGTACTGAACTGTAATCAGAACCATAACACTGACCCCAGTGTGACCTAGGACAAGGCACTGAAATGCGGGTCTCAGTTTTCCCACCTGTCAAAGGGGAATGCTGCTATCTGATTTGCCTTCTGCCTGGTGAGGAACAAAGGAGTGGAGATGAGAGAACAGAGAGTGTTGTAATGATCTAAGGATTGATCCAAGTGATGTGGGACAGCCTCGACTTTAGAGAGCCTCTTGCATGACTATACGACAACTTAGGGCTGGATAAGATGGCCCTTTAGGCCCCAGTCCTCAGAGCCAATCTTCCCCTCACTGGATTGCAGGAATCTAAAGAAAATACTTCCAAATTTTTTCCAGAAAACTGGCAAGATGGTTCAACAGATGGCCCCCTGGCCTCTGTGTGTGACTCCTGGATTTGACCTCATTGGTCAGGCAAACTTTGCAATCCTACCTCTCAGACTAAGGGCAGATTCTTCCAGAACCAAACTCACCTAAGGGCCCCATCCGGATACCCGCCTAGTTCCCTTCCGGCCTTGGTGAAGGCATGAGCCTCCCCCGCCTCCTGCTCACTCCTCGGCCGCCAGCCCAGCAGCTGTTGCCTCAGATCAGTGTGGACCATCTAATCCCCTCTCTAGAGCCCTGGCCCCCTCCTCAGGCAGTAAATTAAGGAGGATGTAAGAACAGAGGGCACCAGCGTCAGCAGAGCGGCATCCAAAACATCCTCCCCCACCCTGCGCCTGAGTCATAGGGCCCTGAATTGGCCCCCTTTCCGCCTGGGGTGAGGGCGGAGGAGGCAAGGGAGAACCAGGTCTCAGGGAAGAGGGAAATGAGAACCCCAAGGAGAGAAATGGCAGGGGGGTTATAGAGAGGAGCCAGGCCAGGCTCCTAGGGGTGTTCTTACACAGTTACCTTCCCTGTGACCTTTTGAGACCCTAAATTCATACGCTGGAGCGATATGGACATCGGGCCCAGCTTCGTTACCATGCCCTGACTCCTTAATCTCATCTCTTTCACAGGCCACATCCATCCTGACTGTTGTGTCTCCATCCTTTAAAATGGACAGAGTATGTATGCCTTACTGTTAAACCGTACACCCGAAATTTACTGGATTTCATTAACCAACGTCACCATAATTAAAAGAAAAGAAAGAAAGAAAGAAAGAAAGAAAGAAAGAAAGAAAGAAAGAAAGAAAGAAAGAAAGAAAAACAAATAAATAAATAAAATAACGAAAATAAATAAAATGGACAGAGAATAGCTAGCTGATAAGAGGCAGGAACATTTCTCATTCCGGGACCAACCCCAAATCCTTGCATTGAGGGACTATGATACAAGTGGCATCTTTGGCAGCTATTCTCACCTGCTCCCCCTGAGAACGTAAGTGACAGGACTAACCAGTAAAGTTCTATTACTCTCTGACTTAAAAACACCATCTAAGTTTCCCCATTTATATAATGAACTGAAGCCCACGCTAAGAGCTTCTTGCTCTGACACCAGTCTACCAAGAAACTGACGATGGAGGAAGAGGGGAAAAGGTGGCAAATAAAACTACTAGGGCATGTAATGGCATGACATAGAAAGAAAGGCAATGAAGGGATGCTACCCAGCTTTTTAGAGTTACCACCTAGGAGCAGGGGCTGGTGAATAATGTGGTGGTCTCCAAAGCAGAGCTCAGAACAGAGTGATAAACCCCATGAGCTTGTGATTTTAAGTCAGTAAAGTTGATACCACTTTTAAACTTCATGGAGATGTAGTAAGATGAGATGTTTTATGCGCACACAAAGACAATGGGTCTGTTCGGAGGGAAGGACAAACAATTGTATATGTCAAAAACATCAGTGTTTGTGTTGCACTCTTGCTTTATATAATGATGACTTACGTGCTACAATTATCAAATTTCTAGCTTCAGCCACACCTCTCAGACTCCAAACTGTTATACCTTCGGTCTGCTTAGACAGGAAGTGTTCTGAGAATTAGTGAATGTCATCGTATGGGATGTCCAACGGGCCTCTCAAATTTAACCTATCCAAAACGGAACTCCTGATCTCCTCTCCCAAACTTGCTTTAAGTACAGCCTTTCTCATCCCAGTGTATGGCATCTCCATCATTCCCACTGCTCTGGCAAAAACCTTGACACTATCTTTGAAACTCTCCTTGTCTCTCTTCTCCACTCCCGTGTCTGATTTATCATGAGGTCCTATATTGACTCTACTTTTAAATACTATATCTAAAAGCTGACTACCTTTTACTGCCTCCACCATTACCACTGTGAACCAAGCTACGATTGCCTTTTAGCTGGATGGGAGAAGCCTTTATACAGCCCTCCTGCTTCAACTCGTCCCCTGACCCTACCTCCCCACCCCATCCATCCTTCTAAAAATGCAAGTTAGATCTCATAACTTTTCTGCTCAAAACTCTTCAACGCACCCCATTTCACCCAAACTAAGAGCCAGAGTCCTGGCAATGCCCACAAGGCTCAACACAATCTCGTTCCATCAACACTTGTCCCTCAACTCCTGCTACTCTTCTTTCTCTGGTCCAGGTACAACGACTTCCTTGTTGTTTCTTAAGACAGAGAGACATGCTCCTGCCTTAGAACCTCTGTAGTAATTGTTCTCTCTGCTTGGCATATTCTTCTGCCAGATATCTATCTACCTTCCTCATTCCTCATTGCCTTCAAGTCTTTGCTCGAATCTGTTTTCCAACAATGTTTGTCCTGATACTCCTTAACCACAATCGAACTCTCTTTCCTCCAGCATCCTTACCCCGGTCCACTAATAACATTTAAAGTATATAATTCACCTATTCATTACCTTTATGCTTACTGACTATATCTCCCTACTAAAAGGTAACCCTCACAAGATCTGTATTTTGTTCACTTCTGTATCCGAAGTATCTAAAACAGAACTTGGCTCATTCAAGAGTGAATGAATTAATCAAGGTGGTAAATGGGTTAGGAATGTACCCTAAAGCTTTCTGATTATGTCTCAGAAATGAAGGTTGGCGTATTGAAATATGTTCCAAGCCTGGCCCAGACATCTATTTAAGCAGCGATGTGGTCTCCATCCATCTGTATGTCCTGCTACAAGGGATTGTGGCTAAAAGTCAAATATGTTGCAGACTTTGAGGTGTCTTTAATACAGCCATACTATGGCTGACCCAGTAGAAGTAGGCAAAAACTAGAAGCAGGTTCCTCCCAATTTTCCTTGAGTTCCTCCCAGCCTGCTACCTTGTTTATGCCTTCATAACTGGGTAACTGTCTTGGGTCTTCATTTAGTCCAGCCCTTTAATTTTATATGTCTGTCCTCCCAGCCATGGCAGTCCAGATTCACCTTAGAGTGCCATTTATTGACTTCCTCAGCCTCAAATGGCTTATTTTGTAAACAATTTTTGCCCCATTTCCATTTTTGCCACTTAGGTGTGAGAAAGTATGTGTATTAGATTTATGTTGTTGTGTGACAAATTGCCCTAAACTTAGTGTCTTAAAACAACACCCACTCAACATCAATTGTCATTAGAAAAATGCAAATTAAAACCACAATGAGATACTACTACTTTATATACGCCAGGACGGTTCTAATTAAAAAAAAAAAAATTAAAAAGCCATATGACAATTGTTGGCATGGATGTGGAGAAATTGGAATCCTCATACATTGCTGGTGGGAATGCAAATTCATGCAATCACTTTGGGAAACAATTTGGCAGCTTCTCAAAAAGTTAAACATAGAATTACCATTTGACCTAGCAATTCCACTCCTAGGTATATACATAAGAGTTGAAACATGAGTCCGCACAAAAACCTGTTCACATATGTTTACAGCAGCTTTATTCATAGTAGCCAAAAAGCAGAAACTCAAATGTGCATCGATTTACGAATGGATCTATATGTCATATATCCATACAAATGGGATATTATTTAGCCATAAAAAGGAATGAGCACGGATATATACTACGATTTGGATGAACCTTGAAAATACGAAAAAACAAAGGAAGCACAGACACAAAAGGCCACATTCTATTTGATCCCATTTATATGAAATGTCCAGAATAGGCAAAATCATACATACGAAAAGTAGGTTAATGATTGCCAGGAAGTGGGAAATGAGAAATGACTACTCACTGTGTAGAGCCTTTTTGGGGAGGGGAGAAGGGCGATGAAAATGTCCTGGAATTAGAGAGTGATAATGCCGCACAACTTTGTGAATATACTAAGAAACATTGCGTTGTACACTTTAAAAAATAGCCATTAATTAGTTCACAGTTCTGTGAATCAGAAGACGGGGTGAGCTTGGCTGGGTTCTAATCTCAAGGTCTCACAGGACTGAAATCGAGGCCTCAGTAGGAGAAAGGCCCAAGACATATTGCAAGGATCTATCTGCTTCCAAACTCATGAGATTTGTTGGCAGAAATCAGTCCTTGTGATTATTGGGCTGAGGTACCCTTTCGTTGCTGGCTGTCTCTCAGCACCTTAAGGCTACCTGCACTCCTCGTACGGTCCCCTCTATCTTCAAACTAGCAAATAGAACCAGTGCATTGAATTTTTCTTATGTTTAATATCTCTATGACTTCCTTTTCTGCCAACAGGCACAGTTCTTTGCTGTTAATGACTCATGGTATTAGATTAGACCCCTTCAGATAATCGCCTCAAATAATCGCCCCTTTTTAAAGTCCTCCGTGCCATACAACATGCATAATACAATCAGGGGAGTGGTAACTCACCACATTCACAGGTTCCAGGAATTAAAGCACGGCATTTTGGGCGCCATTCCTAAAAATTCTGCCGCGACCGCACTTGATCATTATTTTGAGTGGATTTTCTGACAATTTTATCTCCCAACTTGAGCAAGCATTCCTAAGCACCTGCTGCATTCAGGTGCTGGGAATTGCACAAGTTACTGCCCCCAGCCCTAGCCCAGTCCTAGCACATAATGTGTGCTCAATGAATACTCATCACCTCTTTGCTGAACTGTCTCTACCCTATAGTAGGTCACTGATCTATTGAGAAGACAGAACCATCCATACACAAGGAAGTTTCAGGAGCTAATAACTATGAGAGGTAAGTAAAAGTAGTGGGAACACACAGGAGATCTCGATCTAGGGAATGGTTTCTTTAAAACTAGTCCTGACCTGTTAAATGAAGAGAGGTGATAGTAATCCTGAAAGAAAGTAGCAAGTTATTTTAAAACTTGTGATAACCATAGAGGTTATCTGCATGAGATAAATGCCAAGCATGTCCCCATTTTTGGAAGGCAAATTTCAAAAAGTGGGAGAGGAGATAGACAGGCTTCCATGAACAGATGTGTTATTTAAAGGTAACATTTAAAAAATTTTAACTGCGAATGATTCCCATGAAGATGAAAAGTTTAGAGTGGGGTGGGGAGGGGAGGGTAGTATCTAAAGGAGAGCAATGTAGAATAATAGGGTCTCTGTAAAGTGTCTTCTGATTCCCTTCTTTCAACAAATATCTAATGAGGGCACTGTGCTGGGTGGGATAATGCAGGGAGAAACCCAATGAGAAATGCAGTATGTAGCCTCCCAATGATCCCTGCCTCCTAGCAGAACGTAATCCCTTCCCTTTGAATATAAATATCAGAAGAAGCAATAGGATGTCACTCCCAAGATTAGGTTATTAAAAGATGCAGCTTTGTTTTTGGTACGTTTTCTCTTTCTTGATCTGTCTCAGCTCACTTGCTCTGAGAGAAGCCAGCTGCCATGTTGTGGGCTGCCCATGAAGAGGCCCACAGGGCAAGGAACTGATGTCTCCCACCAACAAACAGCAAGGACCTGAGACCTGCCAACAGACACATCAGTGACCTGGACATGGATCCTCCCCTAGTCACACCACTAGATAAACGCAGCCCCAGACAACACCTACGAGAGACCCTGAACTAAAGTCACAGCTAAGTTGCTCCTGGATTCCTACCCACAGAAACAATGGGATAATTCATTTGTTGTTTTAAACTACTACATTTTGGGGTAACTTGTTATGCACCGAAGGATAAATAATACAGGAAGATCTATAATAGAGGGTCTATAGCTTCATAATAGTTATAATAAAGAATATAAATAAAGAATATACTCAAGTATCAGAGGCAGGGCACACACCTGAGCATGAACCAAAGCAAAGTCTTGAGAGAAAGACATCAGAAAGGAAGAGGACCCATGTGAAATGAGACTTGGGAAAATGTTAAAGGCAGAAAACCAGTCTTTTTCAGTTTTGTTTAGGGCAAGAAGCTGAAGAAAGAAGGTTTCCTATTGGGGCTAAGGGTGGAAGAAAAACGGGGAACTTCCCAGTTTCATCCTTCATCTATTGTCTCCAGAGGACACAATGTACCTCAGCCTGCTTCATTCATTAAGGGCAGAATTAGGTCTGGCTGGGGCAGACCGAAGAGGAGATGCTAAAAAAGATTGCCCTAGAGCTTAGAGCTTGGCTAAGTGCATTCTTCTTTTCAGTCCCCAAGAAATCCCGCGCTGAGGGCCCAACAGTATGTGAAGTGAGATTGTTTAACTGCTACTGGTGGCCCTTGGGGAGGCCTGGGGAATGGAGGGGTCATATTACTGGAGGGGGCAGACACTGTTCTCTTTTCCAAAAAGAAGGAGGTGGATTCTGAGACACAGAGACTAGTGATCCTGATCTGAGAAACTGTCTAGAACAAATTCTGAAGAAATGATATGTGAACTTCAGGCCCAGCCCAGAGTTCACTGAACAACTTAAGTCTAGCCTTGCATGCTTTCTTGGTTTTTAAACAGCAAAGAATGGGCAATCACAGCCAGGTAAGGTTGTGGAAATGTCATATCCTGATTTCATCTGACAATTGACAACCGCTTGTGGAAAGTGGAATAAAACTACTATTAGCATGATTTATAACCATTTCAACATTTACGGCCAGAAATTACTGATTAAAGGAACATTATCAACTAGGGTGTTCCCAGAAGCCTCTCAGCCCCCACTGGATAATAATGTTAACATGTATTATTGATTTACACTGTGCTAGAAACTATTCTAAGCACTTTTGGTGGATTGTTTCATTGGATTCTCAAAGCAATCCTGTGAGATAGATACTTATTATAATCAGCTCCATTTAACAGATGATAAACCTGAGGTGGAGGGAGGTTGACAAGGTTGCACAGTTAGGATATCACAGAGCCAGGACTGGTGTCCGGTGCCCCAAATAATGCCTCTGTCTTTACTCCGTGGCCCTATTGCCCATATTCTCCCACCTGGGGAGAAGCAACTTAGCTAAGTTTGCACGAGCATAAAGCAGGCTCCAATGTGCAACTTGCATGCACGCAGCCCTGTATTAGTGCATGTGTCTGTGTGCAGTGTGAATATGCCTATGCATGATATTTATATGCCCATGTGCTCTGAGCCGGCGAGTTGTTGGGAAAAGCTGAAGGAAAGGGGGCAGGACAGTACAGCCCTGACTATGCAGTGCCCAGGGTGCTGGGAAGCAGCAGGAAGTTGGTCAGTGGGTCAGACAGCCGGTCACCCGAGCAGGAGGGCGACAGGTGGGCAGGGCCGTCAGGGGTGACCAGCCGGCTCCCACCTGCCAAGGCTGTCCATCAGCACTAATGCTGGCAGTGCCTGAAGCCAGGACCCCCAGCAGGCCAGTCCCACAGGCACACCTTTCCAGGGGACATCCCAAGGTGGCAGAGACACACCCCCAAAAGCTAGCACCCAGATTCCACCTTGTCCTCTCTTACCCACCCCCACACCAGAGGCTAAAAGCTGCCTTGGCCAGCTCAGACCCTGAAAGCTAAGTAACGGAGTGAGATGGGGTGGGTGCACATGGCCAGTGGGAGCCCTTCGGTGCTCATCTGTCTTCAACATTCAGATGACCAGAAGTACATGACCTTGCTGATGTGTGGGACAGAAAAAAGCAAAAGGATCCTCAGAGGTCATCTATATCACACCTCTTTATTTTTCAAACAAGTAAAACTGAGTTCAAAGAGGCCATGGGATCCCCCCAAAGATTCCGGAATCCATCTGGGGTCCAGCAAGAGTCGGAGGATTAAAACTGAAGTTCGGTTGCCCTTTAGGGAAGGTGAGTTCTGCTTGGAAATAGCATGAGCATGGAGGCTGTAGCTATGTGTGGTAGGGAAGGAGGGACACCCACCCCCCAAACTTTACAAATCCAGGTAGAAGTGGGGGTAGGCAGGTCTAGGCAGCTGAGAAGGGCAGAGAAGGTAAATGAGAGAGGTGGAGAGGGAGGAGGTTGGAGCCCAAATCATGATCTGGTAGAGGGTGTGGGCATGGAGCTGGCAGGTAGGTGGCCCTGGGGCAGGGCTAGGCACCGCAGGTCCGCTGGTGGAGAGGCTGGGATAGGGGTGCGGCTCCAGTCAGCCTGAGGACCCAGACGGAGCCTGGTAGGCAAATAGGGGGAGGATCTGGGGGCGGGGCACTGGGGTGCTAAGGGATAGATGGAGGTCAGCGGTGGCGGGCTGGGCGGGCTGTGCAGGGCTAAGGGAGGTGAGAGCCGGTGGAGCGCGGGGAGGGGCCGCGATGGGCACGTGGCAGGGGAGGGCGGTGGGCTGGGGCAGCGGTGATGGGCGGCGCGTGGCCGGCAGCCCCCAGCTGTGGCGTCGCTCAGGCCCGGCTTAGCGGGCCAGGGCCAGGGATTAGGGGCAGTGGCCACACCTGGTGGGGCGGCCGCAGGGCTAATGCTGTGTGACCGCGCGGCCCCGCCCGACAACTGGCTCCCTCCTGCCGAGGAGTGCTGTGGGCTCGTTAGCCCTCGCTGGCGTGTGCGAGGGTGTGTGCGGCCTCAGGCGGCGGGCGCATGTGTGCCACCCAGGGCCCTGCTGCTGTCGCTGATCGCCACCGGCTGCGCTGGGCAGGCCTGAGAATCCCTGGGCTGAGGCTGCTGAAGAGCAGTGGCCTGAGGGTGTCCCGCCCTGTGTGGGGGCTTTGAGGGTCAAGTGGGGGCCGCTTGATTGTGTGCCACCTAAGCGATTGTCACCTTGTGAGGGTGTTGCTCTTGGTCTGCATCTTTGGGGAGTCTGACTGGGGATGCCTCTCTGATGCGGCAGTCCCTTATTATCACCCCATGAAGACATTGCGTCACCAGCCAGGACCTTATTCCAGACTAAGTGTCTGTGGACAAGACTGTATGGGACACCTACTTTGAGTATGTGTTTAGGGAATAGCAGTAAGAACTCTCTCCTTCTGTGGGGCTCCAAACACACACAAGCTGTCTACTTCCCAGCCGCTACTCCCTAGGGTTTCAGCTGTGCACCCCGCAGGGCCCCAAATCTCTGGTGCTGAGTTAAGACCATGGGAGAGAAGTCTGGTCCCTGCTCTTTGCCCTTTCTAAACTCAGACCTGCCCCTCAAGCCTACTTCAGCACTCCCGGATTTGCTTTAGCAGGCCCATTTTCTACTAAAATAATTGAATCTGGACAAAGCTTGTGTTGGAATCGAGAGCTCCTATCTAATGTCATAGATATGCCACTGGGCCTTTGTACCTGCTGTTCCCTCTCCCCTTCCCAGAGCATAGGAGCCACCTCCACTGAGAATCCTTCCTGTGGTGCCCCTATCCCACCCTGCTGTCCCCTCGCCTTGCAGAACCTAGGCTCACGTCAGGCTTCGGGTGCTCTGATGCCATCGGAATCTCCTAGAGATAGGAGCTCCCTGAGAACAGGCGGGTCTGGACACACGATAAGTGGCAGGAGATGCTCACTGAGCTGAGGCACTGGACAGGCAGAGCTATGGATCCTGCCCCTACTACCAACAACCAGAAAAGCCTTCTAGGGGCTTCATTCCGGGAGCCAGGAGGGTCCGGCCAACCCCGACGCCACTTACTCCTCCTTGTACACATGTGTCCTCTCTCCTTTCAGAGAGGCACCGTGCTGCCAGGAGCAGCCCTGCCCCCTCACTAGGCTCCCCGGCAGTGAGGAACTGGGCTGAGCTGTCCTCACCCGCCCTCCTGGCCTCCCCCTGGCCCTTTCCTGGCCCTGCCTGGGGATGCCAGGACCCACAGCAGGTGCCTGGACAGACTTGGGCCTGGAGAGGAGGGCTGGGAGCAGCAGGCCAGCCTCTGGCCAAGAAAAGGACTCATAGAGAGACAGGTTCCAAAATCTTCCTCTTCCTCATTCTCCTCCACCCCCTCCATAGTATTGTTTATAATAACAGCTACCATTTCCTGGGCCCTTATTGTCTTCCTCACACAGTGTTTGATGATGTACATGCATTATCTACTTAATCTTAAATCAATCCTGAATAGTGGGTATTATTATCCCTTTCTTTCCGATGAAGCAGTAGGGATTCAGAGGTTTTATGCCTTGTCCAAAGTCACCTTGTTAATCAGAGGAGAGCCAGGATTCACACACAGATCTTTCCATGCCCTGTTCTCCTGTGCTGACCCCAGGTTCTGCTCTCCTCACCCTCGGTGGTGACCTCTGTTAAACATCTGACTCCCACATCAGACTAGAAGCCATGGGACAGCAAGGATTGTCCTGTCCTCTTGGTTGACCCAATGAAGGCATTAAAGAATGCTGGTGGAATGGTGTTAATTTGTCTGTTAGACAGCATGGCAAGGGCTGGGGTTCAAACCCGGATCTACCTTGCTTGTCGTATGACCTTGGGATTCTAACCATTCTGTCTCAGTTTGCTCATCCATAAAATGGGAAAGATAATCCTATGGAGGTGTTACAGGGATAACTTGAGAAAAGTTCCTGTCATGTGGTAGGTAGTATGTAAGTGTTAGATATTACTCTTATTATCTATTATTATCTCCTAATAGATGAGAATGAGCCCTGTTCCACTTTATGTTATATCCCCAACACTAGCACAGTTCTGCACAATAGTAGATCTTTCAGTTTCTCATCTGTAAGATGTGGCTAAAAGTATCCAAGCACCAGGATTAAGGGGATGTATGTAAAATGCCTGGCACAGGGAAGAGGCTGGCATTGGTAGTGGCACCAGAGGGGCTGTGGGTAAGTGGATGGGGGCCAGAGCCAGGTTGAGCTCTCCGGGATGCCCCAACATTGGCTCCAGGGCAGAGGCTGCAACCAGCACCATCTTCCTGCCCACATTCCCTTCAGGCCTCAGTAGAGAGGGACACGAGCTCACTCAGACTGTGCCCCTCCATCATGTGGAGAAACCCCTACACCAGTGGCTACCCCGAGGGCCAAAATGCCCCCTTCTCACCCCTTCCTGGGTGTTCCCCGAGGAACTGGCAGCTCAGAGCTTTGAGAATAGAGTCAGGTAAACAGGAAGGTACCAAGAGATCATTCCAAGCCAAACTTCTCTAGGAGCATATTCCCATCTTCGGCTAAGTTCTTATTTGAAACCTGATTATAAAGCAAATAAAGGTGCCATTTTATTGTTGTAAATTAATGTTATTAGCTCAAATGTGTAACTTATTTCTTATAAAGAACACCACTGTTCTCCACCAGTTATAACGGAGCCTGGCACATAGTAGGCATTTAATAAATAATTGTTGACTGAATGGATCGTCAACTGGTGAAAAAAAAATGAGGTTATTTTGATGAATATGCAAAGAGGGGAGTTCTATATGATATTTGGAGAATCCTACTAGCCCAAAATTCTAATCGAGCCCTTATAGAACCCCTGCAGCACTTCTGAATGACCCAGGACTCCACAGAACAGTGTTTGAAAACAACTGGTCTACACAAGTCTTCCTTTTCATGAATGAGCACACTAAGGCCAGGGTCAACGGCAGAGTTGGACTAGAACCCAGGCCTCCTGACTCTCCATCCCAGAGCTCCCTCTTAGCCCCTTAGCATGGTGCATTCTAGAACCCTGGAGTAGGATTTTTCCTGTCCATTTCACCCTGCCTGGGACAGCCCGTGTGCTGTCCACCCCCCCCCCCCCATGTCAGGCGTTTCCCGCCAGCCTCTGCCCCAGGCCTAAGACAGGCAAGAGCCAGGCCCTTCCCACTGACTCCAGGCTGGGCTCTGTTCCTAATGTGTGTCATCTGGGGAAGGAAGGCCCATTACCCAAGACCCCACTTGGAACCACTGGGCTCCAAGTGGCGGGCATTCCCAATAGGTGCCGGATTCACAGAACCCGCTGCATACGTGAGGAGGAGTCAGGGCATGAATATGGCCATTAGGGCCTGGGCAGGAGGAGCACCTAGGAGTGCCCCAGCTCATGGGCCCCACAGTGGTTGGGAGCATTTATGAGCCTTCCTATAAACTTCTGAGAGGGTAACTTTATCCTGCTTCTTTCGGCCAAGTATCCTCCTCCAGCAGCTGGTCACAAAGCTGGTTAATCTCCCAGAGTGCTCAGCTTAAAACCCGTGACTCACAGCACAGCCAGTGTGGGGGAGGGGACAGCTGCCTCCAAAACGTGGCGCCCAGAGTCAGCTGTTCCGGAGGACCTTCTCAGGTTTCTTCAACTCAGGCCTGAGGTTTGGGGCATTGTCTTCCCTCCTGGAGTCCTGCTCCTCACTGACCCCTCAATATGAGCTATGAGAGGTCGGGGCCCTGGGAGGAAGGCCAGTTCCAGGGCCCTGGCTTTGGCTAAGACTTCAGGCTGTCCCCAGGAATGACCAGCAGGTGCTGGCCGTCAACACAGGGCAAGATTTCAAGTGTAACTCTTAGAGGGGAGAAAGGGCAGCCCTACCAATTTAGGGGTCCCTTACCTGTACAGACCTGAAAAAATTCCCTTCAACCATGACCCCCACAGTGCAGATCCGCCATTCCTCATCAGTGTGTGATGCGAAGCACGTGGAAAATGACTGAAGCAGTTTCTCAAAAAGTAACAGAAATGTCAAGCAGCCTCTGACTTGAAATGAGCAGATTAAGCACAAGACCTTTAAGACAGAAAAGTAACGTAGTTAAGAGTATTGGCCCTGGAGTAGGAAAGACCTGGTATCATCAGGTCCCAACTCTGCCACTTGCTCGCTGAATAGCTTTTCTGAGCCGCAGTTCCCTAACTTATAAAATGAAGATAGTAATAATACTAACCTTGGAGAATTAATGTGAGAATCAGAGGAGATTCTGTTTTCTCTATTCAGGAGATAGCCGCTATTAAAATTATTATTGTTATCAACATCATCACTATTGCTCAAAATCATGTGTTAACCTTTGCTGATGTGGTTCCAGAAATTCTTGGTATTTTCTACTCTATCTGAAAAGTCTCAGAAACAGCCTACGATGCTTGTGGTGAAGAGGAACTAACCACTTTCTACGTTCCTATTAGGGGCCAGGCCTATATTAAACACATACATCTGACCACATCTAATCTTTGCAACAACCCTGGAGGGTAAGCATAATATTATTCCTATCTGGTAGACTAGTTATATGAATGGACTCCATTCTTCATTCCTCCTAGTATCCACACCCCTTGCCGCATGACTTTGCAGCTCTTCACATCAAGAGGCATCTTTCTCCACCCCTCAATTCTGAATTCAATCATGGAACTTGGTGTGGCCCACGGGGATAACATACACAGCTCAGGCAGAGGTTTGAAAAAGCACTTGTGTGCTTCCGCCTGCACTTCTTGCACCATTGCTATCCTCAAGAAAACATGCCCAGGCTAGCCTTCTGGATGATGAGAAACCTGTAGAAAAGAGCTGAGTTGCCCCAGTCGACCCAGGCAATGCCAGCCTGGAGCAGCCAAAAGCCAGTCGGCCACAACGTGTGAGCCCAGCTGAGCCCAGAACAGCTGCCCAGACGAATCCGGGAGAACAGCCCAATCTAAATGGCCAACTTGCATGCAGACTCATAAACTAAATAAATGCTTATTGTTTGAAGCCACTGGATCATTGAGATGGATCATTACATAACATCATCATGGTAATAGATAACAGATACCTTTTTGTAAAAAAAAAAAAAAAAAGATAGACTTTATTTTGGGCGCCTGTTTTATATTCATAGCAAAATTGAGATTTCCCATATACCCTCTGCCCCATACACACAATCTCCCCACCAGAGTGGTACATTTGTCACAATCGATGAACCTACATTGGCATTATAATCACTCAATGTCCATAGTTTACCTCGGGTTCACACTTAGTGTGATACATTCTATCAATTTAAACAAATGTATAATGTATTCCCATTATAGCATCATATAGAATGGTTTCACTGCCCTAAAGATCCTGTGTTCTGCCTATTCATCTCTTTCTCCCCCACAACCCCTGGCAAACACTGATCTGCTTACTGTCTCCACATTTTTGCCTTTTCCAGAATGTCGTATAGTTGGAATCACACTGTATGTAACCTTTTCAAATTGGCTTCTTTCACTCAGTAATATACATTTTCATGTCTTTTCATGGTTTGATAGCTCATTTCGTTTTAGCACTGAATAATATTCCAATGTCTGGAGGTACCACAGTTTATTCATTCACCCGCTGAAGAACACCTTGATTGCTCCCAAGTTTCAGTATACCATTTTTAGATGAGGAAATGGAAGTGTAAAGTGGTTAAATAATCTGTCCAAAACCACACAGCCATAAGTGGCAGGTCTGGAATTCAAACTTAGGTCTTCTTTCGAAAGTCATGAACTTTATATTCTTCTGCTGAAGTATCCCTACAGAACTATGCCCTTTCAGAGCTCTGTGCTTTGCCTATTCTGGTCCCTCTGGTTAGCCCTAATTTCATTCTGCCCTCTGGGATCAGGAAACGTATCCCCATCTGCCCTCCTCTCTCAAACATTTGAAACTTGAAAAAAAAGTCCAAGACATGTTCAATTTTATATCTTTCAGAGCTGAGTACCAAGTAAAAACATATGGTTTGTTGAAAGAATGCGCAAATGAGCTAAGCCAGTGGGAGCCACTTGCAACAAGTGATAAAAGTGCCTTTCTGTTCTGGCCCCTCCTCCCGGGAGCCATTAGAAGTGAGAGAATCAGAAAGTTGCCCTTGGGAAACATTTTTAACAGAATTATACCTAAATCCTGTGCATTTGCTAATAGGTGCTCCCAGTTAAGCCAAAATGAGTAGGACAAAAGAGAAGGTGACAGGAGGAGAGGGCAGACAGGGCAGACCCTTTCACGTCTTCTGTGGTCAGGGGCTGTTAAATGACAGCTATAACTATTCTAGAAGTCTATGTATATAAAGTAACATCTCCATTTTTTAGATGTGGAAACCGAGGCTCAGAGATTTAAGGGACTTGCCGAAATCACAGTTAGTGGCAGAGTCAGGAGCACAACCCAGGCAGTGTAACCGCATTGCTTACACTGTGCCCCTTCATGTGGTCCTTACTTCTCATCTTCCCTAAAGATGACCTCAGAACTTCTACTTCTGTTCAGGTAACACCATCTACTGGCCTGGGGGAGAGTCATCGACCTCTTGGCCTTACCTGCAAAAGGAAGAGAACGATCCTTACTAATCCAGCAGCAGTCAACTTAGTCAAACAGATATTTCTCATCTCCTTCATTTATGATCACTTGATTTCCTGGGCATATATCAGCCCACCACACTTACCACATACATTATACATTTTATTTTCCAGGGCCCATGTCTTTGCCAGATGCATGGTACGTGTGCGTATTAATTAGTAGACAGGTTAGGCTGTTGTAACAACAAAGAAACCTGAAAATGCAGTTCTATTTCTTTCTTACATAAAATTCCAGGGCTGTGGTCAAAGAATTGAATGGCAGCCTAACAATACTGGGGGCCCAGGTTCTTTCTATCTTCTTGTTCTGCAATCTTCAATAAGCAACTTTTCACCAAATGATCTAAGATGATTTATAAGTTTCCTATTGGTGCTGAAACATTACCACAAACTTGGTGGTTTAAAAAGCACATACTTATTATTTTACAATTATGATGGTCAGAAGTCTGAAATGGGTCTTAGATGCTGGCAGAGCAGGAGCATTTCTTCTGAAGGCCCTAGAGGAGAATTCTTCCCTTGCCTTTTTCAACTTCTAGAAACTCCCTGTATTCCTTGGCTTGTGAATACATCATTTCGACCTCTGGTTCTGTAGTTACATTTTCTTCTCTGACTCTGATTCATTTTCTTTAAGGACACATGTGATTACATTGGGTTCACCTAGATAATGCAGGAAAATCTCCCCATCGGGACCCTTAACTTAATCATATCTGCAAAGTTCTTTGTGCCATGTAAGGTAACATATCCACAGGTTCTAGGGATTAGGATGTAGGTACCTTTAGTGGCCCATTTTTCTGCCTACCACAGAGGGCTTCTCCAGCT
This sequence comes from Rousettus aegyptiacus, assembly GCF_014176215.1. NCBI lineage: Eukaryota > Metazoa > Chordata > Mammalia > Chiroptera > Pteropodidae > Rousettus > Rousettus aegyptiacus. Next base: position 88,916,975 of record NW_023416308.1, read on the forward strand.
CCTGCCATTCACCCAGATTCCAACCAGTGAGGGGAGGGGAGAGGAGGAAAAAAGAAAAGAAGTCACCACCAAGAAGTTGCATGCAAACCACTTCCACTCATACTTCACTGGCCAGAATTTGCTCTCAAGGCCACAGATATTTGCAAGGGAATCTAGAAAGTGTGGTTGCTGCTAGGTGGCCATGTTTCAGGCTAAAAATTATATCAGTGTGTAAAAATTTATATTTAAAAAAAAAAACAACTTAAAGGTGAAATCAGAAAACTCCAGAAAATGTGAAATGCCACAGGACAAACAACCCAGTTTTTTTCAATAATTAAATTGCAAAGGAAATAAAAATATATGGAGGAGGAACTTTTAGACTTAAAGAAACTTAAACGATAGATTAACCAATCACAATGTGTCGGCCCTGATTTGGAGCTTCATTCAATCAAACGAAAACATTTTTGAGATCATTGGAAATTTGATTGCTAATTTGATAATTTAGAGTATAAGGAACTTCTGTTAATTTTTTAAAACTTCAGCCACTAATGGCATTGTGCTAATGTAAAAAAAAAATTATCTTTTAGATAATAAATGATCAAATATATGTAAGCGAAATAATGTAAAGTCTGAAACTTGTTTCAAAATAATACAGGAAGGGACAAAGTGGATAGATGGTTACCAGGTCAAGTTTGGACATGGGCTAATGGTTGCCAGAGCTGGAAATGGGGCTTGTTGTGCTATTGTGTCTATTTCGACGTTTGAAATTCTTCATAATAAAGAATGAAAAAACAGGTTAGGCTTGAGAAGGGAAGGAGAAGCAGGGGAAGGGCTGACTGGGTGGGAGCAAATTTGATGGACCCTGCAAGTCCCCAAGACCAGATGTCTCTTTCTCTCCATATTCACTTCATCTTCTTCACCTCTCCCTAGCATACTCTGAGCTCTCATCCCAAAATAGCAAGGGAAAAACAGTGAGACGCAAGACCCCTGAACCAGTTTGGTCAGAGGTCAGATGTCAGGGCAGAGGTGGCCACCTCTTGACCATAGAGAAACCAAATCAGCACCAGCCTCTGGTGACCCTGCATTTGCCTTTGTCTACCACAGGGTGGGTGTCCCTGCTTCAAGGTCATAAAGTGGGGGCAACTTCATCCCTATCCATTCAGAGACTACTGAGCAGAAAGTGGCCTCAAGAAGCCACCAAGTCCATTTCCTTGTCTCCAAGGTCAGGGCTTCCCAGACTTGGCCTGGTACATAGAGCAGAGGGACCCTAGCTCCTGTCCCAGAGCTGCCATAGCTAAGTACATGTGAACCCTGGGCAAGTTGCTTAGAACCCTGGGCCTCAGGTTCCTACGCTATTTACTGGGGATAAATGTTGTTCCTGATGTCAGGGCTGAGCAGAGCTTCTGGCTGCTGAGATGTGGACTCTGCTGGGCCCAGCCTTCTCTGGGGATACCTTGCACAGAGCTGCTTCCTTGGGCTTCTCCTAGCCCCCGTCTCTCCACTCCACCCTCTCCCCACCCGCCCTGCCAACACCAGCCCCTCTGCATCTGTCATCAGTCTGCTCTGCTCCCCCTCCCCAGGCCAGGCTTTGTTTGGGGGCAACTGGCAGGCTGCCCATGCGTGCAATGGAGGCAGTGACGCCCACTGCTACAGACAATACCTCACAAGCTGCATGGTTACCCACACTTCCAGCTGCTCTGTACCCCACCATGGCCTCCGGTTCCAAGAAGTCCAGAGCCCAAAATAGCCAGGCTGGGGCCCCCAGTGCCCTGTCCCCACCCCACCCAGTGCTTGCTCACAGCTTCCATCCAAAGAGAGAGCAAGCAAGGAGAGAATAATTCCCAAGCTCCTCCTGTGCACCGTGAGGCAGGTTCCACACACACAGTTCATGCCTTGCTGTATTGAACGCTTACAGTCTTACAAGATAGGTGCTGGGACTAATCACATTTTACAGCCACGAAAAGTGAGACTCAGAGAAGGGAAGTGATTTACCCAAGGTAAGTGAGCAGCAGAGCCTAAGTCCAGGGGAGATACCTCGGAACACATCCCCAGGCACTGCTGACTCATACTCTGTGTCAGGCAAGATCAGCACCATATTCTTGAACGCTAAGTTCAGACAGGGGCCATGAGAGTTTGTGCTGTATCTTCAGGAGATGCCAATGCTATGACATTCATGGTCCCGAGTGCCCCGTGGGGTGAGGTCTGAGGGACAGGCTTCTGCATCTCTTGCTGAGCCCCAGCATCGCTCAGGCTTCTACTTCACCCACCCCCTGGCCCTGTGCTGGGCCAGGTGGACAGAGTTAAAGAATGAGCCTCTGACCCTCATACCAAGAAGTGAGGCCCAAGAAGGAAGCTGGGAGACCAGGGAAAAGCAGGGACCCTGGAAAGGCCCTTTCTGAGTGTGAGTTGAGCCAGGAGTCCGATGCTTTCATCCTACATATAGAAAAAATGAGACCCAGGAAGGGGTGTGAAAAGGCTCCGAGAGTATCACACAGTAGCACACAGCCAGTGCTCTGACAGCTCTGGCCTTTCAGCTCTGATCCAAGCTGTCTTGGTAGGAAGATTCAGCTGTCCAATCCTGCTGCACACCGCCCTCTACCCTTGACTTAAACTGTCGTCTTGATTGTCGTAACTGGCGAGCTTCACCTCAGAAAGAAGCCATTTCCCTTCTAGGGGTCTAAGGGATTACAAATGACCAAAGGTACCCCAGGTATAGTGTCAACCACAGGGGTAACATTCTATGGCGTGTCGTCTTCCGCCCTTTGTTCCTACTGTTGTTCTCTAAGCCTGGAATGCCTTTCCCTCCAGTTCTCCCTTTGGGACTCCTACTCATCCTTCAATACCCAAGAAGAAGAGTATCACTACATCCTCCTTTGGGAAGTCTTCTCAGAGAGTCACAAGAGAGTTTGTTGTCCACTCTTGGGTGCTCCCGCAGCGTGTTTTAATCACTCATTCGTGGGTCTCCCTCTCCCCACTAGATGGAGCTCCCAGAGGGCAGAGACCCTGTCTGAAACATCCTTAGATCCTGCCGCAGGATCTAACTTGGAGCCTGAGAACAGAGTGGGCACTTAAGGAATGCTTGAGGAATGGAAGGAGAATAGTCCTGTTGGGGCACGTGAGCTGTAAAATCACTTTCCATAACCAGGGGAGGGAGGAAACAGCAATCTAGGAGTGCTTCATGGAGGTGGCAGAATGCACAGGATGTAAGTCAGAGGCAGATGACAGATATCCCGGGCAATCTGGATACCAGTCAGAAGGCCCTTGCCCTCTGTCTTTCTGCCAGGAAACTCCTGTCCTGGGTGCCACTGGCCAGGGGTGGGCAGGTTTGGGAGAGAGAATCGGGCCTCTCCAAGGCACCCTATCTCTCCTTGGAGGCGTATGGCTGGGCAGCTGCTGGGGGCAACAGCTGGTGTCTGTCCCTGGAGCCCAACGGCTGTGTGTGTCTTAATCCCAGCTCCTTGGAGCCCCCCAGGCGGCAGGTGGGCTGATTAGGCAGAAAGGAGGCAATGGGAGAAGGATGGGGAGCCAAGGCCCCTCCCCAGGCCCCCACAGCTGCCCACTGGATCTTGCCACATGTGCTCTCCCCATTGCCAGCCCCCCACCAGCACCAGATTTCTCCTCAGCCCAGAACTACTGCTCTCTCAGCCCTTCCAGGGAGGCCTGACCTTCTCCAGGTAGGAAGATTCAGCTTAAAAAGTTTAAACTAGAAACTGTAAGGAAGAGAGGGATGCCACAGCCAATATGCCCCCTTAGTGTCTTTTTTTGCTGGATGGAGTGAGTGACAATCAGACACATAGGTGGAGGCAAGTGTTCACACTGGGACCAAGGTATAGATGTAACATAGAATATGAGCATGTGAGAAACGGGTGTGCTGTGGACATAGGGTGTGAGGTGTGTTCTGCAGGTGAGGTGTACATAGCATGGGAGGTATGTACATGTGTGAAGACTACATGGAGTGTGAGGGGTACATAGCATATGTGTAATGTTTGTGAGGCAGACGTGGTATGAGAGGTGTACACAGTATGGAAGATATGTCCTTCACACGAGATATACTCATGTGTGAGGTGTACATTGGGTGGAAGTTTTTAACAGAATGCGAGGTCTATACGATATGTGAGGTGTACACAGAGTATGACGTGCGCGTGAAGTGTGAGGTGTACGTGAAGTACAAGGTTCCATGGTTTGTGAGGTACACACTGTGTAAGATATACATGGAGCATGAGGTGCTCATAGAGTATAAGGTGAACACAGCGTGAAGGGTGTCCACGATTCATGAGGTGCATGCGCCTGTGACATGCCACAAAAGGGCATGGAGGTATGGGTGTGAGGCCAAATGGTGTGTCCAAGGAGATGCGCCTGTCACAGACTCTGGACCCTTGACACAACCTCCCATGGAGCCTCATTGGCAGAGAAGACAGAGGGACAACCTCTGGCTTTTCACAAACTCTTACATGCATAAAGTAGAAGCCTGCTTGGAGAGGCCTTCTCACGATCCTCCTGTCTTAACAGAACCCTTAACATGCCTGCCTTAATACTTCTAGTCATTCAGCTATTGCTACCCTAGATGTGTTGTTTAATAAACCACAGCAAGGTTGTATTTTAGACCCCAGGGATCCGGGCCCGCAAAGACCCCTGCGCTCACCTCTGAGGCAGAAAAAGGCTTTAATTACATAAGGAACAAGCTTGAAGGAGAGACACTAGATAAATGAACTTCTAAGGTCTTTCCAGAAGCCAGATATCAGGTGGTGTTCAAATTGGGCCTCAGCTTTCCCCACCTCTGTCAAGCAGTTTGGACCCCAGCTAACTTCCTTCACCAGCTTCCCAGTCCTGGGGAAGAACCTGAAGGTAAGCGGAATGCAAGGAGAGCGAGGGGTGCGTGGAGTGAGGTGCACGTGGCATGTGAGGCCATTGGAATGAAAAGCTGTGCAGGCTTCAGGTGAGTCTCCTCCAGCGATGCCAAGCTCATGTCAGGCACTCCCTCCCTGTGCACACAATGCACTGCACTCATGCCTTCTGCGCAAAAAGCATTTCATCATTTCCTCGCCCTGCGGTCACAAGTCAGCCATCAAAGCCACCCTCAAACCCCATGTCATGCCACCTCTGTACCCCTCGCCCAATGCAAGCAGCACCGGACATCCAGGCCACAGGTTCCTAGAAGAGCAGCAGCCACTCCTGTCTTGTCCCTCATAGAATCCCCTGCTCCTAGCAGAGGCAACTGTCTCACAGAAGATGCTCAATAATGACCTGCCTCTCTGTCTGGAATGCTCTTCTCCAGATGGGCACATGGCTCTCTCCCAAACCTCTTTTACCTCTTCGCTCAAATGTCAGCTTGTCAACCTGACCTCTCTATTTAATTCTACAATTAGTCTGGCCCTGGCTCCTCAAGCCTGTTCACTCTGCTCTGCTTTAAATATTTTTCTACGGCACCTCTCACCTTCTAACGTACTCCATAATTGACTTATTAGTCTGCTTATTATTTACGGTTGGTCTTGCCTGTTAGAATGTCAGCTCCACAAGGGCAGGGAACTTTGTTGTGTTCCCTGTTTTATTCCCAGCACCTGACATGGAACATGAGCCACATAACTATTTGTTGAGTGAATCAATGAACCACAGAGTGGACGACTGACCATGGGCATAGGCCCTACAGCACCCACAGTGTACACACCATCGCCCCACACAGCCCCCCTGATCACCGGGGCAGGAAGGACATATTTGTTGTCTCCCCTTACTCTGTCCCCTCCATGTGGACCTCTTTTCTACAACTCTCAGTTCATCCACTAAACCGCCAAGTCCTGTTTGTATGTGGAGGACTGGGCAGTGCCCCAAAGTGGAAAGGGTGTCCATCTGTGGAGAGTCCGAGCCAATGCTACATTCTCTGACCACCTCAGACTGGTCCCACGGCAGGATCCATATCCAAATGACAGGCAGTTTCAGGCTTTCCTGGGGAATGAAGTTGGCAGGGGACAGAGGATGGTGCTCATGGTGGATCCAGGGACAAGAGGGGAAAGCCTGGGGACAGAAAGGGGACCTGGGACTGGCTGGCCCTACCCAACTGTCCCACTCATGTTTTCACCCTCTGGCCCTGTGGCATCGCCCCTCCCCCCTCCCCCAGCCAGATATGCAGCCTCTGCCAGCCCAGTGGGAGAGGCCACACGTCCAGCCTGGGCAGGGCCAGGGTGCTTGAAGCCCTGGGCAGGTGCAGGCTGGATTGGGTTTCCAGAGGCTATATATATATATATATATATATATAAAGGCTGCCGGGAGCCCTGGGGCCAGCCACTCCCTAAGGGTGCAACACTGTGGGGCCCAGCCAGCTACGTTCTGCATTCTTGCCCAGAGGCTGGCTCTCCATTTATAGCCCTAGGCAGGCTGGCCAAGAGAGCTGAGGAAGGGGGACTGGAAAGGGTGGAGGAAGAGTCCAGGAAGCCCTCCCTCCTCACCTGCTGCCAAAGCTTCTCCTCTTTGTGAAGACCGGAAATCAAGGCCCTGGCTGAGGACACTTGCCCCACATCACATAGTCCGCCAGTCTGCTCAGCCTTGAGTTGAAGGGAGAGGTACTGGGGGACGCCACCTCCGTAGGTGTCTCAGCTCATTGGCATGGGGCTCTCCCAGAACAAGTGCAGCACCTGTGTCCCTGAGGGACACACCTGACTCTTTCAGCTTCCAAACTGGACGTCCTTTCCCTCCCTGCTCCTAACCTAGCACTAGGACTAAAAGGCACCAGGTCTCAGGGTGGACACACTTCTCCCTGCTCTTTCGGGCCAGGGGTAGGATGCTGGTATTGGCAAACCTCTCCCCCAAAGATGCGGTGACACAACCAGGAAAGAGATCCCGGCCCGGCATGGGTCCCAGGCCCGGAGAGGTCTGTAACAGTAGCTGAATCCAGTGATCTCCGAAGTCTTTCAGCATCAGAAGCCTTGTAGCAAACAAAACCCCTCGTGAAAGTATTATATAAAAGTTGCATGTACCACTAGAGTGTGTATGTGTTTTAAAACAGTGCTTCCTAATTACTGAAGATGAAGCTTCACATCAAATTTAAAACTGCCAAAGCAGTTTAGATTTCTAAACCACAAATGATAAAATATTAAACGTGTTTCGTAAGTTCGAACATATAACATTTTTTGTTGTAAAGTCACATTGATGACATCCCCAAGGTGGTTTTTACAAATGCAAAACACAAAAAGCAAAGTTGTAATCATTTAAGTCTCAGTATCCAATTTATTTGTGTTTTCTTTGCTTGCTCAGGTTTGAGGAAAATCTAGATTTGTATGGATAAATGATTTGAAGAGCTCACCTGGAAATCTCTGGGTACTTTTCAGTTAAATGATTTGATTCATTTATTCATCCAACAGATATTTGAGTGCCTACTATGTGCTATTCTGCTGAGGCTTGAGCAGGTAGGAAGAAGTATTCGTTTCAATCTAAATCACTAATGTAACAATGATTCACATTCTTCATTGTGCGTGTAAGTCAAATGAAAAAAGCCATGTGTTCACCATAAAGGAGGATGCCCAGGCCAATGGGACTAGTCTTGCCCAGAAAGAGCAAGTGTGACCGAGCAAGTATATCTAATTGGGTATGCAACTGTCCAATTTAGAAGAAATATAACCATCTTCATTAATGACATATTTCAAGATGTTCAAATATATGCATAGAGATTCAAAGGGTATGAGGCCACCCATTCACTTATGCATTCATTTATCAAGTTTCTACAATATGACAGCCAATGTGATGATTTCTAGAAATGCCATGATGAACAAAACGTCCCTGCCTCTGTGGGGCCATGTCAATCAATGAACAAACTAATCAAAAAGATAACTAAATAGTAGCTATGCTAAGGAAATGAGCAGAGTGATATGACTCAGCTAACTTAGAGTGATCAGAGACATCCCAAGGAGGAAACATTTGAACTAAGATCTGATACGTGAAAAGAAGTTAATATTGAGAAGAGCCCAAGGGGAAGTTGCTATAATCAGCAAGCACAAGGCCCCAAGGCAAGGCCGTGCCCCAAGTGTTGGAGTGGTCCTCAACCATTTTTGCACCAGGAACCGATGCTCCTATGAGAATCTAATGCCAATGATCAGATATGGAGCTGAGGTGGTGATGCTAGCTAGCACTGGGGAGCAACTGCAAATACAGATGAGGCTTTGCTGGCTCACCTGACACTCATCTCCTGCTGTGAGGCCTGGTTCCTAACAGGCCTTAGACTGGTACCAGTCTGAGGCTCAAGGTTTGGGGATCCCTGTGTTGGAAGACAGGACAGGAGGTCAAGTTAGAATGGAATGATCAAAGGGGACAGTGGTTCCAAGTGAAATTGCAGAGATGGGCTAAAGGTAAGTCTTGCAGGGCCCTTATAAGCCAGAGTAAGGACATGGGATTTCATTCTAAATGCAATGAGAAGCTGTTAGGGAGTTTGAAGCACAAGAGGGATATAATCCCATTTATGTTTTTTAAAGGATGGTAGAGGTTTCTGTGTAGCAAATGGATCATACTGGGGCAAAAGTGGAAGTGAGGAGAACAGCTAGGAGGCTATTGTGGTCATCCAGGTCAGCAGTGTGGCAGCTTAGTCCAGGATGGTGACACCAGGGATGGAGAGATTTGAGAGATGTCTTAGAGGTCAAGTGGACAGGTCTTCCACATACCCATACTCTCCCCCTGGGACTCCAGTCTCATAAATCCCCTTGCTTACTTGACATCTCCACCTGGATATTGAATATCCATTTCAAATGTTGCCCAAACTTGGACTTTTGATCTGCCATCCACAAACCTGCTCTTCTCCAACTTCACTCTTCCAGGAGTCATCATTAACTCCTCTCTTGTTTCATTACCCACAGTTATGAATAAATCATGCTGACTCTTAACTTCAAAATATATCTGGAGTTCAAACACTTTCACCAACTCTTCTGCTGCCAGCCAGATCTAAGCCATAATCACCACTCACTTGGATTATTGCAATAGCATACTAATTGGTTTTCCTGCTTCTGCCCTTGCTCACATAACCAGCATGTTCCTATTAAAATATAAGTCAGATGATGACATTCTTCTCTCCTGCTCAAGCCCTCCTGTGGCTTTCCATCTCACAATACAATTTGTCTGCTTTCTGTCTGACTCCATCTCCTACCACACTCCCACTTGCTCACCCTGATAATATCACTCTCATTGCTGTACTTAAAATCTGCCAAACACAGTGCTGCCCCAGGACCTTTGCACATGCATTCCCCTGGCTCCAGATATCTGCTTCTGCTCTCCTTTCATTCAGGTCTCTGCTCAAAAGTAATCAGCCCAGAGAAACTTTCCCTGACTACTCCATATAATGAAATAATCTTCATCACTTTGTCCCCTTGCCTTGCTTTATTTTTCTTCATAAAACTTATAAACTACTCATGTTGTATACTTCCTTGTTTATTCATTTATTATCTGTCACCTTACTCCAAAATATAAGCACTATGAGAGAAAGGTCTATCTCCAATATTTAGACCAGTACCTGACACATAATAGATACTCCATAATATGTGCTGAATGAATAAATGAAGGTGGCATTATGGAGTAGAGGGAGGTGAGCATTTCATGAAGGGGACCTTCAGCACTACTATAAATGGCAGAAAAGTGAATAAGGCAGGACTCCTAAAAGGACCCTTTAGGTTTGGAGGAAAGGGAGGGCCTCCCAGTATCCAGAAGGTCAGTTAGGACAGTTTCTAGAAGTTAGTGGGAAAGGCATAAAAACCTCTCTCGCTTATATCTCTGGGCTCCAGGAGAAGAGACCCCAGTAAAGGTGTCTGGTCTAAAAGAAACCTCTAGCAAGGAAGACATTGAGAAGCCCTATGGGGCTTGTGAGGGAGCCAGATCTCCCACAGGGTGGTCTCTTCCTCCTATCCCCTATCTCTGCACTGGGCCTGCTGGAAAGAAATGTAGCTGTGGCTTCTGTGGGAGGTAAGCCTTAAGAGTACATGGGCCCCTGTCAGAGTTCAGTGCCCCAGCTAAGAGCTGGGAAGCCTACAAGGAGTGTATGGTCCACCAGGTTTCAGCAACAGAAAAAAAAGTCCTCTTGCTAGTATAGCCGTGCACTTCGGACTGAGGGTTTCAACATCTTTGTTCTCTAGATTCTTGTCACCACCACACCCAACTCCAAGAGATCACTATTATTATCTATTCCCAAATTTACAAAATGGGCAAACAGGCTCAGAAGGCAAATGACTTCTGGACTCAAACTTAGGTCATTGTTCTGCAAACTCCATTCTCAAAGACTCCCTCTGGAGTCTGGGCTTTCGAAGCCTTTGGGCAACGTTACTTTGACGGTGCAGCGCTGCACGTGAAACGGAGGCAAGCCTGGAGCAGATGGAGTTTTCTTCCCAGCTGAAGAGACATCTCCTAGAGCGGCACTGGATATCTGCTGCCGAAATCCTCAGGTCCAGATGGGCTGGAGTCCGTTTCCCTCCCTCCAAGCCTGGACAAGAGCTGAATTGGGAGACATTAATGCAAAGCTTTAGTAGCGATCCTGGACTGCTATATAAATACGGGTGGGTTTCCTAGAGTCCACGGAAGATGAGCAGGAACTGGCCTAATAACATAGCGCCCATGTCCAGTTTCCCTCAGGTTTGCCCACTTAGAATCTCAGAGTCTCTCTTACGTTGCACCTTTCTCTGTTCGGACTTTAGCTTTCTGCTCTCTGAATGTCTCAGCCTCTTGCGCGTTATCTCACTATCTCAGCTCTGAGTGTGTCTCTGCCCTATTGCCACATGTCTCTCTCCAAATTTCTCCAGATCTAATTTCAATACCCTGATTCTGGGTCCCCCACGAATCAGAAGACAGAGGAACTCAAAGTCAGCTGGGAGGGGAGCGCCCGCGGCCAGCGTTTCCCACGGACACAAGAGGAGTCCTGTGCTGGAGAGGTTTGGAAAGAGTGTGCCCGGCACGCAAGTGCTGTAGCGTTGGGCTGCCAGCCTCTGCCTCCCTTCCTGCCTAGGGAGGAGCCCTAGCGCGCGCGCGCACGCTCGAGTGTCTAGGGGTAGGGGCTGGCCAGTGCCTAGTTCCGGCGGCCACCCTGGGGATCCCAAGCTCCTCCCCGCCCTGTTCCTATTGGCCTCAAGCTCCCCCGCCCGCAGCCGCCTGCTCCCGCTCGGGGGGCCCATAGGCTACTACAGGATAAATTGCCCCCGGCGCTTGGCGTGAAGATAGGAGTGGAGAAGCCCCAGGGAGCTGCCGCTACTTTCCCCGGAGTCTGTCGGGCCAGACAGGGCAGGGCAGGGTGGGGGACGGTCGGGTGTACACTCAGACCCCCAGCACTTGGCTATCGCGCCGCCCAGTTTCCCGAGCCGCAGAAAGTTTCGGGCAACTCCTGCGGCTGGGGCTGGGCAAAGCCAGGACTTCGCCTCCCCACACCGGGATATGGAGCTGCTGTCGCCGCCGCTCCACGACGTAGACTTGACGGGCCCCGATGGCTCTCTCTGCAACTTCGCCACAGCGGATGACTTCTACGATGATCCATGTTTCGATTCCCCGGACCTGCGCTTCTTCGAGGACCTGGACCCGCGCCTGGTGCACGTGGGAGCGCTCCTGAAGCCAGAGGAACACTCGCACTTCCCTGCGGCGGTGCACCCAGCCCCGGGCGCGCGCGAGGACGAGCATGTGCGCGCGCCTAGCGGACACCACCAGGCGGGTCGCTGTCTACTGTGGGCCTGCAAGGCGTGCAAGCGCAAGACCACTAACGCTGACCGCCGCAAGGCTGCCACCATGCGCGAGCGGCGCCGCCTGAGCAAAGTCAACGAAGCCTTTGAGACACTCAAGCGCTGCACGTCTAGCAACCCTAACCAGCGGCTGCCCAAGGTGGAGATCCTGCGCAACGCCATCCGCTATATCGAGGGCCTCCAGGCGCTCCTGCGCGACCAGGACGCCGCGCCCCCTGGCGCCGCTACGGCCTTCTACGCGCCGGGCCCGCTGCCCCCCGGCCGCCGCAGCGAGCACTACAGCGGCGACTCGGACGCGTCCAGCCCGCGCTCCAACTGTTCGGACGGCATGGTAAGGCTGAAACCCAGGGCTAGAGGAGGAGGGGCGGCTCTCGTGGGTATCTGAGAAGCGTTTCCAAGGGCGGTAAGCTGGCCCTCCAGGGAGACGGTTGGCCGAGAGGGACCCCGTGTCCCGGGAGCTGTCACTGGGGTGGCCTAATGTTTTGGGAACGTACTGTACAAATGCAATCCACCCAATTGGGAGCGCTAATAGAACACTCCTGCGCCGTGATTGCTTTTTCTCTACTCACCTCTATTTTCGAAATTGAGACGTGTGCCCCAGGTGACTGTCCGTCCTCTAGCTGGCCGTGCATGCTTCAGACAGCTCTTGCTCACCGTTACCTCCTCCCTCTCCCCAAGCAGGGCAGGAAACTCTTGGCTGAGACTTAGGGAGTTGGGGAGGGAGAGGCTACAGAGTGATGTTCCAGACTCACGTGGCCCCGCGGGCCTGAGTCGGTCGCCTTTGCTGTTTGCAGATGGACTACAGCGGCCCCCCAAGCGGTGCCCGGCGGCGGAACTGCTACGACGGCACCTACTACAGCGAGGCTCCCAGCGGTGCGTATCTGCGCCTCCTTCCCCTTGAGCTGGCTGACTTCCACCATTTAGGACCCAGGCCTTCTCTCCCTCCACCCCTCACCTCTTGAAAGATGGTCCAAGGAATGAAATACCAAACGTGTAGCTTACTCTCCTTCCGCCCCGCACTGTCTCTGGCTTGTCCCACAATGGCAGGCCCTCAGTTTCCCCCTCTGCCCCAAAGCGCTGGGCCCAGAGGTGGGAGACTTGTCCGCGGCTCAACCCCTACATACTAACCTACCCTTCCCCTCACAGAACCCAGGCCCGGAAAGAGTGCTGCGGTGTCGAGCCTCGACTGCCTGTCCAGCATCGTGGAGCGCATCTCCACGGAGAGCCCCGCGGCGCCCGCGCTTCTGCTGGCGGACGCGCAGCCTGAGTCGTCTCCCGACCCACACGAGGCGGCCGCCGCGAGCGAGGGAGATCGCAGCGCCCCCACACCAACCTCCGACGCTACCCAGCAGTGTCCTGCGGGCGCCAATCCCAACCCCATCTACCAGGTGCTCTGAGGGTGAGAGCGGCCGCGGCCGAGGACGTCGTTGTGCACCGTCCGAGGGATGGTGCCCCTACGGTCCCTTGAGCCCAAAAGATTGAGCTTAAGCGCCAACCTCCATCCCCAATCGTGCTTTAAAAGCGACCCTTCCCAAGCGAGGAGAGGCAGACTGATGTGTTTCTGCCTCCCGCACCCCAGGGCAAGGACACGGTCCTTTTTTTTTTTTTTTTTTTTTTTTTTCACGCAGCACCCTTCCCTGAGACCCGCTGCGATGGCCTTTATGTGCTCCTCCGTGGGCCAGAGATGACCCCCGAGGAGTCAGGCCCTTTCTCTTCCTCGCCGCTTTCCTCCATGGTGGGTGGGACCCGCGCAGACCTAAGCCAGGTTGCGGGACGCGGAGGTTGCTCATGGGGGCGTGGCCTCTCCTTTCTCTAGCACCCGAGGCAACCTCTTTCCCACCGCCAGCCGGGTGCGCTCCGGTCCCAAGTGTAACAAGTAACGGTAACCACTCCCACCCCCTCCTCCTGTTCAGGACCACTTTTTGTAATACTTTTGTAATCTATTCTTGTAAATAAGAATTGCTTTGCCAGAGCAGAAGCCCTTAGGGCTGTATTTATCTCTAAGGCATGGTGTGCGGTGCGACAGGGACTTTGTATGTTTATACCGCAGGAGGGCGAGCCGCGAGCGCTCGCTCAGCTGTTCGAAATAAAAAGCTAATTTATACTGTGGCGGCTCTGGCTTTCCCTAAGGATGGGGACAGAATTTTGACTGGAAGGAAAATCTGCAAGGTGAGCCAGCTGTACCGTGACTAGCCCTGTAGAGGAAAGGCAGGTTGCAAGGAGGAAGCCTGGGGCTTGGGGAAGGGAGGAGGGCGTGTGTCTCCAACATGTGGGGAGGTTCCTATGACCGTGAGGAGCAGCACCACGCACAGGTCAGTGGTTCTCATGTCAGGATGCATATTAGAATGATCTGGGTAGTTTGTAAAAAGACCCATGCCTAGCTCCAAGTCCCAGAGATTCTGCTTTAATGTATCCACCCCAGAGACCCCAGGCCAGGTATTGGTATGTTTTGAAGCTCCCCAGGTGATTCTGAAGTGTATGGAAGGTTGTGAATCATGCCCCTCCATACACACAGCGTACCTAGGTATGGTGTCCAGAAGATCACTGGGAAGTCATGGCTTCAGGTGCCACTCAGAATCCTCATGGCTACAGAGGATGTGATAAGGTGCTCGCAACATTATGAGGAAGTACTAAATGTGTGTGAAGGAGCATGGTAAGCTGTGTGGTACTTACAGGCTCTTAGCGATAGGTATAACCACAAGGGGACAACACTGAAAACCAGACAGGCACAGACACTTCTACTTAGCAGTAACCCAGCACCTAGACCATCTGGGCACTGTCATATCTGATAAGAAAGGAACACAGAGCCTGTAAGGAGAGGGGCAAGTGTAAACCGGCATCAGCACAGGTGGCATAAATGGTCTTATCAAGACATAAACACTCTGAGAGCAAAAGAGGGGGGATTGATTTAGCTAGGGTGCTGCAGAAGGCTTCCTGGAAGAGGTGCCACTTGAGCTGTGTCTTCAGAAACAACAAAGACTCACACATACCCACGGGGGAGAAACCACACACACACAGGCACTTCTGCCCTCCCAGAGGAACCTTCATCCTCCCCTGAAAGGATGGCCTGGCAATAGTTCTTCCCCATTCACACACCGCGTCAACTCCACCCTTCATCACACATACACTTGCCACCAGGCCATCAGTGCTTCCTACATCCTATGCTTACAGACTCTTCCCCCGCCCCCCGACAACTTTGCAAGCCCACTTTCCAGAGCTCTGCTCAAGTGGGGGGCCCTGAGAAACACAGGCTAGATGTGATGCCAGAAAGAAGGACCTCATTACATGTCCGAGGATCTGCTTTGTGCTCTGAGGAGAGCCTCTGTTCTCCTCAACACAGGGTCCCTGAAGAGCCACCAGAGCTGCTCTGTTACTAATGACCTTCGGCTTTTATTCTGGCTGCTTCCACAGAGGCACCTTAGGGTTCTTTACACTCCTTTGAGACCTCTTGGGGCTTTCATGAATTCATTCATTCAACAAATGCCAGGTCCTAGGCTGAGTGAAAACATGGGCCAGTGGACACAGTTTTGTACTTGGGGAAGCATGCAGACATTTGGGGAGATTGGATCTTAGAGCAGCTGGTTACATCATGATGAACTAAGTGCTATAATGGGGGCGTATGTGGCAGAGGAACAAAGTAGGAATAGAAGGGACAGACAAGCAGGTAACCCCTAATAAGAATCTTGAAATTGTTGGTCAGGAAAGAGGTGCTCCAAGAAACAGCAAGTGCAAAGACCCAGAGGTGACAGGAAGCAAACTGTGCCTTCATGGAACCCAAAATTTTTGTAGGGAGGAGCCAGAGGTGAAGTGGGAAAAAAGCAGACACAAGACTACGATAAACCTCATCTGTGCTTTATCCTGAAGGCAACAGGGAACCATAGAGGAGTCTACATAGGGGAAAGATATAAATAAATCTATAATTTAGAAAGGCCAGTCTGGGCTGGCAAATGGATAGGATGGGAGACTGTCAGGAAGCCACCAGGATTGCTCAGAGGAGACATAACATGGCCTGAACTGGGGCAGTGACTGGGGATGGGAGAGAAAGTGTAGGAGTAGGTACAGTGGATAACCTTGAAGGCACAGTCCTTCCCCTCGCACAGCTTAAAATCCACTAGGCAAACAGCCATTAGACAAAGTACCAAGTGAATAAACGCAATGCTATAAATGGTGAGAGGTGCTATAAGGAAAAGTAAAGGGTGCAATGAGAGCTGATAATGGGGTGTGGGAAGGTAATCAGGTGAAGAGAAGAGGCAGAGTTTCTGCACTGGGAGGACCAATCACATATATGAAGAGGGCCAGTAGCCTATAGGGAGGGAGTATGCAATTAGAACCCCTTTTTGAGGGGTTCATGCTCGGCACTAGGGTTCATAGCTAGGCAAGAAAGAGCAGGCTAGACTCAGCCCCCAGTCACCTCTCCAGCCAGGTTCATTTGTGCAGTGAACAAACTTGCATAACTGTTTCCAGTGCCTTGTATCCAGAAGCCCTAAGGAGCCAAGGATGAAGCTCTGGTTTGCTTCTGAGTGGGCAGTGGTGCCATGACAGAGATGGAGACATCAGGAGAAGAAGCAAGTATTTAGTTCAGGACACTTCCAGTTACAAGTGACAGAAACCCCACTCAACCCAGCTTAAAGCCCACAATGAGGCATGCTGGAAGGACATGGGGCAGCTCACATGTGGATGAGGAATACGTGCACCCCCGCATCCATGGGCCTGGAAAGCTGGGACCGGAGCCTTTCTTACTCGTCCACATATTCCCTCTTGCCTCTACTTGGCTTCACTCTCTCCTCTTCCACATTGGTTTTCTCCAGCAACTCAGAAATTTCACCATTAAACTCTAATTTAAAAAATCTCGGGAAAAAACCTCTAATTGGACCAGCTTAGGTCATGAAGCAGGATTTGAACCCAAGCAGAGGGGCTCTAGGGACTGTACCCTTAGCTGTCTTGCTCTGTGGCCTCTACAGAGGAATTTAGGAAAGAGAAAGAGAAGAAAGTCAAAGGGATGTGAGCAGCTGGAGACTGGATCACCCCATGGATGATGGGGTTTGAGGTCTCCTCCTGGCATGATCCTTACCTCAATCCCCCAGGGGGAGGGAGCGCATCTAGCTAAGCTCAACCCCATTTGCAGTGTCTATGAAAAGTCCCTTGCTCTTGGGGCCATTATCCCCTGGGCCAGGTCTGAGGAAACACTGGGCCATGCTCTCCATGGGGACATATGGGTATGTTTCTACACGTATGTGCTCATACGATAGAACATAGGTACCTACGGCACACTCCCAGAGTTGGATGCACCTTGAATTTTAAGCTTCAAGTCCTCTTCCTTGCAGAAGCCCCTTCTAAGACCCTGAGAAAAGCCCTAGAAATACCTTTACATGGCCTAGTTTCTTTTTTAATCTGCCAAAGTAAATTATTTTAGCAAATTGGTTATGACCATTGTCTCTATTCTGACTTCCCCCTTGTGTCGGTGACATTTATGGGTATGTTGGTGCCTTATCCAGAGGTATACATTTTGTCCAGGTTTAGTGGAATATATCTTAAATAAATAGAGTATAAAACGGAAGCAATAATGATGAACAATGAAATAAATTAAAATGATTTCTTACAGTGAGAATAGTACCCTTAAAATGTGTTTAGATCATAGCAGAAAGCAATTTATTAAAATAAAGTTTATTAACTTTTGAATAGAATTATTGAAAAAAAATTCTCACATTGTTTGATAATCCAATCAATGAAGAAGAGTGAATGAAATGAACACATTAGGAAAATATTTAAAGTTTTTGCTAATTTAACATAAAATACTAACATCAACAAAGACAGCATAAAATTCCTAACATGCCACTGTAACAAGACCTCAACATCAACAAACTTTTTAATGAACAGCATCAGTTTAAAAACATTTAAAATTAATTGCCACACAAGAAAACTCAAAATACTTTGAACGATTAAAAAACTTGATGGAATTTTCCGCAAATTTGACACCAATCCTAAAATTGGCCATGACATTTCCAATAGAGTGTTGAGTCTGAAAGAAGCTTCCTGAAATTATCGAGGATCCAAAACAAGTTTTAATCAACTATGTTGAAGGAAAGATTGAATTATTTGAATTATCTGTCAATTCTCTGTATAGAAAATATTATAAAATCATGATCATATGAAGACATAATTTAAAAATACGCAGCCTGATGCAGTGAAAAGCAGTGGGCAAGACTGGAAACGGCAGGGGAAAAACAGAACAAGAGGGGGAAGGCAGAAGGAGGAGGAGATGAGGAGGAAGACAAAGACGGAAATGATGATGGTGCTAATGATGAAGAACAAGGTGGTTCGAGCTCAGTTTTTTCTCATCTATAAAACACTTAACTCCTCTGCACACAACTTACTACTATTAAAAGAGAAAAACCAAAATGCGAGGTTGTGTAATGTTCATTTTTGTACCATACAGGTTCATTTTCTTATAGTGGTTTTTCTTTTTCAGACATTTAACAGGTTTTAATTCATGTAGAATGTTCCCAGTGTCAGGGAGCAGGAGCCCTGGATGATGTCAATGGCTACGTAATTCCCAGGATCAAAGTCTGACTGTGCCACTGACCAGCTCTGAGGTCTTGATAATGTGGCTTAAACCCTCTGGACTTGGGCTTTCTCTCTGTGTAATGGACTAGTCGATTTAAAAGGTATGTTCTGAAATTCTTTAGTAATTTACTGAAAGTGTTTCAGAGAAAGAAAAAGATAATAAAATAGATCTTTTACAGATAAGGGGACTAGAACCATGACAAACAGATTTTTCTGAGCATAATCAATTTTTATCGAGATGTAATTCACATACCATAAGATTCACCCTTTTAAAGTATCCCATTCAGTGGTTTGTACTATACTCACAACCCTGTATAGCCATCCATTCATTATTCCAGAACATTTCATTATTCTCATAAGAAACCCGTATCCATTAGCAGTCACTCCCCACTCTGCCTTGTCTCCTCAGTCCCTGGGGACCACTAATCTATTTCATCTCTATGGATTTGCTATTCTGGACCATGGACTCACACACTATATGGCCTTGTGTGCCTGGCTTCTTTGACTTGGCATAAGTTTTCAAGTTTCATCCATGTTGTAGCTTGTATCAGAACTCCATTCCTTTATATAACTGAATAATATTCCAACATATAGATATATCACACTTTGCTTATCCAGTCATCAGTTGGTAGATATTTGAGTTGTTTCCATTTTTAGCTATTATGAATAATTCTGCTATGAATATTCATGTACAACTTCTTGTGTGAACGTATGCTTTTAATTCTCTTGGGTATATACCTAAAGTGAAATTGCTAGGTATATATCATAACTCTATGTTAAAATTTTTGAAGAACTGCCAAAATTTTCCCCAAAGCAGCTTCACCATTTTGCATTCCCATCAGCAATGTATGGCAGTTCCAATTTCTCTATATCCTCGACAGCACCGTTAATATTTGTCTTTTTATTCTAGCCATCCCAGTGGGTGTGAAGTGGTATCTCATTGTGATTTTGATTTGCATTTCTCTAATGACTAATGATGTTGAGTATCTTTTTCTCTGTTTATTGGCCATCTGTATATCTTCTTTAAAGAAATGTCTTTTTAAATCCTTTGTCCATTTTAAATTAGGTTATTTGTCTTTTTGTTGTTGAGTGATGAGTTCTTTATTCCAAATAGTAGACCCTTTCCAGATATATGATTTACAAATATCTTCTCCCATTCTATGCTTGTCTTTTCACTTTCTTGATCTTGTCCTTTGAAGTACAAAGTTTGTGTCTTTTTTATTATTTCAGTGAAGTCTAATATACCTATATCCTGTGCTATTTGTGTTTTTGGCATCATATCTAAGAAACCATTAACTATCCAAGTTCTTCTAAGAGTTTCATAATTTTAGCTGTCATATTTAGACATTTGATCCATTTTTACTTAGTTTTTGTATATGGTATGATGAAAAGGTCCAACTTCGTTCTTTTGTATGTGGATATGTAGTTGTCCCTGCACTATTTATGTTGAAAAGATTATGCATCCCCTATTGAATTGTCTTGGCACTATTGTCAAAAATTAATTGGCTATAAAAGTATGGGTTTATTTCTGGACTCTCAATTCTATTCCATTGATCTGTCTGTCCTTCGTTACGCCAGTATCACACAGTCTTGATTACTATAGCTTTGCAGTAATTTTAGAAGTGTTAAGTGTTTGTTCTTCTTCAAGATTATTTTGGCTATTCTGGGTCCTATGCATTTCATGAATGTATCTTTTAGTAGTCCTGTCCTGGTGGTATTTTAGTAACCACAAACTTTGCCTGGTAAAATATGGGATCTGTAAATTGACATGGAAATTTAAATCAGGTTCTTATTGGTGCCCCCCAAAAAGTAGTTAGATGGGAGTATGATTATTTTTTCATTTTCGGTCATTTTCGATGAAGCTTTCATGTAATAAACGTTTTGTTCACTGAATATTATTCTGTAATTGCAAAAGCAAAGTTGCAACGGTTTTTGTTAGCATTACGAATGCTTCCAAGTAAATATAACTTATTTAAAAGCATGATGTAGGTGTGTCAGGTAGTTAATAATATTAAGCTACTTTTCCTGAATTTTTCATGTATAGTATTTATCAGCTTTTTTGAAGCTTTCATCTGGTCCTGATTTTTTTTTTCTAAGTCTAAATAAATATTCACTTTTGTACTCAACTTTCTATTCATTTTTTAAAGAGTGACTCCCAAAATGTTTAACCTTTGGGCCTCATAAAACCTGGACCCACTCCTGCACGCTGCTGACCATGCTTACCTGCAGACTGACTCACACACAGGAGCATAGCCAGAAGAACGGACAGGGCTCCCGTCAAAGGAGTCACAGTGGGAGAAAGAACCTTGGGAGAGCCTCATATCTCCAATTGCTTCTGGGAGAACTCAGTGGCCCCTGCCCAGTCTGTCTAGGGACACTGTTGCAGAAATGCCCATTCCCACCTCCCCTCCCTACACATATGCACCTGACATCCTCAGGCACCCTTCAACACAGCCATCATCATTTCCCACCTCCCCGTCTCATTCCCACAGCTAGCAGCAAGAGGCATTGAGGCCCCGTCTTCCCCAAAGCCAAGCCTAGGGAGGGCTGATGCTCTGCCTCCTGAGCTATACTGACACTCTGAGGCGGGTAGACATTGCTGAGGAATGGCAGGAGCTCATGGTCACAAAGGGTTTGGAGAGGTAGGCGGTCCGAGGGAAGAAGAATAAGGGAAGAGAAGGAAATCCAATGAAAGACACGATCTCGTTTAATCCTCACAAAATATTATTCCTTTTTTGCAGATGAGGAAACAAATCTAGAGAGAGAAAGTGACTAGTTTACACACTGGTAAGCAGCAAAATGAGATTTGTAACCAAATCTGTCTAGATCAGTGGTTCTCTCAAGCAGAGAACATTTTACTCCCCAGAAGACATTTGGCAGTGTCTGTAGACCTTTTTGATTGTCATGACTGGGGAAGGGATTCTACTGACATCTAGTGGATAGAGGCCAGGAATGAGAGGCCAGGAATGCTGCTAAACATCCTACGATGCACAGTATAGCCCCTACAACAAAGAGGTATCTGGTCGAAAATGTCAATAGTGCAGAGACTGAGAAACCCTGGTCTGGCTCTTCCCTAAACTATTCTTCACCTTAGCCCCTTTCTTGGTCTCCCCTGGCCTAAGACATCTGGGATCCACTCACCAAGGGTTTGCAGGAAGGAAGACCTGTACACCCACCCATTCCCAGGTTAAGTACGAGGGTCAGTGCTCAAGCTACAGACCCAGCAGCCACGGTCACCAGTTTCCCACTATGGCACCTTTAGGTTCACCTTCCCTTGTCCATTGGAAGGAGGGGTTCCTGTCGGAGGAAAAAATGCCTGTTGGTTCCACTGCTTAACCTCAAAGCCGACTGTCAGTGTCCGGCTTAGGTTAGCTTCCAGATGTGGCCACAAGATGGCACCCCAACCTATCAAGAATGCTAAGGCCCTGGGCCTGGGGAGAGTAGCATATAGGATATGCCAACCCGGACAAAGGCCTGGGGGCTGGCTTTGAGCCAGTTCCAGAGCCTAGATCTAAGGCCTGCAAGTACCAGGGGTGGGAACATAGGCCAAACTTCGTTTCAGGACTCGCTTTACCATTTTCTAGTCCACTCCCAGCCCTAGCTCATCCTCTAGCCAGTTCTACCACAGAGCTACTGGGAATCAGCAACCCCTCCCTTCTAATCTGAATGTGAGAAAGTCCAGAGCTGAGGTATTAGGGATATAGAACTTATTATTATTTCTCATATCCAACAATAAAGAAACTGAGGCATAGAGAAATTGAATAATTTGCCTCAGGTCATAGCTAGTCAATGGCGGAGCTGGGATTTGAACCCAGGCACTGTGGTCCTAGAATCTATGCTCCTAGTCACTGAACACCGCCACCTCATCAGTAGTTCACTGGTCCCCTCTCACCATCCACACTGATCCTAAAGACCCTGGCATGGGACCACAAGTCTTCCTCTCTGCAAGGGAGGGAGCAACTGTCTGTGAGCAAGGGAGAACTGCTCAAAACTCGGAAGGAGTGAGGTTCTCAGTTGGGCTGAGGGTCTGTGGTTAGTGGTCGTGGGTGAGAAGCTAAGCCTCAGTGAGCAGTTCCTCCTCCCTCCCCCTTTTCTCTGGGGCCTTTTTCCTTTTTTTCCTGTGTTGCCCTCTTGGTTTTTCTGGGCTTTCTGCAAATGCCAGCCTTCTTACAGTGTGAAGAGGGAGTGAGAAAAGAGACTTATGTCTCTGCTTAGGATAGAGAAAACGGGGAGGCATTCTTTGGAGACTGGGCTGGGGGACATCATCAAGGATAAAGGTGAGATTATTAAAGTGGGACAGTGTGGGGCACCTCAGGGGCAGCCACTCTCCCCCACCTGGGAAACTCTTCTCTCTGAGCTTTTTTTGCCTCACAGGATTTTAGGGTGTGACAGACACCCTTTCACACTCCCTTTCCTTCCAGTCCTGGCCTGCCTCTTTTTCTAGCACACCCTCCAGGGCCAGGCCTGACCAGAACATCTAATCACCGGATCTTCCCCCTACTAGAAGCCCTTTGCATCTCTCCCTTCTCTCTCTCTCTCTCTCTCTCTCTCTCTCTCTCTCTCTCTCTCTCTCTCTCTCTCTTTTTCTTTTCTCCTTCTTCCCTCCACCATTTGGGGCACACTTCAGCTCCCCATTATGACTCACTATGGGGTAGTGTGGCCTGAGTGGGCTCTGCACTGGCTCCCTGAGAAACCCTGGGTAAGTCCCACCCTTTGAATCAGCCTCAGTTAAGAGCTCCAGACTGCCATGACCTCTGGCATTGGGATTTTAGGATCCTGGACCCTCTCCTGGACCCTCTCCTGGCCTATCTCAAATCATCCAGCCTTTAATGAGGAGCTCTTGTGCTCTGGAGCACTGCGGAGAGATGCAAACAAGAAGCATCCGTGGGAGAGCTGCTAGTCGCCTTTTGGAAATGAGATGAGTCAAAATGAAGATTGGGAGCCATACTCTGATCCCATGTGGTCCTGCAAGAGAGGGAAAAGATGGATCCCTCGGCCCCTATGGCTGGCAGAATCACAGGAGGCTTCCTGTGGGGAGAAGAGGGGTGAGCATCTAGCTGGAAGGAAAGTAAGGTTTGGAAAGGCCTCTTTCTTGTCTTTCTCCATCTTAATTTCTGCCAGCCAGGTATGTGGTGTGTGTGTGTGTGTGTGTGTGTGTGTGTGTGTGTCCATGTCTTTATCTATCTTTTTCTCTTCCTTCTGGGGTCTCCATTTCTCTGTTTTATCATGTCCTTGGATTGGGGCACAGGTTTCTGAGAGCCTGTGTTCAAGGGATCTGGACCAGGGCCAGGCTGAGGCACACCAGTTCAGGCTTCCTCATGATTAGGGGATGAGCCTCACTGGGAGACGGTGAGAGGGAAACTCAAAAGCACTCTGCCCCCTGCATTACTCTGCTATTGAGGGAAAATAGCTCCCATTTAGAGGAATAACACAGATCAATCTCTGGAGGTAGGATGTGCCATCCTGGCCCCAGACTCTAGATCTCTCTTTACCTTTACCCATCTTTTTCCTTCTCTCCCATCCTTGATCTCTTGCCCTGCCCCTGACCTCTCTCCAATCCTCTCTACTCTTCTAAACTTCTCCCCCACTACAGACAGATTTTCCAGGGACTGGGCTGGGATTCCCCCGGCCAAGCGAGGAGAGAGATGTCTGCAGCATAGCTTTGTCCCCAGGCCCACAACAGTGTCTGTGGGTCAATGTCAAGGGACAGCTGTCTGCACAGTTAGCAAGTGCCGACAGGTAAATAAGAACCTCATGTCGTCTTAATTAAATCGCCCTTTGCCCAGGCAGCCTTGTATTCAATTGAGCTGGGCTGGGATCAATAAGTCTCTTTCCCAACACAACCACCCCTAGAGTTGGGCTGACCTCCCCAACCCTGTCCCGGCCTACCTGCCCACTTTCCTACCAGCCTGGGAGGGCAGGGTCCCTGTGCCTGGGAAAGAGCCTGGAACGAACCAGTAGTAAAAGAGTGATTGCTCGGTTGAGTAAACTGAAGCACTGGCAGCAAAATGGGAAGGCCAGGAGGCCCAAACTGCAACCCCTACCCCCAGGATCATCTGTGAAGCTGTAGGAATCATAGCAGGCAGCCCCCAGACACAGTATGAGCTTACCATCCAGGGCAGCTGGAGCCCTAGGGGAGAGGGGTGATGATCAATGTTCAGGACCACCAGTGGCAGTTGCTCCTTTTGACCTCTAAGGGTAGAATGCCCTTTTCATAAGAGATCCCCACCTAGGGATCCAGGGCTAGTGTGGGAGGATCAGTGAGCTGGGATCAATAAGCAAGAGTGCGTGGTACTCATGAGAGACTAGGGTCAGCTTGGCGTTAAGAAGGGCCCAGGGTCGGTAAGGGATCAAAGGGGTTAACGGGGGTCCAGAATAATTGGGTTGTTAGTAGAGAGCTTAGAGGACAGCATGTGTGTTGCGTGTGTGGCTGGGGGTGGGGGGAGAGTAGGAGAGAGAGACTATTATTTTGGAGTCCTGCAAGAGAGTACCCCTGAAAAGATTACGTGGGCTCCAGATTCCGTGGAAAGGGTTGATATTAAAGGGCTGTTTGAAGCGGCCAATACTGGCCTGGGTCAAGGTGTGTCTCAGCAGTCGGGGGCGTCTCAGTTCACTAGGGGATCAGACAATCCCTAGTTTGGAAGGACAGGGGTGCAGACGCCTTTCTCACCTCAGTCTCACCCGGGGAAGCGGGCCTAGACGTCTCCCGGAGCCTGCGCCCATCGAGTAGCACTCCCCGAGGGCGGAGCGTCGGCGGGCCCCCGGGGAGAAGCAGAAACAGTGTTGGGCGGGCGCCCCCAGCGCCGGGGTTGAAGGAGGCCCGGCTCCGCGTGGGGCTGGGAGGGGGGCGCGGAATCAGGGCTTTTTAGGACCCAGCGCGGCGCCTCCCTCCGGGGGCGAGTGCGGCTGCGCGCGCCGTGTGCCCGTGTCCGGAGAGCGGCGGGCTGGACGCGGACCGCGCGAGCTAGCAAGCGACCAAGCGAGCCGAGCAGCAGCCCGGGCGGCAGCAGCGTCGCGGCGGCGGCGGCCGCTCCGCGCCTCGCTTCCCCGGCCTCGCCGCGCCGCGCCGGGACCCGCTACGCCCGCCTCTCGGGCCCGACTGCAGTAGCCCCCTCACCTCGGCTGGCAGCGCCAACCGCCTGCCCGAAGCGGGGCACGGAGCGCGGGGCGCAGAGGCACCGAAGCCAGTGCCCACCGGCCCCGCAGACCGAATCCAGCTCGGAGAACCCCTGCCGGGCCCCTCACAGCCCCACAGCAGTCCGGGAGCTGTCCTTTCAGCACCGCCGCCGGATTCGGAGCGCTTCCCAGCGGAGCTCCAGTTCGAGCCCGAGCGCACGGAGCGCAGCGCTCCGCGGCAGCCGCACGGAGCAGCGTTCCGGGTGCCCCTGCCCAGGGGGCCCGCCATCTCCGAGAGGCGGGGAGAAGGAGCGAAGAGGGCGGGCGGGCAGGCGCGCCCGCCGCCGGGGGGAGCAGGCAGCCAAGCAAGGAGAGAGGGAGGGAGCTGGAGCCCGCCTTGCTCCCCGAGCTGCAACCCGGCCACGCTGCGAGGAAAGCAGCGGGCATCCATCTCCCCGGTGCCGAGAGCACGCTGTGTCGACCGCCGCACAGGAGAGCGCGATTTTCCCGGCCCCTTCCCCTCCCCCTTCCGGGGGCTGGTCTATATATTTTGCCTTGGGAGCAGCTGACCTTCCCCCTCAAAAGCTTTGTGTCGATTTCTCCATTTTCCCGCTGAGATGGGGACGGTAGCCCGGCCCCCCTACCCTCTTTTCCCCCCTCCCCGGGCTCGCCGCTGAGCGCCGCCCCCTCCCTCCCTTCTTCCTTCCCTCCCTCCCTTTCCTCCTCTGCCTCCTCCGCAGCCGGACCAGCTCCCTCCCACATCTGGCGCCTAGAGACCTTGGGATCCCGCGCACACTCCCCTGGACCAGCACCCGACAGAAAGCCCCCCAAGGGGCTTGGGTCGCTCTTGGGGTGGCCGGAGCCGCGGTCGTCTGTCCCCCGCCGACGGCTGGGGGGAGGGGGGAGGAGGCTGCGCGCCCCCCTCCCCGGCGCCAACTCCCCCTGGCGGCCGCTCCCATGGGTGTCGCTGGGCCGCGCCATGCCTAAGGGGGCGCCGCGATGGGCCAAGGGGACGAGAGCGAGCGCATCGTGATCAACGTGGGCGGCACGCGCCACCAGACGTACCGCTCGACGCTGCGCACGCTGCCCGGCACGCGGCTCGCCTGGCTGGCAGAGCCCGACGCCCACAGCCATTTCGACTATGACCCGCGCGCCGACGAGTTCTTTTTCGACCGCCATCCGGGCGTCTTCGCGCACATCCTGAACTACTACCGCACGGGCAAGCTGCACTGCCCTGCCGACGTGTGCGGGCCGCTCTACGAGGAGGAGCTGGCCTTCTGGGGCATCGACGAGACCGACGTGGAGCCCTGCTGCTGGATGACGTACCGCCAGCACCGCGACGCCGAGGAGGCGCTGGACAGCTTCGGCGGCGCGCCCCTGGACAACAGCGCTGACGACGCGGACGCCGACGGCCCCGGCGACTCAGGTGACGGCGAGGACGAGCTGGAGATGACCAAGCGCCTGGCGCTCAGCGACTCCCCTGACGGCCGGCCCGGCGGCTTCTGGCGCCGCTGGCAGCCGCGAATCTGGGCGCTCTTCGAGGACCCCTACTCATCGCGCTATGCGCGGGTAAGTGATAACTAATCCATCAGAAGAGGGGTGCGGAAAGTAGGGTCCTGTACCTCTCGCGGGCAGGAGCGGATTTGAGAATTGGCACCTAGGGAGTCAGAACTGAAAGGTGTGTGTGTGTGTGTGTGTGTGTGTGTGTGTGTGTGTGTGTGTGTGTGTAAGAGAGAGGGGGACTTTTTTCATGGATGACTAGTTTTGTACGTATGTAAGTTCTATGTCTGTATTTCCAAATTTAATATATATGAGCGAGTATCAATGGGTGTGTTTATGTGTATGAGTAGATTGTATGTACATATTTATGTGACTGGCGGTGTATATTTGGGTGGGTAAAGAATGTAGTGGGAATGAGTGAGCATGTGTGTATGTTCGAGTGTGCAGAAGTGCCTGTGCTTTCATGTTTATGTCCTTGCAGATGTACACAGTGAAGGTGTGATCCACCGTTTAGATTTTGGTGTGGGGAAGGAAGCTGGGAGCCCTTCCTTCCTTAGGGCATCTGGAGCCAGCTAGAGTCCACAGAAAAGGGCTTGAGGCCTGGACTGTTGCCTGAGACTACCCCTCCCTAGGGAGCAGCCTCAAGCCATTCTGAAGAGGTGGTCAAGGGGGAATCTTTGTGGCTAATTACTAGCTTAGTAGTTGACATAGAGCTGGGCTGTGGGGAGGGTGATGTGACCCCTCAGAGACCTGCTCCTAGGAACAGAGCCTGACCTTCTTCCCTGTCAGAAGGGCAGGGTATTGGAGGGGACCACTGGGCTTAAGCCTCTGGGACCTGTCAAGAACAGAGGGGGTCTAAAAGGGACATAGAAGGAGATAAGTGAGAGGTGGGCGTGTCTTCACCAGCCACTCCCCTTTAGTGACAGCAGCTTGTTGCAGGCTAGGAAGGGCACTCTGCTGTTGACTGTAGCCCCTCAGGTGGCCTCTCTGGATCAGTTTCTTCATCCGTACAATGGGAAGAGGGGGGTCTGGTGAATTCTAAGTGTTTTTGTTACTTAAGTGAGCCCATAAGGGAGACACTGGTAGTAGCCACCTACCCTGGAAGAGACACCCCTTGCCTTCTTTCTCTGGTCTCTGTCCTCAGAGGCTTGAATGGAGCCTAAGGCATGAGTGAGAGGGTCAGAGTTGGGAATTTAAAGCAGAGCCCCTCTCCCATCCATAGCCACCCCCATCTTCCTGCTGGGCAAACCTCTGCCGTTCTCCTCTACATGCCTTCCCTCCTGCCCACTAGAACCAAAGGGGGAGGATGGGGCAAGGGAGGAAGCAGGAGTATCTGCTCAGCTGCCAAAGATCAATGGGGGAAAGGGATTTAGGTGACACTGAGGTGTCCTTAGGCAGAAAAAGGCAGTGCTTCGGCACAGGCCTGGTAGACTTGTTACTGAGATAAAACACTCAATGTTTTAGCATGTGAGGGAGGGAGCAGCATGTCAGAGTTTTATACATTAAATCCTAAAATAGATGTGTATGGGGGGGTGTAATAGGAAGAGAGCCAAAGCCCCCTCATTTTACCACCGAAGGCCCTACCCAAGGTCACCCAGGGAGCTTAGAGGCTAAGCAGGACTAGAACCAGGTCTCCTGGGACCTCATCCACCCCAGAGCTGGCCACCAGCTTCCTGCCATCCTCAAAGTGGACTGAGACCCTCGGAGGCCTCCTCTTCCCTCCCCTCTAATGACAGAAGCCACCATAGCCTGGGAATTATGTAACTGGAGGCAGTGGCTGAGCTGTGAGGAGGGGCAGGAGGAAGGAAACTGGAGGTTTGAACCAACACATGTTGGGAGGGGGGCAGGTGTTGCTGGGCGAAGGCCTGAGTTAGAGCAGCTGCCAACTCAGCCTGCAATCAACCTTAGACAGCATCTTACCACCACCACCACCACACCACCTTCCTTGGCCCAGGAAGCAAGAAGTGGGCCCAACTTCCTCATTTTTACCTTGTCCTCTCAGCCTCCTGGCTCCCTAGCAAAAGACTGCCCCTCCCCACCCTTGAGCTTAGCTTTAGGGCTCCAACCAATGTCCCCAAGCTACAGAACGAGCAGGGGTTACGTGAGGCTTGTCCTAGCCTTCTCCCTGTCCATCTTCTCCCACTGGATATTCCAAGGCTGTGGGGTGGCCTTTACCCAATGCAGAAAAATGGGCCAGCTAGGGTGGTGCGGGGTCTTGTTGGTATACGAAATGTTACAGAAAAGTTCTGCTTCTCTTGAGTGTCCATTGAAGGGCAGACTCTAAGGGAAAAGCTGGGCAGCAGAGGGGGATGGAGGTAAGTTAGAAGGTGCCCAGCCTGTGAGGCTTTCCCCAGTAGCCTCACAGAGTCATTCCGACTCCCCTGGGTGACAGATGAGGACACTGAGATCCACATGGGGAGGGACCTCCCCAAGGGCACACAAGCACTGAGGGCAAATCGTGGATTAGAACCCAGGCTTCCTGCCGCCCTCAGCTGGCCTAGCTGCATTGCGCTGCCTCTCTGCGCAGAGACTAGTCGGCTGCCTGCCCTCCCTCCCCCTCCATCCGTGCTCTGCCGCTGCTGCTGTCACCTTTGTTTACCCCTCCCCCACAGCGTCCCCCAGCCTCCTCTAATTTGTGAGACAGGATTTAAATTTTTATTCTAGATTCTAGGCCAGAATCCTGTATGTGTGTGACATTGTATATGTGTGTGAAAAAAAAAAGCTGTATGTGTGAGAGACTGTGTAAGAGAGATTCTGTATGTCTGTGAGAGACTCTTCATGTATGAGAAAGACTGAGAATAAAAATACGCATGAGTGAGACTCTGGATGTGGGGTGTGTGTGTGTGTGTGTGTGTGTGTGTGAAGACTGTGACATTCTGTGAGTCTCATAGAAATTCTG
Source organism: Rousettus aegyptiacus (assembly GCF_014176215.1). Taxonomy (NCBI): domain Eukaryota; kingdom Metazoa; phylum Chordata; class Mammalia; order Chiroptera; family Pteropodidae; genus Rousettus; species Rousettus aegyptiacus. Next base: position 88,946,717 of record NW_023416308.1, read on the forward strand.
TGTGTGTGAGAGAGATCGTGTGTGTTTTGAGAGATGGACTTTGTGTGTGAAAATGAGAATGCATGAGTGTGTATATATAAGGAAAAAGAGATTGTATATGTAAGAGAGATACTACATGTGTATCTGAGAGAGGAGATTCTTGGGAGAGTGTGTGAAAGATGTGTGAGTGTGTCACTGTGAGTGTACTGATGTGTGTGGCAAATATGAAACTATGTATGCGAAGCTCTGCATGTGAGGCTGTGTGTGTAAGGCCGTGTGCATGAGGCCATCTGTGTGTGAGCTGTATGCAGGGTGGAGGAACCTACGTGTGACACAGACTGTATGTGAGGCTGTATGTAAGACAGGGACTGTGTGTCAACGGTGCTGTGTGTGCTTGTATGTGAGAGAGACCTTGTGTTGCCTGGGCATGCGTGTACCTTAGGAAGATGAAACTCCACACCAGCTTCCTGCCTGCTGCCTCCATCTCCTGGGACTCCTGAGCTGCCTTAGTGAGCAGTTTTGCTCCTCATTTCCCAACCTCAATAAAAATACTGCAGTAGCCCAGGCCAGTTGTTGATGTGTAGACCAGGTAGTAGGGCCATCTCACCCAGGCCTTAGCATTGGCCCGCAAAGATAGGGGCTACTTGGCTGGGGTGGGAGACCCCTTGGGTTTTTCAGTAGTGACAGTGCTAGCTGGAGCAGTTGGTTCTCAGGACCCTTTCTCCTATGGTTTCCTGGGCACCCAGGCTGAGGGGGTAAGGGGCGAGGAGATGAGCAAGGACAAATGAGTCCAGGTTGTATTCTGGGATGAGGGGTGGTGCCCTAGACACATACAAGAAAAGGATGATGATGACTCTATGTCTATGTCTGTCAAGGGTCTTCCTGGGGCTATGAGAGTAAGAACTGTCCCAGAAGAGGTAATGCTTGGGAGGCTTTGAGGAGCAAGTAGGAATTAGCTAGGCAGATGGCAGGAACAGCAATCCTAGCATGCAAAGCCATAGAGGTGTGAGAGCAGGCAGGGTTATGTTGGGGCAGCCCTGGGCAGCCTTTGACTTGAACCCTGCCCTCTTCTTTTCTTTGAGGGCCAGTGCAGGTCTGAGGCCTTTGGCTTTTATCTATGATTTGTATGTTGTCATCATGAATATTATTGTGTCAGAGAGTTGTGTGTGTGTGTGCGTGTGTGTGTGTGTATGTGTTGACATCTGTCCCCTGGAATCCCTTGACCTTCCAAATGACTAGGGAGTGCCAGTGGAAGTCCCACCTCCATCTCCCTCACTGCCCACCTCTCCTCCTACTCCAGGTCCCTGTCTCTCTCCCTTGTCTATGGTCCTGATGTTGTCTGACTCTTCCTCAGTTCTCTGGGAAGGAAATTCATCTGTGGCTGGGTTGAAGAGCCCAGCCAGAGGCTTCTGTTTTTTCCTTGGGTCCCAGCTGACACAGGGCTCTTGGAGCATTGGCTTGGCATGCAGAGGAATTGGGGACAGAGCTACTACTAGGGACATCCTAGGCAGCTTGCACCCTCAACTCGGCCCACTTCTCCAGGGCCCCAGTTCGAGTCATGGTAACATGTTAAGGAGACCCGTGAGCAGTGGCGAAGGGTCTGGGTGTGTTCCCCTCCCGCCCATCCCAAGTGCTTCCTGCCGCAGTGTATCCTTCATTCAGTGTTCTTCTCCTTCCCATGATGCTTTTATAGGTATCCTTGTATCTTCGAATGACAACTCCAGCCCCCAGCTCTCCTCCCAGTAAAGAAAAGCACAAACCAAGCATCTCCTACTCAAAGTCTCTCAGCCTCTTTACCTCTAAAATGGGCATAATGATAGAACACTCCCCCAGGGGGTCGATGGAAAGATTAACTGAGGTAATATGTGGAGAGGCCCAAGTCACAGGGCCTGGTATGTAGTAAGTACTCAATAAATGTTGGCTGTTACTATGACTCCTATTGGTTATATTATCATTGTACTTCATGACTCTTTTTAGACTTCATCCTTTGCCCTCCGTCTCCATGTCCTGGTTCAAGCCACTACTGTTTCCTTCAGGCCAACCTTTCTAACAGCTTCGGAACTGCTCTCCCTGCTCCAGCACCTACATCTCCAGTTCATTCTTTACTTGGCAACCACAGAGGTCTCTTCAACTCACAAATCTGTCAGCTCGCCTTCTTGCCTGCTCAAAACCCTTCGGTGCTTCCCTGGTCCATACCGTGGCCCCTCAGGCCCTGCCTGCCTCTCCATTCTCCTCTTGCCTGGCTCTCTCCATCGCTCAGTGAGCTCTAGCCACCCTGGCCTCATTTCAGTTTCTTGCATGTGCCAGGTCCCTCTGCCTTGGGGCCTTTGCATATGCTGTTCTTTCTAGAGCACTCTTTCCTCCTGGTTTTCCCCCTCGTCATCCTTTACACCCTGCCTCAAACATCAGTTCCTCAGTGATGCCTTCCCAGACCCCATAGGCTGGGTCAGGACTCAGAACCAGAGTCCTTCCCTTCATAGAAGCTATCCGGTTTGTAATAAAATGTCCATTAGCAACCTTGCTTGATTTGTCTCCTCCTCCAGACTCTAAGCTTCTTACATATGCGATATAATAAGAATGATCATTATGGCAGATGAGGACGCTGAGGCCACATGTGACTCAAGGTCACATGTGAAGAGGTTTCTTGTGGGGCTGGTTCAGAAACCCAGGTATCTAAGTCCCAGCTCAGTGGCCTGGGAGCTCATGTCCACCTTAAGGCACCTCAGGGAGTGTTTGGTGTCTGGTGCTCTTGGGTCAGGAGTCTATGCTCCCTAACTCTGGGTGGGAGGTCTAGCATCTGTCAGACGATTTGGAGATTAGCTTGAGCCTCCAAGAGAGAGGGAGGCAGGCTGTCTCAGTGGTGGGGGAGGAGGTCTGGTGGGAGCTTTTTCCAGGGCTTGCTGCCTGGGCCAGGGATCTTGGGGCCTTCCAAGACAGCTGAATATAGTGCTACAGCTATTCTGAGCAGTCCCATGACCAGTGTATTCGCTCTGGACCAAAAGGTCAGGGCCTCAAACCACTGCCTCCCATCAGCCCCCGGGCCAGCCATGTCACCCCACTCCTGGCCTGAGCTTCCCTTCCCCAGGTGCAGGCTCAGAGGAAAATAGGAACCTAAGAGCCTTCAGTGACTGTAGGCTGCCAGTCCTTGTTCAGGGCAACCACTGGGGCGGCAAGGGCCACCTTCCACATACCTGGGTACTCCCAGGCCATTTCTCACCACTGCCCTCATCCAGCGGAGGAGAAACAGGCTCAGAGAGGGGAAGATACTTACCCAGAACCACACAGGGAATCGGCGAGACTCAAACTCACATCCCAAGACTCTTGGCCTAGGGCCTGGCCCGTTGCATTTCTTTTGGCTCTCAATTTTAAAAGAACACCGAATCCCACCCGTGCCTGCTGCTGTCCTCTTACTACTCCCATTATTTCCTCCCCTAAAGGGTGGGAGAATAAGCAGCTACCTGCTCTCAGGCCTCTCTTCCCCATTCTTCCCTCAGGGCTCAGCACAGCTGGTCGAGACCTCCATAGGTCGGTCTGCCCAGACTTGGCCAAAATCCTATTCTTATCATTCCCCAAGCAGGATTTTACAGAACCCCCTTTCTTTTTTTGAATCACAATACTAATGGCTACTATTTACTAAAGCACTTAGTATGAGTCAGACAGTTTTAGGGGCTTGATTTACATATTCTCATTTAATTCTCACAAAACTCTCATGGAACTATATTAATATCATCACAAGCGATGGAGTCGGTATTCAGACTCGGGTCTGCCTGACAATGGAGCTCTGTCCATAACCACTGCTCAGTACTGCCTCTTGTTATTTCCAGTGATGGTGGGGTCTCTGGATTGCCAAGGCTCAGGCTTTGTTTTCATCTGGTTCCCTCCCTCCCCCACCAAACACTCTTTCCCAAAAAGCTATCGGGGAATTCTGCTCAGCCAGTTCTGACCCCTGAACAATGGCAGGTGAGGGTCCAGCCTGGAGGAGCTAAGAGAATGCTCTGGCAGCCTCCAGGAAGAGGGTTTTCAGAAGGTGCCTCAACTGCCCCTGCCACCCATGCAGGCCCTGGGCCTCCATATGGCCTGCAGAAAGATGGCAGAGGGCTTGGGGAGGATCACAAGTTATCCTGCATGAGGTCATGCATGGTGGGAATGCTGGCTTCTCCTCAGCTCGGCATTCGAGGCCTTCTGCTCTGGAACCTGGCCACGTCTCCTGCTGCTCCCTTCTGCCAGGCTCCTTCCTGGCCTCCTCATCTTCAGCCCTCATTCAAACCTCCAGGATTTTGCTCATGTCTTCCCCTCCGCCAGTAAACTTTCTAGTTTTTGCTTACTGTGAAAACTCATCCCTTAAGATCCCTAACGTTTAGCCTGGCTGCTCCCACCCTTGCTGACCTCCTTTGAGAGTGAGGGATCTGGGTTGAGCATGGAGTCACCAGGCTTACATGATTCAAGCTGGAGGTTTGCGGTTCAGTTCTGGAGGCCAGTAGCTGGGGACAGGCAAGCCCTCAGGATTAGGGACTAGCTGGGGTACATGGAGAGATGAGGCCACATACAAGACCCCAACACTGGGCATCAGGCAACTGGGCCAGAGAAAGATCTGTAGCCAGGCCATTAAACCAACTAGGCTCCCTTGGGCAAGTTCCACCACACCTTCAGGCTGCAGTTTCTCCACTCATAAAATTCAGAGGTTGTTCTAAATGACCACAAAGTCCCTTCCCAGCTCTGATATTCCAGGAGTCAAAGAATTCTGGGCTTCAGCTTCCCAGAGGCACTGTGAGAGCCAAGCTAGTCCTCCCCTAGCTCTCCTTCCTCACGCTTGGCCTAGCTCTTCCCTAGGGCACATGTGAGCTCTCCTGGCAAGAGTCCTGATACCAAGCAGGCAGGAGCCCAGGGGAGGGGGTCTGAAGAGCTTCCTACATTCATTCAGGCACCCTCAACCTGCTCTCGTTCACGCATTCATTCAGGGCATAGTAATTGTGCCCTGCTTGGGGTCGGTTCTCATGCTGAGTCCCTGTGAGCCATCAGTGGCGTGATAAACTCACCCAGCTTTCTCGTGGGCACACACATGGGGGTACCACCTCCTTAGGGTATGCTTGCTCAGGCCCGGTGAGTGGCATCTGTTGCCCTCTTGCCCCGGGGCCCTTCTATTGGCTGTCTGCCCTCTGGCAGTTGCAGAAAGATGCACTCAGACAGGAGTGCTGTACTATCCTATAGCGGCTGGAGAAGGGCAGGGGGGCTAACTTCAGTGGTGTAGGGGTGGAATGGGAAGCAGGTCAGTGAGCTGCTGCTCTGCTAAATGGGGCCAGGGTTGGGGTAGGGGTGTTCGCAACGGCTGCATCGGGAGCTGTGGGGATGGTTGCTGGATGACTCCCACCCATGGCTGGCTCTCAGATTACCGGTCATGCTTCAAAAAAGGTCAGGCTCCTGGGCTCTGTCCTGGGAGCATTAGATTCCTAGCTCTGGGGAGGGGTTAGGCAGAATGTTTACTCCACTCTTGGGTGATGCTAAGGCTTGGAGGGGAAGGGTCTGCAGTGGGGTTTGGGACATGGGGGCTCTTGCTACTCAGTGTGGTCCTCTGACCAAAATATCAACATCACCTGGGCAATTGTTAGAAAAAAAGAGTTCACCCCCACCACACACACCCCAGACCTACTGATTCAGAATCCGCATTTTAACGAGAGTCCCAGATGAATCACACACACATTAAATTCTGAGAAGTGCTGATACAGGCAACACTTCCCAGTCGTGGGGAGGTATAAGGACGCAGAAAGGCCTGGCTGGGTGTTTGCAGGTTGGCAGAGCTTCATGGGGGATTCTGACCTTTCCTTGTGCTCAAGATGTAGATATCAGGGTGATGGGCTTAAGGGTAAGGCCCTTAGCTCAGTAAATGGCAACTGTGTCCAGTTGCTCAGACCAAAAACCTTAGTGTCATCCTCGACTCTCCTCTTTATCTCACACAGCAATAAGTCCTGTTTCCCGCCCGTTGAAAACTTACCCAGGACCGAACCACATCTCATCACCTCCATTGCTACCTTCCTATCCGAAGCCACGTCTTCTCTCTTACCCATGTTTACTGCGAACTGTCCTCCCTGCCTCTGTCCTTGCCAGTGCCTTCTCCACATGGCAGTCAGGACCACCCTGGTAAAACGCCAGTCAGCCCGAGCCATGACGGCTGTGTCTCACTCGAGAGGAGCCTAAGTCCTTATGAGGGTTATAAGGAAACGCTTTACGAGCGTCACATGAACTTCTGCGCCCCACCTCTCCCTCTGTTCTCCTGCCTCCCTCCTTCATGCTCCGTCTGGCCTCCTTGGCTTCCCCCAACACACTGCGAGGGCCCCTGCCTCAGGACCTGTGCTCCTGCGGCTCCTTCCGCCTGGAGTGCTTTCTAGACTCAGATGCCAGTCGTCCCAGATTGTACCCTGCTGTCCCCATTCCCTCTTTTGTGCTTTCCTGTTTTCTCCTTGGCATTTACCACTATCTAACTACATTTTATTTATTTACCTTGTTTATTGTCTGTCTCACCCACTAGAATGTGAGCTCCCTGAGGGCAGGGACTTTTGTCTCTTTTACCCATCGTTCTACGCTTGGGACCTAGAATGGGGCCTGACACATAGTGGGTGCTAAATAGATATTTATTGAAAGAATGAACAAGGAGGCCAGAGCTCAAGGCCTAGGTCAGACATTGGCACCAATCTTTGAGCCACTCGATGGCTGGCCTCCTCCTTCCTAGCCTTACCTGGAAACGCAAACCCTCCCTCCTGCAAGCCTGCAGCCATGATAGAGAGGCAGAGGCTGAGGCAGTGCTGGGAGTGCTGGGCTGCCCTAGTCCGGGTCCAGTCAGGGTGGGGTCCCACCTGCCACTGTCACCACCTAGGGCCATAGCAGGCTCTTTATATCTTGACTCCACCATCTCTCTAAACTTCGCATGGCATAAGCCCAACCACTACTCACAACCAGAGCTCAAAGGCCAAGAAACTATTTTCCAAAACGAAGATGCACAAGCTCTAGGATGGTGACTTTGCAGGAACATTGAGTTCCCAAGTCCGCTTGGTCCAGCCTAACACCCAAGTCTGATTTCCCTTGGGATTCTGTTTCTCCTGAAGGCCAGCCAGGTTCTTTTTCTCTCTCCCTTCCTGTCTCCTTCCTTATCCACCTCCCTCTCGTCCCTTTCTCCTCCCATTGTCCCCTTTCCGCTATCAGCTATGTTAGCAGGAAGTTCTAGGCATTAGTTACTGGCTTTCAACAGACTCTATCCTTCGAAGGCCTAGGACGCTTTTTGTCTCAAACCCCTTGCCATGAGCCTCGGCTGTGTGTTCAGTAGATAGTAGGTGGGCTTTGTGGCTGGCCCCCACTTCCTAGCTTCCTGACCTTGGCAATATGATCTAGAGCTCCATTCTTTCCTAAGAGCATGGCTTCTGGAGCCAAGAGACCTGTGTTCAAATCCCAGCCCGCTTCCCAGCTGTGTGACCTTGGACAAATTCCCTGACCTGTCTGTGCCTCAAGAGAGGAATATTAATAGCACCTGACTCATAAAGAAGTCGTGAGGATTGAATGTGTTAAGCACTTAGCCTAGAACCCAGAACATAAGTGGTTTGTTATCGTGGGTTCCATTATTGTCTTTTTTCCAGCGCTTGGCTCTGAACGAGCCACACCTTCGCCTGTTCCCTATCTGCTTCCTTCTTTCAGCAACTGACTCTCCCTTCAAGTGCCTGTTTAGGGGTCACCTCACCTACCTTGGCCCTGGGCTCCCCTCCTCCCAGAATCTGCTTCCCCAAGGGGCCAGATTTCAGGGGTGTCACTCTGGGAGGCAAGCCTCAATTCTGTCTTGGTTCTGCCATAAAACTGCTGTTGTGTCATTGGCAGGTCACAGCCCCCTCTGAGCCTTAGTCTCCCATCTGTTATAATGGGTTGCTCATCTATGCTCTGCCTCCCTGCCCAGGTGTAGTGAGGAATGAGAAAGATGGATGATGAAACTTCTGCCTGCAGGTGGAGAGGGAGGGAGAGCCGTTGACATCAGGCTATGGTCGAGAGCCAAGCACAGGGACCTGAGATGCTGACAAGTGTGCCAGCGTCGTGAGACTGGCGGACAGGGGCATGTATCACAGTTCACGATTGAAACGTCTTCTCTTTAAAGGGGATGCTCAGGCACAGGGGTCAGTGGCAGCAGGAGCCAGGCAGACCCCAGGAGCTGCCAGAACCCGGGAGCTAGGGCCTGGAGCTCCTGTTTATGCCAGTGCTTGGTACTCACTCTGGGTCTGGGCTGCCCTGTCACACTGACGCCAGGCTGGATGGGGATGAGCTAATATTAGATGGGGCAGCTAAGACAGCTGAGCTCAGGGGGCTGCAGGAGCCACCCTCACTGGGCCCAGGTGCTGCTTCCTCAAGCTTGTGCAGGGCCTCAGATGCCCCTTCCACCCTAGCATGACGCAGACCCTTCCCCTGCCGGCCTGGCATCTCTGATCCTGCTTCACTCTGGTCTTGGCTCCAGCCCACAAGCCCCTGGCTCACTGCCTGTGGTATCCCCCCAACTTCACCTCTTTCCTTCCTCATCCACAGTGCAGGAAGGGACTTCTCCCTCAACACTCCTACTCTGCGCATAAAGACAGTTTGTGTAGTTCCCCTGCCAGGAGCTGCTGTTAGCATTCATTCATTCATTCAACAAATATTTTTTGAATATCTACTTACTAGGTCGCAGGCACTGCTTTAGAAGCTGGGAAGAGAAAACAACAAAACAGTCAAAAATCCCTGCCCTCAACAAGCTTATATTCTCATGCAAAGAGAATAAAAAGAAACAAATAGATATGTGGAATAAATAGTGTGTCAGATGGCGAGAAGTGCTGTGGAGATACATAATAGAGGGAAGGGCCCAGGAAGTCCTGGAAGTGGCATCTTTAACCAGGTAGGGAGGGTCTCCCTGAGCAGGTGATGCTTCAGCAAAGGCTTGAAGGAGGTGAGGGAAGGAGATATGTGACATCCAGGAAACAGAAGGAAATGGACATGCCCTGAACAGGCATGCGCCTGAGAGTCAAGACACAGTGAGAGATCAGTGTCCAGGGCCAGGCTCAGAGATCCAGGGGACAGTAATAGGTCAGATAGAGCAAGGCAGAGCTTCCCACAGCCCACGGCGCTCCCAACGGCGGGCCTGCCTCTAGCTGGGCCTGCCGGTGGGTTCTCCAGGTGTTCCAGCCCAGTGCTCAGTTGTACTCATATCTGCATTGCCATCCCCTACCCTCCCATGGCCACAGGGGCTGCACAGTCTGGACCTCCAGGAAGCTGGGCCTCAGAGACAGGGCTTCTGCCTCCCCAGAATGGGAAACCTCTGTCATCTTCCTAAAGCCAGCTATGCCCCGGAGGAGATGGTGGGCTACACACTGCTGCCACCACACCAAAGGATGAGCTGTTCCCTGAGGGGGATGTGGGGCTGGAGAGAAGTTTGCCAGGGAGTCAGCGGTGAGGGGCACTTCCAGATAAATCCTGTTAGCAATTCCTGTTCATATTGCCCTTGATAGCTGCTCACCTGGTTCTCACTCCAGGTGTGTGGAGAGACGATGGTTAGTGTGGTGGTTATAGACCAGACTGGAGCCAAACTGCCTAGGTCCAAACCTGGCTCCGCTGATTATTAGCTGTGTGACCTCTGCAAGCCTCGGCCACCTCCGCTCTAAAGAGGGGACAATAAGAGTCCCTTCTGCAAGGGGCTGCATGAGATGAATACGATAAGCTACAGAAAGCCCTTCAGCACAGCACATGGCACAGCACGGGTGTTTCCAGTTTCACACCGCTGCCGTTCTCACCATTTGGCACATGAGGCCTCTTTCTAGGAGGCTCTGCAGACACCGGCCTCACCCCGCTGAGAGCTTCCGAGAAGATGAACCTAATGACCACAAAGGGATGCTGTGACCAAGGAGGCTTCGTTGGTTCCCTGGGGAGCTTCTCTGCCTGTGCAGGTGGTAGAATGGGGAAATGTGACTCCCTTGGGCCTTGTCACCAGGACAAGACTGTGAACATACTCTAGACCACAGCCTCCTGCCAGGGCCAGCATCTTACCACTTAGAGATTAATGTTTTATGCTGAACCTCAGGGGACTCCTGAGCTGCTATGAGGAACACGGTCACCTGCTGGGCCACCTGGAGCCAGCCGGAACCCTGGGCTGAGGGCCGAAGGCTGGACCTACATGGCCGTCATCTTCTAAGGGCCGGCCCTGGGCAGCATGCTTCTCTCCATGTTGCCATGGCTCTCCTAACTTGGCCCCTGACAAGCCCACACACCTGGAGCATAGGTCTTGTCTTTTTTGGGCTCTAGCTTCCTCATCTATGGAGTGTGCATAAGGATGTCTCCCTACCTCTCAGCAATGCTGGGAGAATCCACTAAGACCAGAGGCAGAAAGATAATTTGTGAGGGAGAAAATATGGTTCATAGCAGGGCCGTGTGCAGGAGACCACGATCTCAAGGGCATGGGGAGTGCGAGGCGGGGATGCAGTAGAGATGAGAGCATAGGCCTTGGACCTGTCCGGGCCTGGGTTTTGGTCTCCTCTCTGCCTCAGTGTGAGCCGGTGGCGTCTGCCTGGGCCCATTTCCTTTTCTTTGAAAGGGGCATGAGTCTCAGAGGGGCAAAGCCCAAGCACTGTGCCTGGCACACAGACGGCACTTACCAGGGGTTGGATCTGGTCCCCTGAGGCACCATTGTCACCCTAGTCCTCGATTCATATTTCCCAGGGGAGCTGGTATAATGAGGCCTTGGCTGAGCCACAGAGACAAGGAGGCAGACTGTGGAAGCCTCATCCGGTGGCCCCACAGCCTCAGGGGTATGAACTACTGTCACCAATGATATATTTAGCGGCACAAAGGTCAGAAATGCCAGGAGCTGGCTTCCCTTCTAGGTGGCAGGAATCGTGTCTCCCAAGGCCTGGCTGTCACCAGGCAGATTATTTTTTTCCTGTCTGGCAATCAGAGGATCTGAGTAAAAGCCTCAGAGTAAGGAATTGCTGTGTTTTGTGCTAGCGTGCTGAGTCTTGCCATGTCCATGGCCCTTCCCAAACCCTGTTGTGCTACCCTTCAAAATCCCACCCATCCTATCCTTCCAGAGCACCCACCTTTGGCCTCTGTGCACATCAGCTGTGCCTCCAGCATGCTCTAGCTCCCTGCCTCCTGTCTTTTCTTATTTTCTTCCCTCCACCAAGAATGCTCTTTCTTCCACCTCTGTGTATTTGAAACAGAGCCATCTTTCAAGGCTGGCTTTGATGTCCCCTCCTGTCTGGAGCCTTTCCTGATCACCCTCCTGAAGAGGCTGCTCTCCCAGAAAACTCTGCCTGCCCTTGATCCAGCTGACCTATTGAGGGTACATGTCTTCTTGACTCAGCTGCAGCCTCTTAGAGGACAAGGACCAGCCTAAGCAATGATAGTGCCTATTACATAACATGGAATCAATCAGTCTTTGCTGAAGCAACGTACCTCACAACAGCCCTGTAAGGTACAAGGATTAGATATTATCCCCATTTTATTAATGAAGGAAAAAATGGTCCAGAGAGGTTAATTTATTTATACAAGACCACGCAGTTAGTAAGAGGTGGGAAAAGGATTAGACCCCAGGTCTTCTTTGGGAAATTAAGAAGGTAAATTAGAGCAGCGCCAGTGTTCCTTACTGCCCTATTATGCTGTGGTTCTCTGGTCAAGAATGAAGTAGTTGGATAGACAGATAGATGATGAACAAGTGGACGAAAGAATGAATGAAAAGATGGGTACATGAATGGATATGGATGAATGGTGGAGGGAAGGATGTATGAATGGATACCCAGCTGAGTGAGTAGCTTAGTGGATGGGTCAACAAATGGGTGAATGTGAAGATGGATAGATAAATTTCTAGCCTCTTGGCTTCAAGGCAGGAGAGAAAATCCTGCCTCTCATGGAATGAAAACACCCTAGAGGACAGGAGTTGGAAGCCAAGAACCTCACCGTGGAAGGCAGGGTGGAGCAACCCATCCCATGTGTAGAGAATGTGGGTTTGCCAGATGTAGAGTGAGGAAGCTGGGAGCTGGGGGCAGGGACTGGCCTGGGAGACTTGCCTACTGTCAAAGGTAAGAGGCTCTGATGGAGGAGAACCAGGGTAGGCTGGAAAGAAGTTGTAGGCAGTGCCATATGACAGGGAAAGCTTCAGGCCCCAGGGTTCTCCAGGCTCCCTGAAGCCATTGTAGGCAGACAGTGAGTGGGGAGTTGACCTCTGAACCCCAGGACACTCTGATCCTACCTGTAGTTTCAGTCTATTCTGAGATGGGGAGGACACTCTTCATCCTCAGGTCCCCCAGCCTTGGTGGATGAGCTCTTATAGTTCTGGCAGAGCATGCTCCAGGGGGCAGCACAGCTCTGCTGACTGGGGAGTAGGCCCTCCTGAGGCCCTAGATGACCTTGGCTCAGGTGTACTGAGATCCACCTGAGATTCCCACTGCTTTTTGCTGTCAATCCCCAGGCTCTAGACATGAGCTCCAGGGCTTTCATTCTAATTGCCTAGCAAGGGCCAATAAAGGGACCACAGATATGGGTGGCCAATCGTTGAGCTTGGCAGCGCCTGGAGATGCTACTAGCCTAAAACATTTCTCCAGCTGGAGCTAAAGGTCTTCATCTGCACAAGGCACAATGCTGTGAGCGTCTGTGCTCACAGACACAAAGCCTTGTTCTAGCGTTGCCCCCGGCAGCAGGCTGCACCCCCTACATACATTCACTGGCCCCAGCAATCTCCCTGGGAAACCAGGTCCCAATGAGAGTGCCTGGTGTGCCGCTAACTGCTCATTACAGTCACGGCTGCAGCTAAGTATAGCTCCAACGCACACAAGACCAAGACAACAAGGGAAAGTCTTTCCATAAAAAAACTCCACATGCAAGCACACAAACATCTGTACACACATGCTCCCCACACTCATGCGTACCGATGGCCTTGGACACTCATGGACCCATACTTGCACCAAAACAAAGTTTCATTTATTCACTCAGGCATTCATTCTGTAAATATTTGTTGAGGGATTAGGAGAGTGGTTAAGAGTATGTATTCTGGAGTTAGACAAAGCTGGGTTTCGAATTCTAACTCCGTCACCTCCCTGGTATGTGATCTTGGGCAACTTAACCTCTCCAAGCCTCAGTTTCCTTCTTTGTAAAATTGGGATGGTAATCACAGTATGGACCTCAGATATGGTGTAAAGGTAATGAGATGAGGCAAGCGAGAGAGCTCAGGACAGGTCCAGCTCAAGATAAGTGTCAATACACAGTAGGTATCTTTATCCTCACGACGGATACCTACTATGCGCCTAGCTCTATGCCAGGAGCTTTATTTAAAGCTATTATTTCTGGACGTGGTTTTGAAAAGTGGTGCCTGGTGTATAATAGGCACCCAGTAAGTACTTGATGATTTAATGAATGAAAAATGGAGTGAAAGCTGCATCAATACATAGCCGATGTCCTTGGAGCTTAATTCTCCCAGAAGGAATCCACCCTCACTGTATCTTGTGCAGGCTTTCTTGGTAGGATCTAGATGTTCTTATGGGTTCACAGGTGTCCTAGAAATAGAGGAGGAGCTCAAGGGGATCTGAGCCACCCCTCTTTTTGCAGATGGGGAAATGGCAGCACAGTGGGAGCAGGGAGCTCTGGGCTGACACTAGGTAGGACTCCATCTGCCAGGGAAGAAGCTGAAATCCTGTCCAGCCGGGGTAGGAAATAAGCTTAAGGATTCGAAAGTACTGTCCCCATTCTCAACCTTTGAACAGGCTGGCAACTAAACTGCCTGGGACATCTCCTCCCATTGCACCTTCTCAAAAAGAAAGTGACATTTCCTGGTGCTTTTTTAAGCCCAGGCTGGCTGGGCCAGACCTGGGCATGGGGTGGGGAGGGGGCGGGTGGCGCCGGGAGTCACACACTCCAAGTCTCTCCTCACCTTGAGTGATCTCAAGATGCTGGGAATAGACATGGTCTCATCTCCTCACCATGTGTCCCAGATTCCAGTTCTGATGCCCAGATTCTAGATTCCACACTCTAGGGCCCACATGCGGGTTTTGAATTCCACGTTCCCATGCCAGTTCTGCCCCCTAGGCAGGACTGGGGCTGTGGAACTCCACAACTAGAGCCTTCAGCCGACAGCCTGCTGGATGAGGAAGATATGGCTGGCTGCCCCTCTCCGTGAAGGAGGCTTTGTGCCCTTGTGCCCTCTCGCCCCAGTCCTTTCTGTCCATGTCTGGTGGGAACTCAGGTCTTTGTTTACTGAGTGTGCCCATTGCCCAGAGACACGTGATTGTGCCTGCTGCACGTGTAGACGTGAGTCTGCTGTAATGAGTGTACCCATTGCCAGTGTAGACATGGGTCTGCTCTCAATCTCTGCCCATTGCCAGTGTAACAAACAATTTCTGTGGAGATTGAGCTGATGAGAACATAGCTGAATGATTCATGACTGCATCCAAGGCCACCTAGCCACAGATTCACAGATAGAGATTATCCTTTTACTGATGTAGAAGAAGATCCGCTGTAAGTGTGGTCAGTGCTGGCGTGTCTGAAATCAGTGATCATGGACATTGTCAGTGTAGATGCAGATAGAGAGAGCATCAGTGAATCAACGATTGTGCACACTGCCTGTGCAGACGAGAGAAGGTGGGCACCAGAGGAGGGGCTCACTTCCTAAGGAGACCAAAGGGAGTAAACGTGTTAGGTCCATTGTGTGGAAGGATTGAGGCCAGAGGACACAGGATGTGTATCCATGACCTTCACACAGATGGGAAGCTGTGCTCTTGGTTAGCTGGGCTCCTGGTTCCTGAAGAAGGGACCCCCTTCCCCTGCTAGTGTACGGCATGTGGTGAGGCCTGGCAGCAGGGCCAGCCCTGATCCTCAGATCCAGCCACCTCATAGACCTTAAATTCCCAAGGACAATAAATATGAAAACTCAGTAGATTAGATAGTGTAAAGTGTCAGTACTCATCCAACCACACACTTAGAATGAGTGAGTGTTATTGTATGTATATTAAACCTCAGTAAAGCTGTGGGGAAGTTAGTATGTTTGAAGATGGTATGTAAAAATGGCAAGGGGAGCAGAATACGAAAACCAGATTTGGTGGAGGGTGCTGGTCGAGGATTGGCCTCAGGAGACAGTGAAAGAATGAGCCATGAGGCTCCCTGGGGAAACGCACTCTGGACGGAGGGAACAGCCAGTGCGAGGGCCCTCAGGCGGGCACGTGTCCGGCATGTTTAAGGAACGAGTTTGAAGAGGCCAGTGTGGCTAGAACAAGCCAAGGCGACAGTGGTAGGAGAGGAGCTTGGAGGGGTAGCGGAGGACCAGATCACGTGGGGACTGGCAGGGAATAGCAAGGACCTCGGCTTACACTCCAAGAGAAATTGTGAGCCAGTGCAGGGTGTGAGGCAGAGAAATGATCAAATTTACATTTTTAAAGGATCATCTAGCCACTGGGTTTAAAATAGTCCTAGAGCACCAGGAGCACTGGAAGCCCAGAGACCAGGTAAGAGGCTCTCACGATAATCTAGGGGGAAGTGGCGATGGCTGGGACAGGGCGGTGACAGTGGTGGTGAGGAGTGGTCCGATTCTGGATGTATTTCAAGCTGAGCCAACAGGATTTCCTTATAGATTAAATGTGCCACAGCATGACAGGAAGAGAGGTGTCAAGGATGACTCCAGGGTTTTTGTCAAGGACGTCCTGGAAGGATGGAGTTGCTATCTCATAAGTTGGAGAAGGCTGCAGGTGGTGGGGTGGTATAGGAGTTCAGTTGACATGTCGAGTTGGAGAGAGAGCTATTAGGCCTCCACCTAGAGATGCTAAGGACTTGGATGATGAAGTCCTGAGTTCAGGAGAAGGGCTGGGCTGCAGGTAAACATCTGCTGTTAGTGGTATCTGAATGTGTATGGGTATTTAAGCCTGGAAACTGGGTGATTCGCTGAAGTGAATGAGTGTAGATGGAGAAGAAGACGAAGGCCTGTGATCTGGGGTACCCCCATCGTTAGAGGTTGGCAAAGGACATCGAGAAGGAGGAGCCAGTGAGGTGGAAAGAGAATCAAAAGACTGACAGTTCTGGGAAGTGTGATGAAAAAGAGGGAGCGACCAGCTGTCTCAGATGCTACTGATGGTCAGTGAACATGAGGACCGGTAATTGTTCCTATGCCTGCTCCCTAGAATGTTCTTCCTTTCACCCTATATTTCCCTAGTGTTTCTTAGCCATCCTTTCAACCTCTGCACTTGTCATTTCCTCCTGGGAGCTGCTCAAACCCTAAGACTTATTGTTAAAGGCCTGTCAAATGCCTTGTGCACTCCCATTGAAGCCCTTGTCACCTCATATAGGTATGTATTTGCTTGTATGGTTAATAGATAAATGTCTGTCTTCCTTGCCAGGTGGCTGTTTTTGCTCAGTCTGTATGTGCTCAGTGCCCTGCACAGGCCTGGCATAAGCAGTAAATATTTGTTGGAGCGAGAGCAGGTGGGCAGTCAACCATGGTCCCACCTGAGTTATGTCCACTGCACTCCCCGAGCTGTCTTTCTTGGGGTCATCTTTTTATTTCCTTCCCCCTGACACACATACACACACACATACTCTGTTGGAAGTCAGGACCCCTGACTTGATACAAAAAGATAAGTGGGCACTGGGAGAAATTTCCCAGTAGATTCCTCGTATACACACCATGGATCTCAGAGCCTCAGTTTTCTCATCTGCCAAATGAAAGCAATCGAGATGGTCCTGCATATGGCTCGCTGGTGATGTGGGTGTGCGCGCATGTGTGCGCACATGCATATGCACATGTGTTATTCATATAGGACTCGAAATGTGAAGATGTGTTGTAAACTGCAGACAGCTGCACCTAGTGTCATAATAATCTTCCTCCCCAGGGCTACCTGGATGGATGTGAAAGAGATCTGCAAATGGAAGCCCTGAGCGTCGTGATTTTGGAGTAAGAGTGACCTGGTTCCAAATCTGCCTATCACTTCCAAGCTATGTGGGCTTTGGGTTTTTGTGCACGTCTTAATCACTCTGAACCTCAATTTTCTTATCTGCAAAACAGAGATAATGACATCTTCCTTAGAGGGGGTTTTAAATGAGACCATAGTTGTAATGATGATCATTGTTACTTGATAGCAGAAGATAGTGAGGTTCAACATAGCTAAATACTCCTGCCACCCAGGGCTTTGTGAGGATTGAAGAGGGTAAAGCATGCAATCCATTTAGCCATGCACAGTGAATGCTCAACAAAATCAGGCTCTGAACCAGACCAGGAGAGCTGGGACGAGAAAAGGAGTGTGATGGAAGGTGGAGGAGGCTGGCCTGCGGGAGGGATGGCTCAGAGGTGGGCTCTGAGGGCCATCTGCAGTGTGGGCAGGGCTGTCACAGAGAAGGAGAAGAGCAGGTGTGTTCTGGTGACTCCAGAGGGAAAATCTGAGACAGATGGGAGAAAGGGGCAAGGAGGTTGACTTAAACAAGAAATAAAAGCATGTCCCTAGAGCTGTCCAAAGACAGAAGGAGTGGCCTCAGGAGTTCCCCCTCGTTGGCAGTCACCACCAGAGGCATCTGCCTCAGGGTTACTGCAGAGGGGATTACTGAACTGCCCCCGTGGGAGACCTATGTATCCTACACAGGATGCCTTCCTACTCACTTCCTAACCTGGGAGTCTCAATCACGTATTGCTATTCCAATCCGTGGCACAAAAAGATTTGAGGTACATGAGACACATCTACAACGGAACTCTTAGGATAAAGAAGAAAAGAAAAAATAAGCATGTAATGAAGAGAAGAAATAGAGATACCCCAACCCCAGGTAAAGGATTAGCCCAGAAGTGAGCACCAAATTTAGCTGGGCTGCCTGGCAGTCAAGCAAAAGAGGAAATATGAAAGGCTCCGTAACTCATCAGACAAGCGCACCAGAAAACATGCACAGTTCTAAGTCCTGAGCTAGATCAGTTTTCTATGTGGAATACTGGTATTTCTCTGAGCTTAAGATGCTAATGGGAGAGGGTGTTTACTCTCTGGTCTCCAGAAGAGAGTGAGAGTTGGTTCCTGATGAGACCTTCTTTGGCCCTGACACCTAGCCTTCCTGGCCTGTGGGACTGTAGGGGCACTCTAGGACAGCACGACCCCACTCCCCTAAGGTGACCTGGGCCCGCTGTCCTCCCTGTGACCGACTAAAGTTAAAATCAAACTGGAGCAGCCAGCTCCAGCTCATGGGGCACAGCCAGGCCAAATCCTACTATGGACATCCCACCCGGCTGCTTTGAGGGGCCCATCGGTGGCTTGAAGTGCAGGGTAGGACTGATGGTGCCACTGCGAACGTCTGAGACCATGGACAAGATTCTTCACCTCTCTAAACCTCAGACTTCTCGTGTGAAAAGCAGTGATGACAGCAGAACTCACCTGAGTGGACTAGCGTGAGGTTTAAATGAGACCGCGCCTGGAGAGCACAGGACGCAGGGCCTGCCCAAGTCCAGGAAGCTGCCGGCGTTAATCCTCCATCTTGTTACCAGAGAAGCTGGAGAGCCGGGAGCTCTGGCTCACGCTCCACTCAGCGTGTGACCTTGGGTGTCCTTTCCCACGGAGCCTCATTTCCTCCCGGCCCGAAGGCAGGAGCTCACGTGGGAAACCCTGTGGGAGTGGGAATGTTAAGTCACCATCACCCCGAGGAGTGTGTCCCTCCGGCTGGAGGCCACAGTGCTGGGTCTGCGACTCGGCTTTGCCTTGGGCTGTGGCACCAGGAAACAGGCTCTGAAGGCCATGTCATTGGCTCTCACAAGGCTGTCATTTGCTTCTGGTCTGTTGTTAGTAAGTGGTAGCCAGAGCAGAATAAATTAGTGGAAAAGTGAATTTAAACACATTTCTCCCTTTAGCCATTGCTGTTGCTCCTTGCACCCCTGCCTCCATAATTTGGGGGGAAAAAACCCAAAATGCTACGTTTGGATTTTCGTGGAGAGTAGCCTTGGCCCAACTCCTGGAATGCCAGTGTACAAGAGAACTAGCAGTCTTGGGGTTCTCCTTGGCCCAGAATTCTGCCCCGGATCTGGAGAAGTCCTAGAGACTCTGCCTTTTCCTCTAGACACTTCAATAATGTTTTTCTTCCTGGAGTTTGTTATTATTATTGTGTTCATTTTAAGAATGAAGGGACTGAGTCTCCAAGTGGTTACTTGCCTGCAGTCATAAGCCAGTGGCAGAGGTGGGATTCGAACTCAGGTCTCTGAAGCCAAGTCCAGGACTCTTCCACTTTGTTGCCTGCTTCCCATGAGGTTCATTATGCTCCAGAGCTGCCTAGCACTGGGTCTCTCATCTGGCTTCATGGATCCCAAATGCCAGGATGGGGCTGGAGGCATCAGAGCCACCAAGGGCACGAATGAAAGGTAAATTTCTGGTCCCACCCACAGCTCCTGAACCCCGGTCTCTGGGTGTGGGGCCCAGGACTCTGCATGTGTATCTCCACTCAGTCTCCCCCAGCACCCTCTGCTGCCATTTTCTCCACTCCCCGTCCACCCTTCCTGTGGGTCTGGGCTTGGCCCCCACCAAGTCCTCCTTGTTGCTAAACCCAGAGACTTCTCTGACCCCGTCCCACTGGGTCTCTCAGAGGCTGTCCCTGAGGAAACACTCTCCCCCTCATCCTCTGGGACCAGGGCTGGCCTCGTTGGGCTCAGCCAGGCACAGCAGACTCAGGAACATGGACTCAGCCTCACTCATGTCACACAGGCTGGGCAGGGGCAAGGGCTGGCTCGCGCCGAAGCACAATCGTGCTCCTTTGTAACATGGGGGCACATCTGCCCCACCCTCCCAGGCGCCTCCCAGCTCGGCAGTTCCCATTCCATGACTAAGATTCTCGACTTTTCTACATCCGAGACGCTCTGATCCTAAGCTATCTGTTGTGATGGGAAAGGACAGGAGTTGGAGGGCCCACCGGGTCAGAGTGGGAGGTTTGTGTGGGGACTCAAACGATGTATTTGAATACTTCCTTCTTCCTATGTATTATTTGACTTCGTCATCACAACCACCCGGGAGGCAGGGAATGTTATCCCACTCCCTTTCTATCAAGGAATGAAGTCTCAGAAAGGGGAAGTGACTTGTCCAAGGTCACCAGCCAAGCCAGACCCAAAACTCAGGTTGGTCTGACCTCAAGATCCTGCCACAAGGGGCGGCCTCCTCTGTCTTGGTTTCTGGCTTTCTAATGACCATGCGTTCACTAGTCCAAGGCATCATCTATTTAAGACATGCCACAAGTTAAATAACAGCATGTTGGGGAAATGGGAAGAAATACTATTTTAAGAATGTGTGCATTTTATGACATATTTTCATTTCCAAAATGTGCATCTTGGAATGAAAGCAAATGGGAACCTCTGCCACCTCAAATTTGCCAGCCTAGCTACTGGGGCAGCCCTTTCCGGATATGACCTAGGTCTAGGGTCATAAGAATGGATTCAGTGAAGTGTGTTTTTGTCTCTTGAGTGTCTGGGCTCTTAAAGGCCTGGGCACTGCCTTTTCTGGACTTGGTTCATTCGCTGCCCGTACAGGATCACAGGAAAAGCGTCATGGCCCTGGGCTGGGTCTCAGCTCAGAGAACACACATTCAGAGTGCATAGCCAGACCCTGATTCCACTAGGAGATGGTTCATACATGCGTGCACATGCACACACACACCACAGTGCATACATGTCCTTGTACACACATCACACCCATACATGACCTTGTTGGTAAACACACATCAGACCCCATACATTCTTTACACACACACACACACACACACACATTTCTACCACCTGCATGAGCCACATACAGTACACACGGTGACCATTTACACAAGCCTTGTGCCCATGCCTGGAGTCAGGGCACATAAACAGATGACATACCTTCACCATGTACACACCTACTCCACATTTACACACTGCCTCCCTCATCTCGCAAGCACTCTCCCCAGCACACAGACTTTCCCAAACAGGCGCCCACACAGCGTGTGCCCTGCGCACACTCTCACACCCTCCTGCTCCCACCCTCATGTATCACCACGGGGAGCTCCTCCCACCCACTGCTCACTGAGCTGGGTGCCAAGAGGGGAGGATTCATGAGAAGGAATGGGGGCCAGGACCCCAATGCCTGGGTGGAGTGCTCAGGACCTAGCCAGGCCTCTCAGAGTCGATGGTGGAGGCATTTATTGATGGTTCAAAAAGGGACTGGATCCAAAAGAGTCCCCTCCTCAGCTCACTGCCTCTCGCAGCTCTCAGCCAGCCAGGCCACTGTGGGCATGCCGAGCCCAAGGAAGTGCAGATGAGTCTAATTCAGTTTCCAAACTCAACTCAACTGACAATTTATTTAAGCCAATTGGCCCTCTTGCCTGCTCTGCATCACTGACTCCGCATGGATTAACTCAAACGCTGTACACCTCCGCTGGGCAGATTTAATTAGGCAGAAAAACTGACCTGAAGCCTCTGGGGGCTTGGGGCTTGGACACCCGCCAGGGCTCCCCTGATTAGCCCCACTGCCTAAAGCCTTGCTGGATCTCAAAGTCCTCAGTAGGGCTCAAGTCCAAACTTCACTTTGCTGATGATGATATTGAGGCTGAGAGAGGGGAAGTAACTTGCCAAGGTCACACAGCGAGTGAGTGGCCAGACCAGAATGGTGGTCCCTGTACCACCTTACAACCATCGCCTTGTTCCTGGAACGCCAGACTGTAAGAACCACAGTGAATCCTTGAACAGTTCTGAAAAGCAAGTACAATTTTCTAAAGATGACTGTGACATAAATAATTTATAAGTGAAAGTCATAGCACATATTGGTCATTTTAATAGATAGTAAATTGCTTTTCTGATTTATGGTTTCAGGGGTGGGATTATGATAAAAATAACTTGGTGATTTATAAAATATCTTCTTAAGTCAACAGATCGTTACTAGGTTTGTCTGACTTTACAGCCAACAGCCTAACCACCCTGGTTACCATAGAAATGGGATGCCTTGCTCTGTTGCCATGGCTACCACGTTCTAGAACACAATTGGCGGGTCTCTCACAGTTTGTGATTTGGTTCTGGAAAAAAAGAAAGCCAGAAACTACCAGCTTGGGTTTATGCTGCATTATCAGGAGACCCAGCCTATGTTGTCTTGAAATTTCACAGCATGGTCGCCAGGCTGGGTGACAATTACCCCTGGGTTGCCAGGCAAAGCTCCCTTTGTGCTCGCCCCTCGTCAGCTAGCAGCCCAGGAGGAACTGACCTCATGGCTGGGGAAAGGAGACAAGGTCTGCTGGGTGGCAGGAAATCAGGAAGCCTGTGGATGATGGGCAGGCCCTAGAGAGGAGAAATCCAGGGGCTAGCACCGTCTGAGCAGGGAGGGAGGCCGAGGGCATGAGGGAAGGCTGAGGAGGCAGATGCACGGCAGGCTGGAGAGACAGATACTGAGTCAGTCACACGCAGCGGGGTTGAAGTGGGCAGAGGAAGGGCCAGCTAAGTGGCAATGCCTGAGGTCTATTTTATTCGTAGTGCATGCATCGTGTGGTGACCATTGCTGCATCATCTGTGTACTCCGAATAGATACTTGCTAGTACTTAGTAGGGGCTGCAGGGTATTTACCTAGCAGTACAGCACCTGGGTGTTCATGCTAGGTGAGGTTATCGGTATGTTTCAGTGCAGTCCATGGGCCCCTACGTTCTCTATGTGTGTGTGTGGTCTGGACACTATGCTGTAGTTTGGCCACATGCACAGTGTATATGCTTAGGTAATGGGGAGATGCGTACTCTGGGCAGTTGTATTTGTCTGTGGTCTGTGGGTGACTGTTTCATGTCTTCTGGGTGACTGGGGATTGGGAGACAGACAGCTCACATGGGGTGCGGCCCCTGCCCCTTGCTTGCAGCCTCTACAAGGAGTGACAGCTCAGGGTTGCTGTAGAGGTGACTCCCAAGGCTTGCTGCCCAGGACCTTCCAGGCAAAGGTTCCCTCCCTGCCAGAAGTCAGCTGATCCCAGGTCCTCCCCTCCCATACTCTTTCCCCTTCCCTCTGGCTGAACTTCTTGAGCAGGTTGAGGTCATCTTTCACCCTGCCTTGTCTGGGTCTTCAAGGAGGTAGGACAGGTGGGAATGTAGGCTAGAGTGTCCAAGCCTGCTGTCAGCATTGATTCCCTGAGCAAGGTGGGGCTGCATCTCCCCATGCCCCACCCTCCCGACCCTCCCCACCTTGGGGCTCCTGTGGTTCTAGGCACTAGCAAGGCCCAAGAATTATTCAGGCTTGGCTGGTCTCCAGCTGGTGAATCCAGGCACCCTGGCTCTCTCTCTCAGTGGGGACAGGCATAGTTTGCCCTCAGAGAGTCTGGGCTTTGGATGTCAAAGTCCAAGATGAACCATGCAGACATGGTCAAGGTCAGCTCCCCAGTGCAGGGCTGTATTACTAGTCCCCAGAGCTGTGGTTACCCTAGTGGTGGAAAGAGCTTAGGCCCTTGAGCTAGATAGACTTGAGTCCAAGCTGCAGCTTCATTCCTAGCTTTCAACCCTTGGTTTACCCTGAACTTCTCCGTGCCTGGGTTTCCTTTTTAACCTAATGGGGAATGATCATCTGTCTGACCAGGCTGTACAAGGATTAAAGGTGCAGAGTAGGTCTTTAGCTTTGGTAGCTTTCTCCTCTCTCCTTTATGTGTTCAGCTTTCCTGTGGAGGATTAGAAGGGAGCTGGGGACTAGGCTGGATGTGAGCTTTTGCTTTGGCTGTGTGTCACAGCCGACTTGCTAGTCTCTAGTATGTGGCTGTCTAAGCAAGCCAGGGGCACCTTTTTCCACAGCCCTCCCAAGGGCCCACTTGGACCTGGATGTTGCTGGGGCTCTGCCTGTGACAAAGCACCGGGGCTGCCAACAGCAAAGGCCAGAAGGAAGGCCCCAGGAGCCTAAGCAGGGTGCGAGGCCTGCCTTCTACCTCTCCTGGCTCCTCTGGGGAAGAAGCCCTGGTGTCTGGCTCTAGGCCTGGCTAATGCTACCTACTCCTGACTCAGCTCTTTGGGCACTGGGGCCTGGAGAGGAAAGATCTAGATAGGCTCTCCACTGATGGCTGAGAACCAAGGATTTGTTCCTACCCTAATTTTATAAGACCTGACCTGTTTCTGGGCCTCAGTTCACCTATCAGGATCTGTCCAATGAGAGGAACAAATGGGATAAGAGCTCCAAGGGCCTGTCGGGGCACCTGGGAGTGAGAAGGCTCCTGGGACATCAGTGCTTTGTCTGGGCTGTTCCCATGAGCCTCCCTGAGCACTAATGAGCCAGAGTTGGAGATAAGCTCGCTGCCTCCCAGAGGGTAAATTTGGGGGCTCCTTGGTGTAAAGAAGTCAGGCCAGGACACAGAAAGCCTTCTGTGCCAGGCTGAGGAGTTAGGGCTTTTCACTGTGGGCAGCATGGTCATGGGCAGAGCTGGGATTCCAGCGGTAGCTTGCTTCCTCTGGTAGCTTTGTGGAGGCTGGATTGGTGCTTGAGACTGAAGCCTAAAACCTGTTAGCTTTGATGACAGTGACCCTGTGGAGAGAAAGTCACATATAAGCAGAGGGGACAGAAGAGGATAGATCTTGGATGTTTTAGGAGGGGTATTCCATGATTGGTGGGAGGAAGGGAGGTACCTCCTGCCTTCTGCCATTACTCAGGGTCGGGAGCCCAGGGGTGCATTGGGCTCTGCCCTCTTGGCATCCTCTGTCACAAAGGCCAAGGAAGTGAACATGACTAAGGGCATGACCTGCCTATGGGGAGTCTGGGCTATGAATGCCAAGCTCTAAGATGGAGCCCTCCAGAGGGAATCCAGGGCCCAGTACCCAGCAGAAGAGGATATGTATTTAGCTCCAGAGCTCTGGCAACTCTGGTGATGGGAAGAGCTGGATAAACATGGGTCAGAATTGGTGACTTTTTTCAGTTGCTTCCACTTTGCTCTCCTGTTTTACCTCTGTTGTGCCCCAGGTCATCATTCTCTGGATCCTTACAGAGCTGTTTCTAGAGCTGAAAGATCTGATTTAAGTTCCTACCCTGCCCCACCTCGTCCAAACCTCACCCACTTCACAGGGCTGATGGGGCTCACCTTTTCAGGCCACTGCATTGCACTCATCTCTGTGTGTGTCCTTAACCCTCAAGCTGAGCAAGGAGCTCTCAGATGACTGGGCGAGGTCTTATTCCCCTCTGTGCTAAGCATAACCTGGTGCTTGGTGAAGAAGAAAGGATGGAAAGATGTAAGGATGGACGGGAGGGAGGGAAAGAAGAAAGATGACTAGATGCGTAGACAGAATAGAGGGAGAAAGGATAAAAGGAAGGAAGAATGAGTGGATGGAAAGAAGGGAAGGAAAGGAAGGAAGAAAAGGAAGGAAGAGGAGAATGGATAAATGCATGATGAGGAGGAGGGAAGAGAGGGAAGAACAAAGGAAGGAAGGAATGGAGGGAGGAAAGAAAGATGAGTGGATGTGTCGATGAAAGGGACGGAGAAAGGATAAAAGGAAGGAAGGACTAGTGGATGGAAGGAAAGAAGGATGGATGATGGATAGATGGATGATAGGTGGATAAAAGAAAGGAGGGATGGGCAGATTGGAGGGAGGATGCATAGGAATCAATTGATAATAGTCTAGGATAAAATTTTTGAAAAGTGCTCAATGTTCTAAAGTCTATAGGGCTATTAGCATGCTATAATGATTGGCTTGGGCAGATCTCTTCCCATTTCTGGGCTCAGGCTTCCCACCTGTAGCATGTAGCATCTTGGACCAGATAATCCCTAAAGGCTGCTCTAATGTTGATATTCTAAAATGCTAACTTTTCCCCTTCCCCTTTCCTTTCTCCTTCTCACAACCCAGAGTGTGGCTTGGAAGGTTCACATAGTTCTTGGCTTCTAGATCCCTTCCAGTTTGGGTGCCAGGTCCCATGGCCATGGTCAACACAGATAGGGCTGTTCTGGGACTTCCAGTGCTGCCCCCACCCAACTACGTGGGGAAGGACCATCAATTCAAACTAAAGAAATTTCTGGAAGCAGTATAGCTGCCTCCTGCTGCAGATACAGGATGAGACTGTGGCACTTCTTGAAGCTATCTATGAAGCCGGCTGTGTAGACCAAAGGTGCCACCTATTCCATACTGCAGCCCAGGGCTGCCTCCAGGGAGACAGCCTTGTTCCAGCCATGATCTGTTTTGGCCAAGCTGGGAGAAGGGGAGCCCAGAGGGAAAGGGGAGCAGCCGGAACATGCAGGCAGGAAAGACCAGCTGGGCCCCTAGAGGAGAGCTGTTTGGCCAGGGTTCCATCTGCCCAGGGCAGTGCCAAGGGAGGCCATGGTATGTTAGAGTTCCAGGGGGACCCAACTTCAAGAAGAGACCTTGCCTGGAATATAGTCTGAACAGGAGAGTTTGAAACTCAGCTGATTGATTCTCTTTCCTTAGGTTCCCATGTCTGCTGCAGGCTCAAGAAGCTCCATATGGGGCCATCAAACCAAACCAAAGGGTCTCCCGCACCTTTCTCCAGGGGGCTCAGGGGCAGACCTGGTGGTTCTGGACAGGCTGGGTTACTCCATTTCCTTCTCACTGGTGAGGTCTGAGAAGAGCAGGTACCTTCATATGTTTGGAAAGCCCCAGCACCCCAACAACTTCTTCCTCCCGCTCACCTGCACTCCTACTCTGGGACTGGCCAGCAGCAGGAGAGAAGCAGATTTTGTGGATTATGGTGCCTCTGAGGCTACCTGGTCCAATTCTCCTGATGCCAGAACTCGCAAAACAGGATCTCTCTCACAAACAACCATTCAGCCTCTATTTGAATACCTCCAAAGATGGTGCACTCACCTCCAGGCTGGGCACGTGAATTCCTAAGAGTAGAGAGTGAGTAAAAAAGTCATCTAAGGCCCTGAGACAGATATACATCTTCTTCAGTTCTAAGTGGGCTAGACCCTGAGAGAGACCCCGTGAGTGAGGAACAGAGTCATGAAGAAGAGAGTGAATAGATGGAAGGAGGAGGGGACAAAGAGGGAAGATGTGGCCTTTGAGAGGCCTGATTCCACCAGACCTGGCCTCTCATTTCTTCGCCGACTTCAACCCCAGAAGGTTAGGCCACTTGTATTGGTCAGGGTGGCTAAATGCTTGAATCAGTTTCTGCACCTCCAAATCACAGTGGCTTAACACAGTAGAAGTTTATTTCCCACTCAGGCAATAGTTCAGTGAGAGTATTTAGTGGTTTTTCTTTCCAGGGAGTCAGGCTTCTTCCTTCTGGTGGCCCTGCTGGCCCCTAGGGCTTCAGCATTTGCCTGGCAGTGGATGGAAGAGCGAGTATGGATGATTGAGTAGGAAGGTTTTATGAGCTAGGCCTGGCGTTAATGCACACCCCTTTTGTGCCCTGTCCACTGGCCTGAACTCAGTCACATGACCCCATCTAACCCCAAGGGAGGCTGGGAAATGCAGTGCCTACAGGAGGAAAGGGCAGGCGTTTGTGAAAACAAAGCACTCTCTGCCCCAAGCCCTAACTCCTCAAGCTTCTTTCCCCCATGCGCTGAGGAGGGAAAGGCGGTTTGTCAGCTTGGCCCCACGTTGGAGGGGTCATCGTGCAGGTGTCTTCCGACTCTGGCTGACGGGGCTCAACACAAAGGCACCCCAGTGTTCTCTGCTCTGGGAGAGAGGGCCTCCCCTCTGACACTGTGTGTTTCTCCCCCGCAGTACGTGGCCTTTGCCTCCCTCTTCTTCATCCTGGTCTCCATCACTACCTTCTGCCTGGAGACCCATGAGCGCTTCAACCCCATCGTGAACAAGACGGAGATCGAGAATGTTCGGAACGGCACGCAAGTGCGCTACTACCGGGAAGCGGAGACGGAGGCCTTTCTCACCTACATCGAGGGTGTCTGCGTGGTCTGGTTCACCTTCGAGTTCCTCATGCGTGTCGTCTTCTGCCCCAACAAAGTAGAGTTCATCAAGAACTCGCTCAACATCATTGACTTTGTGGCCATCCTCCCCTTCTACCTGGAGGTGGGCCTGAGCGGCCTGTCCTCCAAGGCTGCCAAGGACGTCCTGGGCTTCCTGCGTGTTGTCCGCTTCGTGCGTATCCTGCGCATCTTCAAGCTGACCCGCCATTTCGTGGGCCTGCGGGTCCTGGGCCACACACTCCGCGCCAGCACCAACGAGTTCTTACTGCTTATCATCTTCCTGGCCCTGGGCGTCCTGATCTTTGCCACCATGATCTACTATGCCGAGAGGATTGGGGCACAGCCCAATGACCCCAGCGCCAGTGAGCACACTCACTTTAAGAACATCCCCATTGGCTTCTGGTGGGCCGTGGTCACCATGACAACGCTGGGCTATGGAGACATGTACCCGCAGACGTGGTCCGGCATGTTGGTGGGAGCACTGTGTGCGCTGGCAGGCGTGCTGACCATCGCCATGCCTGTGCCTGTCATCGTGAACAATTTTGGGATGTATTACTCCTTAGCCATGGCTAAGCAGAAACTACCAAAGAAAAAAAAGAAGCATATTCCACGGCCACCGCAGCTGGGATCTCCCAATTATTGTAAATCTGTCGTAAACTCTCCACACCACAGTACTCAGAGTGACACATGCCCGCTGGCCCAGGAAGAAATTTTAGAAATTAACAGAGCAGGTAGGAAACCTCTTAGAGGCATGTCGATCTGACCTTTCACCTCTGCCCCCGTAGCGATGATTCCAGATTCAGTCAGACTGCTTCCTTAGTTCCGTGGGCGACCCCGGACCCCTGCTCTCAATCTCGAGGTGTGGAGCCTGGGGGCCCAGGAAGATGCTGGGCAGCCAAATTCACGAGGCGAGAGCCAGCTAGAGGAACCTCACTGGTGGCCCTGGGTAAGGAGGTTGACGTGCTGGTCTCGTGAGGTTCTGAAGAGACGACGTGGCCCGCGTGGTTGCTGAGGACTCTCTTAGCAGGAGCCCGGGGGTGGGGGCGCTGCTGCTCGTCGGGCAGGAGTCCAGCGTGAGTCTCTGACTCAGGCCACTGACCTGGTGTCCAGACAGGGCGGGGGCGGGTGTGATTTGGAAATGGCAGACAGCTTCTGATTTGGTCTTTACGTGGCTCCCTTCAGGCTGTGCAGACGGCACAAATGGTGCATGGGATCGGGTGGGAGGGTCTCTGCAAAGGCAGTAGGAAGGCTTCTCACCCCTGACAGAGCCTGCCTCCATAGCTGAGTAGCGCCCCTGCTCTGACTCCAGCTGCCTAGCTCCAGGTGTGTCTTAGGAGACGCCTCTAGCCCTCCATAACAAGCTTACTTCCCCCACAGCATGCCGAACCAACTCATCCTCTACCACCAGTCTAGAGTTTAGCGTTTATCTTTAGGAACCTGTTGGAGTGACTCTAGCTTTCACGTTGTCTGTTTGGGTTGATGGTCGAGTGGGAGTGTCCGATGGCCTTCTGATGGAAGCGGCTGGCGAGCGAAGGACTAGAGGGGCCACCACCCCGGGCAGCTTAGACGAAAGCGCTACAGACCAGCAACGATCTCCCACCGAGGGTTCTCCCCACTTCTGGCAGTAGGGACTGCAGCAGCAATACACGACACCCCAACCAGTGTACAACCACTTTCCCGCGAATTCGGTGGGAGGGGGGAGGGGGGGCCATGAAACAATACTAGTCACCGTGGGATATATTCTCATATTCCATGGCTAGTGGTTCGTTATGGGACTATCTCAGTTTTATGAGAACCTGCACATAGCACATAAAGTTGATCACGGGGCTCTGGTCCGAAGATATAAAGCCCATAGTCTACCTCTACCCATGGAATACCATCGACTTATTCTGTGGACACAGGGATTTCAAGGGAATGGATGACCCAGAGAAGAATACAGCACTGAGCTAAGAAGGAGCGTGGGGTGAGGGAGGCTGAGTGAGTGATAAGTAGCTTTTTAATCTGTGAAGGACATCCCAGGTCCAGGTCTGGCAGGGGGCCTGCAGTAGTTCAGCCCTAGATGAGCAAGTTTCCCTCAGTTTGGGTGGCCTCCCCTAGCAGATGACTAATTCTGTCCCCCCTGCTGATATGTTCTCTGGCCCACCCCCACCCCCACCCCCGCCTTCTCCAGATGTGGCTTCATCCCACAGTTGTGCTGCCCAGAGCAGTCCCTCCAAGGCCCACTTCTCTGCCCATGGGGGCTCACTGACCCCTTTTCACACCCCCTGCCCATCCCCCTTCCTGGGATTCCTGCAGGAATGTGGTTAGTGTCCTGGGCTGAGCCAGAGGAGTCTCAGAAGTTGGAATAGGGAGCCTGAGGTGGGGCTGTGCTCCCTGGCTTAGGCATGGCTCCTGCTTGGGGAGTCAGGCACAGACTGGTAGAAAGCACCTGCCCCACTTCTCTGCCTTGAACTAGCTAGCTGTTGGACCTCAGGAGCCGCTGTCATGGCAAGGACAATTCCTGGGGTTCTGGGGGACGGTCTGGGCTGGCCTAGCCCCGAGTACCACTCTGGGCCCCAGCAGGAAGAGCTCAGCCTGAGTGGCATCACCATGGCACTACTTGGCCCTTCCATCACATCCTTTCCAACACTAGACCTTTCAGGATTGGTACCCCAAGCATGGGTACCAGGCCAGCCTGTCGAGGATCCCCAGTTCGCTCCAGTCAGGCACAGATGCCTCTGTACTCCTAGACAATGCCAGTATTCTCCGAGTGCTAAGGGCACACACACACACACACACACACACACACACACGCATGTGCACATGCATGCACACACAGTGCAGACGTGTGTGCCTGACATGTATGCCAGCTAGTTCCAGGGACACAAGCCCTCTTCCCATGCTGCAGGAGACCTGTAAAGCCCATGCACTCCTGTTGGATCGCCTGGACCCCACAACCATGGAGCCCTGCTCCTAGGAGCCTCCTTGCTCTGGACCCAGATCTCAAGAACCCAGGGCTGGCATGAACAGTCTCTGCTGCTGAGGAGGTAGTCTGGGCCCTCCCAAGCTTGTCCTCTGGAGCCCGGATGCTGAGATCCTCCTGCCTTCCCACCACCCTTCCCCATCCCCACACTTGATCTCCATTCCCTTCTCAAGTACTCACTTACCCTGGTGGTGCTATTCTGATATGCGGACCTGTCCACCTTGGCTCTGAGACACCACGCCCCCTGCCCCCGCCGCCCCCCACCTCATCCCACACCAGAACACTCATTCCTCCAAAAGCTGGCGTGTGAGACCTGAATTCTCTATCACCAAGAGAGGGGTGTGAGCCTTAGGAAGTGTCCCCTCATCACTGCTTCCCTTAGTCCCTTCCTGGTCACCTTCTTTTCTGTTTGCAGCTCTCCACCCACCTAGATAGGCATGGGGCTGGGGGTGCACTTGTGAGCGGGATGGGGGAGGCCAGAGGTGAGGAAAGCAAACGTGAGTGGCGACCGGGCCCTGCAGGAACTGAGGGAGGCGAGGTGCCGCCCCCACGTTCTTTGCAACCTCCCTCCACCCCTAAGGGCAGTCGAGTGGCCTCAGCCAAACCTGGGGTTCTCCACTTCCACTTTTGGAACCCGGGTTGGGGCCAAGTGCAACGTGCTGAGCTCTGAGGGCACCCCTCCCACCAAGCAGGACCCCAGGACTCCAGCAAGTCCTCCCAGTTGTGGCCGCAGTCCCTTCCCCTCCCCTCTACCTCCGGTCTTTCCTGAAGCCTCAGGACTGTGTGACTGTGTGATGGTCTGGTCTCCTCCTCTGTATCATGGCTAGCATGGCCTCAGTGTTGGGGGATTTGTCCTGGGGGGTTGTAGGGCCCCTCAGGGGATGCCGGGAGGGCGCCCCACATCGTCAGGGGCTATTGGGGGCTGATGGCCCAGGAGAACTTTCTCCTCTCCCGGAAAGAAGCGCCCTTCCCCGTCCGTAGTTGGGGGTGGGGGTGGCCTGGACCATTTTTTTTTTTTGCTCTGGACAACTCAGATTGCTCCCTGTGTCCTGCCATGTCCATTCACGTGTGTCTTGTTCATCTCTGCTCCTGTGACGTGGGTTGGTCCTCTGTGGTGCTGTATCCGGGGCTGTGGGGTCCCACCATAGGTGAGCAGGGGGCTGGCATGGGGGAGGGGTGGTGCCCACAGGCACACAGAGCAGCAGCGAGGCCCCAGAGAAGACCCTGCCTGGGCCCCTGGGAGCTACCCCTGCAGCCTCTGGGTCATCTTTGGGGAGGGGATGGGGGGTTCTCCCTTGAGCAGCCGAGTCCAGAGGACCCCTGGCCCCGGACCACCACCTTTCCCTTGCTGGGCTGCAGAGGGTGCCAGGGTGGTGCTAGCCCACGGGGCAGGGCGGGTATGGGCTGGGCCCCTCTGCACACGCTGACCAAGTTTCTGCTCGGATACAGGGCCGGGGTGGGCAGCTGGTGCCCTGAATGGAGTCCACGTGGCCCCCACGGGCCAAGGGGGAAGGATCAGAGGAACGAGCCAACTCTGAGGGCCAGGCCTGGGTGTTCTTTTCCGTGTTGTTCACATTCTCTCTTTTCCTCTCTTTCCACTAATCATATTTCTCTCTCTCTCTCCTCGTTTTGTTGCATGACTTGTGCCAGTTCTCGTGATTGTACTCTGCTCGTGTCTCTCACAGACTGTCCCCAGTTAGCCTGGGACTTTTTCCCTGATCCCCTTGGCCGGGCAAATTCCTTGGGGCTAAGCCCGAGGAACATGCCCAGCAACCCCGACCCCACCCCAGCCCCGTGCGCTCCCCCGCAACCGGCGCCCACTGCTGGTCTGAACAGTAAGTACAATGGCGGTGCCTGGAGACCAGGGCAGAAAAGCCCTGGCACCAGGTTCTCCTTGCTCCAAAGTTTAAAAAAAAATGACCCTTTTGCGGATGCTCATCTTTCTCAGCCCATTTCAAAGCCTGGAAACCATCTCCGTGAGACGCTGCCCATGCTGCCATTTCATCATCGCAAGCCCTCGGGTGGAGTGGGGGCCAAGGGGCCCTGGGCCGGGGGAGGAGGCTCCCCGCCTTCTGGGGAGCAGATGGGAATGGAGGCTCCCAGTGGCCATCTCATCCAAGGGGTCGAGGCGGGGGCAGATGGTGGGGGGGGGAGTCTTGGGTGAGCTGACCCTCTGGCCTTTTTCACGGGTTCCCCGGGTTTAGAGAGTCAGCCCCTCCTTGGTTTCTCCCTCTTCCCACCGCTCTTCTGGAGTTGGGAGGGAGAACGCTCCCAGTTTCTGAGAGTACCCCAAACCACGGGTAAACCAACAGCCCAGGGGAGCTGGCTCCTTCACAGAGTGAGACCTAAATACCCCCACCCAGTCATACCCCTTTCTCAAAGTCGTGGTAGACAGGAGAAGTGGGCCCGCTCATGTCCAGGGTGGGAAAAGTGCAAAGCTCATATCCACCCGGGGATCCCTGATGGCTGCCCCCTGGCTCCTGGCCCTGCAGGGAAAACCACCCCTAACTTTGGACCCTTTAAAAGCCGTGAGAGCTGGATGTTCTGGGTGCACGGCACTGTGGGGCAGAGCCATGGGGTAGGACTTGCTGTTTTCCCCTTGAGGAGAATTTGTGCAAGGTACTATGGGCCCTGACTTCTACAGCTTCATCCACATCTTCCTCCCTTAGCCTTCCCTTCCTTCGCCCCAACTACCCTCCTCCTCAGCCCAGAGACCCTTAGGAGGGAAGCCAGGGGCCAGCCAGAGTGGGAGGCAGGACCAGCGTGTCTGTGCGCGCACGCGTGTGCCTGCAGACATGCCTTACGTGCTAGGCAGCCCCTAGACCCTAGAGAGGCTCCAGCCCCAGTCATGTGGTGTCAGAGTTACCTTGGTAACTGGCCTTTCTGGCTCAGAGTAAATCGGGGAGTGAAGCCCCTGGGATTTGTCAAGAAACGTACTGTACGTGAAATGCTTTGCCATCTTGTATGACAGACTTTTTTTAAGTTCCAAAATTATGATGGGATTTTTTTTTTTTGGATTTGCTTTATGAATAAACCTGATTGGTCCATTTCTCTTTTGACTGACTGCCTCTTTGTAGTGACATGACGTGCACACAGGCTGTGATCCCACCTGCGGACACGCTGAGCGTGTGCCCGCGGAGAAGGATCACCTCCGCGTGCAGTTACGTGATGTGAACAGGGTCACGGAAAAGGCCCGAATCGGGAGGAGGTTGTCTCCAGGTTCCCCCCCCCCCCGCCCCGCCTTTAGTCTTTCAGAGAGCCTACCGTGCTGTGGTCCTACCCATGTTGGTATCGTCTTCCCCGCAGGCTCTCACCCTAGATGAAGTCTTTGAGAAAGTCATGGTGCCTACCGTGAGGACTGAGTTGGCTCCACTCTGGCCAGGAAGATTCTGCTTTGAGAGCAGAGAGAGTGGGGTAGGCTCAGTCCCCAGGAGTGATGGGTGGGGGCAGAGGCCAGACAGAGCTGCCTCTGCTAGTTCCAGAAGCTTCCATGGTGCTGCTTCTGGACTTGGGAGAGTGGGCTCCCTGCTCTGGCCACACTTTGCCCGCCCCCTCCCAGTGACCACGCCCCCAGAGCTCCTCCCGTGTTTCTTCTCAGGCCACCACGGAGGCCAAGGCCCATCTTCCCCACCTGAGTCCATCAGCCACTGTTGTCCTCACACATCCATTTGCTCTGCTTTTCGGGTGACGCTGCTGAGAGGAGACAGAGGAATGGGAGCCCCCTCCCGATCATGCCCCGCTGTCACTGTCTCGTGCATACATCCCTGTTGTGCCTGTGCGAGCTGACCAGGCCCACTTGGGGCAGCGCAGGGTGGAAGGCACTGGCCCCATCGCATGGGGGTCAGAGCGGACTGAGTGGCCAGTGAACGTGCGTGTGGGATGGCGCAGGGTGGATGGTCCAGCTGGGTCTGCATGGGAGATGGAGGAGACTGTGTGGCTAGGCCCGGTCTGTGTGGGGATGGAACATATAGGGTGATGAGGCTGAGTGTGTACGGAGGACAGAGGAGACCGTGGCCAGGCCTCGTCTGTGTGGGCGGCAGGGCATACAGGGGCCAGCTTGGATCCACGTGGGGGGCCCGGGCAGGCTAAGTGATCAGACAGGGTGTGTGTGAGGCACAGCATGAAGTGAGTGATCAGATGGGATCCAAATGGAGAATGGGCTAAAATTGATCGATGAGGTCTGAATGGGGCTAAGGAAGCCTGAGCTGTATACGGGTGGGAGGCGACCGGGCTGTGGTCAGCAGCAGAGGTCAGAAAAGGCTGCCTCTCTGGACTGGAGTGTTTCTGCGTGTCTGTCTGTCTGTCTGCTCCCTGAGCTCTGTGTCTGGCCCCTCGCCCATGTCTGCATCCGCACCATCCTGTCTCATTGGCCCCGCCTTGGGCCCTGGGCCCAGCCCCTAGCACCACGCTTGCTGGGCCCGCCAGCTCATCTTTTTGCAAACTTTGAGCAAACCCAGAGCCCCTCCTTTGCAGCACAGTGGTCAGCCCGCAGGCTGCCTGAATGAGCCAGGGCCCCCCAGCCTCGTGCCTCCCTCCATGGCCTGCTCGCTTTTCCATCCTCCGGGATGGGCTGCCCTTTGTCGATGCCCCCGCTCTGGCCTTTCCCCTCCCCTACTAAACAGTTTTCAGTGTCTCAATAGTTTCTGCTTATATGTTTGAAGATTCCAAACTGAATGGGGAGGTGGCGAAGGCCGCGCTGGCGAACGAAGACTGCCCCCACATAGACCAGGCCCTCACCCCCGATGAGGGCCTGCCCTTTACGCGCTCGGGCACCCGCGAGAGATACGGACCCTGCTTCCTCTTATCAACCGGGGAGTACACGTGCCCACCTGGTGGAGGAATGAGAAAGGGTATGTAGAGGAGGCTGGGGCACTGCATCAGCTGGGCCGCCTCGCGCTCCTGCAGATGGGTGGGTGGGGCGGTGGGCAAGGGGTGCTGAGGGGCAGGCAGGCACGCCGATGGGGGGCGAGGAGTGGAAGGAGCCCCCAGGGCCAGCCAAGTGGCATGTCAGGCTGGCAGAGAGAAGCTGAGGTCCAGGCAGCTGTGGGGTGGTACCGAAAGGGTAGATAGGAACTTGGAGACAGGCTGGCTGACTACAGGCCATGACCCTAAGGCTGGGGGATACCTGGGGATACCCATAGATGTGGGAGGAGTCCCGGATGCTTCAGGTTGCTCTGGCAGATGGCAAGTCAGGCCCAAAAGGCAAAGTGACCTCCCCTGTCCCTCGGTTGAGGAGGCAGTGTGATGGGCCTGGCCTGGCCTGGACCCTGTGGCCTCGGCCACCCAAGATTCATGTCCTGAAAGAGACCTCCTTTGAAGAGAATCCACAGATTAGTGGGAGAGGAAGAGAGAGGTGGCTTCAGGCCCTGGGGGTGAGGCCATGGTCCTTGCAGAGGGAAGGTGTGTGCCAGTCAGAATATTGCTAGTGGCAGACAGAGAATTTGCCAAGAGAAAGTGGTTACTCAGGACTCTGCAGCCCCTTCCATCCCCAGCGCCCATTAGCCGGCCCGGGTGTGGTCAGCGCCCCCTTGTGGTTGGTGAAGGCTGAGCCTGAGGTGGCCTCTCCTCAGGGACTCCTCCTACCCGACCCTTATCTTAGGCAGACACCCTGGGGAAAAGATTTCTACTAGAGCCTGACTGAGCATGGGCTGGGGAGAAGCTTGGGGCGGGGCCCCAGAGCACCCTAGCTCAAGGTTTCCGGTATTGGCCTGGGCCTGGAAGGCGGAGGAAGCACAGCGGACTGGCTGGGCAGCTCATGCATGTCTGGGAGCACCTCACATGCTCACACAGGGTGCATGCTGACTGGGGTGAGCAGGTTGGGCCGCAGAGATGGTTGTTTTCAGAGTAACAGTTGGTGTAACCTGTGGCCATTCACAGTTGCTCCAGTATTTGAAGTGGTTCGATAATTCACAAGGAGAAAATGCAGAATTCAAAATAAAGGGCAAACACAGAAGAAGAGAGGCAGCTTATGCTGAGATGGGCAAAGTCCTTTTCCTGATCCGGGCTGGTCTCTGCTTCCTGGCCCGGCCTGGAGGTCCCTTGGACCTCGGGGCGGCATAGCGCTGCGCGCATGGAGCTGCATGGCGGAGGGAGGGCTGCCAGCC
This sequence comes from Rousettus aegyptiacus, assembly GCF_014176215.1. Lineage (NCBI taxonomy): Eukaryota > Metazoa > Chordata > Mammalia > Chiroptera > Pteropodidae > Rousettus > Rousettus aegyptiacus. The sequence continues at coordinate 88,983,571 of NW_023416308.1, forward strand.
TTGACGCCTTCCAGGGATAGGCCTAGCGCTCCCCTTCACGACGGGCTTTTTTCCCCAGGGGGAGGCTCTAGAATGCCAGGAGCAGGGGCAGCCGAGGGCAGTGAGGGGGAAGCAGGTAGGCTGTTCCCGATGGCTGTGCTCTGCCTGGTCAGGTCTCGTGGGCTCGAGTTGCCTGCCTCCTTCATCCTGAATGTTAGATCAATCTGTGTGGCCTGAAAGAGTAGACAGGAGAGTCTCTTTACTGTGCTTCCAGAAGCCCAGGGAGCGTGGGACAGAGGAAGACCCCATTCCCTGTAGTGACCAGGGACCCCAGTGGCAGCCACTGTCCACGGGTGGTGTGGGTGCCAGTCTTTGGGAGGCACCGAGGGTGAAGTGCACATCTCCCTGGCCCCGCTCTCGTGGAGTCATGACAGCCACCAAGGACTTGCTTTTCTCAGGATATTTCCAGGCCATAAACATGTGCAGAGTAGGACAAGAGTTAGGGGCTCTACCTGTTCCCCCAGGAGAGAGAGAAAGAGGAGTGCTAGGCTGGCTCACTGCATGGGAAGCCAAGCCAGCTGGAGAAGACTCTGCCTGCCTCTGCATGTGGCTGTTCTGTCTTTCCTCCTCCTTCCTTAAAAACTAAGTACCAAGCGGGATGGGAAAGCCAAGAAGAGAAGCTCAAGTGTTAATTGTATTCTTTACATACAGATCTTTGCAAAGAAAGCCCTGTCATTGCTAAGTATATGCCGACAGAGGCTGTGAGAGTGACTTGACCAGGCGGCTTGGCCGAGGACACTGGTGGCTATTAAGCATCTGGGTGGACCTGCAGCCCTTCCTCACCCTCGGACAGAGTAAATTCACGCCATGCAGGTTTGCCGGACGAGTCCGAGTGGCCCAGGCATTGTACTAGGACGGACGTAGCTTTTTCTACGGCCAAATGGTAACTGACCGTAGAGGATTTCTTTTCCTTCTTTTCATTTTTTAAAATTTCGTTTTATTTGGGGAGGGGGGCGGAGGGGTTCCTTAGCATGACTTGCATGAAGTTAAACAGAAAACCCAGCAAACCAAACCCCCGCCCCTGCAACTGTATGATTACCCTGAACAACAACAACAACGAAAAGAAAAAAGCAAAAGTCCTCTATTTTCTTTCAAAGCTCTTTACTTTTATACACGTTGTTGGAGCCAGACTGTAAGGGCATTCGGTAGCAACCTGTACATTAAATGTGGGAGGCGTGGGGGGTGGGGGGAGGCCTGGGGGTGGGAACAAATTGCTTCCCTTTTTGTACACGAGATCGAGAGGAAAGGTTCTAAAAAGGGCAGTCGGTCAGTCATCGGTCATATTGACCTCACCCTCATAATTCATCTCTCATGCGGAAACCGAGAACTTTGCTCCAAATAGAATTGTGGAAACTCGTACTGCCGCCTTCTTCCCTGTTTGGCATGCTTGTGACCCAGCGGACATCGCCCCAAGACCCCTGACAGCGGCTAGTCTAGGTTGATTCTCTCATCTTTTCGGTGTGTAGATCCAGTGTGACCAACTTTCATAACAGATTGTTCATAGTAAATAATCAATGCCGTATGGATTTTCCACGTGTTTCTTTAGAGCACCAAACAATCAGGACCACGGGAGGGGTGGCCCTCCTCCACCTTTATTAAGGCACAACCTGACACTGTATGCAACTTAGCACTTCAGAGTAAGAACTGCATGCCCAATGTTATGCAAAGCGATTCTAGCATGAAATAAATTTTGTATCATGGTTTCTGTATAGTCTAAAGCAGATTTGTTTTCCTGAAGCAATCGGAGGTTTGCAGAGACACACTTCTGCATCTCGAATAAATATAGTATTTTCCCAAAAGAAACAGAGGACAGTAGCTTGGCTTTGGTCTGATTCTAAAATTAGTGGTGGGGGGTGGGGTGGGGAAGGATGATATTTTTGAAAAACACATGCTTGAGTAAAAAAAAAAAAAATGCAACATCTCGAGCTTTCACTGCAGCTCGCAACATTTCCTGGAAAGAGAGCAATGCTGCTTTAGCTCAACACCCTCCCCTCCCTGGGCCCTGGCCCTCAATAATAAAAAGCTGACTTTTGAGATGAAGCACGGATCTGGGTTTTTATTGCCTCAGGCAGTGTTGCAATTCGTTTTCTGGGCCTCTGGTCAGGCCCTAAGGAAGAAGTTGCTCCCTAGACGCCCCCTGCAGATCCTGTTGGCTGAGGGGAGGGAAGCGGCTCTCAGGAAGGACTGGGCATGCAAAGACCTGACCTCGGATGAGCACATCCTCTAGAGCAGGGGTCCCCAGCCCCCGGGGCCACAGATGGGTACCGGTAAGTGGCCTGTTCGGAATCGTGCCGCACAGCAGGAGGTGAAGTACCTGGCGAGCTGGCGAAGCTTCCTCTGTGTTTGCAGCCGCTCCCCAGCACTAGCATCACCACCTCAGCTTCACCTCAGAGCATCAGGCATTAGATCCTCACAGGAGCACCAGTCTCTGGTGCCAAAAAGGTTGGGGACCACTGCTCTAGGGGTTCACCGACACAGAAACATCTCTGTGAGTCATGCATTATTCATGACTCCTTGAATCTGGGCATGTTAGACCTCCCAGCCCCCATGCAGACCATGGTCTCCACCCTCTTAGTGCCATTCTTAAGTCCGATGGAGCCAGAGGCAGAAGTATGACTGACAGGTCTGGGTGCCTTACCCAGCTGCACCCCACTGGGCTCAGCCTGGTGGAGCACCTTATCCCATACCCCTTAGTCAGCCCAGAGGCATCTTGGAAGGGGTGGAGCCCACTCCTAGGGATCTTTGTCATTCTCTGGAGCTACTGGGTATATATGAGATTCCTGTGCAATATGTGATCATTACATTACTAAAGAAATAAATGCTCAGGTTGTTTGCTTGGTTTTGGTTGGGGATAGAGTAGGGGATTGGGGTTCCAATTCTTTTTCTATCCATTAGAGAAACTAGGAATGAGTAGGTAGAAAAGCCCCTAACAGTCGTGGCAGTCAACTTCTGAGCATTTTATACACAAGTAACGGAGGCTCACAGAGGGGAGTGATCTGCCCAGCACTACAAACAAGTGGGTGTCAGTCTTATTTTAATTTCGGTTCCTTTGACACTTCCCAGCCTGGCCTGAGTCAAATGATCAGATCGAGGAGGGAGCTGCAGGTGGGGGTCCAATTCCCATCTAACAGTTTCTCGTCCCCTCTAAGCATTTGCCTCAAGTTCCTGGCACCTTGCGTGGAGGGGGAACCAAAGGGTGGGGTTCAGTGAGGCAGTAAGTACAGTAAGGCCCCTGCCCAGCGGGCCTGTAGCCAAAGGGCTGCCAGATCTACACTGTGTGTGTAACAGCCATTTATAAGCATCAGGATATGGGAGCCAAGCAGTCTCAGCTGCTGCATGGCAGGTAATATGCCCTGTACCTGGGGTCTGCCCTGGAGGAAGTACCTTTGGTGGACTTAAGCAAGACTCAACACAAAGCCATTTGGAGTAGGGGTTTTCAGGGACACAGTAGCTAATGGAGAACGGAGATTAACATACTTAACACCTGCTTTGTGTGGGGCATCTGAGAAAAGTTGTCTAACGATAGCCCATGAAAATTCAACGTGCCCATTGTAGAGGCAAGGGAACAAGGTACCGAAGTAACTGGCCCAAAGCCACACCGCCAATGAAATGACGAAGCCAAGATTTTAACTCAGGTGGTCTGACTCCAGAGCTCAGGGTAAGCTGTCCCAAGGCCTTCCTGGGGCTGAGGGTGGAATTGATCAGAAAACGGGTTGCTGGTGCTGAATCCCAGGACCCTGAGGACCTGGACTTCTCCCTCATCCCCAACCTGCTGAGCTGAACCTGGTACTCCTGATCCTAGGGCTACCCTTTGTCTGTGCCCCTTGTCTGGCTCAAGGCCCTGGACAGGCCACTTCCCAGTTAGGATCTGGGGCCAGATTTCACTTGACTCCTTGTCAAGTGAAACCTTATATGAAGTTTAGTATACAATATACATTAAAATAAAGCTGCTGTGAATCAGGTAGAGGGGCCACTTTACCTGCTGCTCTGAACTTTCCACATACACATCTGACCATCATCTCGCCTGCTTAAACGCCCTGTTTCCCTATGAATGAAGTCGAATCTCCTTAAATTGGTTACCAAGGTTTCTCCTATCCCAGCTTTCACCTCCCTCTGTGCTCCAGACACTGAAATTCGGAACTTGCAGCAGTTACACATATGCTTCTTAGGACCTGGAACTCCCTCCAACTAACTTGCTAACCCCCAGTTTTGATTTATCACTAAGTCACTTTACTCAGAAGTGGTGGATGTCTGGGGGCCTGGCGCGCAGCTTGACTCTGAGCCCGAGGCCAGGATTCACTGTTTCTAAGCACAATCTCATATAGCTTTGGCCAGATGTCCCACCGAGACCAAAGGTGGTGGGGGTGTCAAGGGAAGAAGGGGTGCCTATGAGCAAGAGAGGAGAATGTGTGTGGTAGGTTAGCACGTAAACATCCTACTAATGTCCGGCATGTGAAGGACTGTCAGCAATCACTCCAGGGGTCAGGCCCAAGACCTGTGAGCTCACGATGGGGTCCCACGCCCCTCTTCTTTCCCTCTTTCTCACATGGGAGGAGAATGAGGACCAAATTACTTAGTCTATCAGGAAAAAAAAAAGAGTAATTTTTAAAAATGAGTATTTTCTTAAGTTGGCTCCTGTGGTTCATTAGCTAACCAGGTGGATGATTTGATTGACATTGACTGTGATATTGACATTGACTATGCTTCTGCTATCCATAGCATAATTATCAAGCATTTGTAAGAGATAAAAGCAGAGGATGGGTGGGGGCGAGGTGGGCATAGTGCCCACTCACTTAACCTCCCCATGCCATGGCGACCCCAAGGGCATACTGACCAGTTCATTGATTAACATTTCTTGGGCATTTCCTCTGTACCAGGACCCATCCAAGAATCACTCACTCTCCAAGAGCTTAGGGTCTATTAGGAATGACAGGCTAAGACATCTACAAGTCTGAGGAAGACCAACAGCGATCAAAGGGTCCAGAAAAGACTCTGGTAAACACCATCAAAACCCCTTCACTCCCCTGGAGCTTCAGGCACTCAGGACATCCAGCCAGTGATCTGACTCGGAGAAAGCCTGTCTGCTGCTGTCAGGAAAGGCAAAACAGAAGAACTCTGTGGTGTCTTCTAGTGCCAAGAGCAAGCCACTCCTCCATGTGTAAACTACCTGTGCCCTGCATGCTTGCAAGAAGGGTCTGACTCAGGTTCTGAGCGAGGGGCTGAGGCTTAGAGCTGATACACCCCCGCCCCTGCTCCAGGCTGGAAAGGAGCCCTGAGACACTTATTTCTTGTGCCCACAAGGCCTCAGAAAGGGGCGTTAGGGCTCAGCAGCAGAGGACTTGGGATTTGGGTTTCTTCCAGCAGGAGCTGAAGGAGGAAGGAGGACACGCTGCACTGCCACGCTGTGAGAGGGTTCCTTGCAAGTGGAAACCCTGTCTCGGGGGTGTGGGCCTGAGCACCATCCCATGTGGGATTGCTGTCTGGACTGTGTGTCTGACGTGGACCACGCAGCCTGTGGGTGGTGGCCAGTAACCGTGGGCTTGCTCCAAAATAGATCATCTCTGGGCCATCCAATAGCTCCATCTTTGAGGGCTTGGTCACCTTGGCAAGACCAGCTCAGAGTGCAGAGAAATGTCCTTCCATTTCAGAAGTGCTTGAGATGTACCAGCCTCACTGGTTTGGGGTGGGGTGGGGGCATCCAAGGGCTTTGCTGGCCAGGATGGCAGTGTTTCTAGGGCATTATATTGGGAGTAGGACTCCATGCAGTGGTATTTGAGGTCAGCTAATGGCTGTGGATAGTCTCTAGGTTCAGGCCTGGGGAGCTCAGGATCGCCCTCATCCCCAACCTGCTGAGCTGAACCCAGTACTCCTGATCCTAGGGGTACCCTTTGTCTGTACCCCTTGTCTGGCTCAAGGCCCTGAACAGGCCACTTCTCAGTTAGAACCCAGGGCCAGGAGTGTGGTGTATGGTCTTGAGATGGCACCTTTCCCTTTTTAGGCCTGTTTTGTCACATGAACAATGAAAATATTGAATAAGATCAGTGGTTTTAAACATTTATCAAGGACCCCTTGTCAAGTGAAATCTTACATGAATTTTAGTATATAATATACATTAAGATAAAGCTGCTGTGAATCAGGTGGAGGGTGGAGACCTGGACCTCTGTCCACCTAACCTTCCTTTCCCCATAGCCCGCCAGTGGTGACTTCTAGGGCTCTTAATGAATGCACTTTGAGGCTACTCAGCTAGAAGGTCATTACATGTCCTCCAGCTTTGATGTCCTGGGGTTTTGTAGCTTCCTGAAGCCATTGGACTCGAGCCCTCCCAGACCCAAACCCTCTCCTAATCATGGAAGGAAGGCAGTGTGGGATGGGCCACAGACCTGGCTGGCCAGCTGGTGACACTGCCACGTGGTATCTTAGGGAAAGCCTTTCTGAAAGCCTCTGGTCAAAGGCTAGCTGTCAGTCACAGGAGAAAGATGCTATGTCTCCCCAAGCCATAGCTGCCACCCGGGGAAGCCTGGAGCCCAGAGTCTGGCCTGGTCCCCATTTCACCTGCAGGCCCTCCTGCTGCAGAGGTTAGGGCCTGCTGGCAGATGTCTTGGAATTGCTATCCCTGCAGACTCCCCTTCCCACGTCGTAGCCTGTCCCTCACCTGAAACTACACAGCTTGGCAGTTAACAGTGACGCAGACTACCTCAAAAGTCCTGCTGGCTCAGATGAAGACATTCACTTTCTGAGAGTTTCAGAAGGGTAAGTTCTAGATTCTAAGTTCTTTCGCCTGTCCCAGGGGGTCCACTCTGCTGGGTCTTCCCAAAAGTCTTGTCTCCGCCTCCACTTGCTCATCTCCACTTCCTTCCACCCCAATCCAGAGCCTTCTCCTAGTCACCCGGACAAGAACTCCTTCCTATGCAGGTGTCCAGCCATCCGATCAGGGTGCCTCGATATCCTTGAACCAGCAGGCTGTTACATGCTCTGGGCCCTGAGAATAAAACCCCATCAGAGGCATGTGGCTGCTCTAAGCATGGCCTAGGAATCCTCTGTCTTGCTGAAGTGAAGGCTGCTGGACTAGAACAAACACCGGGGTAGGGCTAGGTTTTCTTTCCCTATCAGGCAGGGCCAGCCTGGAGCCTTCCTGCTGCTTTCTGTGTTCTTTGGAGAGGACCTAACCCCTCATTCTCATCTGCTGGGTGGAAAGAATGTGTCTCCTTGAGCCCAACACTGGGCAGGCGACCTCCCGTCATTCCCGCCTGCAGTCGGCCCAACCACAGTGCCTCCTGAGCCCCAGACTGAAAAAAAAGCAACATTTTGAGTGAGAAAAGCCACTTTATTAAAGGGTCTCTGTCACAAGCCCCCCATTTCTGCACCCGTCAGATCGACTTTGGGTAGAGGTTTCTGGTTGTCTTTCCTCCCGGTTTCTCTCATTGTCCAGGGCTTCCTGAGATCTGGCGTCCTCGGTGGCATCTGGGGAAGGGCCAGTGACCTTGAGGTGCTGGCCCTGTGTGGAGAGGACGGACAGGTGGCAGAGGGCCAGGGAGTGGCCAGCCCCACAGCCTATGAGCAGTGCCGACGATGACCGCAGAGCCTGCACGGGCTTCGGGACCCAGATGTTGGCTTCGGTGCCATCCCCGCACATGCCATGTTCGTTCCAGCCCCAGGAGAAACACACCCCACCTGTGGGGGAGAGGGACGACAGCTGTAGATGTGGTTTGGGTTCTGAAACACTCACCTTGCGGGCACAGGTATCATCATAAACCCCAGTTTATACATGAAGAAACCAACGCTCGGCGACACTTGGTGGCGAGCTCATTGTCCCCGCTTCCGCCCCTGCGCCCCTGAGTTTGCCGTTGATTCGGCGTTTCCCACTCCCACCAACCCTCACCTGCTCCTGCCCCACACTCGGCTGTCCCCCTTGGCCTTTCCCGCAGTGTCATCCCCACGCCCCAAAGCAGGTAGTCTAAGACCTGCCAACTCTGTCTCCCAAAATATCTCAAACCTTTCCACATCTCTCCATCTCCACTGCCATCACCCCGATCCTGACGCCCTCCTCCCGTTCGGGCCATGCCAACAGCCAGCTAAGGGGGCTGCTCACCGTCGACTCAGATCTCCAAAGAGCTGCACATTTAATCATGTCACTACCCTGCTTAAACCCTTTAATGACGTCCCACCACCCTTAAAGGCTTTTCCTTGGCCTGTGACTATTTTCCTTGCACAAATCTACCCCCGCCCCACTGCATTCAAGAACCCAGCCTTCTTTCAGTTCCTTTAATATGCCCGGTGGAGCCTTCCTTTCTCCCAGAATTCCTTGCTTTACTGGGCTCCAGACCTCCTCGTCCTTTAGATTCCAGAAAAAATGTCAGAGGCCAGATGCCACAGCCGCCCAATCCAACTCAGACTGTTGTTATTGCCCTTGCAGTTCCCCCTCACAGGCGGTGGAGAGCTGACTGGCGTGGTGATGTGTTTACTGTGCCTCCTCGCCACACCACCCACTCTACAGCGCAAGAAGGAACGCATATGTTCTGGTCACTGCCGTATCTCGAGCATAGTGCCTGGTACACAGTTGGTGCTCAATAAGTGTTTGTTGACTAGATAAGAGACTGAACGAACTCAGAGCCACACAGCAAGAGAACACCGAAGCCAGCATTCGAGTGTGGGTCTCTCCAACAGCCCGCGATGCTCCCACGCCACCATAGCTCTGCTTCCTAGGTTTTGGACCCTTTCCTCGGGTCTACACTCACATTTTTCTGTAGTTGTTTTAAAAAACTTTTTCTGGATATAAAGGTAATAGATCTTCATAGCAAAAAAAGGTAACAGTGGAAAATATGGATGGGTATAAAAGAAGAGCAGACTTCCAGAATCGTGCCCACTACTACAAATATTTTAGATCTCTCTTTCAAATTTTAATTTGTGAAATTTGTAAATATTTGTGTGTAGTTTGTCCTGCTTTTATCTCTTAACATTATAACATTTCTCCATGAAATTATGAACATTTCTCCATGAAATTGCAAATTATTCAAAAATTAAATTAAAAATAATTGGTTTGAAATTTTGAAATAGCTCAATATGCAGAAAAGTACAAAAAATAATTTAACAGAAAAGACGCAACATCCTCATCCGGATTTGGAAAATTTGTTAACATTATATTATATTTGATTCAACCCCTTTTTAAAAAAATTAGTCAAGTTGGCATATAATATTTGCATGCTTGTTTAATATTTTTCTACATCTATGTGGTTCTTAAATACTATGTAATATTTTTAGTTTTTAAAAAAGATTTGCATTGTTTTTGAAATTTATCTGAGCTGATAGTTATGGGGCTGGTTCATTTTAACTGTATAATATCCCAGTGTGTATAAATCATATTTTACATATCCATTTCTTTTCCTTTATCCATTTCCAGTTCTTTAATAACAATTGCTGCTGTTTTATTAGACAACTATATAATATGCGAAAATGTGATAGCACAATTATACTAATATTGTTGCTATTATAAACAGCACTGCAATGAACATCCTTGAACATGTCTCCTTGTACAAACTGGTGTTTGTGCAAGCTTGATTCCTGGAAGTATGAGTGTAGGGGAATCATGTTTAATTTTCCCAGGCGCGGCCAAACAGCCCTCCACAATGACTGCAGTCATGTACAGTCCCATCAGCAACGGAAAGAATTTGTTTCCCTATGTCTTTGCCCTTGGGCTCTTGTTATTTCGATAGGTACATTCAACTCATGCGCATTTCCCTATTAGTGAGATGGGCATCACTTTATAGTCATCAACCCTAGATTGTCTTTTTTTTTCAGTTGTCTCTTCTATGACTTGCCTCTATACATTCTTTGCCTGTTTTGCTCTGTGATTATTTGCCTTTTTCTCACTGATTACAAGTTTCTTTAAGAATCTTTTGTTTATGTAATTCTTTGTTGTTAAATGTGTTGCAAGTGTCTTCTCCCAGAAGTCTGTGGTGTCTCTCCACTTTGTGCATGGTGTCTTTTGTTGTACAGATTTATTTAAAATGACTGACTAATTGTCATTATGGAGATTAAACAATTTCCTTACCCTGTATCTAATTGTCAGATAAGTAGGTTGCTTCTAATTTTTCATTATTTTGTATAAAATTCCTAGGAACATCTTTATGTATGAATCTTTGTCTATCTCTCTAATTATTTTCTCAAAGTAGAGTCTTAGAATAGGAATTCCTAGTCAAAGGGTAAGGACATTTTTGAGATTCCCAACTAGTATTTTGAGTACTGCCAGAATATTTTTCAGAAAAGCCACTTCATATACCTACAGTAATTGTGAGGGTGTTTTACTTCGGCATTGTCTTTATTTATTAATTATTACAATATTTAAGAATCTTTCCTAATTCGAAGACAAAAAACGGTATCTCATTCTTTTAATTTGTACTTTTTTGATTACCAATGAAACTGAAGATTAATTCTTATGTTTCTCAGATATTCCTCTTTTGTGTACTGTGTCTGCCTCGTGTCTTTTTCCTATTTAGTATAGAAGAGTTTAAGTGTTCAGACCCAAGAGCCAGATGGCCTAGGTTCAAAACCCAGCTCTTCCATTAGCTGAGTGATCCTGGGCAAGTTACTTAGTCTCTCTGTACCTCAGTTCCCTCATCTCTTTAATGGGGGATAATAATAGGATCTTTATCACACAGTTGTTTATAAGGATTAATGAGTAAGTATGTATAAAATACTTAGAATGGTGCCTGGCACATAGTACTATATAAATATTTGCTATTGTTGTTATTAAGAGCCTTGTTGTTATAATATTTTTAAGAATATTAATTTTCTCTGGCATATCTGGCATAAATATTTTTTCTCAGTTTGACTTAACATTTTGTTTTGGGTTTTTTGATGCAAAACATAAGTTTTATGATTCTGTGTAGTAAAATTGATTGATCTTTTATAATTTCTTCCATTGCTTATAAGAATTGAGAGCTTATCCTTATCTAGATCAGAAAATATCCTCTTTAATTTTTCAATGATTTGAATTTTTTAATCTCTACATTTTATTCATTATCCAGTGAAATGCTGTTTTACAGACCACCCTTTCAACAGAGGGAGGCAGGCTGGCCCAGGATTCCTCCTCCCCTGCTTCCCTCATGAGAAGGCCATCACTGGCCAAAAGCTTAGGTGTGGGGAAACACAGATGTCTGCTTGTTTGGCCCTCGAGTGAGGAAATGCACACAGAGAGGATGCGCCCCAGGCTGCAGCTCCTACCTACAGTTCAGCAGGAGCTTCAGCCAGGCTGATCTGAGGCACAGGGTGGGAGAGGTGAAAAAGGCTTGGTACCTTCAGACCTAGCCCGGCACCTGGCGTGGGCTTTGTGCCCAGCCCTGGTGAGTGGCACCAGCTGACGGCCAGCAGGAATAGGGGGTAGGAGGAAGGCAGAGCTGACCTATCAGCAGGACGCGGCACAACGGGCAGCTGGCAGGTCCCTCTCCTCCTGCCAGAGGAAACACACTCTGAGGAAGCCATGCTCCGGGCTGGGGGAGCCAAGGCCTTGAGCCAGGGCTTTCATGCCCACTGGGTCGAGAGGCCTGGCAGAGGCCCCAAAATATCTTCCCCCCATACTTCCAAAGCAGCTCACTTGAGGGTAGGCGTTTTATAGTTTTTAGCTCGTTTAATTCTAATAGCCCTGTGAGGCAGCCGTGTTTTATGCATTATCCTCATTTTATAGATGACGAAACTGAGGACCAGAACTGAGGCAGTATAGCTCCAGAATCTGTACTAAACTCTGCATCTTATACACCAGGGCTTGCCAAAATTATTCTATAAAGGCAGACAGTAAATATTTTAGGTTCGAGGGCCTCATTTAGTTTCTGCTGCATATTCTTTTTCTTTATTATAATTCTTTAAAAATCATTCTTAGCTCTCAAGGCCATATAAAATAGGCCGCAAGTCAGATTTGGCCAGTGGGTCATACTTTGCTGGCCCCTCGTATATATATAATACTAATGCTATTTACTATGGACTGTGCTATGCTGCCCTGCATCCCACATCAATGGTAATGATAATGGTAATGAGGTCCCCAACTACCTCATAGGGTCGCCAGCACATCACCCTGACACATGGTGACATATATGAGGCAGACCATGGGCAGAGGAGGAAGAGGCAAGGAAGGCCACGCCAGGGCAAGCAGCACAGAGGACGGGGAGGGGCACCGGCCGATGGCAAGGCCTAGGGTGGAATGATGAAGGGTTTGAGGGTCCTGAACACTTTAAGCAATCCTCCTACAGTAAAACCCAGGATGCTGACCTTGGAAAGTGAAAGACTGGCTATCCCCTTACCAGAAGGACTCACAGCAGGACATCGTTAAGTACTGAGCTCTTCCAGCATTTTAGAACAGGCTCCCCACCTCCACCACAACCTCACTTGGGGCCCTTTTAAGAAGCACAGGGAAGATAGGAAGGGCCTGTGAACTCAGCAAGATGCTACTGTACGGGCTATTCTCATGTAGAAGTAAGAGGAAGAATGGCCTCTCCCTGAGCTAACTGGAATACAGAACACCCAATTTCCAAAACATGCGAGTTACGGGATGTTTCCTGACGTTACAGAGGGCTCTCTGCAGTGTGCCTGGCACTTGCCAGGCCCTCGAGGACACTGAAATCCCACCTGATTGATCCAGATCTGCTTCAGTGGCCCTAGCTGAGCCTCGGGTGGAGAGCCTGGAGTTACTGAGGGATTCCCTAGCCTCTTAGAGTTCAGGCCCCCTGCTCATGGCAGATTTACCCCGATCCAGGCTGTGACAAGTGATGGAGCTCACAGCCTACCACATTGCGTCAGTCTAAGAGCCCCGCAGGCAATGGAACCTCAGGACTGGCAGGGTCCCTGGCACGGGATAGACATAATACTGAAATCTGTTCAGGCCTTGTGGTACCTGCCTGATCTGTGTGGCAACCTGTGGTGCTGGGACTCCAGCCCGACAATAGGAAGGGGCAGCACTTCTGCTGGAGGGCGTTGCCAAGGAGGGGCAAACACCTGAGCATGTGCGGGACAGCTTCCCGATTGCCCCCGAGCCACAGAATGAAGACTTCCCAAGCTCTCTTGCAGGTAGTTGTGGCCAGTGAGATGCAAGCTGAAAGGTTCTGTAATAGCTCCTGGTACCCTGCCTTCGAAGACAGATGCCATGTACACTTCGTCCCTTCTTCTTTGTCCCTTCATTCATCTTGTCACTGGCAATGTGGAGGTGATGGCTGGAGCTCTAGGCCGCCGTGCCATCTCATACCATGAGGATGAAGGCTGCCACCTAGAGAGGGTGCTTCTCGGGGTCACACAAATGTTACCTTAATTCCCACTACGACCCCCTGAAGTGTTTGTTATTAACTAGGCTCAGAAAGGTGAAATAACTTGTCCACGGTCACATGGCCATTCTAGTTAGGACTAGAATCCCAGAATCTCAAGTCTCAGGCTCCCTCACTAGTCCAAACCATGTGAAATGGTAATAAAATCGCTGACTACTCTTAGTGTATGCCGGGCCTTGTGATAAGCACTTTTTAAGTATTAATTCACTGAATCCTCACAACAAGCCTGTGAGGCACAATCTAACATTACCCCCATTTTCCAGAGAGGTGGCGTGAACTGTGTAAGATAACGCAGCTGGTAAGAAGTCAGACCAGGCAGTCTGACTCCAGGACCTCTTCTGTTAATATACTATCCTCTCCAGCAAAATCCCTGCTCTCCAGGCACATAGTAATGGCCCACCTGTGTGGCGACAAGATCAGCGATGGAAGGCAAGAGCTGCAGCTGACGAGAGAAGCCCTCTGCAGAGGCGCAGGAACCTCGCCGAGCCCTCGTGAGTGCTGGGGCCCAGGCTGAGGAAACCACAGAAGGCCTTACCCTCTCCCGCATCTGGTGGGGGTAGGAGAGGAGGTAGGGAGGTTTGGGGCAGAGAAGTCAGGCTGCTAATGGTTCACCTTTTCTCCTCCTGTCAAAGACTTCACAAAGACCTAGAGCATTAGTTGGGGCTGCTCTTCTGCAATACAAAGCAGAGAGAGAGAGAGAGAGAGAGAGAGAGAGAGAGAGAGAGAGAGAGAGAGAGAGAGAGAGAGAGAGAGAGAGGAGGGGTGAGGTTTGAGCACCTCACGGAGAGGAAGGCTCTGGACTTGGGAAGCTGGTAAATGTCGGTGTGGGTACAGCTGGCCTTGGAGCCGGGCAAATTTGGGAGAAACTTCAGAGTGTCTAGCCACCCAAGCTCATGAGGATCTTATCTCTTTGGCTGTAATTGGTGGGATGGTCCCTAGGTTCCTGCTCTGAGCAAGGAATAGAGTGAGGAACCCAGAATTCAGGCCTCCTAAAGTGTTATATATCTGGGTGGCAACTTCAGGATAGAAAGAGGAGGACCTCACCCTCTCTTGCCTGGACAACAGACAGCTACTCTACCTTTTATGCTGAGGCAGTTGGCCTGGGTGAGGAAAATCACCCTCACCCTGAAACACAGCGTGGTCTAGGTCCTCCCAAGGGCAATTTCCTGTCTCTACCACTGACGAGACCCAAATCACAGGCAGAATCTGGCCACTTCTCATCAGCCCCATTGCCTCACACCAGTCCTCCTGCAGAGGCTTCCTAACTCGTCTCTCTGCTGCCTCTATTGCCTCCACGGTCTATTCTCCACACAGAGCCTGAGTGGTCCTGTGAAAACCTAAGTCAGACGTGACACTGCTCTGCTCAGATAAACAACAGCTGGTCTCCAGCTTCCTCCTTGACCTCATGTCCTATCATATTCCACCTTGCTGACATCACCATAGCTACGCTGACTTCCTGTTCTTCCAACAGCGCTCACCTCAGGGCCTTTGCACTTGCTGTTCCTGCTATCTAGAATGTTCTTGCCCTTGATCCACGCAGTCACTCCCTCATGACTTTCAGGTATTTGTTCAAATGTCACCTTATCTGAGAGGTCTTCCCTGACAACTCTACGTGAAATAACAACCTACACCCCTCCCAACTCTGTCTCTTCACCTGCTTTATTTCTTTATATATATATATTTTTACTGCTTATTTATTATCTATCTCTCCTGACCAGAACACAAGCTCTTTGAGAATTCTTTTCTGTTGTAAGCTCTGTCCTGTTTGCTGCTGTAGCCCAACGGTGCTTGGGCTATATTAGTGCACAATGAGTATCTGTTGTGAGAATGAACAAATGAATAAATGGCTAGCAAGAGAACAGAGCTGCCTTATTCTCTCCTAGAGGGTGTGGGGAGAAGATGCCATGGGAAGGCTGGTTCTGCTCACTGTGGGGAAGAACCCTGTGATGAAGGAAGGCTGCCCGGCTGGCGAGGGCATTCCCACAGTGGGCGGAGTCTGGGATGAGAGAAGTCAAAAGTCCATCTGATCCTGGGAACTTGTGTGGTGGTGTTGGTGGTTGTGAATGTGTATGAAGGAGAGGGAGAGGGAGAGGAGGAGGAGAAAGGGGAGAGAGGGGGCGGGGCAGGGTGGGGGTGGGGAGAGAGAAGAAAGGCATAGGATGAAGAGCCGATTAGGGGAAAACATGCCCAGGTCCCCAGGCTGGCTCCTGCAGACCTGAGGAATGACCTTGGTTGAGATGGGAAGTAAAAATGTGTTGAATTTCTGGGTTTGCTTTCAGAGGTCACATTTTGAAACAGGAAAGCTGGGACCTACTCTAGAACCTTTCAGAACCCCACAGCTAAAAAGGTGTTCAGTTCGCTTTGTCAATCTCTACCCCTTTACATAAGAGCACACTGAGGCCCAGAGCGGGGCAATATTGTGCCTCCCCCTGCATCACCGCGGGCACCGCATTTTTGATGTTTAGAGCAGCCCAGTGAGGAAGATATTTGGATCAGCACCGTATGGGAGAGAAAACTGAGCCGGATTGGTTCAGAAACAGGCAAGCTGGGAGAAGCAGAGGCCGGCCTTCCCCTCCCCCCACCCCCCAGGAGTAGGAGGTGCTGTGGCTGCTGTGGATACATTTCCTCAGTCACCTGCGAGGAGAGCGTGCTGCGGCACGTTGGCTCCACTGGGTGACTATTCTTAGATCTAGGGAGCTAGGGAAGATGGATTTAGAACTTACGAGGTGGAAACGTGTTGGCCTGTTTTATAAACAACTGAAATCCTCCCCACAGATTGTCTTTCTAAATTCTATGTTCTCTATTAGAACTGCTGGCTTTCTGGGCTTGTTGGCTGTATTAGCAGAGAAAACAGAAAAGGCAACTATAACCCTCTCGAGGGCCTACTACGACTACCTATGGTGCTAAGGACTTCTGCCTGACCCATCTCAGCTAACAGGGCAGCCTTGGGGAGAAGGTATTGTGATAACCTCCTGAGGATGAAGAAACAGAGGCTGGTGACAGGCCCAGAAACGAATACACCCCATGACAAGCTGGGCTGTAACAAGCAGGCCTGATGTGGAGTCTGCAGCTGCCGGCAGGGGCCTGGCTCTGGCGATGGAGGAGCAAGGGCACAGCATGGCGCCTTCAGAGTTTATTGCATTTAAGTGTCTGCAGATAGCTCTCCTAGGCTCTATGATTTCTTCCCTCCAGGTGACAGGATCCTCCCTCTGTATGACCTGGTAGCCTGTCCCCATGGCTAGTCAGGGTTTCCTCCTCTCAGTAGGTTCCAAGTTGTCATCATTCCTCTAGAAGTGTGGTCCCCAGAACTGGCCAAGGGCTCTAAAGACGAGGAGCCCACCTAGATGCGCACATGTTGTCCCAGAGGCTGCCTCTATCGGTTTAGCCTGAGGTCGCATTAGCTGCATTGGAGTCTGAGTCCACTGACTCTTGCTGAGCCCACAGCCCATGTATACTCCTAAACTGTTTCTGTCTCCCCCAGCCTGGCCCACGTGCTGGTGATGAGGGCCTGGCTGTCTCTATGAAATATCGCCGTATTAAATGAACACAGCGATCTCTGAGGGGCACCAACACAAGGGCCGGAACAGAGATGTGGCTCTGGGGCCAGGAGCGGCTGGCCGGCTGCCATTCCTGGAGCCTGGTCACCAACAGAGTCTCCCTGCCTTGCTCACCCCACGCCTGTGTGGGAACCACCGGCGCACAGGAGAGAAGGCTAGGAGTTAGAGCAATATTGGGGGTGGGGGCAAGAAGGTGTGTTCTGGAACCCGGCAGCAGGTCCAGAAGAATCCACATGCAGATGAGACAATTAGGGTTCCAGAGTTCTATGAGAAGCCACGAACCGGAGAAGGAGACCTCCCTAAGGTTTCTGGAACTTAATAAGTACCTGCTATCTGCTGCGTTTGGCGTTGCGCCCAGTTCAGTTCAATCCACTCGGCACACTCCCCTCTAGCCACACTGGCCTCTTTGCTGCTCCTCCAGCCGGCCGGTCGTGGTCCTGGTTGTTCCCTCTGCCTGGAACACTCCTCGCAGGTATGCACGTACATCCCTCTCTCTTCATTAGAGTCTTAGTTCAATGTCACGTTCTCAGAGAGCCTTCCTTGATCACTCAGCCCCATCCCCTATTTCCTGCACTGCTTTATTTTCCTTCTTAGCATGTCACCCCATCATTTACTTATTTGTCTGTCTATCTGCCCACTAGAACGGATAGCTCCAAGAGAACAATTTCATTTCGTCCAACTGTTGTATCCTTGGCACTTATAATAGTTATGGGTACACAAAAGGTGCTCAATAAATGCTTGTTTTGGGAATGAATCGTTGTCACTTACGCCAGGAGGAGCTTATTCAATTGAGAGGAAACCAAGTCAAAGAGCTGGGCAGGCTGCCCACAGGGGCCACCAATCCCCAGGAACCATATGTGAAGGGGCAGTCAGGCAGCCTGTGCTGAAGGCACTCGCAGTTTGTAGGGGACCTGCAGCCTCAGTTGGGGGAAGGCAGACATTAGAGCTAAAGCCCAGGCAGACTCCCTCTCCAGCTCTAGGACCAACTCTGTCCTTGTGGGCCTGGCCTGGTTGAGCCGGTCCCAGCTCTGAATGAGCACCCGCCCAGCTGCCTGCAGGCTAACCCTCTCCTTCTTGAGACAAGAAGGAGCCAGTTGGGCAGTTACTTATCTCAAGCCCTTACTCAGTGGGCCAGAGAATTTGGAAACAACTGTTGCTGCTCAGTAGTTATAGAGCAAGGCAGGCTTGGATCTGAAGTCTTGTCTCTTCTGCTCTGTGTGTTTGAGTTTCCATACCTTCATCTGTAGATGAGGACAATCATCCTTCTTTTACCATTTTTTTTTTTTGAATGAATATGTAAAGTGCCCAGCACAGAGTCCATGACACGATCCGCATTCAGTTAACACTCGTTTCCCTCCCATCCCCTCATCCGCCGCCGGGACGGCCCTGTGCCTCCTGCCCAGGATCTAGTCCTTAGCCCTTCTTGGTCTGGTCTCTCTTGCTGCCACCTGCTATTCTATTTGGGAGAATCTCCAGTAGAAGGGCTCATGGCAAAAGCATGCCAGCCCTCTTCCCCACCCCCAAGACCCCTTGCATGGAGGAAGTAAGTAGGTAGCATTTCGCACGAGTTCTAGCTACAGGTTCGGATTAGTGCTTGTCTGAGGTGTCCTGACAGGCACAAACCACTAGGCATTGCCATGGAAACCGTTCTGTTACTCTTCTGTGTCATCTGTGTTCTGGCTTGGCTACAGTTGTGGTACAGGGGGAAGGGCAGTGGACGAGGTACCCAAGGACGAAACTCCCAGTGGAGCCTCTGCTCCTGTGTGACTGCAGGTAACTCCCTGCTTTGCCTGGGTCTTATCTTCCTGACTCTAAGAAGGAGGCCACTGTTTCTCACGCTGTGGCCTGATGCCCACTGACCATCAGTCCTCTGATGCCCACCTAAAACCCACTGTCAGACTCTCCCTTGGCAGTTCTGACGTACAGAGTCTGAGAACCACTGATACAAGAGTTAGACTGCTAAAATGCCTTCCACGTCCCAGTGCGTAAAACAGGCAACGCTGAAGCTACTCTGGTTGGTGCAGGGGCGAGGGGCTCAGAGCTGCGTCCACTCAGCCTCCCACTCCCCGCAACTGGCTGCGTAGACGCGTAGGGCTTCCCAGAGGAGTCCCAGCACCTTCCTGGAAGGGAAGTCAAACATGCATTCATTCATTCATTCATTCATTCACAGATATTTATTAGGTGCCTTCCGCTTTTTTTTTATGCCAAGTTTTTGTTTGAAGTTGGTAGCTCTGCTACTTCCTAGATGTGTATACTCTTGGACAAGTTACTTAATCTCTCTGGGGCTCAAATGTCTCATTTGCAAAATGCGGAAATAATACTTGTTTTCCCAACCTTACAGGATTCTTGTAATGACCAAATAAACAAATGAGAACACCTATGAAAAAAGTGGTTTGTTACCTGGAAGAAACTCTACAAATGCCAATAACTGACTACTACTATCAGTAGTATATCTAACTATCTGAAGTCTATAAACTAAATTAAGTCTTTAGGGGCCTCTATGGATTGCTACTCTCCTACTCTCTGTAGCTAAACTTCTAGAAGGTATTACAGGGCTTGGGGAATCATTGGTGTAAAAGCCTCCATCCAAATGGTAGCAACCTGCCCATAGGAGTATTTCTGAGGTTTAAGGTTATCACTCAGCTTATAATTTTAAATAAAACATTTCTCTATGATACAAATTTTCTTCAATGATCATAAATTACTTCCATAATAAAAAAAAATTTTTAAGTAACACTATTGAAAATATGTGCTGATATATCAAAATTCTTCCAAAAACTCACTTCTTCATCTGATGCTTTAAAATGAATTCGAACGAGACACTCAGAGGAGGGAAAGGCCAGTTCCGCTGGGTGTGGCCACATGGTTCTACAGGAGACGCGCAGGGCACTTCTGCCTCTCACTCAGCAAATGGTCTACGGTGAGTCACCACCTCTCCCAGGGCTGCTGTTTCCGCACCTATAAGCTGAAGGCACCAGCTTTACTGATCTCCAAGGGCCCTGCTAGTCTGATGGTTAATGTTTCAGGACAATGGAGAGCACTTTCCAGCATCCCCAGGCTGTCATTCCACAGCACATCTGGACCTGCTGGGGCTGCAGCCTTGCTGGGGCTCATGGAGACACCATTTGCTGACAATACCCCTGTCTCCACTCAGCTAGACTTTCAGACTTTCCTAAGCCCACTACAAACCCAATGCAGGAAGATCAGGGAACAAGCATGTCTAGAAGAGAGGTGACTTATTTAAGAGCTGCATCCTGGTAAGTGAGAGCTGTCATTCGGTGGAAAGACCATCAGAGTTGGAGCAGAAGATGGCCCCACACCCCTGCTGTGTGTTTTAGGGCCAGCTACCACTGGTACTGAGTCTTGGAGTCGTCATCCACAATGCTGGGGATATCACTCCTGACAGTCCTGGTGTTATGATGAGGCTTGTGTGAGAGTGAATACAAACATTTTGTATATTATAAAACTACATATTAAATACCATTAATAGCATAAAGGGCAGGAAGAATCTGTTCCATCTGTCCCTCAAGAAACCCACAGCCCTGGGACGTACGAGTCCCAGGCCATAGGGTAGCTAAGTATGGGACCTATATGGGCAAGTCACTTTACTGTGCGGGCTGAGCTACACAGGACACACTTCGAGCCTGGCCTGGCTCCAGTCCTATAGAGACCAAATAGCACCAAAACTGAAAATGCTCAAGAAGCGTGTAGCGCCCATCGATGTGGACGGTTCTTTATTCGGAGCATTCGTGCACTCATCCCATTAACACCATTTGGGTGCTTTACATGTACAAGGAGAGAGGAGGAGGAAGGAGCAAGGATGAATGAGATAGTCCTCGTTTTTAAGGAATTACCAATCTCTTAATAACCAACACTTCCTGAGCTCTTACTACATACCAGGAACTCTTCTCTATTACTTCCATGTCTCATGTCATACCCATAACACTCCAATGGGGTAGAAATGATCAGGATCCCTATTTCACCCCTGAAGAAACTGGGACTCAGGCTCACCTGAAAACTAAATGGTGGAGCCAGGACTCAAACCAAGGTCAGTCTGTCTCCAGAGCCTAAGTTCTCAAACCCTCTGTTCCATGGCCTCTGCATTGCTGGTGACCTTAGGTGAGCACCTTCCTGTCTGGATCTCCGTTCCAGTAATTCCAGTGGGTACAAAAGATGTTGCAAACAACTGTGAGCCAAACAGAAAGCAGGAAATGCCCACCCGAAGTGAGGCAGGACGTGTGGAGATCAGTTCCCATGCCTCAGAAGGGAAAGCAGAATATAACCTGAGTGATGTAAGTCCCAAGTCAGGCTTTTGCCACATGTGGTTTAAACCAGCAAGTGTCAGAGAAGCTCCACCTGCCCACTTCCGCCAAACCACACTGCCCACCCCCTCTACACACTCATCTACCTCCCCAGCTGGGCCTTTGCTCACACTGTTCCCCCCACTCTTCCTCATCTCTCCTTCCTCTTCTCTTCCAGGAAGTCTCTTCTGACCCTGCAGCTCTCTCCAAAAGACTGTAACAGACACAACAGCTTTAATAACCACTTAAATACCATTTCATCAAGAAGCCCCCACGTCAAAGGAATAGCATTTTTCTTGACACGCAGCTCTCTGTCTTCACAATTTGCTCTGTCTCTAATGCAGAAGGGAACAGTGGCCCTTCTCTATCTGAATCTCTCACAGCAGCAGACACCAGTAAGGTTGCCTGGAGAGTCTGGAATTACCATGTTGCCATGGTAACAGCAGACCAAGGTTTGGGGCGCTTTATCCCTGATGAGCTGCCCTGGCAGTGCCATGCCAGGCTGTTGGTGGACTCTTCCCCGATGAACCAGAAAAATCCATTAATGGGCAAGAAACTGCTCCACTGGTGCTGAGCTTTAGCTCCTGAAACACACTTGCGGGCCACTCACCCAGCTCCTTGACTGATAAGGAGGCCAGGCCCTGGCTCTCTGCACTGTGGCTCACTCGGGGGTAATCTGGTTTTTAACCGGCTCAGCCAACAAAGCAGGCCCTCCCCAACTCCAACCCCCAAATTATCACTTCTCTTGTTTGATGCCGCCAACCAAGGATCTGTTGGCGTGGACCCTGGCAATTAGCACAGCACCCGCATTTGTTGGGGAATTAAGAGCCACTGATTAGGCTAATTCCACGCCATTTACAGGCAGTGAGTATCAGCCTGAGACTAGTTTTTCCAAATGGCGGCCCAGAGGGTGGCATGATCATGGCTGGACTTTGAAATGAAGGCAAGGGCCTGGTGAGCCAGACTGAACCAGGAGGGGGCAGGACTTACCTCTGGGCCTGGCTGCATGTCAGCCTTTGCCTCCTTTTGTCCCGCCTTCCTAAGGGAACTGAGGACCAGAAGAAGGTGTTTCCACATTGAGGTCATGCCTATTTCCAAGTCAATCCCAACTAGAAGGGGAGGTCAGATCCCTTGGATTGTCTCCCTGCTGACCCATGGGGAATGCCCAGCCAGAGGACTAATGAGCCCCAAACTGGGGCTTTCTGGGGATGGAGGCCTGAGTCAAACTCTAGCTGGCTGGGCAGAACCCTGACACTTTACCTAGACTCTCTTGCCATCTCACTACCTGAGGCCCAAGCCTTTTAATCTGTCCCCCAAGTTGCTGTCTAGCTGCAGCCCCTTGGAATTTCAATGCCCCGTGATAATTACCTTAAGATTCCTGCTGTCAGACCCCTCACCTCCTGCTGGAGGATCCCAAATGGGCCCTCCAGGATATTTACATCCCTGGGATCATTGAGGCCCCTACATCTTGGGTGGTTGATCCCTATTTAGACCCAGTAGGAGTCAACTCCATAGCCAGTATGCTTCCCCTGCGTTTCTATCCTCTCCTGCCAGTTTGCTTACATAGAGCATATGGGACCATGTGGAGTTGACTAACTTAATATATGCTCCCATACACTAGGGAACTTCCAGATTCCTCCAAGGAAATTCATAGGCATTGAAGCCTGACAAGACGGTCTTGAGGACTGAGCTTCCTTAATTCAAACCTTAGCATGCTTGAAAACAGGGGCTGAACCAGGTCTTTCCAGCCATTCATAAAATATTGATTGAGTTTTACTTGGTAGCTGACATCAGGAATATAGAATGGGCCATTCATTGCATGTGACATCAAGAAATATATAGTCTAGATGATCAGAAGAGAGATGCCTGGAGAGCAAGAAAGGAGGCAGGACAAGAGGACATGTCACCTGCAAAGTTGTGAGTACAGAGGGTTGAAAGGAGTCAGGTGGCCTTGGCCAGAAACTGGCAGGACGGAGGTCACATATAGGTCTAGGATGTTCAATTCTTTGATTTCATAGGCCTGGGAGATAAATCTAGAATCCAATACCAAGGACGCAGTCAAAATATTCCTCTTGTTACCCTGAGTTCAGGGAAATATTTTGGGAGGAACAATGAAAGTAGGGCAGCTATCCTAGGAAGACTTATTCTTTCATACTTTGCCCTGGGCCTACCAAGAACCTGCTGGCTGGAGTGAGAGGGAAAGGACCTGGAAAGGGAGTGGCCTCTCCTAGCTTTGACACTTGTGCCCTCTTGATAAAGGTCTTCCTGTCATGATATACATCAGCCTGGGGCCCACAGACAGGGAGGGAGCCCCGGTTTTAGCCTGTCTCATTTGCTTTCCCGTACTGCAGATACCACTTGTACCCTACACCCTGGAGACGAGGGCCTTCAGATGGAAGGCAAGAGCTGCCTCCTCTGAGCCTGCTCGCATGCCTCATGACCCACACAAACCCTCTGCTCAAGTCGGGAGGGCTTCCCGCCCTGCTCCACCCATACCTGTGCTCTACAGTCTCTGCCTGTGCTCACATACCCTCTTCCCCCTAGCCAGGAAGGCCCTCACCAATTTCTCTTGGGGAAGTCCAAATCCCAGTCTAGCCTTCAAGGCTGAGCTCCTTCCTCCAGAAAGTTTACAGCAATCACTACTTCCCTGAGCCTAGATGGAAAGTTTCAGGGCAGGGAGGGAATTTCAAGATCACTGGGCCAACCTACTTGATTCCACATAAGAGGAAACTGGGGGGTGTAGAAGGAAAGGACTTGCCCAAGGCAGAAGGGCTATGACTGGAATCCAAGTCTATAGATTCCCTGGACAAGCCTCCCGAGGACTTACAGCTCTGCTTTGTTTCGCCTGTCTGCGTCACACACTAGAAGGCTGTCCTTGGGACAATCAATACCTTTATCTCTGGTTCCTGTGCCTTGCACTGAGCCCTGGATTGCCGGTAGCTCAGAAAATAGAATCCTCAGCACCCAAAGGGTCAAAAAGGCAACAGATCCTGAGGGAAAGCAAGACACAGGTGAAGAAGAATAAGAAAAACCCCTCCTTCCAGCAATTCTGCACTGTTCTGGGATGCAAGCCAGCCCCATCCACTGGATTGGGGGTAAGAATAGAGATGATGCATTCAAAGGACGTTATATCCAAAGGAGATTTCCACATCCAATGCCAGTGTTGGCTCAGAGCTTCCTGGGAAAGCGACTTGGAGAGGCTGGCAGAAGGGGTCATGCTGAGGTCAGCCTCGAGCCTAGGGGCAATGGTAATGGTAGCAGCCGAGGGAAGATTTTTCTTTTCAAGTTGAATCTTCAGATTTTTAGAACAAAAAGAACTCTTCAGGTTCACCCAATCCAATTCTCAAATTTTTCAAATAGTCTTGGTAAGAAGGTCATACAGCACATCGGGGTCACAGCCAGGACACAGCTCCGGGTCTCTAGACCCCACCCACGGTTCTCTGCAGGGCAACAAGTCTCAACTGGGCCCCATGTGCATGTAGAAGGACGGCACCTGCTGGGTCAAATGGCCACCAGTAATTTCTACGTTGTTTTTAAAATGTCAAAATTCAATTACTGACAGACTGGCGATTCAGGTTTAAAGAAAAGTACTGGGTTTGACTAAGGCTCCAAGTGAAGGAGCCACTTGCTGAGATCATACAGCTAGAAAAAGGTGGAGCCCAAAATCAAGCACAGATTTATCTGGTTCGAAAGTTCTTCCCTTTCCCAGTGGCTCAGGCTGCCACACACGCTGCCTCTAAGCTCAAAATAGAGGAAGAAAGACAGGACAGACAGACATTCTGAGCCATCAGAGGAAGGATTTCACTAGACAGCTCCTTTGTCTCAGGTTCTGTGTTGGGTGCTAGAGACACAAAGATAAAATAAGATCCAGGAGTGCAGATTCTAAATGAACAGTTATAAAGGTTGCAGGAGAAACTAACTCGGTCCTTAAAATTCTGAAGTGAGAATGAGGTTGAGGAACACAGTACAAGAAAGAGGTGGTGTGATGGAACATGCTGCCGGGGTCCTGCCCGAAGATAGGCGTGGCTCCAGCCGAAGTAACCTTCGTCCTTGCAAGAGCACGACACAATGCCTGGTACATAAAGGCACTCAACATAGTAGAGTTGTTGAGTCGA
Source organism: Rousettus aegyptiacus (assembly GCF_014176215.1). Lineage (NCBI taxonomy): Eukaryota > Metazoa > Chordata > Mammalia > Chiroptera > Pteropodidae > Rousettus > Rousettus aegyptiacus. Next base: position 89,008,887 of record NW_023416308.1, read on the forward strand.
AGCATGGAAAAAGGGAATTCCTATCCCCAAAAGAACTGAGATGCAGCCCCGGTGCTTGCAGAGAAAGGGTCTGCCCACCAAATGGGGCCCTGTGCCCCTTCCACCTTCCATCTGGGAAGGGGGCAGGAGGCAGCTGGCAGGTCCAGAAATGCTGACACAGAGAGAGACAGAGCTAGCCCCAACCGACTTCTCCATGGCAACAAGCTGACAGAAAACTGCACAGAAGACTGAGAATCGGTTTTAAAATAAAGACACAAAACACTCTCAATCTAAAATCACACATGCAAAGCAATAGCTCCCGTCTTAGTCCCTTAGGAGGGGTAGACGCGGTCACTAGAAAGGCACCTCCTTCCAACCTGCCCTTCCCCTGCCGAGGGCCCGTGTGCCTCCCCTCCTCCTGTGCACTCTTCTGAGAGCTGCCAGGCAGAATCTCTCTCGCTCTGCAGTATATGCTTCAGGGCACTGCATCAAATCTGACAAGAGAGGGTAAAGGCTCCGCCAGGGTTGGGGCCGGCTAGGCCCTATAGCAAACAGGCTGTGGCAGCTGGCTTCTTGTCACACCACGGCAGCGGTGGCTGCGGCAGCGGGGCCCAGAAGGAAGAGCAGGGTCAGAGGCCCCTTTCTTCCTCTGACTGATGGTCAAATCCTGCTTTATCCTTCCGGGCTCAGCTGTATTTGCCTTCGTCTCCCCAGGATGACTTGATTGAGCACACCTTCCACTGCAAGTCCAAAGCCCTCTGTTTACATTTCAAATATAAAACTTTTCATTATACTTCTGCTTACAGAAGTAGACAGTCTCCTTTGCATTATACTTCTGCTTACTTATTCCGCCCCGCCCCCCCCCCCCGCCCCCGTAGAAACCTGGTCTGTGATAAAGCCTCAATAAATGTTTTCTGAAGTAAATCAACAGCATGAGAAAACATTTTAATTTGAGTCGCTAGACACCAATTCTTCAGTTTAAGGGAGTCTGCTCCAACTACCATTTCCCTCCAAAGCCTTGGGTGCTTGGGGAACAGGAAGGCAGTGTCACCCCTTCTCTTATGCTGCTGTCCTTCCCACTGGATCCCCCACTAGCCTTCTGTCATCTCCAGTGTGTGCTCTCTTACAGTTTCACAGATATCGCCATATCCAAAAGGGTACCCCCAAACGAGCTGGACTAAGGATCCAGGATTCACGTCTAGCTTCATGACTTCCCTTCTACGTGAACTCAGGCAAGCCATTACATCTCTTTGAACCTTGTCTGCAAAATGAGGACAATCCATTCCCATTCTTATCCTTATCTCATGAGGTTGGCGAGGAACAGAGATGATGAATCATGAAGATGCTCTGAACGCCGGAAGGTGGTATCTGTGCGAAGATGAGGTGGAGTGCTATTTCCAGGATCTTATGAAAGGGGTACCTGGGGCCTACACTCATGAGTGACTTGCCCATGATCACACAGGGAGGGAGTGGACGAGGGTCCGGGTCTTCTAATTCCTGGTCCAGAGCTCTTTCCCCAACCTTATGCTGGCTTAGAGATCCCATGTAGGCATCTAGGCACTCTTCGACTTTGGCAAAAACAATTCCACATTCCATTAAAATAAGAAGCATTTTGGATCACCTGTAGGGTATAAATCTCTGAAATGGAATGGAGTCCAGCTCTCTACTTTCAGGCAGAATGCCACCTAAAACATTCTAGGCAGGGAGTTAACTCTTTCTCCCCACAGGGCCTTTCCTTCCAGCTCTCGGTCACTGCTAATTAACCCGTGCCAGAAGGGTCATCCTGGTGGCTCAAACGGCCCTGCTGTGGCAGAGCTCAGGCCTTCACATCTAACCTCAGAAGCAGAAATAATGAATGGAGCACTGTGAATATGAGAGAAGCGGATCGGGAACAGCTCAGACGGAGAAAAACTGGTATGGCTTGGAGTGCGGACTTCAACGGAAAACCACTAAGAGTACCCTAGGGCTTGCCTCAGGAGGGAGGGACACTGATTCCCTGGGCTGTAAGGTCAGCAGACATAGATCTCAGAAGGGACACACAGGTCCCCACTGCTCAGATTCTAACAGCTTCTAGGCCCGCATGCCAGAGATGTCACCAAGTGAAGCCTCTTAGGACCCTAAAAAGGAAGGATGGAGGGAAGAGAGGGAGGAAATGCCTTTGTCGAGAACCCTCACCCTTTCATTGTATGATGATTAATTTTGTGTCACCTTGGCTAGCCTCCGGCGACCAGTTGTTTGGTCAAACACTAGTCTAGATGTTGCTATAAAGGCATTTTTATTTTTAAGATGCGATTAACATTTACAATCATTTATGGTGGGCCTCATCCAATCTGTTGAAGGCCTTAAGGACAAAGATTGAAGTTTCCTGAAGAAGGAATTCTGCCTTAAGGCTGCCACACCGAAACACTGCCTGAGTTTTCAGCCTTTGAATTCACAGCTGCAACATCAACTCTTTTCTGAATCTCAAGTCTGTTGGCTTGAGCCAACGATTTTGGACTTGGCAGCCCCCCAATCATATGAGACAATCCTTTAAGATAAATCTCGATAGATAGATGGATAGATAGATAGATAGATAGATAGATAGATAGATAGATAGATAGTAGGTAGGTCAATAGAAAATCGATCCTACTGTTGTTTCTCTAGAGAACCCTGGCTAACTTGGAGGTTTTCATCTAACTTACTTCATACAATCCTCCAAAGGACATTGAGAGGTAGGTTTTGCTATTCTCATGTTTGCACATGAGGAAGCCAAATCTTGAAGAGTCAAGATACTGGGCAAGGGAGACCCCAAAGCACATGCTTTCTCAGTTTCACCACATGGCACAAGGAAGTAACACTTCTCTGAAAACCTCTGGGACTAGAATTCCTGGCCAAAGCAGAGTGCTGCTGACTCCTCTGAGCTCTCCTTCTCCCTGGGGATACAGTTAATGCCAACAGGAACAAGCAGGCTGAATAGGTTTGCTCATTGAGGCAGTACGGCCTGCTTTTGCCAAACACACTCTTTAGGATCTCCATTCTTCCCTGGGATCAGTGTCTGGATGGAGGATTTGGGCCTGCACCAATACCTCAGGGTCTCATCACGCCTGAGTGTCAGGGGAAGACAAGGCTTTGTTAGACCCTGAGTGGTCTTTCTCTCAAAGGCAAATCCAGGCTGGAGGCCGTTCCTATTTGGCTTCTGCAGGAAGTAGGAAGATTGTGCTCTCTGCTCAAATGATGTCCCCTGAAGGGGCTTTTTTCCCCAGGGTAGTGACCGAGCAGGCCCCTCCACTCTGCCTAGGCAGGTTGCCCTTTCCCCACCTCTAGGTCTCTCACCCAAGAGTCCCCTGGGGAAGGGGGAGCACTCTTACCCTGAACAGCTTTAGCCTAAGGATGGAAGAGGCCTTTTTCCTCACTTCCCATTAGTGCAGCTGACACAGGGTGGGATTTGCAGGAGGAAGTTTACTAAATGTGAGGCGGCACTGGAAAGGGAATAATCACAGCAATTCAAATATATCTGTGGGCAGGCGGGGCTGCCAGGACGAGGTTTCTGATTCTCTCGCTCCAAAGGGCTGGGACATAATCTGCAGCAGCCTTTGTTCGGCTTCCTGTCATTTGAACTTCCAGCAGTTTCCACTTGCTCACTGTCTTGCATGGCTTCTCACAGTGGTACTTCTCAACGTGTTAAGGCACACATGAAAATGATGTTTGACATGTTGGGTAAACGGAGAGGTGAATGTACAGCCTGAGGACCAGCTCCAGCTGGCCCAAAACAGAGCCCGGAAAGGGGAGGTACCTCGTAGGAGGTCGCACAGCGAAAGCGGCAGAGTGGGATCGGCTTCTCATCTTTTTTCTACTCTGCCTCCAGGGACAAGGCCCACGAGGTGTTTATCTCTGAGTTTTGGGTGCCTAACTCGTGGCAGTGCTCAGGAATGTCAGGGCGACAAACGACACAAATTCAGAGAGCCCTTCCCCACATGTTCTCAGGCCCTCCAGCTTGTAGCAGAGTCTCTGGCCAGAGACCTCTCCAGCTGCAGACAAAAACAGAGCTCCTCACACATCAGCAAACTAGAGAAGGCGCTGGGCAACACTCTAAGATGGCAAAGCATGGCCCGTTTCTCCTTAAAGTGCTATTTTCCTTATTTAGTAGGTAACCCTGCCCTGCCCCAGGCTCTAAGTCCCCTCTGTCATTATCAGCCCTCTACCCACAATCCTCTCCTTCCCCCAAACTTGCTGTCTATCTCCATAGGAGCCTGCTCTCTGCCAACAGTTCCCTAAGACTAGTTCCCACTAGATCTTAATGCCTGGTAAAGTTAGGCATGGTCTTCCCACGGCCATTTGTGTTTTAAACCAAATAAAAGATTCCTGAAAAATTCTAGTTGGTCAGGTCACACATGGAAAGGAATGGACTTTAAAGAGAGATAACTCCAGGTTTCCAGCCCTAGTTCTGCTACTTCCTTTTTGAATGACGTTGAGTAAATCGATTTCTCTGAGCCCTGTGTCCTCATGTGGAAAATAAGAATAAAACCTACCTCACAGGGTGACTACACAAAGGCTTTACAATCTTACACGGTGTGAAGGGCTGAACAGCGGCCCTCCAAAAGCTATGTCCATGTCTTAGCCCCCAGAACCTGTGAATGTGACCTTATTTGGAAAAAGAGTCTTTAGAGGTGTGATTAAGGATTTTGAGACAAGAAGATTGTCCTGGATCATCTGTGTGGGCCCTATGCGCCATCACAAGTGTCCTTTTGAGAGAAAGGCAGGACGCAACAGAGAGAGTGAAGAGGTGGAAGCAATGTAACCCTGGAGGCAGAGACTAGGGCGATGCATCCATAAGTCAAGGAGTGTCAATGGCCACCAGAAGCTGGAAGAAGTCAAAAACATGTTGGCACCTAGAGCAGCGGTCCCCAACCTTTTTGGCGCCAGGGACCAGTACTCCTATGAGAATCTAATGCCCGATAACCTGAGGTAGAACTGAGGTAGTGATGCTAGTGCTGGGGACCGCCTGCAAATACAGATGAAGCTTCGCTTGCTGGCTGCCACTCACCTCCTGCTGTGCAGCCTGGTTCCTAACAGGCCAGGGACCCTACTGGTCTGCAGCCCAGGCGTTGGGACCCCTGCCCTATAGACTTTGTAGATGTTATTAAAGACCATGAGATGAAATCATTCTGTATGATCTAGGTGTGCCCTAAAGCCAATGACAAGTTTCCTCATGAGAGACAGACAAGGAGACACAGACACAGAGGAGAAATCCACGTGAAGACAGATGCAGAGATTGGAATGTTGCAGCCAGAAGCTAAGGAACACCTGGAGCCACCAGAAGACAGAAGAGGCAAGGAAGGGTTCTCCCTGAGAGCCTCCGGAGGAAGCATGGTACTGCCAACACCTTGATTTCAGACATCTGGCCTCTACAACTGTGAAAGAGCAGATTTTTTTGTAAGCCACTCAGACCGTTCTTGATTACTGCAGCCCTGGGAATCGAATACGCACTGCCTATCTCCTTAATTTATTACGTATCACCTTTTATCTCCTACTTTATACCAGAGCCATATAAACCCCATGCACAAGAATGCAAGCTTCAGGGGAGCAGAACTTTGATTGGGTCACTATTTTAGCCCTACTAATTAGCATGGTGTCAGGTACATGACAGATGCTCAATGTATATATATGTATATATATATTTTTTGAATAAATGAATGAACTATAGTTCTCAGAAGGCAGAAGTTCTATGTCATTTACTTCTATATACTCAGCACCCAAGATACAGGGCACATGGCTCTATACATGCAAAACTTCCTCTCCCGTCTATTTCAGCCCTGAAGGGGCAACTCTCAGAAATAGGGGCAAATCTTATCATCCTGAAGCCCAGAGATAAGCTTCCAGGCTCCAAAGAGTCCATGAACCCTTTCTAGACCTTGTTTCCAAACTCCCTCTTAACAGAAGCCTTGGAGAGAATCCATGACTACACAATCCTGGGGATGATATAGTTTAATTAAACAGAGACCCAAGTCACCAGCGTCTGGCTGAGGCTGGGCCTCTGGGACCTGAGCAGGCAACATTTCATCATTAGGAGGAAAGAAGATGACAAACTCTTTCCTGAAAGAACCCAGCAGGCAGTCAGAATTACTGAATGTGGATAAATAAAACCATTATTTCCAAATACATATCCCAGGCAGCACTAACTGCATTCTCCGTATCACAGGCAATACTAAATTTAGAACTGGCAGTTTGAGTCATATGCTGATTCCTGAAGAGAAGAACTAAATTCAAGGGGGAAAAATATCAAGTGACACATGAAAATAAAAATGCAACCTTAGTCTCCTGGAGCAAGCTGTCAAGAGAGGTGAGGAAGTTTCCTGCACAGAATTCTGCCTATAAAGGAATTCCGGAGGGGTGGGGGCAGGGCCTAGCTGGGTGCCACAGCAACGGCAGCCTCTGGGGAAACCTCTGGGGTGCCTGCCTGTGTGGAGCTGCTGAGGCAGGAGGGGAATCTGCATGCTGAGCAATAATGCAGGAACACTGTTTCCAGAGCCGTCATATGCTGTCTCACAGAAGCTTTTTCTCAACCCTGCAGGGAGGTGCTGTCACCCCTGTCACGCAGTTGATGAACGGAGCTTACCTTAGGCTGGTGACGCGACTCGCCCAAGTCACACAGTCAGCGAGCAGGAGAGCAGGGATTTATTTTAATACACTTTTAATTTTAGAATAGTGTTAGAGTTACAGAAAAGTAGAAAAGATAGTTCCCAAATACCCCTCCCTCTCATCATCTTGCTCAGGGTGCCAGTGGTGGCTCACGGGTCTCTGAGAAGTGGGACTGTTCTTGTGAGAAGCTCACTTCCAGCTCCTCATTCCCCAAAGTGTTCACACATCTTGAAGCCCTGACTACTGGTTATCTACTCAAGATCCATTCTTCCCAAATTTTAGTCAGGGCAGCCATGTACCCAGCTAAAGACTAATTACTCAATCTTCATTACAGTTAGGTGTGGCTGTGTAACTACCTCTTCGCCAATGAGTTGTAAGTGAACATTGCTGGGTACCACCTCAATGACAGTGCCTTAATAAGGCCTTTTTTTGTCCTTTCTCCCTTCTACCCACTTCCTGCCTGAATATAGATGTGACAGCTAAAACTCTAGCAGCCATGTTGGACTATGAGAATATTCTGAAGATGAGAGCCTATCCTAAGGACTGTGAATTGGAGAGATGAAAATAATTGAGGTCCTTGCTATCCACAGAGCTACTATACCAGCCCAGGACTGAATGTCACCAAACTTCTCATATGTGAGTGTTTTAGTCTCCTCGGGTTGCCATAACCAACTGCTACTGACTGAATGGCTTAAAGAACAGAAATTCGTTTCTCACAGTTCTGGAGGTTAGAAGTCCAAAACCAAAGTACCAACAGGGTTGGTTTCTGGTAAGGCCTGTCTTCCTGCTTTACAGAAGGCCTACCCTCTGTGCCCACATGAGGGACAGCAATTCTGTTTTCTCTTCCTATTCTATAAGGACTCCCATTCTATTAAGATTTCATACTTATGACCTCACTTAACTTTTATTATCTCCTTATGGGCTCTGTCTCCAAATATATTCATACTGGGGGGTAAGGGCTTCAATCTATGAACTTTGGGCAGACACAATTCAGTCCATGACAGTGAGAGAAAACGAACTTCTCTTTTGTTTAAGTCCTTGTTATTTTTGGTATCTGTTACTAGCATGTGCGCACAATTCCTTACTGACTTCCAAAGTCTAAGGAACATTTTCTAAAGCTTCCACCTTGATGATCATGTGAGCTGAAAGTCCGAAGGAAAGTACCAAAGATATCACACCATTAAGTCATCTTGTATGCTGATTCATTAATACCTTTTATTCATTCAACTGGCAAGCATTTATTCAGCACCTCCCACATGCCAGATACTGGGCTGTGAGCTAGGGACACTACAATAAATAAACATGGTCCTTGACCTCTAGGCACTTAGAGTCTTTACTGATTTACTTACTCTAAGCTCATCTCTTTCCAAAGGGCATTCTTAAAATATAGTAAGTAAAATAGAAATGGAAATCCAAAACCGTGAAAAGGTGGACTATCCAAACATCCCAGCCCTGGTAATTTATATACATGTTGGGTACAACTGAGCTTTGAGCTCAGCTGGTTTTGAGTGCCTTAGGAGCCAAGAAAAGAGCAAAACAGTGACTTGATCCTATTTTCTGAAAGGAGAATGAATCCTAGTGACTTATGAAAGTCAAATGTAAACATTTTCTTTTCTGAACACAGTCTACTCAATGCTTCTGGGTGAACGGAATGTCCTGGAAAACACCATTTTCCGACCAAAACCCCAATGAGGCTCTAAGTTCCATGCACAACTCATTAGCTCTTAGATACTCAGCCAATAAACCCAGAAAGTTCCACAGTTTGCACACATGGTCTCAGTTCCCTCTTCTAGAGCAGAAAAGAGCTTATTGAACACCATGAGGGATCACTTCTAGACAGTGCAGAAAATAAGAACTGGTAAATCCAGAAAGCTCTGAAGCTTGGACATTAGGTGCATGATTTTAAAAAGAAGAAATAGCAAGAAGATAGGACCCCAGAGAAAGGCCAGGGTAGATGAAAAAAAATGAGTGAGGATAATAAAGTTGGTATGACTCATCCAGAGAGTTCCTTTCTTTGTATATCACAACAGGCAGTATCTTAATGAGAAAGAGTACGAGTTTGAATCCCAGCTCTACTACTCTGCCTCTCACTAGCTCTGTAATTTCGAGGGGTGTTAACTGCCCTGAGCCTTAATTTCCTCACGTAAAATGAAGATATCTACCTGTTGTGGGGATTACATATCAAAACATTATACATAATATTTCTGCCACAGTGCAATAACAGTCACAACAGCCTACATTTACAGGCCTTGTTGGTATTAGACACTTAATATGAATTATCTCGTTTAATTTTTAACATGAGGTAGATGCTATTGATGAATTCAAAACCTGTTGGTTTCTCCCCAAAGCTATGCCAAGCCACATCCTTGGATATTTTTGAAAGAAATATACCAGTCCTTGGAAGGCTCTTTGCAAATCTATCCCTTGCAAAGCAGCTGTACTGACATCCATTTTGTAAGCATCTGAAATCCCCAAAGTTTGCGGCCACTGATACAGACCTTTAACTCTTGGGAATTTTCAGTGGGAGTTTGTGGAACTCCAAGAATACACTACCAAGAGGTCCTTCCTTCCCAATCCCCACTTGTGGTGAAAGAAAAACACTGGAGAACTTGGAGGGTGCTCCTCAAAAGAGTGACAGGAGGAGGGGAGAGTGGGGAGTTGTCTTTTAATGGGTATGAAGTTTCAGTACGGGAAGATGAACAAGTTCTGGAGCTGGAATGGTGATGGTTGCACAACAACATGAATGTACTTAATGCCACTAAATTGTAAATTTAAAATGGTTAAAATGGTAAATTTCGTTACATATATTTTACAATAAAAATAAAAATGGTAGTAATAATAATAAAAATAGAGTAATCACAGTGGTGAGGGGGTCTAAAAACCATACATGGTGGAGACAACCTGAAAGAACTAAAAGTTCTTTCAGGCAAAAGCTTGAAAGCCTCTGGTTTTCAGGATAATAATAATATTACTCACTACTTACCGAGCACATCATATATGTTGGTACTTTACCTACATTACCTTTATTCTCTAGTATGGCTGTATGAGGCACTTCTTCTCTTTGAGAGATCAAGTGACCAACACAGGATCACATAGCTAGATAGTAGTGGAGATAGGATTTGAACCCAACCAGTTACAATATGCCACGTCCTTCTATACCATGCTGCCTCTCATTCAAATAGTGAGTAGATACGTGGATTTTAAAATGCTGAAGATTTTTTTTTTTAATTTTAAGATTTTATTATTCTATATTGGGGCGTGGAAGGTAGGAAGGTCTGATGTCCATCTTCTTGAAGGCTCCCTGAACTGCCAGGGCACATAGGTAAACCCACGCCTACTAAATAGGTGCCCTGCACTAACCATTCTGATAAGGGGAAACTAGAAGGCCTTTGAGATTAGAATCAGAGGCAATATCAGGGGGATGCTGTCAGGGGACTGCATCAGGGCCCATGGACCACGACTAGCTCCCACGGGCCAGGAGCAGGCCATCAGCCAACAGAGAAGACGCAGTAAGCTCCAAATACAGTAAGAGATACTGAAAGCATTTCTCCCCGACGGTGCAGTTGTCACATCCCAGAAGAAAAATTTTGAAGAGTAAGAGGAAAGAGGACAAAGCAGAGGAAAGATTAGAGACAGGTGAAAGGGTTCTGAAGGCTCTAGCCACTGTTCAAATCCCAGCCTATTGTTCCACTGGTAAGAGCAGACTTGTAAGCACTTTGAAGCCAGAGCGCAATCTCATTACTGTCTTGGGTGTCCTCAGAAGTCCCTTGGCATCACCTTCTATTTTTCAGTGACCTCCCTCCTGTCACCGAATCTTGTCTTCTTTGGACAAATGGATTTGAAAAATGGTTTTCAAGTCTAAGTCAGTATCACAAGCACCCAGATAAAAAGGTATTATGGCAGAGTCAAGGGATGAGTGACAGGGAAATGGGTTTTCCATAGTGTTGGCTGTTGATCAGAGACCCCTAAACACTGACTCTGCTTCTTCCCCATTGGACAAAATGTAGACTTGATGACTCTGAGTTTGCTTCAAAAAGCAGGAAAACTTTTTATAGGAGAGATGTTGTAAATGTTCTCTTAAAACAGAAATTGCTTTAAGTTCTTCCAGAACGATGAGCCAAGTGTTGAGTACAAAAGACCTGCGATGCAGTGGGAAGTGGATGTTTCCTGGATGCAGCAGGACCCTCTCAGCATGGACAGTGTGACCAGCAGCTGCATGCTCCATTACAGAACCAGGGGCCAGAGAAGACAAGGCAGAGTCACCAGTATCTACTCCTGTCCTGCCTGGCCTCCTTGCTCCCAGTATATACCTGTATCCTTGAATTATTAAGCCAGGAACTTGATATAATCTTACAAACGGTGTGTGTGTATGTGTACATGTGTGTCTTCCCACCAACCCTCAGTTCTCACTGTATTTTCTCCATTCTCCTTCAAGAACTTCTTGCTTAGCTGATTTTATTGTACCTACTTGTAAGCTGGGACCCATTTGTACAAGCGACATGGGCTGCCCTGTTTTGGGAGCTGGAGCCACTTCCTGAGAGAAGGGCCTTGGAATACTGAGCAGAGCCGTGGCTGACCAGCCCTGCCACGTGGATCTGGTTGGAGCCTGCTGGGCTCCCCTCCACACAGCGCTTGGCTGTCGCCTGCTCATTTTGAGTGGAGGATCCGGCACTTATTTTAGGCCCTTATAAATAATACATTTTGTCATCTTGATTCTTCTTCCAGGACTTCTTCTAAGCTATTTTTTCTTCTTTGGGAAAACCACTTTTACTCTACGAGACAGAATTGTTCATAAATCAAGAGGAGCTCCAAGTGACCAAAGCCTGAATTCGTGACTTTAGAAGCTGGCCTCATACAGGAAGAGGATCTTAACTTCAAGGATGAAAAAAATGTTCACAACATCTTTGATTCCTTGACCTCTGACCCAGGAAGTTCTAGTATCGAACCTTTAAATACCACTTCAAACCCCGAGTCCCTATGGATTGGTTATGCTCAATAAAATGCTGAGGGTCCTTACCATCTGTAAAATGGAGACAAGGCTACCTGTTGCGCAGACTTGCTCAAGTACCTGGCATAAAAATCAAACCTCGGTGTGTGAGTTCCACTTTGACTCTCTTTGTTCCCTGCAGCTCCCAAGAAGATATATTTGTACCTTAAAAAGTGTCATTTTCCACCCTCTTCACCGGCCAGGAACCATTAAAGAAGTGTTGTTTAATTAATATGACACAAAGAAGCCTAGCTGTACAGTAGACAGAATGCTGAACTTGTAATTGGACAGACCAGGGATTGATTCCTGGCTCTATTACTTGTTATGAGATCTTGGGCAAGTTCTTTAATCTCTCTGGACTTTAGCATCCTAATCAAAATATGAGCCTAAATCACTAACTTCACAGTCTCTTTCTAATTTTAATGTGTATATGAATAGCCAGGGAATCTTGTTAAAGTGCAGACTTTGATCTTCAGGGCCTGAGGGTCTTCTAATTAGCACTGGCCAAGTCCAAGGCCACTGGTTTATGGAGCGCCTTTTCAGTAGAAAGGGCACACATGGTCAGGGCACTATGTAAATATACGGCTCTGTCAGCGTAAGGTCTGATATACTAACCATTGTTCTACCTTAAATACAAAGGTTATTCTACAACTCAACTTAGACTATGTATTAATCCTTGATTCTTTACAAGTAAGCAAAATAGTGATTATTTGCCTAGGAAAATAACAAGGACTAGGAATACCACTTGCCACCAATTCTCATCCTCCAGAAAAAACAACCAACAAAGCACAACACCTCTATTAGCTGGCTGATGTAAAAGGCAAACAAAATAAACAAACAAACAAATCTGCAATAGACCTTAAAACCACTTCCGATGAAACTTTTGGAGGTAACAATGTAAAACACCACCTCCCACAAAAGCATCGTGTTGAACCTGAATGTTTATGACTAAACCTAAGTACTGACTTAGAGTGAAAGCAGGTTTGGCAGGATGAAAAAGGAAGAAGCCAAGAACAATGGGTGTCTGAGACTCGTTCAATGGGGAAGGGGAGGAAACTGAGGAGAGAATCTGATGGAATGAAAAGAAGGAAGCTAGTGATAAGGACTGTGAGAGAGGCTTTCCTTCTTGAAACAATCATACTCATATTCAAGACGCAGGTCCAGGGTCACCTCCCTGGTGACACCTTCCCTGACAGGTGCTTCCTGCTCTTGCTGCCAAAGTATTAATACCCATCCCCTCTTCCCACCCTGGAGCTGGTGCTCACTGGATCGCATTGAACACTCATTTCCGTATTGATCGCCAATCCCCTGAGGTCAGAGACCGTGTCTTATTCATCTCTATATTCTTGGCCTGGCACAGTGCCCTGGCATGTATTAGGCACTCAGTGAATGATGCTGACTGAATGCATGAGGTGGAGGATATTGAAGAGAAAGCTTTAATGGCCTTGCTTCAGAATTTATCTGTCCTGGAGGTATTCATTCATATATTTATGTGCTTGATAGACACGCATGCTCCAAGTGTGAGCACTCAGACCTTGTACCATTTTTTTGTGTATTTAATCTGATAAATATTTCAAACTTCCTTGATCCCAATATTGTAAAATTAGTAATATATATAATAATTATGTATATTAATTTTATAAATATATGTAAAACTTTTAGCATCTTTTCAAAGTGCTTTTCTACTTTCACAGTAAACTGAATACATAATTTCCCCAGTTTCAAACAAGGAAACTGAGGCCCAGAAAAAAAAAAATTAAGTGATCTAAGGCACAGTCTCAAATTTTAGGTACATAAGAAAAAGTTGATTCTTGTCAAAAATACAGATTTCTGACTCCCAGCTCCAGAGATTCTGATTCAGTGGGTGTAAGATGGAGCCCAGAAATCTGCATATTAATGCTCCCCAGGTTCTGAGGCAGGTGGTCTGCAGACCTGAGGCAAAGCCCCTGGATGATTAGAGGTCAGCCCAGTGCCCTCCTCAGGCCAGGCACCTGGCCTGTTACAGACCGTGGTATCTGTTGGAGGTCGTCTCAGGGCTTTGATTCCAAACCTAGAGTCATGGGATGGGAAGCAAGTCACACAGACAGCACCTTCCCAGTGCCTGGCAGGTAACCTAAAACCAAAGACATTCAGACGATGATGGCAATTCCAATAGTCCCATGAGCAAAACCATGAAGCCAGTGTGGTGGTTGGGAAATGGATCACATTTCTGAAGACTTAAGACCTGGAAGGCCAAGTTCTGGAAAAGGACAACGCCCTCTAGGCAAGAGACAGCAAAAAAAAAAAAAAAAAAAAAAAAAAAAAAAAAAAAAAAGGTTCAAGTTAATAAAGAACAGCAACCAAAGAAAGTACAAGTAGACTTCTCCCTGTCCTCTGCTTTCCACATCCACGCCTTGCTGGCTGCCCCTATATGTTTCTCCCCCATCAACCTCTTCCCTGTCACCCACTGCCAAGGCCCTGATTAAAGACCTCAGGGGTTACCTTTTACCCGATCTTTATATAAAAGCCTCCCAAAGCTCTACCTGCCCTTTGCCTCTCCTTTCCCTTCCACTAGAAACTTTCCCTCAAACTACCTCCATTAGAAAGCCTCATTCATCTTCCCAGAGCACAGATCTCACCATAGAGTGTAAAAGATCACTGTATTTGAAGCCAGAAGATCTGCTTCTGGTTCTAGCCATGGCTCCAAAGCCATCACTAACTAGTTGTCTGACCTGGGTTAGTAACTTCTCCTTTTGGGATTCGGTCTTTGTGTGAGATAGACGCCTGGACGGGGTCATTTTCAAAGTCCTTTACGACCCTAGAATTTTATTGCTTAAAAAATATTAGTTACATCTTACTGTTTATAAAGCTAAAGATACAACTGCCTTATCCTGGAACATATAAGGAGGCCCTCTGTGGTGTGGCCCTACTATGGGCTGGATGCTTGTGTCCCCCGGCAAAAGCCACACGTTAACTCTAACCCCCACTGTAAATGGTATTTGGAGATGGGGCCTTGAGGAGGTGAGGAGGTGATGACAGTGGAGCCCTCATGATGGGCTTAGTTCCCTGAGAAGAAGAGACACAGAAGAGAGCTTGCTTACTCTCTCTGCTCTCTACCCTGTGAGGACGTGGTAAGAAGACAGTTGTCTGTGAACCAGAAAGGGGGTTCTGAGAACCTGACCATGCCGGACCCTGATCTCGAACTTCAACCTTCAGAACTGTGAGAAATAAATGTTTTTTTTTGAAGCCACCCAGCTTATAAGATCTTATTAAGACAGCCAGAACTAAGATAGGGCCCAACTGTTTTAAAGCATTAAACATGTATCTTTATGTTCCCTTTGTGCGAGTCAAACTGAAGCATTCTCAGTTCCCTAAACATGCCTGGAGCGTTTTTCTTCTTCCTCACTGCTTTTGTCATTATTTTATTTCAGAAAACCAACTTATCGATTTCAACGTATATGATTCTTACATTTGCCAAGGTCCAAATCACATGGATCTCTCTTGGATTTTTCCTTTATGCACCTAGCCTAAAAGCAAACTCTTTCTCCTCTGACTGCTAGTACTTTATTTGTCCCCTCTCACAGCTGGTATCACAGTTCTTCCTAGACCTGGCTCATATATCCTTCTGTCAGCTCCTTGAAGTTAGGGCCTGCGTGAGTCTCCTACAGACTTAGCACAGGGCCTTGCACGATGAAGGATTTGAGAAGTAATTACTAGATAAATGTCAGAATGCAGATGCTCCCATTTTGGTTAGACCCTGCATTTCAGGGGCAACAAAGGCAGAAAGGGTTACATGGGAAAATAGTTTCTAATCTTACGAAAAAAAGAATTCAGATCCCTGTTGCAGCGAACGACTTTTTCTTGAAATCAACCCTAAGGATGTAAGCCATAAAAAGGGGCCACTGAGCTTGGCAGTGCAGTGTTTTCCAGTGCTCATAAAGGCCAATGGCTTAATGCCTGAGATGATTTTCCCTGCCAACAAAAGCTTGGGCTGAGATGCTCAATCTGGTGGCTGCAGGCTGACTGGGAGCTCGAGGCACATCCACAGAGTACATCCTCATGGTCACGGTGGTGCAGTGAACTCTGAGACCTACACAATGTGGTAAGAGGCAGACCTCCTGCCTCCATGAGGTGCTTGAAGGGATTCCCTCTTCTGACCTCCCCTAGCCCTGAATCTGGCCTATCCCAGCTTATTCTCTGTCGACCTGGGGTCACAGTCAAATGTGCATGTTTTATCTTCCTAATTAGACCGGCAGTTCCTGCCTAGAAGGATCGTGTTCATCTTGTGCCTTGTTCATTTTCCTTTCTCCCACATGCCTAGCACAGATCCCTGCTCATAGCAGATGTCAATAAATGTTCTCTGGATGGATACTCAAATTTAGATCAAATTGACTCAAATTCCAATTAAAATCCCTAGTCAGAAAGACAAGATTCAATTCATTTTTTCCCTACAAAAAGGACAATCTTGCTGTTTAAAATAACCTAATACATTTTCTTCACAACTCAGAGACAGACGCAGTTTCTGTTTTTAGAAGGCATATCTGAGATGCTATAAAGTAGTGCTTGATTTCGATATTTTATTCTGATTAAATCTGAGGCATATCGGAAACACGAGGGATGACTTGGCCTGCTCTAAGCCATTCTATCCATTTATCTCAGAATCCTAGGACAGCAGAATGTGAGGGGCCTTAGAGGCTAACCATGTCATTATATAGCGAAGAGAACTGAAATTTAAGAGTTGAGATTAGAATCCAGATTAGATGGTTGATTCGTTGGTCAACTGGTTAATATCTTTTCCTTATTCATTTGGTTAATATCTTTTCCTTATTCATTTGGTCAACAAACAGTGCACCAGGTCCTGTGCTGGATGCCAGGGATATGGAACTGGCAGAGAAATCTACAGCCATCACTGGGTTCTCAGGCTAATGATCATTTCCTGATTCCTCAGCCCAGGACATTTTATCTTCTTCAAAGGAGCTATATGGCCTCTGCAAAAGAGCCTCCTGGAGAAAAGGACCAGTGCCAACTGGACAAAGCAGCCTTACGTTTACTGGAGCACTGCAGTTCTCTACGGGTCAAGAACATCCATTCAAGGGCTAGTGGACTGACATTCCTTGAAAGCCTTGTCCAGCACTGCCCCCTTGGAAGTCATATAGCCACAGCCACAGTCAGACATATGTTCCTTCAGACTAGGTGGCTATTTCTCCCTTCAGCCTAAAGGCCACTCTCCCTTCAATGGCAGGAACACTGGTTCTTTCTTTTTACTGTTCTCTACCATGTCTTACACAATGTAGGAAATTTATACTTGTGACTGAGGGGACGACCTTAAAAGGGAGCTTTGGGTCCCAGAACACTTTTCTCTTTAAGCTCATCCATAGACTCATCTTCTTTCGGGAATGGAAAACAGGCCTCATTCTCTGCCAATTCTGGTTGACTGGAAGTGACCTCCTGGAGTGCTGTGCTGAGAATGTTTCTGAGGCTGCATCTAGACGCAGTAGGAAATGAGGATTTGATTGATCGGCAGGCTATGGGGTGGCTATTTGCTTTCCATCAAGTAGACCCTGGCTTTAAGACATCTGTTGGTTCCTGGATGCCTAAAGGATTCAGCCAGACACTCTCAACGTGCCCTACAAAGCCTTCACAGTGCAGTCAACAGCCGGATACACCAGCTTGTATCTCCCATCACACGCTCTACAATCCAGCCACACTGAAGTATCTTCTATTTCTTGAATATGTACCCGTCTCTTTTAGGATTCTGGGCCTTTGAAAATGCCATTCCCATTTTCTGGAATGCTCTCTCTCCTTACTTTTGATCCCCGGTTTCTCTGTGAAGCCCTCCCTTACTTCTATGAAAAGTCCTCTCCTCTGTGTTCCCATACCCCCTTGTTCACCCCTTTGCCATTATACTGACTCACTGAGATCCATCTATTTACATTTCTACCTCCCCTAAGGGATGGGAGGTCCTAAAGAGCAGAGCCTTGTCATATTCACCACCAGCAGAACACCAGCTGCAGATAAGGCACTTGCTGTAGGACTGCCGAGTGAATGAACTCTTTGAAAATCTCTCCTCTTTCACTCCTCCAAGCTGTCTTTGAGAGATGTAAAAGTAGCCTCTACCTTTAGTCTCTCAAACTTGCAGAGATCCATCCTGGCAGTCTGGTCTGTCACCTCTCGAGTCTACCACTGCCAGATGTCCTCCCCGCACGTTTAGGAATTGAAATTAGATATCACTTTGATCTATACTAATTGGGCACTCAGTAGATTGAGCACAATGGATTATTTCATCAAATCCTTTATCAGTCCTGTTGCCCAAAGTTCAGTATAATCACAAATTTATCTGCTTCTGTCTCTATTGTCATTGCCTGGCCCAGGCCACTGTCAATTCTCTTGGGCTATAACAACAGCCTCCTAACGGGATCTCTGATTCCCTATTCACATTATACAATCCATTTTCCACTTGGCCGCCTCTGTTTTCTTTAAGATCCCATCACTCCCTTGCTTAAAGACCTTCAGTGGCTTCCCACTGATTCTAGAAAAAAATCCGAACTCCTCTGTGGCTGCCAGCATCCAACATGATCTAGCTCCTGCTTCTCTCTGACCTTGTCACTTCTCCCTCTGGCACACTGTGTCCCACCCATCCAGATCTCCATTTCACTCCTTGAATGGCCAAGCCCTTCCCTCCTCTGGACTTGTTCTCATTGCTCCCTCTGCCTGGAATGCTCTTGCCCCAGCTTTTCATTTGAGATCTCAGCTCAAAATGTCACTTCTTCAAGGAGTCCTTCCCTGACCATCCGATCCAGAGTGCACAAGACATCTAGTTACTCTCCAACCCAGAGAGCCCTACTTATTTCATGGCACTTGAAATTAAGAATCTAAAGTTCTCTTACTGACTTAATTGTTTATGTTTTTATTATCTACCTCTCCTACTAGAATGTGAGCTCCATGAAAGCTCCAGAGAAGCCACACGTGTCTCCTGCACTGCCACATCCAATGTCTAAGACAGGGTCTGGCTGAGAGTAGGTGCTAAATATTTATTCAAAGCCGAATGATTAAATTTCTGAGGGTTCTCCAAAGACGGCGCTCCTATTTTTCCCCATGACCTATTGCACACTCCTCTTAAACATAAATAACAGTAAACAATAGAACTCAGGAGACTTGGATTCCAGATTCCTTCCATAGGTGGCCCTCATGAAATACAACATAACAACATGAAAGATCCAGGCAAAATGCCAAAAATAAGGACAATAAGCTGTATTTGCCGTAGAGAAGTCAGGAAAGAGGAGTCCTGTGGCTGGAGAGGCCAGAGTAGGCTTTAATGGTCCAGAACATAGTCCTGGGACAAATGTCAGCAGTGTGATGCAGTATGCCAGGGAAGGATGGTGTTTCCTGAACTGGCATGAGACTAAACAGGCTGTATCTGACTGGGCTCAGATTAGAGATTTAAAGTGGCCTCTAGGGGGAGGAGGGAAATGTGATGGAGAAAGCTATGGAGAGGGCTTCAGCATGATCTCAGCTTCTAAATAAATTAAATGGGCTGCAGCTGAAAGACCACTGGATCTGCAGAAGGGGGAGAAGAGGAGGAAAGGGAAGATGCACTGGCTGAGCGCCTCCGCCACTGCAGGTTCGGTGCCACGCATGCTACGCACACCGCCTCGGTCAGTCCTCACAATCGCCCTCCCGGGGAGGACGCAAGACTCTCATAAAGAAACTGAGGCTCAGACAACCTACTTTAGCTCTCTGAACTTCAGGATGCTTCTCTGTAAAATGGATAAATAAATAATAAAAATGAAATGGATAAATGAAACTCATCTCATAGGTCTAGTGTGAGAATGCAATGAGATATTATGGTAGGGAGTACTGACATTGTTTTGGGTGCTTTGTAAATTTTACTGTTATCGTTAATATTAAGAACCACTTATACTCATAATAACTAGCTTGCGCAAGGTCAGACAGCTTGTGATTGTCATAGGTGATGTACAAATGCGGGTGGTGTTTTCACTGTGTCAGGCTGCCCCTTAGAAGACCAGGATTTGAAACACAGCTCCACCAATAATTGGGTGCATGATCTCAGACAAACTTTTGCACCTTACAAGAACCCTGCTCTCTTACTCTGAATAAAGGGACAAAGAACTCTACCATGCAGAGGCCACAGGAATGCCGGAGGAGAAAATAATGAGTGGACATGAATCTGCACTGCATGTGCAGATGGGAACTGTGATAACTATGACGGGCTCCCGAACAGAGACAAGTGTCCTCAGGTTGGCACGATTCAAGTATGCTAGATGGTGACATATGAAGCCAGAGCCATACATGGGGTGCCAAAGATTTTGCAGGCAACAAATGGCCTCAAGTTTACAGTGACTGTGCTAGTACCATTCGAAGCTAGTCTGTATCTTGCTAATGCTCCCCTGGAAAATAAAAACAGTGTAAACCTCCTAAGACGCTATTAAAAGCATGCTTCAAGGTTTTATCCAACACATTTGGAAAATAAACTTCTCATAAAATCAGCTTTTAAAAAGAGCTGGCATGAGAAAGGGACGTAGCCAGAAGTCTAACAGGGATCAGATTGCAAGCAACACACCACCCTCGGCACCTGAAAGGATTTCTCAGCAATGAGGACAGAGCTGTGTGTGGAAACTTAAGCCGGGTGGGCTAACTGCTTACTGAGCGGGTGTTTCCTCAGACAGAAACAGGACAGTGTGTCCCAGCCCACCCCAGGCTGCCAGCAAGCTGACACATGCTCTGCATTTGTGCTCTGGGAAGCAATGAATGTTCTCCCTGGGCAGAGCATGTGGACTCAGGCCACGCGCACACACCGCAGAGTTGACAGCTGATCAGAGGCAGCTGATCAGAGGCACCACAGGCTTCTCCCCTTCTTACATCCTGAGGTGCTGACTGCTAGGCTTAACTCATGTGACCCTACACAAAACTCTGCAAGGTATTATGAGTCTGGTTTTGCAGCCTGGGATAAGGAGGTTGAGACAGAAACTTGTCCAGATCACACAGAAGAGGTAGAGCTGGGATTTAGCTGAGGTCCTGATTTCGAGGACATTTCAGTCCTTGGCAGACTTGCTTTTCAAGATGAAAGGCAAAGCCAAGAATCATAGAATCTTTGAGACGTGATCCTCAGTCCACCAACCCCCTACTCTCCCAGGAAGGAGTCTCTCTGCCCCACCTGACACGATCACCCACATGGTCGCCCCCTGCAGGAACACCTCTCCCAATGGGCTCGCCATCTGTTCCGGTTGTAAGAAGTTCTCTGTTCCACTGACATAGGGAATGTAACCCTACCTTGAAATTTATATCATTTTCCCTCTCCCTCACTACACTGCATGTTAAATATACTAGAGAATTTTTAAAAGAATTCCATGCTCCCTTTCATAGTGGTAATCACTGTCCTGAATTCATGTGGCTTTTCACAAGGCAAATATGTTCTTAGGGCACGTATCTATTTCGCATGGGTATTCACAGATCCTATCACGTGGTGCCAGAGCTGGATGAGTCACTCCTCCACCCCCCCCCACCCCCTTGCCCTCAGTGCAACTTCCTCAGCCACTCCACAGGACACACTGCCTACGCTGCCACTCTCTCGCCCTCATCTAGACACGGGGAGATGTTCTCAGATAACAAACCGGAATACATGGCACAGGTCGGGGCTCAGGCGGTTCAGCTGAGCCCCATTCAAAGCGAAGACCCAGCATGGATGAAGTTACTGTCTAGGGAGAATGCACAAGAGAGGAGGCCCAGAGACAGACCCGGGAGTCACAGCTGCACAGGGAGACCCTGAGAACCCAACTCTCTGAATTCAAGGATGTGGCCCCTGGATAAAGTCAACAGTCAGCACCCTGGAGATCTAGCATTCAGAGAAGGGGTAACATCCTCCTTGATTTCTTTATGATTGTTAAGAACAGCAATGCCAGACAGGTTCTGGGGATGTCACTTTCCAAAGAACCCAGGGTCCTTTCTGACTGGGCTTGAGCCTACCACATTGTAGATGTATAATAACAAATATTTTAATTAATAAATGAATAATGAAATAAATAAAAGAACACATATCGAACACAAATATCTCATCCACAGATTTGGGGGGGGGGGGAACACTCAAAATGCATCAATATCAGAATTATTTCCCCTGAAGAAACAGACTCTCTCCCCAGACTGCTCATACCCCTCGTTAGGCTGAATTCTTTCATGGCATCCCTTTTCAGAATATTCTGGTAAGGGAACAGAACCACGAAGAGTGAGAAGCAAACCATGAGCCCTCAGACCAACTGGACCAAACAAGCCCTACCCCAGAGAAGCTGGATATGGGTCAGTGCCCATAGGCATTCCAAGGCCTTGCATCCTATGTTGGTGGCCCCTGGACATGGAGCATCTACACTTGTCTAAAAGGCACCTCGAGTGCAGTGTGTTCAAATTCAGATCAAGATCTTTCTATGCAAACCTGGTCTTCTACCTGCCCCCACTTTTTTTTTTTTTCAATCTTAGGATGGCAGGACCATAACCTACCGTGCATCCAGAAACTTAGAGATTGTCCTTCCTACTTTCTGTTTCCTCATACCCAGATCAAACCCACCATCAAGTCTCGCCAATTTTACCTCCCAAATACCTCAAGCCCCTCTTCCTCCTTATCTTTGCTGTCACTACTCTAGCCCTACCCAGTGTCATTTCTTAATGGAAACTAATGCTGCTTCTCACCTTAGGGGCCATATAGGTGCCTAGAAAGCTTTTCCAGCAGCCTCATCTACTTCCTTACCTAATAAATTCATAATGATCCCTCAGATATCAGCTCAGATGTCGCTTTCTCAGCAAAGCTATCCCTAATCACAGGAAGTAGAGAAGATCAGAAGCCCTATTATATGCTGTATTGGCAACTTGTTTCTTTCTTTCACAGCATTTATCCCAGCTTGTAATTTTACATGACTGGTGAAATTATTTTAATAGTGTCAGATTCCCCTATGAGATTATAAGCTCCTTGAGAGCAGGGATCATGTCTGTTTTATCGTCACTGTATCTTTAGCTTTTAGTACAAGGCCTGACACATAGTAGGCAGCCAATAAAAATTCACTGCATGAACACAATGCAGCTCTTCTCTGAGTTTACTGCAACCAATCGCACCGGGTTGCTTTCTAACACCATTCTTGAAGTTCTCTTGAGCTTGTCATAGGCTACTTGGGAATGTTGATAATTTGCCATCTCTCCTCATCCCTCTAGTATCCACTACAGGGACCTACCTTCTATAGAGGAAGAAATTGTGGCATTGCATCATTGTCACCACAGGTACATTTATGGAGGATCCACTTACCATGTAACGGGCACTATGTCAGGTTCTACACACGTGGTGTTCACATAGTGCTTATAGTACCAGGAAGTATACATTACTAATTCTATTTTGCCAATGAGAAAAACAAACTCAGAGAGGGTTTTCTCAAATATGGAGGGGCCAGGATTTGAACCTCGGCCCAACTGTAAAGTCTATAGTCTTAATTACAACCTGTTGCCCTGTAAAGTAGGGGTAATAATATCCACTCACAGTGATGTAATGAGGACTCAAGCAGAGTAGGCACCTGGTAAGAGGTGGCTTTTAATATTAGTGTGGTGCTAGAGGCATTGTGGGGAGGGCTAACTATTTACCATTTTATCCAGAAGAGAGCTAATTTGTCTACCCTTCTGGGGCTGAAACAGTTGGACTTGGTTTGAAAAAGAGACTTTTATTAAAAGCAGCATGCTGTGGCAGTTCCAACATAGAGTGTGTGGAGAGGGGAGTAGTAGATATGCTAACAAAACCAAACCAAAAATCTCTGGCCCTGGGAACTAATTGTTCTGAATGGACTTGGGTTTCTCACTGCAAGCCCAGACATCGGGCCTGCACAGGGAACCCAAACCTACGATATCCTTGAATTTCTTTTGCTACTTCTCTTTCTATCTCCCCGTAATAATTTACACTGCACATTTGGATTCCAGGTCTGAATTCTGATGTGCCCGGGGCCAAGCAAATAGGGATCCCCTAAGGTGCCTGGATCTCAAAGTCTCAGGATCCTGGGAAGCCAGATGACAAAGGACCATATGTGATCCTCTGTCATATGTCGACCCTAACCTGGGGTTGATCCATTCTTCTAGTCTCCTTCCCTCCTTTTCCTGTCACTCACCTTAGGCCAAGTAAAGAAAAAAATGCAGCCAAGTATGTGAATTCCTACTCTATGCCAAGCACTTTTACATGCATATTCTCATGTAGTAAATTAATCCTCACAACAATCTTGAGTAACAGGTATCATTATCCTTATTTTACAACCAAGGACACTGCAGTTCAAAGAGATTAAATGACTTGGAATAAATCACCACACAGTAAGAGGTAGAACTGAGATTCAGATCCAGTTTTTTAGGTTCCAAAATCTGTGTCCTTTCCATTTCTCAAGTCAGAAGATTTATGACTGAGTCTATAGGAAAACTTATGGAAATTACTTGGATGTACATAAGTGGTAGTGGAGCCAGGAAAGCCCATTTGTTCCTTCCTTGCCTTCCCCTGCTTACTGAGAACTTCCTGTGTGCCTGGCATTGTGCTGGATGCCAGGCATGCGGAGGTGGACAAGAAGTGGCCCCTGTCCTAAGAGGTTTACAGTCTAGTGAGAAGAGCTCTCTAGGGAAACAGGATAAGAGAAAATCAGGACACTGAGAAAGAGAGAGAAGGCAGAGAATTCTAAACATCAGAACCAGGGGACTCTTGGAAGACAACTACTCAAAACTTGGCTGCATCACCTGGAATCACCTGGAGGCTTATTAGAACTAAAAATTTCCAAGCATTCAATATCTAGTTCCACGGATATGCAACTGGGTCTGGGAATTGTACATTTAGCAGTTATCCCAAGTGATTTGACAGAACTGGTTCACAGGCCAGGTTCACGGGGCAGAAGGGAAACATGACTAGCCCAAAGGCACGCAAGCATCAATGCTTCACACTCAGGTTTTCAGCTCACAACCAAATGACTTGAAATCCTTTTCAAAAATTCAGAATGATTTAAGCGTTTTATATACATTTGTAAATGCACACAGGACATATTTTATGCATATGAGTTAGGTAGTCCTTTAAGGACAATGTTATGTGCCTACTAAAAAATTATTTTCTACAAAAGAACAGTATGGAAAAGAACAAAGATCAATATAGGAGATGAAAAGTACACGTGGATTCGTAGAATGGATATAGGTTTTCATGATCAAGAGCAGTTTTCTCACCCTCTCCTACCTCTGACCACTTCCATCTTAGGGAAGGGCGCTATAGGGCAGAAAACTTTATTAATAAATCGAAGATAGCGCTTCAAGGTGCTGGTTCCAGAACTGTGATAGAGAGAAGGAAAGAGCAACAAACCATCAGACACTATAGTAATTGGCTACAGCCTTGCTACACCCACCCAGATGGAGACATTTTGGTCACTAAAAAAATGATGAGCCTCCTGCTGCTGATTTCTCTGCAGTCAACCTAATCCCGTTGCCTCACTAGAACAGCAGAAAGGTCCTCTGTTCCTTCCAGCTTTAGATTCTTTCCACTGGCTCTGTGTGGGAGACAAGCAAAGGCCAGAGGTGCAGAGAGGCTCTGACATTTGAGGAGAGGCAGGCCCTTCCGCGGGACTTCATGAGCTCACCGAGCAGCTCCTCATCGGCCATCTTTGCTGGGTCCCCTTCTTTTTCTGTACCACTGTGCTTTGCCTGCATTTGCTTGTTTGAGAGCTCTGACAGCAAACTCTACATACTCTGCCAACTTCTTCATGTCCATCATTTTGGCAGTCTTGGCAGAGTGAATTCCAATTCTATTTACCTTCTGAGGCTCAGTGACCAGAGTTGCTCCTTCCTCTTCAACTCTCAGGCCACAGGTTCTGAGGCTGGGAAGGGAGCCCAGAAGCAGTGGTTAGAGAGATAGGTAGGGGAGACTCAGGAGAGCTCAGTGTTAGAGAAGCTAAATGCAGAAGGCGTGCCAAGGAGGGGCTCAGCCGCAGTGCAGTGCTGAGCAAGGAGGCAGCCGCAGGGGGCCTGGAGGTGAGACCCGGCCTCAGCCGACTGCCTCCCCATCCTGGCTCTGTCACTGATACACTGGGCAAGTCATGCTCTTCTTTTAGCCTCATTTTTCCCATCCGTAAGTGAAGAAATTGAACTAGCTTATATCCATGTCCCATCCAGATTCCAAAATTTGAGATTTTCACTTTTTTGCTCTTTGGCATTGGATATAAATGACTAAGATTGACACTGTGACTCAATAATAGATGTTTATAATCCAGAATCAGAGATTATGAAATCTTAGCACTAGAAGCGATTGACCAATCCAATTATCTCTTTCCAACTCATTTGATGATAAGGAAACTAAGGTCCAGAGAGAAACTGTAAGTTCTGTGAAGGTGAGAATGATATGTCTTGCTCTCTACTGCATGCCTAGTATATTTCCAAAAATGTTTGTTGAATGAATGAATGAACAAACAACCTCCCTCCAAGGACATGCAGCCTAGGGACATGGGAAATATCCTCACTTTTTGCTTGGAAGGAGAGAGTAGAATAAGGCAACCGCCCCAGGCTGCGTCTGGCCCCTGTGGTATGGTGCTGGCCAGCTGGTGAGCCAGAACTCATCCAGGAACAAATTCTCAAGGCTGGTGGTGCCAGCGGCGGTTGGCCACAAAGTGGGCTTCTGCCGGAGTTCTCCGTGCTGTGCATAATGAATCACGAGATGTCAATTACTGCATTCTGTTAACAAGCTCATGTCTGCCTGTGCATCGCCAATGAGTGCCCTGCAATTCGCCACGGATCTGTAGTTAGTATGTGGCAGAGTAAGTGGGGCAGAGGATTTCGAGACACTCCAAGCCCAGAGAAATCAGGTGGTGAGTTTGTGTTTGGCAACTACTGGCCTCAATGATCCAGCAGCGGTATGCAGGGATGTACTTTTTCCTCTCTAGGGAAGAGTTCTGTGTCCTGGGTACCCTTTCCCGTCCTGGAAGGAGTAGGTTGTCTGATTCAGATAAGTCCAACTGGAGACAGCCATCCCTGTACTATTTTCTCTTAAGTATGGAACTTTTTAAGTATGGATCGAGGTAGAGTGGTAATTAAAAAATCACCTCCAGCATGGTTTGATGGACTGGGTGCCTGTCATCAGCTCTGAAGTCTCCCACAGGATTCAAAATGTGGCTCTGCAACATTCAAGCTGTGTGATCGTTGAGTAAGTCTCTTAATTTCTCTGACTCGGTTTCCACATCTGCAAAATGGGGATGATTATACCTACTTTGCAGAGGTATTTGCAAGGATTAAATGAGATAAAGCAGATCGAACACAGAACAGCAGCTGGCACATAGCTGGTGTATAATACAATGAGCCTCCGACCACGTTTGAGATGTTTTCTGAAGGGATTCTCATCTCTTGAGGAAGACTGGGGCCAAGACCCTAGGCAAACCCAGACGCGAGCCTCTGTGTCTTAGATATATGCGATTCCCCCTCGGTAGCTCCACAGTAACAACTACAACAGGAGTCATGTGAGGATGTCAGATCTGCCTTCCTCACCTCCACCCTGGCTGCCAGAGAAGAAGTGAGCAAACCTCCCGATGGGAGGGGAGGCTGCTCATTTCTCCGGCAGCACCGCTGCAGCCCCTGACCTACTTTCTTACTAAAAATAGCCCCTCTTAGGTCACTGCCGCAAATTGAATTCCGCTGCTTCACTGCACCCGGTAAGCAGGTGGGTGGGCGTCAGAACACATTTAGTGAGCAGGAGCCTCTGCTCATGTGGCGCCTGGCTGCCCACCAACCAAGCATGCGCAAAGGGCAGAAGGCTCCAGCGCTCACTCCAGTGGGCACATCTGCACACAGCATGGCCGCACCAGGCCCTGCTAGGATGCCCTGGTGGGGGTCGGGGAGGGCAGCAAGGGAGCAGTGAGGGAAGTTCTAGTTCCTGGGCTCTGAAGTCTGCTAGAGCTGAATTCCAATACGAACTCCACTGCATTCTTGTTATTTAACCTTGGGCAATACACTTAACTTTTCTTTGCCTCAGTTTCCTCTTCTGTAAAAGGGAGATGATGAAACTGACTTTAAGGTATTGTACAGATTAAAAAATGTTTTATGTAAAGCAGTCCTTGGCACAGAATAGGTGCTCCATAGTGAAGCTATTACAGTCATTCTCTACTGCTGGGCCTGTTACTCCACAATGCTTTCATGCTGAAGCCTCATGGCGGTGGTAGCAAGGGCCAAGAGACCAGTCTGAGAACTAGAAAAATTTTAAGCTGAACGCACTTTAGAATTACTTAGGTCAGGGGTTCCCACACATGGCTAAGCAATACAACAACCAATTTGTCTTGTTAACAATACTGACTCCAGATCCTTACCTTGGAGACCGGGATTCAGGAAACCTGTCTTGGGACATGGGGGTCTGCATTTTAATAAGCTCTCCGCATGCTTCTGATGCATTGCCAGATTTGAGAACCTGTGAGTTAGGCCAGTCACCTGACAGAAATGAGGGAGCATCCTTCTAGGAAGTCAGGGGAATCTAAAACTGGACTGGAAAGGGAGTAGGTGTTCACCTGCAGGACAAGGGATGGAAGGGCACTCCAGCAGGAATGAACAGGACATACGAAAGCACACAAGGGAGAAAGGCACTTGTTGGGGAAATGTCCTAAGGTCACCCACAGTGAGGTCACCATATACAGTAAACAGTGGTGGCACAGGAGAGCTGGTGTGAACCAGATGAGGAGGGGTCCTGGATGACATCAACAGTGTTGCCTACAACAGGAGGTATGCTTTTTCCCAGTATTGTTTTAATATATCCCTTTTTATTTTCATTTTTAGGTAACCAATGTTGTTATCTTAGTAAATCCTGCAAATTAGTCAAGCAGATGGGCCACAATTTATCCAGTTCCACCTGCTGGACATTTAGGCAGCATCTAATTTTATTAAATTATAAAAACACTATGATGAACATCTTTAGCCGTAAAGCTTTTTAAAAGATCTTTTAAAAAGGAGACAATTCTAGGATATGAATTAATAAATGAAAGTGAATGGACATCTTCAAGGCTCCTGATAAATAGTTCCAAAGGGTTTTTTTTAAAGTGGCCTGTTTTTATAAATAAAGAGGTAAGTCCCAAAGAGGTTACACGTCTCGTCCAAGGCACACTGCTGGACGAGGGTGGAACGAAGAGCGACATCTGGGTCTCCTAACTCCAGGTCCAGTGCTCTTTCTTCTACATCAAATTGCCTTCCTACAGATCAAGGCTGAATGCAATAAGACCTATTTAGCCTACACCTCTGACCACTTCTTACTACGAATTTTAGGTTAGCAATGTACATAGGTGTGTATGTTTACATGTACATGTGAAGCTCTGCATATGAATCTATTTTTCCAACCTTATCATGTATGTTTCCCTACCAATAGCAATTTCTGTTCCGGCCAAGCTGAGTATATCTTGCACTGTCTTACCTCCGCACCTTTGATCCTACATAAAATGTCTCCTGTTCTATTCAAAGTCTATGCATATTTTAAGAAGACAGACGTATGTGATCCAAAAAGCATTTCCAGCCTGTGAGTATTAACTTTCAATAAATCCATATCTAACATTTATTTTATTGTTTTGCAGCATTTTGTATAAATGTAAAATTATTTGTTTACCTACAGAATAGAAGTATGACTCAGGCCTCTGTTACAGAATAATAAGTTTCCATGTGCTGAGGACCTACTCTGACCAGGCACAATGCTAGCTGCTTAATATATATTACTTAGAATAACCTTAAAATAATCCCAGGAAGGGAAACATTATTGTCCCCATTTTATAGATGCAGAATATTGGGACCTGAGAGACGAGTAACTTGCTCAAAACCAACACCATTGGTAAGTGTCAAAACCGAGATTTAAATTCAGGTATATCTGACTTTTCAAAAAACAATTTTTTTCTGCTTTACTACACTGTCTCAAAACTGAAGCTGTCTTACTTCGGCAACATCATGTGAAGGCAGGGTTCTTTGGAAAAGACACTAATTCTAGGAAAAATAGAAGGCAACAGGAAAAGAAGATCAAATAGGAGATGGGTTGACTCTATTAAAGCATGAGTGTACAGGAGATGGCCAGGGCTGTTGAGGACAGGCCACAATGGACGTTACTCATTCACAGAGTCACCAGGAGTTGGAGCAGACTCAACAGCACATAACACATGCATGCGCACACGTGCATACACACATATACACACACATGCGCAGAGGGCTGTTGCTATGATTAAATGATACAATGAATATTAGAGACCCAGACAGACATACAGATTGTAATTTATAAGAGTTCTGAACATCATGACTGGTCATTCTGATGATGACCGGAGACCATGCCAATATCCCCTGTCACTTAAGAAGATTTAATTACTCTCACTAGATAGCTGCTTCTAGCATAAGAAACCGAATTGCTGCGATGCATTTCATAAAAACCCTCAACAAGACCTGAAACCAAGAGGTTAAAATTCTGAGAAAATGCACTAACCAAATACTGCATTCCTGGAGCACTCTGGGGAATCATGGTTTCCTAGGACATTTTCTTGCTGTGTCATTAATGTGTGTGTATTAGTACACAATGTACACCAGCAACCTGTTTCTAGAAAGTAGGATTCGGCAGAAGCCGGGCTCAGACTCCACCACCAGGGGGCCTAAATGGGTATCGGGCATTTATTCCAGTTTTCCAGAAGCTTCTGGTGAAACATCAGGAGACCTGGCTTACAGTTCAGATTCTGCTGCTTACTAGCTGTATAACCTTGGGCAAGCTCCTTGATCTCTCAGCCTCAATTTTCTTTTACATAAAACAGGGACAATGCCTATCTTAGACAAATGAGCTAACTTCCCTGGGATGCTCTTGCCTCTGCTGTAAAACAGATGCCACGGTTACTATGTATCATGTTGCTTACTGTGTGCCTGGCCCTGTGCTGAGGCTCTCCATGCATCCTTTCACTCATCTTCATAGCCCTGTGAGATGGGTACTATTATCTCCAGTGACAAATGTGGAAACTTAATGCTCAGAGGAGTGCAGTAATTTGTCCCAGGTTACATGATGTGAAGTTGCAGAGTTAGGATTCAAACCCAGGTCTCTTCGATTTGAAACCTTGTGCTCTTAACCACCAAACCATATTCCTGCCTACCAAAGAGTGGTTACAAGGAAGACGTGAAATAATACTTATTATTATGTGCCTTCTGGATGCCCAGTAGACTGCATTCCTCCCCTACGTCACGTGGGTGCCAGGAGGTGCTCCAGGCTCTAGGGCTGAGGGGTACATGTGCATCTTGAGAACAGAGGGGAAAGATAGGACCTGCTGAAAAATATTTACTGCTATTCTACCCTAATTCATGAAGTCAGCCCCACTGTGAATATGGGTAGGAGTAATGGATGAAATTCCTCCAAAGTTTCAAAATTTGGAGATTTGAAGGCCAGCTTGGCAGTGAGAACCTTGCTGAAGACTAGAGTAAAACACTCATGTTCAAGCATTATCACAGGCTTCCTTAAGCCGATGGTACCCAAGGTGACTGTACTGGATACTAATGAGGAAAAGGCTGTGACTGTGCAGGCAGGAGTGCCAGCCTTCAGAGAAGCTGCACCATCCCCTCCCCACCCCCGATCCCGACCCTCCACTGCTTACACAGAAAGGATAAAGGGACACACGAGGAAGACACCACATTTTTAAACCTTAGGCCGGATCAAACTAAAAATAGAACTATGACTCAAATGTCTATTACTGAGTCCTCTGCCTTTATACTCTCAAACCAGATTGTTTTACCCCTCACGAAATCTAACTCCCCAAGGTGCTTATTCTCACAGCTTAGAGACACAAGGAAGTAAGAATTACTGAGAGTCTAATGAGCAGTTGGAACCATCCTGGGCCCTTTACAGCTACGATCTCATCTGTGCTGTACAACAACCCTGTGAGGCAGGTATTATCACTCCCATTTTACAGATGAAGAAACTGAGGCCCAGTTAGATGAGATGACGTGCCTAAGGTCACCCAGCTTGTAAGTGGCAATGCTGGGAACAGAACTCAGGCGTGTCTGGCTCCAGAATTCATGCTTTTTCAAATACATATGCTGTTACATTTCAAAGGAAGAAGCTGAGCTTCATTTGAAGCTTAGTGAATGATAAAAGCAGCACTGCTACCCAGTTTACCTTATGGCTCAGGGAAGGACTCAGCAAAGCAGCCATTTGAATGATTCACTCCTATGACTGACGAGGAGACTTCTCTTGGTTACGGCTTTGGCAGCGGCTAAATCTGCTACACTATCCCACCCCCTCCAGCCAGCTCGGAGAGGTGGAATTATTTATATAAGAATTTCAGTGGCCTCTAGGCATAATAATCAGTGACTTCTAGGTGATGAAAATGTCATAAATCATAACAAAGCGCAAGAGGAGGAAGGGCTGGGCAGATAACAGGAGAGGGGAGATTCTGCAAAGCAGGGCGGTAGGCACAGATGCAACAGAAGAACTCCCAAAGTTTCAAAAACAATTCGCTAGCGATTTCATCATCTGAGTCTCATAACGCCCTGGGAGGCAGATATTAGCATCTCCATTTTATAGATGATGAAAGTGGGGTTCCGAAAGGTTAAGGTGTAAAGTCCAAGGTCAGACAGAGGCTGGGATAAGAACCAAAGTCCCCCAGTTCCCATCCGGTGCTTCTCCCAGCCCAGCTACTCCTTAAAGTTGTGAAGAGAGAAGTCCCTAAACACTAATCCCTGATCCCTAGCCTTGCTCGCCCTAGGGAGACAGGACCAGGGAGGGGAAAGTGGCTGTGCCATATCCAAGAGAGGCAGCACAGCATCTGGACTTCTAGGCTTGGGAATCAGAACATTTTTCAAATCCCACCTTATATATCTAATAATTGTGTAACTCTGGGCAAGTCACTTAATCTCTCTGCCTTGATTTCCTCACTTGTAAAATATGGCTAATAATAGTACCTATCTTATATGGTTCCTGTAACAATTAAACAGGAAACACACACACACACACACACACACACACGCACACGCACACGCACACGCGCTCAGTGCCCCGCACCAAGGCAAACACTTGGTAAGTGTTAGTTGTCACCATTTTCATAATGATCTTTATGAAGGTACCCAGCACACTGCTGGGCATAGAGTAGGTGCTCAATTAATGTCCGTTCTCTCTCCTTCCTCATGCTCCCAAACTTCGCAGGACACAAATCCTACCTCCATTTTCTGCAGCCCTGTGGAGAGGAGGTCTAGGGCCAGAAATTGGGAGAACAGCGGTT
The DNA here is from genome assembly GCF_014176215.1 of Rousettus aegyptiacus. Classification (NCBI taxonomy): domain Eukaryota; kingdom Metazoa; phylum Chordata; class Mammalia; order Chiroptera; family Pteropodidae; genus Rousettus; species Rousettus aegyptiacus. Next base: position 89,041,695 of record NW_023416308.1, read on the forward strand.
GCTTCTCCCCAGGCAGCCTGACTGGGCAGGCCTCATTTTCTGCAACAGTGAGCTGCTACACGAAGTCACTCATTATATCTTATGCTATGTGCTTTCAGGTCACTTCTCAGAAATGAACGACTCCCTCTTGAATTTTCCTCAAGGAGACAGAGCCATCATACGTATGGGCTCCTATTGAGGACCTAACCTTTGCAATGGCTTCTTGACATCTAGGAAGAAAGTGTTGCAGGTCCCTGTAAAAGGGGGCCAGGAATGCAGTCTCTGCCCTGGGCTAATTAATTACTACAGCCGCAGGAATAATGACAGACTAGTCACATTGATGTAATAGTACTAAAGGCTTCACAACACCACACCTTATAGCAAGGCCACTTAGTAGAAACACTATCCATACATATGTGAAAAAAACATCTGCTTCACTCACCTCTGCAGAATTAACTCCCTGACCTCTCTACAGAGCTAAAAGTCTTCTATTTGGATGTTCCACAAGCATATCCTTTGAACACATGGTTATGTTCAAAACTAAATTCATCACCTTACCTAGGGCCTGCTCTTTCTTCTCTTCATGTATTTCTCTTCTTAGTCGATGATCACACATCTAGCCAGCCTACCAAGCAGAAAACTTGGTACTATCCCTGATCTTCCCCGTTCTTCTCCTTCCCTTCTCAACCCTGTTCATACTAGGTTACCGAATCCTGAGAAGCTGTGCTAGGTCTTTCAGATGCCTTAATTTCTATCTCAGTTGTCACTGCTTAATTCAGGTCTTCATCACCCCTCCCTTAAGGTAATGTTTTGGTTTTTCTGCTTCCAGATTCTTTTTCCTTCGACTAGCCTCCCTACTGTCCCCAGAATAATTTTCTTAAAATACCCAGAATAATTTTCTTAAAATACAAGTTGAGCCATGTGATGGTCAGTTTTCACACCAATTTATACCCAATTATTCAATAAAACACTAATCTACATGTTGCTGTGAAGGTATTTTGTAGATGTGATTGTATCTATAATCAGTTGCCTTTATGTAAAGGAGATTATTCTGGATAATCCAATTAGTTGAAAGGTCTTAAGAGAACTGGGGTTTCCCAGAGGAAGATGTTTCTGCCTATTGACTGGAATGTCTGTGTGCCCTTCCTAAAGATTCGACGGTGGGTTTCAGACTTGCCCAGCCATCACCCATCGTCCTGTAAGCTGATTCTTTGCCTTCGGATCTCTTAATATATGTCTCCTACTGAGTCTGTTTCTCTAGTTGAACATGGGATGATATACCCTGTCTCCAAAACAAAATTAATGTTTTAATAGAATCTATTAGATTGGTAAAAATTGATCCTGGATCATTAAGTTTTGGCAAGGATGTGGAGCTACAGAAATCTTTACGGTGTCATGTATCAGCCATTAAGCTAGGTCCTTTACATATGTTACCCCATTTAATTGTCATAATAACTCTGAGTATTTCCATTCTCTTTATCCACATAAGAAAACTGAGGCTCAGGGAGATTACGATTCACCCAAAGTAAAATAGATAGAAAATGACACAGCTGATATTTGAAATTTAGGTTTCTTTCATGGACTTAGTATCCTCCAAAAATCACATCAAATTTACTTGAGAATTATAATAAAACTATTATATCTATGATATAATATCTTGCTTTTTATGAAAAATCATTACCTTTCTTTTCTAACCATGCCAAATTTTTTACCTCAGGACATCTCTATAAAGCAAGGTAGGGGGAGGGGACCCCAACCCCAGATTTTTATTTTTATAGTTGTGCAATTAGAGCCCTTAGAGAGCAAGCAAAGTACTTTCAAGCCAATTTGTTCCCAGGCACAAAAAAGTCACAAAAAGTAGAATAACAAAAGCATCTGAACAGTCCAAAGGCCTAGATTAAAAAGACGTCTTCCCTGGGCAGTCCAGGATTTGGAAGGTGTCACAGTTTCAAATACTCCCCTCTGGGAACACATGGTTCAAAGCAAAGGGCTCCCCACTGAGTGGTGGGAGAGCTGTTTTCTCATTCGCCCTGGGTCTCTGCCCTGGCTAGCTCGCAACTAGAACTCATCATATACATGGGATAGTTAGCATATTTATGAAACAGTTAGATACTCGGGCTCTCCCCAACACACATGACTGGCAACCTACCTCCTGTGATCACTAAGGGAGCACTACACATTTCTTCTCTGGAGCAATTGGCCCAGAGAGGCTCTGGATTCGGGGAAAAAGCAGATGCATTGGAGAGTGGGAGTGAGGACAGGATGAAACAAATGGTTTAAGTGACAGTCTGTACAGAGTGATGGGACCCCAAGCCTTCTTCCTCCATCCTGTTCCAGAAAGTCAACAGCCAGGTATATATAATATACTCCAAGGCGGGAGATTAGAAAAAGAAGTCCATAAATACCAATCTCTGGAGGTCTACTAATGAAAAAGCTTTCCTCACTCCTCAGTCCAGCATTTTACAAGGAGGTCCACCATCAGTGAGCCGTCTCCAAGCACACGGAGTCTCATTTAGTGTCTCACTTTTCAGTACGATCTCTCCAAAGATCACTAGATCTTAAGAAAGGAAAACCTCTGTAATGGTCAGGGTCTCAGTAGAAGACAGACTGCGCTTCAAATGGATCATCAGGGAGAGTTTAATAAAGAAATCATTCACAGAGACATGAGAAAGAAAACTAACAAGGGACAGTTGAGTACTTGAGGGATACCAGGTAAAGCTAGAGCTTTATCACCTCTAAGCCTGCCGAGGCAAGGGGAGGGAGCGGTTACCAGAACCAGAGAAGATGGGCTGTGGAGAGGGATGCCAGCCTGGAGCTGTGGCCCTTGACAGGGGGTTGGAGCTGGAGCAGGGAAGGAGCTGAGGGAATACATACCCTGACCTCACTCTTTTCCAGTCCTCAGTGTCCTGCTGTGCCTCTCATTGGCTGAATCCAATCAGAAGCCAGAGAGCAAGGGAGCCTGCTGAGGCAGGCCAGAGTGGACAGCCTGGAGGGGCAAGAGGGAGAGGGGAGGGGGGGGGGGGCCCACAGCAGCGTGGGAAAGGGCAGAGAACACATCTGGAGGGCAAATGAAAAACATCTAGTGCATCTCCAATGTATGACGGAACCCAAAACAAAGAAATGAAAGGGGGGGAAAAACGAAAGAAATGGACAAGGCAGAGAGCAAAAGAAAATAATTTTTAAAAATCTACGATAATGTCCATGGAGAAACAATAGATGATAAGGCAATATGAATAAGAATAGAAAATTATTTTTCTTAAAAAAGACTTAAAAAGAGCCCTTGGAAATTCAAAATGATAGCCAAAATAATAATTCTATTAGAAAGCTTAGAAAATCGAGTCAAGGAAATTTCCCAAAAAGTAATCAAAAAAGGAAGCTAAGGAAATTAGATGATAAGTCCAGGAGAGTCAATATACACCTAATGAAGTACCAGAAAGAAAGAAAAAAAAGAAAAAAGTTATCAAAGGATTATTTAAGAAAAATGTCCAGAGCATAAGTCTCCGGATAGAGAGGGCTCAATAAAGTATCACGACAATGAATAAAGACTCGCACCAATGCAAGACATAAAATTTCAAAACACTGATGATAAAGAGAAGCTCCTAAAAGTTTCACAGAAGGGAAAACAACCTGGTCACAGACAAAGGAATGAGAATTAGGAAAAAATAAAATCTCAATAGTGACACTAGACTCTAGAGGACAATGGGAAAATGCCTCCAAAAATCGGAAGGAAAAGGATTTCCAACATAGAATCCTAATCACAGCTAAACTATCAATCAAGTGTGAAAACAGAGTAAATATATTTTTAGAAATTTAAGAAATCAAAAATTTACCCGCAATTAATCTTTCTCAGGAAGAGCCTGGAACAGGTGTTCCATCAAAAATGAGAGGCTAAAGGAGGAGGAAGGTAGGAAGCAACGAAGCAGAGTAAAGAGAAGTCACAGGGCAACAGCCATGCGGCGAGAATCAGATTAGATGTTGTCCGCTTCGACACACATCAAGCAGGCAACGAGCAAAGTGGAGGCAGGGGGCATTTCCTGCGTCTTCTCACTCTGTCCCCCGGACGGAGTTTTGTTCTAGATACAAAGAAAGAATGTTTTCATGAATGTACGTCTGTGGCATTGACTTAAGAATAGAAGAGCAAGAGAGATGACAAAGAGGCCATATGGGAAGCAAAAAGAAACACCAGAAAGAGCACCGAAGTGAGTCAGAAACCGAGCTGCCGAGCACCGATTCTGTGCCAACAGCTTTTCCATAAATCACATAATTCACTCCGTTAATGACAAGCACTTACGGAAGCTATTATTTCACTCTGCAGAGATGAGAAACCCACAGCTCAGAGAGGGTAGCAACCTCCCCAAGGCAACACAGATACACAGCAGCAGAGCCAGAACTGGAAACCCTGCCTTCCTAATTCCAAGGCCTCAGCTCTTTACATTATATTATTCTGCTTGGGGCAAACCATGCAACCTTTCTGAGATTCCATTTCCTCTTTTGTACAATAGAGATTGTACGTTCTCTGAGAATCTCAGAATTACTGTGAGAATGAAAGGAGATGGATAAGCAGAAGTGCCTTGTGCGCTGCGAAGCAGTGTGCAAGCTAAGAGGCTATTGACACGTGCATGCGTGCCACAGCTGGGCTACACTGTGGAGCTTCCTGACCAAGGCAGCCTCTCGGCAGCCATGGCCTGGGCTGGGCTAAGAGCAGCGGTCCCCAACCTCCGGGCCATGGAGCAGTACTGGTCTGTGGTCCGTTAGGAACTGGGCCGCACAGCAGGAGGTGAGTGGCATGCAAGGGAGCCAAGCTTCATCTGTATTTGCAGCCGCTCCCCAGCGCTAGCATCGCCGCCTCAGCTCCACCTCAGATCATCAGGCATTAGATTCTCATAGGAGCACTGGTCCCTGGTGCCAAAAAGGTTGGGGACTGCTGGCTTAGAGCATGCTTTGAAACAAATAGTCACAGCTGTTCTGCATTTAAGGGCTTTAGGTCCACCCAGGAGGAAAAGGGGATTCCTCCTAAACAAAAGGCACAGCCTAGGATAGGTGGTATTTAGGGGCACCACATAAGCTGAGGCCTGTGGGTGCAAAGGGACAATACTGTGAGTCTAGGGGAGGTACCATGGTGCTAGCCAGGCTCCGGAAGCTTGCTCTTATGTAAAGAAAAAGAGAGCAGGCTCACGAGCTTGACTGTCTGGCCATTGTCAGAGCTGCCCCACGCCACTCTTGGTCCCCTAGATACTATGCTCTGAGGAAAGACTTGCCTTGCTCTTCCAGACAAGTACTATCAGGACTAGTTCTGTGGTTGCCTTTTCCTGTCTTCCAGAGTCACTGCATGCTATAAGCTTAGTCGATGCTGCTTGATATGCTTATTAAATCAAAGCATGACCTCTGCAGGGACGTAGTATGATGCAAACCTCAGAGTCAGCAGATGTTCATTTGAATCCTCAGGTCCACCTCTTTGAGCCTCCATTTTCCCACGTGGAGAACAAGGACAATTACCTGTCTACTTTCTACCTTGCTTAGTGATGACTAAATAAAATGATGTACATAAATGCTCAGATTGGTGTCAGCACTTAGTAGGTACCCAACTACTGTCAGATCATTTTTATTCCGTAAAAAGGCGCTATCTTTTTTAAAGCCTTTATCTTCTATATTGTCAACGTTTGAAGTGTCTTCCTAAATAACCCATAAAAGCTATACATTGACTGTATAATAAAGTCGATGTCCCTCAGCACGCCACTGGAGACTGGGCCTAGCTGGCCTCAGCTGTCTTGCAGGCCAACCACTTGTCCCTCAACCATGATGCACACTTTAGAGTCTTCCTTCCCTTTGCTCACGTTGCTTCCTCAGCACAGAATCCTCTTTACCCTTCCTCCACTCAGGAGCCACATCTTTCATGAAGGTTTCCAAAATTGATCATCCCTTCCTCTTCACTCTTCTACTTCTTATTATTCTCTGCCCTGCATTCATTCATTCATTATTTATTAAGTGCATATTATGAGTCAAACTTATTTCATAGCTCTTTCCTATTAACTGTGAGCCCCATGAGGTAAACAACAGTTTGCTGCATTCCTCCACAGTATCCAGAGTGTCACATTACCAGCTGCTAACAACCTAGAGGGAGTGAATGAGGAAAATATTTTATGTAACATTCATTCAGTGTTTAACAAGCATGTGAAGCACCTATTGCCTACAAGGCAAGTGTAGACAGTGATGGTCTATTAAGATATACAACACAGTTTGTGGTCATGAGGACAGACATGAGTGGTGCAGCCGACTTTAGATACATTTCTCAGATGGGGATCCTAAGGCCCAGAGAGGGAGGAGAGTAACTGCCCAGAATGACACACTTAGAATGTAAGACTGAAAACACCTGGCAAGGATATGGCACAAGTGGGGCGCTCATATATTGGTGCCAAGAGTACAAACTGATACAACTACTTTGGAAAACTATTGAGTGGTATCTACCAATGTTATACTGTGACCCAGATATCCTATTCTTAGTCACGCATCCAAGAGAAATCAATGTGTATGTTCACCAAAAGGCATGTGTAAGATGGTTCATAGTAGCTTTATTCACAACTCTAAAATGGAAACAAACCAAATGTTCATCAATAGCTAAATGGATACATTGTGGTATATTCATACAGTGGAATACCGCTGATCAATAAAAAGGATAATTGCTACATATGAAATAGATGATTCTCATAGACACAATGTGTTGAAAAAAAAGAGTAAACACTGTATGACACCATTTACATGAAGTTCAGGCACAGGCAAAACACATCCCTGGAGATAGAAATCAGAATAGTGGATACCTCTGGGGGTGGGGTATTTACTGAGAAGGGGTATAAGGTGGCCTTCTGAGGTGCTGAAAACGGCTTGTATCTTATGCCGGGTGGTGGTTTCTGAGACGTGTGTGTGTGTGTAAAATTCATCAAACTGAACATGTAAGAATTGTGTACTTCACTGTACACATAGTATTTCAATTTAAAAAGTAAAACAAAAACTACTCTAAGTAATTTCTCACCTATAAGACTGGCAAAAATCCAAAAGTTTCTTCACATACTCTATTAGGGAGACGGCAGGAACAGGCACTCATACATGACTGGCAGGAGTGGAAAATAGTATAATTCCTATGGAGGCCATACACTCTCCCATACATGAAATAACATATATACAAAGTTATTTGCCACATCATTACTTGTAATAGCAAAAGACTAGAAGTGACCTAATGTCATCAACAGGGCACTGGTTAAATAAATCACAGTACACAGGTATACTGGGATCTTATGTAGCTATAATAATAAACTAGGGAGGCTTTTATACTGATATGGAAAATTTCCCTGATAAACTGCTGAAAGAAAAAATCAGACACTAAAAAGTATGTACAGTATACTACCATTTATATAAAAGGGGGGTTAAAATATATCTTAGTGTTCATTTATATATGCAAAAAGAATATGCAAAATGTAGCAGCGGCAGCAGCAACAGCAAAACATCAACTGTGGGCACAGCTGCCCAAAGGACAACTATAGTAACTAGTGTTGCTCTTGGAAATATTTATGGCTGCAGTTTTGACTTTGAACGAAGCACCTGAAGTGTCATTCTGAAGAACGGGCTGAAAACAAAAATACAAGAACTGGTGATTTGTGAGCTTTTTTTGTTGCCCAACAAGAAAATGTCTATAGCACTTTTGGAAAAATATGCTAAACATATTTTTATAACATATAACGTATTAATTAGCTTTAATCATAAACAGAGGTACAGAGGAATCTAATATTAGGCATTCACTGCGCATGTGGTGGAAGGGTTTTTGGACACTGGACAGATGGGGGATATGGTAGGAGTGAGGTTTTTCATTTTAAATCCTTCTATGTTTTTTAAGTTTTGAATCATGCACATGTATGAATTATTTTTAAAACTATATAAGTAAATTATTTTTTAAAAAAAGAGGTAAAGAACAATGGAAGGGGGAAGAAGAATCCTAAAAGGGGTGATTTTCCAAAACAAATGTCATCAATTTCACGATTTCATCTGGTTATTACACAAAGAACTGCTTAATGTAAAGCAGAAGAGGCAGGCTAGATAGATGTGCAGAACTGGCCACCATGAAGGGGAACTAAATACTGAAATAACAGGAAAAATAATCTTATCCTTGGTGGCCTTAAAAGCAAGCTGGACTGTCACTGGTGTACAGGAAGGCAGCATCAGGTAGTGGACCAGAGGCTCTGAGGTTAGAGGCCTGAGTTAAAGACTCCACACAGATTCCTCTTGACCATCCTATGACCTGGTTGGGAGCAAACCGCTCAGCCTAAGCCTCAGCTTCCTTCATCTAGAAAATGGGGTTGACAATAGTGCCAACTCACCAAGTAGCTATGAGGATATACCTTGTCATATTACCCCATGCACAGGACCACACAAGTCTGTACTTAACGCTAAGCTCTCTACCAGGCCCTGGGTTTGCAGGTGTTGCCTCTCAGAGGAAAAGCCAGTGTCAAAAAAGAGTTCTCTCTATTGAATTCTTACATGAACCTCTTTGATGGGTGTCAGGCCAACATCAGGCGTTCTGCTACACATATTACAAAGGTACAAAGGTTTGACACTTGGAAATCATCGATGGAATGAAAAAAACACGTATATCCTTGCAGAGATTATACCTCCAATTTGGTAAAAGAATTGGATTTGCTTGGAGGAGGAGGCATCACACTTTCCTGCCAAATATCTAACACTTAAATGACGTCTGGCGAGCCTGAGCAGCCTGAGCGCTCCAGGAAAAGGCCACCAATAAAAAAAAAAATCCTTTCCAAGGGTCTGTGTGGAGTGGGGAGAGAGGAAATGCAGTCAGCTCTTTCTTCTCTGCAGGAAAGGAAGACTGAACAACTGCACATCAGGAGAGAAGGCAAACAAATTGCCCATTCGAGCCAAAATAAGCTGCTCCTGGGGGAAGCAAAACTGCTGGAGTCAATTCAGCCAGACAGAGAGGTGAAGGCCCCTAAGACTGGGCTGGGCCTGGGGAGCCTGCCTCTGGCATCTTCTGAGCAAGCGGTGGCCACAGGGCCGCATCTCACCTCTGCTGACCTAAGTCTACACCTGGAAATGGGAGCCAGCCAGCCAGCTTTGTCGGATGTGGAGGGAAAGCCTGAGTGGAAAGGAAAAAAGGAAACAAACTAGTGACCTGACAAGTGAGTGACCATCTATTGTGTAGCATGACTGAGCAGGCACCTGGTATACCTGGCATTTAGGGGTGGGTATTACAATGGTGATTTTACAGATGAGGAATCACACTTGGTGAGAAAGAGTGATAGTACAGACACATAGCCAGAGGGTGGCCAGGCCGGCCATGGCCAGTGGCCTCAGCTCCGTCCTTCTTGCTTGTCACTTGAGCTTCTCTATGCCCAGCTCCTGCAGTCCTTCCTCTGTCTAAAGTAGGAACCTGCACCGCGTCACCATCCTTTCTAGCCATGGGGGTGCTTGGCGGCAAACACAAAACATGTCAAGAGAAGCTTCATTGGAAAACTAAGGAAAGAACCAAAGCAAATTGCGAAAGAAAGGGGGAAAATCAAACCCAGAAGCAAATGAAGTGGCAGAGTAGAGTTATTTCAAACTCCTAAGAAATTTGAAATGTGGCTGCTGTGGAGCTTGCCTCAGGCTGGAATATGCAGGTCCTGAGTCTCTCTCTGGGACAATGGATAGCAGAATCTTGATCTGGAACAAACGTGGGCTAGTGATGCTTCCAGGGATGTTGAGATTTCCAGATCCCGTAGACTGAGGCCCTCAGGCTACAGTTTACAATCCATTCTGCAGCAATGCCGAGCACCTGCCCTGGACCTCAACATCCTGGATGGGAAAGATACTTCCCTCTCTAGCTTCTGTGACTCCTACCCTGAGTCTCAGACCTTCTTGTAGTCATCTTACATTACCTCCTTCCTTGAGGTCTTAATATATAATAATAATAATAATAATAATAATAATAATAATAATAATAATAATATCAGCTAACACTTATTGAGCCTTTACTTTTATACCAGGCAGTTAGCACTTTACATAACAATCTTATGATGTCCATGGTATATCCTAGATGAGGTGCTCAAGACACTGGGAGGTTAAGCCACTTATACAAGGTTACGCAGTTCATAAGTGGAAGAGTCAGAATTTGAACCCAGTGCCTGTGCACTACCCATACTCCTTCAGGCCCTAGGATATGCTAGAGTCAAAAGAATAGTCTTGGAAGGCAGGCAGACAGATCTATCATTTATTGCTACTTATCCCTGGGCAACCTGGTTAACCTGTCTAACCTCTGAGTCTGAGCTGTCTTCTCTATAAAGTAGATGCAACAAGTACACTTTGTGGAGTTGTGTCCATTCTAAGACAGATTAGGTCCTAAGTTATGTCCTTCACCCATATCTATTTTACCTCCCTTTCCAATTTGATTGTCACACATTCATTAGACATTAAGGCTGCTTCTACCCTTGAGCAAAGTTTGGCTTCTTTATATTCTGTTCTAGGCTATTCCATTCTGTAACTATTTCATGCTCATAGTGTGAGGGACCCAGCACCACTCACTGCAGGGCTGGATCTCAGGGAATGGGACTGAAGGCAGGGAAGACCATTTAAAGCAGGCAATGGCAGAAGGGCCGAGGGCAGGAGCTGGCTGTGAGAACCAGGCTTTAAGCCGATAGTGACTCTCTTCCTCCAGCTTGTCTCCCTCTTGCTGGCTTCCTGCCAGGGCTAACAGGCACTTCTTAGCACTTCTTGTCACTTTCTGTTGCCCAGCTTGCAGCTTGCAGGGCACCTCCTGAGGGCCTCATTCCTCCAGAGGTGGGGAGCCTCTGCTCCCAGCTCACATGCAGGCACGTAGACATGTTCAGAGACCTGTGACTGGACCTACCTTTCCTGACTCTGGAACCACTCATCCTTCAAACTGTGAGCCAGGCACTGGGGACAAAATGGAAAATAGCAGGTCCACCCCCAAAGGATTCACCAGCATGCCCTGCTCCTCCACTGCCTCTGATGGTCCCCTCGTTTGTGTGACATAGGATACACCTTTCCAGAATACCATCGCTTCTCTCTTCCAACCAAGCATTTCACTAAAACAGTCGCACTAACAAACGAGTCTTCCCTCTCTCCACCCCAACCAAGAGAAATGAGAAACAGACAGAATTAGAAATACATAAATAATATACATATATTTCTTATGCACTCCCTATATACCAGGCATTTCACACATATTTTCCACCTCATCATCACGACAACAATTCTGTAAGGTGGAATTAGTCCTATGACATAGATGAGGGGGGAAAAAATGGAAGCCCACAGAGATGGAGCCAGTTTGAACCAAAGCTGTCTGCCTGCAGAGTCTATGCTCATTCTACAGCCCCATGCTGGCCTCTGTCAGCTCAGCCTGCCACCCTGCTAGCTCCGGCCCCCTCCTTCGTCTGGATTTTGTTCTTTCAAGTATTTAGATTCCCTGTAATCTTCTTGTTTGTGCTAGTCCCAGAGGAAGGCAACCTCTCCCAGTACCGTGACAGCAGCAGCAGCAACATCCTAGGCATCACCTCTGATTCTCTGATTAGCTTGTCTTAATTACACCCAGGCTGCAGCAGTTCCGGTACTGCTGCAAACCATGCAGGTTTGCTGTTCCATTTTCTTGCTCCTTCTCCGACTCCAGCCCCTTTTACTCCCCACCCCCTCTGCTGGCTGGCAGCCTATCTCCTCTGCTGTCCTTGGTTCTGCCTCCCCGCACATCACATTCAGGCCTGCAAAGCAGTGCTTCACACTGCTGCCACCCCAGGCAGCTGAGCCAGTCTAGCTCAATTCAGAAAAGAGTGCTCAGGTCTCTGCTGAGTGCCAGGCATGGCTCTGAGTGCTACAAATAGGCAGGAGGCAAAAGGAAAAGACAGCAGCCTTGCCCTTCGGAAGCTTAGAGTCAGAGGCAGGGAGAGAGAAGTAGACAGGAACAGAAACTGCCAGCACAGTGCAGGGATTGTAATAGAGTCCTAAAATATCAGAGCTGGAGGGATCCTTGATTTCCTGTTTTAACCCCTCCATTTTACAGATGGAGAAACTAAAGCCCAGAGGAGGGCAATTATTTGAATCAGCACTTTTAAAACCCTTATGAAGAGCTAAGTTCTATTCCTCATGTTTTATATATATATAAACTCACTCAACCCTCTCAGCAACCCTCTGAGGTCGCACTATTGCCCTCCCCATTCTAAAGAGGAAGAAAATGAGGCATTGAGGAGCTAATTACCTTGTTCAAGTTCACATAGGTATTTAGTGGAAACCTGTATTGAACTTAGGTAGTCAGCCCTGTATTGTTGTCTCTCTAATGTACTGTGAGATGGAGAAAAAGTCTACATGTGGAAGTAATAAGAAGGCTTCTTGAAAGAATTACTCATAGGCCTGATTATAAAAACAGTGAACCTTGGTTATCCAGTCAACTAAGCAGAGGTCTCAATTAACCAGAGGTCTGGCTTCAACTGGGAGTTCCTGAGTGCCATGAAACACCAGGCAGTGAGGAAAAGAACTTAGTGGAAGGGATTTATTCAAAGAAACTGGAACAGCCCAAGTCTCTTCCTCTTCTATAGCTGATTTTCTACACATGCTGCCCTCGGCCTATCAGATCTTTAATATCATCAAATGCCACTTCCTGAAACAGGGAGACTGGCTCCGGTACCTTAAAAAGATGCTCAGTGATGCAGATTGAAATTTTTAGAAAAAGAGCATCTAGCAAAGCCCTGATCAACCAAAGACTTCCATTTCCCAAAATCTCCAACACACACACACATACATGTACCCTGGCCTTCGGTTAACCAACAATGTTCTCCAATTCTGCTACAAGTTTCAGAGCAAACAGTTACTGGTATACTAACTACTTACCAATCACTGCCAGATTATGCTCTGAGCCACAAGAGACCTGTAAAAGGAAAGAAAATTAGTTATATTAGAGAAAGAAAATATACTGATATTTCAGCCTGTGTATTTTCTGATTGGTTATTTTTTAATAACACCAATATCCATTTTTGGCAAATTTTAGGAAGTCAGTAGAAAGGGGTGCCATGTACAAAAGTTAAGACTATAATTACAACACACTCACAACTACAGAAAAAGTGATTTCAAAATTCGAATGGAAATACACCAAGATGTTAAAGTATTTGTCTTTAGGCAGTGAGGCTATAGTGATATTTAAAAATCCTTTCTTCTTTCTACTTTTTTGCATTTTTCAAACTTTCTATAATGAGCATGTGTTACTATAAAAATGAAAATATAAAGCAATACGGATCACAGTTTTTGAAAACTGAACCACTCTCATCTGGACCGATAAAATCAGCAAAGAACTGGGTGGAAACAGATTTGTCTAAGGACAAACACTTGACTGTCCTCATCTCCTCACTCTCACCTTCACCTTCCAGTCACGCGAACATCTTTAGTTCTCTGAGCGCGACATGCTCTCTCACACACCTGGGCCTTTGCACATGCTGTTCCCCTGCCTGGAGTGCCCTCTTCTCCACTGCCTACCTAGAAAACTCCTGCTCATCCTTTAAAATCTCAAAGCATCACTGAGACTCCTTTGCAGTTGCTTCTGGTAGCCTCAGGCACTCCTTTCATTGCGTGACTTCTATGTACCTCCATTGTAGCAATCACGTTGTGGCCTTCTACATTTTTTTCTGTCTCCTCGCTAGACTGCATGTGTCTTGAGAACAGGGCTGAGTCTCATTCACCTCTGTATTACAGGTATAAACTGTACAAGGCAGGGGACTCAGTTAACATCTGCTGATTTAGAGAATGGATGAAAGATCAAAGCACATGGAAGAACAAACACCTAACATATAAAAGAATAATTTGGGGTTCTGAATTCAGTGTTTCCACCTAGCAAGGGGTACTTTTTGCCTTTCAGTCTCTGCACGTCCCAACTCTACCAGGAAGAAGTGACTGGAAATATAAAAGCAGAAATGGTTGTCCAGGTGCTAATTAAAAGGAGCTCAAGACTCTGAAGAAGCACCCTGTGACCTTTATCAGGATGCTCACTTCAGCTCCTGGCAAGAGGAAGGCTTCAGGTCCTTAAGGAATGTCAGTGCTAGAAGAGCCCTGGAGATCTTCCACTCCAATCTTTCCACATTATGAAGAGAAAACTGAGGCCTGGGAACTTGGAAAACTGAGGAAGGAACTTGCCTTGGGTGCCGAAGTGAGTGTGTGTCAAAACTAAGGCTAGAGCTACTCTGACTCTCACACAAGCTCTTTTCCTGATTTTATAGCTTCTCACTCTTTCCCAGTGAAAATCACTTGGAAGTGATAGTCAAAATCAATCAGCACAGGTCCCTGACAGTAACAGGCTCAAAAGGCTGTTACTTGAGCACTGGAGGCCAAATTGGTAGTGGCTTGTTTCTGGAAGCCCCTGGTCCTCAAGGTTGGTCAGCTCGGCAGTCCACAGCCCCAGGGTGAGCCCTGGCCATCAGAGGTAGGCCCTCGCTCTGTCTGCACTTTGTAAAATGAAATAACTTTATTTACATTGGTAGGTGCAAAGGGGCAGTAAAGCTTCTTGAGGCTTTTTTTCCTTATAATACCTGTGCATCCCAGATCCCAGCTTCCAAAGGGAAGAGGACTACCCACACTTACGTGGACTCCCTGGCAGTGCCTGGCAAAGAAACACCTTTATTTTTTTATCACAGTAAGTATTTCCAGGGTGTCTTGTCTCTGAGGTCCTTTGAGACAGTCTCTGTATCTAATTTATCTGAGGGGTCCCACCATGCCTCTCCCAGGGCCACACACACAGCACACACTCATTATATGCTTCCTGATTACACCAAGGCTGGTTCCCTAGATTCTGTCACAGGAAGCTGTCCTTACTGAAAAACTGTTAGAAACTTAGATACCTAACGTTAGGGTAATGCTTATGTAAATGATGATAGAGCCATCTCATGGACTATTCTACAGACTTGGAAAATGATGCTTACAATAAAGGAAAATACTCATGATATCCTATGAACTAAAAACTGCCTAAAAACTGTATATGTAATACAATCTCAACTCTAGGGCTGGAAAGAGACACACCGAAATGTTAGCAATGATTGCCTCTGGGCTAGGGGTGAGGTAGACATTACGAGTGTGGTTTTACCTTTCGCGTTTTCTATGCTCTCTGAATTTTATATAGTATTCTTATAATCAGTAAAATATAATGCAGTTCCCACCAGAGAAGGGGAAAAACCCCTGCTTGCTATAATATCTGATATATTCTGAAGTAGCGTGTGTGTGTGTGTGGAGATTTGAAGGAAATATAACCAAATTATAAGGGCAGCTGCATCATGGTGGTAGGATTATATTTTTTCTTCTATTCTTTATTTTCAAATATTCTTTAATGGTGGTGGTAGTAGTAGTGGTGATGGTGGCAGCGATAAGAGCAAGAATTAAAGCCACTATATATTGAGGACCCATATGTGCCAGGCGTCATGCCAAGGCACTTTATAAACATTCTCTCATCTTAACCATCACAATAATCTTTTCAGGTAGGTTTGATTTTAGAGATAAGAAACTGAACTATACATATTAAGTAACTTTCATAGCTAACTAAGTGGCAGTAGCAGAATTAAAACCCAGGGCTGTCTGATCTGTAAGCTCCTGTTCTATACTGCTAGACCACGTTACCTTTGGCTTTAAAAAATAAAGTTATTTCATTTTATGAAATGCAGACAGAGAAAGGGCCTGCCTCTGACTGCCAGGGCTCACCCTGGAGCTGTGGACTGCAGGGCTGACCAACCTGAGGACCAGGGCCTTCCAGAAACAAGCCACTGACAAATGCCAATATCAGGCAGCAGATGCTGCTCTGAATAAATGAGCAAGACAGTGATGAATGGATTTTGTCAAGGCGATGTACAGCTTGAAGCTCAAAGCTCCCCACTGCTTCTTGCTGTCTGTGCATTGGTACAGAGGGCAGAAGAATGAACAACACAGGCCACAAAATGCTACGCTCCTTCAACGAGATTGTATCAATGACCATTGGCTTCATATTGCTCCTGTCAGCATCTACCCACTGCTCGGCTGCAGGCAGCTTTCTAGAAGACTCTGTTAACAATGGCAACATGCCCAGGAGGAAGAGAATCGGAGCCAGGAAGCCAGTTGAATCCTCGGTCCTCTGCTTTCTGGCTCTGAGAAAGAACTTCCGCCAGGTATTCAACCTCTTGGGCCTCAGTGCCCTCAGGTGTAAAAAGTATATAACAGTATCTGTCCCATCTGCCTCACAGAATTGCTAGAGGACAAATGAGACAATCCATCTCCTCACAGCCACGTGTCTCACCTTTCTTACATATAAATCTGACTGTGCCATGGCCTTATATAGGCCCCTTCACAGGCTCCCAGTGTTGGGAGGGCAAAGACTAAACTACACAGTTTGGTTCACAAGCCCCTCAAAAGCAGGCCCCTGTTGACCCCTCTGGCCTCTTTCTTCCCTCTGCTACTTAGGAACACTCAGCTCCCAATAACACATTCCCTTGGTTCTATTCACATCACTCTGCATTTTCTCTAAGAACATCACACAATTTCAGGCCTTTATACATGCTATTCTCTTTGACTGGAATTCCCTCTCTCCTACTGTCTACCTAGCTAAATCCTTCAAGATGGCGCAAATGTCTCCTCCTGGTAAAGCTGGCCCTGACTTCTCAAGGCCAAGCCATCTGCTCCGCCCTGGTTACCCCCACAGCATGTGTTAGGCACAAATGTCTCTCTGACATGCAACAGAGTGTCTGCCCAGCAGTGTTTCTGCCACACAGCCCAAGTGCAGGGCATGAAGGGGGAGGGGAGAATACAAAGATAAGGGGTCTGGAGAAGTTAGATGACCCCAAAACAAGTGTGAGTAGTGGTGTGGCCCCTCCAGCCCAAAGGAGACAGGCAGTGAAATGCCAGTGAGGGCAGGAAGGGAACGGCCCTACAAGAATAGTATAGAGATGACAGAGGCATCGAAAGCGCAGTAGGATCATTCCAGGGACTCTATATAACAAAGCACAGTAAACCAGCAATAGAAGTCCGTCCTTGGAGACAGAGTCCCACTATGGAGGACTAGGTTCCAGCTCTGCTGGCCGGAGCCTTCCAGAAAAAGGGTGCACACCTCCCCAAGGGTGGCATGTGGGGAACGAAGGTGGCTGTGGAAAGCTGTCCTTGACTCAGTGCTGCTCAAGTACTAACGGGCCTCTTCCGTTCAGGCATTCCAGCCTGAGAAGGCAGAGCTGCAGAAAACAGTTTCCAACCCCCCAACCGCCACAAACACCAGCTCTCTCGGCGGCCTTCCTGCCAGGAGTTCTCACACAGGGAGTTGCAGTGGGATCTCCTGGGGCCTGGATCCCACTAAATGCAGCCGAATGGGGATGAGCTAGGGCAAGAACTGACTGGTAGTAAATGCCCAGTGAAAATATGCTGACTTCATTAATGAGTTAAATGAATAAATAACTAAATAAATGAGCAAAAATTAATATGAAAATACTTGCCAAGTGCTAAATGTGAGCACTTTAGTTTCCAGTGGTACACTTGTATCATTTCTAAAAATAGCTGACTGGCCCTTTTGAGTGCTTATGGCCAGGCACCCGTCTAAGTGCTTTGTCTGTTTTATCTCATTTAAACCTATACCAAACCTAAGAGATGGATTCCTTTATTAGGATTGTTGTACAGATGAGGTGGTTGGGGTCCAGAGAGGTAAGGTCACTTGCCCAGTGTCTTACAGCTAGTGCAGGTGTAGGATTCTGTGTTCAGATTCGACCTTTCTATCCTCCCACCTATTTCAACCCTTCTCCTTTACATGTAGGATGGAAATAAACTGTCCACCCCGTCCCTTACATCTGGCAACCCAGAGTCAATTATCTAATGACCTTAAGCTGGGAGAATCTTCGATTTACAAGGCCCAAACAACATCTTCCTGGGGCCAGAGGTGTCCACCTTTGTACCCATCAAGAAGCTGTTCCGGGGCTTTTTCTTGGGAGGGAAGGCTGTAAAATAGCATCAAAACTTTGTCCTCTGCCCTCCTCGTGAAAGCTGTCACCTTGCAGAGAACTCCACCAGATTTTTCAACTCTGAGCAGATGGAAATCAAGGCGGGAAAAACAGAGTGGGCGGAGTACAAACAGGACTCGAGAAGAAGCACTAAGATGCCTGGAGAGGAAGCGGGGCCAGGGACCGCCCTCATCTTCTGCTGCTCAGCTGGTGACAGTCAGGGACCATCTTGGGACTCGCGCCGACATCCCGCAGGGCCTGCTGATTGGTTCCCGCTGGTGCCAATGGGTCCAGCACCACGGGTGCCATGGCAACAAAGCGCATGTGTGGAGGCACGTGATGCCAGGGGCTGGGCAGCCATTCCCCGGGACTCAGAGGAGGGATTGAAAGCCTGGGCTCCCCGCCTCAATGAGAGTGCTTGGCAGGCAGTGCTGCCTTGGAAGGAGAAGCGTGCTGGGAGCAACTCCAGAATGGCAGCCTCTCCTGGGGGTTAAGAAGGAAGGGAATGGATGCTTCCGTGCAGCCTGGCTAGAACTGTCCAAACCCAGTTGCCATGTGTGTAGAACTCTGGGGAGATAACCAGAATTTCCAAACCTATTAGAAAAGCAGGGCTGGGAGGCTGGGCATGTTTCACAGTCAAACTGCAGCCCTGTTAGCCTATGGAGTTTTACCCCTTACGGTTAGAAATAGCTCCCAACAGAGCTCATGGTGATAGCAGAGTCAGCACAGTTGTTTGCGTCTGGAAGCACCTAGCCTTAAAAAGATACCTTGATCTCCATGCGTGAGGGCTTAACTGAAGCCTAAATGACAAAAGAAGTGAGAGAGAGAGACAGAGAGACAGAGAGGCAGAGAGAGACAGAGACTGACTTCCAGGTTCAGCAGCTCCATTTGTCCGCCACTTCAAAGCCCCAGGTGAAGAACCCATTATCCCTGTAAAGCCAATTCCTTTCCCTCAAAGTACATTATATACCTAAGAAAATGAGGCTTCGGCTAGATTATACTACCTCCTCAAATGGAGAGGATGGGATAATGAGGAAGAGAGCTAAAATTTGGTAAGGGCCTGGATGCCAGGCAAGTGACATTGTAGAATTTCACTTTACCTGTAGAGCCTCACATCCTTAGCTACTCTGAGAAGTGGGAATCTGTCTCCCTACTCAACAGGCCAGCAAACACACACAGAGGACTTAAACCACTAGTGCCAGGTCACACTGGGCTATGCACCAGGTTGATCTAAAGCCTGTGAGTTGAACCACTACACATACTGCCTTCCTCTTCAGGTACTGGTACCAGACTGAGCCCCAGCCAGTAAGGCTCAGTCTCTCAGTGACGGACAGATCTCTGACTCTTTATCTCTCTCCTACGCTGTCTCCATCCTGTTACTTCTGCCTTCTCAAAGCTCTCAAATCTGTCTTGATTTCCAGCTGCCACCATCTCAGTTCAGTCCTTTTCACTCCAACCTGAATTCCTTCAAAAGTCACCTCAATGGCTTCAAACGCTCTTCTCTCCATCATTCATGATCTCATTAAAAAAAAAAATTTTTTTTTTAAGTTGCCATAGTCTCAAAGCCTTCTAACTTCCTACCACACTTGATCTCTCACTTCTTTCCTACATAAACCTGTTACCCAGAAACACGAGTCTCTTCTCTGTCCCTGGAAAATCGGTTTCCCCACTTTTACACCTTTACTGGCATCATTCTCCCTTCTCCATACCATTCTAAACCCAAGCAATCCTATAATACCCAGTTCAAGACCCCTGGCTTGAGGAGGCCTCCCAGATTATCTCAGCCCCAAGGACAGATATTTCACACCCTACAACCTGCTTTGGCTATGCTTTGATTTTTGTCAAATCTCCTTTGTACTGTTAACAATAAGACATGTCCTGGCCCTGCCACTTTCTGGTCTTATAACCTTGAGTAAATGTCTTTGCCTCTCTGGCCTTCAGTTCCCACATCTCTAAAATGTAGTAACAAGTCTATGGCCTTGCTACCCTGAACAAGACCACAGCCATGCTACCCTGTACAAGCCCAATCCTGTCTGATCTCGGAAGCTAAGCAGGGTTGAGCCTGGTTAGTACTTGGATGGGAGACTGCCCAGGAAGACCAGGTGCTGCAGGCGTAAAAAAAAAAAAAATTAAAATTAAGGGATAGTAAGCTGACAAGGTCCTTGCAATCTATGAGGTTAACCAAGGGTTGCCTCACCTAAAAATAATAATAATAATAATAATAATAATAATAAAATTGAGTAACAACAAACAGCAACCTGGCATCTCTCATACTTTCTAAAACCTGTCTGCCACCCCCTCTACCCTCCACCCAACATCTATAGAATAAAATTCACTTTGAGCTTGACCCTGATCTACAGATACATTTCCAGAACATATAAAAGGAAACTATAAACATAAGGCACTGGCATAGGATCACTATAAACAGTTCATTTTCTTTTTCATCAGTTACTCTATTGGCAGATAAGGAGAGAATTTAAGAAATGTCTACTGAATTAGACTATAGTACACACGATTAAACTAGCCAGGAACTCAGAATACTTGCTTTTCCCATAGTGCCCTTCTAAGGGAATTCCTTTCTCCTCCGTAGCTAGGTTGATACTATGTGTTCCTGCCTTCTGTGGCCATACCTAATTGGACTATGGATGGATACCTGTTCCAAAGTGGGTTAACACACAGATTGGCCACAGCTTGTGAAGTGATTTAATGTGGAAACCCTCCCTAAAAAGCGTAGGAAGTGAGTCCTCTAGTCTAGTTGGTAGCTGGAACAGTAGCTGGAAGAAATAATTTTGCAGTAGTAATAGTTAATTCAGGCAAGACTTATTAAAGGATGTTAAAACTACTGGGCAAAAGTCTAAAGAGGAACAAGATATTTATGTAGTCTCAAAGTATCTTTTCACAGATTACTTCTTAATTACAAAAGAGAAATGGTAACTTTATAGCAGAGAAAGGAGGCAACACCACCTCACCCAAGTAATCTAAGTTAGCATCACTTTTAATGGGATAAACTCACATGAGGTGCCTCTTTATGCAATGCATTAAAGATACACTGTCACTTATTTAGTTCCTGCCAAAAAATGCCTAAATGGAATCTAATCATGAGGCAAGATCAGAATAAACCAAACTGAGGGCCATTATACAAAACAACCATAAAACAACGGTCCCATACTCTTAAAAAATACATATAACGATGTCATAAAACATAAAGAAAAGCTATTCTAGATTAAAGGAAGCAAAAGACATGACAACTAAATGCAATATATGATTTTGTACTGTATCCTGGATCAAAGTGAAAAACTGACATAAACGATATCATTGAGACAACTGGAGAAACATGAAGGTGCTATGTAGATTAGATAGAAATATTCTATGAATGTTAAATTTTCAGAAAAGATACACATATGCATGCAAATGTAACAAAATGTTAAGACATATTGTGCCTGGGTGAATGATTTGGAGAATTCTTTATATTATTCTTGCAACTCTTCATAAATTTGAAATTATTTCAAAATAAATTAAAACAATTTAAACAAGCAAAACTAATTTTGGTAAAAATGGAGAATAGCAGTTATCTTTGGGTGGGTATATCTGAAAAGAGGCATGAAGGAGGCTTACTAGGGTGGCAGCTAATTAGGGTGATTACACAGCTGTATACGAATGTAAAAACTCACTGAGTCTGGTCCAAAGTTGACATTTGTTAAGTCATCTGACTTTGGCCATGAGGCCTGCATTTTCTGAGCCTTCATTTCTTCATTGTAAACCAGGTGTAGTAACACTTGCCTCACAGGATTGCGAAGATTCAATGAGAACCAACCAGTATGCCGAAGAACCCAACCCACCTCTTAATACTTAGAAGTAGCTCAGTGTTACTTCGATCCTTCTTGATATCCCAACTGTTTACATTATAAGGCCTCTGGAAAATATGTCTTCATGTGTGATCAATATCAAGGTAATTTTTCATTGTTGTGATTTTAAATACTGGGTCTCTCTTCATAAAGGCTACCTGGAGTGAAGCTATTTCTGATTTCAGCAGGCTCCACAGCTGCCTAGCTCTGTGTAAGCCACTGGTGTCCAAGTGCAGAAAAACTTATGTATACAGTCAACTCACATGCAAAGCACTGAGTGCAGCCAGGTGGGCAGGGGTATATGCGTGGCTCAGCCTTGAGGTCAGAAAGATGAACATTATTTCAGAATATTAAACTTGATGGGCTACATGGGATAAATTGTCACTCGAACCAATGTCCCTTTAGCAAGAAACCCATGGGATCAAAGAAAGAGAACTAAATCTCTTCCTCGGCCACACTGAGGGCATCACAGAAATGGTGGGTCTTAGTTCTGGTCTCAGCTATTGCCCGAAATTCTACAGCAGCTTCGTTGGAGTCTCTCTCCTCCCCAGTTTCTCCCCGCTTTACTGAAATGCTCTTCCTAAAGTACACATGGATTATTTGCTCCCCATTGCCCAAGCCCAAATTCTTTTATCTGGTATTGAAGATCCTCTGTGGTTGCAACCTAGTTCGGTTCTCTAGCCTCATTCCCCCATAGAATTATCCACAAATGCTCATCAGACCCCATACACAGCATCCCACCACCCTATTCCTCATCACGCCTGGCTCGTGCTGTCTCATTAGTTCAGAGTAACCTTCACCACTCATCTTTGGGAAGGAGGGAGAGAGAAGAGGGAAAAGAATTGCTAACGTTTATTAACTACTAAATCCCTTTCTAGGCACTTATGTGAATTAACTCATTAGATCTTCATTTGATAGATGAACTGAGGAACAGAGTGGTTAAACACCTTGACTAAAAGCACATGGCTAATGAGTGGCCAGGCCACTTCAGAAGTAATTGCTCCCTCCTCTGGGCCGATTCCATTTACTATTAAGTGGTTCACATGTCCATCTCTTCCCAGATTATAAAGATTATAACTTTATTAAGCATAAAGACTGCATCTCATTAATCTCTTTCCTTAGTGTCTTGCACAGAGCCTTCCCTGCACATAGTAGGTCCTAATCAGATGTTTGTTGAATTGATGTCACTCATCTGTGTACCTCATACAGATCTCAGCGCAGAGTCTGACAAAGTAGGTACTCAAGAAATGCCAGATGACTGACACTGGATTTATCTCTGGATTTATCTCTGAATTTCCTCAGCACCATACCAGGGTCTCATAAATGCTTTGAGCTCTGTAAGTAACAGCTGAATTCAGACACTAGGTGATCCTTCAGATGTTCAAAATTTGAGTCAGAAGATGAACAGAATGACCTCCCAAGACATGAGAGGTAAATCCCACGAAGCCTGAGGAAAAGCCTTTCTAGGTGATGCTCCAGGGTGGGAACAGTTAGAAATCTGACCCCTAGTATGTGGAGGGACACAGCACAACCCCCTCCTATTTCAGTTCTATCTCCAACAATAACAACAAAAATAAGCCGAGAGGCTGACTCTGAGCCATTTGTGTGCAAGGCCCAAGAATCCTTGCCTTTGCTGCAGCTTGGCTGGACCACTGGGACGTGGCATGAGTACCTGAACATGGCCCCTGACCAAGAGGCCTACTGGTGTCCTGCAGCCCTCACACTAAGGATCACTTTTGCTTTTTTGACTAGAACAAAACAAAATAAAATCTAGAGTGCCAGATCCTCAAGCTCTATTCTTTCTGGGATTAAAAAGTCAAGAATGCACAGAAGATGTGACAGAGAGACCAAAGCTTATGATAACAAGTGTGTGCGGTGTAACAGTGAACACAGCACTGAGAATGACATCTGCTGCAACTGACTGCAGAGCCACGTGCCCCATCCTGACGGACAGACTCCCCTCTGAGGCACAGCCCCGCAGGTCAACAGCCCAGCGAGTGCCGGTGTTCTGTTCCCAGGAGCCGCTTGCTGGAATCCCACTACCTTCAGTCCAGCTCCCAGCTGAGTGACCGTCAGAGGTGCCCTCCTGAGCTACTCATGTGACTCTGCAACATTTTTTTCTGGTTCGAGGCAAAGTTTTAGACGATCAGGTTCTGTTCTGGGCTACACACACAAAATAACTTTTAAATCAAGTCTATTCATTTTTTTCAGATTATAAGATTTATATAAAGTTCTTGTGAAACGATATAAGTAAAATTAAAAACACCTATAATCCCACCACCCACACTGTTAATACATGGTATTTCATCGCAATCTTTCCCTGTCAATATTTGTCCATGTGTGAATAAAATATACATAATTTCAGAAACATAGTTCATGTTGTATATGGGTTATGCTGCATATTCCATTTTATATCATTACATTTGCACTTAACATAATGTTATGTTTCCCATGTCATTACTTTCACTGAAAATGTGATTTTAGCATGTGTTTTATAGCATCATAGAAATATGCCCCGATTTCATTATTTCCTTACCGTTAGGTACCTAGATTGCTTTCAATATTTTGCCATTATAAATAGCAATGTGATGAACATTTTTGAAAAATCTTTGCCTACATCTCTGATTACATCCTTAGGATAAATTTTCTAATGTAGAATTATTGAATAAAGGATTAATAAACCTCTTTAACGCACTTGCACAATTTGGGAAATACATTTTATTAGGGTCATTGACAAAACAGATCACATCCAGAAGAAAAAAGAACAAAATGCAGAAGGGCTAACAATACTGAAGTAATAATATTGGCAACCATATACTGGGTGTATATAATGAGAAAGAGAAGGTGCTTAAGAGCTTTGCATGTGTTAGTTTACTTAATCTGTGAATTAATCTTATAACGCATGCATACATAACTAAGGAAACCAAGGTTCAGAGACGTTAATTTGCCCAATATCACAAGTAGTAGGGGGCACACCTGAATTTAAATCCGGTTATGTGTGATTCTAGCAAGACTTATTGCTATGCTATAACATATTAAGTTTAAAAAAAAAAATAGAAGAAAAAAATTAGTATTTTCAATCTAAAGCAAAAACTTGAATGGCACAGGGGCCACAGGAAAGGGAGGAAGGGAATCAGTTTGCAGAATGAGATAACAGAGGGGATCAATTGATAAAAATGCTTAAAATGTCAAAGTACAGCTTAATATCAGAAAAGCCATTCTAAAAATGAAAATTTACCAAAAATGTGAGGGCTGTCTCAAGGTGGGCCTAATCTAATCACAGAAACCCTTTAGAAGCAGAGAGTTTTCTCTGGATAATGACAGAAGGAGAATTCAGAAAAATTCGAAGCACAAAAAGAATGTGAGGCACCACCGTTGGCCTTTAAGATGAAGGCGCCATGCACAAGGTCTAAATAGTATCATCTAATTGCTGAAAGCAACCTCTGGCCAACCATCAGCAAAGAAACAGGACCTCAGTCTTATAACCACAAGGAACTGAAAAATGCCAACAAGCTGAATGAACTTAGACGCATATTCTTCTCTAGAGACTCCAGATAACAATCCAGTCCAGTTGACATCTTGATTTTGGCTTTACGAATCCTAAGCAGAAAACTCAGCTGAGCCCACCCACTTTTGAACTATTGAACTACGAGCTAATAAAGAGATACTATTTTAAGCCAGTATATTTGTGGTAATTTGTGCAGCAAGAGGAAACTAATACAATGAGTAGATGGATAAACAAACTGTGGTACAACATATAATGAAATACTACTCATCAATAAAAAGGAACTATCTGTACACAATATGGATGAATCTCAAAAACACTGTGCTGAATAAAAGAAGCCAGACACAAAAAAGTACATATGGTATGATTTCATTAATATGAAACTCCAGAAAAACAATTCTGATTTTTAGTGATGAAAAACAAAGACAAATCTAATTTTATAGTGACAGAAAGGCTGGGATTAGGGTGGTGGGTTAACTGGTCCGATCCTCTGCCTGACGTTTCTGCCTCCACCTGCTCCCTCAGCCTTGCATCGGAGCTGGAGAGGTCCAATCACAAGACATACCACTGCTCATTCATTTCTTTCCCTGCCACTCTAAAAAGGCTGAGGGTCCCATTATCCCCTAATGAGGAAAAACATTCTATCAAAAACCTTAATATATATATTCCAAAGGGGAGTAACCAAGTTTTCAAAAAGCTATGCTACATGGCTTTCCCTTTTCAAGTTCCTTTTAACAGTATATATCATTTACAGAGGGCCAATTAGGAGAGCTGACTAGTCTCAATAATTAACACTATTTTTAAAGTAATATTTTAAATAAGTAGCAGCCAGCAACAGTGACTGATCAAGGTAGGAATCTGGCTCTGCCTTCAAGCAAAACAGAGGTCAAATATTTTTGAATGAATTACTTGTTCTAGCAGCTCTAATGTGAAGCTGTAAACATAAGCTGCCACCTTCTGCCACATGCGGCAGGAAGGCTGCATGGCAGGGGACAAAAAGCATGAGCTCTGCAATCGCGGACTGTCAGGAAGCTATTGCAGCAGTCCAGGTGAGAGCAGGTTTACCTCTGGTCTATCACCTATTACTTTTGTGAACTTGGCCAAGTTGCTAAAACTTTCTAATCCTCAATTTAATCCTCAATTTCCTCATCTGCATAGCTGGAATTATAGCAATAACTTCGCAGGACTGACATGAGGATTGAATTTAACTACCTTTAGTATCTTGGGCAAGGAAGAAACTTACATGCTAGTTCACTTGTCCCCTTGTCCACAGGAACTCTCAGGGCCCCGAGAAACAAGGAAAAGTGGGAAGTCACTGAGAGCAGGGGAGGGGTCTGTTTTCCCCAGACCTCTTTCGTCTTCTATTTGTTAAAAAAATTAGAAGAGAAAAACACTCTTCCAAATTAATTTCTGAATTTGATTCTCTCTAAATGTGTCAGCAATGATAATTTTATGAGCAAACAGAACATTTCTATATTCATCAACTAACAATGATTTTAGACTTCTAAAGGGCACTTTAAAAGCATTGTGTATATTTCCATATTAATTGAAATGTTGGTCCTATCCTTAAAAATACTTTATTTCCCCTTCAGAGCTTCAAATGTTTGATCAGTAATAATATAATCCAACACTTACTGAAGGCTACGTGCCATGTACATGCTAAGAGTCTTTATCCTTAATACACACAAAACATCAATCTCAGCTTTGATATCACCTGGAATATATTTTTTAATTTGACTGCTCCTTCTAAGAGTCTACCTACTTATAACAGCTAAAAGTCATCCCAACTTTCCCAGTTGTTATGTGCTAACATCTTCAACTGCACTTATTATTAAACTAAAATCTACCACTTATTCCCTAATAACCTTTTCAGCTTATTGAGTCAATGGTGCAGTGACCCTACTTGGAGGGACTGGCAGGGAAATGCAACACACTTCTGACCATTCTAAGTTCTTTGTCAATAACGAACATCCATACAAACATGAACCACTATTGTGATTATGTCAATTATAACCACCAGGTGCTCATCCTACATATACCAGGAATACTTAAGTATATGGGGGCACATGCTGGGGAGACTGGACTCAGGAACTATCAAGTGGCAAGGATGGTACATCAGAAATTCAAAGATAAATAAAGTCCACTTGAGGGCTCAATTTGGCTGGACTGCAGAAGGCAGCCGAACGTTTGTCTCATAAAGAGGAAGGACAGAGGGGACTGGGAATGGTGGCGTCAATAGTGGTGGAGAGCACTGAGCACAGGTGTAAAACAGGCAATTCACCAGCACCTAAAATTTCATGTGCACGAAACAGAATGAACCATCTACCGCCACCCCACCCCTTCCCACCCCCAAATCTGGTTTCCCTTCTG
Organism: Rousettus aegyptiacus; assembly: GCF_014176215.1. Classification (NCBI taxonomy): domain Eukaryota; kingdom Metazoa; phylum Chordata; class Mammalia; order Chiroptera; family Pteropodidae; genus Rousettus; species Rousettus aegyptiacus. The sequence goes on from NW_023416308.1 coordinate 89,069,366, forward strand.
ACCCTCCTCTTTCTGTTTGTGCTGCCATCATCAACCTCACAGTCACCTTGGAATCATCTCTTGAGCCCTCCTCTCCCTGCCCAAGTCCAACCAATCACCAAGTCTGTAATTCTGTCTCTCTGGTTCTGCTCTCATGTTGTCCCTCTTCTCTATCCCCATTGTCACTGTGCTATTTCAGGCTCTCAGAACATCTGTACTGGACAATTGTAATAGCTTCTAATTATTTCCTCTTTCTGCTGTTTCCCCTTCTCTCCAATTCATTGGGTGCCCAAGGTAACCTTTCTAAATTTCAGCTCTGACTAGCAACTCCCCTGCTCAAAATCTGCTCCCCTGTGCCTACGGAACAGACATTTAAGTCCCTCTATAAACAGGCTACAGCTCACATTGGCAAGCTTATGTCTCCACTATCCTTCCCCCCACAAGAACCCTGAGTTCCAACCTAGGTGTACCATTCACTGATGGTCCTCTCTGTGCCTCTGTCTATGCTAGTCCCTCTTTTCTTGTCCTGGCCTCCCTGCTCCTTCTGTCAAAATATTGCCCATCCTTCACATTCAGTGGAAATCTACCTTCTCTGTGAAGTCATCCCTAATCCCCCAGCTAGAAGAAATTTCACTGTCTTCGGAATTTTTATAGTACCGTATCTATAGTTCTTAGAAAAATGGGCATGTTCTTCTTGACAGCTGCTTATGTGCATGTCCTACCCCTCCTGCCAGCCTAAAGACTTTTTAGTTCCTTTCCACCGCTCCACCTCTGGCACCAGGTGCACGAGCGCAGCAGAAGAGAACATGCTTTGTTCTCAGGGCCTCAGTTTCTACATCTTGGATATGAACATAACAACATAACCTAACTCACAGGAATATCAAGAGGATTAAATAAGATGATATAGGCAAACTATAAGCACACAGTAGGTAGTCACCAAATCCAAACCATCATTCTTCTCTTTCACATAGCAGAGTACTTGTTGAACAAATAAAACCTTGTGTGCTTTAGAGTTTGCAAAGAAATGTTATTATGTTTTTTTTTTTTTTCACTGAAGGAGAGGGAGAAGGATGGAGGGAACAAATAAGCAAAGAATCGCTAAATATATAGAAGACATGAGTAGCCCAGTCTGACTGGTATCAACAACTCGTACTGGGGATGGAGGGTTTGATTATGAAAGAGCAGGAATTTTCACCTGATAGCTTCAGGGAGTTTTACATTCAAAAGTGGGGCAGTGTTTAGAGTCTACCAGTCTGCATGAAGGATGATGAGGGTTGGACCAGGAAATCATGAAGAGGCTGCTGTACTGGTCTAGGAAAGAGGGCACGAACACCTGGCTGTGGCTGGTGGCATCCGCAAGGGAGCATTTGCAAGGCGTGTCCAATGAAAAAGATGACAGGGTTGGTGAGTGCTGACAGACAAAATGACCAGAGAACTCTGATCAAGCTGAGTCACAGAGGACTGCAAGCCTGGGTAATTAGGAGCACAGAACACCCAGGAAACTGCAGGGCAGCTGGGAGCGGAGAGCATCGAGGGAGCAGCACATGTAGGCAGAACACAAGTTCACTTTTTTAGTTTGAGGTGGAACACAGGCAGAAAAGAGGAATTAGTGCTCAGTGGACCTGAAAGACTGAGAAATCACTTTAGAAACAAAACACCTCCTTTTGCACGTGAGGAGCTACATGGATTCACTGAACAAAAGCCATGTATGACAGTGTCCCATGTGTTGATCCCATGAACTCTTTGAGGAAAAAGGGAACAGGAAATGTCTGCCTATCCATCAAACATCACCTGCCTGGGAGGAGTTCACTTCTCCTAGGCTGCCTGTCCTTCCTTATACTGAAAGGCATCGTATTGCCAAAAGGGGTCCCAAATTGTTTTATTTGCAAAGAAAAATTCAGAGAATTGGTACCTCCCTCAAAGAAAGAGCCAGCTTACATGAAGAGGATGAAGTTTATCAACAGCCTAAAATCTAGTCTGGCATCAGGGTCCAAAATATATGAGCTGGGTGACCTTGGGTCACTTAAACTCTCTGGGTCTCAGGTGTTTTATTTTGTTAAGTGCTATCACAGTATCTAATGTGCCAGAAAGGACCAGAAGACTTCAGGAGGTCTCTCAGTTCTAAGATCTACGACTCAGTACTAAATCTAAATCCTGCAGGTCAGACTCCAATGTCTCTGAACCGCTGGACTGTGTGACTCAATGCAGATGCCTCACTCACGATACGGAGATGTTGAGAAACCTGGCAGAAGCACAGGTTTAGAGTGGGGGCAGAAATTCCAAATGTCAGGTCCCAGTCACAAGAAGATATAGCTAGAATATTAAAGCTGGCCTAAAGACATATAAGAATATTTAATTCATTCATCTGAAAGAAATGACAAGAGAGAAGATAGATATTTGCTTTTTCCCTTTCTGTCCTGACAAGGTTGCTCTGGATGGATCGTAGAATGTTTAATGAACATTTAACATAAGGCCTGAGATGCAAATAAGTAAATGATGAGAGGCCTGGGCAGCAAGCAGTAGAAGCTGACATTGTGAAGCCTGCAACCAGGGTAGCTGTTTCCAGAGCAGACCTTTGGGAAGAGAAGCTCATTTTCAATCATTCTAGTGACAACAAAGTGAGAAGACAGGGATAGATATGAGGGAAATTGCAGGAGTGAGAAACAGGAGGATCTGAAAAATTGAATGGATAGATATGAAAGGAAGAGGCACACACAAGCTGCCTGAGCCTCCTCACCAGCATCAGAACTGAAGAGTCGCCAAAGCAGCCAAGAGGAGAGCCATGGACAGAGAAGAAAAGGGGAGTCTCCATGTTCTGTGGATGGTCTTAAGGGACAAGACAATAGCCATCAGTAGTGAACACTACAATCCCTCCTTCAAGGTTTTGCAGGCCTTGAGGGCATGACCACAAAGTGCCAGAGCAGGCAGCCCATATCTGCCCTGTACCCAGAACAAAAGGGATGGGTGTCTAGGGCTAGAGGGGTACATTCAGGAAAGAGTTCAGGGGCTGGGAAAGTAGCAAAGCAGGGGGAAGAGGAGAAAATGCAAGAACCTCATTGCATTAGACTCTATGCTGGTTCTGTGTCTCATATACTTTCTTCCTTAGAGAAGGCTAATGAAAGCTGCAAGAAACAGAAAAGCATTCCCAAGGCTGGAAAATGGGAGCATGTGCCATGGCCTGAACCAGTGGAGTAGAGAGGGGCGTCCTCCAGAAAAAGAGCCTGGGTTCTCCAGGCTGCCCTTGGCGACAGCTAACATGAATGGATGAGGACTAAGGACCACGCTTATGTGTTCAAGACCAAAGAGGCTGTGGCCGGGGTAAACACCTTCAGGAAAGACTATTGGGAGGGCCACCGCCAGCCACACCAGCCCGAACCCTGCACTCCACCGGAACTGCAGCCCTGCCTTTCGTGTCCCTTTATGTAACCCTGCAAGGAAGACAGGTGTCTCTTGAGAAACTTCAAATGACAATCTCTCTTCCGCTTTTCTCTGTCTATTCCAATCACTTCTGAGAACTGTTTAGATGATGTTCACTCTAGTGACAAGTCCCAGTATGACCCCAAAATGAGAATATATGGAAATCTCTATGAATGTGTCAGCCTCGGGGTGGAAGCCTGCCTAAGTATAAATAAGCATTTCTTCTTTCTTCCTCTCTCTTCCCCTTTTCCTTTTCTTTCTTTCAGCCAATACTAACTAGATGCAAGGCCTACTAATTTGCAGATGAATCTATTCTTCCAAGATCAGGGAAATTACTTAGAGGCATTTAAAACTATGCTGTCTGACCTAAGGAAAAAAAAAGGGAGAGAGAGAAAATAAAGTAAAATAAAATAAAGAAACCTCTGCTTTGAGGAAGACTGGATCTGTTCTAGCCACCTTTCTACCAGGGCCATCAAAGCCTGATTTTCACAGCTGGAATGTCTGATAACTATTTTAATGGGCTTGTTCTTCTGTTCACTTCACTTAGCTGAAGCCAGAGACTACTTGACATTTGAATTATAAACTGTCTCACAAAACAGGTTGGCCTTGAACTTGGCTTTGAAAGATCCTGTGTGAATGGTTCACTTGATTAGCAAACTTTGGTACATCTATCAGAAAGGAGTACACATTTCTGTACTTCATCTGTAATATCAGTACTTGGTCCAAAAACAGAATTCGTTGGATTGAGACCATACAAAAAATTCAGGGAAAATTTCGAGGGAGACTATTTTATTCCCACCCTCTGGTTTCTCCTCAAAAGAGAAAGAGATGCTATACAGAATTAAAAAGGTCCAATAAAAGTGGTCTTTACTCAAAAGCAAGGGAAGTAAAAGCTAAAATAAATGAACGGGACTACATCAAACTAAAAAGCTTCTGCTTAGCAAAAGAAACTGTCAACAAGGTAAACACAACCATCTGAATGGGAAAATATATTTGCAAGCAATGACTCCAATAAGGGCTTAATATCCAAAATATACAAAGAACTCAATAACAACAAAAAAATAAACGATCCAATCAAAATGGGCAGAGGACCTGAAGAGACACTTCTCCCTAGAGGACAAACAAATGGCCAACAAATACATGAAAAGATGTTCAACATCACTAGCTATTAGGGAAGTGCAAATCAAAACCACAATGAGATACCATCTCACACCTGTTAGAATAGCTACAATCAACAGGACAAGTAATAACAAATGCTGGACAGGATGCAGAGAAAAAGGAACCCTCATATACTGCTGGTGGGACTGCAGATTGGTACAGCCACTATGGAAAAGAGTATGGAGTTTCCTCAAAAAACTAAAAATTGATCTACCATATGATCCAGCAATCCCTCTACTGGGTATTTTCCCCAAAGACTTGAAAACCCATATCCAAAAAGATATTTTCACTCCGATATTCATAGCAGCATTATTCACAGTAGCCAGGACGTGGAAGCGACCAAAGTGTCCTATGATAGATGAGTGGCTAAAGAAGTTGTGGTACATATATAAAATGGCTATAAGAAGAGATAAAATACTGCCATTTGTGACAACATGGATGGACCTTGAGATAATCATGCTAAGCAAAATAAGCCAGACAGAAAAAGCTGAAAATCACATGATATCACTTATATGTGGGATATAAACCTAAAAGCAACAAATGCACAGGACAGAGACTCATGGACATGGATTATAGACTATTGGTTACCAGAGGGTAGGGGTTGGAGGAGGAAGAGAGGAGGTAGAAAAGGGTCAAACATGTGGTGACAGAAAGAAATCTAATTATGGGAGGTGAACACACAATGTAAATATATATATATATATATATGTATGTATTTATATACACTGTGTGTGTGTCTCATTGTTAAAAAAATAAAAAATAAATAAATAAAAAGTAGTCTTTAAAGCAAATTTCAGTAAAATTAAGTATTCTTTATTGAAAACAATTTTCAATCCAAAGAAGCCCAATTTTCTCACAGAATAACATAAAAGTACAATGGCTTGCATTCCTGTCACACTTGCCTTTTCTGACTTTGAGAACTGGAGCCCTGACTCTGAATCTAGACCCATCCCTACCATGCATTCTAGAGGAGGCACCAGCCCACTGAAAAACCAGATCTGGCCTTTTCTGGCTTGGCCTGATGAAGGAAAGGGACACAGCTGTCTAGCAGGGATCTAAGTGACCTAAGGATCCAATGCCAGTAGGATCCAGGTTCCCTCCTTAATGGGTAATTTACAGATGGAGACCACCGGGTAGCTCTGAGTTCAGATGACAGGAGTCAGAAAGATGATGATAGTGAAATCCAGAAGAGAAAGTGGATGTTCTCAGAGACCCATTTGAAATGAGGGCAAGTGCATGACTGGGCACAGTATGGTTATAATAGCACTGGGCTAAACTACATTCCAGCCCCTTCATCTCTGTGCCTTCATTTGCCCATCTGTAAAATAAGCAGCTTGATGAAAAGATCCTCAGTGTCCCAGTCTGCTCCAGCATGCTAACATAGATTCTAGCCCTGGATGACCAGGGAGGTCTCCAGCCTCCACTAGGCGATCTTGAGACCAGCATAGTCGAGCCACCAGTGTCTTCCCCTCATTTCTTCCTGTCTTGACCCAATTCGTCACTCAAAGATTAACTCGAATGCCACTGCCTTCAAGGGGGTTCCCTGGCCCTTCTAGCATAAACACTCACTCCTCCCTCAAGGAGCCCCTCATTTGTCTCAGGCTCAGCACTGAGACTTTCAGAGATGGATGTAGTACAACGGAGGGGACGTTACAACCCTTTTCATATCACTGCACAGAACGCTCACACCCAAGGCTGGCCCCTGACAAACCCAGGTCTGGAAAGCCAAAAGACTTGCTCCATGGTTTAGAATACCAATGGCTAATGAAGATTTTCCGTCTGAACCAACCTTTGGCTTTTTCAATGAGAAAACAAGCCATTCCTGAATGGCCGGTTATAAAATCTTTGTGGTCTACAGAAAAATGGAAGGCAAAATAGCCACAGCAACAATCACTTTCAAAGAAAAGGCTGGATGGGGGGCTGCAGCACAGAGCCTGGGGAGGGGGTTGCTCCTGGCTCAGGCTCTGGGAGACAGTGCCATGCTGTGGCCACCTGCCGCCTCTGCGCTGCCTTCTGCAGAGGCTGCAGGTACAGGAGGCCTGTTTTCTGACCCACTTTTCTTCCCAATCTCTATTTAGCTGCTCGCTAGCGATGCTCCTGGCATGCCAATCAGATACTGCAGCCTGCACTGCAGTTCACTACAACAAATTCACAGCTCCTAGTAAATTCGGTGGAAAAGTACTGTGTCAAGCAGCCTAATTAAACTGACGTAATTTCCACAGCCATACAGTTTTATCAAATGGGGGGGGGGGAACCACTCAGGGAAAAAAGAAAAATTAGGAAATCATGTCTTTGGATCTTATGAAATCGACAGTGGTTGTGATGCATTTGAAGAATGATTTCATTCAATGTCCTTGGAGTCAAGCTGTCCAAGTCCTGGGCCCAGGGTGACACCTTGGACTGTGCTGGAAAGAGCATTAGATTACAAGTCTGGAGGCTCCTCTACAGCCCCTCACTCGCCCTGTGACCTTGGACAAGCTATTTCCAGTCTCTTGGGGGGAAAGGGAGACTATCAAATTAGATGTCATTAAAACAGCTTATAAGCCTCCTATTCTTTAGACTGTCAAACTGTCAAACTAATGACCAAAAAATAAATAAAAATAAAAAAATAAAAAACACATTCTTTCACAGGGCTATTACAATAAGAACTGAACTAGAGGACCTCGATTCTGGTCCCAGTTCTGCCACTAGCTAACTGTAACCTTGGGCAAACCATACCACCCCTTAAGACTTGAAAGACTTGGAAGTCCATATCTGCAAAATGAAGATGATGACCTGGATGAATTCTAAGGTCCTGTCGGATTAACACTGTATTCTATTCCAGAAAAGAAATTGGCCAGCACCACCACGGAGAGGACAGTTCCGAATGCCACCAACCTGGAGTATTTCAATCTACTCATACTGGACTTCTCTCTCTCTTAATGGAAATTAAGAAGAAATGGCAAACTGAAAGATGCCCTAGACATTGATCAGACTGATGATAAAGGCAAACTAGTGGCTAAAGAAGATTTATGACCTTAGCCAAAAGGAGAAAGACCTTGCAAGGAGAGTAGGGTAAGGGCTGGGAGAAACATAAAGAGAGCTGACCAGGAATCAAATACCAGGTTTCTCTTCTGGTCGCAAACAGAAACTGCATATAGGAGAAGGCAAGACAGACAAATATACGGGTGAAATGAAATGACATCCCTCCTCTTAAACATGTGGACAGCTAATCAGCTATCAGCCATAGCAATTACACCTCCTTATATTCTGAATCCATTTACTTCTCTCCTTTATCATTGCCATAACCTCAGTTCAAGTTCTCACCAACTCAAGCCTCGATCACTGCCAGTCTTCTGACTCACCTCTTATCTCTGTCTCTCTCTCTCTCTTCAATCCATCCTTCACTCTGCCACCATAGTGTTCTAAAACGCTACACAAGTCATTCCCCTACTTAAGGTCTTTCCATAACTCCTCATTATCCTCCGAACAAAACAACAGCCCTGGTTCCAGACTACCTCTCCTGCTTCATCCTTCACCATCCATATAATCTGCTCTAGTCAGACCAAAGTGTTTTCAGTTCCCTAAACATGTAGCTTCGGGTCTTTATACAGTAGCTCTTTTGGCCTGTCACTCCACCCTCCCCACAACTTCCCCAACCGCCACCACTACTCACTCTAAGCCAACCTCAACTCATCCGTTAGTACTCAGTTCAGGCATGATATTTTCCAAGAAAATTTTTCTGACTCCTCCCCAAATCTGGAGCACATGTCCCTCCTCCTTTGCTCCCACAAATATCTTTTGTTTATGCCTTCACAACCATCACTACATTGAATGGTAAAGGGCTGCTGATTCTTTGGTCTCCTCAACCATGTTTTAATATCTTGGAACCCCCAGTGCCTAAGTACAGTGCTTGGCACTGACATTCAGAAAATGATTGATAAATGAATGAATGAATGAATGAGTAAGTAAATAAGTAAGTAAATAAATAAATGGATGAATAGATAGATAGATAGATAGATAGATAGATAGATAGATAGATAAAGCCAAGCCTACCTCACAGGAGAGGGAGCCTCAGTCTATCAAAAAATATGAGAAATATGGGAATAGATTAGGAGGAAAAGGGACAAAGCAGGGTCTAAAGTTCAGACCAGTGATAAACTTGACAGTGAGAAAAATAAAGGCGTAGAGACCAATGAGAGCTGTAGCTAAGGGAGATGGATGCAGTTCAACGGTCAGCAATGGAAGCCACAGAAGAATCTCAGGCAGAGACAAATAAACTGATTGCAGCTGGAATCTATGGAACTCGCCCAAGACTAAAAAGATAGAGAAGCAGCACAGAAAATAATAAATGTTTTAGCATGGAATCACAGTAAAAACCTGGGGCAAAAGAAAGAACAAGCCTAGGCAGATCAAAGAGAAGATGCTGGTAGGAGGAGCCAGGAGGTACAGCATAAAAAAAAAATCTCCCTCCATTTGGAGCCAGGAGGCTCCACCACTTATCAGCTCTGTGACCTTAGGCAAGCCAAGCCTTTTTTTTTTTTTTCTCTAGGAATCTTGCATTTTTCACTAGTAAAATGGAAACATAATATCCATTTCACAGACCTGTTTAAAGGACCATATAAGACATAGTACACTTTGTTAATAAAAAGAACCATGTAACTGGCACGTATTCTTATGAATGTTGACCAGAAGCTTCTTGTGTCCTGAAGCATTCAGTGCTTATAAGTTGCTCTAGATTCCTTGTGAAGGGGAGGAATGCATGTTAATAAATGAATGTCCTCCAAGATACAAGGAACCCGAAATATCAGCATTCCAATAGGAGATGCTGCTAGAAAGGGGTTAATCCAAAGGAATGGCACTTATAATAATGAACTTGTAGGCTAGGTCAGGGCCCAGGAGGGATGGCACAGCATTATTTTGTGTAACTGTCATGATATGGCTGAGGTATCATTATATACTATTAGACTTGTATGGAGGACAAGCTGAAACCACGTCTGTAAGAAATGGAGTGTCTCCTGAATGGTGATCATCCTGAATGTGCCTCTCAAACTGGAAGAAGGAAATGTGTATCAGGAGGAATGGAAGCCAGGTTCTCTGGTCTTAGACACAAAAACGTCAGGATGTCCAAGAAGGAGCTCCTGGGAAGTAAGTTTTCTATGTGCATTGGACCCTCCACATAGGCAAGAAGCTATAGCTAGGAAATAGAGGACCAGGCCAGAGTCAGGGGAGCTGTACCTAACCTCTGTGGCGAGAGACTGTGTTTCTTAGCCTGAGTGAGCTAGTCTGCTTCAGCTTCTCCTTCCCTTTGCCAAGTTCCCTATTTCTCCCTCACTGTCACTCAGAGACATCTTCAGCACAGCGCTAGCCTGCCTCAGCTGGACTCAGCACTCGGAGAAAGGTTTTTGTCCAAACTTGGGCCAAGTCGTTAAAGGAAGCCTACAGCTCCCTCGAGGCCTAAAAGGGAAAGTGAGGTCAGAGGCACAGAGGTGGGATCACTTACACTATGCATACTTCAAAAATTTCTCTCCAGGACTAAATTTTATAAGCTCTGGGTTTAATAATGAGCTAACTAATTTATCTTATTGCATGAAAGCTTCATAATATCTTGTTAATCATACACCATTAATTCATACATTCCACTTTTATTGGGCACCTATTGTATGCCCCCACATAGACAAAGAGGATATAGAAAAAATGCAGAAATGATACATGCCCTCGGATGTCCCATGTAGATGAGAAGATATGTACACATGAAGCCACTTTTTAAAAAAAGACCAAAAAAATCTCGCTGTGAATCAACATCAAATATGCTAATACAAAAAACACACACACACACACACACACACATCAGCGCAAGGGAGAGAGGAGGGAGGCCAGGAGGACCTCATGGGCTCGGTTAAGTAGAGAAGACTTCACGGAGCAAGTAGGACCTAAGTTGGACCTTAAAGAAGCAGCAACATTTGTTTTAAAGTTAGGGAAGGAAAATAGTACTTCAAGATTATGGCAGCATTCATTCATTCATTCATTCATTCATTCATCCAATACATATTTATCAAACACCTACTCTATGCCAGACACGATAAACCTGAGATGAAGAAGACACAACAACTACCTGGAGAGTTTAACAAGTGGTATGAACTGGTTTTTTTGTGTGTTTTGTTTTGTTTTGTTACAAGTACTGTTTTAAGCACTTGACCTGAATTAACTCACTTAATCCTCCCAAAATCCTATGTGGTAAGTTATTGTTATTGTCCTCATTTTACAGATGAGGAAGACGAGACACAGAGAAGCTGAGTGGTAGAGCCAGAATTCAGACCAAGGCCGTCTGGCTTTGGGCAGCTTCCTTCTGTCCTTCCATCTTTCTTTCTTTCTTTCCTTCCTTCCTTCCTTCCTTCCTTCCTTCCTTCCTTCCTTCCTTCCTTCCTTCCTTCCTTCCTTCCTTCCTCTCTTCCTTCTGCCCTCCCTTTCTCTCTCTCTCTCTCTCTCTCTCTCTAACAGTTTTACTAAAGTATACTTAGCATCAAGAGAGCAAACATACCTATCACCCCAATTTTTTCTCAAACAGCTCTGGGCAGTTTTAACAATGAATCACTGACAAACAGGGAAGTCAGGTGGAGAGATAGCAGGGTACTAGTCTAGGGGTTAAATAATGACAAGTTTGGTTTTGGATATGCTGAGTTAAAGCTATATTTAGCAAATTAGAGGAGAATTAGAGAAGAGCTTGGCCACCAGAAATGGAAATACTGATTTCAGAATCCTCAAGTAAAGATAAAAGTAAGATTCCACATGAAGAAAACAACCCAGGAGAAGGAGCAGAGGCTAAGGACTGAATCTGGGGAGGAATACAATATAGAGAACAGGAATACAGTGAAGGAGATGGAGAAGATGTGAGAAGATAATGAGACATGCACCATTCTATGAAAACCAAGGGAGAAGAAAGTTTCTAGAAAGTCAGATGCCACAGAAAAGTCAATGACAATGAGGACACTGTGTATAGCATTTCAAAGCTAGGGGGGAAAAAACTCTTCAGAAACAATCTAACCTAATTTTATCTGAAAAAGGGTTGTAGTCTAGTTAACAATACATATTGCACCAATGTCAACCTCCTAGTTTTGACACTGTATTCCAGATGCTCCTCTATTTACTATTGGGTATCACACCACATGTCGCTAACCCAGGAAAAGATCAAAATTCAAAATTCGAATCACAGTTTCTACTAAATGTATATTGCTTTCACACCAGCATAATATCGAAAAATCTTAAGTTGAACCATTGTAAGTCAGGGGCTGACAGTATAATAACTACATATGATTCTACCATTGGGAAAAGCTCGGTGAAGGACACACAGGATTCTCTGTTCTATTTTTGCAACTTCCTGTGAGTCTATAATCATTTTTTTTAAGTTTTTTAAAAAAGGAAATTATTGAACATCTAATGTATGCCAGGCATCATATTGGATATTTTTTAAATAAATGATCATTTTAACTTTAAAATAATCCTATTAAGTATTACTATTCCCATTTCATACTAGACAAAAGTGAGGTGCACAATAAAGGTCTTGCCCAAAGTCACCTCCCTCATTAATGAAGCAGTTTAAAACATTACCTTCTACAGTGACGTGCATGAATTCCATCTAAAGTGGCCCTGAGAAGTGGCCTCTTGGCTCCCGCATAAACAAGTTCCAGCATTTATGTTTTATATTTACATGACTTTAGAATAAGCTACCTAACCCCATCCTAGCCTATTTTCTCATCAGTAAAATGGATCATCAACTTCTGTCCTAACTAATTCACAGGATTGTTGTGAAATTCCAATGCAATAAAGGGTATGAAAAGCCCTTGCAAACTGTAAAGTCTATGTACATCTGAGGGACCGACATTCTGAAACGGACTGTAAATGAGGTCAGCCCTGGCAAAACAGACAGAGGGAAGGAAAAAATATCTGCACTATCAACTCCTCCAGGCCCATCCTTTTGGTTAGTATATGACCCTGGGGATGCACCAGCTACCAAAGGCATCTGGCCAAGGGCAGGCAGTCCTCTCAGCACAAGCCTGTATCAGCAAACTGGACCCAATCACCACCCTCCTTCCACCTACTCCACTTTCTCCTAGCCCCACAAGCATATGGTGTCTTTGCTCATGCGGATGTCCTGTGCCCCCAGAAGCTTCAGCAATTTGTAAATGCACATTCTGCTATGAGGCCACTGGAAACACACCCCCTGACCCATGACCCTCTGGCCCTTGCTCAAGTTGTATTAGTGAAGGAAGGCTGTCCTCAGTACTCTGAGCACTTAAGAAATTAGCAGCTCCAAATACTGGTAGAGCTGACCTATACCAGTCATACCCCATGGTGTCCATGGTGCTAGAGTTAGCCAGAGATGAAGCAAAGACACACACTGCTGTATTAAAGAAACAGAATCCTCTGCCTCAATGGTAGCTTGGCGTGGTACCGAGTTCCACTTGCAGAAGTGTGTTTCTGGATTAAATGGACTGTCCTTTCAGGAAGGAGGCCTCGTTGCACTATCAGCTCATCAGTCATGCATGGGACACAACTAGTCTAGGGATGTCAGTGCAGCCTGACTACCCCAGCTTGATTGAAAGGAACCGATCACTGCAATGCCAGTGATTCCACCGAGAGCCCTCAAAGGAGACCCATGGCTGGAGGATGAGTATGCCTTGCAGCCTGGCTCTACCTCCGCCCTTCTCTTCGCCACTGATGCAGTCCTAAGCTAAGCCCATGTAACGTAGACCATTACACTGCCTCCTAACTGCTCTTCCTGTCTGTTTCCAAGCCAGCCTCCAAGGGCAGCAAGGGAGGGCTGTTATCACATCACTTCTATTTAAAAATCATTCACAGTTCTCACTGACAGCAAAACCAAATGAAGCCCAAATCCCATGGCCTAGCATTCAAAGACCAATCAAACTGGCCCCAGTCAACCTTTGTCATGTTACTTCAATTATTCCCTTTCTGTTCTTTAGGATCCAACCAAAATGAACTACTCCTGATCCCTGAACTCAGTCTGTGACTCATGCCTCTATATTTCGTTTATGCTGTGCACTCCATCGGGAATGTTTCCTTCATTTATCCAAATCCTGACTTTCAAGACAGCTCAAATCCCAACTCTTCCTTGAAGCTTTCCCTGGTTATTTTAGTTCTCATTATTTTAAGCTACCCATTATCATCACCTGGGGAGCTCTTATCACATACCGATGTCTAAGCATCACCACATTTAAAAGCCATTGTCCTATTTAGAAGTCATCTCTCTGTTCAATGAGCTCCCATGCACTTCATCTAAATATCTTTTATGACATAATTTCTAGTTTCTTTTATAGATATTTCATTTTTTAAAGACTTTATTAAGTATTCGTTTTGTGTCAGGCATTATTCTAGATACTGGAATGTAGCAGTGATCAAAACAAAGCCCCTGCTCTCATGAAGCTTACATTCTGATGGGAAGACAGATACTAAACAAATAATATAAAGTCAGTGATGAGTGCTATTAAGAATAAGGTAAGGAGATGGAGAATAAAACCACTGTTAGGAACAGTTTTATTTATGTACACATCTTATCTCCCTTCAAGACAGCACACTGCCTGACAAGACCTGTGTCTAATTCACCTTTGTATCTCTCACAGTTTTTTACATAGTGCTTGGTACATAAATAAATCTTTGTTACATGAATGAATGAATGAGTGAGTGAGTGAGTGAGTGAATGAATCGATGTGCCTTATTTACAGACAAAAACCCCATAGAGCCCAAGGCAGTATTTGAAACACACTAGAAGCTCAATAGATAGTGGCAGAGTGGGTGAACTTGACTGTATTTTGGGATAAGTTATTGTAATGGCACATATATTCCTGGGAGTAAGTTGTCACAAGATCACAGAACATAAAGCGGATCCTGAGATAATTGAGCCCAATCCCCTCATTTTAAAGGTAAAACTGATGATTACCTAACTGCCCACAATCACAGAATAAATCAGAGGGAGAGAGCCGACCTAAGTCCCTCGCTCTTCTGACTCCTGGTCTAATGCTCATTCCATCAAATTGAACACTTTTCCCATTAGCATTAAAAAATTATTATCAGGGCTGTTAACCGGTCCAAGAAGTAACTCAGATTAGCATTAGTAGAACTAAAGAAAACTCAATTTTCTTTTATTTCAAACAGGTTCTGAGGGCTAAAAGATGGTGCATTTAACAGACAACCTTACCCTCACTATACCTCACAGCCCCACTCCGCCACCCTCATCAAAGAAGGTAGACAGGACATCCCAGAGCAGGAAAGGGGCTGGTGAATTTCCAACTGTAAATACAACTCGGAATGTCTCCCCTTTTCCTTCCTTAGTCAAAGTTCCAATGAACATGGAAGGCGTGACTGCAGGCTAAATGGGCAAGCCTATGCAAAGAAGCCAATAGCTGGAAAAACAGAGAGGAGTTGAAGGCCCTGGCCAGGTGAGGGAGGCCAACAGGTGCTGGGATTGTTAGTGTAGCGAAGGGATGCGCTCCAAGCAAGCGGCTGGCCAGCAGGACTTGGTGTGGGCAAACAAGCTCTGGCCTGAAGAGAAGCAAGTACTACATTTCCTTTTCATTTTTCTTAAAATCCTGTGGAATCACAGAATCCATCTGGATGCAATGAAGACCAATTTCCTGGAATAGCCTTCCAAACAAAAAATGCTCTTCCTCAAGAGAGCCAAATATTATACAGTTGGCATGGCCTTCCTTGGCCAACTAGTAAACAGAATGCTCTATCACCTGGCCTTTCTGCATCTCGACAGTCGAGTGATGGTCAAAATGAGGCATATGAAGATACCAAAGGGTTTTCTGAATCATCAAAGAAAAATATGACATAGTGCAAATTTTAGTGTCAAATTTATTGTGTCATATTAATATGGTATTTCTTTGAAATTGGCAATTTTGTATTGGGTATAGATGAAAGAGAAGCAGAAAGCTGATTAACTATAGAGATTTCTAGCTTTATCTAATCATAAGAACCATTTAGAGGCATTGGGCACCACCAAATTAAAATCACCAGGGTAGGAAAAAAATAAAAAATAAAATAAATAAGTGAAAATATGCCTTGATAACTTTGAAATGAAGAAATAAAATAAAATAAAATCACCAGGGTAGAGACCTAGAAATCTGTATTTTTAGCCAAGACACCAGGTGATTCTTATGAACTGGTTAGCATAGAATACACCAAGCTAGAAAAATCATAGTATCCACTTCATAGGATTATCAGAATTAAGTAGAACTATATGAAGCTCTTGACACAGTCCTGGCACATAATAACTGCTCAGTAAGTGTTGGTTGTTGTTGTTATTTAATTATTAGTAAGACATTCCAGAGCCCGGTCAGATAATAGTAATTATATGGATATGGACATCTACAATTAAAAAAGCAGAGGGCATATGAATCCTGGAGTGGAAGGACTATCATTAATTACTTCTTTTTTCTTATTAACTTCATCCCTATTATCCCTCTCACAAAATGGTTCTCAGGCTGTGGTTCTTGAACCAGCAAAATCAGCATCACCTGGGAAATTATGAGAAATGAATATTTTCAGGCCCCTCCCCAGACCTCCTGAATGAGTACAGCATTAGAGGTGGAGCCCAGAAACCCATCTTAACAAGCTTTCCAGGTGGTTCTGAGGCAGGCTACAGTTTGAGAACCATCGCCCTAACACTGCCTAAGTATGGTCTCTGGATCTACAGCATAGCAAATAAGAAATACAGAATCTCAGGCCCCACCCCAGACCTGTACCGCAATGAAGTCCCCGGGTGACTCTCATGCCACATACTGTTTGAGCAGCACTGTTCGAGACCACAGGAACTTCAGAGATGCACAAGATAAAAAAGAACCAAATGTATTGTTGTTTTGCTTGTTGTTACATGGACCAGGCACTGCCCTTCACACAGGTTCCCTTGTTCATCCTCACTAAGCATAGTGATAGGTATTTTTATTCTTGTTTTACAGATTAGAAAGCCAAGGATGAAAACAGTAAAGTATCTTGCTGAAGGTCACACAGCTAAGAAGTGGTCGAGCTGGTCATGTCTGGGTGACCTAAATCTGTTCCTTTCTCCACCCCAGAATGCCTGTGCATAGTTGTTGACAGTATGGCTAAGCAGACACCACCTACCTGCTGGTACAAATAGAGCAACTTCAAAAAAAAAAAAAAAAAAAAAAAGGGCAGTCCCCAACTATGAATGAGCAAGCCTCCAAAAGTATATGTTTCTAACTCAGATGTTTGAAACTAGGGATGGGACTATATGTAGAAACCATGTACATCATGGCTTCTACAAGAAAATGCATTCTGAGATTCTGAGTTACAGCACTAGACAGTAGTAGCTCCCTGAAAAATCAGTGTATCTGGGCTCTGGAAACTTGTTAGTACTTCATTCATATCAACATAACAGAAAACACCTCCAAGGCAAATCCTTTGCAGAGGTTATGGCTTGGGAAACACCCATTCACTCCCCCACTCAAAGATTCACTGTGTGCCTCCTACAAGAAAAGGTGCTGTGCCAGGTGCTATTTGTGATAAAAGATTAAAACAATCTATGCCTCAAGAAATTCACAGTCCAGGAAGGGAAATAAAGCAGAAATACATGTACACACATGCACGTGCACTCACTTAAAACCCAAGGTGAACAGTGGTGAGTGACAGAAGAGAAATATTTATGGACGTTCAGAGAAGGGAAAGATCTCTTAGGACCCAGGGATCAGGAAAGATTTCCCAAGGACATACCATCTAAAGCTGAGTCCGGAAGGATAGTCAGAACATGGATAGGCAAAACTGGCACACCTGGCAAAGGGAAGTGTGTGAACAGAAGCATGGAGGTGTGAAAATGAAGGTCGTGTTGTAGAACTGCAAGTTATCCCCTTAGCTGAGGCAAAAGGTTCACTTAACTTGGATGTGGAAGACGAAACTAGAAAGGCAGGTCTTTGCCTAAGCTGGGGCGATTCTAAATGCTGGGTTGAGAGATCAGAACTTTGTACATATATAGAGAGCTGCTTCACGTCATTCGTGTTACATAATAAATCTCTGAACTCCAAATATTTTTTGAAAGAAGCTCAAGTAAAAACAAACACTTCTGAATTGGTACTGTAATTATTTTCAAGTCTGCTTCCTTCATTAGACTCAATTCAACTTACTTTGAGCATTAGTAGATGCTCAAAAGACACTGAATGTCTAAACAAAGGAATGACTAAATAAGTACACTAATGAGCAGCTCTGAGGGGTTATGAGCAAGAGAGAGGTGGCTCAATATTGCATCATGGTATGGAAAGGAAGGGGGTGGTGAGGGGAGGGATGGTGATGGAGAGATTCGCACCAAATCTAATGGTTGAAAGGCTATTGTGATTGGATAGGTGAGAGGCCACCAGGAAGATTAAAGACAATAAGAATGAAGATAAAGGAACAGAAGAGATTGATACAGCTATAGGACCTAGTGAGTGATTAACAATGGGGATAAAGAGAAGAAAGATATAAAAATCTCACTGAAGTTTGGAGCTTGGGTGGCTGGGAGAGTAACAATGCTATTAGAAAAACTGGAAGTCAGATGGAAGAGTAAGGTGCTGTGTAGACACCGGTTCATTTAATCCTCACGGCCCTAGGGGTATTACTGCTATTACCTCTCTGGTTTCATCTTTTCTGATTTTCATCCATGCTCCTTCTGCTTGAGCCACACTAGCTGCGTTGTTGTTTCTCAAACATGCCAGGCCTTTGCATTCGGTCAGTTTTCAGCAGATATCTAATGGTCGAGGCCCTCACCATCTCTTTGCTCAAACGTCGCCATCTCAATAAGGCCTATTAAAAATTGCCACCCACACCTATCCTAGCTCCCCTTCAGAATTCCCAAAGTGCCTTACCTCCTCTCTTTTTTCTTTTTATTGTACTTTTACCTTCTAAAATATGATATCATTTGATTTATTATGCCTATGGTTTAATGTCCGTCTTCCCTCACTAAAATGTAAATTCCATGAGGACAAGGATTTCTACCTCCCAAATGCCTTGAACAGTGGCTGGCACATAACAGGGACTCAGTAAAGTAACTGTTCAATGAATTATCTCCATTTTATAGATGGGAAAACTGAGGCTCAGCAAGGTAGTGCAACTTTCCCTAAATAACACAGTTGTCAGTCAGTCTGTCCAATTTCAACTTCCACTCTGCCAGGCTGTCCTGTTTTAGACAGACCGACTTTGAGGGGAGAGTGGCCCATCTAAGAGGTAGTGATAAGCAGGCAGTGAGAAATGTGAGACTAGAGCCAACAGCGACCATGCTCACAAGACCGTGGAGCTGGCCTGGTTCGGGGCATATCCATGTGTGCAGGTCCTGACCTGCCTCCAGCCTGAGCAATAAGCCCTCTGACCATAGCATCACCAAGAGAACCAATGGTTTTAGTTCCCAAGTGCGAGTTTGAAGAATCAGGCCAGCTTCTCTAGCTAAGCAGCTCCTAATTTTTCCAGTTGTCTAAACTGTCAAATTACAAACTTATCTTCAGGGGAATGTATTTAACAAAGGACGTGTTCTATTTCCCTTTTGACCACCCATCCGGTGGATCTGCAATTGGTTTTGTTGCCACTCTGATCCCCCCACATCATCAATACAGCACAGGCTCATTTTACAGTGCAGTACATTAACGCACTGGAGCAGCTCAAAATAAACGGGATTGGCAATGTGTAATTATTTCCAGCAAAAGAGTTGGTTCTGCATTTTGACACCATCTGATACATTATAGTACTCAATGTTAAACCATGAAACTGCAAGATTAAAAGCATTTTTTTAAGTTTCAAAAGTCCGCATTATTAAATTATAAAGCAGGTCATTTATGATGAGTCTGTCCAAAACCAGAAGGATAACAATGAAAGATGGCAGGGAGCTTGAATTCTTTATATAACCCCTAAAATCCATGATCCAAGGCTATTGTGAAAGTTACATGACATGGCACACCTAGCCCTGTACCTAGGTCATACTAGGTCCTCAATAAATGTCAGTTTTCTTCCTTAATTATTATTATTATCCCAGCAGCAGAATTTACAAACTACCTCAATTTGTCCATTTGGTCATGCATCCTTTATCCCAAAGAGCTCTCGGTCCACCACAGAAAGGCAAGTAAATAGGTAACTCCCACGCAAGAAGATGGAGTGCTGAGAGAGAGACACACACAAAGGGCTCTGGGGGTTCGGAGAAGGAGCCCTTCCCCCAGGGAAAGCAAGACCTGAACTGAGCTTGAAAGGGGAATAAAGGTCAGTGGAGTGTGGGGAAAGGTGAGGAGGGTAGGGAGGCAAGGAAGAGCACGTGATGGGGAAACCGCAATTAGAACCAGCCTAGAATGACCAATGAAAGCAAACAGATGGTATTTAGACCTGCAGCGGCCCCTCTGTTCTGTTAAAGTGACAAAATGCACTGGGTCCTCAGCACAATGGGAAGTGGTTGAGCATGATTCCTGTTGCCCACCCTCCCTAGTCCAAATTCCCAGTAAGGTGATCTCGAGCCCCAGCCACCAAGCCTCTTGTACTTGGTCCCAAAGATGAGATAGGAGAGATTTCTCTTAAAACAAGGACTCAACGAAATCTAAGCTACTCGGTGGCAACAGCAGCGTCTGAACATGCTGAATCAGCTGCACTACAGGAAACAGCGTCCTTGGGAGACAGGGCATATCACTTACATACAGAAAACTGCTCCTGTTCATGAAGGACAAACTATGAAACGTTTAACGCTGGCCTTCAATTATTAAACGAACGCAAATGGGCTCTGGCAGGAAGACAGATCACATGCACTCAACGGAGAGGGCTCCGGCAGGCCAGCCTAAATTGTGTTGGGGTTATTCATCAAGGCACCAACAGACAGGGAGAGATAGAGGGCTCTCTAGAGATCGCAAGGTCATATGGTTACCCTCAGCTTTTGGAGAACCTTACAAAAAGATAGTCATGCCCATAGTCAGGGAAGAGAACATAAAAAGAACCTGACTCTTTTCAAAAAAAAAAAAACATGTTTTTTTCCTTAGCCCATACTGGCAAAGATCTCATTGACAACGTCTCGCTCCTTGGTAGGCATTTTTCACACTGGCCAGTTTTTGGCTTCCTGTGTGGTACTCAGGTGTGTACCCCATTGTCTCCTCTGGTGGGGGGGTACATTCCAGTCCCCTGGGATGAGCAGCACACTGAGGTGGGCTGGCTTCAGAGACCATTCTCCTACTTACTAGCTACCTGCATAACTTTCATTCTCAGTTTCCCCAACTATAAGCATACATTCATGAGGTTCTTGTAAAAATTAAATAACACAACTTATTAAATAACGACCCGGCACCATGCACACAGAAGGGGCTCCTTATAGTTTGCTTCCTGCTCCCTATAATTCCTTTTCTTTGTGTCCTCGAAAAATTAGAATGTTATCCTGTCTGCGCACTGAGTTCGCCTCTTTTGATTTCATATCAAAACAGTTATGCTTGGGAGCCTCTGCCGGGTTTGACATTAACTTCCCCCTGACAGGAAGAAATCTGAGTAATGATCTCAAAGCCAACTCTCTCACATCTCTCCTCATTCTGACCTGGGACAATCCACCTCACCTGGTAATACCTCTGCTTATGCTCCTCCCTCACTGACTTTACCTATGAAGTCGGCCTATTTCACAGCCCATGCAACCTTCTCACCCCATAGCTGATTCCTGTCTGTTTGTCCAGCTCTGACACAGGCCCAGGAATCACCCTTCAGGCCTACCCAGGCTTCTGCCCCTCACCTGGTTTGGGCTCCTGGATCTTGAGCCCTTGGAGCGAAGGAACCACTTCTCAGTGCAATCTGTTCCACAAGTAGCACAGAATCCAGCACGCGGCAGAGGCTGACCAGAGCTGGTAGGGTGAGAGAAACACTGTGCCAGAGGGCCCAATCCTGGGACATGTTCTTAGAAGTTCTGTCTTGAGGCCAAGAAAAAATTCCCTGGGATGGAAGTGCTCCAGGAAGCCTAGGCAATGACAAACGAGCTGAGCACAGACAGTCCCCGGAGACTCCTGGGGCTCCAGAAGCCTTCGCACTCTTCCGCATGTTCCCCGTGCACTCGGAGCAGTTTACGTGAATGGGCCTAGACAGGTGTGGACAGTACAGATTCCACACTCGATGGAAAGGAAGTGCTACGGAAGGACTCATGAGAATATGGAGTGAGAGAGGGGAAGAAATGACGAGTGAGATGTGGCCTCCTAGTCACATGGGAAAACAATTTACACACTGCTGGTGCTAGGGATGCAGGGGTAGGTGTGCGCACAGCCCCAGACCTCCCCCGCTCCCAAGTCCCCTCATCACTGGACCTATTTGTCACCTACTAGACCACAAGTCCCTTGAGGGAGGAGACTATGCCACACTGAACATGCTATCTACAGCATCTAGCATAGTACCCGGCACAAACCTGGGTCTGCCAATTACTAGCTCTGTGATCTTGACCAGTCACTTAAACTCCCTAAGCCTCAATTTCCTAGTCTGTAAATGAAGATAATAATAATCTCTACACCCAAGGAGAAGGAAATGAGCTTTTATTTAGCCCGATGCCTGATTTAGAGGCAGTACTCAACAATGGTTAGGTATTAGTAATAAAGTAGACATCAAGCAAATGCTTGATAAACTGGGTGTAAGAAAAGGGAATAAACAGTCAAGCAAATGACAACAAAGTTATGTAATAAAAAATAGCAGGAATAAATGTGAATTACTGTAAGAGCAGAAAAAAGAGAAAGCACCTAATTTTGCCTAAGCATATACAGAAAATTTCAGAGGAGGCAGGTAACACTTGGATTCAAATCTAAGGAACTAAAATCGGGCCACGGGAATAACACGTGCAAAGGCACAGAGGCAGGACAGAGAATCTGGTATATTCGGGAATTGCAAATCTGGCTACAAGCAGGGGGTGAGCAGTGGTGACACACGGTGGCAGAGATCAGTAAGAGGCAACGATTCCCGGCGTGCTCTGCCACCACACGGTTCTGAGCAGAAAATGAATGGCACGGGCACTCCGGTGGCGGCGTGGAAAACGGGAAAGGGGGCAAGACTGGAGGTAACATGGGACAGTGATTTTGACTGGGGGAAAAGGAACAGAGATGGGGTTGAAAAAGAGAGAGAAGTAAAGTAAGCTAGCTCAAGAAGCCAGGTAGAAACTGAGTCTCGGAAAAACTGAGGCTGGCCCTTGGCACTCCTCAAAGCTCCTTCATCTAAAGCGTGGGTCTAAGAGTGAGATAATCACCTCCTCTCCACATCTGCTGCCTCACAATGTGTGCGACAACAAAGGAGCGTGAATACGGAAAATTCCAGCTGAAAGCTTTGACCAGAGTGAGCAGGCCCAGAGGTCACGGTCACCACTGAAGCCTCAACGAAACCACCTACAATAGGCCTGAGATCAAGGCCAGCACTTTTCCACTCACATGTAAACCTGGCGCCCAAGTTTCAGCAACGAAACCTTTTAGGTGTGCTTTTTTTTTTTTAAGTCTTTTACAGGAATCCAAGGTCCTCCAAGTAACTTCAGAGAAATGGCTTGTTTCTTCTTTGTTCTTAAAGAAAAACTGGTCTCTTTGCCTTATATGTCTGGGTGCCAACAAAAAGTGATGCAGTGACTTACCAAGTTTCTAGGGCCCCACAGATCAGTCTGTCTCTCACACACACACACACACACACACACACACACACACACACTCCCTCACCACTGCCAGCCACCTCCTACACTCACACCTACCTACCTCTCTCTCTCCCTGCAATAGAAATATACTATTGCCCTGTGAAAGGAGCTGCATTCTAATGGCCATGAGGGGAGTGGGAAGGGAGGAAGGGAAGGTTCAAGGCCATACATGACCATTCCTGCTAAACAAAAATGGTTGCCTTTGTTGCTTCTTATCTTGGTTTCAAACTAATTAGACAGAGTTAATGAGTAGGCAGCAATGATGCTTGGTTCAGCTGTTCCAGACCCAAGTGTTTTTTACTTATTAAAAATAAAGATGCCCAAGGGCTCGATTTGGTAAAAATGCACACAGAGAGGCACATTTCCTTTAAAAAAAAAATGTTTTGCATTAAAAAAACTATATGTGTTTAATAAGTACCGAAAATCAAATGCACAGCGGCAAGACCCCTGGCAGCACCTGTGTGCATTTGCAGAGGTGTCTTCAAAGAACTCTGGAGGGAGCCTCAGAAGACCAGAGTTCTGGTGTCAGCTCTGCCATTTACCAGCTATGTGATCTTGTGCAAAATATATAAATAACAACCTGAGCCTTAGGTTCCTCGGTATCAAATGGGTGTAATGCTCTGCCTATCTCACAGAGTATGAGGGAGAGAATGTAATTGGAAGTGTTTTGCAAACTATAAAGCACTTTGTCAACACCTACTCAGTCAACAAATATTTACTGAGGGCCTATTAGGTGCTAGGCATTGTTCCCCATCGCTACCAACACTGCACCTCTTCAACTCAATCACTGGGTGTCAATTTCAAATGCAGCCTGGTTTGCGGTCTCAAGTGACACACCGGTTCACGCAGTTTTTTCCCCTTTGAAGCATTAGTCACTTGTCTCCATTGGGAGATGCTTAATGACATCGCAGCACTGGGAGGCCCTGGGACGTGTTAGTACAAATGATTATGGAGACAGGGGCCTCCTGTCACCTCTGCTGCCTCAGAGGGCCTGAGCTTGAGAAGCTTCCAAAACCTTAGTTTCCATAATCACAGAATAAGATGATTCTTACAACCAGGGCCAAAGCAGGTGAACAGATGGTAAGCGTGCGTGGTTGTGTCCTTCTGGTGTCAGAGTGGCTGGCTCCACATCCTCACCAGGTGACCTTCACATGCAGGCTCAGCAGCAGCCCCAGCCCAGCCCTGACCAGTCAGTCAGTCCTGTCCTCAGTTAGGAAAGGTTTAAAGTATCTGAGGTTAGCAGCTCAGAAGCAAGCTCGGCGTGCTGCCATTCCTGCCCTGACCTTGTTCCTTGGTTTTCATCACTAAGCATCTGCCTTATTCCAGAAACCATGTCCTACTTTGTGCCAGACGTCCAACAAATATGACCCTGAATTGTTTCATCTATCTGAATCCCCACCTAGTGAACTGTTCCACCAAGACCAGAGTCCTACCTTACTATTACTCCAAGAAATTGTCTTGATGCAGATTCAAAGGAGCCTCCTGAGGCCAGAGCTTTTAAGAATTCATCTCCACATCCCCTCCATGTGCAGCTCAGCATCTGGCATGTTGTAGGCACACAATAAATATTATAGAATGCAGAGCTTGCCCACTTGCTTAGATGACTGCAAAGTGTCTGCTCCTATGCCCCTCCCCACTCACAGGACCTCCTTGACGGACGAAAGTACTGGGCTTCCTGCCACGATCTCTGGATGTTGTGCTATTCCTACAACTCCAGGCCCCTGGCAGCGTCTCTGGGTCAAAACTACCTACCCCATTCTCAGTATGCTCCCTTTGCCACTTAGCACATTCTAAGAGCCAAAGGGCTAAGCAGGTTCTGAGGTCTGGTGGCTGGCTCAGTGTCGCAGACCCAACCACCTTTCACTACTGGAATCTGAGAGTATGAGGACTTGGCTTGAACCACCTGGCTCCTCCTGGTACCAGGATAGAAAGAACTCAAGTTCTGTTCAACAGACACCGCTGAACACCACGAGTGGTGAGAGAGAGGCTCTGTTTAAGACCCTGAGAGCGATACAGTAAATGGCTCACTACAACCTAAGAGAGAAGGGCTCTGTGTGGGTCTCGACTATAACATATCAGATTTGGGTTCTATGAGGTTGCTCTAAACCTGAAAATGTAAGTAGGAAACCTAATTTATACTTCTTTACCTCTCCTTTCCAGATCAACAAAATACAGGTTCTGATTCTGTGTGATCAGAATCAGAACCTGTATTTTAACAAGATCCCTAAGCAACTTGCATACACACTGAAGTTTGAGAAACATGATTCTACAGCTTTTCAGAAAGACCCTGGCCGACCTGGAGCATGACATCTTCTGCAAGAATCTGAAAGAAGAGTCTGTCACAGGACTTGACTGAATGTGATTAGAAGCAGCTGGCCAGTAGTGAGAGCCGGGGAAAAATGCTGCAAGATCCTTTTAAACTCAGCTGCGATCCATAAAATATCTCTCAAGTGCTTAGAGTCTTCTAAATTTGAAGTCTTTAGATAAAATGACTTAAAAAATACTAATTATGCACAGAAGTCTAACCATGAACCAAGCATTAGAGAATCCACAGCTTCTTCTGCACTGGCGTGCAGCCAGCAGGCACTGAACAGAGCTCTAAAATCAGCAAAGAGGTCACCTCTGAAACCATAGCACCACTTCTCTCTGCCCCACCTGTCTCCTGACTGGCCCTTGCCAACCAGGACTTCAGTCTCAGTCGGTGTCCCACAGACTAGACCACGCTTAAAGGAATGCTGCCTCGACCCACAAGGCAGGGCAGAGGTGGGAGAGGCCCACGACCTCTGAGGTCACAGACACCACACACAGTCAGTCCCTCCCGTGGAGCAGAAAGGGAAGAAGGGGAGGAGCACAGACTGGAAGAAGCACAGACTAAAGGAATCTTGTCCTTTCTTCCAAACCCAGGGAGACCAGCTTCTGTCATGGTGACCATCCACCTGAGAAAGTCCCATTCAGCCAGTGAGGCTTTGGGACAAGTAGAGAAACCATCCTGAGCCCTGGGTTCTAGCCCTGACTCTACGTTAATGCGCTACGTGTCCCTGGGAGGCAGCCTCCTGCCTTTCCCCCTCCCCTCCAGATGAGAGTCACCACTTGCTCCTCTGACTTGGGATTCTACTCAACACTGTAGAATTATTCATCTCTGTTTGCAAGGCCACATCACCCACTGTGCAAGGGTTATGTTTCAATTGCCCGTTTCTCTAGCAATGGAGGGGACAGAAAGAAGGAGGAAGGACAGAAGGGGATGGGAAACTTGGACTTGACGATTGTGCAGGTCGGCAGCAAGCTGGAAAGGGAGCCCTTTCTTGGGGGCTCTCTCAGTGTCAGTGCCCATTTTTCATCCTAAAAGCACACTGTGAAAAAATAACTTATAACCCTCAAAGGCCGGCTCCAGACTCCTCACTGCACCTGCCAAAGGCTCCTCTTCCACCTTATGGAGTCAGGATCACACACATCAACTACATACATCATCAGGGAGGATTTCTGACCACCTGATTTTCCTAGCCAACTCTGATAGAAATCTCAAGTACAGATCTGACTATAAAATTCTCCATAAGCCATTAGCTATAACTATACTGTCTCCAAAAATAAATCTTCAAGACCTCCAAAATCTATACTTAATCTAAGGGAACAAGGTGATAGGACTCCTGATTATCCTTCTTAAATAATCCCCCTCTTACCATGGTGGGGGACATAGCAAGGTCACTCTGAGTACTTACTGAATGGACTATGGCCAGCCCCAGTTCTCTCTTAGGTAGGGAAGAGGGCTTGCCTTTGTGAGTCTTCTCTAAAAGCTGACTCCTGGTAGACAGCTCAGATCCACCTTCTCCTAGGATGCCTCCTCTGACCATCAATGCTGCCTTAGGTGCCCACCTCAACACTCCCCGCCTCAACTGCTATGGCATACCCTTGTCTGTCTAACCCAAGTACTGTTAGCTTTGTGAGTGCAGGTCTGCAACACTTGTCTCTGTAGCGATGGTGGCCTACACACATGTAGGAGTCATTCAATGGATGTTTTATGAATGAATGAATGAATGAACTAAACAATGGAAATCAAACAAGAACCAAAGGTCATTTACTCAGTTTTATGAGTGTCAGTCAAGACCACCCTTCAAACTCATTGTGAGCTAGACCTACTCTTCAGTCTATAAGCTAGAACAGAAAATACCCAGGAGGTTAAATCTGGAAAAAAATGGGATTCAAACTGGTTCGGAATTTTTTCTGGACCAGGGTATACTAACAAGTAGGTTATTCTCACCTATTTCAGGTTCTGCAAAATTGTGCTACTCTTACCAGAATCGTTAGGTCAGAAATCTATTCTTTAGAAACTAAACACTTTATATTTTAGTTATTAAATGCAATGCGAAAGTACCCAGCACATATTCATTGTTTAAATTAACATTTGTTGAACCTTAATCTACAGAATTCCATTTCTCTATGTCATGATCTAGGAATTTGCAAATAGTAGTTGCAGAACCACTCTGGGCCACCCACTTTTGTGAATATAAAAGCACTTAAGTAAGGCAAGCTGACTTTGGTAAAATAGCCTCTATTTTTCATCCACTTATATAACTGCATTGTCAAAGCACACCAATAACCGGTACTGTCATCTCTCATGCCCCCAAGAAAAACTTCCTTTGGGGCTCTTTCTACATTTATTTTCAATTGCCAGATCCCCAGAGGAAAAAATCAAATCACTGACGCTATTTCCAACTTCATGCTCAAGGCAGCCACTAAGAGGATAATAGGGCAGCTCCGCTTTTGCTCTCTTTGAGACGGGAAGACTCCCTATGGCTGTGAAGGAAAGGCAGGACATGTGTGAGGACATTCAAAATATAGCAAGGAAACCCAAAACAACAGAAAGAAGAGCTGGAGAAAAAAGCTGTTTGGAGCAATGAATCGTTCCAAGGTAACTTATGTTATTATGTAAGAAACAAAACGAGCTTTCAGAATTGCCATTCATTTACTGTTTCATCCATTCATGTGTTCATTTAGCAAGCAAATATTCATTGGGTATCCATTATATGCGGGCACCGTGCTAGGCAGGCAGGAAGTATAAGAAGACTTTCTAATAAGTAGAACATCAGTCCACAACCGCTCACCACGTTCGGCCACATTAGCCTTCCTTCAGGTATTTGTACAAGGTCCTTTCATCCTTCAGCACAAGTCTCAGCTTAAATGTTTCTTCCTCTAGGAGGTCTTGTCTGATTTGTACCCTCATCCCACACTAGATTAATTAGGTTTGCCTGTTATATACTCTCAGAGTATCTCCTTTTTAAGGCTCTGTATACTTATCATTACTTTGTCTTCCCCAATAGAAGTAAGCTCCACGTGGGCTAGAATATAGTAGGACTCAATAAATATTCACTGAACAAATGAATGAACTGGGGTTTATGGGCAAATTACAGGCCCTGAAATGTACAGTGGGAAAAGTGTGGGATTTGGAGCTCTACACACTCAAACTCCAGCTTCACCACTCATTAACTATGTCACCTTAAGCAAGTCCCATGATCTCTCTGAGCCTCAGTTTCTTCACTTGTAAAATGGAGACAATACTTAGAGAAGATGTGAAGATTAAATAATATGATGTGAGTAAAGTAACTGGTACAAAATAGATGTTCAATTAATATTACCCCCTCCCCCACAACTCATCTATAGAGAAGAAAGAATTGATAACAGCAAGGTAGGGCCCCAACCCTATAGGGCTTCAACTTATCAAGACAGGAATCAGGTACAAGGCAACAAGATAGGAACTAGGGCAAGTCAGGACAGGGGTAGCAGCCCAGATGACATCTTACCGACTCCCAGTCTCTGAACTTGAGCTTCTTCAATCTACCTGACCAAGGCACAACACTAGGCCCAGGACCGAGCCTGCAGTTGGATATCAAATGGCTGCAGCTATGGGAGATAGCAGAGACTGAGCCTATTCCTCAGGCCAGAAAATGGCCTTTTGAAATATTCAAGCAAAAGCATTCATCTCTTCCCCAACTACTCTGTCCGTAGCTAACTAAAGGGAACCCAAAGGTCTAAAAGGATCACCAGTGAGGGAAAAGGCAGGGCAGGTCTCAAATCCAAATTCTGCCACCTATTAGACGCGCGCTTTGGGGGCAAGTTTTTCCCTTATCTAAGCCTCATTTCACCATCTACAAATTGGACTAGAATGTTGTCTAAGGGCCCTTCCAGCACAAGGGATCAGTGGGCAAAGGGAGGCTCTTCAATCATGCACACCACCGATCTGATGTTCGGCTG
This sequence comes from Rousettus aegyptiacus, assembly GCF_014176215.1. Classification (NCBI taxonomy): domain Eukaryota; kingdom Metazoa; phylum Chordata; class Mammalia; order Chiroptera; family Pteropodidae; genus Rousettus; species Rousettus aegyptiacus. The sequence continues at coordinate 89,098,800 of NW_023416308.1, forward strand.
CACTCTCAATTACAGGATAAAATGGTCAGAAGGAAGGACTAATATGGTATTTCCTGAGCCTATTTAGTCTCGCGATTCAGCACTGCACCTGCTCCTTCTGCATTTGCAATTTACCAGATATCATCACAGGCACTCCTTAAACAACTATCATTTACCACTTGCTTGTGTGTATCAGGTCTTAAAAAAAAAAAAAAAAAAAAAAAGACTAATCAATAAAATTGACAAAATTTACTCAAAAAACAATTTTCTTCTTCTTTGTTTCCATTAATAATAGCAATACCTTTAATGAACTGCTGACCTGCACTGAAAATCAGACAACTACCAGAAGTGACAGGGGGCAAATATATAGTCTACTGCACAAAGAAGTAATGCCACAGAGAATACTGTAACCCATTCAGAACCCAGAGCCTTTTTCTTATGGAAACAATACTATAGATGGTATTCAATATCTGGAACCTGCTGCCTTGCAACAACCATCCACCCTCACACACAAACACATACCCAACTAAATGCCCTTTAACGTATCCTAGCTGTTCTGCTCAGGACTGGAAAAACGGGCACAAAACACAATTTGTGTCTGAGGCTATAGGTCAAGTGGTCCCAGGTGTGTAAGAAAGAGTAGCAGATTGGAACCAGTCCACATGCCAGAAAATGGCCTCTGCAAGCACTTATGCCAAAGAATGAATTGCAGAACATTGCCCAACATCCACACCATTGTAGCCCCATAACCCTGGGGCAGTGGTTTTCAAGTGCGGTCCCAGGCCATCGGCATCAGCACCTCCTGAGAACTTGGTAGAAATCAAATTCTCAGGCTCTTTGATAGACCTGCTGAACCAGAATCTCCTGGGGTGGGGCCCAGCCATCTGTGTTGTAACAAACCCTCCAGATGATTCTGATGTGTGCTAAAGTTTCAGAATCACTGCCTCAGAGCATCCAAACTGCTGCATATTTGCAGTAAAAATGGTAGAAAACTAAGTTATCTATTAAACCAGTGGTCCCAACCTTTTTGGCACCTGGAACGGGTGCTCCTATGAGAATCTAATGCCTGATGATCTGAGGTGGAGCTGAGGCGGTAATGATAGCACTGGGGAGCAGCTGCACATACAGATGAATCTTCACTCTGCCGCTGCTCACCTCCTGCTGTGCAGCCCAGTTCCTAACAGGCCACTGGTAACGGTCCACAGCCCAGGGTTTGGGTACCCCCAAATTAAACATAAGAGCAAAACAAGGAAATTGCGTAAAAAATAGGTTTTTAAAATGATCAAAAATGTTGATGTTTTGGAAGAAGAGGGTTTATTAGAGGAGGAAGGAGGAGAAATTCTAGTTCTGATGCAGAAGAAATGTCTATGCATACTGAGGAGCCTCTGAAGCTTAAGGCCCCAGGCCTTTTCCTGTGTGGTACTTCATTTCCAAATATAGGCCTTTTCTGTCCCTTTGGCTGAGAGCTCATCACTTCAGAGGGTGTTCCCACACCTTTAGTAGCAGGGCTCTCAGACTCAGCAACCATTATTAAGGTCGCTTAAAAAAAAAAATTTTTTTTTGACTCATAAACAGAAAGACGACGGAAAGTGAAAAAGGAAGGAGCAATAAATGTTTTAAGGGCACTAACTTTAAAAATGAAGGGAGAATTAAAAGAGGGAGAAAGTAATATGTGAGTGCAGATGGGAAAGAAATTGTTTAAAGTAGGATTTGCTGAGCTCTGAATAATGAGAGAGAGGAGGGTAGGATCAACCCAAGGAGAAAAGAGGTAGTGAAGGAATACTGAGACTTTCCTTGGCCTCTGCCACCAGGTGGCGAAATCAACCCAGCACAGCTTAGTTGCTGTCTAAAAGCTTTTGCTTTGCTTTTGTCATTTTTTTGTTATTACTTTGGGGTGAGAATGAAGATGTAGAGCAACTTCAAGCTAGGTGACTGGGGGCGGGGAGAGCATACTGAGCAATGGATTGTTTTTCTGCATGTTAATTCAGTCAGTAGCCTTAATTAAGGAATATCATTACCTTTTACAATGCGGGAGCAACCATGTAATAAAAAGTACCCATGATGACAAAGACTATACTGAGTTATACATTAATATTTGACTGCAACTAAGTTTTAAAATAATACATTTGATTTTAAAATATCTATTTTCTTGGAATAAAACTCAATATCAAGTTAGGTCTAATTTTATGGTCCAAATGCAATTTTCCTCCAGTGCACCACAAAACGTTAAATACTGGGAAAGAGAGTAATAATGAAAAGTCGGCTTAGTGTAACAGCAAATTTCCTGAAGAGATGATTTGAGGTTCTATAGGTCACAAAAGAAAAGACATCCATGGTTAATCATAAATCCATCTAAAGATAGTTCGTTTCTATCATCTCTCATTTTAAATGGAAGCTTAAACAACTCTGGGCTTGGCAGGTTGTAAATGTAATAATGTTGTTCCAATTCACTACTAGGTCCTATTGATTTTCTCTCATTTTCATCTGTATTGATTAATGTCATCTTGTGACATTCAAATGGCAAACTGAGGAAGAAAAAGATATGCATTGAGTTGGCCCTATACTGAGAAGAGCACTAAACTGGGAATCAAGACACTTGGGCTCTAGTCCTCACTCAGCCATGACTAACTATCATCCCTGAGAAAGTCACTTCAGGTGATTCTCTCTAGGCTTCAGGCTCTTCATATTGTTACAATAAGCAGATGAGAAAATAAGAAGTTATTATGAAAAAGTACCTAGACTCCTCTGGTCAAACATGCAAACAACCCCTCTACTGAAGAACAAAACTTTTAACAGCATTTAAAATTAGGAAAGAAAAAATATACTCCCAGGATCATAAATATCAAGGTGGGTAGGGAGGAAAACTGGAAAATAGTTTTCAGTATTGCTGGATCCTCAAATTTTGGATCATCAAAATAAGTGTCTGGAAAAACTGAGTTTGAATAATACCAACTGATGCTAAAGTTACCATAGCAAAAGATGGGACCATTCAGTTGGAGCAATCAATAAGAGCCATCAACAAGTGGCTTTGCTTTTTCTATGATGACAGCCACAGAAAGTTTCTACTAAGGGTGGCATCTCAATGCTGTACTTCTCTGAAACATACAGTTTCAGAATGCTCATGGAATTGATAAGATTCAAGTGATTTTCACAATAAATTAAATAAAAATCACTAGAAATTGTTTTAAATGTTGGGACCCTTGAATAAAAGTTATTGTCCGGGTACATGTATCACTGCTATTATCTGGGAAAGAATACCAATCAAATGAGTCTATAGACAATTTACTCTGAATATTAATAAAAGGTAATATAATACATGGTAAATATGTACTCAACAAAACAAGAACTTTCAATCACTCTATTAGTGGATACTCAAATTCAAACAAGCCAAACCATTCCTCAAACGATTCATATCACAGAGCTAAACAAATATTAGCTTAGCTTGCTTCCCAGCTGGTAGCCTAGACAGAGTTCAGTCCAGTTACCGATACAGGAAAAAAGAAATTGCCTGTCATTTACCTTCAATTCACTGTTCTGTTGACCCCACATATCCTCCAGGTAAGACCCCCAGCTTAGACATTAGTCCTGCTATTAACTAACAATGGTTGACATCAATGACTGGGACAATTTTAATGTAAAAACTTCATAAAGACCTTTAATCCTCTGGCAATTCCAAAACAAACAGATCTCTAGGCCTCAAGCTACAGAATATTTGTGACCATGGAAGAAAAAGGAACTAGAGACCAAGATGTGTTCAGTAACCTCAACCAAATGAGTTTCTAATAAAACTAAATAACCAAAAAAATTTATCCTGAGTTTACTGTATAAAACAATAAATGAAATTATTTGCAGAAAGAAAACTTTATCCATAATCCCACCACCTAACACCATTATCTTTTTTTCATAATTCAATATTCCCTTCGAATCCATCTCTGAGCACAAACAGAATTTTACTCTGAGATATAACAGTGTTCTCATTTCTCACTTAATGTCAAGAAAGCGTTTTCAAACTCCGTCCTATGGAACCCTAGTGTTTCTTGAATGAACCTCAGGAACTGCCATGAAGAAAGGGCCTGACAGCAGGCAGTAAAATTGCAAGGCTTCGTTCTCCCTCCCCACAATTACCTTCCCCTAGTCCTGATTCAATCAGAACAGTTCCATTTTTATCTATTTTAGATTTTGAGACTCTGCATACAATTTTATTTGAAAATAAAACCAAAAACAGTTGTATTGCCAGTAAACATTTAAAAATTAATAATGCAAAGAATCATGACATTTTTGACCCAGAAAGAACCTTAGAGATCTAATGCTTTAATTTATAGAGGCCAAAAGGAGACCCAAAGAGAAAGGCTTGCCCAAGCTCATACAGGAAATTATGAACTAAAATTAGATCCCAGGTCTCCTTCCCCAACTCAAAGATTATTGTCCTACTTCAAGAACTATGCTTTCACTTCTTCGATAAATATTTATCAAATGCTACTATGTTTCAGGCACTGATTTTAGCACTGAGAAGTTAAAAGGGGAAAAAAATCCTGCCCTCGTGGCAGTTTACCAGAAGAAGCTAGATAATAAACACAACAAATGAGTCAGGTATACAGTATATTAGACAGTGATAAAGCAAAGAGGAGGGGCATCAGGCCGGGGAGGTTGGAAGCTGCAATTAGTGAATTTCCTTAAAGACCATCACCATTAGGTCTTTATGTACCTAATAAAAATATGTGTATATGTGCTAACCTCCCACTAATTCAGAAGAAAAAATAATCTAATGGTAAGTCTGTCTGAAATTTCCCAGGACTCCACCTATTCCCTTTTAAATGGCATACAAAGCAAATAAGTATAATACAATAAGCAGGGTGTTAAAATTCTTTGGTAAAAACATTAAACAGTACTTTAGAAGCACACACAAGCAAGATATTCGTTGTTGCACTTGGCTCTAGAAGAAGCCGAGAATGTGGCAAAAAAAAAAAGTTACAAATGAGGAGATCTGGCTGCCAGGTTTATTCTGCTGTGACTTTGGATAGGATGATTAAATTCTCTAAGCCTCAGTTTTCTTATCTGTAAAATAAGGAGGCCAGAGTAAATATTCTCTGAAGTTTCATGCTATCATTCAAGTATCAACACCCTCTCACATGCCAAACACATTTTATAATATCTTAGTCATATTAACAATATTCTTTGAGCCCAAAGTAATCCTAATAATAACATATTACATTTATAGAGTTCTTTCTATTTTTCAATGCATTTTTCTCATCTGACCAGTAATGGAACAGCATTTTTTCATGTTTTAATAAGGAAGGCTAGACCCTCAGTCTCAGTCAATCCAGGATAACATGAAGCTCCCTGCTCTCCAGGGCCTATACTCTCTCTGGTCCAGGTGTGGCTCTGGCTAAGGACTGGCAAGCTCCTCAAGTGAGCCTCACAGAGTTAGAGGTGCCATTCAATAGGGCTGAAGAGGGCAAGAGTGTGTGGGGTACTTTTAAAATCCCTTCTCCATTTGAGGAGTACAGGGAATTTTCAAATGAGACATTTTAGACATTCAGGCATCTACTACTATGACAGAGATCAGCATATGGATCAAGGACCAAACTTGAATAATTCTTGCCATATTAAATATGTGTCAAGACCCTTTAAAAAGTCTATATCTTTTGATCCAGGAATCCTATTTATTTCTAGAAATCTTTCCTAACAAGATAATCAGAGATTTGAATACTTAGGTACAAGGATATTTTGTAGTAGCAAAATATCACAGCATATTTTGTAGTAGCAAAAACTTGGAAACAACCTAAATTTCCAAAAGTAATCACATAAACTGTGGCAAACCAAATAATGGAATATTAGTCCTTTAATGTTATATAGTTAATTTAAAGAATACGCAATAATATGGAGGAAATATTCCCAATATAATTACAGGTGGATAATTGACATAAAGCAAACACACTATTTATAATATCTCAGGTTTTTTTAAATACATATAGAAAAAACCTAACATTAGAATGTTAGGTTTTCTCTAGGTTGTAAAATTATGGATGATTCTGGAGTTCTATAATTCTACACCGAGCATGCACTATTTTTATAACCAGAAGTGAAAATTTACTTTTAAAAAAATACTTGTCCTACCTATCTCCCACAGTAGTAATAAAAATGAATCTGAAGGGTGACCTTTCCAACAATAAGTACCAACCTAAAATGGAATCCCCCTGGGAGAGGGTCAAAGCAGCACTGTGTGACCACACGACCACTGACCAGATCAGACTTTAGGAACGTGGGATTCTAGAGGTCTCTGTGAAATCCCTTCACTCACAGGATACATCCTGCACAGTTGGCAAGACAGCTGGGTTGAGTTTGTCTCCCTGCCGAGTGCCCTGATGATTTTTGATATGTGCTGTGTGAGGGGTAAAACAAGTAGTCATCAGCCAAGAAAGACTTCCTCTGGGGACCAACCTAGCAAACAATGGCCACTGTGCCCATAGCAGCTTCTAACGCCACGGTGGTAAAGACCCTTCTGCCCAGCAAGGATGTTGCTACGACTTCTGCTACCATGACACAGTGCTCATGATGACTTCCCTGAGGACCTAAACTGGTCCTAAGGCTTTGTTTTTTGTTTGGCCCACCAAGCCTTTTAAAAGACAACATACTTGAGTGAGGGTTTGGCCTGGTCAGAATGCAGTATAAGCAGCTTAACTTATACCTAGTGATAGATAGGGAAACTAAGACTCAAAAAAGGACAGTGATTTATTAAAGACAACGTGCAAGTTATTGGCAAATAAGGTCTAGAACCTGGGTGTCCTGATGTCCAGTTCAGTGTGTTACATGACAGAATCCCTGGCTCTCAGGGACTCTAGACGTCTTATATTAGAAGGGGGCCCAGATCCTTTCACCAATTATGGTCTCTTTGCTCCGGATCACAGACTTTAGTTATTATTTTAAATTGTCAGTGACCAAAACACAGGGATATAAGAAGTTCATACTTGGGGCTCAGGATTAATTGACAGTGGGCAAATAGTAAAGACAGGTCTTGTTACAAATGAGGGGTTAAGGAAACAAAGACCCCCTGCTTCCTCAGGATGGGTGACAGAGAACCAAGTTAAAGAAAGTGAACAAATAGTATCCTAACGCTAAACAGATGTATGAACAAAGTTGCAATCACCCACAGTGCTCACCAGAGGAGACAGGCAGAGATGCTCATGGGTATAAGAAGAGGCCAAATTATTGGAATGAAAGAGTATTAGGAAAAAATTATCCATTTCTGTCCTGGTGTCTTGGTCCTCCTTAACTTGGCTGTAGCCTTGTTCTTATCAGACACTAATCTATGTAAGACGGCATTTAAGAAGTGTGATAAACTCTGAATGAGTGAATGTTTTGTTACATTCCAGATGCCCTCTTTATGATGGAGACTTTATTACCTGGGTAAAGGGCAGGAGTCTGATGATGTGCAATAGTTTTCCTACCATTCCATATTTTCATATTCTCAGAAAACAAATAATAATAGAAGATGGAGCAAGGACAGGAGGAAGAGAGAGTGGCAGGATAAGGAGAAAGAGAATGGAAGATTAGGGTAGAAGGAAAAAGTAAGGGTAGAAAAGCATACTTTCATAGTAAACAAGTTAGATAGCAAGCCAGGAAATATAAGATTTTTTTCTTTGTAACTTATAAAGGAAGGTGGACTTCACTATTATGATTTCTATTCACCCACAGACCTGACTCCACCTCCCTCCCTAAGGGTCAATCGGGCAAGGGCATTTGAGTGTGGACATTAAAACCCACCTCTCCTCGGCCCCAGCTCTCGCACTGGAACACTCTGAACTGCTCTGAGTCTTCTCGGCTCAGGGGCGCTGCTAACAACAGTGAATTAATTTGGGTGTTTCACTGCAGAGAAGCTGAGGTGCCACCTTGCTGCATGAATACAGTGTGCTCCTGGCTTCCTCTGGATCTTCTGAGTGTGCCCAGGCATCACGGGCAGTGTGACTCCTCAGAGACGAGGCAGCCTGGGGCAGGGGAGGCACAGTCAATGAGCCAGCAGGGAGCAAAGACATGAGAGGGTATCCCAAAACTGCAAACACACAGTAAAGGTCAGCCTCTGGGTCAAATCCAGAGCTCAATGGAACCCTGCCCACCTGGCAGCAGATGGCTGTTCTATTCTAGACTTGGTCATTCCCCTTGAGAATTCTCTTATGTAATGATGTTGTTAGTCCCTTTCTCAATTTGCACTTAATGCTCAGACATCACCAGGACATGCACCCGAGAACAACGCCACAAGATTCTCAGCAATATTTGGAAAGAAGAAGAAACAGTTATCTGCTTGTTTTATTTTTAATTAAAGGTGTTAACTGCAGAGGAAAGAGCCCCAGAAAGACCTTCCTAATAACACAGTCAGTGTACTCTCCGGCCTGGCTGCTCTTTCCTACTTTGTCTAGCAAAGAGGAGGAAAGTAGAAAGGATCTAGCAAACCAACTGAAACCACTGTAGCAGGCTCCACAGGGAAGCTGTGAGAATACTTTCCAGATCAAAAGGAAGAGTCAGAAGAAACCCAAGCCAACTTCAGCCTCAGCATTGCTCTCCTCATGGACGATGTAACCCAGAGTGCTAACAAAGCTGGACAGTGGACAGGACAGTGCACTGGCAGTTGGGACATCTGGGTTCCAGGCCCAGCTCTGCCACTGACCTGCTATGCAGCCTTAGCCTCTCTGAGTTCCAGTGTCTCCATCTACAAAACAGACATGATGTGTACCTAATTTAAAGCTATTGGTTTTAGTTTTACCTATTAGAATTTCATGCATATGGAATCATACAGTATGTACTCTTTTGTGTAAGTCTTCTTTCACTCAGAATAATACTTTTGAAATTTCATCCATGTTGTTGGGTATAGTATTTCACTCCTTTGGAATTGTATGAATATACTACAGTTCTTTATCCACCCTCCATAGATGGATACTTGGCCTGTTCCTTGCTTGGGTCCACTATGAATAAAGAGTCTACTTTCTGTCTTTATGAATTTGACTACTCTAGGTACCTTATATAAGTGAAATCACATGGTACTTGGCTTTTTGTGATTGGCCTATTTCACTCAGCATAATGTCCTCAAGATTCATCCATGTAGTAGTATGTGTCAGAATTTCCTTCCTTCTTAAGGCTGAATAATATAACATCGTATACATATACCATATTTTGCTTATCCATTCATTTGTTGATGGACATTTGGTTATTTCCACCTTTTAGCTATTGTGAAAAATGCTGTTATGAACACTCTTCAAGATCCTGCTTTCAATTCTATAAATACATATCCCAAAGTAGAACTGATAGATCATATTATAATTCTATTTTAAATATTTTGAGGAACCACCATACTGTTTTCCACAGCAGCTGCACCATTTTGCATTCTCGCCAACAGTGCACAAGGGTTCCAATTTCTCTCTATCCTGGCCAACAGTTTTTTGGTTGTTTTATATATATTATATGCCATCATAATGGGTATAACGTGTATCTCACCATAGTTTTGATTTGCATTTCCCTAATGATTAGTGTTATTGAGTATTTTTAATGACCATTTGTGTATCATCTTTGGAGAAATGTCTATTCAAGCCCTTTGCACATTTTTAAAATCAAATCATTTGTATTTTTTGTTATTGATATACTGTAGTTATATAGCAAATCTTGAAGTCAGGTAAAGTGAATCCCCCAACTTTATTCTTTTTCAAGATTGCTTTGGGTATTTGAAGTCCTTCACATTTCCATATGTTAGAAGCAGACTGTCAATTTCTAAACCCCCTCACCCCCCCCAAAAAAAAGACTTTTAGGATTTTGATTGGGATTGCTTCAAATCGACAAATCAATTTTGGGAGCACTGATAATATTGAGTCTTCCAACCCACGAATGTGATATATATCTCTCCATTTATTTGGGTCTTCTTGAACTTCTCACAGCACTCTTTTGTAGTTCTCATGTATAAGTCTTTCAAATTTTTGTTTTATACCTAAATATGTTTTGGCTTTTTGATGTAATTATTAAAGAAATTGCTTTTTAAAGATCTTCCAATTCTTTGTTGCTGCTATATAAAAAATATAATCAGTTTCTGAATGTTGACTTTGTACTCTGCTAAATTCACTTCTTGGTTCTAATAGTTATTTTATAGATTCCTTAAGATATCCTCTGTCAATAACCATGCTATCTTGTGAATCAAAACAGATTTACTTATTCCTTTCTGATTTTTAAGCCTTTTATTGCTTTTTCTTACTTTATGGTACCAGCAAGAATTTTTCATCCAATATAATGATGAGAGAGGACACACCTGCCTTATTCTGAACTTAGGAGAAATGGTTTTTCAGCATTGATTAATGACATTTGCCTTTTGTAAATGCTCTTTATCAGATTGCAGAAGTTCCTTTGTACTTCTAATTTGCCAAGAGTTTTTATCGCAAAAGGATGTTAAATTTTTTCCAGCTTTATTGAGATGTAATTGACAGATAAAATTGTATATATTTAAGAGGTATGATATAATTGGATATACATATACATTGTGAAATGATTACCATAATCAAGCTAATTAACACATGCATTACTTCGCATAGTTACTATTTGTGTGTGTGTGTGTGCATGTATGCACGTGTGAGTGGTAAGAACACTTAAGATCAACTCTCTTAGGAAATTTCAAGTATATAACAGTATTATTAACTACAGCAACCATACTATACATTAATCTCCAGACTTATTCATCTTATATAACTGAACCTTTATATCCTTTAACTAAAATCTCCCCATGTCCCCCAGCCCCCAAGTCACCATTCAACTCTCTGCTTTTGTGAGTTTGACTTTTTTAGATTCTACATATAAGTGAACTCATGCAGTCAGTATTTGCCTTTTTGTGTCTGGCTTATTTCACTTATTCTAATGTTCTCCAGGTTTTGTCTACATTGTCACAAATGGCAGGATTATCTATCTTCTTTAAAGCTGAATAATATTCCTGTGTGTGTGTGTGTGTGTGTGTGACATCTTCTTTTTCCATTCATCCATCGCTGGACATTTAGGTTGTTTTCATATGTGGCTACTATGAATAATACTTCAATGGACATAGAGATACAGATATGTTTTTGAGATACTAATTTCATTTTCTTTGGATATATACCCAGAAGTGGGGTTGCTGAATTATCTGGAATTTCTATTTTTAATTTTAATTTTTAATTTTTTGAGGAACCTCTATATTATTTTCCATAATGTCCGTACCAACATACATTCCCCCCAACAGTGCACAAGGGTTCACTTTTCTTCGTCTTCTTGAAAATAGCCATCCCAAGAGGTATGAGGTAATATATAGCTTGCTGTGATTTTGTCAGTGTTTTTACTCTATTCTATGGTTTTATGGTTTTATGGTTTTTCTCCCTTATTTTGTTAATATGGTTAATTACATGCATTGTTTTTCAAGTGCTAAAGCAGGCTTTCATTCCTGGGGTAACACAGCTTGGACATGAGGTATTATCCTTTTTATATATTGCCAGATGTGACTGGCTAATATTTTGCTAAATATTTTGTTAAATATTTGTATGAGGGAGACTATTCTATAATTTTTGTTTTTTGGAATGTCTTTGTTGGGTTTTGGTATCAGAACTATGCTGACTTTACAAAAGGAATTGGAAAGTGTCCCCTACTGTTTTCTGAAAGATTTTATACAAAAATCATGCTTTTCCCCACTTACATATTTGATAAAATTTACCAGTTAAACCGTCTTGACCTAGAGAGTTCTTTGTGAAAAAGTTTTTATTAATGAATGGACTTATTTAATAGATATATTGATATTTAATTCTCCTGTGTCAGTTTTGACAAATTGTCTTTTTAAAGAAATCATCCATTTTATCTAAATTGCTAAATTTCTTGGCACACAGTTGTTTATAATATTTGTTTAGTATCCTTTAATGTCTGCAGACTCTGTAGTGACATATCTACTTTCCTTCCTGATACTGGTATTTTGTGATCTCTTTTCTTTATCTTGATCAGTCCAACTAAGGCTTTAACAATTTTATTGACATTTTCAAAGAATTGCTTTTGGCTTTATTTCTATTTTTGTCTGTTTCCTATTTCATTAATTTCTGCTTTTATCTTTATTATTTTCTTCTTTCTACTTATTTTGGATTTACTTTCCTTTTTCCAGCTTCTTAAGTCACTAGATCTAATCCTTTCTTCTTTTTTAATGTATGTGCTTAAAGATATAAATTTCCCTCAAAGCACTGCTTTAGCTGCATCCCACAAATGTTCATGTGTTCTATTTTCATTACCATTCAATACAAATTTTTAAAAACTTTTTATTCTGAAGTAAATTTAAATTTAGAGAAAAGGTACAAGCACTACACAAAGAGCTCCTGTTTACCTTTTTCTTATATTCCCCAAATATTAACATTTAACCATCTTTTCTCTATATTTCCTTCCCTCTCTCCATTTCTTTCTGAACTGCCCTGAGCAAGTTGCCAAACTGATGCCACTCCAAAATACGTAAGTGTGTTTGTCACCAAAACCAACAACACTCTCTACATAACAATTCAGCCATCAAAAGTAAAAACTTAACACTGTATCTATCAGCAAAACTTCAGACTCCATTTAGGTTTCGTCAGTTGTTCCAGTAATGTCCTTTACAACAAAAGGATCCAGTTCGCAACTGTACATTTCATTCAGTTGCCACATCTCTTTATAATCCTTCAGTTCAAAACGGTTCCTCAGTCTTTCCTTGTCATTTGGGACCTTGACGCTTGTGAAGAATGGGCCTGCTCCAGTCACTCTCCAATTCCTTCAAGTAGTTTTTTTTTTTTTTTTTTTTTTTACATTTTTGTCTGAGTTTACAGTTGTTTCCTGTGGGACAGTTGGTCTAAAAGGAGTACTTCACCATTATCAGAAATCGAGATGGAATTCGATCCTCCTCTGACCATGGAGACTAAATGAAAAACCTACCTCTCTCTGTGTGACTAACATGAGAGTTCTCATATCTACAAAATAGGTACAACTCCATTAGGTGGCCTCATAGCATATCATATCATTTTTCCAAATATTTACTCTATTATTATAATTAAGATGACACCTATCTAGAGTTAAAAAATCAAGTAGTAGAGAAAGATATCAAATGAAAAGAAAAAAATGACTTACCTAACATTAAAAGTTATCTGTAACAGAGTCTCTCTATTCTATGCTCGGCACACCAGTGATAGGAAAACTAAAAGAAACTCTGGCTGTAACCAAAAGACCTAAGTTTCCAGTCCTGGTTCTACTGCTCCAAAAATGGTGTTAGATAAGTTACTTATTCAAAAAGTATTGACTCAGGTCCTAGTAGCATATTTAGCCCCTCTGTGCCTCAGTTTCCTTATCTGAGAAATGCACATAGCACTAGCCACCTTTTCCACATGCCTCACAGGTAGGAAAAAAATGATGCAATAATGTATGTTTGAGTATGCTGAAAGTTTAAAGCATAACACAAATGTAATAACATGCCAAGTATCAGACATCTGGAAAAATCAACATGGAAATCAGAAGCCCCAGTTGGGATATGAAAAACAAAGATAAGGTGGGAATGGAAGAATCTATACTCTATTTTGTTTTATATTATTATACTATCTATACCTGCACTGTGCGATAAGTAGCTACTAGCCACATGTGGTTATTTATATTTAAATTAATTAAAATATCATTTAAAATTCAGTTCCTCTGTCATACTAGCTACATTTCAAGTGCTCAGTAGCCACATGTAGTTATCGGCTACAAAGTAAAACTGATACAAACCATTTCTGTCATTATAGAAAGTTCTACTAGACGGTACTGATACATACTATTTTATGATATGTACATTTTAATTGCTTGATATTAATGTTGTTGTTGTGGAATTGATACATAGAAACTAGCCTGCTACTATAAAACAAAAACGAACAAAATCTCAAAGCTAAAAAGAAATCAGTCTCCACACAGATAAGAGTTCTAACCAAACTGGAATGGTATTGGCCTTGGATCTTTGGAAGAGCCCTTACAACTGCTTCTCATTAGGAAGCCACGGCCCAGGGAAGCAGAGTCTCTGGCCCACAAAAAATTACCAGTAGAGTTCAAAATGGTATTTCATAGCATAGGCTGTGCTGTAAGATCTGAGTTTTAATCATAATCCTGTCACTTATTAGACATGTGGCCTTCAAAAAGTGACCACCCCCAAGCCTCATTCACCTCAGCTAAAAGCTAAGGAATAATAATCTGAACTCACGAAGATTGAAGAGATGGTATCTAGAAAGTGCTTGGCAGACAACTGGGCACCCTACCAGGACAGCTACCTGTTGTCATTAATAGCTAATACATTGCTCTTTCCACTACACAAAAACTCTGACCAGGCAGGCTGCAGCCACCAGATGCATCATCATCATGCAGTGAAGGAAGAAACAGGGAAATTATGCAACTTGGCAAAATGTGCCAGGGGAGCAGAATGATAAATGTGTTATACAGCAGTAACAACGGAATTGCTCCCACAAGTCCCCATGCAGTAGCAGAAATTTCACCTTGAGGGGTGCAAAGGGAAATGTACCATTTGCTAGACTCTGTGCTCTTACCCTTAAATAGACGCCTGAGGAGTGGAGCACTGCAGACTGAGAAAGATGCTTATATTTCTATGACCCTCATGCTGAGACACTGGAGGAGTCAGCATTCTGTTTTTGTTCCTCTCCCTTCTGAACTAATATATCACAACTCCGATAGCTACAAACATAAGCTATCCCACAGCAGACCTCTCCAAACCTGCTTCAGAGTGGGTGGATCCCAAGCCCCCATGGCTTCTCCAAGTGTCTGCTATGTGACCGACCTTCCATCCCCTGCCTAACAAGGTATGAGGTTTTTTTTTTAATTCCTAAAATACAGTGTCCACTCTGCAGCACCTATGCTCTCCTCTGGAAGACCCCACATGTGAGGTGATCGGATGTTAGATCAAAGAGTAACAGGTGACTCAGACTCTAAGGGAAGAGAGGTTTCCAGTCAATTCCATAACAACGCCAAACCACTAGCTTCCTGAGAGGCACTGTGCCATGTGCTAAAGATACATACGCAGCCAAGACACAGTACCTATCTGCAAGTAACTTACACTTCAAATGGTAACTGAAGTTGTCAAAAAAAGATTCAAGTGGGTAAACTCCAATCAGAGCCCTGTAAAGTGGTACGATTAGAATTTGCAGGTGAGGGAGCTGGGGTTGAGATACTCAGAAACTCATCCTTGCTGCCACTGTGAATGGAAACAGAAGCCTAAGAGGGCCATGAGGAATTAAAATATCTTTTCTCAACTCTTCAAAGGTACACTTCTATCCCAGCTTTAAAATGGCAGGGAAGGAAAGCCACTCTTTGGCTCTACTCACCTCCCCTAGTCTGCACCTAGGCAAGAAGAATGAGCTGTCACAGACTCTGCCTCTTCTAGCACCATCTGGATTTCTATGGGTGGGGGTGGGGTGAGCAGCACACACAATCACATCTTTGTCCTACAACCTGGAAAGCCACCATCCAGTCATTGGTATGTCCTCTAGTCCACAACACCGCCACTGTGTTAGCACTGCTATTTCTTAGCTGTGTCCTTAGACAACTTACTTTCCCAAGGTTTGGTTTCCTCATCAACGAAATGGGAATAACATAGTACACTGCTTCACAGGAAGGTGGTAAGAATTGAAAGTGCTGTTTATATAATACTTAACACAATACGTGGTACATAGACAATGTTCAACAAATAGGAACTATCATTATTATGTTTCTAAAAACCCTATTCCTCCCAATCATAGTCTTTCTTAACTACCAACCTCAGTGCTCAAATCCAAGCCTGTCAACACCGTCCCTGGGTTTATCACCTCTGAAGGAATCAGCCTCTTCCCATAGATCCTTCAGAAACCTAAAGGAGCTCGATCTTCTTACCCACCAAATTCAGTCTCCCTCAGCCTCCAAATTTCATCTCCTCCAAGAAACTCTCCCAAAGACTCAAGAGACCCGGTCAATACTTTTCCCAGACTCTGCCTCTGGGTCTCTGTTCTCACAAGTTCTCAGCTCTTACCTATAGGTGATTTACACTATCAGTCACATCCCATTTAGAAAAATGGAGGACTCTGAGTCCTCCCTGTTGTCACATTCCACGTCCACAGTTCTAATGCACCCTGGGTACTTGACAAGTACTGATGGATAAAGAGGAACACAAAAATCATAAAAATGATTCATCTCGAACTCCAACTCCATGATAACTAATAATGATGTCCAAAAAGCTACAAGAACTGAAAACCTAGAAGGTTGGATATGACAAAGAAATCTACTAATATAACTTACATTTGTTTATTGCTTCATAGTTTATAAAGTGCTTTCACATCCATAACATCATTTTGACAACAACTTGGAGAGGAAGGCCTAATAAGTATTATTATATCTGACAGAGGCAAAACCTGAGGCTCAGAGAAGTAAATTAGTTTGTCCAAGAATCGAACCACGATATAAAGTCTTTTGATTCTTCCAAGTTGTTCTTTTATTTGTTGCTCCTTCATGCAGACTCTAACCTCAAATGATGGGCATGCTCTACGCTATTACTACTACTACTAATAATAAAATTTTACTGAAAAGGGACCACATGGAAATAAAATCACAGAGAACATATTCAAGAATGACTTAATTACCTTTCTGGAGTGAGGAACTTTCCTCACTCAATCCTGGGAGTGCTGGCTACAATGACGCATGCATTTTGTTCAGCAGCCATGAGCCACCATCCCCAGCCAGCTGTGTCTCCTGAAGTAGCACATGGGGAGGCTCTCAGGGGAGCTACAGGCAGCCTCCAAGCACCTGTGAGTGGACTCCCACCCTGCCTCCTGCTTTCCCTCCTCCTTACACTTCTGGCCCCTCTGAAAAGCCAGAAGCTTCATAATTGATAATCATGGCAGCTGCTCTTTTTGCAAAGACATCTCTGAGTTCTTCCATTCCTGCTATCCACAACCAGTCTCACATGATACCAGGCATCCAGGAAAAACAGCTCCCTTCCAAACAACAATCTGCAGATGCAGGAGGTAGCCACCACCACTGACAGCGTTCCCACAGAGAGGGCCACTGCATCACAGAAGAGAATTATGTAATCAAAAAAGCCTAAAACTTTTTCCATCTAGTCCTAATTCTGGGGTCCCTTTACCAACTGGCCTGGGGTTTGGGGATTCTAAAGGCTGCTTCCCAAAAAGTGGCCTGGTTTTGCTTCCTTAGAAGTGACAAGAGCAATGTTTTCTCCTTATCTGCCTCAAGGGGTGCCTAGCAGGCAAAACCTCAGCTTCTCAGGACACGCAGGCCAAAAAGAGGCTGCAAAAAGAGATGGGATAATGTTTAGGGAAGAGGGGTGACTCCAGGGCTGGCTCCAAAGGCAGCCATCCCCTATAAAGCAACCAGTGGGGCCTGGCTTGATTCGGGCCAATGCCAATGTCAAAGAGGGCCTCTAGGCCAGAAGCTCCAGATAGCAGCAACCCTCAGAATCAAGAAGATGCATTCTACTGGGCAATCAGCCATTCAGAACAAGGTCTCACAGAGTGACCAGAGGTTCGGGACACAGAGCCCCGCCCCCCCGCTGCCCCCAGGCAATGGAACTGACAAAATCCAGGCCCTGCTCTTAGCAAGTGGAACTGGCCAAGAGGTCAAGCTGCCTGGATGGGGCCAATGTGGAAGAGAGAAGGAAAGCAAAAAGAAGGCCAGGGTTCATCATAGCCAAGGAGCCAGGCTGAGGCAGCCCCAGAAAGTCCAGATCTGGATTTTCAAGAGGGCTTGGGACAAGGAAGGTAGAGGGAAAGTGGAAAAGGGCTTCAGAGACAGCAGCGCCACAGAGCCAAGGAAGGTGGGTAATGACACCAAGCCAAAAAAAACTCAACAGATAAGGAAGAGACAGGTTTGTCAAGCTGGATGGCAGGAACACTGAGGTTTGAATATAAGACATCGTCCTTGTTATCCAGTGTAGTAGTCGTCTGTGAAGCCAAGGGCGGAGGGCAGCAGAACCAGCATATGCAATGACCCAGGAATTGGAAGGGTGCATTTCAATGAACCTATGTTTAAAACAACATGATGTTTTTGTTGGTTCAGTATAGATGAATGGCAGAATGTAAGAGACAGGTATAGAGGGAGCTGGATAATCTGACAGGCGCAGGATCAGAAAGAGCTGCTTATGACAACCCAGAGATTTTGGACTTCATCCTGGATGGGAAGCCATTAAAAAGTAAAGGCATACATTCATCCCTATAACAATTATTTACAGAGTACCTACCGTGTGCTGGGCACTAATCAAAGTGATGGGGATATAGTGGTGAACAAGGCTGACACAAAACTGGAACTCACATTCTAATAACTCCATTCTTTGCACGCTGGCTGTGAAGATTATGGCTTGCACGTTTTGCCTGTCCTTTGAGGGTAGAGACTGGGCTTTATTCTCCACTATAATCTAAAGGCTTGACTAAGCTTCTTCTATATAGTAGGTTTCCAATAGCATTCATTATGGGAATGAATGTTTTCTGTATTTTCTAATAATCCTAGAAAAAAAAAGTAAGAGTATAACACAATCAGATTTATATTTTAGTACATCATTTAGGCAGCTGGGTGGGGGCAGCAGGGATAAGGCCAGACTAGAGACAAGGGGTTTTCAACTAGGGGGATGTCACTGTAACTAGGCGACAGATAATGGGGGTTCGAGCTAGAGGAACAGTGGTAGAGATGGAGGTAGTTTTAGCTCCTTGGCCAACTAATTCAGGCAGAGCTCACTCAGCCTTCGCAGACTTTGTGTTTCTCTCCTCAAACCACTGCAGCCTCCTTTAAAACCTCATCGACTTCTGTTCACTCTACACCTCTGCATAATTTACTTGTACCCCAGATCTCCCAGTTTTCAAGGTCAAATGCAACAAAAGACAGCTGGTCAGATCCGGGGTGACCCTGGGCATGGCCTTGGGCGGTCATAACGCTGCAGTGAGTGGTGGTGATACATGAGGTCACTGGGACTTTAAATCAGTGTTGATGAATTTCCTCTGCTGCCGAGAGAAAGCAAGCCAGAAACATCCTTGCTGTCAGTGCTGATGGCTACCTCGACAGGGACTCTCTGGCACTGCATGAAGACTGGCTATAGAGTACCAAGCATATGGCCTCCGCTTTATTCACTGGTTCTGACTCTAAGACGTGCTTACCATGAGCCAATACAATTCCATGTAGCCCCTAAGACATCAAGTGATTTAAGACAGGAGAGCAGCTCTAACCCATATTCCATACTTATAACAAAACCTTTATGGGAAGCATAGAGTGGCTCGTGTGCTATGAACTCAATTATAACTCTTTTACACAGCATTTCTGAGTTTACAAAATCCATCACTTATCTTATTTGCATCTTTCAATCACCCTGTGGGCAAGGTAAAGCAGATATTATTACTCCCACTCAGTAGATGAGAGAAGCAAGGCTTGGAGAGGTTTTCACTAGCCCAACGTCATGTGGATTGTAGGTGACAGCAGAAATTCCAACCCAGATCTCACTCCACATTCAAGACTCTATCCATCAGACCTCCAACTCTGGGGAACACTATGGTTTACCAGAGTTGTGAGTTAGCTTCACCGTCCAAGTCCTCACTGAGGTTATTCCTTTCCGCATGATTTTTCTTAAGACACTGATCCAGATTGTGAATCTGCAGAGGGCCATCATGTCTCTCTCTGTCAGACCCAACTACCACCTAGTGGTAGCCAAAGCCATAGCCCAGGCCCACATTCTGATCAGAATTGTCCAGAGAGGAAACTGTTGATGTACAGGGCTAGCAATGAGAAGAATGAGGGCTCTGACAGCCAGGTTCAAGTCCTTGTTTTGCCATGTACTGTGGAGCCTCAAGCTTGTGACGGCTTTCTCTCTGCACTTAAATTTCCTCACCCCTAGAATGAGGGTAGCAACATCTGCCCTACCCACCACCCAGGGGTCAGAGCCAATAATGGTGTCTGTCTTCTCCCATTTCTAAGCAGTTACCAGACAATGCTGGATGCACCCACAACAGAGCAGAGAGAACTAGTCCCTCCCTGGAGGCCTCTCCACACTAACCTCATCACACTAGTAGACAATTTGACTTTCAATCTAACCAGGAAGATTTAAGCCACCTAACAGGAGCTCTCACACTTTTTTCCAGCACACTTCTACTGATTATTTACTTTGTTCCAAGCCTGGCCCTAATTATACAAAGATAAATAAGACAGTGTCTGCTCTCAAAGGATTCAAAATGTGATTTAGAGACGGATATATTAATGGTTACTATATTACTATAAATACTGTATTACAGTATTAGGCAGCAACTGTGCCTTTTTTATGAATTCTTGGCACCTTGCACTGTGCATGGCCCACAGTAGGACGTGGTAAACATTTATCGAATAAATAAATAAAACTAATATATAACATGATGACAAAGAATACACACACTTCAATGAAAGCATCTCTCTTCTCCACTTCAAAACTTGTGTCTTCATCTATCCCCTTGTTTCTTTACTCCTGTGTGGAAAGCGCCCTTCCTCCTTGTGGGAATTAACTCCTTCACGATGATTTCAACCCTATCTCTCGTCTCCTTGGGGGCCTTGTTCGGCTATCCCACCTCCCTCTTCCATCTTTACTCTCATCTCACTCTCTTTACTCCCTTCTTTCGGCCCTCTGACACACTCCAATTTCCCCAAGCTAACTGGAACTAGGCTCTCCTTTCACGTTCCTGAGTTTGTTCTCATCCTCCTCTGACCACCAAATCTCCTGAAACGGTCGTTCGCACTTGCAGCCCATATTTCTCATTGCCCTTTCATTTCCTATGTCTCTACGTCCCTTCTTCATCTTCCACTGAAACTTCTTTCAGAAGTGACACCACACCTCCCATCACCAAATCCAGCGGTCTGTTCTCAGTTCCCAATCTCCTGACCTTCCTGTTGAAACCTCCTTAGCTTCTGAGATGCTGCAGTTCCTGGCTTGCTTGCTCCCTCTCTTGTCAATACTCAGTCTCTATCTGGCTGCTCTTCCTCTGCTTTCCTCTTAATGCAAGTTCTTGCCAAGATCCCTCTGCTACTTTGCATTAGCTCCCTTGAGAACTAATTTAATATCAGCGCTTGCAATTCAGGAAGCCTTTCCAGTCACCACTTCCCACCCCAAACACCCCCTACCCCGATCCTCCAAAATCCAACAGAACCACAGGGACCGAAAATACAAGAAATAAAAGGTCCCCAAGGACATAGAAAGAAATGGAATCAACACATTTTCATTGTCAGACTCTTTCTTACAGCCTTTGTCACATTCTACGTGTCCTGCAATGAACTTAGCCCTGCAACTAGTTCACAAGACCCTGATACAAGAACTGTTCTAATTTTCTCTGCTTCCCCCATTTGGCTCATGTGGTACTTGGAGAGACAGGTATATATAAGCATCTATTGGATAAAAGAAGAAAAACTAAAGATGAATGTGTGTGAAAGCTCTCGGTAAATCATGAAGTGCTAAAGGACTGACTTAAGACCCGTCGTCAATAGACTTCATAAGAAACTTCAGGGTTGGTCAAGTATATTACGGGGTCAGAGCCTGTCTGTCCTCTGGCTCTACAGGATGTCGGACACCCAAATGCCTGAAAACACAAAAATGCCTATTCTTGAACTGGCCTGGGACTGAGACATGCAGACTGTAGGAGGAGAGAGAGAGAGAGAGAGAGAAAGAGAGAGAGCTGTGTAGGGCCATATACCTCTGAAGCCACTTCTTTTATTTATTTTTCATTTATTCAGTCAGGAATTAGCCACTAAGCACCTACAAGGAACCGGGAACTATTCCAGATACTAGGAACACAGCCTTGAACAAGACAGATAGCCCCTCGCCCTCCTGGATGCTCTATTTTTTCAGTGAGAAAAGATGATAAATATAAATAAATAAATAGCTAGTAGTAAATAAGTGCTTCTGTGTCATATCCTTAACCATCTCTTTCAAACAAGACAGCCCTGTCTGGTGGCTCTTTCTCTCTTCTGAGTATACTCCGCTTTGAGGTTTGTTTTGGGCTATTTCTCCTCCTATTAAGTCAGCGGCTACAGCTCAGATGTGCTAGCTTTTCTAACCTCCAGTGAAACAACAGTCTTTGGGAGAACACTGCTGCCCCATTTGGAGAGGCCTCTAAAACCTGCTGCACTTGAAAGGTTTGGGCTGCCCAGGACCGTGGTCTCAGAAGCTTCCTGGTCCTCTAAGAAGAGCAGTGATGCTGTGGATTATTTACCCGAGAATGACTTGGGAATACTTTTTCAGGCTGTGTGCAATTCTGTCAGAGCCCTCTGGACTCAGCTGTTTGCTGGTGGTAGATTTCTGTGTTATTTAGGGCACCAAAGTCCCACGGTCTTGACACAAACTTAAAATTAGAAATGCATTAAATATAGGAAAGGAGGAAGGTCATTCAGGAAAGGCAGCCTTCCGAGGGAGCTGCAGGACAAAGACGCCCTGGAAACTTCCAGCTTCATTAATGGGTTTTACGCAGTATTCAAGTGGTATTTCTCCTTCAGAAATAACACTGTGGAAAGCGTAGGGGACTGGCTCAAACCTCAGCTAACACAGCTGAGTGAGTGACTTTGCAAACTAAAAATAGCTTCTTTCCCACTCGTTCTGACAGATTTTACTTAGACCCTGTGCACAGGTTGATCCTCCAACAAACAGTTTTAGTCCTACAGCACAATGAGGGCTGATGGCATTTGGGCTTGACAGTTACCCAATCCCTGGTTCAACCCTTGTTTATTTCCGCGTTTCCTGCCCCTGCTCCAGTGGCTGCGTGTGTGCACACACGTGCACGTGTACGCTGAGCTCCCTGACTGCGATTTGGTGCTCCTCAACCAAACGTGGGCAGAATTTAAACCAGGAACATGACTCAGGACCATGGCAACAGACTGCAGCCGGAGCGAGGCCCTCAGAAACACTGGAAATCAGCTGCCTTCCTCCAGTCTTCTAATTCCTCGCTAGCCTCTCTGGGCCTCAGTTGTGAAATGATAAACATTCTTATTCTGGCCCATTTCACAGCATCACACTGGGATAAAACAAGAGAATGAATGTGAAAGTGATTTTCCTTCAGACAGTACTCCCGTCAGAAGGATGGATGGCAGTGAAGGGGCAGCTAGAGAGGCAGCAGGACTGTAAAACTAAGCTGGACCACTGGAACGGGCAGGCATCCCGGCTGTACCAGCAGTTAAGGCAGATCCAGATTCACGGTTTTAGTTCACGTTGTCCCCACTGCCTGGCATGTCCTTCTACCTTTGTTGAGCTTCTACTCATTTTAAGAACCCAGTTCAAAGGATACTTCTTTTTGTTAGTGTCTTCGGAATTAATCATTCTGTCTTCACTGCTTCCTTGGCCTGTCGTACATAGCACTAACAGCACTTTTCACTCTGTACAGTAAGGATTTATTTATGTACCCGGCAGTTCTTTTAGGCCAAAGACATGTATTCTTTAGCTTTGTATCCATCTCCCCACCCACCGGCACTCTGTGGCCAACGCGGGAGAGCAGGAAAGGTGGGACTACACACACAGAGCCTGGAGGGCCTGCTGGACGGGGAAGTCAGGAAGGTCATGTCGCCCAGGCCTGCCCGCCCCCAGCAATAAGGGCACAGCCACAGGGACAGGAGTCAGAGCCAAACTGCAAGTCCTAGGAGGACCAGGCGGGAGCATCATACTAAGTCCCAATGACCTAAACTGGAGCAGGAGGCCCTGGGGACAAGGAACAAGGGCAGAGAACAGAGCCAAGGCAGAGAGGCAGAGCAAAGCTCAAATGTACTGAAGCCTGGAACTTCTGTATTAGTTAACATTCCTAGGTCTGTCAAAGCTGAGCCAGCAGCTAGGGGTTAAGTGATCTTGGCTATGACATTGAGGGACACCAGGGGCAGGAGTCATTTAAGTAGTGATCATTTATGTGAAATAAGAATCACAGATGGAAGAGACTTCTAGATCTATAACAAACCTTAGGAATCACCTGATCTAACATCCCCAACCTACACATGGGGATGTGGGGGACTAAGGGTGCAGGAGGAAAGGGGGCCTGCCCCCAGATTCACCAAGTCAGAGCACAACCAGAGCTAGAACTCAAGTCTCCCGACTCCCATTCTAGACCTTGTCCCAGAGGCTGCTCACCTTCAGTCAAGTAGGTCTCCTGATCGGTTCACTCACACACCAGGTGCCCAGCTCTACCTGCTTCAGAATCCTGGAGGAGCCACAATGTACCCACTCAGTAAGCACAAGCACTTCTGCTCGACTATGAAATGCAGACTTCCACCTGTGGGTGGAGTTGAGAGCCAAGGTGCCACAGCAAATGTGCAGGTAGCAGCCCCACCCGGGGCCTGGAAAGCAAAAGGCTGCTGTGGTGCATGTGCTGTCAAGGAGCAAACAAATCTGTTCACACACATCCTGCCCTGACATGTGCAGGGCAGGGTAACCCCGATCACTGTGCGGCCCCTGGGATTTTCCAGGAGTGGTTAGACAGGCCTAGTATCTAAGGCAAATCTGACAGTGCATGAAGTACATAGTCCTCACCACTGCAAGAACATTAAAGGAAGGCCCACCTGGTCTAAAATCTCAAAGTCTTTCTCAGGCCAGAGATGAGACACAGCTCAAAAGAAAAGAATTGAGACTCTCAAGGAATCTGATTCCCAGACTTCCAGATTTTTTATCCAGGTGAGGGTACACATGTAAAAGGACATATGTAATTTTACTTCATCTATACAGAAAGTATGTGAGCTCCAAGTACTTCAAGTCCAAGTCCGAGGCCTACTGTTTATCTACTGTGGAATCCTGGACCAGTGACCTCTCCATTCTGAGCCCTAGTCTCTTTATTTGTAAATCAGGTTTATTGTGAAGATGAGAAATAATATATATAAAGCATTTAGCACACTGCCTGGCCCATAACATTGTATTTATTTGCTTGCTTTTGTTCACAGGAAGGGACACTTATTCCGCAGTCCAGCTCTATCTACCTGTGCCTTCTTCTCCTGCTTGGCTGTCCCTCTGGACCTTTCTGGGTAGACATCCTATATGAGGCCCCAGGCCAGACAGCTCAGTCCTCCCTCTGCTTATCCCCCGGACATTAAAGATGGAAAATGGCCAGCTGTGGGCCACACTCAAGTCCTTGAAGGTCAGGAATTATCAACTTAGTTCAAGGCGTTTCCCGACTCCACAGGAGTCCCTGTACCTCCGCGGCCAAGGCCCAACCAGGGGGTAATACCTGGTTTAGTAGGGCTCTTGTCTTGTCCAAGGTGACTAGGGCTTGGAATGGCATTTAGTCTTGACAATTACTCCTACAAGCTTATGCTGTCCATTGGCTTAGCACTGGGTCTCAGGCATCTCGATGCCTGACAGGCCAGACCTAGATATCAACAGCGGAGATAATTCCCAGTTCCAATTTATGAAAACTGCCTGGAGTCTAAACCTGCGTGATACTAGAGCAGAGATGGAGGGGAGCACTACATGAGGTTGCCACAGAGCTCAAGGCGATGCCTCAGATTGCCCCTCTAAGAATAAAATAAAAGTCACATCAATGTCAGGCTCTTAGGCTATATGTTAGAACTGGCCATGGCTGTCATAGTGCTGCACGTCGTGGCCACTGAGGGCATTAAAAGGCTTCAAAAGGGAAGAAGAGAAAGGACCCACTAGTTCCTGAGTGCCTGACACATGCCAAGAACTTTGCATGTAATTTTCATTGATGACCTTCTGATACTCAGAATAATCCATGAAGCCTTTGTGTTTCTGCTATGCTACCTGACCACAAAGTCTTAAATGTTCTGGGAAAGACAAAGAAAAGCAAAAGAGTCTAAAGGAGCAGTCTCCAACCATTTTGGAACCAGGGACCAGTGCTGCTATGAGAATCTAATGCCTGATGATCTGAGGTGGAGCTGAGGCGGTGATGCTGGCGCTGAGGAGCGGCTGCAAAACAGATGAAGCTTGGCTCACTCGCCTGCCACTCACCTCCTACTGTGTTGCTCAGTTCCTAACAGGCCACAGGCTGATACCAGTCCATAGCCCAGGGGTTGGGGACCCATGGTCTAAAGTACTATAGCACCCAAATGTGATAAGCAGACAAAACCCACTTAAATACTGCATTCCCTCATTCACTACTGGCGGGAGTAACTTCTTTCAAACAGAATCTAGAGAAATATAGCAAAAATCCTAAAGATGCCCATGGCCCTTGCCCCTGCAATTTTATCCCTAAATTTGCATATTCAAGAAACAGTTTAACAAAGTATCCACTGCAGAGTCCACCACAGTGCCTATACACACACACACGCGCACACACACACACACACACACACACACACACATATATTCTAATTGTCCAACATTCAAAGAATGATTTGGAAAATCCCAGAACCTTCCAACCATAATGTTATATAACCATTTTAAAGGATCTTAAAGACCAAGAAAAACAGAGTAAAGAATTTGTGATCAAAGAAGTGAAGATAGCGTACAAAACATTATAAATACTATCACCTGTAGCTTTGTAAAGTATGTACAAGTATGTACATACAGACATACAAAAAAAAAATGTAGCTGTGTTAGGGTATAAGATCATGGATTTTTTTTTTTATTAATACCATTTCTAAATTGTCTTTGCAATGTTGTTTAGTGTTTTTTCAATTAAGGAAAGAGAAAGTAAGACAGACAGACTCAACCCAGCACTAAGGAAAGACTCAGGAGGACTGGGGTTAGGATGTGAAGCAGAAATGGAGAACCGTCCTACATACCCGGGAGGAGGAGGCCAGGCAGGCCCCGGGGAAGGGAAGTCCTCTAGGTATGGAGAGGGTTGTAATTAGTCTGATGCTAATTACAGAAGTCTCACTAGCTTATTAATTTTTTTTGACAGACTCTGAATGAAGACTGAATTCCTTTATTAAGCCAACTTGGGTTCAGAGGCACATCTCCTGCGTGGCCATCCTCATTCTTCTCAAAAACTGAGCCTTTTCTTTTTTTTAAGGACAGCAGTAAAGTAAAATTTAGTAACATAAACACACACCCTGGAGAAATTAAGACTCCTGCCTTAAGCGTAGAAATTCAAGACATTTCAGGAAACTACAGGGGCTGTAGTTTCAGAATAAGCAACTGAACGACAATGTTTTCTACACTGGGAAATATAAACATAAGTGCCAAATACTTAGCCCTGCGTTAAGGGCCCCTTGATCAGGTTGCAGCCCATCTTCCTGATATTACCTCCCCACAGACACCCCCTCCAGGCAAACTGAACCACCAGTGGTCCCCCAAATACTTTCTTCACTTTCCTACCCCCTAGACTCTGTTCAAGCTGTTGTACCCACCTAAAAGTCCTCCTCTCTCTTATAGCTGCTTGCTCACGTCTGATCCATTCTCCAAGGCGCAGCTCAAAGCCATGTCCTTCTTGAGGCTTAACCTAATCCCTGAACCTTGAATTCATTCCTCATTCCTGAAATGGACCCATAGTACCTAGAACCTCCCTCAAGTCGTTACACACAGTCTGTCTCGCAGCTTAGTGATCTGGATAACTGCCTTTGCTACCATATTATAAACCACAAGCAACTGGAGGCAAGGACCCTTTTGGATTCCTGTGTGGAGGCTGCTGTCACACCGGGACTAAAGCACATAGCAGACCCTCAATAAACGCTTCACTGAAAGACAAGGAGAAGAGATGCATCATGTTTACATTATGTCACTTCCTACCTCAGTTGCTCCCGTTAAGCACTGCAGAGATGAAGGCGTGCTCTTCTGTGGTCTTGAGCAGGGGAGGAATGAACCCTGCTTTTCCCATGTCCAGTCTTCACAAGACTCCAACTTCCTCCCTAGTTGACCATAGTCTGCTCGGCCCCAGGTAAACACCTTGCCAGTTTCTAAAAACAAAACATTATTTGAGTATGGTTACATTCCACAGCTGTGCTCTCATGAGTAGGCACTAAATTATAAGAGAAAGTGTGAACATTTCTTTCAGTATCAACTACTATGTACCAGGAGCCTTCCTACCTTCCTGTAAAGAAAGCACAAGTATTCACATGTTACAGATATGGGAAGCTGATGTTCAGAAAGGAAAAATGACTTGGTCAAGATCAAGTAAGTGGTAAGTACCAGAGCTGCATTCCAACAAAGGCTGACCCTAAAGCCCGCGCTGCTGTATTTGATGCATATGGACATGACTACATAGAATGAAATGCTTCGACCACGCTTTATGGCCTACCCACCCTCTCCCGTCCCCACGGCCGCCTTGCGCTTTGCCCTGATGTCTGTTCTCAGGCTCTCCTCTCTCTCACCCAGTCCAGGGCCCCCATCGTCACCTTTAAGTCCCTCGGGCCTCTGACTTGCCCCATGTCACAATCCCTTATTGCCTTACTCTGAGCTCAATTAATGGCCTGTTTCATGTGTTTTCCCCTCCATGTAACATAAGAGGACTTTCAAATTCCACGCTCTTACTCAAAGGAGCAATTCTAACAGTCCCAAGACAAACGTCTATGTGTGCTAAAAGGAAGGGAGTGATAGAAGGAAAAAGAGACGAAACCATTTAGAGCCAGAAAAGCATTCAGTTCTCTAGATGCACCACCTGGGAAACTGGCCAGGGCTAAATATGATTGAAGAAAATGAAGTTTGGAAAAAGAGAAATGGCCTTTCTTCTCCCAGATAAAAGAAAATTCACCAAATTCATTCAGTTGTACCAAGTGCCGCATTTGTTATTTCAACAGAAATGCAAAATCCGATGAGGCATAGATTATTAACAGATTCTCTGCAATAAATATGCATAACCATGTGCGCTGTATAAATTCTTTATACATGTTTATTTTAACAAAGAAAAACTTTGCTTAAGAGACAAAACACCAAGTAATGCATATTAAATTCTAGACAAATCTACTGCATACTCTGTGTTTAGTATCAAGGCTTCATCTGGCCCCACATTCAACATATGGCTTATAGTGTCAGCTTAAAAACAACCACAGACTAATGGAGGAAATGTCAGATTATGGAAGAGATACAGGGCTCTGTAGGGACAAAGTTCTCAGGATCGGTCTGCTTATGGACATCACCGCAGATCGCGAGAAGTTCACAGGAATCTGGCCTCTGGGCTTCTTCGAAGAGGGAGCAAAGTCTGGACAGCCCATGAAGAAGCAGGCATATTACAAGAACTGAGAGCGGGTCCATTCAGATGTTCTACCTAACGGCCTCACACACGCTGTTCCTGACATTGCTCAACTGATAAACCAGGGCTCAACCTCTACAGTCCAGTTCATATGTCACCAGTTCCGTGAAACCTTTCTTGACTCCTCAGTTCTCCACAGAAAGGGTGAAGCCCACCCTCCCATGAGCCATCTTTATTATTTATTGTATTCATCCACTACTATGTTCCCATTTAACGGGGAAGAAAATCAAGGTTCAGAAAAGTGCCCAGCCCAGGGTCACACAGCTAAGCCATTTCTCCTTCTGCAAGCCCTTGGTACTTTAGTCACACTGGTCCACATCACTAAGTAACCACTCACACTCTTCCTTCGCTTCTGTAAAACTAGACCCAAAAAAGCCTATGTGCCCAGGACGTGCAAAGCAACCATCAAACTGGCAAACCGTCCCTTCACCTGAGCTGGCTGAGAGTTACAACCAGACTGCCTTATAGCAGGGAGATTCCCAAGCAGTCAGACGAGGAGACCGTGACTTCTTAAGTAACCCTAGCATTACTCTGCTAGGAATAACTGGCAAGTTGCTATCTGCAGTTCTACAGAGGAATTATGTGATCACAAATCCCACACTGAATCCTTTCTTATCAAGTAAAACATCTCAGAACGTTCCTTGCTATTGATTACTGATGTCCCAGTCAGGCAAGACTGCCAGAATACGGAGCCGCCATAATCACATCTCCAATAGCGATTCAACCATTCCACTTACATAGCACTTTTCACCTTCAAAGCACTTCACAAAGATTAACTAATTAATCCTCATGCTCCCTGGGGAGGCCATAGGCATTCTATTAGAGACAAGCCCAGAAACCAGGCCAACCTGATGTCCAGCCTTCAGTTCCAGCCTGTTTGCTCAGGCAGGTGGGTGCACTCTATGAAGCTGTCCGTTTCACCCCAAAATATACTCTGCATCAGAAAGGTCACAGAAGACAGAGGAGACTCTTATTTTTCCATTTCTTTTAAGCTTATTGACCATCTCCTAAATACCTGGCACATTCATAGACACTCTCTCAATTAATCCTCATAAAAAGTCTGTGACATATGTATTATTAAGTTTATTTCACAGATAAGGTTAAATAACTCAAGAGGTTAAATGACTTATTCAAGTCCAAATAACCAGCAAGCAGTAGAATCAAGATTTAAACCTGTCTTCTGACTCCAGGACCAATGGTAGCTCCAGTGACTGCACAGCTGCTGTCACGAATGCATAAAACCTGGCTGATGAAACAGCCGTTCTCACAGTGTTTGAGGATGGGGAAAATCCAGATTAAATGGATGTGTTCTGTGTACCATCCAGCTTTCCTCACTTCCCAGGAGGACATGCAGAACTCAGGACTATAAGTACTGAAAGACAGACATTAAACACAAGGATTACAATTTTAGGTCACCTGGAGTAAAAGAAAATAATCAATCCACACACAAAAGATGTTCATTGCTGCACTGTAGATAAGTGTCTGCCTCAGGCTAAAGCATGCCGTCAAATCCAAGGAGATTCAGATCACAAATGTAACAAATGAATCTTTTCCTTAGAGTAAAGAATTATATATTACTACGATAAAATAGAGATACATTAATGTCGCTCAAAAAGTATAGCTTTGTGTCTCCAGATAAATGATAATCCTATGAAAATAAAGTCAGCAAGCAAAACATAATTTAAAGACATGTTCATGTGAGAATTAACATAGAATAACTATGGAGGCGAGAAATATACATGGCAAAAGATCCCAACCCAAAGTAGAAAAGAGGAGGGGCCAAACGAGCAGCATCGACAAAGCATGCCCAGGGAGCCTGAAGGAAGCATTTCAAGCAAGAATTACCCTGGCAGGCTTGATGGAACAAGTGGCATTTAAGGTGAACTTCTGGATGGGAAAAGAAAATAAGAGAGAATATCTAGGAATGGAAGAGGGGATGAACAATGACAGAAATCGAAAAGACACAGGGTGGGGCAGGTGGAGTGAGGGTGACAGGCGTGAGGAAGGGGACTGGGAGGGCAGTTAGGACTCTTCAGTACAGGGCCGGCCACAGGGAAGAGCCAAGCTCAGGGTCTGGACCTCACCTTCCAGGCCAGGATCCCCAAACACGCCGGCTTGCACTCCCTTATTAGTAACATTTCTTAACATACCAATAATATGTGTATGTTCACTTATTTACACATATTGGTATAAATATGTATAAATATTTACTTGTATTGCATACGTTTATAAATTATAAATATATCTTCACTCAAAAATATACAGTACAAAACATACTAAAAAAAAGTCGAAAATTTAAAAGAATGAGATAAAAACATATACTTGACGTCCGTTTTCTCTTCCCACACCCTGGAAATTTGTCTTACACACTCACTTTAAGGACTACTGATAGACCATGGGGAGACTGCAGACTTTTGAGCGGGGGTAGGGCCTAATGAAAGGAATGATTTGGGATGGCAGACCTGGCATAGGATTGGAGGAGGCCAGTAATAATGATACAGCTAACACTTCCATAGCACCTACTATGTGCCAGGCACTATTCTAAACATTCTCTAAACAGTATCCTGTTAGGACAGCCCAACAATCTCATAGGATAGGCATTCCTATCTACCCCATTTTACTGGCAGGGAATGAGGCACTTACCCAAAGTCACAGTGGAAAGAAAGAAAAAAGAAAAAGGAAGGAAGGAAGGAAGGAAAGAAGGAAGGAAGGAAGGAACGGAAGTAATGGAAGGAAGTGAATTCGTCATGTACTTCCAATTTGCCAGATGCTATATATCTCTCTCTATCCCTCGCTCTCCTCCTCCGCCACTGCCCTCACCTCCCTCCCCCTCCTCCTCCCTCCCCCCCCCCCTCACCTCATCCCCCCTCCCTCCCCTCACTCCCTCGCCTACCTCCCTCCCCCACTCACTCCCTCCCTCACCCCACCCCGACCCCTCCCCCCCAAAGGGAACGGGAGAGGAAGGAAACTCCTACAGCACAACAGCTTAAGAGGCATCGGGGCTGAAATGAGGGCTGGAGTCATGAGGAAAAAGATGGGGGAAGCGCTTTGAGGTCAGGGTAGACTCAGGACAGTGGGCGCATGGTGAACATTCAAGGGGCAGCTTCCTTTACCGTCCATCAAAGGGCTGCTTAGAACGGTGGCAAAGACAGGTGAGAAGCCACAGCTATAGGCACAGTGAGAATCTAAGCTCTTCGGGGAAGAGAAATTTTTACCTGTTCCAGGGAAAAGCATCCTGACGATGATCAGGAGATAGATTACAGTATATTATGAGGAACATCCACATTTTCTTAACAGAATTTGACCCAAAAGGGAATAGAATGTTATTGAAGATATCAAAATGGAGTTAGCAAACAGAGGTGTATGTTCTAAAAAGAAACCCAGGGGTCAGGCAAGCAGAGAAAAGGCCATATGACCTCTTCAGTCCCTCTCAGCTAATATTCTAGGATGCTACGAAGCCTTCTGACACACACACACACACACACACACACACACACACACAAAGGAGGAGGAGGCTGCTCTCTACCTATGAGTTTGCTGTAATTCATCTGTTTATAAATAACAGTTACATTGGGGGTTATTATGTTTTAGAGTGTAAGAATCATTTCTGTAACTCATCCTTTGCTCTGCCACACTGACAGAAATTTTATAAAAAGGCATTTGGTGACAATAACCAAGGGCTGGTCAAACACAGAACTGCCTGAGTCAGCCGGCTAATCTTCCCATGCGAGGAGCAGGAAAGAGGGAAGGGAGAGCTCAGAGCGTGGGCACCGGAAGCAGTCTCACCAAGCTGCTCTTCCACAAAGCCTCTTTACCACTTCCCTCTGTCCCCAGCTGTCTCTACTACCCCTGACCCCGTTCACCTAGTCAACTTTTACTCACTCACTCTTCAGTTCTGCTGAGCCCTCAATCCAGATCAGATTGTTCTGTGCAACAATCTCAGACAACCACGTTCCTCATCTTGGGATCACTGATGTCAGTTTATTAATGAATACTCATTAGGATGACTGTTTGATTAATGTCTGTCTCCTCCTCTGGAGAGCTAGCTCTATGCTAGCAGAGGTTCTCTGTTTTAGCTCAGTGCTTATCCTAGAATAATGCCCAGCACAAAGTAAATGCTCACTAAATATTTGCTGCCTGACTAAATAAATGAATGAATCTACCTGCATCTTGCTCACCATTATTAAACTATATCATGCACTGGCTCCACCTTGAGCATATTATTCTACATCTATAAAATGGAAATAATAACATTGACCTTGCAGGGTTGTTGCAAGAATATTTTTGCATAAAGTGTGTGACACGTAATAGTACATGTTAGCTACTATTACTATTATTCCTGTGACCTGAACACCAGTCTTATCAAGGAGTTCCACAGTTCCATCCATGGTTTCCACCAATTTGTCAAATCTTTTCAACCAACTCCCATCCACTAATGTCTTAGGGTCAATGTCTCTCCTGATAATCCAAGAAGGGGAAGAGCATTGAAGGCTCCATCACGGAATTCTGGATTTTTGTAAGACTCAAGATAGTCTCCGACACATCAGAGGCCTCTAAAGTACTGCACAATACAAATCAATTAAAGCTAAGAAAAAAGAAGAGAGAGGAAAAGAAGTAGAGAAGAGAGGTCAAGCAAGGTAAGTTGGAGAAGGGAAGAAGTTTAAACGAAGACTCAGAAAACCTGGATCCTAATCCTGGCTTCTCTTCTAGGCTACATGACCTTGAACAGGTCCCTTCTCTAGGGACATAGTTTTCCCATCCATAAAATAAGAGGGCTGAAATAGCGACATTTTCCTAATCTAAACTTTTAATAAACAATGCCTAAAAATCTTCAGTGTCAAAATAAGTGGTGTACAATCTAATGTTATTGGTGCCTTTGGAATATTTAGTCTGCCGAGTGACCTAAAATAAAACATCCACTTTAATATCAAAGACTATTCACATAGCTCACAATTTAAATAAAAATCAGGACTTGACTGCATATCTTATTATATTTTAGTAAAACTTCCCTCATCTCCAAAGGCATGTCATGAACAATATCACATAATAAAAAGTTTGGAATTTTTAAAAAGGGAATGCAGGGATAAAATTTCCAAACATGAGTTGCCCAACCAAAAAAGGGGAGAAGCAGCAGGCTGCAAAGAGAGTGAACAAAAGATAAGGGACTGGGGAGAATTTACTTATCGAAAGCTGACTCTGTGTAAAACTCTGCTTTAAGGTACCACCATTAAGTTAATTTAATCAACCCTTAATAATTGGAGTGAACCCCATTTTACAGAAAAAGAAACAGGTCAGAGGTTAAATGACTTGCTCAAGATCCTACAGCTGGCACGTGGCAAAGCTGCAATAATAACAATAATAATACTACTCATAGCCGATATTTTGAAGGTACTATTTTGTGCTAAATTCTTTCCATGGATTGTTCCATTTAGTCCACAAAAACACTCCATGAGTATGTATTATTATAATCCTCAAATTACAGGTGAGGACATTTAAAGCACAGAGAGAGGGTAAGTCTTGGGCTCAGAGTCCGCAGCTGTCAGTGACAGAGCCCAGATGGAAGCCGGCAGCCTGGCATGGGAGTCAGGGCCCCCCGTCACTCCCCCCAGAGACACACCGCTTTTCGCTGGATCACACTGCCTCTTCTAAACATTCCAAGGACTTGCGGAGGTTGTTCAGGATCACAGGGAGGCACATATGGGCTAAGGACACAAAGAGAGCCCAGCGGTGAGTGTCTGAGTGAGCTTCATCCTTGGCCTACATAGCAAAGATCAGAGCCCCAAAACACGCCGGGCGTCCCACATGGCTGCTCCATTTTCACCTTGGACTACAAGCTGTCAAATTGGGTGCACCCATGATAGAAGTCAAGGTAAACTGCACCCTGAGGAGTCCCCAGACCAGGTGCAGGACTACCTGTACCACACAAGGTTGGAGTTTCCCTAAAGCATCCCATCATCCCCTGGTCAGAATAAGCCATCCTTCCCTTTAGGAGCCACTGTCATGGTGCTTGTACCCTCTGTTCCAACAACTATTCTATGCTGCCAAATATAGGATTTAACGACATGTCTTATGTTGCCCTCTGTATTAGTCAAAGTTCTCCACAGAAACAGAACAAACAGTTATACGGAAAGAGATTTATAAGGAACTGGCACGCATGACTATGGAGGCTGGCAAGTCCAAAATCTGTAGAGTTGATGTCTCAGCACAAAGGCTGTCATGCAAGAAGAGCTGATGTTCCATTTGGAAAGCAGGATAATTCTCTTACTCAGGGAAGGATCAGTCTTTTGTTCTATTTGGGACTTCAACTGATTGGTAGAGACCCGCACACACTAGAGAGCAATCTGCTTTACTCGATCTACATGAAAATGTTAATTTCATCTAAAAACGTCTTCACAGAAATACTCTGAACAATGCTTACCAAATATCTGGGTGCCATGTGGCCCAGTCAAGTTGACACATAAAATTAACCACCATACACACATAAGGGTGAAGAACAGTTATCCTTTCTCTCTGTATTCCTCATAGTACCTAGTATAGTATAGGGCATGACCCAGAGCATATATTCAGCATTTGCTGAAAGAAAAAGGAGTTACAGACATCACTCTCACCATGGACTTTCATATGCCACCAACAACATCAGAGACCATCTCACCCAACTCCCCAAGAGAAAATGAAGCTGAGGAAAGTAAATAACGTTTCCAAATCACAGAGACTACTTACAAGCAAAGCCAGGCACTCATAATATTCAAAAAATTGTTACTGAGCCCTTTCTCTATGCCAGGCGCTGTCCCAGGTGCTGGGCACCACAGCCATGAAGAAAACAGACAAAACTCCCTTCCTTCATAGAGCTTACATTCTAGTGTGGCAAAGACAGACAACAGACAAATAACTTTATGTGCTACAGAGAGATATAGAGAAAGGAAACAGGCAGAGCTGGGGAAAGAGGTGGAGGCCGAGGACCGGTGCCCAGTTCCTGATGTCCTGTCTGGGGCTTTTCCTCTGTAGCATACCGACCTTTCTTAAAGGAAGAATTTTAAAGCTAAGAGACCTCAGCTGACTCATGAAGGTACGATAAAACTTGCTCTGTCTCTCAGGACTATGATGAAAATAAATACGAACGTATTCTGTAAACTCTAAATAGAGGTGCTAATAATATATTATGACCATCGCTCCTTCTTTAAAGCCAGTTTGCAAAGAGCCATCATGAGAGGCTGGACTTCGAGCCCCTGCTCTGAGCGGGCGGCTCCGGCGCAGTGCTCGGGCTTCCTGCTCCTCGCGGGACCCAGCAGGCCGCTACTCACACCCAGCAGCCGCTCGGCACCCACAGAAAAGTCCCTGATTGAGGCCAGTGACTCTGCAGATGTTTCCTTACTCATTTCACATTCAAACTCCAAAGCTTCTTTGCACACTTTTAGACTCTTATTAATAACATTTTAAAATGTAGATTGCTGCCTAATCTTAGCTGCGTAATTAAAAAAATAATCTTGCCTCTCTCCCTCCCAGCAAGGAAGGAAACTATACCCCAGGGCTTCTGCAGCTAAGAATCATACGCCGCAGAAAAGCCAGTAGGAGGCACAGAGGGGAAATGAGAGCGGGGGGACTTGAAGCCAGGAAGCGAGTCTAATCCCTCGATTTTAGAGAAAAATGAAAATGAGGCTGAAGGAGGGGAATGATTTGCCCAAGGACACACAATGTATTTTGGCAGAGTCAGAACCAGAATCTCGGTTTGTGGCTTCCCTGTAGACTCTTTCTACTGCCTCTTGGGGAGAGGAAAGGAGAAAGACAGACTGTAAATTCTTGGAGGGTAGGAATCTTACCTATGTGATTCTCCTTACCCAGTGAGCACTACTTACTCACCCAGAGAAATAGCCATAGGTTTCAGATGTTCAAGAGGATTATGGGAACAGGTTTGAAATTCTTTATAGTCAGTTTAGACTCAGACTGTCACAGCAAGAAGGGACCTCAGAATACTCTAACTCCACTATCTGCTTCTAGCTGGGAAAAGTGAGGCCCACTAAAAAGTGACTTTTATGTACCTAAGGTCAAACAGTGAGTTAGATCCCAGGCCCCCCTGACTTATAGCACATCCTGTCCACAGCTTCTTACAAAAATACCAGTCAACCTCTCAAAGCTTCCATTATACCCACAATTACCAAAGGCTTCCTGGGTCCCTTGGCCGGGAAGAATAGAGATAGGTGAGGTCTACAAAGCCTGCCTCCCTGAGATGGTTTCTTGCAAGGCCCGAGGGCTGAGTGAGGGAAAACACACATCCCTCCACCCATCTCCTTGAGGTTCTCTTCTCCCTACCGACAACTGCTGTCCCTGGCCAGACTTCAGTTATTGTCCATTGCAAAAGATCATCAGCAGTTTCTATCTCTGTGAAGTTACAAAAAAAGAAGTTAAAAAAAAAAAGGCCAAGTACTGCACCCAGCTGTTGGTGAGGCCGAGTTTTCCACTGATGACGATGACTCACAGCGCCTGAGCTGGAGGCTGGAGCTGGGAATGAGACTTGGCTAGGGAAAGCCGCAGTTCACAAGCACGCCTGGGCCTGCAGAGGTATGTTTGAGTTCCTTCAGTAAAACCCCAGCACCTGATTGTGGGAACACAGCGCCACCCGAAGACCACCCTGAGGCCCTGCAGGAAATGAACCATAAATGGGGACCAGCGATCCTGCAAAAGCTCACTGTGCTACGGAAGCTGTTGTTTTAGCAAGCCAGAGTCCTACCTCCTAAACCCCAAGAGATTCCACAACCCCCCAGAACTATTTGCATCCTCAACCTCCAAAGAGAAACTGGCTTTTGGTTAATGGAAGGCCCAGATTAAGATCTTCGAGCAGGGGAGACAAAGGTTGGCTCCCAGGGGCGGAAGCAAAGAGAGAGCCTATCCTGGGATGGCAGTTCATGGTCAACCAGTGACAATATTTGGGAACATGACATGACTTTGGATGATGCCTCTCAAATTTCTTCTAACTCCACCCTTGGGACCAGGTTCTTCATGAGAGACGGGTATAAAAGACCGACTGGAGTCCTGGTAGAGCTGCACTCACAGATAGGGGAGCACTTCCCCCGCACCTCCTCATGTGAGGACACTGCAAGGGAAACCACTGAGCACTAGGACAAGGTCGGGAAGAGTCTGTGGAAGTGACGTCCACTCCACTATCAATGGTTTGGGGATTTTCCACTTGTATCAAGCAGTAGGAGTAACGAGCATCACCTGAGGAGGCCACTAAGAACACATTATGATCAAGCACCCACCAAGGGAGGGAAGAAAATCAGGACACTCAGCGTCCCAGTAATTTCTATGTAAGGGACTGAGGGGAGGCTTCGGATCAAAGTCCACTGTCAAAGCTAGTGGGCAGTGTGACAAGCATTGAAGTTATATTTAAATTGCTTATCTAGAGGTGTATGGCCTCGTGGCATGAAGGGCCACCAGTCTAGATCCATGGTCGGATAGCCTGTCCTTCCCATCCCCATCTGCCAATTCCCTTCCCACTCTGCTCCCTGCTCCCATCTGTCCCTCAGGCCCCAGAAGCAGCACCTTTTACCAGCACCCCTCCTGCCAAGAAACTCCAAGTCACTAATATGACCTTCTGTAAAAACCTGACAAGGTTGAAGAACACCTCCCATGGCCTTCACCTTTAGCCACACTAGACACAGCAGTACCAAAGCCACAGTGCCTTCCCTGGAGAGGCTGACTTCTCCATGGCCAGAGACTAGGAAAGGCATCTGCTGCACAGGATTTTTCATTTCACAGGATCAGCTCCAACCAAATCAGCAGAGCACCGTTACTACGGACCATCTGCCAGGACCCGGAAACAGCCCTGTTACATAAAGGGGCTGGTGAAACAAAATTTATTAAACTGGATTTTTCCTCTAGGCAAAGCCCTTCAAGTCTCTCTTAGGAGGGGCCGGGTAGGGTAGTGGAAGGTCTCTTGGCAGGGCACCCATGGGGTCCTAATCCTGATTCTATTGGGCTTGTGGGACCACCTCCCCAGGCTTCTGTTTTCTCAAATTTCAAATAAAGATGAGATGGTCCCACCCAGCATTATAATTCCATGACTTCTTATTGTTTTCACCAAATTGGAAAAAAAAAAAAAGTAAGCATATTTTTATATTAATATTGTACTGCAAGGTTATTTGCTAAAAAAGAAAAAAAAGATCACTGCCTTCACAGTTGTGGGCTTAAAAGAGAGCAGTGGGGAATGGAGCCATGGACTCAGGGCCGGCTGGAGGAAAGCGCACGAAGGAGAAACCAAAGGTTGGAACCTTCGATCGGGCCAGGCAGGAAAGGCCCGAGCAAATCTCAAAGAACTTTGCCAAGAAGCAGTGCTGCCTCTGACTCCTTGCCTCTGCACACAGTAATTTTCAGTTGACGAGGTGCTTTCACATCCAGAATCTTATTCGAACCTCACAACACCCTCAGAGTTGACGAGGTGATATCGTTGACCTCCATTTCACATCGGGCACAGTAAGGCTAAGAAACTAGATAGGCTGACTGCTCTTCGGTTTCCTCACACGTAGAATGGGCATGAGCCTTACTCGGCAAACTCTGTGTAAAGATTAGATGATTTCGGAGAGGCCCGGCGAAATGCCTGGCACATAGTGCATCCTTAATAAACATGGGTAACCTCTTCCACACACCCCCATCTCCTCAGGGCAGTGTGGGATGAGCCCCAAAGCTGCTCATCTTTAGGCCCCTAAGAAATACTTCGAGATGGAAGGCGACAGGGTGGCTTCCTCAGTGACCTTCCATGTGGCCTGAGGCAGCTTCCCAGAAGGCAGACCAACAAGCCAGATAACCCCTGTCCCCACCATTCTCGCAGATTCTAATAGTCACCTCAGCTCATGGAAAATGAGGTTCTCTTGAGAATCCAGAATACCTCAAAATCAACCACAGGGATAAGCCCTGAAGCAAAAAGCAGGCGTGAGGCCTCAACACGGAAGCCTGAACAAGCCACCCGGATGGCGGCAGGGCCTTCCCCTGCACTGTTCCCCTCCCCAGCAGAAACCTCAGCGGCTCCTTCCACTGCTCACAGAATAAAGCCTGAGTAAGGACCCACGCCATTTAAACTTAAACGTTTCCAGTCCCTTCTCCTTCTACCTGGCCCTGTGTTAAGCAAACTGCACCAAGGTGCAATTCCCACTTCTACACCTTTGTCTGCAGTATTCCTTCTGCCTGGAATGTCCTCCCCTCACCTTTGCCTGTTCAACAAATATTTTTTGAATAATAGAGTGAAGAAACAAAGAAAGGAATATGTGAATGAGTGGATGACATACTATATCTCTGTGAGGTAGACAAATTAGGAATTATGACCTTCATTATACAAACAGATGAGGAATTTCAGGCCCAGAGAGGCTAAATGACTTGCCCAAAATCACACAGCCAATAAGCAGCCAAATTAGAACTTGAACCTGGCTCTTCAGGACTACTTTGGCTTCCTCCTAAGGTAAAAAGTCACTCACAGATTAGGAAAAGGTTGATCCAAGAGTCCTCAAAATGGGCCACGTTCATCTTGGCACACATCCGAGAGGACTTTAAGGCACTGGCTGTCACTATGATTATTGAGAGTTCCCGTGAGACAGGCAAGGTCCCTCGAGAAAGGGCAAGCACAGTGCCATCTGTCAGAAACCTAAAAATGATGGTAAAATTACAGGCCAGTCACTTACAGCTGACTTTCAGAAAGCTCTTGGAACAAATCAATCCCACCAGGAAAGAGAAGGATTCCTTGAATGGAAACTGAGCCCTTCCCAGACCACTTGGTGAGCTTGCAGTATGGCTGGTGCCACCATCCACCGTGGACAGATGAGGAGGCCAAGGACCCACGGCAAGGCCTTGTAGAC
This sequence comes from Rousettus aegyptiacus, assembly GCF_014176215.1. NCBI lineage: Eukaryota > Metazoa > Chordata > Mammalia > Chiroptera > Pteropodidae > Rousettus > Rousettus aegyptiacus. Next base: position 89,139,742 of record NW_023416308.1, read on the forward strand.
ATGCAAAGGCAAAGCTGGTCTCCAAACCCGGCGGCGCTAGGCAAGGCTGTCAGCCTGGGGATGCTGAGGCTCTCAGCCCTGGGCCTCTCCAAGAAGCTAGGAAGAAGGCAGGGCCACAGGCTAGGTCTCCAGAGCACAGTCACTGAAAATGAAACAGCTTCCACCTCCAAAAGCCACAGTTAGCTATTCCATGCAACCAGCCCACACCGAGTCTCTTCCCTGACACTAGGGGAGGTCCAGGAGTGAATGAAACAGACCAAGTCCTAACTCAAACCCTGCAGGGCTCACATGAGGTGAAGAGAGAGCGACAACAATTAAGTAAACAATAATGATACTATGGTTTCAGGCTATGAAAACCACTAACGTGAAAAATAAAGCATGACAGGAGCAGAGTGTGGCTAGGACAGGCTGGTGGTGGCTACTTTCGACGGGGTGAACAGGGGGGCCTCTAAGAGAGGTGACAGTTGGGCAGAAAGCAATGCAAGTGTGGCAACAGCCTGTGGGGATCAAGGAGATGAGCACTCCTGACAGAGGGGACTGCTAGAGGACAGACACAGAGGGGAAAGGCACTTAACCTCTCCTCAGAAGGCTAGTCACCACCGGCCAGCAGCCCGAGCCTGCCCCTAAATGCCTGCCCTTTACTGCTACCAAGGCCTCCCCAGCCCCCAGTGGCCCACAGCGCCCCCAAACCTTTCTCCGGGGAAGAGAGAAAAATATTCGTTCCCCCTGCTCTACAGCCTGGGCATCACCTGCTGCATTTCCAGTGCAGACATTTTGAGGGGAGGATGAAATGAAATGAATACAACCTTTGACCTCAAACAGCATGGTCCAAATATCTGCTTTGCTTAACTAGCGGTGTTACTTTAAACAAGCCACTCAGCCTTTCTGACCTTCGATTTCCTCACCTGGAATGCAAGGGACATGAACCTCACCTCCGAGGGTTATGAGGGGTATGTAAGTGGCAGTACCTGGCAGAGTACCTAGAACATGGTAAATGCTTGGCAAAGATTGGTCCCTGCCCTACTCTGACCCCATCGGAAATTAAAATAAAATTTGTTGTGCTAGCTCATGTTCACTACAGTGTGCCTGTGGCAGGGCCCTAGGCCTGTCCATCTGCTGGGTGTGGGGGCTCTGAGATGACCCTTGGTGATTCTGTCACAGCACAGCCTGATGGGAGGGCCTTGGCCAGGGAGGAGAATGGGGAAGGCAGGAGAAAAGCAGAAAAGACAATAAACGCTGCCCTGGGGGTTGGGGAGGTGGGGTGTGGAAATCATTAGGACCAGACACTTGAAGAAACCAGGATCCAGGCAGACAGTTAACTCCTGACCCCTTCCCTTCCCACCTCTGTCTCAATAGCCCAGGGCCCAGGCCCTTGTCTCCCAGCTCTCCTGTGAGGCAGCCAGCTATAGACCAAACCGATCTCAGTTCTTCTCACAAGCAAGGAGGTACTTGGGTATTAACTCATGGTGAGACCTTCGGCAGCCCTTTCACTCCCTAGGCCTGAGTTCTCCCATCCATCCATAAAAAGAGGGGAGGGCCTGGGGTGACCTCTGGGGATCCTTTCAGCGCTGACCTTGCTAATTCTGACTAGCCCTACCCACCTCAACCCCAAGGCTGTTTGCTGGCCCACTGCTGCCATCTGGTGGCCCTCTAGGGTCACCCGCACTTAGCTTTGGCCAGGGTTCCTGACAAGTCCCTTATTCGAATGCACCTATTTCTAAGGGTGAACCGTGCTTCTGCTTCAGCTAGACACAAATTGCACTTCTCTGGACCACAGATCAATTGGTATTCTTTGCCAAATACAAAAACCAAAAATAACACCAGAATTTCATCTCTCTAGCAGAGATAACACACCGCAGCTGAGAGTCTGACCTCCCTGCCTAGAGAAAGTAATCTGCCCAAGGTCACACAGCTGCCTGGCTCCCAGACCAGTGCACAACTCCACTTTACCACAATGCTTAGAGCTGGTGGGCATCCTGGAAACCAAAAATAAAGTCAGCCCGGGGCCAAGGAAACAAAGCCTTTGGAAGGTGGGAAACAAATTGTCAGGATTCCTTGTAAACCTCAAGTAATGGCAAGACAGGACATGTGAACGTGTGAACAATGCTTGCAGAAATTCACTGGAAATACCAAACTGGAGGTGCCCAAGGGTATCTCCTGACCTTGGAGGGCCTCATTCACGAGAACTCCTGTAGGCTTCCAAGCTACCACCACAGCCTGGTTTCCAGGCTGAGCAACCTGCCAGAGGGTGAGGGAGACACAGTGGGGTAGCAGCACGTGTCGGCAAGTGCGTCCCCCACTGCACAAGTTCCTTAGGATAAAGTTATAGCTTTTCTGTTCTATCTCCAGGCCTCTAAGCATCTGGCCAGAAGAGCTCAATAAAGCTATATACGGACAGATCCCTTACATTCCTGCACAATCGTGGGAACTGTCCACCCATTGTGGATTCAACTGATCACACTCTTGGCTCTGTCTACAGTCTTCTTCTAAACCCTATAGCACAGACCTTGAAAAAACATTCTGTGTGACTTTATATAGGTCACTCGCCTTTTCTGGCCTCTACTATCTCACATGTGCAGCATAATTGGGGTTCTACTGGATGATTGTCAAAGTCCTTTTAATTCTAAAATTCTAGAATTTGAAATCAATATCAGGGCAAATCAAGGCTACTCTTCACCTGCAGAGCAGATATGAAAAAGGAAGAAGTAGTTAAACAATGCTTCCCTCTAGTGGTGTAATGCTGTGACTACACCCTCTCAGCCCTAAAAACCCTATCACTGAACTCCATTTAATCCCACCCTGAACTCTGAACAGAAGAGAAATGGGCTGCAGCCAGCAGAAGAGACAGCAGAGACGCCAGGCTCCAGGAACCTCTGAGGCCTCTGAGTAGGTTCCGCACCAGTGGAGAAACTCTCCATTTTTAGGAACAAGTACATATTGGAGCTCAAAGGACCTTCTGTGACCTCCAATTTCTCTCTTCAGATGAGGAAACCAAGGTTCAAGGATGTTCAGAAAGGACTTGCCTGAGGTCACAAAGCTGACTCACAACTGAGCCAAAAATAGACTCTCGCTTTCCTACCTCCTTTCACAGTCTCTTGCCTCCCAAATGAGGCCCACGGAAGTAATCTGTCAAGGATTTACACACGGGAATGGGTAGCAAAGGGGCCACTACCCTGCACCAAGGGACAAGAAACTTTATTAATTTTAACATTTATGGGCAATATAATCAGACTGCAAATTACATATGCAGCATAGAAAATATAAAAGAAGATAAAATTGACTCATAATCCCACCAATCAGAAATATTATCCTGGCATATTTCCTTCTAGTCTTTTCTATGCAAACATCTTAAAAAAAAAATTAGAAGTTATAGTGTAATAACCTATTGCAATCTACTCTTTTCACGTACTATATCATGAGCATATTCCTCTGTCATTAAATATCCTTCTAAAACATCCTGGTTAATGGCTACATAGTCTAACATATGGTTGTACCATAATTTACTTAAGCAACCTCCCTATAATCTCATTTGTTTTTGTCATTATAACTTAAGCTGCAATGAATAGCAATATTCTTAATATTCTAACATCAATAATTATTTCTTTAGGCCTGTTTTAATATGTTATAGAATAAAATTTTAGAGCTGAATGGCCCGTAGAGATATGTCTGCAACCTCCTATCACCCAGATAGAAAGGAGACCACGGAGTTTCATGTCTTGCCCAAGGACAAAGAAAAAGCCACAGAACCCAGTCCCAAACTCTCCACCCATTAAAATGTGACCCTCCCAAAGGATTTCATACCTCTCTGACCACCCTCCTTCCCCCAAAACCCCAGAGCCTTCAGCGTCTGAGCCATGCCTCTGGCTTTGTCACAGTCTTTTTTCTTCTTCCACTAAGTATTTCATTTGTTCATCCAACTATAAGATTCCTGAAGGTAGTTCTGGATTTTATATTCCCCTGTATTCTATAGCACAGAGCTACAAACATGTAGGTAAGCATTCCACAAATTCCTGCTGAAGCGTCAAGGATAACTAAGAATTTTCTTCCTTATTACCTGGGAGAGTGTTACTGGCAATAGTTGGAGAAAGATGCCTCTTTGAAGAGTAACAAGTTCAGTGAATGAATTAGAGCATTCTGAGATGCCTTCAACAGGGAATTATAGCATCAGGCTTGGGGACAAAAGACCAGGTTCAAGTTTTAGCTCTGCCCATCTGTGTGAACCAGAGCAATGCCATTAATCAATTAGGGACTTGTCTGTGAAGATGCTAACACCCATCTTGCTAACTTCATATGATAAAATATATGTGAAAGCACTTTAAAGTGGTCCATGAGAGCTGACTGCTGTTGTAGTATCATAAATGAAAATATATCTGCTGTCTATGGCCATGCCACCCTGAACAAGCCTGATTCCGTTTGATCTCGGAAGCTGAGCAGGGTTGGGCCTGGTTAGCACTTGGATGGGAGACCACCTAGGAAGACCAGGTGCTATAGGTGTAAAAAATAAAAATAAAAAATAAAGGATTGTAAGCTGATAAGGTCCTTGCAATCTATGAGGTCAGCCAAGAGTTGCCTGGCCTATTAAAAAAAAAGAAAGAAAGAAAGAAAGAAAGAAAAAGAAAAAAAAATGCATTTGCTTCCATGAATCCTGGAATGGCCTCCTGACCCTTGTTCCCAGGGTACCATCTCCTAGTTTCTATTCCATGCACAGAACCATTCAGAGAACCTATGGCTACACGTTTCAGGTAATAATCAGTGTTCTATTGAAGCAGAACTTCATGTACAGAAGGAACTATTTTACTATTCCTGCTTCCGGTCCCTGGGTTTGATTAGTTAAGTCATCCACACTTCCTCATTATCTCTGGAGAGAATGCGACAAGGTGGACAGAGCACTGGATCGAGAGCCACGAGACCTGATTTCTGTCCTAGCTCCTTCACTCACTCCCTGTGCTTCCTCCTCCTCAGCTCTCAGTTTCCCCATCTCTAAACTGAGGGAGTCAGGGCAGATGAGATCTAAGTTCTCAACCATTCCTGACATTCTAAGGATTCTAGGATAAAAACTAATGACTTAATAATAAGCAAAAAATATCCATTTCAAAATAGTCCTTTCGGCTCAGTTTGACTTTCAACTATCGGGTTTCCAAAGTTCTAAAATACAAAAACATCATGAATTCCAAAGCACCTGCTTTAAATAGAGCCCATGAGGTCAGACTCTCCCTGAGTTCAGTTGAGGTTTCATGATATATGGTCCCAAAGAAGATGGAGTAATACACACTGTCACCCTCTTCTGGAAAGGATCTTGGCCCCAAAACAGAAAAATCAGCATTATGCATATTTATAAACTCAGTTTAGTGTGAATCAATGGCTGGGCTTGGATTTCACTAATGCTTAGCCATCAAATGCAACAAAATATTTCTTGGTCTGTGACACTCGAAGAAAGGAGAGCAGTCCTTTCCACATATGCTGTGCAATGCCTCACTTTAGAGAAAAAAAAAGAATAAAAAATATCTCATCTAAAGGATATAACCAAGAACCAAGAAAGCAGCAATGGGAGGGGAAAAATTGTACTAAAAAGCAGAACTGAACTTCTAGCTTAAAAGCTGCCATAAAGTCGCTTCCTCTCCTCTCTGTTTCAGTTTTTTCATTTCCAAAGTTTCTTCTTCCAACTTTGATGCTCTAAAACTCCTAAGACTCTAGTACTTTCTTAGGCAACACTGAATACGTAAAGCACGTCAAGCACTCTGCTTTGCACCTTTTCAATCCATAGCCTTTGTGAGACCACGAGGCCACCTGGGGACACTGCCTGACTCAGAAAATATCCAGAATCCCAAAAGCAAATGGATTCTAGACATTCTGACCAACCCCACATTAAGGTTTGGATCTTATGTAAATCATTCTCCTTGAAATTCTAACAAAATCACCAGCAACTAGCCTTGAGCATTTGTAAACACTGATCTTTCTGCACTCTCCAGAAGGGTCCTGAATCAACCTGTTACCTGTCCAGACACATTCATAGCCAGCCCCACAGAGACTCTGCCAGAAAAAGATGTGGAGCACCTGACCTCAAGAAAACTCCAGAGTTGCAAAGGGCAGAGGAAGCTAATGGGTACGGAACCTACACATGAGCTCCGTCCTGCGACAGACGCTGGAAGCTTTAATACATCATCTCATTTCATCCTCATACAAAGTCAGTAATATTTGCCTATTTTCCTAATGAAAAAATAAGCTCAGAAAAGTTAGGTTTTTTTCATCTGTCCAACATGTATTGAGTGCCTACCTCGTATGTGCCAAGTATTTTGCTAAGCACTAGGATGCAACACTGAACAAATCGAACAAGGCCCCTGTCCTCAGGGAGCTTACAGTCCACTGGGGGCAAGGGTGGGGGGTGGGGTGTCAGGCAAAGGGTTCTAAAAAATAAATAGATAAATAACAGCACAAAGGACAGGCCATAGTGCTCTGAGAACAGATAAAAGGGACGTTAAGGAAAGGCCTCCCTGAGCAAGTGATGACTAAGTTGAAGTCTAAAAAGAAAAAAAAAAGGATATAACTAAGTCAAAATGAAAGAGCACAGAGATGCGTGTGCCAAAAAGAGGGAATGTCAGGTGCAAAGGCACTATGGAGGAAATACGTGATGCATTCAAGGTACCAAGGAAAGGCCAGAGTGGGGATCAGCTAGAGACCAAGAGCTAGCACGGTACGAAAGGGGCTGGAAAGGCAGGCAGAGAGCAGACCACGCAAGGCCTTGTAGGGCCACTACAGGTTATGTTTTACCATAAGAGCAAAGGGAAGCCATTGGGATGTGGCACAGTGGGTTTGAAAGGTCTTCCAATCTTCCATCTGAGGCATGGAGAACAGACTGGAGGGGAGAGGAAGTGAGTGTGGGAAGATGAGAACACCAGTCAGAGGCCACGGCAGGATCCACGCAAGAGGTGCCAATGGCCTGAACTACAGTAGCAACAGAGCTGGAGAGAGGTGGGGCTGCCCATGGCCACACAATCTCAGCTGACAGCGCTGAGATTCAAAGCTAGGCCTGTCTGACTTCGAAGCCTATGTTTCTCTCTACTTTGCCATTTATTCATTAACTATAAATCATCTACACTGTGCCAGGCCTGTGCCAGGTGCTGGGGATATAGCCATGAACAAAACAGACAACTGGAATCTGCAGCTTAGACATTAGACAAAGAAGAGTACATATATCAATTATAGATAGATAGATAGATAGATAGATGTATATATCACAAATTGAGATGAGACAATTGTGTGATCAGAGATCTTTAACAAGAAAAATTACCTATAAGGACATAAAGATCTCTCAAACTGTTGCTAATATAGAAGATCCACTTGCCAGCTGCATGAGGGTAAAAGACTTTGGGAAACTTTGCCTGTCAGAGTTGGATATAGAGCATCGCATCCCTGGACAGCTCAGGAGCCCCCGGGAGAGAAGCTGGTATGTCTCAATCTTTGCACAGACCCTGCTGAAATAGAAGTCTTTCTAAAAGTAACTGCTAACTCCTTAATATACTCACTTAATATACTCAATATATCTCAACCTCAGGCGCCCCTCACTTACGTATGTACAGCATTTTACAGTTAATTGGGATCTTACACATAGATTCATTCATTTGAACCTTGCGTCAGCCCTATGTAGAATGCAGGCAGGTTTGAATATCCTACTTGTGAGATGAGGAAATTGAGGCCTAGACAAGTGAACTGACTTAACCAAAGTAACCAAACTAGGAAGGCACTCAGACCTGCCATCCGGCTCTCACTTAGAAGAAGCACCTTGGGCCAGGAAATCGTGAATCTCAGATAAGACAGCTGCAGGTGACTGAGCCTGGATAAAGTCACCCAGGAGTCCCATGAAGTTCCTAAGAACAATGATGAGGGACATTAAGCAGCTTGGGAAAGGTTTCTAGAATGCAGCTCCACCAGCCTGAAACACAGGTACCCTTGCCAACTTTCCCAAATTAGAACAGGTTGGCTTGGACTCTTTCCAAGTGCCTCTGACTAACAGAGAAAAGTATTTTTCCATCGCAAACACTGCAGGCAGGCACCAGGCTCCTGAAGGGGAGGGCAGAGACTAGATCCCCGATTCCTGTATGGACAACCTGTAAAATTATCCCGAGCCCCCCATGAGCTGCATTAGCTGAGCACTGAGAATGGCAGTCTTGGGCATCATTTCTCAATCTTGGCACGACTAACATTTGGGGCTGGGTGTTTCCTTGTCGTGGGGGGCTGCCCTTGCATTGTAGGATGTTTAGCAGCATCCCTGGCCTTTACCAACTAGATGCCAGTAGCACCTCCCTGCCATACATTCTGACAACCAAATATGTCCCCAGACATTGCAAATATCCCCTGGGAGACCAAAAAATCACCCGTGATTGAAAGTCACTGTTTTAGGGCCTATTGAGAAGGGAAAGAGCAAAGTCCGTCCCCTTTCTCTCATCCTAACCCATCCCATCTTACTGAAGAGATATATGGTCACTGTGCATAAACTCTTTTTTTTATTCAAAATCACATAAGTAAAGCCTTCCCAAACAAGACGGAACATGTCCCTAACGTGGCCGCAGGAACAACCCACTGGAGCTTGTGAAAACACCCAGAGTCAAATATCAGCTTGTTCCACTAATGAGCTGCTTCCGCCCCTGTGAGCGAATCTTGTTCCCATTAACATGAGCAGCTAAGTCTGATTAAAATGGAAGCCCTGGCTGTTTTTCTCAATGACACTGGGCCAGGGCAAAGGTTTCTACTGCTGCTAGAGGGAATGCAAAATGTGTGAGTCAAATAGCAGAAGACTCTCATTTACCCCAAATTCAGTGCAACAACCAGGACACTCAGACATCCCTGCTTTTAACCATATTGGACTAAGGAGAAAGGGAGAAGCGACAAAGTACATAAACAAGAGATCTGAATTAACAAGTTAATTAAACGGCTGAACCATTACCAAAAAAAATCACACTCTCGAGTGGAGGCGGAGACCTGAGGATGAGCTCCACAGCCGCTGAGGTGACTCAGACAGTGCTACACACGTGGGTTCCAACCTCCAACCCTGAGGGCTGGGCTGTTGGCCCAGACATGGAAATCAGCATCAGTTACAATGCTCACGGCTGGAGTCAAAGAAGCAGCATCTTTACGTCTTTCATTACTCAGCTACCTAACTAGTTAAAGGGTTCACTGACAGACTCAACCAAACTCACTACCATTTGGTAGTAAGTATATTTCATTACACTGCAATTTTTTGAAGACTGACTAACCACGACACACCTACTTGTTAACACTCAATTACTCACACTACTGCTAGTTTCTCTGCTACTTCTGCACGTTATACATAGTTCTATTGTTGCATGTCTCATACTGCAATGTACTGAAATTTGATAAAAGGTCCGTCTCCCCTATTGAACAGTGGGCTCCTCGAGGGCAGGGTCTATACCCAGCACAAGGAAGAGTACATAAACAGATCCCCACCATCCATGTGATGGGCGGATGGATGCACGGATGGTGAAGTCTTCCATCTCTATGTTCTTAGACTTAAGCCTGTCCACACATTCTAGTGGGAAGGCACAGCCCATGTCTTCTCTCTCCTTTCTCCAAGGCTTATCATTATCAGCACATTGCTCAATAGGTCCCCAATAAACAATTTGGTTGGACTTTTAAATCCAAGGAGACAAACTGAAGCCTTCTGTCCGTGGACCAGTGACACTAAGGAAGGAGGTCATAAATCCTAGCTGTCTACCCTGCCTCGTACACATTTGAATCTGTTTAGTTTCTTTTGACTGGAAACGGTTTAATGTAGGAAATGAATACATTCTCTGCTAGGCAGTGGTGATAAGAACAAGAGTAACATGGTGCCTTACCTCATAGAGCTCACAGTCTGGAGGAGAAGACAGATGTTAACAATTATAGAAATAAGTAGCTACTACACTCAGTGAGTCTCTATAAGAAAAATTTGTGTAGATGGACCCAATCTTCAAGAGAAAAACAGCCAGGGCTTCCAGTTTAATCAGACTTAGCTGCTCAGGTTAATGGAAACAAGATTCGCTCACAGGGTCGGAAAGTCATGATTTTCCCTCAAAAGAATGACATGCTTTCCTTATAGTATCTTTCTGATATAAATAAAGTTTATTATACACCTTTGTTATATAGGCCTCTGTTCCAAAATGATTACGAAATGTTTTAAAAGACCAGTTAACAGATGTTAAGTCTATGCCTGTGTCTGTGTGTTCAAGTGTGTAGTATAAGTGACTTACCAAGGATAACTGAAGCTGACCTGGAAACCTACAAAAGCCAGAAAGTACTAGAATAACAGCCACCAGGCATTCTTCAGGAGTCTAGAGAGCCACGCATAGCTAACAAGCAGGCCAAAAGCAGGCAAGGGGAATCCTGAGAACCCCGGAAGTTCTGAAGGCTTCGACATGACAGTAGAGCTTAGGAATTGCAAATTGCCTGTCTGGGAAACACCTAGTAAATCAGCAGGAATCTAGGAAGCAGAGGAAAGAGAGGCCAGGAACACACAGACTCCAAGAACAAAGCAGGAATACAAAGACCAGGAAAGAACAGCCCTAGGGGAAAGATGAGAAATAAGTGTCTCGAGAAAAGATAAAGATGTCAAAACCTGGATGGCATGGCATGATAAGGTAACATCTGAGGGAATATATATGAAATGTCTGAATCAATGTACATAGTTTAAGATTAATAAAAATTTAAATCCAAATACCATGCCAACTATGATTCAAAATAATCTCCTGCCTCAGTCTTTAAATATTTATCTTTAACCTGACAGTTTCTGCTGCTTTTGATTTAGACTCAGGTGGAAATGCAAATAAAGTCATCTCCTTCGTTATGACAAGGCAGACTCCCCAACGACCTGCTGCAATGAGTTCCTTCTCAAAACCTCATGGAGAGAAGGGCCAGCAACCTAAACCAAAATTGCCTTTTTGGGTGCAAACCTGTGATCCAGAGAGGAAAGCCACATATCTGGCTGATTGCACAGTCAGATCCTACGTCCTCCCCCTTCCCAGTCCTAAAAGCTTTTCATCAGTAAAAACCAACCTACTTAATCCTGAGCATTCATAGCTGTTTAGACAGCTGTCCCCCAGCTGTCTCACCAACCGCAAATTCTCGGCTGCTCTCTTACCTGTCTGAGCGACCAAGTGTGTCCACCCACTCCAGACGGCAGTGACCTTTTCATTCTGAAAATAATGTGCTTCTATTTTCTGGGCCAGAGGAAGGAAAGCAGCCTGGGAAGCCAGTTGCCCATGCTTGTTGCTTCCCCAAACATACAGCTCTCCTGCATCTTAAACAAACAGAAGAACAAAAGAGGTGAAGGGCATTAGTCCAAAACAATGAGAAATAATACAAGTCTGAAAAAAAAGTCGTTAAAAGAAGTTGTATTATTTCTTACACCACAATGTTGAGTAGAGCAAAGCAAGATAAACATGTAAGATTTTTTTTCTATAAATAGAAAACAAGGTCAAATGTTCTAAGTACTTTGTCAAGAAATAGAAACATGAGAGATTATTTTTCATTAATTCATTCAATAAATACTTATTCAACATCTACCATGTACAAGATATGTTTCTGTTTTCTACATTTTTAAAAATATATATGCTTGTACCCTATGCTGGGAAAAAATATGTTAACTTTTTTAAATAACAGATTAAAAGATATATTTTTAAAGCTTAGATTCTTTAAACATAAGATTATTTCACTACAAGCCCTATCCGGCAGACAATATAATGTCACCACATCACATCTGTGTAGCACTTCAACTCACCTGAACCTCACAATCCTGTGACATAAGCAGGAATGCAACTGACTGGCATTGTGACTTAATAGAAAAAAGCAAATTCAGAGTCAAGTGACTCCGACTTCTCTTCCTGGATCCGCTAACTAGCTATTGACCTTGGACAAATCTCTTCCTCCCTAAGCCTTAGTTGCACCAGCCAAACACTGGAGGTTGGTCTAGACAGGCAGACAATAAAACTGATAACACTGGTAACAAGAGAGACTGCTGAGTGACTGTGGCAAACCAGAGGGCACATCCTTATCTAAAAGATGTTTATGTTCAAAAAACTTTTTAACTGGAAGCCAAACAAATGGGGCCATGGGCTATAATTGGGCCTATGAATCTACAGTTTGTGACTCCTTGGATGATCCTAAGGGCTTTTCCAACCCTAATATTCTAAGGTTCTACACTGTACTGTATAGCACACGGTACACATACGCGCCTACCGAACACTTGAAATATGACTAGTCCAAAACAAGATGTGTTATAAGACAAAAAGGCACAATGGATTCCAAAGACTTAATGTAAAAAAAATAAATAAATAAAGCATGGTTCATTAATAATTTTCAAACTGATTACATGTTGAAATAATATTTTAGATGTCTGGGGGTAACTAAAATATTTAAATTATTTCACCTGTTTCTTTTTACTTTTTGAACTGTCTCACATTGTTTCTATGAGACAGAATTCTTCTAGAAGATAAATGAACAAAGGCTCAGAGCTTCTAAATGACTTTTTTCTCTCACACTTAACTGTTTGGCTATGCAACCACCCACACATTTGACACACCCAGCTCAAGATTGCATGGCTAATAAGGAGTAAAGCAGGACTAGAAGCCAGGCCTTCTGTTTCCACTGCATTGTATGATTTCCCAATAAAGCTTCCAGTACTGCTTGCCCTAGGGCAGTCTGGTATATTCCTTAAAACAGATCAAAAGCAAAACAGTATCATTAAAAGGCATTTGACCAAGATTCAGGGTTCAAAACCCAGATCTGCTGCTCGATCATTCTGATGTCGGGCACGTCACTTCACATCCTGAGCCTCTGTTTCATCAAGTCTAAAATGAGGGAGTATAAATAGGTGAGCCTTTGTGTCACCCAGGCGACCTTGCAGCACTGACATTCTGCAGCTCTACGCTGTACTTCATGCCCAGGGCAAGGGCAACGTCCCTGGACTTCGCCGGGGTGTGTAAAGTATAAGAATCTTTTACAAGAGGGCAGAGGAGCCCCTCAGCAAAGTCTCAACGCATTAAATGGCCTGGTTAGCTACCAAGATGCCACTGACCATGAGCCTATGTCTGTAATAAGCCTTCATTTATTGTAGAAAGCCTAAATCATCTTTTTGCAAAACTGTCTTCCACATGCGTATCATCACACTTTTGCAAAATTAAATTCTGCTGCAATGCCAAATAGTTATATAACCTACAACACCTCCAGAGAAAAGGTCCGAAGAGCACTGAACAAGATCCAATGTGCTAACAGCCTGAAGTAGACCAGGAAAGAGGGATATTAATCTTGATAATTTTTAACCGACATTCAAAATAGCAAAAAAACAAAAAACAAAAAAAAACAAATTACTTTATGAATATACCAAAAAATCAAAAGATTGTACACTTTAAAAGGGTGAATTTGATATATGAATTACAGCTCAATAAAATAAAAATCCAACATCTATGTTTTAAAAACACCATAAGTGCTCCACATATGAAATAAATTTTACTAATTATAAATTTTTTTAAAGAAATTGATGTTAGCAAGCAATTAGAAAATCTCTAGGTTTACATATTGCCAGCCATTTCAAATTAATTAGAACAGAATAGAAACATCTCATAGCCTACTCTTATTCTCAGAAAAAAATGCCTTCTCCAACCCTCATTGACCGTGGGGCATGAACAAGTCACTTCCTGTCCTGGGGCCTCCAGTCCTTCCTCTACAACTGGCATTCATTTCAACTCAACTCTTTCAACATATATATAAATCTACCTAATATGAGAAGCAGGCTAAAATTTATTAAGTAATAAAGTATCTGTAGTTCAGAATTTGTAAAGGATTTAAACTCATATGTCTGCGTTCTGGAAACGACGACAGCTTCGCAGATGGACTGCATTGAGATTTAACGTTGAAGAATGCAGCCACCATTAATTTGCATTTACTGTGTACACACCTTAATTTCCACATAAAACACTGAAAGTGCAGTGCATGAAAGTCATTTCCCTTTGCACTTAACTCTGTGGGATGTCTTACCAAATAAATTTCTCAGAGCTATAGTCTCCAGTCTACCAGCAGAGGGCAGAGCAATCTGGGCTTTGAAAGAGATAACCTTTGGAAAAAGATAACCTTCACTTTGAAGAAAATGCTGCATTGTCACAAGAAAGTTTATATTGTATTGGCTGGGTATGGCAAATGTATGGATGAATGCATAGTCAAACGGTTATAGTGTGAGAGAGAAAAGATTAGACAGAGGCGATCAAAGAGATGGAACAGAGAAATAAATTAGAGAAATATATCAAGACAGATTAGAAAAACATATGTATAACTAGGCAGAGATGTATGGATGCACAGATTAGATAGAAAGATACAAAGATGAAAGATTAAAAATAGAGATATATAGTTAAATAAAATAGAGTAGATAAATACAGAAAGAGCAAACAAGGAGATAAATGAATTAGATATAGGTGAATAAAATAGGTTAATTTGAGATTAAACAGCTAGAAAGGATAGCTAGAGAGTTTTGATAGTTATATGAGACACTGAAATAGTTTAGATGGATAAGATAGCCATATGTTATATATAAATATACTGTAGGTTATATGATCTGACAATCACAATTACCCTGAGAAAAAGATATTCTTATTCCTATTGTATAGCTGAAAAAACAAACTCAGGAAATGAAGTGAGTGCTTTATATGTATTTGTCTTAGAACTACCCACAAAGTACTTTATATACAGGGAAGTGGTCTCAGGAAGGTAAAATGACTTGCCTAAGATATCACCAGTGGTGGCATCAGAATTCTGACTCCAAACTCTATGCCCTTCCCTTTGTATCCCAATACCACCACTCAAGGTAAAAACAAAGCATTCTGCACAGCATATTAAACGGAAAGAGCTGGTACCCACCTGTCACTGAAGCTGAGTGACCCGCGCCGGCAACGACACATACTGCTTTAGAATTCTCTAGGCCTACAAAAAAATTTTTTTCTTTAGAAATTATATTTATATTTATATTTATATTTATATTTATAACAGAACAAACTGGGCAGAGAAGGGACGCAGGGAGCACCAACAAGGCCTGGGAAAAACTGTCAGCCAGTGCAGGCAGGTCTGAGTCAGCAGCATCTTACTAGCCAGTAAGATGGCTAACGTGGTAGGAAGGCTGGTTACATACTATGGGAGTGAGCAAGTAAACAAATATATTGAGGATAAGGGAGCCATATTTCTCACTACAGAGAGGAGAGGAAAGGCACAGATATGAAAAGGTATAAGGCTAGAATCAACCATGTGTTATTGAATTGTAATTGGAGAAATCAGTGTAGACTTGTGGTTTCTAGTAGAGAGAGATATAGATATAAGCGTACATATGTATAAACATGTGTGTGCACATATATTTCCAAGCTCAGTCTACCAAGGAGGCCTAGAAGCAAAGACATGTCATATATTCAGCTGCTGTCACGTACAGGCATTGAAAAACAAACCCAGGCATGCTAACAACACACAAGAAGAATGAGGATTTGTTCTCCAAATACAACACTTTCCTCTCTTAATTACACAGCCTTCCCTGACAAGATACAATCCCAACCAATTCTGCTAGCAATTGTAGTTATCTGGTCTAGAAGCAGAGAAATTCAGTCTTATTCTGTAATTCTTTTGTCTTACACTTCCATTTATTAACTGGTATCTTAAGAAAATGCCCCTCACACCTTCTTGTATCCTGTCGAATAACAAAAAGGACAAAGCAGATGTTTCAGCCACATTCACCAGAGAGGAAGCAGTGGGCCCCTACTGGCCAGGTGAGAAAGAGAAATGCAAGGTTCCAGCTCTGGAACCTAGAGCAGTGAGGTAAAGACAGGAGAATAAAAAGTGAAAGACCTTGACAGCAGGAAGTTGATGATCTATTCTAATGTCTCATCAGAAAACTCTCCCAAATCAACTCCAAATCTCAGCAAATCCCAAATAGGTCATTTAAATCAAATTGAATAAAAACATTTCTAATTCTTTCTAGTCACAGATTCTGTGCTAAAATAGAAAGCAGACACAGTTCCTGCCCTTAAAAAACTCATAACCTTTGGCATGTGGGGAAATGTATAAACAACTCGTAATAATATAATACACTGTGCTATCCACACATGTGAGAAAATGTGACAGAGGCAAGAAGAAGAAAGAGTCTTTACTGAGAAAGCTGTACCTCAGCTAAGCATTGAAAAATTATCAGGATTTTTCCAAGGGGAACAGGAAAGAGGTAACAGTTTGCCCATAGGCACAGAGGAATGAGAAAGCAGGATATACCCAAGGAGCAGTGAATACCTTGATGAGGCAGGAAAAAAATGTTTGAGAGGTATGACTTTATATTATGAACATTTTCAATGTCATGTGAAATGGACTGCCTGCCCAGCATCCAGTGCCTCCTTCTCCAAGTGTGCCCTCCCTAACTCAACCCATGGGTTTCGGGGCAGCTAACCTCACCCTCAGCTGAAAGGGAAAGCCTCCAGGACTTAGGAAAATCCTACTGAGGCTTACCCTTCCCTTTTCTTTCCCCACTCCCTACCACCCTCAAAAATCCCTCCTTTGTTTGGAGCTAGAAGAGAGTAGCTAGAGGTTTCCTGTAAAGGTTTTTTCCAGCCAACACTCAGTAAGCTAGGTGTGTACTGACTAAGAGAGCAAGAGAGAAAGAAAGGAGAAGAGATGGAGACATGGTGCTGCCTACAGAGAGAGAAAGGCCCACAAACTGAGTGTAGAGCAGAGAGAGAGAAAGAGAATGAAAAGGAGTCCCAGCATGAAAGAGAGAAAAAGAGAAAGCCCTACAGACTAACTGACCCACAAAGACTGACCAACAGACCTATGGGCAGGGCCCTTACTACATGCTCCTCGTATACCCAGAGAGAGAGACTTTCCTGGGGGTACACTCTCGGGCCCTCTCTCTGCATCCTCACTCACTCCTGCTTTCTCCTGGGGGAAGGAATTGGGCATGTGAGATACAGTCCTTCTTGGTCCCCTGTGGGAGGTGGCTGCCTGCAGAGGGGCGCCTGCCTATGTGCTCTTGGCTGTCAGTCAGCTTAGCCAACTCTGTGCAGCTGCTCCAGGGCCTGGTGGGAAAGCTCAATCTGGGGTTTAGAATTCAGAGGCCACTATTGCTCCACATTATTCCAAACACCTAAGTCATGTCCTCCAACCTAGCTTTTAACAGTTCTAGAGCTATCCTTTTGATGTCCACAAACCTGACTTGCATCTCTCAATGGATTCCAAACTCTGGCAGGGAACAAGGGCCCACAGAAATCCAAACAAGATTAAAAGACTAACTGATAGAGAAAGTTAAGACAGGGAGATCAAGAAATAACAAAACAAAACTCGATTTACCCATTTTCAGCATGCCTGTGTCTCTACTTCTTGACAAAGAATCAACATAGGACTCAGAAAAAATAAGGGTCTTACCTGTCACTCTGCTTGGTTCCTTTGCTGTCCAAAACAGTGGGAGAATCTGTCCAGGACACAACCGCCGTCCAGATGATGCCAGACCAGTTCCCCACTGAAACACGAGGCCACTTGCTTCCCGATGGAGCAGAAGAGAAAAAGAAAAAATGCTTATCTAGATAAGACCAGATTGCTCTTTGAACCTCACTGTTATGGGAGAGTCCCAATTCCTTCTCAGTTAATAAGCATATTATGGAGAAGCTTATGGCTTCAAGGGCCTATGACTGGTCATAGGGATCACCACCAAGCAAATAATAAATCCAATCTTTAGAGCAATCTAAGACCAAAAGATAAAATTTCAACATAGTAAAACTCCCTCCAGAAAGTTCCAGGACAATCCTCCAGGATCGTATTACTGATGACATTTTGTTCATGATTAACTTGAAAGGACCACTCGGACTCTAAACCAAGTGGGAAAGAACCCTGAATACTATCAAGTCCATTTCTTGCATTTACTACATAAGAAAACTGAGGCCCCAAAGAGAGATTATGATTTGTCCAAGGTCATACAGGGAGCTAGTAGTAGAGAAAATACTAGAACTCAGCTCTCCTAATACCTAACGTGGTTCCCTTTCTACTACACCAAGATGAATTCAAAGATTCCTAATTGCCAAATAAATGTATGACTGTGAGATAGCTTCTTAATAGCCACTATTTCAGTGGAATTGCCTTTGATTTCCATGTCCACTGAATGCAATTCATATACCCATGTTCCATACCTTCTACAAATGTGTAGATGGAATTTTATACATTTGGCTACAGTCAGATGTGTGTAACTAGCACCTATTACCCTACAGCAACATTAAGGCTTGTTCCTCTGGAAATATCCTATAACCAATAGTCCTTTTAGGCTGTAAAGAGACAAGCCTGCTTTGTGAAATTTAAGTGATTATGATTGCTCACAATGTGAGCAAAAAAAAGATGTTGAAATAAAGCAAACTTAAAATGTCTTCAACAAATAAACTCAAGAAGAAAAAAAAAGAGGAAAAGGAACTTATACACTAAAAGAGACTTTAGCTATCTGATAAAGAATTAATATTCAGAATATAGAGAGAATTCCTAAAACTCAACACAAAAACAAACAACCTGACTTAAAAATTAGCAAAGGACTTGAACAGACATTTCTCCAAAGAAAATATACAAATGGCTGATAAGCACATGAAAAAATACTCAACATCACTAATCATTAGGGAAATGCAAATCAAAATAATAGGTGATATACCCCCTTCACATCCATTAAGATTTATACCATTTTTTTTTTTTAAAGAAAATAACAAGTGTTGGTGAGGACCTGAAGAAATTTGGGAATGCTTGTATACTATTGGTGGGAGTGTAAAATGATATAGCCATTACAGAAAACAGTATGGTGGTTCCTCAAATAATTAAAATAAAATTACTGTGAAATCCACCAAGTCTACTTCTGGGTATATATCCTAAAAATTGAAAGCAGGATCTCAAAGTGAACTTTGTACACCCATGTTCATTGCAGCATTATTCAAAATGGCTAAAATGTGAGAAAGCAATCCAAATGTCTATCAACAGATGAAATGATAAACAAAATGTGATATGTACATAAAAATGAAATGATTACACCTTAAAAAGGAAGGAAGCTTGACATATGCTACAACATGGATAGACCTTGAGGCTACAATGCTAAGTGAAATAAGCCACAAAAGGACAAATACTGCACAATTCCATTTATATAAGGTAGCTGCATGAGTGGTCAAAAATCATACAGACAGAAAGTAGAATGGTGGATGCCAGGGCCTGGGGTCAGGAAGAAATGTTGAGTTATTGTTTAGTGGATAGAGAGTTTCAGTTTTGCAAAATGAAAGATGTTCTGAAGATAAATAATATAACAGTTGCACAATAATGTGAATAATGTTAAATGCACTCAACTGTACTTTTAAAAATGGTTAAGATGGCAAATTTCGTTATGTGTATTTTATCACAATAAAAATTGTTTAAAGGAATATTTTTAAAAAGAGAGACTTGAGATACATATCAACCAATTACAATATATACACCTAATTCAGATCCTGATAAAAACAAACTAAAAAAAAAGTGTTTTTGAGGTAATCAGGGAAATTTAAACACTGACTAGATATCTGATTACATTACAGCATTATTGTTAATTTTTCATAGGTATGATGATGGTATTTTGGTAATATTTTCAGAAAGAGTCCTCATCTTTTAGAGATGCATGCAGAAATATTTATAAAATGAATGGGGGACAGGAATACTTACAATTAACTTAATCAAACACATAATGGAAACTATGCTGCTTTGCAACTAGACAGAAATGTACACATGAGACTAGCAATTATAGAAAGTTGGTAGGAAAGGAGTAAGTAAATCTGTGATAGGCAATTCTCCAGCCCTGCTAATTTCTAAGAGAAGCTGCTGCTTATAAAAGTGTAATCACTACCATACAACACAGCAATCACACTCCTGGGTATTTATCCCAGGGAAATGAAAATTTATGTTCACATAAAAACTTGTCCACAAATATTTATAGCTTTATTCTTAATAGCTAAAAACTAGAAACAACCAGATGTTCTTCAATGGGTAACTGGTTAAGTAAACTGCAGTTGTTATGGACTGAATTATGTCCCACAAAAATTCATGTTGAAGCCCTAACCTGCAGCGTGACTGTATTTAGAGACAGTGCCTATAAGGAGATAATAAAAGTTAAGTGGGTCATAAGAGTGAGGCCTTAACCTGATAGAACTGGTGCCCTTATATGAAGAAGAAAAGAGATCAGGGGTCTCTATCTGTCCACGTGTGCATAGAGGAAAGGCCATGTGAGAACACAGAGAGAAGGAAACCATCTACAAATCAGGAAGAGAGGCCTCACCAGAAACCAACCCACATAGCGCCTTGATCTTGGAATGCTAGCCTCCATAACTGAAAAAACACATTCTTGCTCTTTTAGCCACCCAGTCTGTGGTATTTTGTTATGGCAGCCTGAACTAATACAATGGTAAATCTATACCGTGGAACACTACTCAGCAATAAAAAGAACATTATTGATACTCAAAACTTAGATGAATCTCCAGGGAAACCTGTTGAGTTAAAAACACCCAACTCCAAAGGGTTGTATACTATATGATACCATTAATATAACATTCTTGAAATGACAGCATTATAGAGATGGAGAACAGAAGAGTGGTTGCCAGGAGCTAATAGGAGGTTGGGGCAGGTAGCAAGTGGGCGTGGCTGTAAAAGGGCAGCAAGAGGCTCCTTATGGTGATAGAACTATTCCCTATCTTGACTGTACAAAACATCCTGGTAGTGCGGCTGCATTACAGTTACAAAAGATGCTATTACTGAGAGAAATTGGAAAAAGAATGCATGAGATCTAGCTTATTTCTTACAACTGCATGTGAATCTACAATTATCTCAAAATAAAAAGTTAAATTTTTTTTAAAAAGTATATAATCAACACTAAGCCCCAGGTAACCATCAGCACAGTGCAGCACCAGACTCTTCCTCACCTCCTGTCCTCTCCCAGCTCTAACACTAGACGCACCAAATATTTGGGCCTCAGCTGCCACAGCCAGTTAGGGCTATCCTTCAGCCCACAGGAGTGGGAGCAGAAAAACGACCAAAAAAGAAAGAAAAAAGTCACTGCTCTTCCTTCCACCTGCCACCACCCCCTCTACTCACCATCCTCAACCTCACACACACACTGTCAGCCCTACATCCGTCACCTGCTCATGGTCCAGAAAACGAGTTCCCTTGAAGGTTTTAAATTAATAAACAATAAAATCCACTAGGAAAGCACTACGGTCGCAGCAAAGAAAGCAGGCCTTAGAATCCAGATCAGCCCAGACTCTGATCCTAGCTGCACCTTTTACTACCTTACTCCTTGTGCAACCTTAGACAAGTGCTTTAGCCTCTCTGACCCCAGTTTCTTCACACATAAAAATTTCACTCACATCACTGCATAGTTGTGAGGATTAAATGATGTGTTGATTAAATCAAGAGAACCTAGCCCCCTACTTAACACATAATAAGGAGCTGGAAAATTTCCTTTCCTTCCTCCTTACCTGCTAAAACCTTTCCCACATGACTTTGGCCTTATGTCTCCTCCTTTTAATCACAAGCGCAACATAGCAGGACACTCTGAATTATTCCTTAAAGCTTATTTCTTATGTCACTCTATTTCTCCTTATTACATGCCTTACAGAAAACAAAAGTAAAATAACTATTTTGTAACTACCAATTTATACTTCTTAATCTCTTCCCCTTTTTCACCCAGCCTCTCAACCCCCATCCCACCCGGCAATCATCATACAAAATAGTCATGGGGATGCAAAGTACGGCAGAGGGGAAATAGCCAATAATACTATAACTTTGTATGGTGTCAGGTGGGCACTAGACTTACTGGGGGCATCACTTTATAAGTTATACAAATGTCTAACCACTATGCTGTACACATGAAACTAGTAATATAATACTGGATGTCAACTGTAATTGAAAAAGAAAAAAAGTGAAATGATCACCTGTAGCAACTAACGCATGCCTCAGTCCAGCAGCAATACTAACAACCTTCTCTCTCAAGAACTGTCAAAATAAAGAAAAGGGTTGAGATTTCAGAATCATCCATCTACAAAATGTTGCATGTAATTGACGGTGAAAATGCAGTCTGGCCCTCATTACATGTCTGATTGGTTTAGAGCCCATGCATAAATACCTCTATATGCACCCCTAAAAGACAAAAATCTTCTTAAAATACCAGATCGCAATGCCTCTCAGGGAGGAGAGGGGCCTTCAAGGTCATCCAGTCCAGGAGGTGGCAAATATTTTCTACACAGGGCAGATAGTAAAGATTTTAGACTTTGCAGGCCATATGGTTTCTGTCACACCACTCTACTCTGCCACAGTAACATAAAAGCAGTCATAAACAATACATAAATGAATGGGCATGGCTGTGTTCCAGTAGAACTTTATTTACCAAGGATTCTAGTTTGTGGATCTCTGATCTAGTCCAACCCCCAACCAATACTAGAAATGGCTGCACAACATCCTGCCAAATACCTACTTCCAGTGACACAGGCTCATCACCTCCTAAGGTGCCCATTCCATCTTTGCACTGATCCATTTATTTCCTTAGATGGAGCCAAACCTATCTACCTATGGCTTCTGACAATATTCTCCAAACATGTGAAGACAGCTGTCATGTCCTCTCCAAAATACCTTGTGGTGGTTTTTTAAAAAGTTTCTCACATTCTTTGAGACCCCCTCTGCAGCTTAATTCCTCTCTGATTGAATATGGGCTGGATTTAGTGACATGTTTCTAGTAAATAGGACCGAGGAAGTAATGAGTGGCTCAGAGATGACTGGGATTTCCCATTTGGCTTCTCTCTCCTCTCTGGAATCACTCTAGGGAAAAGCCAGATGCTATGTCCGAACAGTCCATAGTGAGGCTCCTGTGGTGAGGAAGTGAAGCCTCCTGCCAGGTGAGAGCGTGTGGAAGGAGATCCGCCAGCCCAGTTGAGCCTTCATGCAGCCCCGGCTGACGTCTTAACTGCAACCTCATCGGAGACCAGCTAAGCTGTTCCCAGATTCCTGACTCTCAGAAACTGTGAGATAATAAATGCTGTTGTTTCAAGCTGCTCAATTTTAAGGTAATTTATTACACGGCAATAGATAACTAATATATATCTCTTCTTTAGGCTAACTATCCCCAATTCCATCAGCAACTCCCCAGTTTCAAATGTCATCCCCTCTTAGTTTCTCTCCTCTAAATACACTCTGGTTACTCAGTCTCTCTCTTTGGAAGGGACTGTATATGCATTAATCACAGCCCTATGGAGCTTTACCACATTAGTTAATTTACAAGTCCACCGTGTCTTTCTAAACTTTAGGGCCCTCAAGGGCAGGATCTCAGTCGTAGTCACTTTTATGCCCAGGGCCTAAGCACTGAACCCACAACAGGATATAATATCCCAGACACAGGCTGACTAGCCTAAGAAGGACAGGGGCTCTGGCCTCCCTTCTTCCAGGGACACTATGTGTTAAGGCAGCCCACAATCTTTGGGGAAGACCAAATCTTACTTCCAATACAATTTGAACATGTCCTTTAAAAATTTTTTTCCAAAAATAACTGAAGGGATTTCTACAGAAATTCAACCTCTTTAGGATCTTCTACTCACCTCCATGCCTTCCTCTCCATCCTCACTGCCACGGCTTTAGTTTGTAGCAGGATCATCTCTTGTCTGAATGCTTAGCAAGAGCTTCTTGAGTGATCTTCCTTCAATCCTCCCCACTAGCCCCACCTGGCCCCTCCCCACCACACTGTTCTTACATTTGTCATGTACTACCTCCCCAACTGACCCCTCCCCACTGGTAGTCCACCACTTCCTTATAATCCAGTCAAACTGAACTGCTTGCAGTATCCCAACCCTCCCTGTTTTATGCTCCTAGACTTTTGTTTACACAGTTCCTCTGTCTAGAATGTCTTCATTTGTACTTATTCTTTTGTACCTTTTGCAGCCTATCTCAAACCAGATAAACTTCTACTCAACTTTCAAGAATCAGCATAAGCCTATCTTCCCCTAGAAAGAGTTCAATATCCCCTCCTTTGAGGTTATGTATGCATCTACCACAGTTCAAACATGGTGATGCGTTTAAGTGTTTCTATACCTAACATGTACTACTAAACTATAAGATCCTCAAATGCTAGGATTGGATCTTACTCACCTTTGTCCCCACTGCCCAAACACAGCATCCATACATGATAGTTGCTATATAAATAAATGAATGAATTTCTATTATATTGCACATTCCTCCCATTATCCCATAGGATACAGCCTGTCAAAATATTTCTACCTTCTGATTCTGTCTTCTAACATATTTTAACCATTGTTCTCCTCTGTCTTCTTTAATCATGCAACTTAAGCTAAATTAATTATAACTTGTATGCAGGTTCTTAGAAAGTCATCTATCTATAACTGGAAGCAGTAACACTTCCTACAAAAGGGACTACAGAGTCTAGACCTCCATGCATAACATGTGGTACAGACTGAATGTCTGTGTTCTCCCCCCGAAATTCAGATATTAAGATCTATTACCCAATTTGATGGTATTTGGAGGTGAGGTCTTTGGGAGGTGATTAGGTCATGAGGACAGAGCCCTCATGAATTGGATTAATGCCATTATAAAAGAGATCCTAGAGAGCTCCTTTGCTTCTTCTGCCATCTAAGAACACAGCCAAAAGATGGCTGTCTATGAACCAGACACCAAATCTGCTGGTGCCTTATCTTGTACTTCCCAGGCTCCAGGCATGAGAAATGTGAAAAATAGATGCCTGTTGTTTAAGCCACCTAGTCTAGGGCATTTTTGTTGAAGTAGCCCAAACAGATTAAAACACCTTAGAAATCATAACCCTTACCCCCACAGAGCAGCAATCATAATTCAGCAATGATGAGAGCAGACCCAGCTCTCTCCAGTGAAAACAGATCTCCTACTCTGAGTCAGAGCTCAAGGAAATTAGATAGGAGTGGAGCAGCTTCGGTGGCAAAACTCATTTTAG
Organism: Rousettus aegyptiacus; assembly: GCF_014176215.1. NCBI lineage: Eukaryota > Metazoa > Chordata > Mammalia > Chiroptera > Pteropodidae > Rousettus > Rousettus aegyptiacus. Next base: position 89,164,748 of record NW_023416308.1, read on the forward strand.
ATCCCAGCATATTTCTTTTAAAAATTCCATAGTCGGTCCTATTATGATCACTTACAATATAAACTTCACAAAAATTTATACATTTTAAGTATGATGTGGTGAAAAGAGCTCTGACCTAGGGCCAGAAGTCCTGTTTAACACTCATGCTGTTAAATACGAATATGGTAGCCACCAGCTACATGTGGCTACTGAACAACTGAAATGTGACCAGACTGAATTGAGACATACTGTACATAAAAACTGTACACCAGAGTTCAACTTAGTATAACATAAAGAACATAAAATATATAGTTAATAAGTTTTTACATTAATGGCATCTAAAAGGAAATGATAACAGTTCAGATACACTGGATTCATTTAAATGTTATGAAAATTAATTTCAACTACAAACCACAACATGGAGGAAAGTTGAAAACATAAGGTGAAGTGAGAGAAGCCAAACATAAAAGACCACATATTGTACAATTCCATTTATATGACATGCCCAGAATAGGCGAATCCACAGAGACGGATTAATGGTCACCAGGAGCTGGGGTGAGGGGATGGTAGGAAGTGACTGCTACTGGGTACGCAGTTTCTTTCCTGGTGATGAAAATGTTCCAAAATTAGATAATGGTAATAGTTGCTTTTGTGAATATACTAAAGATCACAAAATTATACATTTTTTAAAAGGTAAATTTTATGGTATGTGACTTACAGCTCAATAAAGCTATTATTTTAAAAATTAATTTCACCTGTTTCCCTTTACTTTTTTAAGTGGTGCTACCAGAAATTTTTAAACTACCTATGTGGCTCACATTGTACTTCTATTGAACACCACTGGCCTATACCATTTGCCTGGCTTAGTGTCTAGGTAAGTCATTCTACCTGAACCTATTTCTAACGCAACCCCCATTATTACTAATTATAGAATTATAAAAAGTCATTAATGTCTTTTTAAGATATTTTACCTTCATTGTTTTATTTCACAAAAATTTGTAATGTGTATGAGGACAGAGTTTTTTTCCCACTCAGAACCTCCACCCCCTCAATCTAATTTTTCGCAGAAAAACCTAAGTTTTTCAACTTAACTTCTAACTCCTGCATGGGTTTTCAGGGACCTAGCCAGCCTTTTCGCCTCAGGAGGGATAACTGTGACACCCTGGAAACGCTTTAACGGGTCACGGGGAAGCTGCATATTGGGTGCTGTCCTTACCTCAATGACCTGGGGAGCCACACATCTTCGAGGCCCATGAGGAACTCCTAACTGGCCAAAGGAGTTGGATCCACATGATAGAACCTGCCCATTTTCTGCAAAATACAAATGCTTAAATCACAATCTAAGAAGTAAGATACCTGTGAACAACGGCTAAATGCTAAAGAATGAGAGGAGCAAAGGGAATGAGAGGACAAAGGTCATGTGCAAAGGGAATAAAATAGCATACAACAATACATACAGTTGGCCCTCTGCATCCATGGATTCTCAACTGCAGATTGAAAATACTGTATTACTGTCTACGGCCATGCCACCCTGGGCAAGCAGGGTGGGGCCTGATTAGTACTTGAATGGGAGACCACCTAGGAAGACCAAGTGCTGTAGGCATAAAAAATAAAAAATAAGGGTTTGTAAACTGACAAGGTCCTTGCAATCTGTGAGGTCAACCAAGGGTCGCCTTGCCTTAAAAAAAAAGAAAAGAAAATACTGTACTACTGTTCTTGATCAGCAGTTGGTTGAATCCACACATGCAGAACCCACAGATACAGAGGGCCAATTTTATTCTATTAACCCTTTGCCCTCTGCATTCTATTCTATTATCCAGCTTCACAGAGACCGAACAATGCTGTTCAACCTTTTTCTTTTTATTTTTTTTAATCTCTCAATGGGAAAAAGCTGCCATCATTGTTGTGGCAACCTCTGAGTTCCTCATACTCCCCACCACGTTCCCATGGGTAACCCTTAGCCGGCATTACTCATCAATTACCCCAGCCACACAGCTATCAGGAGCTTCTGAGGTAGGAAGTAGCCATCAAAGTGTTCTAGTTCATTCCCTAGTCTCTTGCAAGTTTTCCAGTCCAAAGTTTTACTGTTTAAACTCTCTTTACAAAAGACGACTCATGACTTTCCTTGACAACCAGAGAGAACATTTGTGTGTTTTAAAACACATCAAGAGGCTTTCATTTAATCAGCATCACCACTATGATACTCTTTTCACCCACATCCTTTGTGGCGATAAAGATCTACCTAGGAGTTAACTCACCTGTGAGAATAATGGTGAAGTCCCAGCCACAGGCCACCTGTCGGATGGGACAGCCAAGGAGGGATTTACAGGGAGTAAAATATAAAACATCCTCTGTGTGACCAAGCCCCAACTGCCCGTCTTTGTTCAGGCCACAAACAAAAAGGCTTCCTCCATCTGCAAAAGGCAAAGGCTTTGGTGACAGGGTGTACAGGGGGAAATTACAACTGTCAAAGTGAGCAAAAGGATTTCACTATTTGGAATCACAAACACAATAACATTTTTCCCACCCATGTCAATAAGCGTGTATGTTAAAGTATGCTGGACCAAATGGTACAGGGCCAAAGGGCTCCCATCTAATATCTAAACAGAAACTCCAAATCCTTCAGCAGTGGCCAATCAATCACTGTTGTTGAGCATCTACTACAACAATAAAAGCCAACATTTATTCAGCACTTAGAATGTGCCTGGTATTGTTCTAAGAGCTTTCTGTGAGGCTGATTTTTCCTTAAGGTACAATGCCTAGAATCCACAATACTTAGAGAACCATAATGTCTTAATTTTAAATTATTTTAAAATAAGAAAAAATAAATGTATTTATAATAAATACGTAACACTAAATCCAGCCTGGATTATATTAATCTTTATATCAATGTCGTTATAAAGTATAATTTTTAATATTCCTTTATGAAAGAAGGGGTCCACAAAGGCAAAGGTGCTAAGTACTCATAAAAGTCAAAATGTAGCCCTGTTAATTCATCCAATTCTTCTCATCATGCAACAGCGAGAAAACTGGCACAGAGAAATTAAGTAATTTTCCCAAGACCACACAGTTAATGAATAACAGAACTAGGATCTGAATCCAGGCAGTTTGAGTCCAGAGTTTGTGTTCTTAACCAGAATGCAATGTGCCCTCCTTCACAGTATTGTAGCACTTATAGTACTTGTTAAATCCTATCCTAGGTACTCTAGAAAAATTAAGGAAAATGCAAAGTTCCTGCTCTCAAGGAATATCCAATCTAATTGCAAAGACCTCTAACTCATATATGAAAGTTAAATAACAATATATTGTATAAAATGTGATATATGTTGCAACTCTACTACTAACTTGTCTTGTAACCTTAGGCAATTAGTTTTCCTCTCTGAGCCTCACTTGTGTAATGGGCTAGCGGTAGGAGAAGGGGAAGGAGAGTCTAGGAAGAACCGAGATCTCTGAAGTCCCTTCAACTCCAGCAGCCTAGGTTTCTCTAATGGTTTCCTCTGCAAAACACAAAAGGCTGAAAGATAGCAATATGACAACCTAGTGGGGGAAATGAGGGACTATCTATTCTTAAAGAAACTTACCCGTGACAACAGCAGAGTGGCCCCCTCCTCCTGTGATCCTCCTGACACATCCAGGTTTACAGAAGTCACTCAGCTGCTGAGGCAAAAGCACGTCTTCCTTATGGCCAAGGCCAAGTTGCCCATAGCTGTTTGCACCCTAGGGTTAAAATAAGCCAAGGATGAAAAAGTAGGACGATCACAACAGTCAATGTTTATTTACCTGTCTCTGTCTTTCTCACCCTGACATCTCAGAGCCTATAACATATGAGATTTCATAGGCTCATTCTTAAGAAGTTGTTACATGCAACTCACACTTGGACAGTGGTCCTGTCCATGGAACACCACAGTTCTCATGTGAGAGGAGGCCTTAGCACCCACGGTTTATCCCATGCCACTCTTTACCTTACCCTTCCAATGCCCCAGCCCCTATACGTTGCTTTTAGGGACAGCATGGGAGTTCCTCCTGATAAAAGCTAATTACCTGTGGTGGCTAAGAAAAGAAATAATGAGGGGAAATGGGAACAAAGTGGGTAGGAAATACACTGGGACTAATTCTTGTCCCTTCTCCCCACACCCTCACTGGAAAAACTGGCAATGACTTTCTGTAATCAAAGTTAGTTAAAGATTTTGTACCCTCGAGCAAGGCATATCATTGTTATTTCATCTGTAAGTGAAAGAGGCTGGCAATGATCTCTAAGGGCTTTTCCAAGTACTATATTTGTGACTCTTAAAGATACACATGGTGAGATCTCTGTAAGGAAACAGATTTCCCCTTCATGGGCAATATGTCTATCATATGTCTAGATGATTTTATACAATAAAATTTCCATATCCCTAATCTGAAACACTTGCAGCCAGATACAAATTTTTATAGACATTTCCAAAAGTAATATGGTATATAAATCATATAGATTACTGTAAGTTCTGGGAGCAAACCCCATAAGCAAAGCAGTATGATTTCTGCACTAAACGGTACACATACTCACAGTAAGTGAGCAAAGACTATAAACAGCCTTATGTCAGGTCAGTTTGGGGTTTTCAGAGCTTTTTGTATTCAAAATTGAAGATAAGGCACTATAAGCCTGCAAGGAGAATCTTATTAAGATTTCAGAAATCCCTATAATTTCTCTAACTACCTAATCCTGGCTGGTTCTTCCTAGAGATGAGTAATAAAACCTTTAAAATGTGTTTGTTTTTGAAGACACGAGGAAAAGTGATTTAAAATAACTATAAAAAAGTACATACAAACTTTCACCCTTTGTGGTCTAGTCTACAGCCGTCCTGGGCTGCAAGGACTCCAAGCTGGAAGCATAAGCTACGGCAGGGACATAGGTTCTAGAGGTCCTCAGGGACAATAATAGCTACCAATAACTGAGTGCTTCTCTGTGTCCTGACCATTCACCTTTAATTCTCACAACAGAGGAGACAGGCTTGTCGCTCTTATTGTCCAAATGAAGAAACTAAGCATCAGAAAGGTTAAGTAACTTTCCATAGTCACATAACTGGGTAGGCAATAAGTTGATGCCCACTCCTTTCATTATACCATACTGTGTCTCTAAGAATAAAGAAAAAAAAGGGTATAGGGTAACCCAACCCTGAGCTGACATGGCAGGCAGCTAACTGTATGACTATATCTTAAATAGCACACCATCACTTTACCTCCTTTTTGTTTTTGCTTTATGTTTCTTCATAGCACTACCTGTCATTGCATCATTTATGTTTACTTGTTTACTGTCTATCTCCTAAAACAGTAAATTCCACAAGTGCAGGTACTTTGTTTTGCTCACTGCTATTTCCCCTGCATCTGAAACTATGCTGGCCAGAAGAAGTGTACATGTATTTTACAGTGAATGAATGTAAGACCCCAAAGAAAGAACAAATGAAAAGCTTGCATGGTGTGAAGTGAGGGCAATGCACAGGATTTCTCCAACAGCCCTGAGATCTCAGTGGCTGCCCCATTACCAAGGCTACACACTGTTGAACAGAAAGTCAGACACTGGCATTGTGGATTCAAGTTATGGTATCAAATTTTTGTAATGCAGCAAGAAGCCCTAAATCCATGTCAAAGCAAAACAAAACAAATTTTTAATACAATCTTTACAGCTGTATTGGCCTCCCTTCCTTATAAACACTCCAGATACCACATACACACACAACTCCAAAATATGCAAAATTCCTCTTTTTACAGACTTGTGTTCCCCTAAAATTCATTCGTGGAAGCCCTAAACTCCAGTACCTCAGAATAAAACTGTATTTGGAGATAGAACCTCTAAAAAAGTAATTAAGGTTAAATGAGGTCATAAAGACATGGCTCTAATCTAATATGACTGGTGCCCTTATAAGAAGAAACACAAGGATGCTATTGCACAGAGAAAAAGCCACATGAGGACACAGCGAGATGATGGCCATCTACAAACCAAAGAGCGAGGTCTCAGAAGAAACTAAACCTGCTGACACATTGATCTTGGACTTCTGACCTCCAGAACTGTGAGAAAGTGAATTTCCATTGTTTAAGCCCCTAAGTCGGTGGTATTTTGTTATGGCAGCTCTAGCTAACTAATACACCCCTCTACACAGATATAGCAGCAGGAAGAAAACACTATCAGGCCTCCAAGCACAGCAGTGGGGTTAGGTTCAACAACCTTTTTGTTTCAGTACAAACATGGCCATATCTGAAAGGCTTTTTCTGTCAGATATATCCTCTGTCCATAGAGACCCCAGTCTCTGGCCTGGGAAAAGCCAGAGACAACACCCAGCCCAGGCACACATTCAAGCCCCACCATCACCCCCACTTCAAAGACACTCAGCCAGCCTACCTCAGGCCACACTATAGCGCTCTCTTCTGCCAGTCTGCAGCCTTACATTCAACAAGTGCTCCCTAGTACTGATAACTAGCATTTTTAAATTAGTCAATACATACTGGTTTTAACGGCAATATAGGCATTATTTCTCTCCCTCTCTCCCAACCCATTACAACAGCTGGAAGTTTCACTCTTGTGTTTTTCCCAAAAGACCAGCAAACACACAGCTCATACACAACAGGTACTCATTCATTCATCAACAAATATTTGCTGAGCACCTTACAATGTGCCAGGCACAAGCTAGGCACGGTGAACAAGACAGGCACAGTATCCACCCTTATGACGCTTACATTTTAGCCAAGGAGACTGCTATTAACAAATTATACATTTCATTACAATCAGGATATGTGCTGTGAAGAACTACAAGATACCATGTCTGCTTGTTCTCGTGCATCTGGTAGGGTGTCTGCCACACACGCCTGTGCAGAGATCCCCCTCTCTCCCAGCCACGACACAAAAAGATGACTGTCTCAGTGCTCCTGTCAAAGCAACACCAGCGCAGATGCCCACGCTCCCATACAGGCAAGACCCGGTCACAACAATATCAGTAACTATGCAGGGTCTCCGCCTGGTGCACCGCCAAACACCGCAGGCCTCTCACATCGAAGGCTGCTCCCGCCGGGGAGGTAGGGCTGGAGAAAGGCCTCCATCCTCCGGGCAGTGGGTGGGTGGGGAGCACAGGTGGTACCACAGGGCTGTGACACCCGGCGATCCCGTCCTGTCAGAGCCCTCCACGCTGTCTTTCCTGGAGCTCTCGCGGAACCTGACGCTCTGCCCTGGAGACAGGTTCTTTTCACCGCACCGCAGCCCTTCGGGTCCGGACCCCAGCAGCCAGCAGGACCCCTAAGCCATGCCGTGAAGACTCTTCCTTCCTCTCCCTCTTATCATCCGATCCCGGCCAGGATCGTCCAACCCAGAGCTAGACCTGGGCTGGGACCCGGCCGCGCAGCCCAGGATCGCCCACGCCGAGGCCCATGAGCTCCCAGCGGCAGAGCCCCGAGTCCTAGCGGCCCGCGCCCCGGCCCGGGCCCGGGGGGCGGAGTCACATACCCAGGCGAAGAGCGCGGCTGTGGCTCCGGCAGCCCCGGCGGCGCTAGCCTCGCGCTCCATGAGGGGACGCTCTGCGAGCGCTTCCGGAAGGGGTTAGGGGCGGGGCCCTCCTGGTGACGATTGAAGAGTGGGGGCGTGGGGCCCGCGAGGGGCGGGGTCTGTGGTTGGGCGGGGCCGGCGCGGGGGCGGGGCCGGAGGGCTGCGCGCTGGTGCCGCCTCCCGAGCCACCTCCCAGCGGCCCCGCCCCGACGCGCCCTGAGCGTCGCTGCCCACGGCCTCCTCCCTGCCTGCCTGCCTGCCTGCCTTGCAGGGTGGTTCGCTCTTTATTTTTAGTAATAATTCTAGATGAATGCACCTTGCCCCTTCACGTTTTTGTCTCCTTGGAGCCCCACGACAGCCCAGTGGGGCTGACAGGGCAGGAACTGCGTCACCATTGGATGGGGAAGAAACGGAGCCTGGGAAGGGGAGGAAAGAAAGGGTCCTGCCCCAAGGTCTTAGGCCATACTGTCACTGGGCCTATTTTGGTGTGTATCTGCAAAATCTGAGGGAGCGTCTTCGTAGGCGAGTGTGGCGTCTTACATCGTTGATGTCGCCCTCAGTGCCTGGCACAGAGCGGGAACTTACACCTCGGGACACTGAACTGAGGAGGCTAGTTCTTGTAGATTCCTGCGGGGGCCGCATTCTGGCCTTCGGTATTCCTAGTATGGCCCTGGCCTGATTCTGATCATCAATAACAAATAATTTTTACCCAACAAAGATTTTCATATAAAATGACTTTTAGCATACACTTTTGGTGGGAGCTAAATAAATACAAGTTTCCGGAAGGAAAATGTGGCAATGCACATTAGGAATATAAGATAGATAAATAGATATTTATCCTGTAATTCCACTTCTGTTAATTTATCACAAAATAATCAGAGCTGTGCATAAAAACTTAAACTGCAAGTTATTCATTATGGGGTTACATATAATAGGAAAGAACTTACTACCTGAAAGTCCAAATATAAATTGATTAAATTATGGCATAGCCATGCGATGAAATACTTTAAAAATGCCATTTAAAAATACAGAAGATATTAAGTAAGGGAAATAGTCATGATATGTCATTAAAATAAGAATTATACCAGCTTTCCATTCACACACGTGTACACACACACACACCCTCGGGGTGGCAGATTACAGGTGATTTTTATTTACTTTTTTGTATTTTTTGTACATAATCCACATATTCCTAGCCACACATTATATTATTGGTACATATGAGTTCACATTAAAGATGATAATCCATATTCACTAGTTCTCGACCCCCGCCCTGCTGACACGAGCCTCCAGTACTCGTCATCCTTTATGCCTGGGAGCCCTGGAAAAGTGTCGGGTGAGCTCTTAATACACCCCTTCCCTGTTTCACTCCACACACTTCTCGTTGTTTCTACCTGTGTGACCACTTGAGGGCAGCACCTCACTTTTACCTCTCCAGTCTGTGGTATCTTTAGAACATCCATGACCATGCCAAGCAAAATACAAACTCGGGAGACCTCGATGTGTGAAAATTATACCATGTTTGTTGATTTTTTTTTATAAGAGTGGACTTTTTTGGTCTGACCATTCCCTTCCGACATGTGTAATAGGATGTAAAAATGGGACCCTACCAGTCTCAGTTTGGGCCAAGACCCCAAAGGCATTAAGTGCCAGCATTAAGTGCCAATACTTTCACATTATAAAGTGAGGTACAAGACCACCAAACATAACTTGTGAAGGTGTCTAGAAACCACTGTATGACTTCCAGTCTGTGAAAGAGGTTGGAGAAGCTGAGAGAATTCTGATAGGATATGCGACAATAGGGATATGCGACAATAGTTGTCCATGTGCTGTGAGTCTCACCCATCTCATCTCTAAGCTTCAGCTAGGCTACTTAGAGAGCTTGGTATGTATCCCTTCAGACTGGGGCCTAGCAGGCTGCTGTCCAATTTGTGCTGAGAAGTCCAATGTTTTTTAGTGAGATAACTACTCTGATAGTTGATGCTTTGGAGAGTTTTTTCATGCCCAGAGTCTTTCATGACAAAGAATGTCTGAGTATCTTCTATGTAAGTGTGTCCCATACACAAGCAATTTGGCCAGGGGATGGTCTTGAATCCTGTCCAAGGGAATTCTAGAGGGGTGAAGTGACACCCCAAGAGAGGTGACCACAAGAGGCTGAGGAAAATGAATTCAATAGCCCAGTCGGAGAGGTACATTTACCCATACCAAGAGATCTCGAGAAATGAGAAGGTGGAAAAGTGTTCCAAAACACCCACAGAGAATGAGTCAGCACTAAATACTTAACCAAGTACAGAAAGCACTGATGCCAACTCACAACAGTATCAGATTTAAAAGAACTTTTTACTCTTACCATTCTTTTCCATTACCATTCCCAAACTCTGGAGGAGCCAGAGGCAACCTAGTGAGTGGGCAAGGAGGAGCAAGAAAATAAAGAAGTTAAGCACACCCCATCCTTTCTTGGTTTTGAGAAAAAGAAAACTGTTAAATTTAGATAAAGTTTAATGTTTTGAACTTTTACATAGACTGGACTTTTAAATACTGAAGAGAGAGAGAGAGAGAGAGTGAGATTAGAAGCTAAGGACTGAGAGTGAGCAGAAAATTCAAGGCCAGGACCTGAGATTTCATCCAAAGGGGCAAGGAGGAATTACCCACAGAGCCAGTTTTAATAGAGAAAGGGTCTGAGAGAATACAGTTGTTTTCTGGTTTTACCCCTTGAGTGAACATGCAGCAATGCTTTAGCTAACTTACAGTTATATTATTATATTACATCTCTTAAGATAATTTCTTGGAAGTATTGAGATGTTACAACTGTTTTAACTATGTACATGCCACTGACTCGCTCTTCCCATGAGCAGCCTAGTTGATTTGCAGCTCCTGAATAGCACCAGATTTAAACTACCTGATGGTATCACTTTCAGATGTCTTGTATCCCCATAAGAGAAAAACAAAGTATTTTGGGCCATATAGATCAAGAAACTTATTCCATTAGGTTATCTTATTTGATCCTCTCAATTTTAGTGGTAAGATAAGTATTGTTAGAGTCATAATTATTTTGTAGACAAGAAAACTGAGGCTCAAAGAAGTTAAATGATTTATTCCAAGGACAGATTTCTGCTTATGGTGAAAGCAGATTAGCTAGCTGCAGGCTGATTCTCTCATCAAAACAACTAGAAAAGCTGGGGAAAATATTTTTAAAATCTGTTTCAAGTCATTGGAGAACTATCAAAGCAGCCAGAACTTAAAAGGCCAATACCTGGAAGCTGAGAGATTATATTTGGCACATTTTTTCTGCTTGAAGCATTTGCTAATTAGCAAGCAGTGACTTGGAGGCTAAGAAATGGCTGAAAGCAGCAGCCGTTGAGAAGCTGAGAAACTGAGCAGCACTCCAGTAATATTACGGTGGGTGGGAGGGATGCGAGTGAAGGAGGGGACAAAAAGTTGGAGGCCAGGGTCCCCAAGCCCTGGCACACACCCATAGCTTTCCTTTGGGATCCCTAAAGGGCTGCACCCATGAGTGGAGGTAAACTGGAAATAAACCGGCCCTCACAAAGTCTGAATGAAGCTCAGTTTCAAATTGCTTAATCCCCAATTAGACTAAGAAGGCATTTCCATACCATTATATACATACCGCCTGCTAGTAGTAAAAGTTAATTCCTTCCAGAAGATAAAATCATCTAGAAGCTATGGGGAATCTCCAATTAGGAGAGTGTTTATATTAATGATTCTTTACATATGGATGACACATTTCTTTTTACAAAGTCTTCTCACAACATAATTCCTCCGATGACCGAATGAAGTAGATTTAGCTCATTTTACAGATGAGGAACACGAGACAGACTTTACCAAGGATTCCACAAAGTAGTTACTAGATTCCAAGTGTATTTAGCTTCCCTTACCTCACACATTCATAGGCTTTTAAAGATCTGTAAGGATGTGATAGATTCCTTAAACTAATACAATTGCTATTATATGTGTGTGTGTGTGTGTTTTAAACATGTTTTCCCAAAAATAAATACTTGTCAAGATCGTGAATTTTGTATCCATTTTATTATCCAGTCGAATAACAAACTAGCAAATCATAAATGTATATTATATAGTACAACAAAGACTAGACTGAAATAGACTAAAGCATCCTTATACATCTTCTAGAAATTAATATATAAACTCTATCACATGTCCTTTAAAGAATTCCAGGATTTTTTTTTCTTTTTTTTAATTTGGAAGCCAACTTAAAAATTAACTCTAATTCTATACAGTATGGTGGGTCATTACTATTGTATAACTCCAAATGACAAACTAGATTAAGGAGTATAGACATTCTGATGAACTTTTGGAGCTTTATTAAAAAGTCAGGAAAATACCATCTTAGTTTCTGAGTAATGACTCACTGATTAAGAATTATGATCTAAACTTTGGGTTCGATCCTGTTCTCATATTTGAGTAACTATTAACATATTTGTAGATGTTTTGAAGATATATATTTAAAACATATGAAAATACTAAGACACTCAGAACTCCATATTTACCAACTACTACAAATCCAGAGGTTAGATATAACTGAAATCAATCATTAAACATTTTCATTATTCTTAAGTTGTGAATTATAATGGTTATGCCTTCAAACATTTATTTTAGTGTGCTTTAGTTATAAAGTGATTTTAATACCATCATTTTAAAATCAATAACTATGATTTTTCACCATGATCAAAGTTGCATGAAAATAACCAGGTACATTATGCATAATTTGCTGTTATTTGCCATCTATCATGGTTTGCTTACAATAGATTTCCTTTTAACAAAATACACTAACTGGAACTAGCTAATGAATATTTGACATGATTTTAGATTAACTATCTTAGATCTATTTACTGTCAAATGTATATTCAACAGTTACTCAGCTATTAAAATTTATAAGTAACATAAAATATGAAATAGCATGAATTACCCTTTCTAATTCTATTTTTTAGGACAACACAAAATGAAAGAAAAATTTTTTAAGATTTTTATAATTACTTTCAAGGTCTAAAAAGGATTAAAAGATCCAATGGCCTGTTAAAATAAAACATTAAATGACATGCAATTTGACTATTAATATGAAAAAAATAAAGACACAGTGTCTTAAGAATGGAAAATTGTCAGAAAAATATGACCCTTAATATAGCATTAATAGAAATGAGATCACTGGGAGAGGAAGCTGAGGGGATATGATATCCAGGTGATTCTAAGTTTCTTTTTGATCCTGTTGAGTTTGACATACTTGGCAGGTCTGCCATATTACACGACCCCATTTCATTCTATGTGAATGGTGCCACAAAAAGTTGTACATTGGCCTAACTTATGGAACATCTAGTTGTACATATCCAGCTGAAATTAAGAGGCAAAAATTCAAGAAAGATGTGAGGGTTAGAATTGCTAATATGAGTCATACAAAACAAGAATTGAAGTGATGGATGTGGATGATACGTCCCACGAAGAGATAGCAGAGAGAGAAGACGGTCAAAGACAGACACTTGAGGAAAGTCTCCCTTTAGTGTGTGAGGGGAGAGAAAGGAGCACATTAAAGAGATCAGCGTAGATTTGGGAGTCCAGCTTCACCCATTTGTATCAGGCCTACTCCTTGTACTACACAGCTGACACCACAAGGAACCCAGTCCTTGCAACCTTTGCGTTATTACAGTGTCGGCCCTAAAATGGTCTTCCTGACCTTTCTTACATTCCAATTCCTTCCTATTTCCCCCAGTCTACCTTCACAACTTGCCTTCCTATTTATGGTCTCACCTTATACCTTGGAAACAATGTGCTCAGCACTGCTTTTCCAACCTTAACTTTGTACTTTTCTCATTGGTCTCAGTTTGAACTCTCCATTTGACAACACTGTCTCCTGCTAACCTGAGGGCAATTACATCACCACACCTGGGGCTGCCTGTCTGAGTACAGGGCCTTGTAAGTGGTACACCCACTAAGTTCCCTTGGCACCGTGAATAAGACAGAAAATATAAAACGAAACCAGCATCATGTAATACCAATAAAAGGAAAGTTTGAAGAAGGATGGTCGCTTGGGAAGAGGCCCCTTGGGGCCTATAAAATAAAGTCTCAAATTCTTAGAATTATATCCCAATCAACCTTTCCAGACTCAGCTACTCCTATTTCCCCTACAAGATACTACACTTGAAACTAAACTGCCTGTTCTTAACTAGGTATGCTTCATGTGTAAAGGCCTTTATACTTTTTCTCATGCTAGCAGCTGGTCTCCTATTAAATATAGGGGTGTGACTGTGATTGAGCTTGATGTAAATTAAGTGATAAGATACTTCAGAAATAAGAGGATCTTAGGTAACCATATAAACCAGCTCTATAATACCCATCAGGATATTTTAAGTGATCATAAAGGTCATTTTACTCAAGAAGGATTGGACGAAATAGAATCAGGCTGGGTCTAGATGTATCTATTGCATCAAAATGGTGGTTAATGAATTGTATGGTATGTGAATCATATTTTACTAAAGCTGTTACTAAAAAATAATAATAATAGGTGGTGGCTAGAATATCTAGGTATAAATTTTCAAAGACTAATGATCCATTAAGAAACAAGAGTAGAAAATATTATTTGGCTGCCATCTTTCCATGACCAAGTCTTCAAGAAAAGCAAGAGCTGGCCCACAGGCCTCTGAACTGATGCTCAGATGCCCTCAGGGTTAGGATCTGTCAGATGCTCGGCTGCCTGCCGACCTTCGCAAGAGCGTCACTGACAACATCGAGATCATGCCGCAGCTCGTTCAAGGCTTTGGTTATGCTCTTGGTGTCTTTCAAGATCTGAATACTACGTGTGTATGGATTATACTTCACTCCAAATGGGCGCTTAATTGTTTTGGCAAATTCTCTATTAAAAAAAGAAAACAAATAAAAGGCAATCAATATCCGGAGTGGGGGGCGGGGGCAGGGAATGATGAAAACTAAATAAACAACAGCAAACCTATTTCACACATTAGGCAAAAGACAAATTTCTACTAGATGTTCATGCAACCGATCTGACTTACCTCTCTACACTGCATGTTCAGAGGTCCCCTGGAATCCCGCACAGGTGGGAAACCTAAAGTAGTCATGGATACATCTATCCCTGCATTACTAGGGAAGGATCCTGTTGAGGGCTTTATTAACAATTTCTTACTTTACACATCTCTTAACTGCAGTAGGGAGACCAACCTCAATAGCTTTATGGGTATATAATGACAACACCGACCACATAGTAATAGACCCCTCTATTGTGACTTCCATGACTACACCTACACACACACACACAGGCCAAGAACAGTCCTGCCTTCTGCACATGTACATTCTTTCTGTTTAGAATATTTCCTCTAGACTTCTCTCAAATGACCTAAATTCTACCCTTTCTTCAAGCACAAATATTCTGCATTTTTTATCAAGCCAAAATTTAAACCTCTCATTTGGCACCATCAAGAACAATCATGTTCAGGACACCTAGGGATGATTGTGCAGCTGAGGACAATTATACATGAGCAGGGACTGAAATCCAGCTTGCAGTCTGCCTGGTCTACCCAGGGGGATCTCCTCTTCTAGAGTAAGCCCTTTGGTATTGTTATGTGATTCTGTTCAAAGCTTAACTCCCCAACTAATGGAAAATCCCTAGAAGACAAGGAGCATGTCTTCACCCCCTATCTATCTTCATTGCACAAGGTGACCTCATGACTCCTTCCACCAAATGTTGTTTTGTTGATCCTGCTTCTATCTTTTCCTTTCCTATGACCTCTATACTAGTTCCAGCTTATATCTTTACTCGAAGTACTGTCAGAATCTAAATAGTTTCTCTACCTCCAATATCCTTCTTTCTTAATAACACACTTAGCTGATTAATAGTTATAGCATAGCTTTGATTGTATCACACGTCTCGCATATTTTTTCACCTCCTTACCTTTTTTATGCGCCCCTTAGCTTAAAACTTAACATACCTAAATCCTATCTATCCTTCAAGTCCTTTCTAAAATGCCATTTAGCTTTCCCAGTTCCCCCAGCTGAAATGAATTGCTCCTAAATAAAATGCAGAACTGTATTTCATACATATCTCCTCTAAGGCTTTCTGCATTATTATATAGTGATTTGAGTATAGTTTTTTTTTTTTCCTATTAGATTATATAAACTCTCTGACTGGAAAAAATGGAAAGAAACAAATTTCTCAGTGTATCTGACTCAAAATTTCAACTACTGAATATCATTATACCCAACATACTTAAATATTTGTGGGGAAAGGGAGATTTGTTGCAGGCAGAAGGCACCTAGTGGGCTTCTATTTATCCAGATGCTCGCTTCTGTGATTTCTTACCATTATTGTACCTCTATTTTGCAGAGAAAAATTAAGGCAAGAGGAAGATATACTTTACCTCATCTTCTCTTTTGCATCTTCAAAGCTTTCAGACACAAAGTAGACATCCTGAAAAGTTGTGATGAGACACTCCTGTTTGCAGGTAATCTTGGGGTCAAAGGGCTTTACTTTGGCATGTCCAGAAAGTGCATGCTAGAGGACAAAGAGTCAATAAATCAAAGAATACTCTCTACTTTCATAGATCACATTCTACGCACAACTGCCAGAATCGGCATACCTCCGAATGTATTACTAACACAATGGCTCCAAACTACAATTATAAACTTATTTCCTACAGTTCTATGTAACCCATAAAATTCTCTAGCAAAACAAATGGCTTGCTGTTCTCTATAAGTGCCCCAAGATCATCTCGATTGTTCTAACACCCTTCTCCATGTAGGAGGCACCCAAGGATCTTTATTTATTTATTCCTGCGTTATGGCTCCTACTCTCTCGACCTGCACTAGTTATTCTTCTGCATGACTTGTATCCACCACCTGGTGGTAGGCTCCTTGAGAGCAAGAGAGTGCCTGAGACAGTGTTTCACACGACACATCCATCACTCAACTAACCTAAGTTTATTTCTTTATTGGCCAAATAATAGATCTCAAAAAGTTTCCTAGACATTATTGCTAGCACACCAAAAATGATGAAGAAACAGCAAGAATTTGCAAACAGAAGCTTTAAAATACTTTTTTTTATTTAAAAGAGAGAGATAGATGATAGAGATAAATGTTCAAAAACTTGGGAAACCAAGAAAAGTGTCCTTTAAGTAATATTTACTGCTACCCTAAGTATTTTCCATAGTAAGCTCTTGTTCAAATTCAAAAACTATTTCCGGTTGTATCAATTATATTAAGTGAACGTGAGATGCGCAAAGATTTACAACTCTTACTTTGAGTTCACTGATAGAAGAAAGTAAGCCAGCACCGAAGACTCTTAGCTGCCCATCTTGTTTACACAGACCAAACTCCACAGTGAAAAAGTAGCACTGCAAAAGGACATCAATATTACTTTCACATCCTGAATGACTCAAAATAAAACAAACTACAACTCTTCATCACTGACCCAAAGTACCCTGGAATAAAGTCCAAGACCCCCAGACTAGCTCACAGTATCTCTGCAATTTGGCCTCATTCTAAACAAGCACTTCTCAAACTTTTGTTCCCAGGATGCTTATACACTCTTAACAATTACTGAGAATCCCAAAGACCTTTTGTTTATGTGGGTTACAGCTAGCTATATTTAATACTATATTAAAATTTAAAAATGAAAAAAAAAGTAATGTTTACTAAATAATTTTAAAATGAAATAAATCATTTTATGGTAATATAAGTAAAATTTTAATAAAAGTAACTATATTGTATAAAACAAAAAAGATTTTAAAAAGTAGATTGTTTTACATTGTTGGAAATCTTTTTAATGTCTGGTTAGATATTATTTCATGTCCGGCTAAAACAAAAGATGAATTCCCGTATCTGCTTCTACATTTAACCCATTGCAATATGTGGCAATAAATTTGCTTATTATCTATACCCCCTCCCCATTGGAATATAAGCTCTGTGAAGAGAGGTATAGCACAGGTCACCTAACAGGTTACTATTAGTAATAATGGCTAACATATGTGATTAAAGTATACGAAGAATATTGAGCCTCACACAGATAAGTAGTTGTAAGAGGACCAAATATTGTAATAGCCTTTTCAGATAATTGTGGATTTTCTTCTTTGACACTGCAAACCCAAACAGCGATAGTTTCCTAAAGTTCAACTGCAGTGTGGCATCTAAAACCACATCAGTGAACTCTGTTACATTAAAATCCACTTCTCACTTTAAATGGATCTTTTACCTATGCATGATTTTGACCCCGTGAAAGGATGCCAAGTACCCCTATGGCTCCAAAACCACAATCACAGAAGCTCTGTTCTAACCATAGAGCCTATTTCATACCGCCTTGCCCACCCTCACACACTCTGCTCCAGCTTTCTGTTCTTTCCCCAAAGCACTTCCTTGTCTTTCCTTGTATGCCTTCATCCCAAGATACTCTTCCTTCCCTTGTTGACACAGGAAAACACTACTCATCTTTCCTGGGCTAGTGCAGGTATTCCTCCTCCATGAAATCTTCCCCGGGCAGCTCTCTTCACTCCCAGAGCACCCAGCCTGAACTTCTCTATCACCTTCATCTCACATTTCTAACATAACTGTCTCCCCAAGTAGTGTATAAGTTCACCGAAGGCAGGAACCATGCCTTCCTCATCTTTGTATTTCCAGAGTGGTATCTTGTAAATACTGCTTAAAAATATTTTTACCATCATTTTGGGGAACCTATCATTTTTATTGAAAAAAGAAGATATACAAACCATTAACATTATTGTACTTCAGTCTTCCTCTGCCTTTTCTTAAGCTCATGTCTCCCTTTGACAAATTTTACATTTCTATATCCTTCTTTAATGTTATTTAAATTAAATTAAATATGAAAAAGAAAAATTTTTAATGGCCATCTTGAATATGTACTTTTAAACTATGCAAACACTCATATCCCACCCATTAAGAATTACTACTCTATACAGCTATGTCCAGATTTATACCGTTGCCAGTTTTTGAACAGCCTCCTCTGAAGCTCCAAGGGATGCCAGGCCAATCTCTTGAGAGAACTGTGCAAAATTAGGTTCAGCTAAAAGGGGAACATGACCCAAGAGTTCATGGCAGGTATCTCTAAAAAAGAGGTATAAGTCTGTCACAGATGTGATGCTTAACATAAATGCATTAATCAACCATTCAGTCAAATTAAAATCAGATCTTACTTTTATTCAAATTGATCAGGTGGTATTACATTGGAAATAAATCTCAAAGGACACTAATGAAATAAAGAAACAATTTTGATTCGATACCTTAGGCACACACACACATACGCACACACACACACACACACACACACACGTGTATACAGATACCCATAGACATCTACATGCCGCCCGATCCTGCCAAAGATTAGGTCTCTGCTCAGATGTCACCTTTCCTGCCAGGCCTTCCCTGACCACCCTTTTCAAAATAGCAACCCCCCACCCACCCATACATACACACCCCTCCATCTTCTTTCTCTATTTTATTTGTCTCCGTGTCACTCATCATCGATAACAAACAGATATGTGTGTGAATATATATACACTATATCTCCCACTGGAATATAAGCTTTATGAAGCAGGAATTTTTGTCTGATTTTTTTTTTCAGTGTTACATCCTCTATGCTTAGAACAACACCTGCCATCTAACAGGTTGTCAAGTAATAATAGTAATAATAATGGCTAACACATATAGAGCATAGAGCACGTATTATGTTCTAAATGCTTTAAATGTGCTAATTCCTGTAATCGTCACAAAAAAGATCATGAGGTAGGTAGGTATCATTACAGACAGCTATCTGATGAATGAATACTGAAGTAGAAGTACTTACGGCTCTGGGGTATAGAGGGGATCTGAACTGTGTCTCACATACTGTGTGCAGTGAAAAACTCGAAAGGCTAAACCTGATAAGAAATCTCTCGGTGATAAGTAACCAGCCACAGGACGGATGGAAAAACCTGTGCGTTCTGCAAAGCAAAGAAGAAAACACAGAGAACATCTTCACCAGAAAAGATCACTTGCTGCACCATTTTAACTCTGTCAGTGGCATCAAGTAACACTTTGAGAGAGAACATAAAAACTAAAATATATCCTATGTGTACTGTAGGGAAGTAATAATTAAGCACTTACCATTGCCAGGCAGTGTTACACCTTTTACATATCACATCTCCTTCCATGTTTACAATATGAGTTAAAGTTTATTGTTCTCATTGTGACAGCTATAAAACTGATGCTCACAGACTCAATAATATGCCCAAGAGCACGTTGTAGATAATAAAGGTAGGAAGAGGACCCAGGTCTCTTAAATTACATCTTGCTGTCTTCATAAAGGGTTTAGAACATCCCCTAGACAATCTTAACTTAAAAAAAAAAAAAACACCTAACAAGCTCTATTAATTTAGATTAGAACCATTTTTGAATCTATGCCAATTTTAGCCGGTACTACATCTTCTAAAGTAGTTTATTTTACCTAAACTAGATGGTGCTTTTCTATCTCCCAACAGCCAAGACTGCATGCCCACCATGAAAGGGGCCTGCCACTATGCTGCATGGCTCAAGGGAGCTCTACAAGTTCCAATTTTGCCCTTCATTTCAAACCCTCACACTCTAGAATTCCAGTTCCACCTACTTGCTTTGTACCTGAATTCTCCCATTCTGATGGGAAGATTTCACAGTCCAATAGAACTTTCCACATGACAGAAATGTTCTATATGTAGGCTACCCACTAGGGTAGCCACTAGCCATATGTAGCTATTGAATACTTGTATGGCTGGGGGGCTAACATTTTGATTTACATTAATTTTAATTATTTAAACAACACCATGTGTCTAGTGACCATCATATTTGACAGTGCAGGTAGCCCCTTCAAAATGATGTTATGTTTGAAGTGTCTTCTAATTTTGGTTTCTCTCTTTGACACTTTCCCTTGAAACACCTTTAGCAACATGTTTTGCAGCCAGCTCGAGCTCCAGACCCCAAGCAAACAGCTTTTATTTTTGTATCCACAACAAAATATTTCTAAATCTCACACAAATCTGACTTGATAACAACTTCTATAGCATATGCCTGTCTATCCCATGTTCCATGAGATCATGCACATTGGTTCTGTCATCCATAATCCCTACTTTTTTAAATCTAGTTTTTGTAGGAACAATTCACATGAGTTCTTCCATTGTAAAAACAATATTGCCCTTTCCTGTTTAGTTCTTTGTTTTGTATATAGTGATTGAAAAATGAGAATTATGGAGTTGAATAGATATACAGATTTTTATAACAGTCTGTGTTAGAAACTCAAAGATAGTAAGTTCAGACCATGATGGAAATAAACTAAACTCCCTTGGAGTCAAAAACATAATTTATCTTTTTTCTCTAAGTTTCTAATCTACTGAGATCAAAGGGGAACTGTCTTTTCTTACATATTGGAGACCCGGGAGATCACTGACCACTTCATTTCCTATACTAGCTAGAAAAAAATAAGGAGGTCTAGACCAAACAAACATGAAGAACTAAAGGGAACAAAATTGTCCTTACCCTTTATTTCTGCTCTACTAGCAAATCTTTTCCCATTGGAAAATGATAGACTCTTAATGTGGAAAGGGGCTTCAGACCATCTCCTCCAACCTTCCCCAAGGTGCCTGAATCTCCTCCACCACATCCCTGATAAGAGGGAGTGAATATTTTGCATGACTACCTCCATGGATGGGGAACTAACCACCTCATAAGCCTCTTCCATTTTCAAATGGCTCTTTCGGCAAGGTCTTCCCCATTCTGAGTCAAAAACTTGCAGTTTCTATCCAATAGTCTTTTACTTTAGGGCCACATAGTAATCACTCTATTATATAAGATTACTTTCAAATGTTTAAATACAAAACTATAACATCTCTTAAATCTCTAGGTCAAATACCCTACAAATCCTTCAGATTTTATTTATATGATACATTTTCCAATCCCCTTATAATTATGCTCATTTTTTCTATACCTGCTCCTGGATCAGATTGCCCTTCTTCAAATGTGATACCTAATATAGGATCTAATACTCCAGGACAGAGTACAGGAAAATTCTGACCTCTCATATAACTGCATTTTATTCCTCTATTAAAAATTCTGTCAAGATCAAAACAGAATTCAACATTCCCCTTACAAAAAATTAATTAGCTTATTACCTTTTAAAAAATTTGAAACATCTTCCAACTGTGGGATATTATCTTCCCGATATCCACAATATTTAGAAAGCAAAGGTAAGTTTTTGAGATACTCTCTGCAGGCGTGGGTTGGGTAAAGTTTGCTCAGCTCTCTGAACACTGTTCCCCAGGTCTTAATTTCCTCTTCAGTGAATTCAACCTTCGGAATGGGGTCTCCACTAATGAGATAAAAGGAAGAAGTTACTTTGAATTAGCATTCAGTAAGCAATAGCACTTATCTTATTCTCTACTTAGTAAATGAGTATTATTTATTTATTTATTTTACTATTTTAAAGCTGATTAAGTTATTTTTATAAAACACTTACTGTTTATAGTTCATAGCCAAGTCTGCAAAATACTTCCGTCTTTTACGGTAGACATTGTCTTTGAAGCCCTGATAATTAAAGAAAAGTTGTTAAATATTCATGCTAAAATATATTCGACAAATGATATTTAGGAAACATTTTTATTTTTATATTAAAGGGCTATTTAATGTTATTTTGGGCAAGCCCTGTTTAGAAATTTATAATCATTTTTATTTTAATATCAATGTTATATGATAGCTTTATACTATACTGGCTACAAAGACAAAAAAATACTATAGATATAAAGATGTTATAGATATAAATATACTATAGATATAAAGATATTATAGTGGTTACCAAAAAATCATTTGAAGAATAATAAAAGCACCACTCTAGTTAAATACAGGTTCTTTTCCAAGGGTGAGATTTTTTTTTCTTAATCATTTAACTGATTTCTTCAGCTAGAAGTGTTTGCTTTCTTGTGAATAGCTTAAAGCAATTTGTTCATGCCACTTAGCACATTTGTCACATTTTAATGATATATGCATTTATTTATATATGTGTGCTTTATCCTTTCAACTAAACTGTAAGCTCCCTGAAGGAAGGTATAGCAATTTATTAATTCCAATAGTTACTCAATAAGATATTATAGAATAAATGGATAGATTGGCTGGGGCTATCTAAGGCAGTATAAGGTCACATTCACAGAGCTACTAAGTAGTAGGAGCTAGATTAAAGTCCTGGTTTATGCGACTTCACAATTGCACACTCTTCTCTCCTTCCCTCCCAGGATCCTAAAGCTCCATAAGCAATCCTAAGGCTCTGGATTTACTAATTCTCCATCTCATGCCTGTATGGCATCCCACATAATTTTCCAAGGAAATAACTTCCTACTTCATCAACTGCCTCATAAACCAATTATGCTAGGCGGCATGAGTGATAAGACTTTCTCCATTCTATCTCTACTCCCCTTTCACATAACTCATGCCAATTTAATAAAAACTGACTGCAGACACTGTCTTTATTTTAGTATAACTCTCAGAATAGCTCTTAATAATAGGAATGCCAGGCATGTGACAGATGCTTTGGAGTCAATGAAGTTAGATGCTCTTCAGGCAGTTAGTCACAATTCCACCAGCATGGAGGTCTACTGAACTTCCTGAAATCCAAATTAAAACAAGATCTTATTTAGTCTTGAATAAGCACTTTTTCCAAAAATCGCCCGTAATTTTTAGTTTGCTTTAAATTACTTTCATGAAAATATTTTTAAAAAATATTTACAGGATGGTCTGCATCCAGCTCAGATCCGTACATCAGAACTCTGTTGGCACAATGGTCCAGATCAGAAACCTTCTTTGGAAACCAAGGAACAGTTTCCACACCTGCAGAATACAAAAACCACTAACAGCTGAAGAGACAATCTTAAATAAGCCAATAAGGAAGAAAAAATTAAGAAAGTCATAAAGGCATTTAGATGAGTTTTTTAATTTTAGCTTGTACACTAAGGCAAAATTTATAACAAGTAAACTTCTCTATATCTAATAAGTACATTTTATTCAGAATTTTTGAGCTTAAAATTTTTTACGAGTCTTGATTTCTTAAGTGTTAAAGAAAGTTGTACTTTGTTCATAGACCAAAAGTTTAAAAAAAAATTTTTTAAGCTACATATTTAACTATCCTAAAAAGGCAGAAAAAAGGATAAACAACTTCCCAGACCAAGGGGAAAGTTTAATAAGAACTTTAAATGTTTATTTTTGTTGATGGAAGGGATCTTAGAGATCATTTATGTCTTTATCACTCTGATCTTCTCAGCATCACCTAGTCATACGATTCCTCATAAGATACTGGGTTTTTGCACATGCTGCTCTTCTGCCTGAAATAACTATCCCACTTCCTGCTCCACCTCCATCCTGTTTTCCTGAGAATACCCTTCTCCTTCAAGGCCCAAATCAAGCAAGCCTTCCCTGACCCTGCAGGTAGAACTAATTCTGTGTCCTCAGCATTTCTGTGACATTATGTTTCTGATTTTCTAAAAGCTTTTACTGTGTTTCATTATAATGTATCTGTATATGTCTGTCTTACTGGAAAGAAAGGAAATGACTCCAAGGTAGAGACTATATATTTTTGTATCTTCGTTTCTTAGAAATATCCAACACAAGTTGTGTTCCCTAAATATCAACTAAACCCTTTAGCTTCTATAAAACTCTCCATTTTATAGATGAGGTAACCAAAGTCCAGAAAGATAAAGTAATTTACCCAAGGTAGCTCATCTAATGGAAGCTAGAGGACTAGAACTCAATCCTTCTTGTTCCAATCTAACATACCCAGAAGTGATATTCAAGATATTTAAACAACAAATACAAAACGAGCAGCAATCATATCACTCAAAATAGACACAAGCAAAGTCCTAGGCTCCTGATCTGCCAACTGTTACTCCTGTAGCTGTTTGTGGCGGGCCTGAAACTCCTAGGGGAAGATCTGGAGCACATGGGCTTCAGGCATGGTTGGGAGCACTCAAAGGATTCAGGGAAGCAGCTATCCGCTAGCCAGAAAGCAAAGTATATTAATATTTCAATAACTTATACAGCTGTACAAATACATAGCAGATGAATATCAGCTTTGGATACACCTCAAATATTGTGACATAATCTAAAGGGATTATTTTAAATTTAGTACCATGTATAAAACATGGCTGATTTTGCCTCAAGTGAAGCACAGGATTTTTTCACAGTAGATCTTTGCTATCTGAATATCTGAAACATTAGAAGGCTTTACTGCTTTTTCATCTGCTTTTGGTGGAAGTGGGGGCAGGGAAGAATGTTGAACACTGTGTATTTCACATTATAGTTGTAGCAACTGCCAACATTCTCAACAAATTCAAATATTCACTGAATATCTGCTAGATTCTAAGCCCTGTAAGAGTTACTAGGTGCTCAAAGATTGTGAATTGAAGGTTTGTAAAATCAAGAAATGCTTGACGATTTGGAAATTGAGATAACGTAATTGATTTCTAACTATTGTAAATTCTTTCGTACACACAGGGTTTCTTTTTCGCTTCTCTCATACTATATAAAATGTCATCTTATAATTTTTCTCTAGAATTTTGAACAATTATATTTTGTGTTCCCTTCACTACCAGGCTGTAAGCAATTTTAAGAGAGAGTGTCTTATTTTTACTTTCATCCTTCAAAATAAATATAAGATTGGACACACATTATGTATCTAATTTCCTGAGTAGTATTTTCGCTTTTCGAACTTACCATCTTCTTTCATGGCAAAATTTTCAGGTGGATTCACAGAGAGAACATTAGTATGAGACTTCAAAAAATGAAAAATGTCATTTAGTTGTTCTCTGTTGAGATCACAGTCAACAAAAATCTCAAATTCTGAGTTTCTTCTCTTTGATTTTCGGGACTCAATATGTAACAGGTTCACATGCTTCTCCTGTGTAAAGGAAAGGATAAAGATTACAACATGACTGCCTCAAATGGTTGTAGTCTCTGAACAGATAACTTTCACTACTACTAAAAATCAATTTCACACTTGTCATAATAGCCAAAAGGTGAAAAGGCTGTTTTCAGTGCTGTCAACAGCAAAGCAATTCTTCTAAATATTAGGTGTTATTCAAAATAGTTTGAAAAATTCATCGCGCCCTCCAGAAACTAATAACATTCACTAGAAGCCATTCAGATTGCCAGAAGGGATTGATCTTCAAATCAATATACCAACTCCCCTAGATAAAAAGAGCCTTTTGAAAATTCTCATCAATAAAAGCTAGTTTTCAAAAAGTAATAATGGTAGTCCTTTAGAAAGAAGTTTCCTTTGCAAAAATGCATTTAATAAAATTAGATGAACAGCTTGAACACAGAGTACTTAATACCTTAATCTCTTGAGCTACAAACTTAGTAACCAGCTGAACCAGATTGCTTCTGGTCTTTTCATGCCAGCCTGAGCTGTGGGCACCACTTGTGCAAACCTGTGAGAGGGGGGTATCTTCTCTTACCAATTTGAGTAGCTGAGGAAAAGCACTGACACAATAATGAAACATAAGAACCAGTCGCACAACAGTTTTTTCACCTAAAAAATGAGGTTAGTGTTGACGATCTCTAATACTAACCAGTTCAATCAAATTAACTTAGTGAACACCTAAGTAGCCAGGTTAGAACTGTAAAGCATATAAAGAAGGGTAAGATATACAATGAGTTTTTAACCTAGTTGTCTAACACACAAAAGACGATGAGAAAATACAAGCAGTAGATGTTCACGTGCAGAAGATGGTCAGTGAAGGGAAAAAGCATCATGGGTTAGAGAGAGTGGAAGGCTCCATAGAGCAGATGGGAACTGAAATGAGTCTTAAGGTATAGATAGAATGCAAAGGCAGAAAGCAGAAGGAAGGATTCTTAATAGGAGGACTATACAGCAAAGGTAGGAATGAGGTGAGAATGATCAGAGAACATGAACCAAAAAGAAAGGAAAGTGAATGTCAGGGATGTTGGGAAACTGAAACAGGCAGGGTTTATCCTGGAACACAGAATATATCATGGAATCAAGAGAATAAAGCCAGTTGTAAAATATATTGGGATTGACCAAGAGTAAAGGAGAATTTTATTGAATCTATTTCTTATGAATATTTACAATAAGAATGTATTTATAAATATTTTATGAATGATGACTTGAATAAATATAAAGTTAAATTATGTTTTTGGAGAGAAAGATGCAAAATGTCAATTTTTCCAAAATTATTCTATTGATTGCTATCAAATTGCTATTGAAAGCCATCAAAATGGAAATCTCAATGGAATTTGGTAAGGAAATTTAACTAAATAATTTTAAAAGTCCATTTGGAAGAAATAGTCAATAAAATTCAGGGAAATTCAGATAAAATAGGAGTGATAAACAAAACATTTCCTATCAGATATTTCAGTTACAGAAACAGAAGCACAGAGAGTTTAAACAATTTTCCCAAAAAGCTAGAATTCAAACTCAGGTTGTCCAATTTCACAGTCCATGCTCTTAAATGCTGTGTTGCAATCATGTTTTACAAGAAAGGAAGAGTCAGAATAATGGATAATATGAATCTTCTTTGAATAAGGTTTATTGAATCTTAATAATGAAAACACTAAAGACTGACATAGTCCAAAACTGGGACGTGACTACACTGGAAAGATGGAAGGAAGAGAAATTAAGGGGGCCACTGGAAAAGGGGGCTGTGTCAAGAAAGCTAAATCTTTATTTCTGTTGTAGGAAATAAATAGTAATACCTGCTATTAAAAAAATCAAGAAATAGTAGCATATTATTTATAAATATGGACATAAATACTAAAAACTATAGGTGAAAGAGTTGGAACTGGTTACCTCCTGTAGGCTGAGGGTAAGTAAAATGAGTGGGTTCACACCTGGGACATTATGCAGCAGTTAGAAGAATGAATGAGATGGACACACAGCAGCATGGGTGGGTCTTAGAAACACAGTGCTGAATGAAAAAAAAACTGTACTATACAATAACATTTATATAAATTACTAATTACAAGCATCCACAAAGACTCTACATTTTCTTAAGTACACATTAAAATAATTCAATGTACATATCAAACCGAGCAGCTGTTTATCAGAAGAAAGAGTTGGAGAGTGAAAGGAACAATGACATAAAACAGGAGGCTGTACAAATCAATGATGATAGTGTACCTGTGAGTTAACAAGTACGATTAACTCAACCCTCTGCACCTAAGGTCAACAAAAGCTGAGGAATGAAGTGAGTTGAAGGAGAAAGACCACTGTTTTCTTCGCAAGCTTTATAGTGTAAGTTGACTTTTTGAACCATGCACAAGTATTCTTTGATTAAAAATAAAATTTTTTTTTAACAATGTTGATGAAAGAAGCAATATAGGTATATTATTTAAAAATCCCAGGTAATCAATAGAATAGCTGAAAATAATCATTTAATTATCCAACTTTGGGAGGAGCTAAGAGGGAGTAGGGAGGGAAGGGGTATTAGTATTATTCAAAATAGAAAGTAAAGGAATATTGTGTAAAGTTGATAACTCAAAGAGAGATGTAAGAGCACTATTTACATTTAAAGAACAAAAATAGCTACAAAAGGTTGCTTCTGGAGAGTGGGACTGAGGATATGATGTGTTGAGTAGGAAAACTGATGCCTTTCAAATTCTTCCAGACTATTTGTCTATATTTAAATTTTTTAATTCTTTGAAATATTATTTTCAAATGACTATACACTAGAATAACATATGGATATAAATTTGATTTTTAAAATAACTAACACTTATTGATAAGGTACTCTGAACTATCCTAAGCATTTTACTCATTAACTCTATTAGTTCTCACAATGACCTTATAAGATAAGTTCTCATTTTAAAGATGTAAAGACTGAAGTGCAGAGAGACTAATCAATTTGCCATGATCACCCAGCTGATAAAATAAATGACAGAGTCAAAGTTTGAACTCAGTGGTCTGCTTCCAGAACCTACAAGCTTAACCCCAATGACATTCTAGCATAATTTAACCTGTCCCCTACCGTACAACAAGTAGTTTTTTTTAATAATTTTTATATTACTCTAAATAAATCTTTGTGTCTCTAATCCCTTAAAATAGGTTAGGTGCCCCAGTTGAATACTATCATAGTACCTGGTACGTCTGTTTCAGGTCATTTTACACACATGTAATTATTTACTTACTATAATAATGTGTTTAGTGTCTGTGCTCCCCCCTAGATTATACATACTGCGAGGGTATACACTGTGTTCTGTTCAGGTCCACATCCTTAGTATCTAGCAGGGCACCTGGCACATTGTAAGTACTCAATAAATATTCGTGTTCTGCATCGCTGACCCCTATTTCCTTTAGACAGATTTATGGAAGTGGAATTACTGGGTCAAAAAATGCGAACATTTTAAGGCTCATAATACATATTACCAGATTGTTTCCCCACCCATTATACCAATTTACCCTCACATCAAATGTGTATTTAAGTGCCAAGTGCATTGAAGCTGTGGCAATAGGGAAAAGTATAATGGTAAAATCTTTGCTATTTTATGATATAAAAATATAATAAATTACACTACTAATATGTCATTAAATGCCATTAAAATTTAAATATATTATTAAATTAAAATTTGCTTCTCTGAAATCTATGAAGTGAAATCTCTCTTCCTCCATTTCTTCTTTTTTTTTTTTTTTAGGCAAGGCAATCCTTGGATGACCTCACAGATTGCAAGGACCTTATCAGCTTACAATCCCTTATCTATCTATCTATCTATCTATCTATCTATCTATCTATCTATATGTTTATTTTTTACGCCTACAGCACCTAGTCTTCCTAGGTGGTCTCCCATCCAAGTACTAACCAGGCCCAACCCTGCTTAGCTTTTGAGATCAGACAGGATCGGGCACAGTCAGGGTAGCATGGCTGTAGATAGCCCCCATTTCTTTATTTGCTAGTTATAGTTTCTCTTCTAAAAAATTTCTGTATCTCTTAGCCATTTATTAGAATTGGGCAATATTTTAGAAATTTAACGGCTTAAGAAATGTCTGTAGCTCACTTTTGAAGAATTTATAATAATCTATATTTTAAACATAACTTTAGAGACTCATTTTAGTAGAGTCTATGCAAAAATAAGAAGAGTGCTTACCTGGAAGATTTTCAATGCTTGTACAAGTCCTCCAACTTCATCCTTTAAGGAAAAAATGAGAGTTGCTCTTCCTCTTTCTAAGGAATGCTCTTTGTTTTCCTTGTTGTCTTCAATCATGATGAATCTGCTGTATTTCTCTAAAACCAAAGTATAAAAATATAGGGAGAGATCTAAAAAGAAGTTGTGCAATGTAGACAATCTTTGATAGTATTTGAATCTGAGACAATACTTTATAATAATACTAAGCTTTAGTTTCCTCACCTGTAAAACAGGAATATGCAGATATGCTTTTTACAAGACTAAAATGAGACAAAAATAAAACTAAACATTGCCTAGCATAGAGCCTAGAATGTAACAGACATATTACACCTGTTAGTTTCTATTTTTTCTAATCTAATCTTTCTTTGGGGGCACGACTCAAGCCATTGGTTTCCAGCAGTCTTCCTGACTGTTGTGGCCCAAATGGGTATTCTTCCTCTATGAAAGCCTACCTCCTCTCACCAAGAATTTTAGCTCTTTATTATCCTGGATCTTAGATAGCTTCCCCAAATATTTTATTCATACATGTCTGTCTTCTAACAAGGCAGCAAGCTCCTTCAGAACAGGGACAAGGCCTTGCACTTATTTTGTAAATTCACAACCCTGGGCAGCTCTGTACACATGTGGATTCGAAGGATAACTGCCAGCTGAGAGAATTCTGGTTCCACATAAGTATCTCCTTTCCTCTCTGCCTATGAAATCCCCTAGGCCATGAGCTCTGAAGCCTTTTCAGTATTGGCCTACAAGTGCTATATGATTATAAATACAACTCTGTGTGTATGTGTGTGTGTGTGTGTGCACGCGCGTGCGCGTGCTGGAAGAGGTGAGGCTATTGTGAAAGATGGAAGTAGGGCACAATAACTTTGTATTGGTGAATTTTCAATTGAGAAATACACACCTGAGAAATAAGATTTGGATTAATAAATGGAAACAGCGTATTGAGGATTTATTCTTATTTGGGTTGGGTTTTTTTGGGGTTTTTTTGGTTATTAATTCTTCCTAATTGCCCAGTTTCATATGGTAGTTTTTGTGGAATTAATCTTTAATAACTTAAATCGATATAACTAATTCCACTGTCCTTCACCTGCTCCCACTCATTGATCTAAGCCTGTGGCACAACTACTCAGAACAGGTATAGTGGTGATAGTGTGGGCTTGAAGCCTGATGCACTGTGTTCCAATCCCCCAGGTCAAACTTCACTTACTCGTGGAAGCCTTCCCTGACCTCCCCAAGTCAACACCCTTTAGCATTGGTTAGCATTACACCATAAGCCTCCCATTCATAACAACAGTCACAGGTGCAGTTGTAGCTCTGTTTCAGTGAGTATGTAGCTATGTGTATCTCTCCAACTAGACTGTAAGCTCCTAGGGAACAGAGCTCTCGTGTGCTTTTACTCACCATTGTGTTTGCAGCACCTAGCATAGTCCCTGCACATAATAGGCAACAGATATATGTCATTAAAAGAATAAAGGAATGAAAGATTGGTTAAAAAAATGGTCCCTACCCTCAGGGGACTAAAATTCTGGTAGAGAAAGGATGACAGTGCAGGATATGCATTGTAACAGAGAACACAGATGGCATAGCGATGGCAGTGACTACATTATTCTGGTACATGTGCAGAGATGTTTCATTGAAGATGTGTTCAAATTGGAACTTAAAGAAAAAGGGATGAAGAAGTAGATGAAGGGATGAAAAACAAAAGATGAGGAGATGGCAAACCCAATACAGAGTAGTGAGAAATCATGTACGTAAGGTAAGTGGGGCCAGATCTTTCGGAAGGCTTCACGCAGGTAGACCATGGGAGTTTGATCCTCTATGCCCATCCAAATACCCGTGTAAGGACTATGGCCCATCTGACTGAAGGCTAAATGAGAAAAGTGAGGATGAGGTAGTTTTCCATTAAGCTAAAGTCCTAGCTTTGAAATGCTTTTCTATAGGATGATGCAAAATAAGGGGCTTAATACATTTCTTCTATCTGTTTGACCAGAGAGCTCTTGAGTTTTCTTTCCTCCATAAAGCCTTTTTCTTAACCCATACTGCATAACATTTTGAGGCCCCTTATAAGAGACAGCCCCAATAGACCCATCTGGCTTGATAGAGGGTAAAAAACACCATCTATGGCTCAGAAATTTCCAACTTTATGGTCATAAACAAAAATCTACTACTAAATTTCCCAATGAATGCAATTTGCTGTTTCAAAATTCAGTCTTTATGATACCTTTGGAATTTAATGTAACAAATATTTATCAGGCATGTATTAAGTTGAAGTCCCTTCTACATATAAGTTCAGAGAGTATGGAGATAAGAAAGAAATTCCTCACTCTATGAGGGTAAAATTCCATCATTCTTAGCAACCTCAGAGGTGGATAAAGGAACTGACATTATAGAAATATATATAAATATCATTCAATAATATTATTCCATCTAATTCTCACAAAACCTTAGTGAGAGAGGACAAGAATTATATTCTTTTTATAAATGAGAAGCTGAAGCTTAGAGAAATTAACCTGTCATGGTCACACAGCTAAAGAATGTGAGAACATATATTTAACACTGTGTTCTAAACATGTGAATGTGAACATATAGATCTGATTTCACCGGGATTACCCTAAATACATTCAGAAACACAGAAGGTAGAACAAAATTCATGGCATCTAGTTGAAAGCTGTCTTCTTGGAAGATGAACTAGAGATCTCATTTGACATCATCTCAACCACCTATTTGCACTACAAAATAGTATAAAGAAATATCTGGAATGTGAAGTCAGACATATCTAATCACTGACCTGATATTTATCAGTATGATCTTGGGCATGCTAATTTACCTAATATAACAAAATTAATTGTTTTCTACAACTAAATTCATTTTCTACAACTAAAACAATCTCTATGTCAATGTTTTAAAATCAAGTAACCAGTTAAACTTAATATTTATATGATTCGAGTTATCACCAATGGTAAAATAAATGAAATTTCAACTCAAGCACATTCACATGTATAAAGTACCATAGTCGGTATTAGGGCAGTAAAGGTTAAAAGCAAAGAAAACAATTTGCCTCCAAAGAATTCACAAACTTATGTATGAGAGAGGGGGAGGAGGGACAGACTTTCCAGTAAGTACAAATCATAAAAATAGAATGGGACCCAGAAATCCCTGAAGAGCACACCCCATGACTAATATCTCTTGAGATTCTAAAGATAATTGGAAATGACTTCTGGCCCATCCATCAGTCTCTAATTAGAAAGGATTTATGGATGAGAAGCTAGAGATCCAATAAAAGATTTTCAGCTTCAACAGAATTGACCATTTCTTAATGTAAACTTAAATATGCATAGGAAATTCTGAATTAGTGCTCTGGGGCTAAAAATTCAGGGATTATCTCAGATATGTATTCTCAAACTGCTTTTAGAGACGTGAAAACCTTGGAAAACGTTTCATATCTGTCTATCAGTCAAAGACCATGGACATTTTTTCACACAGAGTATGGGTGACTGTCCTATGCAGATGCAAACAATAAGAGAGATGTAAAATAATATAGCAAATTGCCAGTAATTTATCTATAAATCCATTTAGGAAAGCTATAACTTCTATGTGCATCAACTTCCTTATCTGCAAATTTGAAGGAAGGGTCATTAGCACCAATCTCATTGTTATAAAAAATATTAAATATGTAAAAAATATATAAAACCCTTAGAACAGTTGCTGACCTACACTGAGTACTCAATTAATATTAGCTCTAATATTGGGAAGTATAAATCTCAAATTTCCCAGTCTTCAAAAAAATTTAAAATGTTAAATGTGATGACACTGACATTTAAACTTGTCTGGCTAATAATTTTTTTTGCCCTGGAAATTAAGCATTTTACCAGATAGTTATAAACCTATTTTTTATAGTAGCAAGCACACAGAAAGGATGTTTTATGACAAAAAAAAAAAGTATAATTATTCTTTTAAGGTAATTTTCAGTTTATTTATTATGCAACTCCTAAAGTATATTGTTTCAAATCTCAAATGCAAAATTTAGCAATTCTTTTGCAAACAAACAGATGAAATCCCCAAGTACAATTACTGAGTCCCCATTTTCCATGATATTGTCACCACGGCATACTGAAGGAAGAAGATTCTGCAAATTTAAGCTACTTTCTGGTCCACCACTGTTTTCATAATGTAAGCAAACTTTAACAACTGGGAGCAAGGATCAGAGAACAGTAAAGAAAAACTATTTCAGCCATACGGTGGTAATGAGAGTTTCAGATCTCCTAACAGTTCATCCTTCAACAGTCTCTCAGAGCTTAGAATGCCACTCTTGACATAAAACTATATAAAGATTTTCTCTCACATTTCAAAACTAGCCTTTAAGCTCATCTAGCACAAGCCATTGTAAGAAGATACTAACACTCAGGTCTGGTCTAAATCCATCCCTTTGTGGTCTGTGATTCTCTCTTCTTTCCCTAGTTCTAGAATGGATCTAGTTTTGCCACCAACATCTCCCTAGTGGGTGGCAGCAGAGGAGGGTGAAGGATACAATAATGAAATATTTATGATATGCAAAGCATTCTATATTGAGATTTGGAAACATTACTATCCCTCTTGTTTAAGTCAATATAAAAATAAAGTTCTCAAGAGTAAATTTTGCTAAAAACCTAGAAGAAAAGAATTCTCATCCCCTCCCCTACTCCCACCTCCAAAATAAGCTTATAGAACTTTGATCTTTACTAAAATTTTGCCATAACTTTACCTGGTTGACAGATCTTATGAAGCATGAATTCTTTTCCCCCTATTCGACAATCCTCAAACTCCCTCAAGAACCTCAGCTTTTGCCCTTGTCACTTTTTTTCCTTTCCCCCTTCCACCTACCTACTTCCTTCTACTCCTTCAGAGACAAAACCCACAGTATTAGTCTAGTAAGATAAAAGACTATAAAATGTCCAATGGGTCACACATCTGTTTATAAATCCATGTCTCATTAAGTAGTATATATTTTCCTTTTAAAGCAACACTCTCATTTACCAATGCCACCTGGCATTTCTCTTTTTCTGTGAAAGGCAGGCAGATGTTCTCCTACTGGATTTCCTGGCCTGAGTAAAGATGCCCTGGCAGCAGGATATGCCATTGGAAATAAGAAAGACATACTAAAAAGGAAGTCAAAAGATCAGCAGCCCTGTGCTAGAGTAGAGGTCAAGGTGTGTACATTGACTAACTCCTTTCTCCCCTTAATTTACTCAGTACTAAGTGTAATTCAAATTTATCTGATCTAGGAAGCACAAAGCACTATCAAATTAAAGTATTTTGAAGGCATAAATGCTGTTTGAAGACAACTAAAAGCTGCAGGAGAACCGATGTGGAAGGAGAGAATTCTCCAGAGAATCTTGATTTTCTTTTCTAAATGAGGGAAGGACAGTGAAAGTGAAGATAAACTACAAAAGAAAACACTGTTGTGAAAAATATTATTCCAGGAAATAAAGGCATTGGCAAAGAAAATGGAAATAGAAAACACACCCATACTTGAAGATAATCTAATAACACATGTACAAATGAACTCCAGTAGTAAGATTCATAAACCACAGATTACCGCATTACAGAAACATTTATAATTACTTTAAGCTGTGCTCATATCTACTTTTAAACCGAACAAGTGAATTCCATCCTTCTTTGAGAATAAATTGACAGGCACAAACTTTCACTGGTTTAGAAAGTTCACCTCTAGCCTTTTTTTCCCCCACTGTCGACTAGAGTGGAGCATCAATGGGAGTTAATTTTAACCCTCTGAAAACCAAGTGGTCAGAGGTAAGGTTAAGTTTACCTAGGTTATTAACTAGATCTGAACAACTAGACCCTATGCCTCTTTGTCAGTTGTAACATTCCACCCAAGTTCTTAGTCCCATGTTGAGGTGGGTAAAGTAGGTAAGTGCAATGAGGAGAGGCTTTGCATCTGAGACTCCCTTTTGTTTAGGGGTGTCTAAGGGAGAGTTCCTTTTAGGAGAGAAGAAAAAAAAGAGCTGTTGCGATTTTAGGGAGAGGAAAGGAGGAAATAAGAATGGTCTCTTTCTGCTGACATAGAGGAGTCGCACAGACTTGGGTTTGACTCTGAACCTCATTTTCCTTATCTGTAAAATGCAAGAGATATCTGTTTGACAGGGTATGTTATTGAGATGAAGTCAGATGAGTGTAAAGAGTCTGTTTCTGGCACAAAAAAAGAGAGACTGTCAAAAATAGTGCCTTTCTCCCTGAAGGGATAGGAGGAAAGAAGAGTGAGTGGCCACAAGGGTACAACTCCAACTTCCCTGACCCAACTCCCCATAGGCATTCATCTTCTAGGAGGGTAATCTTGCCTCCACCGTACGCCGGCCCAGAGCCCCCAAATCTGCGGCGGTGGTCCCAGGTCCCGCGGGAAGGAGCCACCCTACTCACCTCCAGCGCTGCTCACGGTGAACTGGGTCACCCCGCGGGCCAGCGCTGCCCGCCTTTTACAGAAGCGGGTGTTCGGACAGGCCAATGGGCATCCGAGGCAGCCGAGCAGTGGCCAATAAGAACTGGGTTCGCCTGCCGGGCGGGGAATCCTGGACCAGGAGCTGACCTCAGCTGGGTGCTGACAGTCCCCGCCAGCCTGCGTTGAGACCCGCATGCTTTTAGCCTTTAGGCGTTTCTGACTGGTGTGTTTTAATTAAGCTGTTAGGCAATCCTTAACTACAGAAGTTTAATACTATCAAGATAACATCTATTTTATCAGCATAATGACCTCCTATAGGCTCCTACTCCTCTTGGTTGGTGACTGAAGCAGGAATCCCACCTTTATCTCTGTGCTTCTAGGTTATTTGATAGTCTAGCCTTGCCTCGACATTCTCTTGGTGCCTTCTCTTTTTCCTTGAAGCAGAGCATTCGTTCAACTTTTTAGAAGGGAAGTGCTCAGTACCCTTTCAATTAAAGAAATTTTAAAGATGAGCATGCTGCATCAGCGGAAATCATGTTACATGCTTTATTAAAAGCATGGCTCTGAAGCCAAAAATGTGGACTAGGTTATCTATTGGGTACTTAGTCCATTAGGTCCTGTCCCAAAGGGCTATATATGTAACACAATATATTGTAGAACATTTTTCTTCAGCTTTTTAAAAGTCGGGTTTGTTGATGTATAACTTACAGTAAAATACACCCTTTTGAGATGTACTGACTGTTCTGTTTTGACAAACATATAGGATTGTGTAACCACCAATCACAATGCAGAACATTTTTATCACTTCAAAAACATTCTCTTGCCTCAATCCTCTCCCCTCACACCAAGCCCCTGGCCACCACTGTGCTAATAATGTTTCTTTAGTTTTGTCTTTTCCAAAATGTCGTATACATAGAATCATGAGGCTTATAGATTTTTGGCTCCTGGCTTAACATAGGCTTTGGAGCCTCATACATTTTGTTGCCTGTATCAGCAATTTGTTCCTTTATATTGCAGGGCATTTGCAGCTTTTGCATGCATGTTCCTTTTATCTGCATAATAATTCTATGAGATAAACACTATCCTTATTTTATACTTAAGGAAACTCGGGTAGCAGAAGGCTCTTTAAGCACAGTCTAGTAAGTAGAATCAAGATTCAAGCAAAAGCAAAAGCATTCTGACTCTAAATTTTGTGTTTTTGCGGAAATACCATGGAAAACTCTTGCCTGGTAGAGAACTTTTGGAACCAAACTGAGGTCAAAGATGTTTTTCCTAAAGTTGGGTCTATGAGAGGGCTTGAACCACCTCTGCTAAAGAAGTGAGGTAGGGCAAGTCATTCAGTTAGCCCATCCCCAAGATCAGAATAGGCTGGGTGCTGGCCCTGCAGTGGAGGCCTGAGAAGCTGGTATCACTGAAGCCCATCTGTCACCTTAAAGAACAGAACAAAGCAGGAACCCTCTCTGAGCTTCTCTGAACATGCATAGACTCCCCAACTCCGGGGACTCCAGGCATCTAGACTTTACCACTTTTCTGGCAGAATTCTCAGACAACCTTCCCAAAGCACCTGCAGCATTGTGCCTGGAATTCCACCAGTTAAGAATTTTCACTGGGCTCAATTACAAAATTCAAAAATTCATATACCCAGAGAAGGTTCAGAGAAAAGACTATCAGTTGGAGAAAATACATATTTGTCTAATTAAAAATGTTTAATTGGCTTCCTATTGCTGCTGTAACAAATTGCCACAAACTTAGTGTCTTAAAACAATACAAATTTATTATCATACAGTTCTGGAGGTTAGAAGTCTGAAATGGGTTTACTGGCCTAAAATCAAGGGGTCAGCAGGCTGCGTTTCTTTTTAAATCCCCAGGAAAGGATCTATTCTCTTGCCTTTTCTGGCTTTTAGAGGCCACCTGCAAGCTCATGACCCCTTTTGTCCATCTTCAAAGCAAGCAGTGTAGCCTCTCTGAATCTATCTGACTCTCCTACTTCTTCTATCACATGTAAGAACCTTTGTGATTACTTTTTGTCTACCAGATAATCCAGGATAATCTCCTCATCTCAAAATCCTTAATCACATCTGCAAAGTCTCTTTTTGCTACTAAGATAAAATATTCACAGGTTCTAGAGATTAGGGCATGGACATCTTTGTACCGAATTTAGAAACTGTGGGTGGTACCCAGATGAAAAATGGCCTTTAAGTTTGTATTTTCATCTTGATCTGTAGAATTTATGGCAAAGGAGCTTCCTGACACTGGGATGTGGCTTTTGAGATATTAGAAGTTCTGATGCCATGGATAGTAAAGGAGGACACCTCACTGCACTCCTGGTTCTTCAGCAGAACGTATTTGAGGGGACACATCCCAATCTGTCATTTTTCATTTGCTAAGGTAGCTTGGTGGTACCTTTGTATTGGTCCTCCCTGATATTCTTTGCCAGCTCTTCCTTCTCTATTCTCCAAATATTCAGGGTTACTCTGGGTAAGGCCCTAGGGCCCCCTTCTCTTCTCAGTCTATACTCTTTTCTTTGTCAATGCCCTTCCCTCTCATGTCTTTAAGTATCCTTGATATGCTAACAATCCAAAATGTATACTTCCAGCCCAAATCTCCCTTCCAAACTCCAAAACTTTATATCCAATAATTTAATTTATATCTTCACTTCCATGACAATTGTCATCTTAACATATCCAAAAATGAACTTGGGAAAATAGCAAGCATTGGTGAAGATGTGAAGATATTTGAACTCTTGTACATTGCTGGTGAAAATGCAAAAGAGAAAAGTTTGGTGGTTCCTCAAAAAGTTTAACAGAGAATTAACATATGACCCAGCAATTCCATTCCTAGTATACACCAAAAGGAACTAAAAGGAGGTACTCAAACCGATCCTTATCTATAAATGTTCACAGCAGCAATAATCACAAGCGCTGAAAATTGAAAACATTCCAAATGGCCATCTATGAATGAATGGATAAACAAGGTGGCATATACATACAAAGAAATACTATTCAGCCATAAAAAAATAATGGAGTATTTATGCAGGCTACAACTTGGATGAACTTGGAAAACGTTATGGTACATGAAAGCAGCCAGACACAAAGGGCACATATTGTATTATTCAAGTTATATGAAGTATCCAGAATAGGTAAATCCATAGGACTAGAATACAATGTGATGTAAGGGCAGGTAGGAATGGGGCGGGGAGGCGGGGCGGAGAATGAAGATTAACTGTTTAAAGGGCACAGTTTTATTTTAGAATGATGAAAATATTTTGGAACTAGATAGAGGGAGCAGTTGTACAACATTGTGAATGTACTAAATGCCACTGAATTGTTCACTTTAAAATGGTTAATTTTATGTTATGTGAATTTTACCTAATAAAGGAGGTTTCATCTCCCTACCCTCCAAGTCTTTCTTCCTTCCTGCATATACTTCTCTCATCTCCTTCATCCCAAAAATTAGCAAATTTAGTCTCTTCCACCTTCAACATATACTTGAATTCATTCACTGCTCCCCATCTCCTCTGACATTATGCTAGTCCAATCCACCACTGTCGCGTCTCTGAAATATTGCAATTATCTCCTCCCTGGTTTCCCTTTTTCCACTTCAGCCCCTCCTCCTATCCATTCTCATTTTTAAAATACACCCAAAACTACTGTATAGAGTCCTAACTACAATTTTAGCCACATTTTAAAAATGCAAACACGATCATGTCACTACTCAGATTATGACCATAAAATCGCTTTCCATTATTCACAGGATGAAGCTTAAAATCCTTCCTGTGATCTGTTACAGCCCTGTATCTGGCCGCTACGCATCTCTCTGACCTCTAACCCTATTACTCTCCCCTTCTTCACTGCACTCTGCCCCTGCTGTGTCCTGGCCCTCTAATAGAAGCTCCTCCCCACATGCTTAGACCTGGGGATCTCCCCACTAACCCCGCAATCCTGCCTCTTCACCCAATTGACTATTTCCATCCTTTCCTAAGGGTCAATTCCTTCCCTGAAGTAAAACTATCCCCCAACCTAATTTAGGTGTCCCACGTGCCGTTTGACTTGTAACAACTGTTATTATAAATTATTTGTGTGGCTATTTGTTTACTTATATCTCCCACAGGGAAAGAATTGTCTGATTTTTTTTCTTTTTTTACTTTCTTTCCTGTTAAATTTCCATTGGCTATCCCAGTGCCCAGCACATAGTAGTTTCTCAATAAATGTTTGTTCCATTAATGACAATAGGATGATAGAATCTATGTTCTAATATGGATGTGTATATGTATTCAGTCTAGAACTGATCTGTAGATATGGAATACTGCCAGATTGCCTTTCAATTAGATTATACCAATTTACATCCCTACTCTCAAGAATGTAAAACAAGTCTACATTTTTATAATCTGAATAGCAAAAATAAGTTATTTCTAATCAGCATTTTTCTAATTATTAGCAGAGCTGAGTATCTTTTCAGACATTTGTTCACATATGACTTTCTTAGGTTCACTACTCATTTTTCAATCAGGTTATTTTTTCTTATTGATAAGTAGGAGCTCTCTAGATTATGGATATTAACTGCTATATGTATTGCTGTCATCTAAGCCTTTCATTTTAGTCATTTGAAATATACAACATTTTTATTTCACAAAGTCAAAACAATCTTTCATGATGGAGTTTAAAGGGGCCCCCAAATGACACCCTTCTCCCTCCTCCCAGTTCCAAGACGGACAGGTGGAGATTAGTTGTGGTGCGGGGGTCAGGTCAAGGAATAAAAGTAGAAGCAGGGAGATTGCCTGAAAGGCTTCTGAAGAAGTCCAGTTGAGATATGATGGTAGATATGGGTAACATGGAGAAGAGGAGAATGGAAGACCAACTCAGCATTTGTCTCAGAGATAGAGTCAAGATCAGTTGATGGCAGGTCCATGGGGTAGGGGAAAGGGGTTTCAAGGACGATTCCTACGCTTTTTACTTGGCAATTTAGATTATGGTTCCATTTACTAAGGCGCAGTTGAGGGAAGGAGAGCAGATTTGGCAAGGAAGAGAAAATTAAGTCTTTAGACTTGTTAAGTTTGACATGCCTTCTAGCTACCCAAATGATGGCTTGTAGGCATTAAGAAATGGGAGCCCAGAATTTGGAAAGAGGTCACAGACAGAGACAGAAATTTAGAAGTCACCAGTATAATGATCATATATAAAGACAGTATATAAAATTACAGGACTAAACGAAATTTCCAAGGGAGAAAAATGTATCAAGAGACAAGAAAGAGGCCAAGTACTGGACTGCAGGTCATGCCAAGGTTCAGAGGTTACGAAGAGGAGGAAGAGGAGCCAGAAGCAGAGAATGAAGGAATGGACACCAAGGAGAGGAAAACTCATTTGACTGTGGTACCAAGTTCCCAAAAAGGAAGGAAAATCTCCAGTTGCCTTTAATGCTACTCCAAAGTGGAGGACAGAAGTGTAACTACCGGATTCAGTAAGAAAAGTTACTGGCATCCTTGACAAGAGCAATGTCAGTGATGTGGTACAGACGGAATCCAGTTTATACAAGCAGAGCTGAGATTAGGCCACAGAGGTGACATCAGCTCTTTCAGAAGTTTTGCTGTGAAGAGGTACAGAAAAATGTGGTAGCAGCTGGAGGGGAACGCAGGGTAAAGGGAGGAGGTTTTTTGTTTGTTTTTTAAGAAAGGAGGTATTAGAAAAGGAATGATTCAGCAGGGGAAAAAATAGATGATTTAGGTAAGAGAGAGTAAACATAGAAGCCAAGTCCATTCTGCTGATCTCATTAGTTCTAATAGGTCAATCAGGTGA
This sequence comes from Rousettus aegyptiacus, assembly GCF_014176215.1. NCBI lineage: Eukaryota > Metazoa > Chordata > Mammalia > Chiroptera > Pteropodidae > Rousettus > Rousettus aegyptiacus. The sequence continues at coordinate 89,206,632 of NW_023416308.1, forward strand.
GACTCCTGACTTCCTAAGTACACAATCATATCCTCTGAAAGGCACCTGAAAAAAAATAACTTTAAGTGGTCATCATAAAAGTAAGGATAGTGGGGGTTTTTTAGGAAGGGAGAGGCAGGAGTTACGATTGAGAGGGCACATAGAGGGGAGCATCTGGTTGACTGACAAAGATTTATTTCCTGAGCTGGGTGATTGATACAGGAGCATTTGCTTTTTCATAATCAATAAGATGCACATTTGTTTCATGCAATTTTCTGTACTATTTGACAAGAAAAATATTAATGAAAAACAACATATACTATAAAAAATAATAGTATTTTTAGTTCTTTTTAATATTTATACCTTACACCTATTTTTCACCCTATTGTAATAGGTAGGACTGCCGGAACAATGTTCAATAATATCCTGCTTTGTTCCAGACTTTAATGGGAATGTGTCTAATGTTTCAAATTAGAATTATATCTGCTATAGGTCTCATGTTAATACAATTTTCTTCTATTTTGCACTATAAAGGAGTTTTTCTTAAAAGATGTTAAATTTTATCAAAGAATTGTTGGCATTTACTGAAATGATCACACATCTCTTCTTCTTTTAAATCTATTAATGTAGTGAATTTAAAGATGTCTTAATGTTAAACCATTTTGCATTCATAACATAAAATTACCTTGTTCATAGTGGGTTTTAAAAATATTTTTATATATCTTTTAATATGGTGCTAAATTTTACTTGCAGGTATTTTGTCTAGTTTTTATGTCCACATTAATAGATAAGAATTGGCCTATAGTTTTTTGTGTGTCTGTTCTTATCCAGTTTTAACAGGGTTTTGTTATCTCTATAGAATTCAGAAATTTCCCATGATTCTCTGTTGCCTTGAGGTGAGATGGGGTTAGTTCTTTTATTACCTTTTCAATATGAATATTAGCCTTTCAAAGTTTTCTGCCTCTTCCTGGGTTAATTTTAGTACTGAATATTCTACTAGAAGATTATCCATTATTTAAAGATTTCCATGTGGTTATAGTCTTTTAGTTTATCTATCTATCGCTTTATAGAAATGGAATCAGAGAATTGTGCCTGTATGATTTCCATTTAGGAAAATTCATTAGGCAGTTCATTGTGGCTTATCACATTATCTAATGTTATGGATGTTCCATTAAATTTGAGAAGACTGTAAATTCTTGCGGGAGTATGTAATAATTAGGATAGAGTAAGCGATCCTGTAGTAATAAACTATTTCTTTATTACTTTAATACAGTAAAAGTTTATTTCTCTCACTCTAAGTCCACACACATTGGGTGACTCTCAAGGGCAGCTCCTCCCCATATGGTTCTCTGTCTAGTTACTCAGAAGTTCAGGCAACTTTCATCCTGTACCTCTGCCACCTCAATCTATGGCTGTCACCAAAAGAGAAAAGCTCTTATATGCTTTGGCTCAGAAAGGACACTGTTCATTTCTGCGCTTTCATTGGCTATAACTAATCATACTGCCCTTTCTTACTGCAAAGAAGAGGCCAAGTCTAGACTTTACACAAGCCCAGGCAGATAAGAACAAAATATGAAGAGCCTAAATATTCTTTACTATAGGCTACAAAGTCCATATATGTGGGCACTGGGAGCACAAGAGTTAAAAGAGTACAAACTGTGCAGCCAAATGCAGTCCTACCATTTACTTAGCCGTGTGACCTCGGGCAAGTTACTTAATTCTTCTATGCCTCGGTTTCCCTCTGTAAAATGAAGATAATAGCACACCTGCCTTAAAGAATTGTAATGAGGATTAAATGAGAAATTTATGAAGTATTTAGAATAATGTCTGGCATATACTAAATACTAGATTTGACAGAAAAATAAAATATATAAAATCAACGTATAAAATCAATTCTATAACCTTTCTCCTTAACAAAAAATTTAGACTGATCTTGCTTTTCTTTTCCCCTGCCCACTCTATTCTAAACCTCCTATCATCTCATTCATTCATTCATTCATTCAGCAAATCTTTACTGAGCCTCAACTACGTGCTGAAATCATCTGGAATTTTATTTACAAATTGTTAGTACATTAACATTTAACAATTGCATCAAGTGCCACATTAACTTTACCAGGGATTATTTTATCTTAACAATTTTCCTAGTTTAATGACTCATTGCTTGTAGATGATATCACTGGTTCTGGTGTTCTGTGTCTCTTTTCGCTTCTTCTGATAACAGAACACTGGTTTTTCATCTCAGGACTCAATCCTGATTCCCAGTATCAGTCCATTTGCTCTAGGTGGCTTGATTCTACCTACTTTCAACCCAGTTCTAAAGCAGTCACATGACTCTACACGGATGTTCAGAGGACTACAAGCATTTAGCCATATTAAGTTGAATGATGGTCACATACTCCAATTTAGGCCAATGAGAATAAGGCCCAAGACTGATTACAATTTAGAAGATTCTCTACTTTTAACCTTGGAGGATAAAATCCTGCAGCTAATTCAGTGGAGGATACTTATTAAGAGTGATGCCAACATGCAGAAGAGCACTATTGAAAGATAAAGAGAAACTAGGACCTACTGACATTGTGTGAACATCTGAAACCAGCCATACCTGAAGCTTAATCCCTTTTTTTTATATTAAATCAAAGGGTTCTGACCCATAAGTTAATGTTTCTTCTATCCCATGAATTCGTTTTTTATTTTCCTGAAGTAAACCCTTGAATAACTTTTTTCAGAAAGACTGCATGGATATTATACTTTCAAAATATTCATAACCAAAAATGTTCTAATTCCAAATCCTTGCTGTCTTTGTCATTTCATATGTCTCCCTGGGAAAATAACAAGTAAAACTAACACATCGTTTCAAATGATGGCAGTTCAATGTTCATGTAATACAAATGAGACATTTTTAGATTTAAAAAAAAAAAGGGCTTTACAGTCAAATTTCAATTCAAATTCTCTTTTACCTATCTTTGTGATCGACAACAAATTTCTTAACTTCTCTAAACCTTTCTTCATCCAAAAAACTGAGATATTACCTCCCTTGTGAGACAGTAGTATTTATAAGATTATGTACATAAATTCCCTAGATCAGGTCCTAGCATATAAGAATCACAGAGTAATTTTAAGTTTCCTTCCCTTTCTCTTTCCGTATGGCTTTTCAATAAAGACTACCACCAAACAGGAATATTTGATATTTACATATATTATTTTTTTAACCTCAAATCCTTATACAAATACCTTATCAAAGTTTGAAAGGTTAACACTAGTATTCATGATCTTAATAATTATTTTAAAAAAGTTGCAGTCTCAAGATGTTATACTTCTAATATAGCAAAAGATGTTAAATTTTTAGTGTTATTAAATAATATATGAAATGTAGATGTATATTGTATTGGAAGCATTGAGAAATTTTTTTTGTGGAGTAAAACTAAAGCACAAAAAACACCCTGGAACACACGATGCATGCCTCAGGAAGAATCATCCTCTGCAAAGGCTTATCTACGGGGGTTTTATTTATACCATGTCTTACAAAAATTGAGAGTCTAAAATGCATACTTTCTAAATGCTTTGTGACTGGAGGCTTAAGTAAAAGGAATACTTTTTTAGATATCACATTGTGATTTATAAAGAAAAAAATCCTTTTGAGGTGGGGGCGGGGGCAAGTCCTTTGAGGAAAATTAGTCCCAAAGTAAAAGTTGCATTTATCCTTCAGCAGTGTGTTGTTTGTGTATGCATGTGGCAACTGGGTTATGTTGTCCTAGTAACAAACTATATATTGTTTTACATTACAAAGTACTCTCATTTAAATTGTTTACTTTGGTCCTTAAAGTAGCTGAGACCCAGAATGGTTTGGTGACTTGTCCAAAGCTTGTAAATGGCATTAAAAAGAACCTGAAACCAGATGTCTTCTCTCCCAGTTCAGTGCTGTTTTACTCATCGTGCTACCACTTCTAACTTAGTTTGAAATCCAGTGAATGAATATGTGTTTAGTTTTTATCATTTAACTGAAGGGGATCTCTGAAACAAGCTACAATAATCCTCCAGAAACCACAATTACAGTGGGAATGCTCCCTGAGTTTACTTGTCTACAGCATATTAATTATTTGTTTCCTTGTTTCTCTTCTTTACCAAAACCCTTTGAAGGCAGAACTGTGCCTCTCATCTCTATAGCCCAGAATCCAGAACAGTGCCTGTTATAGAAAAGGTGCTCAATCATCATTCGGTATGTTTGTTGGGAAGGAATGAATACAAAAATAAGCCAGTTGATGTGAGAAATAAAAAAATGTAATTAATAAAATAAAATGCTCTATGTAATTCTTAATCAGAAAGATCAAAGTTCCATTTATGTATCTATTAAAACAGAGGCTGTTTTTACAAGACCTCAGATATTAGAGGCCATATGGGATTCTATCCATGTTCAAATGGTAAGTAATTTGATGAGACAAAAGGATAAATGAGAGATTTTAGGCCAGGAGATAATCTCAAGTCCTCAAGACCTGAACTACTACTGAATCTCTTTCCAAAAAGTGCAATAATCTTCGCACCACAAGGCCTGCAGTGAGCACTCCTCAATCTGACAACATCCCCATGGCTGTCTGGGAAGAGCTATGCGCAACTTTCACACACAGCTTTATGCAAGCTTCATTCCAAATCTGCTCCAAGTTTCGATTACACTTTTGAAAGTTACAACTGGAAACCTTGTTTATCATTTAAACATTTTTGCTTCAGCACATTACTCCAAGAAATGCTGGCATGTGGTTATTTCAAACACATTGAGCAAAACGGCCCAATCAGCATCAATCACGAAAAGTCTTCTATTTGTTGTGCATTGTCATGCCTAAAGTAACACAGTAAGTGGCAGAGGGGGACCAGAATCTAATGCCTCACTCATCCCAGGGAATATTTCACCTTGGTGTACTATAAATTTTCAAAAAATGGGCCAAGGAACCCAAAGGATGTGTTTGTTTGTTTGTTTGTTTGTTTGTTTGTTTGTTTGTTTTCAGGTTTTTAGACTTCTTTGACTTTTGGTTCCATGTCATATGGAAACCTCCCAGTCCATTAAGAGATAATTATGAAAGCAACCAACACCATCAGGAAGAGCCAACACATTTTAATTCCAGGGAACATGAATTACATAAAAGACAATGCAAATGGCACTCCCAAGAGTTGTTCACTATAGCATTGCTGCTCAAATTAATAAAGCAAAAAGTGTGAGAAAATGCCACTTAACTGTGGAAATAAAGTTCCAAATCACCAGGAAGTGCTGGCTATTCAAGTTTCAAGGAAGAGAGAAGACTATCTTACAGCATGAGAAATAACTGTACTGGGGGAAATAGGTCCTGTTGCTTGGGCGCACTTGGTTTTTCCCAGAGTCTGCTACAAGCATTTCTGCTACAAGCCGAACAGCATTTGTTGAAGCTACAAAAAGCAAAGCCAGAACCATCTGTCTAATTTATGATCTCTGAAGCTTTTATGAAAGGGTATTACTGAGTCTACATCTGAGAAAATAAGCAAACTTAATGATTATCCTCCCTTCTCCTTTTTATCTACCACTGAACTCAAGGTAGTACGACCACGCTTTCACAGTAAGGAGGAAGGTTCTGAAAGAATCTAAATGTGATCATCTGGAAGAGTTATGAGAAGAAAATACACCATGCAGAGAAACAACGAATGTCATTCCTGGAGTTCTGAATGGACAGAAAAAAAAGAGATCATCCTTCCACCTTTGGGAAAAACCATATCTACATGACATTAACAACCAGAACCCCTTCCCCACCAGAAGAGGTTGGTTGGGGGCATCTCTTCTTAGGTGCCAGATATTATTTACAGGTTCCACTATGGTAGAAATTAATCAAAAAAAGCCCATCTTTCCCTACAGAAAGCTGCAGCCATGCCCTCCATCTGCATTTAGCCCTCACTGGGGCTCTGGTTTACTATTATGGAACTTTTTCCTCAAAGGAAACAAAGCCACTGATAATCAGATGTGTAAACAGCCTGGATATGATCTGCTAAGTGGGTACCTGATACATGAAAAGGGCTAAGAGGGCTTACAACAAAGCATGGCCAGGAAAAGGAAGCCTCAGAGAAGCCAGGAACAGCCTTTGTACCCCGTAGATGACATGGGTAAATACAGTTCACATGACTACTTAGCAAGTTCAAAGCCACTTCAACTTCACTGAGAGCCTCTCAGCAGCTCCTGCACAGTGAGCTGCTCTACTCTTTCCTCTTCAAGCTGTGCTCATGCTCACTCCACTGAGAGTCATGCAGACACTCTCCTGGGTGTGCACCTGGCCAAAGGCAAAGAGGAGGAAGTTCCATACATGGTCATCTGTGGCCATCCTGTCTGCCAACTGGCCACATATGCAGCAGAAATGGTTATTGTTTGCCTCTGTAATAAAACCACTGAATAAATTTTGCAGAGCTTTAAATCAGCCTCAAAAGTGTCACAAAGCAACTCTTCCAGGAAAGGTAGCGGAGATGATGAGGTACAGAACTCCAAGGACACTCAAGAGGGCCAGCATGTCTCTTAGAAAAGCCTTGCACAAGAAATGCTATGAAGTCATAAACGTAGTGCTGACCATGAAATCCAGTCATATAATGCAAAACTAACAAACCTGCAGGACTCTGCCACTTGTAGCAATAAATTCTCCTACTCCAAAGCAGAGTTCCTTCTGAAACATTGCAAAAATCACTCTTAAGGTCATCAGCCAAAAAAAAAAAAAAAAAAAAAAAAAAAAGAGAAAGACAAGGCCACGAAAAGTAGCATGTTGTTTGTAATGGTTTAGCTTTCATGTGGTTTAGCTTTCCATTAGAGCACTGTTAATCTGCATCTTTTAGCCTAATTAAACTTCTGAAAACCTCATGCTGGCTAAGGATCATACTGATTAGACTAAGCCTACTTCAGGGACAAAGATGATCAAATTCAGGTTTTGTGGTACCAGAAGCTTACTCAAGTCTGGGGCCCTATTAAAGAAAATTACAAAATTTCAAAATTCAAAAGTACTAGGTATCTCTAAGTGTCTTGGAAGGGGCCTGAGCAAGTTAGAGTCCCTCAAACCAGTGGTTCCCAAATTTTATTGTACATTAGGAGTCCCCCAATATCTCCCTCTCTGCCCCCTCACCCAGGCCGTACAGCAGGAAGTAAGCAGTGGACAAGTGAAGCTTCATCTGTATTTATAGCTGCTCCCCTGTGCCTCAGCTCCATCTTAGATCAGGCATTAAATTCTCTTAGGAGTACCGGTCCCTGGTGCCAAAAAGGTTGGGAACTGCTGCATTAGAATCATTTGGGGCGCTTTAAAAATCCTGATGCCCAGTTAGCACCCTATACCAATTAAATCAGAATGTCTGAGAGTGTGAGCCAGGTCTTAGTATTTTTTGAAGGTTCCCAGGTGATTCCCATGATCCCAAACATAAGGAACTGCTGCTTTAAGCTTTATTAGCTTCACATTAGTCTGTTTCTAGATAGGGGGCATAGTTTTCATTCATTTAACATTTGTGGAACTGCCAATATTCCAAGCACTGTATCCCCAGCACTTAGCACTGTGCCTAACATGTAGCTGGCAATCGGTAAATGCTTGTTGAATATATAAATGAACACTAGTTTGGCGGTCTCTCCTGTTTCACATTGGTGACTGGTTGTAAACTAAATCTGGAATTTCCCTTCAGATGTGTTGGCTTTTACAGGAACACTCTGGGATTACCTCAAGATAAAGATGCTTCATGGCTCTTTAGTCCTTACGCATGAGGGAGTCCGTGTGGATTCTGGATGCAAATGAAGCCAGTCAGCAAGCCTCCTGACATGTAAAGAAATATCTTTTTTATCTATTTGTTCTCCTCTTTTGTTTTCCTGGAAATGAATCTATGTGGAGCAATAATGAGTATACCTGACTACAGAAAGTCCCAAAGAAGTCTGTAAGGATTCTAACTTATCTGCCAAAAATTTGGCAACTCCATCTCCTCTTTCCCCATGTTAGAGGGTCTCAAAATTCAACTCACACTGTTACTAGATGTGGAGAGAAAAAGTAACTAACAGCTTCATGTTGCTACTGTAATAAATCTGGTATTCTCTGGCGTCCCCATATGTTAGTAGAAGGACAATTAATAAACCAGACTCAATTCAGTGTAAATTTACTCGTTAATTTAAATAGACCCTTTGAGAATGGCCCAGCCTAATTTTAAAAAATAAAAAAGGTCCAGTGCCTTAAATAGCTTCCCCTGATGATGGTATAAAGAGGGAAATAGCTATGAGACTTCATGGAGGATGTGAACAGGATTATGTTCTTTCCAATTCTGACCTCTTAGCTTCCAGAGTGTGAGTTGCTTCACTGTCATTTGAGGCTGTGTCCTATAGCTCACACTCTGGATTTCCTCTTTTGGCTCAGGCCAGGTTCCACAGTGGTCCCTGAGTGACTAGGTCTCATCTCAGCTCCCACTGGCAACAAACCTTTGACTGTTACATAAGCATTGTTCCTCCAGTCTCCTGAACCAGGGACTCACCTCCCCTCTAGCCTCTGTGTAGCATCACCATGCCCTGCTATGGCAGGCCTGTTTGCATGTCCACTAGCTCTCAATTCAGCACTGATATTGCATGGGATATTCAGACCACTTGGAAAAGCGAAACCTAAGAACCTAGCTTTGCAGGGGAGAAATGGCCAAGCCCTAGGACAGAATGGGAACAGTCTGAGGTAATTTGCTTGTGCAGTCCCACAAGCAAAGTGAGGGCAAGCATTCATCTTCTGTCTTTAACTGTCATGGAGGGCTGGCAATAATGCAAGGGTGCCTAATGTTGCGCCTGCATATAAACTGCAGGGAGATATCCACTCACAAAAGGACCTATATCTCTCTTACAGCTATGTCAGCCTCAAGAGAGTGCCAAATCTCTAACTAGCATGTAACTTAGAGTGAAAGAACATCACTTCAGAGGATGGGACATGAACCTGGACTTTCAGAACTGATAGAATGAAAAGCTACTACTAACTAACTCTCCTGTTTTCCTCCTATCTTGAATTGTCACCTTGTTAATCTCACTGAGCAGTGTTTAACACACAGCAAATTTAATAAACTACAATATACTGTGGCATGAATTAATGAATGATGAAAATTGTTCACCCACAATTCAGTTTCTCTCTTCCTGGTTCAGTCAACTTCAACAAAGCACTTACTGATCATATATTGGAAATTTATCTCTGAATGAAGATATGACTCTTTAAGAGACCTGTGTTCTATTAATATCCCAGTTCTCCTAGACCAAATCCTCTGCCCACTGAGATTCTCCAAGGCTCAACGACAACATTATTAGTGTGTAGGGTGAGAGAACTGGTCAAGAGTGATAATAGTGGCTTAAAAAGAACTGAGTTCAAATTTCAAAGCTAGAAAAGAAACAACAGATTTTAACCAACTTCCAGGATGTGGAAATAAACTCAGGGTGGCTCCTCTGTAGTAGTAAACACATAAAAATAACTAGACCAATCCATCTGATGGCAATCACATCAGCTACAAAACCTCTTTTCTGCTCCCTCTGCACTGATTTCTGGAACAAGATGCCCACGGCCTCACAGGACAACCCTCCACATGTATACTGGGTCCCTTACCCAGTGTTTCTGTTTGGAATTATTTAGGCAGCAGAGCTGTACCCCTCTTCCTGTGCCTACCTCTTCCCCACCACTCAATTGCTTTCTTCTGGTTCCTTATAGCCTGAATTGCAAAAGAAAATAAACATTTCAGCTCCCACTGGCAATAAACCCTTGAATCTTTCTCATCACTTGTCCAGAGAAGTTTGGAGGGGAGACAAGAAAGAAAAAAATTTTTTCAATTAATTTCCATTTCTTTCAAGTCTGAGTAAATGCGGGGCACAGAGCAACCAGGATGATATGATTATGGAAACTATTAATCTCTCTATCAAAGGAGAGCCGACTCATGGTTACAGAGCAGTTGGCACGTTCCTCCAAAGACTTCTGCAGCATGATCCTCCAGGTTTCCTCTGGGGCTGGACGTGCTCAGGGTACAACCTGTGGCAACTTCTAAAAGATAAAATAATTCTTGAGTGCTTCGTGAGTTGTTCTGGAAAACTGTGTTTTCCTACAACTACTCTAAAGAAAATTAGTCAACCCACATTAAAACATGTCCAAATAAAAGAGAAAAATCTACTAAGATGTTCAGATCACTCAAAGCACAACTGAAAATGTAAAATTTGGACCTTTTAACGCTATTTTGTTATCACTTGATATGCACAAGCAAAGGGTGCAACTTAGAGCAAGAAGTCTCCTAATTGCATAAATACTAAACACTGTAGTCATAAAAATTGAAATAACTTCTAAAATTATTTAGGACAGATAGAACAGTTGCTTGGTTTGTCTAAAATAAATGTAAGAAACTAGAGAATTCAACTTAGGGACTTTGTTCCAGGGTCCGCATCGGCAGACTCTTTTTTTATATCAATGGTGACACAGTACAGAATTCTCTGTAATGGGGAAGTTAAAGGACTTAAGTTGCCTCCAGAAGTACCTGCTGACTAGTCAAGTGACTCCTTCTTCCTGGGTACAGGCAGGAAAAGTCCAACACTAGTTGCATTTTTAAGAAAGTATACTCATGGATTTACAAACGCCACTGGCCTCCCCAAACTGAGTACCAAAGAATGAATTTCAGAGATGCCAAATTCCTCAAATGGTGTGGGGTCAACAGGGACCATTCAAAACAAAACTACATATTCCTATGTTGATTGAATGACTTATAATAAAGACACATATATGCATTCTCTTGAAGCGTGGACTAAGATAAATATACAATATCCACCCATCCACCCAGTATGCTTTCAAGATACACTCCTTCCTGTAAGCAAGCCCGTAATTCAGGAAGTCAAACTCCTCCAGAATACAGAAATCCTCGTCATGCTTTCTTTCCCATAATCCCATTGTTGAATTCTGCATGCACAAAGAGACTAAGTAGGAAAGCGTCAGTTCTATGAAGAGACTGTTCCTCAAAATATTTCAATTTCTAATGTAATCATATAAACTCTGAATGAATAGTAAGGGGAAAACCCATAAAAGTCATTTATAAACAGATGCCATGATATCAAAGGAAAAACAGCTGGAGAAAGATTTTAATAAGCAGCCTTCTTTTATTACAACAGAGTTGACGTCATTATTTATTATTTCCAACACTAAAACACAAAGCCATGTGCTACACTGTAGACCAGGATGAAAAGGATTATGTGGACTTTGCTGAGTATTTTAATATCCTCTTATTGACAATAGATAGAAGATGTGAATCAGGTCTGGGAACAGGAAATGATTTTAGTGATTTCATTACTGTAATAAAGAAAAGCATTTCCAATGACAGGGACTGACAGATGGTCTGGTAAGCCTTCACTTCTAAACAGCTTGCAGGTCAACAAGCCCAATATTGATACAAACTCAGCTCAGTATGTAATTAACAAGGTGTCCTAGTGGGCAGAAGTTTTTGTAGCCTTAGCAGTGGAACAGGGAAAGCTGGTGTTTAAAAGTTAATTTAAAACCATTTTACAAAGAATGATATTTAGGGGAAGCAAGAAGTATATAGTTAAGACTATAGTTAAAGAGTTGTCATGTTCTAGTAAAAATCATATATGCAACGAAGTAGGGAGTATGGTATATATTCACTAAATTTATCTATAGGCAAAAAAACTAAATTAGTGGTTGTAGAATTTTCAGATTTTTGAGACTTTACAGATCTCATTGAAATCAAGAAGTCTGATACCTCCAGCTTTGTTCGCTTTGCTCAAAATTGCTTTGGCTATTTGAAGTCTTTTATGGTTTCATATGAATCTCAGAATTTTTTTTTTCTATTTCTGTAAAAACCGCCATTGGGATTTTGATAGGAATTGTATTGAATCTATAGATTACTCTGGGTATTATGGACAATTTAATAATAATAATTCTTCCAACTCATGATCATGAGTTGTCTTTCCATTTATTTGTGTCTGCCTTAATTTCTTCTGCCAGTGTTTTACAGTTTTTAGTATGTAAACAAGTCTTTTACCTCCTTGGTTAAGCTTATTCGTATTATTTTTTTGATGCTATTATAAATGGGATTGTTTTAAAACATATAGACAAATAAGCCCAGAAATAAACCCATGCATAGTCAACTTACCTTCAACAAAGGTGCCAAGAATACACCACAGAGAAAGAATAGTCTCTTCAATAAATGGCACTGGGGAAAACTGGACAACCACAGGCAAAAGAATGAAATTGGATCCTTATCTTAAACACTACATAAAAATTAACTCAAAATGGATAAAAACATAAATATAAGACCTAAAACCATAAAACTCTGAAAACATAAGGGAAAAGCTCCTTGACTCTGGTCTTGGCAATCACTTCTTGGATTAGACACCAAAAGTATAGGCAACAAAAGCAAATACAGACAATCAACAAAATAAAAAGACAATCTATGAATTGGGAGAAATTATTTCCAAATCTCATATCTGACAGTTAATAATATCCAGATATATAGGAAACTCCTGCAACTCAATACAAAAAAAAAAAATAATAATAATAATAATAATCTTATTTTAAAATTGGCAAAGGAACTGAATAGACATTTCTCCAAAAACATACTAATGACCGACAGGTATATAAAAACGTGCTCAACATCACCAATTATCAGGGAAATCCAAGTCGAACCAAAATGAGGTATCACCTCATACCAGTTAGGATGGCAATTATATAAGAAAAAACACAAACAAAAAATAACAAGTGTTCACGAAGACGTGGAGAAATGGGAACTCTTGAACACTGTTGGTGGAAACGTAAATTGGTACAACCACTATGGAAAATAGTATGGAGGTCCCTCAAAAAATTAAAAATAGAACTACCATAGGATCCAGCAATCTCATCTCTGGGTATATATCCAAAGAAACTGAAATCAGGAACTTAAAGAGATACCTGCACTCTCATGTTCACTGCAGCATCATCCACAAAGCCAAGACACAAAAGCAACCTAAGTGTCCATCTATATACAAACAAATGAAGACAAAGTGGCAAACATATACCATGGAATATTATTCAGTCTTTGAAAAGAATGGTACATTGAAGTACTCTGCTTACATGAGCACCATTAACATTCATTGGCCAAAGCAAAGTGACCTGGTCAAGCTCAAAGGACAGTGACATATACTGCATCCACCAAGAAACCATGGCAAAAGACTGGGTACGTAGAAGTGAAGAAATGAGATCAAATCTGCTAGAGGTTGTATGACCTCTTCTGTCTGCTCCTCTTACACATGACTCTCTGGAATGCAAGCTCCAATGCAAGATTTTTATCTTTCTCCACCACAGTATTTCCAGTATGCGGATTGTCTCTTTTGTTCGCTGCTCTCTTCCTAGTGTTTAAAACAATGTCTGGTACACAGCAGAGAATAAACATACATGACTGGCTGCTCTCAAACAGGATCCTCAGTCTTGCAAGTTACATGATCTTTAGAGTCCAATGCTCCTGAATCAATGTGATTTCCTCGGTTTGGATTAGGAATCGAACCTTGTTTAACCATACACTGTAAGCAGAGCAAGAATGTAGGTAGGTCAGGGACAATTGTCAGAGAAGGGGGCAAGGGTAAGCAGATATCCAGGTGTCTATTTCAAATAATATATAAGACCCTTCAGGATCTGGTCCATGTCTACCCACAGGATGCAAATATAATATAGTTATTAAAAGGTCATACTTTAGGGTCAGGCAGGACAGGGTTCAAACCCCATGTCAGCTACTTACTGTCTACATAACTTTGGCCACATTACTTAATGGCTCTGATTTTTCATTTTCCCATCTGTAAAATAGTAACAATTACCTTATAAGACTATTGCAGAAGTAAATAAGATCTTCACAGAGTTCCTGGCAGACAGTAAACCTTCAATAAATGGTGGCCATTTCTACCAGGCATGTAAGTCTGATGTCTACTACACCACTCTGTGTTCTTCGATAAACTTTATCTCACATTCATTTTAATTTCAACTTTAGTTGACTGTATGAGGGGTGCACACTTAGCCCAAAGCAGGCAATCCACAGGCTAGTCAGTGACCCACAACAGCCTAATGAATAGATCCTCTCCCTTCCAGGTATGGTTTCTGTGGCATGTCTCTTTCCCAGAATTTCATTCCTTGCCAGGGCCCTGAGGCATGGAAAATTAAGACTAAAATGAAAATAACCTCCTTCAGGATGCTGCTAAATTATGTAAGTCTTGAAGACATGGACTTCCAAGGAAAATACAGCTGTTAAAAAAGAACACTCACATGCACGCAATAATCATAGAACTAGGCTAATATTCCAAACTCTCTGGATCTGAAAACTAACTAGAAACCATGGAGGCTCTTTAGCTTTTATATTACAGATGTTCCTTGGGTTGCACAAAATTGGGTTTAAGCAAATCTCATTTTATGCATATTAACATAAGGTACATCATAGTATTTTAGCAATGCAGACTTCGCATTCTAGACAGAGACACAACAGTCAGGCTGATGAACAAAACTATGATGTGATAATGGAAGGCTGGAAGCATCCACCAAAAGACATCCTACGTCCGGTTTTAACTGGTTTTCTTTGGTTGTGCTTTAGGTCTGTCCTGGCCTTCAAGACTACATTAGGTCAGGTTCTTGTAGGCTTTGTTAGTCGAATGAATAAGTACTAAACATTGGTGACCCCTAGCAATTTGTCCATCCCTAAAATGTTATGGTTCCGCTTCTTTCCCTTAGTCTCCTCTACCCATAAAATACACCATTAAAGATCACCAATAAGAAATTTTCTTATTAAAAGTATCCCATTATGGTGCCAAAACATGTATGACATCAGTTCCTATCTGCTTAGTACTCACTAACATTTCTCATGACAGTCTCCTTGTTGAGTGTCAGCTAAAACAAACAGTGAAGTTAACATAACTTTTATATAACTAGTTCTATACTAATGGAAATGTTTTCTATCAAGTATTGGTATTGGTTTCAACTATGTTAAATTCAATAGTACTTAATGCTAATACAATAGTTTGTGAGTTTTATTTAGACATAAAGAAATAAGCAACATTCATAATTAAATTCTGGCTTAAAATTGTATGATTTACTTGCTTTTGAAAACATTAACAAGAAACCTCAAACATATATACAAAAATAGAACAGTATAAAGGATCCCCACGTAATCATCAATTCCAATTCAAGTACGATCTTGTTTGATCTACTCCCTTAACCCACTAATTTCCCCTCACCTCAGACTATTCTGAAGCAAATCCAAATTATTATATCATTTCACTTATATACATGACTTTTGAGTAATGGTTCTTAGATTAGATCTCGCACTTGCAGTAAAAAGAAAAATACTTCGAGAGGAGTATTTACCTATTTTCTCTTTCTTAAAAGTTCTGTCAAGAGCAGAGAGGAGATTGGAGTTGTAAAGTAGTAAAAGAGAACATATGCTTAAGTAGAACACAAAGTTCAGTTCTAAATAATAAGGGACCTATTTCTTATAAAAATAAACTAGTGATGAGTTTTTTAAAAATACCGGTTAAAACGCAATTTCATCTATAACCCCAATATTCCTCTTATACAATTTACTCAAATTCATAGTTAACCCTCAGGCACGGCATTACTGTAGCCCAGTTCTACAAAATACAAATTGGTTCAACATTTTTCATACATTTAAGATTTTTTGAACCCTAAACAGAGGCTGTTTCTTAATGGCTATAGTTGGTTTTTGCATGCATATCATCAAAAAAAGTACAAATGCTGAGATGTGGCTTTTAAACTTTTTCCCACTTACATGCCGAAGTTATTCAGGGTAACTAACTAAAAAGCTAAGGCAATGGGAAATGTTAAAAATAGAGTAGAAAAAAGCCTTTGATTTAGAGAGTTGGATCAGCCAAGAAAACAATTTAGCTATAGCCCATTAACTGCAGGGGATATCTTTAAAAAGGGGGTGGGCAAAGGAAAACATGTCTTCTGTATTCTGTCTGAAGCGGTTTAGATGCTTCAAAAATCAAATTCAAATTTAATCAGACATAGAATGACACATTTAACAAATGCTAACTCAAGTTCCTCTTGTCATTTCTTCCCTTCTCTGCAAAAAAAGTATAGGGAAAAAAATGAGTTTCAATTTTATGTGTACAAAAATTCTAAATCTATTTATGCTTGTGGAGAAAGCACCATTTAAAAATATCACCATAACTGATACAAGCACTACATGTTTTCTGATGAGTTCTTCTGATCATGTAGCATTCAAAATGTTTTAACACTGTTCATGCTTTATAAAAATATTTTTAACTATTAAATTATATAAACACATATATATCCTGTAAAATATATATCAAATTGTTTAGTAATATATAATTAATAGATTTAGGAAGTTTTCAAATATATCAAAATACTATGAAAATATGTACTACCTCATAATGTTATAATAACAAGTAACAAATAATCAGGTTCAAGGCATAAATAAGCAGCAGAAAATAGGACATCCCTAGCCTTTTCATGATGTATCCTAATTTTCTCCCTCTGTAACTTACCTGCTGTGAGTGGCACTTTTTCCATCAGATACCCAAGGTCCTTGTGTTTCCCCTTTTAAAAATGTGCTCTTGGGAAAACAAAATATGAAATTCATATGCACTGACCAATAACTTAGAGTATTATTCTTATGGGATTATTTGTATCTTAAACTTCAAGAGATAACAAGAGTGGAATTTTTAGCATCTGCTTGCAGGTAGTAGTAATTTGATTGGTACCTTTGAAAGTCTCATGTTAAATACAGTCACGTTCAACCTATGGATAAGATCATCACTGAAGATACACAAATATACATAAAGTAAACCTACCAATTAGAGTTTAAACAGTAAGATTTTAACTTTATAGTTCAATTATTTTCAGCAGGGACACTTTCGACAATAAACTACCTCCAAACTAGAAATTATGTATTTCTTACTAAAAACAGTATCCCTGTGTTTTATCAGCAAAAGTCACTCAAGGAAAGAATATGGGAAGGGGCTGTACCAGAAGAGAAGTTTAAAAAGCTGATTTTGTTACTCATAACTGATATTTTCTTAAAAACTATTAAAAATTCTACTTCAATAACTGAAATAATGCAAACTGGATACTTCTGTAAGTGTATTTGGTTGATTTTCTGAATTTATTTCATTAGGAAGCACTATAAAGAATGATAAAAATACGAAAAGGAAATCAGATACAAAACAGGTTATGAACAATCAGAAGTTATAAAACTACCTCAGTCTTAATTTTAAAAATCTGAATCCACTCAAGCAAAATCATTTACTAAAATACAACTGCTAGAATTATACTGAAAATAGAAAATTTGGCCAACATGCTTTCATCAAATTGTTAGTGGTTCTATCTTCATACAAACATTGAAAAAAACTGACTGTAACAAAGCTGTAATAACTGCTTTTGAGTTACTAACAATCTGTGGAGTCAACACAATTAACCATCACAAAATGGCTAAGATATGTTTGTATTGTGGCAAACACCATGGATTGGCTGTCCAAAGGCCATTCACATCTCCCTTCTCTCGTTTTTCTCTCCTATAAAGGCTAGAAAGAAAAAAGTATAGTACTCTATTTCAAATAACTAGCATTAGGGGTGACCATGCAACATGGTTCTGGCCAGGGAGGGCTGTCCTTCCAAATAAAAAAGAGAAAGTCCCTTTGCCTCTTTCTCCTTTTTCCTCCCTGAATGTGGATTGAAGGACCAGAGATGTTACAGTTCCCTTTAACCACAAGACAATAAACATAAACACAAAGATCTACATGGTAGATCATGTGGAAGTAAAAGGAGCCAGGGTCCCTGAGCCACCTTACTAGGTCTGGACCACCTACCTCTGGGCTTTTTATTGCATAAGACACATAAAAGCTATCAGATTACACTAATACAGTGAGGTTTCCCATTAGTGCAGCTAGTATGCTTAGAATGGATACAAATATAAAATTCTCACATAAAAATCAAATTAAAAGTTATGAAAAATACCCTCACCAACCCTTCAAATATTCGAAAGAGAACCTTAATAATAAGCTTATATTTTTGTTTTCTTTACTTGAAGACAACAACTACCACAAAAACAATACAAAAAAAGAAGGGTGTGTGGTAGTGGTGAAACAACTGATTCCAATGCCAAACAAAAGTGAGATAAGGCTAGGGGAGGTAGAAGGGCATGACTATACCACTTATACCACTGTACAATTATGCTCTTACGTAGACTTTATCTAATATTTCCTATATGTCAACTGTAACTGTCAGTAAAAAAAAAAAGTTTATTTCTTGGGCAGAGGAAATTACAATTCACTTTTTAAGTCTGAACCTTTAAACTTGGGAAGCTTTCTTCCAGGTTACCAGCAAGGGTCTTATCAACTTCATGAAGAATTTTGAGAAAGTCTTCCACCTGTGAGTCAAACCAAATAACCAAATAAACATTAAGTAGAGGAAAAGGTAGTTTACAGTATTGATTGTTGACTATAAAAATGTTCTACCTATGGTTTCTAAATAGTCCAATTGAAAAGAAATATTGACAGATCCCCATATGACAAATAACAGTACTTCCTGGACAGTCCTCTGAAACATTGAGGAAGTGACTAGTCCTTACCATTTTGTTTTACTCTTAAACTAGCATTTATCCTCCCACTGAGTCCCCTTTAAGGTCCATTAATGAAATTGTATTACCATCTTCCTTGCTGACATGACCCTACTTAGAAACTGCTTTTAATGATAGCAAATATGATATAATATGAAGAACCATAAAAACCTATTGACTATACCTATGAAGAATCTTATTTTTGGTTAATATATATGCTATTTACTTCATAACAGAAAGGGATACTATAAATTCAGTGCTGGTTCCTTTCTCTTAAAATTTGAACTGTTCCTCAGACTATCCCATGAATTATCCAGCAGTCATCTATCTGGCAAAGGCATTAAGTGAGTGAATTATATGCACTATCTTTTTTGACAACGGCCTCAAAGATCAAGCACTTATTCTAAAACATTTTATTTTGGAATTCTCTTAAAACTCAGCCATCTACATACATTTACTCATAACTCATACTCACCACAGGGCTATAGAAAGGAAGAAGATTTTGAAATGCACAGCAACATTTCTGCTTGTTTAACAGGCCCTCCTTCAGTCCTTTAGCCACCATGTCCTAAAATGAAACAAAACAACAAGATCTAACATTGGGAAAGGAAAAGTTTTAAAGGTATATTTAGTGAATAAATACTACTCCGTATATAACAATTCCCTAGTGATCCTAAAGGTATTTCGAATGTCCCAGCTGAAGCCGAGATCATTCCTACTTGTATAACCCAAGCATGTGCTCCACTGTAGTCCTTATTCTAGTGAAGGGGACCATCACCCACTCATCCTCCTGCACAAACCAAAAACTTGCCAAGACTATTCCTCCTCCTCAGCTGCTTGACCAACCACCACCAACCACAAGTGTTTAATTCTAGTCTTCTAATCTCATCCCACCCTTCCCCTCCATTCACACTTCCATTGTTTAGGTTCTCACCATTTTTCAGATTATTCTTGAAGATTACCAGCCACAAAAGCCTGTTGATTAGTCCCCTGGACTCCAGCCTCAACTCTCTCTTACTTTGGGAGTAATCTTTCTAAACAGATCATACCACTTGATACTTAAAAAAAAATCTTTAGTAACTCCTCAGTTTCCTCAAGATTAAGTCCAAATTCCATTAAGTATGGATATAAAAATGTTCATGTCACCACTCTGCTTTATTCTCAGCCTACCTTCCTCCTATATTCCTCTCACTTAAAATTCAAGAAAAATCTATGTCCCTCTCTCCAAAAAAAACATAAGCAACAGCAAACAATGGGGAAAATACTTGTCATGAATGTGCAAGATATAGTATTACCCAAGGAGTTCCATTCAAATAATCAAAATGGATAAATTTATAAAGCAGGAAACACAAACAATATACAAATATATGGAAAGATGTTCAAATTAATAATAAAAATGTAAATCAAAATAAGGCACAATTTAATCACCTGTGGAATTTAACTGGATATAAACTTATAACACCCAATAACAAGGATCAAGTACAATCAACATTTTCACATGTCAAAAGCACTTTGGCAATATGTAGCCACTATGCCTCATTCATCTTCACGTTTATAATGTCGAACCTAGTAATCTAACTTCCAAAAGTCTACGCCAAGGTAATAATCCCAAACTGGAAAAAGAAAGTGGGACGATTCACCAAAAAAACAAACCATGAGAGTAACAGATGTTTGTTTTAAGGAATATTCTTTTTGGAAAACAGTCAATGAATATGAATACATTCTTCACAGTTATAGTCATATATATTTTCTAAAATATATGAATAGAAAGGTTATGCTCAAAAGAAAAATATGCTAACAATCCCAAACATATTCAGGGTGAATATTTCTTAAAACAAGTTTACAATAGATTTTAAAAATTGAATTTTTGGCAAATTGGGTATTAAACTGGCTCCCAATGAAGTCTTTCAGTGAAATGATCTAAAGTAAAGAGAAGTGCTTATAGTATGTTAAAAGAAAAGCAGTCTATAAAAATTTTATCTACTACATTATGTGAAAAACACATATATAGATACACCAAATTAGTTGTTGGTTTAAGACTATAACCTTGGAGTGGTAAGTTTTATCTTTCTCTATTTTTCCAATTTTAATACAGTTATACTACTTTTATTTGCACAAAAGAATAACAGTAATAATAAAGTTGGGAGTATTAAACAATTTATACTTTCTGTAGCTGAAAAACTATTAATACTTCTTTCTTACCTTTGTTAATACTTGAAAAATATTAGAAAGAAATTCACACGAAATATCCTTTAAGATTTTCAAGTGGAAATCATGTTGGGTTAAATCAGACTTTTTGGTTTCTTCTGCATTAGACTCTGCTGAATTCTCTGGTTTCTTCTGACATTGTTCCACATTTTGTAAGACACGAATCAGGCTATCAATTAGAGGAAGATCTACTGTACAATCAAGAGGTATGGAATTAGCCAGCTAAATTTGGTTATTCATTCATGATTCATTCGTTCATACTGAACACCTACTAGAGGTAGGCATGGTATTTTAGGTACTATATAGTGAACAAGATCATTAAGGCCTCAACTTTCAAGAGACATTTTTATACTCTCAAACAAACAAATGAATAAAACAGATCATTTCAGATTTTGATAAGTTCTGTGAAGAAAATTAAAGGGGAGTATAATGAAGTAGGCTGGCAGGGGAGGTTCTCTGAAGAGGTGACACTGAGCTGAGGATTAAAGAATAAAAAGAATCAATGTAAAGAATCCAGGAAAACATTTCAGGCAGAGGGAACAAGTGCAAAAGCCCCAAACAGGAAATGTCCTCGGAGGTCTGAAAAACAAGAAGGCGGCTAGTGAACAAGGAAGGTACGAGAGTTTGGAAAGTTGGACAAGAACCCTATCACGTAGGGCCTTGAAGGCCACAGAAAAGAATTTGAATTTTAAGCTTTGACTTTCATAAAACTCTTAAACAAAACTTTTAAGTTTTGTTTTACTAAGTTTAAAAAAACGTATGATTTCTTAAAAGACGGAACAATCATTTTAATTAGCCTATAATAAAAACTGTACATAAAACAAATACTCAGACACAAAATATATTTTGTCACATGAACATGCTAAAATGTATTTCACTCTTAAATTAACCAGTGATTTTAACTCTACAATTTCTGCTTAATAATTACAAATCCAGGGAAAAAGTTAGCTAATAGCACAGAATCATGTATAATGACTTCAAAAAAAAATCTAACATTTCCAAATGTCATTTCTAGTACATGGCAACGGCATTTAAAAAAAATTAGCAACTAGGAAAATCTTATCCTTTATTTCTTCACTCAATGTCACCTCTTAAGAGCACCTCCCTTACCAGGCTGCTTTGTAATATTCTCTTTTGATTTACTCCCACTTTCTTATTTGTGTTATCACCAACTCTTGACTCTTAACATCCAATTCTTTACATCCATGACTTCCCTGTGGGTCACTCCAATCTATATACTATACCAGCCTCTCCTATCTCTTTCTCACCCCCAGCCATAACGTTGCAAAGCCCCTATTCAAGGCTTAGGGCAGGATGAGGGGGTGGGTGTTAATCAGTGGCTTAGAGGAGCATCTTTACACTTTCTCACCCAAATATAAAAATCATACATAAAAGTTTGGGAGGGAGAGTGAGAAAAGGATAAAGAACACCTAGTCTCATAACGTCAATTTATAATGAATTTCTATATACCAAATAACATGACATCAACACTCATTAAGCAAACTATGAATGATAAAAAGAAAAAAGACAAACATGTTAGTAAGAGACATTACTTTTCCTCTCACTCCATATCAAATCAAGTCAAAAAAAAAAAACCAAGGTTACACAAGACCTCAGCTCTAGACTCATAAAGTGCCTGCTCAACACCTCCATTTGGATATCTAGCAGACATCTCAAATTCAATGTGTACCTCAGGAAACAGGAACTCTTTCAGACAAAAATGCCAGACTTCTTTCCTGAACTTCCCATCCTGTCAGCAAATCCTGTTGGCACTACCTAAAACTGATCTGTTTTTTCCCACCACCTCCAGTCGCCACCTTAATCCAAGTTATATAATCTCTTGCCTCAAGTTCACAGCAGCCCCCTCCCTAACTCGTCTCCCTTTTGAATACTTGCTCTGCTACATTTATTACAAACATGGCTGCCAGAAGAAGCCTGTTAAAGTCAGCTCATGTCTATCTATCCTCTGCTTATAACTCTCCACAGCTCCCTATCTCATTCATAATAAAAGGCAAAATCGGTCCCTTCACACTCTAGCCTTTTACCTTTTTGGCCTCTTATACTATTTCTCCTGTGTTAACTTCACCCCAGCCATACGAGGTCTCAATGATCTTTCTTAAATTTACGAGGTATATTTCTAGTTTGGGATTTTTATACTTGCTGTTCCCTCTGTCTAGAATGCTTTTCTCCCCAAGTATTCACATGACTCACTCCATTATTTCCTTCAGGTCTGTACTCGATGTCAACTTCTCAAATGAAGTAACTTATCCATAAATGCAGAAAAGATTCTTAAAACAGTCAACATTTATTTTTCATTAAAAGTGCTTAATAAAATAGGAATAGATGAATATCTCCTAAAGTGGTAAAACATAAAACATAAATTGCTTGAAATCCCTCATCCACTGTGTCCCAAACAGTTCTAGAAACATTCCCAAGAAAGTCAGGAAAAAGGAAGTTTTTCTACCACCATCTTTATTTACACTAGAGGTACAAGGCAACCCATTAGATAAAAGAAATCAGGTAGGAAAGTAATAAAACCTACCTAACTTAAAGCCTAAGATTCCCACTCAACAACTATTAAAGATAGTAAGAGAATTCAGAAAGGTTACTGGATGTAAAATTAAATACACAGAAATCAATAGCCTTCATATATTAAACAACAATAATCAAGCACTACGGGTACTGATACATGACTAGAACAATGCAACTGAATAAAATGTACAGCGATATTTAAAACATAGTTATCACGAAATTTCAAATCAATGCAGGTTAAACTGGTTTATCTACTAACTGATGTTGAGACAACTGGGTACCATCTGGAAAAAAGCTGAAGCCATACCTCACTTGTAATATCAGAATAAATTCTAGATGGATCATGGATTTAATTGTAATCATAAAAATCATTCTGTGAAAGCACACTTATTTACATAAAAATATATTCATTTTATATTTCTAAATGAAAAAAAGCAGGACTTAAAACTATGTATGTTGAGTAACAAACAATTATCTCTAGACAGTAGGAATACAAGCACTGTGTTTCCTTTTATAAATTTTACACATTTTTTTGTGTTGAGAAAATAACTTTTTTTTTATAATCAGAATAAAAGCGCTAAAATAAAAAATGGAAGAAACCAAATGAACAATCAACAAAAACCTGGGCTTTAAAATCTGATAGACTACAATTTAATTCTGTGAACTAAAATGATACTTGCCATTTTCTATCTTTAGATACTCCTGTTCTGCTTGTGAACCATAGATGGCAGACAACACTGAGAAAATGGAGGCTAGCACCGTTTTCTGTTCTTGAAGTATAATGGGTGGATCATCAGGCTGGCAGAATTCATGGCAGACCAAGTCACAAAGTAAATTCCAAGTGTCTTTCCCAGTATCAGGACACTGTACTTAATAAAGATGATAAAGAAAGTAGTAATTTAAAAAAAGCAAACAATTAAATGAATAACTATAGTTCTTTCCCATATAACATCTTACCAATTGCTTGAATTCCATCATCTACTGTCGTAAGCAGCTGTAAGATATGCATGTAAACATCAAGCCCTTCCAGATTTTCAGAACTAAATACAAAAACCAAAAGCACTGAATTAACAACTTTACTATTTATAGATTACAATTATTTATTCATTCAACAAATATTCATCATTCTATACTAGCCACTGCCCTAAATGTTGAGAATAAAACAGGGAACAGGACAAAGTTTCTGTGCTCATCAATGTTTACATCAGATAATAGGGAAATCAGTCAAAAAACAAACAAATATTCTGCAATATAATCAACACACAAGACAAGTAGTGAAAATTCTTTTTCGCCTAGTCCCACAAAAGAATTAATGTAGAACCCTGCTAGGCGATACTTCTTCATTTCAGTTTAGTCTAATAATTAGAACAAAAAATGGCTAAGACTTTTATAGAATGAATATAAGGTCCACTGCACCAAACACTGACAACAATAAAGTTCTCAGATCATCCTAGCTTCCTAGATAATACTAAAACCATGTAAGAATAATTATTGTAATCAACAGTTTGGATTCCTAGAGACTCACAATCTTAGTTCTTCAAACAAGTAAGTGAAGACAGTGAACAATAAAAAGACTGTTCAGCAAATATTTATTTAGGTACCTACTGTTTTCAGGCACTATGTTAGGGTCTGAGAAACAGAGGTATAAAATGTTGTCTCTACCTTCATGAAGTTTATAGTCTAAAAGGAAAGCAGATAATTAAAGTGGTAATAACAAAGTGATGTGAATGTAAGCTAGAGGAAGTCCAAGGTGCTAGAAAACCATACAGCAAGCATACTTAGTTTAGAGAGTCAGGAAAGGTATCTTGAGAGATGAAGTTTACACAGAAACCTGAAGGGGCAAACACATGTTTGACATAGAGAAGACAGTGTGAGCAAAGGCTGAAATTAAGAGCCTGACTCAGCTGAAGAAATGAAAAAAATTTCATGTGGCTGAAATTCCATGGAGGGCCTTATAAGACACGTTTTTAAAAATCTGAACCTCGTCCTAAGGAAAGCAACTGAAGAGTCTTAAGCATGAAAATTGGATTATTAGTGTGTGCTTTGGAAAGACCACTCTACAATCTTGGCTTGGAAGGAGCAAGCCTTGAGGCAGGGAACTTAGGCAAGACAATGTTGCAGTTGTCCAGGTAAGAGACAGTGGCCTGGTGATGGCCTGGAAGGGATCCCAGAAAGTCAGGAACAAGGCTTGGAGGCTGACTGGCCATGGGAAAAGAGTGGGATAGAGAAGAGTCAGTAATGGCTTCCATGTTTCTTCCCTATTACCCAAACGGAATGTTTACTGAGATTGGGAATATCAAAGCAGGTTTGGGGAGATGATGATGAGTTTAATCCTCATTTGGATAAAGGACATCAAATTAATAGGCTTTAATCTGGGTTATTAAGCAGATCAATTAATTTTCTAATCTCTAGCAATAAACAGCTTCAGCAACCTACGAGACTTAATAATCACTCTTGGGAAGACATCTGAGTCCAAAAGTCAGTCACTTATCCAAGACTGGCATATATTCACAAGAAGCAAAAAAACAAATGATGCCTGACATTAACTGAAGAAGTTGTTAAATGTCCAATGGAAAAGAAAGCATAAGAAAATCTTTCTACTTTATTTATATTACACAAAATTGCACAAGAGTTTAAGATAGTAGTCACAATTAATGCCGAAACAAAGCCTACTGCTAAGTAATATTACGGAAGGTACTTTGTAACCATTATGATTTTTGCACAAATCAGATATATTGTCACCACAAATAGTAGTAGTGAATAAAACCTGACAAAGATGGGCTGTGTGCTATTCGTTCTGCCCAAAGGAAACTAAGATGACTTACATCTAAGGATACTTCTAACAACTGGACATTTTGAGCAAAAGAGCTCACCTACCGTACTTGTTTGGCAGCTTCAAGCACACAGGGCACAATTCTAAACACTTGCTGCTCTTCAGACTCTTCCTGGGGTTGGTCCAAAGGCTGAACAGCTCCATTTCCAATCCACTCCAACATTAACTTCTCATCCAAATCAAAGAGCTTGTCCACAACCTCCCCCACCTTCACCAGCAAGTCAACTGCACAGAATAAAACATATTGAAACGAGAAACAGAATTTAAAAAGCAGTAATGTTAATTAAAATTCCTAAATCTATTCCAATAAAGCCAGTTCTTGCCAAAGCATTACTTATTCCAAAAGTAATATGTTTACCTCCTTTGTTTAACTTTGCTTGGCTCCCTTCATTTTTAAATAAGGGACTTATCAGTATCCTAGGAGTTTAAGAAGAAATTTTATATCTTAAATTGAAATACTCTCTCACCTTATACTTAGCCTTTAAGTGGCTTCCAGAAATAGTTACCTCGTTTCCTAACAATTAAACATAACCAATTTTTTTCCTAGAATGCAAGGTGACTTACCATTTGTTGAACTTGACATGATGAAGCAAATGCTATCATAAATAGCTGGGTGTTCCCGGATTCTTTCCACCCAGACATTGGCCACTTCTGTCTGGGAAATGCAAGTAAGCAACAACCTACATGATAAATGTGAGCTTAATATCTATCTTTCAAATACAGTAAGGGAAATTCAGGAATGAAGAATGAACTATTTTCCTAGACTCCCTTATGGGTGAGTATATAGAACCATAAAAAGAGGAAAACATACCTGCTTGTTTCCAGCAGAGTTGGAGGGTCTGAATCATACAAACAGTGCAATAATACCTGGCTGCAAAAACGGAACAGTTAAACCAATATGCCTCACTTCTCCCATTTCAAATATCAAAATAGAGTTTTTATTTTTAATAGCATACATAAACATAAAAGCCGATAAGATACAAATCTATACTTGATAACTATAAAGCAAACACAGGTTTTAAAGAAACGCCAACAGTGCTGCCTCTCTATAGCCCCTGAGTGTCACTTCCAAATCACAATTCTTTCCCAGCTAGAAATGACTACTACCCTGACTTTTCTAGAAATCATTTCTTATCTCTACTCTATAGTTTATTTAATATGTATTTGATTTTGAACTCTATATGAAACTATATAGTATGCATTCCTTTGGACTTTAGTTCTTTTGCTCGCTACCATATCTTTAAGATCTACGCATATTGTTCCTATAGCTGTTGTTCTTTGATTCACTGCTGCAGAACATTCATTGTATGAATATGAGATAATCTATTTTCCAGCCTACTATTGAGAGACACCTGGGTTGAATCCAATTTTGAGCTATTTCAAGCAATGCTCTGTTCCTGTAATACTTTTTGTATGAGTATCCTGACATACGTGTACACAGTTTCTCTAACCATACATCTATGAGTGGCATCACTGGGTCACAGTAAATGCTTACCTTCCAACCTGACTACACAATGCCCACTTGTTCCAAAGTGGTTGAACAAATTTATATACCATCAGCAATGTAAATTCTTCCATTATAACTTTAAGATAAGCAATTAACTTACAAAACTTGTTATTCATTCTCAGCTTTTTGATAGAGACCACTAGAGACCAAACATAATTCTGAGTCACTTACTCCATGAATGATTATAAATTATTGAGGATACCTTTAACTGGGATGTTAAAGTCTCTCCACACCTAGAAGAGCCAATCGTCTCTATTTTAACAAATAAACATTCATGTAACAGTCAGTTAAATGACTACAATATTAATAAAATCACAAAATTTAGCATTTAATTCCAGGGTGTTCTCAGACCTCTTAAAGTAATCATCAGGGTTTCCACCACTAAAAAACCTTCCACCCAGAACTTCCTTGCACGGAGAAGAGAACTAGCCTCCAAGAAAAATATGAAAGTCTTTGAATCACAGAGGCAACTTTGTATCTTCCAGTCTGTTGGCAAGTCCCAACCTCCACCCCTGATCTAAGTCTGAGTTCTCAGGGTGACACTGGTCAACAAGTCTAGTTTTTCCAGACTGAGCCTTCAGATTCCCTAAGACTAAACTGTTAGACTCTGGATAGATGCCCTATCTCAAAGACAGGTGCACTATCTTTGCCCCACTGGTTCTTATCCTATCTGGCTTCCCACCTGCTGACAATTTAGGTTCCTCTGCTACAGATCAAGAAAACGGGCCTAAATCCTGAATCACACGTCCATAAATAGTGTGGAAGCCCCTAGCTACCATCAACATACAATAAAGTTCTTGGAGAGTGCTCAATAGGAGAAAAAAAGTGCTACATTTCATAATATTTTCCTATCTCTAATAGGTATTAGGATTTCATTAGGAATATAAAACATGAATCTTTCTTTTAAAGACATAATTATTATGTAGTAAAACTTACCCAAGATTTTTATCACTGCTGATGGACACACATATCTCCTGGAAACAGGCCATATTACCTAAAATTCCCACGCAAATTTCCTGCCAAATCAAATTTCACAGGTCACAATGGTTCTGAGATAAAAGACATATAAGAATAAACACTTGAATTTTCTCTGAGCCTTAAAACTGGGAAACAGCATAGAGAAGTATATTGCCTGCACCCTAATCTTTTGATAAGTTCACAGTATGTGGGAAGAAATGAAATACACGAGAAAAAGAAAGATTAAAGGCAGGCAGGGGTTAGAGAAGAAGACATCTTATGGAATGGATGAACTGAGCCTTAAATGATAGTCAGGATTTAGATATGCAAATAAGAAAGGCATTCAAACAAGGGGGAAAGTATCAGGAATGACAAAAAGGAAATAATGTACATGGTTAATTCAGTGAACAATAAAGAAAGAAAGTAGCCTGGCTGTTGCACAAAGTGAGAGACTACCATGAGATAAATGCGGCAGGTAAAAAGGATCAGGATTAAGGGCCCTCGAGGCCGTGTTGAAAAGTTTAGATTTAATTTAGGAGGTTATATGGAGCCATGAAGGTCCTCAACGAAGGGAACATCATACTGCAATGATATTTTAGGAAGATTATTCTGCAGCAAAAGGCATATTGCATGATAGTGAAAATACTTTTTAAAAAGTAAATAGCTTCAGTAAAAACAGCTAATGTTTATTTAGCACTCTCCATGCCCAGGCACTACTCTAAGCACTTTCCATGTATCATTTCATATAATAATTTATGCAGTGGATACCACTATGATCCCCATTTTTTAGATTAGGCAACTGAAGCACAGAGAAGTTAAGCAACTTGCCCAAGATCTCCAACTAGGCAACAGCAGAGCTCCAGAGCATGAGCATTTAATCACTGTGCCATACCACATCTCAGTAATCAGGTGCAAAAAGATGAGGGTGGTGCTGACAGGCAAGGAAAGGGATGAAGTGAGAAAGAGTCAAGGTGAAAGCAAAATAATCTGATGCGGGGCAAAGGGAGAAAGGAGTGGGACACGATTCCTAGGTTTCAAGTTGCTTCATTTCTCCAGTCGGAGATACTGGTCCCACTGACAGGAAAACTGGGAAAGAAAGTGGAAGAAAGACTATAATGAGTTCAGTTAGAGTGGTGTTTCCAAACTTGCTGGACTATAAGAATTATTCATGGAGCATGTTAAAAATACAGCTTTCCAAGTCTCATCTCAGAACTACTCAATCAGAATCTCCAGGGCAGAGCCTGAGAAGCTATTGATTACTAAGCACGTTGTATGATTTTTGACCAGATAAGTATGACAATCACTGAGTTAGGATATATGGAATTTTGGACTGGAAAATATAGCATGAAAATAGAAAATGCCTAAAAAAAGTTGGAGATGCGACACCATAAATCATAAGGAAGGTCAAAGTTTTGATCCCTGCAGGCACAGATTTACAATTTAAGGGTTTAAAGAGAGGATGAGCTCACGAAGGAAAAGAATATAAAGAGGACAGGGATTTGGGAGACCTTAAAAGGAGTCCACACTCAGCATGCAGGAAGAAAGAAAAAAGCCAATAAAAGTGACAGAGACCAGGAGAGGAAGGGGGCACCGAAGCTATGGTAGTGGAGTTTCAATAAAATGTGGGTGATCAAATGTTGGAAAAAGATTAGAAGAGAGTAGGGGCAAGAAGGAAACATACACATTTCCCTTACAGAGTAAAAAGGGAATAATTGAATGTCCAATCGAAGACCAAGTTTCTCAGTCTTAGCTGCTCATTGGAATGAGGGGAACTTTAAAGTTCCAAGGGAAACTTTAAAAGCTGTCGGGAGCCTCATATTTGGAGATTGTTTTAACTGGGTATAGCCTGCCCCAGGATTTTTAAAAGTTCCCTATGGCAAAGCTTCCCAAAATGCGGGCCCTGGTCCAGAGCACTAGCATCACCAGGGAACCTTTTCAAATCCTCAATCCTACTCCAAACCTACTGGACCAGAAGCTTTGGTTGTGCCTCATAATCAGAGATTCTGGGATATGCTAAAGTTGGAGAGTCCATGTCCTAGGTGATTCTAAGTGTGGCCAAGGGTGAGGATCACTGATATTGACAGGCTGTAGCTCACAGACGCATGATATGACTAATTCCTGAAAGGTGTCATTTCTGAGATAAGCTTATTTTCTTTAAGTACGAATCATAAATCAATGTACTTAAGTTAGAAAAATCCCATGGAAAATAATATAACTGTAAAATCTTTATATTAATATAATGACCCAAAGAAAAAGTGGTTCGTCAGTTCATCAGACTCCAATTCAGGTGGAGCACTGTACTAATAAAATTGTAATTCGACATTCAATTCGTAAAAATATCATATAGAATTCTCCACTTTATAATTTCAAAGAGAGACTATACAGTACAGCAGTTACAGAAAAAGATAGGTTAGGCTCAAATCCTAGCTTCATTCTTTCCTAGTTTTATGACCCTGGACAAATCTCTTAACCTGAGACTTATTCTTTTATTTGTAAAGTGGAGATAAATGCCTACCTCATAGACTAGTAAAAACAAACACTCATTTAATAGCAATAATTATAATTAATAGATATTTACTAATCACCTATGACATGCATAACGCATAGCAACCTAAACACCACCAAAGTACAATACATTGCAAAGAACATAAATAAAGACAAATGAGATTACAGATAACTGTCTGGGGAGTTTACCATCAGCAAGGGCCACTGAAAGTTTACTTATTTGGGAAGACTTAGAAGAAAAGCACCACCTTAGAATGAATACTGAGAGGGGATGGAAAGCATAGAAAGGAGATGGTGATCATCACAGAAAGCTCCTGAGACATTAAGTAGACAAACCTTGTTAAATTAGAAGGACTATCTGGAGGGTAGATTTTGTGTTGGAAAAATGAATAAGATTCAGATTATAGAAAGTCTTAAGCAACAGGCTGAGTTTAGAATGAGAGTTTTTAAGCAATGGAATTTTAGAATAAAAAGGCGCAATAAAAAGAAATGGGGGGTCTGAGCACTGTCCCTTTTCTGCCACATCTCAGTAGCATAATTCAGTTATGTTTATCTGTTTCCACAGCTGTTACATAAAAGTATTGATCTCCCTAGACCAGCCCAAATCTAAAATTCTAAGACTCTAATAATTTTAAATACCACACTACCTAGTACCTGGTAATGCTCAATAAATATTCAGACTGATTTGTTGCCAGTAAGAAAGTTAAAGTGAGAAAAATGAAAGTCTGTTCAGCATTATCTATTGTAAATGCTCCAAAGAGGAAGTTATAAAAATGTAAATACTTACTCTTAATCGAGGACACTTGGATTTGGCCAGTACTCCCATAAATATGTCAGGAGCATTAAATTCTTGGAGAAATAAAGCCACATCCTGAAAATGAAAATTATCATTAACTTGAATGTTGACTATACCTCTTTATACCCCATAGCATAGGTAACCATAAAAAATTAATTCCATATATACCTCTTTTCAGGCACAAGGGAAAAAAGTTAGGAATTGAGTCAGTAGACAAAAATAATGTTAAAAAATCCTTTTGGTATCTGGTCCCAAAGTAATGAAACAAATTCATAAACGAAGTTAACACCAACAATAATGATGGAAATTAACAGTTATTGAACAAGCATTAAATGCCAGGCACAGTGAAGTAGTTTGCACATTACCTCATTTAACTCTCAAAACAACCCTAAGAAGTAGTCATTATTAGTAGTCCCATTATACTAATAGACTGAGGTTTTAAAAAGTTAAGTAACCTGCCCAAGATTACATACTCAATCAGAGAACAGGGCCAGGATATGAAATCAGATGAGTATGACTCAAGGTCATGCTCTTAAGAGGCACATCAGGCATTCATTCTTTAACAAATATTTACTGAAAAACCCAAGTAATAAGCACTGTTTTAGTCTCACAATAGTGAACAAGGTTAAGTAAAGTCTCAGTCCTACAGAGTTTTCATTCTAGAAAAATGAACAATGAACACAGAAACAATGAAACTACATAATTTCTAGGTGCCACAAAGAGGATAAGAAATGGAGACGGAGGTTACTTCAGAAATATCAAAGGAGGTCTCTCTGAAGACATCACATTACGCTCTTAAGAGAAGGAACTTTTAAATCTGTAAGACGACACAGGCTCAAACCAATTACTGAATAACAAGTGTTAAGCAATAAGGTGAACAGATTCTGCCTAGCGTATCTGGGAAGGCATCACGGAGGAGATGACATTTAAGCTGGACCATAAAAAATGAGAAAGATTTTGACTACTGGAGCCATTCCAGGCAGCAAGGGGCATGAACAAAGCAGGAATATGTGAAAATATATAGGAAGTACCTGGAAGTCTGCTCAAACACTGAGTAGTAGGGAATAAGGCAGAGATGTAGTCTCACTGGAGAAACTTTATGCCAGTGATCAGTGGACAGCTTGGTTCTCTAGACGTGCTTCAAGAGCTACCATTAGGAGGATGAAGAGGAGCCCAAAAATCTGACTCTCTCCTCTACCAACAATCTCATTCAACCAGCAGCTCTGTTTTACCTATTTTATATTTGAGGATTTTTGACATAAAGGTTTCATTTGAAAAATGGGTTCCATTTCCTTTAAAAAAATTTGTTTTAACCATAACTTCAAATAATTGTAGTATAAGCAGAGAAGAGATTTGAACATACTCTCAACAACTCGATCTAATTAATATCTATACAACACTCCACCAAGAAGCTGCAAAATACACATTCTTTTTAAGTGAACATGGAACCTTTACCAAGACACCAAATTCTGGGCCATAAAACAAGTCCCAATACATTTAAAAGGCTACAGAGTGTTCACTGACTGCAGTAACTGAAAGATACCTGAAAAATTCCCAAATATTTAAAAAAATAAATAATGTACTGTAAAATTACTCATTAACCGTAAGGAAAATAGAAAACATTCTGAACTAAACCAAAATGAAACAACATATCAGAAGTTTGGGGTACCGCTAAAGCAATATTTAGAGGAAAAATTATAGGGTAAGATGCCATGTTAAAAAAGAAAAATGGTTTCAAATCAACAACCTCAGCTTCCATCCTAAGAAATCAGAAAAAGAGTGAATTGAACCAGAGTAAGCAGAAAAAAGAAAACAATAAAGATCAAAAAGAAAATCAATGAAACAAAAAACAATAAGGCAACAGAGAAAATCAATAAAACCAAAGGCTGATTCTTTGTGAAGATCCATAAAATTGTTAAACTTCTAGCCAAACTGATCGGGGAAAAAACAGAAGCCACAAATTATTGATATCAGGAATAAAAGAGGTACCATCAATACAGAGTGTAATACTATGAACAACTTTATTCCTATAAATTTGACAACTTACATGAAATGGATAAATCCCCTGAAGAACACACACTACCAAAGTAACCCAAATAGCCCTATATCTACTAAAGGAAATGAATTTATAGCCTAAAATTTATACACCAAAAACCACTAAATGGTGAATTTTATGGTACTGAGATCTATCTCAATAAAACTTTAAAAAAAAAAAAAAAGTAATACACAAAACTAAATACAAACACAAAAAAATCTTCCCACAACAAAAATTCCAAGCTCAGATGACTTCCCTGGTGAATTACACTAAATATTTAAGGAACAAATAATATCAGTTCTACACAAACTCTTCCTGAAAAGTGAAGAGGAAAACTTCCCAATCTGTGAGGATATAATTACCTTGGTACCAACAACAGACAACAAGAAAATGAATACTTTTCAAGGAAAGAAAGAAAATTCCTAAACAAGGTTTTAGCAACTTGAAAATCAATCAACACAGTTCACCGTATTAACAAAC
The DNA here is from genome assembly GCF_014176215.1 of Rousettus aegyptiacus. Lineage (NCBI taxonomy): Eukaryota > Metazoa > Chordata > Mammalia > Chiroptera > Pteropodidae > Rousettus > Rousettus aegyptiacus. The sequence goes on from NW_023416308.1 coordinate 89,241,043, forward strand.
TACAAAGAATACCACACGATCATTTCAATATACTCAGCAAAAGCATGGCAAAATCCCAAAACCATTCCTGATAAAGACTCTACACAAACCAAGAACAGAGGGGAACATTCTCAGTCTGCAGCTGCATCATACTTAAGGAAGACTGAATGCTCTCTGCCCCTACAATCGAAAACAAGATGAGGACGTGCCCTCTCATCACTTCTACTCAACTTCGTACTACAAGTTCTTGTGGGAGCAAATGTACAAAAAAAATAAATAACAGAAATTCAGATTGGAAAAAAAGTAAACTGTTTTTACTTCATATATAGGAATCATTTATGTAGAAAATGTAATGGCATCTACAAAAAAGGTACTAGAACTTAAGTAAATTTAGCACGGCTGCAGAATATGATATACAAAATCAATTACATTTCTACATACTAGAAATGATCATTATATATTAAATTTTTTTAACTTACAAAAAAATTTATCGTCTACAATAGCATTTAAAAATATGGAACAGTCAGAAATAAATCTGACAAAAGATGTGAAAGACCTATTCACTAAAACCCACAATACTTTGCTAAAGAAATTAGAGAAGGTCTAGATGAATGGAAAGATATAACTTGTTCATGGGTCAAAAGACTCAGTATTAACTTATCAATTCTTCCCCAAATGATCTATGAATTCAACTCAATCTCAGTCAAAATTCTAGCAGGATTTTTGTAGAAAATGACAAGTTGGTTCTAAAATATGGAAATACAAAGGACCAACGACAACCAAAACAACTACGAGAAAGAACAAATTTGAAGGAGTATCCCTACCTGATTTCCAGTCTTATTATCAAGCTACAGTCATCAGAACAGTGTGGTACTGGTGTAAAAATAGACAAATTGATCAATGGAACAGAATAGAGTCCAAAAATAGACTCACATGTATATGCGCAGACACTAACTTTTGACAAAAACTCAAAAGGCAATTCAGTGGAGAAAGCACAGTCTTTCTTAACAAATAAGTTATAACTGGATATCCACATGCAAAAAAAGTAACTTCAATCCATACCTTGCATCATACTCAAAAATTAACTCAAAATGGATCATAGACCTATAAGTGAAACCTAAAATGACAAAACTTCTAAGGTGAAAAAAATAAGAAAACACAATTTTAAAAATGGGCAAAAGCTTCAAACTGACATTGTACCAACAAAAAACAAATAACAGATTTCAAATAAGCACATGAAAATATGCCTGACATTATTAATAATCAGAGAAATCCAAATGACAATCATAATGAGAATCACCACAAACTTATTGAAATGGCTGAAAATAAGACTGACCATACCAAGTGTGAGGATAATGAGGATGAGAGACAGTGGAACTGTATCTCATACACTACTTGTGGTAATGCAAAAATGTAAAAAACACTTTGGGAAACAATTTAACTGTTTCTTACGAAGTTAAATATACACCTACCATATGATCCAGCCATACTATTCTAGGTATCTACCCAAGAGAAAGGAAAACATATGTCCATACATACTTATACATAAAAGTTCACAGCAGCTTTATCTGTAATATACTAGAAATAACTCAATTTCCAACAATAGGTATATAGATGAATAAATCATGTTATACAAATATAATGGAATACCACTCGGCAAAAAAAAATAAACTACTAATATACACAACATGGATGAATCTTAAAATAATGTTGCTGAGTAAAAGAGCCAGACCCCTCCATAAAATAATATGGTCTAATTTCTATAAAACTCTCAAAAAATACAAACTACTCTGAAGTGACACAAAACTAATCAATGGTTGCCTGGACAAGGTTGAGGAAGAGAGGGACATGAAGAAACTTTTTAGGGAGATAATGTTCACTATCTTCATTGTGAAGGTTCCATGTGCATATACTACATCGAATTTTTTTCAAATTGTACACTTTGAACATATGCAGTTTTTGTACGTCAATCATGCCTCGGGACATTTGGAGTATATTTTGTGCCAATTATACCTCAATAAAGCTTTCAAAAAAGAAAATAAATAGTCATTAAAAAAATTTTTAAACAGAAAAATACAATTTAATCTGTGTTTTAAGGAAAAGATAACTTGGGTGGCAATGTGTAAGGCAGAAGGGAAGTGAAAGAGATTAAAATATGGATTTTAATCAGTTATCTATTTCAAAAGTCCACATGATAAAGTGAAAGATTACATAAATCAACCTCTTCAGCCAATTTTCTTAACTGTAAAATAAGGGTACTACCTATATTAATTACAAGGTTATTGTGAAGAGCAAATAGAATATGAAAATGCTTTCAAGCTATAGAATACAATACGAATGTCATATTATTATTGTAATTATATACATGTAATTCTTTCTTGCTCCCTTCTAACTTAATTATGGTACATCCACAGTCTCCCAACTCTTACCTCACTCTCAAATACAACACCAACATTCTCTTTAGGTAAATAAGTATCCTGGGCTACAAACATTCTAGCATTCAAGAGAACTATATATCTAACCCAAATCCAATCACAGCTTAGATTATCTACCCTCAAAAACAGAAGTGTAGCATTTATAGCTCCTGGCACTTCATTCTCTGTACCATATACAGGAGTGATTACAGACACTAGTCTTTCCTCAGAGATTAAGGACCAAACCTTTAAAAAAAATCTATTCACCACCTCCTTATCCAACAATCTTTTCAGTTTCATTTGCAACCCCATACCTCATCCATTGACATATCCCATACTCTGCAAATTTCATTCTCCATTTCTTCATCAAGCTCCATCTGCTGCTCCTCATCATCTGAGCTGGATTTGGTGTTTTCAGGGCTAACAATCTTCAGAAACACAAAGGAAGAAAAGAGATGAATGAACGCTGTCCATAGTACTCCTCAAGAGATGCTACCCCACAATCATTTAGAAGTCACAAAACTACTACCCTCAAAGTGTCTTCTCTTGCAAAAAAACTTTAAAGAATTTAGTATCTTAGGTAAATCTATTCATTCAACATTCACAGAGTAAATACCGTTGCTAAGCACAGGGGTAGAAATACAAAAATGAGTAAGATTTAATCCCTTGCTTTCAAGCAGTTTAGGATCTAGTGGAGGGAAAGACATGTAAACTGTAATCACAAGAGAAAATGCTAAGTGATTCAAGTGAAGTGTGGACAAAGAGTTGTGAGAGCAAAAATGATGGACCAATGACCCTAGAGAAGATGGAGAAAACTTCTCAGGTGATATGTAAGCTAAATCTCTAAAAAACAGTTTGTCAAGAAGGGTAGAAGAGCGGAGAGAAAAGTACTGGAGTTTTAGTTAAGAAAAGACCTCGCATGTTTGGGGGATGGAGATCAGTTTAGAGTCATGGGCAGAGGAGGCTAGAAAAACTGCAAAGAGCCTTGGATTCCAAGCTAAGAAATATGCATATTTTCTCCTATGGAAATTATAAAAAGTTCCCATGGACAGCTTGTTTGTTGATTGATTGAAGATTTTTTTTTTTTGTAGAAGATGGACTGTAGAGAACTGAAAGTAGTAAATTAGTTAGGGAAACGTGGGGACAAGAAAAGTTCACATTTTTTGAGAGCCTCCTTTAAGCCAAACACTGCTAAGCTCCCTATGACCATTATCTTATTTAACCTACACAATAAACTTATATAGAATATAGATATTATCATCCCACTTTAGAGAAATTGAGGTTCTGAGACATTAAGAGACTTGCCCAAAGTCACGCGGCTCGTCTACTACAAAAGTCCGCGATATACATCAATTAGGACTTAGGTGTCAAGAACAACTGTGGAGAGATGGGAAGCAAAGCCCCGAGCAATGTATTTACGGGGTCATATACTTTTGGAAATTTTTTAAAAGTAAAATATTTTAATCGCAAGCACTTCAGCACCCCTGCTATTATACGTGCTGAGGGGCACCAGGAGCGACTCCCGCAGTTCTGGGGTCCGCAGAGGTGGCCAGGACGCAAGGCAAGAAGCCCAGGCGCCCGTGCCTGCAGAGGGGTCTTCGTGGAGATGGCGGCTCCCAGGCAGGAGGGGCTGCCAGAGGCGGGGCCGGGGGTCGGGGGAAAGGTAGTCGGGACTCAGGCGAAATGCGACTTTCCATACCTGAATAAGCCCGCTGAGCACGCCAAAGAGCCAGTGCTTGCTGTAGACCGTGCTCCCTATGCAGTCTCCGCCGGCCACCACCTCCTCGTCCTCGTCCCGACTTGGCGGCGGCGGCGAAGGATTGCGGTCCATGATGTGCGACCACCAGCGGGCTACAGCAGCGCCGGAAGCCGCCCAAGGAGGCGAGAGACCAGAGCGCCCCGCGCGCCGGCTGCGGCTCCCGCCACAGCGCCCCCTGCTGTTCGGAGCCCTGCCGGCCCGAGCGCCGGCCCAACAAACCTCACTCAGGCTTGGGAGCCCAGATACTTGATCACCCCCACCACACTCTACACGGAATCCAGGCGTGATCATATTTATGATTGTTATTTGCCACCCTCACTGGACTGGGTATTCCATCTTCCCACATACTCTGTGCTAGGCTGTACAGGACACGTTTATTTTGCTATAAGACCTCGGCTTCTGCACCTGTGAGTAACCACAGTAGGCAGTAAGAGCATACCCAGAGGCATTTCTACTCCAGGATGGTGATCAATAATTTAATTATACTATGAAATGTCTGCAAACTACATAAATATGTCCCAATAAATGAAAACCAATTGTATTCCCAACTCAACTTCTCCTCCGTCAGATCCCTGAAATGCCAGTGACTACCCCAGCGCCACTCAACTTGAGGAAATGTGATGGCGCAATGTTGGAGTGAACAGCGTCAGAGACGTTAACTTCTTGAAGTTAAAATATTTTATTTTTGTAAATTTTACAAAGACATTTGCCATGTGAACACATTTTTAGAGTTCCTCCTAGGCCTTGGAATGGTCCCATGTAAGTGGGGAGCCCTCGAAGCTTAAGCTTCATCAACTTAACAGTAAATCTGACTCTGCCTACGTGCGTGCCTGATAAGACATGACAATAGTCATGCAGGAGGACGTGAGAGAGGAAAGGAGGCATCTGAAAATGCAAAGTAAATGGCTTGCAGAAATGACCGACTCAGCCAGTTAAAGCCCCTTCCTGACTGCCCTCTCTCCCTCCTTCCAGGACGCTCCAGCTAACATGTTTTCCCATAACTCCTCCCTCCCCCACCTCCAGGACTCTCCAGCTCACATCTGTTGATTCATAGCTTGCTATCCAACTAATATTCTTCCTCATTTCTGTAGGAATAACAAAACGGTAGAAAATTGTTTGCTATGTGACAATTGGGGCTCAGCCTTTGGATAGGAATCCACTGAGCAGATGTTGGCATTAATAAGCATTGCTTCCTACTTAATAGCCTCAATGTTCCCTCTCTATATTCAAGAATCCTATAACAGTGCTGATAACGCCAAGGTTGCAGGGCAAACAAACTATAAGACCAGTGGTCTGAAAATTCCTTCCCCCTTGCATCCCCCAACGCAAAGCTCCCCCTCCCATCCTGAGTCATGAGGCACATGTGAAACCTCAGACAAGGAATCACGCCAACCATCATGCCAACCAAAAATATCCCCAGAGATATCCAAAAGCTGGGGTGGGGGTGGGGCTGGGTGCAATGTTGTCCTTGTTAAGAACTAGGATCTAGATCTCTCTCTGTCTCTTGTAATAACAAGCTTTGGGAGAAACTGTGCTCACTCCATTCTCTAAGGAGATGGCTACTTACCTCCTACTACACAATAATAATGTCATCTCCTCCAAATTGCTGTTTGCTTTTCCCAAATGCTTTATTATCTCTGCCCCATCTAGATTTATGCCCATAGACTTGTTGTGAGGACCAACTGGAGTGATATATGGAATACATTCGTTGAAGGAATGACTAACTGAAATAACACATGTAAAGTGATTTATAAGCTCTAAACATCAGTACAAATGCAAGTTAAAGCAAATGGTTAAGATTGGTGGCTCTAGCATCAAACTAGCAATGTGACTTGAACATATAGATTAACCGTTTGTGCCTCAAGTTTCCTCATCTATAAAATAAGGAAAATCAAAGTGCGAGGATCCCATAGGCTACAGAAGAACACTTAGAGCAATATCTGGCCCATAGTTAACTTGCTGAATATTAACTGGCATTATGATAATCATCCTACTATTAACTAGTATGAGAAGAGCTCAAAAACCAACCAGCAGGAGGAATGGCATATAAACCACTCTGACAAGGATGGATACAGATTTTCAAGAAGGCATGAACAAAGTGCTACGGAGGCATTTACAATTAAAGTTAAGGGTTTAGGGGCTGATAGACATGGAGCATTGAGGCCTGGATGCAGAAAGGCCTGGTAATAGCAGCAGTGTAACCAAAGGGGCTTGGAGAGGAGCAGGTCTGAGTGGGGGAAGCATTGGTGCAGGCTATCTATATGACGCTGAGATTGTCTCCCCTACACCCAAACACATAAGCATAGGCTCAGCCTTCACACGGGTGTCCATCCATCACCCCTTGGTACCAAATTGACAGTCCTTATACCAAAGAATAACACATGATTTTTAACATTCAATCTCTTAAGCATTTATTAGACACCTATTATATGCCCTCTATCAGCATCTGGGGATATACAAATCAATGGCTCTGGGCTCGCAGCCCCATCTCCTGAGAGCAGAGTGAGGAGGAAGCTCACTTGTACTTTTTGGGCAGGCCAGCAGGTCTGAAATGATTGGGGTCTCTGCCACTCCGGCCCCATCTGTTGGCAGCCTGGTCAGCTCTTGAGTCCGCTGCTCCATGGCCACTGCTTCCATGCTTAAAACGGTCTGTGATTCTCTGAACATTCTCTCTGGCATCACTGGAATGGAGGAGGGCAGGTAGGAGATGGACTAGGAGCTGGTGAGCAACAACCCCACCCTTCCATCTCTCACCTTTCTAAGGGATTAATGACTCTGAGAGGAGCCAGGAGGGAGGCACTAAAACCCTGACCCTGCATGGGTACAGCCTGCTTAGCCTGGAATGACCCTCTCACCCCGGGAGAACAGCATTCATAGGGGAAGGTGGAAATCATCCTTACCACCAGCTTTTCTCTGGCTCTATCAGCCTCTCAAACCCCACACTGGGCACAGAGGGGCAGGATGCTCAGGAGGAGGGGGTACCACAGCCTCTATAGTAAATTTCAGTCCAAGGCAGCCCAGCTATGCTCCCCTATCCCTGCATCCCCAGGGCTGGTGGTTGGCTACCTACCTGATCACTCTGGCAGCCCAGGCGCCCCCAGGTCCCCTTCGCGCAGCGTCATAGTTCCCCCGGGCATGGAAGTACTTGTCTGCACCCTTGTAATTGGCTTCTCTCATGTCAGAGTAGGCTCTCCACATGTCTTTAGCCCCTGGAAGGGAGGGAATATGTGAGATGAAAGTAATGACATCTTGGCAAAATAGAGAAATAGAAACGTTACCTCCTACTGATTCCAAGATTTCAGTCATCAAAAAGCCCTTGGAGATTATATAGTCCTTAAATAAATATTTCTTTACTTTTCACTCCCTTAAGTTAATGTTATAAAACTCACACTTAATAAAAATTTTATTCTGTTTGATCCCATTCTAAGTTCTGTCGCTGCTTTGTTTTTGGTTGTACTACAGAGGTTGAGTGGTCTCTAAGGGATGTCTGGTTGTACGATGAACCTCCACCTGGAAAGATGCAGGGAACCCCCTGACTGTGGCAGGAGAACAAAGCTGATTCTGAGTGAAGTGCAGACAAGGCGGGCTCCCGCCTTGTCAATGGGAGACATTCATCCCTGTGGGCAAAGGGAGGACAGCTTGTCCTGACAACATCTGAACGTCCGGGCACATTTGGCACCTGGGCAGCTGTCAGAGTTCACTCAGCAGATGACAAAGGTGAGTTTCCTAAAAGAGCTTTAAAGAAACGGGCAATAGGTACAAAACAAAGGCAACCGATCCACCAGCTCTAAAGTTCAGTGTCCTCCCAATAAAATAGAAGAGTGGTTCTCTATCTTTAATGTGCACAAAAATCAATTGGGTGTTTGATAAAGCCTAGATTTTAGGCTCAGCCCCATAAATTGTGATTCAGTGCACTGCATTTCACAAAGCACTCCAGACCCCTGGCGATTTTCACATAAGTGGTCTTAGAACAACTCTTTGGAAAACATTGACCTAGGAGATGAAAAAATATTTCTTAGCTGGGGCTATGAGAATTTAGATAGGATTAACGGCAAACTCTTAAAACAATTACTCAGAGACTGTCACAGAATAAAATGCAAAATAATTCTGTGAAATAAATATTTGCCACTTTACTACGGCTAGTGAGGTATGTACCTTGCTATAGGTCCAGCCCAGGTCTCAGCCCAAGCAGAACCATCATCAGATAATTCATTGTGCCTTTTATGGTAGAGACAGGCTCTCTATAGAGTTGCCTTTCAAAGGCACCATATCCCCACTATTAGCCATTTGCTCAGATTAAGAACTGAATATGTGTTCACATACCCCTTACATTCCCATGTGCACTCTTGTCTGGGAGACGATCTAGTACCATGATTAATAGCAAGGTCTGGGGATCTCATAACCTGGATTAAGTCCTGCGCTGCTTGAGGACTACGTTAGGTACCTTAATCTCTTTGTGCCTCAGTTTCTCTGTTAAGAGAGAGTGGTATTTTTATCATAGGACTAAAAGATTAAAACATGAAGATGAAAACATTTATTTGTACACGTAAAACACTTAGAACAGTGCCTAGCACATACTGAAGGTTCGGTTAATCTTGGTTGTAATTACTAAGTGGATGGGGAGTGTGAATACACCCCACATGTTTGATGCATGGCTGAGATATAGAAATGCGCTGTCCCTGATTGTCAGTAGGGGGTGGTAGAACAGGACTTGTATTTAGGGAACAGGCACCTCTGAACTCCAGATCTCTTCCTCACTCCTGCTGAAAGTTGGGGTCAAAGCCTTATGTGGCCTTGGACCTGGGAATCCCCACAAAAGAGTACAAAGCTGTCCAGAAAAGCCTGGGGAAGACCTACCATGAAAACAGTGTTCTCTTTCTACCTACTTTGACCTTTCCCTCTGAGAATGTGGCCTCTACTCAGGTGAAACCTGGGTGCAGCCTAATGCGGCCTCCCCACAACTGTCCTGTGGTCATTACCTTGAACAGCTTCCCTGGGGAATGTTCTCCAGCCTTGGCTGCTGACGCCCAGGATCAGGAAGCAGAAAATGATGATCGTGGAAAGCTTCATCCTGCCACAGAGTCAAACAGACACATGCAAGGGTAACACAGTTTTTGCGCTCTCTCTCTCTCTCTCTCTCTCTCTCTCTCTCTCTCTCTCTCTCTCTCTCTCGTAAAGTCAATCCATTCCTGCATTCCAAAAACAAATCTCACCCAATTTTATACATCTGTATCAATATCAATATCTATATCTAGCTATCCATCTGTATAGATGGATAGATAGATTGTAGTTCAGAAAATCTAGTTCTACATTTTCATTTGTCTCATTAAAATCCTAGCGATTTCCTGTATGAGAGAATACAATGGGCTTTTGCATAAACCACTTTCCATTTCAATCATCCCCTATCAGCCCTGAAACCCGACTGTACAGGAATTGTTCAAAAGGCATTTGGGATTTTATGACCACTATACCTCTCCATAACATAAGATGAGTTACACAATCCATAAATAATGTAGATGTCTGCTCTACCCATCACTGTCTCACACAGAAGCAGCACAAGATAAAATCTCTACCCCACAAAGTATTCACATCTGATAGTCTGATTGTCAGAACAGTAGATTCAGGAAAGATACAGAGAACTAGGATGTGGCACAGAATGCTGGTGAGGAAAAAGAATCTCTGAGGAAGAAAACTGTTGGAAAGTTCTAGCACCTCACCTGGGCTGTTCGCTCCTGCTGAGACTCCTGGTGAAGCTGAGCTAGCTGCCTGTGCTGCCTGCCTGGGAGATGAGCCCGGCGCTATATATACTGACGCTTTCCTAGTGGGAGGAATGGGAAGAGAAGTTTGAAGCAAAACATTGAGATGCGGGAAATTCCCCTTGGTCGCAACACAGCTTCTAGAACAAGATGTTTGTTTTTCATACACACCTAATTTTCCCCTATTGTGCAACCTGGCAGCTTTCAGGGATGTAGCAATTCAGAATTTTCTCTCTGTTTTCAGTCTCATTCCTAGAAGGGAAAGTTTTTTTTTTTCTCCCTACACAGTAAGATACTGACATTTGTTGCGAAAGGTAATCAATTATTTTTAAAGATGTGATTGAAGAATGTGAGAATACAGGGCAAATGGAACAGCAGGATGGGTTCGATTGCAAAGGACAGCTCAGGATGAAGCTGGGACCCTAGGATATAGTAAGGAAAGAAAAACAAACAACCCAGCAAAGTAAAACTTCTAGCAACCTCCTAGTGTGGACTCAGCACTGGGAAAGGGAGTCCTCCAGATTCAAAAGTATTCATGATCAGTTGCTGTTAAATGTATAATGACAGGTTATATTTGGAGGATACTGTAACCCAGGAGTGTTGGACCATAGTATAGAAATTTGCTAAAATGTAAAGCAGAAAAATCTTTAGGAAATAGCCCCTTGGCTGCTAAATTATCGGAATAGAAGAATCAGAAAGGGTGTAGAGAAAGCTGAGGTGTAGCATAAGAATGCCGAGAGGGTGTGATGTTAGAGAACAGCTGATTCACCCAGAAAAGCAGGACTGGGCTTTACTGTGTGACTTTGTTAAGATTATTTGGGGAAGAAATTTCATACGACTGCTTCCTTGAGATGGAGTCCATGGTCCACCCACCCACCCCATCTCTGCCCCATCATCCATAAAGAAAATCTTAAAGTTCTTTGAATTTCTGTATAGAAGAAAAGATAATGAGTGTGCCATGTGGCAGAGATAATAGCAGATAGATCTGGACCTATACTAGCCTAGTTAGACCCAGACTAGAACCAGAGGACAGCAGAAGGGCAGGTCAGACAGACCCAGCCTAAGAAGTATTTGGTCAGATTTGTCTGGAGTACTTGCTGGAAGAGAAGCAATGTGAACAGTACACTGGAGAGACTAGAGAACAGAAGCATCTCCAAGACCGATGCAGGCAAATCTCAAGAGCCGAGATGTTGGAATATGATAAATAAAAGCCAGGAAGGAGGTGTCTTGTGCTCAACCAGTAAACCAGAGAAGAATGAGGACAAAGTACTCTTTCCAACTTGTTACAAGACTAGAAGAATTATAAGTAGGACACTAGAAAGAGGAGTGGTGACCCAGGATGAAGCAAATCAGGCAAGGACCACGCTGGTGTTCAGGAATCATTGTGTTTGATCTGCATCTGCCAAAATTAGGAGTGATGCCTCTTTCTGGGTCTGGGTCATCTTGCAATTCATGTGGTATAATGAGATGAAAGTTCTACTGAAGGTAACTGTCAAGGACTGCTCTGCGCCTTTGGTTCTTATCTAAAGCAATGCTAAGTAACACTCGGAGATTCCTCGCACAACTTCCGTTCCTGGGAAAGACGGGATTCCCCATGGTCTGCATAGTCCAGGTCCCTGAGCCTTCATCTCACTTGGTCCTAAGAGTGGATATGGCAGAGGAAGGAGGCAGCTGTCAACCCTGCACAGACATTGGTCATGGATGTGCTTGGAGACTGCTTCATAGAGAGGGCAGCTGGTGTCCAGACTCCCTTTCTCCTATTTTCCTCAGGGCAGAAATCATGGGCCAGTGACCACATTCTGTCATAATTACTTGACTCCCTCTGCTGGAAATCTTCTCCCCACTTTCTCATGTTATCAAGTCATTCTCTTCTTTGATAGAATCATCAGAGAGAAAATCAATGCAATTTCTAGACACCAAGAGGAACTAACTCCTCAAAGCAACGTTGACAAACATTGCAAGTTCACTTCCTTTGTCACTGAATGTATTCTGTCTTCTGGGAAGGGACACACAGTTTCTTGCATGTCCATGCTTAGAACAATAGACAATAGTGGCAGTCAGCTATTTTCACTTGTTTCTGCTATAAAAGAAAGCCATCCCATCACGGTGATAGAGAATCTTCAGCAGTTACAAAAATTTCTGCAAGAGACTCCCATAAGTCACTGAGCCCTGGTTTTCAGGGCCAGTCTCAGCACCTATTGTCCCAAACTAATCATTAATAGTGACACTGCTTTTCACTATCCAAAGTGACCTGGTTTATCTACTGAATGAGGTGGTACCCCTTACTCTGACAGCCATGTGTGACCAGGCTGTTGGGGAGCCTAAGAGACCTCCATTTTCTGATACAATTTCAGTGAAAAAGAAGAACATTAATGCTATTAGAAATCAGAAAAAGAAAGTGAAAAAAAAAAAAAGCCCTATGGTATCCCATGACCAAGAATGGTACCTGAGGCCTAAGTCCCAGACTCAGGGAGAGTAGGAAGAACGGTGAGACTATAAAATGAAGAAAGTAATAGTGTCGGCCTCGTAGGGTTGTTGTCAGGATGAAATGACAGCAGGACGAAATGTGAAAAAGGCTTGGATCAGTTCTGGGCATATAGAAGCACTGAACAGATTTTAGCTCTCCCAGCTTAACCAAGACAATTCATAATAATTCATACTTTGCGGAAGACAGAAAGATTAATTAATATATTTTTACCAAGTCAATATATTAACAAGTAAGGTTACCAATAAGAGTTACACTTTTAGAGATCAAGCTTTCATTTACAGAACGTAGCAGCAATCTTTGAAGTCTGGGTGTCTTTCAAGCTTCCTTTGTTAGAAATAACTGCTGCAGAAAATCATCTGCATTTCTTGCAGCTACAAGAGAAGAGGAACCATTCTCACCTTCCGTTGGCAGGATTTCTCTGAGTAGCAGTCAGGCAGTCCTGTGGTTTTTTAAATCTAAACCCTGGAATCTCAATAGATAGCACTGAGAGAAAAAGAGACAGGTTTCAGTTCTCAAAACTTACCACAAGAAAGAGAAAAGTCCAAAAGAAGATTATAAACAGAAGGAATGCTGAGTATATAATCTTTTGCATTTAAAGTCCTTCATTTAGTTAAAGTTAATGAGATAGGATATTGCTACAGCACAGTAATCTATCTCTGCCCTTTCTGCTAAGGTAACCCCCAACCTAAACTTTGTGCTTATTATTCCCTTGCTCTAAAAAATGTTTTTATCACATATGTGTACCCACAAATAAAATACTGTTTAGAATTTCACCTGTTTTTGCACTTTCTGTAAGCTGATTTACATTGTATGGCGTTATCGGTCGCTTGCTTATTTCGATTAATGATATGTTCTTAGATATAGGCACATTGATGTCTGCAGTAGTTCTTCTTTCATTTTTATTGCATAATAGTATTCCAAAGCATGAGTTAGCACAATTTATTTCAGTATTTGGGTTATTTCTTTTTTACTAGTACAAATAGTGCTACTTTTAATGATCTAGTATACATGCACTGGTGCAAGATTTTCTATGGGTACAGACCCAGGAGTGTGCTTGAATATGACTGTGGTGAATTTGGTTGATAATGTCAAATCATTTTTCCAAAATGGTTATACTAATTTGTGTTCTCACAAGCAATGAATGAGTGACCCACTGCTTCACATTTTGAGGCATGCTCTAGACCTTTCAATAAAGAAATTTAATAAACGTTTCAGTGATCAAGTGTATAATTCTAGCTAGCTGTCAAATTTGTGGAGTTTTTTCAATCTGTACTACTTTGTACATTATAAGGAATGAACTGTAGGCAACTTCTCTATTTAATGAGTACCTACTGTGTGTTAGACACTATACTAGGTGCTTTTCCATGCTGTTTAAATGAGATTACAAACCCATGGAATGGTTACTGTAATTTTTATTTTGCAGAAGCTATAATTAAAGCCCAGGAAAAAGACAATTAATTTTCCCAAAGTCATACAAGTAGTTAATGCTAGAGCTGGTGTTCAAGCCCAGGCATGTCTATATCTAATGTTCTACACATTTTTTCAGCCCAGTTAATGTAGGAAAGGGAGAGTTAGAACAGAGCGGAGAAGCCAGTTGACTGCCAAAGCTTAACTTCAGATGTCACAGCTATTGTAATAATTACTCTGATCATCATTGTTTCAGAAATGAAACAAGAGGACCAGATGGTTCTGTAGGAGTAGAACCATAGGCATGCGTACAGTTCTGAAAAATAACCAGAAGAGTTAAGTTATAAATGGTTTATGTTTTAAAGTTACAACACAATGTTTATTATAGAAAAAGTTGAAGATTCAGTAAGCATAAAGAAAATAAATATCACTCAAAATCTTTCCCGCCAAGATAAAATTTCTTTTAATATTTTGTTAATATAATAATAATAGCTATTTTTGCCCTTGGTGTATTAAATGGGGGTCTCTTCTTGACACCTCTTTTTCCTCATAACATATATTAATCATTCTTAGGTATGTTGATTTTACTGCCAAATATATATCTCATATATATCTACTTTCTTTTGCTCCACCACCATCACTCAGGTCCTAGATACTTGTCTAGGCCTCTGAGACTGAAACTCATTTGTTGATTAAGGAGATTAAGGGAAGAGGCTAAAGTAACATTTTACTCACAATCTTGATGAGGAGACTTAGATGAATGTGACTACCAAATCTGATGTGTACTCAGTACTTTAAGAATATTATTGATACCAAATACCTAATTGTCTCTGTCACGCATTTTTGTTTTTATTTTTAATTGTGGTAAAAGACAAGTAAGATAAAATTTGCTGTCTTCACCATTTTTAAGTGTTTGATTCAGTAGTGTGCACCCAATTTCCAGAGTTTTATCATCTTGCAAAAATGAAACTCTCTACTCATTAGACAACGACTCCTCATTTTCCCCTTTACCCAGGCCTTGGCAAACCATTCTACTTTCTGTCTCTATGATTTGGACTTCTCTAAGTACCTCATATAAATGGAATCATACAGTATTTGTCTTTTTGTGATTGGCTTATTTCTCATAGCATGATATCCTCAAGGTTTATCCACATTGTAGGATATATCAGATTTTCTTCTTTTTAAAGGTTGAATAATATTCCATTGCATGTGTATACTACATTTTATTTATCCATTCATTGGTTGATGGACACTTAAGTTGTTTACACCTCTTGGTTATTGTGAATAATGTTGCTATGAACATGGGTGTACAGATGTCTCTTTGAGACCCTGCTTTCAATTCTTTTGGTTGTAAAACCAGGAGTAAAAAATGTTAATCATATGGTAATTCTATTTTTAATTTTTTGAAGGACCATCACACTGTTTTCCATTTTGGCTACACCATGTTATAGTTCCACCAACAGTGCATAAAGGTTCCAATTTCTCCATATCTCTGCCAACATAAGTTATTTTTTGTTTGTTTGTTTTACATTAACCATCTTAATGTGCATAAGGCAATATATCTTTGTGGTTCTTATTTCATTTCCCCTAATGGTTAATAATGTTGGGCATCTTTTCATATGCTTATTTTCCATTTGAATATCATCTTTGTTGAAATACCACAATGAATGGTAGCGGAGGGAGGGCATGAGAGCTCCCCCTAGAAACCCTCCCAACTCCAATCTAAATGAGATTTCTGCTTATTACTCTTCACACTCTCACGTGTTTTTTTAAACATTTGTAACCAGATTGGTTTTGAGGTGGTTATCTGAGAAAGGAGGCTTCATAAAGTTTCTTAGAATTTCAGAAAGTGTAGAAAATCTCCGGATCTTGTCACCAATGCATGGCTGCGGTGTGTGTGTGAGTGTGTGTGTATGTTGTCTCCCCATATTAAGCAATACCCAATACCAGCTGGGTGTCCTACAATTCAACTCAATTCTGACACTATCTACCAGGAGAGAGCATCTGCTTCCACATGTTAAGGGCTCAGTCCCACAAGACTGCTCTCTACTTTGGATGCTAATCTCAATTCGAGGTTGTTAACTGTGCTTCTGACTGACTGGCTATATATATCACCTGTTCCCATGATCCACTCCTTGGCTTTGATTAATTTGCTAGAGCAGCTCACAGAACTCAGAAAAACATTTAATTTACTAGATTACTGGTTTATTATAAAATGATGTTAAAAAGAAACAACAGGCCCAACAGGCCCTTTTGCTAAGCTCCACAAAGACCTACTACCTTACCAAACAGCAGTTTTATCCTCTACCAGAAGTGTAATTTTAAACCAATCAGTCTGGAATTTCCTGTTCAACACTAGTGAGATAATCTATTTTAAGACTCTTGCTGCCCTTACCTTAAGGAAATGCTCTTGCCTGAAATAATCCTTTCTTTTCTTTTACTAGGAACTTCTTTGTTCTGCCCAGTTTCTGCCTATGAAAACCTTCCATTTTATACCACTACTCAAAGCATCTCTGTGCTTGCTAGCTGGGATGCTACCCAATTCATGAATCACACAATAAACCCAACTGGATCTTCAAATTTACTTGAGAAATTTTGTTCCTTAGCAGGTTATAACTCAGGAACAGCCAGATTAAAAATGCATAGTGCAAGGTATAGGGAAACAACAAGAAGCTTTCTTGACCTCTCTAAGCTCCATTCTCACAACCTCCACCTGTTCACCATCCCGAGAGCTCTCCAAACCCAATACTATGGGGCTTAATGAACCCAATACTATGGGGCTTTACTTCATTACACAGGTATAATTGATTAAATCAGTGGCCATTGGTGATTGGACTGCTCCTCACCATTCCTTGGAGGTCAGGAATAGCCTGAAAGATCAAATCCTAAAATCACCTGGTTGGCTCCACTGGCAACCAGCTCCCACCTGTGGGTGCATCCCAAAAGTCACCTCATTAACGTAACAAGACAACCTCTATCTCTCTCACCAGTTAGGAAATTCCAAGGGTTTTAACAGCTCTTTGCCAGAAACTATACATGACCAAATGTATGTTTTAGCTCACACCTTCCCTCTAGCATCAGCTAGATTTGGGCTCTGTGGATTAAGTTGAATGTGTCTGTACTAAAAGAGCCCACCCCGTCACTGTCACTGCGGGTCAGCTGTTGTCATTATGCTGTGACTGTCCAAAAGAGGGCCCAGAGAAGATCTCAGGAGGAGGAGACAGCCTGAGCTAGCACAATTGTGCAACTATTTCCCGATAGATGTTTCTAGGGCATATTACAGCAATCCTCGCTTACCAGAAGGGTACAGAGAAAAATTCCTAGCATTAAGTAAAAATATATCAGATCATCTGAATTTATTTTCCAAGGCAAACAAACCCTTCCCCAAAAATCTTATTCAGTTAAACATTTAAATTATAAGAGTTTCCTTGGATATTAGGCAGTGTTTTCAAATACAACTTCTATCTCTGACTTGGCTGAAAATGCTAGACAGACTGTGATTCATGGTTGCCTCACTTACTTTTTCTTCCAGACCTGACTGCTGTTTAACAGGGCTAAAGTGTACCATGGTGGCTGCTGAGAGCTTGGGTTCTAAGGCACGCTGTTTGGTTTTATTTATTACTATTATTATTGTTTTAACGTTTTAAAAATTAAGTTTATTAGGGTAACATTGGTTAATACAATTATATAATTTTCAAGTGTATATTATAATTTGATATCTGTATATTCTATTGTGTGTTTACCACCCAAAGTTTACTTTCCTTCAGCTACCATATATTTGATCCCCTTTACCCACTTCACACTCTCCCTATTCCCATATATTTGACCCCCTTTACCCCATCTACCTCCTCCCTCCTACTTCGCCCTATGTTTGGTTTTAATATCTGCTCCTTTTCTAAATGACTTTGTGGAAGTTATTTTATTTCTCTAGGTTTCAGTTTTCTCATCTGTGAAATGGGCATAATTGCAACATTCATCCAGGGTAGTTTGAGGATTAAATGAGATAATGAATGTGAAGCATGCAGCACAAGGAGTGAAGTTAGAGCTACCTAGTAGTGACAATTAAATGAGACTAAGTGTAGAGCATATTGTCTGTGACATAGTAATACTTGTGAGCTGTTCTTTGAAAGGTGTAGAACGTCATTGTTTCATTCAGTAGTGATCAGACCCATGTAAATTGGTTTACATGATTCAGAGAAAGTGAGAAGACAAAAATTGAAGTTAACAACTTTCTTATTTGTATGACATTTGTCATCGCCCTGGTCAAGGCTCAAAATCTTGAAGCCGTTCTTACCTCTTGATCTCAACCCTCACTGCTATTAGAAAACCAGAGGCCCATGTCACAGACATTAAGCAAAACATCCTCCCACACCAAGCGTCAGCAGAGCTGCAGACTGGTAGCAACTGTGACACGAATGCCTTAATTTTTGATTCTCTCTCTCAGTTAAACTGAGAGTATGATCAAAAGGGGGGACTTGTTAAAGAGAAAACCACGGGCCCAAAATAGCGTCACTCATGCTAAAGCCCATGATACCAAACTTAGATTTAATACCTGATCTGATTGTGGTTTCTCCCAGAAACATAATCAATTAGTCTGTAATTTTCTGCTCAACACCAAGGAAGGAGGTAATTGTTACTGTGGCCCCTCTCTATCCCCCCACAGAAGGAAGAGATAATCCGCATGATAAAAACCCTTCCTGATATCTTCCCCTAAAAAAAGGTCCTGGCTCACATACTCAGCTGAATTTGGTTTTTCAACACTGCCAACTATTAGGTAAATCCTCTCAGTTCTATGCGGTTGTCTCCATTAGTCATCTTTTCCCTTCTCTAGCGCCACCACCCACATTCACATTACTTCTTGCCAGACGGTTGCAGCTGTCTTAAGGGACCTTTCCTCACTTCTAAGCACTGCCTTCCCCACTACCACCTCTCGGTCTCAGCACATGAAAATGTAAGCAAGCCTAGGTATCACCCGGTCAGCTGATTCACCAACAGCAACACATCAGAATCGCCATGCGAGCTTCTTAAAAACACGGGTGCCAGGGTCCTGCCTGGATCTGGAACCTGTAGGTCTAGGGGCTAATTTCGTCTCCCTCAACCGGCCTCCCACTCCCACATTGTCCCTACATATAAATGTAGAGTTTATAGTTTATACCCTCGTTTATAGATGAACCAAGGCCCCTGACAAAGTGCTTGTCTTGGTCTCACGGGAAGGCCATTGGAGATCCACTGTCAAAATCCTCGTCCTCCTGAGGCACAGCCTTAATCATGCCTCTTCCCAATCAGAAACTTTCAGTGTCTTCCTTCTGCTTTCAGAATAAAGCCCAAATCCTTGAGCTTGTCACTTAAGGCTCTATGTGACCTGCTTTTAAACTCAATTTCTATCTTTCAGAGCCTGGGTTCTCTGTTTCTTGGAGCCACCCTGCTCATGACCCTCAGGTTGTGCCCCTGCTCAGCCCTGACATGCCCTTTGCCCCAGTGCCCACCTGCTGAAATTGTACCACGGTCTGTCTTTCTGGTTCTACATGTCAAGGTGTTTAATTTTAATTGCAGACTACAGATAACATAGTTTACCATCTAAACTATTTTGTGGCAGAACAAGGGGCTGAAATCTCCCATTGTGTCAGGAATAGTAACTTTAGAGTAAGGTCAGAGCTAACAACCAGCTTTTCCCACCCCTTCATTTAGATCTCTGAATAACAACACAGCACTGCTGTGCCAGGATAGCCAGCCAGGAGTTTCCAGTCTGTGGATCAAACACAGAACACAAGAGAGACCCAGAAAATTCCCACTTGGCATTTCTTCCACAGGGCTCAGAAAAATACTAAACAGCTACACGAGAATGTTTTCCCAGAATGACAGAATGTTCTCCCAAATTGTAGTTTCCGGCTTGCCCAGGTAATCCATTATTCCAGATGGATGATTCTCTGAATCAATCTGAATATTCAGTTCATATATTCCTCTAGTGATCTTGGCATATTAATGTCTGATAGAGTAGGTAGAGCCCGAGTTTTGACATAGTCATTGTTTTTAATCCCCGGCCCTGTAGCTTTGCCTACTAAAATGCCCCTTCCACAGCGTGAGGCCTGTGCGTCCTGCTGAGCCCCAAAGCTTAGCTGGGCTCTGTGCCATGGTTAATGTCCCGCTTTCACCATTTTGGACTTTGTAATCCTTTCTGAACAAGGGTCCCCACCTTTTTGCTTGGCACTGGTACCACACATTCTGTAACTGGCCCTGGCTGCCGCAGCAGATCTGATGTGAGCTTGAGGTTTGCACTCCTGGCAGGATTCCAGGTAGTGCTAAAGCTTCAGGATCACCCTCTGAGGAGCAAGGCTCAGTCTGCAGTTTGGCAGAGCAGCAGCATGGAAGGAATCTGACAGCGGAGCCGAGGCTTCTGGTAGGGGCCTGACTCACCACAAACTGTTACATGAGACAAAAATTTCTGTATATTTTAAGCATCTGTAGTATGTTATAGCAAAGTAGTCATAATTAACTAAAAGAAGTAAAATAGAGCAAGTCGCACAGCTTGTTCTGTTCTTGGTTTATTTAGACTTTAACAATTTTGGGAAAATGGCTTTCTGTGAGGCGTGCCTGAGAACTCTCCAGCAGGGTCAAACACAAGCCCGGGCTCTCTGTATCCCTTCCTCGAGAGCTGGTGGGTGCTGACTGGAATAGCTTTTAGATCTGGGGATGGTAGGCGGAGTGTGCAATTGGAGGAGACACTCAACTTCCCGCCCAGACCAGATCCTAAAATCTAGCCAGCTCGACTTGCAGGCTGCATGGCCTAGAAATAAGAGCTAAGTCCCGAATACGGATAGACCTAGTGTGACTTCTGCTCTGTCATACACTCATATTGTAGAAGAGCATTTAATGACCTGGAGAAGAGTAGATGAAGTCCCAAGGGAAAAAGAGTGCAGTGCAATTTGATTCCATTTGGATTTGAAACATTTTCCCACTATGACACACAACTTGGGAAGTTGCATGTCAAACATTGCCCCTGTTTCTAGGGCTTTCGGAATTCCGTATAATGACATGTTTATTCATTTATTCATTCATCAGGTCTTCATTGAGTGCCTTCTATGCAGCAGCTACTACACTAGATGTTGGGCTTACATGGAGATGGGGCAGGGGGAATGACCAGATGCAGACTATGCCTTCATGAAAATGAGACTTGTACTTGCAGAGAATAATGATTATAGATGCACAGGGGGAAATCTCATACTTATCCGATGATAAAATCAGTCAGATTTCAGTAATGGGAAAGATTATGTGTATAATAAAGACAACAAAAGAAAAGAGAAGGTAAGGTGTCCGTAATCCTCCTAAGATTGTTGTCCCTCCCAAGGAGCAATAATCCCCAGGGTCTAACATCATGACTCAGCCTATCCTGTCCCTCTTCGAGGTAATAAAATCAGAAAGGCACAGCTGTCAAAAGGTCCTCTGTCCCTTATGGGCCTCCCTCCATCAATTCTTGGAATTGGGAGGACACCAGAAATTACATCTGCCCTGTTTCTTCTACTGAGCAAGCTAATTATCAGGAATGTTAAAGACCCAAGAATTTAATTAAGGGTAGGGACTCCTAACTGTTTGGTGTATATCCCTTCTTAGAAAGCCCATGCCCTCCTCATGCAGAGAAATCACTGTCTGCCTGGCATGTCCAATTTGCAATGTCTAGGCACCAGGAAATGCAGATTCAAACCTGTCTGTACTTAATTCTGTCTCTTCCTCCACAGGTTATTGGCTGAGGTCCATGGCTCCTCTGAAGCTTCCCGGACCCTACCTGATGGAACACATCAAGGAAAAGGACATGCTGGGGAACTTGGTGGGGTCCAGTTTTCACTAGCCCTCTGCCAGAAGCAGCAAGGGCACCCTCCGAGTCTGGAGAAGAGTAGATGAAGTGCCAAGGGGAAAAGAGTGCAGTACAATTTGATCCCATTTGGATTCAAAACATTTTCCCACTATGACACACAACTTGGGAAGTTGCACGTCAAACATTGCCCCTGTTTCTAGGGCTTTCGGAATTCCATATAATGACATGTTTATTCATTTATTCATTCATCAGGTCTTCATCGAGCGACCTTTTTAAACATTTGTTAAAAGGAGTAGTGTATTATAGACAACCGAAAACCCCAAATCTCCTATGGAATTGTATATAGTTTTGGAGAAATTAACTCATTTGGGGAGGAAGACATTTTAAGTCTTAATAATTCTAAAGTTGTGTTTAAAATGGCAAGTGATTAATAATAAGTACATGTACATCTGATGACTCATCATTAAAACTTCTGCACCATTTAAGCTATTCCAATATCTAGATTGTTAAACATGCTTTTCAATATCATTAAACAGAAAAGGTTTTTATTCTAGGCTGACCATAAACTGTTTTGTCAAAAAGGGACTCTTTTTCCTCTTACATTCATTGGCAGGATAACCTAAGATGGGAAATTTACTGCTTAGGATTTACTGCTTAGGCAAAGTCAAATTTTTAGATTTCCCAAGCGTCTGTCTCAGTCTGATTAGTCAGCAGAATAAGGGGGGCTTGTTGGGCCATCTGTGTCCTCCACATTCTGGGACTCCCTGATGCCTCTGACCTTCACAGAGACAGGGTTTACAATGTGCGGTTCAAAAACAAAAAGTACTTTCAGGTCCAAGTTTCCTTTAACTAAAGCTGATTCTCTGCCTAAACAGAGACTCACATCTCTCTTGGCACATTGTCTCCTTCCACAATCCCAATAGAGTATCTTCTGGTCAGACCTGCTGAGTGGGCATACTGCCCAGAATCGGGCCCTCTACTGATTTAACTACTCATGGACTTTTATTCATTCGTCAACACATTTATTGCATTCCTAAAAAACTTCCACTGGGAATTTTTGATTTGCATTGCACTGAATTTACCAACTACTTTGGGGACAACGAATATCATTACTAAGCTAAAAAATCCTCTCCATAAATATGACTTACATCCCCAAATGTTATTCTTTAACAAACTTTCAAATTTTCTCTGTAAATGTTTATGTATTTTTTTAGGTTTATTACCTAGAGGGTTAATATTATTTTGTATTGTATTTTTTAACTATGAAGAGTTGTTGCAGAGAAATGCTATTAATTTAAAGCACTTTATCTTGAATATGGCAATCGCACTGAATTCTTTTCATAGTTAAATTTTTTTTTGTTTATTTTAATTGGTTTCAGGTATACAGTACATTGGTTAGACATCTATAAGTTTGTAAAATGGTCCCTCTCAAATGGTCTCCCCTCCCCCGACCCTCCACCTAGCCAACGTATTCATTCTAATTGCATTCCCTATGCCATGCTCCCCATCCCTGTGTCCATCCACAGCTACTAATTTGTTTAATAGTTTTAATAGTAAACCGTGAAACCGAGTCTACATTTTGGAGGAATTTAAGGGGACAGTCTCCCTCATTTCAATTCACTTATGGATAGTGTTCTATTGAATTCTTCTCTTTCTTCTAATACCCACTTCGGAATTTACATTTTCCAAGAAATATATTATACCTAGGTTACCACATTTATTAGCACGTGCTTTTTTTTTTCTGACTCATGAATCTGCTGCTCCTACCTTTCTATGTGTTTGTTCTCTTCTTGAGGATTGATACTGCTATTCTACACCTTCTTTAACTTTCTAATAATTTGCATCCCTCTTTCTGTTGCCTCTTGGTAGAGTTCCTGGAGCAGTTCTGCCAGCTACCTCTTTATTATTCAGTTGTATCGATCTGTTCTTTATCTCTTTATTCAGGTGTTTAATTAAGTATTCTATTTATAATTTTATTTGATTTTGATTCTTTTTCAGAATTCATAGTTCCAACTTCATACTGCATGTTATCCCTTTGGATGATATTTCTTAAGTTTCATAAGTTGTCTTTGCTTCTCTCCAATCCATTAATTCTAGGAGATCTATTATTTTTCAGTTTGTTGTCTTTATTTATTTATTTATTCTTTATTTATTTATATTAGTTTCACATATACAGTCCATTGGTTAGACATCTATATAGTTCATAAAACGATTCCCCCAATTGCTCCCTCCCTCCCCTGGCCCTCCACCTAGCCATCTCATTAATGCTGACTGCATTCCCTCTGCTATGCTCCCTCTCCCTGTGAGCAGCTATCAACTACTAATTTGTACTTCTTTAACTCCTCACCTTATTCTCCCACCTCCAACCCCCCACCCCTTTGTGTGTCACCAAATTGTCCACTGTATTTGTGAGTCTGTTTTTGATTAGTTTGTTCTTTTTGTTCCTTAGATTCCGCAAATAAGTGAAATCGTATGGCATTTACCTTTTCCTGTGCAACTTACTTCACTCAGCATAATAACCTCTAGTTCCATTTATATTGTTGCAAATGGTAGGATTTCATTTTTTTTAATGGCTGAGTAATATCCCATTGTATGTATGAACCATAATTTCTTTATCCAATCATCTATTGATGGACATTTTAGTTGCTTTCATATCTTGCCTATTGCAAATTGTGCTGCTATGAATATTGGAGTGCATAGATCTTTACGAATTATTGTTTTGGTTTCCTTTGGATAAATATCCAGAAGTACAATCGCTGGGTCTAAAAGCATATCCATTTTAAATGTTATTCAGAAACCTCCATATGGTTTTCCACAGTGGCTGTACCAATTTGCAATCCTACCACAACGTACGAGAGTTCCCTTTTCTCTGCATCCTCACCAACACTTTTGATTTATTGATGATAGCCATTTTGACAGGTGTGAGGTGATATCTCATTGTAGTTTTAATTTGCATATCTCTGATGGTCAGCAAACTCGAGCATCTTTTCATATGTCTATCGGCCATCTGTATTTCCTCTTTGGAGAAGTACCTGTTCAGGTCTTTCGCCCATTTTTTCATTGGATTGTTTGTTTTTCGGTTGTCTAGTTGTATATGTCGTCATTCTTTTGTAGCACCTGTGCTACTTGGATGTCTGCTAGCTTTGCCCTGTGAGCTCATTCTCCCTGCGAAACTCAGCTCTTTTGCCTAGAATCTACGTGAGTGTGTGGACAAGGTTCTAGTATGGACCACGCTCGGTGGGTGACGGTGTTGAGGTCTAGTGCCTGGGGAGAGGGACAGTGGTGAGTGGTCTCCAGAGCACAAGGTGGAGAACACCACTGTCCAGGATGAAGCCTCTCATCAGCTGTTTCTAGGCCATTTGGTCACCTTTACCTCCTCCCTGGCTCTGCCCCTTGCAAGAAGTTCCTTTGGTTATTGAGAACACCTGATCCTCAGAGTATAAAGAAGGACTGGAGAGGAAGAAACCAGCAGGAGCTAATGTGCCTCTCTTCATACCCTGGCCTCAGCCCTGCTGGGCTCAGGTACTGACCCCTCTCCCACCCCCTGGCTCCTCCACAAGCCCATGAGGAGCTGGGCTGCCCAGCCCATATTTCTGACTCACGGTGATGGAAGAGGTGTGCAGACAGTGACCCCAACGGCTAATACTGCGCAGCAAAGAGCTCTCCCCCACCTTCCTCTGAACAGGAGCTTGGCATTTCCTGCTGGGATGCAAATTTATTGCATACCACTCTCACTTCTACTGAGAGGGTCCACCAGGATTAGGTGAAGGAAAGTAGAGTACCTCCATTTCATTGCCCAAAAAGGAAGCCAGCTTAGATAACACTTCCTCACTGGCTGAACCAGCAGAGCAGGAATTTCTATGCCTCAAATCTGAAAGCTTAGCATAGGCAGACTGAGTGGTGGAAAAAAGCCATCCAGGGCCCCTGTGAAGTTGCTGGGCCAACCTGGAAGTTTTGAAGCTCACGACTTTAGACATGAACTCAAAGGTTTTCATTTCTGACACATCTGACATCTAGTCTGACAGGGACCATCGTGAGGAAATAACCAGTAAGGAAGGGCCTGGCAGGAGGAGCTGTCCTCTAACCCAGGGATTCCCAACCCCAGGGCCAGCTGACTGGTACCGATCAGTGGCTTGTTAGGAACAGTGGCACAGCTGAAGGTGAGCATCAAGTGTGAGCGAAGCTTCATCTGTATTTGCAGCTGCTCCCCAGCGCAAGCATCACCACCTCAGCTCCCCCTCGGATCATCAGGCATTAGATTCTCATAAGAGATCCAGTGCCTATTGCAAAGAAGGTTGGGGACCACTGTTCCAACTGCGCCCCTTCCGGCAGCCTGGCCCAGGTGCCCATCCCGCTGCTCCTCAGCCTTCCTCTTCGATGCCCAGGTGTCCAGCCTCAGCTCCTCCAATTCTGACAGCAGAGCCATCTTCCTGACCTTGACTGTCAAAGCAGAGCAGATCTCCCTGTTTTCCTCAGGGTTGCACAATTGCAAAATGACCTGTGGACAAAGACAACCACTGATGTCCAGGAAGCTTTCTTTTGTAATTTTTTAGGGGAAATGACCTAGACGGACTTTCCCTAAGTGCCAAGTCTGGCTTTTCTTCCCTCTGCATGAGCCTGGTAGAGTCAAACACAAGCCCAGGCTCTCTGGATCTCCTCTTCCCGTGCTGGAGGGTGCTGACTGGAATGGCCTGTAGATCTGGGGATGGTAGGCTGAATGTGCAATTGGAGGAGAAACTCAGACTTCCCACCCAGACCAGGCAGTGCAGTCCTGGACACCAGAGCTCAGCGTTGAAATTTGGGTCTAAACCCCGGCTAACATAAAGTTGCCGGTTATTTTTGTCTAACTTATCTCCATTGGTGACCTTGTGGCTCATATGTTCCTTGGATCTCCTAACCATAATCGCTATCACATCACCCTGATTTTACCACAACTTCTAACTACTTCTTCTGTAGGAAAAAGAAGTTATTTTAAGCAAGATATTATGTGGTGTGTAGCAGATATACTCTCGTTCTCCGAATGCCACCATATCCCCAAACCTGTCAAAGCCTGGGAGCATTCCCAGTGCCTGTGGAGCACTGGGCTCCACAGCAAGTTCCTCTGGAGTGGCATCTGTCTGTGGGGTCACAAGGTTCATGGCTGATTCATTTCACAAGTCCATGGTAGTTACTCTGTCCTTCCTAGTTGCGCGTGCCTCTCTCCTCTCTTGGCTAGCCGGTGTATTTTCCTCTTCTCTCTTTTATTCTCAGCCTAAGATTCCAGCAGTCCTTTCATTCCTCAGTGTATTTACTGTGTCCACATCTTGGGGAAGCTTCCGCGCTCCATACGCTTTAGAAAGGCACGGGGTGTGGTGTGTCAGACATTGCGTATGCACGCCTTCATACGCTCTGGCCCCTCCTCTTTCTCCAGCCACTGCTATAAGGTGAGTTCCACGGGGGCTTTGATCCTTTTCATGCAGGTCAGCCTGGCAGCACCTCGCTTTGGGTCTGCTTCCCGACCTTGTACTTAATGCCCAGAGAAACCCCGTGGGTCTCAGTTGTGCACAGCCACAAAATGCAGGAAAGTGAACATTTGAGGGCTCGCCCTTGACTCTGGAAATGGAAGCCAGATGATAGGTGTTTTAATTTGACTCTGGGAATAGTTTTGAGGCACTTCTTACTCTATTCCTTTGAAGTTCCCAGTGGGATGAGCTCCAGCTAGGAGTCTGTTACTCGTGGCCAGCTCTATAATTCATCCTTGAGGTGGCCTTCCTCTTGCCCTGGGATACTCCCCAGTTTCTGGGATACTTTCCAAATAAAATAACTGGTAACCTGGGCTCAGAACCATCGGGAAGTGGCAGGGGAAGTGAGGTGGTGAAGTGGGAAGATACTTCTATTCTTTGAGGCTTTATGTCCCAGACTTAGTCTGTTATCTAAGATCAAGGGTCTATAAGGTTAGAAATAGATACTCGGTATAGGTTTTCTTCTCCCCAACACAACATACTTTCTTACCCTTCCCCCACTCCGGTGTCCCCAGATCCCCAGAACTGAGCCCCGTGACACCCCTGTTTGAGCCCTGTTCACGGCTTGTTGTAGAACATACCGGAGGAACCTCAACCTCTAATCTCTGGTCAACGCGCCAATAAAGTCTTGGGTACGGGGCAGACTAGCACATTCCTACTTACCACATATTGAAAGACCCAAAAGTTCTGGCATATTCAGGGGATGGCCTACCTCGTGGTCCAGGAAACCTGATCCGCAAAAAGGGTCTAACAACTGACACTATCTACCATCTCCATCCTTCCTAACACCATAAACTTAATAATAGAAATTGTCTTATATAGAGAGTAATGTAAATATAAGAAGAAAGTGACGCCAACTCTCGGCCTCCCATTTCCCTGCCATGGCCCTGTAACTGGCCATGTCCCACCCAGGCATTCTCCTCCCGGGATGGTGTATCATGCTCTTCCTGGACCATACTGGGGCTGTGATGGACTCCATAGCACTGGCCTGGGGTGCCAGAGGGGGTAGGTTGGGACCCAGGCCACCATTTGCTTGGAATGGATAAAATGCCAAGCAGAACCCAAGCTATGACCAGGCCGGGCTTTTTATGTGTCCTCACTAATAAGCTCCTGCCCTCAGAATGGGGCTGTGCCTTGCCTTCGTTGCTCCCCAAAACAATTCCATCATCAGTGCAGGCATTTTTTCTCACTGGTCTATTAACTGTAAGGCCCTGTCAGAGGACTAAAGAGTCTTATAATTATTTATAAATCCTCAAGGAAGTCGTGTAGGTTGAGGGAAGAGTCTCAAGTCAGACTGTCTGGTAAAAATCCTGGCTTTGCCACTCATTAGCTCTGTGACCTGGAACAAGATACTCTCTGCACCCCAGTTTCTTCATCTGAAAAATGATCTACAGCATAGAGTTGTTGAGATGCACTAAGAATAGTAAGAGGAGAATAAATGTTAGCCATTATGACTGCTGTTATTTTCAAACATTCTTCTGGCCAATCTTGGGAATCACTAGTTTATTTTTTAACCAATACATAGTTAATATCTCACACTGAACATAGCAAGATCCTTTCTTTTGTCATAAGGAGATAGTGATAATAGTATTCACTAGAATATTCCCTGTGCCTAGAAAATAGATACTTTTGTTGACTTATCAAGACAATACTATACAATATTTTAAGATAAAAAAAAATGTATTTACTTAAATTAGTTTCAAGCATGCAGTACATTGGTTAGACATCAATATGGTTCATAAAATAATCTGCCCAATTGCTCCCTCCCTCTCCTGGCCCTCCACCTAGCCATCACATTAATGCTGACTGCATTCTCTCTGCCATGTTCCTCATCCCCGTGGGCAACTATCAACTACTAGTTTGTACTTCTTTGACCTGTCACCCTATTCTCTCATCCACCCAACCTCCCTGCCCTCTGTCCATCACCAAGTTGTCCACTGTATTTGTGAGTCTATTTTTGATTAGTTTGTTCTTTTTGTTCCTTAGATTCTGCAAATAAGTAAATTCATATGGTATTTATCTTTCTCTCTCAGACATATTTCACTCAGCATAATATCAGTGTCATTGCAAATGGTAGGATTTCATATTTTTTAATGGCTGAGTAATGTCCCATTGTATATATGAACCATAATTTCTTTATCCAATCATCTGTCGATGAGCATTTAGGTTGCTTCCATATCTTGCCTATTGTAAATTGTGCTGCCGTGAATATTGGAGTGCATATATCTTTACGAATTATTGTTTTGGTTCTCTTTGGCTAAATACCCAGAAGTGTAATTTCTGGGTCAAAAAGTATATACATTTTTAATTTTTTGAGAAACTTCCATACCGTTTCCCATAGCGTCTGTACCAATTTGCAATCCCATCCACAATGTATGAGAGATCCCTTTTCTACATATCCTCACCAACACTTGAGGTTTTATGAATTTTAAAACTTTTGCATAGTATGGACATAATCTGAAATGACTGCGTTGTGTTCCTTTTATGGAAATGATACAAATTTAATGAATCATTTTTCTTTTTTACCCCTGGATGCTAGCCTATTATTTACAATGTTTTATTACAGTATTTTTTAAATGAAATATAATTCACATGCCAATTAAAATGTACAATTTAGTGTTTTTAAAAAATATATTTACCGGATTATGCAGTCATCACATCTGTGAAATTCCAGAACATTTCCAACATCCCTGAAAGAAACGCATCCTCTTTAGCAGTTACTTCAATTCCACTTCCTTTTAGGCCCTGACAACCACTAACCTTTCTGTCTCTTAGATATGCCAATTCTAGACATTTCATAAAAATAAAATAATGTAACATGTGGCCTTTTGTGTCTGGCTTTTCTTATTTGGAACAATATTCTCAAGATTTATCTATGTTCAGTTCTTCATTTTTTATGGTTGATGATATTACTTGTATGAATATATCACATTGTGCTTCAACACTCATTAGTTGATGAATATTTGACTTGCTTCCACTTTTTGGCTATTTTGATTAGTGCTCCTCTGAACATTGACGTACCCATTTCTATGTGCATGCACTTTCATTTCTCTAGGGTGGACACCGAGGGGCAGAATTGCTGGCTCAGATGGTAACTTCACGTTTAACATTTGGGGAAGTGCCATCTCTTTCCAAAGTGGCTGCACTATGTCCCAACCCCACTGACAATGCATGAGGGTTCCAGTTTCTCCACTTTTTTGTCAACACTCGCTATTGTCTTTGATAATCTCCTTCCTAGTAGATGTGAAGTACTATCTCACTGTGGTTTTGGTTTGCATTTTCCTAATGAGTAATGATGTTGAACATTTTTTCCACGTGCTTATTGGCCATTTCTAGATCTTTGGAAACTAGCTGTTCTAAACTTTTGCTCAGATTCTTTCTCCAGCCACTCCTGTCGTTGCCCGATGGCTTCATAAACAAAACGGCGTTAGTAGCAGGGTTGAGGTTATGCATGGGCTCAGCTACATGGACTTCCACTCACCAAGGCCAGCTGGCTACGGCCCCCATTGAGTACCCAATCTACCAGTAGCAGAGACCAACGCTGAGCCCCTATTATGGCACCGTTGCGAAAGACGATCACAAGCTGATACATTGGGCCACTTCCACTATGGAAGAGGCAATGCTTTTTCTTACTGAAGTTAACACTCTGAATATAGATTTGCCTTCCCTGAGTGCAGTGCTTCTACCAAAGTCTGTGGACTTACAGAATGCTTTATCTACCATCATGATATTCCACAGAGTATTACTTGGGATCAAGACTACATTGTATAGCAAGTGAAGTATGGCAGTGGGCCCACACTTAAAAAATTCTTTTATCTACCACTGGAAAACGAACTCTGATGGAATAGGGTAAAGATGATCCAACAGCTGTGAGTGAAGTGCCGTGGGAGCCAGAAGCTCTGCCCCACCTTGTGATACATGAGTTACAGGGAAGGCTCCTCGAGGAAGTAGAATTTATATCTGAATCTAAATTCAACGGTAGTGGAAATCAAGATGAAAAAAACTAGCGCCATTCCTTAGGTAGAAAGAAAAGGCCTAGACATGGAAACCACCTAAGTGTCCTTTGACAGGAGACTAGATAAAGAAGAAGTGGCACGTCTATACGATGGAATAGTACTTATCCATCAGAAAGATTAAATATTGCCATTAGTGACAACGTGGATGTATGTTGAGAGTATCATGCTAAGTAAAAATGAGAGATGAAAAAGGACGAGAACCGCATGATTTCACTCGTGTAGGATATAAAACAAAAAGCCACAAACGAACAACCAAACAACCAAACAAATCTTATAGGGAGGACAGAACGGTGGGTGCCAGAGGGGAAGGAGGGTGGAGGGAGGACACAGGTGGTCGGAGAATCAAATACATGGTGACGGGAGGAGACTAGGCTCGGGTGGAGAGCACACAACAGAAGACCCGTTACAAAGTTGTACACCTGAAATTTATATATTGTTAACGGATGTTATTACCGACAAATTTAATTTCAACACTGGAAAAAAGAGAAAAGGAACCAGTTACCAATATCATCTGGGTAGGGCTCTTGTTGGGGTGGGCAAGATGTCAGTTGCCAGAACTCCTGGGGTTAGGCTCCCAAAGTCTAATGGAAAGGGGACACTGAGGTGCAAGTCGTGGAGGCAGGGAAGGGGACAGGACATGACTTACAGGGCGGTGAAGGGAGGGGGACACAGAGAGGCCTGGGGACAGCAACAAAACATCAGAGAGGTGCCTGCGGACCAAGGGAAGAAGTGGTGGCAGATGTAATTATCAGGTCTGTGTAGTTGCTTCAGTTATCAGGAGAGAGTCCATGTGGAGCAATCAGAATTTGGAAATCCTGGGTCTCAGTCAAGGCCACTCGGGAGACAGAAACCAGGCAGCGATTTGAAGAGGGAGGGTTTCACATAAAGAATTATTAACTAGTAACAGAACATTGACTTCTACAGTAAAAAAAAATACGGGAAGGAGTAAATCTGGGAAGGACCATCCCAATTCTGAGATTTCAACACTGTGGGAAAGTGTGTGCCCACCGGATGGCAGAAGAAGTTTGCTGGGTAACACCGGCCAAAATGACAAGTAAGAAACTGGAGGGCTCTGGAGAGAAGAGTAGGTCTGATAAGGGGAAGGGCTGGTGCAGGGCGTTCACCCTGTGTGAAACTGTGTCCCCTACACCCAAACACAGGCACAGGCAAGGTCTTCATATGGGTGTCCAGTTTTTACCCCTTGGTATGAAACAGACAGTCCTTATATCAAAGAATAACACAGTTTCTACAATTGAACACTTAAGCATTTATTAGAAACCTATTATCTGAGAGTACTTGGGGGTCTGTAACTCATGGGCTCGGTATCTTTGCACTCAGGGGACTCAAAGCCTTTTCTCCCGAGAGCTCAGTACTTGTCGGGCAGACCGGCAGGTCTGAAGTGATTGGGGTCGTTGCCACTGCGGCCCCATCTGTTGGCAGCCTGGTCAGCCTTCGAGTCCTCTGCCCCATGACCGCTGTCTCCATACTTGAAAAGATCTGTGACTCTCTGAGAGTTCTCTCTGGCATTGCTGGAATGGAGGAGGGAAGGAGCAGATGAATCACGGATGATGAGCAACAGACCCACCCTCCCATCTCTCACCTTTCCAAGGAATTAATGACTCTGACAGGAGCCACGATGAAGGCACTAAAACCCTGACCGTGTGTGGGCACAGCCCGCTCAGCCTTGGGTGATCCCCCTCATGCTGTGTGGACAGCACCCACAGGGGGCGGAATCATCCACCCCACTAGCCTTGATGTGGCTCTCTCACCACTCAGACCCCACAATGGACACAGAAGAGCAGAGTGGACAAGAAGATGAGGGACCACAGTCTCCAGAGGACCCTCTCTGGCCCTGGACCACGACTGCCTCTCCAGGCGAGTCCAGCTCTGCTCCCTCATCCCTGCATCCCAGGAGCCCTTGATACCTGATCACTTCAGCAGCCCAGGCGCCCCCAGGTCCCCTTTGGGCGGCGTCATAGTTCCCCCGAGCATGGAAGTACTTGTCTGCACCCTTGTAATTGGCTTCTCTCATGTCAGAGTAGGCTCTCCACATGTCCTTTGCCCCTGGAAAGGAAGGAAAATGTAAGATGAAGGTAATCACATCCTCGAAAATTAGAGAAATAAACAATTTTTTTAATACCAATTCTATGATTTCAACTTTTGACTAAGCCCTCCGGAGATTATACCGAATTGAGACAAACATTCTTTTATTTTTCACTTCCTGGGCTGAAGTTGTGAGAGTCACACTGGGTACAAGTTATATGCTGTTTGACTCTGTTCTTAGTTCTGTCATTACATGGGTTTTGGCTGTGTGTGATGTATGTAAAGAAGAGGTGGGGTGGTGTCTAAGGGGTGTTTGGTTGTACAATGAACCTCCACCTGGAAAGATGCAGGGAACCCCCCGACCGGCAGGAGAACAAAGGTGATTCTGAGTGAGGTGCAGACATGTGGGGCTCCCGCCTTGTCAATGGGAGACATTCATCCCTGTGGGCAAAGGGAGGACAGCTTGTCCTGACAACATCTGAACGTCCGGGCCCCGCTATTAGCCATTTGTACAGATGGAGAACAGGATGCGTGTTCACAGACCCCTCAGTCTTCCATGTGCGCCCTTGTCTGGGAGGCAGCGTAGTCCTGTGGTTAATAGCAAGGTCTGGGCAGCTCCAGGGCCTGGGATAACTACTGCTCTTGTATAGATAGCACTGTTAGCTATCTTAATGTCTTTGTGCCTTGATCTCTCTGTTAAAGGTTCATAGTACATATATCCTACGTACGCGGGTTCGTTCACACATGTAAATCTCTTGCAACAGTGCCCAGCAGGTCTTAAAATCTCAGTCAATATTGCTTGTAATTACTAAGTGTCGGGGCGGTGGGAAAACACTCCCCACGTGTTTGATGCACCCACTTCTTGGCTACCTCAGACGCAGAAATGAGTCGTCCCTCATGTCCCACTAGGGGGTAGTAGAGGTTCACTTGCATCTAGGGAACCTGCCTCCTTACTCCCAGACCTCTCCTGTACTTAGGCTGAAAGTTGGGGCCCAGATCTGGGGATCCCCGTAGAAGAATGCAAAGCTGGCTAGAGAAAATAGGGGGCTGGGGCGGGGACAGCACAGATGTTCTTTAAGGGTACAGACTTAAAATTAGGAGCAAGTAAACCCCAGAGATCTGAGCACATATAGTGATTATACAAAACAATGTCGTGTTATCATCATAAACTTGCTAAGAGTCTACATCTTAATTATTCCAAGTACTAAAAAGGAAGGACAATTATATAATACTAACGAGATGCTAACAAATGTTACAAATGCGATCATATTACAATACATACAGTGTCAATAAATTGTACACTCTAAATCTACACAATGAGACATGTCAAATATATTTCAGTTAATAAGTGCTGTATGAATGGAGCACTCCTTTTCTACCTGCTGAGGCATTTGCCCAGTGGGGATGTGGCCTCTGCTCAGGTAAAACTTGGGGCCAGCCGGATATAGAGCACCCCTGGGCACAGCCTTAGGCCCTTACCTTGACCAGCTTCCTTGAGAAAAGTTGCCCATCTCTGGCTGCTGACGCCCAGGACCAGGGAGAAGAAAATGATGATGATGGTAAGCTTCATCCTGCTGCAGAGTCGAAAGAGACGCACCAAGGATGATGCATGCGATGTTTGGTTTCAATTCAGGTTTTTCGGGGAGTAATTTTGATTCATGTTGTATTCCAAAAACAAATCCCACACTATTACATATATATGCATAATATATACACCTGTGTATACATATGTATGTATATGCAGATAGTTGATATAGACCGATAGAAAGAAATTCCGAGGATCCAGTTCTTCATTTCTATATGCCTCACTGGAATCCCAGTGATTTAATGTATGGGAAATTGCAACCTGCTTTTAAACCCATTTACATTTCGATTGTGCTCTGTCAGTCCTGAATCCCAACTTTACATGAAGTTTCCAAAAGGCATTTGAAGACTTTCTGAGTGCTACACCTGTCTGTAACATGAGATGAGTAACGCAATCCATACATATATGTAGAATGCCAGCTCTACCTATCACTAACTCACACAGAAGTCGCATGTGGTAAAATCTCTACCCTGAACCGATTCACATCTAGTAAATTCTAATTGTCCAGAAAGTAGATTTGGCAAAGGCACAGAGAACGGGAAAGCAGCACCAGAAAGCTGGTGGGGAAAGAGAGTCCGCAAGGAGGAAAAGCGTTGGAAAGTTCTAGCACCTCACCTGGGCGGTTCGCTCCCGCTGAGACTCCCGGTGAAGCTGAGCTGCCCGTGCCGCCTGCCTGGGAGATGAGCCCGGCGCTATATATACTGACGCTTTCCTAGTGGAACAAATGAGAATAGAGGTTTGAAGCAAAACACTGCGATTTGGGAAATTCCTTTTGGTCAGAACACAGCTTCCAGAATATGATGGTTGTTTGTCACACACATCCAATTTTCCCAATTTTACAACCTGGCAGCTTTCGGGAATGTAGCAAGTTGGGATTTTCTGCTCATTTCTAGTCTCACACCTGGTGGGGAAAGTTTTCCCCCTACACAATGATGTGTTGACATTTGCTGTGAAGGGTAATCAGTATTAGAAGAGATTTGGTTAAAGGATGTGAGAATACAGGGAAAATAGGACAGCAGGTTGGGCTTCTTGCAAGGAACAGCTCAGTAGGAAACAGGGACTCCAGGGTACAGGATTAGGAAAAAACAGACAACCCAGAAAAATAAAACTTCCAACACCCTCCAGGGATGGACTGAGCATTGGCAAAGGAGTCCTCGTGACCCGTGTGTACTCATGATCAGTGCTATTGAAGGTCATATTAGCAGGTTATGTTTCGAGGACACTGAAATCCAGTAATATTGAGGAGTAGTGCAGAAACCTGCTACAATGTCCTGTAGAAATGACACAGCATAAAAATGAGCCGGAATGGCCCCTGGCTGCCAAATTACCAGAACAGGAGAATCAAGAAGGATGCGAAGAAAGCCGGGATGCAGCGTAAGAAGGCGGTGAGGCTGTGATGTTAGAGGAAAGCAGTTTCAGCCATAAAGGCAGCACTGGAATTTACGCTGGGAGATTAGCAAAATAATCCTGGGTAGAAATTTCATGCAGGTGCTACTCTTGGAATGAAGTCTGGGGTGCAAATCACCTGCCACCTCTCTGCCCCTTCCTCCACTAGGGAAATTTTAAAGTTTTTTGGATTTCCCTAGAGTAGAATGAATTATGGGTGCATAAGGTTGCAGAGATGATGAGGGATCCAGAGGATAGATCTGGTCTTTCTCATAGTGCGACCCTGGGTAGGGACCTGAGCGTAACAGTAGCGCAGGGAGCACCAGTTCAGGATTCTGCCTGGAGTGCTTGCAGGGAGACAAGGCATGAGAGCAGTGCCCTGGAGACTAGAGAAGCATCTCCAAGCAAATAGTGGAAGCTTGAGAGCCGAGATATAACAAGATGGTAAATAACAGCCAGGAAGGAGGTGAGTCTTGTGCTCAAGCAGTAACCCAGAGAAGAATGCGGAAAAAGTATTCGTTCCAACTTGTTAAAAGACTAGAGGAATTATGAGTAGGACACGAGGAAGAGGAGTGGTGACCCAGGATGAAGCAAATCAGGCCCGGATCACACTAGTTCGGGAATCCTTACGTTAGATTAGATCCTGCGGAAATTGGGAGTGATGCCTCTTTCTGGGTCTGGGTCATTTTCACTTCATGTGGTATAATGAGATGAAAGTGGTAAGACGGGTGACGGTCAAGGACTTCCCTGTGCCTTTGTTCTTATCCAAAGCAATGCTAAGCAACACTCGGAGATTCCCCTCACGACTTCCATTCCCGGGGAGAAGGATTCCCTGTAGTCTGCATAGTCCAGTCCCCTGAGCTTTTGTCTCACTCGGTCCTAAGAGTGGACATGGCAGAGGAAGGGGCAGCTGTCAACCCTGCACAGACATTGGTCATGGGTGTGCTTGGGGACTCCTTCATAGAGAGGGCATGTGATGTCCAGACTCCCTTTCTCCTACTTTCCTCAGGGCAGAAATCGTGGGCCAGTGACCACGTTCTGTTATAATTACTTGACTCCCTCTCTGGCCAGTCAGTGCTGGAAATCCTGTCCCCATTCTCTTGTCATCAAGTCATTCTCTCCTTTGATAGAATCATCAGAGGGAAAGCTAGTGCAATTTCTAGACCAAGAAGAACTAACTCCTCACAGAGACTTTGACAAGCATCGCAAATTCTCTTCTTTTGTCACTGAATGTATTCTGTCTTCTGAGAAGGGACACACAGTTTCTTGCATGTCCACGCTTAGAACAATAGAAATAGTGACAGTCAGTTATTTTCACTTGTTTCTGTTGTATAAGAAAGCCATCCCGTCATGGTGAAAGAGAATCTCCAGCCCGAAAAGGGATTTCCCAAACATTTTTATTTAAAAATTTAATTTGAGAATTAATAACATCAACTTCAGTCCTGGTTTTCAGGGCCAGTCTCAGCGCCTATTGTCCCAGCCTAATCTTTAATAGTGACATCTCTTTTCATTCTCCAAAGTGACCTGGTTTATCTATTGAATGAGGTGGTACCCTTACTCTGATAGCCAAGTGTGACCAGGCTGTTGGGGAGCCTAAGAGACCTACTTTTTCGAAACAATTAATTTAAGTGAAAGAGAAGAACATCGATGCTCTTAGAAATCAGAAAACGAAAGAAAAAAAAAATCCCCACGGGATCCCATGACCAAGAATGGTACCTGTGGCCTAAATCCCAGACTCAGGGAGAGTAGGAAGAACGGTGAGACTATACAATGAAGAAAGTAATGGAATCGGCCTCGTAGGGTTGTTGTCAGGATGAGGTGACAACAGCATGAAATGCGAAAGGGGCTCAGGTCAGTTCTGGGCCCATATAAAGCACTTAACAAATTTTAGCTCTCCCAGCTTAGCCAAGACAATTCATAATAATTTACATTTTCAAAAGACAGAAAGATTAATTACATGTTGTAACCAGTAACACAGGATTAACACAGTAGTTAGGTTACCAAGCAGAAGTCCAGATTTCAAGATCAAGGTTTCATTTTATAGGACATTCTCCCAACATTAAGGGGCGCCTTGTCCACCACAGTACGTGTACACCGTTGTCATGCAGATTTATCCATAGTAGCCCTAATTTAAAAGCTTAATTACTCAACCGCATAGAATATGCTAATAAATCATGGTATATTTTCATGATGGGATATTACACACCAACAAACAAGAACAAATTGTTGATATAAGCAACAATGAAGAATGAATCACACAGATACAACGTTGAACGGGAAAAGGCCAGATAGAAAGAGCACATACTGTATATTTTTTTTTAAATTTGAAGATCAAGGGTAACAAAACTACTCTATAGTAGTAGATGGAGATCAGAACAGGGGTTACCTTTGGTGGGGGACTGTAACTGGGAGAAGGTATGGGACATTTTTGAGGTGCTAGAAATATAATACATCGTAATCTGATGGTAGGAACGTAGAGGATTATACATACATATAAAGTTACTGAGCTAAACAGTTTACCGTATGTAAGTTACAGTTCGGTGAAAAAAGTTTCAGAAGAAGATGAGTGGGTAATAGATGCTGAAAACAGTCCGAGTCAGGATGAGCTGCCGGGGCCTGACTTGCTCAATCAATAAATATTTATTGAGTCTTGACAGGACTTACACATCGAGGACTTTATAAAACTAACTAGTTTGGGAAAAAAAGCGATGATGACGGATAGTTTTAATTTTTTTCACATGCTTTATTCTATGAAATATTTCTTACTAATTTTGTGTCTTTATTAATTGGTGATTCTGTCGAATAGTTTCTATCAGCGCATAATGATTGTTTGTTTGTTCGTTCTGATGCCTGTTTGACATTCATTTTGTTTTCCAGATGGATGAGCGTTATCTCCAAACACCTGACAGATTCTATCACCAGGTCTAAGCACAACCCAAGACGTTTGTTCTCATTGCTGCTATGCATAAAATAATCTGAAGTGTTTGTTTCAAACGCCAATCTCTAGCCCCACTCTTTGAGGTTCTGACTCTCGAGCTAGGAGAGGAGGCTCATGATCGCACCTTTTCTACAAGCACTTCTAGCCAAGTTAAATGTAGGTGGGCCCCACAACAAATTCTGATATACACCGCTCCGAGGGAGGACATATTCTTTATTAGGTGCAGAAAAATGTAGCCACTGCCACCAAAACCCTTTTTAGAAACTACTATAAAAAGAATATCATGAAAAGAATATTACATGAAGTTCAAAAGGCAGAAAAAATGCATTTATCACATTTCGACAAAACAATTATTTAAAACTTCACTTTGAGAATTAATAACATCGGCTTCAGTTGGGGTCAGCATTCCATTTCTGATGTGCTCACAACAAGTAAAAAGCTGAGCAGAATGCAAAATCAACTCTTCTTGGAGTCATAAAAGAGGTGAGGACACAGGGCAAACTGCTGCCCCCGAGACTGGAGAAACAGTCAGGAGGATTGAGGGATCAAAGCTCACTCTAGCAGAGACTCAGTAGCAGAAACTGCTGGAGGACCGGTGTCTGGGGAGAAAAATGTGAACTGGAATTGATGAAGACTCAGTGGGGTCAACTCTGAGAGTTAAAACCTCCAGGGGGACCCAGTCATAGGGGACCCGCCACAATATTGTGAGAGTTACCTTCCAGAGCTTAACCAGGTTCTCACAGAAATTATCTTAGAAAAAATCCCCTCTGGCTACCAGCAGAGAGAGGAGAAAGGAACCATTCTGAAACCCATCAGAGCTCTGTTCTTAACCTGAACCAACCTCAGGGGAAACTCTATTATCAGAGTCTAACTGACCAGGGGAAGAGACATAACCATGCTGCTCTAGTATCCTGTTTGTCGTGAGTGAAGAGGAGAAAACTGAGAAACACTCATGACATTCACATTCCAGAGACACGGGCTTATTAACGAGTGAGCCATAATCATAGGATGATGGAAGGCCTCTCCTTAACCCCACTCATCACCACCATTTTACTAAGGGCCTGTGTACAGTAGGGACGTTTACCCAGAACATCATGTCTGGCTGTCAAGAAAAATTACAAGGCATATTAAAAAGAAAAATAACAACCAAAAAAAACAACAAACAAAATACCCACGGCAATTTGAAGAGACAGAGCAACATCAGAATTAGACATGCTGGAGATGTTGGAATTACCAGACTGGGAACGTAAAACATTTATGATTAAAAGCTAAGGGCTCTATAAACAAAGTAGATAGTGTACAAGAACAGATGAGCAATGGAAGCAGAGAGATGGAAATCCTTAAGAAACAACAACAAAAATGCTAGACGTGGAAAACACTGTAACAGAAATGAAGAGAGCCTTTGACGGGCTTATTAGTAGAATGGACGTGGTTGAGAAAGATATTCTGAGTTAGAGGATAGGTCAACAGAATCCTCCAAAACCAGAAGCGAAGACTAAAATCAGAAAAAAAAAATCCAGAGAATCCAAGCGCTGTGGGACAACCGTAAACATATAGGTGCAACATATATGTGCAGGAATATCACAAGGAGAAAAGAGAGAGAACGGAACAGAGCACATGTTTGAAACAATAATGACTGAGAATTTACCCATGTCAGACACCAAGCCACAGATCTAGGAAGCTCAGAAAACACCATGCAGGGTCAATGCCAAAAACCTTACGCTTAGGCACAGACAGAAAATCGAAGATAAAGAAATATTCCTGAAAGAAGCCGGAGGAAAAAAAAAACAATTCATCTGTAAGCAGCAAAGATAATATCATATTCGACTTCTCAGAATCCACGCAAACAAGAAGAGAGGGGAGTGAAATACATACGGTGTTGAGAAAAAAAACCCAACATCCTAAATTTCGTGCCCTGTGAAATTATACTACAAAAGGGAAGGAGAAAGGATGACTTTCTCAGACAAACAAGAAATCGAGGGTATTTGTTGGCACAGACCTGCTTTGCGAGAAACATTTGAAGTTCTTCTGAGAGGGGAAAATTTTAAGGGTAGAAACTTAGATCTGCATAAAGAAAGAAAGGTCATCGAAGAAGGAATAAGATAAAACAGTATTAATAACAACACATGAAGAGGGTTCGGTAAATTCACTTTAACCCACTGCACCCTAATCGCAGCAGTGCGTGGAGCCTGCTCTCAGCCGGCCACCACCGGCCACCGCCGCCTCCATCTATTTCTCCTGCCCCTGCTTTATCTTGACGTGCACTCGCTCTTCTGAGACTGAGTTTCCAACCTCCCAAACCTCCTTTCCCTGCCCTCCTGTTCCTGCCTTCTGAGGGGAACTGTATGAGGAAGTTCTGCTGTGACTCCCTCACTTGTCACTTATTCTTCCTTCTTGACTAAATATTAAAATTGGTCTTTCCTCTGTAAATACACTTTTATCGTTAATCTCCTTCCCTTAGGAGTTCTCTGCCATTCCTTTTTCAGAAAAGAGCTGTATGCCAATTACCACTTTATTGACTTTGAGCTCCACATCCATCGTTCTTTGCCCTGTTTGTGATAGTGGAGCGGGACCTTGTAAACATTTCTCCCTCGCCAGTCAGCGCGATGCTAATCTTCGTCAGTACAGGGCGCTGCAGGGCCCGCACAGGAAACAAAGGCATCTCTTCTGGGTCCCGGGGATTTCCTTTCCTTCTTGCTCTGAGCTGCTCCTCTCAAACTCAGACATCTAGTGGCACTCACCCCGGAGGGTTTCAGGGGTGTCCCTAGGCCACCGAAGTTTCCTGACAATTTCTGTGTACCTCACCTGGATTCACAGGGTCTTTGTTCAGCAGCGCTCTGCCCGTGTTAGGTGAGCTGCCTGACGATATGCCAGAGACTGGGTGGCTTAAACCACAGAAACTTCTTTATCACGTTTCTGGAGGCTGGGAAGTCCAAGATCAAGGTAAGAACCAATTTGGGGCCTGGTGGGAGCGCTCTTCTTGACTTGCACATGGCCACATTCTCGCTGTGTCCCCACGGGGCAGAAAGGGAGAAAGCAAGCTCTTGGGAATCGCCGGTATTATAAGGACATTAATCATATTCAACTGGCATTCCACGTTCATGACTTCATTTCACCTCAATCACTTCCAACCACACTGGAAGTTAGGACTTCAACACATAAATTTTGGGGGATTGTGAATAAGGGAGATAGAATTCAGTCCAGAGAACACCCTCTTGCACAGCTGGTTTCCCGGAACTCCAGAGGCATTCTCCCCTCTGCTCCGTGTGGTCCTGAGTTTGCAGGAACCTAGCAGCATTCCCAGGGAGTTCGACTGCAACCCTGGGCAGTTTTGTGCCAAGTCTCATTTGCACCTCATGGGGGGAGTTGTTGTTAGTCAGCTCTGCCTTCCCATACCCAGCAATCTTCATCGGCCTTTCATGGGGCATTGCCCGATTATGCCCTTAAGAAAACAAGTAGAGACTTCCCAACACGCTCCAGGTCTCGGCCTTGGGTATTCTTTAACCCATTTGTAATT
Organism: Rousettus aegyptiacus; assembly: GCF_014176215.1. Lineage (NCBI taxonomy): Eukaryota > Metazoa > Chordata > Mammalia > Chiroptera > Pteropodidae > Rousettus > Rousettus aegyptiacus. The sequence continues at coordinate 89,283,642 of NW_023416308.1, forward strand.
GATCCTATTACCTTCTGGTAACCCTTTTGTTAAAATTTCCTATCTCTAATTGACAACTGGTGTCTGTTTCCCGACCGGACCTGACAGACAGAGGAGTCTTCTCTATCCTGCTCTCTTGCACTATCGGTTCCACAGTTGCGAGCTAATTGACGCGCAGAAGCCATGAGGAAATATTTACAAGTCACGTGGCATTATATCCTCACTTAAGCTTGAAATGAGGCAGTGAACATAGAGTGGAGACAAACCGGTTTGGAGGCATGTCTTAGACGGCACGAACAGAAAATGGTTAATAACTGGATGTGTAGGTGTTGCTGAGTAATGGACAGAAGATCAAGGTGGCAGTTGCTGAAGCAGGATTCCTCAGTCCACTCCTCCCATGGCTGTGTCCCCTTCCCCCAGAGTCTGACCCCATCAAGGAAAATACCCTAAAAGGAATGAACCCTGGGACAGAGAAGAAGATAGGGCCAAGTGGCAGGAAAGAAGAGAGCTGAGTTGGAAGGGCCTAGAAGTGACCTGAATATAACAAGAGGGGCCGGTTGCACAGTGTCTGCCATGGATGGCACTAAAATTGAGTCCCCTAGACACAAACACACAGGCACAGACGGGGCCTTCATGCGGGTCTTCAGACAGGTCTTCAGCCAGTGAAACCAAACGGGCAGTCCTTACAGCATAGAATGATGCACAGTTTTCAACATTCAATCTCTTAGGCATTTATTAGACACCTATCATGTGCTCTCTATCAGCACCTAGAGAAATACAACTCAGTAACTCGGGGCTCACAGTCCCATCTCCTGAGAGCAGAGTGAGGAGGAAGCTCACTTGTACTTGTCAGGCAGGCCAGGAGGTCTGAAGAAATTGGGGTCTTTGCCACTCCGGCCCCATCTGTTAGCAAACTGATCGGCCTCGGAGTCTTCTGCTCCATGGCCGCTGTCTCCATACTTAAAAAAGTCTGTGACTCTCTGAGAATTCTCTCTGGCATTGCTGGAATAGAGCAGGGCGGGTAGGAGATGAGTCAGGGATGAGGAGCACAGCGCCACCCTCCCATCTCTCACCTTTCTAAGGGATTAATGACTCTGAGACAAGCCAGGAGGGAGGCACGACAACCCCCACCCTGTGTGGGCACAGCGCGCTCTGACCAGGTGAGCCCCCTCCTGCTGGCTGTACAGCACCCGTAGGGCCGGGCGGGAATCAGTCCTCATCCTCAGGTTACCTTCTTGAGGACAGGCCCACATGTCGTCATAAGTCATACTATGGCTCTGCAGGCAGCTCAGGCTCTGCAGTGGGCATCGATGGAGAAACTGACAGGACGGACTTGAGGAGGCCCTGAAGGGTCCTTCTTTGGGGCCTACCTCCACCTGATCCCCAAAAGTGGCCCAGCTCTGCTCCCTCATCCCTGCATCCCCAGGAGCCCGGGCTACCTGAGCACTTCAGCGGCCCAAACACCCCCTGGTCCCCTTTGTGCAGCGTCGAAGTTCCCCCGGGCATGGAAGTATTTGTCTGCACCTATGTAATTGGCTTCTCTCATGTCACGGTAGGCTCTCCACATGTCCCAAGCCCCTGGGAAGCAAAGGGCATGGCAAGGGATACCAGATGAACAGAAAGACAGTGGCACCCCTTAGAGAAGTACCAAGGAATGAAAAATGGACCATTGACTCAATTTCAGCCTGTGCTCACAGCACCCTGGAAACCAGAGGTGGAGAAGCGTATTCTTTAATCCCAGCTCACGTCTCCACGGGACTCTAAATGAGAGTCATTTAGGTGGGAGCACAACTCTGTAGTGCCTGGTTGTCTGAGAGCTGGGATGCTGTCTGTCTATGGGCTCATCTCACTTACGGCTCCATCATGTGTTTAAAGGACAGTAGGGAGGTATCATAATAGAACAGTACTTCTCAACTTCGACACTATTAAAATTTGGGACCAGGTCAATCTGCGTTGTTCAGGGCGGTCTTGAGAACTGTAGGACGTTTAACATTGTTCCTGAGCTCCGTCCACTACGTGCAGGCAGCATATCCCCCCAGTGTGGCACCAAAAATGGTGTCCAGTCATTGCCACACATCCCTGGACCACACAGTTGCCCATGACCAAGATCCTCTGTGGTAGAGTGACACGACACCTGGTAACAGTGAGGGAACCTGGTGAGTGAGGTGGTTATGCGGAAGGCAGAGTCTGAGAGGAGCTTGAGATACGTGGCACATCTGCAAAACTGTAAGGAAAATGCATGCTTGCAGACAGAATGCACGTGGTTGTGACTCGTGTCCCTCTGCTCGTTGTGGGATTAAATGGCATCCCGAAAACTTTCTAAATGGACTGTACTGATGATGTAGGTTGTAAGCGCTAGAGCGGTGGTCCTTTTCTCAGTCTTAGATCAACTTTCTAATCCCTGGGAAGATTTGAAAGTGGGATGCCAGATCACATCTCAGGCAATTACCTCAGTCTCTCTGGGGATGGGGACCAGACGGCCTAGGTTTTTACCGTGTTCCAGGTGCTTCCAACACGTAGCCGAGATTGATAACTGCCGAGCGTTAGGCAATGGTTATGACATGTATCTATCTGGCAAGAGCTGTGGCCTCATGCACAGCTGGGTTCACACTCTTCTCGGTCACCTGCTGCTGGTGCTCAGGTCCTGGTCAATGGACTCAGCTGCCATAAGGCTTCGTTTTCTCCCCTTCCAAGCTGGGGCAGGAGCCTGCCTCATCTAGCTATTCTGCTGTTAAAGCTGGCGACCAACTGTTTTCAGCTTGACCAGAGCTGTCCCTGTTTGCCTAGAAGTGTCCCATTTGCACTGAAAGTGTCGTGGAAAACTCCTGAGACCTGCGCAAACCAGGAGAGTTATTGCCCGAATGGCAGGAAGTGCCGAGTTCCTAGCGGGGGCTTGATGCGTGCCGCCAGCTCCCTTTTGGTCAGTTAAAGGCTAGAAATGGCAGGAAGCAGACTAAAGCGGGAAAGTGTTACCGACTGTAGCAAGCTTTGGCAAGAGCTAAGCCGAAGGTCTCTTTAAACTATCCCATAAGGGATTAAGGGGAATGGGATAAGGAAGGAAGGATGGAAACAACGAAGGAAGAGGGAGGGTGAGAGGAGGAGGACAGAAAGGATGGATAGCTTGAATCATAATTTATGCAATTAGTTCAATGTAATATTTTATACTTTTTCAAGACTTATTTTGTATCTTTGAGTCGACTTACATTTCAGATGGGAATGGACTGTTCTTCTCCTAGTAAGAGCTTAAAATAAAGTCTGTGGTTTTTGATCTCTTCGATGAAAAGCTCCCCACACACCTGGCACATTCTAGCACATGAGACAGAAGCCTCAAGCCTTAAGGGTGCTCGGGGAGAATCCCAGTGTCCGTGGGTGCCAACCCCCTCCATTGATCTTACCCTGAGCGGCCTCAGTCATGAACGAAAGCCAGCTGTTGACTCCCAGGACCAAGGAGCAGAAAACGAGGCCTGTGAATAGCTTCATGGTGCTGAAATGAAAGGGGAGGGTCAGGGAGACACAGACAAGTCTGGCACACCCCTCGCTGGGATTCATGTGTCAAAGCGAGCCTGCTTGTTCATTTCCGTTTGTTCTCACCAGACTCTAGTTCTCCATGTAGAAACATTGCAGTAGAACTTCACTCAAAACCACAGCCCTCGATTCTGGACCCATCCGCCCTGAACCCAACATGGTCCAACAGGTTACTAAGGTGGCATTGATGGAAGAGGACAGTGGTTAGGACCAGATGGACCTTCGCAAAGCGGTCCGTACTTAATCAAATGGCATTAACACGTGCCACTCTGGCAGCCCAGACCTCATACAGGACTAATACCAAACAGAATAGTTACTTTTAAAATAATGTACAATCCTGTAGGGAAAGAGAAAACAGAGCAGCCATTTAAAACCAGTCACTCCTGGGATTAGCTCCTCACCTGACTTCCAGTGGAGCAGAGCTGCTGGTCCCTGGCTGCTGGGGAGACGACTGGTATTTATACTGAGCCCTCTGTGTCGGGCTCATGGGGAGGGCAGAAAAGCCAGACTTGGCACCTGGGGAAGGTCTCTCCTGGTAATTCCCCTACGTTTTACAAAGGATAGCTTCCTGGACACCGGGGGTTACCTCGTCCACAGGTCGTTTCGCCATTGTGCAACCCTGGGGAAAGCAGGGAGACGTGCTCTGCCTTGGCAGCCAAGGCCAGGAGGATGGCTCTGCTGTCAGAATTGGAGGGGCTGAGGCAAGGTCACCTGGGCATCGAAGAGGAAGGCTGAGGAGCACCGGAATGGGCACCTGGGCCAGCCTCTGGAAAGTGTGCAGTTAGAGCAGCGGTCCCCGACCGTGGCACCTGGAACTGGTGCTCTGAGGAGAATCTAATGCCTGATGATCCGAGGGGGAGCTGAGGTGGTGCTAGTGCTGGGGAGCAGCTGCAAATACAGATGAAGCTTCGCTCACACCTGCTGCTCACCTCCAGCTTGTGGTCCTGTTTCCAACAGGCCACCGTCTGGTACTGGTCAGCAGGCCCGGGGTTTGGGAATCCCTGGGCTAGAGAATAGCTCCTCCTGCCCAGACCGTTCTTTATTGGTCTTCACGATGGTCACTGCTGGGCTAGATGTCAGGTACATCAGAAATGAAACCCTCAGAGTTAATGCCTAAAGCTCTGAGTTTCAAAAGTGACAGGGTGAGCTAGAAAACCTCACAGGGTCCCTGGATGGCTTTTTCCTCGCTCTGTCTGCCTATGCTAAGCTTTCAGCTTATAGGCACAAAAATTGCCCCTCGGCTGGCTCAGCCAGTGAAGTAATGTATTATCTACCTGGCTCCTTTATTTTATAACTGGAATTTTGCACAGATTATGACCAATGGTTACTAACATGGTGATTACATTATAACATATATACATGTTGAATCACTATATTGTACATCAGAGGCTAATATAATAGTGTATGCCAAGTATAGATTACATTTTTTTTAATTAAAAATGAAAAATAATCTTGTCTCTTCATTTTAGGCTATCAAATGGAGGGACTCTGCTTCCCTTCACCCAGTCCTTCATAATGGCAGTGCAACTAATGGCTGAAAAATGACTGCTAGAAATTTATTACTTGCAGGAAAATTACCTCTTGGCTATGTCCATGGGAACATGGCTATGTACGGGAGCATGGGCTGTCACCCATAGGAACATAACATTCTAACAATGAGCTTTCTGCTTCTGTACCCTCGCTTGCATACCTGACCTGCGGGTCGACAGATAGTGAGTAGAAGAAAAATAGACCTTAGTGTTTAGATAGAATGAAGAATAAAATTTGAGGCTTAAAAACCCTGTACCTCTATATTTCAGGGCTGCTTAATTTGGGGTCTGCATACCCCTGGCAGACCTGGCTGGCTGAATAAAGAGTGTTTCCTATAACTCACTGAGTTCTGATGGTCCATGTGTCTTTTGGGGGCCAGCAGCTACAACAAAAGTGTTTAGGTGTCAGAACTGTCGGGACCCAGGGCAGGTCGCTCCAAAATATCCCACAATGATGTATTGATTACTTTGAATTAAAGCTACTTGAGGAGATGCCCGTGTAGGAAGGGGACCTCCCGCGTCTCCCTGAATGCAAGAAATAACTCTCTGCTGTGTAAGTGGCCCTCCCTGCCCCAGAGGGGTTGAGAGAGCCGCCCCTATCACCAGAGCTGAAAAATTCAAGGTAGAAAGCCTGTGTGTACAAACCTTGTTATTTTTTTACTAAATTATTTCTCCAACTCAAACTTGGCTTAGATCCCTCACTAATGAGCACCAAAACTTTAAGTTTTTATCTGTATCCTGTCCAATCTTTACAAATTTATTGTTCCTTTGTCCAAAAGAATGAAAAGCTAAGTGGTTTGAGCATTTGTCTAAACATCATTTATGATTTCCCATGTCCACCCATTACATTGGCTTTTCTCCTGATAATCTGGTCTATTATTAGTTCAGCCATAAGAAGTCAAGTGGAGTAGAGAGGGGAATTTTCACCTCCCCAAGAGAACTAAAGTATAGGCTCTAGGAAACCTATGGAAGGACGGAGGGAGGTAACAAATGGCAGCCCAAGTGGGGAACTGCTAGGTCCCAGTCAGAAGAATAATGGGTTGGGAGTGGGCGGGGGTTGGGGGTGCTCTTTGTGTCCCATGCGGAGCGGTGCGAGGTGTCACTGTCTATCCTCTTGTCACTTGAACGGAAGATGTCAGCAGTGTCAGGCCCATGAGGTCAGGCCTGTATGTATGTATTTATATACATATAAATTAAGCCTCTAGTTCTCAAGAGAAAATATCCCCTGGGCCTCATCCAAACTGAAAACATTCCAGAAAGAGAATTCTCAAAAATGTAGTTCAGCCTAGACAAATCAGTTTTGTTCCAAGCTGCCTGAAGACAGAATGAAGAGAAAGGCTTATTCTCTGCCTGAAACAAAAAGGAATTTCTCTTTATTCCCGTTGTTGCATTTTTTTGGACTACCATCTTATCACCCTGCCTGTTTAGCCAACTGTTACCTTGTTACTTGCCATGGTGTGAGATACAGGGTAGCAAACTCTCAAACTCATGGTTTCACTAAGAAATCTAGCATACGGAGATGAAGGCTTTGTCAAGGTTTCTTGACTTTAGAAAGTTTGGTTATATGTATTTATACCATTTGGGAAAAGAAAATGTCAGTTACACCCATTATAACGTTATTACCTGGGCAACAAATCGTTCCTTAGGACCACCACACTGACTTCTTTTTTGGAGGTTAAAAGTATGGGAAATGCCAACAATGTCTGAAGTCCACTTGCCTTATAAGACAATTAAAATAAAACTCTTTTAAGGACCAAAATGAATTTAAATTAACAACGGAAACCATATCTGTCTTTTCACTCACACACACACACACGTGCACACGTGCACACATGCATATAGATTAAAACACCAATGACCTAATTATTCAATCATTAATCAGCCCATAGTGGGTGTTTTGTGCCAATCCATAACAATATTCTAGAAAGTCAGACACTAATTTCATTTTCTCTCTCTACTGCAACAAGTCCATACTATAAATTTTAAAAATTTAAGAAAATTATTCATCATAATAAATGTACATACTTTTGTATAATTAAATATATAGGAATTTTGATGACAGAATAAATGAAAAAGTACATAGCTAACATTTGTCTGTGTCCAAATTCAAGGAACCGGGTGAGTCTCTTCTACTTGGTACTGGAAATTCTGTATACGGATAGTTGCGAACAATGGTCTGAAGCTATAGATGATGCAACTATTTGAAATACACACACACACGCACACACACAAAATGAATGTCTGTGTTGCTTGACTTTCTATCACTCAAGCCCTGAAAATACGAGACTGTGTTTGCAGCTATATGTTTGAATGGAAATTAATGTTTGCTCCATCACTCACTAGCAGCACACATCACTGTTGTCTGTATGATCTAAACCTAAGGGCGACCATAGGTAATGACGTGGAGAGGTACCATTTAGTAACAGGAGAGAGAGCACAGTATCTGGGAATAAATACAGCTCGGTCAGTGGATTTGGTGCCGAGAGCCCGTGGACTGTCATTTCTGATTGCTTCTATTTTTTTTCAGTGAAAAAGGACATGTTCAACTGGGAGGGAGACGGAGGAGGAGGAAGAGGTGTTTGAAATTCCAGGAGAGAAGTGGAAAATGGTCATCTAGGAGAACGGCGAAGCGAATGAAGTTGGAAATTATAGTAGGATTGCTAGGCAGCTCGAGATCAATGGTGATGAATTTCAAGTGGTACCAAGCACTGTGGTTGTATATTTTTCTCTAACCTCATTGAGGTGCTAAAGTGCAGACTTGAAATAAGTGGGTAATTACATAACACCACTAAGTAAATACTTGCTGAATTATCAAATGAACCAATACATGAAAAGGTCAGAGGAGGATCCGTTTAAAGATGAGGGAGAGTTATAGGGTATATAGAGAGAGGTAACAGAGAGGGTAAAAGATAGGACATAGCATACACTCCAAGGTCCACGGGCCCACCGGGTCATTGAGATGGGGTTGCCCAGAATGTAGTCAGAGCAAGTCTTTCTCTGAGAAAGGATGGAAATGAGAGAAAACAAAGACCATGTACTTTGAGATGGAAGCCAGAGAACCGAGGGAGAGTGGCGGGAACACCTGCTTTTTTTTTTAACCTATCACAGGATTCATCGCTCGCTACCTGTTTGCATCTGAGTTTGGCCTCACAATGTACAAACCCAGGGGTAGGAGACCTCCCTGGCCTCCTGACAGACCACCTGCTGGATCCCTAAGCACAGTGCAGAGAGCGCGGCACCCCACCTGTAACAGGTTCCCGGTAATTTTTATTGATCGTATAAGTCAATGAGTGAATGAAGGAGGAAAAGCAATCTGCCTAGATTAATAGGGGTGGGTAGTGTGATGGTGGAGTTTGGAAGTTAAGAAAATGGAAAAGCTTTGAAACCATGATGGCACTGTGTAGTATTAGTCGTTGGGAGATGAACCTAGACCTTGTTTACATGTAGGAAAATCCCAGCCTACTCAGAATGGTTGAACCTATTGTCAAAAAAATCCAGAAAAGATAACACTTGTCCCCTAATTCCACGTCTACCGCTTCCATGCTGTCATTATTCTCCGTCATCCGGATTATTGTGACGAATCCCCCACTGGCTTCCAGGTGTCCACCTTTGCCCCACCTAGTCTCTTCTCGATATAGCAACCAGACATGAAAACACAAGACAGATCATGTCGTCGGTCTCTACTTCAAACCCTCCAGAGGACCTTAGTTTGACGCACTGTTGAAGGCAAAGCCCTACAATGGCTTACACGACTGCGCTCGACCTCACTCGCCCCTCATTGCCTCCTTCTCTCCTCTCACTCGTTTTTCCCTGACACACAGCCCTCCTCTCTGTTCTTCCAACAGCCTCGACACATGTCACCCCAGGGCATTGGATCGGCCTTTTCTTTTAACTGGAAAATTCTTTTCCCAGATAAATATCTGGGAATAAAATCTTATTTCAGAAGGTCGGACAACATAATCCATGTCACTAAGAGTGCTGGCAGTTAATATGTTGGAACGGGGGCTGTGGGTGTAGAAATTTTCCATGAAGGTGCGAGAGGAGTGTGGATATATGTGAACCAATGTAATAGATGCTTTGTCCCCAAACATTACTAATCAGAAGCATCTGGTGGACATTTTAAGAATGTGGATTCCTGGGACAGACTCTTGACGCTTCTGATTCAGCAAGCGTGGAGTGGACTTCAGAAATGCCTGTGGTTGGAAATCTCCCCGTTTTGGAAATGACCTGTGCTGATTCCATTGGGACCGTGCTTTAATGTCTGGTTGCTATATCGAGAAGAGACTAGTGGGCCAATGAACATAGAAATGGCAGTGGGGAGTTAAGAGGATGAAGATCCTTTCCCATTCTGTTGTTAAGAATAGCAGAACATGATCCTGTGGGAGAAGGCAAGAAAACGGGGAATCAACACGAGAAAGGCGAGTTTCAGTTTTTGTAACAAGAGAAGGAAATAGGCGAATATAAAGGGAAATACTCACCACAGAGCCTTCTCACCCAGTGGGGAGGCAGTAGTGGAAGGGCAGGTATGCCGTAGAGAGGGTTGAGTCTGACCCATAGAGAAATTTGGTTCTGTGATGTGTAAGCAGGGACAGATAACAGGGGTCAAGGAAACAGTGGTTTAGCATACTGGTTAGTGAGAGCAGGCTAGGATCATTTATTGCTCTGCGGTTGGGCATGGGGTGCTGTGCTGTGGAAGGCTGGTACTTACCAGCTATTAAAACTACCTCCCCATATTCCAAAGGGACTGTGAAATGAACACCAAAGATGCCTTCAGATCTCCTCCCAAAGGTGCTGAAGTCAACTGTTAACAGAAGTTCTAGAGCGAATGGAGGGACAACAGAGGAGAGTAGAGGAAAGTGTGGTTAGTCAGGGTAGGTAAAGTGTACTTTAAGACATTTTTAATATGAAAAATATAAAAATAAAAAGTTAGTTTTTCAGGTTGATAAAGCATTCAGGCTTGGAGACAGGAGGCCTAAGAGGCCAGATTGTTCTACTTTCTAAGATTTCTAAAAAGTGGAAAGAAGATCCAAATCTTCTCCCTAGGGTGGGGTGCTTTGAATATCTACAAATTCATCTTTTGTGGTGGCACAGTGGATTCATTCTTTCTAACACGTACCGCACGACTAACATGACTCTCCTTGACTCATTAAGAAACATTCCACTTGCGAAGCCCTTTCTGATGGAGAAGCTGTAGAGAATATCAACGGCTCACTCAGGAACCAGAACCAAGACACGCCAATGCATGCCGGTGCCCTCTCTACTCCAGCTCCGTGCCTCCATACCTTAACGTGTGTTCCTTTCTGGAAGTTGTACACCCCTTAAAAATATGAATGAGCTACGGCAATTCCAGGTTGGATGATTTAGTTCGGGAGAATGTCGTCGGACACAGCTATCTCAGCTTCTGGCAGTAGAAACCCAGACTTTGGCCCATTCCATTGTTCCATGTTTATCTCTGACAGAAAGTCCTGTTACAAAACACCAGATCACCTTTCCAGTAGATATTGTGACACTCATTTCCCATCGCAGATCTTAAAACCAGCCAACTTGACTTGCAGGCAGCATGGCCTAGAAGTTAAGAGCTAAGTCCCGAATACGGATAGACCTAGTGTGACTTCTGCTCTGTCATGTACTCATATTGTAGAAGAGCATTTAATGACCTGGAGAAGAGTAGATGAAGTCCCAAGGGAAAAAGAGTGCAGTGCAATTCGATCTCATTTGGATTCAAAACAGTTTCCCGCTGTGACACACAACTTAAGAAGGTGCATGTCAAACATTGCCCGTTTCTAGGGCTTTCGGAATTCCGTATAATGACGTGTTTATTCATTTATTCATTCATCAGGTCTTCATTGAGTGCCTTCTATGCAGCAGCTACTACACTACATGTTGGGCTTACATGGAGATGGGGCAGGAGGAATGACCAGATGTAGACTATGCCTTCATGAAAATGAGACTTGTACTTGCAGAGAATAATGATTATAGATGCACAGGGGCAAATCTCATACTTATCCGATGATAAAATCAGTCAGATTTCAGTAATGGGAAAGATTATGTGTATAATAAAGACAACAAAAGAAAAGAGAAGGTAAGGCGTCCGTAATCCTCCTAAGATTGTTGTCCCTCCCAAGGAGCAATAATCCCCAGAGTCTAACGTCATGACTCAGCCTATCCTGTCCCTCCTCGAGGTAATAAAATCAGAAAGGCACAGCTGTCAAAAGGTCCCCTGTCCCTTATGGGCCTCCCTCCATCAATTCTTGGAATTGGGAGGACACCAGAAATTACATCTGCCCTGTTTCTTCTACTGAGCAAGCTAATTATCAGGAATGTTAAAGACCCAAGAATTTAATTAAGGGTAGGGACTCCTAACTCTGTTTGGTGTATATCCCTTCTTAGAAAGCCCACGCCCTCCTCATGCAGAGAAATCACTGTCTTCCTAGCCTGGCATGTCCAATTTGCAATGTCTAGGCACCAGGAAATGCAGATTCAAACCTGTCTGTACTTAATTCTGTCTCTTCCTCCACAGGTTATTGGCTGAGGTCCATGGCTCCTCTGAAGCCTCCCGGACCCTACCTGATGGAACACATCAAGGAAAAGGACATGCTGGGGAACTCGGTGGGGCCCAGTTCTCACTAGCCCTCTGCCAGAAGCAGCAAGGGCACCCTGCGAGTCTGGATCCGGTGTTGTCGACATACAGAAAGATGCTGAATGGGGTTTTAAAATGTTTTATATTTTTCTTCTTTTTAAATATTTGTTAAAAGGAGTAGTGTATTATAGACAACTGAAAACCCCAAATCTCCTATGGAATTGTATATAGTTTTGGAGAAATTAACTCATTTGGGGAGGAAAACATTTTAAGTCTCAATAATTCTAAAGTTGTGTTTAAAATGGCAAGTGATTAATAATGAATACATCTGATGACTCATCATTAAAACTTCTGCACCATTTAAGCTATTCCAATATCTAGATTGTTAAACATGCTTTTCAATATCATTAAACAGAAAGGTTTTTATTCTAGGCTGACCATAAACTATTTTGTCAAAAAGGGACTCTTTTTCCTCTTACATTCATTGGCAGGATAACCTAAGATGGGAAATTTACTGCTTAGGATTTACTGCTTAGGCAAAGTCAAATTTTTAGATTTCCCAAGCGTCTGTCTCAGTCTGATTAGTCAGCAGAATGAGGGGGGCTTGTTTGGCCATCTGTGTCCTCCACATTCTGGGACTCCCTGATGCCTCTGACCTTCACAGAGACAGGGTTTACAACATGCGCTTCAAAAACAAAAAGTACTTTCAGGTCCGAGTTTCCTTTAACTAAAGCTGATTCTCAAAGCCTAATGGAAAGTCTGGGGATAATCATGACCTGGCTCCTTGCTTGGTATGACTGCCTTTCTTGGCATGGAGATGCGCTTACCTCCAGACCCAGCACACCCGAGAAAGGCCTGGAATCCTGGCATTTGGAGCAGATGGGAAGGACAAATTTTGTGTTTCCCAGACTTTCACTCCAACCACACCTCAACTCTAATGAGACTCAAAAGCTCCCAAACCTGACTTTTTAACGCATCAGGGCCAACACGTCGTTCTGCCTCTCAACTGGTATTCTTGCCGGACTGATTCAAGATGCTTCCCTCCCAGTGATGATGTGTGCGGGGGTTTTGTTGTTTTCCTTTTCTATTTTCAAAAATTTTGGCTTTCTTTTCTGATTGAGATATTTATAACAGTAAGAAGATTTCGGTTTAAAATATAGGTTTGATTATTATGCAAACATGGCAAGGCCAACATATCAGAAGATGACTGTCATTGAAAAGATCGTTTGTTACAGGGGTATACACACTCCTGCATGGCCCACCGTCGCTCTGCATGAAGTCATGCCATTCGGGCCTGTGGTAAGGAGGGTCTCCAAAGCTGTGTGGCTCTCCTTCACTGGTGCCTACTTTGGACAAAACGGGTGCTGCAAACATCTCTCAGTTCTCCTGTGCCCCTGACACCCTCTGCCTCAAAGACAGAGACAGAATGACAGTAGCGGCCCCGCCTGGGAAAATCCAAAGCTCACTCATCTCAGAGACCCATCCATGTCCATTCTTGTTCCTATTTTTAAAACTGATTTAACTGCTCACTGGCTGAACCAGCGGAGCAGGAATTTCTATGCCTCAAACCTGAAAGCTTAGCATAAGCAGACAGAGTGGTGAAAAAGGCCATCCAGGGCTCCATTGAGGTTTTCTGGCCCAGCCTGTCAGAGCTTTAGACATAAAGGTTTTCATTTCTGATTTTTTTGTCTTCTGGCCCAGCAGGGACCATGTTGAGGAAATGACCAGTAAAGGAAGACACTAACTGGAAGAGCTGTCCCCTAATCCAGGGAATCCCAACCACAGGGCCAGCTGACCAGTACCAGACGGTGGCCTGTTGGAAACAGGACCACAAGCTGGAGGTGAGCAGCAGGTGTGTGCAAGGCTTCATCTGTCTGTGCAGCCACTCGACAGCACTAGCATCACCACCTCAGCTCCCCCTCGGATCATCAGGCATTAGATTCTCCTCAGAGCACCAGTTCCAGGTGCCACAGTCGGGGACCACTGCTCTAACTGCACACTTTCCAGAGGCTGGCCCAGGTGCCCATTCCGGTGCTCCTCAGCCTTCCTCTTCGATGCCCAGGTGACCTTGCCTCAGCCCCTCCAATTCTGACAGCAGAGCCATCCTCCTGGCCTTGGCTGCCAAGGCAGAGCACGTCTCCCTGTTTTCCCCAGGGTTGCACAATGGCGAAACGACCTGTGGACGAGGTAACCCCCGGTGTCCAGGAAGCTATCCTTTGTAAAATGTAGGGGAATTACCAGGAGAGACCTTCCCCAGGTGCCAAGTCTGGCTTTTCTGCGCTCCCCATGAGCCCGACACAGAGGGCTCAGTATAAATACCAGTCGTCTCCCCAGCAGCCAGGGACCAGCAGCTCTGCTCCACTGGAAGTCAGGTGAGGAGCTAATCCCAGGAGTGACTGGTTTTAAATGGCTGCTCTGTTTTCTCTTTCCCTACAGGATTGTACATTATTTTAAAAGTAACTATTCTGTTTGGTATTAGTCCTGTATGAGGTCTGGGCTGCCAGAGTGGCACGTGTTAATGCCATTTGATTAAGTACGGACCGCTTTGCGAAGGTCCATCTGGTCCTAACCACTGTCCTCTTCCATCAATGCCACCTTAGTAACCTGTTGGACCATGTTGGGTTCAGGGCGGATGGGTCCAGAATCGAGGGCTGTGGTTTTGAGTGAAGTTCTACTGCAATGTTTCTACATGGAGAACTAGAGTCTGGTGAGAACAAACGGAAATGAACAAGCAGGCTCGCTTTGACACATGAATCCCAGCGAGGGGTGTGCCAGACTTGTCTGTGTCTCCCTGACCCTCCCCTTTCATTTCAGCACCATGAAGCTATTCACAGGCCTCGTTTTCTGCTCCTTGGTCCTGGGAGTCAACAGCTGGCTTTCATTCATGACTGAGGCTGTTCAGGGTAAGATCAATGGAGGGGGTTGGCACCCATGGACACTGGGATTCTCCCCGAGCACCCTTAAGGCTTGAGGCTTCTGTCTCATGTGCTAGAATGTGCCAGGTGTGTGGGGAGCTTTTCATCGAAGAGATCAAAAACCACAGACTTTATTTTAAGCTCTTACTAGGAGAAGAACAGTCCATTCCCATCTGAAATGTAAGTCGACTCAAAGATACAAAATAAGTCTTGAAAAAGTATAAAATATTACATTGAACTAATTGCATAAATTATGATTCAAGCTATCCATCCTTTCTCCTCCTCCTCCTCCCACCCTCCCTCTTCCTTCGTTGTTTCCATCCTTCCTTCCTTATTCTCATCCCCCTTAATCCCTTATGGGATAGTTTAAAGAGACCTTCGGCTTAGCTCTTGCCAAGGCTTGCTACAGTCGGTAACACTTTCCCGCTTTAGTCTGCTTCCTGCCATTTCTAGCCTTTAACTGACCAAAAGGGAGCTGGCGGCACGCATCAAGCCCCCGCTAGGAACTCGGCACTTCCTGCCATTCGGGCAATAACTCTCCTGGTTTGCGCAGGTCTCAGGAGTTTTCCACGACACTTTCAGTGCAAATGGGACACTTCTAGGCAAACAGGGACAACTCTGGTCAAGCTGAAAACAGTTGGTCGCCAGCTTTAACAGCAGAATAGCTAGATGAGGCAGGCTCCTGCCCCAGCTTGGAAGGGGAGAAAACGAAGGCTTATGGCAGCTGAGTCCATTGACCAGGACCTGAGCACCAGCAGCAGGTGACCGAGAAGAGTGTGAACCCAGCTGTGCATGAGGCCACAGCTCTTGCCAGATAGATACATGTCATAACCACTGCCTAACGCTCGGCAGTTATCAATCTCGGCTATGTGTTGGAAGCACCTGGAACACGGTAAAAACCTAGGCCGTCTGATCCCCATCCCCAGAGAGACTGAGGTAATTGCCTGAGATGTGATCTGGCATCCCACTTTCAAATCTTCCCAGGGATTAGAAAGTTGATCTAAGACTGAGAAAAGGACCACCGCTCTAGCGCTTACAACCTACATCATCAGTACAGTCCATTTAGAAAGTTTTCGGGATGCCATTTAATCCCACAACGAGCAGAGGGACACAAGTCACAACCACGTGCATTCTGTCTGCAAGCATGCATTTTCCTTACAGTTTTGCAGATGTGCCACGTATCTCAAGCTCCTCTCAGACTCTGCCTTCCGCATAACCACCTCACTCACCAGGTTCCCTCACTGTTACCAGGTGTCGTGTCACTCTACCACAGAGGATCTTGGTCATGGGCAACTGTGTGGTCCAGGGATGTGTGGCAATGACTGGACACCATTTTTGGTGCCACACTGGGGGGATATGCTGCCTGCACGTAGTGGACGGAGCTCAGGAACAATGTTAAATGTCCTACAGTTCTCAAGACCGCCCTCAACAACGCAGATTGACCTGGTCCCAAATTTTAATAGTGTCGAAGTTGAGAAGTACTGTTCTATTATGATACCTCCCTACTGTCCTTTAAACACATGATGGAGCCGTAAGTGAGATGAGCCCATAGACAGCATCCCAGCTCTCAGACAACCAGGCACTACAGAGTTGTGCCCCCACCTAAATGACTCTCATTTAGAGTCCTGTGGAGACGTGAGCTGGGATTAAAGAATACGCTTCTCCACCTCTGGTTTCCAGGGTGCTGTGAGCACAGGCTGAAATTGAGTCAATGGTCCATTTTTCATTCCTTGGTACTTCTCTAAGGGGTGCCACTGTCTTTCTGTTCATCTGGTATCCCTTGCCATGCCCTTTGCTTCCCAGGGGCTTGGGACATGTGGAGAGCCTACCGTGACATGAGAGAAGCCAATTTCATAGGTGCAGACAAGTACTTCCATGCCCGGGGGAACTATGACGCTGCACAAAGGGGACCTGGGGGCGTTTGGGCCGCTGAAGTGCTCAGGTAACCAGGGCTCCTGGGGATGCAGGGATGAGGGAGCAGAGCTGGGCCACTTTTGGGGATCAGGTGGAGGTAGGCCCCAAAGAAGGACCCTTCAGGGCCTCCTCATGTCCGTCCTGTCAGTTTCTCCATCGATGCCCACTGCAGAGCCTGAGCTGCCTGCAGAGCCATAGTATGACTTATGACGACATGTGGGCCTGTCCTCAAGAAGGTAACCTGAGGATGAGGACTGATTCCCGCCCAGCCCTACGGGTGCTGTACAGCCAGCAGGAGGGGGCTCACCCGGTCAGAGCGCACTGTGCCCACACGGGTTCGGGGGTTGTCGTGGCTCCCTCCTGGCTTGTCTCAGAGTCATTAATCCCTTAGAAAGGTGAGAGATGGGAGGGTGGCGCTGTGCTCCTCATCCCTGACTCATCTCCTACCCGCCCTGCTCTATTCCAGCAATGCCAGAGAGAATTCTCAGAGAGTCACAGACTTTTTTAAGTACGGAGACAGCGGCCATGGAGCAGAAGACTCCGAGGCCGATCAGTTTGCTAACAGATGGGGCCGGAGTGGCAAAGACCCCGATCACTTCAGACCTACCGGCCTGCCCGACAAGTACAAGTGAGCTTCCTCCTCACTCTGCTCCCAGGAGATGGGGCTGTGAACCCCGAGTCACTGAGTTGTATTTCTCTAGGTGCTGATAGAGAGCACATGATAGGTGTCTAATAAATGCCTAAGAGATTGAATGTTGAAAACTGCGCATCATTCTATGCTGTAAGGACTGCCCGTTTGGTTTCACTGGCTGAAGACCCGTCTGAAGACCCGCATGAAGGCCCCGTCTGTGCCTGTGTGTTTGTGTCTAGGGGACTCAATTTTAGTGCCATCTATGGCAGACACTGTGCAACCGGCCCCTCTTGTTATATTCAGGTCACTTCTAGGCCCTTCCAACTCAGCTCTCCTCTTTCCTGCCACTTGGCCCTATCTTCTTCTCTGTCCCAGGGTTCATTTCTTTTAGGGTATTTTCCTTGATGGGGTCAGACTCTGGGGGAAGGGGACACAGCCATGGGAGGAGTGGACTGAGGAATCCTGCTCCAGCAACTGCCACCTTGATCTTCTGTCCATTACTCAGCAACACCTACACATCCAGTTATTAACCATTTTCTGTTTGTGCCGTCTAAGACATGCCTCCAAACCGGTTTGTCTCCACTCTATGTTCACTGCCTCATTTCAAGCTTAAGTGAGGATATAATGCCACGTGACTTGTAAATATTTCCTCACAGCTTCTGTGTGTCAATTAGCTCGCAACTGTGGAACCGATAGTGAAAGGGAGCAGGATAGAGAAGACTCCTCTGTCTGTCAGGTCCGGTCAGGAAACGGACACCAGTTGTCAATTGGAGATAGGAAATTTTAACTAAAGGGTTACCAGAAGGTAATAGGATCAATTACAAATGGGTTAAAGAATACCCAAGGCCGAGACCTGGAGCGTGTTGGGAAGTCTCTACTTGTTTTCTTAAGGGCATAATCGGGCAATGCCCCATGAAAGGCCGATGAAGATTGCTGGGTATGGGAAGGCAGAGCTGACTAATAACAACTCCCCCCATGAGGTGCAAATGAGACTTGGCATGAAACGGCCCAGAGTTGCAGTCGAACCCCCTGGAAATGCTGCTAGGTTCCTGCAAACTCAGGACCACACGGAGCAGAGGGGAGAATGCCTCTGGAGTTCCGAGAAACCAGCTGTGCAAGAGGCAGTTCTCTGGACCGAATTCTATCGCCCCATTCACAACCCCTCAACATTTATGTATTGAAGTCCTAACTTCCAGTGTGGTTGGAAGTGACTGAGGTGAAATGAAGTCATGAACGTGGAATGCCAGTCGAATATGATTAGTGTCCTTATAATACCAGCGATTTCCGAGAGCTCGCTTTCTCCCTTTCTGCCCCGTGGGGACACAGCGAGAAGGTGGCCATGTGCAAGTCAAGAAGAGCGCTCCCACCAGGCCCCAAATTGGTTCTTACCTTGATCTTGGACTTCCCAGCCTCCAGAAATATGATAAAGAAGTTTCTGTGGTTTAAGCCACCCAGTCTCTGGCATATCGTCAGGCAGCTCACCTAACACGGGCAGAGCGCTGCTGAACAAAGACCCTGTGAATCCAGGTGAGGTACACAGAAATTGTCAGGAAACTTCGGTGGCCTAGGGACACCCCTGAAACCCTCCGGGGTGAGTGCCACTAGATGTCTGAGCTTGAGAGGAGCAGCTCAGAGCAAGAAGGAAAGGAAATCCCCGGGACCCAGAAGAGATGCCTTTGTTTCCTGAGCGGGCCCTGCAGCGCCCTGTACTGACGAAGATTAGCATCGCGCTGACTGGCGAGGGAGAAATGTTTACAAGGTCCTGCTCCACTATCACAAACAGGGCAAAGAACGATGGATGTGGAGCTCAAAGTCAATAAAGTGGTAATTGGCATACAGCTCTTTTCTGAAAAAGGAATGGCAGAGAACTCCTAAGGGAAGGAGATTAATGATAAAAGTGTATTTACAGAGGAAAGACCAATTTTAATATTTAGTCAAGAAGGAAGAATAAGTGACAAGTGAGGGAGTCACAGCAGAACTTCCTCATACAGTTCCCCTCAGAAGGCAGGAACAGGAGTGCAGGGAAAGGAGGTTTGGGAGGTTGGAAACTCAGTCTCAGAAGAGCGAGTGCACGTCAAGATAAAGCAGGGGCAGGAGAAATAGATGGAGGCGGCGGTGGCCGGTGGTGGCCGGCTGAGAGCAGGCTCCACGCACTGCTGCGATTAGGGTGCAGTGGGATAAAGTGAATTTACCGAACCCTCTCCCTGTGTTGTTATTAATACTGTTTTATCTTATTCCTTCTTCGATGACCTTTCTTTCTTTATGCAGATCTAAGTTTCTACCCTTAAAATTTTCCCCTCTCAGAAGAACTTCAAATGTTTCTCGCAAAGCAGGTCTGTGCCAACAAATACCCTCGATTTCTTGTTTGTCTGAGAAAGTCATCCTTTCTCCTTCCCTTTTGTAGTATAATTTCACAGGGCACGAAATTTAGGATGTTGGGTTTTTTTTCTCAACACCGTATGTATTTCACTCCCCTCTCTTCTTGTTTGCGTGGATTCTGAGAAGTCGAATATGATATTATCTTTGCTGCTTACAGATGAATTGTTTTTTTTTCCTCCGGCTTCTTTCAGGAATATTTCTTTATCTTCGATTTTTCTGTCTGTGCCTAAGCGTAAGGTTTTTGGCATTGACCCTGCATGGTGTTTTCTGAGCTTCCTAGATCTGTGGCTTGGTGTCTGACATGGGTAAATTCTCAGTCATTATTGTTTCAAACATGTGCTCTGTTCCGTTCTCTCTCTTTTCTCCTTGTGATATTCCTGCACATGTATGTTGCACATATATGTTTACGGTTGTCCCACAGCGCTTGGATTCTCTGGATTTTTTTTTTTCTGATTTTAGTCTTCGCTTCTGGTTTTGGAGGATTCTGTTGACCTATCCTCTAACTCAGAATATCTTTCTCAACCACGTCCATTCTACTAATAAGCCCGTCAAAGGCTCTCTTCATTTCTGTTACAGTGTTTTCCACGTCTAGCATTTTTGTTGTTGTTTCTTAAGGATTTCCATCTCTCTGCTTCCATTGCTCATCTGTTCTTGCACACTATCTACTTTGTTTATAGGGCCCTTAGCTTTTAATCATAAATGTTTTACGTTCCCAGTCTGGTAATTCCAACATCTCCAGCATGTCTAATTCTGATGTTGCTCTGTCTCTTCAAATTGCCGTGGGTATTTTGTTTGTTGGTTTTTTTGGTTGTTATTTTTCTTTTTAATATGCCTTGTAATTTTTTCTTGACAGCCAGACATGATGTTCTGGGTAAACGTCCCTACTGTACACAGGCCCTTAGTAAAATGGTGGTGATGAGTGGGGTTAACGGGAGGCCTTCCATCATCCTATGATTATGGCTCACTCGTTAATAAGCCCGTGTCTCTGGAATGTGAATGTCACGAGTGTTTCTCAGTTTTCTCCTCTTCACTCACGACAAACAGGATACTAGAGCAGCATGGTTATGTCTCTTCCCCTGGTCAGTTAGACTCTGATAATAGAGTTTCCCCTGAGGTTGGTTCAGGTTAAGAACAGAGCTCTGATGGGTTTCAGAATGGTTCCTTTCTCCTCTCTCTGCTGGTAGCCAGAGGGGATTTTTTCTAAGATAATTTCTGTGAGAACCTGGTTAAGCTCTGGAAGGTAACTCTCACAATATTGTGGCGGGTCCCCTATGACTGGGTCCCCCTGGAGGTTTTAACTCTCAGAGTTGACCCCACTGAGTCTTCATCAATTCCAGTTCACATTTTTCTCCCCAGACACCGGTCCTCCAGCAGTTTCTGCTACTGAGTCTCTGCTAGAGTGAGCTTTGATCCCTCAATCCTCCTGACTGTTTCTCCAGTCTCGGGGGCAGCAGTTTGCCCTGTGTCCTCACCTCTTTTATGACTCCAAGAAGAGTTGATTTTGCATTCTGCTCAGCTTTTTACTTGTTGTGAGCACATCAGAAATGGAATGCTGACCCCAACTGAAGCTGATGTTATTAATTCTCAAAGTGAAGTTTTGAATAATTGTTTTGTTGAAATGTGATAAATGCATTTTTTCTGCCTTTTGAACTTCATGTAATATTCTTTTCATAATATTCTTTTTATAGTAGTTTCTAAAAAGGGTTTTAGTGGCAGCGGCTACATTTTTCTGCACCTAATAAAGAATATGTCCTCCCTCAGAGCGGTGTATATCAGAATTTGTTGTGGGGCCCACCTACATTTAACTTGGCTAGAAGTGCTTGTAGAAAAGGTGCGATCCTGAGCCTCCTCTCCTAGCTTAAGAGTCAGAACCTCGAAGGGTGGGGCTAGAGATTGGCATTTGAAACAAACACTTCAGAATATTTTATGCACAGCAGCAATGAGAACAAACGTCTCGGGTTGTGCTGAGACCTGGTGATAGAATCTGTCAGGTGTTTGGAGATAATACTCATCATTCTGGAAAACAAAATGAAAGTCAAGCAGGCATCAAAACAAACAAACAAACAAACAATCATTATGCGCTGATAGAAACTATTCGACAGAATCACCAATTAATAAAGACACAAAATTAGGAAGAAATATTTCATAGAATAAAGCATGTGAAAAAAATTAAAACTATCCATCATTATCGCTTTTTTTCCCAAACTAGTTAGTTTTATAAAGTCCTCGATGTGTAAGTCCTGTCAAGACTCAATAAATATTTATTGATTGAGCAAGTCAGGCCCCGGCAGCTCATCCTGACTCGGACTGTTTTCAGCATCTATTACCCACTCATCTTCTTCTGAAACTTTTTTCACCGAACTGTAACTTACATACGGTAAACTGTTTAGCTCAGTAACTTTATATGTATGTATAATCCTCTACGTTCCTACCATCAGATTACGATGTATTATATTTCTAGCACCTCAAAAATGCCCCATACCTTCTCCCAGTTACAGTCCCCCACCAAAGGTAACCCCTGTTCTGATCTCCATCTACCACTATAGAGTAGTTTTGTTACCCTTGATCTTCAAATTTAAAAAAAATTATACAGTATGTGCTCTTTCTATCTGGCCTTTTCCCGTTCAACGTTGTATCTGTGTGATTCATTCTTCATTGTTGCTTATATCAACAATTTGTTCTTGTTTGTTGGTGTGTAATATCCCATCATGAAAATATACCATGATTTATTAGCATATTCTATGCGGTTGAGTAATTAAGCTTTTAAATTAGGGCTACTATGGATAAATCTGCACGACAATGGTGTACACGTACTGTGGTGGACAAGGCGCCCCTTAATGTTGGGAGAATGTCCTATAAAATGAAACCTTGATCTTGAAATCTGGACTTCTGCTTGGTAACCTAACTACTGTGTTAATCCTGTGTTATTGGTTACAACATGTAATTAATCTTTCTGTCTTTTGAAAATGTAAATTATTATGAATTGTCTTAGTTAAGCTGGGAGAGCTAAAATTTGTTAAGTGCTTTATATGGGCCCAGAACTGACCTGAGCCCCTTTCGCATTTCATGCTGTTGTCACCTCATCCTGACAACAACCCTACGAGGCCGATTCCATTACTTTCTTCATTGTATAGTCTCACCGTTCTTCCTACTCTCCCCGAGTCTGGGACTTAGGCCACAGGTACCATTCTTGGTCATGGGATCCCGTGGGGATTTTTTTTTCTTTCGTTTTCTGATTTCTAAGAGCATCGATGTTCTTCTCTTTCACTTAAATTAATTGTTTTGAAAAAGTAGGTCTCTTAGGCTCCCCAACAGCCTGGTCACACTTGGCTATCAGAGTAAGGGTACCACCCCATTCAGTAGATAAACCAGGTCACTTTGGAGAATGAAAAGAGATGTCACTATTAAAGATTAGGCTGGGACAATAGGCGCTGAGACTGGCCCTGGAAACCAGGACTGAAGCTGATGTTATTAATTCTCAAATTAAATTTTTAAATAAAAATGTTTGGGAAATCCCTTTTCGGGCTGGAGATTCTCTTTCACCATGACGGGATGGCTTTCTTTTACAACAGAAACAAGTGAAAATAACTGACTGTCACTATTTCTATTGTTCTAAGCGTGGACATGCAAGAAACTGTGTGTCCCTTCTCAGAAGACAGAATACATTCAGTGACAAAAGAAGAGAATTTGCGATGCTTGTCAAAGTCTCTGTGAGGAGTTATTCTTCTTGGTCTAGAAATTGCACTAGCTTTCCCTCTGAAGATTCTATCAAAGGAGAGAATGACTTGATGACAAGAGAATGGGGAGAGGATTTCCAGCACTGACTGGCCAGAGAGGGAGTCAAGTAATTATAACAGAACGTGGTCACTGGCCCACGATTTCTGCCCTGAGGAAAGTAGGAGAAAGGGAGTCTGGATATCACGTGCCCTCTCTATGAAGGAGTCCCCAAGCACACCCATGACCAATGTCTGTGCAGGGTTGACAGCTGCCCCTTCCTCTGCCATGTCCACTCTTAGGACCGAGTGAGACAAAGCTCAGGGAACTGGAGTATGCAGACCACAGGGAATCCTTCTCCCCGGGAATGGAAGTTGTGAGGGGAATCTCCGAGTGTTGCTTAGCATTGCTTTGGATAAGAACAAAGGCACAGGGAAGTCCTTCACCGTCACCCGTCTTACCACTTTCATCTCATTATACCACATGAAGTGAAAATGACCCAGACCCAGAAAGAGGCATCACTCCCAATTTCCGCAGGATCTAATCTAACGTAAGGACTCCCGAACTAGTGTGATCCGGGCCTGATTTGCTTCATCCTGGGTCACCACTCCTCTTCCTCGTTTCCTACTCATGATTCCTCTAGTCTTTTAACAAGTTGGAACGAATACTTTTTCCGCATTCTTCTCTGGGTTACTGCTTGAGCACAAGACTCACCTCCTTCCTGGCTGTTATTTACCATCTTGTTACATCTCGGCTCTCAAGCTTCCACTATTTGCTTGGAGATGCTTCTCTAGTCTCCAGGGCACTGCTCTCATGCCTTGTCTCCCTGCAAACACTCCAGGCAGAATCCTGAACTGGTGCTCCCTGCGCTACTGTTACGCTCAGGTCCCTACCCAGGGTCGCACTATGAGAAAGACCAGATCTATCCTCTGGATCCCTCATCGTCTCTGCCACCTGATGCACCAATAATTCATTCTACTCTAGGAAGATCCAAAAAACTTTAAAATTTCCTTAATGGATGAAGGGGCAGAGAAGTGGCAGGTGATTTGCACCCCAAACTTCATCCCAAGAGTAGCACCTGCATGAAATTTCTACCCAGGATTATTTTGCTAATCTCCCAGCGTAAATTCCAGTGCTGCCTTTATGGCTGAAACTGCTTTCCTCTAACATCACAGCCTCACCGCCTTCTTACGCTGCATCCCGGCTTTCTTCGCATCCTTCCTGATTCTCCTGTTCTGGTAATTTGGCAGCCAGGGGGCCATTCCAGCTCATTTTTATGCTGTGTCATTTCTACAGGACATTGTAGCAGGTCCTCGAAACATAACCTGCCAATATGACCTTCAATAGCACTGATCATGAGTACACATGGGTCACAAGGACTCCCTTTGCCAATGCTCAGTCCATGCCCGGAGGGTGTTGGAAGTTTTATTTTTCTGGGTTGTCTGTTTTTTCCTAATCCTGTACCCTGGAGTCCCTGTTTCCTACTGAGCTGTTTCTTGCAAGGAGCCCATCCTGCTGTCCTATTTTCCCTGTATTCTCACATCCTTTAACCAAATCTCTTCTGATACTGATTACCCTTCATAGCAAATGTCAACACATCATTGTGTAGGGGGAAAACTTTCCCCACCAGGTGTGAGACTAGAAATGAGCAGAAAATCCCAACTTGCTACATTCCTGAAAGCTGCAAAGTTGCAAAATCTGGGAAAATTGGATGTGTGTGACAAACAACCATCATGTTCTGGAAGCTGTGTTCTGACCAAGAGGAACTTCCCAAATCGCGGTGTTTTGCTTCAAACCTCTATTCTCATTTGTTCCACTAGGAGAGCGTCAGTATATATAGCGCCAGGCTCATCTCCCAGGCAGGCGGCACGGGCAGCTCAGCTTCACCAGGAGTCTCAGCGGGAGCGAACCGCCAGGTGAGGTGCTAGAACTTTCCAACGCTTTTCCTCCTTGCGGACTCTCTTTCCCCACCAGCTTTCTGGTGCTGCTTTCCCGTTCTCTGTGCCTTTGCCAAATCTACTTTCTGGACAATTAGAATTTACTAGATGTGAATCGGTTCAGGGTAGAGATTTTACCACATGCGACTTCTGTGTGAGTTAGTGATAGGTAGAGCTGGCATTCTACATATATGTATGGATTGCGTAACTCATCTCATGTTACAGACAGGTGTAGCACTCAGAAAATCTTCACATGCCTTTTGGAAACTTCATGTAAAGTTGGGATTCAGGACTGACAGAGGACGATTGAAATGTAAATGGGCTTAAAAGCAGGTTGCAATTTCCCATATGTTAAATCACTGGGATTCTAGTGAGACATACGGAAATGAAGATCTGGATCCTCGGAATTTCTTTCTATCGGTCTATATCAACTATCTACATATACATACATATGTATACACAGGTGTTTATATTATACATATATATGTATGCATGATAGTGTGGGGTTTGTTTTTGGAATACAACATGAATCAAAATTACTCCCCGAAAAACCTGAATTGAAACCAGACATCACATGCATCATCCTTGGTGCGTCTCTTTCGACTCTGCAGCAGGATGAAGCTTACCATCATCATCATTTTCTTCTCCCTGGTCCTGGGCGTCAGCAGCCAGAGATGGGCAACTTTTCTCAAGGAAGCTGGACAAGGTAAGGGACTAAGGCTGTGCCCAGGGGTGCTCTATATCCGGCTGGCCCCAAGTTTTACCTGAGCAGAGGCCACATCCCCACTGGGCAAATGCCTCAGCAGGTAGAAAAGGAGTGCTCCATTCATACAGCACTTATTAACTGAAATATATTTGACATGTCTCATTGTGTAGATTTAGAGTGTACAATTTATTGACACTGTATGTATTGTAATATGATCGCATTTGTAACATTTGTTAGCATCTCGTTAGTATTATATAATTGTCCTTCTTTTTTAGTAGTTGGAATAATTAAGATGTAGACTCTTAGCAAGTTTATGATGATAACACGACATTGTTTTGTATAATCACTATATGTGCTCAGATCTCTGGGGTTTACTTGCTCCTAATTTTAAGTCTGTACCCTTAAAGAACATCTGTGCTGTCCCTGCCCCAGCCCCCTATTTCCTCTAGCCAGCTTTGCATTCTTCTACGGGGATCCCCAGATCTGGGCCCCAACTTTCAGCCTAAGTACAGGAGAGGTCTGGGAGTAAGGAGGCAGGTTCCCTAGATGCAAGTGAACCTCTACTACCCCCTAGTGGGACATGAGGGACGACTCATTTCTGCGTCTGAGGTAGCCAAGAAGTGGGTGCATCAAACACGTGGGGAGTGTTTTCCCACCGCCCCGACACTTAGCAATTACAAGCAATATTGACTGAGATTTTAAGACCTGCTGGGCACTGTTGCAAGAAATTTACATGTGTGAATGAACCCGCGTATGTAGGATATATGTACTATGAACCTTTAACAGAGAAACCGAGGCACAAAGACATTAAGATAGTTAACAGTGCTAAACAAGAGCAGGATTTATCCCAGGCCCTGGAGCTGCCCAGACCTTGCTATTAACCACAGGACTATGCTGCCTCCCAGACAAGGGCGCACATGGAAGACTGAGGGGTCTGTGAACACGCATCCTGTTCTCCATTGGAACAAATGGCTAATAGCGGGGCCCGGATGTTCAGATGTTGTCAGGACAAGCTGTCCTCCCTTTGCCCACAGGGATGAATGTCTCCCATTGACAAGGCGGGAGCCCCACATGTCTGCACCTCACTCAGAATCACCTTTGTTCTCCTGCCGGTCGGGGGGTTCCCTGCATCTTTCCAGGTGGAGGTTCATTGTACAACCAAACACCCCTTAGACACCACCCC
Source organism: Rousettus aegyptiacus (assembly GCF_014176215.1). NCBI lineage: Eukaryota > Metazoa > Chordata > Mammalia > Chiroptera > Pteropodidae > Rousettus > Rousettus aegyptiacus. Next base: position 89,310,634 of record NW_023416308.1, read on the forward strand.
ACCTCTTCTTTACATACATCACACACAGCCAAAACCCAAGTAATGACAGAACTAAGAACAGAGTCAAACAGCATATAACTTGTGCCCAGTGTGACTCTTACAACTTCAGCCCAGGAAGTGAAAAATAAAGGAATGTTTGTCTCAATCCGGTATAATCTCCGGAGGGCTTAGTCAAAATTTGAAATCATAGAATTGGTATTAAAAAATTTGTTTATTTCTCTAATTTTCGAGGATGTGATTACCTTCATCTTACATTTTCCTTCCTTTCCAGGGGCAAAGGACATGTGGAGAGCCTACCATGACATGAGAGAAGCCAATTACAAGGGTGCAGACAAGTACTTCCATGCTCGGGGGAACTATGACGCTGCGCGAAGGGGACCTGGGGGCGCCTGGGCTGCCAGAGTGATCAGGTATCAAGGGCTCCTGGGATGCAGGGATGAGGGAGCAGAGCTGGACTCGCCTGGAGAGGCAGTCGTGGTCCAGGGCCAGAGAGGGTCCTCTGGAGACTGTGGTCCCTCATCTTCTTGTCCACTCTGCCCTTCTGTGTCCATTGTGGGGTCTGAGTGGTGAGAGAGCCACATCAAGGCTAGTGGGGTGGATGATTCTGCCTCCTGTGGGTGCTGTCCACACAGCATGAGGGGGATCACCCAAGGCTGAGCGGGCTGTGCCCACACACGGTCAGGGTTTTAGTGCCTTCATCGTGGCTCCTGTCAGAGTCATTAATTCCTTGGAAAGGTGAGAGATGGGAGGGTGGGTCTGTTGCTCATCATCCGTGATTCATCTGCTACCTCCCTCCTTCATTCCAGCAATGCCAGAGAGAACTCTCAGAGAGTCACAGACCTTTTCAAGTATGGAGACAGCGGCCATGGGGCAGAGGACTCGAAGGCTGACCAGGCTGCCAACAGATGGGGCCGCAGTGGCAACGACCCCAATCACTTCAGACCTGCCGGCCTGCCTGACAAGTACTGAGCTCTCGGGAGAAAAGGCTTTGAGTCCCCTGAGTGCAAAGATACTGAGCCCATGAGTTACAGACCCCCAAGTACTCTCAGATAATAGGTTTCTAATAAATGCTTAAGTGTTCAATTGTAGAAACTGTGTTATTCTTTGATATAAGGACTGTCTGTTTCATACCAAGGGGTAAAAACTGGACACCCATATGAAGACCTTGCCTGTGCCTGTGTTTGGGTGTAGGGGACACAGTTTCACACAGGGTGAACGCCCTGCACCAGCCCTTCCCCTTATCAGACCTACTCTTCTCTCCAGAGCCCTCCAGTTTCTTACTTGTCATTTTGGCCGGTGTTACCCAGCAAACTTCTTCTGCCATCCGGTGGGCACACACTTTCCCACAGTGTTGAAATCTCAGAATTGGGATGGTCCTTCCCAGATTTACTCCTTCCCGTATTTTTTTTTACTGTAGAAGTCAATGTTCTGTTACTAGTTAATAATTCTTTATGTGAAACCCTCCCTCTTCAAATCGCTGCCTGGTTTCTGTCTCCCGAGTGGCCTTGACTGAGACCCAGGATTTCCAAATTCTGATTGCTCCACATGGACTCTCTTCTGATAACTGAAGCGACTACACAGACCTGATAATTACATCTGCCACCACTTCTCCCCTTGGTCCGCAGGCACCTCTCTGATGTTTTGTTGCTGTCCCCAGGCCTCTCTGTGTCCCCCTCCCGTCACCGCCCTGTAAGTCATGTCCTGTCCCCTTCCCTGCCTCCACAACTTGCACCTCAGTGTCCCCTTTCCATTAGACTTTGGGAGCCTAACCCCAGGAGTTCTGGCAACTGACATCTTGGCCACCCCAACACAAGCCCCTACCCTGGCGGCATTGGTTAACTGGTTCCTTTTCTCTTTTTTCCAGTGTTGAAATTAAATTTGTCGGTAATAACATCGGTTGACAATATATAAATTTCAGGTGTACAACTTTGTAACGGGTCTTCTGTTGTGTGCTCTCCACCCCGAGCCTAGTCTCCTCCCGTCACCATGTATTTGATTCTCTGACCATCTGTGTCCTCCCTCCACCCTCCTTCCCCTCTGGCACCCACCATTCTGTCCTCCCTATGAGACTTGTTTGTTTGCTTGTTTGTTTGTTTGTGGCTTTTTGTTTTATATCCTACACGAATGAAATCATGCGGTTCTCGTCCCCTTTCATCTCTCATTTTTACTTAGCATGATACTCTCAACGTACATCCACGTTGTCACTAATGGCAATATTTAATCTTTCTGATGGATAAGTACTATTCCGTTGTATAGGTGTGCCACTTCTTCTTTATCTAGTCTCCTGTCAAAGGACACTTAGGTGGTTTCCATGTCTAGGCCTTTTCTTTCTACCTAAGGAATGGCGCTCACCCTAGTTTTTTTCATCTTGATTTCCACTATCCTTGAATTTAGATTCAGATATAAATTCTGAATTTATATCTGAGGAGCCTTCCCTGTAACCCATGCATCACGAGGTGGGGCAGAGCTTCTGGCTCCCACGGCACTTCACTCACAGCTGTTGGATCATCTTTACCTTATCCCATCACAGTTCATTTTCCAGGGGTAGAAAAAAGAATTTTTTAAGTGTGGGCCCACTGCCGTACTTCACTTGCTACACAATGTAGTCTTGATCCCAAGTAATACTCTGTGGAATATCATGATGGTGAATAAAGCATTCTGTAAGTCCACAGACTTTGGCAGAAGCACTGCACTCAGGGAAGGCAAATCTATATTCAGAGTGTTAACTTCAGTAAGAAAAAGCATTGCCTCTTTCATAGTGGAAGTGGTCCAATGTATCAGCTTGTGATCATTCTTGCAAAGGTGCCATATCAGGGACTCAGCGTTGGTCTCTGCTACTGATAGATTGGGTACTCAGTGGGGGCCGTATCCAGCTGGCCTTGGTGAGTTGAAGTCCATGTAGCTGAGCCCATGCATAACCTCAACCCTGCTACTAACGCCGTTTTGTTTATGAAGCCATCGGGCAATGACAGGAGTGACTGGAGAAAGAATCTGAGCAAAAGTTTAGAACAGCTAGTTTGCAAAAATATAGGAATGGCCAATAAGCACGTGGAAAAAATGTTCAACATCATTACTCATTAGGAAAATGCAAACCAAAACCACAGTGAGATAGTACTTCACATCTACTAGGAAGGAGATTATCAAAGACAATAACGAGTGTTGACAAAAAAGTGGAGAAACTGGAACCCTCGTGCATTGTCAGTGGGGTTGGGACATAGTGCAGCCACTTTGGAAAGAGATGGCACTTCCCCAAATGTTAAACATGAAGTTACCATCTGAGCCAGCAATTCTGCCCCTCGGTGTCCACCCTAGAGAAATGAAAGTGCATGCACATAGAAATGGGTACATCAATGTTTAGAGCAGCTCTATTCAAAACAGCCAAAAAGTGGAAGCAAGTCAAATATTCATCAACTAATGAGTGTTGAAACAAAATGTGATATATTCATACAATGGAATACCATCAGCCATAAAAAATGAAGTACTGGACATAGATAAACCTTGAGAATATTGTGCCAAATAAGAAAAGCCAGACACAAAAGGCCACATGTTACATTATCTTATTTTTGTAGACTGTTTAGGATGGAAAAACCTAAAGACAGAAAGATTAGTAGTTGTCAAGGACGAAAAGAAATTTGACAGGGGAGTAACTGCTAAAGAGTATGAGGTTTCTTTCAGGGATGTTGAAAATGTTCTGGAATTACATAGAGATGATGACCGCAAGACCTTGCAAATCTACTTGACAAAAACCCCCACCTAATTGTACATTTTAATTGGCATGTGAATTATATTTCATTTAAAAAATCTTAGAAAAAAATTATAAATAGTAGACTAGAGTCTAGGGGTAGAAAAGGAAAACGATTAATTAAATTTATATCATTGCCATAAAAGAAACACTATGCAGTCATTTCAGATAATATCTATATTATACAAAAGTCTTATATAGTATTGTCTCGATAAGTCAACAAAAGAATCTGTTCTTAGGCATACAAAATTTTCTAACGAATACTATTATCACTATCCCCTTATGAAAAAAGAAAAGCTCTTGCTATGTTCAGTGTGAGATATTAACTATGTATTGGTTAAAAAATAAACTAGTGATTCCCAAGATTGGCCAGAGGAATATTTGGAAATAACAGCAGTCATAATGGCTAACATTTATTCACCTTTTACTACTCTTAGTGCATCTCAACTACTCTATGCTGTAGATTATTTTTCAGATGAAGAAACTGGGGTGCAGAGAGTATCTTGTTCCAGGTCACAGAGCTAATGAGTGGCAAAGCCAGGATTTCAACCAGTCTGACTTGAGACTCTTCCCTCAACCTACACGACTTCCTTAAGGATTTATAAATAATGATAAGACTCTCTAGTCTTCTGACAGGGCCTTACAGTTAATAGGCCAGTGAGAAAAAAAAGCCTCCATTGTTGATAGAATTGTTTTGGGAAGCGATGAAGGCAAGACACAGCCCCATTCTGAGGGCAGGAGCTTATTAGTGAGAACACATAAAAAGCCCGGCCTGGTCATAGCTTGGGTTCTGCTTGGCATTTTATCCATTCCAATCAAATGGTGGCCTGGGTCCCAACCTACCTCCTCCGGCACCCCAGGCCAGTGCATTACAGCCACGGCATGGTCCAGGAAGAGCATGATACACCATCCTGGAAAGAGAATGCCTGGGCAGGACATGGCCAGTTCCAGAGCCATGGCAGGGAAATGTAAGGCCGGGAGTCGGCGTCACTTTCGTTTTATACTTACATCACTCTATAAATAAGACACTTTTCTACGGCCATGCCACCCTGAACGTGCCCAATCTCGGCTGATCTCAGAAACTAAGCAGGGTTGGGCCTGGTTAGTACTTGGATGGGAGACCATCTAGGAACACCAGGTGCTATAGGCATTTATACACACACACACACACACACACACACACACACACACACATATCACTTTCTATTATTAAGTTTATGGTCTTACAAAAGCTTGAGATTGTACATAGTGTGAGTTACTAGACCCTCTTTGTGGATCAGGTTGCCTGGACCACGAGGTGGGCCATCCCCTTGATACCCCAGGCCATTTGGGTCATTCAGTATATGGCAAGTGGTGATGTGCTTGTCTCCCCTGTACCCAAGACTGAATTGGAGGGCTGCCTGGGTTGAGTATCCTTCAGTACTTTCTACACCATGCTGGGATGATCTGCAAGCAGGGATGTCAAGGGGCTCAGCTCTGGGGATTTGTGGACATTACGGTGGGCAGAGAAAAAAGCCATCCTGCTGTAATGGCCAAGTATATCTTTCTAACCTTATAGACCCTTCGTCTTGGATAACAGACTAAGTCTGGGACATAAAGCCTCAAAGAACAGAAGAATCCTCTCACTGCACCACCTCACCTTCCCTGCTACTTCCCGATGGTTCCGGGCCCAGGTTACCAGTTACTTTATTTAGAAAGCATCCCAGAGACTGGGGAGTAACCCAGGGCAAGAGGAAGGCCAACTGAAGGATGAATCATAGAGCTGGCCATGAGTAAGAAACTCCTAGCCGGAGCTCATCCCACTGGGACCTTCAAAGAAGTAGAGTAAGAAGTGCCTCAGCACTATTCCCAGAGTCAAATTAAAACGCCTATCATCTGGCTTCCGGCTCCAGAGTCAAGAGTGGGCCTTCAAATGTTCACTTCCCTGCATTTTGTGGCTGTGTACAACTGAGACCCATGGGGTTTCCTTGGGCATTAAGTACGAGGTCGGGAAGCAGACCCAAAGCGAGGTGCTGCCAGGCTGACCTGCATGAAAAGGATCAAAGCCCCCGTGGAACTCACCCTATAGCAGTGGTTGGAGAAAGAGGAGGGGCCAGAGCGTATGAAGGCGTGCATACGCCGTGTCTGACACACAACACCCGGTGCCTTTCTAAAGCGTATGGAGCGCGGAAGCTTCCCCAAGATGTGGACACAGTAAATACACTGAGGAATGAAAGGACTGCTGGAATCTTAGGCTGAGAATAAAAGAGAGAAGAGGAAAATACTGGCTAGCCAAGACAGGAGAGAGGCACGTGCAACTAGGAAGGACAGAGCACTACTGTGGACTTATGAAATGAACCAGGCTTGAACCTTGTGACCCCACAGACAGATGCCACCCCGGAGGAACTTGCTCTGGAGCCCAGTGCTCCATAAGGCACTGGGAATGCTACACGGCTTTGACAGGTTTGGGGACATGGTAGCATTCTGAGAACAAGATTATATCTGCTACACACCACATAATATTTTGCTTAAAAAAACTTCTTTTCCCTACAGAAGAAGTAGTTAGAAGTTGTGGTAAAATCAGGGTGATGTGATAGCGATTATGGTTAGGAGATCCAAGGAACAAATGAGCCACAAGGTCACCAATGGAGATAAGTTAGACAAAAATAACTGGCAACTTTTTGTTAGCCAGTGTTTAGACCCAAATTTCAACGCTGAGCTCTGGTGTCCAGGACCGCACTGCCTGGTCTGGGCGGGAAGTCTGCGTTTCTCCTCCAATTGCACACTCAGCATACCAGCCCCCAGATCTAAAGTCCATTCCAGTCAACACCTCCCAGTACGGGAGGAGGTAATCCCGAGAGCCTGAGCTTGTGTTTGACCCTGCTGGAGAGTTTCCAGGCACGCCTCACAGAAAGCCATTTTCCCAAAATTGTTAAAGTCTAAATAAACCAAGAACAGAACAAGCTGTGCGACTAGCTCCGCTTCATTTTTTTTAGTTAATTATGACTAAATTGCTATAACTAACTACAGAAGTTCAAAATACATAGCGATTTTTGTCTCATGTAACAGTTTGTGGTGAGTCAGGCCCCTACCAGAAGCCTCGGCTCCGCTGTCAGATTCCTTCCATGCTGCTGCTCTGCCAAACTGCAGACTGAGCCTTGCTCCTCAGAGGGTGATCCTGAAGCTTTAGCACTACCTGGAATCCTGCCAGGAGTGCAAACCTCAGGCTCACATCAGATCTGCTGCGGCAGCCAGGGCCAGTTACAGAATGTGTGGTACCAGTGCCAAGCAAAAAGGTGGGGACCCTTGTTCAGAAAGGATTACAAAGTCCAAAATGGTGAAAGCGGGACATTAACTATAGCACAGAGCCCAGCTAAGCTTTGGGGCTCAGCAGGACGCACAGGCCTCACGCTGTGGAAGGGGCATTTTAGTAGGCAAAGCTACAGGGCCGGGGATTAAAAACAATGACTATGTCAAAACTCGGGCTCTACCTACTCTATCAGACATTAAAACGCCAAGATCACTAGAGGAATATATGAATTGAATACTGAGATTAATTCAGAGAATCATCCATCTGGAATAATGGATTACCTGGGCAAGCCGGAAACTACAATTTGGGAGAACATTCTGTCACTCTGGGAAAACATTCTCGTGTAGCCGCTTAGTGTTTTTCTGAGCCCTGTGGAAGAAATGCCAAGTGGGAATTTTCTGGGTCTCTCTTGTGTTCTGTGTTTGATCCACAGACTGGAAACTCCTGGCTGGCTATCCTGGCACAGCAGTGCTGTGTTGTTATTCAGAGATCTAAATGAAAGGGCGGGAAAAACTGGTTGTTAGCTCTGACCTTACTCTAAAGTTACTATTCCTGACACAATAGGAGAGTTCAGCCCCTTGTTCTGCCACAAAATAGTTTAGATGGTAAATTATGTTATCTGTAGTTTGCAATTAAAATTAAACACCTTGACATGCAGAATCACAGGGACAGACCTGGGTACAATTTCAGCAGGTGGGCACTGGGGCAAAGGGCATGTCAGGGCTGAGCTGGGGCACAACCTGAGGGTCATGAGCAGGGTGGCTCCAAGAAACAGAGAACCCAGGCTCTGAAAGATAGAAATTGAGTTTAAAAGCAGGTCCTAGAGAGTCTTAAGTGACAAGCTCAAGGATTTGGGCTTTATTCTGAAAGCAGAAAAAAGATACTGAAAGTCTGATTGGGAAGAGGCACGATTAAGGCTATGCCTCAGGAGGACGAGGATTCTGACAGTGGATCTCCAATGGCCTTCCCGTGAGACCAAGACAAGCACTTTGTCAGGGGCCTTGGTTCATCTATAAACGAGGGTATAAACTATAAACCCTACATTTATATGTAGGGACAATGTGGGAGTGGGAGGCCGGTTGAGGGAGACGAAATTAGTCCCTAGACCTACAGGTTCCAGATCCAGGCAGGACCCTGGCACCCGTGTTTTTAAGAAGCTCGCATGCCGATTCTGATGTGTTGCCGTTTGTGAATCAGCTGACCGGGTGATACCTAGGCTTGCTTACATTTTCATGTGCTGAGACCGAGAGGTGGTAGTGGGGAAGGCAGTGCTTAGAAGTGAAGAAAGGTCCCTTAAGACAGCTGCAACCGTCTGGCAAGAAGTAATGCGAATGTGGGTGGTGGCGCTAGAGAAGGGGAAAGATGACTAATGGAGACAACCGCATAGAACTGAGAGGATTTACCTAATAGTTGGCAGTGTTGAAAAACCAAGTTCAGCTGAGTATGTGAGCCAGGACCTTTTTTTAGGGGAAGATATCAGGAAGGGTTTTTATCATGCGGATGATCTCTTCCTTCTGTGGGGGGATAGAGAGGGGCCACAGTGACAATTACCTCCTTGGTGTTGAGCAGAAAATTACAGACTAATTGATTATGTTTCTGGGAGAAACCACAATCAGATCAGGTATTAAATCTAAGTTTGGTATCATGGGCTTTAGCATGAGTGACGCTATTTTGGGCCCGTGGTTTTCTCTTTAACAAGTCCCCCCTTTTGATCATACTCTCAGTTAAACTGAGAGAGAGACTCAAAAATTAAGGCATTCGTGTCACAGTTGCTACCAGTCTGTAGCTCTGCTGACGCTTGGTGTGGCAGGATGTTTTGCTTAATGTCTGTGACATGGGCCTCTGGTTTTCTAATAGCAGTGAGGGTTGAGATCAAGAGGTAAGAATGGCTTCAAGATTTTGAGCCTTGACCAGGGCGATGACAAATGTCATACAAATAAGAAAGTTGTTAACTTCAATTTTTGTCTTCTCACTTTCTCTGAATCATGTAAACCAATTTACATGGGTCTGATCACTACTGAACGAAACAATGACGTTCTACACCTTTCAAAGAACAGCTAACAAGTATTACTATGTCACAGACAATATGCTCTACACTTAGTCTCATTTAATTGTCACTACTAGGTAGCTCTAACCTCACTCCATGTGCTGCATGCTTCCCATTCATTATCTCATTTAATCCTCAAACTACCCTGGATGAATGCTGCAATTATGCCCATTTTATAATGAGAAAACTGAAACCTAGAGAAATAAAGTAACTTCCCCAAAGTCATTTAGAAAAGCAGATATTAAAATCAAACAGTGTGCCTCAGAACCCAAGCTCTCAGCAGCCATCATGCTACCCTGTAGCCCCGTTAAACAGCAGTCAGGTCTGGAAGAAAAAGTAAAAGCGAGGCAACCATGAATTACAGTCTGTCCACCATTTTTAGCCAAATCAGATACAAGTTGTATTTGAAAACACTGCCTAATGTCCAAGTAGACTCTTTAAGGTTAAATGTTTAACTGAGTAAGATTTTTTCTTTTGGGTTGTTTGCCTTGGGAAATGAATTCTGATGATATAATATGTTTTCCTTTAATGCTAGAAATTTTTCTCTGTACTCTTCTGGTAAGTGAGGATTGCTGTAATATGCCCTAGAAACATCTGTCAGGAACATTTGCACAATTGTGCCAGGTCAGGCTGTTTCCTCCTTCTGAGATCTCCTCCAGGGCCCTCTTTGGACAGTCACAGTGTAATAACAAAAGCTGGCCCACAGGAGGGGTGGGCTCTTCTTGCCCTTTAGCTTAGTACAGACTTGCATTTAACTTAATCCACACAGCCCAAATCCAGCTGATGCTAGAAAATGTGATATTTTTTGTGATTTACAAGGAGAAATACGAGTTTCTGAAACAGGTCTTAAAACCCTTTAAATTTTCTAACTTATGAGAGAGACAGGTGTCTTTTGTTGTGTTAATGAGCTAACTTTTGGCACCTATCTAAGGATTGGGGTTGCAACTTTCAGCCCTATCCCATACCAGCCTCCACCTCAGAGAGGAAAAGGAGCTAGGGATTGAGTTCAATCACCAATGTCCAATGATCGAATCAATCAGGCCTCTAATTAGGCCTTCATAAAAACCAAACGGACTAGGGTTTCAAGAGGTTCCAGTTCGGTGAACATGTGGAGATTTGGAGAATGGAGCTCAGAGAGGTCATGGAAGCTCCTTGCCCCTTTCTTCACACCTTGTCCTATGCATCTCTTCCACCTAGCTATTCCTGAGTTACATCCTTTCAGAATAAAGTGGCAATTTGTAAGTAAAATGTTTCTCTGTGCTCTGCGAGCCACTCTGGCATATGAATTGAACCCACAAAGGGGATCCTGGGAACCTCTTTTTTATAGCCTGTCAGTAAATATCCTGGACTTTTGATTGGTGTCTGAAGTGGAGGGCAGTCCTGTGGAAATGAGCCCTGACAAGAGAAAAATTCTGATACCCTAAATTACATTACAGGCCGCCAGGGAGCAGGGAGAAACACCTGGAGTTGATCAGTTAACAGCTGGAGGCCTAAACTAATAAAGACTACTCACATTCCTGAATATATATTAAATTTTTAAATCAACCACCAAATGGCTAAGCTGACCACCAGACACTACCATATTCTGCTTCTGCATGAACTTTCAAGACTATTACCCGTTTTCAATCCAGAAGTAATAAATAATCCTTCTTTAAGGACTATGCACCTATCCTAGAACTGCCTCTGCTTCAACTTTTCCCACTCCATTTTCTATAACCAATGTAAATTCTTTCAAAACAACTTGCTTCTTCCTTCCTCAAGCTCACTGTACAACAAAGTCCCATCGGCTCCAACACTGCGGACCTGTTAGTCTTCTCCATCCTACCCTGCTACTGGTCGTTAAGACTGCATGTCCTAGGACCTGATCCTTTTTCTGGCTAGCATATGGCTCAATAAACCCTTTCTTTCAGAAAAGCTTTCCACTGAAAGGTTTTTGTTTAACATCCCTTAACCTATAAAATCTGATGCTAGCTCCAGGTAGTTAGTGCCAGAATGGGTCTGAACTGTAGGACACCTGCCTGGTGTTAGAACTGCTGGGTATAGAGAAATACCACACACTCCACCACCACCACCGTCACACCAAACCCTTGCCACCCTCGCACATACTGTTGATCAGAATTGTTAGTTTTTCCACATTTCCTAAAATTCTAAGAAGCTCTGTGAAGCCTCCTTTCTCTGACAATCGTTTCAACCCATCTGGTTTCATCATATCCAAATGTCATGTGAAAGTATGACAGCAATTTGTGTCAACTGTTCTCTAGCTGAAAAAAAAATCATTCAATGTATCCAACACTATGCTCCATACTGAATCTACCCCACACCTTCCTGAAAAGTGCTCACGATAAACTACATGTCTATAGTCAAATGAAAACTTTAATCAAATTTTACATTCATTATTAATAGAACATGCTATGTAAATGTACAGGACCTGATAAAAGGCAATCTAACACTTGGCTTAAATAATACAAGCACTTGCTGCAGTCTGTATTAGTACTCAGCCTTCCTTTATTGTGACTTTTAAAAAATAATTTCTAAAAGTACATGATTTCTTTGAAATACTTTGTTTAGGAAAGATTAGAGATAAAACATTTCCAGTAATGAGTCAGTTGTATATAAGTTCAGATTAGAAAATGTCAAATAACTGGAAAAAATTTATTTTTTATATTTGGATATATTTAAATATGAAGTCATTTCATTTAAATATCTAACTTGAATCTTCAGTGTTTCACTTATTTTATGTGTTAATTCCATCACACCAGGTCTTATTTTAGTAATTTCTAGAATGTTCCAGACAGGACATTAAAAAAATTCAACTCATGTCAATTATATTACCTGTCTTCACATGACCCGAATGAGATACTTCTGCTCCCTACACAGGAGTCACGATAGAAAAATAATTCTCCCAATTCACTTGTGAGAAACAGATAACACTGTTGTTCAGAATGAAGACTACTACATAACTGTGAACACTCACATGCTGATCCTAGAGCACTTCATTTTAGCAAACAAAAACTGATTCAGAATTCAACTCTGGTTAAGAAACACTGAAGCATAAATAGAACCATAAATGAAGATGTTATGGACATTGGCCAAAGTATTTCCAATAAGGTCGCAGGGTTTTCAGGCGGTGCCTTTCCTTTAATGACAAATGCATTAAGAAGATTCAGGAGTATGATTCAGGTTTTCTCAAAATGTCATGACATCCTGCTGAATCTTCTTCCACTAGGCCTGCTGAGACCAGAGAAACCGATCACATTTTTCGAGCATGCTTTGTATCAAAGCTCTGAAATCCCAAAGAAAAGAAACAATTAAATTTAGTTCTCATTGTTCATTCATTCTTTACAAAAATCAATACAAATAATTAGTAGATTCAAGTAGTTGACTAACTGTGCATCAAAAGACACAAGACTGGGTCTATGGCCATGCCACCCTGAACAAGCCCAATCCCGTCTGATCTTGGAAGCTAAGCAGGGTGGGGCCTGGTTAGTACTTGAATGGGAGACCACCTAGGAAGACCAGGTGCTGTATGCGTAAAAAATAAAAAATAAGGGATTATAAACTGACAGGGTCCTTGCCATCTGTGAGGTCGACCAAGGGTTGCCTCTTTTTTTAAAAAAAAAAAAAAAAAAAAGAAGTGGAAAGGTATCCTATGAAAAGGCATCCTGTCCTAAAGGAGAAAATACTGCAAATTATATATCTGATAAATGGTTAATATCTAGATTACATAAATTTACACAACAAAATTACAAATAGTGGGATTAAAATATGGGCAAAAAGACTTGAATAGGTATTTCTCCAAAGATGATATATGAATGGCCAAGAAGCATATGAAAGAATGCTCAACTTCACTAATCATTAGGGAAACACAGATAAAAACCACAATGAGATACCATCTCATATCCATCAGAATGAGTATTATCAAAAAACTGAGAATAGTGTTGGTGAGAATGTGGAGAAATTAGAATCCTTGTGCACTGTTGGTAGGAATGTAATGCGGTGTTATCTCTATGGAAAACAGTATGGCAGTTCCTCAAAAATTAAAAATAGAATTACTATATGATTTAAAATTTTTGTATCTGGTCATATACCTAAAAGAACTGAAAGCAAGGTCTTAAAGAGACATTTGTGCACCCATGTTCATAGCAACATTAATCACAAAAGCCAAGAGGTAGAAGTAACCCAAATGTCTATCAATTAGTGAATGGATAAACAAAATATGGTATACATACAATGAAATATTATTCAGCCTTAAAAAAGAAAAATTTGATACATGCTATAACGTGGATAAACTGGAAAACATCATGCTAAATGAAATAAGCCGTCACAAAAAGGCAAATACTGTATGATTCCGTTTAAATGAGGTACTTAAAATAGTCAAAACCATAGAGGCAGAAAGCAGAATGGCCTGGGGTTGGGTGGAGGAAAAAATAAGGAATTTTTGTTTAATGGGTAGAGTGTTTTACAAGATGAAAAAGCTCTGGAAATTGGCTGCAAAATGGAATGGATATATTTAAAACTACGGAACCAAATGCTTAAAAATAGTAAGATGGTAAATTTTGTTATCTATATTTTACAACTAAAACAAACAAAAAACCTGACTGAGACAATTATGTATTTGGTACCAATAATATTCTTAAAGAACTGAGTACACATCAGATTTGGGCAGTCACATCAATCTAAGTCTCCTCGTCAAGATTGTGAGTAAAATGTTACTTTACCTGTTCCCTTAATTTCCTTAATCAACAGGTGGGTCTCAGTCCCCTCATCTGTCGTGAGGGGTTGGGACTGGATGCCCTTTCTAGTCCTGTCCACCTCCAAACATCTGTGGGGTACCATATTCCCTAAGCGCGTATGAAGAGGGCATGACAGACAGATATTACCTCTGCCTTTTCTCGGCAATCCTCAGGATATCACAGGTTCTGGTAAACTTCTCTGACAGCTCAAGGGTCAAACCACATTCCTGTAGCAGTGACCAGGCCCGATCTGGACCCATGGCCTTAGCTAACAGCAGTGCCACATTCTCCACGTTGATAGGGGAAGGTCCATCACTGAAGTTCCCATTTGGTGACTTCTGGGGGGCTGGCTTTGTGCTCTTGTTCTGCACAAGATGTAGAAGCAGCTTCCATTCCTCCATGGTCTCTGGGATCCAACCTACACAAACACATGGGAATATAGAAATGTTGGCCCTGACTGCTCTTAGCACTCTGCCTGCACACAGGAGGTGGCCAAACCTTTTATAAATATCTTTAATAACCAAACATATCAATATTAAAGAACATACTCTCATCACACTAATACAAACTTGTTTTCTGAACATTTATTGAAGAAATTGTTCATGATAAGGATAAGCCACAAAATTAGCTTCAAAATTATTTCATTCACTTACTCAGTAATTACCCAGGGCATATTCTATGCTGGACACTGGGTATGTAATCAGGAACTCTTGTGGAGTTTACAGTTTAGTAAAGGAGACAGAATTTAGACGAACACATAAATAAACCTATACTTACAAACAGTGCTAAGTGCTAAAAAATCAAGGACCCATTAGAAAGATTTGCAGATTTTTTGCAAGGATCTGAGAAAGGCTCAACAAGGAGGTGACATTTATGTGGAGAACTAAAAGATGAAACAAGCTCAGATTTTAAAAATGTGCAGGCAGCACAAATAAACACAAACTTGAAGATGGGAATGACAGGAATGGAGAGTGAAGGAGCCTGTATTTCTGACAAAGGAAACAAGGAAGATGTCCTGACACAGGAAAGAACTTGAATTCAAGGATCTCAGAAAAGGCTGATAGTGTACAAAGGCTGTAGCAAGTAGTGAGAGGGAGATGGCAGGCCCAGGCCTTAAGGGTCTAGCTTCACAATCTCAATTTTGTTCTGAGTTCAGTGTGAGGGATTTCTAGGAGGAAAACTACATAATCCAATCTTTAAAAAAAAAAAAAAAAAAAAACATTCTGGTTGCTGTAAGGACAATGGATTAAAGGTGGGCAAGAATGAACTCCAGATGATCAATTATGAGGGTATTATAGAGGTCTAGGCAAGTATCTAGGACCCGAGTGACGGTGGAGCAAAAGAAAGTAGATATAAATTGGCAGTGAAATCAATATACCTTGGAGTGATTAATATTAGTTACGAGAAAAGTGTCAAGAAAAGACCCCATTTAACACACCAAGGGCAAAAATAGCTAATATTATATTAAAATATTCTCTGGGCAGGGAAGATTTTAAGTTATATTTTCTTTCTGCTTCCTGAATATTTTTTTTCTATAACAAACATCATGTTGTAACTTTAAAACTATAAATTGTTTATATTTTAACTATTCTGGTTATTTTTCAGGAGTGTATGCCATGCTTATAGTGCCAGTCCTACAGAACCTTGCCCTCTTTTTTACTTCTGAAACAAAGATATCGATAATTTTTGCTACAGTTATGACATCTAAAGCTAAACCTTGCAAGTCAACTGGCTTCCCTGCTCTGTTCTAAAGTTCCCTTTCCCACACTAGCAGGGCTGAAAAGATTATAGATTACGCTGCTGGGTGAAGGGCCCTGATGTCTTGCTGTTGGCATCTCTGCACTAAGATGAATAAAGCAACACTATAGAACATACTAAAGCCATCTCTCTGATTGCAGGATAGATCTAAGACTTCAGACATCAGTGTGTCAAAGTCTTGGCTTCTGACTGACATTTTATTTGTATTATTAATAACACTTTTAAGTGTCTAAATATTTGTGAAACCTTAGTGAAATCTGCCTGCTACTTCACTTTAAGTTAATCTTAATGATCTCTAATTTTTGGCTGTGTAAAAAGTCAACACAATGCAGAGAAAAAATTCTGAGCACAAGCTTTAGAGATAATCAAATAGGTGTGAACACAAGCTCCACCAGTTATATGGCTTCGGGGAAACTAATTGTTCTTCTGTGCCTCAGTTATAATTTCTATAGAATAGGAATAAAAGTAACTCTCCTAAGGGTTTGTTATCTCATTTAAATAGCATATGGAAAAGCACCTAGTATTGTGCCTAATATATAGCAAGCACTCATTAAATAAAGAGAAAAGTTGCCTGTAGTTTATTCCTAATTGTGATTTTGTAATTACCAAGTAGTACAGATCCAAAAAAAAAAAACTACAAATTTTACAGCTGGCTAGAATTATACACAAGATCACTGAAATGTTCACCAAATTTCTTTATTGAAAAGTCTGGAGTGACTTCTAAAATACTACAACCAAGAACAACCAGTTGGGATTTACATACCACTGTCCCCTTCCATCAGGCTCATATCATTCAGATACACAATGTTGGTGAAGGCTTCTCTTCTTCTCTCCAGCTCCAAACAGAGAGTAAGATATCCAGGCCAGAAACTTTAAAGAGACCAAAGTTGAAGAAAGGAATAAAAGGCAATGAAATTATCTGGCACTGCACTATTACAGAATAAAATTTAAAAGGCAGTTCTTCAGTTGACCAATCTATCTTTCAAGTGCTTGATGGCCACATGTGGCTTTTGGCTACCATACTGGACAGTGCAGTAGAATATTTCCATTATCACAAAAAGTTCTGTTAGACCCGCAGACCTGGTACTGGTTCATGGCCTGTTAGGAACCAGGCCACATGGCAGGAGGTAAACAGCAGGTCAGGGAACAAGCTTCATCTGCATTTGCAGCCACTCCCCAGCACTAGCATCACTACCTCAGCTCCATCTCAGATTATCAGGCATTAGAATCTAATAGGAGCACTGGTCCCTGATGCCAAAAACATTGGGGACCACTGAGTTAGACAACCCTTTGTGAAAAAAGAACGAAAGCTAGTGATAAACACTGATATTTGAGGCCAGGCATCAATTATGAGATTCGACACAAATTTAGCATATTTCTTCCCCAAATATGCAAACTATGGAAATTATCCTTGACTCTTCTCCCTCCTTCATTTGCTATATAAATATAATATTCTAAGTCCTATTGCATTTTCCTTTGAATGTCCCTTGCATATGCCTCCTTCGGCTACCCTACTAATCACAAATTCAATCATATTTGAATTATTGCAACAGTTTCCTAGCTGGGCTTCCTGTCTCCAATGTTTTGTGTATATGACACCAATAATGATCTCCAGAAAGCTCTATTTTTAGACATCTCATTTAAAAAAATGTATTTAATTAGTTTCAAGTATACAGTACATTGGTTAGACATCTATATAGTTCATAGAATGATCCCCCCAATTGCTCCCTCCCTTCCCGGGCCCTCCACCTAACCAACATATTAATGCTGACTGCATTCCCTATACCGTGCTCCCTAGCCCTCTGACTACTAATTTGTACTTCTATTAACTAATTTGTACTCCTATCGACAACTAATTTATACTTCTTTAACCCTTCACCCCATTCTTCCACCCCCCCCAAATCTCTTCCCTTCTGTCCATCACCAAATTGTCCACTATATTTGTGTTTTTGATTAGTTTGTTCTTTTTTGTTCCTTAGATTCCGCATATAAGTGAATCATATAGCATTTATCTTCCTCTGACTTATTTTACTCAGCATAATAACCTCTAGGTCCATCCATGTCGTTGCAAATGGTAGGATTTCATTTTTTAATGGCTGAGTAATATTCCATTATATATATAAATCATAATTTCTTTATCCAATCATCTACTGATGGGCATATCTTGGCTATTGTAAATTGTGGCTCCATGAACATTGGGGTGCATAGATCTTTACAAATTGTTTTGGTTTTCTTTGGATAAATACCCAGAAGTACGACTGCTGAGTGAAAAGGTATATCCATTTTTAATTTTTTGAGAAACCTTCATACTGTTTTCTATAGCAGCTGTTCCAATTTGCAACCCCACCAACAATGTATGAGGGTTCCCTTTTCTCTGCATCCTCTAATTGTGTCATTTTTGTACCGAAAAGTCTAAAGAATCTCTATTGATAACTAATTCTTCCGGCCAGTTTTCAAGGTCCTACATGATCTCATCACCTACCACATGGCTAACCTCATTCATAACTATCAATGAATAAATATGTATCAAGTATCTACCACTGTATGAATTAGGCATTATGAGGGGAAAGGAAAACATAGGTCTCTATCGCCAAAAGATTATAATACAAGTGGAGCCATAAGATAATATAGCCAGACAATAAATAACAGGTGGTACTGATAAAAAGGAAGGTCACCTTTTCATACTCTTATTCTTGCTATTTCTTTCACCTGACCTGCCCTCCTCCGAGTTCCTTAGAAATACAATCCTATCCAGCCTTCAGGGCTTACCTCTAAAGTCTCTCCTCCTCCGTGAGTCCTTAACAAGCAATTATATTGAGCCCATTCTGATCTCTCCCTACTTGGAAATCCTATAGCAATATAACTCACAGTCTGGTGCTTAATTAAATACTACCGGCATGCCTGAGAACTGGGACAAGAAACCAAGCAGAGGAGGAGAGAAGAATTATCAAGTGCTGGTTTCTTCTATGCAAAGGAAAAATATGCACAAAATTTAAAAGGAAAAATGTTTACTTTACTATCACTTAAAACAAAAAGACACTTTCCCATAGCAAAGAGAATTCCCAAATGGTAAAGCACATCAATTCAGGCCCTTAACTACAAAGTTATTAACTCAGATGATTCTAATCTAAATTTCAGCTTTTAAGAAAATTCTCATTTACCCACGAGACCTGCAGATGTCAGTCATTTTCTCTTTGGTTGTAAAATCTGCAGGTAGTTTAATTAGATGAAGGATCAGCTGACTGTAACCCCAGGAAAACAAGTGTGAATGAGGCCTGTAAAATGAAAAACACTCAGTAAATTAAAAAGAAACAAATTCTACAAAATGCTTATTAATCACCTAATAGGTAAAAACAGAGTTTAATTACATTTGTTCCATTATTATATTTTTTAAAGACTTCCACTTGACTTTCAAAAAAAAATAGCTCTTTTCCCTATAATAACTTTTTTATTTTTAATTTGACATTTTAGGTAATCAAAAACAAATGAACAAAAAAGAAGCCTTTAATTCCATCACTTACACAGATCGCCATTGTATATCTTTCCAGATCTATTGTCTAGGCATGTAACATAGGCATTTGGGGGGGCTCTTAAAAACCTTCTCTTGGAGGAAAACACAAGAAACAGTTCTGATACAAGTATCAGTGTGTTTTTTATAAATTCTTTTTTTTATTATTAAATCCTAAATCGGGTACGTCTATAAATTTCTGGGAAGAAAACACACAAACACACATAATTTTTTCCTTCTAACACAGGTTTAATCATCAAGGGTTCTTCAATGTGGCGCCACACAAGTTTCAGAAGGTCAGTTTAATTTTCTGAAATCACACGCAAAATTTTGCATGGATGTGCATTTTTTTGAGATAAATCATCAGATTCTTATAGGATGTGTAACTCAAAAATGTTCAAAACCAATAAGAAGTGCACTCAATCTCATTACTACCATGACTTGGGTCAGTCTCTATCATAGCTGTTTCTGAAGTAAGCCCAGAATGTTATATGTGGATAAACCAGTACCATTTCAAAGGAAAATCAGAGTTTAGAAGGAAGACTTCTATACCTGGGGTTTCCTTCATCATCCAGAGTGCTTGTGCTTGGGGGAGCATCGTGGGACACTGCCAAAAGCAGCCAATCCAATCTTAAAGACTCTGGTTGTAGAAGGGACTCAAGGAAGGATGGCCTAAAAGAAAATACAAGAGAAAAATCACCAATCTGCATGCTGAGAAAGGAAACAAAATTTGGGGACTCAATATAGCAAATGAAATAATGTGAAAACCCTTCTGCTACAAATGTCTAGAAAAGCTGGTGAAACCTAATAGGCTTTTAAATGAACAGTTGAATGCCAAGATAGTAAGGAAACTACCAAAGAGACAAAAATGAAAAGAGAAATAAAAACCAGTATAAAAAATGTAAATCAGAGGAAGAAAGAGATGGATGGAGGTTTCTAGTCTCAATAACCACGGAACACATGGAGACAGGAAATGAGGCCTTAACCTAAAAAGAGGTGCAGAGCTAGAACTGAGATCCATCCAGAAAAAGCTGGGATATCATCAATAAAAAGGTGGTAATATTTCCATTCACTGAGAGATAACAAGGAAGCTTATCTGTGTTAGCTTAAGCCTTGAAGCAGGAGTTTAATTTTACACTGTTATCTGACAATCCCTGAAAGGGAGAAAGGGAAGAAGGGAAGTGTGGTATGTGTACCTTTATGGTATGTATTGTGAACTATGAAAGAATGGTACATGACTGCCAAAATCCTCCTCTTCCACAGTATATGCGTCAATTCTGTGGCAGTTAATAGAAAAAATACTACATCTCCGTATACAAAAGAACCAATACCCTATCAAAAGAAAGAAGAGTATAAATATTCTCGCCTTCTTACCTTTGATCTTCAGGTCTTGATTTCACCAGGCTGTCTAAATAGGCCAAAAACTGAGCAGGATGATGATGACAAAGTTGCATAACATCCGAAGGCAAAACAGATGGGTAAAACTTGATCAAGGATCGAAGGGCAGATTCCCCAAACTTCTCATATAATCTGCATTTAAAAACAAAACATTAAGTCACCAGCTTCAGTGAGAGGATATAATTTGGTTACTTTATTTAAGCTCTTATTAGAAATAAAAATAAATAGACTAACAAAAAGCTGACCAACATGCAACTGAGTAAAACTTTACAGGCTAATGCCAAAAATAATTCATGTGCTCTAGTCATATAAACAACATAGAGGACAACTTACTGGGCAGCATAAGCAATCAATAAAGGACTGTCAAAAGGGACCGAGTCATCCACTAACTTTAATCTTGTTGGTAAATCTCCTTCTTCCATTGCCATATACGTAGGATTGGAACTTGCCATTTCTGAAAGATAAAGCACACACTTTTCCCTTCATTTCATAGTGGTAAATAGTCAATTCATGAACACATTTATTCAACAATCATTAGTCATGTACCTACTGTGTGCAAGACCCAATGTTGGTTAAGCACTGTTGGAAAAAGATACAATTTCTCTACTTTTAAGGACCTTCGTATCAAATTGGGAGGCAAAACATACTAAAAATTTTAAAAAGACAATATACAAGTTACTATTAACCTTGTAAAAGAGACATATATGTAGATATATATATGCTAATATAGAAAATAAGCTATGTATCTACCATCAATACCGAATATCTGCTTTTTTCTAGAACCAATGCTCCCACTCCATCTTTTCAAGCGAAATAAGTTTAATTAAATTAAATTTAATTAATTTTAAAACATTTAACTGGTTTTTTTAAAAAAGAAAAATATCAGTTATAGCAAATCTTCTTCCTCTAAAGGACGATTTGACTTATAGGAATAGCCAAGTCATTTAAAGCAAAGTGGTAAATAAACCTACTTAAAACTTGTAGTTAAAAACATATTTATATGCGTCTATATATATAAATGAATCCAAAGTAAAATGACTCTTTTCAAATAATTTTCAACTGGTTCTGAAGACAAATCCCAAAGAACAGTTACAAAAGCTATTTTCTATAATTACGACATTGTTGGAAGGGTGGAGCCTGATCAACAGATCATTTCTAAAAAGCCAATCTTCAATTTCTGATAGATTTGTTTTTTAAAAACTCACCCTGCCTCCACCATTTCATTGTGTCAGGTAGTTAAGTACTTAAAGGAATTTAGAGAAGGAAGTCAACATTTAAAGCTGGAGAAGTAAGGGAAAGCTTTATGACTGTGTGAAAGCTAAGTCAAAATCAACCTGTAATTCAAGTAAGCAGCATCACATTTGCTCTAGCCAGCACTAATAATCAGTTAAAAACCAATCAGGCTGATGGAGATTCCCTTCTGTTATTTTCCTGTGACCAAGGTTGGGTATGATTATGTAATAAAGACTGATGGGAAATTTCCAGTAAGTAATGTCAAACATTTGAACCTATTTGAAGAGAAATAATTTTTCTTATTTTATATAAAAGATAGTCTTTCTCAATGCAGAAAAAAAGACTGAAATCATTTACAATCTTAACTGCTAAATGTGAATTGAAGCAGAGTAACTATAAATAAATTTTCTAGAAAACTGAAAGATCTTTAAGTCAGTAATATAAAAATGTATCTCTAATTGTGACTATTAACTTTTGGTAATGAATGAACAGTGTACTTAAAGTATAAATAAATTATTAGAAACATGGCATCTTTTATTAAAGTAGAATGTTCAATTAAGAAAATTTGCCTCTTCCAAAACCTAGGCAATGCAGTAAAAAGGGCATGCATGGTCTCTGGGGTATGAGAGTTGGTTTCTATATGAGAATGACAAATAGTGTGACCTTCAATCAAGTGCGAAGTAGACACCAATGGCTGTCAACCGATCTCTGAGGCAGACATACAAGTTCTTCATCCATATCCATTCTCTTCCTTCTAGACACCTATTGGATAGATTATATTTCCCAGTCTCCTCTACAGTTAAATGGAATCATGTGCTAGTATTCTTACAAACAGAATGTGTGAACAGAAGAAATATAAGCCTCTATCTGGCCAGGCCTGTAAGAGAGCATGGCTGCCACTTCCACATGTTATTCCCAGAATGTAACAACCAAAATCTCAATCACAAGCCCAAAGCAGGATGGAGCTAAAAAAAAAAATGGAAGGAACTTGGAACTCTGGATTACCACACAGAAGAGGCTGCCCGCTGATCTGAAACATCTGTCCTGGACTGGTATGTGAGCAAAAAATAAACTCCTATTATATCTGAGTTAATATTCTGTGAGATATTTATTACAGCAGTTTAGCCACTTAACTATTGTCATCTCTCTGTGCCTCAGTTTCCTCACCTATTAAATGAAATAATCGTCTACTCTAAAGACTGTTGTAAGAATAAAATGATGCCTATAAAGTGTCTAACAGTATCTGGCACATAATAAGTACTCAATAAATGGAATATATTATTTCTATGTTAGTAAGTTACATTAGGGATTTTCTTATTTTTATATATCCGCAACCTAGGAAGACCAGGTTCTGTAGGCATAAAAAATAAAATAAATTACATATCTGCATTTATAAAAATCTTACTTTAACTCCTTCTCCAACATTGCTATGTGATTTTCTGAATAGAATTGAGAGAAAGAAAACTAATTTTTTATAAGACAGTTATAAATTAAACAAATTCTTGAAGAACTATTAAACTAAATGGAAAAGAAGAATGAAGGTTGACCAGAACAGAGGTGATTTTCCACTTAATTCTTATTTTTTAACTTCAAAAATGCCAAGATGCTCTATACCAATTTCTATTTTTAAGACAATCTCAGTATTACCTTTCAATCCTTCGATAAAAGTATCCCAAACACAAGGATTGTTAGCATAACTAAGCTTGATACTCTCTTTTGCTCTCCTCAAGTCCAGAAGAAAAAAGTACTTCTTTAGGAACTGACAAGCCAGAATTTCAGGAGAGCACTGTTGTGAAGTGTGGTCCACATGTCCATTTGTGCTTTTGATCTCAGAATTCAATACATTCAATTCCAAACATAACGTTGTCAATTCAGCGAGGTCCTTCTGGAGACCGTTTGCTATGCTGCATGGAGGACATACTCGAAAAAGGTCATCCAAGGGCTCCCTCAGACTATTTACGGATTCACAAGATGTTTGATCAACAGTGTCTTCATTGCCTAAAGAGTCCCTTTTTTCTTTTTCATTATCTTCATCTAATATTTCTTTTTGTGACTCATCAAGCAATAGCACGTCCTGGTTTGATGTCACGGATGAGTTGCCAGTATCTGAAATGCCTGAGAAGTCCTTCATGACAAATGTTTTTTCTAACTGTGAAAGCCACTCCTGTAAAACCATTCTCAGAGACTGGGGTTCAAATAAAACCAGTGGGTCCTGCAGCTTGGTGCTACACAAGACAGACAAGTATGAAATTTATATTTCATGTGTTTTAATTAAAACAAATTATTTCATGCTAAATAAACCTAATGAACACAACATACTTATCTGGAATAAATGTTACTTTGCAGGTCTTCAATAATCATCATAGCAAGATGACAATACAGAGAAGATTAACTTTATACTAATTCTTGAATTTCAGTTCCAAATGAGACTACCTCTGCTCCACATTGTCTCAGGACCACTACTGATGATGTCAAGAACTGATTCCCATTCACTATAAAACTTCCTCATTCATAAATACTCACACTGCTTCTACTGTTGCTATTTTAAGCTCTTGGAACTTATCTTCCTCTGAAGGTTGACTAGTTACTTCTTGTTTTCCCCTAGAAAAGGGAGAGAAGAGTTAGAGGGGATTAGAACTTCCTTAGACAAATATTTTTAAGTGCTTACTAAGTGGCAGGTATTGTATTTAATGTTATCTGAGATAAACTGTTACATATACAAAGTGGTCTTGGCCTCAAGATGAGTAAGCTCAAGTTAGAAAGCAAGGCATACAAAAAACTAACTATAATATAAAAGAATAAAATGAATGCTAAAGAGTTGTACAAGCATTGTGCTCTGAAAGCACAGAAAAAGAAATAATTGACAAAAGCTTTTTTGAAGAAGTGGTATTTGTGTTAGGAAAAATGAGGGGAAATACTGCAGATGGAAGAAACAACATAAATAAAGGCAGACAGGCAGACAGGACTGGAATTTACAGTGCTTAGGAGGATGTAGTTGAAAATCAGACTGGAAAGGTGGGCTAATGTCAGACTGAGGGCTGCCTTAAGTGCCATAGCAATATCTGTACTTTTTTTCCTATGAACGTGTAGATTCACCATGTTATTTTAAGGGTAACACACTTTCTATTTCATCTGACTATCCCAATACTCTGGGCCTATGGATCTCTCTCTCTCTTGGTTCCTGAATGAGTGCTGAGCTTACTTGCCTCTAATGCTAAGATCCCCTCAACTATGAAATAAGGCAGAGACCAGATGGACAAGACATTTCCCACTGTGCCAGACCAAGGGCTCTGCCACAAGGGCTCTACTGCATAAGAACTATGCCATCGATATATCATAAAAAGGTACAAGGCAAGACATCAACACCAATGCTCTCATCTTACAGGCGAGAGAACATTAGTGACTTACCCAAAGTCACATGTTAGTCAGAAGCAGAGCCAGGACAAGGCCTAGATCCTTGGTCATCTGTATCTAATACTCTAATATCCCAGAAGTTTGAAGAGAGTTAGAGGGGAGGGAGGTTGTACAGGAGACAGATGGAAGAGGAGCTAACTTAAAACTGTCTCAACAAACTTTCTATGAGTAAATGTAATTTTCCAACATTTAATTTGTGGTATTCACAATTTTTATGAGCTACACAATCAACAATGAACAGTCATACACGTGCCTTCTCCAATAGAACAGTCTATGGCTTTCTTCAAATGGACAGCTGAGTCTTCTAGAATTTACAAAGACATAAGCAAGGGCTTACTCAGTATCTTCCTCCTTTGGGCAGATGACTGGACTCACATCCTCTTCACATGACTGCTCATCATCCTTGGGTTCCGGTCTCACTTTCAGATCAGGGCTCGTATGAAGAGTGCCAATCTTCTCAGTAGTTTTACGCACAAAGCTAGAAACACTGGGAGTCAAATACCAAAAATTAATATGAGAAATCTCATTACTGCCAAGAATGAAAAATTCAGTACCTGAGTTCTCTGTGTTCTTGTTAGTCCTAGCCAGGCAACCTGGCCTTAACAAAGAGAGAAACTCTATTTATAACACCATCCCTAAAAGACTACATATTTCATATAAGGGCTACGTAAAATTTACAGGATAATAAGGATTCACTTCATTTACTAAACTGCCTTGAGTGCTTAAAAAAAAAAAAAAAATGGTCTTTAACTCCAGTTGTGTCTGCAAAGTTTCTCTCAACTTAGGTAAAGGAGGCCATGTGATCACCTGGCCAGAGAATTAACAAAAAATTTCTTCATGAAACTCAGTTACCAACTAGTCACAACATATCCTTCTTAATAAGCAAAATTCATATCCAATAAGACTCAGATAAACAGTTAAGTAGCTGTATAAGTCTTCTCTCTGAAACTCAAAGGCCAATCCTGGTCCCATGGAGTAGCTAGAAATACTTCTGAATTCTCCAACTCTGAGCCCAAACTGAGAAAGATCAAGAAATGACTGCTACATGGAAACTATCCCTATCAGGGGTGAGAAAAAAATAAGATTTTAAACTTTTGCTCTGTCTGTGGGTTAAAAAAACCACATCTATTACAACTCAAATATCCAGCTACTCAAAGAAGGAAGCTAAATTCCCCAAGACGAAAATGAGAAGAGCTCCATATTAACAGGGTGATATGAAAAATACCCTAGAGACTCTTCTTCTCATTTAAAATATATTTCCATTCTCAGCACTAAAGTAACTAAGGTGATAAATGTAGTAAAATCAGAAATGGGATTAAATGACAAGACTAATTAGTTTACCTTTCCTTGACAGCCTGAAGAGACACAAGAGGAGATGGAGAGCGAAATGATAATGGAATGCCAAAGGGGAGAAAAGTCTCATTCTTATCTGTCTCAAACGTCACCGGAACACGAGAAACATTGTCTAATGAATGGAATCGAGAGGGGGAAAATGAAATCCAATCACATGCGAGTTTTTTAATCTTAAAGAAATTCTGAAACAAATAAACCAAAGAAAATGAAAAATTCAATACCAAAATCACAACTGACCCAGATACAAATGAGTGGAACACAGGTTTACAAGATGCATGAGATGGTCCACATATAAAACACTCAGGCAGGTACCTTCATTTTCCTACTAACCCTGAATCCCCATAAGTCAAAAAGGAAGTTTACAGTCTCTATTAATTTCTTCGCAACAGTTCAGTCACAGAAATGTTCGAACATCAAAAAGTGAAGGCAATGGCCCCCAAACTGTAGAAATTTTTCATTCCTGATGGAAAATAATTTGGTTAGTCAGAATAAAAATGTCCCACTCTTTTGGTTAATGACCTCATTTCTTAACCTTTCCAGCATTTCGATGCATGACTAAAATTAGCTACTTTACCTATGTTGCCTAAACATGAGGGTGAACAGATCTATAGAATGGATGGAAATTTTATCAACATAAAAATTATTAACACCTGATAGAAAACTCTATACACGAGATAACCTTGGCAAACAGAAAACACAGAAAATAACTACTTCACATCTGCAACCAACAAAAGACACACTCATTACCTTCATTTCCATGTGAGCTGCAACACTGATCTGGTTGGTCCTCTTCTTGTTGTGAGACGAATTCTTTAAGTCTCTCATCTTCTGAGAGGGTTTGGCTGTGAAGGGAACAAGAGTCTTCATCTGACTGACTGCCTCTTCTACTACTAATGACACGATAAATACCAGAGTCCAAGATGCTGAAACTTTCCTGAAAGAATTTTTAAAAAATCAAAGTAAAACTTCCCTTTATAACACTATATACCCTTTAAGAGACAAACCAACAGAAAAAGCAGCAAGTCAATAACAACAATTATGACTTATCAGAATAAACTGGTGAGTAAGGTCTAGTGTCCTGGCAGCTGGGTCACTTTCACATGCTAGTGGCATCATACTGCTATTTCTATAGCTTGTCTCCATAAAGCCTGCCAGTGAAAATGGGGATTAAAAGAGATAATCCTGAGCTACGAATTAGCATGAATATCTGAAATCACATAAGAGCAACTTAACTTGTGTTGAAGGCTATATGAGGTACATTTGCAAACAGAATATGACAATGACAAAAAAAAAATGTGACTACAAGACACACCTAAATGGAGGCTTCATAGGGCTGTCCAACAGCTGAAAGAAAGCCCTTTCTTGACACTTTTCCCAAAAATCTACTATATGGTGAGGAAGATAAGTTTTGGGATCCTAGAGGCAAGTGAGTACAACGTAAGGTAGAAAAATCTTACTGTGCAGTCAAACCCTTTTAAAACTGGAGAATACCTACATGTGATGAAATGGAGCTTCTCCTACTACTGCAAGCCGAATCCAAAGGTTCGAATTTTAAGATCAGTTCTTCCAGTTGAGAAATCAGATCACCAGAGGCTGTGATATCCAGCTGAGATTTCAAATGCTCCAATTTATCTACAGTCAAAGATTTCCTTCCCTAATAAAAGGATAAGTAGAAACCTAATGGAATAGCCTGCTATTTATAACTAAATCTATATTCAAATGGTCGGTATACTGAAAGAGGTCTAACAGAACATAAAACCCCAAAAAAGCTTTAAAAAAGCTTAACAAGCTAGGGAATAACTTAATGACAATTATCTTAGGAATTAAGAATTTAATTAAGTTACCATAAGCACAATGATCTCTCTTAAAACAAAGGCTGAAATTCAAATAAATTTGTGGGCAAACTTGATATATTTTTTTAAATGAAAAGTATGCCCTTTTTCTTATCCTCTACCCACCCCTAGATTTATCTGTCATGCTTCCTTTGGGAATTTATTGCTGCTTTCTCTGTAGGTCATATAGAAAGGGCTAATAAAAGCCAAACGACTCTGTAGCACCATCTTGCAAGCTAGAACTGTTTTAACAACCCAGATGAACCTGCAAGCCTCTCTGACTCACTCTGCCAGCAATGATAGAATTTTGGAAAAGACAGCAAGTGCAAGCAGCCAGGTTCCACAGGCCTCTCCTTAGCAGGCGTTCCACACAGCGTTCCACGGATAAGAGGGAAAGATGTGATATTTTCCCATTTAGGTGCAAACAGAACAGCTCATTCTTGCAGACAGCTACATCCTGAATATCTACAAAAATCACAGGTATGAAAACATAGGATGTTAACCAAATACTCATTTTCCATTTTTGCAAGTGCTGAAATTATTCTAAAAAATTCACTTTTTATATAGATTTGGCTTGACTGAATTTCATCTCTATTTTATACTTGCATTTCAATGAAAAAATCGTATTTTAGACACTATTCTGAAAAGAACAATAATAAAAGATACAGAGAAGGAAACACATCTCTCATCTAAAATCCTATGTTTACAATGCTATTTTCTGTGAAAAGAAATTGGGACTTTAAAAGAGGGCGTACCCTATATTAGAGGCCAGACTACGACATTTCTGAAAGTTTCAATCTGATGTCAATGAATAGATTTTAACATAATATGTAAATCAACAAACAGTTCATGAAAAAACAGATCACGAAAGGACCTAAAGGTAGAACATGAAAGAACTTTTTTTTTTTTTTAACACCTATAGCACCTGGTCTTCCTAGGTGGTCTCCCATCCAAGTACTGACCAGGCTCGACCCCACTTAGCTTCCAAGACCAGACAAAACTGGGCACATTCAGGGTGGCATGGCCATAGACAAAAGAACTTTAAAAACTTGTTTTGAAATCACTTATATGTGTAGACTACAAAAAGCAGAACTTGTAGAAACAGAATAGAATGGTGGTTTCCAGGGACTGGGGGTGTAGGGGAACTGGGGAGTTGTTGGTCAAGGGCACATACGTGCAGTTAGAAGAGGAGTAAGTTCTGGAGATGTAATGCACAGCATTATGATTATAGTCAACAATACTTCAAAGTTGCTAAGAGACTACACCTTCAATGTTCTCACCATGGAAGCTGATAACCATATTGCAACATATAAATGCATCGTATCAACACATTATACAACCTTATACAATCTTAATACATTATACAACGTATATGTCAACTTTAAAAAGTTAAACAGAAAAAAAAGTTTTCATGGGACACCCTTAGGGTACTTAATTCACAAGAAATCAATGTTGATCAGATAAGTAATGGTTTCTTTCTTTTTGTTTTCACAATGTAAAAAATGACCCAAAAGTCAAGATATACTCTCTGAGAAGCAATGCTAAAAAAGCTAGATTTCCTACATTTCTGATTTTAATCAAAATACAGAGATTGATTTTCTCTGTCTTACCCATATACAGTGGCTACTTTTTGAACCCCAAACTTCTGAGACACAAAACAGGGGGTTACAGACTTCTAAAAGGGGTAAGAGTTTAGGATAAGTAGAGGGGGAAAAAATTAACATATTTCATCCTTAGCAGTGGTTGCTAATATATAAGAATAATAATCATTTTTTAAAAACTGTATTTAAAAGTTTAAAAGGCATGAAAAACTAAGTAACTGGACACAAATTCACAAATGTATGCTTGTGAAGTAAGTACCTTACAATAGGAAACATCTATGATATTAATCTTTACAAGAAATGTCACCTCGGTCTATTTTTCCACTTCTTATACAAAATAATCCTCCTACAATAATTAAATCTTTCACAAGTACAAATTTAAAAATTATAGAAGGAAGAAAAATATAATTACCTTTGACTTCACTCCAAAGAAGAACTTGAACATTCTGAGGAATGAAAATATAAATTCCTCTTTCTGTCCAAGTCAA
The DNA here is from genome assembly GCF_014176215.1 of Rousettus aegyptiacus. Lineage (NCBI taxonomy): Eukaryota > Metazoa > Chordata > Mammalia > Chiroptera > Pteropodidae > Rousettus > Rousettus aegyptiacus. Next base: position 89,341,030 of record NW_023416308.1, read on the forward strand.
CACACAATGCTCACTGCAAGAGAAAATGAAAGGAGTCAAGAGAATTCTAGTTTGCTCAGATATGGAAGTTTATGATATAATTCCCTGAATTCAGACCCTCATATTAACTATTAAAGGAAAAATCAGTCTGTACAAAGAAAACACGATGACCCAACTAATCATGTCCTAACACCTCTTTTCTGACTATAACAACAGCCCAGTAAAAAAAAAAAAAAAAAAAAAAAAAAATTACATAATATGATGGCAAATTAGAAAAAAATTCAGGTATATACACTAAATACCTCCTAGAAAAAGAGAAGGCTGGTATCTTACCTGATGTTTGTTAAAGCTCCTAAACCTCTCATACGTGGTATGACAGGGGTACATTTAAAACTAAACCTAACACCTCACCACTTATCATTGCTTTAGTGAGCCATTTTTAGTGCTGGTATATTTTGACAGCCTGATTGTGTGGGGGCAATAAAAGGTTGAAAACATCTAGTCAACCAGGTTCCAGCAACTTCATTAAAGACCTATATTATCTAGCCTTGTAGCAACTCATCAAGATAGATGTTATCCCTATTTAATAATATATATGTGTATATATATTAAATAGTAATATATATGTGTATATATACGCATATATATTATTAAATAGGGATATATATACACACACACATATATATCTGAAGCTCAGTGCAAAAATATGCCCAAGGCCATTTAGCATGAATGCAAAAGAATCACAATTTATACCAAGGACCATCTGGCTCTAAACCTAGCCTTTTTTTCCCTACACCTCACAGAATCTACTTCTTCTCTCATTTACCCTCACTGAACCAGAGCTAATACTTTGTCATTTATATATCCCTCATCCCCTTATCTCTTCACCTTAGATACTTTTGTGCTGATAAAGACATTTTAATGAGAAAAAAAATATCTCTAGGTTATTTCTCATATCTCGTTACTATGGAGCTCTTCTCATTTTCATCTTGATGACAATGCATGGGAATAGTGTCTAATATAAACCCACTAGAAGAGTTAGCAAAGGCTTCAAAGTGGCAATAATTATTGCTGATGCTGAGAAGTAGGCACAGCTGAATCATGAAGAGCTTTGTTAACTATGGCAGGAACTGTAAAAGGAGTTTAAATAGCTTAACTCAAAGGAATAACTCTACCAGGAGAACCAAGCAGATGGTGGCCTCACCATCAGAAAACACACTCTTGGTTGGATAAGGGATTTCCCCACACCCCACATATCACATCATAGTCCATAAATATTTATTAAGTGTCCATGCAAGGCACTGAAAATAAAATAGTGAACAAAACAGACATGGAGTCCTACAGAGTTTGCTGTCAAGGAGTAAGACGAACATAAATATTGCATGAATATGTAATTATAAACTGTGATAAGGGCCATAGTTTTTAATATGCTTTATCTAATTATGGGTACATAAACAGCTGTCTTTCTCCAGTAACTCAGAATACTTTATGGATTTATGAAAGTTATACTGTCTACAATTTACTTTTAAATACTTTAGTGACATACACATATATTAATTAGAGGCAATTAACATTTCAAGAGCAGTTAGTTAGCTTTTGAAAAAATCCAATCAGGAGTCCACACTCCAGAGTATCCTATAAAACCTCTAAATACCATTCTCTGAATCTGCATTAAAGATCTTATGCATTAGCCTAAGGGATATTAGAAATAATTTTCCTTTGATGAATTAAGTAGAGTTCCGGACATACAGATTGGATGGAAATCATACACTGGCATCTCCATGTTTAGAGAACAAGGTGTAAAAACTGGTAAGCCTAGAAGCTGACAGCCTTTAGTGGCACTCTGTGCTACCACTTAATAACAGGCTTTGCACCTGATGGAACTAGAAGGTAACTGAACCCTTATGTTAGAATGTGGCTGGCTGAATAGACCTCAAACAGATCTTTCATGCAAGGTACTTGTCAGAGTACCTAAAGGACAGAGAACAGAAATTTCAACAAGCTTACAAGAACAAGTTCTACAACTATTTTTCCACCTGCCTTCTAAGAAACACATACAAGTGCAGCAGACTTCAATCTGAGACTGGCTTTCATTGTAACATGTAACAGGTAGGGGAGGTTATGAATGAACAAGTACCTACAGCTCTTAGCTCGAATTGCCAAACATTCCTCGACAATTATAAACTGCCCAATAGGTCAGTTCAAAACAGAAAAGGAAGCATATTTCTACGATCTTTTCATCCCTCTTCCACACAGAACACTTCACATAACATAGTCATTTCCTAATTTTCTAAAAATAATTTAGTACAAAAACAATTTTAAAAAGCTAACTGCCCCTGAATAAAAAACAAAGAGGAAATGTTAGCTGTTCGTTTTTTCTTTTAAAGAATCAAAAGGAGAAACTTACCTAATATGCAAGAGTTTGGGGAAAGACAAAGACTGGGAAGATGCAACTGTATGATCATACTGCGGTTCAGATCTAGGGAGTAAATACAGTTGTTAATGGCTTAATTACAACATAAAAATAGGCTTTTCCCTATATAGGGAAATAATTTTTGCCTACAAACTCAGAGCCTAACTGCATCTGCCCTTATTCAATTTGTCATATGAAAGATAGCTGATCAGAATATCAGGGATTTCAATCCAACCCCTCCATAAAGTTCCTCAAATACTCCTTACCAGCTACATAAATCATTACCTTAGAGTAATCACAGGCAGAGGTGGTGATGAGAGGAGCTTCTTAAACTGATGTGTACTTATAACTTCCCCATCAAAGTTCACTTCCCACATCCTGGAGCCAGGGCGAGCACAATATATTAGGGGTTGCTGGCCCGCAGAACATCTCCCAGGGAAGAAACAAGCTCCATATTCTCCATCTCTTTCCTTGTTTCCGATTTTCCAAAATTTCTCTCTAATGCCCAAAAAGGAAGAGAAAGCATGTTTACCTATTTTTAAAAAGTCAAAATGATGGCACTACAAATCAGCATGGCCATAATAATCCCACTCCTAATGTCCTCTCTCTATCCATATTAGCAATATGCTGGAAAGGAGAACAGAATGGAAAGGTTAAAATGGGGTTCTAGCTCTGATTTCCCACTATTTCTGTGACAGGAAGCAAACCACTTCACATTAGTTTATTATCCACAGAATGAGAGGCTCAGAATTCATGTGAAGGTGCCTTTCAAATCTAAACAAAGAATGCTACCAAACCATTTCACACATCCATAAATCTTACTGATTGCTTTCCAAATCATCTTGTTCTCTGACCACTTCATGAAAGCTACTAACCTACCTCTCAAACTCTGTGCCCAAGCCATTCCCCTGGCACAAAACACCCAATAAGCTCCTCGCTCTTTCGTCAAAATGCTAAGTCCTTCTGAAACTCTGTCCTGTGGAATATTCTGTTCTCTTATGCTTACATAAGCTAGATAATAAAAGAGCTTGGCACATTTTCTGGGAACATGGAAGGTGATAATGATAAGGATGTCTCTTCCTGAAAACTCCTTTGTGTATTCTTCATGACTTAGTTCTATCATTCTTCCTCTGAGATTTCTGACTCCCATAAGCTGAATTACATGCTTCCCATGCTATGTTTTTATAGCACTTACATCACATATGGGAATTGTGTCTATCTGAAACGTAGATTATGATTTTCTTCAAGACAAAAGCCATCTTACTCCTCTTTGGTTGAATTCCCAGTATGCAGCACAGCATCTGGGCCACAAAAAGCACTCAATACATTGTAGTGCTCTATATACTCAAACGCTTTTATTGGAGAATGATCTAATATGCTCTCTATTGTGAATTTACTATGTGACTTTAGATAATTCAATAAATATCCCTGCACTTTTCTGCTTCATGAATAAAATATAACATCAGCTTTACTATAAGAACATGGAAAGTGCTTTGAAATGTACAATATCGGAAGTTCTGGTTTTATTACTTATGTTCCTCATTTGGAAAATAAAAGATATTTCTTGCTTATTTTATATCACTGTGGTGCTTAATACAGTGCTAAAGATCCAGATGAGTACAATACATGTTTGCTGAGTGAACAAATACAATCAATGCTGTATGCTCTTTTCTACACTTTCAAACAATATGTGACAGGCACAAAGGCTAAGTACTTCATAAACATTATTTTGGTTAATCCTGAAAACTATCTTTACATTCTGGAAGGGGAAACTGACATTTAGCAAGGCTTAAAAGTGGCAGAACCAGAACTTGAAATCATATTATCAGATTCTATTAATCAATGTTCTCTCTACTATGTCATAGTTCTTTGTTTCTGTTTGTTCTATTTCCTCCTAAGATCCACCTTTATCATGAATAATACTGACAAAGTAGACAGTGGCTGGCAGGAGAAGCAATTCATATCTGTTACTTTGATTAACAGGAATCTCAGTTTTAAAAAAAAAAAGTGCTGTTTGTTGGGAGGGACTATAGGTTGAAACAAATAAAAAGTTTTTAAAATAAATGAATTTTTAAAATTATACTATCCAAAACAGAATTCTAGCTTGCAGAAAGTGAGCATTTCTAAAACATGTTATTTCAGCAGCAGGTTCTATGTTATTCTCATAACCAACTCTAGCCACACCCCTGTGAAATGGGAAAATAATCATTAGCAACTCTATTGCACAAAGAATAATAAACCTCTACTTATTTAGCTCTTAATTTTAAAAAGCCTTTCATATACACCACTTCACTAGATCCTCAAAACCACCCCAAGAGGGTGTTCATTCAGTTCAGTATTCTGTCCACTTGTTAGAATTCCAGCCAAATTTCTGAAGTGGGCCATCTGGTAAACTGGAAAACCTATAAATGAAGAATAGTTAAGAACTTTGTAAAGCAAACAAATATTTTACCAAAATTTCAAGAGTGGAGTTAAAGATCAAAGGTCTAATGTCAAAGGACATATTAGAGGTAACTGAGGTAACAGAAAGGGCACAAATCAAAACCGAAATGTTCTATCTTGCCTGCCTCTTCCCAGCTATGTGATGTCAGGCAAGCTTTATCACTCACTAAGCCTAGGCTTTCTAATCTATAAAAATGAAAGGGTGACACTAGATGATCTCTAGTTCTTATAAGTCTTAACTCAATTACTGATCTATAGTCTGAAAAAAGTCAGAAGCAAGTACATTATCCTTCCTAATGCTATATAAACTGACCATTTGTATCTCAAGCCTTTGTCTCTGCTGCCCAGCTAGTTTCTCTGAAACCAGACACCTGAGACCTGCTACAATTGGCATCCTTTGCACATGCCTTTCTCATCCCAAGAAAATAAAAACAAAGGACATCTTTTCTTCATCCCTGAAAGTCAGCATACATTCCTTCAAACCTTTTGGAATAAATACTCCTGCTTTCTAGAATAGCAGTTTTTAGAGATACAAGAACCCCTGGAAATAAAGACTTCCCAAGCCTGAATGGTTCTGAGGGAATCAATTTACAATCTCTGATTTTGTACATGTCCATTTTCTTAAAATGATCTGAGAACCCACCTATTTAATTAGGATGACATTTAAGGTTGTCACTCACAGAATGGTGCCAATTTACCAACTTATGTCCCATAACTCCCCTTCCCAAGCAAGCCAAACTGGCAGGTTCTAGAAAATACCTAATTCTTTCTCACTCCTCCCCTAAAGGGCTGTTCCTTCCTGCTAGAATAGAATATCCTCTACTACACCTCTTCTTCCAAATTTCACCTACCAAAAATCCTCATCGAAATAATTGAAACCAGCTAGTAGATTCACAGGGGTTCATTATATAACTTTCTCTTCCTTTATGTATGTTCAAAAGGAATAAGGTAGCTGGAGGGGATGGGGCGGGGCGCAATGAAAATTTCCCTGCAGCGAGAAAGGCTGAAGAACTTCAGCACAGCAATACATAATATTCACTTCAAGCTGTTTCCTACTCTACTCTGGTATTTTACAGCCACCTCTAATACAATCCTCTGCCATTCACTAGACCTTTAGCTCCATCCTTGAGATTTCCGTGGAATATCTGTCTGCTTCCTAAAGTTCTTAATTATTCTTTATCCAATTTTACCCTTTAGTAAAATTCCATCAAATACACAATAAATTTAAACAACAAATTCAATCAAGAAAAACTTCCTGATTCTCCATATTAAAAAGGCCTTTGTTTGGCCTTCCCTCATGACACTTAGATCATGTTTCACATAAAATTGAATATTTGTCTTAGTCACCCACTAGACTCCCGGCCTCCTTTTTCTCTTCTCTACTCTCTAACATCAGCTTGCATACAGCTGGTTCCTTATTAACATCTGTATAATAGAATTGAGGGGTTTGGGCTAGGTGACTTCTATGCCCCTTCCAGTTCTAAAATTCTGTATATCCTATGACTCATGGTTGATCAATATACCTCTCAGTATCACACAAGAAGGATCGAGTAAGTGAAGATATAAGTAGTCTTCCATCCAAATAATCTAACTGGACAACACAGGAGTCAACTGTTGTTATTGTCTGAACTGGAAACATCACAAAGGCAGCAGCTGCCTAAATGGGACATGACAAGGAAATGAAGTTTATCATTACATTTAGCATTACATTACTTTCTCTTTATCTTTGAATGAAAATATCTTGGATAACAAAAGAAAAAATTTTAATGCTCAAAATTTAATTTGCCTGTCAGGATCTCAAAATTATGTGAAGTAATTGGTATATAACTGCAGAAGAGAATTCTTAAGGTTCTGTGATTATCTAGTGTTAGAGGTTGGAATGAAAAAGATGAAGCAAATTTTAGAATATATAAGGGAATTTTTCACCTGTAGCTAGTACTTCTCCCTTGGGATAAAGACAGATTAGGGATATACTATGTGTAGGGTTCCAAATGTCTTTGGGATGAAATATGTAAGGAATTAAATGATAACTATGATGAGTAATCATGACCAAACCAGAAGAATATTCTGACATGTTTATTAAAATAATTTAGCCAAATGGTAGTTAGATCTCCTCTTTTCTGCCAGGATCCTACAATGAAATAAACCAATGAAAGACAAGTCCCCCACTTCTGATATAATAGCCTTGGAGAAAAGGAATAGTGTGGAGCTGGCTTAATGAGAGACAAGAGCATTCTGTTAGGGTAACCTGAAATTTGAGCCTTCTAAACCAACAATAACTATGGCAGGAAGCCTGGGGACCTGCCCAGCTGAGCACAATACAGGAGATGCCTTTAAGATTCCATTCACAGTAAGTTACACCCATCTTCAGAGAAAATATACCTAGACCCTTGAGTTTCTTCTACCTTTGACAAGAGGAATAAGAGCCTGGGCAATTGGTACCATTTCTATGTTTGACATTTTATTCACACAACTAATAAACAGGCATCTTTTCTTTCTTAATAACCTAGTATTAAAGAATATTTAAGTGAGCCATACAAGTGAATTATGGAGTACTACAACAGACAAAATGTAAATAACTAAAGTTAGCTCACAGAAGCCTTCTGCAACAGTATCAAGCTAAACCAGGCTATTATATGTACTACATACAAACAAGTCTCCTCTAAATTAATATCCTGGGCTCTAGATCAGTCTCCCAAGAAAAACAATGGATAAAATTATACCCTTCAATTTAAACTCTGTAAGACAACACCTTTTATCTCATCCCTATACACAAAGAACTAGACTGGTTCTCACCTTTACTTGTTTAGAAGTGTTGAGTTTGATGGCAGAAACCTTCCCCATGTGATCACCTACAAAAACTCTAAGAAAAGCTGTATCCCAACAGAGAGCTGTAACTTTTCGGCCTTTGTGCTCTGAAGACACATAAATTCGTTCTGGTTTCCCACGCCGCTCTTGATTTAATTCCCAAACGACGACAAGACCTTGACTGCAAGAATTGAGTGGCAGAAGCAAATTTTTGACAATGGTGAAAAAGGTAGAACTACATCACAGTATCAACTGCATCACAATATTAAATATATATGAAAATTTGTTCTTCAGAAAACAGGCAGTAGAAAGTAAAGGTATTAATTTCCTTGCATTAGTTCACCAATCCAGGATAAGAGAACTTACATGTTCTAGATTATCTTTGCTGCCTTTCTCTTTTAAGGCCATTGAAATATTCCACAAATACTAGGGTGACCAACTATCCATCCTGGTTTTCTGGGGACTGAGAGAATTCCCAGGACACAGAACTTCCAGTGCTAAAACTGGGACAGTTCTAGGCAAACAGGGATAGTTAGCAATCCTAACAAAGGCACAACTACATATGTTAATTTAAAGTGCATTTGGAAAAGGTCAGATAATTTTAAAACAGTTTCTCACCTGGTAGCTACAGCAACATAATCATCATCATGTAAACAACAAGCAACCTGAGAAATTGCACCTTCCTAGAGCACAAAAAGAAAAATTTTAGGCAGCTTCTCAAAAGTTGTAATTTTTTTACTTTTAAATCTCATCTTACATTCTTTTCTTATCCCAAATAATTATTTATAATGAAGAAATCTGCATTTATGAAAGATACTCTGAATGGGATATGGCAGGGCTACCTTTAATCTTACCCTGTGTGAAAGAAAAAGCCGGTGCTTCCAGCCTTCTTTTTGAATGATATTGACACCTCCTCCTGAACTGCCCAAAGCCAACCATTTCCGAGATACAGCTATGCTTGTGCACTAAAAACAGGTAAACAGACAAGCGTGAGACAGCCACTTAATCAAATAGGCACTGAGGATTTGTGCACAGTTTCTTCCCCCTACCCAGTTGGATATCACATAATGGCACTCATACTCTCATTCCAATATCGTAAAAAATACAGAAGAAAGAACGTTTTGGCTTTAAATTTTTAATTGAATCTCAAAATAGCTGATCAGGCTCAATTGTATAAATGAGTAATTTTCTCTTGGCAAAAGCCAGTTATGAGACCATTCATCTTTTATGTAATTTAGCTCGGTCATTCCAATGCTGACCACAATGATGAAAGATTAAGTAAGTCTCCAGGGGATAAAAAAACCACTTTAATCATTTGCTCATTTAAATCATTTCTAGTTTGTATAATCAGCATAAAACACCCACAGCTTTTAGACCAAGTAAGACTGCAGAGGACACAGATAAAAGCCACTATACGATTATGTCTCCCCACACCCTCAGCCTGCTGATTCCTCTCCTTACGCACCAGAGAAAGCAATGGCCATACTGTGCCCAATACCTTGTGGCAAAAATTGTTGGTTGGTTGACAGACATTCCCAACCAATTTCAACCTTGCTACGTCCACCATAGAAGCTCTAAAACTTAAACATTCACTTACCTAGTTTCTCTTGCACCTATGGGTAGCCATGTGACTGAAATCCAGAAACTTTGACTAAAAGCCAACATATGAATGATGGTAGAACAAGAACGACGGAGAGTCTGGGCCCTCAGGAATATCACTGGGCCACTATACTAAATCCAGAAACACTACCCTCCATGCAGTTTATAAAATCCTTTATTACTTAAGCCATTATCGGTAAAATATTCTGTAAACATCAGTTAAAAAACATCTTAACTAACATCAACCGTCATAATTGTAACTCATATTACTTTGCCTATTCCTTCCTAGTCTCACTTTGTTCAGAGACTAGAACGGTGCTTTGGGGTAGGAGCGAAAGTCTAAGAATGAAATTATTTTGAAATTGATTATGAGACTTGTTCTTTACCATGTCATTCCTGAGTTTATCAAAGGAACTCAGAATTTGAGGGAAACATATACTTCTTCCCACAGAGCTAGTAACTTTTGCTCTGTTCCCTAAAAGGGAGGGTACACCAAATTCCTTGTTTTAGAGTGAGCATAGTGTAACAGCAGTGGTTCAAACTGCTCAAAATGTAACAGGTATACTCATTGACACTATTTTATTTTCAATCAAATATATTACTTTCTGAGAGAAGACAGCAAGATTACTGAGAGGGGAAAAAAATCAGCAATCAATATCATAGTTTCCAAGGATGGGAAAGAATTCAAATGATAACTCAAAAAGTAAATCAAGAAAGAGCTATGAACACGGTACTTCCATATAAGGCATTTCTAGCACAGGTAAGAATACCCAAGATTCCATAAAACATAACAAACTAAACGGCAGGGGGCATACATGTAACGAAGAGCACACAAATATATGAATATGAAAATGAAATTGATACAAGGATCAAGAAATTCACCTTTAGACGACTGGAGTCCAGCCTCAGGGCTGAAAGTAATGGATCCAGAGACTCGAACTCTGCAAGAACATGGCTGTAGGGCTCCTGTATCATTGGCACACAAGTCATTTAGCCAGAAAGTTGGAACTACGTTTAATGATAGGCACAATATTCCTGAATAAAACCTGCAAAAATATAATTTAAGAAGCTCACTACTAATTAGGCATGCCTTTAGTAAATATGTGCAGAACATAAGGAAACAAGAAAAAGGCACAAGGATCCCTACTCTGGAGGTGCTCAGCATCTAGGCGGAAAGAAAACATACATAGGTAAATTATATGCAACTGTCAGTTTGTACTGCTTCATTCCCTGACTCTAAATCTCCCAAAAAATCAAGTCTAGATTCTCAAGACCCTCTGTAATAGCATCAGAAGTGTTTTTAAAGTAGCGATGACACACTTCTGATTCAACAGAGCCAAGTGGTCAACTGAAAGTCAAATAAATTTTCACAAAAATGAATATAATCTTCCTAGCCAGTACTTAAAGTAGAACTGAGCTCAAAATGAAAGCTGCTATTAACTAAACATGACAAGGAATATAAAATTACCTACAAATGTAAAAGTGTACAAACAAGAACAGCAGAAAGTTGAAAATTGTTAAATATGGATTATATGAATGTACATGAAGGTTCACTGTATTATCCTGCCTACTTGTTTAAAATGTTCCATAACAAGATTTTTTTCAGTATGTACTTTAAAAAAGCAGTGTACAAACCTTCAACAGCTGCCCTTACATAATCTATGATCTCATCTCTATTTCTCCATCCTCATCTCCCACCTATTCCTCTCCCCCATTCTCCAAATATATTTATCCATCTCTTGTTCCTCTTTCATTCTATAAACTTTCTGTGCCTCCATGATTTAATATATGGTGTTTCTTGAATCTTCCTCCATCTAACAAAACCCTATCTTCCTGCGAATCTCAGTTTAAATATTACTTCTGTTAAGTATGTCAAATCTCCAGCCTTGCAAAACAACAAAGCAAGAGAAGGTGGCTATAAATGCTTACCACAGTTAATGAAACAAATTCTTGAGGGGTTGGCTTGCCCAAAGTCAGAGTTCTTAGAAGGTATAGCAGAGACAAGAATTCACTTCTCCTGAGTCCAAATCTAATCATCTTTCCATTTGCCCAAATTATTTGATGGCAACATAACCGAGTAGTAGGATCAAAAAAAGGTTTTCTCATCACCCTAGTATTGTATACTCATTTTACTAATGGACCAGTGTTTGCAAATCAAAATATTCTCTTTTCTCCACTAGGTGCGTGGAAGGAAGAGGCAAGAAAAAGCAGCAAAAACTAAAGTTATGCGAAAGGGAAATAGGAGATGCCCCCGTTTCCATAATTGGATCCTTCTACCCAAAAAGTTATAATCAGAGAACTCTCCACCTTAGAGAAATGGCGACTCATTCATGCATTCGACATGCCTTGTACGCATCGCTGGAGACACTCCCTGCCTATAAGAATCTCCCTGCCCAGCGGAACTACTAACTTCTTAACAGCTAAACTTTAATACTATTTTCAGATCGCTTGAGGAGAGGAGCCTAAGTAATCGAATTATCAAAGCCAGACTAGCAGACCAGCAGCCAGTAGATCTCAGTCCTGTCCTAACCATCTCCAGGTCAATAGTCCCCAATTTTCAATGAGTCAGGCCGTCTCTCCCAGCTCGGCGGCGCCAGTATACTCACCTAGCGCTGGAGCTGAACCGGAGCTTGTCTCACCTCTCGCTCCTCCCCTCCTCGGCTTACGTCATCCCAGAGCGCCGGGGACGCCAGGACAACAATGTTAACGGTACTTCCTCATCACGTGACAGATTACGCCCCAGCTTGCGCGCGGCCCCTCCCCCTCAGTCCACGGTCGCAATTACGCTCTCAGCGGCCTGTAGTCAGCAGACAGCTGCCGGCCTAAGACACAGCTCAGACTGCGACCGGAGGCTCTCTAGGCCAAAGGAGTGCGCCATCAAGGATACCGGCACCCTTCATCACTTGAAGCCGGCGAGAGAAAATGAAACAAGCGAGAACCGGCGCAGGAGGGAGGGAACCAGCGGAAAGTGTCATGGCGGCCACGCTCTGGGGTCACGTGTCCCGCAGGCCCGCCTTGGTTCTTCCGGTCACGTGCTCTCAGAGTCCTCGCAGCCAGCGATGGAGGCGAGACCCCCCAGTAAGAGAGGCGGTGGCGGCGGCGGCGGCGGCGGCTACTGGGTTTCAGCCTTTTCCCTGCAGCGTCTCTAATAAGCGCAGCGGAACTCCACTCGACCCAGCCCACTTACTTACTCCCTTCCCAGGGCCGTAGCTCCCACCTGGTAAGTTTAGACCGAAGAATGAGAGTGGGTGGGCGGGCGAATTGCTGACAGGCCCGGGGGGCCGCAGGACTGCGCGGATTCTGCCCCCTTTTCCTGTGTCCCTGTCGTCGGCCCCACAACTCCCAAGCCTGCCTTATGGGTAGCCCGTTATTATCCTGAAACGGTGAAGACGTATACCGTAATTTACTTTCCTATAAGAAGCCTACTCCTCTACTGAGAACAGGGACTGGAAGATTTACCCAAAGCCGAGATCAGACTTGGCTCGTGAGAATGAAGGACGTGGAGGCCTCTGCCTAGAAGCCCTTCGCGTTAGGAAATGTGCTGTGGAGTCTTTGGGTTTCTATAAGAGAAAAGCTTTCACCTCAGTGGCCACACACCTTTTGCTTCACCTGTCAATCCTACTGCTCTTAAAACCTTAATACGTGTGCCAGTTCACACACACCCTCCTCCAGTTTTGGTCTATGTCGAATTTGATCATCTTAAAAATAGACCATCGACACATGGAAATATGTAATTATTTTATAAATTCCGAATGATCTCAGAGGCTAAATTGAATGAGGTGTATCCAATCGACTTAAATGCCTTTTTTAGGGTCTGTAAAATGGGGAGGAGAGAGAAATAAAAACCATTTGCCTTTTAGAAGACCCAATTTTTAAACATACAAAAATTAAATACTTCGAAATATATCTTGCAGTAAGTAGTATTGACTCCATAAAAAGATGGAATAATTCCCATGAATTCTTACCAGGGATTTCAATATGTAAAGCAAAGTCAAAACTAGGACAAATGAGATGGAAAGGTCACAACAGAAGGAGAGAGAACCTCTAGTTCAGGCCTGTGGCTTATAGAAGAACTGGGCTCTGGGGAGAACTTTGTACCTTTTAGCAGACCTAAATCCCTCATTTGGAAGAGAGGGAGAGAATTTGGGGCCATTAAACCTGTTCTCTCACTTAGCTAACATCTAGCAGTGCAGCCAATTGATGGGTTTGAATCTCTCCTAGGTAATATGAAATACATATGGTAGAGCAAATGTAAAAAAAAAAAAAAAATCCACGCAAATGCAGAGATGGCGCTTTAAAAATACTAGGAAGATAGGTGCAAAGAGAGGAATCAGTTAAAAGTAATGAACCAAATGATCAGCTCTAATCAATCAAGACTGCCTCCTATATGTACTGCTCTCAAGACTTACATCTTCTTGCTGGTCTGTCTTTCCACCTTTTAGCTGTTTTTCTGTGCTGCTGTTTTTTTCCTTCTACCAGAAGAACACTGTCTAGTGTATCTTGAGCTTTGCTAGCAGTTTGACTATTTTTACCTACCTCATGGACACTGCTGCAAGAGGTGTGTCAGTGCCCTTCCTCCTTTCTTCTCTGCCTGCATTGTGGCAGTGTTAAGCATCCAGTAGTCCCTCCTTTTCCCGTTTTGATTACCAACTGCTTGCTCTTCATTCAATTTCGGTATTGTACTCTTGTCAGCATGCAGTATTTATTAGTGAATGTAAGCATGTATTTCCTTCTATCTTGCGTCTCTGTCGCATTTTCCTCTTTCCTCGCCCTGCAGTGCTGTAAGATGAAAAAGTGTTTGGTCTTCAAATTGCTACATCAGTTATTCCCCCTTAATATTTTTCCTTGTGTGTTTAACTGTCCTTAAAACAGTACGTTTCGGTCTCTTTTACATACTTCCAAGGTCTTATTCCCTGTAATGCTGAATTGTTAAAAATTTTTTTGATTACCTAATGGCAAGCAGCATTCCAAATCTCCATTTTTGTATGCTGGCAGATACAGCAGCTCTTCTTTCATAGAGTGAAAAAGAATTTATATTTCACTTGTTGCCTTTTTTTTTTTTTTTTTTTGACCCATTTACCTCTGCACATTGGAAAAAGAGATGTAGGTAATGGAAATCCAGAGCTGCTATAATTTAAAGATTTTCGCTGTATAGTTTCAAATTCTTCTTATCCCTGTTTCCTTAGAAGCCAGTTATTGGAGTCTGTGAGGAATGGTACTCTGATCTGTGAGTAGAGAGCAATAGTGCTTCCCAGATTTTAGCTGCAGATGTATATGCAAAAGTTTCTTGTGTCTTACTAAGATTATATTCTTTTAACAACAAAGATCTTAAGTAGATGTCATAGATGTTTATTGGCCTCTTCCTATATGCAGAAATATGCCGCTGGGTGCTGTATTGCAATGAACACAATATATATAGCCTTTGTCCTTCTTTATTAAGCTTGCAGTCTGTCAAGGGACACAGACATTAAAAGAATTACTTTAAAATTTAAAGTCAGTTCTATTAATCTAATTTATGCTCCACTTTGCAGTTTCTCAGTCTTATCTTTTCTTCCTTACTTTCCATATCAGAAAAGTTTTCTGTTCTTTTCCAGTTGTGATAAGTGCTATAAAGAGAAAAGTAAGAGACCTTGCCTAGTAACTTAAAACTTAGAGCAGACCAAAAAAATGAGAAGTTAGTTAATGGGGAAAAGAATATGCAAAAGATTCAGAACGAGGCATGTACATTTAGCTTCAGTCAAATGAATTTTTAACTGCAAATGAGTTAATGCCTTTACTGGAAGATCTTGCTATTTAAAGAAGTCTTGTGCCAGACCATTTCATAAAGTAAATCTTTTAAGTAAAGTCAGATCTTCATCAAGCCAATTTGTTTAAATGTAACTACACCAGTATTTTTCATAAACGAAATATTCTGTGTATCTTAGAGGTCTGTGGGGAAGAAGTTGGCCTCTTCCTATATGCAAAAATATGTATGTATGGAGCCATCTACCCAACGAACCATCTTGCTACCCAACGAACCATCTTCAAGAAATATCTAGACATCAGAAGTTATTGTAGTATAGCCCCACTGGATCTATTAAACTTCCTAAAACCGTTCCTAATACAATTAACAGAGGTGCTACAGATGACCAGGGAAATTTGCCAAGCAGGTTAGCTGTGAGACAGTTGATTGATCATGCTCTATGTTCAATAACTTATCTCTGATTAATTTCTGAAGCTTCCTCATAAATAGGTTTTAATACTAGTGGTTTTACATGCTGTACATAGGAGGCTTTGTTTTTCCCAGTTGATTTAAAGTAGCTGACTAATAAAGTCAGTTCTCTCAATCTGCTTTATGCTCTACTTTATAGTTTCTCTGTCCTCACTTATCTTTTTTTCTTTCTTTTCATATCAGAAATGTTTTCTGTTCTTCCAAAACTAACTTTTTATTTGTACCTGTAAGCCCAGTAAATTAGGGACCTGCTCTGTTAGCTCTCCTTGCTCACTGCTTTTCCTCCATACATATATTTAAAATTATTCTGTAGTTATCTGCTTACCCTCTTTCCATCTTTCTTGGATTTTAATTCATGTTTCCTAAAATGTGGTTTATATGTTATGTAGTGTAATTTTACATAGTATAGACAGTTTTTTTTTAATTTTGATAGCTATGTTTATATAATGAATATTAGAAAATTAATATTTTATGGTTCCATAACTACTATACACATTCCTTTATTAATTACAATTTTAAAACAGTAAAAAAATCAATGATATATGACAAAAATTGAAAATAAAGTTGTTTTAAATTTTTACCTATACTGACACCCCTAATACTTTCCCATGTTACCTTTTAAACATGGTTTGATACGGAATAAACTTTTGGAAAGACATTTTTAATAACTGCTTTTTTCATCACAAAATACATGTCTATTGTAGATGATCCAGAAAACAAAAAGAACGTTTGAATCATCTGTAATCCTCTTGCTATAGGTAACCACCAGTTACATATATTTTAAAAACAGCTCAGTGCAACTCCAAGATCAGACTGACCCAGATTCAAACCCAGTTCTGCAACTTCTTGATGCATTGAGAAAATATCTTGATTTCTCAGACCCAGTTTTCTTTATGTACAGAATGGAACTAATCATAAAACACCTACCCCAGGATTCTTAACTGGGAACTGATTGGGATAATGCCCATAAAGAACTTAGCCCAATGCCTGGCACATATTTATTAAGAATTCAATAAATTTTAGGTAGGGTTTTTAAATTTTAAGAGTGTGGAATCAAAATTCATCCTTTTTTTGCTAGGACAGTAATTTTCAAACTTTTTAAAGGGCAATAATCCTCTAAAATCTTAACAGGCATCAAATTAAAAGATAGTATTATATATTAAGAATTTTAATTCTTTATTATATATGATGTGTAGATATCAAAACTATGGAAATTATAAAACAGCATGAAGTATTTTCAATGGAAAGTGAAAAACAAGATAATTAACTTGGATGTGCTTCAAGATTACATTTATAAGGTGGGTACAGATAAGCACAATTTAAAATAAGAAAATTGATGTTAGGGTGATGGGATTATGGATTTTTTTTTTTTTTTTTTAAGGCGAGGCAACCCTTGGTTGACCTCACAAATTGCAAGGACCTTGTCAGCTTACAAGCCCTTATTTTTATTTTTTACACCTACAGCACATGATCTTCTTAGGTTGTCTCCCATCCAAGTACTAACCAGGCCTGACCCTGCTTAGCTTCTGAGATCAGACAGGATTGGGCTTGTTCAGGGTAGCATGGCCATAGACTATGGAATTTTTTAAATCCTATTTATTACTGAGCTTTTTAGGCTCCATCCCAGCATTTGCAAATGCCCACATAATACAGACTCAATAGTATCTCACACTTATGTCCAGAACTTTCAAACCCATTTTTCCTTCTTATTTATTTCTGCAAATAGCACTACTATGCTTGTGTCAGTAAGTGAGGTATGAGCAAGCAGCTGTGACACCTCCTTCAGTACTTATAATATCTGTTCATCCTGCTGCCTCAGTACTCCTTTTGTCCCTTTCTGTCCATTCTCATAGCCTGATTCAGACCCTTTCTGTTCCCTGTCTTCAGTATCTCTCCTATTGCCCGCAGATTAATTTTGTAAAATACAAATCACATTTCTATTGAAAAGTTTTTAGAGGTTTTCTCTTGTCTACCACATAGGGTGGTACTCTTCATTGTCTCCATCTTAACCTTCCAACTTTATACCTACTGATCCCCACGATGAATTTTATGCTACATCAAGAGTAGGCTACTTACCATTCCAAGAGAGTCTCAAGCTTTTGCCCCAAACCACTCCTTTTGCTCGTAATGCCTATTTCCCTTTTCTTTTTTTTTCTTTGTTTTTTCTTTTGGTCAAATTGTCTTTCAAGATCCATTTCACGAGTCTACAGCCATGCCACCCTGAACGTGCCCGATCTCGTCTGATCTCAGAAGCTAAGCAGGGTCAGACCTGGTTAGTACTTGGATAGGAGACCACCTAGGAATACCAGGTGCTGTAGGCATTTTTTTTTTTTTTTAAATATCCTTTTCACAACTACTTATGAAATAGAATAAACTACTGACGTGTAATATATGGTGATGTTCAAAAAACAGGTTAAACAAAAAGCCAAGACAAAAGAATACATGATCTTGTTTATATGAAATTGTAGAATAGACAAAAACGAATTTGTAGTGATAGCAATCAGACATTATTTGCTAGACAGTGAAAGGAAGCAAATTGACTGGAAAGAAACATGAGGGATTTTTTCGGGGGTGATGGAAATATTATTTGTCTTTTGGGCAATGATACATGAGTGTATACAGTTGTCAAAACAGATCAAATAAAACACCCCAAAATTATGCATTTGGTTGGTTTGTTGATTATACCTAAATTTTTTTTGATAGCCCTAAAAAATCTGACAAACCTTTGACAAAGCTTCTTGTGTAAAGAAACTGAGTCTTAATTTAGATCATTTTTTGTCTTTTTTTTTTTGGTACTTCACAGACTGAATTGGTAAATACTAACACATATCTTGTTCACTAGTCTGGAAGCTCTTTCAAAGCAGAATTACAATTGACAGATATTCATCTTTGGATAACTCCTAGACTCCTTGGTTCAATACACATTTATTGAGTGAATGTATTCACACCGACCCTTTTCCTTTCCATATTTGAGGTAGAGTAGCCAGTAAGAAGACCTATAAATAGGAAGATTTGGCTACTCAAAATTCAGGTAGTCAATTTCAGAAAACTTAAGATTTCACTCTTTTAACTGTATTTTTTATTTCTAAATCACTGCTTAAGTGAATAAGAAATACTAGTTTTTTAATTCAGTGGTATTTTTCCTTAATCCTAAGAGGTGATGGTTTAAGAAGTAATTAGCTTTTATTTTTCAGATGTCATTATAGTTTTGAAGATCTATAATTGCTGATTTCTATTATTTTTAATGTCTACCACTCCCTAATGCTTACTTTCCCATTATATCCAGATAGAAGTTCTCCTCAGTTATTTTGAATAACTAATGGCATATTCATTGTTCCCAGAAGTAGCTTACAAGTGGCATTTGTGCTACCACTTTCTCCATCCCAGCCCATGACAGCCATCACCATCAATCATGGTGTCCTTTGTTGAGCCCAGACAGCCTCTGGGTCCTTTTTGGCCTCATATCCCAGTTAGCCACACATAAGCCTCTAGCATTTGAGTGGGTGTTTAAAACACCCAGGATTGGGGAGAAATGTTGGGGGTGGGGTGAGAAGCACAAGGCCTTTTCCTAGATTACAAATTAGCCATATACAGATGGCTCTTAGGCCAAGATACAGGGAGCATTTTAAGACATTTGATTGTTAAAAGATGGGGAAAATAGCATCTGAAGTGTTAAGAATTAAATTCTCTCAGTTTGGGGTCATCGCTCATAGCCATCAAGGCAGCCAAGGAGAAGGACCCCCTGAGCTGTTTAGCAACTTTGGGAAGCAGCAACTCAGGCTCCTTGAGTAAGGAAGGTAATAGCCAGCCAGCCAGATGAGACCAGTCATAGGGCCCTGGATCTGGCAAAGTCATCAGGCAACTGTGGAAACAAAACAGACAGCTGTTCCAGAGCATAACTCCTTCAGCCTTTCTCTGCAATCCACTCAGCAGACTAGGAGAGGTAGTCCAGGTACCTGGGGAGCCTCCAAAGGAATTCAAAAGTATGGAAATCGAACTATACAGCACCTCCAGGAATCTACACTACTGAGAAGAAACCTCCCCCTCCACAGCAATAAGGCAATAAAATGCCCTAACATTTGAGGACAGTGGTGATGACCCCCCAGGGAACCATGAGATAAGAAAGCTAGGCTTCTCCCAGGAGATGAGGAGAAGGTGGAATCAGATAATGGAAAAAATGACCTTACTTCTAAAAAGCACCAAGTAGAACCAGGAGAACCAACAGAGAAGAAAAAGTAGGAAACAATAAGAATTTTTGGACTGCAAAACTTATTAAAATGTATTTTTTTGAAAGATAAAGTTGGTATTGTAAATTATGAAACAACATCTCTGTAAAAGTACATGTTAATTAACTAATAAGTGTTGCAGCAGGAATTTTCCACTGTAGAATTCATTATTTATTTAAAACTCAAATGGTGACAGTGGTTGTGAACTTGACAACACTTGGAAGCATTCTTGCTATCACAGAATTGGTGGCATACTTTGAGTTTTGTCACATGTTGCCATGCCAATGTTCTATGAAGGTTTTATAAAGGAACATATTTTTAAAATGTAACAATTTTTACGGTGCTTTACAACAGTGTTCATACACTAAAATAAAATTACTTATTCGGTATTAATGTTACTGCATAACATTAACGTTTGAATATGTTTGACAAATAACTCTTTGCCATGTGATGATTTAATAGTAGGTATTACCATGTAGGAAGTGCCTCCTGTGTTGCAGGTGCTTGGTGCATACATTATCTCTGATCCTCAAACAGCCTAGTACAGCAGGTATTATAGCCTTATTTCATAATAGAGATTAACTTATCCAAGGTTACACAGCTAGGGAACAATGAGTTTGGGATTTAACTCAGGGCAACAACTCTAAAACCATCACGCTAAAATATCTTTCTACCAACCAAAATGTAGGAACTGCAGTTAGCATCTCTTCCAGATACTCTGCTGTGGTAGTTAGTGGGGAGATACTCTTGTCACCTGATTGTATTACTGTGCTCATCATACATGCCTTGTATTATGAAAATTCATTAATTTCCCTGTTAAATAGTTTGCTGAAGATAAAGATCTTCTACAAAGAGTTGCCAGATGTTGCAAATTAGGTAAATACAGGATATCTAGTTAAGTTTGAATTTTAGATAATGATGTAATATATATAATACTTGGGACATAGTTATACTAAAAATTGTTTATACTAAAGTTCAAATTTAATTGAGCATCTTGTATATTATCTGACAACCCTACTTGTACATGTTTTTTCTACCCAGCTCCTATTTTAATGCTTTGCATATAGTAATAAGAAAATCAACAGAGTCATAGTCAGGTAGATAATCTTTGATTTGACTTCTGCAATCCAAAATGCAGCCCTGTTATTTGTAACTAAAATTTTAATAAAAAGATTTTTTTTTTTAATTCTTGGGTTTGTTTTTTTAGAAGCTATATGGCTTCTATTTTATTTGTTTGTTTATTTTTAAACACTTATAGCATGTGATATTCCCAAGTGGTCTCCCATCCAAGTACTAACCAGGCCCGACCCTGCTTAGCTTCCAAAAAGTCAGATGAGACTGGCACCTTCAGGGTAGCATGGCCATAGACTTGGGTTTTGTTTTTTGTTTTTTGTTTTTTTAAGCATACAGGAAGAAACCTAGATCAGGAGTTAGGAAATGTGGGTGTGGTTTCAGTTCTGGAAAGATTGCATGAACCCTGGGGCCAATAGTTGTTTCATTTGAAACAATTTGAACTAAATGTTATTTAGGGCCCTGTGTAATTCTAAAGTACTACAGTTCCAAATGTAGATTACATAAAAGACCACCCATTTTTAGTTAAATTATGCATTTAAAATTGAAGACTGTTAACTGAGGAAAATAAAAATAAATTTAAAATACTTTGATTAGCATATGTAGAAATGGTTTAAAAACTGCCAAATGTTATAAACTTACATAAATTTACCCTTGTAATATGAGAAAAAGAAATTTGATTTTGAAGACATAATCCCAAACAACTTTATCTTCATCTCTGAATGAAGGAAAATACTTTTTTCCCCCATGTTTATTATTTAGATTTTAGATATGGAAGGGACTCTAGAAGTCAATAAATCTGACCATAATCTGAGATGTAAAATCTTTTGTCTCTATTAGCACCTTCTAGCCATCATGGCAACTTCATCTGAAGAAGTTTTGCTGATTGTAAAGAAGGTCCGTCAAAAGAAGCAGGATGGAGCTCTATACCTCATGGCAGAAAGAATTGCATGGGCACCTGAAGGCAAAGACAGATTTACAATCAGCCACATGTATGCAGATATTAAATGTAAGTACTACCCTACGGTGGATTTACTGGTTCAGATGGTTCACACATTTAATATGTTGATAGATGATGCCAACTTGCCCTTTAATACAATTGTATCATTTAAGCAAGTTGTCTAATTAATCTTTAGTTATGTGGCCATCATCTGTTGAGAAGATAGACCCAATTTTATACTGAATATAGATGGGAAAAATGCAGAGAGAGCATAATTTTTTATATCCTTTTTTTTACAGTTTTTACGTATGAGGGCAAAAATTAAAATCTCTTTTCTTTCCAAATTTTAATAATTCAAAGGTTAACTTTGAATTATTACCCAGGGGGCTTGGTACTTTGTAGCTCAATATACAATGATAATAATAATAATAATAATAAGCACTAAGCAAATCCTGGGATTTAGAACCTCTACTCTGAAAGGGAGTTCTGCAATTCACCTACCTAAAGATTTGAATAAGAGAGACCCCAGGGGAGTCTAGACAACAAAGTCTTTGACAAATTGCAGTATCTTAACTATGATGAGTAATACGTATTTATTTATTTTCCTGGGTATAAGATTCTCCGAAATAAAAATGGTATGTAGATTTCAAGGAAGATAACATCCTGAAAAATAGACAACCCACAGCTTGCAAGTGTTCAGTTTACAAATGTCTTTTGTGTATGAACAGTTGCCCTAAGGACTTACCTCTACTTGGTGGTGGAAAAGACCAAGATACTCATGTTTCTCCACTGAAATATCTCAGAATCTTAATTTTCAAAAGGAAGTACTGTTTAAAATTCATCATAAGTCAGTACCGCCTTAGCATCTGGTCTTTTATGCACTGTTCTAGTAAGATTACCTTCTTTTAAAATTTTGTTTCTGAGAGGAAATGCCTTACCAAATTTTTGACATTAGTCTTACAAACTAATATTTGTGCTAGAATAGACTCATAAATTAGGAACTGCTTGTATTAGTATTTCTATTAAATGGGAAGCTAGCTCTATAGCTTTTGCAAAACACACTCATCGTGATACCCACAGCATGCAATAAAAAATGCCTACCTCCTATTTCTCCACAATTCTCAGCTATTGGAGAAGAGAGCACAGATGAGAATCTAGATCTGCACCAGATCAGTTTTTGTTTGAAGTTGAATATTT
Organism: Rousettus aegyptiacus; assembly: GCF_014176215.1. Classification (NCBI taxonomy): domain Eukaryota; kingdom Metazoa; phylum Chordata; class Mammalia; order Chiroptera; family Pteropodidae; genus Rousettus; species Rousettus aegyptiacus. Next base: position 89,363,916 of record NW_023416308.1, read on the forward strand.
GACAAAATGTCCACTGGCGAAAGACACCATTGAAAGTTATCAATAATAAATTACTAAGATGAAAATCAGCAGTTAGTTTAAAAACTTCAGAAGTAGGCCACTCAAGGGCAAGAGCTAAGATAGAGCAAGGATAAAGCAGTGACTGAGAAAAGATGCCAGGGAAGGAATTATAGTTTGTTCTGGGAAAATAGGAAAATGGAACAGGCTGGCAGACAGTGTATATTGTTTCATTTTGCTGCATTTGGCAGAAAGATGTTTCATCTAAAATGTTGGTTTTCAATGAAGATGAAAAAATTTCTATTTAGGTTAGATTGAGCTGAGAGTTCTAGGCAGCATGTTCATGCTACCATGAGTCCCCCATTTAATGGGACAAAGCCCCTCCATCTCTTTTTCCTTTACAAAGACAAGTACTACTTGCCATGGAGGCCCACTCTTTGAGAATACAAGTTCTTTGTTATATAGATACAGTTTGACATTCCCAGCGCCAATTTATTATGAAAATGTTTAAAGTTATGGAAAAATTTAAAGAATGGTACAACATATACCTGTATAACATCTCACCTAAATACTACAGTTACTATTTTGCGATATTTGCTTTTTATGTCTGTGTACACTTTGCTTATATTATCACACCAAGAAAATTTTAACAATATTCAGACTATTTTTAGATTTCCCCAGTTGTCTCAATAATGCTTCTTAGAGTTGTGACTTTAAAATCAGTGTTCAATCTATGTTCACGTATGTAGTTGTAGTTTCTTTAGTCTCTTCGTTAAGAGTATAGGTTTGTAGAATATCACTCATTCTAATTATGTCTGATTGTCTCTTGAAGGTTTTAATTTATTCCTGTATACCTGTATTTCTTACAAACTGAAAGTCAGGTCTACATCCTTGACAATACTCAGGTTAAACATTTCAGCAAGAACAATACATAGTTGGTGGTATTTACTTCCTATTCTGTCATTTCAGAAAGCCCGTTGTATCAGGTTGTCCAGCTTTTAATGATGCTAATTTGATCACTTGGTTGAAGTGGTGACACCAAATCTCAAATGTAAAATTACATATGTTTGCAATTTATAAGTAAGCCATGGGCTATGTTTTAGAGTTTTTTGAATCATGACAAATTTGTATTGTTGATTGGAAGCAGCTGTTCAAAGTGGAGTCTAGACTTCTAATTGGCTGTTTAGAAAACTTTAATGCGATCTGCCTCTGTTGAATGGAAACAAAAGTACTTTACTGTCTGGAGGTGGAAGCAGTGGATGAGAAATGCCACACAGAAAGGATATTGAAGAAGGGAGCAGAGTCTTAGCAGTAAATTCATTGAACCATGCTCTGGTTATGTGGAATTATTTGAGAAAAGTGCATTTCTGCAAAAGAAGTAACCTAGTATATGGCAGTTTCCACAATCTGTCCTCACCTAATTAACCTCATGCCTCTATTTTAGGCCAGAAAATCAGTCCAGAAGGAAAAGCTAAGATTCAGCTTCAGCTGGTGCTGCATGCGGGGGACACAACTAACTTCCATTTTTCCAATGAAAGCACAGCAGTCAAAGAGCGAGATGCAGTGAAAGACCTGCTTCAGCAGCTGCTGCCCAAATTCAAGAGGAAAGCAAATAAAGAACTTGAAGAGAAAAACAGGTGAAGGAAGAAAAGAATAGCCTTTTGAAGAGACACTAGGTTCTCATAGTAAAGTAATAGTCTGTTATTTCTTCTTGTGCTTCAGTAGTGTGATATAGGAAAATACACAGGCTTTAATATCTTTACCTCTGTGTTTCGTCCTCAAATTTAGTATTTTACTGGTTGTTTGGCTTTGGGCTAATGAGAATGCATAACCTCAAAAGTTAACTATCTCAAGCCTAACATCTAATTAGGAATATAACTGAGATTTAAAGGTGCCAAGTTCTCTTTAATTCCTTTCCCAGTTCTCTGTCACAGAGAAGATAATAAACTATTAGAAGTATGTTTATGAATAAGAAACCTAAAAGGAAGCATACTAGTAAAAAGTTGAGAAAGCATGTAAAATGATGAGAATTTCTGATAACAATGAATTATTCGATCACCAGTATCTTTCAGGCCATTAATGCTTATGGCTCTGAGTGCTATCACTGCGAAAAATTGGTTGCTGGAAAACCTCAAGTATACCTTCTCTCTTCCCCATTCACCTTCATTTGTGAAAAAGAATACATACAGTACAATACAAATACAGAAACAATGACTTTACTGGGATATAGAAAGGAATAAGATCAAATCCATGCCCTCAAAGAGTTTGTCTTTGCTTCTTCAGACTTCCATTTAATCACAAAATGACAGTTGTGTGCTTTGATATTTTATGTTGTTAAACTCTTTAAAATGTTACCTAAATGGTGTTTTATTTTAGAAGTTCAATATGTTCAATATGTTTTATCTGCAGAATGCTGCAAGAAGATCCTGTTTTGTTTCAGCTTTATAAAGATCTTGTTGTAAGCCAAGTGATCAGTGCTGAGGAATTTTGGGCCAATCGTTTAAATATGAACTCAACAGAGAGTTCTTCCACATCCAATCATAAGCAGGATGTTGGCATTTCTGCAGCATTTCTGGTATGTGACTCTTCTAGATTTCTGAAGAGGAGGCAAAAAAGAAAGCCCTGATGATTTGTTAACAATGCCATTTCTTTTATAAAGTTTAGCATTTCCTTAAAGTAAATTAATGGAGACTTCAGTATTCGTGGTATTCTAAAATATTTTTTAAATACAACATTTTTTAAATTTATATTTTTGCTAGTTATATTTTCTTGGCTTTTGGACTTGACCCTCACATGCTAGATATCAAATGGGCTTTCGAAAGAGAATCTTTTAGCAATTGGACTAATACTTAGTTCCCCTAATACTTTTAAATTTAGAGCTTTCTGATACCTTTTTTATGATTGCTATATTTTACTTATACTAAATCCCAAGCTAAATATAATGACCATATGAAAAAAGTGAAATTTGTAAAATGTATATTAGAGAAAAATCGAAAATACCTATGGAATTAGGAAAAGGGATTCAGTTAATCTGTACTCTGGGGGAACTGAAGTGGTATTTTTTTATGCATTTAACAAAAATTTGAGTACTAGTTACATGTTTGTCATCTTTCTGGATGCTTAGTAGTGAAATGAATTAATAAAGCCTTAAACAGTCAGATATTTATATAGTAACCAAGATCTATAATAATTTTGGTAACTGTACAGTTTATGTTTAAAGCTCTCCTAAGCTATCAGCCTTTCACCACATGTAAATATGCCTATTCGACCATTTGGATTTTCAAAGAAGCAAATTTTATAGGTCACTAAATTTATGTGAAATCAGCCCAGGCTTCTTTGAGCCCTGTTTCTCTGTAAAAGTAAAAGTGAGGGATTTATCTCTGTCTTTGTAGTTCATTCAGAAAATCTGTTTTTCCACCTTTGTCCAGTGTCTGTTGCATGCGGTATTTCAATGAATATGTATACACACATACATATATATGTGTGTGTTTGCATGTGTATATATAGATATATGGTCTTTATTTTAGGCTGATGTCCGGCCCCAAACAGATGGATGTAATGGTCTGAGATATAATTTAACCTCTGATATCATTGAGTCCATATTTAGGACCTATCCAGCAGGTAAGAAGAATCCATTCTAGGTACTTAAAATATTTGTTTGGATGAATTCAATCAATATCAATGAAAGACAAAAAGTTTTACCTTTACTTCTGATCATGTGCAAAAATATATACATGTAGAATACCTTACCTAGTCCCTGACACGTGGTGGGTGTTAGAGTTTAGTATATAATGTCTATTATCAATTCATTGGTACGATGACTTTACCATTCTTTTCATTGGTGGTTCTTAAACTTTATTTACCCTTAAACATACTTGAGCAAGATGACATGCTCCAGAGGCATCGATACATGAGTCTCTCTATGGCACTAACTCAGATCATCTTTCATGCTGCCTTCAGAGTGACCTTTCTAACTCACAAATCATTTTCCTTGCAGAAACCATTCTAAAAAGATAAACGTATTGACCCCAGCCCTAGTGATTTCTCATGTGCAACCAAGGTTTAGAGCCACTGCTTCAGTTATTCTTCTTACCATACAGTGCTCTCTTAAGCCACATGCTGTTCTATCTTTCCACTTCTTCACTCCTGCCCCTTTCATTCTTAGGAAACATTCTTCTTCCTCATGGTGCAGTTCAAGCATTGCCTCATTGCTACCTCTATAAAATCCTGATTTCTTCAGATATAAGCCTTCTCCTCTTTTCTTCTATAGGGCCTTGTGTCTGTCTCAAAGAGTTAACACATTGTAATGAAAATGTTTTCACATCTCTCTGATAATAACTATATTCACATAGTATTTAGTTATGTGCCAGACACTACTCTGAGGCCTGTATGTATATTAACTCATTTAGTCTTCACAAATACCTTATGAAGTAGGTCGTATTATTACCCCCATATTACAGATGAGGAAAACAATATACAGAGAGAATTACTAATTTACCCAATGTTAAATAGTGGTAAACCTAGAATTTTAAACTTAGGCTCTCTGGTTCAAGAGACTATGCTCTTAACCTCTTTGCTCACTGGACTGTGAGTTTCTGGAGTACTGAACTGTTAATCTACTGGGTTTTGAGGTCTTTATTTCCCCAACACCTAACATAGTGTCTTGGATTGAAAGTGTACATATATAAATGGTCAAACAAGCAAAGTCAGGTCTGACGCCAAGATCCTTGATGTTTCTACTAAACCTTTGGAACTTGTTAATTTTCTTGGTACAAAATAAGATTTTGTTTGTAATTTGTTAGAATTCATATAAGTATCCTCTCAAGTTATATTTCATATTTACAATTAGATTATTATACACAGTATATAAAGTTGAGCAGTTTCATAATCTAGTTTTTGCTATTAGTACATATTTCAACTAATTTGAGAGGTTTTAAGAAATGGAAATTAAAAATGTAACTATTATGGTTTTTCTTCCACAGTAAAAATGAAATATGCAGAAAATGTTCCCCACAACATGACAGAAAAGGAATTCTGGACACGATTTTTTCAGTCTCATTATTTTCACAGGGACCGGCTGAATACAGGGTCAAAGGACCTGTTTGCAGAATGTGCCAAAATAGATGAAAAAGGTAACTTTTTTTTTCCTGACTCACTCTAGCATTTAATTTGCTGCTCTTTAGTCGTTAGTGCTGTTAGTGAATTTTTTAATTTCTGAGAAAAGGAAGAATTGATCAGTCTTTTATTTCACTGATTTTCTAGGGTTAAAAACAATGGTTTCATTAGGAGTGAAAAATCCACTACTTGATCTGACAGCTTTGGAAGATAAACCATTAGATGAAGTAAGTAGTAATAAAAGAATTTATGAGAGAAAAGTCTTTTCCTAGTCTTCAACATTTTTATAGTTTAGATGTCCCACTTGTGAGAATGTAAATCAAACAAAATAGTTATTTGGAGTGATTTATCAGAACTGCTTTTCAGTAGCACTTTTCACTGTTAAAATTGCCTTGTACTCTGCTCGCTTCGGCAGCACATATACTAAAAAGTTGCCTTGTAGAACAGAAATGCCTATATGAGTTACTAAAACTTTTTTAAAAGAATTTTCTAGCTTATTTCCACCCCCCCACCCCACCCCACACACACACTGGTTCTCTAGGTAATAATGAAGGCTTAACATGTTGATGTCTCTGGCTTTGTGCTCTAGCTAACATTAGTCTCTAGAAATGTAGGTAGGTATTAGTAGACAAGGGAAGGATAAACATTTGCCGATTGCCCGCTATTTGCCAAACCTTGAGCGTGCTCATGACCCTTACCCCACACTAGCCACAGTGTGTTTTAACAGCTATGAAGTGTGAGCTGCTTACCTCAACATCATGCCTCTAGACTCATACATTTATCCAATCACAGAGAAAGAGATGATCCCTTCTCATCAAGGCTAATTCCATCCCTGTCTCTATCTTCTAGGCTAGGAAGAACCTGCCTTCCTCAGTGATGCTCTTTACACACTTAGGTTTTATTATATTTTAATTGTCTTGCCCTTCTTTTGGCTCCTTTTCTGCTGGCCATGTACACATGCTCATACTTTTCTTTTTTTTTCCCTAACATTTTCCTCTTACTTTAGTGTATTTACTCACCAGGTGAGAAAACCAATGTTAAAATTTTGTCCAACAGTCTAAATAACAGAAAATAATCCTTGATGCCCAGGTGAGTCATTTCCATAATGAAATTCAGTTTTTCCTTGGTAATTCTCACCACTCAATTACTTCATCTGTGAATCTCAACACATTACAAACATGGCCCTCTTTAAACATTCTTGAAAAATAAAGCTCAGGGAAGCTTAGAGATTACAGTATATTTAATATGATGAGAAAAAAAATTAGTGCTTTTTTAAATAAAAATGATGGTAAATATTATTACACGCACATGTATAACTTTCTTCTTCACTTTGCCTATCACCAGTATCAGTTCAGGCTAAATATACCATAGTTATTAAGTACATAGATTTTAAAACCAAATTACCTGGCTTAAACTCTGTTGTTAACATTTCTAAGTCCAGTTTTCTTTTAAAATGAGGTTAATAATACCGACTGTAGGGGGCTGTAGGAAAATTGGAGAGATGTTGTTTAAGGATACAAACTTGCAACTAATAGGTCAATAAGTTCTGGAATTCTAATGCACAGCACAGTTAACGTACTGTATTATAAATTTCAAAGTTGTTAAGCAATTAGGGCTTATTTGTTTTCACCACAAAAAATAACTAGATGACATGATATTAGAGGTGTTAGCTATACTGGTAATCATACTGTAATGTTTAAATGTATCAAATCAACATATTGTACTCCTTAAACTTATTATATTTCAGTTATATCTCAGTTTTTAAAATGCAGGGGGAAAAAAGTGCTGATGTGATAGGATTGCTACAAGAGTTAAAAGAGCCTGGTATACAGTAGCTTTTCAATAAGTAATAGTTTTTACTTATCAGTATCAGTTTTTTTTAGTGCCTGCATAGTACACCCTTGTATGGATATATAAAATTTATATAACTGATCTCCTTAATGGAAATGTCGGTTGATGCAATTTTTCCTTTGATGCCTCTTCTTTCCCTGTCATCTGCAAGTTGTCGTAACTGTCCCAGGATATTGTCTTGGGCCTCCTTCTGAATTCATTCTCTCCATTTCATTGCTTTAAGTACTAAATATGTAATGATGAATCCCAAATAGCCCTAGTCTGTCTAATCCCAGAACTCTAAAAACACATTTCCAACTGCCTGCTTGATATCTTCACCTAGGTATTTCACAGACACCTCAACCTAACATATCCAAAATGGAACCTTTGATTCCCATCCTCATAAACCTGTTCATTCCTGGATCTTCCCAATCTCAGTTAAAAAAACAAACAAACAAACAAACACACTTTACCATGGACTCAGTTGCTCAAGCCAAACCTAATAGTCTCCTTGATTCCCCCCTTCCTTCTCCTCCAATATTCAGCTCATCAAAAAGCTCTCTATAATACAACTCTGATCTATGTAATAGCTTGTAGCCTAGCATCTCACTAGCTAGTATTTTGGCTCCTTTGGCACAAGGTCTTAATCAACTTACTGTCTATAAGTTCTAACACATAGCACACACTCAATACATGTTTGAAAATGTTATCCCGTTTAATTTTCCAATATCCCAATTTATAGAGCTTGCCTAGACTAATATTGGAAAAGTGATAAAGCTAGAATTGGAATTCATATCTGATTCCAAAGTCCATGCTTTTTTTCCACTGTATTCTGTTGCTTCATTTAATATTTTGCTAATTAGATCGAAAATTGCTCATAAAAAAATGCAGAGCTTAAAATTAAGATGTTTTTGGTCATGATAAAAGGAGTTAGTGGTATTTCTTAATTTTTTATATGTATGATGTCATTTATTTTTAAATGTTTACCTATAAATGCTTAATAATACTTAGAATTAACAAAGTCCCATCATTCAGAAACTTTTTTCAGCTAAGCATGTCTTTTATACATATAAAATCAGAATTTTAATTTTTAATTTGCTAAATTGTTTCTCATAGGGTTATGGCATTTCCTCTGTGCCATCTACTTCTAATTCTAAGTCCATAAAGGAGAATAGTAATGCTGCCATCATCAAGAGATTTAACCATCACAGTGCCATGGTCCTGGCAGCGGGTCTCAGGAAACAGTTAAGTATACATGCAGAGGTGCAGAAACAGGGCTTTCCAAGGTAGTAAGATGAAGTTGTGTTGTTGTCCTGCATGTGGTTTTTAACATTAATTTTTTTTTTATTTGTTTTTAGAGAAGCACAAAATGAACAAAATGGTGAGCCCAGCAGCATTGATGGAAATTCTGGAGATGCAGACTGCTTTCAGCCAGCAGTCAAAAGGGTATGGATGAAAAAGTCTGGAACAGTTAGGGCTTAGGTTTCTCCAGATAACCTTGTACAACTGCTACTACTTTATGTTGATCCTCATTGTTTCAAATGACTTAGTTCTTCTGACCAAAACGTTAAGTATTTGGCTTAAGTCGTAGAATATTTTGAGTACTTCTTCAGTTTGGCTTGCCAGAAAACTTTCCATGGACTCAAATCTGTATTTTTATTATTTGTTTGGATTTTTCCCCCTTCACATGTACACATATACACACAACGAGTATTGACAATGTATTGACAATGAGTTAGTTCTGTTTTCCAGGAAAGAGTATCAATGAAGGCAGTATGAGAGGAAAACCAAAGATTTGTGTATATGATTTTAAAAGATAAGATTTGACCCTCATTATGAAGCCTAGCATTTTAAGACTAGATACGTCTTTTCATTAAATATTGAAGAAATCACTTCAGATGTGGGGGAGTATAAACAGAGTTATCTACGTATGTATTCCTTTTTTCCCTGCAACTTTGCCAAGCTACTTTATCCTTTTTTTTTTTGTTTCTTCCTCCCTAATTATAAAAATAAATTATGATAAAGCTTTCTGTAGGGTAATATATATTATAGTTTTAAAGATTTATGCCCTTAATTCCACTTATGGACAGTATTCCACTTTGGACATTTATTTTTTAAAAAAATTAAGATATGCAAAGATGTAGATCAAAATACTCATTACAACATTTTAGAAAATGGCAAACATCCTAATATCTGTGGTACATCCATACAATGAAGATTGATACAGCCATTAAGAAATCGGACCTTACCCTGGGTGCACCAGGATCCGGGGGCACGCCGCAAGCGTGTGGGAGGAGACGCCCCACCTTCAGAGATCCAGTTCTTAAGGGGAAATGGCAACATCCATAGGTCAGAGGTGGAAGTTGGGGGGTGGGCAGATGAAATTAAAGGGGGGGGGAAGAACTGTAAAAGGATTAATGATATATTGAATTAAAAATAGTTCATATATACCTTAACAATAGTTCAAATTCAAGAAACCATTTTTTGAATTGTCTAAAATATTAGGTGGTGGGAAACAAAATGAATAAGAGTTCTTGTCCTCAGAGTTTAGAATCTCTAAGTAAAACAAAATCGAAAGAATAATTACAAAACAAAACTTAAAGTATGATAGTTATGTTATTTACAGTAGAAACCAAAGAGAATATAAATAAGTAAGTAGAACATTTTACAGAACAGATCGTATGATATAACTTCACGTTGGGGAAAAAAAAGTTTATGAACTTTAAAAAGGCCTTTAAAAGAATATGCCACATGGTTATCTTTCTGTAAAGGAATTGTGGGTAAGTCTTATACTTTATTTCCTATATTTCAGTAACTTAATATGTTTCTGTAGGCATATGTACCTTTAAAATTAGCAAAGCCAATAAGATGTTTTTCTGATTAAGAAAAATAAAACTAAAATTAAGTTAAAGAAGAAATCTAGGAAATTATGTTCTTCGCACTACTTTTTCACTAAGTAGCCTTGATTCTTGGTAGTAAGAAATTTGTGAAAAATCACCGTGTGACTTTTCACAATATTCAATAATAAATGCTGATTCTAGATATTCTTTCAAGTCAGTAGTTGTCTGCTGTGTTCTGCAGAGGGTTTCGTAGAATGAAAAATTTAGAAGTAATAATAGAGTCTTTATATTTATGGAGTTTTCAATTCAGTATAAAAGTTAGGTGACCTAACCATGCTGTAGCAGAAGTTTACAGTTCGGGTTATGGGCGGTTGGGTAGGGACATAACTTAGGTAAGGCAGCAGCAAGAGCGAAAATAAGCTTGACATATATGAAAAGTAATGAAGACATTAGTATGCCTTGAAGTTGGCTGACAAGTATAGAATTGAAAAAGTAGTATTAAATTAGGCTCAGTCTAAGTTAAGTGTATTATTCCGAATATGATGCGGAAGTCAGATTTGTTTCTCTACTACAGGAGGGCTATTCAGACTCTTAAAAAACAGGTCACTTAAAATACTAAGTTTTCAAGTTGATCTTTTTTGTGATATATTTAATAAATGCTTTGATCGCAGTCTTGGTAGCTACAGGTGAGAGTTGACCAGATGAATTTTATAGTTGTGTAAAGGATGAAATATTATAGAATTATTTTCACAAATTGTCTTCATGTATTTTTTATAATTAATGTGTTTTAGTATAATGGTATAGAAATTTTGCAGTTTGTTACTAGTGCAGGAGAGAACTGTATATGATAGTAGTATATGATAGTATATGATAAACATGGCATTTCAGAGTCAGTGGGAAAAGACAGCTTATTCTACAAAAGGTTATTAGGAAGACTAATAATTTAGTAAAAAGAAACTCAGATTTCCTACCTTACTCTTTATTCCAAAGTAAATGCCAAGTGGATCAAAGATTTAAGCAGGAAAAAAAAAAAAATATCCACAGAAGAATAAGCAAAAGGAATAATTAAAACCGAAAACTACCAAGTTGGGAGGAAAGGTATTTGCAACCCGTAAAATAAAAATTAGTCTTTTACACCTTTGGGAAAAAAAAATAGTAAAATACATATTTTCACCTACTAGATTGTCAAAAAGTAAAAGTTCAGTAATAATATGGTCTGAGTGTAAGCTGGCATAAGTGGTTGGTGAGAAAACAGGTTCAACCGTCCATAGAGTGGTCATCTCTAAGAAGCGAAGCTCGTGGTGGGAAGACTTCATAATTTACTCTCTGTACGATTTTATTTTTTCAGTCATGTTTATTTCTTTTACAAGGGAAAGCCATGATAAAAAGTTTTTTGTTAATAATTATAGGCGAAGTTACAAGAGTCCATTGAATATGAAGACTTGGGAAAAAATAATTCCATAAAAACAATTGCACTCAATCTCAAGAAGTCAGATAGGTAAGTTTTGTCAATATTAAATTAACTTGGGACAGAATAGTTATATAACAAAGGTCATACTAGAATTTGCTCTGCAAGTATGGCATTCAAGTTTTAGTTAGTTTGTTACCATAAAAGTACAGTGTCCTTTTGCCTTAAAAATTTGCTTTATGTATCTCAGGAAAGGATCCTAAAGGATCAAAGCCAAGGACATAAATATTGGTTCTCTTTGCTATTTTCTTCTCATTACCCTTATATGAACTATTTTATTAAAATCTCTTTATATTATAATCACTTTTTGCTTTGGGGAAAATATATTGAGACTTGCTAAAATATTTGAAAGACAAACGTTGATTTTACAAATAGTAGTTTCTTTCTCCTTTGCCAACCTTTAGGTATTATCATGGTCCAACTCCAATCCAGTCACTACAGTATGCAACAAGTCAGGACATTATTAATTCTTTTCAAAGTATTAGACAAGAAATGGAAGCTTATACACCCAAATTAACTCAGGTAGGTAATTTATACTGTTTGAAAACCAGAATTATGGAAGTAGCTCCATATTGTAGCGGTTAGCTCGTCTGCTTTACACGCAGAAGGTTCCGGGTTCTCACCCCAGGTGGAGCCACTGGCCATACCCCGGGGACACCAGGCCCCAGGTGCGCTCTGTGAGCCTGTGGGAAGAGACACCCCACCTTCAGAGATCCAGTTTTTAAGGGGAAAAGGCAACATCCATAGGTCAGGGGTGGAAGTGGGAGGGGGGAAATAAAGAGGGAGAAAAAAAAATTCCCATAGATGCTTCTTCATTTTATGAGCACAACCAAATTAAACTATAACATATATTAATTGGGTTTAAAGACATATTTCTGCTAAACTGAGAATATCAAGGTAGGGAGAAAAGATATTGGGCATATTTAAGAAGTGTCTGAAGATAAGATGATAATGAAAACTAAGATGAGTTTTGTGATTGCTGAATTTTCCCCCCATTTACACAGATTTATTGGTAAAGATCTCCAAAATACTTCCAGACATCATTTTGCATGGCCTCAAACTCAGAACATATAAAACAGCTCATTCTTCATTCTTTCCCACCCTATTCATACATCAGTTGATTAGCAAGTTCTGTCAGTTCTTTAGTATTTCCTGACTCCATTTACCTTGGTTTAGGCAAACCTCATCAGTTTGGCACACCGCAACCGCAGGTTATCTTTCTAAAAACATAAATCCGATCTTATCACTCTGCAGCTTAAAAACCTTCACCGCCCTCCTTCGTTTCCATTGTAATTATCTGGATGTCCTTCTCCGGCATGCCAGACGCTTTATAATTTGACCCTATCCACATTTCCAGTCCCAACTCCAGCCATATCACCACCATTCCCTACCACACATAACCAAGAGTCCTGTATTCCATCCTAACACACTAAACTACCCAAGTTTGTTTAATCATGTTATCTTCATGTTTCCTTGCTTTTGCTCATGCTTTCTCTCTTAGAATGCCCTTACCCTGTTGTGCTCCTGAAGAGCTAATAATTATTTAAAACTCAGCTCAGATTTTATTACCTCCCTAAAAGCAATCCACAATATACACAGTAACAAGTTTTTACCTTTTCTGTTTTTATAAATACCAAGGCACTGAGTTTATACCTGTGCTTATCACATGTTGCGACTTATATTTACTTTTCATTTTGAAGTAATCTCAGATTTACAGAAAGTTGTAAAATGTTTTCTGACCCATTTTGTGAGTAGATCCCTTTATCCCTAAATATTTCAGTGTGTTGCCCAAAACAAGACATTCTCATATGTAACACAATAAAGTTATGTAAACAATAAGTTAGCGTTAATAAAAGTGTTACCTAACCTAAAGGTCTTACAAAAATTTCACTAGTTGTACCACTAATGTCCCTTATAGCAAAAGAAAACTTTACTTGATCCAGTATCCAAGTCAGGTTCATGAGTTGCATTTAGTTTTCATGTCTCTGTAGTCTCCTTTAAAATGGAATCATTTTCAATCTTTCTTTGCCTTAATCACCTTGATACTTGAAGAGTAGTAGCTAGTTTTTTTGTAGACTGCCTTTAATTTGAGTATCTCTAATGTTTCCTTAAGACTGTAGTGACATTATGCATTTCGAGCAGGAATACCACCTAAGTGATATCTAAATGATGTGTTATCCTCAGTGCATTATATCAGAAAGCACATACTTAGGATCACTTGGTTAAGGTAGTTTCTCTATCAAAAAGTTACTATTTTTTTCTTTGTAATAAGTATCATGTGAAATACTTTAAGACTGTATTCTCTTTCCCATCAAACTTTTTACCCATTAGTTTTTTGGAATCCTTGATGATTCTTTCCAAAAGCAATTATTACCATGCTAGTGGTTAAATGTTGATTTTCCAATTCCATCATCCACTCTACATTTATTAACTTACATTGTGTTAAAAAGATCTTGCTTCCTTTCTCCTGTGTTTGTTTATATCTGCATGAATCCATGGATTCTTACATTCTATGAGTTATATAGGTCGTTGATATTTTTTTTCTTTTTTTAAACTAAGGTCTATTTTGCATGCAGTAAAATTTATCTTTTTTAGTATATTCTGTGAGTTTGAATAAATATATACAGCTGTGTAACCAACTCAAGATTTAAAAAAAAAAATTTTTTTTTGACACCTCCAAAAAAATGTACCTATGCCTCTCTGTAGTCAGAGCCTTCCCAAGCCCTTCATACTGGCTTCTTTCTGATAGTGTCCTTACCACTTTTTGAGCACTCTCTTACTTTATGGCACAGTGAGATAGATGTTCCAGGTTCATCTTATACTTTCCCTGCCCCAGCCATACAATCTTCCTTTTAGTACTGGATAGATTTAGAAACCAAGATCTCTGTACTGGGTGTACTCAATGCTATTGGGATGTCATTTGCTACTGGTATTATTGTCTCCTCAGCAGACAGAGCTAGGAAATATATTATGTACACATAACAAATTTGAGCTTATTTGACTACTCCTTTCCTATTAGGCTATAATTGCCCAAGTAGACCGACCTAACTTTTTTAAGCTGTGATCAGTCTTAAATATTAACATTTTTTCCCACATCTACCTTCTCCTCACCCTATACCTCCTAAAAATAATTTCATTATCTGAGACACATGAATTGAGTCAGGAAGGCCCAAGAGACGATGTGTCCTCAGGTAAGTATACTTAAGTATAGCTAGTGACTAGTCAAAAAGCTCAGTAGTCACAGAAGCTTCTGGTTACAATGTATTATAAAATTTCTGACAAAAGGAAATAGGAGTAAAGTGAACTCCCATGCCCCTTTAACTTGTGGTTGTCATGTGTTTTATTGTATGCCAAGCTTAATTTATTTTTTTATCCAGCCCATATACTAATGATTTATGCTTGTGAAAGCTCCATTGAAAACCTTTAGACACACTAACCCTGCACTTGAACTGTTCGACAAATGATTTGTTCCTCTCTATAGCCACAGTGCTTATTAAGTACTCATTGAATAAATAGGTCAAAATGTTGATACTGACACAGTAAGGAATACATTTTTTTCCCCTTTTCACTAAGTATATCCAGTTCATTGAAAAATGACAAATGATGTATTTCTGCTCTGTTGGGTTTTTTTCCCCTCAGCTGCCAGAAAGAATATGTGTCAACATATTATTTTACTTGACTTGTTTTCTTTCCTTAAACTCAATTTTTCCTTCAATAGTAAGTTGAAGTTAAAGTTGAATCGGTGCTTAAGAAAAGGCTTAAAGCTTGTGAGTTTTGAGGTACCTGTGGACTTTCCTGGTATTCCTGAAAGTTTAGTAGGTATTCTCTGGCTTCTTGGAAAGTAATCCACTCCGGTGCTATAAAGTATGTATTTTTACAGGAATAAAGACTTACTGGACATTTTGCCATAAAACAGAAATGTTAAGTAAGAAAGATGGCAAAAAAAAAAAAAAAAGGAAAACTATTCTCTTTGTTTCTTTCAGGTTCTCTCAAGTAGTGCTGCCAGTAGTACCATCACAGCACTGTCACCTGGAGGAGCACTTATGCAGGGAGGGACACAGCAAGCCATAAACCGTACGTGCTGCGACACCTTCTATTGCTATCCCTTTACTGAAATAAGCTCTAAAGAGCAAGTTGAGGGGAGGGCTAAAGTTTTATTGGTTTTTCTTTGGAATATCTCTGGGATTTTTGTTTAGTTTTTATGCATCCAGATCTGGAAACATCTTGATAACTTAGGTTTCAGAATTGTCTTAATATTACAAATAGTGGCATATTAGTAGTCTTAAACCATTATAAAACCTTTCTTTTTTTCCCTCCTATCTCTTAGAATAAAGGGGAACCTAAAAGTTTTCTCAAAATCCCAAGAGAATTTAAATTCTGTGATGTCAGCCACAAAGTCAGTAATTTGTTTCAGAATAGTACATCCTGCTCTGGCAATTTGGAAAGTGCGCATATTCACATTTATTCTCTGGTCATTCTTGTAGAGACTATACGCATATGAAAATATCTTTTATCCTGTGAACCTTTGTTTTGCAGAAATGGTGCCAAATGATATTCAGTCTGAATTGAAACACCTGTATGTGGCTGTTGGGGAACTACTGCGGCACTTCTGGTCCTGCTTTCCTGTTAATACACCATTCCTAGAAGAAAAGGTCAGAACCAGTTCTAGACATAGCCAGTTTTTGTGGTAGTGTGAATTCATGAGGTAGTATTTTGAAATTGGAAAGTGGTTTTAAGTGTTTACCATGTGCCAGGTAACTACTTGAGTAACTACTTTGAATACATTATTTCATTTAAGCCTGTTAGCAGCTTGATGGAATAGGTGTTGATACCAATTTTATAGTTGAAGAAACTTGAGATTCAGACTAGTTCCGCCAGTTTTGATCATACATCTTAAAACTTGTATTTACCTCTGAGCCACTAAAAGTGACTAAAGAACAGAGACCCAAAACAAGTCACATCAGTAAAATTATTTACTTGATACAGTTTTTAGAGGCAATTAAATATAAACTGAGCTTGACAACAAATATGACACTATCTATTCAACACCAAAACCCTTCTAACCAATTAAAGGACAGTTGACAAATGGAAAAATATTTATAGTATTAATAGTAATAGCTTTACTATACAGATTGCTCTTATAAACAGTTTTTAAGAGAAAGATAAAAGCCCCATTAAAAATAATAAGCAAAAGAATTTTAACAGTTCACTAAAAAAGGCAAATGGCCCAATAAACCTAAGCAGAAATTTTCATGCTCACTAATATTCAAATAACTGATCTTTAAAACAACAGTGAAAGAATATTTTTCATCTATAATCTGGAAAAGAAGAAAATCCTTAAAATAATCACTATTGGCTAAGTTGCTAAGGGAATAGCCCTTTCTTCCCCTACTAGTACTTACCTTTTGAAAAATGCTTTGACCAGAAATTCAGTGTTTAGAAATTTAACCTAAGGAAATAATTAAGAACGTGTGTAAATATTTAGCCATAGAGATGTTCCTCTACCACTGTTTAAGAAAGAAAATGTGGAAATGGCCTAAAAATTATCAGAAGGGGATTGGTTAAGGAAGCATTTTGTATGCTCATACATTAAAATGCTACACATCAATTCAAATGATGACTTGGGTGAATATTTAATGACTGAAAGATGTTTACATTAAACCAAGTGAAATTTTAAATCTATACTATATATTTTCTATATATGTACATTTATACTCATGCACAAAAAATGTCGAGGATATGAATTATGAACCAAAGTGTTTAATCTATGAATGGTAGAATAGAATAAGTACATTTTTATTTTCTTCTGTTTGCTTTTTTAAAATTTTTCTACAGAAATCATTCATTACTTTTGGGATAGTTTTTTTAATTTTAAAAAATTATGTTAGATATTGTTTTTCCGCATGGTGGAGCCAATTAATCTCAAAAAAGTAACTTTCCTTTGTGTATTTTTCTCGTGCTTTCTATAGGTTCTTTGAGATTTCTCTAAAATTCACTATTTCTCTCACCTTTTTTAGGTAGTGAAAATGAAAAGTAATTTGGAACGATTCCAAGTTACAAAGCTCTGCCCATTCCAAGAAAAAATTCGAAGACAGTATTTAAGCACAAACGTAAGGCAACAATCTGATTTTGGCCTGATTTCTTATGTAGTAAATGATGAAATTAATTTGTTTTGGAGTAAACAAGTAGGTATATTGGGGTTTTTTTTTCTGTTGCTCAGTACTTTTTTGTTTTATTTAAAAAAAAAAATGGAGAAGCAAAGATGAATAGGACATAATCCTAATTTTAAGAAGTTTAAGGTGTGGAGTATGAAACACACACACATAATATGCAATCTGGTAAGTACAGTGATTAGAAATGGGTTTTCTATGACGTTAACGAAGCTGAGCTTCAGAATCTCACTTGCTGGGCCTGTTCCAAAGCCCTGACCATGTGTTCACATGGTCATATGTTTTTGTGAAATATGCAATTAAGTGTACTCAGATAAGGGTACATTCTCTCTACTCTGACTTCCCTTATATTTCACTTTCCTTTGTGTTTCATAGCATAAGGCTCGCAGCATACATTTGGGATTCGAGGTGGAGGAAGTCAAGTTGAGGATACATTTTATTTGGGCTTAGTGGGTTAATCTATGTGTTTTTCAATCACTTCTATGTATAGTTAAGCTATTGTTAATTATCTTAGTGTAGAAATGGGTTTAAGGAATGCTTGTATTGCTTATCTTGTCAACTCATCTGACATTGGGACATTGGAGTGCAGGACCAGAGTATGTAAGTGGTATGAATGTGTTCCACAGTCCTAGCACAAAAAGAGCATGGGTAGAGAGAAAACAAGATTTGAAATAAATGAACCCAGAAACCAGTCTGTAGAAAATTCTTCTAGGCATCCAGTGTGTAAAACTATAAGCAAGGTTTTGATTCTCATTGATATCTAGGATGATCTTTCTTTTTTTAAGCTTTTTATTAAAATATAGTTAAAATATATTAGTTTTAGGTGTACACCTCAGAGTACTATTTTTTAATGATAAAATGTAGAATGCATTTAGAAGAGTGTATAAAATACATATGCTTTTTAAAATAAAGCAAATACTTCTGTACCCACCAATTGCAGTAAGAAATAGAACATTACCAGTTACCTATAGGCATTCCCCGAGTGCCCCATCCAGTTGCCTATTCCTACTTCTCCAAGGCCATGACTAACCCAGGCATTCATAATCATCTTCACGCTTTAGTCTATGTGTATGTTCCTAAAAACACTTTGAAAACCTGGGGAGCAAGCACAAACCTAGCAATGCAAAGAAAAGCAGAAATTGCCAGTCTGTGAACAGTTGCTGGGTTATAGTCTGCCTGAAGCTTCCCTGATTGTTTACAGAAGGGTGGGGCAGTGGGTGAGATAGTGAGTGGAAAGCACCACTTTGTGCCCAGGACTTTTAGGTTTGTTTTTAATACAAAACTAGAGCAACCACACAAGATCGTTTTATGATCTCCATCGCCATACTGCTAGAATTGACTTGTAGACTTTACAAGAATTTTACTTCCAACTACATAAGCACTGCCCACCTCTAAGGAAACAGATATTCCGAAGACATTATACTTCTGGAGCCTTTCTCTGCTTAATGACCATTGTGGTCCTGTTGACTTCTAGTTATGTCCATGATGAGGTCAAAATTTTTTCTACTCAAGATATATAGTCCTTTGCTGTTTCAGCAGTACAGGTACTAAAATTGGAACAAGACAGAGATTAGCATGGCTCCTGCGCAAGGATGACATGCAAATTTGTGAAGTGTTCCATATTTTTGTGCACATGTCACAGGCATCAAAAAAAAAATTATGTGTGTGTGTGTGTTTATATTCCTGACCTAAGAAATGGCATAGTACTTGTTTATTAAGTATTGAAAGCATTTAGATTTTCTACAGTCTACTAAGTTATATTGAAATCCTGAAATGTCCTAGCTAGAAAAGGCCATAGAGGACATAAAAAAATGCTTCACAAGATTGGCTATGCAGCAGAATGAACTGCAGGAGCTTCTGAAAAATCTAAATTCCTGTGTCTCAGCCCAGACCTGCTGGACCAGAATTTTCAGGGGGTTAGATATTTTTCAGATGTTCTATAAGATAATGTTGATGCTACCTACCACCCTGGCCATAGTCAAGACTAATATTTAAATCTAGAAATCACCAGTTTAGTTTACTTCCTCTTCTGACAGAAGGAAAGGCCTAGAGCACAGTTACAACTTTCACGTTGTCCTATAACTGGTTAATGACAGGACAGACATTACAACCCAGACAGCAGGTAAATTTCCAGCCTCTATTGTACCCTACCATCTCTCCTACCTTTCTGTACAAAATGTGTCTGATAACACCTTCACAGAGGGCTTACAAATTGCCTTATTGGGGAAATACAAGTGAGCTTCGAAACTACACTCTGAAGTATATGCCAGATCGGAATCAGAAGCATTCACTTCCTCAGTTCTTTAAGTGTCTTGCTGTGTTTTTCAGTTGGTAAGTCACATAGAAGAGATGCTTCAGACAGCCTACAACAAACTCCACACATGGCAGTCACGGCGTCTGATGAAGAAGACGTGAAGTGTCTGGCTCTCACAGGTTTTTGTGAGATTAAAAGAACTGTTACCTGCAGTGACTCTGGAAACCTGGCCTGACAGACATGCAGATGATCACACAGAAGTGACAAGAAACATCTGCACCACGCCAGCTCTTGGAGCTGATGCTGTCGTACTTGCACATTGTGAACTGAAAGGAAAGGAACTGATTAAACGCTGGGGAGGTAAATTAAGGCAGAACCAAAATGAGCTAAGTTGCAAATATATATATATATATATATATATATATATATATATATATATATATATATATATTAAAAAGACACTGTTTACTGCAGTTACTCAGGAACTGCTTTTGATTCACATTAAGCTGCTTTCAGAAATTTAAAAAAAAAAAATCTTTTTAAAAGGGTGCATTGAAAAAATCTGAGGTTTTTTGTTGTTCTTCTGTGTAAATTTTTTTTCTAAGTTTATGGCACAGGGTACACCTTAAGTATTTCTCCTCCATCCTCCACTTGATCCTCAAGTTTTACTGAAGTCTAGTTGTCCCTTATATCAGCAAGTTAGAGTACTTTAAAATAAAACAGAGGGAGACTGTTGCTCAACCATCAGGAAACAGTTGTACTCAGAAGACATCATTGGTCCTGTGTTTCCTACGGAAATAAGAAACAATAAATATTGCACTGAATGTTTGTGGTTTGGAGTCCCTAAATGATAAAGAGGGAACATATTTGCAGAAAGTTGCGTGGGGTTTTTATGCAGAATTTTGTCAGAAGACAATGGCACTGCATGTTTTTCTTTGAGTGCAAATGTACATTGCTGAGATGTTTTTTTAATGGCATGTGCTTTGAAAAAAGGAAATTGCATTTTTAAGAGTTTAAAAATCTTATGAGTGAGAAATAT
This sequence comes from Rousettus aegyptiacus, assembly GCF_014176215.1. Taxonomy (NCBI): domain Eukaryota; kingdom Metazoa; phylum Chordata; class Mammalia; order Chiroptera; family Pteropodidae; genus Rousettus; species Rousettus aegyptiacus. The sequence goes on from NW_023416308.1 coordinate 89,384,629, forward strand.
AAGAAATCTTACTTATTTTCACCTTTAGAAAAAAATAAAGATGTTTCTCATATCTGCTTTTCTCCAGTATCTGACTGTTACTGCCCTTGGCGAATCGATAATCATAGCATGAAGACTGAAAAGCCTAAATGCAAAAAAAAAAAAAAAAAGATATATTGTTTCTGGAATCCATGCCGTATTTTGTTCCTAATAGGATCAGCTGACTGTTTAAGACTTTAGATCTATTAAAAGTTACAGAATAAGTAAAACTTTTTATAGATACTCTTTTTAACTGTAATACATCCTGTTATTTCTCCTTACATGTGATATTACTTGGATGGGCTGCTCAAGGGCTACTCGTTCTTTTTTAAAGCCATTTACAAGCTGGTTATCAGCCATTTAAATAGCTAGAACAGTTCAGGACTTGTTCAGACTTTGAACTGGTATAAAGAAAGCAGCAACATCACTTTCTGCTTCAATCCTCATTTCTCTTTCAGATCAGTATAGTAATAGTGTAATCGCTTATAATTTACAGTTTTACAAAGTGCTTTTTAGTTGTTTTATCACCACAACTACTCTAGGAATAGCAATGGAGCAGATAGAAAAAATGTTTGAAATTTAAGAGTATGTCTGCTGGGAAAGGCAAATGTAAAGAATTGCTCTGTTGAGTGCTTTGTTAAAGATTAAGTGGTAAAAATAATGGAACCCAAAGAAAGAAGCCTTTTTCGGGAACTGGGTAGGCTTCACAAAAGAGGTAACATTTTAGTTAAGCCTTGAAGGTTGAGTAGGGAAAAAGATGATGAAGTTATGAAGGCTTCGAAAGAGCCCAGTGTGTTAGGGAAACTGTGTTTGTTAGGTGGAGGGTTGGGAAATAAGAGGCTGGGAAAATCAGTTTAATTCAGGTGAATGGGCTTTTATGCCAAGGTAAGAAATTTAGACCTTACCCATTAGGCATGGGGGACCTCAGAGAAAATTTTGAGCAAATAAATGGATTTTCTGAAGATTTTTTTTTTATTATTTTTGTTTTGTTTTTATATAAAATGTCTAGCAGTTAGGGAGGCCAAAGCCCAGAAGGCTTTTGGAATAAACCAGACCAGAAACTAGGTCCAAATTAAAGTGATGTTCTGGTAAATAAGGAGGGGACTGAGTAAAGACATTCCTAAGGTATGCAACCAAGTCTCTCAGGAAATGTAGGACTTGTGGGAGATTTCAGCAGAGCTCTCAATGTCATGTCTAGCTTGCATTTGAAATATAGTACCCTTAGAATCCTTTAAAAATGAATTTTGGCAGCTGTTTAGGCCCCACTTTTCCATTGTGGAAAACGATAGCAACTGCTGGTGATTGAGGACTGCTGTAAACCAGCACTGTGCCAAGTACTTTTCCTGCTCTCTCACTTCATTCTCACAACAACCAGTGAATCTGGTAGATGCTACAGATTATTTTACAGATTAGAAATGGTTTAGATATTAAGTTGCCAAATTCACATAGCCAGTAAGTGGCAGAGCTGAAATCTACCCTAAACTGCAGTCACTTAGGGATAGAATGCTTGTGCAGTTGAAAGCTGTTATTCTCCAGCCCCAACTTCCATTGTCTATTTTCTCTTTTGACTTCCCTGTCAGTCATTCCTGCCTCCGATTCTATTCTGTGCTGCTTTTATGGCAAAGCACACATTATAAGGTTAGTCTGCCTAATGGGTCCCATCAGCCCAGAAAGCTGCAAAGTGTAATTATATAATAAAACTATGCCTTGCTTTAGGAAAATGCATTTCTCCTAGAAAGAAGCAGAAAGTCAGTAGTGATAGTCTGCTTTATATATTGCAAAATGAGTAGAGTACCTTAGAACCACTACAGTCTGCAAAACAAAAGAATGCTTTAACATCTGTACCTAGGAAGGTAACCCACTATCCAGGCTAAGGATTTAATCCAGAAATTGATTTCCTGTTGGTATATATACCTTCTGGAGCCAAGAGTGGCTGTGGGATGGAAAGCTGCCCATTTTTAAACTTAGATTTCTGTCTCCAGTGTCAAGACTTGTGTGGGATTCTTCAGTACATTACCTCTGCCCTTTCCCAGTTTAGCTTCTTCAAGACTCAGCTGTTCGTCCAGTTTCTGAGGCCAAGGGAATCTTATTTTCAGGTCTAAGTTGTCCAGAGCTGGAGCATGTCCTAGAACCTGTTTCAGGGGTGATCAGTCTTAGTTTGTTGTCCATATCCTTGCTTGAGTGTGTATTAAAGTCACAGAAAACACTTAGAAATTCAGACTTTATAGCCACATAACCTTATTTTCACACTTTTACAGAATCCCTAATGTGACAAATGTGCAACTGTACCTGTTGAGGTGGAGCCAGAGATCCAGCTTCTCCCACCCAGTAATACAGCATGAAAAGCCAGTACCTTCTCTGGTCACCGGGCAACCTGCTGTGTATATTGGGATGGCTGATAACAGGAACTGGATGAAGCTGAAGTATAAGAAAAATTCTGGCTTAAATTTTACTTACCTGTAGTCCTAGAAATAAATAGCAAGATGGTTGACTTAAACCCAACTTACTAGCAGTTACATTAAATGTAAACACTGAACAGTCTAAAAGACATTGCCAGGTAGGATTAAAAACAAGATTCAACTAAATGCTAGTTATAATTACAGAAATGTCTAGACTTACCCTCCCATCACTGGACTTGCCCTCCCATCAGCTGTCAAATTCAGGTTCACCAGGTGTTAGAATTCAAAGGCCTTTATGACTGAAATGTATTTCTTTCTGGTTCTAGTAGCCAAATGTCTGGCGAACAGAATAGTGCAAAGGGAATGACAAATGTAAGATCATTGTTAAAAGTATTTTTTTAAGTTTGAGTACTGCTGAAGTATATAAAAGAAAATGTTGCTATACCCTTTACCCCCAAATCTCACTCTCTTGGGGTAATGCTCAGTGCGTTTTCTTCCAGACACTTTCTGTGCACTTAAAGTTTTTCTAATCTACAACCTGAGATTTCCTGGCAAAGGGAAACCTGTGTACACATTCATGTCCTTTAAGATGGAGCTTGACAATGGGGCTCATCTCCATTTGTGGTCCTGTGCAAATTTTTGTGAATCGGTCTTATTCATTAGTGTGTGACTTCTGGCAATTGGTTACCCATAAGAACAGGCTATATGCCTGGCCTGAAAAACTTCCTTGGAGTTTTACATGTACAATCAGATCCTTGTCACTCAAGAACATTTAGAACCACAGATATAATAGGAATAGAGAAAAAGTGTTCCAATAAGTCTTCCCAGGATTGATTGTAACCTTAACAGCAGTAGAAACATGGTATAGCAGAGCTGTTAGAGCACAGACTAGGACATAGGCTGTTGGGGTTTAAATCCCAACTGCTAGCTATGTAACCTTGAACGATTTACTTAATCTGTGTCTCCATTTCTTCATCTATAAAATGGTTCTTGCAGTACTCGACTGATAGGGTTATAAAGTATAAAGTTATGAAGTATATAAGTATATAAAGTAAATAAAGCACTTGGCTTTTACAAGTGGGCTGCTCCTCTGTCTCAGAACGGCCCCTGGCACAGCTCCAGCCCAGACAAGTAAGTGAAGGAGACCAAAGCTGCGTTTTGGGATATTGATTGAGGCTGGTTACTCAGAAACAAAAGACTAAGAACCTTTGACTTTCCCTGCTTTCCTGCCCAAGAAATTAAGAAAGAAAGATCTGCTTCAGAAAGGAGACTTAGGATCTTTGCCTTAACCTAATTTGAATTAAGTGTGGTAAATAGGAGGGTTTCAGGCAGAGGCCTGTTAGCTAGATAACCCATGTCCCATTGTTCCTGAGTTGCCTAGCAAGAATTGGTCTGTCATGTGCATCCTACTGTTTGTTACCAAGGAGTGGGGATCCTCTCCCGGCGCATTGTCCAGGTTCTTGATGTCTTGAACAAAGAATTGAGCAAGACACCAAAATACAATAAAAAAATAAAGTTTTCTTAGAAGGGAAAGTACATGAGCAAGGGAAGTGTGGCTCAAAAGGCCTTGTAACAAAGCCTGTGGGGTTTTTATCCTTATTTGCTCTGGGTGTTTACTCTTCTTAGAGGAGTTGGCTTCCTTGATGGACAACTAAGATTGACAGAGCTCTGATTCATCATTTTGCTTTCTGCACATGTTTGTTCTCAGAATTCAGTCTGTTATGATATTAATGAACTTTCAGGCATATGCATTATAATGATGGCATAATGAAGCTCAGGTGAGTTGAAGGTCGTTGGGTCTTCGTTGCACAAGTGCAAGTGACTGGCTTAAACTGGTACCTAATTCTCTGCCTGCTTGTTTTTTTGTGAGAGTTAAAAAATGCCTTTTGGCCTAGCAATACCAGGTGCTGTAGGTGTATAAGAAAAAATGCCTTTTGGCTTGCTTAATTGTGGGAGGATTAGGGTGGACCCCTTCTAGGATAGGATGACCTCAGTGTTTTTGCAGGCAGACCCGAAACCCCCTAACCTGCCTAATTCTTTTCTAAGAGTCATGAACCCCCTTATTGTTAGTATGGATGTGGAGGGAGAGGTCTCTTCCGTATCTGCTTCCTGCTGAGAATCACCGTAGTCCCTGCCTACAGGGGTTTCATGGAGTCCCTTTCTACCTCAGTCAGGGTGGGGTCTTGGGTTTCCTTCTAAAGTGCCACCTCAGTCCCTAGACAAGGAAAAGAAGATAAAAACATTACTTACATCATATATCTATTAATTTCTATTATTGATTTGCCTATTAAGAGAGTAAAGAAAGGGAAACAGGCTTGGTTAACATTTCTTAAAGAGTAAAAAAGACCTTTGGCCTAAAGTCTCCTCCCCTCTCTGACTCTAAGGGCCCCGCCTGGCTTAACACCATTTCTGCTAACAGTGGGCTGATGACCCTTATCAATAGCCAGAGGATCTGGGTCACCAGTTTGGGGCAATTACCAGGATTTGAGAAAGACGGCCTTTTTCCCAAAGAAAGGAGGGAAGAAAACTAGGTTTACTAAAAAGATTAATTCTGCAAGAGATGTCCCATTTCATTTCCTGCTGAAAGATTAAGAATTTTACAAGTGTTGTCCCGTCTCACTACTCTTCCTCAGCTATCTATAAATTACCCATTCTCACTTCTGAAATCTAATAACCAGTTCCCCTGTTTTCTCCTTTGCCCAAAATGTCATATATACCCAATGGCACCTCACTGTCTTTGGAATTTTTATGCATATGTGAATTCCCCATGCGCCTGTTATTAGATTTTTATTTTCTCCTGTTAATCCGTTTTTGTTAATTTGATTATTAGCCCAACTAGAAGAACTTAGAAGGTGGGAGGAAAAGTATTAATTTTTTTAACCTACACACACACACAAGGCAGTGCATGTTGGGAAGCAGGTGGTATCAAAGGTCTCTCCTGGTCGTGGGAGCTGTCCCTGTTATTAGACTGCACACTTGAGAGCTTCCCAGGAAGTGTCTCCAGTTCAGCATTCCAGATTGCCCCAGAGAGATAGAAAAGGGAACTAACTTTCACTGAGCACCTACCAGGAAGGTGGAGCCTTTAAACCTCGCAACAACCCGTGGTGATGGTATTATCCCCATTATATAGAGGCTCCACGAGATCAAGAAACTTGCCCAAGTTCTCATAGTTAATGCCAGAACAAGGACTCAAAACCAAGGCAGTGTGAGGCTGAAGCAAAATGCCATAGTAGGGGAAAAACACGGAGCAGAGCTGTCCCCTGGAGACACGTGCCTTACGCTGCTGCTGTCTGGGCATTGCATGGCTGCCTCTCTTTCTAACCTATGAGGGAAACGAGGCAGGGGCTGCCTTCCTAAATCCATGCAAGAGCAGCCAGTGTGTGGCAATGGCCAGGCAATGTGGCCAACTTAGGGTGGCCAGAAACACCCTTGTGCTTTACATCTAGACTAGAGACACTACAGAAAACTAGGAAACTGTGGGCCCCCTCCCTTGCCAGCCCAGCCCTGTGTATGACTGACTGTAGTACCAAGTAATAATAAGGTGTTCCTCTTAATTAAAAAAAAAAAAAAAAAAAAGTGGGAAAGGCAGGTATCATGTATAGGTTCTGGAATAGCCCTCACCTGAGGAAGTGGTCAGCCTAGGCATGGGTACAAGGCCAAGAATTCTGCAAACCAATTGATGCAAGACAAGACAAATTCCCGCACCTACCTCAAGTGCGGACTCAAGTTCTACACCAAGAGAAGGTCCTTGACTGTGCAAGAAAGAATCAAGCTCACACCATAGAGACAAAAGGAGAGTTTTTAGAGAAGGAATAACACTTCAGAGAAGTCTCCTCTCAAAGACGGAAAATGAGAGAGACTTCTGAGTATTCAAAGAATTTAGTTTATAGGTGATTCTTAGTTTCTATGAATTACAGTTTAAAGGCTTTATTTCCCTATGTTCCTTTGATGGTGTGGGTATACAGCCTGAACGACATCAGTATGCAGTCTCAAAGGTGTGTCAGTAATCTCAGCCTGTGTTTTGTAGGTTCCCCGTGGTCTGGCTGGAGGGAATAAATGATTGGGTTTATTTTGTGTACAGTAAAGACTTTGTTTTCCAGTTTTCCTTTCCTGGTATGGGTAAATTTTTTTTTTTTTTTTTTTTTAGGCAAGGCAACCCTTGGTTGACCTCAGAGATTGCAAGGACCTTGTCAGTTTACAATCCCTTATTTTATTTTTTATGCCTACATCCAAGTACTAACCAGGCCCAACCCTGCTTAGCTTCTGAGCTCAGATGTGATCGGGCTTGTTCAGGGTGGCATGGCTGTACACTTGTGTGGGTAGTTTCCAGTTATCCCAGCAGGAATCTTCCTTTGTTTTGTAAGTTCCTGGTGTCCTGGCCATAGGGCTGATCACATTGTAGGTTCTGAATACAACCTGGTTTAATATTTAGTCAACTTGTATAGTTCTCATACCTCTTCCCTACATCACAATTACAGTCGGAAATAGATGAAATAAACTGTCAGAATAGTGACCACAAATTTGCCTCTCTCCCCAGTTCATTTCCTGAGCTAGGAATATGGTTTCTGAAGCAATTCCCCTGTGACAAGTGATGTTGTTTGCATTAAACTTATTAGGTCGGTACTGTTATTTTTCCTATTTCACAGGTGCGTAAGGCATAGACAGTGACTTGCTCACAAACATACAGTAGGAGCAGAGTCAGAATTGGAACCCAAATCTCTCTGGCTCCCAAACCTGAGGTTCCCACTGAAACTTCCTTCCTCATGGACAATGAGTTTGGCGCAACATAGAGGAATATCTTCTCTTTAACTCTCCTTGTCCCTTAGATGTGAAGAGCATCTCTCCAAGTGGCAGAGACTAAAGGGGGATGTCTGTATTCTAAAAGGCCTGGACAGAAAGATGGAAAGATAGGGCCTCTTCAGAGGGAGTCATTCCCAGCGTTGTATTCCCCATCCCTCTGTGTCCCCAGGATTTAACAAAGTAGCACAGAAACAGACTGGCAGGAGCTGCCCAGATGGTCACTTTGGCCCCAGGCACATTCCTGCTGCTCAGATCAGTGAGGGAGCAGCCCCCGTGCTGGATGCCTCATGTAAACCTTATTGATTTTCTGCTTCGTTAGCTCAGAGAGAGCTTGCAGCTCTGGCAGAGAGCCCTCTTCAGCAAGGCCTAGCAATTAACCTGGAGAATCTACTGAAAGGAATTCCTTATGGTCCCTGCTATTAGGTACAGCAGCTGCTTCTGGTCCCTAAGCAGAGAGCCTACCAAAATGCCACCTGAATTTTATGAAGCCTGGCTACAGCACATTTGGCTGTGTGACTTTGAGCAAGTGCCTTTACCTCCTAAGACTCAGTATCCTGTTTCTGTAAAATGGGGATAACCATAGGGTAGTTGTGAGAATTAAATTGGATAATGCATGTAAAGGGTTTAGTAGGGGTGCTGGGTATATATTAATATTTAATAAACATGGGAGTGATTGTTATCAAGATTCTCGCAACGTCTAGACCCATGAAATTTGGTCTCTCAGCACTGACTAAGAAGCACCCTTCAGCAATCGCTAGTAATTAATTTCAACATAACTCAAATCTTTGGCTTGCCCTTTGGCAAAGTGAGAGTGGAGATTACAGTGATGTCCACAGCAGCATTTACCAAAAATCCTTTCCTCTCTAATCTACTTTCATCAGTCCACAGAAGTTAGAGCCATCTGTTTTCAAATCTCCCACCCCCAGTGCTTTCCAAATCACCTGGAAATGGTTTTTCTGCCTTTTTATTATGTAGATTGACAGTCTGCAGACCCCCCACTTACTGTCCAAAGTAGTCTTCCCCGGCAGGCATTCCTTATTTTGCATCACAAAGGCCCAACAAAGTTGAGCAAAGACTGAACTTCCAACTAAGTTTGGGGAAAGAAGTTGACCTGGTAAAGGAATACCCTGGAGAATAGCGAAGGCTGAGCATCGTCTCCTGGTACAATATTTTTACAATGAAATTTTAGGCTTACCCCAGCCCTCTGCCACCAAGTGCTGTTGGAAAGCTGAGAAGAGGATTGGGAGGAACCAGGCAGTTCCACTTTGCATTCTTATTTGTTTTTCTCCTGGAAACAAGATCTCTCTGAAGATCTTCCCAATTCTTGAGATTGTGGCAGTGAGGGCAGCTCCATCTCCAGTCCTGAGGTGACCTGCCAGCCCCCTGCTTCCTCAGGAGAACCCACAAGGAAGCAGGTCTGTCCACAATGACGCACTGGAGTCTTTGACTCCACGTTGATAAGTAACCCCACACACCCCATCCAACTGAGAGCCCTCCAGCTCAAATGCCCCAGGGCCCATTTTATGGAATGGGTGGCAAGGAACTGAGATCATTGCACAACACATTGCAATCTAGCTCCTTCACCACCACCACCCCTCCTCCGCCAGGGAGAGCAAAGTCTAAAGCCGACACACTAGAATTTTCAACTTTCACCCATTGCCCTGAGGAGCATTTAACACTGGAGCCCCACAACCTGCCTTGATAATCAATTCCATGTGGGAGGGAGGGGGTGGGCTTCAAAGGAGGGCCTTTCCCAGCCGGCTCCATTTCAGGACCTTTCTCAACGAACTGCTGGGTCTAAAGTCTTCCAGGGCAACCCAGCTGGCTGCTTCCCTAGGCTGTTCCTAAATTCCAGTGATGACTGTGGGGCCTGATGAGCCTGCAGCCTTCCTGGAGTCTCTCTGCAAGGGAGCCCAACCAGAGTGCTGGCTCTGGATCATTGCCCAAGGCAGGAAGCTGTGGCCCCTAGTTACCATGGAGAAGCTGGCACAGCCTGTGCCTATTTGTGGTTGACAGGCAGCCTCACTTAGGAAAGGGGGAGAAATTTGGCTGCTTGAGAACGAGCGAGCGGCGCTTGGTGGGAGAGTTGGTGACATCATGAGCCTGCTGCTGAAGGGGCTGGAGAGGAGGCTGAGGCTGGGAGCTCTGTGAGAACAGCACTCCACTGAGGTAGTCTCCTGCCAATCCTGTAGCTTTAATGGCAGGGCTCCGACCTCCTGCAGAATGAGGCCTCACTGCCAAGCTGCCGACCCTACGCAAGGGCTATTGGAAGAGGCTCCAATACACTGGAAAAACCCCAAGAGTCAGAGATGGAAGCGAGAGCCACACCCACAGGAAAGAGCCCAGGCTGGTCTAAGTGTCTTGCACAGATGAGAAAGCACTAGACTAGTTGGGAGGTGTCAGTCCCTTAGTCACCACCTCTGAACATACCAAGGTAATCAAGAGCACTTCACTTCCTTTCTCTGAGCCCCACTGTGAGAATAATGTTTGCCCTGTGGACTGGGTTGCTGAGAGGCCCCTGCAGCAGTGTACACAAAGCTGGGGCAGGTGGTCTCCCTCTGATTCAGTGGATAAAAAAGGGCTAAGGCTGCAGGGCTTCTCCTACGCTTTCCTCCTTCTGTGGCTAAAACTGGAGGATGAGCTAAGTTAAAATGTCCTTTGAGAGGGCCTGACACTGCAAGTGTGTTTGTACAAAGGGCAGAGCTTGGGCCTGCACACACAGGAGCTGTGCAAGACTAGCAGAATGAGTGCCAGGGAGAGGGAGGCTGCCTGGATCAGGCCCTGAAGCAGCCCTGCAGCGCTGCGGGAGGAGGCTGGGAGATGTCTATCACATTTGGCCCTAGGATAACCTGGGAGCAAAGGGCTAACTGCTTTCCAGGCTGTGATGTATCTCATGAAAGACAGAGGGGCAGAGCAATATAGGGGAAAGAAAACTAGTCTGGGTGTTTGAAATCAGACTATGTGGCCTGAGGCAATTACTCTTTTTAAGGCTTGGTAGTCTCACCAGGAAGCCGGAGGTAAAAATTCCTGCTCTGCTTTCCTTACCTGGTTGAGGAGAAAATGCCCTGAGAGAATAGACATGAAAGCCACCCTAAACTGTGCACAAATGAAGGACCCAGTGAGCTTTATTTAGGACAGAGGGAGCCTTCTCCATGTCTGCACTGGTCCCACCACAGCCTGAGATCCCTCCCGTCATGCTGGGGACCTTTTCTTTGCTCCTCTTAGCAGAATCCCAGGCTCCCCAGTGGAGCCCAAACCCCTTCTGGTACCCTAGAAAAATGAGGTGGGGCTGCCTTTTGAGACCACGCTCCCCTGAGCAGGAAGAGAGCCTCCTTCTCCAGCAGAACCTGCTTTGTGAGCAGTGGCTGTGTACAGCAGTTTAAACAAAATACCAGGACCCATAGACTCACATTTCTGTGGGTGCCCTGCAGTCAGCAGCTGGACAACTAAGACCTCCATTCCTTTCCCACACCCAGTCTCAAGAAAGTACCAATAGACTTCTCTGGAGGTATTCACACGTAACACTTGCTTTTATCCTCTAGGAATTTTATAGAAAATTATTATTCTTTTTTGCCCTAGGGCTCAGAATGTAATTCTGCATTTGGTAAGGTTTAAAGGTTCAAAACCATCTGCATAGGAATCAGAGAAATGGGTTTCTGTTATTGGTAATCTGCTATCAAAGCCCCGTGAGGCTGTTTTTATTAACAAATTCAACACTCACCAGTGCCTTCGGAATTTTGGGCCCAGTTTGGAACTAATATATGGGACAAGAGAATTCCGGGCATGAATTTCCTGTTGTACTGTCTGCCTCTACTACTCCGGGAGTAGCCCTTCCCAGAATGGGGACTGGGAGCAGTTTGCCTCTGAGTCCTAAGCAACTGTAAAAATGAAGGCGTGTATGGAGTCTTGACTCACTCAGCCTCCCTGGATGTTAGAACTGGAAAACAGAGCCCCTCATGTTTACAGTCAAGAATGCCAAGGTTACAGAAGGCATGTGACTGCCACAACGTTACCCAGAGTTCTATGGTAAAGCTGGAGCAAGAACCCAGGTCTCCCCACCCTCAGGCCAGTGTCTCTTCTCCACCAGCCTGTTCACTCATCTTTGCTAAGCCATGCCCATCACTGTCTTTGCCACCCCAAGCTGTCAGAGGGAAAGGCTGCCACAACTTCCCATAGTCCTCCCTCACTGTGATTAGATAAGGGACACTTTCCGTTACACTGGGGATTGTTTGGCTTGGACAGGCCTTGGGACTCTCTCTCTGAAGCACTGATGTGGGGCACACTCGGTTTGGAAGCCACTAATATTCTGGTGGCAGTCTTTGCCTTCAAACCTATCAATGTGATGGAAAGCTCGAGGCCTAACTCCCTGTCAGGGAAGAACGGAGAGAAAAGGGCATAGCTCTTCCTTGAGGTAAGAAGTATCTGGAAGAGTATCTAGTCCATTTGGATTGCAATAACAAAATACCACAGACTGGATAGTTTATAAACAACTGAAACTTATTTCTCATAGTTCCGGAGGCTGAGAACTGCAAGACCAAGGTGCTGGCAGATGTCTGGTGATGGCCCAAGTTAAGAGATGGTAATCTTTTCACTGTATCTTCACATAGCAGAAGAGGTGAGGGGTCTCTCTCTGGGGCCTCTTTTATAAGGCCTCTGACCCCACTCATGAAAGCTCCATCCTCGCTACTTAATCACCCCTTAATGGTCCCACCTCTAAATACTGTCACATCAGGGATTAGCTTTCAACACATGAATTCGAAGGGGAGGGGGCATGGCAGACTTAAACATTCAGTTTGTAACAAAAGCGATCTAGAGTTTCTGAGATGGATTTTGTTAGGGGACCATGTGAGGAATAAATGGTGGAGGGAATGACAGTCTGTGACAAAAGGGGAAACAGAGGCAGCATCTAGTACCCGAATATGAGCCCAGCCTAGAGGATGGGGGGAGAATGACTAGGGGAAGGCATCAGGGGACAAGTAGAGATGACACCCAGGAGAACTTGAGGAGTTGGGGTGGAGTCTTCAGCTTCCACTCCGATCATGTGAGAGATGGATGAGATTGGGGGGATGACATGAAGCAATCTTCCAGGGGAGGTGCCTGCTGTCTTGCCAGAGAGAGGAACCTTTGCTTTAGCACGTACACAGCAGCCCCTGGCTGGTCAGGGACAGAGACTGATGAAGCCATCTGCATCCTGGGCCCTGCAACTAAGGAAAACCATCAGCTTTGCAACCATGGAAAAGGTGAAAAAGTCAGGCTGTCAGTGAGTGTTCAGAGGGGCCGTGGGGTTGTGTAGGATGTGTCAGAGAAATGTACATTCTGTGCAGATTTGACTGGAGTTGTATATGTTTTGAGCTTCTTGTTGTGCATTATTAAAAAATAAGGTGACTCCCTTTCCCATAACCTCTCAACCACCTTGCTTTCACCCTATCTCTCCCCCGTCTCCCAAAACCTCAGTGACTTCTAGTGACCACCAACAAAACAAAGCAAAAACCTCATATTTCTTAGTCTGGCATTTAAAGTTAAAGATTCACCAGACACGTCTTGAATTTCCTGCCTCCACGTTTTATTTATGCTGTGTTCTCTGCTGCTTTCTCAACACTGGATCTTCAGCAATTCAAGTCATTTTCCAGGCTGAGCTCAGATGCTATCTCTTCCAGGAAGCCTTCTCTGGTATTACCAGCCAAAGAGCTTCTCTCTCCTCTGAAAACTAGAGCAACTTTTCTACCTCTTTTGTGGCAGCGTTACAGTCTATCTTGCAGTTTAACTATTAAGGGGATCTTTTAAATGGTAAGTCTTTGAAGGCTTGTTAATATCTTATTTGTTTTTGTATCCCTAGCACCTAGCACAGTGTCCTTTACATAGCATGCATGTAATTCAAAATACATTTATTAAACAAATAAATGTATATTTTGTGGATATGGAGATGAATTAGAAAGCTTCTGTCCATTAGGGGTTTATAGTCTAATGTGAGAAAGAGATGCATAATAATAAGAATTAATTTAAAATAAAGCCCAAGGAACAGTGCATGACCTGAGAAGACGTGGTTTTTGGGTGGGCAGAGATGGTGGCAAGGGGGAGAACATTCAGGTTGAAGGAACTGACTAGGTGGATGTGCATGCCACATTTGGGGGAGGTGGCAAGTAGCCTTGGGACTGGCATATAGATCGCATGTAGGGAAAAATAGGTGATAAGGCCAGAAAGGGGATGTGGGCACTGAATCGTGGAGGACCTGGCGTGCCTTTCCAAAAAATTTGGATTTTATTCTGGAGACCATTTGAATGAGAAGCCACTGAATGTTCTTGAGGACTATAATATTTAGTGAATGGAAGAATGACTCAGCACTGGGTTTTGGGTGGACACCATTCTTCGGTAGGTCCATTTTAGGAAAATTTTGTGTTGGGGGCTGAGCAGCAGCCATTCTCTGAGGCCAGCCTGTCCCCTGGTCAAACCACCTCTTTGTGAGATTTTCTCTTTTAAAGAGGCCACTCCCAAAGAACACTTGGTCAGATTGCCCTCTGGTACAGTCTTTCCTGACCAGTCCGCAGGTCCCTCCCTCTGTTCTGGCTTTAGTACAGACGTTCTTTCTTGGACTGTATTAGTCAGGGTTCTGCAGTAGTTAGCATTCTTCAGAGAAATGTGTGTCTATGTGCACACAATTAAACTTAATATAAAGAATAGGCTCATGAGATTATGGAGGCTGAGAAGTCCCACAAGCTGTTGTCTGCAACCTGGGGGCCCAGGAGAGCAGGTACTATAAATTCCAGTCCAAGTCCAAAGGCCTGAGAAACAAGAGCACCAACGTCGTAAGTCCCAGTATAAGGAAGGCAGAAGACCAATGTCAGCTCAGACAGACAGGCGGAGACACCCACTGCCTCTCACTGAAAACTGAACTTTCTGAGCCTGGGACTGGCTCGAGTCCCCCACACAATTTTTTGACCTTTGCAGAGTGGGGGTTAAGGAGTAGGGCAGGGACAACTTTCTATGGAGAAAAAAATCATAGACTTTGGAGTCAGATCAGCCCTGGGTCAAAGTACGATTATATGAAATCACTTATTAGCTGTATGACCTTGGCAAAGTCACTAATCTTTCTTATCTTCAGTTCTGGTTTCCTTATCTGAAAAATGGGGATAATTATTTTAATTCCAAAGAATTAAAGTGAAGATGAGGTGGGGGTTGCCTAGTTTGCCTGACATAGAGGGGTTGTTCAGTAAATGATAATCGTTTTATTCATATTTGCAGGTTAAATAGAGGCTATTGTTCTGCATAAGAAAAGGAAAGCTGTGCTTGGAGTGATGTGTTGTTAGGTGCCTTAATTTAGGGGACCACAACTCCTTGCCTAGACTATCTTCAGAGGTCATTCCACAGCCCTCTTGGTGAGGGCCCGAACAGGTCTCCCTAGCGTAACTTCCACTCTCAGAACTCTGCCCTACCTCTGCCAGCAGCTGTGGTCATATTTGTAGTTAGGCAAGGGCCCAGCCCTAACTGAATAAAGACACTGTTGCAAAGAGTGGGGAAGCAGACACTGTTGCAATCTGCCAGGCCCCTAGGAACTCTAGAGAACCTGTGCTGGCCTTCAGCCCCACCAACTGTGTGTGTCTGAGGTGAAAGCCTAGGTTTCTGGGCCTTTCAGACAATAAGTAGACTAATAAGACATACCAGAGAGACGCCCTGCTTTCTGGAGCTGAGGTTAGAGTTTTCTCTTTAAAACCAAAGCCACAATTATGGATCTTTCTCAGAGCTGGGCACTAAGATGGTATCTCAGGTGCAGGGAAGTAAGACTTATCCGTGCCCTTGAGAGGCTGGCTCACTGTCAGAAGAGCAGAGTCACACACACCAAACGCTAGAGGGTTTGAAGGTTGTGCAAATCAGTGAGGTGGAAGCAGTAGGAGGGAGACGCCATCTCTGTGGGTGTATGGGGTGGGAAAGTTAGGGGGAGTACCAGGAGAGTGATAGTTTAAAGAGAAGGAGGAGGAAGGCAGGCCAAGCAAAGGAACCAGTATGAGCAAAGGCTTGGTTGGAATAGAGGTAAAAATAACATGTTTATAAAAACAAAACCACCCTCCCCCCTTTCCAGTTCTTGGGTGTGGCCAGGACACGAGGTGCTGGGCTGGGTAAGGCAGTAGGGAGAGCAGAGCAGAGAGGCTGAGGCTTTAGTATGAGTTGTGGGATTTAGCAGGTATTTGCAGCAGGGGGGAAAGCAGCGTCCAGTTTTGGAGGTCACTCGACTTACATAAGAAGTACAGACTGACATTGTGCTAGGCGTTTTCTTTCTTAAAACAAACAGTTGTCAAGTGACTATTACGTGCCAGATGTTCTAGGCACTGAAAAATAGTTAAAATTCAGATTAAGCCTACCCTGAGGGTAAACTACATATTTAACGCAAGAGGAAATTGAGGGTCGCCTTGATGCCAGCTGCTGGCTCCGGCCAAGGCTTTTGAGGCCGGAGGTAGTCTGGCTCTGGGCTGCCCCTTAGACGTTCTAGCGCACGTGGATAGGTCCGCCTGTGGGTCGTCCGGCTGCGCGCGCCGCCTGGGACTCTCCACTGCCCCGCCCGGCTGGGAGCCCGCCCCCAGCCAGACCCACACGTGGGATCCCGCACGTCCGCCCCTCTCCCCCTTGACGTCAGCCTCACGATTCCATTTAAGGCCCCTCCTGTGCCGTGCTCCGACTTTCGGAGCAGCTGCCGCCAATTCCGGGTCCGATACTGCGCGCCACCGACACCCGCCCACCGTGCACTCCTGGTACGGTAGGGCCAGGCGCGCTCTGCGCCCGTGGGGGCGGACACGCGGGCCTCTCTGGCTAGGCGCTGCACGCCAGGGGGTTACTATTCCCTGGTGGT
The DNA here is from genome assembly GCF_014176215.1 of Rousettus aegyptiacus. Lineage (NCBI taxonomy): Eukaryota > Metazoa > Chordata > Mammalia > Chiroptera > Pteropodidae > Rousettus > Rousettus aegyptiacus. The sequence continues at coordinate 89,400,685 of NW_023416308.1, forward strand.
GTAGGCGCTGCTTCTCAGAGGCATAGTCGGGCGACCTGAGTAGTGGCCTACGCCAGGCCTGGGCGCAGAAGCTGCCGCGCTGTTTTTGCTCTTAAGTTAGCGCCGTGGCGTCTGGCCCGGCTAAGGGGAACCGAGGAAGTGGCTGCACCTAACCTGGGGTTAAAAGCCCGAGTGGATGTGTAGGACAAGGAGATGACGGGTCTGAAGGGTGGGACATACTTCTGGGCTGGAAGTCGGAAAACGGCGCAGAACTCGAGGTCCGGTTCCCGGAGCCCATGGAGCCGAAAAAGCCTCAGCATCCTGGGCGGGTTCCCGGAAGCCAGAAAGCCGCTGAGCACTACCTTCCCGGGTCGCATTTTAACCATAAGACTTTCGAGAGGTGGGTTCCATGGGAGCGGCCGCTGCCGGCAGATCATAGGGCGCTCTTTTTGCACTAATTACATTTATTAAGCAGCTACTGATGTATCTTAGGGGGTGCTATGCTACGGCGCATACAAAGATGAAGCAGGGTGTCTTAGCTCTCCTGCATCTCAGATGATCTTTTGACTTCCTTTTAGGGCATCTATAGGTTCACAGTGAGTGGGTGGCAGAGGAGACCCTCTTCCGGCAGGGCTCCTCCCCTACCCGTGGCTCCACATTACGGGGAGTGCTGGAGCCCAGGGCTTAGGATTTGGTGAAGCCAGGAGGAAATGCAGGAAGAATTCCCTTCCCCCTGCTAGGCTGCATAAACCTTAAAAGGCTGTCTAGAAATAGCAGTGATTTGTAAGGAGAGACCCGATTCTAGCTTGGTGGCTCCGGGCCGCCTGCCTGGAAGTTCTCTCGGATATTTTTGCCCTTTGGGACAGAGTCAAGACACTAGATACAGTGAATGCAGTGCAGAGTTGGATTAGCAGAGTCGACACCCGGACTCTGGAAACGGAGTGTTCCACCAAGTATCTAGTAACGTTAGGGTTCGAGGCTTTAGGCCTCTGCAGCTATTTCTGCACTTTTGTATTGACAAAATTTCCCCATATCCAGGCTTTGCTACAAGGGACACAGCAGAAGCCGTCCCAGGCTCCTCCCTTTTGGTTAGTTAACAGCCCCTGGTATTGCAATTTAAATTCTGGCTCTGGCCACGCACGAGGCCTGGGAGGCTGCTAGCCAGGCCTCAACATGGTTCACGTCTGTTTCGGAGCAAGATCACTAGTTAACTTTAAAGTCCAGGCTCGCTCCCTTTGGCCCTAAGAGCACGTTAGTTCCTGATCCGCTCCGCTCACGGGTGAGGCCAATGCCTGCCTACCTCTGAATAGCCAGCGTTCGCTGGACTGCTGGTCTTGCCCCACCGGATGTGAAGTGCGCATGCGCTCAAATTTCTTGACGGGATGGGTGGGGGAGGAGGCGGAGCTCACTTTTCCGGGTCTGAGCGTGGCGGCGTAAAACCTAAGGGCTCCTGGGGACTGAGCAGTTGGTCTGATCTCCGCCCCTTCGGGGGTGGGGGGAAATGAGTGAGCGCGCATGAGCAGAGCTCACTACCCGCCTCATTGCGTCTGGGTTTTGGCGGCGAGGCGGTTAAAGGCGCTTTCCGCACGTAACTCTGGTCCTTACTCGAAGGACTTGTCAGGAGCCTTGTGACTGGAATAGAGGCTCACAGTAATCCTGTTTGAGAGAAGGCCAGCCCTGCATAGGGTTAATAAAGCAAGATGAGTGCGCCCTCAGGAGGCTATACTTACACCCAAACGTCAATATTATTTTTCCATGCTAAGGTGAGGTCCTTCACACCAAGGTAACTATACTAGACTTTGGCATTAGGACTTTGAATTCTCCTTTGGTTATATTTAGGTGTTTTCCCCTCCCCTTTTTAAATCATCCCTTGTGATTTTTAGTGTCAAGTACCCTAAAAGGAAGTGAAATAGCTGTTTCAGAACAGTTTTTGGTTAATAAGTGTTAAAGAGGATGTAATGACAGTCATGTTTTTCTCTAAATAGATTCCTTTTGGTTCTAAGTCCACTATGGCAACTCTGAAGGATCAGCTGATTGTGAATCTTCTTAAGGAAGAACAAAGCCCCCAGAATAAGATTACAGTTGTTGGGGTTGGTGCTGTTGGCATGGCCTGTGCCATCAGTATCTTGATGAAGGTAAGTGAGAGCCCATCACTCTGAAAGCTAAGGATAACTTGACCCTACCCGTCCCTCTACTCACTTTTCAATAATTGCATTATCATAGTGTATGTACAAATATTGAGGTTCATGCACTCAAAGAACTTTATGTGAAACAAACTTTGAAATATGCTGTTACCAAAAGGGCATCGGAACCAAAAAAATTCAAGTTATTAGACTTGCAACCTACTTTCTTAAATACACTGTGCTGTATTAACATGAATAAATTGCCAACAAATGAACGTGTATGTCTTTAAACAAGCTAAAATTATTTTAAAGTAATTTTTGAATTGCAGTGATACATACATGTGATAAAATGAAATCACCCAGAATGTGAGAAATCTTAAGTCTTTCTTCCATGTAACTCTCCATTGCCCTTCTCCTTTAGTAGCAATTTTAGTGCCAATTATGGAACAAATGTTTAATTAGAAAAAAAAGAACTTGTGAATGAATAAAGAACACTTTTTACAATAGTCAAGCCTAGTTTACATTAAAAAGAAATTGGGGCAGCTTAAAAAAAAATGTTCTAAGTTCAGATTTAGAGCTCCTAATAAGAGAGTGAAATGATGAATTCTGGGTTCTGAACAGAAAAGGACAAGTGAGAACGGGCTGAAAGCAGAAATGAGCTATGCAGAGGTTGCAGAGCAACACATGTTGCTCTATGTGTGTTCTTAAGAGAGGCCATAAAATACATAAACTCTAACTTCTTCCTCCACTGAATCATAAGTTGATGCCATCTGTTTTTTCCACGCCACCTATGGTCTTCGGTGATGTCCTCTAATTCAAATATGAGTAAGAGTAACTGCCAGAGCACTCTGTACTGTAGATGATTTGGGAGTAGATCTGCAACCTCAGCTAGTGTAACCCCTTTGGTAATGACAGTCCACATCCCATTTGTATTAAAACTATTTTTGGTGCTCATGGTCTGAGATGCACTTAGGAACTATTATAGGTGCAACTGAAAGGATATTTTTCACCATATTTTGAAATGCACAAATCTTTATATGAAATTGTTAAAGTTGGTTAATAAACAGAAACCAGAACCAGGGAATGATTCAGAATATCACTTTTTAATTCCAAGTCTTAGTACTGGTCAATATCACTAATTTAATGAATGATAACCTAAAATCAGTATGTACAACTGAGTTTGAAAGAGTAGCCTGATCATAATTGGACATTATTCTAGCCATTGCCCACCTAGTGTTCTGTTTCCACATGGTAGTGGGGATCCTGCAGAGGTTGCTCCAGTGAGGAAAGAGGGTTAGAGAGAGGGTCAGTATTTCTTCCTATGTCTGGGTCATCTTGAGTTGGATTTTAAATTCCAGAAATATGGAAATTTTGCGTGCCCTTCTAAAAATTTGGAAGTAGTAATTTTTTTGATTTTTTTTTTTTTTTTTTGTAGTTGAAAAATGTTTTTATTTTTCAAGATGTCACCTTTGGAATCAATGTTGATTTAACTAAAAATTTTATATCTTTTAGGACTTGGCAGATGAACTTGCTCTTGTTGATGTCATGGAAGACAAACTGAAGGGAGAAATGATGGATCTTCAACATGGCAGCCTTTTCCTTAAAACACCAAAAATTGTCTCTGGCAAAGGTTGATTTCAAGTTGATTTTGTAGTCTATGATGGACTTAATTCTTTATTAGGCACAGAATTCTAGGTCTTCAAAGATTTCTTTTTTATCCAGGAAAAGAGCCTTTGAACAATTTTGCATTGGTATTTCTTTATCAAAGTTTCAATTTTTAATAAGTGGTTTTAAATGGATATGTAACTTGTCCATGATGTGGAAAGCATCTGAGTTAGAATATAATCTTCATCTTTGGTTTAACTATCCTGTGCCATAGGGTATCTAGAAATAAGATGTACTTAATAGGTGTAAAGATGACTCTGCTTTAAAAAAAAAAAAAAAATGGGGGAGGGGAGGGCATGACAATAGCCTGTCCCTTGGCTGATATGACCACAATTAAGTAGTTAGTAGAAATAGGAGTATAGAACAGTATGAGCATTGAGCTCAAGTGGCAAAAAACTTGGCAATGTATGTTATTTGAAATAAGTCAAATAAATTTGATTCCTTCCAGCTTCTCCCAACTATAGTTAACATAAAGTCACAATGTGACTAAAACCAGACTATAAGGAAAACATCGTACTTCTCTGTGTAAGTGGCCACAGCAATAAAACTCCAAAAATTAAAGGAGTCTGGGGGCTGTTAGGGACATTTTTCTGCCATATACACAATTATATAAAAAGTTTATGGAACAAATTTTTGCTGGCTAGGTAATAGTGTTCTCTTAAAGGTCTTAATCTGATTATTACTTCCCTTTGTCTAGACTACAACGTGACTGCAAATTCCAAGCTGGTTATTATCACAGCTGGGGCACGTCAACAAGAGGGAGAAAGCCGTCTTAATTTGGTCCAGCGTAATGTGAACATCTTTAAATTCATCATTCCTAATGTTGTAAAATACAGCCCCAACTGCAAATTGCTTATTGTTTCCAATCCAGGTGAGATTTTTAATTCCATAAAAATAGATATGCTAGAGTAAACCTGATAGTATAATTATTCTGTAGACACATATTCTCATTTTTCATTTTCCTCCTGAGAGTGGATTTGTGTTTTTATAAAATAGTTAAGTTTAAATCATTAAAATGAATATAATGCCTCTTCATGTAGTTGGAACTTTAAAATTAGTTACTTGTGCAAGCAGATCTTGGAAAAGGGATGTTTATAGATAGTGTTATTCAACTACACTTCCTGGGTACTAAATGTTTTGCCATATTATACATAGTATAAAGGTTTAAAAATATTACCAAAAGCACTGGTTATGATCATTATCAAGATCCATACAGAGCCATGTATCTCAAGCAGCTAATTATTATCTAATGATTCACCTAGTATCTTTGCCTAAATGTTTTCTTCACAGTGGATATCTTGACTTATGTGGCTTGGAAGATAAGTGGCTTTCCTAAAAACCGTGTTATTGGAAGTGGTTGCAATCTGGATTCAGCCCGGTTCCGTTACCTCATGGGAGAAAGGCTGGGAGTTCATCCATTAAGTTGTCATGGGTGGGTCCTTGGGGAGCATGGAGACTCTAGTGGTAAGCATAACTTCTTTTTTGTTTTCAAAAAGATCGTGTAAAAAATTGACAGGAGTTTTATTAAATCAACCTCAATTAGATATCCATTCATCAGGGTAGAGTGGTTTCCAGAAATCTATTTTTGGTATAATTATGTGCTAAGAATTGTTAAGATTTTAGCTATCTTGTATGACATTTATTTATATGGCATACAGGATGGGGAATGAAACTTCTTTGATTTCTTACCACATATATTAAATAAGGTAATAGTTCTTAGGGTGACCTCAATCATTTAATAATATCATAGCTGTTTAAACTGGACTTGAACTGTTCGACCCTGAAAAAGTAAGCCAAATCAAATGGAATTTATGAAAAACTTATTATCAGTTGAAAAGTGTTATAATTTGTGCAGAGTTCTCAGTTCCTTATGCCAAGAAAATTCCCCTTTCGATCTCATACTATCTTCATATATCAAATATTTATGGATTAAACATCGCAATAGGTCAGGAAGACAGTTTAGAACATGGTAAAAATTCTTAGTTTTAAATAATCTAAGCAAATGAAAATCTAAAAAGTAAGGGCATTTGGTCGTCTTGAACATCTACCTAAATAAAGCGGGTAATCCTCCCCCAGATAAGAGAATTAGATAGAATAATTCAGAATTACTAGTCTGATGGCTGGTGCATGGAAATAAATGTATTCTGTGCTATTTCTTTTAGTGCCTGTCTGGAGTGGAGTGAATGTTGCTGGTGTGTCCCTGAAGAATCTGCACCCTGATTTGGGCACTGATACAGACAAGGAACAGTGGAAAGAAGTTCACAAACAGGTGGTTGCCAGGTAATATGTCTCATAGTTTGGTAACATGAAAGATTAAAATTAACTTTTTATTTAAAAGACCAAAAACAGCATTTGCATTTGAGGACTTTTTGTTAGAAAACTTGTTTTCTAAAGGTTTGTTACATCATAAACAGAGGTAAAGATATTAAAAATTAAAGACTTTTAATGCTACAGTCTTTTTGCTATCATTCTCAATTTAGAAGCCTGTATTGGAAACTATTAAGATAAAAACAAGTTTGATTAAGTCTACCATATTTGAGTTTCAGTCTTCAATAGCATATATGATTGATTCATTTAGGAATAAGAAAATTTAAATTCAAGTTCCTATTATAGTTTTTTTGACTAGAAACAGCTTCTTGTTCAGATGATTATAAAATTAATGTCTAGATTCATAATGGTACTAAAAATATAGATATTTATTAACTTAGAAATTGTTGAAATAAGCTTTCAATTTAGTGGCATTATTTCCTTACTATAAATTATATGGTCATGGGCTGATCTCAGCTCTGTTGCATTGAATAATGAATCATGATTGGTCTAGGCAAAGGCCCTCTTATTTGTATTTGTTTAATAAAACCTGTGAACCCACCAACCAACCCAAGAAACATTGACAGTAACTGTCAACTAATGTTTGTTGGGTCAGAATTACTAGTCACTGGTATCTAGAAATGAGTCAATTCTGTGCTCCTTCCACTCATCCCTCTACACATTCACACAGACTAGAGATAATTCAGAGCCAAGCATGCTATGTGTAATCTTGGATTCACTTTTTAAATTCAATTTTATGTTTTTAACAATTGTGCATTTTGTTGTACGTCACTACAGTTGTTTTGGCAGCTACGTAATATTCTATATGAGTATACCATAGTTCATTCTTTTGGAGAACATTGGACTCGTTGCTGGGTTTTTGCTATTACTAACAATATCCCTATACATAATATCTTGGTATACATGGCTGGGGTTACTCTTAAGCGTATAATGCAACTTTGTGGAATTATTTACTATAAAGGATATGTTCAGTGAAAGCTTGTTTTTCTTTGTGTTTTTCCCACCCTACTTTTTCCTGTCCTTCCCTACCCGATAGTGCTTATGAGGTAATCAAACTGAAAGGCTACACATCCTGGGCCATTGGACTGTCTGTGGCAGATTTGGCAGAAAGTATGATGAAAAATCTCAGGCGGGTGCATCCAATTTCCACCATGATTAAGGTAGGTCTGTGTAGTGGTATGTTGTACTTGAAGGGCATTATTTCCTGTCTTTTGTTTATTTTTAATTTCCTGTTTTTAAAAAATATTTGAGAAAGCAGATTAAGTTCTCAGTCATTGAGATATATAAATGCAACATTTTTTTTTTTTTTTTTTTAGGAGAGGCAACCTTTGGTTGACCTCATAGATTACAAGGACCTTGCCAGTTTACAATTCCTCATTTTTTTATTTTATTTTTTTCACCTATAGTACCTGGTCTTCCTAGGTGGTCTCCCATCCAAGTACTAACCAGGCCCAACCCTGCTTAGCTTCTGAGATCAGACGGATCAGACAGGATCCGGCTTGTTCAGGGTGGCATTGCCATAGACAACTTTTGTTTTTGAAAACACATAGTTGAGTTTTAGGATTAATGTCCACTAGCACTGTGTTCAGCACAAAGATACTTGACAGTTTATTGACTTAAATCTATTCAATTATGTTGAGACGGTTGGAAAACTAAAAAAGAAACAGATTTTTTCCTTTGGGAAAAACAAATCACATTCAAATTAGAGTTATCAAAGTGTTAATATACTAAAAATTGGAAAGTATTATGGATAATGGCAATAGTTTAGATTTTCTTTTAGAATGGAAATCTTGCTGCTATTTTCGTGACTTCATTTTATGCTGTTCATTACCTCCCAACTAAAAATATAGAAAGGAATTTCTACTTATCAGGCTGTATTAGATGAGTCCTAATTGTAGAGAACAAAGTCTTAAGAGACCCCAGAATGTACAGACAAAACAAAATACTTTTCATTTTGTCTTCAGGGTCTCTATGGGATAAAAGACGATGTCTTCCTTAGTGTTCCTTGCATCTTGGGACAGAATGGAATCTCAGACGTTGTGAAGGTGACTCTGACATCGGAGGAAGAGGCCCGTTTGAAGAAGAGTGCAGATACACTATGGGGGATCCAAAAAGAGCTGCAGTTTTAAAGTCTTCTAATGTCATACGACTTCACTGTCTAGGATACAACAGGATTTTAGTTGGAAGTTGTGCATATTATCCTTTTTATCTGATCCGTGACTAAGGCAGTAATATTGAGACAGCCTAGGAAAAACTTCAGTTTCCTAAAGTTAGAAATAGGAATGGTTCATAAAACCCTGAAGCTATATCCTGATGCTGAATGGTATTTATCTTGTGTAGTTCTAAGCTGGTCACCTCCTCAAAGGCACCTCTGCTGCCAGTGTTGCACAAGCTACAGTTGCCCTTCAAAGTAGACACGTTTACTATATAACTTCTGGTTCTTTACCCTACATGCCTAGCCCAGCTTTTTTTTCTCCAGTCGATCACATCCTGGGATCCAATGTATAAATCCGACATTGCATGTCTTGTGCATTACTGTTCTAAAGGATCTTATTTTGTGTGCTGGATGTATCAGGATACATTGGTATATAATGTAAAAAGAAAAGTACATATAAATAATGCAGCCAACTATCCAAGTGTCATACCAACTAAAATATCAAATAAATAAACATTGAACAGTGACTGCTCTGTAAGTTTGTTATATTAAGATAAAGTCATAAAGCTGCTATTCATTGCATTATTGGGAGCCATTAGGTTATTCTTGAACAACCCTGTAATGATTTTTAAAGGGTACTATTTACTAGTTAGACTTTACTTTAATGTGAATTAATATATTAAGGGTATGACTAGATGGTTGGGTCGTTTTTGGTATTTCCATTATAATTTATTTTAATGCACTAAGCTCCCAGGTATTATATAACTAATAGTGCTAATTATAATTGGTACCCTACAACTGGTGTAGATAACATTGTATACACAAATGTAAAAAATGTTATTTGCCAACTGAACAAGCAGTGGTACTTTGCCACAGATTTTTTATAACACCAAGAATTATGTGAATGTGGCACTCACTATTAAGTAAATAGGGTTACTTGAACACAAGCACTGCAGTGTCAACAGTTGATTTGATATCTGAGGTGGTTAAGTGACTAACAGGTGGGTAATGTATGCATCATGGATAAGCTGGACAGAGGGATGATTTCAGGGACCTGGGTGAAATGGAGTAGGATGGTGTAAGATTTCATCAGGCTATTGAACTTGTGAATCATTTCTGGAAATTTCCATTTAATATTTTCATACTACAGGGTTAACTGAAACCATGGAAAGTAAAACCACGGATAAGGGGGTGCTGCTGTAGTTAATAATTTTAAAATAGTCCTGGTGGTGCTTTACTTAAGTTTTCCATAGATTTCCCTCAAAATATTTATAACTATGATCCTTACACAGACCTAAAAACTGCTTTTAGAGGTTAACTAGAACAACTTTGACATTTCTCCAGTATATTTTCCCAAAGTTTTCTTCCTGAGAGCTAGATAAGAGAAAGGATTACACTTTTTAAAAAAAGGTCTTAAATAAAAAAATAAGACTGACCCCACGTAGTCTTGACAACTATTACAGGACTTGCTTTCCTGTAAGCTTAAAAAACAGCCTTAAGATATAATTTACATACCATAAAGTTAAAGTGTACAGTTCTGCAGATTCACATAGTCATGCACTATTACCACTAGCTAATCTTAGGACATTTTAATTACCCCAATAAAGAAATGTGTACTTATTGCTATAGCTTTCTGTAAGTGGAGGCACCTTCAGTCTTTTTTTGAAAAATATACATTTATTAGGTACACATTGCTTGATACAATAAATTAGCACTAATTACTGAAAAATAGCGCTAAAGAGCACTTCATTAAACATTTTTTGTGAATTTTCAGATTTAATCTTCTAAAGCATTCTTGTTTTCTGTTACAGTAAGTGTTCCAGGTTAACGTATGTATCTTCCTGTCCCAGGCAAGGAATAGACCAATTCTGCAAGGAGCCCTGAGTCTTTTTAATGGAATTTGGTCTCATTTAATCTTAATACCTTAGGAAGTAGATTAAACCCTATCTCACAAGTTGCAAGTTAGTGGGGGAAGCAAATGGGATGTTCAGAACATGGCCCATATATATATATATATATATATATACACACACACACACATATACATATATGTACATATATATGTATATACACATACATATGTGTGTATACATATATATATTTGTGTGTGTGTGTATATATATATATATATATAACCTATCTTGCCAAAATAAAACTCTTAGGACTTCAAAGTGATATTCTTTCAAATTCTTTGCTGAGTGCCTACTATACTTTGGTAGATATTGGACGATGCAAGACAAATCTTGGCTCTTCTGTTTGTACAAAGCTGCAATAAAGCAAAATGATAAGTTAGCTTGGATCACAGCCACCCAGAGAACCCACTGAGGCAGAGAGGACGTCAAGCACCCACCAATTCCCCTGCGCCTGGGGCAGGTACCCATTGAAGAGCCTCTTGGTGTAGGAGTTTGGTCACTACCAAGATGATACCTCGTTTGGCCACCAGGGCATGAGGCAGGTATAGAGCTTGAGTTTGGAGGTTATCCAGGCCTGCACTGTGTCTCCCTGTCAGTCCCATGGTAAATGAGGAACAAGGGCAGGGAGCTGTGGAAGGAAGCACACCCACAGTAAGTGGTAGTACAGGACTAACAGCAGCTGCCACTCCTGACTACTGTAGGAACCTTTTGCTTAGGGCTGGTAGCGTGGCAGCCTGACCCCTGCCTGGCTATTTCTTGTTTGAACTAGTTCGTTTCTGACTGGACCCCTCCCCCCGCAAGTACTCTCCAGCTATCATTTTTCTCATAGCTTGCCAACCAATCAATGTTATTCCTTATATCTGTAGCTGTGTAGGAATGACAAGACTATAAAACTGCGTGTTATGTTATCATTGGTGCTCAGCCTTTGGATAAGAATCCGCTGAGCCTCAGATTTCAAGGCCTTCCTGGCAAACCAACACAGCTGTATGTTACTTCAGTATGTAGATGACCTCCTCCTAACAGGAAAGACCTATGAGGAATGCATGAAAGGAACACATCTACTCCTCAATCTCCTTTGGGAAGTGGATTACAAGGTCTTTAAAAGGAAGGCTCAAATCTGCAGAGGAAGAGTCAAATACCTCGGCTTCCACCTGTCACAGAGCGCCAACTTGGCCCAGAAAGGAAACAAACGGTATGCTCAATTCCCCTTCCTACTACCTAACGAATTCCTTGGAGCAGCTGGCTTCTGCAGAATCTGAATACCTAATTTCTCCATCCTCACCCAACCCCTCTATGAAACCGCAAAGTAGGGAGATTGGGAGCCCCTACAATGTGAATCTACACGACAGAAGGCCTTTGAAGAAATCAAACGGGCACTCACTAACGCCCCTGGATTAAGACTCCCAGACTTAACCAAATCTTTCTGTACGTACATGAGCGCATGGGTGTCACAGTAGGGGGTCTTAATCCAACTGCTAGGATCTCGGATCTGTCCCGTGGCTTATTGTTCCAAACAGCATGACTCTGTTGCCCAGGGCTGGCCACCCTGCTTGCGAGCTCTCACAGCCACAGCTCTCCTTGTGTCAAAAGCCGACAAGCGGACTATGGGGCAAGAACTGACAGTTGAGTACCACACTTAGTAATAACATTACTGCAGTAAAAGGGACAAGACTGGCTAATCCCCAGATGGTCAGATACCAAGAATGCTGTGCGAGAATCCACACATCTGCCTAGAAGTAGTACAAACCCTGAACCCAGCCACCTTGCTACCCGTGGGGCCCGGCCGGCCAGACCACAATTGCATTGAAGTCATGGATGAAGTGTTTTCCAGCCGACCTGACTTGACAGACCAGCCCCTCAAGGACCCTAATGTGGAATATTACACTGATGGTAGCAGCTTTGTGAGGGGAGAACGCCTTGCGGGATATGCTGTGGTGACCCTACATTCCGCCACTAAGGTGAAACCTCTGCCTAAGGGAACCTCAGCACAGAAGGCAGAGCTCATCGCCTTGACCTGCGCCCTTCAGCTGGCAGCAGGAGTGTGTGCTAACATATACCCTGACTCTAAGCATGCCTTCGTGGAGCCCTGTACAAAGAGAAGGAAGGGCCTAATCAATTCAGGGGGAAAATACATAAAATATGGAAAGGACATTCTAGAACTCTTAGATGCTGTATGGGCTCCCAAGAAAGTAGCAGTCATGCACTGCAGAGGACATCAAAATGGGACACCATAACTGCCTGGGGCAAACTGCAGGGCAGACCATGTTGCCAAACTGGCTGTGTGGCCAAGGAGACGGCCAGCCCTACTGCTCTAACTGCTTCCCTGTTTCCCAGTTCCTTAGCCAAATAGGACCCCAAGTACTTGCCTCAAGACGAAGCCTAGTTTAAGATCGAAGAGGGGACCCTCCTCCCAGGGGATGGCGAAAGTTCAAGGATGGGCAAATTGCAGTCGCTGGGAACCCAGCCCTAGCTTTTGTCCAGTAGTGTCACCAAAGGACTAACCTTGGTCACACTGACCTAAAAACCACTCTGGGCCAGTACTTCTTTGTCCCCCAGCACTCTAGCATCTCTTGAGCAGTGTGTGAACGATGTGAAGTCTGTGCCTGCAACACCCCCAGGCAAGGGCCATGTGCCCCGCCGGGGGTCCACAGTGTTGGGGGCACCCCCTTTGAGGAACTTAAAGTGGACCTCACTGAAATGCCTCGATCAGGGGCCTCATGTATCTCTTGATCTCTGTATGTACCTATTCTGTTTGGGTAGAGGCTTACCCCACCCGGACTGAGAAGGCCCAAGAAGTAGCCAGACTGCTCCTCTGAGAAATTATTCCCCAATTTGGCCTACCTATTACCATTGGCTCAGATAACAGGCCACTCTTTGTAGAAGAAATAGTGCAGCTACTAGCCAAGAATTTAACTATTAAATGGAAATTGCATACTGCCTATCGACCACAGAGTTCAGGACTGGGGAGAATGTGGTAAAAGTGTTTTCAGATAAAGTTGCAGGGGTAGGGGCAGAAGGAGGCAAAATTTTCAATGTCTTTTAGGTTGTAAAAATTGGTTATTTTAACTCTAACAGAAAGCTATTAAGGGATTTTAGGCAGTGTTATTGAATGATCTGAACTATATTAAAAAAAGTCGTAGGCTTTGATACAGAAAATGAATTACATTTAGATTTTGAAAATGATTCAAATGCAAAGGACGAAAGATGACAGGGGAGGTTGTGTCCCATTGTGTGTTATAAATACGTTCTTGGCATAAGTTAAAATTACCCTTAGAAAACCAGACCTGGCCTTTCCTTTTCATTACTATTCTGTTCTCACATTATTTCAGTACTCACCCTTGTGTTACAGAGCTTAATAAATTTTCAAATTCCTGCAAATGAATGCTTAGACAAAGCTGTGATAAGTGCATCAAAAAATATGTTCCTGGAAGTCAGGTTGGTTATTCCCAACTCTACACTTAAATTTCTTTTCATCCTTGGGGCCCAGGTCCCTTTAACAAGAGGCAAGTTAGGATGGTTCAATCTAGCTGGGCATCTTACATCAAACAACCACTGGCACCTCAGGATTGGGAAGTAATTTCTGCAGGATGCTGTTTTAAGCTAACACTCCTCTAAGACTGGGAGATGCTCCCACAAGGAGTCTTTCCCACGTGAGCCTCGAGCCTGGCCAGGTGGTAGCAGGGGCTCCAAAGACACCACGACCCTAAAATCAATCCCAGGCCTAAGCCGGCTGAAGGAAATAACACTCCAATATCCTTTCTTGCACACTCCCAAATCGTCTAGCATTTTCCACACGGACATTACGAGGATGTACCTGCATGTGTGCAAACCACCCCCTGACACTGAGCAGGTGAGCATTGGCCAATGCGCCTGCGCCTGGGTCGGCCGGGGGCGGGGCGGAGCTCGCGTGCTGACGCGAGTGGGAGCGTGCTCACGTAACGGTCTGGAGAGTAACCGTCTCCTGGCTTCACAGCTCAAGTGGCGTTGCATTTTTTTTCTGGGGTTCCTATTTTTTAAAAATCTTCCTTAAAGGCGGTGAGTTGTGCAAAGCAGAGCATTTGTGAGCATTTGGTACTGGGGGAAAACGGTGGCTGGGGACTGGGAGAAATCAAAAGGCTGTTGATGCCACAACTACCGTTGATAGATAGGCTTGGCCTTGCGCTCCCACGCCACACTCTTGACCAGGAAATTCTTTCTTTGGCTTCTCTCCAACTTTTTTCAAATTCAGCAGGTAGTTTTTAGGTGTTCAATATGGCTAAGTACATCGGTAGTTATGAGGGTGATTAATTTAGGGAGTTTGACTCCACCAAAATTGCATTATCCTTATCAGGTTCTCAAAATGTCAACGGTCAAGGAGCAGCTTATTGAGAATCTGGTTGAGGATGATGAAATTTCCCAGCGGAAGATCACCATTGTTGGAACTGGTGCTGTAGGCATGGCTTGTGCTATTTGTATCTTATTGAAGGTAAGTGATAAGGCCATACTGTGGCCAAATGTCAAGTAAGCACTTTTAGGTCTTGTAGATGTTAGTAAATTCAGGGTTGCAGGGCTAATCCCTTAACAGCAAATATGTTTCCTCTCATCTGATTTTGACATAATTTAAGGATCATTTATTAGAGGTTTACCAGATGTCAGGCATTGCTAGACTATTTTAGATTTATTCATAGGAGGCACATTGATTGGATTATTAAATATTATAACATCTGTTGAAATGATCCACAAATTGCCTTCCTTGAAGAGTAATGATGGGTGAAAATCATATTTCCCAATGGCTTATACTTAAATTTTTTTAAATTGTATAAGTATTACATGCTCATTGAAAAATAATAAGTACCAAATTTAATAAAATAACAATGAAAGTTCTTTAATTTTACTTTCTGTTTCCAGAGCATTTTTACATATGCTTATTGACCATTTATATAGCTTCTTTGGAGAAATGTCTATTTTTTGCCCATTTTTAAATTAGGTTTTTGTTGTTGTTGAATTGTAGGAGATCTTTTTATATTCTAGATATTAACCCACTTATCAGATACATGATTTTCAAATACATTCTCTCATTCCATACATTTCCTTCTACTCTGTTGTGTCCTTTGATGCACAGAAGTTTTTAATGTTACTGTAATTCAATATATCACTTTTACTTTTGTTGCCATTGTCTCTGGTATCATGGCCAAAAATCATTGCCAAATTCATTGTCATGAAGCTTTTCTCCTATGTTTTATGAGTTTTATAGTTTGAGGTCTTACATTTAGATCTTTGATCTATTTCAAATTAACTGTGTATATGGTGTAAGGTAAATGATCCAGCTTCATTCTTTTGCATGTAAATATACCATTTGGTAAAATGGTATATTTCCTCATTGATTCATCTTGGAACCCCTTAAAAATCATTTGACCATACACATGATGGTTTATTTCCGGGCTCTCTATCCTGTCCCATTGCTCTATGTGTCTATCTTTATTCTGTTACCACACTATTTTGATTACTGTAGCTTTGTAGTAAGTTTTGAAATAGAGAAGGATGAAACCACTAACTTTGTTTTTCTTGAAGGTTGTTTTGGCTATTTAGAGTCCCTTGAGTCCATATAAATTTTATAATGTACTCTTCTATTTCTTAAAAAAAAATGCTATTGGGATTTTGATAGGAGTTCCATGAAATCTGTATAGATCACTTTGTGTAGTTTTGACATCTTAGCAATATTAAGCCTTCCAGTCCATGAACTTGTGATGTCTTTTCATTTATTTTTGTCTTCTTTAATTTCTTTCAGCAACATTTTTTAGTTTTCAGTGTACAAGTCTTTTGCCTCTCTAAATGTTTTAAAGGTATTATTTAATCTTTATTAACAACCTTAGGAGGTAAGTACTATTATCATTTCCATTTATGTGAGAATACTGGAGCACAGATATTAAGTAGCTTGCCCGTGGTCGAATGGCTAGTAGGTGAAGGGGCCAGAATTTAGATCTTGGCAATCTGGACACATATCCTGTGCTCTTAAAAGCTTTTCTGTATTATTTAGACAATTTTTGGAACTGTAAAGAGATATGGCTAGAAGATGCAAAGCCAGTTAAATTCCAGAAAGGCCCAGGAATCGGAAGTACTGTCTGCTTCACAAGGTGGAGGTGATGGATGGGACAAATAACAGGAAGGATTGGTTAGAAGTTTATATGATGAAAAGGAAAGCCACCAGATTCTCTTCTGTACCTTAATCAACTAGGCAACCACCTCTCACATTCTAGCAGACAAGTGGAAGCAGTTTATTCTTTGAAGAAATTGAATCAGACAGGCTCTGCACTCAAGACATAAGGACAGTAGAGGACAGACATTTTTTGAAGGCAGTAGAATTCCTTGAAAATCTACATGTTAGACAGTGAGGCAAGAATCCTCCTACTCCCACTGGGCTTCTAGAAAGCAGACTGTCAGAGAAAGAAGACATATAGAATAGAGATGAACTTACAGTATCAGGAGATCCAGTAGCTGATTGATGTTTCAGTAAGAAACAAGAAAGAGCAGGAAGAAAATTATTTAAGAATTAAAAAACAATTCTAAAACTGAAGTGCATGACTTTGCAGATATAAAGAATTCACTGAGTGCTCAGCACAATGAATCACAAAAAACTTATTCCAAGGCATATTATTGGACATTTCAGAACTCCAGTTGTGAGAAAGGTCAGTTATTCAAGCCTATTTATTTTTTACTAGAATCTCTTGTGTTTTGGCAGATACCTAGGTGAAGAAGAGTAGTTCAGGACTTTGTCTTCAGGTCACATTGATGTGTATTGCAGAATAAATAGGAAGCGATAAAGGGTATTACAATAGAGCCCATTGACTTAAAGAGATAGATGGGCTATAGTGAGTACCATGACACCTACATATGTCACTGAAAGGTGGACTGTAAAGGGTTTGTAAGTACATGTAAAGTTTTTAGGAGTACAACCTAACTTTTCAGCCGTACAACCTACTTCCTTGTCCTGTACAAAGTAGAGTGGCCACAGCTGTTTTCCTTAGATTGCTTTTTAGTCTCTTGCTCTCTGCCTTACTGTGGTTGCTCCAGGAACTCCCTGGAGAAAAGTTCCTAGGACGCTTGTAACTATTCTTAAAAGATTCAGGAAGGCTAAACAAGCCCAGAGTCTCTATTTGGAGTTCTATTTAAGAAATGACCCTCAGAGATATAGTTAACAGAAACTTTTAGGGATTATTTTGAGTTCTGTCTTTGATAGTCAAGACAACTGCAGCTGGGAAGTTTCCCTTGATAAGAGAATTATCTGGTAACCTGTCGAGAAGGGAAATAAATCAGTTGTAATGTAATTTAGAAGTAGGTTGTGTTGGTTATTAAGTTATTGTCATTCAGCTCCAAATCCAACTTTCTCTACTCTGCTTTGTGATACTGGTGCTAGATCTCTGCTTAATCTTTTTCTCCTTTGCCATTTGGCATCTCGTTAGTTTCTTTCAATAGGGGCACTAGAGGGAAGTAGGAAGGCTGGCGGAGAGCAGTGACTTCCTTCTTCCTTATGGTTTGTTCTGGTCACAGTCATCCCAGCAGCTGCCCTTTGCTGTAATGGTAGAAGTTGGTTCTAGCCTCCAGTTTCTTTTAGAACTCCCAGCATTGGCCTCGCCATGCCCCTTCAGTGGTATCAGCAGCAGCCAGGTTTTCCCTTCCTCAGAGTTCTGAGACTAGTCTCAAGAAACATCTCTTTTAGTCTCTTTCTTTCTTCAGCCTTAGGTGTAGGTGTGATATTTCAAACTGCAGTCACTATCTCTGGGTTACCTCAAGTGTTACCTTTTTGCTCTTTCAGCTCTCCAGCATTTGTCTAACCAGTTCCCTATATTAAATTCCTTCTGTTGAAATGCTTACATTAGTTTCTGTTTTCCTGTCCAGACCCACACACAGACTGATGTAAAAATGGATTCATAAACATGATCTTTTTTTTTTTTTATCAATTAGCTAAAAAGTGATATGTGATCCTTCTGGGTGAAACCCCTTGTCCTCCTCCTATTCCTGATATATAACCCATAATTTAGTAAATTTTAGAATTTACAGTTTTCCAAAAATTCCAGATGGTACCTGAGCTGAGAAAAAAAATTATTAAGTAGGAGCTTTAATACCTTTCCCTTACTGCTCACCTTTGAAATCTGGCTACTGGAATCTGAAGGAATATACTCCTATATAGTTCTATATTCTGTGTGTGTGATGAAAACCCAATTCAAATTGGAGTAAGCAATATAGAGTTACTATATTGTTCATATAACTAGAACATGTAAGAGTAGAGCTAGCTTCAGGTTCTACTAAATTCCGTAATTCAGACATGTCCATACACAGTCTCTGTATGTCTTGGTTTGTAGTTCCTCTGTTGGCTTAATTCTCAGTCAGGGTCTTTCTGTGTGATGGCAAATATGGCTATACAGTTTGTTATGCCTGGGCCATATGACCATTTATGAACTAATTACTGTGGCCAGAAGGAAGGATAGAACTATTAGTTGGGTCTGGTTATATGTTCATCTACCCCTAGGTTAGAGGACTGACATTAATTGTACTGCACTGAACCACATGGAATGGGTTCCTACAGGTGGCTACTTTTCTGTTTTGGCCATTAGGATGCATTCTAAAAACAGCTTCAGCCAATTCAGAAATTAGGCATAGGATTAAATGTAATAAAATCTTTTGAAGGAATAACTTTACATTGGTTTTGAACTGTTATCTGAACTGGAAAAACCCAATTCTAAAAAGATGAACAGTTATATCAAGGCAAAGCAATTACTGTGTTTTGCTACATTCTGTTGTTTACCTTGACTTCTGGTCACTCTAGGCATATTTGAAAAACACCAGTTTTATATCATCTTTTCTCTTAAAAACATAACTTTTCTTTGATTATAAAGTAGCTACATAAATTTTTTTCTTAATTCTCATAAAACATAAATAAGAACATTTTTCTAGAAAGTTTTATTCAGAACTTTCATGTATTTTAGGATTTGACTGACGAACTCACCCTTGTTGATATCGCAACAGACCGATTGAAGGGAGAAATGATGGATCTTCAGCATGGAAGTCTTTTCTTTAATACTTCAAAGATTACTTCTGGAAAAGGTTAACTTTAGTTTTATAAAGTTATTTTCAGAGTTTTAAAAGAAGTAATAAATTTTACCAAACTGATATTTTTAAGTATTAAATTAAAAATAGCACCATGATTATTAGGACATTTAGTTTTAAAGATAGTATTTTTTTTTTAAAGCCTACAGCACCCAGTAGTCATAGGTGGTCTCCCATCCAAGTACAAAGCAGGCCTGACCCTACTTAACTTCACGATCATACAATGATTGGGAGTGTTCAGGGTGGCATGGCCATAGATGGTTAGTTTTTTTAAAAAAAGAACTTTTCATTCTTATTGGAGAATATTTGGTAAATACAAAAAAGTATAAAGAAAAAATTTAAATCTCTTCTAATAAGTTTTGTGTATTTCCTTTTTCTATTCATTTGTGTTTTTTTATATAACTGACATAAATGCTTTTTAAACTTGTTCAATCTTACAGATTTTTCAAAGGATATGCAGTCTTAAATAGATTTTGTAATATTATTGATATAGTTATCTATACTCTTTAAACTCGTTTTCTTTTTGTGTTTATAGAAGATCAGGTTTCAAGGTATAGTGTGAGGCTATAGAACAGGAAATGGAGAGCTTGGCCCCATTAGCATTAGTATCATGTCTTGACCACCTCAGAAGCCCCAAAGAATTAGGAAAAATAATTATTTTATCATGTACTAAAGTGTATAGTGCACTCTTTGGTAATTTGATTCAACAGACATACTTTCCCCTCATATCTAACATGATTAAAACTAAAGGTGGTTACTTAGTTTAACTATACTGTTAGAAAGAGTCATCATAAACATTTTACTTTGACCTAAAACATGTAAAGATACTTAGAAATTCATTTGCTAATTTTCTGATTGTAGGGCAAGGCCTTTGAGTATGATTCAGCTGCTTGGAGATTTGCAATATATTTTTAAAAGCACACCAATAGTGATTATTTAAGTTTCTTTAAAGTACTATAATTAATTTAAAGATACTCATGAAGCGATTTGATCACAAAACTACTAAATTTTTGTGGTTTTCCTTCACTTTTATTTCTCTCGCACCCAAAAGGATAATTTTAAAACAACTTGCTCTTAACATGTCTTTCCACAGCATTCAACTTAATTTTCGTTGAAACAATTATTTTAAAATATTATGAAATATTTGAAATATAAAGAGTTTAAGTATAACAAACATCAATGTATCCAACACCCAGCAAAAGAAGTGAAACATCACCAATTCAGTTGATACATTCCCTATGTAACATCTATTCAGATCTCAATCCTGAATGTAGTGTTTATCTTTCCTGTGCATTTCGTTCTCATTTATATTTTAGTGATTTACTTCATATTATATAATTAATAAATATAACTGGCATAAATACATTTGGGCATAAACATGAATGATTCTTGATATGCAGCAACTAATGAGTGGAAGTACACAGACATACTAGATGTCTTCTAGTTGAGAGTGTTCAGTGTACCTTTGCGATCAGTATGTTTTACATCAGTTAATCTATTGAGTTGGTTAAGTAGAGTCAAAAGAGCTACTACAGTATTAAAGTACTTAAAAAATCATTCAGTCTTTAATTTCTAGCACTATGTCAGGTTATATATGGATCAATTGTTTTCTGGTAAATTGTTTTGTATGGATCAATATGTCAGATATATGGATCAATATTGTAGGATGTCCATTTTTCCCTTAATGATTATAGATCATATGCAATGGCAACTAAACAGATTTTGTCGTTGTTTTATATGGTAAACTAATTCTAAAATCATTTAGAAAGTCAAAGGTCCAAGAACAGACAAGATACTTTTTAAAAACATTGTTAAAATACTTACTTTGTGATACAATCTATCATAAATAAGTCAGTGTAGTAAGAACCCTGTGCCATCCAACTGGTGAATGTGCAAACGACGTCCCACCTCTTATCCCAGCTGGAACGCAAATCTCCCATGTCATTGCTGTCCATTGATTGCTTACAAATCCAGATGACCAGATAGTTCTTTACCCCCAAAGTAGGCCTAAAACAGTTTATTTTAGGGATTCCAGAATCTGCACCCCTGTTAAACCCCATATTAATCACAAGTGGAATAAAGCTCCAGTGGATGGCAAACTGGCCACACCTGAAGAGCTGCTGCAGCCTCCCCTTGACTTCTATGTTCCGATTCACCACGACAACAGCCTGGGTTGCATAGTCAGCAACACACTTGAAAAAAAACAAGGTGGTGAGAATTTACCAGACTTATTAAGACTTATTATAAAGCTACACTAATTGAGTGCAGAGACATACAAAAGATTGTTATATAACACTCATTGTAGTGTTCCATAACACTACAATATTGGGAAATTTATGGACATAATTTTTTTTGTTATGGTAATGGTTATTTTCATGGAAAGAAATAAAATTGAACTCTTACCTAATAATATACACAAAAATTAATTCCAGGTTGGTTAAAGACCAAAATGTGAAAGGCAAAAATTTAAAGCTTCTTTAGAAGATAATATAGGATATCTTTATGACCCCAGGGTAGGGAAGAATTAAACACAAAGACACAAAAGGCACAAATAGGAAAGAATATAGAGTTTAGAGTCTGTGTTCATAAAAAACAAAACAAAACAAAAAACCCCAACACTGTAAAAGGGTCAAGAGACAAGGCATAAACTGAGAGAAGATATTTACAACATAAACAACTGACAAAGGAATAGTATTCAGAATAAAAGTACTAGTATAATAAGACAAATATATGTAGCCCAATAGAAAAATGGGAAAAAACTCGAACACTTCACAAAGAAACTCAAATAGCCTATAATTATGTGAAAAGAAAATCTCAGTAACAAAGACAAGGAAAATAAAAAGCATATCAATATACCATTAAACACCTATTAGACTGGCAAAAGTGTGATAATACTGTTTGTCAGGATGTGGAACAAAAGGAGTTGAACATGAACACATTCTACAACCCAGAAATTGGACTCCTAGGAATATTCCCAAGAGAAACTAGTGCACATGTGCACTAGGATATATGTACATGAATATATAGTGGTGCAATTTGTAATAGTCCCAAACTGGAAACGATTCAGTGAATATCAATACTACATAGTATAAATTATGCAGTGTGGTATTACACAGCAGTGAAAATGAATGAACTACAAGGATATACATTAACATGGATGAATATCAGATGCATAATAATTAGCTGAAGTAATACATACCTTATGAGTCAAAAAACTTAATACGAATACCTTGTTAAGATAGGCAAGGTGGTAAACCTTTTTTTTAAGGGTAAGGTGATTTTCACCATTCAAGAATGGTTGGTAACCTTCGAGTATGAAGGATGTAGATGCAACCTGTTAGAGGCACACAGGGCCTTCCAAGATATTGGTGATGTTCTGTTTAATTTGTGTGATATTTACAGCGTTATTAACTTTAATTTTTTTTTTTTAATATGCCTACAGCACCCAGTCTTCCTAGGTGGTCTCCCATCCAAGTACTAACCAGGCCTGACCCTGCTTAGCTTCTGAGATCAGACGGGATCCAGTGTGTTCAGGGTGGCATGGCTGTAGACTAACTTTAATATTTTAAAAATTTCTTTACGCTTAACGGGGTGTGGGGTTACACATGAGGCCATTGCGCGGTCAGGCAGGGTCGGGCGGGGTCTGGTGGTTTCAAGGAGAGGAAGATGGAACTGGAGCCTGCATGGGGCAGTGAATGCAGTTCTACTAAGAGCCGAAGATGGCAGTGAAGATGAATGTATACTCAACTTCAGTCACTAGTGATAACCTAAGTCGACATGACATGCTGGCTTAGATCAATGAGTCTCTGCAGTTGCATTTGACAAATACAGAACAGATGTGCTCAGGGGTTGCCTATTGTCGGTTTATGGACATGCTGTTCCTGGCTCCATTGCCTTGAAGAAAGTGAAATTCCAAGCTAAGCTAGAACATGAATACATCCAGAACTTCAAAATATAAGCAGGTTTTAAGAGGATGGGTGTTGACAAAATAATTCCTGTGGACAAATTAGTAAAAGGAAAGTTTCAGGATAATTTTGAATTCGTTCAGTAGTTCAAGAAGTTATTGATGCAAACTATGATGGAAGAGACCACGACTCTGTAGCTGCCAGGCAAGGTCAAGAAACTGCAGTGGCTCCCTTCCTCGTTGTTCCAGCTCTGAACAAACCGAAGAAACCTCTCAGCTCTATCAGGGTAGCTCCACAGAGGCCCACTGCAACACACACAACTACTGCAACCCCTAAGGCTGGCCTGGGTGTGGTGCGAAAGAATCCTGGTGTGGGCAGTGGGGATGACAAAGCAGCCAAATAAGGCAGCAAGTCAACGTATTGAAACTTAACTTCGAAGGCTTGGAGAGAGAGACTTCTACTTTGGAAAGCTAAGGAACATTGAATTGATTTGCCAGGAGAATGAGGGGAAAACAAGCCTGTATTGCAGAGAATTGTGGACATTCTCTATACCGCAGATGAAGGCTTTGTGATACCTGACGAAGGGGGCCCACAGGAGGAACAAGAACATTAACAGCCTGGACCAGCAGAGGAACGTTGGAATTTTTCACTCCAAATCATGGGCTTAACTTTAGAATACTCCCTTTTATTATTATTAGAGGACTCACTGGCTTCTTTTCATAAGCAAAAAGTACCTCTTCTTAAGGTGCACTTTGCAGAAGTTTCACTCCTTTTCTAGTAAGTTTGAGTTAGGGGCTTTTACCTTGTAGCAGAGCAGTAGTGACATCTAGTTGGTTCACCTACGGAACAAAGAGGCTGACCATAGGGCTCAGTGAATAGATAGTGGTAACACTAATCACTAGGGAACGTGTATTTATGTGATATGCTGAGGTGGAAACGTCAGAGAAAATGTAAAGACTGATTTGAATTTTAAGTCTTGGCAGAGAATGTTTTAATAAATGCCTGAAGAGTAAAAACAAATACATATTTAAAAAATTTGAACATGTATTTCTTATACAGTCTTCTATATGAATGATATAGTTCACAAGAGCATTTTGAAAATATATTTAGTGAGCTCTAATGAGGAAGAGCAATGGAATGTCATTGATTATCCACAGGTGTTTTAAATTTTCTCATGTATAATAGTCAATACTCAAATACCTGGAACGTAGAAAGTGCCACGAAAGGAAGAAATATGAGATCGAACTTGTTTTTATGGATTGTATGATCAAGTTAGGTATATAAAATGACAACCATAGAAAGAAAGCACTATATATAAGGACTATTTTAGAATTATAAGCAGTAAGTAAGTGCTATAAAAATTCAGTGAAGAGAGTAGTATTTATGAATTATATGATTAGAGGATGCCCAGCAAGGGAATTGGTGTTTGAAGAATTACTTGACTAATAATACAATTGCTAACATTTATTGAGCATTTACTGTGTACTAGGCACTATTCTGAGTACTTTATGTATATTAACTCACTAAATCATCTAAAAGAAAAACTATTATTAGCTCAGTCTTGCAGATGAGGCACTGAGAGTCAGAGGAACAGGCAAAACACTTGTCCAGGGTCACACAGCTAGGAAGTGGCAGAGTCAAAGTATAGGCAGCTGGATCTCAGAGCCTTTGCTCCAGACCATTATGGTTTGCTATCTCTTAGAGGATTGAGTTATATTTAGGAAGGAAAAGAACAGGTAGAGTGATGATAGCATTAACAGAATCAGGGCATCTGGAAAATATGACAAAATTAAGACAGAGCTAGTTAGATAATTTGGAGGCAGATTATGAAGACTCAATATTTTACTTCGGTATACACTTTAATTGAATTTGTTAGACATAATATTTCCAATAATCAATCCGAACTGTGGAGAGATGACTAGAGAAGTTACAAGAGTTTTTCTCCATTTATCCTCTAAAAGTTGAAGTGGGGAGAAAGATTGGG
Organism: Rousettus aegyptiacus; assembly: GCF_014176215.1. Lineage (NCBI taxonomy): Eukaryota > Metazoa > Chordata > Mammalia > Chiroptera > Pteropodidae > Rousettus > Rousettus aegyptiacus. The sequence continues at coordinate 89,425,821 of NW_023416308.1, forward strand.
AAAAGGTATGGGGAAAGACACTAGTGTCTTTCTAGACACTAGAAAGACAGAGATTGAGAGATTACTTTGGATTTCTGTGGTGAAGTAAGAATCTATGGAAGGTGAGCTTCAAGCAAGGTGTTTGAGCAAGAATGAGTAGACTGTGTGCAGAGGGGGAGGAGAACTTTCTCCTGTAGAACGTTTACCTGATAGAAGGGAGAGATAATCTCCTAGATTTATGTGAAACATGTCAGCTTAAGAAATGCCATCTTTCTAAGTTGTCTTTCTAATTAAAGTCTTAACTGGGCCAGGAAAAACATAAAATGTTTATGGTTGATAAATTGGATTAGAAGGGTGAAAATGACTATAAATGAAGATGCCATAATATTTTTGTAAATTTCCTTTTCAAAAGCATAAAAAGTTTAAAAATAGAGATAGGATATAAAGGAGATTTCATTTAATTTTTGACATCCTTATGAAAAATAACTTCCAAGTATATATTGCTTTAGAAAAGTTTCCAGTATGGGATACCGAGCATCATATCTTATTGTCACTTGGTTTAATGGGTGAAACAGTTTTATAACTGGTCATCAGATTTAGAAGATAGTTTATTTTCTTGTGTGGATCAAGAACTCACTTGTGATCTCAAATCCAGTTCCTTATAATAATTAGAAGTAAATACATTCTCGCCCTTAGATTCCTGAAACAGATACATAAAATGTCAGAGTTCTGAACTTCTGATACATGTGTTTGGAAGAAACCAGAGAGCTTACTTCCATTGCCTTCGGTCTTAATAACAAATGAGAATGTGGACTTAAAAAGTAGTAGATTCTGTTATTATTTTTAAAAAAGAGCTGTGTGAAAATTATTAAGTCATACTGGCAAGACTTCCTTTAGGTTATACAAGATAACATTACTACTTGGAAAGTGTGTTTATCTCCAAATGCAAGGTATATGAGTACTTTAATACCAAGGTCATACAATAGACTTTTAAAGAATTAAGGCACAGTGATTATTGGCAATCTTGATCCAAATATTGTCTTTTGTTTCCCTTTTAGATTATAGTGTATCTGAAAACTCCAAATTAGTTATTGTTGCAGCAGGTGCACGGCAGCAGGAGGGAGAAAGTCGTCTTTCCCTAGTTCAACGTAATGTGAACATTATGAAATCAATCATTCCTTCCCTAGTCCATCATAGTCCTGATTGTAAGATACTTATTGTTTCAAATCCAGGTGAGTTTTCTTTTCTTTTTATAATTGAGTAAGGATAGTCTTGCCACACCATTGAAAAAAAAATCTTCATCGAGGTAACATTTATGTACAATAAATGGCATCTGTTCAAAGTATACAACATAATGAGTTTTGTCCAGCTTTATTGAAATATAATTGTCACAAAACATTTAAGTTTAAGATGTACAATGTGATGATTTGATACACATATTTGTGAGATGATTACCACATTAGGGTTAGTTAACACCTTCATCACCTCTTACACAGTCATCCCTTGGTATTCTCAGGGGATTGACACCATGAATACCCAGATTTTCAGATGATCAAGTCCTTTATATAACATAGAATAGTAGTTACATATAACATATATTTGCATGTAGATTGCAGCAGGGTATGCCTACATGTTACTTTGTTGGCATGGATTCAGCATAGTACTCAGTGCATGGCAAATTCAAGTTCTGCTTTTTAGAACTCTCTGAAAATTTTTTTTCTGAATAAATTTGATTTGCTTTAGGTTGGGTGAATCTGGCAATATGAACCCTGTAGATATAGAAGGTTGACTGTAATTGCCATTTCTTTATCGTGAGAACATTGAAGGTTTACTCTTAGCAGCTTTCAAATATATAATACAGTATTGTTATCTATAGTCACCAGTGTCATATCTTAGATCCTCAGAACTTATTCATCTTATATCTGGAAGTTTAAGTATATACTCTGACTGATATCTCCCTATTATTCTCCCTTCCCTAACCTTTGGCAACTACCATTATACTCTCTGTTTTTATGAGTTCATTTTTTTTTTTTTCAGATTCCACACATAAGTGACATCATACAGCATTTGTCTTTCTTTGTCAGACTTATTTCACTTAGCGTAATGTCTTCAAGGTCTATCCATGTTGTCACTAGTGGCAGGATTTCCTTCTTGTAGCTGAATATTCCATTGTATGTGTATATGCCACATCCGTAGACACTTAGGTTGTTCCATAGCTTGGCTATTGTGAATAATGCTGCAGTGAACATGGGAGTGCAGATATTTCTTTGAGGCACTGATTTCATTTCCTTTGAATATGTTCCCAGAAGTAGGATTGCTGGGTCATATGGTAGTTCTATTTTTAATTTTTTGAGGAACCTTCATACAGTTTTCCATAGTGGCTGTCCTAGTTTACATTCCCACCAACAGAAACAAGGGTTCCCTTTTTTCCACGTCCTCAACAAATATCCCTAAATATTTCATGTTTTTGATTCCATTATAAAAGGAGTTGTTCTTTACATGTCATTTCCAATTGTTTATTGCTGGTATATGGAAATACTATTGGTTTTTTATGTACTGACCTTGTATCCTAAAACATTTTTAAATTTATTAATTCTAGTAATTCTCTTTAAACTCTTAGGATATTCTCTGTACATTATCATGTCATCTGCAAACACAGTTTTACTAGTTTTAATTCTTCCCTCCAATATGAATACTTTTTATTTTCTTGCCTCATCTCACTGGTTAGGACCTCCAGTACAACGGTGAATATAAGTAGCAACGAAAGACAACTCCACATCACTCTGATGCCTCATTTCCTTCCTTGTTTCCATAGCTTATCGAGAGTTGGGTGAGCTGAACTGAGCCAGCCTGTGGAGACAGCAGGTCTTAAGCTGATGTCAGCATTTCTGGCATGCAAGGTTCTTTCCACGGTTCTCAGTATATAGATTTTGGCTCTGGAAATGCATACTCCTTACCATTGTTCCTGGACCCAGCTATTCTTTGATAAATTTATTGTTACTTAAGGAAACTAGGGATTCCCTTACCACTCCAAAGATGACATGTAGATATTTGCCACTGTGATGGTAGGGCTCATTCTTGTTCTTGGAAGAGTTTCAAGAGAAACTTGCCAGCCAAGGAAGGCTCCTCTGCACTTGGCCATTTTGTATACAGAAGATCTGTGACTAATCTCTGCTGTGGAGTCATGTGAGTTCAGTATACATAGTGTGGTTCCCTGCTTCTCTGCTTCTAACATTATCCCCAGTAAACACTATTTATATGTATCCCCTCTGATACTAGTAGTATGTGTCCATGATGCCCTTGCACAATGCCATGGGAATGGACATACTTGCCTAATTCCTTATCTTATGGGGAAGACATTCACTCTATTTATTTATTAAAATTTATTAAAAGTTATTAGTTTGGTATTTAATGTGAGTTTTTCTAGAAATTCCCTAATTTTCATAATTGCAGAGTTTTTAAAAAAATTATGTGGAGATGTTAAATTTTGTCAAATGCTTCTTTCTACATCTGTTGACCCTTTTGTCATCATATAAAGTGTTTGTTTCTAGTAATAATTTTTGAGTTAAAATCTGTTATTTATTGTGGCAAAATATACATAACAAAATATACCATTTTAACCCTTTTACAGCATATAATTCAGTGGCATTAAGTAAATTTCATTTTGTGCAGTCTCTACCACCAGACGTTTTCATCACCCCAAATGGAAACCCTGTACCAATTAAGCAGTTACTTCCCATTCACCCCCCTCTTTGTTCCCAGGCAACCTTTTTTTTTTTTTTTTTTTTTTGGCTTTCCGTGTCTATGGATTTACCCATTCTGGATATTTAATATAAATAGGATCATACAATATTTGTTCTTTGGTATCTGACTTCTTTCACTTAGTGATGTTTTCAAGGTTGATCCATATTGCAACATACATCACTACTTCATTCCTTTTTGTGATTAAATAATATTACACTGTATAGATAGATATACCATATTTCATTTCTCCACCTAGCAGGTGATGGACATTTGAGCTGTTTCTGCCTTTTGGCTGTTGTGAATACCTGCTATGAAGACTTATATACACATTTTTGTTTGACCACTTGTTTTCAGTTCTTTTGGGTATATACCTAGGAGTAGCAGTACTGGGTCATATGATAATTTTATGTTTAATTAGTGAATAATTACTGAACTGTTTTCCATAGCAGCTATATTGTTCTACATTCCCACCAGCAATGTATGAATGTTCCAGTTCTCCCCACCAGCACTTGTTATTTTTCATATTTTTATTTTAGCTCTTCTAGTGGAAGTGAAGTGATAGTTCATTATGGTTTAGTTTGCATTTCCCTACTGCCTAATCTTTAACATTGAGCATCTTTTCAATGCAGTTTATGTATCTTTGGAAAAACATCTGCTCTAGCTCTTTGCTCATTTTTAAATTGGGTTGTTTGTCTTTTGGTTGTCGAATAATGAGTTCTTTTTATTTCAGGATTATCAGATATGTGATTTACAAATATATTCTCCCATTCTGTGGATTGTCTTTTCACTCTCGATAGTATGCACTGATGTACAAAAATGTTTAATTTTAATGAAGTCCAGTTTATCTGTTTCCCCTTTCATTACTTGTAATTTTGGTGTCATACCTAAGAAATTATTGCCAAATCCCAGGTCATGAAGATTTACCCCTGTGTTTGTAGCTCTTATATTTAGGTCTTTGATCCATTTTGTCCACGGGGTGAGGTAAGAGTCAAGCTTATTTTGCATGTGGATTTCCAGTTGTCTCAACAATATTTGTTGGAGAGATTATTCTTTCCTCAATAAATAGTCTGAGCACCCTTGTCTAAAATCAATTGACCATAGATGAGTAAGTTTATTTCTGGACTCTTAATTCTATTCCATTGATTGATATGTCTGTCTTTATGCCAGTATCATTCTGTTTTGATTACTGTACTCTGGAGCAAGTTTTGAAATCAGAAAGTGTAAGTCCTTCAGCTTTATTCTTCTTTTTCAAGATTGTTTTCACTGTTCAGGTCCCCTTGTGATTTCAAATGCATTTTAGGATTGGTTTTTTCATTTCTACAAAACAAGGCCTTTGGAATTTTGATAGAATTGTAGTCAAATCTGTAAATCACTTGGGGAGTGTAGCCATCTTAACAATAGTGATTTTTCTAATCCATGCACACAGGATGTGTTACCATTTTTGTATATCTTTTGAAATTTTTGGGGGCAATGTTTTGTAGTTTTCAGTGTACAAGTATTGCATTTCTTTGGTGAAATTTATTCCTAAGTATTTTTTTTTAATTCTTCTGTAAATTGAATTGGTTTCTTATTTCTTTTTTTGAATTGTTCACTGCTAGTGTATAGAAATATAACTGATTTTTGAGTGTCGATCTTATGTCCTGCAATTTTACTGAATTCATTTATTATCTCTAATAGTTTTTGTGGATTCTTGAGGATATTTTATATATAGAACTATGTTGTCCTTGAAAAGAGTTTTACTTCTTCCTTACCAATTTGGATGCCTTTTATTTCTTTTTCTTGCCTAATTGCAAGTAGCTCACTTTGGATTTAAAGACACAAATATGTTGAAAGTAAAAAGATGGGAAAAAACATTTCCTATGCATAGGAACCAAAAGAAAGCTGGAATGTCTATACTGATATCAGAAAAATTAGACTTCCACACAAAAATTATTATTAGAGAAAAAAATAATGATAAAAGGGTTAATAGATGCAGAAAAAGTATTCAACAAAATTCGGTACCTAATCAGGATTTTAAAAAAGACTCTTTTAGTAAATTATGTATAGAAGGAAATTTCTCCAACCTGATAAAAGCTATTTATGAAAAACCCACAGCTAGTGTCATACTCAATGGTGAAAGATTAAAAGATTTCTCCCTGCTAAGATCAAGTAAGACAGAGATGCCAGATTTCACCACTGCTATTCAACTTTGTTCTGGAAGTTCTAGCCAGCGTCACTGAACACAGATTCCCCAGACAGATACTTTAAATCAATTATTTTAAATATGTTTGAAGAACTAAAGCAAACCATGTCTAAAGAAGTAAAGGACATATGAGACTGATGTCTCACCAAATAACGAATATTAATAAGTAGATAGAAATTATAAAAAGGAACTAAATAGAAATTCTGAAGTTGAAAAGTTAAATGAAAATTTAATAGAGGGGTTCAACAGCAGATTGGGAAGGTAGAAGAAAGAAATAGTGGACTTGTAGATAGGTTAGTTGTTCAATAATTTGGCTTCCTAAAGGACAGTTTCTATTGCTTTGTTTCCTTTGAATGGTCCATACTTCCTTGTTTTGTTTCGTGCCTCATAATGTTTTGTTGAAAACTAGACATTAAAAATATTATAATATGAAAACTATAAATCTAATTTTTCCTCCTTTGTTGATGCTTGTTGTAATTGTCATTTATTTGTTTCACAACTTTTACGGACTAATTCTGTATTCTTCGTTTTGCCTGGCTGCAGAAATCAGTTCTTTTTGTATAGTGATAAGCTAATGATTGGACAGAACTTTCCTTAAATGTTGAACCAAAAAGTATCCCCCGGTTTTTGCTGGAGGGCTCTATGTATGTGTTGCAGCATGCCTTCAGCCTTAGCCAGCCAGTTTACAACTATGCCTTGTTCTTCATTTCCTGCTTGCATAAAACTTCAAGGTCAGACAGAACTAAAGCTTGAGATCTTCTTGTGTTTTTCTTGAGCGTGCAGACACCTGCAGACAGTGCTGGGTATGCATGTGGCCTTATCCTAGGTAGGTGATGCCGATAGCTTAGATAAGGCTGTGGTGATAGAGAGAAAAAATCTAGGTAATCTTAAGAAGGTGGAATTAACTGACTGATTATTAAATAGATAGGCTCATACATTATCTCAAAAGATAATTTTTTTTTTCAAAATTCTGATAGTGAATAATTTAACCTTTTAAACTCATACAAGCAATTATCCATGGTTCTTTGTTGATTGCTTTACTTAGAACTCTGTAATGAATCTGTATTTTACTCTAAGACAATTGATCTATTCAGAAAAGCAAATTGTAAAATGAAGTTACTATAAATCTTTTTCTAACAAGAAATTGTTCTTCCTAGTGGATATTTTGACATATGTGGTCTGGAAGCTAAGTGGCTTACCTCCTACTCGTGTAATTGGAAGTGGTTGTAATCTAGACTCTGCCCGTTTTCGTTACCTAATTGGAGAGAAGTTGGGTGTCCATCCCACTAGCTGCCATGGTTGGATTATCGGAGAACATGGTGATTCTAGTGGTTAGTATAAACCTATTATCATTATGTAATGACAGTTCTCATCTCTAATGATTCTTATTTTCTTTAAAGTGTCTTTTTTTTATTATGTTTTTTTTTTATCTGATACTAATATAGCTCTGCACCTTTTATGTTATTGGTATTTCCCTGGTGTATCTATCTTTTTGTTTCTTTACTTTTAGTCTTCTGCTCCATTGATTTAGTTACCACTCATACATTGTGCATGGAGCTGTTTTAAAAGTCAATGAGTGTTTTTTTTTTTTATCTGGAGCACTTTCATTTATCATTATTTTTTAAACAGAGTTATTAAGACATAATCCATATACCATAAAATTCACCCATTGAAAGTATGTAATTCGCTGGTTTTTAGTATATTCACAGAGTTGTACAGTCATTACTACAATCTAATTATAGAACATTTTCATCATCTCCAAAATAAACTTCTACTTCTGCACTCACTTCTAGCCTAATCCCAAACCAATTTATTTTCTGACTATAGATTTATTTATTCCAGATTTTCATATAAATAAATTTATATAATATGTTATTTAAATATTACTTAGGCCACACCAACCGTTTTCTTTTCTGAGCTTAAACATTTAAGCTCTGCTGTGCAATTAAAACTTTATACTTCTTGCAGTGTTCTTTAATTGTGTCATGTGTGTAAATATTTTTGTTATGGCAATAAACCCATTGAGGATAGGGACCATTTGCTCATTCATTCAATCATTCCTTCGTTTATTCAAAACATTTAATGACCCCTTTCCTTTTCTTTAAACTATGAGAGTTGTAGTATAATTAATACTTTGATGTGACTTAGACAAATAGTTCTTTGACCAGTGTTTTAATTTGACCCTGTTGGCTTGTGTTATTGTCTTAACTCTGCTTTACCTCCTGAAAGTTATTAAAAATAATTTTCATAGATATGTTTTAATTTCTCACATTTAATATTCCATTATTTTGTTTTAAAACAAAGCAGTGTATTCTGATTAGTATTAATTTGAATATATTTACTATTCTATTTAGTGAGATTTAGTGTTTCTTTTCTCTTTTCCTGTTTTCCATTGAATTAATTAAACTTTCTTTAATTTCATCCAGACTTTGGATTATACACTTACTTTGTAAGTGGTCGCCTATAAATTTAAGCATTCATACTTGCCCTCGAAATAATTCATGTCTTTTTTTTTTTTTGGAACAATACAAAGACCTTGGAATGTTTTTTGATCACCTTCTTCCTGTCATATATGTAATTGTTAACCACTTCTCTGGTTCATCTTATTTTTATATCCCCCAAACTAGTTATAATTATTATTATTTGAGCAGTCAATACCTGTTTTAATTTTTGAACATGGTCGCCAATTTTATTGCTTTTTTTATTTTCTGTATCTAACTCCTTTAATTCTTTCTTCCTATAGTATATCCTGTCAGTGCTTTTATGTGAGTGTTTTACTTCACCTCATTCTTGAGTGACAGTTTAACTGGGTATGATATTCTAGATTGACAGTTATTCTCCCTTAGTTCTTTGTTACTGTTAAGAAGTATGGAATTAATTTGTTGCTCTTTCCCTCAATGTTTATATTTTATCTTTTCTTAACCATTCTTTTCTTTGTGGATTCTGTACTTATTCTTTTCTTTAAAATGCCTCCTCCTATACCACATAATTATATATAAATTCTACATATTTTTCTAATGCTTTTAATTTTATTTTTTACATTTTATTTTTTCTGTCTGTTTGAAACTTATTTTTATTTATGGTATAAGGTAGTAACCTAATTTTATTTAAAAAATTGCTAAACTCAAATAACTGATGCAGTACTAGGAAGAAGAGTTCATTCTGAGGGGTGCATGTGTGTGTTTGTTTGTTTGTTTGTCTATTTATTTATTTTAGTGCCCTTATGGAGTGGGGTCAATGTTGCTGGTGTTGCTCTGAAAACTCTAGACCCTGAATTAGGAACTGATTCAGACAAGGACCAATGGAAAAATATCCACAAACAAGTTGTTGAAAGGTAACAGTATTCATGCAATTTCTTAATGCATTAATAATAAGTCTTAAGAACAAATTTCACAGACAAAAATATATAGTTAATTTTTGTGTGTGTGTGTGAGATAACTAACCTTCTGAAAAGTCCTCAAATTCAGACTTATATCATACAGAACTTTATTTAGGGGGTATTTTTCAAAAAGAAAATGTACTTCACAAAAGCTTCTATGAATTTGAGGGTAATTAGCAAGTGATTATGAGCTTGGAATTTGGAACTAGGTTGTCCAGGTTTGAAACCTGCCTTCACCATTTATTAGTGGTGTGATAATGGGAAGTTATTTAAAATTTCAAAAGCTCAGTTTCCAAGTCTTTAATATTGGGATAATAATAGAGCCCACCCTTAGGAGGGCTATTATAAAGATTAAGCGAGTCACTATGTGTAAAATGCTTAGAACGGCAACTAAAACTTAAATGTTCATCAAATAACTTGTGGAAAAAAAACACAAAACTAATGCAGATGATCAGAAGACAACTAGGTTTACTTATAAATGAAATGTCTGACTCAGAATACATCAGCTTAAACAGCACAGGTGATTCTTTTTCATGCTTTAGTAGAAGTTATAGAACTGAAAAGTCACTTTTGGATATTCTAAACCAGAATATTAAATTTACAAAAGCTCAAGTATAATGTAGTGTGTTTATGATAACAACTGTATTAAAATGTGTAAGATTTAGTCCAGAGACTAAAAAGTCACAATATTAAAAAAAAAATGATTATGGTTAAGTTTTTATTTTCTAAATGACTTTTAGTAGGAAAATTATTTCCTAATCTTAAAAGCACATGATCACTTTAATGGGTGCAGAGTTTCAGTTTGGGAAAATGAAATCGTTCTAGAGAGGATCGTGGTAATAGTTGTACAATAGTGTTTATATACTTACTGCCATTGAACTGTATGCTTAAAATGGGTAAAATGGCAACTTTTACCACAATTAAAAAAAATAAAGTACATGGCTATCAATAGTGGTTTGAAGTTAAGACTATCAAATTACTAGGACATAACAGGTTTTAACCTAGCATTAAGTTTGTCAAGCTTGGCGAAAGGATACTGGACAGAAAACACAGTATAGACTATTAGCATTTTCTTTAGGAGGTATTACAAATGCTTAGGTATAGCTTTCAGGCCCTGTCACTATGTGGGCACACTCAGTTGCAAAGGAAAAGGGCAGAATGCCCCATCATAGGAAAGATGCTGCCTTTGTTTCCCAATACTTTTTTCCCAGTTACAGTTGACATTCAGTATTATTTTATATTAGTTTCAGGTGTACAGCATAGTGGTTAGAAATGTATAGAACTTATGAAATGATCTCTCCCAATAAGTCTAGTATCCACCTGGCACCACACACAGTTATTACAATATTATTGAATTATATTCCCTTTGTTCACTTTACATCTCTGTGACTATTTTGTAACTGCCAATTTGTCCTTCTTAATCCCTTTGCCTTTTCACCCCGTCCCCCAACCCCCTCCCATCTGGCAACCATTAGTTTGTTCGCTGTATCTTTGAGTCTGTTTCTGTCATTTGTTCGTTTATTTTGTTTTTTAGACCCTACATGTAAGTGAAATCATATGGTATTTGTATTTTCTGTCTGACCTATTTACTTAGCATAATACCCTTAAGATTCATCCATGTTGTTGCAAATGGTAAGATTTCATTTTTTTAATGGCCAAGTAATATTTTATTGTATATATGTCTCACATCTTTTTTATCCAGTAGTCTATTGATGGACGTGTAGGTTGCTTCCATATCTAGGCTATTGTAAATAATGCTGCAATGAACATAGGGATGCATATGTTTTTTCAAATTAGTATTTTGGATTTTTTAGGATAAATACCTAGAATTGGAATTGCTGGGTCATAAGGTAATTCTATTTCTAATTTTTTAAGGAATCTCCATAGTGTTTTTCCTAGTGGCTTCATCCATTTGCAATCCCACCAACAGGGTATAAGGGTTCCCTTTTCTCCACATCCTCACCAATACTTGTTCTTTGTTGATATATTGGTGATAGACATTCTGACAAGTGCGAGGTGATATCTGTGTGATTTTAATTTGAACTTCTCTGATGATTAGTGTTGTTTCCCAACACTTTTTGTTTTCAGTCTTGACGTGGCCTCTTTTTTATATCCTCTCCTAACACTTTTTAATATAGTTCTTGTTACATAGTCCTCAGGATTTGCATGTTTGCTCTCAGTCTTTTAGGCCTGGTGCAATACACAGATCAAAGGTTAACATAATACAATGCTGATAGCCTAGTTCTATTATGGTTAATATTTAACATTTATCTTAACTAATCTATATATTTTCTTTTTTCCAGATTTTTATTGTAATACAATACACATAACATAAAATTGCCATCTTTAATCATTTTTAAGTGTATGGTAGACTGGTGTTAAAAGCATTCATAATGTTGTATAACCATCACCACCATCCATTTTGTATCTCTTTCATCTTGTAAAACTGAAACCGTACCTGTGAAACAATCCTGTCTGTGATTTTGACTACTCTTAGAATCCCTCTAGTGAGTTTTTCATTTTAATTACAGTCACGTGTTGCTTAACAATGAAAATACATTCTGAGAAATGCATTGTTAGGTGATTTTGTCATTTCGAGAACATTATAGAGTGTACTTACACAAACCTAGATGATAGTACACTACTACACATGTAGTCTGTATGGTATAGCCTATTGCCCCCAGGGCTACAAGCCTGTAACATGTTAGTGTACAAATCAGCATGATATTAAATTAAACACAAGAGAAAATGATGCAGTCAAGAGACATGGTGAACAGGAAAAGTAGGAGGCCCCTGCTGGTATAACACAGCATACTGTTTTATGAGAAACTTGTTTTTTGTTTGTTTGTTTGTTTGTTTTTATAAGTAGAAAGAGCACTGTCTAATGATAAAAAGTATAGTATAGTAAATACATGAACCAATAACATAGTCATTTATTATCATTATCGATTTTTATGTACTAAACATAATTGTATGTACTGTACTTTTATATAACTGCCAGCACAGCAGGTTCGTTTAAACTAGTATTACCACAAACATATGAGTAATGCATTGTGCTGTGACCACAGCTACGATTTCATTAGGGGATGAGAATTTTTCAGATCCATTATAATTTTATGGGACTACCATTGTATATGTGGCCCATTGACTTAAATGCTGTTTTGTGACACGTGACTATGGTACTTTTTGGTTCTAGAATTTTGGGGGTGGCGGGTTTCTTTTTAAGTTTTCTGTTTCTTCATAGATATTTTCATTTTGTTCATTTATCATTTTCTTGATTTTCTTCACATCTTTCTTTAGTTATTTGAGCATCTTTAAGACAGTTGTTTTGAAGTCTTTGTCTTGTATGACTGCCATCAGGTCTTTTTCAGGGACAGTTTCTATTGATTTATTTTTTTCTTCTTTGAATGGGCCATACTTTCCTATTTATTTGTATGCTTTTTTTGTTGAAAACTGTGCATTTGAATTCAGTAAATGTGGTAACTTTGCAAATCAGATTCTCTTCCTTCCCCAGGGTTTGCTGTTGCTGCTGTTGTTATTATTTTTTGATTGTTGAAGTCTGTCTCTGTGCCAAGGATCAGTGTTATCTTAAGTTCTTTTAGGTCGTTTCTAAGCCTGTGCCTTTCTCTGGGCATGCATGGTTACTTTCTTTTTTTTTTTTTTTCCCTGTATGCAATTGCTTTTGTATGTTCTAGTCTTTATTTCCAGCTCCCAAAAGGGGAAAAAGAGAAAAATGAATTGAGGGGAGGGTGCTTGCCTTTTACACTTCCTGGAGGTTGTGCTCACCAGAGGAGGAGGGTCTTGCAATAGTTGGCAGGAGGTGCTACAACAGTGATTCCTGTCTCTTTGTCTACACCTGGGTTGCAGAAGCAGCAATCAGCCATTAGAACACAGATCCCTGATATTTGGAGGATAGAGTCCTTTTTGCAGGCTGTAAGCAAGCTGCTTTGGGAACATATGCATAGCTGCCTGCTTGGGAGTGAGAGGGTATGGGAATGGGTAGCTGCTACTATACTGAGCTTAAATTGGTTGAAATTAAACACAATTTACCCTACAGGCCTTCCCCTGGAAGTTTCAAGCCTTCAAAAGACATCAGAGCTCTAAAATAGTTATATCAGACAGATTCTGGTAATGTAATTATTATCTAGGTAGGAAGATAGATATCTGGTGATTCCTACTTTGCCATTTTGCCAGAATTGTCCAGTGCTTAACTAATTTTTTTTTTTTTTTAGATCTAGAAAACTGTTTTGTGCAAAAGCAAGCTCAAGGTCCTCTTTCCGAATATTCTTGCCTTTTTGGAAAGAGTCCATACCATGTTAACCCTTTACCCATGATACTGCTCCATGACCTGAGTGATTATCTTTGGATCATATATTCCTCAGAGTTCATTTGACAAACATATCTTTAGTGTTCTATATACAGAAAAAGATAAACTAGTATAACCATAAGGTTCTGTAAAATCCAATAGGTAACTAGAATCCTTCACAGGGTAATTCTTAACTAATTGGATTATCTTACTTTCCTTTTTTATTTACTATCACATGTATGTTTTTAAAAGAATTAATAGACACATCTAATTGTGTTTAATATCTCTAAAGCAAATTTATTTTCTCTTCTTGACAAACTGTTTCCATAGAGAAACATGGAAGTTTTAGGTCAATTTCCCAAAATATCTTTTCAGTTTTGTAATTGTTATTGTTGTATTTATGTTTTATTTTTTTTTAATTTCCTTAAGGGAATTTACAAACCCTTTGTTATATCAAATAGCTTTGAAGAGAGATTAAATGGATGCCTAGCAAACAAAACATATGTTAACTTTATTGTATCATTTCCTGTCCTCAATAAAAATGTCCCTTATCCCATATATCGTATGTTATAGGTGCCATTAGAGGCCATTTTCCAGTAAATGCAGGAATTTACCTGATCTGGAGGCACAGCCATAACCCAGCCAACTAAGGAATGTGTTTTAGCTAATGCTGGTTTCCAAATGTCATGGAGCAGCCCATCTATTTCTTGTAGGGATATCACAGTTTTAGTCTTTTCTCTTCCCAATAATTATACCACAGGAAATATTAGTTCCCTTTTAATTTGGAACACTTTTGCTCTAAGAAAATAATGATTAAGATTGCATTTCCCACTGAAGTACTATGTGATTTGAATATCAAATACTGTAACACATTACAGATCAGTATTCATTCCATTTAGTCCTCTCAACAACGCAATAGCCAAAATGAAATTATTTGACTCTTGGTCATTTACCAGAGGATCTATAATTATAAAGAGTCCTCAGGATACTGCTAGTATTTATCTAAAAACTACTCAATTCTTTTATAGCATAGTCTCTGATTTTCCAGTACCTAACCAACAATTTCAGAGGAGTAACATCATATTTAATAGGATTTCCTTCCAGGTTCCCAAATGAGCATTTAGTTTACAGCATGAATCAGTTTTTGTATTAAAATATCAACCTTAAAAGCACTTTTGTATTTGCTCCCTTTAGCCGTCCTTTTACACCAGAAGTTTTTATTAGGATGGTAATTAACAGCTGAAGGATTATGTTTTTAGCCTTTTTCTTCTCAACTTTCATTTTTTTCTCAAGCCATTTTGTTAATTCCTGAGAGGGTAAATCTGTCATCTAGATTTGTTGGTAAGATTTGTTCCCAGTTATCTACTGCAGAACTTTCTTCAGCTTATAGACCATCAGTTAATCAATCACTTCCTCTCCTTTTCCTTTTATATACCCCACAGAGTCTTGGTCATGTTGAATTGAGAGTCTGAAAGCTAATCCTAATTTTTACAACAGTCTTCATGGATTCTAGTGGTGCCCTTGGTTCTGGATCGACAGTTAAATCACAGCACACCACAATAAGTACAATCCAGGCCCAACTTAATGTGTGCTAAGGTGGTCCCTTTATATATCAGTCTTATCTTTTGCAACCAAGTGTGTCGTATGTAGTTCTGGTGCCTCGAAACTGTGCATAGGTGGTTGCAAGACCATCAGATACAAATAATGATGCTGTTCATTCTGTTTTTCCTGTCTGGGTCCTTTTCTCAAAATTAAATAAAACTCAGTGCTTTGTTAAAACCTCTTTGTTCTTTGAGTTTGACTGTCAATCCATACCTAAGGCCCCTGTTGGTGGTACTGCAAAAAATATAATACATATTTAATGTAGAAAACAAGAAACTTTAAGAAAATATAAAGAAGAATATCACCTGTGAGCCTGTCACTCAAAAAAGTCACTATTTATAACTTGGTGGATTGATGCAATTCTAAAGTTCTCATAATAATGTATTATGTTTTTTACAAGCCTGAGATAAGAAATTACATAATGTTTAGGACTCTGCTATTTTCCTTTGAAAAGATATCATGAACATTTTTCCATATTTTCATATATTATTAATTTAATGATATATTCTTAGGAAAAATATATGCACATGACTTATATACATTACACCCTTGTATCAATTTTAAATGGTTAGCAAGATGTATATGTTAACTTTTAAGGGGATCAGATTCTATGTTTGGATATTTAAGCAACCGTAAAACATTTTAAAACTAATTTTATTTCACTTGAGTGGTACATATGATAAAAGAAGGGTGAATTGTTACTTAAAATGAATAACGAAGTTCATGAGAGTAGTATAACAACCCCTATTGCCTATTCATAAATAATTTGTAGAAAAAATCTGAGAAAATTTTAATAGAGTGGCATTGATATGTAGGTTGCTTTAAAATGGATTCTAGAAAAACATTGTTTTGTCTGAGTTGACGTCTCATTAACTTGATTTTCTTACTTTCTACAACTGTAGTGCCTACGAGATTATCAAGCTGAAGGGGTATACCTCTTGGGCTATTGGCCTATCTGTGGCAGATCTGGTAGGATCAATTTTGAAAAATCTCAGGAGAGTACATCCAGTTTCTACTATGGTTAAGGTACGCTTAAATTGAATCTTTATTTAATATTTCCTTTTACTTTAGTATTTGTTGAGTCCTTACTATGTGCTAGGCATTATACAAGATGTTGAGGATATAATGGGAAACAAAATAGAGGCCCTGACCTCAGAATTTAATGAAAGAAATGGACTTAATAAAACAATTACAAAAGGAAAAACATAATAACAAATTATGTTAAGTCCTATGATGAAAAACTGAAAAGTGATAAGAGTATATAAGAAAAGAATTTAACTCCTCTGAGAAGGGGGTTATGTGTGGTAGTTAGGGAAGCCTTTCCAAGGAAGTAAAATGTGATCTAATCTGAGTGAGAGTTAATTTGGAAGGCTGGACTAATATTCCAAGCAGAGGGAATACAGGTGCATAGGAGCTGAGGTAGATATAAGTAGAGAGCACTTGAGGATCAAAGCAAAACGTCGGTTGTTAAAATGTAGAGAGCAGAGGGAGCAAAGGAAAGCACATCATGAAGCTGGAGAAGCAAGCAGGGTCAGACCACAGAAAGGAACAGGGTCAGCTGAGGGGATGGCAGTAGGTCATGGCCAGTACATTGAGCCAGGCCCCAGGGGTTAGGGCCCTTGTTTCCAGCCCACCCAGCAGCCCCCAAGTGGCATGATGAGATGGACCTACATTCTTCAGTTCTAGTCTGAGAAGCTCCTTCTTGAAGGAAGACAGAAAGTAGAGGGAAACAAATTCCCGAAACACTGGCAGGAAAGTAGAGGGCTTTGTTCTGCAACCAAAGGCAGAACCCAACCCCTGGAAGCTCATGTTAAAGCTTCAGAAGTTACACAGAGGTTGCAACAGAATGACCAAAGACAGGAAGATGAAGGGTAGGTCGGTGTAACTGGAGCTGGAGCCAGGCTTGGGATAGAATGTGCGGCAGTGGCCTTTCGTGGTTAGGCACGGACCAAATTGGAGTGAATGTGAGTACAGACTGGTACAGGGCCCTCAGAGGAAGACGTGTGGTCGAGCTCATGAGGTTGAATGTAAAGTAGCTACCAAAATGAGGCAACTGGACTTCAGTGGAGGGGGTGGCTAGAGAGTCCCTCTGTGGGTGACAGTAGTGAGACAGGAGCAAGGGGCATACCCTGAGCTCCTGAGGAAAGCCCCAGAAGCGGTGAGAGGAAAACTTGGCTGAGTAGCACCTGTGAATTCTCAGTTATCATGGGAAGCTGGGAGGCATCATGCCAGAGTTAAGGGGCCTCTCCCTTCCCCGAATGCTAGTTCTTGGTAACTGTTTATAATCAGACCTGGAGGAAGAACACGACCATCCCATTGCCTCCTCTGACTCTAGACTAAACCCCAAGGGGCAGGGAGCAATGCGTGGTGGAGGCAGAGAGGTATGAGGGGTCTACTGGGTCTTCTGATCGTCCAAAAGATAGTAGGGAGGAGGCAGAGGCTCGTTTATGAGCACATAGGCCTTGTGTGGATTGCCCAAGTTTTAAAAGGCTCTGGCAGCTGCTTCTGTGGCCTTGGAATGAACTACAGGAGTGGAGGGAGCATTAGGGCTATGGCTGCACCTATTCCATGGTTCCTGTCCATCATGGGAGGTCCAAGATAGAAGTCCAGTGGCGGCAGTGGATGGAGGTAGCCAAGAGGGAAGGGGTACATTCCATTGTCAATCGTGGGGGCCCAGTGGACATGAAAGATTACCCATAGGTTCCATGGGAAGCTGCACCTCTGAAGACTTGAGATGCCACCTGTAGCATCCGTTGTCCAAACTCAGTGGCACCCCCTGGTGTAAAGACCAGCTTATACAAAGCAGGGCCCTTCCAGCTACTTCTTCCTTCAGGTTTCATTGCTCTCTTGATGTAGTTTATGCCAAACACAGGCTGATTTCACAGTTCTTCATCAGATAAATTGAAATCGTGAGGGACTGCATGGCATCGTTTCCCTTGGACAGAAGGATGACCTGGTAAGGGGTAGACAATGCCTTTCATGGTCCCTTCGAGGCCTCTGGCACATTTTTTATGTCACTAGAACACGGTTATAGGACATTAGGATGCTCCTGATATTGTTGACGATCACTCCACTACCCTCTGAGTGATTCTTGTGCTCCGTGGTCTCTCCGGTATACTCTTATTCTGAAGCTCTCTTGCATAGCTGCTTTTCTGTATCAGGTTACTGAACAATTATCTAATTTTGCCTTTTAGGGCTTATATGGAA
This sequence comes from Rousettus aegyptiacus, assembly GCF_014176215.1. Taxonomy (NCBI): domain Eukaryota; kingdom Metazoa; phylum Chordata; class Mammalia; order Chiroptera; family Pteropodidae; genus Rousettus; species Rousettus aegyptiacus. The sequence continues at coordinate 89,444,220 of NW_023416308.1, forward strand.
TTAAAGAAGAAATCTTTCTCAGTATCCCTTGTATCTTGGGGCAAAATGGTGTCTCAGATATTGTGAAACTTAACTTGAATTCTGTGGAGGAGGCCCTTTTTAAGAAGAGTGCAAACACACTTTGGAATATCCAAAAAGACCTGGTATTTTAAAGCCTTTTAATGTTTCACTGTTATAAAACAGAACATAATGGCCTGTATATTTTACGTTTTGAAAGTATTTTCATCTGATCTGTAAAAAATAAAAACATGTTGGTGACTTATAGTATAACTCCAGTTTCTCAAGGCTAGAAAAAGGATATTTCTCCTCTTTATGAATCTCTCATAACTATATTCTAATGATACGCAGTTTGTACAGATATAAGTTATGCTTCTGAGGTATGTTTTATATGTAAGAGCTGCCTTTAGGTTTCATAGAATATGTATAATTACTATAATATAGAACTTACAATTCTTAAAAAAACAACAAGCTTTTTTTTTTCTAATATTGAAATTTCATCTCGTGCTGTTTTCCCTTAGGGCATCAGCATAGTTACTTGAGACTGCTTCATTAGCTTCATATGTCTATAATCTTTATTAAGTACTTTTAAGACCATGGATATCAGAAGGAAAATAGAAATATAACTATGGTATAAAAATTTATTCATGAAATATCTTCAACCCTGCAAGTATTATACCAATTCATATAAATTCAAATTGTTGATTTGGTTTCTCTGTTGAAATACTATACAGGGAGCTTAGACTATACTCTAGGGCATTTGTTTAGCAAACTACTACTATTCTTTCTGTGCTATAGTTATGAGGTCAATATTACATGATTTCTGCCCTCAAGTATCTCACAGTGCATATTAGAGTACATCAACTAATTGATTATTGATGAATGCTTGATAACAGCCAATTGGTAGCTCCGTCTTGGTGTCCAGGGTAGCAGTACATGTGCTTCTTTTGATTTATATATACAAATACATACATGACATATATGTATATATGTATTTCCTTGATTCTACAAAGAATTTAACACAGCTATAGGAAATGTACAAAGAAACAAAAAGTAAGAAACCAAGGCCAATTAGACTAGACCAGTGGGAGAAACCAGAAGGCAGATATGCAGGCCCTGAGGATTCGTAGGGCTCCAGTTGCAAGGGCACCCATTTAGTCAGAGTCACAGCTCACCCTCTGTTATTCTTGCTATCTGCATAGCTTTCATTCTAGTCATCTACTACTGAACATGATTAGTTTCCTGTTATTTTGTTCTTTTTTTTTAACTCTGAATATACAAACTATGGTCATGAGAGGGAGTTTAGGTAGAATAGGGGGAAAGAACAGGGATCTTCTGTGGATTTTGTGTGTGTGTGTGTGTTTTTAAAGCTCCCCTTTGTACACCAAATTAGACTTCATTTTCAAAAATCCTGGCAGAGAGCGAAAGGCTGTAAAATAGTTTCTACAGGGAATATTCTAGGACGTAAAACTGATTTACATCACGTATTCTCAGCAGGGGCAATATTACCCCCAAGAGGTTGAAAATTGCTTTTTTGGGGATGTGTGTGTGAAAAAAATTACATATTACAAGGATTTGGCTCTTCAAAGCTCAACCCTAACCAGACAAAATCATCTTATTCCTTAATATTTAATTCACAATTGGGTGGGGGTGGTATGGGGTGGGTAGAGAAAGCCGAACGGTTGTGAGAAAATGTCTAAAAAGGCTCTTGAGGGAGAGATAATGAAGAAAAAAAAAAAGGTTGAGAAACACTGCTCTACATTTTATACAATAATTTGTCAGATGTGTATTATGTATTGATGATTCACAAATGAGTTAGAAACAGTTAATTAGGTAGAACAGGTGGGAAAAGAGACCATGGAAAGAAATACTGGCTCATCCCAGACTAAGGGATGAGAAGGAAATTTGGGATTGTACACTTAATGACTTCATAAGTAATGAGTTGAGCTTTCCCTTCCACTTGTAGCACTGCACTGATTAAATTCTTAGGATTTTGTATCTTTTAAAAAAATCTCCCTGCACAGAGGATTTTAAATTTTTTTCTGCTTCAGCTCACATTTGTGAGTGGTAAAAAGTAACTTGAGGTCTCTTTCTCCTACAGCCCTGGTGAAAAATTCCCAGTCAAGTGTCAAAAGCCCTTACCAGATATATCCAGACAAGGTTTGGTTAGAAATAAATTTACTTGGGATCTCTGGTGGATGCGTTCTGGGACAGCAGCACTCCTTTTGAGAGCTGAGGTTCTGTGGTTTATCGTGCCTGCTGTACTTCCTGCGCTTGGAGCCCAAGGAGCCTCTTTGCAGTCTGCCAAATACAGAACCGTCAACCCGCGGCTCGTGCGCAGGTGACAGGCAGCAGGTGCAGGTGCACGCACACTGCGCCAGGTGTGCTAGTCCCCCATGAGGCCTTGAGAAGGGCACAGCTTGTGCAGACTCTGTGAACAGCTGTTTTTCTCCTTGGACCTCAACTAGCTTTCCTTCATTCTCTTCCTCTACCTCTCGAATGAGTTGAGTGGTCATGAGCTGGGCTGCAGGAGTCCTCTGGTCTAACCAGAGAGTGGACACTGCAGAAGAGAATTTCTTTTGCTGGAGGATGGCTCTGTGTCCCTTCCGAGCAGCATGCAGCCCACTCAGGGCTTCCTCCATGTGAGTGTGGCTGTACCTTGTGCCTGCTGGTCCTCGGCCCTGGACCTGTGGACTCAGACCTTGGTCCTGGAGCTGAGAACTGGGGGGGGGAAGGTGAATGAGGGTGGGGAGGAGAGGAAGAGCCATCCTGGATGTAATCTTCTCTTTGGTGGAACAGCCCTTTATCCTTCCTTCATTCCCTCTTACCTATACCTCCTCTTCCCCTTGATTTTCCTCCTGGTTGTTGGGCTGATGGCAAGAAACTACCAAGCTTTTTTTGACAGTTATCTTTGTCATTCTTTGTTGTGCATGAAGCTACCTACTTTCCCACTGGATTCCAGGAGGTCTCTCAGTGCCCTCTCTCACTACAGACCAATTCTTAATCTGGAAGTGGCTTTAAAGTTTTTTCTCTATTTTTCCAAGATGGTGACTGTCAAGTGTTAAGAATTTCACTTCAGAGGAGACCATTCATCACAATAAGATCTCCATTATAGGAACTGGATAGGTTGGTATGGCCTGTGCAATCAGCATCTTATTAAAAGTGAGTTATACCTAGGAAGACCAGGTGCTGTAGGCATAAAAAATAAAAAAATAAGGGATTGTAAAATGACAAGGTCCTTGCAATCTGTGAGGTCAACCAAGGGTTGCCTCACCTAAAAAAAATTAAAAACAAACAAACAAAACAACAAAAAGTAAGTTATGTGCTCTGTCCCATAGGGTAAGCCAAGGTTTCCTTGGTTGGAGGCAAGGTCATCGTATATGGTTGTGGAGGTTGTGTCCAGTTCAGGGGGGTGAGTGGGGGCCCTTTCTGACTTAACCATGGGGAACAGGTGCCCTTTTTAATTGTTCCATCTGAGTGGGCTGCTTTTTCTAGAAGTTATGGTTTTCTCTCTGTAAGCTGCCACTCCCTCCCCTTTCCATACTGTGTTCTTTGGAGGGAAGTCCCCATGTGCAAGCCACACTTAAAGAGTGAAGAGTTATGCTCCCTCTTCAGTATCTACATAACTTATTTGGCATTCTTCTGCATATATTTGTTTTTCCCTATTTATTCAGTCATTTGTTAATAGTATGGACTCACTGATTTTATTTTATATTTTGGGTCATAACTCAACACATGTTTATTTTGTCTCAGATTGTTCTAGCTTTGGCCATTGGGAGCTCATTTAGTTGGCTACTGTGTCCCTTTGGTATACCCCATTAACATAGGGTTTTTGTTTGAGCACCTCCTTACTCTCTGGCACTATGTTTTAGCTTCTTCATTTTGTATATTTTTAGCTCGAATCAACCTCTCTCCCAAGGAGCCTGGTTCCTTTTATTAGGGAATTGTATTATAAACCAAGATCTGGGTGCTGGGTGTGCTCATTGCTACTGGGCTTACGGTACATTTTTAAAACAATCTTTTAAAGATAATTTTATCAATGCTGCACAATTCCATTTCATACTGCTCCAATCTCTGAATAATTCAGAGTATCCAGAAAGCACTGGCATCTCATTAGACCACAGCTTTTTCTTTGTGATACAGTTTAGATTTCTGGGCTAATCAGTTACAATCTAGTCTCAAATTCAAAGTGCTTGGCTTTGGATTTCCATTAATTAGAATAAAGTAAAAAGATCCAACAATATAACTTGGATATATTACTTGATCATTTATTTCTAAGTATTAGAACAGTCTTTTTTTTTTTAATGAAAATTTTAATATATAGTAAAGATAAAAGAATATGTATTTAAATCATTATTTCCAAAAGGTAATACATTTACAAGGTTACACATAAAAGTAACAAAAAAGATACACATGGAGAAGTTTCATCCAGTTTCCATTCAGCCTTTCCCCCAACATCTGCCTTAGGCAACTATTTAAATTAGTTTCTTGTGTGGAATCTTCTAGTATTCTACAAATACAATCATTATTTTCCCTTCTTTTTTATAAATAAAGTTGTGTGCTAGAAATATGTAGTACTGATTATTTTCGCAGGTACCACTGCCTGATTATAGAACTATAAATTTTTAGAGTCGGAAGAGACCTTACATGTTACTCATTTATTCAAAGAACTTTTATTGAGCTCCTATGTGCCAAACAGATGCTAAGCACTAGATAAGTGGAGGTGAATAAGACTGTCTATTTTCAAAAAGCTCATAGTCTGACGAGAAATTTCTTCTACAGAATCCCTGCTTTATCACTGCGCAGCCTCAGCTTAAATTGAAGAGATGTTCACTACTGTCAAAAGACTTTTATTAAACAGTTTCTGGTCTTGTTTTCCTAATTGTGAGCTGAAACTTACCTGTTTGTAAATCGTATCTCTTCTTTTTGGACTTTTATATTATGATGAAATATCAAACAGATTTATTATGTCTTCTAATAATTCACAAGGTATATACATATGGCAAGTATAAGAATTTTCTTTCATTCTCCAATGAATAAGGAGCTACCCCACACCTTTGACTCTCTTTTAGGGCTTGAGTGATGAACTTGCCTTTGTGGATGCTGATGAAGGCAAATTGACAGGTGAGACAATAGATCTTCAACATGGCAGCCCTTTCATGAAAATGCTAAATATTGATTCTAACACAGATTAATGTCATAGTTAAATACTATAAATATTCTAATACTACATGAATATCTAAGAAAAACATGTCTTTATTTCTTTTTACGAAGACTTCCCCAGTTTTAGAGGTAAAGCTGGCTGCTCCCTTCTCTGTAGTCTCATAACATGTTCATTAGGTTACAAGGTTTCCTACCACACCCTACTGCGTTCCTGGGAGCAGTAGTCATAGTTATGACAGTTATCGTTAATCAATTGCCCAGTTTGTGCCAGACCCTGAGCTAAGCACTTTACATGTTATTTAATACTTAGCACAACTCTGTTTTACAGATGATGCACCTGCAAACTGAGGTTAAATAAAAAGTGGTGGAGTAAGAACTTGAATCCAGTTCTACCTGACTTAAAAGCCAAAGCTCTTAACTATTGTACTTAGCATCCAGGAGATAATTATTTGAATAAATGAATAAGGTCTTCCTGTTCCAAGGGTTTTTTTTTTTTTTAACACATCTAAGTAAACATTCTCATTTACCAGACTAAAGTACATTTTGACCTCTTACTTCATAAAGTACAAAAGGTATGTGTAGAGGCTTTAAAAAAATGTACAAGGAAAACTTAATACTAATTGCCTGAAATTAAAAAAGTGCTATGGGCAAAGTAGAAGATGTGGTGGAGCCCACTCTTCAGCAAACATAGTGCGGTAATTGAACCGAACAGGAAACGTATACCTAGATGTCACATGTTTCCTCACGTAATCTATTTCTGATCAAATCTTTCCTCAGATTATCTTGTCACTGAAAGCTTCAACGTAACAATTATCACAGTGGGCACACACCAGATAAAAAAGGAGAAACGTGCCTTGATTCAGTCCATCACAATGTGTCCATGTTTAAATCTGTGATTTCCAATATTATCCAATGCGGTCCCCACTGCAAACTGATTATTGTTTCCAATCCAGGTCAACTTTATTTTAACTGTTCAGTGAAGAAATTTTTTCTTTTTTTTTGCTGGATGGTGGTGGTGATGGTTTTAGTAACTTGGGAGAAAACGTTTAGTGAGTATTCTAAACTACCAGTATAACCAGACTCTCTTCCTGTTTTGTTAATGTAACATGTATTTTGCATAGATGAGATTGGTGTGTATGTACCATAATGAGGATTTCTTTAAATATTAGTGTTTATGAAAAGATAATTTGCTTAATCATAAGTTTCAAGGTTTACATTTTAAAGGCTTTCATATCTGAGCTGTTTTCCAGATTACTCAGGATGTAGAAATGAAAGTAACACTGTAGTTCACTGCCTGATTCTCCAAAATTGTACTAGACTCCTCAATGGTACATGCACAAAGTGGACAAATTCAAGATATATTTGGAGATCAAATTTGCAGGACTGCTGGTAGATTATGTGTAGTGAGGGACAGGGAGGATTAAAAAATGACTTCTAGATATTTTCCTTGAGCAACTAATTGGATGGTGGTTCTGTTCATCAGATTGGGATGCTTTCAGGGCCGTGGGAGTCAGTGAAGTAGGGAAGGGGTGTTGGGTTTAGGGGAGAAAATCAAGGTTTCCAATTGGGACATGTTAAGTTTTAGATAATCTGAAAAGACATTGAAGAGGAAATATCAAACAGGTAGCCGACTGAGTCTGAAACTCAGAAATCTAGCCTGGGATATTCAATCAAATTACTATATTTTAAGGTCATTTGGAATAGTTTTGAGAGCAGGCCAAAACTTAGCACATGATTAAGTTTATTCACTTTAATTTGACATTATAATTATTTAAATTTTGTTTCATACTTATATAAAACACTTAAATGGCTCTAGACTTACATCAGATCTAGAGAAGAAGAGTCTAGCTTCTGTTTTTGTTCTCTTTGCCCTATCACCTCCATCTCTGTATGGGTAACCGAAAACTCATTTAAAATTCTATTTTATCATTTATAGTTTGTTGTTTCTATATACACTATTCTCCATTTTCTTCTTAAAAAAAAACAACTTAGTATATTATAAAGATCACTCCATAGTGTTATTCAGAGAAGTGTTAATTACTATAGCTTTGGTAAATTTTGAAATCAGGAGATGTTTAATCCTCCAATTTTCTTTTTCAAGATTGTTTTGGCTCTTCTGAGTCCTTTGCACTTCCACATCAATTTTAGAATTAGCTTGTCAATTTGCACAAAAAAGCCTGCAGATTTTGATAGGGAGTACATTGAATGTGCAAATAATTTTTGGTAGTATTTCCATCTTAACAATATTTTAAGTTTTCCCATTGATGTCCATAGAATGTCTTTCCAATTTATTTAGGTCTTCCCTAATTTCTTTTAGCAACGTTTTATAGTCTTTTTTCCCTCCACGTTTTATAGTTTTTAGTGTACAAATCTTAACCTTTCCTTGGTAAACTTATTCCTAAATATTTTATTTTGAATGTGATGGTGAATGGAATTGTTTTATTTTTGGCCTGTACATTGCAAGTATATAGAGATGTAGTTGGCTTTGGTATGTTAATCTTGTATCTTATCATTTTGCTGAACTTATTAGTTCTAATATTTTAGTAGATTCTTAGAATTTTCTATATACAAGATCATGTTGTCTGTAAATGTATAGTAGTCTCCCCTTATCTGTGAGGGATACATTCCAAGATTGTCAGTGGATACTCGAAACCACAGATAGTACCAAACCTTTTATATGCTGTTTTTTTCCTATGGAGCCGTCTCTTGGTATCCATGGGAGAGTGTTTCCAGGAACCCCCTCAATTACCAAAATCTGAGGATGTTCAGTTCCATTATAAAATGGCGTAGAACAATGCATATAGTTGGCCTTCCATATCTATGGTTTTCCAATCATGGATCGAAAATACCATTTCCAGTCCCACGGTTGGTTGAATCCATGAATGCTAAACCCAAGGATACAGAAGGTCAACTGTACATACATACCTATGATAAAGTTTAATTTATAAATTAGGGACAGTAAGAGATTAACTATAATAACTAAAAATTAGAACAATTATAAGTTACTGTAATAAAAGTTATGTGAAAAAGTTATGCGGTCTCTCAAAATCTTATTGTACTTTACTCATCCTTCACAATTTTTCTTTCTTCATGATTTCACATAATGTTTCTTTTTACTGTAGATCTTAGCACCTTCATATCTACAGTTCTCTTTCTCTCCTTTCTCCTTTTCACTTAAAGGAAGCCCTATATGGCTTCTCTGGTGTATCTGAATCGCCAATATTGCTATTCTTGCGATTTGGGGCAGTTATTAAGTAAAATAACGGTACTTGAACACAAGCACTGCAATACCAAGATAGCTGATCTGATAACTGAATGGTCACCAAGTGACTAATGGGTGGAGGGCATACACAGTGTGGATATGCTGGACAAAGAGAAGATTCATGTCCCAGCAGGGACAGGCTGGGATGGCATGAGGTCTTATCACACTACTCAGAATGGCATGCAGTTTAAAAGTTTTTAATTTCTGGAATTTTCCATTTAATATTTTTGGACCACAATAGACTACAGGTAACTGAAACTGCAGATAATGGGGGGACTGCTGTAGTTTTTTTTCTTCATTTTTAATCTGAATGCCCTGTATTTCTGTCTTGCCTAACTGCCTTGACTGGAGCATGAAAGTGGTGAGAGTGGTCCTCCTTGTCTTGTTCCCAATTTTAGGAGGAAAGTATTCAGTCTTTCACCATTAAGTATAATGTTAGCTGTATGCTATGGTTTTTCATAGATGTTCTTTATCGTACTAAGGACATTCTCTTTCATTCCTAGTTTGAGAGTTTTTATCATGAACAGGTGTTGGATTTTGTCAAATGCTTTTTCTGCATTTGTTGACACAGTCGAGTGTTTTGTACTTTATTCTACTAATGTATTACGCCAATTGATTTTTGGATGTTGAACCAATTGGGGAAAAATTCCACTTAGTCATTATGTATAATCCATTTTAATGTTAGCTTTGGTTTGCTAACATTTTGTTGAGGATGTTCACATCTATATTCTTGAGGAAAAATGGTCTATAGTTTTCTGGAGATGTCTTTGACTCTCTTTTGTATCAGACTAATAATGGGCCATAGAATGAGTAGTGAAGTGTTCCCTCCTCCTTTCTCTGGAAGCGTTTCTAAAGGACTGGTATCCTTTAAATATTTAGTGGAATTCCCCAGTGAAATCACCTGGGCTAGGCTTTGCTTTTGGCAAGATTTCTAAATTACCAATTTAATCTCTCCTCCTTGTATGTCTCTTCAGATTTTCTATTTGAGACAGTTTCGGTAGTTTTTGTCTTTCTAAGAATTTACCAAATTTATGTAAATTATCTAATTTGTTGATTTATAGTTCATAACATTCCCATACAATCCTGTATATTTCTCTAAGGTCAAGAATGATGATCCCCTCTTTCATTCCTGATTTTAATTTGACTTCTCTCTTTTTCTTGGTCAACTTAGATTTTTCAATTTTGTTGATCTTTTCAAAGAAACCATTTTTGGTGTCATTAATTTTCTCTATTGACTTTCTATTTTTTCTTTCATTTTTATTTCCATTCTAATCTAATTTTTATTATTTTCTTTGGGTCTAGTATATTCATCTTTTTTTTTGTTTCTTAAGGTAGAAAGTTAGGTTTTTGAGTTGAGATCTTATTTTCTAGTGAGCATTGACAGGTATTGATTTCCCTTTCAGCACAGTATATGTAAGCTGCATCCCATAAAATTTGGTATATTGTTTTTGTTTTCATTTGTCCCAAATATTTTTAAATTTCTCTTACAATTGATTTTTTGAGATACAAGGCCAAGTTTTTTATTGTTTATTTCTTGCATTGAAAATACTCCTTGATGACATCCTTTATCAGTTTTTAACTACCACGTAACTGCAGCCAACCACTTTACAGGGTTTTCCCCCTTGTCACTTCTACAGGGGCCTACCCACTCTCTTAGTTTCTCCTTGTCATCAGCCTTAATTAGGTTGATTTCGTATTCAGCATAAAGGGCCTCCACCAACTAACATACATAGGCTCATCAGTTGGATGCAAACACACAAAAATAGGCTTGACTCATACTTTCTTTTATAGTTGCTATCTAATCACTCTTACCAGTGCTCTTTATTTCTTCATGTCGCTTTGAATTGTTGCCTGGTATCATTTCTTTCTGCCTGAAGAATTTCCTTGAATATTTGCTGCAAGGCAAGTCTGCTGTTAGCTGTGAATTGTCTTTGTTTATTTGGGAATGTCTTTATCTTGCTTTCATATTTGTAACATAGATTTGCTGGATATCCAGTTCTTGGTTAAGTTTCTTTTCCAGCACTTTGAATGTTCTCAAACTCTTCTGACCTCTATTAGTTCAGATTAGAAGTCAGCTATTACCTTATTTTGGTTCCCTTGAATGCAATATCTGTTTTGCTATTTCCAGTATCTTCTTTGGCTTTTAACAGTTTGATTATGATGTGTTTAAGTCAGAATGTCTTTCAGATTATCCTGTTTGGAGTTCTTAAACTTCTTGGCTGCGTAGATTAATGTTTTTCACATTTGGGAAGTCTGAGCCACTATTTCTTTGAATTTTTCTGCTTCCCCTCCTCTCCTGGTACTACAATGCACGTGTTCGTGTTTAATGGTGTCCCACAAATCTGTTCTTTTTCTGTTCTTAAATTAATTTCAAGTTTGTACATTTTCTACCAGACAGTCCTAATCTCCAAATAAAGACTTTTGTCTACTCTTAAGACCTTTATCTTTTTCATGTCCTACTGCATTAGCTAGGAGGATCTCTTCAGTATAGTGTTAAATGAAAACAGCAATAGTGAGTATCCCTGTCTTCCTGACTGTAATGAAAATCCTAATTTTTCTTTATTATTTGTTTGTTTTGGATTTTGATAGATACCTTTTTGAGGTTACGAAAGTTGCCTTTTCCTAGATTGTTGAGTTTATTTCTTAAAATCCTGAATAGGTTTGGAATTCCATCAGGTTTTTGTAAAATTCAAATGACCATATATATTTTTTCTTTAAATTTCACGTGGTGTAATATATTAATCCTTTCTCATTTAGAAAAAAAAAAAGTGCAACTCACTGCTAGCATTCATTTAACATCATGCATAGGAAAGCTACATTTTCTAGGATTTGACATTTTTGGTCATCGTGAATTACTATATTTTATAAATGGAAATACTACTAAAAACAGGATGCTGTAAATAGGATGATGTCATTTGTTCCCACAGACTATCGATATACTAGAGCGATGAGAAAATAAGAAGAGATATTTTTGGCAAACTTTGGAGATAAGATTAGGACTGTAACCTTCATGTAATCTTGAGGTAAACACTGCAGCCACAAGTGCTACCAGCAGGTATTCTCGGGGCAAATGGGAAATGGGTTAATGGATTTTCTGATACTAATTTTCTGATCTTTGCATTTCTGGGTCATGAGGTATTTAAAAAAAAACAAAGCTCTTAACTATATTTGCTAGTACTTTAGTACTTGTGAAATAAGTGACATGGGTTTATTATTTTTCATGTGGTCTTTGCTCAGTTTTGGTATCAGGGTTTTATATCCCCATCAGAATCTTTTCCTGTAATATAATGAAATAGGTCTTATGAGAAAATGAACTTTCTTGACCTTTTGACAAAACTCATCTGTAAAAGTTTGAAATGATGAGGGGATAGATTTTTGCTGGAAGCTCATGAATGTATGTTTATTTGTTTATGCAAATTTCCATTTCTTGTCATTTTAGGAAGTTTTCTAGAACTGTCCTTTTTATCCAAGTTTTTACATGTATTGGCATGTATTTACTATTTTATGACGTTTTAAACCTCTAGAGGTGTCTGGTTACTTCTGTTTCCTAACATTATTTGTTTGGGACACAGCCCTTTCCCTCCCCTGCATCCTCTAGTTTTACCATTAGTAGTCTATTTTATGTTTCCTTTTCCCTAAGAATTAGCTTTCTATTTTATTGATACTGGTTTTTTAAATCTTACTTCTTTCTGTTCTTATCTTCCTTTTACTTTATCATCAATAACCCTTTGCCATTTTCATCTTTGTTTAAACAAATATAGTAAAGAATGTAAATTTACCAGTGAGAACTACACTTTTTTGGTTTTGTGGTACACTATCATTCAGTTGTAAATATTTTGTAATTCTTCATTTTCTCTTTAACTCGGTGAGTCATTTAAAAGTATATATATTTTTTGCTTTGAAGCATTTTTACATGTTTTATTGTGGTTGATTATAACTTAGATCAGTTGGAATCAGAGAAATGTGGCTTGTTTAACATAAGCTCTTTCAAATCTGTTAAGGTTTATTTTCTGAGCTAGTCAACAGAAAGTATAAACGTTCCTTACGTTTGGGGAAAAAATGGACTTTACTAGGCATGATGATCTTTATTCAAATACACTTTTCAGTTTTATTGTTTCATTGTTACTAATTTTTATTAACTGATCTATATCAATTTCTGATAAAGGTATACCTGTCCATTATGATTATGAATCAAATCCACTTTGCAATTCTCAATTTTTCTTCATGTATTTTGAGGCTATTTTATTAGTGGCATCTAGCTCTTAATTATATTTTTGGATTGTTTCATATGTGGTATCTCTATCCCTCGTTTTGTTATTGAAAATTCTATTTTGTTTGCTAGTATTTTAGCTGCACTGTCTTTTATGGCTAATAGTTACTTTTTAAATTCAGTAAAAGAATTCTGATAAAGCTAATAATGTTTAAAATAGTTCATACACCTAAAGTATCAGATTATGCCAAAATTTTTTCCGTCTGCTGGTACTAAGGCTTGGTTATATTTTGCTTGACAATTATATTTTACCTATACCTGTATCACTCTGTTCCCCTCTTAAGATTTTTGCACTAAATGAGTTGTTCGAGAAAAGTTATGTAAAAGATTTGATAATGGAGTATTATTCATGTTTTTCAAAAATTTTAATGGAGTGAACCTACTATATTTCTGTGCAACTGGTTATGCAAAGTAGCAACAAAAAAACTTTTTAATACATTATTTTTATGTGTAGATATTATTGGAATTGTGGTATAGCTGGAGTTGGATAGAGACCTATGTTTTTTCCCCCAACAAAGCATCAGATTTTCCAGTTTTATTTTTTTAACCAGTTTTTAGATAAATCTAAAAAATTTATCATTTTAGATGAGAGCATTTTCTGACATGAACTTTTTCTTCTCACTGGATCTCTCATGTAGCCTGGAAGTTGAGTGCTTTTCCCAAATACTGGGTTATTGGGTGTGGCTGTAACCTGGACACTGCCCATTTCCGTTTGTACACTGGGTAGAGGCTTAGTATCCACTCTGAAAGCTGTCATGGGTTGGTCCTTGGAGAGTATGGAGACTCACATGGTAAGCATAAAAGCCACCATTGAGTCATGCACACTCTCTGAAATATGTTTCGACTGTATTGATCATATAGCTACTTAATCATAAAGTAAAATAACTCCTATGTGGGGAGATTTTTATTTCACTTTGGGCCCTTTTAGTAGCATTTTAATTTTGAGCACATTTATTATTTTTATAATTAACAGAAATACAAATTTGATAAAAGCGAGTATGTTACTATAATCCTATATATGGATGGTTAAGATTATACAGCTTTTTAATACAGCATCAAGTAATATGATGTAGTTTAATATTTAACTTGGGCCATGCTAGTTCAGAAAAGCCAGTATTGTAATTCGAATAACGTGAATTCCTCATATGAATTGGAAAAAACTAAAGGAAAGAGGAGATGCGTAATATGGTCATAGCAGTCCTTTTATTCTTAGTTTCTTCTGGCTAAGAATCCTTGAAATCTATCTAAACTCCTGCTCTGGAAAAAAGACTTGAAGTGATAAAAGTTATAATTTATCTGTAGTTGAAAGTTTAAGACTGTCTTTTTCTTATTTGAAGACTCGGCCAAGATGATAGAATTATAGGCCCCATCTCTGGAGATGTTGATTTAGCAGATTTGAGGTGGGACTTAGATATCTGAATTTGATAGTTCTAAGTTGAACATTCCAAGTTGAAAACCAGTCAGGGCAATTATAACAGTTTTGCTATGGTTTAAAACAATCCTGTTATACAAGACCATGTAGATTTTTTGGTATTTTTCATAGTTCTTATGTGGAGTGGAGTGACATTGCTGGGGTCCCTCTGAAAGATCAGAACTCATAGGAACTGATGACGATCTCAAGCAGGGGGAAATAGTCACACAGAAGTAGTTGCCAGGTAATGTGTTAGTTATTTTTGTATTTTCAGTTCCTTGGAAGTTATTGACTTCTGCCAGAGAGATGAGATCAGGTACCTGAAGTATATATTGTTACGTTATCCTTACTTTTGTTTCATTGGCACTTCTACTTTATGTGATCACATTCACCAGATTATAAATTCTTAAGCAGTGAGGGCCTGAGTCTGTCTCACTCATTGCTAGGCCTAACCCAGTGTCTACCACATAGTAGGCATTCACTGCTGACAATTTATTCTTTTAAACTGTTGCTATATAATCTTTACTGTTAGTGGTAAATTTGATTTCATGTTAATTTCTGGATCTTTGTACTTACCCTCATGACTGTATACCTTAAATAACCAACCCCTGTAAGAAATATCTAGGAGAAATTATTGATGAAAACATTTCAGTTTTGCGGCTTGGTCAGATAGGTTGCCACACGATGGATATTCAGTGACAAGTATTTCTTTTAAACTTTTCATGTTCATGATTTCTTCTAACTCTACAGTGGCTATGACATGATTAAAAAGAAAGAATATCCTTCTTGGGGTGCTGCCCTATCTGTAGCTGATATAACAAAGTATTTTGAAGAAGCTTAGGAGACTGCATCTAGTTTCCACCATAAGTAAAGTAGGATGTTTGAAAAATTATTTAACGTTAACATAAAATAGGGGTAAAAGAACATTTTTTGAGGGCCAATTAATTTTTGAAGTTGATCTTGTGAAAGTACTTCTCTTCCTAAAGTCTGTTCTTTGTTGCTGCTAAAGAGAGAGAGGAGGGGATGGGGTGGAAGGAGAGACCTCTCTTTGTAAATTTGGCTACGTGTGGTATTTATTACGGTTCAATTAGATAAAGGTAAGCCTTCAGGTCTTTAACTGTACAAATAGTAACATTGGGAACTATGTGGGTAGGGCTTGCTACATTATGTCCAGTATAAGAGACATAAGAAAGAAGTACTGGTCACACAAGTATTAGCAGTTAATCTCCTGGGGAGGCGGAAGCTGGAGTCTGAGTAAGACTGGTCTACTCTGAGTGGGAAAGGTTAAAGCAAAATGGAATTAAATCTTCAAGAATAAAGTAAGAGAAATTTGCACGTGGTTCCCTGACAGGAAGTAGTTTAAGGGTAAGGAGATAGGAAAAGGAAGGTGGGTCCCAACAAACATGGCGAGAAGCTGGGGCCTGTGTGGAAAGGTGGCTGATGAATTTGAACAGTATGTCTGTCTACTCATCAAACTTAAAATTTTTGTCTTGGTGGTCTGTTTTCTGCAACAGTTCATACTAGAAATCTGTTAAATACTTATTCACCCAACAACTATTATTTCTTATATTGTAGACCTTTGTTAGAAGTGAAAAAGAAAAAAGAATAATTTTTAAGTCTTCACTTTCAGGGCCTTTATGGAATAAATGAAGTATTCCTTAGTGTTCCTTGTATCCTGGGAGAGAATGGCATTACAGATCTCATAAAGGTAAAGCTGACCCCTGCAGAGGAGGCCCGTCTGAAAAAGAGTGCAGAAACTGGGAAATTCAGAAGGCGCTCAAGCTTTAAAGTTGCTTAAAGCTACCATTCTGAAGTTACTAAAAAAGAGAAGATAGTTATAGGATGATACATATCACACTTTAGAATAAACTCAAATTCCTAAAACTTGGAAAAAGGAAAAGGGCAAGAGTGACTTCTCTATTTAGCATTCTAGCTCCATTATTTAGCATCCAGATTTTTGGATACTTATTTTTTACAATTTCTAAGTGCACCAAAGAGGTGTTTTGGTACCTTTGACATACCAGTACTTGTCTTGTATATGTATTTAAGTTGCCATTTGGTTCAAAAGAATCTACGATGGGTGTTTATTTTATTCTAGAAATTGATTCTTTCCACCAAGTATATGCTATGTCTTTCATTCTGGCTGGCTGATACCTAAAAGATGTAACTTTTCTACAATGTAAAAAGTATGTGTCACAAAAATAATTAAAGGGCAGTTCCAGCCCTAACAGTAAATTAGGCCTTGATTTGAACTTGCTAGTTTTTATTCTATTTACAAGTGGATTTTAAAGAAAAGATCTTAACTGTCTAAACCCCTCAGTGATGATTGAGACTAAATTGGTCATTCTTTTCTTGGGAGAACTACAGAGCAGATGGCCTGGCTCCCTAAATATCTGAAATTAAAACAATAATTTCTTTGCAACTTCGTGAACCTCTTTGCTCTCATTATGACAGAAAATTCTGTTCTACTAGATGAGCTCTAAAGGATAATATAGCTTCTTTGGTGGTCATGAACTTTGCTAAATTTGCCAGGAAGACTGACTTTGAATGACAGTAAAAGTGGGAGGGCAAGAACAGTGCACTGTACCTTCCTCTTTAATTGTGGCCAGACCATCTTGCCTAGTTGAATTCTCAGGAATATAGCTTGGCCATTTTGCTCCTTCTGGATGGGAACAGTTATGGTTCAATCAGGCCTAGAAAGGAAACAAATCTAAGTAGGGACTGGTAGGAGGACTTTGCACTAAAAGTCAAGTCCCTCAATTTCCATTATTTCAAAATTTAGATTTCTATTTGTAAATCCCATATTAAATAGAACTCACTTTATATGCTATAGAATAAGCTAAATTTAAACTTACGATATGCTTTGTTTGCTAAATTAAAAGCCAGGTTACACAGATTTTTCCTAAAGATGTTCAATAAAGAAGAAGAAAATTATGCAACAAATTTTATTTAGCATAGTCAGTCCCAACATTCAGCACAAAAAGTTTACAGAGGATAGAAAGTGCATTAATAAAAGCCAGTCTTTACCAAAAGAAAACAGAAAATATATTATTGATTCAAAATATTTTACACTTGAATGATAAACTGCAATAACTTATTCTGGGCACCTACTGATCAGAGAAAGGAAGGAAAGAATGCTTTAGGAAGAGTTCCATCTCCAGCTGATATCAGAGAAGTCAGTAGAGGTCACTGAGACCGGCAGTCTTTCTTGCTTTTTGCATTAGTGCCCTCAGCTGGAACTGTTTACGGGACAGAAGACGTACATGCTGGGAGGGGGGAAAAAGTTTCAACAGTTTAGAATGGCTTTGACCTAGGCATGAAATATCAGACAGTTTGTAACCTAAAAGGGATCTAAGAATCCTAAACTCACATCATCCTTCCTTTGGAATCAGTACTTCATTACATATGGCTTTTTAAACTTCAACAGATTGATGCTGGCAGGTTGTGTTAAAGAAGGTAGTCTTCTGAGACCGTATAAAAGCTTACTTCATAAGAACAGCAAATTACAGGATCTGGCTCAGGAGTTTGAGCTACATCTTGAGATGCCAGAGAACTTGTACTGTGATCCCAACAAAGGTTACAAAAACCTTTGATAACTATGACTGTTTATTCTCACTTGACTAGGAAGGGCAGGCAGGGATGAGCAGCACAAGGCCAGCAGACAGCATACCTCTTGCCTCTCTACATGTCTTTTCCTAGGCTATGCCACCCATGCAGGGGACAGTGTATACAGAAAGGGAGTCCTCTCTGGGGTCTCTGGTTTGTACCTAACTATTCATGTCCTTGTGCAAAGTCCAAGGGTGGTTCGGCCCCTCACTCACAGAGATACAGGCAAGATAAGCAAGTGACCCCATTAGCCTCACATGTACATTGAAGCAGCAGCTGGATTGACTATACCAAAGGGTAGCTGCTATTATTCCTAACACCATGCTCTTTATGACCCAACAAGAAACAACAGACAAACTCGGCTTACTGGACCTTTTCTACATGTGTGTACAACAGCATTAAGCCTGAAACAGTCTTCTTTCAGAAGGGCTCTAGTACCAGCAGGAGAGCCTAATACTTTGCAGGGCTGTCTGATCCGAGAAAACAGGTCTAAAATTACGTAACTCTAAGACAATTAACAGAAAACCAATGGGGATGGGCCAATCTCAATTTAGATTGTATGACCTGAAAAAAGCAATGGAAATCTGACTGTACTTCCTCACCCACTAGGGCGCAATAGTAAGATAGAAGAATTAAACTCAGTTTGATGCTGCCTAGGAGGTAGGGAACTGCACCCACTAGCCCACTTTTTTCCCCCTGCTCAGACAGATCCTGCAGCACTTGGTAGGTGAGACACTGCTCACAGTCATATATCTTACTCGCTCTTTTGGGAAGAGGAGGCATTTTAACCCCACCTTACAGAGAAATCCTCTTGGTTTGTGGTTTTCAAGGTCAGTGCCTCTAAAACACAAGTTCCAAAATCCTGGAAAGCAGAATGAGGAAGACATACCTTTAGGAAGACATCTAGGTCTATTACTCCCCGCCTCAAGGCTTCTCCTAGGTAAAAGATAGTGTCTTCAATAGCATTTTCCTCTGCGTACAGATTTAGGATCTGTTTGTATAGTGGGGCTGTGGGAATGATAACTTCATCAATATCATTGTTTTCTGATTGATTTTCCATTTTCTCCAGAGCAGAACTGAGTTCTTCATCCTTCTTTCTCAAAAGTTCTATGTTTTTATCAACCTCAGCCTGAAAACAGAACAGGCCAAGTATGATGACTTTAATACTAATTGTACATAATTATTTGCTTGTTAGACATCAGCAATTTAACTTCACAGAAACAAACTTGCTAATAAAAAAACAATGTTTAAACAACTCATGGATGAGATTGTTTTAAGTAACACATTGGTCAAAGGTAGAGGAAAAGGTGTGATCTAGTATGCTGAGGGAAAAGAGGATAATGTTGGACATACCCTGAGTTGAACACTTGCAATGGCAGTGGTAAGTCTGCCATGATACACCATCACTGATAAATGGTATCACATATTAAGCCACCACACACGATACTTTCCAGCTGGAGGTTCCTTACAAGAAAGTCATAAAAGAGGTCTTTCTTCCAAACAAGTGGACATCCGCCACAAAGAAATAATTTTCCCCAGTCTATACGGAGGATTCAATACCTAGAACCCTAAACACTTGAACACTAGTCACAAGATATCACAGGTGGTGGGTTGCAGGCACTGAATTGTACTGGTGTCACTTTCGTGAACTTTTGAAAACAGCCAACGACTGGGAAGCTCACTTTACATACTAGAACCATTTTTTAAGACTAGTAATATGTACGTAACAAATCACTTTCCCCAGAGCCGTCAAATATTCAATAACTCTTTATCCTTTCATCAAAAATGCATTTATTGGAATAAATTCTCCTTCACGGGAATGAAAATGGAAAGTGAAGCTGGCACTCAGATTATACTAGTGCCCCTACTTCATCGTTAAAGTTACAAGGCCGACTACACTGACTCTTTAGGGCACAGCAGCCTGATACAAATGTAAGAAAGCTTAAGAGCTAAAGACTGTAAACAACACATTTACATGCAGCTCTTAAGTCATCCATATATCTCTGGATTAAATTAAAAGGGCTCAATGAAGATACTTTAAATATAGCTTTAACAACATTTGGAAAAAGTAAAAAGAACCGACCCTGAAGTGTGTACCCAAGGTCTGCAGATCTTTACTATGGCTTAGAGCTCTCTAAAATTTTTATTTCCTGGTAACTATCTGGCAACATCAAGTATTCAAAAAACAGTCCCGCTTTGGGTCAAAACATCACCCCCTAGGGTGAAAATGCAAGCAAAATACCATCCACCTTCCAATCAAAGACAATTCCATACAGTCCCCATTTTAAACAAAGCTACAGAGAAACTATATTCAAATGCTTAAAAACATGTGATTTTCTGAATTCTGACTATATCCACAATGTCCAGTGTAACCCAGGTACACACACAACATGCCTACGATTCAATCTAAAAAGTGCAAACTATTCAATGAGTTACTTACTACTTCTTGATCTAAACGGGTAACCATCTCTTCCAGTTTCTGGTGACCTTTTTTCAGGTCTTCCTCTGTTCGTTTCAAGGCATTAAGCTCTGCCTGGGCACGATCCATTTCCTCCTTCATCCGCCATCTCAGTTTGTCACTGACCGCTGAGATGAGAGAAGCTCGGATGGTGTCCTCACTGATTGTGCCATCCCTAGTGGGACCTGCAGGAGAAAAGGCAAAAAAATCACTTATTTCCCAAGTTCTTGCTATTTCTTTCACAGGAATCTTCAGAAAACAGGACAGACTTTCAAAGTGGAAGAAAAATTATATATTAAATGTCACAATTTCACCAAAAACATTAAAATCTGAGTTGACTCAGAAATACTCTCCCTTTAAGAGATTACTATTAATTCATATTTACCTGCTTTCTCTACTGTAATCCCAAACTATTAGCTATTTTCTCAATAAAGCTGTGTCCCTACATATTACAATTATTTATAATCTCCAACAAACAGAACAACAAATTCATACCAAGGAGAAACACGTGATTTAGGTCAAGTCCATTCTCAAGCTTCACTGCTAAGCTGAAGGAGATAGGAACCCACTGTAGAGGTGTCAGTAAGAGGACTGAGAATGGGCAGTTTCCCTAAAATAATGTACAGGTCAACAAAGCTTCCCTTTTGCGAGGTTTTACTCCTTTACCAGAAGAGATGAGCAAAAGAGAATGACATCCAAAAAATTCAACAGCTGATAAACTTCTGTTTATTCTCAGGATTCTTTACTATTCTCTTCCAAACGCCCTTTCCTAACAACCGGTGTCTTATATTGTCTCCAAAAGGTCTTCTCTTTAACATAAATATGGATACTTTTTATGACTATCAATGTTCTTCAGTTAGGGTCCTAAATCAGCAAATATGTAAATGGTATTTTGGTTTATCAATTATACCATGTGGGGAATTACTGCAAGTATATTTAACCTTTATTGCCTACAACGACGAATAAAGAATGATTACAGACTAAAAGAATACTTCCACTCTGAGCTTAAAATTTTGATCACCTTGACACTGAGTTCTACTCATCAGGGGGAAAAAAAGTCTGTCTGTAATAATGGACTCATACTTTCACCACTCATGTTCCCATTCGTCACAAGCCGCTTCCTTGTCCAAGTTACCAAGACAACTGTGCTATCTGAACTATATAGCTCAACCAGCTCCACACGTGTGCTCTTCAGTGTCCTATCTGATCACAACTCTTGTCATTCCATAAGCTGGTCTGGTCACTCAGGACTGGTAAAGTTGTCTCCTTTCAGTTGTCTTAACATCTTCCTCTCTCACCATTTTTGATTCACATCCCCTCCTACGAACACCAGGATGACTAGCAACCTTCTCGAATGCACTGATTCATATCTCCACTCATTCCTTCTTGCACCTTCAACCTTTCTACTACTCCTATTCCCAGTGAGCATCTCCCCTCAGCCCTGACTCCTTGCCTGTCTCTTATAGCCCTGTACACAAGCTGCCCATCGACGTGGCCCCTCTCTCATTCTGTCGGAACACCAGAACTTCTAATTCCAAGGGCCTCGCCTGTCATAACCTAACCAAAGCCTCAATCTTTTTGATTCTTTCTTAAAGACCCAAGCCCTCTTTTACCATCTTTCCACAAAGGCACAAAATCCTTAGAACATCTTTCTCTTCCTTGGAACAAGAATCCAAATCCCTATCATTATGTGCCTGACTCCTCACTCTTTAAAAATATTAATCTTTCTTTCTCAGCAAGATAGCTTGCTTTCTTCCAGATCCCTTTGAAGGACCAGATGCTTTTAAGCTTTGATTTATCCCTCTTTCTAATTTGAATTAGTCTAAGCACACCAACTGCCTTTTCTACTTTGCTTTTGTTTTGGTTCTCTGTTTAAGCTCTGTTCTTGGCTAAGGAAAGGTCTATTTATTTATCTCCTTTCCTAGCCCCAAACATTGGGTAATCTTTGAAACACTATTCTCGCTAGTTCTTAGTCCAGTCTTATCCAACGTCACTCTAACCCATGCACATCCTCAATGAGTATGATATTGCTCCTATCACGAGTGGACTCTTAGGAGATAAAAAAACAATCTTTCTCTTTTTATGTATAAAAGTAGAGATGTACATACAGTACATAAACATATACAGTATAATCTATGGTATTAACAGTTCATGGAGAAGGGGAACGATTAAGAAAAAAATGTCTAAAAAGACTTAAAAGGTTATGAAATTCTGCTGTCTTCCATCTGTCATTTGTTTGTTGTTGCTACTGTAAACTTCTACTTGCTGGCCCTATCATCACTTCCCATGTTGTTCCTAAAATTATGGTCCATATTTGCTACAAGACTTGTTATGCTAATCACAACCTCTGAAAGGCAAACTTTCTGAAAGGCCTGCAAATGAACTGGGTGCTCTAACTACCTGCTAGATGGTTCTGCCTGTTTCCATAACCAGCTCTACCTCTTCTATTAACAAACTCTAGTCATTTAAAACAAGGTTAATGCTTTCGAATATCAGATTCCATTTCTATCATTAAATATGGTTAAGGCTAATCTCCATAAATGATGTTTCCTCTACTGACCATAATGAATTCCCCATACACCAGCAAAACAAATAGAATCCGCTTTCTTAACAGTTCTTACTGTATGTATCAGTTTAAAAACATACTTTTCCAAAGAGAAGGACTGTATAATCCTTATTATGCTGCCTCGATACTAAACACACAAGGCAAATTGTTGCTGAATGATTTCCTGAAACCAACAAAATGTGTTCTCTTCTGGGAGGGGGCCTGCAGCAAAGCAACCTCAAGGCCCTAAATGGTTAGAGGTCCTTCAGGTGTGCTCTTTTGGAACCTTCGTTTCTTTTACATTTTGCTGGGATGCAGAAGGTAATTACTGAAATTGATTACAAATATATATGAGCTACAAAGTGAATGATAAAGTAGTAGTAAATGAAATGAAAGAGCTAATCAATACTTCTACAACCTGAAAATCAGAATAAGCTCTACTGTCTTGAATGGGCGTGTATTGGAAAGGGTTTTGAAAAGTGAATAGAGTGACATTTAACATCACGGATTTCAATTCTATTACTGTTTCTATTTACAAATTCTGCCTGAGTAGCTACTACAATTTAGTGCTAAGCCCTACAGGAGTCAAATTCTTTGTGGAATAAGTCAGCCTGCCTCAAATGAGGATATGTGAAAAGGTATCATCTTTCCTTACATAATAGAACATACCAGAGAGGTAACTCTTATTTCATGAGAAACTTTCACAGACTCAATATGACAAAGATAGCTGTTCATTTGGACAGAATTTAAGCCGAATAAAAATATCTAGTTTCTTATATTGTACTAATTTATTAAGTCCTTAAAAGAGAGCAAAAGGACTAATTTACAAAATAATGACTAGTGAAGATGGTATCTCATTAAGTCCCTATTTTATAAGGATGCATTAATGAATTTTTAAAATTCGTTTCTAAAAGAATTTGTCTTATATCCTACATGAAATTTTATTATGGTTCCTATGAGATAGGACAATCCTTCTCCCAGGGATTGGGGATCCAAATGATATGAATGTGGTTAGGCATTCAAATGTGTGGTCAATCATGCAGCAATTAAAGTGTTCCATTTATCTGTGTAGAAGTTATCTTAACTAATAAAACTTAAGGGTCTTTTTATAAGTAGCTAGGATTTTGTACACACAAACATATCAACAAACTTTGTTATGTTAAAGTGGATCAAGTTATTCTTATATTTCCAAATCGCCATTTTTAAAAACACATATTTAAATCCTGGAATTTATGTTCTGTTTCTCTTATAAAATACATTAAGGCAGAGAGCCCAGGAATAAATCCACGCCTGTACGCTCACTTAATAGAGACAAAGGAGGTAAAGAATATACAATGGAGTAAAGACAGTCTCTTCAATAAATGGTGTTGGGAAAATTAGATACATGCAAAAAAAAGAAGCTGGACCATCTTCTTACAGCATATAGAAGAATAGACTCAAAATGGATTAAAGACTTATGATTAAAGAAATTATGGCTTATATATACAATGGAATATTACTCAGCCATTAAAAAAAAATGAAATCCTACCATTTGCAATGACATGGATGTACCCAGAGGTTATTATGCTGAGTGAAATAAGTCAGACAAAGATAAATACCACATGATATCACTTATATGTGGAATCTAAGGAACACAAAGAACTGATCAAAAACAGACTCACAAATAAAGTGGACAATTTGGTGATGGACAGAGGGGAGAGGGTTTGGGGAGCTGGAAGAATGGGGTGAAGGGTTAAAGAAGTACAAATTTGTAGTTGATCAGTGGTCACGGCGATGGGGAGCACAGCATAGGGAATGCAGTTAGTATTAACGTATTGGCTAGGTGGAAAAGCAGAGGAGAGAAACAGCAATTAGGGGGATTGTTTTTATAAACTATATAAATGTCTAACCAATGTACTGTATACTTGAAACAAAAATAAATAAATTAAAAAAATACGTTAAGGTAAATGCCACCTCACAGCACCAAATAAGTCCTTCCAAATAAGTCTCCAGCTAAAGCAATTAACACTCAAAACAGGAACAGAGATGAGGCAGCAGTAGCCTGGCTTTCTATAAAGGTCGCAGTTCACCTGAGGAGGCTCGCAATACCGAGATTAGACCTAGTTCTATCACACACAGACGTTATACAGCACATGTGAACACTTTAAATCCATCCACTTTCTAAACAAGAATGGTAATTAAGATCTGAAATATGAAAGGCAAAAAAAGAAAACTGAGATTAAAGTTCAAAATTCAATGAATCATGATACTTTAAGAGATTGTTTATATAAACAAATTTAAAAAAGGATTTCATGGAAAATTCTCATCTTCTGAATCACTTCTCAAACAAAAATTCTCAAACATCTTAAGACAAATTTCAATATCCTTTATTCCTGCTAAAATGAGCCTTGGATTATGGAGAGTTTGTGGCAAACTGGCACACCTCAAGTCCCCCACACACTGACCTTTACTCATGCAGTTAGATTTCACAGCTGCCCTTCTACAATTCCAGATTAGTAGCAACTGAAAAGGTAACACAGATTTTGAGAAAAGATCCTAAGTAAAAACTCATTTAAAGTCAGGATCCAATCACTAAACTTAATCCCTAGGAAATAAGATAATTTTTCCATTAGGAAAGCAATGGATTTGATAATTCAAAGAATAATTTAGGCCAGTATCTTTAAAGTGCACAAGTATACAATGCCTGATTTTAAACCATCTTCAAACACTTAAGACAATCAATTTTATCTTGTACCAGTACTGATAATCACTACTTCCTATAACTCAAAAAGGAGCTCATTTATATTAGAGAACCCCTGGTAACTCCAAAGTAAAATACAAATTAAACAGTAACTAAATCTCACTCTAACCAGCAAAAGTGAATCACTTGCCCAGCATTTTTACTTTTGGATGGTACTTGCTCAGACCCACACAATAGTCTTTGGCCTGGCATTTATTCTACAGTGCAAACTTAGGAGCCTAAGCAATCCCAAGCATTAGCTTATACTGCACATCTACTCAGAAACTGGATCAAGCCCATGTGGATCACTGGATCATGCCCATATTATCTTCTTTTATAATCAAACAAACAAACAAAATAGGTCAATCTCTGAAGTAAGAGGAAAATTTCAAACAACTATAGGAGCAAAGGCATTCTGATTTGTGCTATTAAGTGAGAACCAGGCCAATTCATTAAGCTGCTTACGAAAGGCTTTTATTTATAGTCTATGAATATGTAAGCTTCTAGCAGTACTGCCTGGCTTGGTGCAGGTTATAGAGCTTTCTTCCAAAGAAATCAGGGGATCTCTATTTTTTTAAAAACTATCAGAGTAATACTATTTAAGTTCTAGAAAGTTTCTATAACCACAAAAAAAGTTTAAAGAAAGCCATCAGGAGGTTTACAATTCTTGAAAATAAGCACACACCACAAAGATTTAGTTTACATAAAAAAATCAAGTTTTCAAAAGTGTAATTAAATACATACAGACCTTATTAAAATAGGAAACAAAAGTAGTAACTACTTCAAAAAAGTAATGGTGCTAAAAAATCAACTATCATAATCATAAAAGATGAAAGATGCTACTGGCAGGTGTGAACACAAAGGCCAATTAATCTGAAGTTCAGTAAAATTCCATCCTTAAAAAAATGGAAAATCAAAGTTATGCCTTAAAATTATTTTGTGAAAGAGAACAGTTTAAGAACTACACTGTTAGAGGTATTATATTGGAATAGTCACAAGAAGCCAAATGAATCAGCCTCTCCTTCATTTACTAATTTAAAAAAATTAAAAATACATTGTTTAGTTACATAAAGTCTTTTTTGGGGCTTTCAAAATTATCATTATTGCTTTTGGATTATTTTGGCAGATAAAGTTTTAACATTTAGCATGGCAAGCCTTCAGCATTTCTGTACTCATGACTTACTGACTGCCCAGGACTGGAAGAAAATGCCACTTACCCCAAAGATGAGACAGGTATTCCCAAAGGAAGTGTGTGAAAAATTGTGGAGATGAGGTTCCCAAACCCACAAACAAGCAAGTGTGTACTAGTCTACCCACATGAGTCAGGTGCCCAGGGTGCCATATCCTGGAAGGGCAGTATCTGTAACCCAACCTCAGTAGTCCAAGATGGCCAGAGAAGGAATAGCATTTGGACATGACAGGCAAGGAAACCTGATTCCTAGTTTCTATCCTCAAAAAAATGTTACACAATAGGAAGGTTCCTTATTTTTCTTCAGTTTCCCCTTTATCTAATTATTAAATATAGACCAACAAATAAAAATAGAGAAATAAAAGAAATTCAGGTGGAGCACTTTACAAGGTTTTACACCCTGAAATCTTAAAACAAGACTTTAATAAAGTTAAAATCAGTTTCTCAAATGTTTGTTAATACCCTTTCAAACTTACTGTTTCTGATCTGATCCTTGTTTATGATTGAATTTAGAAAAAAAAAAAACTTTAAAATGACATGAAATTGAAGTTCAGCTATACAGTACTTAGGAAGATTTTCCAAAAGAAATTCCATATGAAGTATTGGCTTTAACTTGAGGGGTTATCAGTCAATTTTCTAGTAAAGAATGGAGGCCAGTTTGTCTCCTCTTGGGTGTGTCATACCTGATAACCAATAATTAAGGCTACTTAAGATATTTTTATATTTTAGGCAACTCTAATAAGCAACACATAAAAGCAAGAACTACTGATCCACAATAATTTGTCTTACTTGACCCACTCATATTACCCAATGGCAGTTCCTCTCCTAAAGAGGCTTAACATATAACCTAGGAAAAGCTAAGTATCTGTTGATACTTCCAACACATATAAGGTTCACAAATAAAAATATATTATATACAGGAAAGAGTGATAAGAGTCAGTCAATTATTTTTATGCCCTGGCAGAAGCCTCACTGATATGATAAATTACTTCAAGTTTTAGATTCTAGGACACTGACCACTAAGAGTTTTTCCTCTAAGAAGGAAGTGTGTTCTAACATTTCAACGTAAAAGTGAAACACTGGGGGGTGGGGGGTAAGATTGATGGTGTTTAAAGGTACAAACGTGTAATGAGTAGTAAATAAGCCACAGAGATCTAATGATCAGTATAATGAATACAGACAATAATATTATAATAGTATTATAATTATGCAATGTAATATTGCTGCAATGGCAATCATTACAATATACAAATATATCACAGTAATTAGCTGTACACCTTAAACATATGAAATGTTACATGTAAAATTTATTCAATTAAAAAAAGTGAAATTCACTTTCACAATAGAAGATTCTGACTTTCCTTATGTGGAGAAATATAATTTTGAAGGTTACTCACCAACAGTGGTCACAGGAGGCTGGGAAGGGTACTGCGAACTTGTCGTGGCAGGATACTGACCACCAGGTGGGTAAGGACAGCCTGGGTAACCACTAAAGAACAGAAAACATTAAATGTTATGATGACCCAACACTTTAGTATCTTTAAGAACCCATTTGAGAAGTTAAGCTGACGTCATTGCTTTACCAGTTAAATGACTTTAGAGTTTTAGAGCTACAAGTGTCTGTCTATTCAAGCACAGTTCTATAGAAGTTTCGTTAATGACACTGGATTTACTCTCAAAGTGAATGGTTAAAATATCTTGCTTGGCCCTGTTATTTGAGAGTCACACTCACAGCAGCCGAAAGCAAGTAGAGAGTTTTAAGGGCGGTTGGTTCAACAGTATCAGAACTGGAAACAAGAATTTTGTGAGAGAACTTTTCCATTCTGATTTCCTAGCATATAGGGAAATGATACTATTTAATTTTTACTGTGATATATTGATAACCTTTGCAAATATCTGATCTGAAATTACTCTTTAAATAAAGTTTAAAATTTTTATTCTTTATAGAAACCTATGTCATTCATGTATTCATATCAGAGGAAGTATTTCCTATCTCCTATTCAACATTGATTCATAAATATCATTTATAATATCCCTGACAAATGGTTGGCTTCACTACTCTTGAGCCTTGGAGCCATTATTAAGTAAAAAAAGGGTTGCATAAGCAATGTGATAACATGACAGTTGATCTGATAACCAAGAGAGCTAATAAGACACTAATGGGCGGGTAGCATATACAGTATGGATACACTGCACAAAGGGTGATTCATGTCCCAGGTGAGGCAGAGTGACACGGCACAAGATTTAATCATGGAACCAAGAATGGCTCATGATTGAAAAATTATGTATTGTTAATATCTGGAATTTTCCATTAAATATTTTTGGATTGCAGTTAACTGGGAGTAACTGAAATCGCCGATGGGGCAAGGAGCTGCTATATTATTTTCTATCTTTGTATGTTATGAAGCAATTTGTCTCATGTAGCAAATCCTTTTCGAAATTTTAAAGAATGCTTTTTGAAGTAAGTTTATTTATGAAGAATTTTCCAACACTCTTATGTTTCTTTTTCTTTATATACCTCTTCAAAAATTTACTATTTATTATATTTAAGGCACTGTGTCTAAGTGCTTGAGGTAGAAGCTAATATATGAATCCATCTCTTCCTCGAGATACTAATAATCAAAATAAAGAAAGATCCCTGTAAATAATCCTTATTAGATAAAGGAAATAACAAATGCTAAGTAAAAGTTTAGGTGATATAAAGTGGAAAATCAATACCAGCTAGAGAAGATCAGAAAAAGTTTGGAGAGATCCAAATACCTATGAAAGCGACACCTTTATTTTCTTCAATTCCCCTACTCATCACCCTATATTCTTTAGCTAAAGTGTTCCCTTATCCTTCCGTGTTTTTTTTTGTTTTGTTTTGGTTTTTTTTGGCTTTCATAACTTTGCTCACACATAAAATGAGTGGGCTGGACTTGATAATCGTTAAGTTTCCTCTCAGTAATAAAATGTTATTACTTTTTGCTGCTCCCTCCACCTCTAAACACCTAATTTTCTTCTTTAAGGTCATCCTTATAAATCAGTTCTTGCATTTATGAAGCTACTTCTAAGTTCCCACCTCCACACCAGCTGTGACCTCTCCTTCAAAGTTCTATTTATTACAGCACTTAACCATTTTCATTTTCCCTTTTCTGATATCAGGAACTGTTTCCTAATAATCTTAATACATGCTTGCTAGTACACATACCAAAACTATAACAACCATTCTTGACATACCTTTTAGTTTCCTTGTATATATAACTGCAGGTGTTAAATAAAACTTTGAAAAGATCTTATGATCTGGAAGAGAACTTAGAGATCATCTAGTCCATCTTCCTATAGCAAGAAGAGTCTCATATTCACTGTTTTAAGATTCTCCTTCAGTCACTGATTATTAATTCTTTAGGATGAAAGGGGAAGAGAAAGCAGGTCTGAGGCTTTTCTGCCAAGACCATTTATATATAGAGATACAGATAGCAATTTGAAGTTATCCTTAACAATTCAATAGCATGTTACATTTTGAGATTAAAAGTTGTTTCACATAAAGAAACATAAAATCTTTGAATAGCTGCCTCAACACGGAACTTCTTACAAATAACCTCACAAAAGACACTTTTATGGTCACCTAAGTGAATAAAATTTACGTTTGTCAGTCTCTTCAGTCTTCATTTTTATTTATAAGTTTCTTTGAAATAACTTGATTGTTCAGAAGTCCACTTCCTCACTGTACTCCCAACGACCATCCCCTACATGTCCAAAGTTCCTTTTTACTAGCAACTGTTAATTATAAAGGCTTGTAATTTCAAGGCTTCAGATAGGATTCCATTTCTGGAACTTAATCAGAAAATTAAGGCCCCAAGAAATCTAAAACTGAGAGCCTATTTATATATTATGAATCTTTCTTTTCCTTGACAGATGTTCATCTAGTCTCTGCTTACCTTTCTAATGTGACAGAATGCTTACTACCTTAGAAAGCTTATCCCTGAAATTAAGAAAGGCCCAGAAATAAATTAGTTGCTAAATTTAACTTATAAGATCCTGCATATCATATATGTAAATCCATATATTTAGCTATGGCAGGTGTTCAGGAAATCTGGCTACACATATCTGTGATGGTTATCTCAAGCCAAGAAGAGTTAAAAATTTTCTTGTTAATTGTCGGAGTAGCTAGAAATCTCATCTAGGCACCAGTAAATGCCAGTCTTGCATTTTAAATTAGCCCAAAGACCACCTCTTGAAAGTATTCCTAGATTACCACTCGAACAAGTACACGTTTAAAACATGGGTTAAAATTATTTCTCACTGATTTTTCTAAAGTGTATTATTCATAGACTGATGGCACTATTAACTTACCTGCATTAATGTTGTTATCAAATGGTAAAAGGTTGGTAGTATGAAATGAATAAATAACATGGGGACAAAACTGACCCCATCTTATGGAACTGTTAATTTGTTCCTTGTAATTTACAGAAAAGTTGCTTTTTTAAAAGAGCATTAAAATATTCTTCTCCTTAGCTGAATTCATTATAATTTGTTTTCGATTAACCTTTCAGCTATCTACACTGGATATACAAAGTTCTTAGAAGGGCGAAGGTCCAAAACCAGTCAAAATCATTGTCATTACCTCATCCCTTTCCTCTCTGTAAATGGGACGGAGCTGCATTTCTCTATAATGGAAGAAATTATGAGGACTAGCAAATACCATAAAATTCCACTGATAAACTGAGTTTTACCTTCCATTAAACTGTAATTAAATTTACTTTAATGCCTTAGTTAGCATCCATTATTTTGATTCCAGATCTAATAGAATTTCTAATGCAATTATTCTTTACCTGGGATTGGGAGGGTATCCAGATGGGTATGAAGAGATTCCACTGGGCATGCCTGGCATGTAGGAAGCTAAAAATAAGTTTTAACATTTTAAATAATATGCATAGTCCTAGATACATAGTTTATCAAGTAAGATACATATCACTGTCAAACCACAACAAAATTTCATAAAATAAGAATCCAAATCTCAGCACCAAAACAAAACACTCCACCCATATTAGTTCTTTACTTGAAGCACAGTTCTCTGCAAATCACATAATTCTCAAATCATTAAACTTGAGTTATGACAACATACATGGGTTACCAACAAGGGTAACTGGTAAACAGGTCAACATGGTCAGTTCTACAAGTTCTCAAGGAGCCTCTAACCTGAGACAAGAGCTGGTTCAAACTGGAATTTAGAAGAAGGTAATTCTGCCCTCCACTGGTCCAAGGTCAGGTTCTTAGAAAGTGACCTCTATATATATCTAAAAAATCTTTTGATATTCCTTTTAAGACTATGTTGACCGATTAGCACAGCTGGTTTTGTTGGCTTGACTGAGGACTTTAAAAGACTTCAAATTATTATGGTAAGTTCTATACAAAACTTATATTCAGCTAAATAGGTTAAAAACAAAAGCTTGGAAATACTAGGGAAAAATGCTCAAATCTAGCAAGTTTAAAAAATGCTTTATTTATTTTTTAAAGAGGACACCAATGACACAACTAGTCAGTGGTGCCAAGAGGCTAATAAACAGAATAAGACAAAGAGAAGTTAATTTTGGCCTTAACTGGAAATGACTTGTCTGAGAATCAACTTATCCTCAGTGAAATTTTTCTCATTGAACACAGTGATAAATTAGCCCTTAATTCAATCAATAAATATTTTATTGCCTTCTATGTGACAGGCACTGGGAATTTGATAGGAAAAAAAAAAACACTCCTGGCCTCAAGTTACTTATAGTCTAGTTGGAGAGGTAAGCAAGCAAAGAATAATAATACAGAGAGATAAGTGTTATGTGTTATGATAGGGGAAGTACTGAGTGCTATATATATAGGGTCATACAGGAGGCAAATAATCTAAAGCTAGAAGGTGAGGATAAATAAAAGTGATCTAGAGGAATGGTATATGAAGCCCTGATGGCGCCTTCAAGCAACAAACTTTTAGAGCACAGAATGAAGTAGGTGGGAGAAGTATGCTAGACTCTGATCAAGGGCCCTACAAGTCTTTATTAGACTTGCTGAACATACATCTCCAAATACCAGTGTTCATAGTCTTGTTGGATGAATCTATCAATGTCACAAGTGAATTTCTTCTTAAGCATAATGAAACTAGGATAATGTTCAATGCTATTTCAGGAAGGAAAAAACCTCCCAAAACGTCACAACTGCTAGATTCCATAAAACATTTTTGTTTCCCAGGGGGCAAAGCACAGTAGATCTTCATGAATATCAAAAGATGAGGCCACTATTAAGTGTCAGCAACATACATAATTACTATCCCTCATGCCAGTTTCTCTCTCACACATGTAAACTACCTCATTGTTACAAGCAATTTCCTCCTTTTCTGAGGTTCCGAAAAGCTAATAATTCCACCAAAGCTTTCAAATTTTGATTTTGGGAAAAGGCAAAAGTTACTTGGATCCAAGACTTGCAAGAAAGCAGATAATGAGGCAAAGTAATTTTAGAGCCAGAATAAAATGGGATACAAATACACACAACATATGGAGTTATTACAAGATTAAATAAGGACAAATAGAAAGTGCTTAGCTGTGTCTCTTGGTTACCACTCAATGTTCACTGTTACTGTTGTCAAAAAATGAGGTTAGAACATAACAGTTTTCTAATGTGACTCAAAGTTAGTTCAAGTCACCCTAAAACAGGAGATTTAAAGTGTTCTGAGTAATGATAATTATAAAAGTATGTAATTTTTGAACTAGAAGATATTTAAGAATGTATACAAATTTCTGGGCTATTCCTTGGTGTGTGGGGGAATGGAATTTATTAATAGACCATTTCTTGACAGTCATTCCTAATAATAACGAATACTGTTTAAATGTATAAAAAGTATTAAAATTGGAATAAACAGACAATAAATTGGTCTTTTAAGAATGTGCTTAAATTAGCTCTAGATTATTTAATGTGATTTACAGTGAGTGAGTACAAAATTGAGTGCAACAGTGATCTCTAGTGTGGTATCTTTCTAGAATGTTATAGTTCCAACGTCAAAACTGTTAGAAATTTAGGGAGAAAATTTTGCTCAGGAGACTGCCTAAATAAATTTCTGACAAGGTTACTTTTAAGTGGTTACGTGTTATTTGAGTAAATAAATATGAATTATGAACTAGGAAATATCTGATATTTCAAACTTAAATGAGAAAGGTTATCTGATCTTGAGTACTAAACAGAATTTATTAAGATGAAAAATGTCTGGTCCAGAAGAATCATTAGAATCTTTACTGAAAGAGCTGTTAAACCTAAAACCAAGCTTATCTGAGAAGGAAGAGAAAAAAAGGGTTCAGAAGGTTCTTCCTGTCAGATTCCCATCCAGCTTATGAGTCAAGATGCCCCTCAAAACAGACTAGATTAAAAAAAAAAGATAATTTTCAGCAGGAGAAAAATTAAAGCTCATATAATCTGACTTATAAGATTAAATCTGGTTAATTATAATCTTAAACTTTGTAAAAAAATCACAGCTCAAAAAAATGAAGTCAATACAGATTTAACAAAGTCAAAACAAGCAAGTACAACCAACTCTCAATTATCCAGGGCGATTTTAAAGTATCAGTAAAAATTGTTTTTAAAAACACAGAAATGATAGAGATAATGTATACCAATTAGGGGAGAACTGGTAAACCATGCTCCCGCCCTCTCCACAAAAGGTAAAATCATGAATTGGCTGTACAAAAGAGAAGAAAGCTGAGAGCTAGATGTCCAATTGTGTATACCCAGAATAGCGGAACATGAATGATTTAGTTGACTGTAATTGGTTCTTATCTACAACACTGATCTGGGAGTTGCAAAAACAAGTAGGGGTCAGACTACCTTCCAAGCTATATCTGCTTCCAAACTGATCAAATAGGCTATTCTATGGTATGCATAATTAAAAAAAAAAAAAATTCTAGCTCTATCCCAGCATTCTTTCTCTTCCATTTTGGAATCCAGCACACTCAGAGTTAGATTTCTACCCACAAACGAAAGCCCAAATGCCAGTCTTGGGTGGGAATCTGTACATGCAGATGTGAGGCCTCAGAATACCTCCAAAAAATCCACTAACTTGATAAGCTAAAAAGCAAAGCGAAATCATTAAAAACATTTTTTTAAACAAGGTTTTCTGTTTTATTTTGCTTTTACGAGTTTAAAAATCAAATCTTAATTCTACTTACTATTTGGTGGCCCTGTTGCCTGGTATGGTGGATAAGATGCTGAAACAGTAGGTCGAGAGAAAACTGGAGGTTCATCTCCAAACACCACAATCATGACCTGAATAAGCCCCAACAAGTCTGACTGTGGCTAAAAACAAAAAATAAATTTAAGTCAGCTACAGATTTAATTTTTGGCAAAAAGGAAAAGTTTAGCATTTATCAGTTTTGAACTCAGCTTGATAATTTTCTTTATAGGACACAAAAACTCCATTTAACTGATTTAATAAAGCTAGGTGATTTTTACTTATTTATGTGTAACTAGGCTATTGCTTCATGTACAGCACTCTCTGCTTATTCGAGGTTTT
Source organism: Rousettus aegyptiacus (assembly GCF_014176215.1). NCBI lineage: Eukaryota > Metazoa > Chordata > Mammalia > Chiroptera > Pteropodidae > Rousettus > Rousettus aegyptiacus. The sequence continues at coordinate 89,479,361 of NW_023416308.1, forward strand.
ATTTTCTGCAGTTTCAGTTACCACATAGTCCAAAAATATTAAATGGAAAACTCTAGAAATAAACAACCCATAAGTTTTAAATGGCATATTATTCTGAATAGTGTAATGAACTCTCCATGTTGTCTTGCCCGGGATGTGAACCTTTGCTCTGTGTATCTATGCTGTATATGCTACCCACCTCGTTAATCACGTAGCAGCCATTTCAATGACCAGATTGACTGTTCGTGGGAAGGCAGTGTTTGTAGTCAAGCCATCCTTATTTTACTTAGTGATGATCCCAAAGTGCAAGAGCAGTGATACTGGCAATTTGGATATGCCAAAGAGAAGGTCTAAAACACTCTCTTTAAGTGAAAAGGTTAAAGTTCTCAACTTAATAAGGAAAGAAAAAAAATCATATTCTGAGGTTGCTAAGATCTATAGTTAAGAAAGTCTTCTATCCATGAAACTGTGAAAAAGAAAAAAGAAATTCATGCTGGTCTTGCTTGTTGTACCTTGAACTGAAAAAGCTACTGCCACAGTGGGTAATAAGTGCCTTAGTGAAGATGGAAAAGGCATTACATTTATGAGTAGAACACATGAACAGAAACTGTGTTCCAACTGATAGCAACTTATTGCATCAGAATGCATTGAGCTTATATGAAGACTTTAGCAAGGGATCCCCCAAAACGAATGAACATATTCACATGATTTTTATTACAATATATTGTTATAACTTTTGTATTTTATTACTAATCTCTTACTGTGCCTAATTTATAAACTAAACTTGATTATAAGTATGTATGTATAGAAAAAAATAGAGATAGGGTTTGGTAATATTCTAGGTTTCAGGCATCCATTGGGGGTCTTGGAACATATTCCCCGTGGATAAGGGGAGCTACTGTATATAAAAACTGCACTAGCCAAAGCATTATATTGCAAAATTTAGATGGTATTGTTCTTTATTTGATGTCATTCAGCTACTAAAACTTCTATTTCCAATAAACAAATTAAATATTTTCAGGGATGGAAGTAAGCAGTAGTCACAAATACACTTAAGGGCTTTAAAGATAACAATGTTACCTTATTAAAGACAGTATTTATAAACTCTGAAATTGCGGGTAGACTCTATCTTAGAAATCATTAGGTTGTTGTACAGAATACACAAATTGTTAAAGGACCTTTCCTTCCAGTACCATAGGTACAAAGAGAGTGACTGCTTTTCCATAAAGGTTGCTTAATTCTCAAATAATCAATAGACCACAAATTTAAGACAAACTATGCTTGGCAAAGCTATTCAAACTGGCTTACTTGATGGTTCCATTTTCACACCTTAATATAGTTTGTGTATTTCTCATCTCATATACTTCATTTATGAGTTTATCAGGTTCTGAAGGATTACTCAGTTATCTCGATCAGATAATTATCATAACTTCTCTTCTCCTGGTAGAAGAGTTCACTAGCAGTTTTCAAGTTTCCAAAGCACCAAACTCTTCTTATTCGTTCAATTTGTCCCAACTTAATAACATTTCAGAAAGCTTCTGTAAAAACTTGCGAAGTCTCACTATCCTAAAACTTTTTTTAGTTAGTGAATTTACATGCTGAGACTGTGGGTAAGCATGTTCGATATCTGTGTAGCACCAAGAAGTGTGGGCTGGAGATCATGGCCAGTATGGGCTGGAGATCATGGCCAGTATGGGGGCGTAGTTATTGAGACTACACATTTTTATCTTGTTGATTATTTACTCCAATAAACCCTTCAAATTAAATCATAATCTCATGCATTTTAAATTGATATATACCCTACCCTTATCTAAAAATCTAAAATGACTCTTAACTAGATCTTTTTCTGGGTTCTTTATTATGTTCCACTTATCTGTTTGAATATTCCTATGAGAATTCCATACTATCTTAATTACTAGTTTCATAATACATTTTGATATCTGTAGGGTAAGTTCCTTCCACCTTATTCTTCTTGAAGAATGTCTTGACTATCCCCGATCTTTTGCATTTCCACATCTAGCTTATCAAGTTCGTAAAATTAACATACAGAAAGAAACAAAAGTTCCTGTTAGGATATAGATTTGAACAGAATCAACATTTTTATAATATGAATAAGGAGAGAGAGCTCCTTTGACTTAAGTCTTCTTTAATGTCCTTTAATTAAATTTAATTTTTTTTTCCAGAATGGACTTTTACATCTTTTTTAACGCTTATTCCTAGGTCAACAGCACTAAAAAAATGTAAACCATTCATTTACCAGTTCATTAATTCTCTATTCTGAATGAGTCCAATCTGCTAGTAAACCCATCCACAGAGTTCTGAATTTCTATTATTCTATTTTTTCAGTTCTAAAATTTCCACTTGGTTAATTTTTAATATAGAAGCTCTATACATTACCTTCTTCCAGCAGGGGTTCGCCCTATTCTATTGCAGGCAAATACTTTGAAAGCGACTATAATATAAAAAGGGACTGAGTTCATTCAAGGCTGAGTTTTGTAAGGCTTATCACACCCGACTTCCCACTTTTGAGGTGTGTTCCTCTAGTGGCTTCAACTAAGAGCCTAGGGTGTTTACTTATGCCCCTCTTCTTTGAGACGGAGGCTGCTGAGAACTTGGCTGTGTTTTTCAGAGGTTTTCTGTTCAGCTTTTTAGGATCCTGTCTTTGAAGTTTAGGAATTCAGCATATCTCCTGAGGAGAAAACTCAGATTATCTGGTTTACTTCTTTGTAGCTTCCTTTTCTCCCAAATCTTGGCTCCTGAAGTTCTGGATGCATTGGCAGACAGAACAGCAACTGTTGTTTTTTCAGCCCTGTGAATCTGCTAGAAACTCTGCAGGTATCTTTGCCTCTTAGCTAAAGCCCTCTGCTCAGGTTTTCAGCTTCTTACCCTGTACCAAGAATCAGTAAATACTCTTAGGGAAAACTCGCAGAATGTCTGCTCATCTCTTGCAGTTCCCTTTGCTAGAGGACATTGGACCCTCAAGTCCTGATTGCCTCAATAGCTCCCCAAAGCCTTCCCCAGATGTCATTTGTACTTTGGCTTTTCTAGTTATTTTAATAGGAACAATGTTCTTCCAGAGCTTTAACCATCAGAGGCAGAAACACAAACTTTCTACTACTACTGTTTCTTGATAGGAACATTGGGTAATGAGATTCAAACAGTTTTACAAATATATAGCACCAGTATATTTTTTAAATGAACTTCCCACTACATGAATTCAATCTATTCAAGGTTCAACTCAAGCAAATAAAAGTGACTATGAGTATTCTGTAAATTACCAACCTCTATACAAATATAAGGTATACAGTCACATGCCACTTAACAATGGGGATCCACTGAGAAATGTGTTAGGTGATTTCATCACTGTGTAAACATCATAGAATACACTTACACAAACCTTGATGGTATAGCTTATTATAACTGTTACACTTTTATGCGACTAGCAGCACAGGTTTGTTTATACCAGTATCACCATGTAATGCGTGCACTACAATATTAGATGGCTAAGACATCACTAGGTGACAGGAATTTTTCAGCTCCATTATAATCTTACGGTACCACCATCGTATATGTAGTCTGTCGTTGGCCAAAATGTTGTCACATGGTGCACAACTGTATTTGTTTTGGAGAGTCTTTTCTGATTACCCAGCTCAGTAATTAGTGATCTCATATGAACTTATCTCTTCCTTGGAATCCTCTTTGAGTGTTAACAGGAAGTAGGTGCCAGTGAGGAAAATATATAAAATACAACAAATATACAGAACGCTGTTAATACTTACGTGTTTCCATTCATGTAGATAAGGAAGATATATCTTCCCATTTGCATCAACATGCTTTCCTGTTTTAATAGTCATTGAACTAGTAGGCTTAACAAAACAGATAGGGGGATTATATGGATATGTGTCCAGCAGCCACAGGCATATTGGAATATTATAGATATTACCTGAGAGAGAAAGATAAACTTTAGTTACTCTATTTTTATTATTTTTCAATAATGGCTTGGTAGGTAAGCAAGAGAGCAACAACTAAGCAACACTTTAAAAAGTCAAAACAAATATTTTAATGTTTCAAAGTTCTGTTTAAGATCAGTTTCTCAAATTTTCAGTCTGTAAAATATGAACTAATTAAGGAGCTAATTGATTACTTCTCTGCCAGCATGTGCTTTGTGCTGGAAAAGCATTCTTTACAAATATATCTTTCAACTCAATCCATTCTTTGCTACTTGACCCTTGTCATTTCAGTTAATAGGTTCACTGGGAAGGGGTACAGAAAGAAGACCATGGATTATGGTATGCTATCATAAAGTGATATAATTTCCTTGCCAAAGCTATCTGTCAAACATGCTGACTGGTGGATACAGCTTGACCAATGCATACGACATTTTCACTGGTAGTTATTCAATCAATGATGTCATCTTCTTCGCTCTGCTTTATGTAATAGAATCTCTCTCAGTTGAGAAATTTGACCATATATAGTTGAGTTGAACAATGTTTCAAAGCATCCAATAGAGCTAATATATTGAACATAAATCATAGCCTTGTCTTACTGAGCTCAAAGCCAATGTCCAAGTAACCATATGAATCACCTAAAATAATTCAGATAGTTTTCCTCTAAGAAACAGTTTCACTTCATATAAATATACACACATAAATTTCACTTAGAGAAATTAAACGGTTGTGGGACTTTGGATTTATTTTTCACTCCAAAGTACTTCTATAGCGAAAAAAGAACTCCAAGAGAATATATCCTAATACATAAAATGTAAGTCTTTTTCCTCCACCCAGAATTCTTTGCTTTGTGAAAATAAAGAATTCTCCAGAATTACTTAGGCTTAAGAACTATGCCATATAAAAAATGGTTAGGGAACACAGAAGGATTCAGATAAAATTTATATATACATCATATAGCATACGAGCTAAATGTCTTTATTTTTACCATAGTTTCCTGCCTCTCTTTTTCCCTCATATACCTATTCCCTCACCAGAGTTTATTTCCTGAAGGCAAAGGCAAAGTTGGTAATCCTAAATTTTATTCCACCTTTCCTAATTTTATCATACTTGCATTATAGAATGTTGATGCTCAAGTGTTTTTTCTCTCTACCTGGAATGTTCATTGTTATGGCTGACTCATCCTTTAATGCCAAGTTCAAACATTGTTTCCTCCATTATCTTTCCACATGGTCTTTTTCTCTAATTTCGCAGCACCTTCATATTTTATTATTTTATAGCAGTTATGGAATATTGTAAATGTCTATTTATTCTGTTTCCCGTCTTTGTGTAAGTTCTTCCAGAAAAGGTACATCCTTTATTTACCTTTGTATCTGTAACCCTTATCCCTTATACCTCACACATCGCAGGTACTATATAAAATTAATGGGTAAGTTACAGAGACACAGGTCTAGTGAGTTACAAGGAACAATTCACAAGTAGAGCTGCCCAAACACAGAACAGTCATTTATAAAATTGAATGTTCTTTTATAGCTGTAAGTATTACAGCAGAGGGTGGCTGACTGGCTAAGAGGAATTTAATTATCCATCATCAGCATTATTACCAACATTACAACCATAAATAATAGCTACTTTTGATATTTATTATACAACAAATTCTGTGCTAAGTCCTTTATACAGATTATCATAATGAATTCTTTTTTGAGTCAGGTCCTATTATTTAAATGTTCTACATGTCCATTGTCACAAACCTTACTGTGGCCTAACTTTAAAGCTTCTACCTTAGTCACAATACTACACAGCTTTCCATTGTCAGAAAACTCTACATGGGGTAGGAGACTGAACTAAGCAGCATCTAAGATTGCTTTCTAGTTCTAAGATGCTCTGATTCTGTGAAACATCAAACTCTTCCAGCATGATGAGGCACTTACAGATGTATCTTGGTAAAAAAGGGGAAAAAAACCCTGAAAATATTAGGCGCTGTTGCCAAATGAAGTTCAATTACAACAGAAGTTAAAATCTCTACATCGTGAAAATCATGAGAAAATTGGTTTAATTTACTTATAACTCTTTGGCAACATTATTATGTAAATCAAAATGCATCTATACTGGAAGCATAAGTTATGTAAGACACTCACCTCTATAAGGCACAGGAATTGTTCCAGTGAGGTTCATTAGTTCCTTAGAACTGCCATCATTAAAAACTGAAAGGAAAAAAAACAGTGATGTAATCATGATCATTTTCATAGATGCTCCCCATATGAGAAATTTTTTTCAGAAGTGCTGGTTATTACCCTTGAAAGTAGCTAACTTGTTAATGTATCATCCATTTTGTCAAATAACAAGGATCCTTTGTTGATTCGCTTAATAGGATTAGCTTTAGAATGAGTAAAATGAGTAGAATGAGTAAAAATGCTTTGAATTACTTGGAAAAATAGATGTGAGTGCTACAAACTCAGTAAATATGAGCTCTGTATCTCCAAATAACATAATAAAATTACTTAAAAATCACTATCAACTAATACCATACTAAATGTTAATCTGGTATCATAAAATTTTAGATTCCCCATGTTTATCCCATCATCCATGATCCCAATGTAGTAATAAAAAGAAAAAAAGTTATCACAAATACAGACATCTATTAATATGAGTATTTCTCATATCACAGAAGCTTTTCTATCTATAATTGATTGATTAATTAGGGCACATAATCTGTATTACGAGGACTGCTATTATTTGTAATGATTTGGAATTAACACCGTAATACCTGAGGAAAAAGCTGTAATATGCAGTACAAGCACATAATACTGCTGATCTCAGTTCTTTTACTTACTACTGACAATTATAAGCTGTGCTGTAATTTATTTTGATTTTGTGGCTTTTTAAAAAAATACCTTATTTAAATTTATGGCTTTATTTACTATAAAAACATGTTGATAACAATGGTTTAGACATGGTCTGGCCATATAAAGCTATTTAAGATATGTTCAATGATTTTGGAATCTGTCAGTTTTGATCAACATACTTATTCTTTTAGCATGAAGTAAAAAACTATATACTTACTGTAAAATTCACTCCCCCCCCCCATTTTTAAATTAACTCTAATTTTGGTAATCTGAGGTTTTTGAGACATGAGGGAGAATTGTGCCCTAGGTTTGAAAAAGAACTTCAGGTTCATGTCTTTGTTGTTTAGGAATCTTAGACTGTCCTTCTGCTGCCTCCCACCTCTTGTCACTAGGCTGGCCAGGCTCTAATGTTTTCAAAGTCCTAGGGGTGAGTGGAGTTTAGAGTGAGAGTCTCAGCTTCAAAATTCCACTCCCTGCCCTCAGTGTCAAGGGCCTCATAATGGACAGGAGCCTTTATCCTTGGCACATAGGTATGGGGACAAAAAGACTATTAAAAAAAAAAACTTTAGGTACTGTCACTTCTTACTTAAATCTCAACTTTAGTTTGTCTCAATAATGAAACTGTCACCTACATATTCTACAGAATTAAGGATCATATTTAAAAAATGTTTTCTTCATCTATGAAAGGAATAGTCCGGAATATAGTTTTGCTAAATGTCTTCCTAAGACTATAAAGAGATGCTCTGGGTGGAGGTGGGGGTGAGGCACAGAAGGGTTTCAGTAGGATACCCTGTACAATATATTCTCTGCCCTCTTGGTGAGGTTTAGCACATTAGCATGTTAAAGGCTCTGAGAAACATGGCTGCCAACAAACCCATTTAATTTTGTTTATTCTATAACTGCTCAGACCACCACAGAATCCCCACTATTCGCCCCATTCTCGCCCCCACTTTGCAACATTCTTCACAATTCTGGATAATACTTTGTGAAATGAGGGACTGAACTATCTTTAACATCTCCTTTAGGTCTAAAAGTGCAGAGCACTATATTGAGTGTTTTTTTTTTTTAAACTTAAAATAACTAAACAAATATATGATGTTATTCTTAGATCCTAATAATTTTCTATTCGTCCAACACTCTTATTAGGTGGAGGTTTAATCCTACAATGGAAAAATCAACAAACTTAAGAGAAAATGGGAAACTTACAATCATTAACAAAATGATTGTACAAAAAGTACAGTAATTGATATTATGTAAACTCACCATATGAATCCAATACAGGTTTGAGATCTTTGTATAATGTAATAACATTGACAGTTTCACGTACAGTTAGGTCTCTGTATTTGTACTGAAAAACAAAATCATACATGAATTTAGTTTAAAGACAATGCACATATTTTACTCCTAGGTTAATTTTCTTTAAAATCTTATTTTCTTAATAATTCTTCTTAAAAGTTTAACAGTTCTCACTAATCGTTCACATTAATTAAAGCCTAAAAGAACCTCAATAGCTTTCTCCCTTGCCACCTATTCAAACCCTTTACTCCCGCTCTATTTTAGCTCTTCTTCCATCTTAAAGGGCTCTCCGCCAAATGAAATCTTAATTATTCTCAAAAACCTAGCTTACATCTCTCTCCCTCTTAATGAATCCTTTCCCAGAATTCCCTTTAGCCCAGGGGTCCCCAACCCCTAGGCTGCGGCCCAATACTGGTCCCTGGCCTGTTAGGAACCAGGCCCCACAGCAGGAGGTGAGCAACAGGAGAGTGAGCAAAGCTTCATCTGTATTTGCAACCAATCCCAACACCAGCATCACCACCTCAGCTCCACTTCAGATCATTAGCCATTAGATTCTCATAGGAGCAGTGGTTCCTGGTGCCAAAAAGGTTGAGGACTGCTGCTTTAGCCTATAGTGATCTCTTCTTTTCCTTCAAACTCCAGCATTTATTGTTAAAACCAACTATTTTGCTGTATTGTATTTTCACATTTCCACCTTGTACCACTCCACTCTAGAAAACTAGGAACCTGGCTTACATACTCTTGTTAGATTAGGAGATCAGGAGATGCGGCCCCCCATTTGATCACAGAACTTGAAGCTCACTAGTTGACAAGCTTCGTCCATGCACACAAAGCTTTCTATCAGCTTTTAGTACTTCTTTCTTAAAAAGCAGTCAGCTATTCCAAAAACAAAGACTCCAAGAAGCATGTCAGAGACCAAAACAAACAGAAAAGAAACTAAGAAGTAACAGAAATAATGCTAGAAGAAAATTTCAAGAAGAATTAGTATTAATAACTTCAAAGAAAGAAGAAATAACATTGTATCCAAGAAACAAGAATATGTAATGAAGAAAGGACTCTTGGACATAAAAAATGTGAGTAGAAACAAAACATTCATTAGAAGGATTTGAATATAAAGTCAAAGAAATCGCAGACTCTAGTGTAAAGAGTGATAGACAATAAGAAAGAAAATACAAGAAAAATTAGGGAATAAATCCAGGTTTACCCAAAGGCATCTCTTCAGAATTTCTCGCCCTCTTTTGTCTTGAAGTACCAATTTTCCCATACCAGAACTATTAGTACACAAACATATTATTTCTCCTATCTTAATCACACACACGTTCCTAACCTTCTTTCCCCCTCTAGCTACAACCATATTTCTTTCAGTTCCTCTCCAGAGCAAAAATCTCCTGCAAGGAGCTGCCTACCTTTGCTGTCTTCGCTCTGTTTCCATTCTCTTTTTAAACCTTTTTAGTATGGAACATTTGAAACACCCCCAAAAGTAGACAGAATAATATAATGAGCCCCTGACTTCTACACCCAGCTTCAACAATAATTAACTCACAGCCAATCTCATTTAATCTATAATTGCATTAATCTTTCTTTCCTCCTGTATTATTCAGGAACAAATCATAACATTATATCCTATCACTCATAAATATTTTAGTATGTATCTTTAAAAGAACTTAAAAAAACCCCGAAAATCCTATTATCACACTAGAATAATCACCATTTCCTTAATGGCATCAAAAATGCACTTTTTTTAAAGTTTGTTTGAATCGAGATTCAAATAAAGTCCTCACATTGCAATTTGTTAAAATGTCTTTTAGGTCTCTTTTAATCTATAGTTCCTCTTTTTTATCCCTCTTTTTTGGTAACAGCTTTATTGAGGTATAATTCACAAATTTAAAGTGAATTATATAAAGTTCAATGGTTTTCAGAGTTGTGCAACTACCACCAGTCAATTTTAGAACATTTTCATCACTCCCGAAAGTAACTGGTACCCTTTAGCAATTACCCCCATTCCACCTGCGCCATTCACTCTAGACAACTACCAGTCAACACTGTTTCTATCGATTTGCCTATTTTGGACATTTCATACAAATGGAATAATATACTATGTGGTCATTTATGACTAGCTTCTTTCACTTAGCATGTTTTCAAGGTACATCCATGTTCTGTCATGTATTAGTACTTTATTTCTTTTATGGCTAAATAATATGCCATTATTATTAAATACATCACATTTTATATATCTACTCATCAGTTGATGGCCCATTTCTATTTTTACTCCTTGGAATTTGCTGATGAAATCAGTTGTCCTATAGAGGATCTCATGGTTTGGATCTTGCTAACTATACTGCCTTGATGTAGTTTAATATACATGCTCTTATGTCCTCTGTATTTCCTACGAATTAGAAGTTGGATCTAGAAATTATGATCTTTTTCATGACTTTTTCCTAAATTTCACTTTTATTTTCTTCCTCCCTCTCCTTCCCTGCCCACCCCCCACCTCCCCACACAAACACCTCTCTACGGTAGCTGCTTCTATCTCTTTGCTGGTTCTTTCTATATGCCTAACCTCTTAATGTTATTGAGCTCCAGGGCTGTCCTTGGTCTTCTTCTCTACCTAAACTCAGTCCTTTGGTGATCTCCCTCAAGGCTTTAAATATCATTTACATGCTCATAACTCCGAAATTTAAAAATTTAATACGAACCCATTTCCTGAACTCCAAATATATCTATCCAATTGTCAATTTGATATCTCCGCTGGGATATCTAATGACTATCAAATTTAATATGATCAAAATTGAACTCCTTATCTTCCCCCCGAATCCACTACTCCTACAGTCTTTCATTTCTATATCCTTCCAGCTGCTCACAACCAAAACCTTGAAATTATCCTTGATGCCTCTATTTCACATCCACAGTGACAATCCCGTTAGCTCTACTTTCAAAATTCAAGACTCTGATCACTTCTTACTACCACCATATCTACAATCCTGGTCTATACTACTATTACCTCTTACCTGGGTTATTCCGACAGCCTGTTTATAGGTGTCTCTGGCTTCCCTTGTAACCTCCTACAGCCTAGTCTCCCCATCATACTCCAAGTAAATGCCAAAGTCCTTACAAAGGCCTGCAAGACCCTCTAAAGTCTCCCCGACATTTTTTTTTTTACCACTACTTTCCTTCTTCCTCACTCCAGTCCAGCCACCTTAGCCTCCTTGGTTGTTCCTCTTTCATGCATGACCACTTTCTGTTTCAAAGCCCTTTTGACTTGTTTTTCCTTCTTCCTGGAATGTTTTTACTCTGGATTGTTTTAGTTCGTTTCCTCATCTCTTTCATATCTCTGCTCATATAAATCTTCTCATATAGGACTTCCTTTACTATTTTATAAAATTGCAACCCATCTCGTCTTCACCCACAAGCACTCTTCTATTTCCCTTTCCTGCTTCCGTTTTCCCCAAAACATGCATCACCTTCCAAAATATTATTTAATGTATTTATTGGGTTATTTATTGCCTTCTATGAGAATTTAAGTTCCAGACATGTAGAGTTTTTTGTCTGTTGACTGTTGTATTCCTAGAACCTAGAACAGTGTGAGGTGCATAGCAATCTTTAATGTTGTCAACTCTCTTCTAGCTATTCAGTAATGACTCAACCTCTCAAGAAGCTGTAAATACACTATGTAAGATACAGGTAGTTGCCTATATGAAAAACCTAAAGTAGAAAGCTATTTGTGTAAAAGCAGGATGGACTAATGGTATAAATATACCTCTGTAAATTGCTAAAATCATGGCAGAGAAGAGTGTTAACTAAAAGTTATATTTAAGTTGGGAGTTAAGATAATGCTCGAAGGAAAAAATAATCTGTAATAATATATAAAAATGTTGTATGAAAATTATACCTCAACATAAAATACAATAAAAAGACATAAGTCAAGGCAGGGGCCCAAAGTACCATGATGGGTGTGGAGGTCCCACAATCGAATAAAGAGTAAAGACCATCACTCGAGCAATGTGTCCAGGGGCCTGGCTAACAATTCCCACATTGAACTGAAAGGATAACACCTGAAGCAAGCAGGAGGAATTCCACAAATTGCTTCTACTATCCTACTTACTAGTCCCACCCTTCTATTTATAACCTGTACAGAAAAAGATACTGATACTCAGAATTGACATTATTACTTTTAGGAGACTCAGTTTTTCAGATATTGGGCCAAGAATCAAACAATAGGTAGAACGCCCTCTCCTACCTCTTCCCTATACCTGTTCTTTTTTTTTTTTTTTTTTTTTTGGTTCTTAGGGTAAAAAGAGGTTGGAGGAAGCTTAGTAATTACAGTTTTTAAAATTAAAAACAAATATTTGAATATTCTTGCCTTTATATATGAGTATTTACATACTAAGGAATAAACCTTAAAACTATGCTATTAATTTAAATATCAAAAATGGCATGGAACAAATATTTAGTTTTATAGTTTGTAAAATAATGTAGTATTAAAGAAGTGACATATAACTGTTACAACATAGATGTGAGCCAACAATCTTCTAGGGCTCCCCAAAACTTCCTCTACAATTAAGTATAACTACTTCATTAAAAACAACAACAACAACAACAACAACAACAAAACATCAAGAAAGTCTACAAGACAGTAGACGACCAGGAAAGAAGCTTGATTTTGAAAACAGGCACTATCTCTTTAGAGGTTATTTGCTCTTCAACCAAATACTATGGGGATGATTTTTACTAGGAAAAAGCAATTTTTTTTTCCAAAGAAATAAGCTTATACATAAGTGTTTTTGTAAAACTGAAATGGTTTAAAACTACTTCGATTTCTACAATTCCTGCTTTGACAAACACATCCAAAGCTAATCCGCTGAATAAAATTCAACCACTTCACATGTATCTTATTGCAATTATGTTTGGTAAATTGAAAAAAACTCCAAAACCAAAAAATCAAGTTTCCTCAGGTATCAGGTGCCACATTTGAAGTAAATATCAAAATTCAGACTTAAAATATTTTTCTGCTTTTTAAAAAATGAATAAAATACACCGGTCTCGAATTGTGAAGATTATAAAGTTTGAAGTTCAATGCAAATAAATTCGAGTTATAAGAAGCATACAATTAAAGATATTTACTCTTAGCAAATCAAAGTCCCTGAAATGGTAATGGAATTCTATTTATTTCACTTGAGGTAGTGAGGTATTGGTATTTTGACTTCTCTGGACGTTTTTACTCATAAACGAGCCTATTCAACCAAGTTACTCATCTCCCGCGGGGTAGGGTACTGAGCTATGTGAGGAATACAAAACTGAAAAGGATACAATCTCTGGGGGCCGGCAGGGAAGGGCGAAGACCGACGGATCCGTAGAGTAGGACAAAGCGTAGGGGAGGACGGCTCCACAACGAGAATTAAGTACAACCTCCCTCCGTGTGTTTATAAAAACTAAAATGAAAACTATACTGCCTCTCGGACTGCTCCAAACTCAACACGAAGAGAGGGCGGGCGGCAGGTGGCAGGCGGCCTCCGCTCCGCGCCTTTGTTGACTGTCACCGCCCCCCACCTTCCCTGGCACTGTATCGGGATACCGGCACAAGGCGACAGGCGTCTTTGGGCTGGGGGGCCGCAAAGACTCTGGAGGATGGGACTGGGGCTTCCGGCCCGCGCGGGAGGCTCGCTGAGATGCGTCCCGCCAGGCCCAGCCGGGCGCAGAAGGGTGCGGTGGGTGCGCGCCGGGTGGCGAGCGCGTCGCGGCCTCACCTTGGACACCATTTTCTTGAGCTGGCTCTCCGACACCGCCATGGCGGCCACCTCGCGGCTCCCGTCCCCGTAGGCAGAGGGTCAGCCGCTCCGGGGCCGCCCCAGGCCGCCCCACACAATCGCAAACCGAGCAGCCAGCCCCCCACCCCCCCGTCTCTAACAACAGGAAGTCGGCCGCCACGACGGCCCTTCCGCTTCCTTCACGTCACTTCCGAAGTAAGCACTTAGGTTGGGCGTGGGGCTCCCATCAACCCGCTGCTCAGGTGAGGTTCCGCAGGCCAGGTCGGTTACCAGAGATGAGGGTAAACCTGTTCAGAGATCGACAGGTGTTTCACAGTTGCCTTTAGGGGAGCAGTTGCAGGGAGGGAAAGTCTTGCCAGTGAGCTTTAATGACTGATTCATCAAGAGGGTGGGCACTGGACTAGGTAGGAGTCAGAAACCTGGTTACTGACGTCCTTGTGATAATAGCGGGCAAGTGCTCTAATAGCTCCGGCTGAAGTTTTTCCAACTCTTAAGATGAGAGGCTTGCCTTAGATGATGCCTTGATCATCAGGCTTAGTTTTAAGCTTTAAAGTTCTTCACACTGCATTAACAAGGGCAAAGTGCAGAGCCCTCGTTTCGCAGGAAGCCTGGAAGTAATTTCTTCTCCAGGAACCAATTCTAACTCTGTGCCCGGGCATAGATGGTAATACAGGCTGCATTCCACCTTGCATTGCACTACATTTGTGTACTACCTTTACTAAACTTATTGTTTAAAAAGTTTTTTTGTTAAAATAATTTTTTAAAGTTTGAAAACAACAAAATCTGTCTCTTCGCTTTGTACTTAGGCCGCTTAAAATAACTAAATATCCTGGGGACCATATGAATTATATGAAATAAACTTTCTCCTCAAATTGAATAAATCTACCATTCAATAAATTAGTCATTTCCTGATGATTTTAAAGTCAAAGTTTATTTTATTAATTATTTAATATTTAAGGAATACTACAATGTAAGTTGGAAAATAAAATATTTTTCTCTGCTAAAATATCAAAGAAACATTTTAACATAAGCCCCATCAAAAATCATGAGACCTTGCATGATTTTGGAAAAATGAAAGAGTTAATAGCATCATGAATGTCAAATGATCACCAAATCATAGTGAGGTGGTGGTGGTACTGTTTCTTGACTTATATATGGAACTTGCAACATGGTTGATAATATTCAACACTCAAGGAACTATCTTATAGAATTCTATATTGTGGGCTTCTGTAAGGCAGGGCTGTTACTCGTTTTTACTCAGATTCTAATGCAGTACTTGCAATAACAGTAGTTGCCCAGTAGGTATTTGTTGTATTGACGTTTATTTTATAATTAATATAGTGAATACTTGGCAACTCATCTATTATACAGTATCTTGTAGTTAGGTTATTGTTTAAGAGCACCTTAGATATTAGTAGAAATTATCTAATTTCTGATTAGGTATCTAATACTAATATTAATTAGTTAATATTAGTTAGTTTAAAAAACAGTTTGACTTTCCTATCTCATACAAAAGGACAATGTGGATACATTGTTAGAGTAACACCAAAATAATCTACCTATCTAGTGACACTACACGGAACTAATGCTTCTCTCCTCTCTTCAAATATCCAAGGTCTTTATAGTAGGTAATTCTGGTAGGAATCTTTCCAAGCATGTTGAATACTTTTCTACTTTCTTACTAAACATAGAACACTGAATATAATTTCACCTTTTCTTAAAGATTTAAGTTCATCATTATAAACATCCATTATTACACTAAATCAGCATTAGTTTGGCTGTTTACTAAAGTTGGCTATGCTTTCAAAATATGATTGTACCTTTATTTGTGAGATTTGATTACTATGTCTCCCATACTAGATTATAAAGACCATGAAGGCTTGTACCTAGTCCAGATTTGCTCACCACGGTATCTGCAGTACCTAACATATGCAGCATTGGGTGTCTTTTAGGCTCCCAGTCAATACTACCTGAATGACTAAATAAATAAACACCTACCTCGGTGCAACAGCCCCTCTGCTATTTGCTGAAAGTAAATCCAGGAAGGCAGGGAATCAATCTTTCTAAAAACTCTTTGGGGTGGGAAAAAAAACGTCAGCTTCCACTTGAGAATGGAAGAGCACAGAACCCCTGCTTTAGAGTCTTGTGGTAACCATTTTGGCTATTAGGCCTTTTCCTCCTTCTAGTGTTAGAAAAAGTAGAGTTTGTATAGATAAGTGCCCCTTAGCCATGAAATCTTGGGGACTAAAACTCAATTTCCCTTCTGTAAAATGATGATAATAGTCCCTACCTCAATGGGTTACTGTGAGGATTCAATAAAATAATAAAGTGCTCTTCAGACTGCCTGAAATATAAGAAATGTTGTCGTTATTTGTTACTATTAGTTGCACGCCATCTTAATAATATGCTGTCTTTCACATATGAAGATGTTGACCCATCACCAAAGCATATATACACAATCATTTCTTCAGTTAAAGAATTTGCTCAGAACAGTCAGGCTGTCCAGCCTCTCCCCTTTAAAACCAAAGGCTTTTATGAAAGCCTCATATATTAGCTTTAAAGTAAACTGCCTGGCTTTAATTCATAATCAATTTTCACTGAAAATACATATTTCTCTATGGTTCTAATATTACAGTGAGTTTATGAGATATCAGAGATCAGAGATCTGATATAGCCCAGGAAGAGGTATAGAAAATTTCAAAAAGGACAGTCCAACTGGAAGTTAAACTACACTTTTAAAAAATTTCACTTTCCTTTTTACTATTTTTAAAAGCACATGTAAAATCTTTTCCATTTTTGGTAGCTAATTAATTGAAGAGGGAAAACAAAATGCTTTATTACTATTACTACCAACAGTATTTTAAAGAGGGAACATTAATACCCCAAACTGCGGGTCCTTTGAATGAATACCTAGCATAGATTTCATAAATCCAAACTGGGCCTTCAGCTTATCATGTTTACTATAAGTCAGAAACTAATTTTCTTTTAAAAATATTACTTTCAAAATATTCCCAAAGTGCTGAATGTACTTTAGTTAAGGATACATAATTTTATATGATGCATATTGCAGATGTTTATCTCTGCTGTATGTTTAAAGAACAGTACACATATCTCAAGAACGACAAAGACATTTAGATTTTTTTCCTCCTTATCTAATTCTTTAAGAATTCAAATTACAAAACTAAGAAACCATCTACCTTAACCAAGCAGTTTGTAAGGATAAGTAATAAGATTGAGAAGTTCTCAACCCTATATATGTTGGCAAAATTAAATGACCTTTCCTTTCAGGTAACTGAACTTTAGAATCAAAGTTTTAACTGTTGTTGGAGATCATAGATCGATGATGCGCTGCTTTGGAGTTTCTCAGTCACTCTATCTTCTTTCACTGTGCTTTTGATGACTTCAGATACCCCACTGGTTCCCAGGATGCAAGGCAAACTTAAAAACACTTCACTTTTTATATCATAATATCCCTGAAATGAATAAAATTTGGATTATAATAGAGCTGAACCACTGGAAAAAAAAAAGTATCTTATAATACTTTCTTGCTTTTCTAGCCCTAGTACAAAGTGATACAAGTTGAACTTTTAAGAAAATTTTGTTCATGTATTTTGTAAGTTACTGTTTCAGAAAATTTTCTTGAGATGGGAGGAACTTGGTCAAAAGATACCCCCTTTATGGGAAGGTAAGCTAGCACCCTGTAATATGGGTAGCAGCTTGAGGGTGAAGAAAAATGACTGTCAGCGTAGATTCCCAGGGTAGGGGCACAAAATGGACTCTGGGTGCAGTCGAATACAGTAACCTGTTTTAAGTTTTCCTTTCCATGTTTTATTTCTCCTGGTATTCCTAAGTTTTCAGGGAAATTTGGTTAAGCATTTGTGCCTTGTCTTAGCTGTGCTTTAAAGAGTTTATGTTTGGGATAAAGTGGCAAAGGACAACCTGAACTGGAAAAGCAGACTGATGACCAACTAAGGCCAGTTGGCACGCCAGTCTGGGGTGACCTGGCTGGCTGAGGTGATAAATGACAACCAGAAGTTTATGGAATATATAAATGCTTCCTGGGAGTTGCCCAAAATTACATGGAGGTGAGGGGGTCACCTGAGAGAAGTCCAGACGTCCCATAACCAAGCAGGATAGAACTTAGACCAAACTGTCTCCTCCCCCGTGTTACTGTAAAAGCTAGTGATATTGAATACACCTGGGTTATAGTGTGAAGAGCACTTTTTCTGGCTTAATATTTATAAGATAAAAGTTTAAAAACACAATGAGAGAATGAGAACAGCAATTACCTTTGCTAAAATTGATACGGAATGCACTTTCTTTTTATTGTTTACAAGGCTGTCAACCAGGTCAGCTACTGATAGTCCGACAGACCAGGATCTTTGACCTTTTACCCTTAATAGTTCCATGGCTCTAGGTTGCAAACAAAACAAAATAAACAACAACAAAACACCCTCAGAAGATGCACAAAATATGCATTTAGTTTTACCTCTGTTTAAGGTATTAATTACATATTTTTATGACACACAAGATTTATACAGCAATTGTTAGGGAAGCCTGCAGATTAATAAGTAAGCTTTTCTTGGAATGTCAGATAGGCAGTTCACATACACAATATAAATGGCCACAAAAAGATGGCCACCATTAATCTTTAACCTAAATATGAGTTAAAAAAATAAATACACCAGTTTGCCTTATCAAAATTGGCAAATATTAAAAAGATTTATAACTACTTTGGGAAAAGCTACAGAGAAACAGGCATTCCTGTAACTGCTGTTGAGAGTGTAAAGTGATGTGATCTTTTAAGAGATTTGGCAACATCTGATTAAGAAATTCCTCTTCTAGGAATTTGTCCTACAGCAATATGCTCAAGTGTGCAAAGATATACATATAAGTATGTTTGCCTTGCTTGAGAGATTTATATGTACAATATGGAAAAATGTCCAAGATTATTAAGAAAACAATGCAAGCTGCAAGATAAATAGATTTTATAAATCTATTATAAAAATAATTTAAAAAGTGATGTTTGCAGAAGGATTGAACACATTTTGGACATAATGGACATTAAACTGTTAACAGTGGTTATTTCTGGAGAATAGAATTACCCTAGCTTTTCAATATCTACTGTATAGATATCTGCAGTATTTTAAGTTTAATAATAGCATATATTTTTTGTAACTAATAAAAAATGATATAAACAAACATTTTAAAAGCTATAAATATAGGATTATTTATAGAATCAGGTTAGAATAGATTATACGACATACTACTCTTCTCAATAAGAGAATATCATTTCCAGTTGTTATATTCTAAAAACCATAAGCTGTGGGTTTAAAAAGCTAAAAATCTCTACCATCAGACTGTAGGAAGGCATGTTATTATGTGATGGTGAAACAAGGAATGGCATACAAATAGAGTCCAACCTATAGGGTCCAGATCCCTGGAAGGCCTCTGAATAAACACAAAGTATACCAGGATCTGTGCATCATACTTTGCTTTTGCCTGAACTTATAATATGGCTTATCCATTTACATTAGACTAATTTCCAAACATATTTACGTGTAATTAATAAATACACATTAATTTTATTCTACATTTAAAAAAATTCTCAATATCCTCAGATGTTTAGATATAGGAGCAGTAAATCACTATCTACAAATCAGAAACCTCTTCTACCTTTTAAGTGTCAACTGTGTATCTGAAATAAAATTTGAAAAGCACTCTCAGATCTACTTTCAGATAAGAAATCAAAGAACAGAAAACATTGCTCCCTTGTACTTTTGGATTTGTCCATACTAGTTTTGCCTGCAGAAGCCTGATAAATACATGCTGTGTAAATAGCTGTTAGGTTAGCTATGAAGGACATGATTTTCAGTTACATAAATGCGAATTTACACTCAGTATTACCTGTTGGACAGGTGCACCTGAGAGTTATGGCTCATTACTTCTTCTTGGCCACCCCATTTGGTCACTGAAAAGTAAATGAGAAATTAATTCTATTTTGCCAATAACTTTCTTACGATTAAGATGTGATAAATGATTGTTTGCAGTCAAGGGTACCTGTACTAAACATTAAATAAACATTTTCCCTACAACTAGCAATAGTGACATTTTTCCACTGATGACACGAAACGTGCTATACCAATTGCCTGGGGCAAGAAAAACAGTGAGCTGCAAGTCCCAAAGTCTATTTGCAGTCTCCTTACTTGTTCTCTCTCATCAACAAGTTTTTTGTTTGTTTGTTTTAATTTATGCCTACAGCATCTGGTCTTCCTAGGTGGTCTCCCATCCATGTACTAACCAGGCCCGACCTTCCTTAGCTTCTGAAATCAGATGGGATCGGGCTTGTTCAGGGTGGCATGGCCGTAGACCATGGACCATAGCTCCACTGGAGTGTGAACCCAGGACCTTCTGCGTGTAAAGCAGACATGCTAACCACTACACTATGGAACCATGTCCAACAACAGTTCTACCAGGGCCATTTTACTGTGCAAATAGAAAGCTTTCTTTCCGTAGCAAGCTGTGAATAACAGGCTCTCAAGTGCTGCAAATACACGGCATCCGTTCTGTTGGGAACCACACAGACTAATTTCTTTAACCAGGTGATGAATAATTTGGTCACCTATTCTGGGATAGATTTCCACAGCCGTTAGAGAGGCAGGGTTTTATTTTCTAAGAGCATCTTTGGAATAACCCATTTCCTCTCACTACACCATTTATAAAAACAATTCAAAATTCAAAACTATGCACGTGGACTGGATATTTATACCATGCCTTAATACTGAATTGAAAGTGATTTTGAAACCTAATAGTCATCTGTCTCTCATCTGTGTTAAGACATTCTTTGATACAAATCTTTATTTGGATAAGCAAAACAAAAATACATTCAAGTATATGACTCTCTTATGCCTAACATACTGCATTCAAAATTAGGCCATTTAGTGATGTGTCAGCAACAAAGGACACCATCTGTATCCAGATGCTTCCCTTCTTCACACTGATAATAAGCTTCCAGAGGGCAGGGACCATGTGTCCTATGTCTTCTCACACATACTTTACCATGGTAAAGAATTCACAGGAGATAATTCAGAATTGAACTCACACACAATCCATAATTATACCTCATAACAGAAGAATGCATACTTGTAACAAGTTGAAAAACAGTTTTTATGTTAAGTAAAATAACAGCAAATTCAAAAATTATATGGAAAATTTAAATACATGTGGACAGATAAAGGGATTTAAAAAAATGTTTAACTTGGCTAGGATTATACATTAATTATCTTCTAAAACAATTTTGGTATTTTATTAGTATATTCACAATAAATAGAATATTGCAGGGAAATGTCTTCTAAATGAAATAAGGAATTTACAGACCTTGAAAGATGAATAAAATGGGCAAAGTGTTATAAAAAAAGAAAGGACACCCAAAAAATCTGGAAATTAACTGTGAGTATTACTGCCATTATGTATTATATGCATGATCACATTCTTTATCTTTCTTTTCTGAATACTGATTTATAAGAAACATGAGAAAAGAATGGAGAAAGGGAGAACACTTCACTATGTTCGAATTTGCTTGTGACATAGTTATTAGAATGTTCAATTAAGATTAGATAGACTTAATTATTTCATTTTTTTGTTCATTTACTGCCCAGCCCTTCAAACTTCCTAATTATATATCCATCCTAGTTTATGGAGCCCTTTCAAATACTATTTCTAATATCTTAATCTTTCTGGTTTCATTCAAGAACAATAATCCTCTGGCCCCCAAATTTTAATGAAAAATGACCATGAGATAAGCTCTTTTCCATTACATATAACAACTACCCCTTCGGTGAGACTGATGGCCAAAGCAGATGAGTTAACACTCTGATCTGAGGTCTAGCCCTTGAATTTCTAAAATATCATTTGAAGGAGTTATCTGCAGTTTACATATAATTTCAATATCGCAGCTGAAAACACAGCTCCAAAGCACATGTGTTGCTGAATATCTAATTTGGTGGGGCATAAACGAATGACATTTGGTCACAAGATGGTGTCAGGATCATTCACTCATTTCAAAACACATTGCAAGCTCAAGGAGCTTGCGGTCTGGTGGGGTGAACAGACAGTAAAAATGCAATTATAATACAGTGTGATAATGTTTATAATAAAGGCATTAACTTACTTAACCTGGAGAATTAGGGAAGGCTTCCTGGGACAGGTAGCACTCAAGCCCGGTCTTGAAGAGTAAGCAGGAGTTAGCCAAGTGAATGAATGTTCAGGGCAAGGAAGCATCAGGTGCAAAGGTAAGGAGGCATGAGAGTGCATGAACCATTCAGGAAACTGCAAGTTGGCCATCTGACTAGCACAGAATGCCTGGCAGAATGTCAGAGATGAAGGTGGGTAGGGAAGTAGGAAACAGATTCTAAAGGGTCTTGTATGTCATGTGAGTCCTCCCCCAGGCTGTAGCCATCATTTGTCTCTGAAATACTTGAAGAGAATAATTTTACTTACACACCTGCTATTCTTATAACTGTTTCCAAATCTTAATGTTGCTTTACTTCAAAGCATAATTTTACATGTCCTTTTGCCAACTTTCTATTCGTCACCATTTGCTGATTACTGTAATAACAACTACGACTTACTGAGTTTACTCTGTGCCTGACACTGTACTAAATGCTTTAGATAAACTATCTAATTAAGTCATAGCAAGAAAAAACACATCTTTGGAGTTTATTAGGGTTCAAATCTCAGTTTTGTCCTTACTAGATGTATAATCTCAGACAAATTAGTTAACCTCACTGTGTCTTAAGCTTCTTCATCTATTAATTTGGAAAACCACTACCTTTTCTCAGGGTGTTTATAAATTTTAAATGAGATATGCAAAGCATTTAATATGCACACATAGTAGCTGTTCAATATAAAATAATTATAATTGCTATTCCTGTGGAGGTGTCACTTATACAAAAATATAATCTGTTGGTATCTACTCATGAAACCAGCAGAGGGAGCCTCTAATATAGTTCTGGCTTCAGGGCCAAGGTAAGTAAGTATTCCTATCCATGGATATAACTGTCTCTGAAACAAAGGAGAAGGCAGGCTAAAAGTGATCTGATAGTGGTATCCAGATGAGAGACAAGGAGATGGGTTAGGGAGTACATAGGTAGCTTCAGTGGTATCATTAATGTTCTTAACTGAATGTGGATTCGCAAATGCTTATTCTATTATTATGTTTTAAAACATACATATACACTATATGTATTCTTTATGTGTGTCAAAGATTACATAACATTATACTTAAGTGCTCCAAATCCATATCCTTCTATGTCTAGTTCCCAATTGAGAGCTCGAGACAGAATTTCCATATCCCTTCCTGTGCTATTACCCTTCTTCCCTTGGTCCTCTCTCATAACAAATCAATACTGTCTTTTATTATAGTCATTTCCTGTATTGGACTCTTAAATTTCCTAAAGACAGGGTCAGGTTCTTGTATATCTATTAGCTCTTGTAGCAGTCAGCATAGTGCCTTAGATTTATTTATTGTTATATCATCTTTATTTTCTCTTTATAATTTGTGATATTAATGCAACCATATTGTGAAATATCCTTAATCAAAAATTGTAACTTATTAGGGAGATCAGTTAAATAAATTTTAGTATATTCGGTAGTTAAAAAGAATGAATGAGATCTATATGTTATTATACAATAACTTCTGAGTCATATCAATAAGTAAAAGGGCAATATGGAGAATGATGTATGATTTCATACATGTGCTTGTCTATGCACAGAACATTTCTGGAAGGTTACACAAGAAAGTGGTAACTGTGATTACTCCTAGAGAGGTACTGGGTGTCTGGCATAGAAGGGAGACTTATTTTTCACTGCATATCTTTTTGTACTATTAATTTTTTTTTGCAATGTGAATATATCAGTTTTTCAACTAAAAGAACAGCTTAATAATTTATACTTTAGATAAGGAGAAAGTGCACACACAATTAAATTGGATCAGAATAAACAGCAGTTTAGAAAAGAATAAATGTCATGAGACATATATGGTTAATTATCACTTAGCTAGCAACAGCTTTTAGCTCAAGGGAATGAAGAAATCACCATGTAGTGATATGATCAGAAGAACTTCATAATGTAAATAATGGGGGCTGGACCAAGACCTTGAAGGATGAAATTTGAATACGCTGAGAGAGGGAGAAGGGATTATAAGGAAGGTAAATGCAAAGGTCTCTGTGGCTGAAATGAAGCAGAGCTATAGGGGTGGGGCTGGAAGGCACAAGACCTGGGTTTTAGTCCTTCTTTGACCTGGAAAGTATAGGCTCTTGGGCAGGTCACTCTTACCATCCCTGCATTGATTTCTGGCTCCCTAAAATGAAACATAATCAATGATCCCTTGGGTCCCTCCATAACTATAATTGGGATGGAAGATTAGGGCTACACTTCATGACTCCTTGAATGCCAAGCAAAAGAATTTAATGGTTTGGTCAGAGGAAGCCAGTGAAAGTTTTTGGTCAGAGGAAACAAGTGAAGGTTTTTGGAAAGAGGAATATAATTTATGAAGACTGAATTAATATATGAAAGGATATTGTAAACACTATGTAACTTTTGGCTAATACCATTATTAATTAGGTATCGTTTACAGGGTAGACTAGAGGTAGAAAGAGCAAATTAATTGGGAGATTTGCACTAATCAGATAAGCAAAAGATCAACACAGACCAGAACTCAATAGAGTAGTAAGTCAAATTCAGGGTCTTGGGTTTGTTCGAAACCCTAGACATTTGTTACTCTAATACATCTGCTCCAAGTTCTTGTTTGTTACCTTATTCTAGGGTCCTACTGATTAGTGTTTAGTGTCAGGGTCATTGTGAGCCTGAAAAGTATTTCTACTTGAATCACACTGTCAGGTTTTGCAAAAGTTTATTCTATAGCCTGGCTCTTTCTAGCATTAAATTTTCTAGGTAGCCAGTATAGATTTATACAGTTTTAAAATGCTCTGTATTTTATTAAAATATTTTTTCAAAAATTATACAAATACTACGTATCTATAATGACAAAATTAGAAAACACAGAAAAGTACAAATTTTTAAAAGTTATTTCTAACCCAGATGTAACAACTGTTAATATTTGGCATCGAAGCATATAGGAAACTGCAAATTCTAAGAAAATAGTTTTGAAAACATACAAAAACTGACTATAGAGTCTTGCCTAATCGTAAACTTACAGAAAAGTAAATATAATTAGAATAACATGTTTGAGGAGTCTATTCACAAGGCATGTTACACCGAAGGCACTCAAATGTGGAACAAAAACCAACTAAGCTTCACAATTCTTGAGTCCCCAGATATATGTGAATATCATGGCCACCGGTGATTTAGGTTATCAATGTAACTACTAAAAATTTATTTCTTACCTTTGTCTTCTCCCTGCTCGCCAATAACCCATACTTCTTTTCCTGAAGTCTCTGCCTTCAAAACATTTGTAATAATGTACTGTAATCTCTGTGAATCCAGATTGCATCCAATTCCAATCACTCGATTTGCAGGAAATGCACTCAGTTTCCATGTTACGTAGGTCATGATTTCCACTAAAAATTGCATACAAGGTGCAAGTGTAAAGGTTAAAAAATATATACTTCTACTCATAAATAAATATTTATAATTTTAATATGTATATTAGAACTTGTATATACTGTTTTTAGGTCCTAAGTGCAATATGAGGCATAATATATTTTTAATGTATATTAAAAACCATGATTTAAGATAATTCTGTTGTTAAGTATAAATTGTTAAGAGCGGAAAACAGATAATTTCCTAGAATAGTTAAGCAAGAACTAACCTGGGCACA
Source organism: Rousettus aegyptiacus (assembly GCF_014176215.1). NCBI lineage: Eukaryota > Metazoa > Chordata > Mammalia > Chiroptera > Pteropodidae > Rousettus > Rousettus aegyptiacus. The sequence goes on from NW_023416308.1 coordinate 89,505,033, forward strand.
GAAGACAATTTTTTCCACTGAACAAGTTCTGTTTTTATAATCTATTTTAGACTGAATTTGTATCTTTAAATTAAAATAATGATTCATTTGGATCACTATGCAGTACAGCATTATGAACAAAAAACACAACTGTTTTTTTCTTACATGCCAAAATGGTGTCAGGAATCAAAGAGACCAGTGTCCCTCAACCAATTTCTATAGGAGAACAAGTTGAAATGCATACTATACTCCTATATTGGGAACATCTAAAAAATCTGTTCACCAATTTGAGACCAATACCATACTCAACTCTTTGAAAACATTTTTTTTTTTTTAAGTAAAACAGTTTCAAAACAATTTAAAATACAAAATGTTAAAACTGCTACCCTGGCATGCCCATTAACATTTTATGACACTTCAGAATTAACAAAAGCTCTTTCACATAAGCCAGTGCACTTTTCTCTTGGGTGTTTAACCATTTTCTCACTGAGGAAAGCATGGCTAACGACCTGGAATATAATAATAGTATTATTACATTAAAAAATTGTAATTTGCAACCTTCTAGTAAATGCCAGTCATAAGAAGTAACTGGTTGACAGGATATGGAAAAACTGTACCATTTATTATAAGAGGAATTTAACTGTTCTCTATAAATCCCTTTATAATCTAGTTTTATCAGTAATGGCAATTCTACCAATACACCAGACCATCAAATTCATTTAAAATAAAACCTTTTACCTGGTTGAGATGCAACAAGCAGGACACTGTGTTGACTATAATGTCCCAGAGCTGGGACAAAGGCTCTGAACATATCCACATTTCTCTGTACCACATCAAGGTAGGACTGAGAAGTACCCAAAGAGTTAACTGTGAAGATGACCACCTTGGAATGAGCAGAGGCAGACAAATCTAATGAATAAAAAGAAACAGTCTGAGCCCAAGATATAGGTTTTAATCAAGTTCGTGTTCATGATAATAAGGTTTCTTTTCTACAAATAGAGAGCTTTTAGGCACACTTGCCCCACCTAGATCAATCCTATCCCCATAGAAGTATACAAAGTGCTGAAGTTTGCCACCAGAGGATTAAGAGCAAGAATATATAACAAGGGGGTGGGAGGGAAGAGAGCAATAAAGATAAACCAAATGAATGAGAGAATCCAGAACCCACAAACAAGGAACTGCATTTTTATATAAATCACAATTTTCTTAGGGGAAATAAATAATATACTACAGGCAAAAATGTACCTATAATCAATTATATCACTGATTTTTAAACTTTGACCTTAGGAGTCCTAGAGTTTCTTCAACATGACTCAGAGGCCATCTGGGTTACCGGGAATAAGTGGAAAGAAGGTTGGCAGGCATGGCTCCAGGCTGTTTACTTTGACTTTTCCAAGCAGAGTAGTTTTGCTTGTATATGTTTTGTTTATTAAGGATTTTATTCCAAAGAGGAAAAAAAATAGCTTGAAAATCTTTAAATCAAGATAAAATGCCTTGGCTGATTTTTTACTGTTTGTTTTTTTTGTTGTTGTTGTTGTTTTTTGTTTTTTGTTTTTCTTATAACGAAGCACAGTGTCCATGGTTTTAGGTTCTTCTTTCAATGGGACTTACACATAAGTAACTGTTAATAATTTAGGAAAAGCTGTTCTCTGAGTGTTCACTGCTCTAATCCTCAAACACACATATACCATTTTACAACTACTTTACTCTGTTACATAGTATGTTGTACAGTAAGTACATGCTAAAATAGTGGCCAGACCTTATAGGTATCGAAAACAACAAACCAATTAGAATGGCATCAGTACAGTCAATCTTTGTAAATGAATATTAGCATTCCAGGGAAACCATGAGTAGATGCTAGGGTTGACAGTCTTAATCTTTTAAGACCATCTTTTAAAACAAGTTTCAGAAGGAAACACTTGTGCAATGTGTCCACTGAGAAGTGAATTATTCTATTAAATTTTAGTTCATAATCTATGTAATTAAAATGGTAGATCGAAAAACTGACTTCTGGATTTTAATTGTGGTTTTTCATGAGTCCTCTTAAGTAATTCCTGTGTTCTAGTATTCTGAGTAGATATCTGGTAATGAGACAAAACCTAAAGAATTGGAAGACATCAGAACCGCAAGGGATGTAGTTAACACTTCCCTATTACTTCTACTTGCCAAGTACTATTCTAAGAGCTTTCCATATATTTACTTATTTACTCTAATCCACCACACACTATGGGATTATCATCATTCCCATTTCACGGATGGGGAATCTGAGGCACGGTGAAGTTAAATAACTTGCTCAATGACATAGAACTAGGAAGTAGCAGAGCCAGAATTTCAAGCCCAGGCAGTCTGGCTTCAGTGTTGTTAAGCACTGTGCTATATTTGGAAAATTAGTTCTATACCCTCATAAAGATGGTAAAATTGATACCTGGAAAGATTAGGCTTGTCCATATTATTAAATATCAGTGAATGGTTCAACTTATGACCCTACAAATTGGCCCTGACCTATCTTGCCGGGATAATTTCTTTTCTTTTCTTTTCCCCCTTTAGCTTCCTCTACTTTAAACAACAGAAGTGCCCTCACCCTCAAGGTTGACTTATGAGTAAACAGAGTAGTAACTGCCTAATATGGTTTCAAAAGTGCAAGAGGGGCTTCCTACTCCATGAGATTTCCTACCAAGCTCCCAAGTTCTCTAATTTCTCCACAGGCCTGGAATAGACGCCAGGCATCTGTAATTTTAAAAAGCACCTCAGGTGATTCTGACACAAGTGATTGATGCATAAATCATGTTTTAGGAACCACTGGCTACTAAGCAAATTTTGCTTTGCTCTATATGTCGATAACAATTTATTTTTAATTTACAACAATTGAATATCTTTTTCTTCATGCGCACACATGTATATATACCTGTACACATAAACATTTATGCTTGTATATACACAGACTATTTCTGGAGTAAATCACAAGAAACTGGTAACAAACACATGTTTGAAACCCCAGCTCAGCCACTTAATAGCTGTGTGACCTAATAAACAATCTCCCCGAGCCATCTATAAAATAAGAGAAGTAAAGACTGTGAATATATGTGAAATATCTATCATATATTACTGATTAACTAAAATAATGGCAGCTATTATTATTATGAAGGAATAAGAGACAAACATAATAATGTCTTCAGCAAGGAAATGATGTGATACAAACAGTATCGGAGGAGAATTATCCCATTAGCTTTGTCTAATATAGGAATAAAGTAATCAAAAGGAAATAGGAACCCTCATATACTTTTGATGACAGTATAAATTGGTACAATTTAATAATGTAAATTTTAGAAACACATACCTTTTGACCCAGTAATTCTATTTAGTCTCACTAGAGAAGTACAAAGATTTTCGCATTACAATGTTCTCTGCAGCATTATTTGTAATCACAAAAATACAAAATGACCAAAATGTCCACCAATAGGGGGCAGACATCCATATGATAGAGTATTATGAAGCTGTTCAAAGAAATAGACTATTATTAGATCTATATATGCTATTAATAATGATTTTCAAAAAGATACTATAATTGATCAATAACTTAAACACAGAATGGACATGACCCAGCAATTTTACTTCTGGGTATATAACTAAAAGAACTGAAAACAGGTATTCAAACAACTTGTGCATGAATGTTCACAGTATCACTATTCACAATAGCAAAAAAGATGCAAACCAAATATCTATCAAATGATAAATAGATGAATAAGATGTGGTATGTCTGTACCACAGAATATTATTCAGCCATAAAAAAGGCTGATGTACTTATACATGCTACAATATGAATGAACCTTGACAACAGTATGTTAAGAGAAAGAAGTCAGACACAAATCGCCACATATTGTATGATTCCTTTCACATAAAATATCCAGAAGAGGCAAATCCATAGAGCAGATTAGTGGTTGCCAGGGCCTGGGGAGAGGCAAAAATGGAGATTCAGCTTAATATGTACAAGATTTTCTTTTGGGTTGATTAAAGTATTCTGGAACTAGGCAGTGGTGACAGTTCTACAACATTGTCTTTGTGCTAAATGTCACTAATGGTGACTTGAGATGAGCCTCAAAAGACTGAAAAGAGTCGGATAAGTTTATGGCAGGCAGGAACGACCCAGGGGCCTCAAAAAATAGGATGTAGGCCTTGTTTTTCTCAACTTCTAGACATCCTGCCTTGAGGACCCCAGGAATGCATGCACGTGCACGTGCACGTGCTCTCTCTCATGTACACTCTCTCTTAATCTCTCTCTCTCTCTCTCTCTCTCGTTAGTCTCTTTAAAAAGATGTGCCCTCAGTGTCTTCATTCACCGTGAGCCTCAAATAAGGCCATCCTGGGCAGCAGTCAGACTCAGTGATCTCTAAGGGTAGCCTGCATGTTTCTGCTTTTCCAGAGTGAAAACAAAGGACAAAAAAGAAAGAAAAAGCCACACCTCTTGGCATGGACTTTAATGGAAACAGAGAACTTTCAAATTTCATGGGAATAAGAGATATAAACAGAATTTTGCCTTGGTGCCATTTATCTACACAGCGGGAGAGTGTCATTGAAAGTGACCAACTATGCCCTGAAACCTTCTGGATAACAAGAAGAGAAGGGAAAGGGCGGCAGGAGATCTGCGACGTGGAGGACTCGTGGGGGAATAGCTCCATGTTGGCATGATTTTTCAGTTACTAATGATTACTGGAATGACGAATCCCGCCCTTTCTCTCTTTTTCTTAATGTTTTATTTATTTATTTATTTTTAGGTGAGGCAACCCTTGGTTGACCTCACAGATCTGCAAGGACCTTGTCAGCTTACAATCCCTTATTTTTTATGCCTACAGTGCCTGGTCTTCCTAGGTGGTCTCCCATCCGAGTACTATCCAGGTCCAACCCTGCTTAGCTTCCGAGATCAGAGAGGATCGGGCTTGTTCAGGGTGGCACGGCTACAGACATGTGAAAGATTTCTCAAGATGGAATGCTTCAAAGACCTTGGCATCTCTTCTCTTGGAATTCACAAGCAAGTTTTATTGTTGCTAAATTTCTGATATGGAGCTTCAAAGCTACTGAAATCACTTATTTATCCAAATGGACTACTTTCAGTATGTATTAGTCTTCAGTGTGTATCTTTTTTTATAAAATGCATTCCAGAGCAAAAAAAAAAAGTCACCAAGGGTAAATTTTATATGAATTAAAAAAAATTTTTCAAGGGAGAAAAATATTTAGTGCAAAAAACAAGTACAGAATCAGTTTCCCCAGACTGACTCTTGAAACTATTTTTAAACAATTGATTAGCATTATCCCAGACTTAGTCTATGCATACAGAAGCTTAACTGTTTGTGTATGTATGTATCATGCAAGCTCATATGTACATATGTATATCTCTCCCCCAAATGTTTTAGTATCTATCAAAAAAATACCCAAATAGAACAAAGTACAACCTGATCAGTTAAGTACAGTAATCAATGCCTGTCATGATGGGGCCTTACTAAAATTTCCAAATGAGTTTGATTTCCCAAAATTATGAATGCACTTCTCTATATCCTAGAGTATATTTATGAGGTGTTAGTTAACATTATATTTAAAATTACTTCATGTAACAGTAATTAAATTAAGTGTTATCAGGAATGCACAGCCAAAATTAACAAGGGGAACATGAAACTTGCCCCAAGATAGCGTGCACTCATTCAATATTCCCTCTGAGATGACAAGCACCATCCCCTATATATCTACTCCAAGGATTCTATTCTTTCGATTATCTGAAATAATAGTTATTGACGGTTAATGAGACACTAGGAAGAAATGATTTCTGCAGGTCCTAAATGGCCTCACAGCCTCTAAGGCCCGTGTACTAAACAGTCCCGAAAAGTGATCTGGAAGAGTTAAGAGGTCCCTTAAGAACTTCAGTGCCTGGAAATGACATGCACAAGAGAATATCCAACTCCCCCAGGGATCCTCTATACAAAGCCTACAAAAGGATCATTAAAGCGACTGTACTCTTTCCAGAGTCAGAAAATGAACTCTTTGTATCCTACAGAGATCCAGAGGCTTGCTAGAACTATTATACCCAATTTTTATGACCTGGAGGTATAATTTCAATTTTTCTGACCCACTGTTACTCTTAATATTTTTAGGCTTGTGAAACCATTATGTCTCAACATTTTATTTGGAAAAGATGGACTACAGGGGACCTGAGTAAAAAAAAGGAAAGCCAAACAACTACAACACATTACAACCTCATTTTTGCTATAACCTGGTTTTGGAAGGTTAAACACTTTGTAGTGTTTAGAGTAAACACTTTCTAGTTTAATGTTCTTCAATATTTTTTGATCGTGCACCCCTGGTAATAAAATACTTTTAAGTCCACATCCCCAAATACAGTATTTATTTACCCAATACTTACCTACATTATAAAATATATGCAAAATTTTTTAATTAAAAGGGTGAGATAAAAATTTCTTTTTTAATATTTAGAATTTTATTTATTAATGATACAAAAACCCTTTTTGTTCTTATTAAAACTTATTTTAACGATCTATTTTTTCCCAGATAGGAGAAAGCTAAAGAAGTTCACCACTACCAAACTAGTATTACAAGAAATATTAAAGGGACTTCTTTAAGAAGAAAAAAAAACAAATAAAATGGCAATAACTCTATATCTATCAATAAATTACTTTAAGTGTAAATGGATTATGTTCTCCAATCAAAAGATGTAGGGTAGCTGAATGGATAAGAAAACAATGTTGCTTACATATGTTGCTTACTCACTTCAGATTGAAAGACACACGGACTGAGAGTAAAGGGATGGAAAAGATATTTCATGAAAATGGAAACAAACAAACAAAAAGCTGGGTAGCAGTACAAGAGACAAAGAAGGACCCAGTAATTCTACTTCTAGGTATTTATCTGAGGAAACCCAAAACACTGATTCAAAAAGACATATGCATCCATATGTTCATTGCAGCATTATTTACAATAGCCAAGACATGGAAACAATCGAAGTGTCCACCGACAGATGAATGGATAAAGAAATGGTACATATATAAAATGGAATGTTACTCAGCCATTAAAAAAAAAATGCAATCTTGCCATCTGCAATAGCATAGATGAACCTAGAGGGTATTATGCTAAGTAAAATAAGTCAGGCAAAGAAAGAGAAATACCATATGATTCCACTTATATGTGGAATCTAAAAAAACAAAATAAATGAACAAACAAAACAGAAACAGACTCATAGATACAGAGAACATTTCAATGGCTGCCAGATGGGAGGGCGAGGGGGGATGGGTGGAAAAGTGGAAGGGATTATAAAGTACGAATTGGTAGTTACAAAATAGTCACGGGATGTATAGTATAGGGAATATAGTCAATAATACTGTAATAACTATGTATGGTGTCATATGGGTAGATTTATTGGAGTGATCATATCATAAGTTATATAAATGTCTAATTACTATGTTGTATACCTGAAACTAATATTGTATGTCAACTGTAATTGAAAAATATTTTAAATTATTTTTTAAATGCCCCATAAAACCCCAATATATTTTTAGTGAAAGCGATGTGAATTGAATTTTTTTTAAAAAAATTGGTTTAGCACTTTGCTATATACCAACAGGTAGGCATTTTTCCCACTTTACAGATGATAAAAGTGAACTTAAAGAGATTACAGAATCTGACAAATGTCAGAGCTATAATGTGGCAGAGCTAGGATGCAAACCCCCAACTGTCTAACTCTAAAACCAGTGTTCGTAATCAATATATTATGAAAAAAGAAGCAATCAGAGAAGACAAATATATACTAAAGTATCAGCCAGAGACAGAGAATAAATCCTTCTGACTAATCTGTATATTATTTGCTTATTTGACTCTTATTAATATAATCAATTGCAGTCTCTGTATGCCTCTGAGTTAGTCACTTAACTTATTTGAATCTTAGGGAATATAGACTAAATGATTTTTAAGGTGCTTTAGCATTACAATTTTAAGACTCTAGGCAGAGAATAGAGGACTTTTAGGGCATGAAACAATTCTTTGTGATATGATAACGGTGGATGCATGTCATTATAGGTTTGTCCACTCTCATAGAATGTAACACCAAGAGTGAATCCTAATGTAATCTATGGACTCTGGATGTGCCCAGGTAGGTTCATCAATTGCACCACTCAGGTAGGGGATGTTGACAATGGGGGAGTCTATGCATGTGTGGGAGCAGAGGGTATATGGGAAATCTCTGTACCTTCTGCTCAATATTGCTCCAAACCTAAAACTGCTCTAAAAAATAAATTCTATTCAAAAAATTCTAGGACTTCAATATAAGAACAAACAAGGCATACATCTTTTAAACAGAATAACCAGACCTTTGCTGATCTCCACATTAGGCAGGTTGAAGATATCAAGATCCATCATCCCTTCTTTAGTCCCTTCAGAGAGGTCCAAGAGGACAAGTCTGTCTGCAATGCCCTGTATAGTATAAGAAAAAGAACAGCATTACCCTGGACATGGCTGGTTACTCAATTTAAATTCATTCAGAGTGAGGGCTAACGGAGAATACACAGGTCTCCTGTGCTGTCTTATGAAACAAAAGTAACATAAGAGCAATAAAAGGTACATGCAAGCAAGACATTATTATGAATTTGAATAATGTGATCCTTTAGGCTTGCCTGGAAACTGGGATCTAACAGGGCTATCACCAGAAGTGTAGACAGCATGTTTCTTTTGATGCGATGAGTAATAAAGATGACTTCGTAAACTCAGTATGTTTGCTATTGTCCCTGAGTTTATGTTTTCATTTTGATGTCATAATTTACATTTTGAAAGAATTTAGAGTGATTTTTGGGGTCTATTTTAGCATCTCATTTCTAGCATGAAAGTCAACCTAATGCTTAGTTTCTCTTTTAAAAAAAGAAGGATAATAGCCATACAGCTAAAATAAAATCCTGTTATCATGTGGTACTCTCCCCAAAGAGCACATGGGAAAATATGGCTCCCTGGGTGCCATGGTGCTCTGACTGTGAATGACAGCATGGAAACACCTAAAAGTCACTTTACCTTTGTGAAAGTTATTTTTCCGAAGTAATAAGGAATCTGAGGATGCCTCCTATATTAGAGTACAGGGGCAAGAGTACCCAGAGATATTCTATACTATAAGGCAGAAAGTGTAGAAGTTAAAAAAAGTTTAAAAAACAACCTAGCTATACTACTTATTAGGGAGAATACTTATTATATGACTTGTTAGCTCTGTAATATTGGGCAAGTCAATAAACTTGGCCTTACTTTATGGGTTGTGAGGCTTAATTATGTGACACAGGGCTGGCAGAGAGCAGTTCTAAATTGTACCTATTAATTTTATTATTGTTAACTATACTTGTAAGAGAAATGCAAAGAAAACTATTAATTACCATTTTTCATTTATTGGACATGCAAAGGTCCAAATGTTTAACAACAGCAAAAAAACAGGTGTTTTCATACACTGTGGGTATGAAAATAAACTGGTAACATGGGGGATAATTTGGCAGTTTCTATCAAAATTTTAAAACAAGGTAATTCCTTTAACCCACAAATCTCATTTATAGAAATTATTCTACAAGTTTATTAGTATATGTGTTTAATGATACAATATGTATAAAGATCATCAAAAGACTAGAAACAACCTAATGTCCATCAATAACAACAAGATCAATAATGAGGCAGTATAACATAGTGATTTGGAGCAGAGCTTCTTGGGCTCTAAGATCTGTGCAGTAGGTAGATTACCAGGGACTTTATTAAAATGCAGATTTGTTTCCACAGGTCTGGAGTGGGGCTTGAGATTACACAATAAAATCTCAACAATGTCAGTGCTGCTGGTCTGAAAGCCACACATTTAATAGTAAACATCTAGAATACAAGTCCTATAAATAGATTGCCTAGCTTCAAATTGTGGCTCCATTTACTGGTAGTGTGACTTTGGGCAAGGTGGGTAACTTCCCTATGCCCTGGTTTCTTCATTTGTAAAATGGCAGTCTTGATGGACTCTAAGCCACAGGTTTGCTGTGAAAATGAGTCAAGTGTTTAGATGAGTGCCTGGCACCTAGTCAGTATTCAGTAAACATTACTGCTGGTACCACCACTACTACAAACTACTGTCACTATTATGACTACTACTGTACTATTTGAATATTGTTGCACTATTTGAATATTGTACTTTGTATGAAATACTAATGTTTTAAAAGAAAAATGGAAAAAATTTCCATCTGGACAGTCACAAATACTGTCAGTGAGACTCTTCTAACAGTTAAAGAAACATGACTTCTTAATAAGAGGCTTTCTTGTACTTAACCAAAAGAAAAAAGAAAATGGGTAAAACTCAGTACTGTTAGAGATGTCAAAAATCAGGTTGATGTGCACTGTTTTTATTAGTGGCATAGATTAGTTCTGTCTTTTGGAAGAGTCATCTAGCAATATGTAGTAAGTGCCATAAAAACCATCCATGCCCTCTGACTCACTAGTACTATTTCTGAGACTATGTATACCTAAAAGAAAATTCAGACGAGAAAATAAGCAACTTGTAAAGCAATGTTTACGGAAGCACTCTATTTAGTAACAAAAGAACTGAAAACAATTCAAATTCCAATTAAGAGGGAACAGTATATTCAGATGGAGGGTAGAGTAAATGAAACTATAGTACATCAAAAGTTAATATATATTGATCTGAGCAGCCAGTTTTTAAAATTTTCTAGCTCCCTGGATATGGTTTAATTATCTGCTGAAGTAGACTTTACCTCTAAGACATATACTAGTCTTAACCAAATGCCAACTATCAAATAAACATATAGAGGGACAGCTATTCTATTCTGGACTACATCCCTCAAAAGACATCAACATGCTGTTACTGTGGTACTGGGCCCCAGAGGGTCTCCTGAACCACTCTGGAAGGAGACTTCGACACCTTTCTGAAAATAATTTATACAGAAAAGATCTAGTAAAAAGGACTGATGAAATGTAAACAGATCTCAAACTAGTGTAAAATAGCAACACATGAGCTATGATCTGAAAAGTAATTAACAAAAGGCAATCTTTAAAAGAATGCTAATTTTAGAAAGCTAAAATTATTAAATAAGAGTTTAATTAAAGTAGCATGACTCAGTAAATAAAAGAATTAGTGACTAAGTCAAATGAATGTCACGTTGAGACTTTCCTTGGATTAGGATGATGTGCCCATTGTTCAAATCACTCTTCCAAAACCTTTCCTGACTGGCTACTAAGTAAGAGGCAACAACACTGATGACCGCTTTCAACTATATTTTTTGTCAATTAACTATAGTTTAAGGCAAGATGAGTTTTTCTCCATAGGACAATATTAAATCATTACTTCTCATGGGTTAAATATAAACTACCTAAAAATGTAGCAATATAATAGGTGTATTTATATCACTATGCTTACATACCTTTGCCGAAATTGCTAATGTGCAGGCAACTCCCAGTTCTCCACCTCCAACAACAGTAATTTTATTAACTGTTTTATTCTCATGATTTGCCCAGTTCTTTGAATTTATGTCTGAGACACCTAGAAAGAAAAATGAATGATCATGAGAATTTTAAAATATCAAAATCTTTTTAGCATCTTTTAAAAAAATATATACCAAGCTTCAATGACTTGGACAGAAAAAAATGGTGCTGGTCCATAATAGGCACTCAAAAACACTTGTTGAACAAATGAAATGCAAGAAAGACAGGAATCCCATATTAAACAGTCTGCTAAATTGAGGCTACTCTTTTAAAAAGAAGATCTTTTAAGCATTTAAAAAATATAAGACTAAAAAAAATATAGGATTTCCCTAATTCTGAAAAACATTTGGATCCTTATTGCTCTGGTCTAAAATGCAAAAAAATATTTACCACCTTACTAAATTTTGCAAGCATGGATATTTTGCTTTATAGTCAATATGAAACACTAAGAATCAAAGATTTTCTGGTCTAATATATTGAAATGAAGTAAAAAAACCACAAACATATAATGAAAAAGGTTTGGGACTATTAATATATATCAAGTGGCTTTGAAAACACAAATTATTTTATCTGTCAGTATAAGAGTAATCTTTTACATTTTAAGAAACCATATTTGTTGGAACGGTATGGTAGGTAATATTTGATAGATGTACTGGAATTTCTGATTCAACATGGATATGTGTGTGTATGCATGTATTTATTTATAAAAATCAAGTAGCAGAGAGTAAAGACTATTAGCCAGAAATTGCACATACATACTGATTAAGAAAAATACACACCTTCAGTGATTTTTGCAATATAGGCTAGCAAGTCCACCTGCCGTGCCTCATCAGATGATGATAGAGAATATAGAGGAAGTTCCTCTTGAAACTTGGCAGTCATTTCTTTAATTAATCCAACGATGACAGATTTAGGCTACAGAATACATACAAAAGGAAGAGTTATGCAAAAATTTTGCTAACAAATACTATGTTGTTAAACTATACATTGTTACAGTTAGCCAAAACAAAGTATTACATTATGCTCTCATTTTTTGAAAAATACCATTGAAATTATGTGATACCTTCAACTGTTTTAATATTTTTAACTGAAAAAAAGAATAATTATTTTAACTGAAAAACAGAGAAATGCTAAATCTACAAAAAGTAAGCAAATAGCACAAATGTGCTTATTAGAAGAGTACCTATGTTTGGGCATAGTCTGTCTGTCTTTTTTTAACTTTTTATTTTGAAATAATTGCAGACTTATAGAAAAGTTGCAAAAATAGTACAAAGAATTTCCATATACTCTTAACTCAAATCACTAAAATGTTAACATTTTATCACATTTTCTTGCTTAGTCTTTTTCCCTCTATATATTTTTCTGAACCAATTGAGAGTAATTTGCAGTTATACCTCCTCAGCCCTAAAATACTGAAGAATAGAGTGAATAAATAAAACGGAGTCACTATAGTCAAGCTGCTGAATTACTAAAATCAAGTAGGTTGAGGAATGAGGAAACAATCCTTATTCTTGTTTTGACTAGCCTGAAAAAAACTTTCGAACTCCGGTGTCAATACCTAGATATACATATCTCTCTCTAGATAACTCTCTAGTTATCCCCCTGAAGGGCTAAAGAAAGAATGTCCATGTATCTAGACCATTTGACATCCACTATAAAGACTACCTGACAGTTCCAGACCCCGGTCATAGATTATCATCTCAGACCAATCCAGGGACTAAGAATGCAGGACTGATTCTTTTCAAGAACGGACTTTTTATTATAAGAATCTTAGCTTTTTTTTTCTTCTTTGGAACACTCTGGATGTTGCCTAATTGTGTTTCTAGTTTTTGCAACCCCGCTAACACCCTTCTTAATCATTTATTTCTGGCCAAAGTCTCCAGACTCTTTTTGAGTTCTTTCAGTAATACTATAGTGCATATTTCCTAAACGACAAAAATAAAACAATCTCCTATACAAATAAGAAAATTAATAATGATAAAATATTATCTAATCTGGTATGATTTCTTTTAATGTAACTAGTTACGCAATCTTAATGAAATTTACTTAACTTCTCTGAGCTTCAGGGTTATCAGCAATATAACGTGAATAATAAATCCCAAGTGACTATTATGAGAAACAAGTGACCTAATACATGTAAACTATATACTTTTAGTGTGAAATAGATGTTTATTGTTAGTAGTGGTATATTTAGTAGTTTGCTCATTTTAAAAAAGTGCTTACTTTCTCAGAGTCTGGCTTTCACTATAAATTAAGAAGATGAAGCCATTTTAAACACCGTTAAAGACCAAGCAGATTATATAATGTGTGAAGTTCTCCACTGTAAGAAAATTTGGGGAGGTGGTTAGTGTGGCAAATTGGAAAGAATGCTCATAGAGGCATTCAAATTCATATTAAGAACAAAACAAAGTAAAACAAAACCACTGCACTGTTCAAACAAAATTCTGTAGGCTGAATACAGTACACTGAATCTCTTGGGGGGAAAATGTCTACAATCTTTGGCCTAGACAACCTCTAGGTTCTTTCTAGCTCCAAAATTCTATATAATTTTACTATATAATTATAATTCAAACTGCATGTGGAACTTAAAGTTACTGTAACACTTTTAAATAGGACAATTTAAATAATGTAATATCTTTTTAGGACTAGTTTTAGCTCATAATAAAGAGGCTCAGTATAGTAAATGAAATCCATACAGTCTGAACTGAAATCAAGCACTACCTAGATTACTGGACTATCTCTGTATTTATTAAACAAACAAAAAGAAACTATGAAGAGGGGCCAAAGAAAACCAGAAAGAGTAAACAGTAAATATGAATTCTCGCAACAGGGCACAGATGTCAAAATACCGTTTGAGGATAGTTTAAAAAAAGAGAAAAGAAAGAAAAAAAGAAGAGTAAAATGGATGGAGATAAGCAGACAATTCGAAAAAGAAAAATACGCAATTGATAAATATATAAAAAAGACTCCAATTTCTCAACTAACCAAAGAACTAAACATTAAGACATTGTTTTTATCCTTCTGATGGACAAATTTTATCATGTCCCATTCATAACACTTCACTGACAATCTTATTTAAATTAGCAAGTAATACAAATAATGTACAAGTTAATAAAATAAAAAGTCAGCGTTTCCCAACCTAAACACTACTGACAGTCTGGTGTGAATCCTTTCTTTTACTATCTCTTTTTTTTTTTTAAGGTTTTATATATATGAAAAATATAGAAAACTATAAAAACAGAGTAAAATGTGTCCACGATTATACATCTTTTTATGGGGTGTATATAAAATAGGAACTGATAATCCTAACACCATCCTTTACTCCAACCTCACTTGACACTGTCCTCCTGTTCTACAACTTTTGGGGTGCATATATTATAAATTATCCTTTCATAAAAGTTCTAATTACTTACAAAAATGAGAGCATATTCTGAAACCTCTAAGCAACTGTAAAGAGATAAGCACAGGTTTGTTTTGTTTTAATGATAATACCTTCTTGTTAGAACAACGGTGCTGTAAACAGGTACTTACCTACACTGCTTTCTACTCACGGTAAGCATGCAACATTTTATCTACTTTCGGAGGCCAATTTGGCAATATATTAGAATAGCCTTCAAAACATTTATAACCTTTGATCCAATAATTCCATTCCTAGAGATTTATCAATGCTCAATATAATGGTAGATGAAAAATGCAGAATACAAAATTGCATGTGACGATTTGTAAAACAAGTAAAGTTATAAGTAAATTACATCACTGTGGGTGAATTCTTAAAACATAATGCTCAGTTAAAACATATAACAAAAGTTTACATATACTATGATTCGATTTACATAAAGGTCAAAAACAGGTAAAACTATACATACATACATATATTACATAAGAATTTTTAATAGGGAGAGACTAGGAAATAATGCCCAATATCTTGCTAGTAGCTTTTCATGTGCTTTCATCAAGCAGCAAACAACTATAAAAAGGTAGCAAACAACAGGTGGCTCCTAGGCCCAGAGAGAACAGCTTCAGTCAGGCTGCTGTCATAAGGGTTTTGGGACCTGGGAGACTCTTGGACTTCAATTTCAAATTGAGCTCCGAACTTTTAAAGACCACATGAAGAATACCATTGGAAAAAAATCAGTAACTTATTTGTTACTTTGATCCACTAGGATCGAAAATAAATATTCAGAAAAACAAGACCTTTTCAAAGAAAATCCAAATTGATCTTACATGAGTCCAGTTTTGGAGGTAGGGCAAGTATATTCTGCCTTGAGCATCCACATGTTTTCCAACTGAGATTCCCATATTTGCGGTTGGCTTTAAGAAGCAAATGGGGGGAGCAAAAGGGTGAGAATCCAAAATCCACAAACGAATTGGTATGTTGTATGTATTACCTATTTGAGACAAAACAAACACACTTCAAACAATTATAAAGAATACACATTTAATTATGGTATAGCTAGATGGCATTTTTAAGACATATAGTCAAGTTTATATATAAAGGATTTATGTAAATCAAGGCCTATTTTCCCTATTTCATCTACGTTCACACTGGAAATATGTTCCCATTAAAGCACCAGTATAACATTTGAGGAAATTTAATTAAGGCAATAGCCAGCTCATCCAATTCGACTTAATAAATATTTACAGGATCTTCTGTGTCAGGAGTCCGAGATACATCTTCACTGTACAACCTTCTTTGCAACCCAAGCAGAGCTACTGTACCTTTTTATTAAATTGTACTTTTATTAAATGGTAGTGGACGCTTCTATTTTTATACTTCTGCATTGAAATTATTTGCTTACAGGTCTGTTTTTCCTTTTACACTGTAAATGTCTTCCTAAGAGAGGATTACAGATTATTCATTTCTATATCCCCTGTACCAAGTATAATGCATAACATACTGGCTGCTCAGTAAAAGTTTCTCATATAAATAAGGACTGAGTAAATAAACAAATGAAAAAATCAATGAATGAGCAAAGATGAATCTGATACTGGCCCTCAAGTTGCTCACTAATTACAGGTACTAAAGCATACAAGCTAGGTTTAAAACATAGAAGATGTAATACACAGAGATGAAAATAACCTCAACAGTCACTTTGTTCAGTGGCTCTTAAATTTTAGTGTACTGAGATAAGAACTTAAGTGTATGCTCTTCCAATTGTAACCATGGTCATATCGACCAAGAGCCAAAATCTGACTCCCTCGGTTGCTAGGAAGCCCAAAGCTAAACCTAATATAAGTATACAAACTAACCTTAAACTAGAAATCTGATCAATTACCTTAGCTGTTTTATTGTATCTCCTGATATTTATTTCTGCTTTCATAGTCATATTGCATATGTCTTTCACTAGATGCTCAGAAGCAAGAATGCCTAGGTTCAAATCTTAGTTCCACACATCACTAGTTATATGATTTTAGGCAACTTACTTAACTTCCTTGTCTCAGTTCTTTCCTCTATAAAGTGGGAAAAATAATAGCTCCTACCCCACAGGGTTGTTGTGAGGGTGAAATTAGTTAATGTATGTAAAATGCTTAAAACAGTATATGATATGGTAAGTACTTCAAATCCATTTTGGAAATAGACTAGGTATAAATAAAAATAGTTTTCTTTTCCACTGCAACCCTTTTCTTACTAAAGAAATCCCTTCACTGAAAGCTATCCTTTTTATCTTGCTTACTTTGCCACTAAGCACAATGATACTTAGCCTTGTCTGCAAATTAGAAACACTTAAAGATCTTCAAAACATACCAGTATCCAGGGCAGCCCTTCAAAGTTTCTGATTTAATGGGATGGAATCTGGACATCCTTTTTTAAAAGCTTCCCATGTTATTCTAACGTGTAGCTAGGACTGAAAATCATCAGTACATTATAGAAATGTTCTAACACCTGGTCGGGGGGCGGGGAGGGTACTATTTTATATCAGCAGTTCTAGGAACCACACTCCTCTTCTGCTTTTGTCTATTAAAAATTTTATTTTTATTGAGGTATGTCACCAAATAAGTCCAGTTAACATCAGTCACCATTAAAAATGTCTAAGTATTAAAATATTGGGTATAGGCATAGCTGTTGATCTGTAGAAACTCTAGAACTATAAAGTTATGCGATCATAGCCCCACAAAGTGATCGAAAAGTACTGAGACACGCTATCACATTCTTCCAGAAGGTACTCTGTCTAATGTTATATACTCTAGGCCAGGTTTTTTCAAAAGTTGGTTACACTAAATGGGTCACAAAATTAATTTAGGGGGGTTGCAAACAAAATATTTTAAAATAGAATTGAATCGAAAATAGCACATGACAGGTAGTATGGTATTTCAGTTATATACATGTGTGTATACATATATTAGCTATGTATATAAAAGTATTTCTTACTGACAAATAATAATAGTGGCTTTCAAATGTTTTGACTGTCAAAACATTTGAAAGCCACTATTCTAGGCCATGCAAATTTTTTTGTTAAATAATATAGCTGGAATGGCAGTCAAAATCCTGATTACGCTCCTTTGTCAATTATTATACATTAAAGAAAAGGAAAGAAGTATCTATTAAAGGTATATTCCTGGTTGATCAGCGATCTGCTACCTCCGTCAATGCCCCCCTAGCAGTGCTCATGTATTTTAATAGCCCATGCCCAGCAAAGTACCTGGTGAGTCTGGTTCCCATGTCTAAATGGTAAGATTTCACTACTGTTCTCTAGTCTCTTCTTCCTTCCTTCTTTCCAATTCTTTTCTGTCAGCAACTGCCTTGCCTCCCACCCTGCCCATTCAGCTTTCAATAATTCGTTACCAAAGAATCAAAACTCCTGGTAGAGTCCTCAGATTTAAAGTAACTATAAGTAACTGTAAAGCAACTGTAAGTTAGCTGTAAATAAAGTTTAGGTAGATATCATCTTATTAAGATGTACACATCTCTGAAGAATGGGTGGATGAAGAAAAAGTGTCATCAAGACCTTGATACAATCTTGGAGGGATGATAAGAAACGATCTAGAAATTTTCTGCAGGTATACACAAGGAAGTATCAACAGAAGAGTCATCTGGGGAATAGGACTGGGTACGAGGTTATATATAAGCTTAACTTCATCCTTTCTCAATTGTTTAAATTTTTTTTAGCATGAGCATGTATTACTATTATACTAACAAAACTAGTAGCTAAAAGAAAATAATATAGACAGACAAATAATAACAACCAACATTTATTCAGCACTTACAATGTGCTAAGAACTATGCCAAGAGCTTTACTTATAGTAATCCACTTAATTCTCACAATTCTAGAGTTAGACTTTATTATTGGCCCATTTTATAGATGAGAAAGATAACGCATTCTGATCTGATCAGCAGGAAAATAACTAGTGTGCATCACACTGAGTTGATATAATTCTAGTCAAAGCAAAGGAAAAAAGTGTACTCTCAATAAAAAGGTATTGCAGACACCATTAGTACCTTGAAAGAACCAGCATAAAAATCAACGACATAACTCCATGGCCCTAGGAGAAGCGGAGTGCCCATGAGGGGCATCTTACCAATGGCATTAATGTAACTTTTATGCCCTCCTGTTACCTCCCCACTCTGTCCTAGAAATTGAATTGCTATTAAGCAATGATTCATTTACATCAGCGGTCCCCAATCTTTTTGGCCTGAGGAACCGGTGCTCCTATGAGATTCTACTGCCTGATGATCTGAGGTGGGGCTGATGAGGTGATGCCAGCGCTGGGGATCAGCTGCAAATACAGATGAAGCTTCACTCGCTCACCAGCTTGCTCACCTCCTGCTGTGTGGCCCATACCCTTCTGTGGCCCCGGGGTTGGGGCCCCTGATTTAAATTTATAAGTTCCTCTGTTAATATGCAAGTACCCTTGAAATTATTGGGGTGGGTAAGACTTATGAAATCAGTCAGTACTTGGGGTAGGTAAGAATTCTTTTTCTAACATCTGACCATAATAAATGCAGAACACAAGTAACGGGGAACAAATTGGGTTAAAGTTCTCCAGGCAGGCAGAAAACAATGTGAGAGCGTGGCAGAGGAGGAGCACAAAAGGAAAATAAAAAATCAACTCCATGTCTGTTCTGTCTACCTCACTGCAATTTCTGCAGAGTCCACAGCTACCTACTTTTACCTCCAACCACAACCCTATGTGCAAAAACCAAACTAAATTCCTATGCATTTCCTGTGTCAAAGGAGGTGTCATGGTGGGATATAAACAGAGGCAGAATAAAGTCATCATGGCAGAGGGAAGAAATTAAGGAGGGTTTGTAACAGTTTGGAAACTACTATAATGAAGTACCTACTTTGAAAAAAGTCCCCAAAATATATCTTCTTGATGTCTTTTGGGCAATGTATTCTCATCACATAGTGCCCAACCGTTTGTTTGTAAGAGACAGTGAACTCCACTGTTCTCTCCCCATTTGGTTTCCAGATCTACTTCAGCACTTTTTCAGTGCACCTCCTCTTTGAAATGCCCAGTAAGTTCATTTTTCCTAAGCCCTTCCGTCAGTAATCAAACTAATGCAATCGTTTAACAAATATTTACTGAGCCTTTTCTGTAAGCACAGCAATGTATATTAGTGATTTTGGATGTTATCCCTCCTGAGATTATTTGCATTTTAGAAGAGTAATGAAATTTTAATGGTGGAATTTCAGGCACCACTTCAGAGAAATATAGTGTAACCAACGCTTACAAATTGCTCTGTAAGCAATCTCCCCTGATACCTATTTGCAAGGTTAGTCCTGTTGAACACTGGAGGAAGTAGGTCTAGACAAATAGGAAGAGTTATGTATAGGAAAGTCAGTGATTTTTTTTTTTCTTTTTGGGCAAACACTTACCTATTTCGGTGACCTGTCAGGTCACTGAAAATGTGTTGCTTTCTTTGAGCTTTAATGACCCCTGTGTTTTAAAATTTTCTTATTGGGAGCTTGAAGGTCTAGCCTGAAACTGGATGTGTGGTCTTAGGTAAATCGCCAAGCTTAGACTCAGTTTTACCTATAGAATGAGATTAATGCTACATCACGTAGAGGGAAAGGGAGAGGAACAAAACACGGATGTAATGCAGCCTGCTCTGGAATGCAGAGATAACTCTCCATGGAATGCAGAGATAGCTGCTCTATGTCTGTCTCGCTCTCCTCTGTGCCCTAGCGCCTAGCAGAGAAGTGCGCACATAGTTGATACTTAATAAATATTTACTGAATTGACATTTGTCGATATTAATCTAGGCCTTCCTTGACTGGGACAGCGATCTACTAGATTCGATAAGGCTCTGTATAGATCATATACATGTCGAGACATTTTGAGAATGTTATGGCATTAAACAAATATAAGTTCTTATTAAACTGTTATTTTAGAAAATTCCCACAATTTTTCAGCTTCCGCACTTACCCTGATACATCACAGGAATTGTACCAGTGAAATTCAGTAGGTCTTTCTGGGAACTATCTTTGAAAACTGGAAGAGAAAAAAAAAAAAAAAGCCCCAAATGTACAATCAGAAGTAGGAAGAACTGTATTAAAGTCAGGTCGCCAGGAATCAGAGACGACTCAACGGCCACCACACACACACATGCACATACAGACACACACACGATTTCTAAATACCATCATCTAGGAATCAGTAAAAATGTTGAAAATGGAAAATTACTAGATGTTGTTTTCTTAGAAAGCAGAGAAGATAGTTGAAAGAACAAACGACTTTGATACTGAAACCCCAAGTTCCAGGCCCACTTTCCCCACTTAAGAGGCATGTGACTTTTGGTTACTTTAATCTTTTTGACCTTCAGGTTCATCTTTTATAAATTAAAGATAATAAGACTGCATTATAAAGTTGTCATAAGGATCGAATGAGATAATATGAAAACCCTTAATGAGAAGTTAGGAGTATGAAATGTGAGGACATTTTTAAATAATCGTCACATGTAGCAGATCAGTTATAACCACATTCAGAAATTAGATTATAACTTTTGTAATCAGAAAAAAATGTTAGCTTTGCTTTTTAAAGTGACCTTTTAGAAATATCGATAATTATCTTCCTTGGTTTCTCTAACTCCATTATTCTCAACTTTTTTCAACCCTCATATCCTTGAAATGTCAACTTACCCATCAAGAACTGGGACACACTGGTGGAGAACTAATGCCCTAATCTCGGAACTGAATACAAAAAGCACTACCTCTGGCTTCGAACTAACATACTGCCTTGGAATGTCATCCTTTTAGTACCTCAGTAGCTATATTATTTAGGCAGGAAGAAAAAACTCCACATAGACTTCACGACCTAATAGAAAGGGGAAAGAGGAAACCAGGCTGACATAAAACTCAAGGCTAAGAGTGTGTATAAGTACAAATGTTTCCCTTGAACTATATGAGTGAAAGGTAACAAGGGGTGAGGGGATCACTCCAAGGAAAAAATTAAAATGGAAAGAAATGTGGAATAGAGACTGTTATTCATGGACACGGAATACCTTAGAAATGTGGTAGAGAAACTATAGGTATAAATATTTATTGTCCGATCAAATTATTTAAAAAGTCAAAATAGAAGTGATTATATTGCATGACTATCATTGTCTTTAATACAAAAATATATATTGACAATACAAATCCTAAGCTTGATGGTCTAATGGCACCATAGCTCACTTTCTCTAGATAGGGGGAATGAGAATAAGAATGAACTGATATAATGAATCAGAACGATGAAGACCTTGTAAAAGCAGTATTCAAGCACAGCGCAAAGCAGACATGGGTACAAACTCTAATTCCATCCCTAACTAGGTGTGTAATCTTGAGCAATTTATTTAAAGTCTCTGAACCTTGGTTTCCTTATCTGAAAAATTAAGATGATAATACCTCACAGCTTTGGTTGTAAAAAAAAAAAAATGTCATAGAACTTAGGTAAGTTGGAAGCATATCTAGCATTCGATAAATAGTAGATGTTATAACTCCCATCTCACACATTTATGCAGCACCCAACAGCTATGTGCCAATCAAAAGAATCCAGTCGCAGTCCAGAACTACTCATTTCTTCCACATATAAAATTAGTTATTCTTAAGAAATACTTCAGTAACTCCTTAAAATTTCTAAGATGTAAATCCAAATTAGATATATTTTCTTAACTCGAACTAATTCAAATACAAAACATAACCATGTAGAATAAAGAAATTTTTCAAATCTGTGTTTTGACTAATGCGTGAAATTAGTCTCAACCAGCATTTGTTTTAAATGGAATGAGAAAGAAGAGAACATGCCAGAGGATCCACAGTATTTTAGTTATGTGTATATGGGATCATAATAAAAAATATAGTTCCAAGTGTGGGTTATAGTCAGAATTTTTCGAAAAATAGTAAAGTCTTTCTTAAGTAGGCAAACCCTCTATTAAGTGAACAGGATAACTAAAACTTTGCTATTAATAATTTAGAATCAACCATACATGTGATTGGCAGAATAATGGCCTCCAAAGATATCCAATCTCCTAATCCTTGGAACTTGTACTTAAAGAGACTTTTGAGATACAAATAAGGACCCTGAGATCGAGAAATTATCCTGCATTACTGGAGTGGGCCTAATTTAATCACGTTGGTCCTTAAAAGCAGAAAACCTTCTCTAGCTGTGGTCAGAGGGAGATATGACTACATAAGGATGGTATGAGAGATGCAACAATGCTAGCTTTGAAGACAGAGGAAGGAGACCTCAGGCCAAAGAATGTGGGTGACCTTAGAAACTGAAAAAGACTAGGAAACAGATTATCTCCCAGAGCCTCCAGAAAGGAACTAAGATCTGCCAACACCTTGGTTTTAGCCAAAACTTCTAACCTGTGTTGAACTTCTGGCCTACAGAACTGTAACACTGCAAATTCATGTTGTTTTAAGCCACTAAGTTTGTGCTAATTTGTTATGGCAGCAATAAAAAAATAACAGAATATAAATTGTTTTAACTTAAATTTCCTCAGAAACCACAGGTCACAAAGTGCAGTGCAAAATTAGGGGGTAAAGGAGAGAAGAGAAATTATAACTTTGTAGCTGTCTAGGAATAAACAATAATTTACATAATGTAGCAAAAACTAGAGAATATGATTCTTACCATAGGTGTCCATGGAATATCTGAAATGTGGGAAAAACATATTTACATTCTTTAGTTCTTCCACAGTTAGATCCCTGAACTTGTACTGCAAAGAGAAAAATGAGTATGTAATAAGAATAAATCTATAGGCAACAGAACAACTACAATGAATGTTTAATTGAACATTTAGTATGTGCCTAAGGCCCTGGGCTCTGAGTTTTACAAACATGAATAGTATTTGATTTAAGCATTTTAATAACAACCTTGTGAAGTAGGTAGGGCTTATAACAGCTCTATTTTACAGAAGATGAAAAGGAAAGCTAGAGAATCAAAATAACTTGCCAAGTTAGACAGCAAGTTAAGTAGGGAAGCCAGATAAGGACCTGCATCTTTATCAAATTGCCTCCAAATACCTCCTCAAAGCTTAAGAAGTAGGGCAGGATATATCACCACTTAAAAACTGTTCAAGATCCAACTCTTATTCCTGAACACCTCATCCATTGACTTGAGACACCGTGAATTTCCCTCCCAATCCTCCTGGTAATGCATCTTGAGTTTCAAAGGGAGAACAGAAAACATGCCAGTGTTTGCAGCCAGGTTGAGTGAACTGTCTCCTCATTCATCCGGATGTGCTCCCAGAAATATTACCTTGGTTACCGTGTAGGTAAATCATTTAATTTCTTTGAACTTATTTTCTCATTTGCAGAGAGAAATAATACCCACCTTCTAGACTTGTGCCGAGGATTAAATAAAAGGAAAAGTATGTTAAGAGACTATTACCATTCTGAAAATGAACTTGAGAAAAGAATTGCATTTACGATAGCATCGAAAAGAATATAGTACTTAGGAATAAATATAACAAGATTCAAAACTTTGACTCTAAAAACTACAAAACAAGTGGGGCCTTTAACAGCTCAGCTGGTACAGCAGAGGACTGTAGTGGATAAAAACTACAGAACATGCTGCAAGAAATTAAAGTAGATGTAAATAAATAGAAAGACATTCCTTGTTGCTAGATCAGAAGACTTACTATTGTTAAGATGGCAATACTCCCCTACAGATTTGATAATTGGTGATCCTTATCAAAATTAAAGCTAGCTTTTCTTGTTTGTTTGTAAAAATTTACAAACTGATCTTAAATTTATATGAAAATTCAAGGGACCCAGAACAGCCAAAACAATCTTGAAAAGAACAAAGTTGGAGGATTCATACTATAATCAAAAGACAGGCGCGCGCGCTCTCTCTCTCTCTCTCTCTCTCTATATATATATATATATGAATAAGATGTGGAAAAATCAGAACCCTCATATACGTACGCCACTGCTGATAGTAAAATGGTGCAGCTGTTTTGGAAAAAATAGTCTGCTAGTTATTGAAAAGATTAAACAGAGTTTCCATTCAACGCAGCCATTCCACTCTTAGGTACATACCCAAGAAATATGAAAACACATGCCCACACAAAATCTTGTGCACAACTGTTAATAGCAGCATTATTCATAACAGCCAAAAAAGTGAAAACAATGCAAATGTCTATCAACCGATGAATGGATAAAATGTGATATATCGATAAAATGGTATATTCAGTCATAAAAATAAACAGATACATACAACATGAATGGCTGAAACTTGAAAACATTATGCTAAGGTGAAAGGAACCAGACACATATTGTATGATTTGTCTATGAAATACCCAGAAAAGGCAAATCCACAGAAACAGAAAGTAGATTAGTTGGGTGCCTAGGGCTGGGGGAGAAAATTGGGAGAAAATGGGGAATGACTGCTAATAGAACCTGTTTCCTCTCTCTGAGCCTTAAGGTTTTTTTTTTATCTGTGAGAGGGAGATAGCTCTACTGCCTATCAACTTCAATAGGGGTGTATAAGGATCTCATGATTAACATACATAAAAGTAAGATATTAAATATGTATACGAACTACAGATAGGGAACAATGAATCAATATAAAGTATATCTAAGTTACAGAAAGGCCTTGAGAAAGAGCTGTCTACAATTCAAAGTCTAGAATGCTACAAAAAATAGAGGGAAGATACTTCTCTTCCTATAAGGTCACTTTAAGATGGGAAAGAATATGGCAGAAGAAACGGCCTATGATTATGAACAACTCAAGGGCAGGAATTATCTCTTAGTCACCTCTGTTTTCTCCCTACAGCAGTTAGCACAGGGTATGCATTCAATAAATGCAAGCTGATTGGAGGTGAGTTAGCAGAGAGGCAGATTTATATGAGCAGATGTAGAAAGCAACTGTGATCCATAGGACTAAGCATCAAAACTAAGAACTGATCAGTATTAACTACAGCAGGGTGAAATTAGCCTCAGATTCACTGTCCCTGATTCTAGGTAAACAAAAGTGAATAAAGTCATCCCAACTCCAAACACTACACAAATGTACAAAAGGCTGCATTGTTGTCACCTGCAATATATATTTATTGTGAACAAAAACAATTTTTGCTTTGTTTTCTACTTAATAGTATAAGCTGTATTCTACATTCTTAACATCCTGTGAGAACGTGATTATTAATGGCTACTGAGATATATATCAGAATTAATTTAATTGCAAATTGCTACAAAAGTTTGTCCTAAGAGGGGAAAAGCACTCTTCCTTAGGGATTGAAAACCCAAGTCACCACAACCAGTCAAAATATGATTTGCCTTTTTGACACCTAAAGAAAGAGAGAGACGTATTTTATCTGTCCCCTCAAAAAATTTACATCATTTTTACTATACATGAAACAGAATATCTTCTCAGTGTAATATTAAGACACATATTCCATTACTGCTCTTATACCACCTAGGAGAACTCTGCATAACATTCTCTAAGGAAATGTGCCTCAGATAATGCAATGTGCTTAAAGAGTGAAGGCACAGCACTAAAGAGAACATGAAATTCTAAAACTAAAGCAATTATACTGTCATAAAAATCAGTAAGACTGAAAAATTGATGTTACTAAAATTTTAACTTTATCTGGTATACTACAGTATGTTAGTAGACTGATATTTCTCAACATCAAGATATTCTTGTACAACACTGCTCAAATGTAGGGCATTGAGGAATATTTTGTGGCATCATTTCATAAATAAATTTTTAGCAGGAAGGAATCTCCCAGGTCAGGTTCAATCTTATATTTTATGAGTGAGCAAATCTATGTTAATTTACCTGTCCAAGGTCAAGTGAGTGGGAAACATTAGGAAACCACAGAGAATTTCTCTAAACTTAATATTTAATACAAACTAAATAGTATACACGTTTACATATACACACATTTTGAAGAATAAACACTCATGCACCAAACTACCCACATGTAACCTAGAACGATGCTATCTAACGAAACTTTCTATCATGATGGAAAAGGGTCTATATGTGTGCTGTCCAACACAACGGCCACAAACCACAGGTGACTACTGACACTTGAAATGTGGGTGCTGTGACTAAGAAACTCGATTTTTAATTTTATCTAATCTTGATTAATAGCCACATATGGCTAATGGCTCCCGATACCATTACATCTGAGTACCCCTTCTTTTGCTCATTCAACTGCCTCCCTTGAATTGTGTACTCACATTCCTTTGCTTTTGCCCGCCAAAGTTTTATCAGATACATGTGTATCCCTAAACAATACATTGTTTATTGTTTAATTTTTGCTTAGTTTTGTTTCTTGGTTTTATCAAAATATAATTTCTTATATAACGTGATTTTTTTTTCACTCAATATAGTGTTTGTTCTAAAATTCACTTGTATTGTTGCATATTGTAGCTCATTCATTTTCACTATTACATAGTGTTTTGTGTGTAAATATACAATAAATTATCCTAGCTTTGTCAGTTCATATTTAGGTTGTTTCCAATTCTTAATCATAAACAATTCTGCAAATGTCTCTTGCTTTATATATTCTGAATTCTGATATCTATCTACCAAGATGTAGAAGGGACATAAAACACATATAATCAAATCGATAAAATAAGGCCAAATTGTTTCCAAAAATGGTTAAATAACCATTTAACTGTTAGCAGTGTTTAAAATTCCAGTTCATTCACATCCTCCAAATCATTTGAAATTATCTTGTCAGTCTAGTGAGGGAAAATGGTGTTTTATCATGGCCTTAATTTGCTTTTCCATGGTTACTAATGGATTGAACATTCATTTCCCTGTTTCTTCTTTTTTTAAAAAAAATATTGACTGTTCATGTCTTTTGTCCATTTTCTGTTGGTTTTAATAC
Organism: Rousettus aegyptiacus; assembly: GCF_014176215.1. Classification (NCBI taxonomy): domain Eukaryota; kingdom Metazoa; phylum Chordata; class Mammalia; order Chiroptera; family Pteropodidae; genus Rousettus; species Rousettus aegyptiacus. The sequence continues at coordinate 89,532,775 of NW_023416308.1, forward strand.
TGATTTGTAGGTATGTTGATTTACATATTCTAGATGTCAATACTTTGTCAGTTACATGTTACAAAATGCTTTTAAAAGATTGCATTTTGACTCTTCACCCTCTTTGTGCTGTCCTTCGATATCCAGAAGTTCTTAATTTGAATGCAATCAAAATTATCAGTCTCTATTTTACGTATTTTAAAAAATGTTTGCATACTCTGAATCCAATAGGATTCACCCCCATTCATCTCTTTACATTTTAAACTTTGTCTTTTACATTTAGCTCTTTAATCCACAAAGAATATTTAAGTTTGATAAGAAGCAGGAATCCACTTTCATTCTTTTCCCATATGGATAATCTTTGTCCCTGTAGTTTCCTTGCCGTGCTTAGCTGTAGTGTCTTTTTTTTAAAAAAAAATAAAATTATTGGGGTGACATTGGTTAATAAAATTATACAGGTTTCATCTCGTTTCATACTGCATTTCCAAATGTGTATGATTTTAAGCTTTTTAGTCTGTTCCACTGGTTAATTTATCTATCCTATACCAATATCACACTAAATCTTAATTACTAGCCTTGACATCTGGTAGTGCAAGTCTCCACATCTACTTTTCTTCTGTAAGAATGTCAAGATTATTCCTGGCCTTCAGCCCTTCCTAATGGATTTTAGAATCAGTTTGAAAAGTTCTCAAAATAACCTATTAGAATTTTCATTGGAATTGCACTGACACTATAGATCAATTTGGAGAGCTGGCTTCTTCATATCCATGAAGTCGGAATACTCATTTACGTTGGAATATTTGTCATGTGTTGAATAAAAAATTCACTTTCTCCATACTATTGTTTGATGTTAATGTATTGTTCACTTTACAGAATGTTCAGCATTAAAATTATTTCTAGATATTAAATTATTATATCATTTGCCTAGTGTGAGGGCCATAAAAATTCATAAATATTAGCAGGGCTGACTTGTTTTCTAACTGGTTTCCCAAATTTACATATCCAATAAATATTGAGCACCTATGTGCCAGACTCTATGTTATGTATCAATGAGAAAAAAAATTCCTCCACTCGTCACTCCCACCCTTGAGAAAATCACTACATCTCTTTTCTCTTTTTCCATCACCCCAGTTCCACCAAAATTATTAAGTTTTTTTCTACCACCAACTTTAACAATTCTTCCTACTGGACAATAATAAATCGTGCTCCCCTCGTTAAAATACTTGATAGAGCTTCTTTTAATTTCATGTTGTCTGAAGAGATAGAAACAGTGTTATCCTAAGCCTGATACTTCCTTCTAGAAGATCTACACCTGCCGCAGTAGATAAAATCATTCGAATCGATTATATATAAACAATTTCAATCATAAGGCTTCAAAATCCCACACAGGTGTGCAAACTGCCCCAACAGGGAGACTCAGGCAAATCCAATAAAATGGCATAAAAGTATGCTTTCCACATGGGGAAGTCTTAAGAAACATTAAGAATCACTTAACTAAAAACTGTTGAAAAGGTGGGTTGCCTCAGACAATATACTGGTGAGGAATCAGAGAAACTGGACTAACCCGGAAACTGGCGCTAGTCAAACCCCAGAAATGTAGGTCAGACTTTTGGGTCAACTCTCCACTCAACCTTTCAAATTAAGAGAATCTCCTCTGGGCCTTCAAACCCTGCTTCATTCCTAAATCTACTCAGGTCTTTCATTCACTTGGGAGTCGGAGTTCAAAGGCATGAATAATGTTTGTAAATAAATACTCCACGATGTGATAATCGATATTGCTGAAAGCAAGTAGAGAGAAAGGAGTGAGTCTATCTACCAGGGAGCGCCGTCTGAATTGACCCTTACAAAGCCTGAGCATTGCAAGGCCAGAAAAAAAATAGGACAGGACATTTCAGCCAAGAGAAAAGGGCGTGAGTTAATGGGACAGGCGAGTGTTGGGAGCTATTTGAGACCAAGAAAAGGTCTCAGACCGAGTGGAGATTAGGGGGGACCTCGGAGTTCCGGGCGGAGCCAGAGCCCCGGCCTCGCGAGCTGGAGAGGCCCGCGGGCGGTCTGCCCAGGGCCACACCTACCTCGGGCCAGCCTGCCTCGGTTCCCAGCACCATGAGCAACCGTGGACCACGGCAAGGAGGCAGCCCGGCTTGGGCTAGAAACGCTCCCGAGTCCCCGGAGCCCCATACCCGGCCCAGCGGGTTGCCCGCACCTTGCCAAGTAGCCGTCTCAGACCCTCGCAGTCGAACTCCATCTCCAACCAGGTCCCCAAGCCAGGGTCTACGACCCTAGCCGCTTACACCTTCTGTGGCACCCGGTCTTGGACGGCGGCCGCCGAGGACCAAACTTCCCGGACTGTCTAAGGCCCCGCCCTTTCGCGGACTCTAAAGTCAACCTGCATTCCACGCCCCGGGCTCAGCTGCGGCTTCGCAGAGAGCCAAATCACCTCTCCAGCTTGAACCCTGAGCGCCATCAGAAGCGCGTTATCGCCGAGGGAACCACAACTCAGCTTGAAACTGGGGACACCTGTGAAGAGAGACATAGGAAAGACCCGAGGAGATGCAGTAAAGGAAGTGGAAGCAGCTCGCGCTGTTCTGGAAGAGAGTTTCTAGAAGGTTGTGTTAAATTCAACAGCGTAGCAAAAAAGATCAAGACCGAATATTGTAGTTGAATTTAGGAAGAAAGAGGTAATGAAATTTCGAAAGCAAAATTTCAGGGAGCTAGAAAGGGAAAACAGAGTCAAGAGGAGCAATGCCATAGAACTGAGTCATGGGACTGTCTCGCGAGGGTGGTGCAGCATCGGGAGAGGGGTTACCATAACCTTAGTGGTGGAGAGAGGAAAAAGTCAGGTGAGAAAAAGTTTGAAAACGAGAGGAGGTAGGTTGGTGGAGGTAATCTGGAGAAGGAAAGCTAAGAGATAAATGCATGTGCTGGCTTTGTTTGGCCTACTTGACTTGTGAATTACTTACCTGCTTTGTATTCCTGGCCTAAGCCTGTTGGTCCTAAAAACTCGCAGGAGCTGGATAATTTAACCGTCAAGAGTCTAGGCTAGCAGGAGGGCGATTGCATTAATAGGAAGAGCCAAAGGCGGGAATACTGTGACTGGAGAAGAAAGTGAAAGGCTGGAAGGAGCATTTCATTCAGCAAACTTTTGTTGAGCATTGACTATTTGTTTGACATTTTTCGAGATCTGAGAATACAGAAGTGAACAAAATAAACAAAAATGTAAGCTGTCCTAAGGCCGTCATTCTTTTATTAGTAGGAGAGCAAAACAATAAATATAATAACAAGTAAATTAGACTGCATGTTAGAAGGTGATTAAATGATATGGGAATACATTTTTAAAAGGCAGGGTGAGGAAATTAGGGTAGGTCTTGAGAAGTGAGAGAGTAAGCAATTTTTTTTGGAGAGGGCATTCAAAGCAAAATCCTAATACAGACATGAGTAAGGGGAGGGTCAAGACAGCAAGGAGACCAGTGTAGCTGGAGTAGAATAAAGAAATGAGGATGCAGAAATAGGGTAAATTTGAAATAAAAGGGAGCCACAGGTGTTTTAAGGCAGTGTGGTCCCCAGACGTGCAGCCTCAGCATCACCTGGAACTTGTTAGAAATACAGATTCTAAAACCCCCACCTCAGACTTACAGAATCAAACTCTCGGGTTGGGGTGGAGCAATCTGTTTTAAGAAGCTTGGGTGATAAAGTCTGAGGACCACTGTCGGGGCTTTGTAGACAATTATGACTCTGATTTGTCAGTGCCCTCTAGCCAGAGGCCAGAGACCAGCAGGAATACCCCCACATTTAAACAAATTGGGTTGATTGCTCTTTGCTGTGAAGGAGCAGATACTGTAGAGAACCACTGAGACATCTCAGTAAGAGTGTTGGAAAGAACCTATTTAGGATTGGGCTTTGGGTGATTTGGGGGAGGATTTAAGGAAGCAGAGCTTCACTTTGGATGGGTGCTGTCAGAAAGCAGGGACAATTGTACAATTTGGTATCTCAATAAATATAAGATGGGCAGACTAGAGCAGGGATAAAGCTGTAATTGGTAAAGAAGCAGCAGTCACTCAGTAGAGAGAAGAGGATGTTTGATATTTTGTGGTTTGTACAGTGACCTTGTTTTTATCTCCTTCCACAGAATTGTGAAATGGGCTTGTTTTGTCTCATTCTGTCATGGTCTGAGTGACCAAGTCTGATTTTGGTGTTCTGTTGGATTATTATATCCAATAGATAACATAGCCTCACTGTGAGTGCCAGGTCAGCTAATAATACTGAGACCTAACAGGGTCAGACCAGTTCCAATGTCAAGGGGCTGCTTTTTTCTTCATTAGGCATTTTTTTTTTTTTTTCCTGAAAGAGGAAGTCACTGGAGGGTTTTGAACAGAGTGACATGATCCGACATGTTGTATGGGCCATGCAACCAATGATGTCACAATGCCTTCCTAGACTCCAACTTCTCTGCTAGGAAGTTGTGGATCCCTTGGAGCTAAGGACTGGAACCGACATGTGAGATCTCTACCGACTGAGGGGTTCATGAGCATAATTCTTTGCCAAGATCTTGGTGAAGAGTCACTGTGTAATTGTGTCTTAGAAATTGTTTTATCATGATTGTGCTTGGCTGGATGCTTTTTGTTGGACTTGCATGTTACATGGGCACATTTCCAGAGTTCATGGTAAGTAATGACCTTGCCTGTAAATCCCTGGTAATCAGTCAGTCTTGGCTCTGGCTGATCCTCCCAGCTGGGGTTTCTGACTAAATGGGAAAGATAGTTGAGGTCTCACCACTAATTAGAGGTCAGGGTGTGATGGGAACAAAGGTAGTTTCCTAGGCTACTTCTCACCCCATTGGGACATCTTTAAGTACCTCCCACTCTCAGGTACATAATGTCACTTATTTCAAAGCATGGAATTTATAAGGGGTCTGCTGGAGATAATACCTGACTTCTGAATTTTAGGCCAAGTAAACTAGTGGTTGCTAGTAGGAAAGGGAAAGTGGGCTTTGGGTAGGACATTTCAGCAGCCCTTCCAGTCACATACAGAGGCAGTTACCTACTGGACCAACGAGTAGAGCTATGTCTGCCTTTAAATTTCTTTCTGACTCAGCCTGCAACTCTGAGGTGGAAGGAGAGGTGGTTTGTTCAGGAAAGCAAGGCACGACGGAGAAGCCTGGCTTTGGATGAAGATCTGCAGCTGTGAGTGGTGGTCAAGTTTATTGGGCTGGATTCCTCCCTTTCCAGAGAATTTGATAGCACCCCGAAATCTCAGTGAAGAGTTTATTTTCCTCTGGAAAATATAACAAACTATAGAAGGAGAAATGATTGGAGGTAGGTGGTAGGGAAAGAGAATTTGGGGAAAACTGCCAAGGGCAGCAGGCCAAGGTTCAAAGATTTAATAGCCACACTTCATAGGTATTCTTTTCAAAGACTATTCATTCCCATTAACTTATTTTCTCCTCACAAACTCTACAGTAAATTGGACCAACATCTCTAACACCATTTTTGGCAGATCCTGAAACTGAAGTTAATGTGAATTTGAGTTTAAATTCTAACTTTGCAACTTAGCTATGTGACCTGGGAAAAGTTTAATCTCTCTGAAGTTCAGTTTCTTCATCTGTATAACAATGGAGATATCTCAGTATTTTACTGTTTTTGTGAGGATTCCATTTGGGAATTCATGTAAAGAATTTAATGCAAAGCTCGACAATTAGCATTTTGTAAACACTAACTTAACAACTAAACAAAATAATGAACCAGTCAAAGATTTACTGGTGGTAATGACCTCAACTGTTTAGCCAAGGCCACACAGGCCAACTTGTTTGTGAAGCTGGGATGCAACCATAGATCTCTGTACTTAATAGCCTCTTACGCTTATTCCACTAGACCACTCTGCCTACAGCAACCATTAATAGCAGTATCTTTTTAGCAAACCATCTGCTGGGTTTCTCACATCCCATCCCATTTCATTCAAACCTGTTTTTTCAAAGACGTATGTTCCCATAGTTAAAGAAACTTAACTCTAAGAGTCTTAGTCATATACCAATTACAGGAGCAGGTTTTTCTGGGAAGCTACTCTGGAAGGCAGGGGAATCAAATCCCAGCCCCAGGTACACTGAGAGCAAAGCATGATGGTTGCTCTTTTTCTTCTCCATCTACCCTAGAATTTCTGAATGTTGGTACAACACAGACCAGTGGAGGGGTGAGGTTGTGGATGGAGGCACTGGGCACATGTTTAGCTGAGCCATTGCTGCACTGTGATTCTGACCAATCCACTGAAACTATTCTGTGCCTCCGTTTCTCCAGCTATGGAATGAGCATAACAGTCCATCTTCCTTATTTTCTCAGGGAAGTTATGAGGCGGCTTACCTTCCATGATGAAGGTGTAACTGTGCTCTTTTGCAAAATGCAGGATTTTTCTTTGAATAACCTAACAGTAGTTTATATAGTGATTGCTCATAGCATACCTAGCCAGTTAATCCTCCCAATTAATCTAGGATATGTTTTGTTTTGTTTTGTGTTTTACCTGGGAATGTGTTTTGCATCTGATTGCATACAGCCAATAGTCAAAATTTTGACAGGTGATGTATTAATAAAGAATGATGCCAATTAAACCCCAACCATGTAGTCACCACAGATCAGGGCCCTTCTTTAGGCCCAGCACACCTGCCATCCTAGCCAACCATTTCATAGCTACTCACTCTGACTGGTCCCCAAGGTCACAAGAGCTGATGTCACAATTGATATCTGAGTTCTGCCCCTCCAAATGGCCATGATGAGCCATTTCAGGTCAGACTAGACCACAAAGCTCCTCAGCCAGGAGCTGTCATGCTGGGCCATCCACCATCTGGTCTTGAATGAAGACGGCCCAGTTCCCAGGACTCATAGAATAGAAAACACCTTCCAGACCACCCATTTCCACCTGAACGCATCACCAGCTGAGCAAGAAACCCGCAATGATTGTCGTCTTATGGATGGTTCTCATTGCAGGAACAATGTGGAAGGGATATAAGTATCCCGCAGGAGGGGTAAGTGTGCCTTCAGCTTTGTTCTCTGTTCCTACTTTGAAATGTTTTCCTCCAGATAAATGAACTAAGCATCAAAATCTAACTCTAGTAACTTTAGAAACAAATACGTTTCTTTATTAAAAATGTTTTATTGCTTTCTTACTTCTGTTATTATATACTGTCTACTTAGAGTTGGGAGAGTTTCCTCTTTCATGTGATTTTTATATCTATTTTCCTAAGAGTCTATTCTTTTTAAGTTCTTCAGTTTCTTTCAAATAAACTGAAGGTGTAGAGGTAAAGATTGCTCAAAGCTGTGTGACATGGGTTACCTCGTCTTGTGTTCATGGGACATTTTGTATGCTCAGCCTTCAATACCATTTCTTAAAGCAAAGCACACCAGCAACCCACACTTAACTCTCCCTCATCAAGTAAATACTGGCCTGTAAAATAGTTCTAGTGGCAGATGTCTCTTTCCTCTCTTGTGTTGGACCTTGGATTTGTCCTTTCTCTGCCTCTTGTCATCTCCCAACCTGCTAAGCCCCTCTGGCAACTGGGATTGGAGGCATTAAGTGACAGAATTAGACACAGCTATCCCTGCCTGCCTTGGCAAGGAGGGCAATTACCTTAGCCTCACACCTAGCAAACACTAAACAAGACCCACCTGATGTACTTTTTCCCCTTCAGACCCCGCTGGAAATAAGCAAAGATGATCCTGGTGAAGTAATGCAGCTCTGAAGCTCACCTGACCAGTTGTACAGTTCCTGTTGATGGTTTCGCATAAAGTAATTGCACATTATTTCGTCACATTTTATGTAAAAATTTACTGCACTTTTTAAGATGAAGACTCGGCATTCTGTTAGCTTGAAACATAGATGGAAGGAGCTAGGTAGTCAGGGTGGATGGGAGTGTTTGGGTCCTCCCCTGCCCCCCATTTCATAGTCCCTAAGACTGCTATTAAGACTAAGATATCCAGTTCAATTTGTCCTTTATTCTGTATCCTTAAGGATAGAAATTCTCAAGAGCTCTTTAGACCTATTTCCAAAATCATGTTTTTCCTGGGTCCAGGGTTGAAAAAATGTTAAAAGGGCTGGAGCAACTTTAAGCCTATTATTCTTTGGAGGTATTTCTCTGTGGCCTTTTCATAACTATTATTAAGAATCCAAAGGTTATATACTGTGTAGGGAAAGGACCTCATTTTTACATTGGGTGCCAGATACTAAATTACACATTATTTTTTAATCCTCACAATAACCTTCTGAAGTTGGATGCCGGCCTTGTTTTACAAAATGGCAAAAGTGAAGTTGAGAGGTTTGAGTACCTTACTAAGCCACAAAACCCTGGGTTGCAGTCAAGATTAGATCCAGGCTGCCTCCTTGGCATGCTTTTATGTGGCAAGAAAAAGGGTCAAACAAGAGACTGGGATATCTAAGATTTTGGCTGCTTCTTGGCCCAAATGTCTCCTTTATCTAAGTAACCAAGAAATTGCCTGCTTCTTTTAGCAGTGACTGCTGCTGATACAGGGAGCATGTATAGAAACAAAAGATAACTGCCAGTCAGTCCTCAATATGATGCAGTTTGGGTTTATGACACCAAGGACGGAATATAAGATTCATGCAATTAATCTAGGTGTCTGAGCCCTAGATTATTTGTAATAAGCCCTCTAGTGGTTTGGAGCTTCCTGACCCTAAACAGGGAGAGGGAGGGACAATAAACTATATGGAACTGTTCCCATTCTGTGGCTGTTGGGGTGACTGATTTAGTTCCAATGTTCAGAAGTGCACCCTTACCAGCAGATCTTTTAGTTATGAAGACATTTCGTTGATGGCTATTTGGTACTTGTTTGCTAAACTATTTGTAAGTGGCTCTATACACTGAAGTGGATTACCCTTTTTATTTTTTATGGAAAGAAAAGTAAATTAAAATCTATAAGCAAACTTTTTAAAGTAATTTCTCAATCTAGGATACTAGCATCTTTTATGATACTTATGACCTAGACTCAACACATTCTATAAAGTGCCTATGTTCTCTGGCTGAGGGCTGTGCCCACTTACTATATATAAGGGATTACATATATATAAAGGATGCATCTCAGCTGTCTCAGGTGCCTTTTATTATGGGGGATTAGATCCTACTTTTCTTGATAAGAGGAAGTATAAATCCAGTTTGTCCTCCAGTTCTGAGTATGTCCAAACAGTTCTCCCAACTTGGAAGTCTTCTCTAAGCTGGTGGGGGTGGGGAAAGATGAGTTATTAGTGATAAGAGCTGAGGAAACTTGGATGTATGAGAGATAATGGAGGCCTGTGTGTAAGGAGGCAAACCCCATCTCTAAAGTCTGATGAAGTCTACTGGGGTTTCTAGCTGGAAAAATGTTCAGGGTGATGAATTGAGGAATATGAGTTTTGGCAAATAAATTCAAAACAGTGAAAATATCAATAAAATATTTTTAATGCCTACAATTTTTTATACATAAATTGCAAAACTTTCACCTGTATATGCAAAAGTAGATTCTCTTGCAGGTCAACAGCACCAGATTTACAAGCTAACCTATGTAAATGTTTTTTTTTAAACTTGATTTGTCCAGTATGTAAAAGACATGATGGATTTAATAACTCCAAAGAAATCTATATCCCACTCTTAATCATACACTAAACACCTTAATATTTATTTCATTACGTCCACTCACAAAATAAATAGTAGTCTAATATTAATATATTCAGTACATTGAAAATAAACCAAACAGTCTCTCTTTATATATTTATTATCTTTCCAAACATGTTTTGGTCTCCTGCTATATCTCAGAAATGTACTAATAGCTGCTTTTAAGTTACAAAATACAAAACAGTGATTTATTTCTTAGAGAAAATCTTGGGGATTACATTAAAAAAATGAAATTTTGAGTTCCCATAGACTTTCTTTGTTAACAGTCTTTGAACCTTCTCACGGCACACATGTAAGGCTGCCTGTGACATGTGGTACCCTGGCCTCCAAGTGGACATAATTGCATTTATAGTTTAGAGAAAATACAAAGACAAGTTCTGAAAGTAGCCTTAAGAGAAAGTGCCCCTTGCGTTGACATAGCAACATCAAAAGCAAGTGAGACTGTGCAATCGGAGCCATGAGTTTTATGAAAACTACTTTCCTTTCACATCATCTGTTAGAGAATGCCACACCCATGATCATGTAACATTACATTTGTGAAATAACATTACTACATTCGTGAATTAACATTACCTAATAAAAGGCACATCTTCAAATATTGAATCAATAAAATCTGAAAATCAAAACGGTAGAGGATACATGAAAAATCAAGCACTTAATTTGTAAACCTTGATAAAATAACAGCCTATTCCAATTTCTTAGAAGTTTGTGAGCTGTTTTTAAAGAGTGGTCAGGAATTGCAGAAACAACATGGAAGAGAGGATGGGGAAACAAGGCCAAGATAGACTTACTCAGAACTTTAATGAGCGACAGTTGTGCCCTTTTATAATGAAGAATACTAAAATCAACATCTATATTATACAAGAAATGCACTCAGAAGGGAATGACACATCAGGACACAATATGACTCTTACCAAGTTCTGGAACTTTCATCTAGCACAATGGTGCTTTTCTGTACAAATAACTGCACAATATTATTGATTAAAGTGCTAGTAAACTTAAGCCACCAAAAATATTTCAGTTGTGACAATATTTCAGTTGTGGCACTTGATTGTAATTATAGATCTCACAGAGTCTGTATTGAAAACACTATATCCAAGGGGAAAAAACCTGAAAGGTGGGGGGCGGGGGGGCAGAGCACATAAGTGATAGCAAAGGAAATAATGTTCTAAACTTGTTTTATTACGTGGAACATCACATTACCCTTAAGTCAATTTCATTGAAGGTATTTGAGAGGCAGTTAATAGGATTTTCTGCCATCAGTATAACAGTTCTACGTGGCGCATGAGTGTTACCTCTAGTGATGAAGATACCATAGGATTCAAATTCAAAATTAAATCCTTGCATTTTCAAAGTTTCAAAACTCAATTCAATATGAGTTAGTCTTAAGGGACTGGGTCATATAGTCATCTCATTAAGAGAGGCTAATAATGGTAATCTGTAATACCCAAACTTGAATAAAGCTTTACCCAAACTTGAAGAATAAAGCTTTATGGATAAAAAGGAATGCCCCAAAGCAAGTTTTAGACCTGTTGAAAAGCAAGGATTCTTTGTAGGACAACCTTTCCTACTTCCTAATCCCTACCATCCAATGGCTTAAGGCAGGGGTCCCCAACCCCGGGCCACAGACTGGTACTGGTCCGTGGCCTATTAGGAACCGGGTCGCACAGTAGGACGTGAGCAGTGGGCCAGCAAGTGAAACTTCATCTGTATTTGCAGCTGCTCCCCAGCCCTAGAATCACCACCTCAGCTCCACCTCAGATCAGACATTAGATTCTCATAGGAGCACTAGTCCCTGGTGCCAAAAAGGTTGGGGACCGCTGGCTTAAGGTAAGCACAATGTTTACTGTAGAACTGTTCTACAATTTATGTCCCACTGTCCCCTACTCTCTACATTTAGAATCAAAGACAAATGCTCTCTACCATCATAACTCATTTTCTGTTGCTGACTTTCCTCGAAACTTGGCTTCTTTCCAGCCAGAACCTAGCTCAGCCTGATTAGAATTGCTTGGATTTGAGGCTTAAGAGATAGCAAATCTATAGATATGACTTGAAGAAAGGCGAGAATGAAAGAAGTTCCACAGCTCAGTAAAACACCAGTAACAGGGAACATCCTTTTCCACCTGGTGAAAAAAATGTCTTCACAGTGCATAGTTTGAAAGAAAAGTGCAATATGGGCAAAAAGAGAAAGTGGTGCTCTTGATACACATGAATTTAGTTTTTGGTTTTTGCCATTAATTGCTAAGGAATTTTAAGATAAAAAATGCAAAGTCATTAACATCAAGAGGTACAAGGGCACCTTGGATTCCAAAATATCTTTATAATGGGGGAGGGGGATGGGAGGAGGGAGAACTTCACATGTCACCTGCTTGCTTTTTAAACTACTACTCTTTCGACTCTAATGTTTGAATAAAATATTTTTTTCTTCAATATAAAAATGAATTTTTAGATAAAAATCAGCACAGTGACGTTGTCTATTTTACAGTAAATCTGAAAGGAAAACTTGGAAAAGAATATTCTTACACTAAGGGGCATAACTTATATTTTAACTTGGAAAACTTTTTGTTAATTGCCTTGTCATCTACATTAGTGAATAAGTGCTCAGCATCCAATCCATGAATAATGTAGAATACAATATAATTTATTCTACTTTTTCAAAGTCACAGAGATGACATCCATATAATAATTATAAAGCCTACTCTACATTTTCAAGTTCTCCATACAAACATATAGATTAGGACAGGTCACTTTATTGCTGGCAACATTCATGGAAGGGCCAGGTTCCTCATAAAAAAGACAAAATTGGTTTGATTGGGGGCTGGCTATTGCCCTACTCACGCATCAGTGGAAGCATGGAAGTCAAGAGGCAATTTTTTTCCTTTTTTCAAATAGCAAAGGAACAACAAAAGACTGGCTGACTGGTGAACAGCCCCATATTAGAGTGCATAGCTCATCAGGATGAAGACTGGCACCTGTGAACAGTTAGCTTCATAAGAGCACCCACTGGGCATTGCATCATCTGCATCATAAATTCTACCCTGGAAAGTATTTAAAAATACTTTATGCTCAAAATACACAGTATGCATTCCTTCTCCTTGAGGACCCAAGTATAAATCTAAAATGGGGGGCTTTTTCCGTCTGAAGCCAGGACTTCCTGGCAGCAGAGTGTTTCCAGAATTTCACAAAAATAAATGAAAACATCAGCTAACGCCTCTTAGGCTTCTTGGCCTTTCGACGTTTCATTTCTTCTTCTTCACGTCTCATTTCTTCTAAGTCCTCTTGCATACCTAGTCTTAAACTGTCAAAAATAAGGTATTTGTCAATACACATGAAATTACCACTTTAAAAAACAAGAAATTCTGAGAGCTCAGGTGGAATGTGTTGATGTACTCAAAATGTCTCAAGGCTTTACCACTGAAAACAGACTAGCAGGAATATTTTTTACCAGGAACCACTGCTGCTGACTCAAATTATAGTGGAAAAAGACCTCATATACAACCTCAACACAAAATGGCTTAATATTTCCATTAAAGTAATAAAATCAAAAGATTTCAATGGCTTTTAAAAATAAGAAATGTATTCAAAAATAACATTCTATGCTTGTCCCTTCCCAATGCTTTATTTTTTTAGGCGAGGCAACCTTTGGTTGACCTCACAGATCGCAAGGACCTTGTTGATTTACAATCCCTTATTATTTTAATTTTTAAGCCTACAGTGCCTGGTCTTCCTAGGTGGTCTCTCATCCAAGTACTAACCAGGCGCAACCCTGCTTAGCTTCCAATACCTTGGTTTGATGTTTTATCTAGTTACAAGAAGAGAGCGCAAAAGGGAGAAAAAGTTTTAAGATTTGGTTTGAGATTAAGGTGAATTATTTCACCAAGTTAATGCTATAAACAAAACAATCTCTACCCAAGAAATTATCATTATTTTGCTATCAGGTAGCCAAACAGGAATCAGAGAGAATTTAACATTCCTCATTAGGTCCCTAGGCCAGCAGGGGCACAGGTTAGCAAGACTGAGATGTGTCTCATGTGGATAGGGAATTAAGGATGGAGAAAGAAAAGCAAGACAATATGCTACAATTGGATTAGAGGAGGCTTCTAGCATTTCGTGTGGGCCTGCATGGGTGAAGCACTGTACTAGACAAGCTGTTCACATTATCTTAATCCTCACAATACCTCTCAGTCAGTAAAAACAGAATATTTTCACTTTATAAATAAGAAAACAAGACAAAAAGGCTAAGGAATTTGTCTAAAGCTTTGCAGCAAGTAAGCAGGATTAGAATTAACAACTGTTTAGGCCAAAGCCCCTGTTCCCAATGGTGCAACCAAAACAGCAACAGAATTTTTAGGACATGTCAACACCAATGTATTGTTTTGTGCTTACCTTTTTGCTTCTTCCTTCTGCTGCTCTTTCCAACTACTCTCCATGTAACGTAAGGCATAATCACTTTCATCTTTGTATCTGAAAAGAGGAAATCAAAGTTGTTAAGAAAAAAACAACAAATTTTCAATTTTCTAAAGGAATTACATCTTCCTTCTTTTAAAATCAACGTCTCTACAACTAAATCACACATTTAGTATTACTCCTTCTTACTTGGCAGGGGGTTGGGATGGGGTTGAAGGAGAGAATAGGTAGAAGTGGATTTTTGAAGTGAAACCAAATGAGCCTTTATTACTCCCAGAAGGCAACTATTCCTGAATATAATGCTAATGAAGGTGCCAACCCACAATGCTCACTCAACTCACTCACCTCCATTTACACGATGTTTATATTAAAATCCTGAAAGCTCAATATATAAACATTATTTTGTATAAATTTTATTTGAACATCATGACCATCATGAGGTAGGGAAGGACTTTAGAACAGGAGACTGAAGCAGACAGGTTAATAGCTTGACCAAGAACATATCGCTAGCTAATGATTAATTTGATTAATCCAGTTCTTAGTCTAGTCTTTCTTTAAAAAGACCTTTTCTCGTATCTATGGCTTCAAGGGAGATAGCAATTGTTGATTGACAGGCACTGTAATAAAGCCTTTCTGTCCTATATATACTACCTAATTTAATCCTTCCAAATGTCATTTTAAAAATAATTTACTCAAGTTTACCCAGCTAGTAAGTGGTGGAACTTCCATTTAAACCCTGATATTTCCTCTATACCAGTGCTTCAAACTGTAAAGTGCACATAAATCACATAAGTGCACATAAATTCAGTAGATCTAAGATGGAGCCTGAGAGCCTGCATTTCTAACAAGCTCCCAGGTGACGCCAATGTCGTTGGTCCCATACTGCTCTCCAAGGACCATATTTTTGAGTAGCAAAGCTTTTTAAAGAAAAGCAGATGTCAGATCAGACCAGCTTTCAACATAAGCTCTGTGGATGGCTTTCTGATTTCGAAGCTATTTCTACTACACCAAGCTGCTTCACTCTCGTTAAATATACATCTTAATAAAGACAACAGTTTAAAAAGGAATGTTTTTTTTGGCCCTAATGCAAGGAACTACACAAATAATACTTAAATATTATGTGCCAAAGGATTAAATCTAAACAATCTGCAAGGATTCCTAATTAAGAATTGTATTCAATGCCTCTATTATTGTTTATTTTTTCCTTTAGCATAAATTTTTCAAAACAAAAAGTATATCTAAAACTTCTTTAGCCTTACTTTTTTCGGTCATAGCCAAAGATTTCTCGAATGTGCTTGGATATTTCTTCCTGAGGTTCTCCTTCATCTTCAATAAAATCTTCCATTTCAGAGTCATATTCATCATCTTCCTCCTCTTCATATTCTCGCTGCCTTTTGTAACCACTAGGGAAGGGAAGCCTTTGAGGACCTAGGAACAGAAAAGCCATCGTCTATAACAGATTAAAACTTAAAACGGTCCCAACAAAATTCTACGTAAACTGAGATTCTGAGAACTCATTGAGATGGCACTTTCGAAAGTGAGAGCCAGCAAGCTGGCACACAGCATGGAGTCATTACTACATCGGCCCTGCTGCTTCCCGGTATCTACGAGTAACAGATCAAAATTCCTGTATATCCTAGGGCTTACTAGATGTGTCTCTTACATCTTCTAGCTTAGTAGTTTCCATTCTTCTAGATTTAAGTGACTGGCAAAATCTCTTTAAAAAACACAAAAAACAAAAAAACAATTACAAATAGCTATAGGGTCACTAACTTAATTGCGCAAAGACAGCAAAGGTAACAATTGATCATCTATTATCACCATAATTTCATTAAATTTTTTGAAGTCCAATGAAACAAGAAAGATTCTCGTAATTATGGGTAATTGTTCAAACTGAGTAAAGTCTGACTTTAGAAAAAACTCAATTATCATTTTACCAAAAGATTGATTAAAATTTTTACAAAAGATAGGCACTGATCAATAGGCCAGTGTCTGCGAACAACTGCTTTCTGGTCTTCAAAGACACTCCTTTTGTTCTTCTAAAGTTTTTAATATACCTGGTTTGTCTCATCAGCTCAGAGCTTTTTTCTCAACTTCGGCAATACTGACATTTTGGCCTAGAAAATTTTTGCTGTGAGAAGGCTGTCCTGTGCATAGTAAGATAACAGCAGCATTCCTGGCCTCTATCTACTAGATGCTAGTAGCATCCCCTGTCCCCAGGTGCGTCAACTAAAAATTTATCTAGATATTGCCAAATGTTCACTGGGGAACATAATCATTGTTGGTTGAGAACCAATGTTCTAGCTGAATTAGAAGTTAAAAGCATGGAATCTCATCTTTTTTTTTTTTTTTTTTTTTTTTTTAAGTCTCCATAGCAGCTAACAAGTGCTTTACCAAATGCTTATTACTGTGAAGAAACTATAACCTGGCAGCTAGTACATGCTACCAATGATCCCATACCTTGGAATATAGTTTCCTAAGGACTACTAGCAAGATAGGACCTTGTTATTGCCTACTATAAGAAGCAGAAAAACACAAGGGCAGTCTAAAACAGTTCCTGGCACATAGTGGGTACTTAACAAATATTTGATGAATAAATAGTGCAACAGAAGACTTCTTGCTTACAAATACACTCCAATCCTTGAAGACAGGTCTCTCATGTCTTCATGAAAAGGTGAATTCATTCATTGAACCTTATATGGTATATACATTCACCCTGTCTTCCAAATCACATAGCTAAGTTGATTAAACTTGGAGATATTTCAGGGATAAACACAGGGGCCCTAGATAAGTCTTTTTCTGAAGATTTTTCCAAGCATGATCACTAAAACTCTCAGGCACAGGACAAAACATCAACATTCAATCAACATAAGAACACATTAAATAGCACAAAGAGGGTTACAGGATCTCTGGTCATATAAAACAAAGTACATTTACCAGCTTCTAGTGACAAATAAATACTCAGGGTAAGGGGCAATTTTACCTTGGGAAGACCTGTAGCCAGATAAGGGAGGCTTCATTCCATTCATTTGTCCACTGCTGGACCGGCTAATGATATTCTTGGAAGAAATTGTTTCTGAGACAACAGTGCACTTGGGCTTCAGCGGAGGACCTGAGCTACTAACTGTTCGCCCAGGTCCCAAGCTGCTCACTGGTCTTCCAGGGCCTGAACTACTAACAGTCCGTCCAGCTGAAACTGAGCCACTTACTGATTGCCCAGGGCCACTGACTGACCGCCCAAGGGGGCCTGAGCCACTCACTGGTCGTCGAACATCATGTGGACTGTTCATAGGCCGCCCGGGGCCACCAGAGCTGCCTATTAATCTCCCAGAACCACCTGAGCCACTGATGGGTCGCCCAGGGCCACTTGAGCTACTTGCAGGTCGTCCAGGGCCGTGGGTACTGCTGACTGTCCGTCCAGAAGGATTTAAGTCACTGGCTGGCCTCTTATTCCCACTGACTAATCGCTCAGGCCCTGAGCTGGAGCTGCCATTTTGACGCCTGGGTATAGGACCAGACCTAACTGCAGGCTGAGTGGTCCCTGTGCTGGGCCGCCCAGGGGCTGAGCTGGAGCTGCTGCCTGGTTGCCTGATACCTGGACTCTTAGCCTTATTGTGTGAGGTGATCATGGACCCAGGCCTGGAATGGGTAGGGTGGGAAGGAGATTTTTTAGCTTTGTGCTCAGTAGCAGATTTCTGAGTTCCTTTAGCAGAAGTCTTTGGGACACTTGGTGAATAGGTACTTGAGTGGGTCTTTCCAGCCCCATTGAAAACAGGTCTGTCATGGCCCTCACGTAGCGAGGGTTGGGAACAACTGCCAGATCCTACTTTGGTCCTCTCTCCTGGCACGGATTTGGATGAAAACAAACCTAAGTGTTTCTCATTAGCTGTGCTGGGTCTGAATTTCTTCTCAGGATGAGGAAGGGGAGTACCCTTCGAAAGATGCTTGTCCCCAGAAACTTTGCTAAGTTTTGTGCCCATACTTTCTTTCTGACAGGGTACTTTTTTGGTTGGAGGTAGTCTTGCATCTGTCTCAGGTTTCTTTTTCCTATGCTTTCGTTCAAGAAATTCTCGCTCCCTAAGTTCTTCAGCAGTCATAGGTCGCTCTTCTGTTTTCTTCACTACCTTGATTTCCACTGGTTCGTACTGCTTTTTCTCAGCCAGCCTGAGTAGATCAGTGAAGTTCATGAGCGGTGGGGCACTTTTAAGGGGGACCTTTGGTTTGCTTTCAACTTTGGGAGGTTCTTGTTCTTCCTCATATTCCTGCTCTGATGCTGCTTGATTGTATTCAAAGAATTCATCCTCTTCTTCCATCTCATACTCTTGGTCTGTTCCCTGACTAGTGTGGCTTTCCATTGCCTGTCTCTTCTTTGACTTTTCCTCAACAGGAATCCCATTGTAACCGTGGAAATTATCCTTTGTCCTTTTGGCCATAGCTCTTGCTTTCTTGTCATGTTTTAGTTCAATGCGCTTTTTCACTAGTTCTTCTTTTCTCCTTTTCTCCTCCAAGGCTAAAGAGACAAAACAAGAACATATTTCAAGATATCAAGGTAACCGTATATTCATCTGAAATCAGTAGGTCACTAAAACACAAGCAACATTTAGTTTGAAACAGTATAGTTTGAAGATATCTAGGAATCAAATGAAGTCATCTGAACAAGTATCAATTGAGTCACCTTAACATAATGAGTAGGTCACATATGAGTCTTTCTATATGACTAAGCAAGTGAGAGACTTGGCTTTTAGCTTTAAATATAGAAAATAATTCATAACCAAATACATATGTCAAATTAAGGGAACAGTAATCCCCACCTCGCAGATGTTATTATCAATCAATGAATACTTAAACTTATTGAATCAGTTTCCTCATCATTTACATGAAGTAAAACTACTTCTTGAGTTTACTGATTTTCAAAAATTGCCTCTTTTTTAACTATTTAGATAGAACTCAATAAAAAAATCAAAACACAAAATAGGTTAGAAGCAGATTCAAATCAAAGGTCAAAGAATGGAGTTCTTATTGGGGACCTTACTATGGCCAATTAGAAGATATGGTCACTATTCCCAAAAAGCTTTTAAAGGGAATAAAAGATAACAACATACAAATGATCAACATAAGAACATAAGTACTATTATAAATACAGTTGACTCAGATACATATGCAACAAATCCATTAGCCCATTGTGTTATTACAAACATCTACTGGTTAAGTACAAGCTAGCTGTGAAGATGGAAGACTTTGAAATTGAGAAAAAGGCTATAGATACACACTTTTTTGTCTGAGCTCCTCTTCTTTTCTTCTTAGAAAAGCTTGTACGGCCGCTGATTGGACACCCTTAACTTTGGGGTCTTTTTTGGGAGGCCCAACTGCCAAACTATACCTTTTCTTTAAAAAAAAAAAAAAAAAAGTAAAAGTTATAAGCAATTCCATTTTAAAAATATATTGTCTATTACATGTAAGGCATTGTGCCAAGCAAGAGAGAGTTTTAAATGCTGACTAAAAAATCTACTCTGAATAATTAAGAGATCACATAACCCACATTAAAGCTCAGCTATAAAATTTCAGGTTAAATATGGTTATAAATAACTATTTTTATGTGCAGAGTTTTTCTGTAAAATATCAAATAATGCATAAATAAAAAATTCAGAGAAACAATTTTCAAGTTATTCCTCCCTCAAAAAATACCTGGATGTGGGGCTAAAAAAAAGACATCACCCTTAGAATAGATGGTTTTAAAATTCTGAAAAAAAATAAAACCAGCCTTCTATAGAACTAAGCATTTCAAAGTCCAACTTCTCAAACAAACAGAAAAAACTACTTCTCACAACTGTGTTCTGTGTTCTTTCCTGAGTACCCCACTGCAGATGAATTTCTCATAGGGGCTCATGACTACATAGGTCATTTTGCTTATTGAGATTTTACTCTGCCCATAGGAAAAGGCTGGTGGCAAACTATAGCTAAAAAGCATTTTAAAGAACTCTAAGCAGCAAGAAGGGCCCAATTCTCTGTAACCTCTAACTGCAGCTCTTATGTTCATTAAATATTAATTCGTCACATAAACTCTTTCAGATAGGTTTACATATAAGCTAAAAAGTGCTAATAGTATCTTAGCACAGGTGGTATTTCTCTGGGCTTTACTTTTTATGTAACTGCATAGGGGAATGACTAAAACTAGAATATTGTTAATTTGAACTATAAGAGGAAAAACATTTCCATTTTATAAGTATCATTAAAGAAGTATGATTTATAGAGCGAATAACTCAGACTGGGATGATTCATCTCTAGGGTCATCCCATATTAAATTTATGAGGTAGGAAGTAAGATTTTTTAACGTGTCCTTCCTCTTTTGTCTTATTAGGGAAATGACAGTGTTATTCCCTCACTGTTGCAGTGCTAGTTAAAAACAAACAGACAACCTCTGAAAACAAACTCAACTACTTTAGGAACCAAAAAGTGATTCTCAAAATGTGTATAAAATTCCTAGAGGAAAGTCGAAGAATCCATTTCTTACCATACATCTGCCAAACACAAGGCATCCTGAAAAAGGCTGGGAGTTCCAGCCAAGTTAGTCTACCAATGAAGCAGGCCTTAATCCAACCTGAAAATCCTGCATGATAGCAATGCTGAGAACTGACACATTCCTGACAGAGAAATCCCAAGAGAGCATCCAGAGTCCTTTCCCAGTCCACCTTGGCTGAGTCACAATGAGATCCTTTAAAAAATCCATATCTTTGTAAATTTAGTTGTAGACCCTTTTTCACAGTGGATTGGGGCCCAATAATTAAAGGAGAAAAGGAGGGGTAACGGGAGACTAAGTAGAAAGCATGTTGCTTACCTAACTAGATATACAAAATTGTCCTGGTTTACAAGAATCACAAACATAGACCTTAACTGCAAGAAGCTCACTTTTTCATAATGGAAGGGCCATCATGAGTATGATTCAAGTTACATAAGACATACATAGATTCATAAACAGAGACACACACTCACTCCACTCCATCACGTAGATTTGTAAGAAGAGAAGGGGTGGATTTTTCTTGCTAAGATTTAAGATTTTCTTGGCCCTGCCAACTTTATAGTCCATAGTCACCTGCCGAAAGAAAGCTTACACAGTGTTTCCCACAGAAAAATGCCAATATATACGTTAATGTTAATGTTAACAATTTAAAATATTACAGCAGTGAGTACTTCTTAACTTGATTTCAAGATAAACAGCTTTCTTCCTAATCTGGGACTTCAAGGGATAGGTAATGGAATTACAACGAATAGAAAAGCTAGTCTCGACTGAATAAGGCATCCAAAGGAAAAACAATGTCAATGGGCACAGTTAACACAGTGTTTACTAAGCTTCAGCCATCACATACCACTTCATGACTTTTCCTCTTTTAGCAAACCACCTGTATTATTATTTATTAATTTTAAGAAAATACATAGACCTAACACTATGAGTTACTATTACAGCTTTACCTCAAGAAATAATATTGAGGAAAGGACTGGCTTGAAAGGCTAGTAACATTTTTTCAAATCATATCAAATATGTAACAATTTTAACAAATACAACTATTAGAATAAAAGTATGTGTGTATCACCTAAAATCAGGGTTGAGCCAGAGCTACATGTACTGCACTTTAGGAAACACTGACTCAAGCATATAAACACAAGAAAGGCAGACCACAAGGAAGAAAGAAGGGAGGGGGGTGTTCAGGAATTCAAATTCACTCAGAAAAGAATTCCAAAAGCTAGCTAGAACTGACCATCGCAGCCACATATTGTATGATTTTGTTTTTTTTCTTTAAAAGTTTTCACTTGAGAAAAACATACAATGTACTTTATATAAGTTATTAGAAAAGTCAACACTGACAACAAAATAAAAATCACATTACTTCCATTTCACTTTACTTACATAATTGTCATTTTTAAAGTTCTAGGTATACTGTTTTTACTCCAAAAAGAATTAAAATGACACCCTTGCCAAAACATTTAATGGTCATAGAAACTAATATCTCTTAGTTAAGCCAAATAATTTCTCAGGTCAAGGATGTTAGGAACCTACTTATATAGAGCATTTTCCAAAAGATATTCTCTTGGCCTTTCAAGGTATCTATTTTCAAATTTAATATCAGAGTCAAGTAAAAATTAACAATGAAGATTTTCAAAATAAAAGTCATATTTTTATATAATCATTTACCTTTATAATCATTTATCTGCAGTCTATACATTTATTTTATGATACTTAATACTATGTAATCTACAGTGGGTATATAATTTTACTTATATGAAATGTCTAGAATTGGCAAATCCATAGAGACGGAAAGTAGATTTAGTAGTTGCCAGGGGCTGAGAGCAGAAGAAAATGGGGGAATGACTGCTAAAAGGTAAAGGATTATTTTTGAGGATGATGAAAAAGTACTAACGATGGTTGCACGATTCTGAGAAAATACTAACGAACAATGAGTTGTACATATTAAATGGGTGGGTTTTATGGTATGTGAATTATATCTCAATAAAAATGTTGAAGAAAGCTTCATGCTGGGATTACATTATATTCTATTTAATAAGACAGAAGAACTATTTGGCACTTCCCCCTGCGTCAGATGGCCACATTTAGCTCTAGCAGCAGCACATCAAGATACACCCACCAATTCTGAATCAGATTCAAGGCACCGGGCTGCTTCATTGTTTCAGCTTCATGAAAAGCAGCTGGACAAGAGTTTCTTTCATCCTAAGTGTATCCATTTTATAATAGTGCAAGCCAACTCAGTCATTCTGCTGGATCCCGATGAATGATCCACAACAGTGAATCTTATGCCATTTAAATATAGTATCAGAGATTTTGCCCAGATTTGCAATTCTGAAGCCAACAGACCTACAAGATGCTAAGTCATTTTAAAACACGTCTGTTCCTTGCATTGAGACTATACTGTCATGGTCAGATTAATAAGGAGCTTTCAATTTGAAAATATCTGGCCACCAAATATGTTGGAATCAACAATTTCTTCTTGAAAGCTGTTCTTTACTCAGGAGATAACACATGGTTGAAATTGTAGAAAATATAAATTTCTTGACAGTTTTATATACATTACAGACATATTATTGGTTAGAATTAGGAGTTAGGAATAGTCAAAGAATATAGTCTTAAATTTAATAATCACACAATTTTTAAAATCTTCTCAAAACATCATAATCAGGCAATGAATGCAGGCCTGGAAAACCAATGCTTTACATTAGGCTTGCTTATTAGCTAGTTAGCCAAGAGGGTGAAAATAAAACCGCCAAAAAGCTTGCTATTCAGTATTTCTATTGGGTTAAATGTAAAATTTACTAGTATTGTGTTTATAAAAATATACCTGATTATAAAATGTAATATCAGACAGTTATTCAGAGCCTCTAGGCCAACCTCTGTGTTAGAAATGGTCCCCAAAGGACAACTGTGTATTTACTGGCTGTCACTCAGTTTGTAGCAGAGGCTGAATTATAATCTAGGTCTGACTGAGGTCCAAAAATGTTCCTACTACATGCCTCATTTCTAATTTAATTCCAACATTTTCATCTCCAGTTCTAACCTCAATGTTAAATGCCATTCCCTAATTTCCACCTGCCTTCTGGACAGTGCCATTACCTCAAACAGGTCCACCACTGAACTTTCTATCTTATCTAGCTTCAGACTCTACTTCTATTTACCATGCTGGCACTCTCCCTAACAGGCCAAAAATCTCTCTCTCTCCACTAGTTTCAAATGCTGTTGGTTTGGCCTTTAAAGTTCTCTCCCAACAGACTTTATCGTACTCTGAGAAGTGTCATCAAAAAAACAATAGGGTTACTGCTTAAGTCTATATTATGCTAGAGTTAGAGATAGGGAGCTGGATGGGTTCAGTGGTTCAGGCTGTACAGATGACAACCTTCCTCAACATCCCATATCCAATACATTTTCCTCATTCAACAAAGTGTCATGATTAAGAGCAAGTACTCTGGAGCCAGTCTGTCTGTATGACTTTCTCTGCTCTGCCATTTATTAGCTGTGTGACTCTGGTCAAGTTTCTTCACTCTAGGCCTCACTTTCCTCATTTGTAAAACAACTTTTCTTATATGGTCATTATTGGGATTAATTTATATAAAATGCTTAGAACAGTGCCTGGCACTGAGTAAGCACTATAGATGTTAACTGCTGTTGCTATCATTATCCAGAAAGAGATTAGGTAACCATGGGGAAGAGAAATAACCGAATTTCTGTGGGGGCAGTAGTGATCAAAAGACCCTTTCCCTAAAACACTGATTGAGAAGTGCTGCTCTAGGCTAGAAATCTAAAGCTGCACCAGGCACTGGAAAAGTCAGCTCCAACACTGGGAAGCAATCCAGTTATAATTGATTAATGATCAAAGGTTACAAAGTGACTACCTGCAGAAATTTTTTATTGACCCATACTGTTTTTTAAAAGGAGATATAAGTACTGTAACAAACAGTAGGCTTCTTTTGAATATACGGAGTTTGGCACCTATCATTTTATATCTACTTCATTTTATTATATATTTAATTTATTTTATTTTTATTTTTTAAATGCTTTTAGGCGAGGTAACCTTTGGTTGACCTCAAAGACTGCAAGGACCTTGTCAGCTTACAATCCTTTATTTTTTATTTTTTACGTCCACAGCACCTAGTCTTCCTAGGTGGTCTCCCATCCAAGTACTAACCAGGCCCGACCCTGCTTAGCTTCCGAGATCAGACATCGGGTTTGTTCAGGGTGGCTTATTATATATTTTAAATTCTACTTCAAGAATTTACATTATTTATCCGGTCCCTGAAGACATCTGAAATTGCCATCTCAGTTAAAGTCCCTGGGCTCCATTTTCAGTACCTATATTCTTCTTAAGGGACTAAAGGCCCCTAAGTCCTTATATATCTGATACCACAAGAAGGCTTCTTTTACTTTTTTGAGCGTCACACCAGAGCTACAGTATCTTATCGGGAATGATTTTCACAGCCTATGAGAAAAACCATGTAATTTATCTCATACACTACAAGCCATCAATGATAACTATTTGAAACCTAGAAAAATCCATATTCTGAGCTCTACTCTTCTATCAAAACAAGATAACCACTTCATTTTTGCTAGAGGAAGGCAGGGAGAAAAATCTTAAGTGCAAGGTTACCAAAAATAACTTTCTCCTTTAAATATATACAGAGCTAATGACAATGACTGGGGTTGCATCACCTTGATCAGCTGTTATTCTGTATTAAGTTTTCCACTGGGAAATGATAGCTGTGCCTAATATTTCTAGGCATGATGCAATCCTTTCTTTGTTTTAACTAAAACATTATAAAAAATAATTATCTTAAAAAGAAACAACATAAAAGAAAGATGTCCCCAGTGGGGAAATGTTCATTGCTTCTCAAGCCAGGTACAATAGACATCTCTTAAAATAAAGCCCTGCAAAGAGTGTTTTAGATTTTAGCTTCCCTTGGATTTTAGTCTAATCAACGCTAGTGGTATTTCCTTTCTGTAACAAAGGTCTGACTTGAAATTCTTAATATTGAAATATGAACATCAGCTCTGATAGGATCCAAATGGAAGATTGGGGAGAAGATGGCTAACAGAGAAAAATGAACCATGCATTAGAGAGGATGAAACTATAACTGTTAATTACTGCAAAGCCTCTGTGGTTCTCAAACCATCAATCAATCAATAAAATTTGTGTAAAGCAGGGTGTGTTTATGTAGTTTGAAATGTTGTTTCTTGACTTGGAATGGTGGTTTACACAAGGATACTTGTTTTATAATAATCTGTATTACATTGTTCCAGATGTTATACTTCATAATTAAAAAAAAAAAGAAATGAGGGCTGGGAAAGTCTTCAGCCTTATCATTTAGGCTTGATTTCTTGATTTTATTTCTTTTAAAAAATATGAATATAGTAAATTAATATATGTTAAATATGGGGTGTGAATATATAGATACGTGTTAACATTCTATGTTTTGCAAGTGTACGAAAATTTTTTAAAATATATATATTTTTAAGAATGTGTCTCTTTCCCCAGTCCACCTAAAGGGCAGAGGAATCCTGCAGAAAGAAAACATTTTTCCTGTGCTTTGTATAGATTGTTTGCACTGACAGTGTACTCTAAAAGGCTTTACTTTGAGCTGATAAAGAATATAACTTAGAACTATTTGATGAATCAAGTTAAAGCAAGATCATGAATTAAATTTAACTACGGTCTTGCTGTATTCCTTGACAGTTTCTTTGGTGACGTACTTTCACCTGATGTAAAAAGATAAAGATTATAATGCTGGTAACAAAATCAAACCTCTAGGCTTATTAGCTTTTGGGGGGTGGGGAGTGGGTAGGGAAAAGCATGCTTTCATAACATATATGTCTGTATTCACCTATTATATTTTAAATGACCTCACCATATTACCTGTTTTCCTTTCTGCTTTCAATCTTTGTTTTTCCAATCACGGATAAATCAATAGATTATGTATATATTCTAAAATACACACTATTTTGAAATCTGCTTCTGATCTAGGAATATCTGCTTCTGTCCCAGCAGCTATTTATTGGTTTTTAGAATAGAAATGACTAACTTGGTTCTGATTCTTTTGCAGAATATTCCTGGGCATTAAAGCTAGTGTTAACATCTATTTTGACCTCCACTAAAACTCAGGAAGATCTAGAATGAAATATGGGCCTAATACGAAGATCTAATATTACCAAATCCAATATTGACTTGTTTAGGAAATTTAAAGACGCAGGAAGTAATTCTGTTGTTCCAGGTTTCAAAAGATTTAAGCCCAGAACTCCAACCTGCAGAGCCCATGACTCATGGCTTACAGGATGACTATTAAAAGAACTTCAGATGGAAATGGATAGATAGATAATAAGCTAATAGATATCAGTTTTATTTACCAGTTATTTTACTATCTTTAGGTCAATGTTTTCAAAAGGATAAAAGGGGTCAGTATCAGAAGACAGAAAAAACCGAAAGAGAAAAAAATAACTGCAATATACAAAATTGTAAGAAATGCAGAGCACAGTGAGAGCTCACTGAATTCCAGTTGAATGACTTTAACAGAGAGCTGAGTTCTACATCTCAGTGCTCAAACCGCAGGTATCACAACGCAATTTATCGGTTTACAGCTGTGCTGTGGGTACCATCTGAGGATCCAGAAATGATTAGTTTATGCAAAACAGGTAGAGCCTCACAAACCAGGCGCTCTCCACCACTTCAGAATTTTAAGTCTTACACCGCTCCGCGAATATCAGCGAATATCAGCGAATTGGCATACATTACTAAGCAAACGGGACCTAGATTTCAAACAAAGACAAATCTAGAAGGCCACAAGTCAGCGAAAGCTGAAGCTAGCTCACCCATGCTGTTCGTCAAAGATTTCGTGGAATCCGCTCAATTTCTCACCCCAATACAAAAGATGATCCTTGGGAGACGATGATTTAATCACCTCGTTCCCTAAGTGAGTGGGGTCATATATCAAGAGAACTTGTTGGGGAAATCATTATATGTTTGACCCGAAAATCCCAGGGAAATCAGCCAAAAGGCTATCAAGTTTCTAAAAGCCCTGAACTCGGAACATACATGCTTTCCCCCCAAGCTTTGGGCAGAAGTTTCTGTCGAAGCCAGAAACTACTAGCGCTAGATTCCACTGTGTGCCAGGCACGACTCCACTTCCCAGCTCTCACACAACTCTAAAACACGCAAACCGCAAAGTCCTTGTTGCAGGGGTAACTGAGCTGGCAAAACCCACCCGCAGGAAGGCTCCCGCCTCGCATCTCAAGCCTCTCTCTTCGAGCCGAGTTCCCAGAAGTACATGCCCACGAAAAGGAAATAAAGGTGTTCAGGTCTTTCCTCTCTCCGAGCCGAGAGGCGGATGCGTGGAAGTTCCACCCGATACACATTCTGAACTTGCAGATTAGGATCTCCTATAGAGATGCCCCAGCAGCTGCTTACCGGTACGTTGTTGACTCCTTGTCCTTTGGAAGCTATCATGAGAATTTCCCTGAAATCCATATTGATCGAAGCGGAGAGGCTGGGCCAGGCTCTCGGAGAGGAGCAAAAGTGCGCCCTAACCGGAGGGCCAGCTGTAGCCAAGTGAACTGGCTGGCCAACCCCTTTCCCACCCCGCCTCAGAAAGACCACTTCCGGCGCCTTCCAATGCCGTCTTCCCACCCCCTTTCCTCAAGCGGCCTATATTCTTTCAGGTCCATCGCTCGGCTCGCGAGTCCCTGGCGTAACTTCCGCTTTTAGGCTCGAGACACGTAGAAACGTGGTACGTGGCTGCTGACGTTGCCTCGAAGGGACGGGACTAAGCCCTTCACCGACCAAGGAGCAGCAGCCTAACGAACCGCGGGGTGTGACTAGGGGAGAGGGCCCCTCCCCTGCAGGTTCTGGAGCGTGGCCTGGCGATGTTGGTACTCCTTATGAGCTATGGGGTGGGGGAAACTAGGGGTTTGGAATTAACCTACCAGGCCTGGGTTCGCTGGGTGTCACAGGTGGACGCTAAGGTCCGAGACGGCGGCGCCTCAACAGCAGAACTGACAGGTCTCGAGCAGGGAGTTTCAGTTACTGGTTTCTAGGCGCTGGCGAAGCTGCGCAGCCGCACACGACACCAACTGGTCCTCTGTCTTGGATACACATTAGTCATCACGCCCTGGCACATGGTTGTGCTCACTTCTAACGCAGATGCACGCATACCACGTGTAGAAGCAGCTGCTTACTGCTTTTGCCCCATTTAGATAATAAACACATAGGGCAGCTAACGGTGTTTTGCTCAGTGGATGAATGAATTCCTCACAAACGGACCTAGGCTGGACATAGTTGGCACACTGATAAAACCTGCACACGTGCCTCGTATTTGTATTCATTGGGAGTGCAGTCCTGGGTTCCTTTTAAGACAACTGGGATCTAAAATACACTCATTAGGTGGATTGGGAGCTAGGAGTGGTAACAGGCTGGGACTGATTGCAAACAGACTGTAGGAATCTCTTCAGTGTGATGTAAAAGCTCCAAAACTGGATTGTGGTGACAGTTATGCTGTAAATTTACTAAAAAGCATTGTACACTTAAAAGAGGTGAGTTTTACGGTATGTAAGTTATCAATAAAGCCGTTCTGAAAATATTAGGCAAAGCTACTCAATTTTATTCTTTCAACTGAAGTTTAATGCTGAGTTATGATCCTGACTACATTTCTACATTTAATGCTGCCAAAACAACAGACCAATATTAAGTTTGTTCGATGGCAGAAGTGGATTTCTCAACTTTCCTATTTCCTTTGGGGGAACCCAGCATACCATACAGATCACTTTTGCGGTACCTCCTTTACAAAGTAGGGAAACGCCCAGCCCTTGCCTGGTCAAGGCTTTCATTCTTGTATGAACACAAGTAACAATAATATAAGACAGAAATTATTAACTGCATTAGGGGTACTAAGTACTAGGGGTAGGGTTGCCAGACTTAGCAAATAAAATAAGATGCCCAGCTAAATTTTGGTTTTCATATAATAAAAACACTAAAAACAATTGTTTTTCTAAAATTTATATTTAATAGCTATCCTGTATTTTATCTGTTAACCCTAGAAGTGATGGAATTTCAGTGAAAACAGAGGCAAGAAAGCATATAAAAGAGTTCAGAGAACAAATAGAGGATGTATTTAGAAGAAAATAAGGTCAGAAATAAGGATAAAAATAGTGTCAGAAAAGTAGGTGAAGCCATGTTGAGAAGGTCTTGAGAGCCAAGGAAGGATGGGAGGAGGGAGAAGAACCAGTAAAAGACGAGTCAGAGAATTAGGAGGACCAAAGAAGTACACTGCAGTAGTCAAGGAGGCAAAAGAGACTTTCCAAGGACAAGGGGACACCCTAATCTAGGCTTCAAATGGCAAATGCTGCAAGGAGGTTCAGTAGGAATAGGACTGAGAATGTCACTGAATTCATCAATTGAATTTATTATATGAAAAATTAAAATCACTGTAAAATACCCCTTTCACCCATCAGATTGACAAAGTTCATAAAGTTGGAAATATGCAGTGTTGGTGAGAGTCAAGGAAATGAGATATTATAGTAGGACTATAAATTACTTTAACCTCTTTGAAGGCAATTTGACAAGATAATAAATCTATATAATAAAGCCTTATGCTCTGTTTACTGCATGCCAGACTCTAAGAAGTTTTTGTATATCTTCTCATTGAATTTTTCCAACAACCCTATGAGGGAGGTACTATCAGAGATGGGGAAATTGTGGCACAGAGTGGTTAAGGGATTTATCCAAGTTCACCCAACTAATAAGTGACTGAGTCAGCACTTGGCTCCAGGGTATGCTCTACTACAATGTACTGGCCTTATCAGTCAAAAGTCTAAAAACCAACTATTCTGACAGAAATTCCCTTCCCAGGAATATGTTCTACCAGAATATTCACACATGTGTGAAAAGACAATTGAGCAAAGTTATTCATTGTGGTATGGTGTGAAAACAATCAGAATGTCCATTAGTAGGA
This sequence comes from Rousettus aegyptiacus, assembly GCF_014176215.1. Classification (NCBI taxonomy): domain Eukaryota; kingdom Metazoa; phylum Chordata; class Mammalia; order Chiroptera; family Pteropodidae; genus Rousettus; species Rousettus aegyptiacus. Next base: position 89,563,301 of record NW_023416308.1, read on the forward strand.
GACTAATTAAACACACTTTGGAACAGCCTTAGAGTGGAAAATTATGCAGCCATTACAAAGAATGAGGTAGGGCTCTATATACACATGTGGAATGATCTCTGAGATATATTGTTAAGTGAAAAAAGCAAGTTGTAGAATAATGTGTGCTACTACTGGGATAAAAAAAAAGTGAATATAGATGTATATATACACATATATGCTTATATATACAAAGATTATCTCTGAAAGGATGGGGTTATTTTTCACTGCATTCTCTGGTGCTATTTGACTGTTTTTCATTGTGCACGTACTGGCTTTCCAAAAGAAATCAATTTTTTTTTTCAGGTTTTAGAAGAGATGATGCCAGCCAATGGTTTGGTGGCACTCTCTTCTTATAATGTGCACTCACATGCATGAATTTCTTTGATCTTTAAATAGTTTCAAGGAAAGTCTTATTTACTCCTCTCTGGGAAGTCATTGTACAGACATGAAATACTCTATCAGAGATCTCTGTCTGGAATGGACTCTCCGGAGTGTCAGAGCTGTCGCAGTGGAGCTTTTGTTATCATTAGTGAGAGGCAGAGGCCTGGGCAGAGCAGGCCTGAGTGTTTAGCTGTCTCAGCACTCAGAGTTCCTCCAGCAATTAAGCAACCCCAACCTGCTGGCAGGCCTTTTCTGAGTTTCAGCAACATAATGCTGAGAGAACATAGTGACTTGGGGTTAATCAAGTGGGAGGAAAGATGGGTCACTATGGTGTTTGAAGACATTTGATGATGGAGAGAAGATGAGAGACATGCAGCAAGGAGTTGTAGGGTAGGGGCTATTGGGAGAAAGGCAAACTCGGAGAGGTTGTGTGAACAGGGGTAATGGAATGAACTAGGTCTTTGGTAACCCCAGGTCTAGGCTTTAATCTTAGTTCTGCCATGGAAGGGTTATTTGTTCTTAGGCAAGTTACTTTTTTGGTTATTTTTTAATGTATGTATTGTACAGTATTTGAATACATGCTTGATGTTAAAAGATTGCAAGCAATAGAAATAACACAAAAGCTCCCATCGGCCCCACTTAACTTTACTAACTAAAGGAAAACTACCATGTCAGATTGCTGTAAGCTCTTCTGAGCTTTTTTATACATACAGTTACATCTAATGTATGATTTATGTGTAATATACACATATAAAAGTATAATATATATATCTACATAGAATACCATACAATACTTGTACAATACAAATTTAGAATATATATGGAAACCTAAATTGGTTTGTTTACAGAAATGAGCTATTCTATGTATGTGTATGTGTATATAGATTTTTTTTTCAGCTTAAAATATGTCTTGGAGCTCTTTTCATGTCAGTACATATTGATCTACTTTATTTTTATAGCTGCTGCATAATATTCATGTATGTTTGTAGCATAGTTTATTTGACCACTCTACTGTTAATGAACTATAAGGCTTCTTACAAATTTTTACTCTTATGAACAATGCTGCAATGAATATCCTTGTACATGCTTTTTTGTTCAAACAATCCTCATGTTTTCTTATGTTAGATATTTAGATACCTAGAAATTGGATTGCTGGAATAAAGGGTATTCACAATTAAAAATGTGATAGTCGCTACTTAATTGTCCTCCCAAAAGGGTATACCAATTTAGATTCCCACCAGCAATATATGAAACCACCCTTTTCTCATTACGTCAGCTCTGGGTATTATCAAACTTAAATTTTTGCCAATTTCATGGGTGAAAAATATCTTATTGTCTTATTTTTCCTATCCTATTACTCCCCAGCATCAATTACTAGCCACATTTCATATGCTAATTATAATTCCTTGTTCTATTTTTTCTGCTGTAAATTGTTCACATCTGCAATGGATATTTTGATTATTTCACTGATATCCATCCCACTCTCCCTCTCATTGTATAGCAGAAATTCCATCTGGGTGGGATAGACCCTACTCCCAGATCTAGTGAGCTCCATGATCTAATCAATATAACCTCACACAGGTTTTCCAAATGATTAAAACTACCTCCCCTTTCCCCATGGATCTGATTGTAAAACAATCAAGCAGGAATGAGTATTCCTCAGGCACAGTAGCCACAGTGCCCAGGACCCACAATCTTTTTAAGGGCATATGAAAATGCCTTAATTTCTTCTAAAATCAAAATTTAAAAAAAGAAGTTTAAGGTTAAAGAAGATGCTTTAATACATATTATGGATTGAATTGTGCCCGTCCTCCAAATTCCCATGTCAAAACCCTAATCTCCAATGTAACTGCATTTGAAGGTAGGGCCGTTGGGGAGGTAATTAAGGTTAAAAGAAGTCTCAAGAGTGGAGCCCTAATCCCATATGACGGGTGTTTACAAGGAAAACATTCTGAGATGCCCTAAATTAAATTACAGCAGTCCAAAGGGTGGAAGGAAGAGAAGGAAGTTAATAACTGCAGAGCCAGCTGACAAAAGACTGCTTCCATTCTTGTATGTCTGTTAGAATTTTGGATAAATTCTAACAGACATACAAGAATGGAATGGCAATTTCTGAGATTATCCAAGAGAGGAGAGCCAGGCACCATCGGACCCCAGGAACCTCCATTTTTGCATTAACCCCCGAACTTTCCAATTCGTTGCCCACAGCTATTCCACAGAAGCAGACATTTCTTCCTTTTCATTAGGACTCTGTGGCTATCCTAGAACTAACCCACTTTCATCTTCTCCCACCCCCTTTGTCTACAGCTAATGTACATTCTTTCAGAATGATTTATATCTTTCTCCCCACAACTCGATACATAAAAACTCTCCTCAACTCCAGGATGATGAACATACTTACCTTTTCCAATTGGTGCTGCTGCTGGTGGTTTAGACTTCATGTCTCAGGACCTGGTCTTTTTTTTTTTTTTTCTTGTACCAATGGCCTAATAAACCCTTTCTTTAAAAAAAAAAATTTTAGCAGTGTAAGTTAAAATTTTTGTCTCACAGTGTCCTTACAAGGAGAGGAAGATACACCAAAGAGCTCTCTCTCTCCATATCCACACAGAAGAAAGGCCACACGAGGACACAGCTAGGAGGAGGCCATCTTCAAGCCAGGAAGGGAGGCCTCACCAGGTGTCAACCTTGCCATCATCTTGATGTTTGACTTCTAGCCTGCAGAACTGTGAGAAAATAAATTTCTATTGTTTAAGCCACACAGTCTGTGGTATTTTGTTATGGCTACCTCAACAGACTAATACAATATGTAGTATTAGTATATTCATCTTTACCACTGGTACAGTCATAAAATGTAATTTTTAATTATTATTATTATTTTTTTGTGGAGAAAGGCGCAAAACTGTCTATGGCCCATAAAAGTCATAATGTGGGCTTGCAATCAGGCCCTGTCATTCTCTTGGTCCAGGCCTTTAGAATAATAGTAGAGAAAGAAGACTGCTCTAGATGGATAGATGTGAGTATGAGGCCTGGAATGGCTGCAGCTACATTTTTATTACAAGACAATCTGACACACTGAAGAGAACGGAATAAAGATCAGAGAAAGATTCAATCAGAACTCTGAGCCATCATGCTTCTGTGCTGAAAAATCTTAAGAAACAAAAATTTAACCAAGTAATGCATGCATGTATTCAGTTGTAAAAGTTAAATAGTAAACTTATTTTTTAAAAAGAGAGTCTTTCATACCACTCCTCTTCATACACCCCAGGGTGCCATCCCAATGGTAACACTCAACTCTTGTTGATGTCTCCCCAGTGTTTAAGTTTCATATGTCTAAATAATATTTTTATATGTACTGTCCTTTTTACTCTAATAATTATAACAGGAACTGACACATGTAAAGTGCTTAGTGCTCAATAAATGGTAGTTTTATGTTAGAAATCATGAAAAAAACCCAATGAGGAAAATACTATATTAATCTTATTCTCCCGATGAAGAAACACATGGGCCAGAGAAGATGTTACTTTCACAAGATTTCATGCTTTGTAAATGGTTGGAACCAGGATTCAAAAGCAGTGGCAAAATCATAACCACAATGATTCATTATCACCTGTGGCCACCATTTTGAAAACTGCTGGGGTGGAAAGTGGTACAGTAGAACTTGCCTAGAATAGAGAAGGTGAGGCATGGTGAGGGTGGAGACCTGCCTTAGTAGGTAGCCTTGGAATAGGGTTGCCAGATAAATTATACAACATCCATTTACATTTGGTTTTCAGTAAACCATGACTGATTTTTTTTAGTACAACCATGTACCAACTAAAAAGTTATTTGTTGTATATCTGAAATTCATATTTTACTGGAGGTCCTGCATTTTTATTTGCTAAACCAGGTACCTAGAACGAATAGCATGATTCTAGCAGGGAGTTTAACTCCAGGGAGGAGCAGGCAGTTAGAGCGGCAGTGAGGGCCTGTGATAAATCCAACCCCTGTCACTAGGCGGCAGTAGAAGACTGAGCGGGACATGGGATGGGGCTGAGGGTAGGTAGAGGAGAGCAGGCCAGGGAAGGGGTTTTGGCATGGAGAATTTCAAATCAAATCACAAAAGAAGGAACAGGCAGCTCACAGAAAAAACACAGTTTATACATGACTAATAAACATAGAAAGAAGCTCAATTTCATTCATAATTAAATGAATAAACTTAAATTTAAATATGTTCCACCTCTCAAACTGGCAAAAATAAAAATATCAGAAAGGTTAGTGATACTCAGGGTTATAAAAGTGAGGAAATGCTATGTGAGTGGAGACTGGCACATTGATTTTGGATTAATGTCAAAATTAGAAATGCATGTGACCTTTAACCAATGACTTAACTCTCAAGGATTTGTCAAACAGATTTACTCTCACACATATGTGGAAACATGAAGATGTTCATTGCTGAACCAGCCAAAAAATCAATACACAGTTAAACATCCACCCAAAGGGAACTGATTAAATAAATGATAACATATCCAGATAACGGAACACTATGCAGCAATTTAAAGAGTGCTGCGGATTTATATACATCGATGAGGAAAGAATTCTAGGATATTGTGCCAAGTGAGCAAAGCAAAGTGCAGCCCAGTGTAAAGGGTTTTGTCTAAGTTGTGTGTAACAGAGGGGATGAGACACATTTATAAATTCATAGAACATTTCTGAAAGGATACCCAAGAAACCAACCACAGTGGTTCTCCTTGGGGGAGGCGGCATGGGGTACAGGGTGAAGAGAAACTTACTGTGAACTGTAAAGGTTTTATTTGTTCATTTTTTTTTAGCCACATGCAAGTATTACCTTTAGAAATTTAAAATAAAAAAGAAGTCTGAAAAAGTAAAGAATGTCAGAATCAGACTAAGAGGTAGAAAGAAATGTGTCCAAATACAAGATGGGCAAAGTGGAAACGGGTTCAGCCCCTGAGCAATGGAGTGAGTCATCCAGCAGCTGCAAGCTGGGTAAGGTCTGTCCAGAACACATGGAAAAACCTTTGATTCCCAGGATGCCTTTTTTTTTACTTTGTGAAATCATGCGCAGTTCCCATACATTTCACCCATAGATGCGAGGTGGAGCAGGGTGGCAAGTTTTGAAGGTATCTTGAATACCAGTGTCGACTTAACCAGCTGGGATGTGTATGTGACTTGACCAGTGGGAGGAGAGAGGGGAAGTTTGGTTTAGGGAGCTGCATGTTATCTAACACCCTGCTCCTAAACCCATTTTTCCAAACTGTACTCATCTCTGCTGCTTTGGAAGGCAGTAGTAGAGAAAGTACAGAATTTTAGAATCATCTAAACTGGATGTCAAATCTGGGCTCTGTCACTTACTTGCTGTGTGACTTTGGCCTAAAAACTCTGCCTCTCCGTATCCGAGCTCCTTATTTTCATTCATTCATTCATCCATTCATTCATTGAATCATATATTTATTTAAAAATATTTATTGAGAACTTATTAGGCATTGGAATTCCATGGTGAGCAAGACAAAGTCCCTTATCTCCAGGAGGTTTCATTCTTGCAGGTGTGGAGGGTTGTTGAGGAGACAGACAATAAACAGAAAGACTAATAAATACTGTCATATGGGCATGGTAAAAGGGACTATAAAGACAATAAAATAGGGCAAAATGATAGAGTGACTGGAGGTGCTGCTTATTTGTAAAAGGAGAGGGTAATCCCTATTTCACAGGGTTGATATACAGATTACATAAAATATGGCATATAAAGCACTTAGCACTGTGCCTGGTAACAATTATTGAGTCTTTGTTATGTGCTAGACATTGTTCCAAGTCCTATAGATATATTAACTTATGTAATCACCTTGTTTTATAGATGAGCTAATTGAGATATAGGTAGATTGAATTACTTGCTTAAGATTGAATAATTAACACATGGTAGAATTGGGACTTGAACCCTAACTTGCTGACTACAGAGCCTGTGTTTTTAATTTACTTGTTAAATGTTAGTGGCTCTCTCTGCTTCTTCTATCTTGATTTATGGAAGATGAAGCACCCCAGAGGAGGATATGTTCAATTTTGCTGGAGGTTGGGAGAAAGAAACCAGGTGGGACCTAGGGCAGCTTGTAGAGCAAATGCAAGGGTATCTGAAGGTGAGTAATTATGTAATCTGGCGATGTAATTAGATGGCAAAGAAAGGAAGAGTTGAGAATAATGGACTCATGAGATAATGAGATTGAAAGTGTCTTAATCAGGCATCTGTAACAAAATACGGTAGACCAGGTAGCTTAAGTAATAGACATTCATTTTTTCACAGTTCTGGAAGCTAGAGGAACTTTCTTCCTGGTTTGTAGACTACTGTCTTCTAGCTGTGTCCTCAGCATGGTGGAGAGAGGGTGAGACAGGGAAGGAGAAAGATCCCTCTCTAGTGTATCTTCTCTTAACAGCACTAATCCCGCTAATCCCATCATGAGAGCCTCACTCTCATGACCTCATCTAACCCTAATTACGTCCCAAAGGCTCCATCATCTTGAGGGGTTAGGGCTCTAATCTGTGAATTTGGAGAGGGATACAATTCAGTCCATAGCAGAGGGGATGGACATGATCTATGGAATTTATTGCTAGAATTTGGATCCATAAAGCTTTCACAGGCAGGAGTCCAACAGAGATTAGGAAAAATGCCAAGTCCTCAATTTAGATCCAAAAAGCTGCAAAGTCAAGGATAGAAGAAAATATTTTGTATTTAATTAAGTACAAGCTCAGCCCAAGCTGGCAGGACAATGTAGTCACCAAAAGAGCGGACTCTTCTCCTCCAGTCAGTTGCAGATATTATTGGGACAACATTATATTTGGGAACTGCCCACCCCAACACAGTTCAAAAGTGTCTTAGGAAGCTTTAGTGTGGGGTCTCTCAGCCCCTGCCACCTCAAAATAAATCCTGCCATCTGCAACCTTTTTTCCCAGGTATTTTCAAACAGGTCATCATGCTGTTATTTGTAGACTTTATGAAGTGCCCATATATTAATTTGGGGGGAGGTTTCGTTCCCCTTCTTTTTAAAATTAAATATATTGGGGTAACGATTAATAACTTTATATAAATTTCAGGTATACAGCCTTATAATACGATGTCTGAATACTCTATTGTGTGCTCACCACCCAAAGCCTAGTCTCCTTGTATTTGACCCCATTTTGTCTCTTTGTCCTCTCCTCACCTAATCTATTAATTTTTAACTGACTATATGTTACATAATATACCACCATATGCTAGTTCTTTGTATAAATAATGGACAGCAGGTGTTAAAGAGTTAAGGAAAATGCATGAAATAAAAATTTAAGATTGAGAAAATTAAAACTGAGAACAGGTCTAGGATTATTTTAGTGGTACAAATCTACTTTCAGGCCAGCTCACAGAGCACTAAGGAATCATTGAAGGCCTGCAGGAATACAGTTTGAGAACAATTGCTATCCCATACAATCACCTTCATTTTTGTCAACCCCTGAATTTATGGCTTCAACACCTAGTCCTTCCATTTCTCCCTCTTCTCCATTTCTAGCTCTCCTTCCTCAGTGGGACCCCTATAGGTTGTATGGCATGTATGGCCAGACATCCACTCACTTTTCAATAAATATTTATTGAGCATCTACTATGTGCCGAACTCTGTGTTAAACACTGGTGATATAACGATGACCAGAAATGGGCATGGTCTCATCTCTTAGGGGGCTTTTGATCTATAGGTGGAGAAAAAAAATCAAATAATCTAATTAATTGTGATCATAATTATAAATTGAGATGACATCTATGAAAGAACAAATTGATACAGGCACCGTGAGGGCAAACATCGAAGGCAATGGTTGTGGTGCTGTCCAACAGACACGTGCTAGTCGCCTTTATGAGTAAAGTCACTTAATCAAGTCAGGAAAGTCATAGAAAGCTGATTATCACAAGTTGCATTCAATCTCTCATGATAAACATAGTATATAACCTTGAGTAAACAACCCAGTTTCTTATAACAAATATTTCAACAAAAGCAGTTTCCTATAAAAAAAAAAACATTTATAGCCTCAAGGTTAGTCAGCAATCCTTGGAGCCATAAAAACCAACCTGTCATATTACAGGCAAGTCCTTTGTCATTCTTAGTAAACGCACTTAGAAACTCAACTTTATAATGACAGGGTATAAATAAATATAGATTTAACATAAATTTGATGGTAACTATCATGTAAATATTCTCTATTCTTTTCATTATCTAGAGGAGATGTAGGGTCAGCTGAACAATTTATCTCCAAGCACCTGTGTCAACAGCCATCTAATTATTTTCAAGATTTCTCATTAAATGGGGGAACTCGAGCTTGTGGCTTCTGGCTTCAGATATAATTTCTAGTCAAGACATATTAAATAATTTTGGGGGATTATAATTCTCATACATGACCTAGGACAAATTCCTTAGCCTTGCTGAGCCTCAAGTTCCTCATCTGTAAAATGAAGACAATAATAGTACCTGTATCACAAAGGTATTGTGAGAATTAAAAAAGAAAATATAGGTAGAGCACCCAGCACAATATCCAGCATATAGCGAACACAAGAAAACATGCATTTTTATTAATATAGGAAGTAGAACCTCTAGAAAATTAACCAAAACAGAAACATTATCTTAACATCATGCTTAAGTGAAGAGTTTACATGTTTATTTACCAGAATAACTGTTCTTCATAGCTATTACCAAAGCAGAGATTCTTTTTGGAGGGTAATGTGGCAATTTATCTAGAGAGCAATTTGTAAATCATAAATATAATTCCTTTTGGTTTAATTACCCTACATTTAAGAATTTTTTCCCAAGCAAATAATCAAAGATGTGGGCAAAAATTTATGTAGAGTATGTTCATTACAGCATTATTATAGGGAAATAATTTATATATTCAACGATCTGGGCAAATTAAATAAATCATGGTGAATTTATATTCTAAAATTTGCAATATGCCTGTAAAACAATTGGAAGGAAAAATATCAAAACATTTCACTGTGATTATCTCTGGACTATGGCATTATAGGGATTCCTATTACAGTATTTATGCTTTTCTATTGTTTTCCAAAATTTTCATAATGAATGTGTTATTTTCACAGTTGAAAAAGGTTCTTTTTGATAGCCTTATAAACAATTTTTTTCCCCTAAGCTTGGTAAAAGACCACTCATATGATAGAATCCCCATATCAGAAGGAACTACAAAGAGATCCTCTCTGTGGATTTTTTTTAACCTTCTCATGGACAATTGCAACAGCTGCCTTATTGTTCTCCTTGCCTCCAGTATCGATTGTGCCATCCCATTCTCCACACAGGTTGCTGCTAAAATTAGCTTTCTCTAATGAAAATCTGTTTGTTTATCCTATATTTACAAATCTCCATGACTCATAAATTTGAAAGTCCCTAACAGAGGAGGTCCATGACAATCTAGTATCCAAATACACACCTCTTGCTGCTTCGCTTTCTACTCCTTTCCCTGGTACCCTATGCTCCCGACATACATAGTCATGCTGTCACACCTTTATGTCTTTGTACATATCCACTACTCTGGCTGGTAAATCCAACAGTCCTTTAAGCTGTCAGATGCCCCTTCTCCTAGGAAGCCTGTTCTGACATCTGCCTACTTCATCACAAGTCCTTGTGGCTTTTTAGTGGTTTATACACCTATACACTCAAGAGAATGCACCTCCTTGAAAGCTATCATCTTGTAACTAATATGTGCTCTCCATGTGCCAGGTCCTGGGCTAGGCATTGACCTTCCAAAAAATATGTTGTTTTCTCCTTTGCCTCTGCCCAGCTTGTGCCGCATGCTTATTGAATGAATGGCTGAATGTGTACTAGGGTACAGAGATCCTCAAACATCTGCATGCAAATGCATCACTTGGGGAGCTTGTAAAAATACAGGTGCTGGGACACTACCCTAAAGGTACTGACGGAAGCAGAACCTCCCAAGTGAAGTTCAGTCACCTGTGTGTTTAATAAGCTTCCCAAGTGATTCTGACGCATTCTGAAGTTTGTGATTGTTGAAAAGTCCCATTTATCTTCAGAAAAGACTGTGCCTAAGTCATTTCAGGCAGATAAGTGCCCACTCTGAATTTGTTTCCTCAAAGGAAAATAAGACACTATTTATTGTTCATTTATTAATCATCAGGTAACTTATATTTAGGTGCCTTTTTATGCTTTTCTCATTGAATTTGCACAAAAACTCTGCCAGGGAACTAGTGGTTTCCCCACTTCAAAGAAAACTGAGGCTCAGGAAGATTCATTCACTCAGGAGAAATAGGTGGTGTTGGGACTCTAACCAGAAACTGCTGGCCTCAAGCTGTTTCCATGACACTAGGCCACCTCCCCAACCCTGCCACAGCCAGTGCCTCTCTCTGTGTGCCTTATTTTTCACAGTTCCTAAATGTCCACCAGAAAACTGGTGCTAGTCCCTGTTGATGGTTTCACCAGGCCTAGAAGAAACAGGAAAAATAAAAGTAATACCACTCTTTTCACTAAGCTTAAGTCTATTTAAAGGATTGGCCTCAATTCTGAGATTATTTTATTTTTAGGATTAAAATGTCTTTTACAAAATGATGATGATGGCAGTTGATTGTTTTTCCTTTTTTAAATGTCTTGGCAAAATAAAAATATAGATAACCCTAGTTTAGGGTCCAATTTTTAAAAATTAGATTAGTTCTGGAAATTCTGAAATGTGGTTACTACTGATTTAAACGCAATTTCCCCTTTTACAGTGTGAGCCTGTTTCCTTGGCTCTCTCAGTGGCAAGTAGAGATCACTTCTAACACTGCCCTGTACAGTGAAGGTTCACACACTTGTAGAGTATGTGTGTGTGTGTGTGTGTGTGTGTGTGTGTGTCTGAGGGTGTGTGTAATGGAGAAGAATGGGCCAATTTTTCAAGGATAGGGGTACTGCTCAGCATCCCCACTTGACTTTTTTGCCTTCCTTTTCTCCTCTTCCAAGCCCAGCCAGGGTAGAAGCCATCAGGGCTGGGTGCAGGGAGAGGAGCACGATCACAATCCCAGCTCTTTTTCTTTGGCAATTTAAACCCTATTGTAATACATGAGTGTTATGCTCTCCTGAAGCCTACACTTCTTAGGATGGGAGGCAAGAAGCCAGGCTGGAATAAGGAAGGGTTTGGAGAGAGCTGAGGTTAATACAAATAACTCTCCTGACCCCTGGACAGCGTGCCTCAGCCTCATTGGCTTTACTCCACTTCCTGTCCACTTGGAGGGACTCTCCTGGAAATTCCAGCCAGGCTTGGCCAGGCCCAGCCAGCCCTCTCTGTCCTAGTCAATTTTCTGGTCATGGGAAATGTGAGGAGAGGGGGATGAGGTGGAGGTGGAGAGCTGAGGCCCAGGTTATTGCCTTGGCCTCTTGCACTGGATCACAAGCTCCATAAGAACAGAGAAGGACTGCTTTATTCATATTGGTGTCCTAGATACAGCCTCGCTCATTGTAAGTGGATAATAAATATCAGTTTGCGGATGAATGATTGTACTAAGTGAAGTAACTAAGAGGAAGGATCTGGGCAGGAGAGATCATCTGTCTGGGAAGATGAAGTCTCTGAAAGGAAGAGATAGGAGAGTCTGCTCTGGCCTATTATCCCAAGACTGGTCCTCAGGTGCTGATGTTGAGGACAAAATTACTTCTTCAGGGTCCTGGTGCACGATGAGTGGGATCTTCTTGGTATTTTTTGCCCTCAAAAGCCATCCTCCTGCTCAACCTCTAGATACTTCTCCTTTCTTATTTCTACTTCCTCATACTAAGTTCCCAATACTGAGGAAGGAGCAACCCAAAAGCACAACTCAGATCTTAGGGTCTAGATGGAGACAGGAGTTGAAGGGTGACTAGGGTTCATGAGGTGACTGAACTTGGATGACCCCAATGCACACACACGCTTAAACATTTGGACTTCACAGAGCCCAGGGCTCTAGAAGCTTGGGTATTAGAGGTCATCTAATCTCACATAACCTGCCCAAATCAGGGATCCCTCATGGGGCATCCCTGGTATCAAATCCCAGTAGGGGACCCTTGGTTTGGCAGCTTTATAGTTAGAGAAATCCACTTATGCTTCAAGATCTAATGAAATCTTCATCAACAGAGGAGTAAAAATCCAGGTGTGTCTGGTTCCAAGTCCAGAAACCAACCAAAGACTTTGGAATGTCCTTAAGGACACTGACCCACATATTCTCTTAAGACGGCATTAAAATTTAGCCCTAACTGAGGGTTTAGAAAGATGAATTCTGCTAAAATCTTTGTCCTTTTCTTAAAGGCCCCCAGAAGCAGAACCTGTATCATGGGCTACACTGGCCACTTCAGGGCTCAAACACCTAGTCCAAGTGGCTCCAGCATGACAGAGACATTCTGAAGTGAATGTCTTAAGAGAATGGGTGATCCTGGGATTCTATATCCTGAGGTCGACTCCTATAAGCAGAGAAGAATAAATACCCTGGGTTGGGGTTGGGGAAATAAAACCTCACACAGACCATGAGCTGATGATGCACACAGGTAGGAATGAAGATGTGTCATTGTCCTCTGTCTTCAAATCTTCTGACTTACCTCAATAGTGAAGCAGAACCACCATTTGTCACCTGTTCTAGAAGGAGTGAACCAAACCACAAAGACCACAGGTCATCTGTGTGAGCATATACCTCTTTGGCTCTACCTGTTTCCCTGTCAGTGTACTGGATGTGCCAGATACACTCTCAGCCTATTTGCTTAGCTTCCTGGTCTCCCCACTTCTTTTTTTCCCTTAAATGTCATGTACCCCAGGGTCTGACCTGTTTACTCTTCTCTACTCCCTTAGTACCCCTCACTGTTTAATCATATCCACAGAGCTTTCAGCATGGTTATGGCTTTCAAATACATGATCTGCTACATGCTTACTCCTAGGTTCACCTTCTTTACCCCTCAGTTCATCTCAGTATAAGCATTTCTCTGAATTCAGTGTGTCTCTTGTGTATCTATGTACACACATAATTCCCTCTGCCTAGAACATCATTTCCTTGGTGTCTACTCAGTGGAGATCAACTCATCCTTATAGATGAGTCCTAGATTTCTTAACGCCTTCAGGTAGAGTGAGTAATTCTGATGTCATCCGAGACACACCTTCTTACCTCAATTATTTCAATTGCCACATTATATCACCATCAATCATCATCATCATCATAATGGTTTATCTGCCTGCCTAAAGTGAACTGTGTACTCCATGAGTATAGAGCCTATATATATCTTACTGAATGTTTTAAACCCCAGCACCTAACATAGTGGCTAGCACATACTTGGTGCACAGTAAACATTTGTTTGATGAATGAATAAATGATTGTATTGTCTCATATTCTTATAGGGGAGATAAATAAGTAAAGAGAAAATTACAAAGCCGTGTGAAAAAAAGCCATGCTGACAAGTTGTTTTGAGTTGAGAGAAGAAGAAATTGACTAATTTCAGGGAGCTCTACACCACTTTCTGCCCCGTAAGATGCAATTCAACCTAAAAAAACCAAAGCATAAAATCTTATTTTTGAGACATACAAGAAATTTTATCCATAGGAATGAAATTAGGTAAACTTTTTCTTTTTGGGAAGAGGCAGTGTCGCTGCTTTATTGGTGACTATATAAGTCAGGGTGCTGGCCCACTCAAGAATACAACTGAAGAGAATGTAATAACCATTGGCAGAGACATGGGTAAGAGTGAGGAAACCAGTTGGGGCTGAAGAGGCACCTAAAGACTAGCAACATCGGGAAGCTGTTGCCACACCTAAGCCTGAGGTCTGGTTGGGAGCCTGGAGCCACAGGAGCACAGCCACTGTCAGAACCTCAGCCTGGTTCATCAGGGTGGTGGTAGGGGAATCACAACCATGCTCTCCTCCAACCTTCAGCTCTGCCTCAGACTCTCATTAGCTGAACCCGATCAGAAGCAGAGGGCAAGCGAGCCCTGGTGATACAGGTCATAGAGGTCAGACTCCAAGGGCAGGGTGGAGAAGGGCCAAGAATGAATCTGGGTGGTGGGAAGGCAAACAGAGAATAACCAGCATGGAGGGCAGATGCCTCTACTGTGCAAGTGGCCTATGTATATGATTATTGCCTATTGGGTAATTGAACATTAAATCAAGCCCTGTGAATGACAGTTTTATGTCTTATGTTTTATATATTTAGGTATTTGTGTGTCCAAGCTTATTAAAATCTGTGCTGCTTAATTAGTGGTTCTGGGTGGGACAAGGGTCCTTATGTTTTTAAAAAGCTTCCCAAGTAATTTTGATATTCTCTGCTTTTTGAAAAACCCTCTCATTTTTATAGATAGGGAAACTATGGTCCAGAGAAATGAAAAATGCCCTGTTTGGCCACTCTCTGTTTGAGAACTATTCCTTAGGTGTCATTAAAGGGTTTAGCTGGAAAACTAACACATTTGTATGTATTATTTGCCCAATTCCTCAAGTTTACTGATGAGGAAACTGAGACACTAAAGATGGAGAGTGATGTGCCCAGTTAGTTATATAAGTCATACAGTCATCTAGTAAGTCACAGAAAAGGGGGGACTAGTACTAAAGACAGTATTTCTAACTGTCAACTCAATTTTCTTTCCAGTCAGACTGGAAAGAAAACAGAGCAAGCAGAGTTCATTGGCCACTGGAACTCTATGCAGGAGGGGGCTAGAGGGACAGGGGAATTTTGTAGGTGACCCTCAATCTCAAGCCTTGACTCATTCCTATTGCTCTGGCTCTAAATCTCTGGTTGTCAATGCCATCACTAGAAGAAGATGTCAGCATAGGCTTTAAGGAAAGGTGGGCAGGGCCCAAAAGAAAAAGTTAGAGGCCTGTTGTAGGAGGGGCTTGTAGGAGACCTCAGCCTGAGGGTTTCTCCTCAGCTAGCACAAGGCGGAGGTCCAGAACTAGGGCTGCAGTGTCACCATCCCAGAGTGTTTAAAATTCTTTGAGAGCTGTTAATTAGGGCTAATTAGGGCTGGTTACCCTCAACCCCATCCCCAGTTCCCAAAGCCTGACACACAGCTACTTCCCTCCAAATCAAAGACCACTGGCCTATCTTTTAGATGTATTTGAAATCTCCATCTCCAGAAAGCCTCCTAGACTGAAATTTCCTGAAACCAGCAGCCCTTCCCCTTTTCCATTGTGGAGGAGGAAGAAACGTTCTTCTACCCTCAGGTTCTTTTGGCTCGTTTAATAATCCAATAGATGTGACACAGATAAACAAGAGAAAATAACCAAATTTAATATATTCATATACATGGGAACCCCACATACATGGGAGGTTCAGGGACAGAAAGTTAAAATGAAGTATATATGGCATTCTGAGCTAAGGATGAGGTGAGGTACCTTGGGGGCTTCAAGGATCTTTGCAGGATGATAAAGAGAGCAGATGTTTAGAAATTAATAGTCTGCCCTGCCCTATAGATAGGTCATAAAAGGTTATTTCTGGTAATAACTCTTAGTATGTACAAGGCTTCTAATATAAATTCTTCAAGGGAGAGGTAAAAGTTTCTCATGAGCCTGCAAGGTCTTGATTGCCTTCAGCTCAAAATAATCCACATGCTAAGTGGCACATTTTCAGGAGGCCTGTTTTGAATCCCCACACTTCTCTTTTCTAAAACTTTCTGAGAAGTTTCACATTCCAGAAGTTTTAGTACACTATTGGCATTAAAGCTTAATTTGGAAAAAATTTCTAATCCATTCATTCGATCTTATCTACCTTGATCACACGTAAAATCTCCTCTCTTAAGATTCCTTTTCATAAGCTTTCTACAACTTTCTGGGTCCCTTTTAGTTTGTCTCTTGTTCTCTTAACCATTTAGAAATAATGAGTGCAAAATACTCCATTTCCCTTAATGAAAATACATCTCCATACTTCATACTGTTTTTTTGTTTTTGTTTTATTTTCTTTTTACAAATAATTGCCTTTATTAAAGAAGATAACATAGAGGTGTGAATAAAAAAAATGATCAAGTCTTAATTAAAAAAAAAAAAAACTAAGAAAAATGGCCATGGACTTGATGGCTAAAAAATTTACAAATATAGTTAATCAATTAAAGCCAAACATAACCTATTTTTCTGATAGACAGAATTATTTCTTTGTAGCTTTAATTACATATATTAGAACTCTTAACCTTTAAAAACCTCAATTTCTAGTGAAACTGAGAAGTAAGCAATTGTGAACTGTCTGCTACACTAGTATTCTTTTAGATCGATATATTTATAAACACATTTCATAATTTCTAGAAATATATATTTCCTCAGAGTACAATTTTTTAATGTGGCACAAAACATGTTTACTAATAGACCCAAATATCTTTATCGTTTCTCTACAATAAGAGCACGAAGTAGATAAATCTATATTAAGTAATTAGTATTTAATTATTTTATCTTATTTGGAGATAATTTAGACGTTCAATGAATTTAACTTGACTTGTCATTTAACTTAGCAAAGTTCTAAGATTTCAAGTTATCAAAAAAGTTTTAGGAAACCACTTTTAAGTACATTTACAATATAATTATTGCTAAAGAGTTCACCCAAAAATAATTTTTTATTTTACATTTATTTAATTTATTTGTTCTTAATCATTATGTTTAGATTACTTTTGAAAATTTCATCACATCAAGTTATTTTTCTTGTTAACAAATTTTGCAACAGAGATAACATGAACTGATTTGACTAATAAATCTAGGTAGAGTAAGTAAAAGTATTATACTTAATGTTAATAACTCTAAAGAAATGCCTATTTAACCAAACCAAACTCAAACCAGCTTTAATAGCAAATATTTTCCCAGGTCACCCGATTCTGAAAAGCATTTGGATTAGTTTGTTGTATTTTTTGAGAATTCTTACATAAGTGCTTGTTTGTTTAAGCCAATGAAATAGAGCTCTTTTATAAATTAACAATACTATCTGAAAGTAGAAAAGACCACACAACAGAGACCTCCTAGCCTTCATCTTAAAATGACTGCCATTTCAATAATACTGTAATAACTGTGTATGCTGCCAGGTGGGTACTAGACTTATCAGGGGGATCACTCTGTAATTTATATAAATGTCTAGCCACTCTGCTGTACACCTGAAACTAATATAATATTGAATGTCAATTGTAATTGGACAAAAATAAATAAGATTATGCCATGAGTATGATAATGTAAAAGAATAGTTGCATCCACACTGTGTTTCTGGCATATGAAATAAATTAAGTTTAACTATATAGATGGTAAAAGCTTTTTCTTATTAGTGTTTGTGGAGAAAAAAAATTAAGATTCGTATTTCTCCTTGGCAAGAGAGACTTGGAGTCAGAGAAGCTGTTTGTGCTTGGAAAAAAAAAAACCCTCTAGTTTCCCATTTTCTTCAGCCTTAGGAATTGGGGATGATAAAAATAGGTGGCCTTTGCATTGCTTCTAGAGCTATATTTCTGGTTTTGCAAAGATTTGTAAGAAAGGAATAATTGCTCTTAAAATTGGGATCTAACTTAAGTGACATCATAGGTCGATCTATTTGTCTAGCTCAGATTTTTAATTTGCATCTTTTCCTCTGAGTACATAGCTTTAGTTTAGCTTGAGGAGGAGGTTCAAAGACTCTACATACATGAGAAGTTTAGGGACAGAAAGTTAAAAGGAGGTATATATATGGCGTTCTGAGCTAAGGATGAGGTGAGGTGCCTTGGAGACTTCACAGGGTCATTGCAGGAAGGTAAGAAGAGCAGATGTTTAGAAACTAGAGGTTTGCTTGCCCCATAGGTAGGTCATAAAAAGTTATTTCTGGTAAAAATTCTTATTGTGGGCAAGGCCCCTAATATAAATTCTTCAAGGGAGAGGTAAAAGTTTCTCATGAGCCTGCAAGGTCTTGATTGCCTTCAGCGCAAAATAACTCACATGCCAAAGTGGCATATTTTGAGGCGGCCTATTCTAAACCCCTACACCAGGGCTCCTCAACCTTCAGGGCCTCAGACGGGTATAGGTTAGAGACCTGTTAGGAACTGAGCTGCATAATAGGTGAGTGGCAGACGAGCCAGTGAAGCTTCGTCTGTTCTGTTCGTAAGCTTCATCTGTATTTGTAGCTGTTCTCCAGGGCCATCATTACTGATCTCCATTCCCTTTCTCCAGTCCACAGTAATATTGTCTTTCACGAAACCAGTCACCAGTGCCAAAAAGCTTGGGGACTGCTGCCCTACACATGCTGGGCTCGGAAGGTACCTTAGAGATCATCCACTCATATAAGAAGAAATCAAAGCAAGAGAGGGGAAATGATTCCTCCAATCACATAGCATGGAAGTGACAAAACTGGGACTGGATCCCAGTCCATGTGACTAGCTATCAGTTTGCCCATGAAATTCCCATGATTGTGGACACTCTCAGTTCCAGATGTGCCTGTGTACCTTTAATCTGTGTAATATCAACGTTAAATCTGCTCAAGTTGTATTTTTGGCAGAGTTCACATACTCCCTTGGGTCCTTAAGTATGCTTAGGTCTGCCTGTGTGTTCTTGTGTGTGTGTTACAGTCATCTCTGAGTTATGAGAAGCGTGTGCTTAAGGGCGGTTGAGTATCTGTGTTTGTTATGGCTCCGTGGGCTGCTGTGTGCTCATAAGTGTGTCTGTGTTTATGCTGAAGGATGTATGTTGACCTGTGGTTGTTGGTTTTGTGTCTATGTACCTATTATGCCTAATTGTAATTGTGATTCTGTATGTGCTTGAGTATATGTTGGGATTATGGGTCTATGGGCTGCCGTGTACCTCTCTGTGTACCTTTTTTTTCATGCTGACAGTTGTGTGTTTGCTAGCTACCACTGTGTGTCTATCTCGATGCGTTTGTACACAGTGAAGGTTGTAGGTCTACCTATGTCCTTGTGGACCGCATTCTTACAGGCTGAAGGAAACCTGTCTTTGCCTTTTATACTAGGTTATGAGAAAATGTGTGTAGCCGTGTGTTCAGGAAAGGAATGTCTGTCTCTCAAGCAGTCTCGGTCCTCACCCAGGGAATGGCATTACGATCACTTTCTGGGATGCTTTGGCATTGCTTTCCCTAGAGGCCCGGCCTTTCGCCCCCTAGGAGCAGAAGCTCCTGCGGCCTGGCGGGCGTTTCCAGCAGTCCCCGCCTCCCCATTCCAGCCCGCTCATTGGCTGTGTCTGCGGTGACGTCGTGGGGAATCGCAGAAAGAACCCCCGGCGCCCGGCGCGCGGGAGGTATCGTTGGTCATCCCCGGCTTTGTTACGTCGTCGCATTCTCACCTAACCGCAGGCGCGTCCTGGCAGCTGCAGCCGGGAGAGGGGTACCAGTTGCGGTCGCTGCCACCGTCGCCGCCATGGTGTCCCCGGTCACCGTGGTGAGTGAACGAACAAGCGACCGAGCCAGTGTCCGGCGCGGCCCGAGCCCACCGGCCTGGGGACTGGGCTGCGGCAGGCCAAACTACTGGGGGCCGAGGAAGGGCAGGGATCCCGCAGTGGCCGGCGTCCCTGGGCGGGAGGCGGTTGCTGTCAAGCCCCCTGTTCCTCAGACTCGCGGCGCCCTTCTTCCGCGCGCCCCAGCTCGCTCGCGGGAGGGAGGGGCACAGTGGGCACGTGACTCGGAAGCGTGACTTTGTTGATCTCCGTGCGTCTGGCGCGCGGGTCGGCGGGGTCGCTGCTGGGGACTAGGACAGCAGCGGCCCGCCGGGTTCAGCGTGAGCAGACCATCGGGAGGCGTGAGAGAGGGCGAGGGAGGGCAGGAGGGTGACTGGGACCTCCTGAGACTTATGTCCCAAATTCGTTTCCTCCCTTTCCTCTTTTTATAAACAAGTCTGGGGCGGGGTAGGGGATGCTCCTACTTCCAAGCATCACTGATAACACGCTGGAAAGAAAAGGGTCTTTCTCTATTGACACTTCTTCCTATTCAGACTTTCTCAACTCGAACCTTTGTCTCTTTTCCATCCTTCCTCTAGTGCTTGGTTCTCTTTGACTGTCAAAGGCTCCCCAACTACTTACTGCCTATTTTTCCTTCTAAGAATTAGGAGACTAGGGGAGAGGTATAGAGCAGACGTTAATGCTTCCAAGGGCTGGCAGGTGGATGCTGGGGAGATCTGGGGACTGTGGGGGATGCATGTCTCCTTCAGTCTCCTCTTATGCCCCCTGCTCAGCCCTGATGAGATCATCTCTGGACAAGGGGCTTAGTCATCTCTTCTCCCTGCTCTCACCCTGGCTGAGCAGGGGCAGGGTTGGACCCCGGAGCCACCCATCTTCCTCTTCCCAACCTGCTGCATCACAGCCTGATCAGTCCCCAGGTAACTGGTGGCCTGGGAGTCAGAGTATGTCCCCAGAGCCTTGTGCTAGACAGCTCACCCAGTCAGATGTACAATCACTTTGAGCAGTGAGTACACAGGGCATCGCGGTTGTTCTGAATAGCTCTCAGAGACCCTGTATCAGAAGCCCAAGGAAAACAGTTTCAGGGGATTATATATTCAAAATATTTGCAGCAGTCCTCTCTCTCAACGTGGAGGATGCCCACAGTGACCTTGGACACAACCTTTCTTTAGCTGCCCTCCACCCTAATCTGGCTGAGACCAAGTCAGTTGCTCTAACTTCCCTCTCTCAGTTCCCCATCTCCTCCCAGCCTGTCTGCTGGCTTCAGATAAAAAGCTAGGAAGAGAACCCCCACCCCTTCCTGCCTCTCTTTCTGATGTGCCCTGAATTGTTCTTATTCTCTAGGAAATGAGACTGACTGACCCGCCCTCCCCCCGAACCCCCAGATCCCTGAAATCATTGGTGTTTCAGGGACAGTTTTCCTTCTCCCAACTCATGGGTCCATTTCTCTAGACAGCATCCATATCTCCTCTCCTTGCCCTCCATGGTTACCTTTAGGTTGGGGCAGCTGAAGTGGAAGCTGAAGAGCAGACTGGCTGAGGAGAGAGCCTGTGGGGGCAGAGGTGGTTGGCAGTGCCCCACCTCATGCGTTCCTGGCACTCACCTGGTGTTACCAGGGCCTTAAGCCTGCCTGTTCCCTGGCCTCACAGCTAAGGATCACGAGTTGGCCAGTTGTGGCATCTCTGTGGTTTCCTGCTGTGGTTCCATTCCAGACAGCCGGGGGCTGATGCTGGCAGAGAGGGGCTAAAGGGACTTTGGGGAGGGAGAGGAAGGGAGCAGGAAGGGAAAAGCATTGGGCTGCAGGAGGGGACACTATCCCAAGGTCTGTTTTCTACCCAGTGAGTGACCATTCTGGTCCTGTTCCAGGGCTAAGAATGGACATGGCCGGCAGGAATGGTGCAGCCCTTCCCCTTCCTAATTAATTAAGCCTCTGGGTGGTGATGGGCTTGTTCACATTCTGCTGGCTGGTTGGGGCAGACCAAACTGGTTTGTGTGTGTCAATCATCCCGACCTGGGAGATGGGCCTATCCCTGGGGTGGATGTGTGGGCTGAGGGTGCTGGCTCTGAGCTCTCTTACGGGCTCTGATTTCCCAAGCTCTGAGTGCTGCCCTTGTCCTATGTCCTCCAGGTGAAGAGTGAGGGACCCAAGCTGGTGCCCTTCTTCAAGGCCACCTGTGTGTATTTTGTGCTCTGGCTGCCCTCGTCCAGCCCATCGTGGGTCAGCGCCCTCATCAAGTGCCTGCCCATCTTCTGCCTCTGGCTCTTCCTTCTGGCCCATGGCCTAGGATTCCTGCTTGCCCACCCCAGTGCCATTTGCATCTTTGTGGGGCTCGTCTTCTCCGCCCTGGGTGATGCCTTCCTCATCTGGCAGGACCAGGGCTACTTTGTGCACGGTCAGTTGCTGTAGTCGCTACCTGGGAAGAATCCTAGGGTTGGAGGCTAGAGGGTGTTAGGGGCCAAGGATTTGGGAGCTTATGAACAAGAATGTGGGGAATCTGAGGGGTTCTGAGACCAAGAACTGTGGGGGCCCTGTTCGAGGATGACCTTGCAGGTGATCTGGTGATCAGTTCTGGAGTTCCTCAGGGTAGTGGAGGGGGGTGTCTTTACCTGTGTGGATTTCTTCTCACTCCTGTGACTCCCAAAATGAAGCTCCTGGGTCATCCCAAGCACTCCATACCTACTCCCACCCCATTACGCGTTACTCACCTGAGCCTGCCCTCAGCATCCCCTCATTCTCTCACTCCCAGGTCTACTGATGTTTGCTGTGACTCACATGCTCTACGCATCCGCCTTTGGCATGCGGCCACTGGCTCTTCGGACAGGTCTGGTGATGACAGTGCTGTCGGGCCTGTTCTATGCCTATCTCTACCCGGGCCTCTCAGGTGCCTTCACCTACTTGGTGGGTGTCTATGCGGCCCTTATCAGCTTCATGGGCTGGCGGGCAATGGCAGGGCTGCGGCTGGCCGGGGCAACCTGGCGCTGGACTGAGCTGGCAGCGGGCGGTGGTGCACTGCTCTTTATCGTCTCAGACATGGCCATCGCCCTCAACAAGTTCTGCTTCCCCATTCCCTACTCACGGGCACTCATCATGTCCACCTATTATGCTGCCCAGATGCTCATTGCCCTGTCAGCTGTCGAGAGCCGGGAGCCGGCGGAAGACTACAGACTGAGCAAAGCCAACTGAGAGGCTAGGGTCTGGTAACCCCTCTGTCCTCCTGGGGCTGGGGTCCAGAACCTGGGACCTACAAGAGCTGGTTCAGGATGGTTGAAGTACCAGCCTGGGGCAGCAGGGACCACCTGGAAAATGTACAAGTTTGGGGAGGGGGGTGAGCAGGAATGATCTCTCTAGCAAAGCTAGTGGTCCAGAACAATGCTGAGAGCTAAAAAGAGCTGAACTAATGCTCCTTGCCAGAGCCAGAAGTAGACATCTCCCCACCTCTACCCCATCAGGACTGTCAAAGCCCTTCTTTGACAGGAGGGCGATGGTGCTTGGCTTCTTGACCTCCCTGTACTTCTACTAGATGGAAGAGTCTGACTCACCCATTCTACTCTCTGATCTATGTAGAGTTGAAGGGGAGGGGAGAAATCTGTGCCAGGGCTTTAAGCCCCTTTTACAGGCCCCTAATTGGGAAGATTGGATGAGGGTGGGGTCTCTCTTTCCCTCATCTATCCTTGTTACTTGAACAATTTTAATCTCTATGTGGTGGGTGGGAAGATGAAGTGGTGTCTGTGCCAGTAGGCAAGAGAGGGGACTTCTTTGGCCTGGGAGTTTGGGGTCTCAAGGATTCAAGTTGGTCCCATCTCTTTCTAAGGCCAACCCAGAGCTCGGGCTCTACATCACTACCCTCAGACCCTAGCCCCAGGGCTAAGGTGAACCATACCAAAGGAAGGGGCTAGCCTGTGTGTCTGTGTGTGTGAGTCTGTGTACAATCTGTCTGCCAGCCTATGTCTTTCTCTGCCATCTGTCTCCGTTCTGCTGTCTGTTAAAGTCTTATGGAGAGACCTCAGGGAGCTGCTCTAGGGGTGCTGAGCCTGGCTCAGAGGGCTGGGAGCCCCCACATCCCCCTCAGTGCTTTCCTTCATGCCACTCCTATATTGGGAGCAAGAAGAGAGGGCTCCAATGATACTCTAGGGTCATAAGACCCAAGGCACATTCAATGCAAGGGGAACAAGGATGGGACAACTCCATCCTTTACTGCTCATGTGAAAAAAAAATAAAAACCGAGGGCTTTTGGCTGCCCCACTTGTCTGTCTGTGTGGCACGTGCCTGTCCTGGAAAGGAGGGGATGGGGACATGGAGCCAGGGGCCCTGGATGTCCTCACAGCCTGGGTCACAGTCTTGGCCAGTACGTCTTCACGCCTGACGGGCTCCCTGGCTCTCTGGTAACACTGTGCTGGTCAAAGTGGGTCTCACTTCCCTGGTCATATGTGAGTGAGAATGTAGTTCAGGAGGATGGAGGATGGGTAATATTTGCCACCATCCAAATTTGTCCTTGATGCACTCACCTGTACACTTAGTTACCCAGTCCTCCTGCTCCCCACCTCCTCCCAGACCTGCTGTCTGCTTCAAAATGATCCAGAGCTCCTTCAAACATCTCCTCTCTCTTTGGACTCTGAGCTCAGTTGAATAGCTGGGAGGAATGGAATTAGACTGGTGATTCAAATTTTTTATGTGAAACTCTGGCAGAATAACACATACCCTGACTCCAGGGACATCTGCATCTTAATGGGCAGGGCCCTGACCCAGAATTTGAAAGGGAAGCCTTGGGCGGTATTGAATATGCCATTAGAGGGGTTGTACAGTTGTGAGGATGTGATTGGAAACTCAAGTCCCACGTGGGTATTGGATGACTCGGTGATTTTCAAACAAGGGTTTTTGCAGAAATCCCTGGTGGAAAATAGCAAAATAATAAGTAGTGGAGGGAGGCTCAAAGACCCCTATCCTTTGTTTCAAGTCCAGTAGCTTCTTACAATTTTTTTAAAAGGAAGGATTCTGCTGCAAAACATAAGTTGAAACTGGATGACTAATCCTTTCTGGTTCTGAGATGCTCTAGCTCTTAAACAGTGGGAACCCTGGACCCTGAAGAGGCAGGGTCCTGATCCCTTCAAGCACTGGAACTCTGATGACAGACCGACTTGATATAAAGAAATGGGAGAGAGCAGGATGGGGAGAAGGACGAATCTGGCAACACTTGCCCACCCATGCCCCAAGAGGAAGGGGGGGTACAGTGTGGTTGTGGAGGAGAGGAAGGCAAGTCAAGGCCCAGTCAAAAGGGAGCTGGTCACTTCCCATGCGAGTTAGTTTGGACCAGGCTCTCGGAGGTCTAGGTTTTGTGTAACCCCATCCCTCTCCCATTTTCACCTCCTTCGTCCCTGCTGTATACCACCCTCAGGAACAGGCAAGAGTGAGCTTGTTCAGTTTATTGTCCCATCCCTTCACTGCATGTTTACATTGACAAGTACCAGAGAGCAGACTGGGCTTCCCTCACTGGGACCATGCAGAAGACAGGCCAAGAAGCCCACATCACAACATCCTCCTGATGCCTGGGCTGCGCCAAAGCTCACATAAGGTACTTTGATTTCTTCTGCAGATTCTCCATGATTGATGCTAGAATTGACTTGTCATCTTTGTCTGAAAGAGCAAAACAAGTATTAGTGTTAATGATGCTAGGGGCAAGGGAAACTCCATATTGCTGGATTCATAGTCACCAGGAACCAGGTGCTGTACCCTGCCTGGGACTCTCAGTCCTCGCCTGGGGCTGAGCCTGGGCCCGGGCCTGCGCCCCAGTCCCAGTCCCCCAAGATCAGCTTAGTGTGTGGAGACCAAGAGCACTTAATATTTGCTAGGCATTGTGCTAGGCGCTTCCGTGCACTATCTCATCTAAGCCTCACAGCAGCCTTAAGAATTAGATGAGAAAACAGTCTTGCCAAGGTCACATGGCTGGTCAGTGATAGAACCAGGATCCTGGGCCCATGTGTTTACAACCAGAATTAAGTTGTCAGGGATCTCCTGCTGAAGACTAAAAGCTGATGTGTCCCCATAATGCCTTCCCTAGCCTAGTTTTGCCACATAGTTCAGCAGCCACTCTGAAGGTGTCATCACTTATTTGAGTACTTGAGAGACAGAGCAACAGTACATGGTCCTTTCCCCAAGGAAAGGCATCTATAAAGGTATGAAAATGGTCTGTAACCATGGTGACCATGGACCCCAATGGAGTCCCATGGAGAGTTCAGGGAGTGGCAGAGGATGAGGCTAGAGAGGTAGTTGGGGTGGGGGAGGGCCCTTGTTGGTTGGGATTTTCTCAAGAGTGTTATCGGAAAGCAAGAGGGAGTAAGGCAGGTCAGCCTTGCATTTAGTGAGTTCATGCTCCTGGCTGTGTAGCTGTGGAGACAGTAGACTCTGTAGGAAGGAATAAAATATTTCCCTTACATGTGCACACATGAGCAAAAACGTGGCACAAGTGTGAAGAGGGAGGGCCTCCACTAGGTTCTCTTCGGTCCTCCCCCCATTTGTGCCTCCCATCTGTCCTTAAGCTAACCAGTAGTTTGCAATCTTAAATCACTTGCACAAATTTGTAAACAGATTCCTTCCAGGGCCCTTCCAGAGAGATTGTGATTGGTGAGTCTGATTTAGGCCTGATCACCAGTATCTTTTTCAAGGTGAGTCTGGGCCAACCAAGGGTTGCAAACTACAGTCTGCCAAGGGTTTGCAGACTCCCACGTTCGCCAATGTTTACACCATCTGATGACAGATTAAATAAAAAACGTTGCCAGCCACATAGAGAGAGTCAACAGCCCCTAAGACTGCTATTTTGTGCCTCTACCCCAGATGGGAAGCAGCCGACCTCCTGCCCTCACCCCGACCCCAGGCCCCAACCCCCACGGCACCCTCACCGTAGACCGTGAGTGTGCAGCTGCTGCGGTCCTTGCCCAGCTCATTCTCCACCAGCACGCTGTACTCTCCGCTGTCCTTCAGTGTACAGGTGGGGATGACGATTGTGCACACACCACTGGTGGAGTTGTACCAGAACTTGGAGTTGGCTGTGATGTTGACATCACCCTTGTAGAGGGTCACAGTGGGCCGCGGATTCCCGAGGAAGGCACAGGTCATGGTGCAGTCCTGGCCGCGCAGCACCGTGTGTGGCTTGAGCGGGGTCATGAAGCGAGGTGCGTGGCGCCAGTCCTTCTGCTGGTACGGCTTTAGCTTGGTGCTCAGGTCTTCGACTGCGCAGGTGGGATGCGGAAGTCGTGAACACCCCCAGGTCCCCACCAGCTTAGAGCTGGGAAGGTGCCTAGCCCCTGACCTTGAGATGCAGCTCATGGAACCCCGATAACCTGGGTTAGATTCCCAGATACCATCAATTCTGAGGCTTTTCTACTAGTTCCTAAAGTTCCCTTTCCACCACCCTCCCACCCCTTTGCCACTTCAGGGTTCCACGACCTAAGCCAAGTCTGTGGGTTTTACACTTTTCCAGACCTTGGAGTTCTAGATTTCTTTCCAGCCACCAGTTTCCCAGACTTGAGATGTTATCCTGCTTTTAACGCCCCCTCCAAGCTTCCCTGTGTCATCCCGGCCGCCCTGGTCTCAGCTGTCTCCTATTTAACCCTGTATTTCATGTTTCCTGCTGCTATCCCCACCCTTAATCCCTTCCCTCCAGGGTTTCTGGACAGCAAACCTGCTCCGGCTCCTTGGAGACCCTTCCCAGTCCTCAGCACCTTCAGCCCCCTTGGCACAGCACTACATCCCTCGCCCCTCCCTTCCACCCTCCGTCATCACCTCACCCCCAAGGGTACCTCCCCAGCTCCACCTTAGTCCCACCCATCAGGGTACCCTGAAAGTATCTTCTCCCCTAGGCTTCCTGATCCCTACTTTTCTCCCCAGC
Organism: Rousettus aegyptiacus; assembly: GCF_014176215.1. Taxonomy (NCBI): domain Eukaryota; kingdom Metazoa; phylum Chordata; class Mammalia; order Chiroptera; family Pteropodidae; genus Rousettus; species Rousettus aegyptiacus. The sequence goes on from NW_023416308.1 coordinate 89,590,909, forward strand.
ATCCCTGACCTCAAATCTTGGGTACACCTTGCAACTCTGATGTCATTCCTAGCATTGGGGATCCCAGATGTAACGTGAATCCTCAAATACCCTGACTCACTCTTGTCCTTGTTGACCAGCCAAGTATTCTTGGAGTCGAGCGGGTCGCTGTCACCGACTTCATTCCGGGCCACCACTCGGAAGTAGTACTTCCTGCCAGGGAGCAACCCAGTCACTGTGTACTTGTTGCTGAAGACACGCTCTGCCGCCGTGAACCAGGTGGCAGTGCTGGCATCCCGTTTCAAGATGACGTAGTGGGCCTCACCGTCGTCCTGCACATCAGGGCTGTGGTTCCAGGTCAGAGTCACCGTGTTGGGGACCTCCTCAAACAGCCGTAGGTTTGTAGGTGGCCGCGGAAAATCTGACACAGACAGAAGGCCCATCAGCCACCCTGGGAGGCCTGAAGTATGGTGTCCCCATGCCAGCCACCTGCCAAGCCCTTTGAGTTTCAGGCAGCTGGTGTCTTGGAGTCATGAAGAGCTGTTTCTGAAGTACATCTATGCTATTTACCAGCCCTGAACTTGGGCAAGTTACTTATCTTTTCTGAGACCCAATTCCTCATTTGCGAAATAGGGCTAATAATTACTATCATAGAAATGGTGGATAAAGTACCTGGAATGCAGTAACTGTTTAATAAAAGTTATCCCTTTATCTCTTGGGAGTTTAGGGCTTTTTAAAAAAACTTCTAGCCCTCTCTAAGAGGTCACCCCAATTTTTAATGGATTTTTAATTTTTAATGGATTCATCTCCATCTGTTCCTCCTGTTTATCACCCATTCTCTGCTTGCTTTTTCCGACCTCCTCCGTATATGTCCCGAAGCTCACCAGGTGTAACTGCAGAAACTGAAACCAGGACTTCATCCTAGTTCAATGTCCCTGAGGCTTCATGATGGTGAGAAAAAGTGGAAACAACCCTCCCCATTAAGGCAAAGGCTGATAAACTCTTATTCTGTGGTGCCAAAGAAGCCTTCACTACCTTAAAGCATGGCTTTATAGCGGTAGGAGTTCAAGCAGCAGCGGGGAGCTATATTTTGGAGAGTGTATAGGGATGTTCCTTGAGGCCTCTGCCCACTGTCATACCTGCCACTCGCACATGGATGTCATAGTGTGCCTCGCCAAACTCATTCTGCAGCAAGATGCGGTACACCCCGGAGTCGGAGCGCTTGGTGCTGTTGATCAGGAACTGCGAGTGGTTTTTGCCCTTCGTGATGGTTTCCCTGCCCTTGGTGGGGATACCATCTTTCTGCCAGGTCACGTTGGGTGGTGGTGAGCCCTGGTCATGACAGGAGATGGCACCAGTGGTTACCCAGGTGATATTTGGGGGCAGCCCCTCCCCCAATGTTGAGGAGTCACCCACCAGGCTGTAGTGCCAGGTGTCTGGGGGGGGGGGGCGGGACAGAGTCAGAGGCAGAGACTATGATAGCTACAGTAGTCATCTTGGTTAAGTGGTGGGCATCTAGGGTCAGGATCAGGAAGGACTCACAGAGAAGGCAGCATGGATGAAGAGGGCTGTCCCAGCACGAACCACCATGTGACTCTTCAGCCGGGCACTGAGGTCAAACTTGGGGGCAGCTGAAGTGGAGGAGATAGAGGTGGGGGTAGGGACCTCTCTCTCCAGAAGATATAGCTTTAAGTCTCCTGTGCAAAGCCTTTCCCAACTTCTCCTCTTTCATGCCCCTGCTATAGGACAAACAGACATCTAACAGCCCTGCATCACTGTAAAGCATTTATTTGTTTCTCATCTCTCTCCCTCTACTAGCACATAAGACACTTGAGGGCAAGTCTAGTATCTTATTTCTTTCTATATCCCTCACATCTCCCTTGGCACACAATAGATACTATGTTTTATGAGCATAATGGGTTTTTTCTTTTAAAGGAATGGGCTCTGTATAGGCACGAGTATGGATGACTTTTTCTTTGATCACAGCATCATCCAATTTCCCCCTGTGGGATAAGGTTCCACAGAGGAAGGTTTGGAAGCTATGATTCTGAGGCCTAAATCCCCAGCCCTGTCTGTGTCCTCACCTGGTGGCGGCATGGCACGGACCCCCTCGTCCAACTCCACAGGTTCTCCAACCCCAGCCTCGTTCACAGCCCGGATTCGGAAGAAGTATTTCTGTCTCTCGGTGAGGCCTCCCACCGTGTAGCAGGTGCCTGAGATGGGAATCTTTGTGCACTTGGACCACTCCTTGGTGTCTTCGGCTCGCATCTCGAGGATGTAGCCGGAGGGTGGGTCTCCCTCTGCAGGTTCCCGCCAGGCCAGGGAGATGCTCGAGTTGGAGGAATCAGACACATGCAAGCCCTGGACCAGGCCTGGAGGTTCTGGGGTATGACACACATCCAGTTAGCCCCCAAACTCATCTTCACTCAACCCTTTGCCAATTCCCACACTCAATACCCCTGAAACCTAGCTCACCACTTCTACCTCCAACTCCCACAGTTAACATCCTCAACACCCAACCTTGTACACTCAACACCCTCTCAAACATTTATCCGGCTCCCTCAAACATGCTTCTGCTACCTCAACGAATACCAGAAATCCTCTAAGTTTGATAAAACAAAACAAAACAAAACAAAACTTTTTTCTGCCCTGCCTCCTCATTGTCCCTGACTGACTCTCAATCTTTATTTGCTGGCTTTCTCAGGTGTCTGAATCCTCTGCCTCTGGCAGGCTGGCAGCTCTCAAGAAAGTGAAGACTCTTTGACCCCTCCTGTTAGACTTCCCCCGAGAAGAAATCTTCTCTCTACCTTGAATGGGCTAATTCCACTATGTGTTGGGCCTGGCAACCCCAAACTCACTGACAGGGTCTTTGGCCACCACAGAGCTGGATGGCATACTGGGATGTCCGGGGCCTGACTTATTCACAGCTATAACTCGGAATTCATATTCTGTATCTTCCAGAAGACCATCCACGGTGTACTTGGTGCCTGAAATGGGAATTTGAGGGGTCATGAGGCCAGGAGGCACACAGGGTGGGAGACCACAGACTGAGAGGACACAGAGGAGGGGATCATGGGATACTGTTGAAATCTCCAAAGGAATTGGGAGAGAGAGTATATTCAGAACAGCAGGGGATACATGGGTCCACCCAGCAAAGCCTACCTTGGTCCCTTCTGGGCCTCTGTTCCTAAGAACTCACCCTGGATGGGGTCCTTGTTGACTGGCACCCACAGGTTACTGCCTTTCTTCCTCCGCTCCACAATGTAGCCAAGCACTGGGGCTCCCCCATCCTGGGTTGGGGCATTCCATGTGATGGTCACGGCCTCTTTGGTCACGTCAGTCACTTGAGGCTGGGAGGCAAGACCAGGGGGCTCTATAGGGGTTGGAGAAGGCAGAGGTTAGAAGAGGTAGCATGTAGACAGTTGCCCACTCCATGCTGACCTCTGGCCCCTCCTTAAAAAAAAAAAAACTTAAACACATGATTCTTAACTCTGGTTGTTGCACATTAATATGAAGTGTGAAGTAACGAAACAAAACAAAAAACAAAAAAAACAACAATAACTATTAGTGTCTAGGTCCTACATCCAGAAAATTTAATTGGCCTGGGGTGGAGCCCAGGCGCTAGCATTTTAAAAAAGACATCAGGTGATTTTAATGTGTAGCCAAGATTGAGAATTACCATCTTAAACCTTCCAACATGAATCACCCCCAATATTCCAGTTCTTAATTTACTGTCTTCATACATTGGGACATGGAGATCAGTTGGGAGGAGTGTAGCAATTAACTAGTGATCATAATTAAAATACTGATATTACCAAGGGTTTTCTTTGAAAAAAAAAAATAGCATGGAATCAAGGTTATCCCTAGAATAACATCACTCTCACTTGGACTTGGGATGATTTCTGGACTGGAGGAACAAGTGCAGTCAGTTTCCTGGAGTTGTGCACAGTTCAGGATATACACACAGGAGTATGTCGTGCATGTGATCTGACTGAAAAAAGTTGAGAATTCCTGCCGAAAACGATGTTCTGCTCTTGCTCTGGAATGCATCTATCTCGTGAGGTGGCTAGAGAAGTGACCCCCATGTAGTTGCCCACAAACAAGTATTCCTCCCTGGCTGAAGGCCCACACCCTGACCCCAGGATTCCCCATTGAACACAGGGCTGTCTCACTGACCGATAGGATTTCCTGCAAACACTTCGTCTGTCTCCAGTGGGTCACTCACTCCTTCTGAATTGACTGCCAGGATACGAAACTGGTAGGCTTTTCCCTCTTCCACTTTGTTGGTGGAGAAGTTGGTGACTTTGCTGTCCACTTCACCTATTTTAATCCAGGCCTTCTTGCCAACTGCCCTCCGTTCCACTATGAACTGTGTCACTGGACGCCCACCATTGTCCTTTGGGGCTTTCCACTTCATGTGCACACAATTACCCGAGAGCTCCAGGAACTCAACCCGGCCCTGGGGAGGCTTGGGACGGTCTGAGGATAGAAAATAGCATCAAAATGGGGGCTTTGGAGCAAAAGATCAGAGGCCCTTATCTCACTTGCTGGACATCTAGCCAGACTCAGATATACCTAGATTCTGAGCTTTCTGTATCTCGCTCTTCCCTGTGTGCACTGCCCCTCCTAAGATTGTCCAAAGAGTTTGATCCTTTCCCCTCTGAGACTCCTGCCTGCCTAGGAATGGGTGGACTGGACACCCAAGGGGCCCCTGACTCAGCTGATCCCTCCTTTTCCCCTTACAGACAAGCTCTTCCCCATTTCTGAGCTTCCAAAACTCCAGTGCTTTCTGGTATAGTCACTCTATGTTATAATTACCTGTCTACCAGTTTCCATCTCTTTTGGGTTAAGGGACTGTTCAGGATACTTCATCTCTGTGTCTCTAGTACTGAGAACACAGAAAAGGTACTTAGTCTAGGTGCCGAATTGAACTGAAACACAAACCTTCCCACCCCACAGCTTGATGGAGATTCAGGTGGAGGTGGTGATAGTGTCTGTGTTGGAAGTTGAATATGAGTTTACTAAGGACAGCTTCTCATCTCTTTTCTTAACCTTATGTTCAAACCCATCCCAAATCCCATCTTACCTTTATACCATCTTTTTCTCCAACCTCATTTTATCCTTTACCCTATCTTACCTCCCCTCACTCCATTCCACTTTAAACCCCAATACTCTTACCAATAAATCTCACTTCCATTCTTAAATTCCACTTCTCTTTCACCCTCATTTTCACCTCTTTCACCCTCATTTTCACCTCTTTCCACCTCCAAGTCAATAACAATACTAAAGTAGCATTTGAAGGTCCGTTATATGCTATGACTCTATGTGCTGCTTTAAATTCACTTGAAACAGGTACTAAGAAATAAAAACACCCTGTTCCACAAGAGAAACTGAGGCTTAGGAAGGTTAATTGACTTGCTGACAAGTCCACCTAGTTAAGAAGTGGGGTTCTGGCTACAAAGCCAGCACCCCAATCCTAGTCTCAACCCAAACTCCTACTCTGACCCCAGCCTGCCTCCTAACCGGAGTGCTGGGCAGTAGGTGGCCTCAGCCCAGCTCAGCCAGGGTCTTGACCTCACCTAGCACGTTGAGGTGCACAGTGGCCGTGACTGAGCCGTGGTCATTCTTAAGCTTGAGCAGAACAAGGCCGCTGTCCTCACGCACGCATTTGGAAATGGTGAGCTGGGCCTGGTCTTCCCTGCGCTCCATGGACACACGTTCCTCCTCGGTCACCTCCACTCCATCCTTATACCATGTCACTTTGGGCAGAGGTTTTGCCTTGAATGGCACCTTGATGTGCGCCGTGTGGCCCACCTTCACAGTCACGGGGTGTGCAGCCAGTGCTTCCAGTATGGACGGGTCGATGGCAGGAGGATCTGCAGGGCGGGGCGGTAGGCAAATCTCTCCCAGCTGGCATGGGGGAGGTGCCAAGGGGGTGGAGGAGGAGCCCATGCAGGTAGGGGAGGGGCTATGACCATCTGGGCGGGGCAGGCGTGGTTAAGATTTGTCTACAGTGGGCGGTGACCTTACCTGCAATGAATACAGAGGCTTCGCTCTCTGCGCCTTTGGCCCGGAATGTGTACTTGCCCTCGTGCTCGGGGCCCATATTGGGGAAGATGAGCTTGTGCACCGCACCCTGCTTCACGATCTGCACCCCGGGCAAGTCCGTGATCTAGGGCGCGAAGGGTGGGCGTGAGCAAGAGTGTACGCCCGATGGAACCCTTCCTCCTTTGTCCCCTTCCGTAGCTCCGGCCTCTGACCTCCTTGCCGTCCTTCAGCCACACGCCCTCCACCTTCTCATCGTTCAGCACTACGCACAGCTCAGCTGGGCTCCCGGTGGCGGCGTGCACGTCAGACATCCCGCTCTTCACCGTGGCCAGACGCTCTGGGGAGGAAAGGAGCAGGGGCTCTGGGAAGGGGCAGGTGTGCTGTGTCTATCAAAATTATTTATGATGAGCAGGACGTTTGGAAATGTTCAATGGGCGGTTCAGGAATGGTCCTTGTAAGGATTGGAGCAAGTAGGAGAGGTGTTGGGGGAAAGTCAGTGGCATTGAGAAATGGTGACCAGGAAGACTGGGAGATGGCTAATGGGGGGAGGGGACCGTTGATCATCAGAGGAAGGTCAGTGGTGACTGGAAGATGTTCAGTCAAAGAAGGGGAATAGATGCAGATAGTTAGTAGAGCTGAGATGTTTAGTTGTGGTTATGCTGGTCTGTGGGATGCCCAGGGTTATCAGGAGTCGAGGGTGGTTAGGGTCAGTGGGGAATGGTCAGGGCTAGTGAGTAGGGGCTGGTCATGGTCAAGGGGAGTGTGGGATGATCAGGGTTGCTGGGGATAGTCAGAGGCTGGAAGCGAAAGATAGATGAAGTCAAGGGATTTTTGACAGAGTTTGAGAGATGGGAGATAGGGTCTAGGAAGCAGAGATATTCAGAGCATGGGAGGTCAGAGATGGTCAGAATTTGAGAGATGGGGCTTGTCAGAGTGGGGAGGTAGAAACTGATCATGGTCTAAGGGAGGACTGGAGTCAGTAGGAGGGCTGATCAGTGTCCAGGGTAGGGGACTGTTAGGGTCAGGGGGTTGGTCAGTGGGGACTGACAAGGTGGTATGTACCCTCCACGGTGACCATGGCAGTACTGTAGTATTCAGTGGGGTCCCCGTTCTGCTTGGCCACCACGGTGTACTCGCCACCATCACTGAGCTGTGCATCCTCAATGATAAGCTCTGCTCGCTTGCCCTCATGGTTCATGCTGTACTTGGTGCCACGCTCCAGCAGCTTCCCATCCTTCTTCCAGTACAGTGTCACATCCTTGGATGTCAGCTCACACTCAAGGCACGCACGGCTCTTCTCTTTCACACGTACATTCTTGAGGGTACTCACAAACTTGATGGGGATACCTGTGGACAGATAAACACTTGGACATGCTCCCATCCTCCTATATCCCTTTTCTGCAGTGACCTGTTCCTCTTTTTGGCCCCAGAAAGCACAGGGACTTGTGATATGGAGTATGTTTGTGTGCGAGTGTGACCCATGGAGGTATCCACAAAGGTGTGCAAGTGTGAGCCACGGAGGTACCTGGCAGGGAGAGTGCCAGCTCTGCCCCTTACTTGCTAGCTAACTGTATGCAGTGCATTCACTGAATCTCAGTTTCCTCATATGTAAAGTGAGATAAATGTCCCCCTTGGAACTCTGGCCATAATTGCATTGTCTCTCTGGTGCCTTGGTCTTTACACATGCTGTTCGTTCCCTCTGCTGAGAGTGTCTTTTCTTCTTCCCATTTCTCTGAAGCTGAACTGCTTCTTGTTCTTGGTAAAGCTGGGTCATCGACTCATCATATCCTTTCTGACATAACCAGGTGGTGCCCCTTTTTTGGGCTCCCACAGCTTCTGTGTCTCTATCACAGCAATGATGATTCCATGTCACATGTATGACATGCTTCTTGGTGTACCCACCATCATGTGCAATTCTCCCAGCCAGCTATAATATAAGAAAGTGAGTAGTCTAGAGTGATGTACTGTAATATATGATATGAGAACCAGAAAGGCTAATAATTTTTTGCCTCATGATCTCTTAGCTAATAAAATAATAATAAAATTCCAGTGTTTCTTGACCCCTTGCTTGAGAACTTCTGTTCCAATGTCATTTCCATAACTGCCTCTCCCATTAGACTAGGAGTCAGTGGAAAGGAGAACCTCTTTCTCTTTCTAGTACCCATTACAGGGCCTTGCAAAGAGGAGATGGACTGACAGATAGATGGGTGGATAGATGGATGGAAGCCTGGCTGGCTGGCTGGCTGGATGACTGCTCACATGGAAGTTGCTATAGTATGAAGCCCACCCCTCAGGCTCTGGCCCAACCACTCACGGTCAATAGTGAGCTGGGCCTTCTGTACCAGGTCCCCCGCCTCAGCAGAGAACTCGCCGCTGTCACTGAGTCTGGCATCCTTAATCTTAAGTGTGTGGGTCAGACCATCCTCAGACACTGTGATTTCATACTTGTCGTCCCTCTTCAGCTCTTTCCCATTGAACTTCCACACAAAGTCAGGTACTTTCTTGGAAAGACGGATCTCAAACACAGCTGTCTGACGCTCTGTCACCTTCACTGGCTTCATTTCTCCCAAGAACCTCACTGGCTCATCTGCAGCAAAAAGTAGGAGGAGGCAATCACTGGGCTGCAGCTCCGGTCCCTCTAGGGCTGGTGTGGTGAAGGGGGCATGGAGACTCAGGTGTTATTGGCCTCTCGTAGCCCACAGCTGGAGAGAGTATCCTTCCTTTCATTCCCCTTGTTAATCATGGAGGGCCTTCCCATGCTGTTCATATGGTCTCCTCCACAGTAATGTTAACAACAATTAGAAAGGACTTATGTAGTTTTAGATATGTGCCAGGCACAATTCTAGCCAATTTTCACATATTAATGTATCCAATTCTCACACAGGTGGATTCTACTCTTATTCTCCATTTTATAATGGGGGAATGGAGGAAAAAGAAGATAAATAACTTGCTGCAAATCACACAGCTCATAAGGGACAGAAACTGGGATTTGAACCCCAGTGGTTAGCTCTGAAGATGATGCTTTTAACCACTATACTACATTGCCCACGGCACTTATCTCACAGTCCTCTCCTTTACAACCCATATCTCCTTCCTCCATGAATTCCCATCCCATGCAGTTCTTTCCTGCATACTCCCATATTCCTTTCTCCCATATCCCATGGACCCTATCCCTGGCTATTACTCCCCCCAGACTCTGACTATGTGCCCCTGATGCCCACACTCATACCCAGCACTGTGAGCTGTGCACTCATCCGCTTGTCACCCACGATCAGGCTGTAGGTGCCTGCATCGTTCATATTCACGTTGGTAATAACCAGCATATGCTTGGTGCCCATCTGTTTCACATCATACTTTCCCAGGGAGTACTGGATCCTCAGTGGTTCATTATCCTGCCCCATGAAACAGGCAGAAAAGCTGATGAAGCAGGTTAGCAGGAGACTTCCAGAAGTCCCCATTCCCCAAGGCCAATTAGAGCTGGAGGTTCCATGTCCACCTCTACAGATCCTCAAACACACCCAGTAACCCCTAAAATCTCTCTGACTTCATTATCTGGCTTGGCGAGATCCAGGGTCCCCACCTCCCCCAATGACTGAACTCTTAATATAAATGAGTTTATAAGATGCTTTCTCTTAGAGACCCAGGTCTTCGGTGACCTTCAGGACTAACCCAGCCTTTTCAGGTTGATAGACTGAGGTACAGAGAGAGGAAAGTAATTGTCCCAAATCAAACAGCAAAGTGGCGGAACAGCTAAGAATAGAAGCCAGCTCCCAGCCAGTTTCAACCATACCAGGAGGCATCTTCTCGATGGGATCAAAGAGAGGACACAGCTGATGGATGAGAGGGTCTGGGAAGGGAGGGGGTTCAGAAAGGAAATAATATTGCCATTGTGGGTCCTGCCTAGGTACTCTCCCACCTTGATCCATGTCATCTTGATATTGGGGTCCTTCAGCTCCATGATGCAGTCAAAGACCACGGTGGTGTCAATCTTGGTCTTTATATCTTCCAGAGGCTTCAGAATCCGGATGGTCTAAGAGATTATGATAATGAAACAGCAGGTGTCAGGGGCCCCTGAAGTTTGTGCAGTCTGTGTCCCCAATGCTGGAGGAGACAACCAAGAGTCTGGGGAGAAATGACTAGGCTGATTAGATAGTCGTGTTTCCCCTACCTCCTGCCACTGGTTAACTGGCAGATTTAGGGGGAGATAAATATGATGGGAGATGAGAAAAGCACCGTCATTTGTGGGACGCTCACTATGGCCCTGAACTCATTACATATGTTCTCTAGTTCCAGTGTAGATGCTTAAAAATGATGAGTTGGTTGGGTCAATGAATGACGACAACATGACAGCAAATGAAAGAGGAAGTATAATTTTCATTCTTCAGATGAGGAAAATGAGGTTCAAACAGATGCCCAAGTTCACACAGTTAATAAGGCATTAGAACTAGGATTCGAACCCAGGGCTTTCTGACTCCAAAGCCTATATGTAAATAAATTAGGGAATGGTGAAGAGAGGAGAGGTAGTAGGAAGGTGGCTTGAGTTCCTTTCCTGTTTTCGCGGTAGAGAGTATGCCTTTGAATATGTGTGTGCAGGGCGGGGAGACCTTGCTGTGGGGGGACACACAGACACTAGCGCTTTCGGTGAGACCCAGCCCCCATGCTGCAGACTCCTGCCCCCACAATGGACACTGACCTCCACCTCCACTTTCTTCATCGATTTGAGCTTCTTGAGCAGCCCCCGGAAGTCAGTGAAACCATACTCCATGCAAACCTTCTCAAAGTCCTTTTTGGGCACCTTAGACAAAATCTCCAGCATCTCTTTCTCATCTGTCACCTTCTTCTGCTTCTTCTTGGGAGCAGGGGGAGCCCTGGGAGGAAGGGGGTGCCAAGCTTGGACTGAGCAACTCCCTTTGAAGACAAAGGGAACCTCTCCTAACCTTGAGATGCCCATGGATTCTTGGAGCCTGGGCCATTAAGTCAGCGCCCTGCTGAAAGGCCTTCAAGAAGCTCTAGCCTAGAGGGTTGGGGGATAGCACCCTGGGCAGAGGAAACTTGCTGCCTTACCTCTTCTTCAACATCTTTTTGAAATCCATTTTATCTTGACCTGAGGGCAGAGAGAGGGACAGGGTCAGACAGGAGGCGTTGATCCTTAGGAAGAAAGGCCCTGGGAGGAGGGGGCTGGCTCACCCTCTGTCACCATCAAAGACACAGTGTAGATGGCATCTGCATGGTCATTGCTTGCAATGCACTTGTAGTTGTCAGAGTCATCCGAGGTCAGCGGCTCCAGCTGGATCAGAGTCAGGCCATTAGTAGGGGAGGGGAGAGGGGTTCACTGGGAGACTTTCTGCAGGATGGGAAAGGAAGGCATTTGGGTGTGGGGAGCGGGGAGGAGCTGAGTATGTGTGGAAGTTTGAACAGCCTCTATGATTTGGAGGTACCAGGTAGCAATTGGTGTGAGTGTCTGTGTTTGTAGCCTCATTCTGCATCAATCTCTTCCCCTCAGCTGCCTTCCTGGAAGATAGGGACTTCCTCCTCTGAGTTGTAACTCTATCTACAGTCTCAGGCACTCAGCTGAGCACTCCTTTCTTTAATACATATTTACTTCCTCCTACCAGGCACTGGGCTGAGGCTCTGAACAAACAGTTGTAAATAAGGCTGCCTTGGTGCCTGTAGGATGGTACTTACATCCCAGCAGGTTCTCAGAAAATACTTGCTGAAATAATGAGTTTGTGTAAGGGGTGGCCAGTAGGAGGCTTCTGGGGAAGTTTGTGTGTGCTGGGGGTGGGGCAGGGGAGAGGGAGGGAGGGCTGAGGTCCAATAACATTTCTTTGTGAATAGAAGGAACCAATTTCAGTCTGTAGGGGAGAGGGGAGGCCCTTTGTCTTCCTTTCACAAGGGAAGTTGGGGCAGGATCAATGGGGTCGGGAGTAATTATAGGCCCAAGTCTTCCAGGGCCCCATCCTTCCTTTTCCTCCAAGGGTCTGGAGCCAGAGGTTGCAGAAGCTGGTTACACCTAAGGATTGTAGGTGGTCGGCAAGACTCGTTTTGGAAGGCTCCCCTGAAGAGCCCCAGTACCCTAACTCTTGCCACTGCTGTAAGACCCAGCCCCGCCCTCCCTCCTGGTCCACCCCATCTCATCCTCGCTCCACCCGCTATAGTTCCTGCTCCCTTCTAGCTCCGCCCATAACTTTGGTCTCAGTGTCCCTTGATTCACTCACTTTCAGGTACGCTAGTTCCCTTCCATTTGCTCCTGTCCCCTCCTTGTTCTGCCCCAGCTCTGCCTTGCCTCGCCCCTAATTTTGGTCCCCTGCTCACTCTGGGAAAGCCTCAGCTTCTGACTGGACTCTCTTATTCTGTCCCTTTAGGGCAATGACAGCCTTTCCTCCGCCACACCCCACCATCTCCCAGTTCTTGGGTCTCTGCTACCCCGCTCTTCGATGAGAGGGCCCGTGGCATGCCCCAAGGCCCCTGCCCCTGGCCTCATCTGTAACTGGACCGCGGGCCCCCACCCGGCACCTTCAGCACGTGCTCCTTGTTAATACTGTCGTAGAACATCTTGGCGGACTCCTTGATGGGGAGGCCACTTTCCCTCTTCCAGGAGATGTTGGGTTTGGGGTTCCCCTGCACCCGGGCTCGGAACACGGCTTTATCCCCTGCAGTGGGCACAGGATACATGTTCAGGCTGTGCCTTCTGCCTGCTCCCTGCCTCCTCCCAGGGTCCCTGCCCCAGCCCAGGCACTAGAGGAACCACTGGCCTGGTTCTGACAGTGTTTGTGTATTGGGGGACAGCAGTAGAGGTGGTGGTATCTGGGACAGTGGGGAAGAAAGGGGAGCACCCAAGGATCTGGGGACACACAGGGTGGGGGCGGGGGGCGTGACGCACCCTCAGGCGCAGTGACCGGGCAAGGCTTCTCTACGAACTCCGGAACGCTCTCGCCCGCAGGGATGTTGGAACTCCGGGTCACCAAACTGAAGAACTCTACAGTGCTTGAGGATTTCCTTGTTGTGACTTCCTCTGTGGCAGCAGACAAGAGGTCAGAATGGGCTCCAGGCAGAGCTCGGCTCAGAACTGGAGGGCTGGCCTTTTCTTGAAGGGATGGGGGAGCACTTGAGGCCAGCACCACAGGATCGGCTTTGGCCAAGAAAGGAGACCCTTAGGAAAAAGGAACCCTGGTACACTGCTAGTGGGAATGTCAACTGGTGCAGCCACTATGGAAAACAGTGTGGAGTGTCCTCAAAAAATTAAGAATAAAATTACCATATGACCCAACAGTCCCTCTTCTGGATATCTACTCAAAAAATTTGAAAACATTTATTTGTAAAGATACGTGTACCCTTATGCTCATTCACGGTGGCCAAGACAAAGAAACAACCACTTTGGTAGATGATTGGATAAGGAAGCTGTAGTACATATATACAATGGAATATTTCTCAGCCATAAGAAGAGATGAAATACTACCATTTGCGACAACATGGATGGGTCTTGAAAATATCATGCTGAGCGAAAAAAAGTCAGAAAAAGTTGAGAATCATTTGATTGCACTCACACGAGAGATATAAAACTGAAAGCAACAAACAAGACAAAGAAAAAAACTCAGATGCGAACAACAGTGTAGTGGTTACCAGAGGGAAAGGGGGAAATGGGGAGGTAGATAAGGGTGAAGGGGGTCAAATGTATGGTGACCGAAGGAGTTTTGACGCTGGGTGGTAAACACGATGCAATATACAGATGCTGTATTATAGAATTGTACACTCGAAACCTACATAATTTTGTTAGCCAATGTCGCCCCTAATAAATTTAATTTAAAAATAAAACCTAAACAAAAAAGAAATAAAAAAGGAGGGCTTTAGAGTCCATGGGTCATTCATTACGGCAAGTTTCAACCACCAGGAAGAGCCAACTGCTCTCCCATCCCTTAATGGTCTATCACCCTTATTGAGCCTTGGCCCTGAGTCCTAACTTTTTTTTTTAAGAAGAAACTTCTCTTCGGGGATTTTCTTGATTTCTTGTGCTTCTCTCCTGGTCCCCCAGTAGCATTAGGAGGGGGCTGGGCCTGTCCCTGCTCAGGAAGCCTGGAAGCTTAGCTGAGCTCTGCCTTGGGCCTCTTCCCCATCCTTTGGTGGGTTCAGCGTTCACTGCCATGGGAGTAGTGATTCCTGAGCGACAGGAAACATACCACTTCATTGGGATAATATATGGGAACCTTATTATCAAATAGCATATTCAGTGTGGTAACATCAATTTATATCCGGGAAATAAAAAGTTGTTTGTGTCAATCTAACCTAGACTTCACAAAATCGTCTTGGCTAGTGAGTTAATAACAATTGTTCTGAATCGGGAAAGCACAGAGATTCCTTTTTGAATCCTCACAATGCCCCAGTGAAGTGGGTACATTTATTATCCCCACCAATCTGACTGAGAAGAGGAAAGTGGGTTAAGAAGGCTCGTGGCCTGCTGTTAAACAGTGGTCAGAGGGCTCCAACGAGCAGTCCGGCCTGCCCACATGCTTTACTCGACCTCAACCACGTTTAAACAAAAAGTAGCACTACATATACAAATTGAGAGGTTTCACATAAAAGTTCAGATTTCTGGATTCTCGTATTCCCATACGGTAACAGTTAGTGGCAGGTGAATGTGACTGCCCCCTTAGACAGGCTATGTCATCTCTGGTTCACTTCAGGCTTTTTCCTGCATTTATGTTCCCTGTTGGACCCTATTGGCCAGTGGTTTTAAACTTTGGCTGCATATTAGAATTGCTGGAGAGCTTTAAAAACAAACAAACAAACAAAACAAATATGTATACATACCTGATTTAACAGTTGGGTGAAATTCGGGTATTGCTATTTTTTTCACCCCTCCCCCTCTCCCCTGCCACACTAAGACGACTCTAACATGCATGCAGCCAGCACTGAGAATTGCTGCTATAATTTGAGTTCTCAACTTCTGGTCTCAAGTCCCAGTTCTTTGTTCTGCCTTGCTGACCAGGAGGGATTGGTAGAGTGTGTCTATCTGGCCTTGACCTCTGTGCACAGAGAACATTGAGTGACTGTCCCTTCAGGACTCTGAGGGAGGGGCAGCGACTGAGAGGATGGGTATTCAATATCCTGGCCCCTGGCCATCTTTTAATCACTTTTCTCTAGAGACATGCTTAAAACAATTTGTTTTGCTCTGAGGCCATTTCTCAGCTTTCCCTTGGATCTGCCCTCCCCCAGGTCTGGTCCCAGGGGCTGAGAGCCTGAAAGCTTAGGTCACTTGTTTACATGTTCATCCTCTCTCCAGTGGCAGTTCAAAGCTTCTAATTTATTCTTAAGCGGAGCAGAGTCAGCATTACTCATGCGTAGACCTCCCTAACTTCCTCCATACTGAAATTCTACCATCGAAGATAACACGCTTTTGCCTATGCTCTTCTCCTTAAGCAATCAAGAATTCATTAATTACTCACACCCAGACATGTGACTGATTTTTCCTAAGCTGTTTTTCTGGGGATCTAATCTGTGGGTGAACATCCAGCTGGCTGAAGCTTTATCAAAGCAAAGATTAGAAGCACGGGTCGAGAGAGGGTTGTTCTTGGTATCTTGGGCTCCTGAGGGGTCCAGTAGTCACAAAGACTGAGGCCACCCAGGAGGTGGATGTGGAGGAAGAAAGTCTGTCCCTTTCTGATTCCCCTTCTCCCCCCATTCTACTTGCCTCCCACGATCTTGGTTGTCTGGGAGAAGGTCTGCACGTGGGTGGTGGAGCTGGAGAACTCCATGGACACGTGCTCCTGTAGCATCTGCTTGTGGTGAATGGTCGTCATGGTGACAGCAGGCGTGGGCACTCACCTGGGAGGATAAAGAGAAGATGAGGCCATGAAGGAAAAGGAAGAGAATAGGAGGGAGATTCAGAGATGCGTGTGTGTGTGTGTGTGTGTGTGTGTGTGTGTGTGTGTGTGTGTGAGGGGATGGGTCGGGTGGACACAAGGGAAGATGGCTGTGCAACGGAGAGGGTGAGGAGAGGTCGGGCAGCAAGCCTCTTCTCTCTGGCCTCTGTCTTTCCCTTTATATCTCGCTTTCCCAGGCTGGTTACAAAGACCAATGGGCCTGTCCCCCAGCAAGTAATCCTAAACCGTTCCAAGTTCTGGGAAGGGGAGGATGTAGGGCTTAGGTTTACTCAGTAAACCAAGTAAGGTCCAGAGGGAGTTGAGGATGTCTATTAATAGCTACATGGCACTAGGGAGGCAGTACTGGAGGTTTCATCAAAAGGAAGTGAAGTCAGACCTTAGAAGGAACTTCCTGACTAAGCCATATTGGAGCGGGCCTAGGGAGGAAGTTGCGGATTTTCTTCCTGGGCCCCGGGCCCCCGGCATTGGTGGAATGCTGACAGGTGACAACGCATTTCTTCAGCTCTTTCTTTTGTGACAGAGTAAAGACAGAAGCTGATTTTTTATTTCTTATACTTTTTTAAATTGGTAATTTAATCCCATAGTTAAAAATAAAAATATAAACATCTATATGAAGAGGATCCCTCCTACTCCTGAACCCCTCTATCACCCAACCCTTCCCCAACGGGTGACCACTGGCGGTCTCTAGGCTCCTTCTGGAGCTCCTTTCTGAAAATGTGAATATGTCTTTGTCCTCACCTTCTTTTTTAATATGTAAGGTAGCCTATTAAGACACTATATTAACCCTTCTTGTTCACTTAATATATCTTGGAGATCTCTCCATGCCAGTTCATAAAGTTTCCTCATTCTTGCTAACAGCTACACAATATTTTAGTGAATAGACATACTTACCATCTTTCCTCTAATCAGCATGGCAGTTAATAAACCTCTATTTTGTATACAAGGAAACTGATGTCTGAGAGAAATAACCTAAGGTCACTCGAACTGGAATCCTAGTCTCTTGTCCCCCAGTCCAGTGCCCTTCTAGGAATCCCAGGAAGCCCTGTTCTGAGCCACGCAGTTCGAGGCTGAACTTCATACCCCTCCATGATGAAGTTCTGCCTGGCCTGTTTCTCCCTCTGGGTTCTGAGACTACCCCATCCCAGCTCCTGCTGTTCCCTTCTGGGCTCAGAAGGCAGAAGGCTCTGCCCCTTCTTGAAGGAAGAAGGAAGTCTTACCTTTGTGTGACGAGTCCTTCCTAACCTGCAAATGCTGTGTTCACGGCGTTGGAGGTGCAGCTAGTGCCTGGGCTGTAGACTGGCCAGTCTCCTTCTTTCTTTACCCCGACAGTGGGGCCAACAGGAGTCATCAGTCTTTAAATGTTGGGCCCCCTGGGGGCGATCCCTTACTCAGGCTGCAGCTGCCCCAGCTGGATGGCTCACTGCTTTGGCAGGGTAGTGGGGGGCTTGCTGCAGGGGGGCGGGGCGGAGGTAGGGGGAAGTGAGGCTGGAGCCAAGGCTCGAGGAAATGCTGGGACATGGCAGGAACGCAAGTGGGAGGTTGAGGGTGGTGATCCAGGGGTACTTTACCTGTTCCTTGTAGCAGAGGTTCTGGTTCTCACTGCTGCTCGGTGGGAACTCTCGGCTGAGGGGCTCAGGGTAATGTGTGTGTGTGTTTGTGCGCACATATGCGCATGTGTGTGCAGGCACACACTCATGTGCATGTGCATGTACAGTCCAATGGGAAAGTCTATGGGTCTGCCATTTTGCATAAATATAGGGAGGCACCATTCATGCCGCATTCTATGGGGAGATGAGGGAAACGTTAGCTTTCCATCCCTGCCACTCCTACAACCCAATCCCCCAACCTGGGTAGAAGGGTAGGAGGACCCATCCTCCTGTCGGGAGGGTGGCTGGAGAGCATGCCCCCCTTCCTTCTGGGACCTCCAGCTGTCTGTGGCATATTTGCATGCCTCGCCCCTCATCCAGCCAACACAAGGTTCTGGTACCTGTAAGGACCTGCTGATTGGTCAGCAGGCTTGCCCTGGGCCCCACTCCTGACCTGAAGTGACTTCTGCCTGCTGGTAGTGGCATCACAGCTACTCTAGCTGTATCCCTGGGGGCAGGAGCAAGTATAGAACAGGAGTGTCCAGGACCTGGGCCCACGGGCAGATTCCTTGGGCCCCCTGGGAGGGGCTGCTCTCAGCCCAGGCCTTAAAAGGGAATTTACTGGGTTGCAGCTGCTGTTGGGACCTGAAGGGCTACCATGGGATAAGTGTGCTGGCCAACGGGGAGGGGCTGGTGGTGACCTGAATGTCCCTCTGCCCCAGCCTTGGCTTGCTCTGGTCTGTCAGAGCTGGTGGCTTGGCAGCCACTCGCTTTCTGTACAAGCCTTCCACACCTGTCCTGGAGGCTCTCCATGGTCCAGGGCTCTTGGCTGGATTGGAGTCAGGGTGTGTGAGAATCCTGTCCAATGAATTTCCATTGGCTTTTCAAATCTGGATTCGATCCATACTCCCAATATCCACATGGGGGTGTTAAGGAGCTTGAGGGCCAGGCTCTGAGTGTGTGACTGTGAGTGTGTGTGTGTGTGTGTGTGTGTGTGTGTGTATACACTAGGAGGAGAATGAAGACTGTGGTACAGGGGGGTGGGGATGGAGGGGAGAGGCAATCACACAAACCCAGGAGGCTGGTTTTGCTCAAAATGCTCTGTTTATTGCTCTATTCAATGACCATGAGCAAATTATAAAAAGACACCAAGTGTCTCTGTCTGCCGTGGAATAAATATTTAAAGTCAGCAATAAAAACACGTGGCTCCAAGATAACACATGTTGCCAAAGAGTCATGCATGCCCTGATGACGGGCTCTCAACACGCATGAACACGGGAACACACGCAGAGCTACACGCAGCAAGACTTCTGGGAAGGCTTTCCCACAGTAACACAGAAAAATGTTTCACACAGATCTGGGGCCGAGTCCCCACCCCACTCTCGGTGCTCCCCCTCTCCCTCCCGCCCCTCCAGGGCCCAGGTCCTCCAGGTTCACGGCCCCCATTCGTCCCCTTCCTCCCCAATGCCTCATAGGCTAATCACTGCTTCTTGAGGGCATCTGACACTCAGAGGCCATACAGGCTGTGATACTCCTCTCCCCCACCCCAACCCAGAGAGCTCTCCGGCCGCCGAGATCTCCCTCCCCTCTCAGAAGCACCCCAGGCTCCTCTCCCCACCCTGGTCCCAATAACTGGAGGCAAAATGCAATCCGTCTGTTGGGAGAAGTGGGGTGGGGGCCTGAGGCAGGCACCTCTGCCTGGGCTACTTAGGGGCTGGAGCTCATTACCCCTTTCCCGGGCTGAGGAGACACAGTGTCCGGTACAGACAGCAGAGATGGATGGATGGACAGACAGAATACGCTGTGGTAGAACGCTTGGGAGTGCGACACAGAAACATTTTGGGTCAAGTAGCAATGACCTGTCATTAAAAACTGCGGCCCCAGGTCTGAATGGTGTGTGTCAGGTCCTGGGGCCCCAGGCCTGGCCTGGCACATTCCTCCCCCGCCCTGCCCTACTCCCCAGTATATACAGTAGGAAGAGCTATGTTGGGGGGGCAAGGGCCAGGCTGAAGAGAAGGAAGCGGGAGAGGCAGGGCAGGGAGCAGGGGTGGCTGGGGTGAGGGCCCAGATTCAGGCTGGGTGGTACCCAGAGGACCTCAGAGGAGGAGTGAGGTCACTCTGGGGACTGGCGGGACAGCTGCTTCTCATAGAGGCTCATGACATGGTGCACAAACTGGTACTGCTCGCAGGTCTGGATCATGCCGCCCCTGCCCAGCAGAGACACACAGTGGGGATGGGGATGTCGAGGGATGGGCTGTGGGAGGGTGCCCCCCCCAACCCCGTGGAGTACCAATCATTCACGAGTGGCCTTGTCTTTATTCAGCTTGGAGCGGCCAACCCTTGCCAGCCACTTCCCTCTGCTCCTCCTTGTCCCTCCCCACTCTGGCACAGAGAGCAGAACAGAGACGACAGGACCCGCCTTTCTCAGCCTCTGGCCTTCCGGCCACTAGCTATTTCTCTTCCCTCTTTATCCAGCCACCAGCTGCCCGGAACCAGTGCCTGTTCCCATCAGTCTTCCCCACCTCCAGCCAGCCAGTCCATACCTGGCGTGTCCACCTGCCCCTCACCCCGTGCATGTGTCGGTCTCTCCCTTCTGCCCCTAAGGCTCTAGCTCTTCACGTGCCCCTGCCCCGCCTGTGGGCTGACCTGTCCTGACGGAGCTGGCACGTGGTCTTCAGGATGTCCACCACACCCTCCTGCCGCAGCTGCTGGCAGCAGATGCTGGTGGCAATGAAGCAGCCAGTCCTCCCAATCCCTGCGCTGAGGGCCGAGGGGATGCGTGGGGTGAGGGGGCGAGGCAGCTGTCGGGGGTGCTGCCCGGCCCTGGCTGGTGGCTAGGAGGACCCACCTGCAGTGGACGATGATGGGGGCGCAGTGAGGCCCCTCCTGCTGGGTGGCCTCCTCCACCTCTCGAACCAGGTGCAGGAGTGGGGGGGCCCGGTCTGGGGTCTTCTGGTCAGGCCAGGATGTGAACCAGTAATGCTTCAGGCCTCGCTCTTCAGTCCCGCTCTGCCCAGGAGACAGAGGCCCACCCCAGATACATTTGAGCTCTCTGGGCGCACAAACCAGCCCAGAGATGGAGATGGGATTGGAGGAGGGAGAACATAAGAGGGAGGACACAGGGTGCGGGACCTCTGGCCTCTGCCATCTACAGCACATCGCCCGGTGGTCCCAGACAAGAGACCCAACACCAGCTTGGCAGCGGGGGCTGATCAGAGGGGTTAGCGTTGGTCCTCACATCGGTTCGGCCCCAGCAACTCCAGCGGCATCCAAGAGAGGCAAAGAGATCCTCTCCGATTCATTCTTGTCTCCCAGGCCCTTATCTTAACAAACAGCCCAGTCACCCCTTCGTCATGTAACCAGAGCTCTGGGATCTTTCCTGTTGCCTCACTATGCTTGGCCAGCTGACCCCCACCCCTGGCAAGTGCTGTCATTTCCCTCCCTCTCCTCTATGCCCCCCTCCCTATCACTATCATCTCTCCCCTGTGCAGATCTCTCCCTCCCACTGACAGCCACATCTTCACACCAGTCATAACGGTCTGTCTACAGCACAAATCTGGACATGCTGCTCTGCTGCTCAGAAGCCTTCCATGGTTCTTAACTGCGCTACGAACAGACCCATCTCCTGCCTCTGCGTACTGGTACTTGATGCTCCTGCACTCCTAATGGTTTGTAGATAAAACCTCTGCACCCCCCACCCTCACCCCGGACACACACATGCATGTACAGCCGTTCTATCATCTTTGCCCTTACTTTCACATTTTTCTCTGCCTGGAATGGTCTCCCCATTTGTTTGCTCCTTGGTCAACTCTCACTCATCCTTCAAAACCCCATACAGCATCACCACTTTCAGGAAGCCCTCCCTGAGCACCCCAGCTGGAGGAGTGTCCTTCTTCTGTGATCTTAACCTATCCCTAGCTCAGTACTTACCATTCTATGGGTGTTCCTTGAGGAAAGTCCAGGCTTCAAACAGCTCTGTGTTCCTAGCACCCAACCCAGAACTAGGGCAGTTTCTTGCAAAGTTTTATGGAAAGAAGTAAATACCTCCCAACCCCAACTGGCCCCACAGTTCTTCCCTAACCAGTCCTATTGGCACTGAGATGAGACAGCCCCCACCTCCCCTCAGCCTCTCTTTCTAGGCAAAAAGGAAGCTGATTCCTTGAAGCCCTTGGTTATCTGGCTCTGACAGCTACCACAGCCTCTGGTCTCCCCACCTCCTGGCCCTTTCTGCCCTCTAGCCAGGCTTGTATCTCAGAGCTGCCCAGGCGGAGACGGAACAGCTCAGAGGAACAAGTCTCAGACTTTGAGCTAGACCCTGTGGACTTCTCAAGCTGTTTTTGGGTTGGGGGTCAGCTTCCAGGTACCTGATTCACCGCTTTCAGCTTTCGGGGTTATTACAGTGGCTCCATGTTCCCCAAATGTGGCTCATATCACTTCTCAAAAACAGAACACACTGATCCTCCAAAGGTACAGTCTCTTCTATTATGCCGCTCTTGGAAGAAGCACAACTTCAGGGTGGGAGGATGCCCCCAACCCCCTCTTCTGGGCTGTTTTGTATTGCTCATATTTTGTGTTTTCCTTTTTTCCCTTTTCTGTAATCACAACCTCCTTATGCAACCCAAATGCAGCAAGGAGTGCCTGTCCTCTGGTGGACAGATTTGGTACTACTGGCCAGATGCTCAGTATCCGAGGTGAAGGGGATGCTTTCAGTTGGGATCTAAATGTCTCCATGGTCCTGTTATAAGAACACTGCTGGAGGCAGTTGGAGACCCCTTATCTAGACAGTCCTAGATTTGGGTGCATTTGAGGCAGAGGTGGAAGGCATTATGAATGACAGTGCATACACACAGAGAGCCTAATAGCATGAAATACAATTGAGGTTTGTCCTGTTTCTGGCCTCCAACCCCATTTACCCCTCCCTCATCCAGGCTCGTCAGGCCCGGATGACACAGGCCTTCGTTTCAGCTGGAGTGGACTTTGGAGCCCTGTGCTCTGTGGAGTCCTCAGGCAAGCTCCCGCCCCCATCCTCCCTGCCCAGCCCGGCCCACTCCCAGGCCTCACCCTGAGGGAGATGAGTCGCAGCCGGTAATCCTCAGTGTGAATGACCTTCCGCACGGTGATCTCGACACCGTCATACACCACCTGCTCCTCTGGCCAGTACTCGGTGCACTTCTGTAGGGGCGCAGATCAGGATGCGATACCCTCCCAGTTCCCCGACCACATGCTCCCCAGCGCCCCTCCAGGGTCGGCAAGGAGGGATATGAAAGGGCAACAGGTTTGCAGTCAGAGAGTATTGGGTTCAAATCTCAGCTTCAGAACCTGTGAGTTTCTTCCCTTTTCTGAGCCTCGGTTTCCTCATCTGGAAAATGGGAGTAACAGCCATTTCAGAGGACATTTCTGGGGGTTCAATTAAATGGGCTGTTACAGGTACAGAAGTAGCCAGCGTCAGCCCTGGGAGGCTGGCAGGCAGCAGAGCATCCTGCTTAAGATCCACCTGAAGGTAGAGAGGCCACAGGCTCTGCCTCTGACTATCTGTGTGGCCCTGAGCAAACGACTTAACCTCACTGAGTCTCATACTTCCTCACCTTGACAGGGGAGTGAACACTACCAACATCACAAGATTGTTGCAGGCATTAATAGGGAAACAAGACGTTTAGCATGGGCACAAAACAGCCGACATCTGGTAATGATACAGGGGTGCCTACCTCGTTCATCTCCTCGATGTTGGTGATCATGACAATGATAGGCGTGTGCTCCTGCCACACCATGCGCCAGAAGTCACCGACGGTGCTGACGATGGGTCCCTGAGTGGCGATATACACCTTCTCCTCCCCACCGTAGCCCTGTGGCCAGCCAAGTCCAGGCTGTCAGGGTCAGGTGCAATGTTCCCAGGGCCCGGTCCCTATACTCGGGTTCTTCCCTGGGGCTGGCAGCAGCCACACTGGCTTAGGGACAGCCGGGAAAATGGATCCCATCGGGTTGGGTCTCCTTTTCAGGGAGAGGCCGTCAGGATGTGACTACGTACCCGGATGTAGTTGGCGTTGATGTAGGAATTCAGAGGGTCGTCAGGGTCTGGTGAGGTCAGACACACTCTGCTGTGAGGGTCTGGGGTAGGGGAGACAGGTGAGGCTGGGATCTGACATGTGTAATCCCTACAGGGCAGGGCCCACCTTGTCTGGTCCATTCACAGCACCCACGTTTCTTCTGTGACTCCTGAAGTTCCTTCTTCCCCTGCTCAGTAGCAAAACACTGATCCAACCCGTGGCCCACTGAGGCAGGTGAGGGCCCAGGATGAAGAGGAGGGCAGAATGCGAGACCTTGTGTCTCTACCTCTGTGGCATCAATGCCTGCCCCTTGCCTGTCCTTGTCCCTGAACCTCCCTGTACTCTCTGTGCCTTATGTTTTGGAGAAAAGTAATGGAAGGAATTACCTAGGGTTCACATCCTGGATGGCAGAGTCAGCAAGAGTTTGAGTATACACTCATCGACATGCTGTGCACATTTGTAAAGCACATGGCCTTTCTCAGCCTCACTTTTCCTGTCTGTAGGATGAGGGTAAAGATCCCTACTTCCTAGGAGTGTTGGGAAGATAAATGAGAAAACAGCTGTGAAAGTGCTATGTAAACCGTAAAGTACTTTATAACTACAAAGACTTTTAAGATATTGAGGATAAAAGCTGAGGGAGAATATGAGGATAAAAGGAGTAAAGCCTTCCACATCTCAGATGAGACTGTAGGGTCTTAGCAACAGACACATGTGGTTTTCTTCTTCTTTTTTTCCTGTTCGATCTACTCACATGTCAAACCTTATAACATCCTGCTCTTCCTCCTGGCGTAGGATCTGTTCTGTGTCAGCTAGAGCCTTTCTGTATCGACTGTTCTGTCAGACTCCAGAAATTGGGACTCAGATGGGGATGGTGTGTGGGGTGGGCAGGAAGGTGGCTGGGGATCCGGGTTACTGGTTGTGGTCTAGCTTTGTCACCAGCTGTCTTATTCCTTCCCTGAGTCTCAGCTTCTCTCCTACCAAGGGAGGGCTGGACTAAAGGCACTTCCAGCATGCACAACGTGGGACTCTCAAATGTGGCACAGGGGAGTGGTTGAGAGTCTACACCCCTGAGCCAGAGAGCCTGGGTTTGAGTCCTGGCTCTGACTTACTAGCAGTGCCACGGTGCCATTTACTCTCCTTGTGCCTTATCTATAAACATTGTGTTGCAAGGGAACATTCCTTGCAAGACAATCTCATCCTCATGTAAAGGGTAAAGGAATGACCTTTACCAAGTCCTTAGACTGGTGACTTGGCCCAGCATACAGAAATACTACACAGCAGTTCACCGCTGTTATCATCACCATAATTACAAGTTTTACCATGAGTTAACAAGTAAAAAGAATAATCCCAAACCCAGCAGGAGAAACAGCACAAGCTCTCGCTCTCCAGCTGTTATGCCCAGCCCTAGTGCCTGAGGTTTTGGCAGGTAGTTTTGGGGTGGGGGTAGGTGGGGGTGGAACAGTTCTGTTGACAGGGGTATAGAGGGGTGTCAGCCGTGGACAGAATGAGGGTAAGAGCAGGGGTAAACAGAAGTGGGGCTCTGGGTGACCAGCAGAAAAGAGGAGCAGGGAGTGATGCATGGGCCACCTCCCTTTTCCTTGTCAGAGCCTGCCCAGATTAGGTGTTGGAAGTGGGCGCTGTCCCCTCTCGCAAGACACGAGGGTCTTTTAATATTAAAGAACCGCTGTGGGAACGGGAATGGTCCTACTGACCCTACTGAGCACCGCTTCTGTGCCTGGCACTGTGCATGAGAGTGGAAACTCTTACATCAACAAGGCACAGTCCCTGTCCCCAAGCACTGTGCAGGCTGACAAGTAGTGTGCAAGCACCGGAGATAAGGGGATAGAGGGGGCCCCTAGATTTGTCTAGGGTGGCAAGGCTTCCTGTGCTGGGTTTGAGGGACCAGTAGAAGTAGCAGGGAACACCGTTATGTCTGATTCAAGTACACAGGGTAAGGTGGGGCCTGGTGAGAGATGAGCCAGAGAGGAACCTATTGACGAAGGGTCTTATAAAACGCACTCAGAAGTCTGGACCTAAGCCCAAAGATTACAGAGTGACGCGAGTGTTTGAGGGGGAGAATGACACAATTGGGTGTCTGTTTTGCATAATTTTGGTGACATGGTGGAAAATGTACAGGAGAGAATGTGGGAGGCAGGAGACCAGTGAGAAGATTACTGCAATGATCCAAGTAGCAAGTGCCAGGGGTCAGAGGGCATATGTCATTGCAGTCTGTGTAAAAGGCACCCCTGGGAACTGGGCAACATAGAAAGCCCAACACCCAAAAAGTCATTTATTTGGCTGTGAGGATGGAGAGGGGGAGCCAGATGTGAGAGGTATTCATTCATTCATTCACACTCACTCATTCACCCATTCATTCACTCATTCAGATAGCTGCAGAATGTCTACTATGTGCCAGGCACTATTTCAGTGCTTGGAACACAGTGGCAAAGAGACAGAAACTGTTCTCTTGCATCTTCATGCTGCCTGCTGGGTTACTGGTGACTCTGTACTCTAACTGTCCACAGATCTGTCTCTCCCACTAGCCTGTGAGCTTCCTATGGGCAAAGTCTGTGTCTCATTCATGTCTGCATTTTCAGCCACAGGGACATGGGCTCAGGAAACATGTACAGAATGAAGGTGAGAACAAACCTCAGCGTGTCCTGGATCTGAAAGGGGGCCTCTGCCAAAACTGACCTGCCCTCTTGTCACCTGCCCCCCACTGCCTCTATCCCAGTCTCTGAGGACACGGGGTCAATTCTTCTTGGCTACAGAGAAAATTCTCTGTTGGGCTCAGAGGCCTGGAGGCTCAGGGCACCACTGGAGGTGGCTAGAGACCTCTTAGCAATCCTGTGCCACGTGGAGTAATGGCCTGGCTCCACCTTCTGCCAGGAGCCATTCTGAGTGACCAGCAGAGACCTAGGTTTTGGAGTACCTGAGCCACCCCCTCCAGGTGGGGCTAGGTGGGTGGTGCCGAGCGAGATGAAGGAAGACGTGAGCAGACCTGCATAATGCATCCTGGCCTTAAACGGTGCTTTGTTTAACCGGAACTACCTAGAGACCGTGTAACCATGGCAACCACAAGTCGCTATTTTAAAAGTTAAAAATAAGTCATGACATCTTACATGCTATTGGAGATGCTGATGGCAAAACTGCTTTTTTAAAGCCTCGTCACTCCATAAACTGAGAGGAGTACGTTTGTGGGGATTCACTTTCAACAAGTTACCCCGCAAGCTAGCCCTCCGGCCCAGGGCCAGAACCTGGCAGGGCGATAGGCACACAGGGGCTTGATTAAAGTTACCTGAAAATGACATGCCAGGGCTGAAAAAGAAACATTAGGTCAACTGTTCTAACCGCCCCCAAAGGGGCAAAATCCCTATCAGAACTTCCAGGAGACTGCTCACACAGCCTTGCTTGAACACTGACTGATGGGCGCCTACTATCCAACGGGCAGCTCATTTCCTTGTGGGCTGGCTCTGCCTCTTAGAGGATGCGCAATCTGGACAAACTAAACTCGAGACAGATAAAAGAGCCCAATCCTGGCATCCCAGAGGCCTGCTTTAAAACTCGGCTCTGTACTTCCCGGCTGTGTGACTGTGGATGAGCCACTTAACCTCTCGGAGCCTTAATCGTCTCTCCTCAAAAATCTGCCCACTCTGAAAAGCCAAAGAATGTGAAAACACTTCGGTCACCACGCGCTGTGTAGGAGCTGCTGTTATCGGCACTCTTTCTTTCTGAGTTTCCACAGAGCCCAGCATAATGCCTGTCCGGGGCAATAGTCTGGAGAGTGCTGTGTGAAGAAATGAACTAACCTCTGCCCTCACCAGGCGACTCCCGCCCTCTGTCCCTTCTCCTCATGACCCTGGAGGCAGCTCTGAGTTAAGGCCTTCCTCAGGGTGAGGATGCACCCAAGTGAGGGTGCGCCTGCGCCCGCCCCAGGGCAGTGAGTACTCACTGGGAAGGATGGTTTTGTATCGGTTCTTCCGCACCAGCCCAGGGATGTCGTACTCTTTTGGATCCACGAAGTTCATGGGGATTTCCTGCAGGGGGATATGGGGGTGTGAGGAGCTGTGGGCTGGCTCTCACAGATGTCTGAATCCAGGGGCTGCTGTGCCCCTAACATCTAGTACAGGGACTGGCTTAAGTGCATGTAGTCATTCAACAAACACTACCGTAAGATGAGTTAGTGTACATAAAAAGCATTTAGAACAGTGTCTGGCACACACTGAATGCATAATAAATGTTATAATGACTGTTGATTAAGGGCCAGTCTGGTCCATAGCAGACCTCAATAAAGGGTTGATGAACAAAGAACCAGAGAAAACGTGACCTGGCCAATCACCGCCTTCTTCCACACTCCCTGTGCTGCAGCCACAAAGCGGCTTTGTAGATTTGTGTTCCTGTCCTGGGTATTCCCACCTGAGGACCTTGGGTTGTACGGTTTGCTCTGTGGTAATATGCACCCCATTCTCATCGTCTCATGTCCTATCCGTCTTAAATGCCACCTCCTCCAAGAAGCCTTCGCTGATTCTCTAGCAAGAAAATCAGCCTCCTTCTGAGCTCCTAGGGCTGTATGTGCACCTCCTGATCACATTCTGTGTCAGGAGCCCTAAGTCCGAACTTCTCTGCCTAGAATGTGAGGTCTTCTGGGATCTGGCCTTTCTTTACCACCGGCTGCTCTCAAGAGACCCACTCTCCAGTAATGCTGGTCTCTTCCTATTGCTAATATGCCATTCTCCATCTTACCTCCAGGTCTGAGCTCATGCCATTCCATCTGCAGGGAACACCTCTCTTGAACTCTCCGGATCACTCCACCCTGTAAAGTTCCCCTCCGGCATCACCTTCCCCCATGTCCTCTGGGATGACTTCCCAGTGTCTCTCGCCCCTTCACTCCCTTTATCTGTCCACACAGTTTAGCACGTGACCACAAAATTTTATAGTGTTCACTGTGTTTGGACCTACTGAGTACATGCTTTGTAAAATGAAGATTGTAATACTCACTTTCTAGGGTTGTTGAGAATCAAAAGAATAAAAAACATGTGCAAAAACACCCATGGAGTGGATGTGCAGGCTGTGTTCCTCTTTCCCTGGGAAAAACTGGCGATCTAATGAACAGGAAATGATAGGAAGGATGTGACCCCTTTCTTCAAGGGGAGGTGATGGCAGTGGGAACTTAGAGCAGGAGCAAATGCTGGGCTGGTCCAGGAAGGCATCCAGGGTGTGGGATGATGTAGGGAAAGCCCCGGGACACGGCCCCTGGACACAGCGGTGCTGGCCCAGTTTGAAGAAGACAGTCCCTGAAGGGGTTGGGAGGCATAAGGCTGAAAAAAGGGGCTGGGGCTAGCCCCAATTTGGGTAGTGCAGGCCATGCCAAGTTCTGCAGAATCTGGAGCAGTGGATCACTGGGTGATGGAGTTCTTCTCAGAGGAAAGAGCCATTCAGTCCATACAGTATTCAGGGTAGCCTGGGGCGAAGGGAGTTAGCAGGGAGGCACAAAGGTTCCCCATCCTCTGGCTTCTTCCAGGAGGGACTTGCCCCAAATACTAATGACCTCTCACCCATCCTGCCCACAGAGGTGGGCGAGTAACCTGATAGAGGCATTTGACTGAGAAACAGGCTTTTGGGCTCAAGCCCCTTGCATCCTCCCTCCTCCTCTTGGGGCCCTCTTTCCAGAAAAAAATTATAGGAATGTCTCATGGGGCAAGACTAGGATGTGCCAACACTGCCTGGGGTGGGTGGAAAGTTTGTTAATTCTGGGAGTCAGTATTAGGAAGCTCACTATTGCTACATAAATAAGCCTCATTTTAAACCTAGCCTTTACCAACAAAAATAAAGGTGATCTTCTGATCTCCTAGGTCTTAGCTCTTAACTGGCTGAGTGCTCAGGCAGGTAAAACAGGGATGTCATTTATTGGACCCCTTAAAGTCCAACAGGAGGCACCTGGAGGCTGTTGCAGAGGTCTGGAGAGGAAGTAATTAGGAGTACCTTAAGCTAGAGCCACAGAGGTGGGGAATGGTGTTTGATGACGTCAGACAGGAGGGTGGGAAAATGTGAGTCAACAAGAAGGCATTCTACGGCTTTCAAAGTGTAGTTCTGTGCATTAAAGACTTGGGAACGCCACTGTACACCAATCACCCGGACAGGCGCTTTGCACATGTTAGTGAGCTCTTTGATTTTTGCAACATCCCTATTATTTTTATCTCCGTTTTCCAGTTGAGAAAACTGAGGCCCAGAGAACAAACAGCTTGCCCAAGATAGTAGGAGAGCTGGTAATGAAATGTTAGTCTATCAGGTGCTGAGTTCTAGGCACCTGTTTACTGCCTTGCTAGGTGGGTGACAGACATGAGTGGAGAGGTCTGACCACCGTGGGGTAGCCGGCTCAGGGGACTCACAAAGAATTCTGCCTGCAGCAGGAAGGGGTCCAGGGCCTTTTCATGAAGCTCCTCGGCCTGGAGGACACGAGAGGCGCTGAGCAGGTACTCGCGGGCCGACTCCTCGCGTGGAGACATGAGATAGCCGAAGCCCTCCTCATTGCAGCCCGGCGTGCACATGTCCAGGGTCAGGGAGACGTTGGAGCCCCTCCTGGAAGGACCGGGAGAGGGGGAGTGAGTCTCAGGGGCAGGGAGGGGCATCAGTTGGGGACCGTGGAGCTGGAAGATGAGGGAGGGAGAGATCAGGGGTGGGAAGAAGGTGGGCTCCAGACAGCATCCTTGATCTAAGAAGCACGAGTCTCAGCCCCAAGGCTTAGGCCTGACTCCCCACATCCTGCCTCCTGCAGTGGAGTAGCTAACTGAGTAGGGAGTTGGGACCCCTGTTCCAAAGGTTCCATCTGAGGCAACCTCCCCTGGAATCTCCTCTGTCACTTATTGGAGGTAGTGTCCAGCCCTGTGGCCCCTGGGAAGCTCTCCAAGAGAGGGCACCTGCCTAGAGCAGAGAAGCAGGGCTCGACCCTCTGTACCATGGTCCTAGCCCAGCAGTCTGGGCCCAGGCTGCCAATGCCAAGGAGAGGCCGGGCCCCTTGGCTGTCATGGAAAGAGGGAGTTCCAAGGGCGGCACCGCAGCGACAAGGATGTCCACCCTGGACAAACTACTGTGTTCAGTGTCTAAAGGCACAGAACAAGAAGGGCCCTCATTATACAGAAAGGCAAACTGAGTCTCAGCGAGGGGACAAAAATCGCCCAAGCTCACGCAGTAGAGGGGTGGCAGAGCTGAAACAAAAAGCTAGGTTTTCTGACTCCTCATCCAGTGCTCTTTTTATGACATCATGCAGGCAACTCAAACCTGGTGTGATCTGGCTTACCCAGCTGGGGTCTGAACACAGGGTGTCAATACCTCCCCAAGTGTGCTCTGTGGAACACTATGAGAAACTCTATAAAGAAAGTAGAGTTCTGTGGTCAGGTGACATGGAGGAATGCCACACACTATCCCTTTGTTGATTTACAACTAACACAAGCATGTTAAAGGCTCTGACAAGTCTTGCAGTAAAAAAAACCTACCCAAACTTACTTGAGCACAGGAATATATGTGTGTGTGCCTATGTGCACACTTGTGTATGCCTATGTGTTTGTGTGCAGCAATAGTATTTCTTAGCATTCACCTTGGGGCATTCTTATCTGAGTTCATCAGACCTGAAGAGCATGTGTCTACACTGGCTAAGCTATGAGGTCAGCTCAGTACTGGGCACAGGGAGTTACAGTCAGGCACCTGCCCTTCTGATCGGGAGATGAGGGCTCCAGGGCCCATAGAACCCACCCCTCCTCCACCCCTCCCACCTCTCCTGCAGACCCATGGACTTGACGGTCAGTGAGGCGGGGTCAGTCTCAGGCTTGATGTCCATCACGCAGTCAAACACAGGAGTCTCGGGGACAGCATCCAGGTCCAGGAAGTCATCCTCGACCTTCTCCTCCATCCACTCGGAGTAGGTGAAGGAGGGCTGGCGGCTCACCGACTGGCGCCTGTCCTCGGGGGGCAGTGGGGTGGGTGGCTCTGGGGGAGCCCTCAGGAGGTGCCACACCTAGTTGGGGGTACACGGCATCATGGACTTGGGACCAAGCCGCCGGCCCCTGGCTGATGGGCTACCCATGGGATTGAGCTCCCTGCGCCTTGATGTGTCTAGAGCAGTCCTGCTCTTCTAGGAGCTATGTGCAAGGCACTGCCTCTCACCTAGGTGGAAGGCTGTGCTCCCCATCTTTCCTTCCTGCCCCCTCCCTCCTCCAAACCTCAGCTGCTTGTGGATTGAGGGCTTCTTGGTGGGGTGTGGGGGTTCCTACTCCACTCTTCTCTTTGACTCAGCTTCTTTCCCTAGCCTAGAACACTGCAAACCAATTTCAGGAAAGAAAGTTCCTCTCACTCCAGGCTGGACACACTAGTTGAAGCAGACAGATACCCCATTCTCGGCCCTATCCAGAACGTCTAGTCTGTAGGTCACATGGGAGCTGGTGGGAATCAGCCTCGGCATCAGAGGAGGGGAGTACTGAGTTGGGGTCAGAAGGCACCTTACCAGGGCGGTAACGAGGACCACAGACAGAGAGACCAGCAGCAGACTGAGGACTTCCCAGGTCCCGCTGCCCAGCCAGGCCTGGGGGACATCAGACAAACAGGTCAAGGTGGTGGGAGGAAGAGATCTCACCTGTTTCAACAGGACAGAACCGAGTCTTAAAACTTTGGATCAGTCTGGGTGGGGAGCAGGGAGAAATACTTCAGGGGTGCGGTAGTATCTTCTGAACTCAGAGAAGCCCCAGCGGGGTTGATGGGACTGGACAAGGCCCCAAGTGCTCCCTCCTATCCTGGGGGGAGATCGCCAGAGCTTACTCACCATGGATCCCAGCTGTTCCAGAAGTGTGAGCAAGGAGGAGAAGAGGTCTGTGGCGTTCTGTGACCAGATGGGGCCATAGCCGCTGAGCCAGAGCATCCCGCAGGCAAGCTGAGACAAGCGGACTGAGTTCGGCTTGGGCTCCTCACCCCTATATTCCCACCCACAGAGTTTACCTTCTGCCTCAACCTGGCCCCCCAGAGAAGGCCTCAGGACTCTGCCTGGAGAAAAGTGGACTAAAGGGAACCAAGAGAAAGCCCTTCCTAGAGGGGACCCCTCAGCTACATACATGAAAAAGGAAGACTCCCAGAGTTGGCTTTATAGACAGGAAGTCCTCAGAGAGACGCCTGCAGAACTAGGGGGTTGGGAGGGGCTG
Source organism: Rousettus aegyptiacus (assembly GCF_014176215.1). Lineage (NCBI taxonomy): Eukaryota > Metazoa > Chordata > Mammalia > Chiroptera > Pteropodidae > Rousettus > Rousettus aegyptiacus. The sequence continues at coordinate 89,623,632 of NW_023416308.1, forward strand.
TGTTCCTGCTTCTGGGGTTAGGGAGGGAAGGGTGTAAGGGGCTTAGCTATCGAGGCTGTAGCTCAGAACTCTAGGCTTCTCCTTATGCCGCCAGCCCAAAGGTTGGGAGTCACTGAGGAACACTAGGAAGGTCCCTCATCTCTCTGTACCCCAGGTAGCCATCTTGGGGAGGAAGTGGAAGGATGTCCCTCAGCCCACACTCTGCAGGCCCTCATGAAGCCTGCGATGTCCTTACCAGGAATTGGGAGGCAGCTAACAGGCAGAGGCTGCTCCTGACAGTGAGGGAGTGGCTCCCGGTGCCTTGAGGTGATGGCTTCTGAGCTGCCTCTGAGGGCGGTGAAGGAGGTGGGGGCAGTGGCATCTCTCTCTGCGAGTCCGTGAGCCCTTCGGCCTGGTCCAGCGCCTCCATCACTACCGGCTCGGGGAGACCTGTGGAAGGCGGACAGCAGGCCGATGACTTGGGCCCTGCCGACCCACGGTGGGCTGCTCCTTCTGGGGCTGCTGTGGTTTCCTCTCAATCCGGGATCAGTCAGCGTGGCTCCACTTCCAGCAGTCACCCTCGATTAGCAAAGCAATATTCACCTACCTTCGTCAGAAAGAGCTAAGTGTGGGTGGACAAATTATTTCTCTTTTATTTCTCCAGTAACAGAGTTAAAATGGCAGGAGGTTTTTCGGGGAGTTAACACCGTCGTGTTTACGCAGCTTCATTCTTTTCCATTTCTTAAGGAAACAAAAACCAACCACCTCAAACTCAATTAAAAGAGAGAGAACAAGACACGTATTACCAGGTCGTGAACCTGAACACCCCACCCACACCTGCCCTTGGCGTTTCTGACTCCCGTGCTCTATGCCCTGACTGGGGCTGGAGGCTGGACGCTTGACCAGATCACAGCCACATGCCCCTCTCCCATCATGAGACCCCATGCTGAAGGGGTATGGGGCAGTCAGGGTGGTGTGGAGGAAAATCCCGGCATAACAGAACTGATGATAACCAATGCCTGGGATTCAGTTCTGGGTCTGTCCCTAGTTGTGTGACCTTGGTAGTTAGCTCCTCTCCGGGCCTTAGTTTCCACACCTGGAAAATGGGGGTTAGGCTCAAGTCTTGGTTTTCTAACCGTGCTTTCCGGAGCCCTAGCATTCTCTCTGGCGCACCAGACATGACCAAGTGTTCTGCGTTCCTATGCCTGTGGCTCGACTGTGGAAGCTCTGTGTGTCCCCATTCCACATACCGGGTTTCCTCTAAGATTATTTCAACACAAACTTCCACTACTAAAGTAGTCTGAACACCACTGGCTTAGGTCTGAGGCCGTGACTGCAGCCACTTTGGTGAGCCCCAGGTGTTGAAGGTCCCCATCCAAACCCACATGTCTCAGTCTATTGCCAAAAAGAGAGGAGTCAGCAACATGGATGTGTACAGCTTGACAGTGGTGATGGGCCTGACCACCCATCACTACGTAATGGGAGAATGGACTCCTTTTCTGGTCAGGCGACAATGGAACGCCCACAGCCAAGACCATGTGAAGCCAATGTAGTTGTTTGTCCATGTGCTTGCTTGCTCAGGCTACGAACATTTACCGAGCATCTCCCATGGCCCGGATCAGTGTGGTGTAGAGCCCAGACCTTGCAGACAGCTGTATTTCTATCTCAGGCTCCTCCTTCCCAGATTCCAATCCCATATGACTCCCCATTTGCTGTGTGCCAGCCGCACTCCAGGTAGTTCCTCAGGTGAGCCCAATCTCTGTGCTTTGCACATGCTATTCCCTCTGCCTGGAACATCCCTTCAACACCCTGCTCCACCCTGTCACCCTGCCACACTTTGCCAGAGTAACTCCAATTCATCTTATAGAACCCAATCAGATGTCACTGGAAGTAGGTCCTGCCCTATCGTATATGTCCAGCGCCCGAAGCCTCTCCTTCATTCCACCAGCAGCAACGGTACACCTGGAACGTAGGAGACCCTGCTTTGAGGGCTTTATATATGCTAATTCACTCACTCTTCCTAGCATCCCTATAAAGTTGGTAGTTACTATTATCCTCTTTTTACAGAAGTGTATGAGGTTTAGAGACTTGTCCAAGGTCAGCTAGCTAATAAATGGTCAACACAGGTTCGCATCGAGGCAGCTGAGCAGGTTCTAGGCTACATTACACCAGCTGAATATTTGCTGAATATCATCTCCCCCACTCATCTGTTAGTTCATAAGGGCAGGAGTGGTATCAGTTTTGTTCGTCATGATTGCATCCAACACAAGCCCTGGCACGTAAACCCGCAGTAAATACTTACCAAATGAGTGAACGATGATGGGTAAGTGATCATATTTTACTCAGTTTTCTCACTGATAAATGGGGATAATTATATATACTTTGAAAACCTGTGCTAAAGACTAATACTATAAATGAAACACCAAGCATGGCACTTGGCATCTCATAGGTATTCAATAAATATTAGATTTTAATAATGATTACACATCATTCCTGTGTGGTCTGTAAAACAGACCAGTGGATTCATGTTTACAGTAAAGTTCATGAAGTGAAAAAAATCTAAGCGCTGGTGGAGTCAAAGGGGGATAGAGGAGGGCATCTGCCTTTGCCCGTAAAGGCTACAGTTACTAAACACATGAGCACACAGCTCAGATCCTGGCCAGAAAGGTGAAAAAGGAAAACCTGCTACCAAGATAGATCATGTAGGAAGCCAAAAGTTTCCACTATTGACAAGCAGAGGGAAGGTTGGTTACTCAGGTGGCAAGGTTTCCACCCTCACCCTCTCCAAAAGCAGTCCATGGGTGGAAGCCGCCAAATATGGAAGGCTGGGAGGGACACACGCCCAGGAGCCACGCGGCCTGGCTCTGCGACACACACGCTGTCTCCCTGGGTCTCGGCTGCCTGATCCGTAAAGAGAGGGGCTTGAACCAGAACTCAGCGCTTCTCAGATGTTCCTTTCATCCTTAGAGGACAGGGAACATGGGTCTTTGGGGAATAAACAATAAGCTCACCCCATCTTGAACTTGGCTGCTTTATTTTAAAATTCATGGGTGCTCTTTGTTCTAGACTATGGTATGTCTGTACTTGTTTTGATATTAAAATAATATGTTTTTTTCCCCTCCCAAAGCTTTGAATCAAATTTATGCTTCAGGAAAATATGCTATATTTATACTGTGGCTTTGCCCTCAGGGGTACACACACTCCAGTCTGAGAAGCACGGAACCTGCCTGCAATAAAACATCAAGCCACTGTTATAAATGACTCTGTAGATGAATACTGAATAACACAGCAAGAAATTTTGATGCTATGGATGAGAAAGACAAGGTTAGAAAACAGTATGATCTTCCTGGCCTTATAAATTAAGAAAGAATAAGTGCGCACATACAAAGGTGGAGAGGATTTGATGTACGAGGAGAGGTTACCAGGAGAACATGCAGCGCAGTGAATGCGCAGCACACAGCGAGTGCTCCATAAAGGTTGCACATGGTAAATGGGAAGAACGGAAGCCAGGTATTACCAACAGTTCTCTGGAGGAGGGTGAGATTAGAGGCGTTTCTTTTTCATTGTTTATATATTCTAGATTTCCTTCAATACACATATACACAAACATATATGTATACGCACACATACACATATTTGTCGTGGGAAAAAGGTATTTTAAGAAAGAGATCACCATTCTAAGTTTAGATACTGTCAGGCCTAGTTAATATTCCCAGGTTTTGGGTCCTGACTCCCACCTGTCACATCTAAATGCACATGGTGAGACATAAGAGATTGAGAAAGTGTGCATGGCTCTGTGAGACCCACCTGGCTCTGTGAGACCCACCCAGTCACAGAAGAGCAGCTCAGAAGACAGTCCCCTGATAATGCATGATCACCATATTTGCCTATGAAAGATGGCAGGTTAATTAACTTTCAGGAAAGAAAAACTGCAGGCTGGCGGGGCCCCTATGCACATCTCAGAGACAAAGCTGGAGGCTGTTTTTTGCTTTTTTCTTTTAAAACCATAGCTCTGGGGGCCAGATAAATCCAACTGGCAGAGTCTTACTGAGCACCTGATAGATGCCCACCTTTCAGAGCCGGGTTTATTTAAAAGCTTTTCTGGGCAGAAATCTAACATTTCTTTACTCAGGAAGATATATGTTCAAACACACACTATATTCTGCATTAAATTTTGAAGGGGTTCTTGGTTAAGAACCCCTGGTCTTGGTGGTGGGGAGTAGAGGACTATGACAGGAAGTGGTGGAAGTAGGGGAGGTGGAGAACTGGGCTGATTTCAGTCTCTGCTCATTAATGTGTGAGTCCAACACACAACATGTATCGAGCACCAATCATATACTTTGCAAAGCACTGGGCCAGGCTCAGTTCCTGCCTGCATGGACCATTGTGATCCTGGACCCACTTGTCCCGCCGGCCTCCGGTCCTGCTCCTAGAGATGACGTCAGCTCTTCTCCTTGCCCTGCCCACCCTTCCACTCACTATCTTGTTTTGGGGATTACAATGAAACCTTGCTGGGCAGGCTCTGTGCAGTTCCCAAAGTCCTTCTGCACGCGCAGCTGCATTTGCTCCTCAGCAGCCCTGTGAGGTAGATATCATCATCATCAGCCCGTTTTATCGGTGAGAGGCGGCTGCTTGTGTCAAGGGCTGGCTTTTCAACAGTTCACAGCGAGGTAGCTGCTTTGCCACGCATGAAACCCTGACTCAGAGGCGGCCTGCTGACAGTGATTTAACGTCGCACCAGCTCCTCATGCGCTTGCCTCTTGTGCAGGGTGAAGGGGATTTTCCAGGCATGGAAATTGAAGCTTAGTGGGTTAAGTAGCTTGCCCAACTGAGTACAGACCTGACATTCGAACCCAGGGCTTCCTGACACCAAGTGACCTTTCCATTTTGCCACAGTGCTTTTCAGGAAAGGGTAACTGCAACAAAGTCAGGAAGGTGGTAGGAGTCTGGGAGGGAGGGAGTCCCTGTATCTGTGGGAACCTTGAACCCCAACCAGCTGCATGAGGGTAGGGAGGGAGTGGTATAGATTTTATACCTGATCTGGCTGATGGCTCCTCATAGGCTATACAGTATGGAGAAGAGAGGTCCTGGAAGGCTCCTAGGAGCTCAGTATCCCAGGACAAGTCTTTAGGGACCCTGGGTAGAGCCTGCAGGCAAATGGTCTTTAGATTTACCTGGGGCATATGGAAACACTATGATCCCTGTTCTGTCACCTAGCACTGGATTCTCACCATTAAACTCTGCAGCTACTGCGTGCCCCGCGGCTGGTACCGCCTGAGCTGGAGAACCCGTGGCTGCTCCTGTCAGTGACTCATGCTTGGAGCTCCCAGCTGCCAGCTCACCGGAACTGGAGCAAAGGCTGGTTCAGCCTGTTCCTGTTTACGTGAGGAGGGAGGTTGGTTCTGTCCCATTCAGCTTTTCTTCCCTTCCCAAACATGGCCAGGGGGACCTCCCAGCCATGCCCACCTAATCACGGGGGGCTCTGGCCAAAAGAATATCACACTCAATCCTGCCCACGCTTCTAGAACCACTGTCAGTCAGAGCTTGACAGGCCCTGAAGGATATCTGGTCTAGGCTGCTAATTTCTCAGACAGGAAAACAGGCCCAGAGACGAGAAGCGGCTTGTTCAAGGTCAACAGGTAGCCAACAGCAGAGCCAGGATGTTGGCTGCTACCATCACCACTATAAGCCTATGCATACTGCGTGTCTACCACATGCCGGGCGTTGCCCTAAATGCTTTATATATATATTAACATATTTAGTCCTCACAACAATCCTAGAAGGTAAGTGCTACTCTTACTCCCATTTTACAGATGAAGAAACTGAGGCACAGGGAAGTCGAGTCTCTTGACCAAGGTCAGCTAATGTATGAATAAGCTAAGACTAGAACTCAGGCAGTCTGTCTTCAGTGCCTAACACACTAACCAACATTACCCAACACACTAGATGAAAACTAATTCAGGTATTCTGCTCTCCACATCATGTTAGAGAAATCTCCAACACTCCTACCCCTCAATGTTTCAGAAGTGTGGCCTCACCTATCTGGGAGGTGGTGCTGGGTTCCATAGCCTATCACTGTGTCTTAAATCCCACCATGAGACATGGACGCTGGCGTACAGGATGACTGCTTTTATCTTAATTTTGGGATAGAGGGGAGTGTGGGTGGGATAAGGGGAAAACCTAAGCGGTTTTCTACTAGCTTTCACCTGTGGAAGGGTTTAACCAATAAGACTCACCCTCCTCATGCTCTTACTCTGCTAGCTCTGAGCTAGGCCCATCATGAGCCTTATGCTCATTAGCAATGCCCAGAACCATGCTGAGGGTTAACGTTATTGTCCAGTCTTGCATGTGGAGCTACAGAAGCACAGAGAGAGGTAGAGGCACTTGTTCAGGGTCACAGAGTCAGAAACTGGCAGAAGTGGGAGTTGAACACAGATCTGTGGGATTCCACTGTCCATGATCTTTCTGCTAGTCCAGAGAAAGGTCTAGAAACCCACAAGGAGACAGGGTAGGGCAGACTGGCCAGACCTGCTTTGAAGTTCTACTTGGGTAGGCCCTAAATGCAGAACGGAGGGAGTTGCAGCCAGGGGAACTGAGAAGGGGTAGAAAAGTGTAGAAAGAACGGGCCCAATCAGCCACTTCTGCCTCCGCAGTCGCCACACCCTCAGCACTGCCCTGGGTTCTGAGGGACGGCTGGGCCTCGCTGGGCAAGGGCACTGCTGTGGTCTCTGTCCTCACTGGGAGAAACTGGAATGGTGGTCTCATTTTCTGTTTCCTTTAGCAGCAAACTAGGAGTCAGAGGAGATGTGTTGGGGTGAGGGAAAATTCCCCCAAAACGTTTTCATCTGGCAAACATTTGCTGAGTACCTGCTCTATGCGCTCAGGATGTCTGGTGTCTTGTACTAACGCTGACCAGCTGGACCCCTAAGAGTGAGAATGCTATAGAGAAGAAGCATGAGAACTACGTAAATTGACTAAATGTTAAACCAGAGCCTATAATGTGCTGCTGCCTGACCACAGGAAACCTACAGACGGAGGAAGGTTTCTGCTGGGATTATCACCTAACTATTCACCCACACCATGAAAGGAAAACAGGAAAACAGAGTCTTTAAGTCACACCCTACACAAAATAAACCCAATCAACCATTCATTCCCTACACCAGGCCACCTGGAACCTATAGAACAAAGGCCGAGATTGCTAGCACCCTTTTCACTCTGCGTATCCATACCTTTAGTGCTGCATACTCACACCATCAAAAGAAAACAGGTAAACAAAGCCTTTAAACTGTAATTCATAGAAACTAAGAATCACATATAAATCGGATTTATTTTAACACGTGGAGTCTCATTCTCCGTCTTTGAAAGGAGACCATGCTCTGTCTATGGAGTGTTATTCCTTCTCTAATAAACTTTCCGTCTGTCCCTCTCATTCTGTCTTTGAGAAGAGACCACAATGTCTGTGGCATGTTATTCCTTCTCTAATAAACTTTCCTTTTGTCTCTAATTCTGGCGTGTGTTTGATTCTTTCCTTTGTGCAATCAAGATCTCTCTCTCTCTCTCTCTCTTTCTCTCTCTGTGCAAGACTCAAGTTCCCACTCAGGGGGATCTGCCCTGCATCAAGAACAGCCCTGGTGAAAAATTTCCAGTCCCTCCAGGCTCCGGCCAAAGCCAAACTGATGGTGGGTGTGGGGTCTTGGGAATCTGCACTGGCTTCCCACAAACCCCTACAGATACTCAGTCCAGCTGCCAAATCCGCAGATGGAGGTAGCAAGACCACAAGGACCTGGGCCAGCAGTGAGTGTTTGATCCCTTTGGATGGTAAGCTAGCCGAGGGCAGGGCCCAAGTTCTTATCATCTCTACATTCCCCAGGGAGGCAGAATGGCATGGGGGAAAGGAAACCCATTTTGGCATAGGAGGATTCTGGAAATAAAACATGTATGCTCACCATTTATTAGCTACATGACTTGGGCAAGCTGTTTAACCTCTCTGTAACTTGATTCCCGTGGTAGTCTTCAGACGTGTCTGTGAATTCTTCAACATTCCTCCCATCAGTAGGTGGAGTCTGTGTCCCCTCCCCTTGAACTGGGTGACTGCCTTAAGGATGGGGATGTGGCAGAAGTGATGCTGTATGACTGTTGAGGCTAGGTTTGAAAAGTCCACGTGGCTTCTGCTGGTTCTCTCAGGACACTTGCTCTAGAAACCTTCAGCAGCCCCGTAAGAAATCTGGGTACCCTGAGGCTGCCTTGTGGAGGGAGAAAGAGAGAGAAAAGAGAGAGCAAGAATGAGAGAGAGCAAGTATATTAGACCCGGTGGGTGCTCAGGAAATTCTGAATGCTGAATGGAGTGGTCAGTCCCGACACTGAGCAGGCAGGCAGTGAAGCAGGAGGGTACCTGCAACTTTGCCCAAGTGGACAGTCAGAAAATCACATGTATGGGAATTCTGTGTGTTGTGTTGAAAGCCAATGTTTTGGGAACTCACCTCAAACAAGGTGAGGAAGCTATACCACAAAGGAGCGGGGTGGGCAGCTGTACTGTTCTCCCCATACTTCCCCCTCCACCTTCTAAGGCTGACACACAATGCAAGCCAGTGGGTCTGAGGTTTGGGCTAAGCAAGCTCTGCCTCCTCCAAGCCATAGAAGTCTACAGTGTCCTTTCTCTTAACAAGCCTGGCAAGGCACGGTGCTAAGTGCCCAGTGACTACAAATATTGGCTCATTCAGTCCTTACAACCATCATATGTGACAGATGAGAGGACTGTCCTCCTTTTACAGAGAGGAAATCAGAAGTCCAAGAGGTTAAGTGATTGCCCGTTCCGGCTTGTGAAGAGAAGAGCCAGGACTCAAACCCAGGCAATTGAATCTCTCCTCTTAAACCAGACTCCATGCTGTCCACCAAGGGTGGGCCTCCGCTGCTTCTTCCTCTTCCTTGTTGGGGGAAGTCAGCCTGAGAAGGAGCTTCAGCCTATTTCAGGACAGAAGTCACTGGCCTTCTCCCCTTGGCACAGTCTATCACACCCTGGCATACAGAGGTGGGGGTGGCTCGGAGAAAAGGAAGATTGAGACCAAGATGATGGGAAGAGGTCTGGGGACCAAGGGTGTCTGACGTTTAGTCTGGAGAAGGGGAGTCTGGGGCGTGGGAGGGGGGCTGACCACTGTTTGCAGCCATGTGAGAGGCTGTGCTAGGGAAATGGGGGGGGGACATCAAGAGGCAGGAGTGGGACCTGTATGTGGACGCTCTACATAGGCAGATTTTCCAAGTAACAAGAAATATCTCTAGGACCTGACCCTGCAAGTCTGTTCTGCAGCTCTTCCTGTCCTCACAAGTGGCTTTGTTTCTAGGGAGGTAGCTTTTCGCAGTCTCTGGAAGCAAAAGCTTTGGAGTCACACAGGTGTGAGGCCCGTGTTTGCCATTTACTGCCTATATGACCTTGGGTGAGTGACTTAATCTCTCCACTGGGCAGTAGATATACTACGATTTGCCTCTTGGATTCTGAGGATACCTTAAGGTAAAACATAAAAAGTACTTAGCCTGGTGTCCCACACAAGATGAAAGCTCAATAAATAGTAGCCAGAATTTAGAGAGGAGGGGGATGAGCAGAAGGGGGTGGGAAGGGAAGGGAAGGGATGGGGAGGACAGCAGGAGGGAGAGGCAGCAGTAAGGACTTCCCTTTCATCTGCCAGGTGGGCCCTCCAGAAGGACAATGGTCCCCGCCCGGATGTGGGTAGGGGCTTTGAAGCTGCGGGCTGGCAAATGGGGTCTTGGATTGTACGGGCACGGACTGGGGGTGGTGGAAATGGGGCAGCTTTGTCTCTGCCAGTTAATTAAATCCGGAATGCTAACGAGCTTTCAAAACAAAATGCAACTCAAGTACTCTCTGGATGGGACATAATCAAATGGTTCTATTTGAAATAGAACCAAACGGCTTTGTTGCTGCAAACAAAGGCCCAGTTCTTTGTGCCTCTCTGGAGCGGAGGCCCAGAAGTACAAGGGTGAAAGGGTCAATGAAACTGTGAGGGTGCAGCATCCCCGCCCCCATGATGAGAACTGAAAGAAACGACAGAGAAGCCCTGGGGTGATGAGATGCAAGAGTTCCCAAGTGCTTGAGACTTAAACGCAAATGCATGGGAAGGAAGGAACAGACTTGTGAGAGCATCTTGTTCCCCACTCCCATTTCACTGATGAAGAAACTGGGATCCAGAGAGTAAGAACCAGGATTGGCACACAGGTCTTTAACCCTCGGTTTGGGTCTCGCCTCTAAAGGTAGCATGGGAAGTTTCACAGCAGGGATCTGAAGGTCAAAGGCCCCATGGCGGCAGAAGCCTGGGTCTTGGCTTGGGGTTCCTTGGTGAGTCCTAGTAAGTACCCTTGGTGGTCTAGGGGAGTCCAGATGATAGGAGGTGAGCAAGAGCGACCAGAGACCCCCCAGGACAGTAGCACTGACAAACCCCAAGCACTCAGAGGCTGCCACCCCTAGACAACCCTCTACAACTGAGAGCCTCACAATATCGGCAAAGTGTCAGGCCTGAGCAGCAGTCCAGCTCTGCCTCTAGCAGGCAGTGTGATCCTGGGCATCTCACTGCCTCCGCAGGCCTCAAAATGTGCAACACGGGGTCTTTAAGTGCCCTTCTAGTGCTCAAGACCCACAGTTACCATAACAAAAAAATTCTGAGTCCTGGCTTTAGCTTTATTCAGTGGCTTCCACCTTGTTCTTAGGATAAAAACTAAAATCTTTGCCATGGCCAACAATAAAGGCCCAGCATGCTCTGAGACCCTCTTATCTCCCCAGCCTCTGCCCACACCACCTTCTTTCTGGTTCCTTCTGCTCCTGCTTCTTCCAGATCTTCTGCTGGAACCGGTCTGGGAAGTAGAAAAGTTTGGAAATAGGTGATGCTACTCAAAGAAATTCTCACAGTCCCTAAGAGGAAATGAAAGCTGAGGTTCCCTTCCATGCTATTTGTGGTAGGGGAGGGGGGAGCAGAGGCATCTGCAGGTCCATCGCTTGGGGGAAGCTGATAGGCCAAGTGTCCAGGGACGCATTGGGGAGCACCATGCAGCCCTTAGATCAGAGTCCATATGGCACTACGGAAGGAACTCAGGAACAGAGTGCCAAGTGAAAAGTATGAGCTATAACACAACACAATTTTATAAGTTAAAAGTATAGGCACACAAAATATCATAGCAAATATAACTAATATAAAATATAAACTATAACAAGTAGTTTTACCCGTTCCCCAGGTAGCGTGGACTTTCACAACAGGCCGAGACTCCCGCTGGGGTGAGGCAGGCCTGAGAGGCTGGGTGTGGCCGAGGGTTGACCCTGGTGCTGGATGCCAGGACCAACCGTGTGGGTGGCTCAGGCTGGCAGAGGGTGACCTGGGCTGGTGGAGGACAGCAGCACACTTTTTTATGATGGAGAAATGGTCTGTCTTAAGCTAAGTGATGTTCAGCAGGGATGTGGGCACAAAGATGGCTGAAAAGGATGTAATGGCCAACGCCATGGACCAAAGGAGCTAGGATGGAGTCATCGGCTCTGGGAACTACCTCCACGCTTTAGTGCTGGTAGCTGAGAAAAGCCAGACCGAGAAGGGAGACTGAGGGGAGGGGAGGTCAAGGCTTGATCCTTAGAAGCGGGGTGCTATATGCAAAGCCTTGTTTTTGTTTAGGAAGACTGCATGGAATGGGTGCTCCTATGAGAATCTAATGCCTGACAATGAAGTGGAGCTGAGGCAGTGATGCTACTGCTGGGGAGCGGCTGCAAAGACAGGTGAAGCTTTGCTCCCTTGCCCACCACTCACCTCGGCTGTGCGGCCAGGTTCCTAACAGGCCATGGACCAGTACTGGTCTGTGGCCCGGGGGGTTAGGGACTCCTGTCTTAGAACCTTCAGGTTTAATCACTCAGGATTAAAAGAGACAGCACTGGGGTCGTAATAAGCAGCTCCATTTGTCCCATGGCATTATTTTCTCCACGTGTCTGAAATCCCAAAGTTTAGAGACGTCAAGTGATGTGTGCAAGACTTTAGCTCAGAAGGAACAGAGCCTGAATTCATTCACATCCAGCGCCTCTGAATTCAACAATGACATGTGAGTAAGACAGCATGGTGTACGAACCCCCATTCACATTCTTTACCTCACTGGCTTTCTCACAACTACTGTGAGAAGACTGCTCTTCCCATTTCACAGGGGAGATGTAGATGGGACACTGGGCGGGGGTGGGGTGGAGCAGTATCAGGGCTCCTCCAAGCCCATCTGTGACAGACACACCCAATGCTGGGGCCGACACACCCAGCTCCGCACTGTCCTCAGCCCCAGGGAAACGTCCCTGGCCCTGGCCTCACACTTTGGAGGGGCCCTGCTTCAATCCTTCATGGGCATGCTCCTCCTCAAGGTAAGGAGTCCATGAAGCCAAAGGGATGGCCCCTTCTTTAGACCACATACTGGGAAACACAAACCCCAGGTTTTCCTGCCCAAACAGTCCTGAGCCTGACTCCTGGGCCCGTGTAGCCCTCTTCCCCGACTACTGTGCTGTGGTGTGCATCCCTAGGATTGGCCACGAAGTGACTGTTTGCAGAAGGTGTGTTCCGAGTTTGGATGTGTGGGCTGGGGTATCCATCCACAAAAATGTGCATGAGGGCCCTTTGTGATGGTGGACAGAGCCTGGGAACTGGCTTTATTAGGCTCCATATTTTGGTGCAGAGGTCTGAGGAGTCAGAATTCTAAATCTGAACCTTGCTTTCAAGCTCCTTACAAAGGAATATCTGTTAAGGGAGAAGGACAGAATATATTTCATTTCAAAGTTTGTTAGCTTGATTTCTAACTCTTAACTGTTTGGACACAGACATAGTAGACACAGGCCACACACATGTTGGGCGTGGGCCTGCATACAGCTGTGTTCACTGAAGATTAAATTGCAAAGGGTGAGTAGCTGAAATAATGGAAGGCTGTGAGTGGGGGGAAGAATGGGACATGAGATGGAGGCTGAAGGAAGATTTAGGGGAGGAAGTAGTTAGTATTCAGAGGAATGTGAAAACTTATAAAGAGGATGCTTTGGTGGATTAAAGATGGCCACAGATCCTCCGGACTCCTGTTGAAAGGTAAAATGGATTTCCCTCCCCTTGAATCTGGGCTGGCCCTACGATGGGCTTTATTTAGTCAATAAACTGTGAAGTGACGCCATGTAACTTTTGAGGCTGGGCCTTCAGAGATCTGAAGCGTCTGTTTTAGCCCCTCTTGGAACATACCTTCTTGGAAAAAAGCTGCTGGATAAGAAGTTTGACTACCTTGAGATCGCCATGCTGTGAGGGAGTCCAAGTTAGCTACACGGAGAGAAAGGCCAAATGGAGGAGCACTGAGGTGGAAGGAAACCTTTTCTGGATCTCATCCTAGCCCAGCGCCAGGTGACTACAGCTGAATGAATGACCTCAGCTAATGCTACCCGGAATGAAAGAATCACCCAGCTGAGCCCTGCATGACCTTCTGAATCATGAGAAAATAAAATTATTGCTATTTCAAGCCACTAAGTTTTGAGAGTCTGTTAGGTAGCAAATAGATAGCTCAAACAGGTGGTGAGATCTGAGAAGGAGAAATGAGCTTAAATGGAAGGATGAGATTTTTTTTTAAGGTATAAAGAACTTCCTGAAAGCTGGGGTGATTCATTCCTGGCCGGGCCAAAGAGAAAGGTGACAGCATCTGTCACTGCGTGTCTCAGGAACACAAAGGATGCCCATTTGCCTGAAAGGGCTTTAGCATGAACCTGTGTAGAGGCAGGGGACTTTCTTCCAGTTGCGAAGACTTCCTTTCTAGTCTCCTCGCACATCCAGATATGAGAAGCATTTCTATCCTGGTGAAGGAAAATGGATGGTTGTCTTCTCCTGCAACTCCAGCCCCTCTCTCGGCTTGACTTTGCAAGCAGGCACACTCCTGTGTGTGTCTGTGCTGGGTCTGTGAGGTCCCAGGCCTGTGGTGTGGATCCCAGATCCACAAAGCTATATGGTCCACTCCACTGCTGAAGGATTAGCCTGGGACTTGATGCTCAGGCTCTGGGAACATGCAAAGGATTTTCAGTTCACACTCCATATCCTGGAACACTCGTCATCGTCATTATGACCTACCATTTATCAAGCACTGGGTAATAAGCACTTTACATGCTTCAACTTATTAAATCCTTGCAAAATCTCTGTGCAGATCTTATATTATCATCCTCATTTCAGAGTGAAGAGTTCGGAGCTCAAAGCGTTCAGGTAATGTACCCAAAGTTATGCTGCTGGTCTGCGGCAGAGCTGGGATTTGAACTCAGGTCTGTATGCCTCCCTGTAGCACCCCAAGACGCAGCCACTTGGGCTCCTGCTTTCATATCTGTCCTAATGTTTGAGAATACTTAACTTATACCGTCATTGACCAGTGGGTATCTTGCTTGGTACTTCTCAATACAATGGTATTGTTACCGAATGCCATCCAACCAGGGTTCTTAGCATAGCCAAATGGTGTTTTGTTTTTCTTTAATTTCTATCCCAAAGACTCAAGTCAAAGACAATTCATTATACCATCAGCCACAATAAACACCTCTAAATGCATTAAAAGTCCTGAGTGAAAACAAAACCATCCATTAAGCAAAGCTAAGCTGCTGAGTGTTGACAGTCACAAGTGTTATCTCAGCAATAACACTGCATCCAGGTCTGTCTTCTCTCCGTTTGTCCATCTGGGCTCCTGCTTCTGCTCCTAGACCAGTATGAACCAGTACTACTAGGCGCCAGACTGGGGCGCTTGAGAATAAGGGTTAGCAGATGGAGGACAAGGCCCATCACAAGGTTACCTCATTCCCTCAAATGCTTTGATAGCCAGTTACTAGCAACACAAATTGGGACCTTACTCATCATTCCAGTCATGATTTAAAGGTCACTTCTTCCAGGAAGCCTTCCGTGACTGCCCCCAAGACAAGGTTACATTACTGATGCACCCTTCCATGGAGTCCTGTCCTTCTTAAGAACAGGGCCCAGCTCTTGGTCTGTCTTGCTCTTCACTGTATCACTGGTGCCTGGCGCAGCAATAGGCACAGAGTAGATGCTCATCAAAAAATTGAATTGATAAAAATGTCAGGTTATCTATCTATCTATCTATCTATCTATCTATCTATCTATCTATCTAACAATGCCTACAGCCTCTAGTATTCCAAGGTGGTCTCCCATCCAAGTACTAACCAGGCCCGATCCTGCTTGGCTTCCGAGATCAGATGAGATGGGCCATGTCCAGGGTGGCACGGCCGTAGACTGGTTGGGTTGTCTTTTTAATTGGCCTTTGTTGGCTTCTGGCCTAAGACCTTATCTGTGCCATGGTAGGACAGCCGTGAAAGCTATGACCTACACTCCCTTACGGCCAGGAGAGGTAGCTTCAGGATTAGGATAACAAAGTTGTCCTCAATACAGGCCTCTCCTTTACTCTAGAAACGGCCACTGTGATGGGCAGTGGCCTCTTGCTGAGACCTAGGCCTTGTCGCCCTCAGAAGAAGGTCCACTTGATACCCACAATGATACAGAGCCGACGGCTGGGTGGAGAGTTAGGGAAAGTCACTGGGACTTAGGTGAGTGGGTTTCAGAGCCACTGGCCCAAGAGGCCACTGATTCTGCCAAACGAGCGATGGCCTACTTAGGTCTCGGTGTCTACTCACAACCTTGCACAGAGCCAGCTCATCATGACATACTTAAATCTCAGGATAGTAGTGACATCATGGCCCCAGCCAGCTGCCAGCCATAGGAGGGCAGTGGGAACACCTTGTTCCCAGGAGCAGTGTTGTCCTTAGACCATGACCCTATACTCCCTTTTCTCTGGCCGTGCCATTCCCCTTGGGCTGAGAAGTCCACGGGGCCCAGGAGGTGTGCCCATACCCCCTTTCCAGGCCATGCTCTGGCGACGAGGATTCCAGAACTCCTTGCCTAAGTGACTTAAAGCCTGCATGGGCACAGGCACACCGTTCTGAGGGTGGACAGGGCCTCCTGCTTGGGGATCTTGGATCTTTAGGTTTGATGGGTGGCCAAGGGGCAGTATTGGGGCAGGGTGTGGACCATGCTTGGACACGTGTAGACTGACATGCCCACATGCACACCTGCAAGGGCCCTTGCAGCACAGGACGGAGTGGTGGGTTGATGCACCACCTGGGGCCCCATCTGCAGTCTGGCCTTGGTCCCTGCAAATGTTAGGAGTGGGCCTGCCCATAAGTCTGTCCACTGGAGACACAGAGCAACGCTTGGTAACGTCATGCCATACCTAGCACCTACTGTTGGCTTATCTACCTCCTTCCTCCGCCCTGTACCCTGAGCAAGCTGCTGGTCTCAAGCTAGGCCTGAACTCATGCTGGTTGGGGAAGGGGCGGAGGCCCCAGCATCAGCAGGGTTGCCTGGTTTCTTGTGAATGTGAACACCTACGCGCAGAAGAGGGGGAGTGTGAGCTGGAATGTATAAAAGTGTTTGGGTGACTGTGAGCAAGTAAGTGAGCAAGCAAGGGGAAGTGAAAGAGAAGAAAAGAAGGGTGACCATGGGTGTGCATGAGGGGAGAAGAAAAATAAGTGTGTGTGTGTGTCCCAGTGCCTGCCACAGTACTGGGAACCACGCGTAACTGAGAGCCTGGGAGCAGGGCAGAGAATGGAAGGGAAGGAGTGTGCCTGCCTGTCTGTATGTGAGCGTGAGAAGGGGTGTGGATGCGGGAAGAGCCCTACAGAGAATGAGATTGCAAGCAAGTCCGTCCTCCTCTAAAAACATGTACAATGGAAGGGGGTGGGTGATGGAACAATGGAGCTAAGATAGCCTGAGTGTGCAAGAGGAAGAAGACTCACAGGTGTGTGAGCTGGAGGGTAGGTGTGTGCCTCCACAGGTCTCTGTGAGACAGACACAGGGTGCATGCCTGGGTGACTGTGTGTGGGTCTGTGCACACTGAGTATGTGAACATGAAGCTGTAACAAGTGAGAACACACATGAACGTGTGAGCACATGTATGGAGGGCCTCAAGAGGATAAGCAAGTACGCCTGTCTCAGGACAGCTGTGCGTTGCCTGGAATGCTGATGAAGTTTGCACCCGGAAATCACAGTGTGGGAGGACTGTATGACCTGCTCCGCATTGGCTCAGGTCCAGGTGACTGTGTCTGGGAGCTTTGGCCACGTTGCCCGAGCCTGGCGGTGCGGTGCGTGTAGGAATGAGTGAGTCACCCAGGCATGGCTGGCCCTCACTCTGCCTCGCCGCTCATCTTGCCCAGCAGGGAAGACAGCTGGGAGGGGGAGAGATTACTTGAGGGCTGTATTTTTACACCATCATTATGCAATTGCTTGCAGTTCCCATGGGTTCATTCTAAAGGCCCAGCACTCCAATTCTCTTGGCTTTTGTACATCTATCTCTTCTCATGTCCAATCTGCAGCTCAGGTGAGTGGTTTACCTGCCAAACGTTTGTGGAAATCTTCTCCTTACCAGGTTCCAGAATCACAATGCCAAACCAGCCTCCAGTCTTTTCCTATCCCCTGCTTCTTGGCCTTAATTTTTTCCATAGCACTTATCACACTATATATCTTACTTATTTTATTTGTCTATCTTTCTCTTAATAGCAAATGCCTGTGCAGCACTTGCTATTTACCGGACACTGCTCTAAGCTCTCTGTTAATTCATTTAATCCTCTAACAACTCTACATGGCAGTGAATATTATTCCTGGCATTTTGTAAGCGGGAGGCACATTTCGTAAGTGAGAAGTTAATAGCTTGTCCATGATCATCCCCATGGTAAGCAGTAGAGCCAAACAAAGTCCAGAGTCCCTGGACTTAACCAGTATACAGTACTGTTTTGTGTGGGTGAGAATTTTCTCAGTTTGGTGCATTGTTGAATCTCCAGTGCTTTTACGAGTATCAGTACATGTAAGTGCCCAATGAACAGCCAGTGAATAGATTAAGAAATGAGTGAATGAATGCTGGACGTGGAGGATGAAATAAAGAGGTATCTGTCTTCAAGGAGCTCATGGTCCCACAGAGGAAGCAAAAAGTTATTTCAATATTACGTTAAGATGGCAGTGTGCGAGTCTAGAGGGGCATACGACTTGCCTGGTCTCTGCAAGACTAGCAGGTTTGTGAGCTGCCACCTCCTTCAAACTCCTCTCTGGGGACAGACATCTTAGGGTGCCAGAAGATGATGGTGGCTCTATGGTGACGTGGAGGCAGAATGGGGTAGTGGCCAGGAGCATGAACTCTGGAGAAAGGCTGCCTGCTGTGAATTCTTACTCTACAAACCTCAGCTAAATGACCTAGACAAACACTCTTGGTCCTCTCTCATCTATATGATGGAGAAAGCAAATGGTATTGTTTTCCTAGGTTAGCGAAGAGGATTACCCGAGATACATGTGTGAAAGCATCTGGAATAGTACGTTGCACAAGAAAGGCAATGTGCCAGCACCAATGGGGATGACTTATGTTCCGTTAAAAATTCTACATTGGTTGCTGGCTTTCAGGGAGGAATGGGAGAGAGGGGTAAAAGTAAACATGCTTATTACTATAGCCTCTCTGCTGTGTCTTCATCCCATGTTCCAGAAGCAATTTAGAGCAGGACAGGGATTATGTCTGCTTTAGTCTCCACTATTATCCCTAGTACCTGGTATAGTACCTGATACACAGTAGGTTTTCAAAAAATATTAGTTGAATATGTGCATTTCTTTAATCTTTGTGAGGCTATTTATCTTATTGTTTCCATTTACAAATGAGATACTAGAGGCCCAGCAAAGTTAAGCGACTTGTCCTTTAACACAAAGAATAGAAACAGAACAGCCAGACTCAAAGGGCAAACCCCATGCTCTTTCCTCCACACCAAGCTAATCTCTGGACTCTCATACATCATGTCCTATTTTCCGTGCATTTTTTTTCTAGCTGGCGGGGCCATCCCTGGTTGTAGAATCATCTCTGAATTCTATGACTCATCTCTGAATCACAGAACTGTTTAATAGTTGAAAGGGACTCTTGATGTCATCTTGACCTCCCACCCATTGTGGAAATTTCCTCTCCAATGTCTATCCAGAAAATATATGAATGCTGCTCATGATGGAACACTCATTGTCTTCTTCTTGAATTCTCGAGTCCTATGATTGGACCGCTTTTATAGTCAGAAAGTTCTGCATCCCATGCCAACAGGCTTCCCTTCAGTGTCTATGTATTGGGTTGTCATATTCCTTAAGATATGCACAGAATAAATCCACTGCCCCTGTCACAAGACAGCCTTTCAGATAGTGGCAGACAGCTCTCACATCCCTTTGGAGAATTCTTTTCTCTGAGCTAGTTGTTTCAGGTCCCCACAGCGACTCCTGTGCAGGGGCATCCATCCTAAACCATCTTATCAGGCTGTCCAAAGTGTTTTGAGCAATGGCACCCCCTACTGGATAAGGTGTGAATTGCGCCAAGGGGCTCACGGCTCCCCTGACTGCCTGAGGAGCTTCGCAGTAGTGGTGGCACTGGCTCATGGTGTGCATAAAATGACCACTGATTTTAGAAACAACGCTTAGAGACATACCTAGTCGTTTTACACGTCTATCTTAAAGAGTGTCATTGAAGACTCCATTCTAAGGTTCCTTGCCAATCATGAGGCTTCTGACAAGGTACAGGTGTGGGACTTCGACATTAGAGTCAAAAAAAAATTTTTTTTAAACAAAAAGGTTTAGAAGGAGATAGGAAAATGTATGCTGTATTACAGGATTATAGCGATTTTCCTTTTCTTTTTCCCACTTGTCTTTATTTTCTAATATCTCTACAATGAATATGTTATAAAAAGAAAAAACAACCCCAAATTTTCTGAAACACACACACACACACACACACACACACACACACAATCCCCTCCCCTGCCTTCCCTTTATTGTGACTTGAGTATTTGGTCTTCACTGGGACATACGGCCATCTATGGGCAGGAGTGCCTTGGTAATGTCCCTGTGGTGACTGCAATGGCGTGTGGTTCAGACAGCCAGGCTCCCCGCAAGTGTGGTCAACCAGACTCAAGCAACACAATCTGACACCCACAACCAGGCTTCTCAACAGGGCTGTCAGGTAGTTTCTTCACATCGTTCCACCCTGGGTTCATGCCACAGACAGGCTGGTTGTCTGTGTTTCCTAATCTGAACTCTTGAAGTCTGCCCGACACACTACTGGTCAGCAGTCATGTCCTGATCAGCCCTGGACTCCCCAACTCTTCGCCCTTCTCTCTACCCTCCCAGCACACCATCAGCTTCCCGTTCTTCCCTCCATGGGAGCCTATAGCAGCTCCAAATGTTAACAGGCCAGAAAGACATCAGGGATTAGAAAAACAAATCCCCATTTAAATGGAGACCTATGGACCAGCTGAGTCACTCTTTTCCAGCAATTTCACAGCTAACCAGGCTTTACTCCAGCCCCGGTGACATCTGGGGCTCTCTCTCTCCATTTGGAACTCTGGGGGGCACCTGCGTGCTGGGAAGACTCACCCGGCAGCCTCTCACTGCAGCACATGTCCAGAGCCCCTCCCTCGGAGTCATCAGCAGCGTGGTTCTCTCTCCCTCCTGCAGCAGGATGAAAAACACGAGACGCTGAGCTGGGATCAAGACGAACCCCTGAGCGAAGATAAAAAGCCTTCTTTTCTTGCATTGTGTCCCTCTGAGTAACCCCACCCCATTAGGGGAACCTGAGGAAATGACCAACCAACAGAGGGGTCAGGCGGCAGAGGCAGGAGCGGAATGCTGCAGGTATTTTCCATATGGAATCAGCAGCAGCAGCAGCATCACCATGACCACTACCATCACCATGATCTCTGCTGTGGAAGGAGGGCTTGCCATGTGCAAAGCACTCTACAAATTTTATTACACTGAATCTTTATCGTGACCCAATGAATGAGGGATCATTAAACAGGCTCAGAGAAGCAACTTGCCCAAGGTCGCAGGGCCCATTAAGGTGGAGCTGGGTATGAAATTACAGTCTAGGACTTCAGGATCGCACTCTTACTGCTGCGCTGTTCTTCCTCCTAGTTTCTGTGAGTTTAATAGCTGAAAGCATGAGTGAGCAGGAAGAGGGGTCTGGGTAACACATAGTCTGTGCCGAGCTCCCCAAGGCCTGCAACTGCCCAGGGCCCTAGGCAGTAGACAGTGGCATGCAGAACTCTTCTCCACAACTAGCCAGAAGTAGCTATATGTATTTTTTTGCATATTCTAAATGTTCTACTTCTTTCCAAAATCCCTTTTTTGAGACCATCAGGGAGCCTTCCAGGACTATACTGGGGTCTAGATTTATCCAGCAAGCTGGAAGAAGGTTGCTGCAGGTCAGTCAGACCCCTTGAAGTGTCAGAAGATGTACATCCCGAGGGCAACTGCACAGCTCTCAGGGGCTCCCAGGCCCTGGAATGGCGTGAAATGCAGGCATGGGGTCCGATGGCCTCACCTGCCATTCACGTCTCTGACCCCTGGCAGCAGCTGACTGAACCAGGGCTGGACATACCAACCAGGCTAAGTCAATCAGATCCTCTTGCCTGCACTTTTCAAATGCGGCCCGAGCCTGTGGTTGTTGGCTTTATAGGTTGTGCAGTTTACAACCTGCACAACTGGGTGGGGTAGGTTTGAGCTAGAATCGACTTTCAAAACTCAACATTTATCATATAACCTTTCTTGAAAAACTACTTTAATAGCATCCTAGTGCGCTTAGAACAAAGATAAAATTCCTTTAATAAAGTTTACTAGATATTGCATGATCTGATCTTTCTTTATTCCTCCCACCTTATTTCATGCCCCTTTCCTCTTGACCTTGGCACTCTCACCACACTGGACAGGCTTTTTTTTTTTTTTTTTTTTTTTTAGTGAATTTATATGTGCTTTTCTCTCTGCCTGGAGAGGTCTCCCAGTTCCAACTCTCAGTACTTTTGACATAGTTTGAAATTTCATTTTAATTTATGCTTTTATTTAATTAACATCTATCTTAACCATTAGATTATAAGCTACATGTAGGCAGGGACCATTATTTCTTTATTATTTATATCTTCGAAACCTCACACAGTGCTTGGCTCACAGTAGATGTTCAACAAATAAATCCTTGGGCGGGGGGAGGTGGACGGGGTACAGAGGGTCAAATATGTGGTGACAGAAAAAAATCTAACTATGGGAGGTGAACACACAGTGCAAATATATATATGCCTTACTGTTAAAGTGTACAGTGGAAACTTACCGGATTTCGTTAACCAATGTCGCCATAAAAATAAATAAATTAATTAATTAAAAAAAAACTATCAGGCTGCAATTAAAAAAAAAATCCTTGTCGAAAAATAAATGTTGCCCTGACCTTTTTGAAAACACATCAGGAACTTCAAATGTGGCTATCATTTGAGCTGCCTCGTGGGCAGGTTTCTGTTAAGCCACTTGCAACCCTCCTCCAGAGCTGTTGTCCACAGCAGTCACAGAATCATACATTTCCCCCTCATTTTGCAGAAGAGGAAACTGAGGCACAGAATGAGGATCTGACTTGCCCCGGGGTAGTACATTGTGGCCACAGGAATTAGGGTTGAGAATACCTACCCCCAACCTCCCAACCTTGAGCTTTTTCTGTCTTCACCCTAAAGAGCACCCTAGCTGAAGGGCAGTCCATGAGGGCGACCCCTGGCCGGGTGCAGAAAGATAAGCAAAGCATCCAGATACCTCTGAAAGGGGCCCCAGGGGTGACTCACAGCTGCTTTCACACCTTAAGCCTCCCTGGTTCAGAATAGCTTGGTGCTGCATGTGTGCAGAGGACTATAAATAAGCTTCCTAGAAAATGACTAATTTCATAATCAGAAAAGCAGAAAGAGTAGCACCTCATATTTGTAGAGGAAAATGGAGCAAGAGCCTGCTGCTTGGTCCTGTAGTCGGACTCCAGGCAACCTCGGCTCAAACCCACATGTGTAGGCTGTTCAGGCAAGGCTTTTAATCAGACTTCCAAAGAGAAGAGGCTAGACAGAGAGATCATCCCTGGGCATTGTCCTCTTGCCTCCCTACCCAAAGCTGAAAGAGTTGTTTGCAGTGGATGGCTGCAGGCTCCTTTTCTCTCCTTCTCCACTTCTCTCAGCCAGGCAACAGGAGCAGAAAACTGGCCTGTGACAACAGGCAGCAACTTGCTGTGGTGGCCCCCCACTGCCGCTCTTAGAACCAGAGAGCGCCAGAGATGAGGCAACATCACCCAGCCTGTCCCTCCCTCACTGATGGAGAAAACGTCTGGGAAGGGAGAGAACCTCCCCCAAAACCGTTGCTTCATTCAACAAGCATTTGCTGAACATCTCCTATGAAGAAGGCACCAGAGCTGTCCCAGGAACACGACGACGAACAAGCCAGGCCCCTCCCTTCACGACTCTGAGTCCTCCTGGGAAGACAGACGCGCAAACAGGAGAGCACCCACACCTGCTTTAATTGACACAGGCATGCGACACCTCGGGAAGGGCTCGGTTGTGGTGAAGGGGCAGGGGAGGAGGACGTCTTCTCCAAGGGGGAAGGTACGAGCTGGTTCCTGGAGGATGTTTCTAGGTGGATGAGGCGTCACAAGGGAAACACCTTCCTGCGGAGTGAAAATAGCAAGAGCGAGGCATGGCGGCCCGAGAAGTGGAGAACAAACAGTTGGCGCCAACTGGAAGCAGCTGGTCAGCGGGACGGGGACATGATGAAGACCAGGACTCAACAGAGGAACATGAGCAAGAAGCAGGCCTGGCCGCTGGGAATCCTGCTTCCTGGGTGGGGTGAGCAGCCCTCCTCGGCCGGCCGGCCTACCATGGGGCTACCCCACACTGAGAGGTGCCACAGGCCCCGCCCCGCCAGACAGAACACATCATCTAGCTCACAGCAGTTACCTGTGGGCTGGGGAGGTCTGTGACAGGAAGAGTGGCCAGCAGATATGTTCGAGGAATGGACATCAGACCCAGCTCACGGCGTCTCATCTGGTCCTAGACAACTTTTTTTTACAGTGGTAAAATTCCCGTAACATAAAATTCATCATTTTAACCATCTTAAAGTGTACAATCCAGTGGCACTTAATGGTGCAACCACCACCATGATCTAGATCCAGAACATTTTCATTACCCCAAAAGGAAACCCCATGCTCACTAAGGAGGGATCCCCCATTCTCCCTTCTCCCAGCTTCTGGCAACTGCAAATCTGCTTCATGTCTCTCTCTCTGTATTGCCTATCTGGATATTTCATAACTGGAGTCATACAATATTTGGCCTTTTGTGTATGGCTTCTTTCACTCAGCCTAACATTTTCAAGGTTCGCCCAGCTGTAGCAGTGCTTCGTTTCTTTTGTGGCTGAATAATATTTGACCGTAACGATATACTATATTTTATCTGTTTACTGCTGCTTCTCTGCCCTTGCTGGGTGCTAGAGACCTGGCCTGGGCCAGCCTGCCCTATCTTTGCAGAGCTGGTGGCCAGTGGCGGAGATAGAACAGGTAACTGCTGTGGGCTGGATGACGTGTTCTGTCTGGGGTGGGCTGGGAGCACCTCACCTCTGCATGGGGGTGGGATGGTGCATGAGTGGGTGCTGATAGAAGGCGTCTTGGAGTGGATGCCAGGACTTTTTCAGAGAAAGAGCTGACAGGTTTGAGGAGGGAGGCAAAAGAGCCTGAGCCCTCTCCCCAGGTGAGTGAGGGGTAAGGAGAAGCTGGGATGCTGAAGTCAGGCTGCCTGGGTGGGAGGAGGTGCCCCCAGGAACCTCCTGAGCCCATTCCAGGCCAACGTGCCTTCGACCTTGGGCTTCACACTCCTGGGGCTGCTGGGCCCTCTGCACACCCCTCGCTGTCAATACAGAGCTCCTCCCATCCCACTGGACTCCTCCATTTCCTGAACCAGGCCTGTCCACTCCCATCGCCAGGCTTTTGTTCATGCTGTTCCCTCAGCCTGGAATTTCCTTTCCCCTCCTGCCCAATCTTATTCATTCTCAAGGTTACCCCTTTCATGGAGTACTCCCCTACCTCTCAGAAGAATCGAGCTCTCACATCTCCGGGCTCCCCCACACCCCAGTGCACACTTCTCTCTTACTTTGTTCTGCTGCTATAGTTAGCTGTTCATGCACCTGCCTCCTCCACTGGGCTCCCAGAGCCTTGGCGGATCCCCACCCCCTCAGTCAACTCTGCATACCAGGTGTTCAGCACAGGGCCTGAGTCTGTCGATGTGCATGTTAAAGGTCAAATGGAGGGCATGGCAGTGTTTTGGGGTTGGTGGCTCTGGAAGTGCAGACTCTAGCTAGGTGCTTCTCAAACTGCAGAAGATGTCCGGACCATGGCCGGGAAAAGCCCACATGCCATCCAGATTTTCAGTGGTGTGTTCGGTGTGTAGGGCTCAAGGACACGCTGGTTGCGTGGAGAACAAATGACCAAGCTGACCACTTCATGCATATGAGTCATGGGTCCCAGGCATGCACACGAAGAGGGCCTGGCCTCCTCAGTGAAGTGAGCTGCAGGGACCCGCACACATGCTCACTCACCTCACTCCCTCATAATTCATTTCCAAGGTGTCTGGCTGGGGAAAGAGAGCTTTTTCAGCAAAAAGCACATTGAAGTCAACGGAGGAGAGAGGCCAGCTTTAGAACATCCAGGTGGGGAAACCGAGGCAAGAGAGGTTAAGAGACTTGCCTCAGGTCACACAGTGTGTGAACAGTTGTTTTCAGGTAGTTAACAAAATCCCCATTTCCTTTTAGGAGTTACCTCTCTCTTTCTTTGGCACCCTGCCTGTCCCTTTTCATAGGAGGGGCCTAAGACCAGAGGTCAGTTACCAGTCATTCTGTGTCATACCACAAAGCCTTCTGATAAGTAGCTTTTCTGCCTAAGTTATTAAGTCAGTTTCTGTTGCTGGCAACCAAAGGACTCACACTGATATGTGCAGCAAACTCGCGGAACAGATAGGCTCTGAGCCCAGGACTCCCAATGCTTAGTTCACTGCTATTTCTATCCTGCCAAGCTGCCTACCCTCCCTGCCCAGCTGTCCACTGTCCAGCCATCTGTCCCCACGTCTCAGCAGACTGCAAACTTGGAGTGTTCTGGATCCTAAACACAGGGTCTGAGTGTTCTCTGCTTGGGATGTGCCCAGATAAATGATGACTTCTCTTCTATCCTGCTCTGCTGGAGAGACGGGGGTGTGAGCATGGCAGAGACCCAAGGGAAGGGAATATGGAAGGGTGCTGGAGAGGCCCAGCCGGCAGAGGGGCTCAGACCTCTCGGAGTTTTCCATCTCTCATGTGAGTCTTATTCAGGGACTGGACCATTCACTTGTTCAACTAGCGTTTAGCAAACACGTAGTATGTGCTGGCCAGAGTGTGAGGTCCTGAGATAACAAGGAACTATATGCAGGCTCCGAGGGCAATGTGAAGGAGTTGCAGATAAGCAAACGGCAACGGCATGTTTAATGGGAAAAGTGCAGGCTGCTGCGAGGTGCCTACGAGGCCCCTCAGGAGACAGAGGAGTTAGGGAAGGTTCCTAGGAATCAATCTGTGATGACCTGTGAAGGAGGGGCAGGGGCCAGCAGCCGTGGAATGAGAGGAAAGCAGATGGGGTGTTCCAGGCAGACAGAGGGCACGTGCAGGGGTCTGGAGCTGAGAGAAAGAGGGCACGTTCAGGGAATGGAAAGAAATTCGGTCTGACAAGCGGAGTGTGCCGTGAGACGAGGACACTGACTGAGATGCTCATTCGTGACGTTCTTCCTTCTTGTTTTCCTTCTCCCTCTCCTTTCCAGAAGGGCGAGGCAGACCTTAATTCTTAAAACGGGCCCTAGGAGAAACCATACTATCATTGCCTCTATTCTCTAGATAAGAAAATGGAGATCCCAGGCCGCACAGCTAGTAATGACAGATCTGCCCCTCACTGCCCATATTCACAAGCTCTCCTCACTTCTGGCTTTTAACGTTTCTCAAAACAATGCTCTGAAGTTAAGAAGAGTGAACTAGAAGGAAAAGCAGACTATGGCAGCTGCGACGTATACAGGCACAGCTTATTTTAATGCACTTTGCTTTATTGGGCTTCGCAGATGTGTTTTTAAAACTGATCGCAAGACCCTCCGCCAGCAATAAGATTACCACTCACATTATCACACTACTTACATTATTGCAGTGGTCTGGAACCGAACCCACCATATCTTTCAGGTATGCATGTGCGTTCTTTTAAAAATTCCTCACCGTAAGTCTATGGGGCAGCACCATTTTACAGATGAAGAAAGTAAGGCTCAGGGAATGAACTGACTGCTAGGCTCACACAGTGGATGAGTTAGTGAAAGGGCCTGAGGGAGACCCAGGGTGCCTGTCCCCCTGCCCAGGGGCCTGGAGGAGCTCACTGCTGTAGTGTCATGAGCTTTGTGTGTCTTCTCAGGAACAGAATGACTGGAAGTCCTGCCCTAGATTGTGAGTTCAGGTTTGTCCACTTGAAGAACAGCCCAGGGAGCCCTGCTTAGGAGATTGGCTTGGGTGAGGAGTGTGTGCGACGGTGGCCGCTGGGCTCCATTATTAGTGGGACCAATGCACGCACTGGCCAAGGACCCAGCAAAGCCCTGGGTTCTGGTCCTTGGCCATTGTGTGAGCTTGCACCAGTCAGCAGCTCCAAATGGAAATCAAGAGTTTAACTTAATGACTTTTAAGGGTCTTTCCTTAAGGTCAAGCTTCAATTCTGGGGCTATCAAGGGTTAGAGGCAGATGGTGGCAGAGTGCTAGGGGACCAGCAGGGCACTCCCACTAGGGAAACAAGGCCCTGGGCCGTGGAGCCTGGCAAAGACTGCCCCCTCCCCCTCAGTGTGCAGGACAGAGCTGGCCCCAGCCAGTCAGTGGTGGGGGCCGTGTTCAGCGGTAACAATGAGCGCCTGAGTGCCTGCCTAGCATCGCCCTGACTGGGTGGTGGACAGGAGCCCCAGAGAAATTCAGTTGAAGAGCTGGATCTCAGAGTTCAAGGGTCATCTGGTTTAACCCTCTGTTCTCCAAAACTGAAAACACTCCATTCTGCTCCCTCTTTCCACACCCCTTTTAATCCCCAGGTATACAGTTTAATTTACAGAGAAAACAGGCAATCGCAAACATGAAGGCGTGATCACACCTCTGGGGGGCGGGGTGCTGGTATTTCCATTCACTTAGATGCTCTCTGTTACCTGTAATGTATTGGAACGCACTTTTCCCTTCTCTGCTTGGAAAACTCTTCCGGACTCTTCCAAGACCCCGTTCAATGTCACCTCCTCGGTGGAACTTCCCCGGCCTCCCTTAGGAAGACCTGGGTACTCCCTTTTCTATTCTTGCCTGTTTGGTAATCATCTATTGATACCTGTATCCCTGTACCTCACACCAAGCTACCTTTACACAAACCTGTGGTTTATAATCACTGCAGCCTCTTTTTACCAAGTGCTTACTGTGTACTTGAATACCATGCCAAACGCTGTGCATGACATCATTCATCTCTCACTATAATCCTATGAGCTAAACACAGTTATCAACCCCCTCCTACACATGTGGAGATTGGCATCTAGAGAGACTGAGTCACTAGCTCAAGGTCACACAGTTGGTAAGTAGCAGAACCAGGCTTTAAACTGAGTTTGCCTCAACCCTAGGCCCAGGCTTTGTTTAAACCACTAGGGTTTGCAGCTTCTTATATGGACTTTCCTGTTTTCTATGCTTAATACTCTACCTGGCACCAGGCAGATATTCAAGACATATTTCTTGAAAAACTAAATGAAAAGCGGGCTAGAGTTTGAGCACGTATAAATAGCTCATTAAAAACAAAGCACAGGCTTTGGGATTGGGCTGCCTGAGCATGAATGAAGGCTCCCCTAGTGGCTGCCTGATCGTGGGCAAGATACTTGACTTCTCTGTGCCTCAGTTTCCTCATCTGTAAAAGGGGATGCAGTGTCTACACTTTAGAGGGCTCTAGGGAGATAAAATAAATTTTTACTCTCATTCTCACACAAAAATTTTATATGAGATGTATAAAGTGCTGAGAACAGGGCCCAGTAAACTCCTGAAAATGTTACCGTCTTGTGTGGCATGCGTTGCCGGTTTGTCAGTTAACACAGCCCTTCTTTACCCACAGGCGACATCCATGGAGACTCTAAAATGAGTCTTACGGTATACTAGCAAAAAGGTACTCAGAAAAAAATTTAAAAGGAGTAAAAATTTAAAGATGTGGTACACGTACACAATAAAATATTACTCAGGCATAAAAAAGAATGAAATCTTACCACTTATGACAACATGGATAGACCTAAAGGGCATTATGCTAAGTAAAATAAGTCAAACAGAAAAAGACAAATACCATACGATGTCAATTATTTGCGGAATCTAAAAATCAAAATAAACGAACAAAACAGAAACAGACTCATAGATACAGAAAACAAACTGATGGTTGCCAGATGGGAGGGGTGTTGGGGGGCTGGGTGAAAAAAGTGAAGGGATTAAAAAAAAAAAAAGGAAGTGACAATTTAAAAAGCCCTGATTTGTGGCATTCGCTGATTTCACCGTGTAAATGTTCCCATCATGGTTGATTTCGAGCTGTGGATGTGAAGGGTTGTGCTACCCATCTTGGAGGTCAGGAATTTTACTCCAACTCTCTATGCCTCGGTTTTCTCATCTGTAAAATGCACCTGTAGTGGTGCCTAAGCCATAATATTGTTGGGATGGGTAAACAGAAAGATCTGAGAAGAATGCCGTGCACCTTATACAGTACACTATGTAAGTGTTAACAAATACTTATCATTGTTAAGTGTTTTAGCAACACTCAGTCTCACTGCTGCTTGTCTGGCTCTGCCACCGGCCTGGTCCCAGCACCTGGACTTCTGCTTTATGCCCTGGCAGGCAGTCTCTGTCTTGGTCATCTGCCTTCTAGGACTGAGGCCTGTCCACTCTTGCAGCTCTCCCCCTTCCGCTTGGAACTAGAATTCTGACCTAGCTTGTGCTGGTTACACACCCACCCTCACCACAAATCATTTCGTGATCTGGTCTCTACCTGCCTCTGGTTTCAGCCCTACATGTCCCTGTTGCTAAGCCCTGGCCTGGACTCCTAGGGTCGCCTGTGTCTTGCTCCAGCTCATACATGATGATCCCTTCTGAATTCTGCTCTGCTCCTAATCCCTTCCAAAACCACTTCTCATGGGGCTTGTAGTGCTCACAGAGGGGAAAGCTGGGGTTCAGAGCTAGGTCTGCACCCACCTGCAGATAGGGAGGCCTCTAGCTTCTGCCATATCCCACTGTAAGTTCTAGTCCTATGTTAGGACCCCTCCCTCAGCCTCTGATTTAATGCTTAGGCCCACCTAAGCTGTGGCAGCACAGGCGGGGAAGGTCCTGGCACTTTAGGGTTTGGGGGACAAGTCAGGCAAACTGATTCAGAAGCAGGGCCTGGCAGAGGCTGCATTTGGAAGCATTAGCTGGATCTGAGACTCCTTTGCCAGGAGATAGAATAGAATGTGAGCCAGGAAGTCAACTGGAATGGAAAAGAAAAAAAGCCTTATGGGACCGGGAGTCAAGGTTGAAAGGATCTGACCTCCTGAATACAGATGGAATAAATCTCAGCTGCATACCTATTAAGTGTCATGTGCTTTTCAATCCTTATTTTGTTAGACCCTTGTGACAACCCTGTGAAGACATCATTACTCCACGTTGTACAGGTGCTCAGAGGAGCTATGGACCAGCCTGAGAGCAGGTGAGTGGTCACTCTGGTCCTACTCAAATGCCTGGCAGAAAAGACAGGATGGAGCCTGGTCCTGGGCCAAGGACTGTTGGTTCTTCCACTGCCTTGGGCCAATGGACATGGAAACCTGGGGCCTTGAGTGAGCTGTCAACGGAGATCCTCAGCCAAAGGTAGAACCTCTCAAAAATACTCTGAGCGTTCTGAGGTTGCACACCTTCAGGCAACCCTGGTCCTCTGGAGTAAGAATGGATTCGGAGACAGAGAGAACTCACTGAAATACTGTGCTTTGTCACCTTCTCGCCCAGGGGCCTCAGGCCAGTGTCTGAGCCTTAGTTCCTTCCTCTGGGACAGGGGGGCAACAAGAGCTGCCTGTCGCAGGGTTGTGGTAAAGACCACAGACGACTGAAGTGGAGTACTGGGCAACCTGAGGCAGACGGCCCCCTCGTTATTACTGCTAACCGGGCTCAAAGCCTCATTTCCCGGCTCCCTCTAAGGCAACCCAGCACGCTAGCCGCTCAGCTCTTTGTACCCGGCAGTGCCATAAACTACAAAGGTCTGTTTCCTATTTCCTCAGGCTCTGTCAGGTGTTCCTGGAGCTGAGAGAACAATGCAGGAAACAGTAGCTTGAGGACAAGCGGGCCTCTGGACTCCTTTCCCCTCTGGAGAGCCCTGGGCTGTTTCCAGGTTCCCAGAAACAGACCCAGAGTCCTTGGGAAGGGAGGGTCAAAGGACCAGAAGCCCGACTTTGTAGAATGCCCCAAATACTCCTCCATCACGAAAATGCCCCGCCGCCTAGCCACGCTCACTCTTGCTTCTCAGCGTTTGTCTCCCCTGTTCCTTCTTCCTGGACGGCTCTCCCTGCTTCTCCCCTCTGTGCTGTGGCCACCTGCCTTTCTAAGGCCTGCTTCAGCTCGTGCCTCCTCCAGGACGCCTGCCTAGGGAGTCTAGCACATGCTGGCCTCTCTTCTGGCTGAATTCTGCCCCTCAACACCCACTAGACTTTTGATTTGTGACTTGGAATCTGGCAACGGACCACACTGCACTTTGGGCTCTTCCCTAGGTCTCCTGTCCACAACCTTAGCTTCTCTGACTCCATTTACACAAAGACCAAGAAGGGGCAAGGGATGGGCCTCCTTCTGCCCAGTGTAGAGGAGAGATGGAGGGCAGGGTAATGTGCATCCAGCTCTTTTCTGTACACTCAGATTTGGAAAGAAGATGGGAAGAAGTAACCAAGGGGGAGAAAAACGAAGGAATGAGTAAAAAGGAATGAAAGAAGTGGGAAGGGCAGCTGTGTTCGGGATTCAGGGTCAGGATCACAAGAGGACAGATCAGGCCCATGATCTAGGCTGCCTTGGATAATGCTTTGAGGCTCTCTATGGATTACCCCCTGATTATGTAACTTCCTGGCTCAAGACTCCTTTAAAAACCTCGGAACTCATCTCCTTCAGGCAGCCTTCCCGGATTGACTCTGATCACTTTCCCATCCCCTTGGCTCCCTGAACTGCACTACCTGGCACTCATCGATGCCATTTCTCTTGATGACAGGTCCTCTGGGGAAGGGCTGGAGGTCTCTGCCTCACTGGCAGCAAGTTTCACTGTACATTTCTCATCTGTAGTCAGAGATTACACTCTTTTTCGACCACCTTTCTTTTACCAGCTTCAGAGGGTGGTGTGGGATATTTTGCAGTTATTTTAAACCCAGTTTGTCTCTAAGATAATCCTGAGACAAGACCTGCTATAATGTTACATCCATTGCTTTACTATTAGGCTCTATGCTGGGCCTATGGGGATACACAGATGACCAAGACCCAGTTCTTGCTCTCGATCAGCTTCCAGTCTGGTTAGTGGAATCAGAAAAGTGCCAAGTGTCAACTGAGGCTGTCTTATGGGAATACCTAGGAGGGCACAAAGGGAGAGTCTGGAAAGGTGCACAGAGAAGTGCTGTCTGAGCATCTCGAGGACAGGTAGGAGTTTGTCAGACAGTGGGGAGGGCAGAGGACTCGGCAGGTGAAAGGCTGGGAAGAAGGAGGGCACCTCAGTTGGCTGGAGACTGGACAGGAAAGGGGACTCATGTCACATGGCAGAGGGCTTTGTGCATCAGGTTAAGACATACTGAGTTTAAGTCATAGGCCATTTTTCCCAATGCGAATAAGGCAGGTGTCACTATACCAGGTGGCATTCAGAAGTCTGTGTGTATCACGGAGGATGGGGGTGCATCGATGTGGATGGATCTCAGAAACTACGTTATAACACAAAAGAATGTATTCATGATACACGATTCCATTTACATGAAGACCAAGAATAGACAAAACTCATCTACAATCGCAGAAACAGAAACAGTTACCTTTGAGGGCAGGTACTGACTGGAAAGGAGAGAGAACTTTCAGGGGCCAAGGAAATGTTCCACGTCTCATTCCTGATGGTTATCTGGGTTCATACGGTTGTCAAAATTCACTGAATGAAATATTTAAGGTCTGTACATTTCCCTTTCATAAAACATATCTTGAAAATGTGTGTGAACATTTTTGGTTGTCACAATGACTAAAGGGTGTTAGTGGCAAATATTTAGGGGCTGGGGCCAGGGATGCTTTCACAACAAAGAACTCCCCCACCCAAACCTAAGGGAGTCCCTGTTGAGAAAACCTGTGCAGGCCACAGGAGCTACAAGGGCTTTAAGGAGCAGAGAGAACTGGCTGATCTGGGTGTTGAGAAGGGTTTTGACAGTGATGGGAGCTCACGAGGTCCAGGCATCTCAGGCTGGTGAAGTGATGCAGAAAGTGACCTTCAGACCCACTCCTGGACCTTGTATTTGGCACCTCCAGGGGCCCTGGGAGGTCCTTCTAAGGCATCCCAGAAGGGGTTGGAAGAGTTTTATAGATATATCATACCCTGTGGCTCCCCAAAAAGTTAAACATAGAATTACCACATAAACCAGCAATTCCACGTTTGGGAATACACACAAAGTAACTGAAAGTGGGAGCTCAGGCAGCTACCTGCACATCGATGCTTATAGCTGCATTATTCACAACAGTGAAAAGGTGGAAGTAACCTAAGCGTCCATCAATGGATAAGTGGATAAGCAAATGCGGTACATAATGTACATTCGGCATTCACCCTTAAAAAGGAAAGAAACTCGATTATATGCTATGACATGGATGGACCTTGAAAACATTTTGCTAAGTGAAATAAGCCAGACACAGAAGGAAAAATACTGCATGACTCTACTTACATGAGGTACTCAGAGACGGAAAGTAGAATGGAGGTAATCAGAGGCTGGGGGAGGGGAGAATGAGGAGTTACTGTTTACTGGGTACAGAGTTTCAGTTTTGCAAGATGAAGAGAGTTCTATGGGTAGATGGGTGGTGATGGTTGCACAACAATGCGAATATTTTTAACGCAATGAACCGTATACTTTAAAATGGTTAAAACAATAAATTTTATGTATTCACCATAATTTTAAAAAGCACCCTCAAATTAGCCAACAAAATTCTGGAGGGACTCCATCTGAAATCTGACAGCACTGGACACTCCCCCCCCCCCCCCATCTCATCTTTGGTGCTCTGTGACTTTGGCTTCCTGGTCCATGATCTCTCCCTCCATCCTCTCCTTGGCTCCAGCTCTAGTGTCCCCTATTCTCTTTCTACCTCAGGACCTGGGGCCATGTCATTTGCATTTATGAAATCATCCTGCATTGGTCCATAAGTTGACATCTTCCTTCCTTTGCACCCTTCTTTAACTCCTCTTGTTCCTATCACATCCTTTTGAGGATGCTTAAACCAGATGCCTTGAGGATCTGAGATCGAAAAACTGTGTGCTTGAAGATGTTCACTAGTATGTCCACTAATCAAGAAATGGTTAAATGCAATATAGTAAAGCCACTGAGGCTAAGAAGATCTTGTATGAATACAGATGTTATGATAAAATGTTAAGTGGAAAATGCAGGGTACAAAACTAGATGTGGGATGATTTCAACTGTTAAAAAATACAGAGCTATAGAAGAAACAGAATGGGACACATAAAATCATAATTAATCTTAATTTGTTCTATTGTTACATTTGTGTTACTTGTACAATGTAATTTATTTTGTAAAGGCAGGGCAATGCTCGCCACTTAAGCCCCCAAATCCCTCCAGGGTGGAGTTCAGAAAGTTGGGGAACGGGGGAGCATTTCGATTCTTAAGAATGACATTAACGCTTGGTATGTCTCTCTCATGATTTCGACTAACCACCTCGCCAACATTCATTCATTTATTCGGCAACTGCTTAGTGAGCCACAGCTGTGTGTTAGGCTTGGTTTGCAAGGCACAAAGAATACAAGAATAGGAATCAAGTTCTCTTGGACTCATTAACGCCGAAGGATTTCTTATTCCTCAAGTAACTGCACGATGTGGCCCGGCCTCTCTCCTATTTTTTTCCTTACCGCCCTTCCTCTTTGCCTCTTAGATCCACACTTGCTGTTCCCTGAAAGCATCGAGCTATTCTTACCCCAGGGTGTTTGCACTTGTGGTCTCCTCTTTCCACAATGCCTCTATTTCCCCAGGTCTCCTTATTTCGTTTAGATCTTTTTTCAAATATAATATCCTTAAAGACAATACTATTTAAAAGCAAATCTCTTCCTTCACTCTTGCCTCTAGTCACTCCTCATCTTGATTAATTTTTCTCTAGAGCATTGCTCACCCCCTTCGAATGCTACATGTTTGCTTATGTTTTATTTTCTGTATACCTTGGTAGAGCCTGGACAGTTCATCTTTTTCAATAATGCGACCCTAGGACAACCTGGCATGTAACAGATGTTCATATGTATTTGGATAATGAAAGAATGAACAGAGGAACCAGCTCTTGACAGTTTGGGGTGCTAGATGAGCTAACTTTGCAGGAAGAGTTTTTATGGTTCCCTATCAGACCCATGGCCCCCACTCCTAAGCCTTCCCCTACTGGGCTGTTTCTATGAATGGCATCCTTAGTCACTCAGGCTCAAAACCTTGCCATCACTCCTCATTCCATCCTCCCTCTAGCATACACAACCAATCAGCTGCCAGTTTTGGTGACACCGCAGCCTCCTGCATCAACTCCTTTTTCTCTTCATTCTTACAAGCACTCCTATTCCAGACCATCATTATCTCTCACCTAGATCACTGTCCTTACTTCCAATCTGCGCTCCCTGCCAGCAGACGTTGCCCCTTTAAGCTGCTCTATAAGGGGCGGCCAGAGTGAGTTTCCTAATGGCCAGGTTTGATCATGCTTCTCCCCTACTCAAAACTAAAGGTCAATCCCTCAGCTTGGCACCCAGTGCCCCAGCAACCGCCTCTGCCCTCATACCCAGCCTTCCTTTTCAGTGCTCCTCTTCTATGCTTTTTGAACCATAGTTGGAGCGAATTGCTTTCCAGTTTCTACACACACTCCACTGCCTGTTCTCTGCTCATACTGTTTCCAATACCTGCAATATTTCCTTTCTTCTACTGTGCAAATCATGTAGACCCAGCTCAAATGCTAGTTTCTCCAAGAAGCCATTCCTAATCTTCCAGAAGAATAAAACTCCTCCTTCTCCTTAATTCTTTCCAAGAGGTTATCGATCTCTCTTTTAGGGCAGGTCTTGGAAAAGGGCAGGCAGGCACTATGATATAATAGAAAGATTTCAGAATCTGAAATCAGATGATCTGAGCAGAAGGCATTGTTGCTCTCTGGTTCTGAGACTTTTATGGTATGCCCCCTAAGGTAAGTCTTAACTTTCCCGTCTATAAAATGGCAATAATAACACTACTGATATGGGTGTGTTATGAGGATTAAGTATAAGTGACAGAGCATAAGAAAAGCTTTGATATTATTATTATACAAATTAATAAATGCAATCATGATTAGGTGTGAAATAACTGATAAACAAAAGTGTGACTTCTCCCAGGGAGTTTTCATGGACATCTTACACTGGCTGAGCCCTAAATCCAGGAATAGGTCAGTGGGGAAGGGATTTTGAGGGAGAGGGACTTTGAGGCCCTAAAATCTCATGTCCTTGGGCAATCTGAAAAAGGGAAGACGTGGAGGGTATTGCCATAAAGCTGGGACCCTAATGGTATTAACGGCTACCGGCTACCGATTCCTGAGCTTTTTCTATGCCCAGGCACTGTACTAAGTACCCTACATAAATTATCTCATCTCATCTTATTACCTCACAAAGTAATAGAAGAGGAAAACCAGGCCCATAGCTGTTATATAAAGTGCTCCCCATTCCCCCTCAATTACCCCCAACAGTTCAGACCTAAAAGATATTCTAAAATTCTTCATAACAATGATCTTATCTTTCAGATGGAGAAACTGAGACCCAAGAAGTTATGAGCATTTACTGACACTGTCCAGCCAGTGAGGAGGAGACTGGGCCTAGAACCAGGTCATTTCCCTCTCAAGGTGGGAGCCAATGCACCGCAAAAACTCAGGGGCTACTACTCATTATGAAGTCTATGTAAATGGTGTTTATGGAGCACAAAGCCATTAGGTGGACCACAATATGAATGGTGGTTCCTGGAGTTACATCACCTGTCACCCTGGCTTGGCTTCATGCCAAGCTGCTCACCCCACTCAAGAAGGAAGCTCTTGAGACAAAAGCCTCAGGCCCCTAAGGACTGAACACTGCCCTCCTTGCCAACTATCCTATCCAAGGGAGTTTATCCATTCACCATGCAGCTTGCACTCCTTCAACATACCTCTCGGGGCACCCGCTCTGTGTCAGCTCTGGGGACACCCAGCTGCCCTTGAGGAAGCCTTTGCCCTGAGCTGCCACCTGAGCCTGGTAAGGCTGTGTAACTCAAGCTTCCCCAGCAGCTTTGTCAGCAACACCAACAATCACACTCAACAAACATCAAGGAGGAAGAGGTGGCCTGACATGAAGGACTTGGGGACCTCCACAAAGAAATGATGGTAGAGGCCTGGTTGAGTTTGAAGACCTAGGCCTTTACAGAGGAGGAAAGAGTGACTGGGAAGGCATGCAGTCAGGTCAAAGTGGGGAAAGGGGATGACTCCTCGAATGCCACATTACCTGGTCCGACTGAGGACGCAGGTTCAGAGACTCCTGTGAGAACCAGAATGAACACCCTGGAATCTGATCTCCTGTCCAGGACTGATTCATTCTCCCAAACTGAATTCCAAACCTGGAGTGCTTGCATAATAGAGCTCTCTTCTGAGGCCGAATGAGGCAAATTAAAGGCTAACCCATTTCTTTTTTCTTTTTTTTTTTTACAGTAAGGATGAAAGCAAATGAATGACAGAAGCTGTTCCAAGTTGGGGAGGGGCTGGAATTACAAAGACTTTCTTGGTACGCTCAGATGAATTTTGGGGTTCTGGGGCTTCAATAGGAATAGGATCGAATTGTGTAGCAGAAGGAAATGATTATGAAAGCCTGGGACCCTAGATTCTAATGCAGGCTCTGCCACTAACTCTCCAGTGACCTTGGCCAAGCCACCTCACTGAGCCTCAGTTTCCCCATCTGTAAAATAAGGGAGTTAAATAAGTTCCAAAGTTTCATCTGGTCCTGACCCTTTAAGCCACACGGTTCTTGGTAAGGCAGCTCCTCAGGGCTCTGACCCAGGCAATTTCTAGGTTTTGCAGTAGCCTGGGCCTCATCTAGGAAAAAGGGGCATGCTGGGGGAGGGGAAGGCGTGGAGATTTTATTTTGGAGATGGGTGGGAAGCGAGTGGTTTAAGCTACACAGTCCAGGGGAGGTAAAGCTAGGGTAGGGGTAAGTCTTGGAGCCGCAGTATACAAGCCAACAGGCTAGCGGCGATCTCCAACCTCCCTCCAAAGATTCAGACCCTGGAGAGGCGATGCAGCCGAGAGCCGCGCACTAGCCTCGGCCGCACAGGCTCGGACCCCGGACCCCTAACCGATCCCTACCCGGAATCGCGTCCAAGCTCCATGGGGAGTGGCTGCTACTCCCTCGCAGCTCCCTAGCGCCCAGCCCCCTCCCCTGCGTGGGGGACCCCTCCCCCAGCCCAGGGGTGCAAGGAGCCCCATGGGGGCGTGGCGGGGGCGGGAGTCAGCTTCCCGGCCCTGGGGGGCTGGAGGAGGTCTCAATTGCAAGGCAGCCTTGGGAAGGACCCTGCGCCTTTCGCCTTCCGGCTCCCCACACAAAGGCACCGACGGAGACGCCACACTTACCGGCCAGAGCGGGCTCCGGGATCCGGGCGCCGGCGAGGGGCGGGCGGGCAGGCTGGCGGGAGGATGTGAGCGCGCGAGTGTGCGTGTGTCCCTGTGAGTGCGCGAGTGTGTGTGTGTGAGAGTGAGTGACGGGGGCCGGGCTGAGCTCTGTGCGTCTGCGTGTGCGGGGGCGTCCGTCCGTCGGTCTGTCCGCCCGGCGCTCTGTCCCGCGCTCCGTGCGCGCTCCTTCGCCGGACCGCCCAACCAAATGCGCCTTAGCTGCGGAGTCGTGGGCGCAGCCGCCGGGTGGGTTCGACACCCCCCAACCCCGGCTCCGCCCCGCCTCCGGGAGGGCTCGCGCCGCTCCCCGGGAATTGCGCAAGGCCAGCGGGGCTGGCGGGCGGGGGACTGGAAGCTCCTGCAGCGCTCAGGGCTCGAGTGGGTCCGGGTCGCAGACCAGCAATCCCTGACCAAGATCGCGGGCGCCCCCTCCCCCAACTCCTCCTGGAGTCCCCGCAAGCACCGCCCCCGCGCGGAGGTTGCCTGGCCAGGGAGGGCGGGGGAACCGCAGCACCGCATCCGTTTCATTCATGATTTTTTCCTCCCGGGAGCCCCAGGCCCGGGCGGCGCCGCTACGGCGACCGCCAGAGGGATTCCGGCGGGGCGGTGCGCGCCGAACCCTACGTAGGACCGACAGGCAGACAGATGGGGGTACGGGAAAGCGAGACAAAAGGGCCAGAGCTGGGGGGGAAGGGTTGCGTGGAGGGGGTGCTGTGGCGCTCCCCGAGTGATGCTCTCATAATGCCCACAGCTGCACAAGTTGGAGTGGTTACATCCGGGGGCGCAGACAGTTCCAGGTGCCCATGACCTGCCCCTGGGCTGGAGGGAAGCACCCTTCTTCCCATCCTTCCCTGTTCAGTCTCTGGGGACCAAGACATCCCTCTGCCAGGCGTCGCCCTTTTGATGCCTCGCGGGGCTCGCACCTGTCTGGGCATTCTCGTGGACATCAGGGACCCGGACGCGCAAGGACGCCCGCCATCCCGCATTCTGCAGGCTGGCACCCCGTTGGCTGGAGGTTCCTGACATTCCATCCCGATAGGGTTTTTTGAAGCGTTGGGCTGCACACAGGGCGGGATCCTAGCTCTCATTTTTACCTGAGGAAACCGAAGAGCAGCACCACGCAGCTACCACCCTGGTCCCAGCCACCACCCTCTTTCACCTGGTCTTCGCCAGTAGCCTCCTTACTCTTCTCCCTGCTTCCACCCTCGGCTCCTTGCCGTCGATTCTCTACACAGCAGTCAGAGCGATCCTTTTAAAAAGTAAGTCAGATCACGTTGCTCCTTTACTAGAAATCCTGCAATGGCTCTCCCTTTCATCCAAGTGAAAGCTCACATCTCTCTAACAGCCTACAAGGCCTCGCATGAGCTGACGCCCTTTTCAGTGGCTAACTTCATTTCTTACCACTTAAGTCACACTGTCCTTAATGCATCACCAACGTGGCCATCACCCTGTGGCCTCAGGACTTTTGCACTGCTGTTTTCTCTGCCTGAAAACTCCCCCCAGAGGCCACTTGGCTTGTTCCTTAACCTCTTAAATGTGTCACCTCAAAGAGGCCTTCTGTGACCCTCCCATTTTAAATCGCGGGTGCGCTTCCCCTATTTTCTCCATGGTAGTCATGATCTTTATTTTGTGTTCCCTGCCCTCGAGGCTCACTGGCCCTTTGCTGCCAGCTCTCGTCTCAGTCCTCTGGCATCCAAGTCCTTCAGCCTCACCAGACTACTCTGTTCTCTAAACCAGCCTTACATATTCCCATTTCTAGCCTTCGTTCATGCTGTGTGTTCGGCCTGGAATACTATCCCTCCATGTCTTAATTTCTGAGGACCAGTTTAAACACTTCCTTCATGGAGTCTTCCCTCATCTTCCCGGGGACACTAGGCCGTCATTCCTTTCTATTTGCTGGAATATCAGTTCCTTGTTTTTTTTCCCAAGTACACTATGAACTTCTGGGATAGGGCTGGGCCTCCTCTCTCCCTAGTTCCCAGCGCAGAATGGACCAGCAGCTCATACTTGTTGATCAAGAGCAGTTAATAGGAGGCCCTGGCCTGAGCTAGATTAGTCTTATTTCCTCGGAGGGGCACAGATCCCAGCTATCTTATTATTTCCAAGTACTTTCTTGTGGGGTGAGGGGAAGGATCAAATGCCAGATAACCAGGCCATGATGCTTGACCTGTGGAAATGCGGGTAGACATGTCAGCTGGTGTTCAAGGACACACTCCCCCTCTGTGAGAGCTTCAATCTCTGTGGGTCAGTGGAAGGCTGATTTTCCCCCAGACAGTTTCAGTGTGACAATACTAGCCACCAGAAGCGAGTACTTACTATGTGCTGGGCACCATTTTGTGTGTTCTCAATGTGCTGCTCTATGTAATCTTCATGGCAACTTTGGGAGGTAGGCATTTGATATCCACATTTTCAGAAGAGGAACCAAAAAGAATAAGTGACTTAATTGAGGTCCTCCAGTTGATATGTGTAAGGGGTGTGTGTTTCAAATTCAGACCAACTAATTCCGGATCTTATAGAGAGCAGAGATGTTTTAACAGGGAAAGTCCGGGGATGGGGCCCAGGGAGGTGGGAAGAGGGGCTTAGGCAGCCTCAGCAAAGTCACCCTGGCCTGGATTCTTGCTGAACTCAGCCAGGGAGTCACAGAGGCATGGCACTTCAGAAGGGCTGGGAACTCAGGTTTCTGTCTGTGGTACCTGTGATGTCCTGTGGTGGAAAAAGGCCTTGACCTTCATAAAGTCAGTTCAGAGGGCCAGAGCTGCCTCCCAGATATTCCTAGCTGTGTGCTCTGGGTTCAAGCCCTCCCCAGCTGTCAGATGTGGGTTATGATGAGGAAGAAGCATGATGATATACCTAAAAAGCAGGAGGGGTTCAAAAATGATCTTTCCCCTTTCTTACAGGGAGTTTCTATAATGTATGAATATACATAAACTAGTCTTTTCACCCTGTGACTGCCCTGTACACCCCCTTATTTAAGAGTTTCCAGTTCCCATAGTTGGTTAAATGTTGCCCTGGGTACAGGTAAGGAAGGAAAGTCTAACATTTATTGGGAGCTTTACCAATAATAAGCTATCCATGTTCCTTTCCTTCATTCTTTCCCTTCATATGCACAGGTACCTTAGGAGGGAGGTACCGTTATTATCAATAAGGAAACTGGGGCCCAGAGAGGTGCGGGGACTTCTCCGTGGCCACAGCGCTCACTAATCAATGGCAGTAATAAGATTCCAACCTACTTGTGACTCTGCACTGAGTGCTAACCCACTTTCCTAACCTCATCAGCATGGAAAGCAGTGCTGTGGAGTTCCTTTTTCTCCTCTGATGGGGAAGAGAGAGAGAGTTCTTTGAAACTCATAGCAGTGGTGTAGTTGTGAGGTTGGGAGAACTTAAGCTTGTTGGGTCATTTTGTGTGACTCATTTACCTTCTCTTGATGGAGGGAGGAAGAGGAGTTTGGGAAAGAGAAAGATGAGGTCTGGTAACCAGAGACTATCTTGCTGGTGGTTTTCGATGGAGAGATTTAGAGTCCATATCTTTTGCTTTTGGCCTCACTTACAGTTCACCCTATTAGTAATGAAATGTCTTGCTTTGGTAAAAATGCCCCCACATCCGGATTTTTATTTATGTACTTGCTTATTTATAACCCACCCCAATCCACAAAGGATTTGTGGTAGCTTACCACAGGAGCAGAAACCGTACCACAATGTTAAAATATCAATAAGGATAGAGAATCAGGACCAAGGAAAAATGTAAATAAAATTTGGGAGACAAGACCAAGGCTTAATCATTACAGGCTATTTTTAGTGAGTTCTTGTGTGCAAAAGAATTTATGTACATTATTCCATTTAATACTTAAAGGAGCTCTATAATGTAAATGCTATTATTATTTTTATTTTGAGGTATAGGGAACTGAGGCTCAGAGAGATCAAATATGATGCCTGAAGTCACATAGATAGTAAGTGGTATAGCCAGTATTTGAATCCAGTTTAACTCGTGAATCCAGTGAAACTCGTGCCCTTAACCACTGTCCTGTCCTGCCTCTCCAGCAAGCAAAAGACACAAATTTGCAGATCACAGGGGCCTCTAGAGCAGGGGTCCCCAACCCCTGGGCCGCAGACTGGTACCCGTCTGTGGCCTGTTAGGAACTGGGCCATGCAGCAGGAGGTGAGTGACTGTCGAGCAACTGAAGCTTCATCTGTATTTGCAGCTGCTCCCAGCGCTAGCATCACTACCTCAGCCACACCCCAGATCGTCAGGCATTAGATTCTCATAGGAGCACCGGTCCCTGGTGTCAAAAAGGTTG
The DNA here is from genome assembly GCF_014176215.1 of Rousettus aegyptiacus. NCBI lineage: Eukaryota > Metazoa > Chordata > Mammalia > Chiroptera > Pteropodidae > Rousettus > Rousettus aegyptiacus. The sequence goes on from NW_023416308.1 coordinate 89,666,716, forward strand.
CTGCTCTAGAGGACTGAGCATCAGATTTGGTTCTGATCTTCTTGGTGCCCCAAAGAAAGGGAAACAGTCACAGAGAACTAATGCCCTCACGTTCTTCAGGTCTTTGCTCCAGCATCTCTTTCTCAATGAGACCCGCCCTGACCGCTGTCCTTAATTCATACTGGAGTCTGCCACTTTCTCCTCCCTTCAGCAGTCTCAATCTCTCTTTGTCTTCTATGATGGCACATTTTACCTTCTAACATATTGGATAATTTCTAAACTATATTATATATTTTGTATAGTATATGTCTTATATAACCTATAAGATTCTATAATGCATTCTATATTAATAAACTAATTTACAAATTAATTAAAATATCTACTTACTGTGTCCACTGTTTAGTCGTCTCTTCTTCCACTAGAATACAAGGACCACGTGGGCAACCATCTTTGTTTGATATATCCCAAGTGTCACAGACAGTGCCTGATTTGTAGTTGGTACTCAGTACATTTTCGTTGAACATGAATGATTATTCTAGAGGGGAAGACACAGACCAGTATATCTAAAGTGGCAGAGTAGGGTGCTCTTTTTTTTTTGCTATCTCATATTTTCTTTCTCTTCCCTCCTCTTTTCTTTCTTTTTCGCTTTCTCGTTTCCATAAAGAATTTGAGGCAGCTCTAGTATTGCGCTCTCAGAGCAAGTCTTCAAAAGGGTTTTCTCATGGTTGACCCTTAGGGTCCCCGTGGCCGATGACCTTAGTATGGTTACAGCGAATGTACAAATGGGGTTCATGAAGCTAGTCATGGTCGGGTCTCTCAACGAAAGCCGGGCATTATCCACACACCTAAATCAGCAAAGGTAACCCTTTCAGAGGGTCAAGGAAGCGTCCAAGGATTTGTGATTTAGAGCAGAAGCTCTCGGGATGGAAGTGGGAAAATAAAAAGCAGAGCTTTTGTGTGAAACAATTGATTTAAAGGGAAAGGACATCCTTGTGTCCTGAGCTCATCTCCGGAGTCATATTTCCTGGCTGCAAGCCTGAAGAGTGAAAAGCCGAGGACATTAGCAAGGTCTGTCAGGAGAGAACCTGAGCTGAGACCAATTGCTGGGCCGTGTGCATGTGGGGGGTGTGATGTGATCTTGCCGTAGAAGCCTCTGGGGGCCGCAGACACCAGCCTGTCAGCTCAAGGTGAGGAAGGCCAAGGGCACCTGGTTGCTGATCCCATGAAGAAACATCGGAAACACTTGTATCAGGAGGAGTGGGAGTTAGAAGTTTGTCTCGCCCATGGTCACTGGTCTGGGCTCCTGTAAAGCAGAGTGAGTGATTCAACAGATATTTTATCAAGAGCCTATCGTGAGGTAGCCACTGATTCAGAAGCTAGGTACACATGAGAGAACAGGACAGCTTCTCTGCTCTCATGGCTCTCAGATTCTAGTGGGGACACACTGCCAATGAACCAGGTCAAAGCAATGAATAAAAGGATAATTTCAGACAGTGGAAAGTGCAATGAAGAAAAAGTGGGGTAACGGGGAGAGAAGGTGGAGAAGGGCCATTCGGAGATGACGTTTGAACAGGGCCTTGAGTGACGAGAGGGAACCAGCCACGCAGAGTATGGGGAAAGCACCCCAAGCAGAAGGCTCCCTTCTGGGCACAGCAGGAAGGCCAGAGTGAGAGGAGGTGGGAGAAGAGGGCAGGAGCCAGGCCCCGTGGAAGGGTTTGGGTTTTATTCTAACATACTCGGAAGCGATGGGAGGTTTCTAAGTGGAGAGAATAAAGAGATCTGCGCTTGAACCGAGGGGATCCTAGAGAGCAGCAGCATCTTAGAAGCACCGGAGACCTCGGCCCTTCTCTCAAAGGGCCCTGAGAGGCTGTGTAGCCCACGATACCCCAGTCCAGAGGGTGCATGCTGGAAGCCTGTGGCAGAAACCAGACTCCAGAAGGGCTGTTTGGCCTGTGACCAATTCACATTAGTTGCCACCATTGAAAAGCAACTAGGACGTTTCAAGTACAATCCATATTAAAATAAATAACAGATGATCTGGCAAGTTCACGCTCACACGCCTACCTTATAGTGACCAATGGAGTTGGGTAGCTGTTTCTCCCCTGAGGCAGCCCATGTCCGGTTTGCCACAGTACTCACTCCTATCCCCATTACTGAAGGCATGTGTTATTTGTCACTTGTCAAGATGTTTGCCCTGTTGTTTTCTGAAAGGGGAAAGTCACATATTTCCTGTAACATATCTAAAATATCTCTTATTTGACCTCGCTTGCTTCATTTCTCTGGCCTCTGAAAGCATTTGAGTTATGACCCTATCCTTTCCCTGCTGTGAACCACACATTCCTCATTTGTTAAGGGGGGTATTTGAATACTGTGATTCCAAGGCCCTCTCTAGTTCTGGTTTCCAAGACTCTTCGAGTCTGCACTTCAGAAATGAGTTGTGCTATTGACAATGCTTAATTGTTCTGCAGATGGTTTTTGAGGGATTGCTCACCCTTGATGCTGTTGTCCTTGAATTATGATTTATCTGAGCCCTCGGAAGAAAAATGCCTGTTGTTTTGGGAGTTTATCCTTCATCTTTTGATTCTTTTAGAAAATGAGTGCTTCAAACAATACAGCATAGTTGCAGTTGCTAGGAAGAGAGAGCAGCAGCAGAGGCTGCCTGGAGACAAGGCCATCAGGAAACTCTTGTCTTCCTCCATTCCTCCCTCCCTTCCCCATCCCTCTGACTCCCCTCCCCTCCCCTCCCCTCCCCTCCCCTCCCTTCCCTTCTCCTCCTTTCCTCTCCTGTTCTCCCCTGCCCTCTATCCCGTTCTATTTTTAACAAAGATATAATCAATAACCTCTTTAAAAAGGCCAGTCTTAATCACCAATTGAGTTTAGGTTGCCCTGAATCCAAAGGGTTATTTGTAAAGACTCCCCCCCACCCCCACCCCACCCCCCCCCCCCCCCGCCGCAACAAAACAAATTCTTAGCAAATGACCTCCTTCCTGGGTTTTAATTCTGCCTCTGCCACTAGCTAATCATTTGACCTTGAGCAAGTCATTTATCTGTCCTCTGGGCCTCAGTTTCCTCACATGTAAAATAGAAGGGTAGAGGGAATGCTTGGATGCTCTCATGTGCATTTGCTTTTAGCCCTAATATTTTAGAAGGAGACCAGTGATTTAGAGAATAAGGTAGCACCGACAGGCAAAGTCTCTATGGCTCTCCTTCCACATCAGCAGGGCCCTGGAGCCCTTGAAGCAGTAATATTTCACTGTAGATCTTTGGCTGGCTCTCCTCAGGCTCTCTTCTGGCTATTTAATCAGTGGTAAAGGAAGGATTTCTATCCACACTTCTCAGATGGGATGTACCCTGGGTATCTTATTTTTTTTTTTGCTAGTACTTACTTTGAGTATTGTTCCTTTGTTGTAGAAAGGGCCAGTGACAGGACCTAAATGTCTCTGATTATTTATTCTTCAAGTCCAGTGTAGCTCTCAGACTCTGCCAGTTCTCTACCTCAGGGATGATTGCGATGATTTAAGTGACAAGTGCGCCCTCTGGTGACTTATGTAAAAATTGCAGAAAGGCTCAGCCATTCAACAAACACTACTCAGTGAACTTAAACCCTGTCTCTGCCTAACGCTCAAGGAAGGACAAAATAAATGGGCATAAATGTCCTGCAAAGTAATATACAGTCTACCAATGGGAAGGTATTGTTGCTAAGCTTGTATTTGCGTTCTCAGACCCAATTTTTTCCTATTTGGCATGCTCACCCCTTGCCCCTCAGTTCTTGACTTAGCAGTTGAGGGTAGAGGATAGGTGTTGAAACACTGCCATCCTCCAGGTACACCTGCCTCTCAGGGCAACAGTGGAATTGGTTATTTCAAGAGGTAATCGGCTCTCAGTGGTTGGAGATGTAGAAGCAGGAGTCTTTCTTGGGAATGCTAGAAAAGGGTAGAGATAAATTCAGATTTGCTTATTCAAACGATCGAATACTTATTGAGTACCTACTATGTCCTAGAAACTTCGTATGTGATAAAGAATACAAACTATGAACAAAACGAAGTCCTTGTTTTATGAGCTTGTATTTTATTGAGGGGAGACAACCCCCAATGTTCTTTTCTAGTCAAAGGTTCTATGATTCATCAATTCCAAACAATGCTAGTCTGGTTTGACAAAAAAATTATAACGGTGATTTTGACCAGGGACTTGGGACCCTATCAGAGTGCAAGCAATTGCACATCACCCGAACAGGCAGCACCCCCACCATTCACAGCTGTTTTGGGTCATGAAAATGGAATCTGCGGGAGGCCGGTTCAAGGTCTTTGCTCTCCAAGGTACAATTGGTCCTAGGTGTAGCATGTCGATGAGAGGAGAGAGAGGATTAGATACAGGCATCAGGAGTTGCATATGTTCCTAAGTTCCTAAGAGCTGGAAAGCATCTTATAGATGACTTCTTCTAACGTCTTCATTTTAGAGATGAAGTGGAAACCTGGAGAGAAGTGCCTTGCCTGAAGTCACGATTAATGATCATTAGCAAATTGGGATTAAAAGTTGAATTTGTATGTATAGATAATGAGGACAAGTACATTACAAATAAGTGTAAGTAGTGTGATTCCAATTTAAATAAGAAATCATAGGTAGGTTATGTTTTGGAGGTGAGATTGCAAAGGCTTAAAAAAAATTCGGCATTCAGTAGTCCTTTCTGCATCACTCAATAAAACAGTCAGTGCAATACCCCCCAGTGTGAAATATTCTGCTTTCAAAATGCAGTGAGGCAGCCAGGTCCCTGGGTTTTTGTAATATTTGTCTCCTGGATATCCAGAGTACTTGCCACTTCTTGATCAAGTCAAATTAATATGATGTCATCAAAATAGTGGACCAATATGATATTTTTTGGAATGTTCAGGTGATCCATATCTTTTCAGAATATTTCGTGACAGTATAATTGTTGCATACTCTTGCCTGTCCCACATGAAGCTAACTTCTGATCTGCTTCCTGATGGCTACTAAAAATAATGCGTTTGCCAAATCAAGAGCAACACTACATAGCAGAGGCCATGTTACTAGGTTCTAGTAAAGATGCCAAATCTAGCACAGCAGCTGCACTCGGTACTACTGCTTGGTATATGTCAGAAGTCCACTGTCATCTGCCACATTCATCCGCTTTTTACAAGCACCAGAGTCGTGAATTAAATGGACGTGTGATTTAGACAACCAGCCTTACATCATTTAAATCTTTGAGGGCAGTACCAATCTTTGCCATTCCAGCTCCCCGCCCCCCACCCCGCCCCCCCGCCCCACGAATGCAGTGCTGTTTTTCATTTATTATTTTGGCTGGAAGGAGAGATAGTGTCAAGGACTTCCACCCGATCCTTCATACTACAGTAGTTTTGCCTCCATAGGTCAAGGAGCCGGCGATATGGGGCTTTGCTAACTGCTGGGTAAGGCCTTTCCAATTATATCCCGAAGAGCTGGAAAGATGACTTAATAGTTGGTCTGTGGACCCAGAGGTTCCACTGTGAGATGGATCTGGCCCAGGACTCTATTTATTACTTGATTCCCATGTGGCCTTTTTCTAACAGGGGACAATGATGGGCTTTGGGTCCCTGGGTCTCTGTGTCAGCTCAGACTCTGTAAATAACAGCCCTCAAAAGATCTAGGTATTCCCTTTTACTCAAATACTGGCACCAGAGTTACCCCCAAACTAGAGGATTCACTACTATGCACATTTACTGTACTGTTTCAGGGTACTTCCCCAAGGGGACTCAGCCTTTCTTTCTTAAAAAGTATTAAAATATAGGTTCTCTTTAAGGTTTTTATTTTGAAACAATTCCAAACTTACAGAAAAGTTGCAAGTGCAGTACAAAGAAATCTTGTGTGCCCTCTCCCAGAAACCCTATTCAAGTTTCATCATGAATAACCTTTATATGGAAGGACCTAGTGGTTATTATGCTGAGTGAAATAAGTAAGACAGAGAAAGATAAATACCATTTGATTCCACTTATATATGGAATCTAGGGAACTAACTAATAAAAAATAGACTCACAAATATAGTGGAAAATTTGGCGATGGACAGAGGGGGAAGAGTGTTGGGAGGCAAGGAGAATGGGCTGAAGGGTTAAAAAAGTACAAATTAGTAGTTGATAGGTGGTCACAGGGATGGGGAGCATGGCATAGGGAATGCAGTTAGCATTAATACGTTGGCTAGGTGGAGGGTCAGGGGAGGGAGGGAGCAACTGGGGGAATCGTTTTATGAACTATATAGATGTCTAACCAATATCCTTTATAGCAAAAAGGTCTAGTCAAAGATAACATGTCTCATTCCCACATCACGTCTCTTCGGTCTCCTTCAACCTCCAACAGCTCCTTTGTCTCTTTCACTTTCATGACTTTGGCATTTCTTTAAAGACCACAGGCCAGTTGTTTTGTAGAATGTCCATCGACACGAGTTTGTCCAGTACTTCCACGCGGTTACACTTGGATTATCCATTTCGGCCAGAAGTGATGCCGTGTCCTTCTCGTTGCCGTCCTGCATGATACAGTTTTGTCCAGTCAAAAACGGTGTCCAACATGTTTCTCCACTGTAGTTGCTTTTATCCCTTTTGTAAATAGGAAGAATTTTGTGGAAGAAATACTTTGAGGTGTATTAAATTTTATCCCTCATCTCATTTCAATCCAATTTTTAATCTCATTTTTAGCATCCATGGGTATTTCTTGCCTGAATTATTACTCCAATGGTTGCTAAATGTTGATTTCCTAATTCTATCAATTTCCAGTTGATTTTCTATACTAAGGAAATACTTTGTCTTCTCCCTATTTATTATTTTTTTCATTTATATATTTATGTCATTGCAGGCTCATCAATTCCTATTATTCAAAGACTTATCATCTGGTAGTATTATTTTGATGCTCATTTGTCCTAGATTTTTCCAGTGAGAGTCTCTTTAAGCTGTTTTCTGTGTTTGTTTTCCAGGTCCCCATCATTCTTTGAGCACTTCCTTATTTCCTAGAATATTAAGACTTTTTCAGTCACCTTGTTCTTTTCCTGCCCTAGTCCTGAAATCAGCCATCCCTCCTCACTCCCCAGAGCCTTACTTTCTTTAAATAAAGAATAGTATTTAAAAACTAAGATCTATTAGAGTGTTGCTATTTCCAGCCCCCACCCTCCCCAAGTTGTCAGAGCTAGAATAATATATATCTTTGTGTATACATCAGTGTACATGTGTATCTGTGTCCATATGCATATACATACAGATAAATATGGATATTTTTGTATCTCTATGTATATGTTGAAAACCATTAGCTTACACCTATAACTCCAGTTCCAATTTAATGCCAATCCAACAGGGTTCACAGCTTTCCCTGTATTTATTTGTTTTTGCCTTTCTCAACTGAAAGAAATCTGGCTCCCATTATGCTCAATATATTTACTTACTTGCTGGAGCCCTCTGAATATGATCAATAACCTGACCCCAGGAGGCCAGCGCTCTGCTTGGCCACCTTCCTCATGCAGGCCCCTATCCTGCTGGTCTGCGTCGAGCCCCTGTGCTGACATCCTTGCATGGGCTCGCTGGCTTCCCTTTCCGTTGATGGCTTCTGGGTCTGAGACCTGCCTCAGGTCTAAAAACTGGGTAAAGCATCCTGATACTGTCGAGGTGGCTGACCTCAATCTTCTGCTCATTCATTCTTGATTTCTTTTGATTATACATCTTAAGTGATATCTTTGATGCTTGTAAATCTTTATTGCCCTGAGGAATACTGTGCTCATTTTCCGTCTCCACGAGTCCTCCAGGTCAGGACCTCAGGCTGCTGTTCTGACGTTGCTGCCCATTGTGATGATTGAGATTGTCTTGCCTCTGATGATGAATGCTGCCATTTGGCCTCTGCCACTTCAGGATCCTATCACTTTTATTGAGACCAAGGAGCCCAGCTCTCTAATGGAATCTCCTACCACCGACTCCAGCCTGCTGAGGACAGCCACCACGGAGCTTCTCACCCAAGTTAACGCTTCCCTCATTGTTTATTCCTTTTCACCTCAGAGGAGGTAGCATCCTCTGGGCTGTTCTGAGGAGCAGAGCCTGAAATGGGGATTCCTGTGTAAGTGATTAATTCATCGGTGTTCAGCAGAAATCTGTAAGAATGTGAGGTGAGCAGAACAGGGAAGGGGCAAAGCATAGAAATAGTTTCAAGTAGTCCAGTCTCATCTTGATCTTGAGTATAAACTATCATGGAGTCTGTCCCATCCTTGAGGCAAGAAAGAAGTGCTTTTGTGACTTCCCCCTCAGTCAGGCATCTTGGAGTGAGATGGTTCCATTCACCCAAAGACAAGCTTCTGGAGAAGTTTGCAGGTTTGAGCCATTATCAGTGGCACCTGCACCAGCTGGTGGATGGACAAATGGCATCAAAACTACAAAAGGAGTCTCAGGGGATATGGACAACAGTGTCTGCTATACCCAAAGGGGCCTCAGCCCTAGCTGACTCTGAATCTGTTTATTTTGTGTCTGCATCATGAGAACTGACCATGATTGGAGAAGGAATCCACCGAATGGTATCACTTGAAAAATGACCAACGGCCTCAAATGCATCCTTACTACTGCTAGGCGACTATGGCGCATTTCCCTAGTCCATTCACCTCTTGCCCCCCTACAGGACCATTCTATGATTTCCTCTTTCCTTAAGGCCCCAACACCTTCTCCATCATCCTCACTATCAACTGATGACCTTAACTGGAACAATAGAAACGATCAGAAGAGAAATTCTTTAAAGCTCCAATTCTACATCTATTACCTATCAGCATCTTTAACCATGTACCTTCTTTTCCCTTCTGTTACTATAGGCGAACCATCACTGTTCCTACCAAGGCTAATGCCATGTGGTAAGAGGGTGGAGGGTTGGAGGATGAAGCCCCACCCAAATGGCATGGCTGGCCCAGCAGGGGCCACTCTTAACCAAGTCTAAGGGCTGTATTACCCGGAGCTGGGAGGGAGGAGGGAGCTTTCTGATCTGCTGGTACCTCCTACTGGCTGAACCAAGGAATCCCACGAGTTTAGTCAGCAGAAGGTAGCCTCCTGGGGTGCAGAGAAGGGAGGAGAACTGGCTGAGGTGGGGGCAAATAGACAATAGCCAGCACAAAAGCAATCTGTATACTGATGATTCCCATTTTTTTTTTTTTTAATGCCTACGACCCCTGGTCTTCCTAGGTGGTCTCCCATCCAAGTACTAACCAGGCCAGACCCTGCTTAGCTTCTGAGATCAGAAGAGATCGGTAGCTTCTGAGATCAGACAAGATCAGGCACATTCAGGGTAGCATGGTTGTAGCTGATTTCCACATTTTTATCTACCCAAGAACCTCTTAACTCTAGACTCATACCTACTCACCTATTGTATTAGTTAATCTATTGCTACATAACAAATTACCATGAATTTAGAGGCTTAAAACAACACACATTTATTGTCTCAGTTTCTGGGGTCAGGCGTCAGGGCTTAGCTTACTTGGATCCTCTGCACAGAGCCTCACAGGGGTGCCATCAAAGCACATGTAGTCTTTCATACGTGATCGTATTTGGCCCCAAGGGTTTCGCCTAATGCCCGTGGACCTGTGTTTATAAAATGGTGGAGGTTCGCCCTGCCAGCGATCTGAGGGAATGTCATTCCCTGCTTGGTGAAACAGAGACCACAAAGGGGAAGAGTTTTAGGTGCTGGTTCCTCTTAGCGACAGATATTCTTTGGCCTGGATTGAACCTGCACACATTAGTGCTGTTGTGAGGACTGCTGAGGCCGTGACTTTTGGGCAGTTTCAGTTTGTCTTCCTGGCTGGGGTGGGGGGCGGAGGATGATTGAAACAGACGACCATATCATTGCCATGGCATTTGTGTTGGTGAAAATTTACAGTGAGGACAAGATCCTGGACTGTTCTGTGCTCTGCTTACAGAGGTCCACAGGGCACTGCAAGGGAGAAAAGACCTCCCCTTGGTGTGACTGCTGCCGTCAACTGATTGTGGGACAAGTACGCTCATTCTTCACACATTTGCTGCGATGCCGAACCTCAGATTTTCCAGAAGAGGGAGCTGAGAGAATAAGTCTATGGGCAAATGAGAGGAGTGTATCGGTTATGAAAATGGTCCTGATTTTTCATTTCACTTGTTAGGGATGCAGGGGTTCTTATACACCTGGATGGACAGGTCCGACAGTTTGGCAGAAATATGGGCGTTTATTGTATTGTTTTTTGCTTCTGGCAACTAGAGAGAACAATGTCTAATCAACTTTTCAGATACTCTGACACTTAACATTGAGGCTTCTACTTACCTTTCTATCCTCGTTAACTACTTGTCTCTTATTTTCTGGCATCATTCTCCAAAACCTCACCCATGAAAGACGTGGTTAATGGATCCCAGAATCTTGTCACATTGAGTCTGGCTGGAGCTGGAGAATTGTTCTGAAGACAGCACTCCACAGACTTTTCCAATCAGTGGGTACCTGATACTTATTAATCAACTGATGACTAGACAGAAATGGCTGTCCATCCAGCAGAAAGCGCAATGTGGCATCAGTCTAAATTCCAAGCAGGCTCTGAGTAACGGAGGACAGGACAGCATAGGTCTGAATAAAAACATCACGTCTTTGATAGTAGTTTGTGTGGCTGGCTGGCTCGCAAATCCTTCAGTGTCCACGTTCTGAACTACGACCTTTCTCCTTTCACTGGCGATAGATTCCACTTTCTTAAAAAGGGTAATGGTTTGTGAGTAAACCGGGGACATGCAGAATGCCACACACCCTGTCTCTAGTGATTGGTCCAGGGGGTCATGTGACCCAAACAGGACTAGCGAGCATTATCCACTGACAGTTTTCCAACTGGAGCTGGTAAAGAAGTTTTCATCTCACAAGGAGCCTCTGGGGAAGAAGAGGGGAGAACTGTTTATCTTCAGAGATCAAGGTTCTGAGAGCTATTCCTAATCTGTTTCAGGGGACTTAAAAAAATGATACGGCCTTTAATACAATATCAAATGTCAACTGTAATTGGAAAATGCTTAAAAAAAATCTTTTAGTATTTAAAAATGAGTCGGTTGTTTTCTTGTTATGAAGTTGTAAGAGTTCTTTATATATTCTGGATATGAGTCATTTAATAAATCTATGTTTACAGCACACACTAACAAAAATGCTATAACCAACGCAGTTTGTGTTTCTGACAAAACTGTCTTCACGGGAGCTGTATGCACACCTAGGGAATAAAGGTGAAACAGTCCCCCAGGGGCAGAAATCTTGGTCTTAATTTTAAGCCTCGAGTCTGGCTTAACTAGGACCCCACCTTTGTTCTCCTCTCTTTCTGTCTCTTTTGTTGCACTTTTAATGTCTGAGTCGCAGTGGGTTTTGTTTTTGTTTTTGTTTTTTTGTGGTCACTTTTATCCCCTGAGCTCCTGCTTTCAATTTTTTTCTCTGTGGTTTTCACACATCAACTCACATGTGTAACAAGCTCATACGAAATCTATATTAGTTTAATGAACTTTAATTTTGGTATCTATGGGGATTTGTCTCATTGTTCATCAGGTAGCAGAAACACATTTAATTCTCTAACAACTTTCTGAGCTATTAGAAACATATGAGTTGTATATCTGTGCTGTTATCTTCTGTTATTCAATAAAGTTGGATTTAGTCAATTTAAAGGACAATTTTTATCTTTAGAGTTTGTTCTTTTCATATTTTTCTAATAAACTTTATTCAACTAAAATTTACATATCATAAAATGCACCCATTTTATGTGTATGATGTATGCTCAAAATGGGTTTTGACAAATCTAGACATCTGTGTACTCACCACTGCTAGTTGTGATACAGAACTTTTCTATTACCCGCCCCCCAGATTTCTCATGCTTTCTTGCAAGCAATCTCCCAACCTCACCCATTGCCCAGACAACCACTGATCTGTATTCTGTCATCGAAGAGTAGTTTTTTCTTATTTAAAGTGGACTATTGCACTATGTAATCTTTTGTGTCCTGTTTTTTTTGTTGTTGTTGTATGTATTTATATTTCATTCTTTTTATTGCTGAATTGTACTCCATCGTGTGGATAAAAAAATTTTGTTTATCCACTCACCTGTCTTTGAATATTTGGATTGTTTCACATATTCGGAAATTGTGCATAAAGTTACTTTGAACATTCGCAAATTAGTCTGTATGTGTATATATATTTTTAATTTCTCTTCTGTTGTTAGGATCAACCAATGAACGGCTGGGTGATAAAGAATTTGGCTGACATTTGTCTTTTATTCCTGAGAGAAACTTCCAGACCTCTGGAATTTTCAGTATGATAGGAGTTTATTTGTTATTGGGCCTTCTGGGCCATACCTAATAGTTTACAACTTTTGGTGGGCCCTAGATAATTTATGCTAACTAGATGACTCAGGATGGAGGCTGGCCATGCTGAAAAGACCAACCATGTGATAAGAGGGTTGGGACTTTGAGTCCTGGGGAGGGGAGGGATCTGAAGATTGGGTTCAACTACATGGCAGTAAATCAATCAATTATGCCTACATAATGTAACTTCAGTAAAAACACTGGATTCTGAAGCTGAAGTTGCTTCCCTAGTTGGCAATACTCTGCATATTGCCATACACTGGTGTGCCAGAAGGGTGATACATTCCTGAGGATGATGGAAGATTCATGTTTAGGACTGTCCCAGACCTCATCCTAGGTGCCTTTCCTTCTGACTGTTTCTGATTTATATTCTTTTGCTATAATGATACTGCAATCATAAATATAGTGCTTTCCTTAGTTTTGTGAGTCATTCTAGGGAATCATTTAACCTGAGGGGATAGTGCAAACCACCGAATTTATGGCCAGCAGGTCAGAAGAAAGATTGGCCAGGGGTTTCCCAAACTGGCGGCTGGTGTCTAAAGTGAAGGCAGTCTTGTGAGGACTGTGCCCTTTACCTGCGAACCTTTAGCTTGACTCCAGATAGCTGGTGTCGGAAGTCATTGCAGAGGTTCATGGTTGTGTATTCTGTTAGCATGTTGTTGAGAACATTGAGTTATGAGAGTGTCCTGGGACAGAGTACACTCTGATTTTGGTACAAAGTACAATTGCAGTTCTCTTGGGAAGTTGGCCTATTTATATATCATGAATGTATGACTGACAGGACTTGGTCTTCATGTTGGCTGCTAGAAAACTCGGGGCCCTAAGGGGTGTGCATGTTTGGCACTTCAGTCTCATTTCTGGCATCACTTTGTCCCCAGCGATGAGTGTCTTTCTTTTATTGTTGCCCCATGTTTAATTTATACTGTCATGGATAACCCAGGTATCATCTGAGACCTTGCATTCTTATCTCACCTCTGTCTCCAGAATCTGGTTTATAACTAATCTCTTTTTTTCTCTAGTATATCTTCCCAGAAGGAAGATCATCTGACTTGATATATATCCACACGCACACGCACACACAGGAAACTCTCCCCTCCCCCTACATATCTATCCACGTTATTTGTAAGTGTGGTGTAGACTTCATTGGACGTCTACATGGGAAGAAGTTATATATTACATTGCATAAACAAATAATCCACATAAATAAGATTATTATACATTTCTGTTTTAAAGTATCCTTTTTAGCCCTTCCCTCACTAGAGGTTTCACTGGCCCTTTGCCCTACTCCTACCCAGCCAGCCATTGGTCTTCTTGCTAGTTCCTCCCTTTCTCTTCTCTTTTCTTTACTTTTTTCTCATGAACTAAAATAAACTAGTTACATTTTCTCAGTTGCCTGATCTATAGGAGGCACTCGACTTGTTTCTGGATCCCTCTCAGAGGGAATTGATCCTCTGTGGCAGGAGAGAAAGTCAAGCGCCTTTTATCCAGCCTTCTTGCTCTCAGTTGCATTTCTACATTCCAGCAATGAATAATCGGAAAATGAAGTAAAAAAATATTGTGTACAATAGCATCATAAAACACAAAATACTAATTTGGCAAAAGATGTGCAAGACTTGTAGAGTACAAACTAAAAACAGTTGCTGCAAAAAAATTAAAGAATACTTAAATAAATAGAAAAGTGTGCCATGTTTATGAATTCAAAGGCTCTCTATTCTAAGATATCAGTTATTCCCAAAATTAATTAATTGATTCAACACAATCACAGTCAAAATTTTATAAGGATTTTTTTTAGCAATTGCAAAGTTTATACTAAAATTTATATGCAACTACAAAAGACTAAGGTAGCTAAAATAATCCTGAAAATATAAAAGTTAGAAGACATACACTACCTGATTTTAAGTCTTACCACAAAGCTATAGTTACCAGAACAATAATGGGTGATGATTTAAGAATATACCAGAGATCAGCAAACTTACTTTGTTAAGGGCTAGATAGTAAATATTTTAGTCTTTCGTAAATAGTATAGTCTCTGTTACAGCTGCTTGACTCTGCTGTTGTAGTATAAAAGTAGCCACAGACAATATGAAAATAAATAGGCATGACTATGTTCCAATAAAACTTTATTTATAAAAAACATGAAGTGAATTGGATTTGGCCCACAGACTGACTCCTGGAATAGAATAAAAGAACAGACCAGAATGTGCAGAAATACTACCATATTCATAAGGATAGTTTTTGACACAAGGGCTGGATGATTCAATGGTGGGAGTGGGGGAGACACAAACTTTCCTTTCAACTCACTGCTCCCTATCCCTACTCACTGCGCCGTCATCCTTGTAGTCTCGCATGGTTTCCAGCTATATCAGCATTCAGCCAAGAGGGAGAGAAGGAAAGGAAGGGGAAGCCATGCTGCTTCTGTCTTATCTCCTACATCTTCCTTTCATATACTTCATGCTACAGTCAAATGAAGTTACTTGTTATTTTTTTTTAAATGTCATTTCAAATATTCAGAAAATTTCTTTAATAGATTTAGTCAGTAAATATTTAATAAGGACCTTGTTATGGGCTAAATTGTGTCCCACCAAAGTCCATATGTTGAAGTCCTAACTCCCAGGACCTCAGAATATGACTATTTGGAGACAGAGTCTTTTAAGAGGTAATTAAGTTAAAATGAGTTATTTAAGGCGAGCACTAATCAAACATGACTGGTATCCCTATAAGAAGGGGAGATTAGGACACAGACATACAGAGAGAAGACCACACGAAGAAACAGGGAGAAGACACGGTCCTTACACTTAAGAGAAAGGCCTTGGATGATACCAGACCTCCCACCACCTTGATCCCAGAATTGCAGTCTCCGAAATTGAGAGAAAATAAATTTCTGTTGCGTAAGCTACCCAGTCCATGGTGTTCTGTTGTGGCAGCCCTGGAAGACTAATGCAGGCCTACTGTGTCCTGGGCACTGTTTCAGGCCATGGAGTTTTAGTATGAACAGCAACCATAAGCTAGACCATGGCTTTCTGGGGATTATCCTCAAAGGTCTGAATGAGCTTTCTCAGAAAGTACATACAGACTGGAAAGAAAAGAGCTCTGAAAGGTCCTTCATCCATTCAAAATCTAGAGGAGGAGTTGGAGCCAGCAAACTGTATGTGGGGAAACTAATCAATGGAACAAAAGTCTCAGAATTAGACACAAATGCATATGGGAATTTAGTATATGACAAAAATTGTATGTTAAAGTAGTGGGTAAAACATGAAATATTCAGGGAATGAAATTGGAAAACTGGTAGCTATTGAAAACAAAATAAAATTTAAAACATGCTTTCCATATGAAGATAAGTCCAAATATACTAAATACTTAAAAATAAATAATAAAAATATACTAATACCTGGAGAAACCATAAGGAAATGGGAAAGACTTTCAAAGTATAGCATGAAATTGAGAAGGCATTAAAAATTAATAATAAAATAAAAATAAAAAGTAAAGTAAAGATTAATAAAGAGGAAAACATAAAGAATTTTTGTTTGGCATGGCATGAACCATCACAATCAAAAAATAAATGACGAGTTGGGATTATGTTGGTAACTCATCAAAGACAAAGTACTAATTCTCCTATTTGTTTTTTTAATGTTTATTTTATAATCTATTTTGTAAATTAAGTTTATCGGGATAATATTGGTTAATACAATTATATAATTTTCAGGTGTACATTATAATTTGACATCTCTATATTCTATTGTGTGATTACCACTCAAAGTCCAGTTTCCTTCAGCTACCGTATATTTGATCCCCTTTACCCACTTCACCCTCCCCTTATCCTCCTATATTTGACCTCCTTTGCCCCCTCTACCTCTCCCTTCCTCCCCCACCCCCTATACTCTGGTAACCACTAGTCTATTGTCCATGTCCCTAAGTCTCTGTTTATCCTGTTCATTTGTTGCTTTTAGGTTTATATCCCACATATAAGTGGTATCATGTGATTTTCTACTTTTTCAGTCTAGCTTCTTTCGCTTAGCATGATTATCTTGAGGTCTATCCATGTTGTCACAAATGGCAGTATTTCATCTCTTCTTATGGCTGAGTGATATTTTATTGTATATATGTGCCACAGCTTTTTAAGCCAATTATCTATCATAGGATACTTCGGTTACTTCCATGTCCTGGCCACTATGAATAATGCTGCAATGAACATCGGTGTGCAAAACTAATTCTTCTATTTGTAAAAGTTCCTGTAAAATGATAATTCAAAATCCAACTAGTCACTAAGAAAATGATTATAGGTCATGAATCCATAATTTCTAGGAAATAAAAATGGCTCTTAAACCTATTTAGAAACCAAAATTACAATAAGAGACATGCAAATTAAAATCTCACAGAGTTATATTTTTCTCATTGAAATACAAAAGACCCAAAAGTTTATGGTCACTGTGTGGGAGATGGTGTGGGACAAGGCACTCTCACACATTTCTGGTGGGAGTGACCTTTGATAGAGCCCCCAGAGAGGGCAATTTGCAAGACGTATAAGCACATGCAAAGTGTCATAATTTTTCTCCCTGTAATTCTAGGAAGTTATCCTAAAGATGTATCTATACATGTGTAAGAGATATATGTAGAAAGTTAATAATCATACAATAATTTGCAATAAAAAAGATAGGAAACAGCCAAAATGGCCATCGATATTGTATAAACTATGGCCCATCCGTCTAATGGAATACTGTGTAGCTAAACAAAAAGAGTGCTAAACCTGGTATAGAAAGATCTCCAAGATATATTTAAAAAATAATAAAAAAAAGACAGTGCAGAATAATGTATATTTGTATGGGAAGGAATAAATATATATTCAAATACATTATATGTATAATATATAATTAATATAATACGTGTATTATATATTCCTTCTTAAACTATCTGTATATGCATATTTTAGTATTAAATATCTCTAGAAAGATTTTGAGAAACAAATAATTATAATAACAGTATTTGTCTTTGAGGAGAAAACATAGATGCCTAAGGTCCTGGATGGGAATGAGAGTTCTCAATGTGTGCATTAAAAACGTTTTTTTAAACCTGCGAATGTATTGCTATTCCAAAAAATAAAATCTTAAAACATAGAAGATAAATTTAATGATATAGCTAGTATAAGGAGATACAGATATAAAAAGATGAGAGAAAGAAGGAGGGAGGAGGAAGCAGGAGGAAGATGGGGAAGAGATAGTGGTGGGCAGGTAGCCGCAGGGTGGGGGTGGGGGGTCTAACTAGCAAACAACAGAAGGGGAATTCCAGGGCCATTCTTACAGGTTGACTGGGGGTGGTGGTGGCTACCGTTTCTATAGCGTCCCCATAGTGACGTGTTACTCTGCCAAAGGAGCTTTCTGGTGGGCTTTCTTACAGTCGCAGTGACAACTACGGCTACAGCAACAGCCTTCCCTGCGGTGTGGTAAGTTCTCCCCTTTCCCTTTTGACCTGGCAATGGACACAGCTCCCTATTACGACTTTTCTTTGGGGGCCTGTGCTCTGCATCTTCTATTGATTTTTCCTTAGTCTTGACTGTACCTTTTTACATAGTTCTTCAATAAACTCTCCTCAATTACTCCATTAGATTGTGCCCTGTTTTTTCTCTGGGACAAGCCAGATACAAGAATACAGAAACAAAGAAACTTGTTGAACAGCTGGCTAATCAGTGAAATCTAAATTTATTAACAACAGCTTAGCTTGGGAAGCAGCAACTGTGAAGCAGGAAGGACCCGGTTGGCCCCGGGGGGCCTTTCCCACACTTTAAGTTACCAGCATCCAGAGCTTCCGTGAGGGAGCTTCATGTCTCCTGATTGTTGCTGATGGGTGCCCATGGCTCCCTGCGTGCCCCCACCCAAAGTGACATGGTGAGCATGTGGACTAAGAGTGAGAAAATGCTGCCTTGGGAGAGCCAGCTCTTACCTTAGCACCATCTTCTCGTTGGAGGTGAGGAGTAGAAAAGGAAGAGCTTTTCCAGGAGTGTCTAGTAGCAGAGAACGCTTTTCCACCATCTGGAAGGGAGGTGCTGACAGGAGCAGGAGCGAAAACTGGTGACGAAGCCGGACTTATCAAAATGCTGAACAGCCCCTGTGATTTCCTGACAAGGGTACATGAGATTCTGTGTGAGACAAGCACCTCACAAGACGTTTCTCATTTGCCCTGACTCCAATCCCTTATCTTGGCCTCTTCTCATCCTTCCTCGTCCAGCCCCCCTCCCTGTGAGGAATGGCTGCCCTAGAGGCTTTTGCTGGCACCGTGAGCCTGTGCAGGAAGCCCACACAATGTGGCCTTCTGTAGCAAAAGAATAGTTAGTGTAGCATTAAGGGCTTTGCACGGCTCCCCTGATCTTCTCACATTTACTCACAGGGTTCATTAGTCTTATTTTGGAAGACACCACAGTGTAATAAATGCATGTAAAGTCTCTCATAATCTTATTCCCCAATAGCAACCATGGGTTACAGATTTCATTCTTAACTCTTTTATGATTTATAGTATAGCTTTGCATAATAAAACTATATTACTAGTTTCAATTTGTTAATATCAACAATGAGTATATTGAGTTCCTTTAAAAGAGATGAGGAATTCAGCACACTACATTCACTATCTGTCACCTTTCTCCTTCTGTTTGTGATATTTGTTAGCTAGACTATTTTTATATGATCTAGGGGCAACCAGTATTTTTAGCTTTAGCTACTATGACTTCCTTTATGTGCCTATGCTGCAGCCAAATTTAATTACTTGTCTTTTTCATTAAAGAATTAACTAGGAAGCATTTAAAACACACAGAAAGACTTATTCTGCATTTACTCAATACTACTGTGAGCCTATGGTGTGCCAGGCACTGTCCCAGGCGGGTAAGATACAGTGACAAATGACACACAGGACTATGCTCGTGTATTCCAGAGGAGCTGGGTGAGCTCACTCTGGGAGTGAGTGTTGATGAAGAAGAGTTTGGAGATTCAGCATTAGGTTCTGCAACATCAAGACCTTTAGAGGACCCAGTCAACAAAGTAGTAAGAAGTAGCTGTAGAAGGGTGGAGTAGGCTGGGGCTGGGTAAAAGAGGAGAGTATAGTATCCTGAGACTGAATAGGAAACTGATTCTATAATATGGGAGTGAGCAATAGTCCTATATCTTTTTCTGTCCTATTGTTACAAAAAATATATATATACATAAATATATATGAATATATATATGAATAAATACATATATGAATAAGTGTTTATGGATTTAGACAGGAATCCTTTCCAATACAATGAAAATTGTAAAGAAAAAGCATTCAATACAGAAGATTCAGAGGAGGATAACATGAGAAATTTATCGATAATGTCAAAAAAGATGGAGAAGTATAACGTTCAGACTAATGTTTTCTCTGAGAACAACTAGAAAAACCATATTAAGAACGACCTATTTTAATACACTGGGGAATGGCTGAGGCATTTCTGGGGCATAAACCGGAAAGAAGAGCAGATAATTGACAAGTCTGGCAGGGCAGCGAGAAGTCTAAGTCGCTTCTGACGGACCCGGGCAGAGGCGTTTCATCGCTGTTCCAGTCCTCTTCTCGACATCACCAGGGTTTCCTGAGGAAGAGTGTCCTGAGGAAGAGTTTCCTGGGTAAGACTTCCTTCACGTTCATCCAGCTCAGGAAAGTCCTGCAGAGCCCTCTGGAGAACCAGCTTCAGGGTCTGCCGCTGCTTTGGCCATCGCTGCCTGAAGGAGCCGACGAAGAAGTAAATGATGGGGTTGGCGCAGATGCTGACACAGGACAGGATGAGCGCAAGCCAGTGAAGATGGATGGAGAACACATCTAAACGAATGTGAATCCAGGTTAAGTGGAATCAGCGGCTGCCGAAGGGCAGGCTACAGAGGAAGAAGACCAGCACCATGAGCATGATGGTCACATACAGCCTGATCCGGTGCACCTGCTGGAAGATACACAACAATCTGGTCAGCATGGCCAGACTGGACTGTCAGGAGCCATTAAGAGACACTGAAGAAGTCACATAGCTGATAGCCATGAGGAAGCTACTGAAACAGCTTAACAATGGTTCAAGGAAGCAAGATGTTAACTTAAACATTACTGACCCTGGTGGGGAGACTTGCATCATAAAGAAACCCTTTTAAGATAGTGGAATGTTTTACAGCCCAGAAAAGGATGTTCTACCCTGAGGGAAGGATATATAGGAACTTATGTAAATGTCAGCATTCCTATGGTAATGCGCTTTGTGCTTTGCCATTGTGCTCTGTGCTTTGCTATCCTGCTCTGCTATTGTATCCAAAAACTTATATAAAGGCTGTACTAAATAAACTCGGGGCTGCAATAGTGACTGTATGCCCTCCCGAAGCGCTTTCCTGTCTTCTTCTTTTTTCTGAGGCTTCATCCCCCTCTTTCAGGTACTGTTCGATCTCTGCCGGCGGGCTCCGGCACTGGACCCAGAGAGAAGTACAAGTAAGAAATTCAGACACGCGGCATTGATGAAATCAAACACTGCACACCAACCTTCGTGCAAATCCTTAATCAGGAAGCCACAGTAATTCCCTTCCAGGACGCTCAGCAGCAGGGAAAGGGCCCAGAGCAGGGTGCACGTGACAGCTGACATGTGTCTGGACTGGCAGCAGCTGCACCAGATGGGCCACGGGACGGACAGGCAGCACTGCCTGCTCCTGATGCTGAGAAGGCTCAGGCCTGTGATAAGGACAAATGTGACACAGTGATGAAAAACCTAGAGATGTAAATGAATTGTAATGGAAGTAGTTGATGAGTGCATTCATGCTCTCTATGATCTGGCAGCAGAGGAGGAGGAAGTCGGCTCCTGCCAGGTTGAGGATGTAGATGGAGAAGGCTTTTCTCTGCATGCAAAAGCCAGGAGCCAGAGCACGATGGCATTTCCTGCCAGCCCAACCATGGCAATAGTAAAAACCTGGATTCCTGGATCAGGGTCACTGTATCATGTTTAGGAAAGGTCCCGTCGCTTCCATTTACCGGCATGAGTTCTGTTCCCCAGGGTGACAGTTGTACCTGTGCTCACAATCCCTCCATTGGTGTCCCTGGAACACAAACAAGTTTTAAGCACCTGCTGTAAGATCACTGTCTGTCAAGGTTTCCCTACGATGTGGTAATTACTGTCCTAAATTACAGAGGAGGGAAACGGAGGCTTATAGAGATTAAGATACTTCCAAAAGACCACACAGAGCCTTGTGTCCTGGAACCTGGATTCCAACCCAGTTCTCTCTGTCTCTAAAGCCTGAGCTCTCTCTACTAAAACATGGACCTTCTAGTGACGTGGGACTATTCCGTCCGTGGTCTGAATACCTCCGCTCACCATCCTAAGCCATGTCATATCTGCGGGAGGCCAGAAATCAGAGAAGTCTGACTAGGCTGTGTTGATGACAAGGCACTGAGTGGGCATTCCTTCTGCTCTGGGACAATGGCTTCTGCTCAGGGGCAGGAAGTCAGAAGCCCCAGGGCAATCTCAGTGACTGAGAGTGGTCAAGCCGCTAGGAAGAAAGGTGATCATACTTTAGGGTCATGAAGGGACTGTGACATCTAGCTCTGACTATGAGGATGTCCAAGCCTCTTGGGCTGGCAGTGGTTCTGTGTGTCAGTTTTATGAGGATGGAAAGTGCTTTACTCTTGTTTATTACTATGTCCCCAAGCCTAACTCTGTGTCACAATGGAGTCGTCAAGAATTTTTTAATCCACAAATAAATGAATAAATAAATAAGAATCCTAAGGGTAGTGAAAAATTTGAATTCAGTGTAATATAAAATTTTTAACATAATCAGTCCCCAGAAAACACACATGTAAAGAAAAGTGGAAAATGTTATTGCTCATTATTCCATCTGTGAAAAGCTCTGGTGTGTTTGAAAGAATTCTTTGCCTGCATAGAAAACGAATGATGATCTTTATAATGCCTCCACCAAAGAAGGATCAGTATATCGCTTTAGTGAGCAACTAGGAGATTTAAGTACACAATTTAGGGAGAAAATTCAGGACTAAATTTAATTTCTCTGCATTTCAGAGGAGAAAAAGGCAAGTTTGGGAAGGAGAGAGAGATGTGGCAATGGATCTGAAGAGAAGTAGTTGGCACGGAAATTCAGAGCAGGCATTGGTAAGTGATTTTTCTATGAGATATAGAAAAGAAAACCCACCTATTCTCCCAAATGTGATTTTGAGTAGGAATTTCTTTGCAGATTAAAACATCTGTGTAAGAGAATTGATGGGGACAGGCGGGGGTTTAAGAAGTGTTTAGTTACAGTTTCTGAAGAGTTTTGGGTGAAAAGAGAGATGCTTTTGAAGAATTTAGGTCAAAAACAAGGGCCAACTCACATATAGGTGAAGAGAGGCAGCTGATCAAGTGCTTACTTGGTATTACCTCTTGGAACCCTGTAAATAGCCCTACGAGGCCAGTACTGTTCTTACTCCCATCTTGCATATGAGAAAACAGAAGCACAAGGGGGTCGAATGATATGCTCCATGTGTCACGCCCACGAGTGGAAGAGTCTGGGTTTGAACCCATGGGTCCGTATCTAAGTCTTCGCCCTTCACCAGCCCTGCAGCCCCACTACGAGGGTGGTTGGTTCAGTACACATGGGGAGTTTTGAGGGGAAGAAGCCACTCCAAGGATCAATCTAAAATGATTCACTTGTGTGTTTTATTAAATTAGAATAGGTAAATTTTGTAAGTAACAAGGAAGTGAAGCCCATCCAGTATACGAAAGAAGCGGTAGGTGGAAAATAGCTGGGAATAGATCGCAGAGACCAGGAGCCCCTTCTGGCCTCTGAAAAGGCTTAATTGATTCAGACTGGCCAAGACACACGCAGGGCAGGAGCGCCAGGATGGAGGAAGGCAGGGCCATCTGACTGCAGAGGTAGTATCGCGGACTAAGTTATCCATCACTCTTAGCAACTACAGCACTGGTTGGACTAATGAGGAGATGAAGGAAAACCGCATCATTTTTGTGCTGATAGCACCATGGGCTTTTTATTCATGGAACTGAACACAGATTATAACTCTAATTTTTAAGTGTTTATTTATTTGTTTTCTCGTATCTCCATTTTTAAACTCAATGCTCAATGATGCCTAGACATGTCTGGTTTTTTTATTTTTTAAAAATTAATATTGTTGACTATTGTTTCCTCAGGATCTGATATATGTTACCTAAAGACCATCTTGTATAATATCCTCATTTGACCCAGGAATAAATTGAGGAGAAAAGAGCCGGGATTTTCCTGAGATCACATTGTGAACAGCAGGTTCAATACCAGCCCCGCTCTCCCGAATCCCTGCCTGAGGCTCCCCATGATTGTTGACACATCATGGGAGGAACATCTAAGATAAATCTTCACTTGAACTCAGAATTTGAGACAGATTCAGGGGTGAAGCCTGGCTCCTGAGGGAGGCTTTTCAAGGTCCTAGACAGACGCTGTGATTTCTCGTATAGGGACCTGTTGACAAATGAGAGTGTGGAGTTCTCTGAGTCAGAACCCCTTATGGGATGTTTCTCAACACGTGGTCTGACTCTACTATCATCTCTCAACCTCTGGCCCTCTCCACACCATCTGGTACCCATCCCTGCAAGTGAGTGTTGTTGTGGAGCCCTTTGCTGCCAACTGTGCCCCTGGGCAGCAATGCCCAGCAAAGTGAGCCGGCGCTGGGAGGCTTTATAACTAAGAATGAAGCACAGCCTCCTTATTTGTCATGCAAGGTGCTCTGGGCCTGTCTCACCCTTTTACTTTATTATTGTAGTAATACATGCAGGTTTACATTTTCTTTCCAGGTGACATAGGCATGTATCAAATAAATGGTAAATGTCTACCTGAGTCCTGTTTTCTAGCAGAAATAACTTGTTTTAGTTTTTTCTAGATGTTCTTTTCTTCATTATAGTTATAGATGGAATAGGAAACACAAATTTCTACCTTTTAATTTATCGTGATCGGTTGACTTCCCACTTAAGATGTAAAAATTTTAGGATAAGGCCAAGAATTTGGAGTGATCAGTCTGCTCATTAAAATAACTGTGATCAACATGTTAAGGATTCTAATGGAAAAGTGGAGAATATGCAAGAGCCGATAGACAATAGGAGCAGACAAATGGGAACTCTAAGGAAGAGAAATGCTAAAAATAAAAAGATCATAGCAGAAATGAAGAATGCCTCTGATGGGCTCATCTGTAGACTAGATACAGCCTTTGAAAGAATTTCAATCCTAATGATATGTTAATAGCATCCTCCAAAACTAAAATGCAAAGAGACAGAAAGACTGAAAAACATAGAATAGGATGTTCAAGGGCTGTGGATTATTACAGATTTTGCAACATACATGTAATGGGAATACCAGAGGAGGAGAAAAGAGAAAAAGGAAGAGAAGACATCTACAGTAATAGTGGCCAAAGATTTCTGAATTGACAAGCACCAATATGCAGATTCAGGTTACTCAAAGAACACAAAGCAGTTTAACAACAACAGAAAAAGAGAAGGAAGGAAGGAAGGAAGGAAGGAAGGAAGGAAGGAAGGAAGGAAGGAAGGAAGGAAGGAAGGAAAAGTAAGAAAGATGTGCATTGAAATATTTAATTTATTCTTGGAGCAGAAAAACTATTCTATATGATACTGTAAAGGTAGATGTAGGATATTTAGCATTCGTCAAATGCATTAGACACAAAAAGTGAACTCTAATGTAAACTATGGACTTCGATTTAAATTCATGTATCCAAGTGGGTGCATCAATGTTAATAAATTCTCTACATTAATGAAAGATGTTGATAACAGAAAAACTGTTTGGGGAAAAGGATAAGGGAAGAGGGAGTGTATAGGAAGCCTTGATACTGTCTGTGCAATTCTTCTTTAACTCTTAAAATGCCCTAAAATGTAAAATCCGTTAAAATGAATGGGCAAACCACTGACTGGATGAATATTTACAATACACAAAATTTAAAACGGACTCATTGGACATATGTAAAAATTCCTACAATAAATGATGAGAAAAGGAAATGCTTAATAAAAATGGTCAAAAATTAAACAGAGTTCGAAAAAATACAAGTAGCCAATAAACATAGGAAAGAATGCTCCATGTCATAAATCATTTGAAAGATGCAAATTAAAACACAAGGAGGTACCTTTTTAAGCTCATTAGAATGAATGAAATTCAAAAGACAGTTGATAATATGTTTCGAGAGACTATGTGGAGCAACTGGAACTTGCACGTGTTGCTGGCGGGAATGTGACATAGCACAGCCGCTCTAGAAGAGAGTCTGGCAGTGTCTCGTAGAGTTCAGCATTCGTCTTGCGACGACCCAGCAATTCCACTCTGGGTTATTTATGGAGAGAAATGAAAACGTATGTCCAGAAAAACACTCAAATTAGAATGTTCATAACAGCTTTATTCACAATCGCCCCACATGGAAATGTTACATATACGTATAAATAAGCAGTGGTGCATCCACACAATGAAACAGTTCTCAGCTTTATACAAGGACTAACTACTGATATATGCAGTGCCGGGATATGGGTAAGCCCCAGATATATTGTGCTGAGTGAAATAAGGTAGGGACAAAAAAGTACATGTTATGATCCAAAATATATGAAGTCAAAAGTGAGGCAAAGGGAATTGGTGACAGAATTAGGAGCAGAAGTTGCCTCTGGGGCAGAAGGAATAACTGGGAGGGATATGAGGGACCTTTCAGAGGTGATGAATGATCTTATGTCGAAATAGGAAATTGAGTCCCATTGGTGCATTTAGTGCCAGAATTTATTGAATTAGTGATCTGTGCACTAACTTTTTCTAATGATACATTGTTTAAAAAGATTTGAAGATATCCCATTTAAATTTAATATGCTGATTTATAGACTACGTAAGTTAAAAATAGTTTTCTGTAATTAGGTTAATAATATTAAGAGCTCCTTGGAACAAAAGCAATATCTGACATAGATTCTGTCCTCGGAGAACACAGTCTAGTAAGACCCACCGAGAAGGATTAGAGAGCCCCAGAGAGGGAGAGTCAGGGTAAAGGTGACAGGTGGGAAAGAGGGGGAGCACATGGGATTCTCCTGGAGGACATGTGAAATGAGACACAGGAAGACAGCCTGCCTGGAACGTTAAACACACTTTGACACTGATTTATCTATCTGCTTATAACACTGAGCTTCATGCTTGCAAAGACTGAAAATGGAGAAAGCAATAACTTAAAGATGGCGACTCAAACGTGGCAGATGATAATTTAGCACAAACTTGATTTAAAAATCATTTATTCCTTCATTTATTTATTGATTCAATCAACATTTATTAGGCTAAGGAGATTTTCCAAAGCCTGCCCAAAACAAGAGGAGTGTTCATTGGGGCTAGATAGAACTTTAATTCTTTTAATGTGGAGAGACACATTGTAGGAGAGTAACCACAGAAACTTGTCAAAAATGTAATATTCTTTAAATTTCTATCAGGTTAGATGGTTAAAGAAATTTAGATTTTTCTTGCAGTACTTTCAGCTTCCGCCTAGGGTAGAATTCTTCAAAAAATGAAAAGGGTCCAGGACAAAGAGTTGACAGAGCTCCCACGGGGGAGGGGTGAGGCCCTGGGCAGGGCAGTCCTTGAGACACTGCACTTTGTGTGTGCTTAACAGGCACTGAATGTCCCACTTAATGCTCACCATAAGCATTCTAATGTTAATATTTTAACTAGGGGCCCAGAGGCTGAGAGACTTAAGAACACCTCCTAAACTAATAGGGATAAAGTTGGCTCTCCAGCTATATCTGTCTGAACAAAACAAGACTCTGAATCAGGACACCAGACTGCTTCCCGACATCTCCAGAGTGTCCTGAGGAAGACTTCCCTCACGTTCATCCAGCTCAGGAAAGTCCTGCAGAGCCCTCTGGAGAACTAGCTTCAGGGTCTGCCGCCGCTTCCGCCATCGCTGCCTAAAGGAGCCAACGAAGAAGTAAATGATGGGGTTGGCGCAGCTGTTGACACAGCACAGGATGAGCGTAAGCCAGTGAAGATGAATGAAAAACGCATCTAAGCTATTGTGAATCCAGATTAGGAGGAACCATTGGATGCCGAAGGGCAGGCCACAGAGAAGGAAGAACAGCACCGTGACCATGTTGGTCACGTACAGTCTGGTCAGCCTCACGTGCTGGGAGTCATGCAACAGTCTGGTCAGCAGAGCCAGGCTGGACCCAGAGAGAAGCACAAATAAGAAAATCAGCCACGCAGCAGTGATGAAATCAAACAATCGACACCAACCATTATGAAAATCCCCAATTAGGTATTCACAGTAATTCCCTTCCAGGACGCTCAGTATCAAGGACAGGGCCCAGAGCAGGGTGCACGTGAAAGCTGACATGTGCCTGGGCCGGAGGCAGCGGTACCAGATGGGCCACAGGACGGACAGGCAGCGCTCCATGCTAATGATGCTGAGAAAACTCAGGCCTGTGACGTAGGCAAAGGTCAACACTGTGATGAAAAAGTTCGGGATGTCAATGGAGACAGAATGGTAGTAGTTGATGAGTACATTCAGGGAATATATGATCTGGCAGCAGAGGAAGAGGAAGTCGGCTCCCGCCAGGTTGAGGATGTAGACAGAGAAGGCATTTCTCCGCATGCGGAACCCCAGGAGCCAGAGCACGATGGCGTTTCCTGCCAGCCCAAGCAGGGAAAAGGTGACCGTCAGAAATTGCGAAATCAGTATCTCCATCTTGAAATTTTGAAGAAGGTCCTGGTCACTTCCGTTCATTGGCGTGATAGTTGAATTTGTGCTCAGGAACCCTTCACTGGTGCCACTGGAACAGAAATGTAACTTGAGTACCTGCTGTGGATTGCTGATTCCTGTGGCCACACTGCTACATGAGAATTACCGTCACCATGTTAAAGAGGAGGGAATCAGAGGGTTGGCAAGGTTAAGATACTTCCCAAAGACCACACTGTTTTGACCCCTTGAACCTGGAATTAAATCCAGTTTTTCTCTGTCTCTAGAGCCTGGGCAACATGGACTCATTACTGACATGGGAATACTCTATGGTCCAAACACCTCTACTCACTGTCCTTGGCCATGACATGTTCCCCGCATGCAAGAGAAGAAAAGTCTCGACAGGTCATGTGGGATGACAAGAGGACTCTGAGCTCATTCTTTCCGCCATGGTACTGAGATTTCCTTTTAAGCACAGGAAGTTGGAAGCCCAAGGCATGATCTATGGGCTATGTCAGTGACTGAGGGTGCCCATCCACCAGAAAGGTCATGATTTAGAGTCATGTAGGGAACACAACCTCTTGCTATGAGAAATGTGGTTATGGCCAGTCCTCTTGGGCTAGAATGGCCCAGTGTTCCACTTTCATGAAGACAAGAAGTCTTTTTCTCTTGTCCACCTGTGTGCCCCTGTGCCCAGCTCTGTGTGTGGAACACAGTGTAGGGAGGAGCTTTTATAATGTATAACTTTCTAGAACATTCAAAATTATAAACTTGATATATTCATAAAAACCCATGGACTCTTACATTAAAAAATACAAACACCATTTCATTCACGAGGTACTTATGATGGCACTGAGAGAATATTCCAAAAAATAACACCAGATAGGGAGGTGCAACAAAATAGTCAAACAAACTGAGTAGACACAATGAGAAATTGATCCAATTTCATTGACAGAGAGAGAAAGTGCCAGGAAAACCCACTGTGAGGAGGTTGTAAGAAAACAGATTTTCTCCTACGACATCGAATGTCATTTCCATCTTCTCTACCCTCTTCTGTTTTTCGGGAGGAGACGTCTCTGTGCCTCACCGATGGGTACTTGTTCCCTCTGGCTCCTGGTCGTGGTCAGTGAAAGGGGGTCACTGACAGGGGACTGGACAGCAGGAGGAGAGGGATGAGGGTTTTAAGCTCCCTGGGTCTGGCTGCCAGGCTGTGAGGCAGCAGTGGCGTGTTACTCTGCCAAAGGAGCTTTCTGGTGGCCTTTCTTACAGTCACAGTGACAACTATGGCTACAGCAACAGCCCTCCCTGAGGCGTGGCAAGTTCTTCCCTTTCTCCTTCAGACCTGGCAATGGACACAGCTCCCTATTTCGACTTTTCTTTGGGGGCCTCTGCATCTTCTATAGATTTTCTCTTAGTCCTGCCGACACCTTTGTACATAGTTTCTTGATTAAATTTTCCCCAAGTACCCCATTAGACTGTGCCCTGTGTTTTCTGCTGGGACAAGCCAGATACAAGAATATAGAAAAAAGAAGCCCATGAACTTCAGGCAAATCAGTGAAATCTAAGTTTATTAACAACAGTTTAGCTTGGGAAGCAACAACCGTGAAGCAGGAAGGACCCGGTTGGCCCCGGGTGGCTTTCCCACACTTTAAGCTACCAGCATCCAGAGCTATGCGAGGGAGCTTCATGTCTCATGATTGTTGCTGACGGGTGCCCATAGCTCCCTGCGTGCCCCCACCCAAAGTGACATGGTGAGCATGTGGACTAAGAGAGAGAAAACAATGCTGCCTTTGGGAGAGCCAGTTCTTACCTTAGCACCATCTTCTCATTGGAAGTGTGGAATAGAAAAGGAAGAGGTTTACCAGCTGTGGCTAATAGCAGAGAACGCTTTCCACCCTCTGGAGGGGAGGTGGCGACAGGAGCAGGAGCGGAACCTGGTGATCAAGAGGGGCTTATCAAAATGCTGAACAGCCCCTGTGATTTCCTGATGAGTGGTACATGAGATTCTGAGTGACACAAGGACCTCACGAGATGTTTTCATTTGCCCTGACTCTGATCCCTTATCTAGGCCAGTCCTCATCCTTCCTAGTACGGCCCCCCTCGCTGTGAGGAATGGCTACCCTGGTGGCTTCCGTAGCAAAAGAATTGTTTGTGTGGCATTCAGGGCTTTACGCAGCTCACCTGATCTTTTTATATTCACTCATAGAAGTAATGTATGTACATTAAACTTATTTTGAAAGACAGCAAAGTATATAAAATGAAATGTAAATTCTCTCATAATCTCATTCCCCAACAGCAACCATTGGTTACAGTTTCCATTCTTAACTCTTTTACAAGTTATAGTATAACTTTGCAATATAAAACTACATTACTAGTTTTGATTTGTTAATATCAACAACGGATATATTGAGTTCACTTATAAGAGATGAGGAATTTAGCACATACACTAACTGTTACTTTTCTCGTTCTGTTCATGATATTTGTTAGCTAGATTATCTTCAGATGATCTAGGGGCAACCAGTATTTTCAGCCTTACTTACTATGACTTCCTTTATGTGCCTACGCTGTAGCCAAATTGAGTTATTGGTCTTTTACTTTATAGACTTAACTATGAAGCATTTAAGACATGCAGAAAGACTTATTCTGCATTTACTCAGCACTACCGTGAGCCTATGATGTGTCAGGCACTGTCCCAGGCAGGGAAGATACAGTGACAAATAACACACAGGACTATGCTCGTGTATTCCAGAGGAGCTGGGTGAGCTCACCCTGGGAGTGAGTGTTGATGAAGAAGAGTTTGGAGAGTCAGCATTAGGTTCTGCACTCTGCAGTCCTTTAGAAGAAAAGAGGACCCAGTCAACAAAGTAGTAAGAAGTACCTATGGAAGGCTGGAGTGCAGTTGGGGACTGGGTAAAAGAGGAGAGCATAGTATCCTGAATCTAAACTTAGAAACTGATTCTAGAAGATGGGAGCGAGCAATAGTCTCAACTCTTTTTCTGTCCTATTGTTACGAAAAATTTTTTTATCGAACACTCTTTTATGAATTTAGACAGGAATCCTTTCCATTGCAATGAATATTATTAAAAAAAACATTCAATACAGAAGATTCAGGGGACGATAAATGAGAAATTAATCAGTATTGTCAAAAAAGATGGAGAGTTATAACGTTCAGACTACTGCTTTCTCTGAGAAAAACTAGAAAAGCCAGATTATAAACAACCTATTTGAAGACACTGGAGAATGACTGAGACATTTCTGGGGCACGAGGCAGAAAGAAGAGCAGATAATTGGCAAGTCTGGCAGAGGAGCAGGAACTCTAAGTCGCTTCTGACGTACCCGGGAAGAGGCATTTCACCATTGCTCCAGTCCTCTTCCTGACATCGCCAGAGTTTCCTGAGGAAGAGTGCCCTGAGGAAGACTTCCCTCACGTTCATCCAGCTCAGGAAAGTCCTGCAGAGCCCTCTGGAGAACCAGCTTCAGGGTCTGCCGCCGCTTCCGCCATCGCTGCCTGAAGGAGCCAACGAAGAAGTAAACGATGGGGTTGTTGCAGGACAGGACGAGCGCAAGCAGGTAAAGATGTATGGAAAAACGCATCTACACTATTGTGAATCTAGGTTCAAGGGAACCATTGGATGCCAAAGGGCAGGCCGCAGAGGAGGATGACCAGCACTGTGAGCATGACAATCACGTACAGCCATGTTGGCTGCACCCACTGGGAGCCCCACAGCAGTCTGTTTGCAGGGTCAGGGTGGACCCAGAGAGAAGCACAAATAAGAAAATCAGCCACGTGGCGGTGATGAAATCAGATACTGGACATCAAACATCGTGCAAATCCCTAATCAGGAAGCTACAGTAACTCCCTTCCAGGACGTGAAGCAGCAGGGACAGGGCCCAGAGCAGGGCACATGTGACAGCTGACATGTGTCTGGGCTGGCGGCAACGGTACCAGATGGGCCGCAGAACGGACATGCAGCGCTCCGAGTTTTTCATGCTAAGAAAGCTCAGGCTTGCGACATAGGCAAAGGTGACAATGTGAAGAAAAAGCTGGAGATGTAAATGAAGACAGAATGGAAGTAAGTGATGAGTGCATTCATGCACTCTATAATCTGGCAGCCGAGGAGGAGGAAGTCGGCTCCCACCAGGTTGAGGATGTAGATGGAGAAGGCTTTTCTCTGCATGTGGAACCCAGGAGCCATAGCATGATGGTGTTTCCTGCCAGCCCAACCATTGCAATGGTATACACTAGAACTCCCCGGATCAGGGTCACCATGCCCTGTTTAGGAAAGGTCCCGTCGCTTCCATTCACTGGCATGAGTTCTGTTGCCCATGCTGACGCTTGTACCTGTGCTCAGAATCCCTCCACTGGTGCCCCTGGAACACAAACAGGACTTAAGCACCTGCTTATGATCACTGTCTGTCAAGGTCACCCTACGATGTGGGAATTACTGTCCTAAATTACAGAGGAGGGAAACGGAGGCTTATAGAGATTAAGATACTTCCGGACTACACAGCCTTGCGTCATGGAACCTGGATTCCAACCCAGTTCTCTCTGTCCCTAAAGCCTGAGCGTTCTCTACTAAAACATGGACCTTCTAGTGACGTGGGACTATTCCGTGGTCTGAATACCTCTGCTCACCATCCTAAGCCATGTCATATCTGCATGAAGCCAGAGCACAGAGGTCTGACTAGGTTGTGTTGTTATAAAACAAGACACTAAGTACGGCATTCCTTCTGCTCTGGAACAATAGTTTCTGCTCAGGGGCAGGAAGTCAGAAGCCCCAGGACAATTTCACTGACTGAGAGTGGTCTACCCACTAGGGAGAAAGGTGATCATACTTTAGGGTCGTGAAGGGACTATGACCTCTTGCTCTGACTGTGAAGATACCCAAGCCTCTTAGGCTAGCAGTGGCTCAGTGTGTCAGTTTTATAAGAATGGAAAGTGCTTTATTCTTGTTTATTGCTGTTTCCCCAGGGCCAAACTCTGTGTCACAATGAGGTGGTCAAGAATTTTTTAATTCACAAAGAAATGAATAAATAAGTAAGGATCCTAAGGGTAGTGAAAATTTTGAATTCAATATAATACAAAAATTTTAATAAAATCTGTCACCAGAAACACACACATGGAAAGAAAAGAGGAAAAGGTCATCGCTCATTTTTCCATCTGTGAAAAACTCTGGTGTGTTTAACAGAATTCTTTATGCCTGCATAGAAAACGAATGATGGTCTTTATATCGCCTCCACCCAGGAAGGGTCAGTATGTCGCTTTAGCAAGTAACTAGAAGATTTAAGTACATAATTTAGGGAGAAAATTCACGACTAATCTAATTTCTCTGCATTTTAGAGGAGAAAAAGGCAAAGTTGGGACGGAGAGAGAGATGTGGCAATGGATCTGAAGAGAGGTAGTTGGCACGGAAATACAGAGGAGGCATTGGTAAGTGATTTTTCTATGAGATACAGAAAAGAAAACCCACCTATTCTCCTCAGTGTGATTTTGAGTAGGGATTTCCTTGCAGATTAAAGCATTTGTGTAAGAGAATTGTTGGGGAGGGGCAGAGGTGTAAGAAGTGTTTATTTCCAGTTCTGAAGACTTTCGAGTGAAAAGAGAGAAGTTCCTGCAGGGCTGGTGAAGTGCAAAGACTCTGACACAGACTCATGGGTTCAAACCCAGACTCTACCACTCGTGGGCATGAGACCTGGAGCATATCACTCAACCGACTTCTGCTTCTTTTTTCTCACATGCAAGATGGGAGTGAGAACAGTACTGGCCTCGTAGGGCTATTTACAGGGTTCAAAGAGGTAATACCAAGTAGTACCTGATCAGCTGCCTCTCTTTACCTATGTGTGAGGTGGTCTTTGTTTTTGAGCTCAATTCTGCAAGAGCAGCTCTCTTTTTACCCTAAAGCCTTCATAAACTGGACATAAACACTTCATAAACTCCTGCCCCTCCCCAAAAAGTAAAACACAAGGAATACCGTTTTACACTCATTAGAATGAATGACTCAAAAGACTGGCAATAACGTGTTTTGGGGGAGTACATGGAGCAACTGGAACTTGCACGTATTGCTGGCGGGAATGTGACATAGCACAGCCGCTCTAGAAAAAAGTCTGGCAGTGTCTCGTAGAGTTCAGCACACATCTTGAGACGACCCAGCAATTCCACTCCAGGTTATGTATGGAAGGGAAATGAAAAGGTATGTCCAGAAAAACACTCATATTAGAATGTTCATAACAGCTTTATTCACAATCGCTCCACATGGAAATGTTACATATACGTATAAATAAGCAGTGGTGCATCCATACAGTGAAATAGTTCTCAGCTTTATACAAGGACTAACTACTGATATATGCAGTGCCGTGATATGGGTAAGCCCCAGATATATTGTGCTGAGTGAAATAAGGTAGGGACAAAAAAGTACATGTTATGACCCTAAATAGATGAAGTCAAAAGTGAGGCAAAGGGAATTGGTGACAGAATTAGGAGCAGAAGTTGCCTCTGGGGCAGAAGGAATAACTGGGAGGGATATGAGGGACCTTTCAGAGGAGATGAAAATATGTCGTAATGGGGTTTGAGTCTCATTGGTCAATTTATTGCCAAAACTCATTGAATTTATGATCTGTGCAATAACTCTTTGTTAATGATACATTGTTAAAAAAGTTTTAAAGATATGACATTTAAATTTAATATATTAATTTATAGACTACGTAAGTTAAAAATAGTTTTCTGTAATTAGGTTAATAATATTAAGAGCTCCTTGGAACAAAAGTAATATCTGACATAGATTCTGTCCTCGGAGAACACAGTCTAGTAAGACCCACCGAGAAGGATTAGAGAGCCCCAGAGAGGGAGAGTCAGGGTAAAGGTGACAGGTGGGAAAGGGAGGGAGCTCGTGGGATTCTCCTGGAGGACATGTGAAATGAGACACAGGAAGACAGCCTGCCTGGAATGTTAAACACACTTTGACACTGATTTATCTATCTGCTTATAACACTGAGCTTCATGCTTGCAAAGACTGAAAATGGAGAAAGCAATAACTTAAAGATGGCGACTCAAATGTGGCAGATGATAATTTAGCACAAACTTGATTTAAAAATTATTTATTCCTTCATTAATTCATTGATTCAATCAACATTTATTAGGCTAAGGAAATTTTTTAAGGCCTGCCCAAAAGAGGACTTGTTCGTTGGTGCTAGATAGAACTTTTTTTCTTTTAATGTGGAGAGACACATTTTAGGAGAGTGACCGCAGAAACTTGTCAAAAATGTAAGATTTTTTTAGTTTTTATCAGGTACAGTGGTTAAAGAAATTTAGACTTTTCTTGCAGAACTTTCAACTTCTGCTGAAGGTAGAATTCTTCAAAAAATGAAAAGGGTCCTGGACCCAGGGTTGGTAGAGCTCCCATGGGGAGGGGTGAGGCCCTGGGCAGGCCAGTCCTTGAGACACTGCACTTTGTGTGTGCTTAACAGGCACTGAATGCCCCACTTAATGCTCACCATAAGCATTCTAATGTTACCTATTTTAACTAGGGGCCCAGAGGCTGAGAGACTTAAGAATACCTCCTAAACTAATAGGGACAAAGTTGGAACTCAAAGCCATATATGTTTGAACAAAGCAAGACTCTGAATCAGGACACCAGACTGCCTCACGACATCTCCAGAGTTTCCTGAGAAAGAGTTTCCTGAGGAAGACTTCCCTCACGTTCATCCAGCTCAGGAAAGTCCTGCAGAGCCCTCTGGAGAACCAGCTTCAGGGTCTGCCGCCGCTTCCGCCATCGCTGCCTAAAGGAGCCAACGAAGAAGTAAATGATGGGGTTGGCGCAGCTGTTGACACAGGACAGGATGAGCACAAGCAGGTAAAGATGAATGGAAAACATATCTAATCTAATGGTAACCCTAATTAAAAGGAACCAGTGGATGCCTAAGGGCAGGCCGCAGAGGAGGAAGACCAGCACTGTGAGCATGACGGTCACATACAGCCTGGTCAGCTGTACCCGCTGGGAGCCACAGAGTAGTCTCGTCAGCAGGGCCAGGCTGGACCCAGAGAGAAGCACAAATAAGAAAATCAGCCATGCGGTGGTGATGATATGAAACACTGGACACCCACCATCGTCCAAATCCTTAATCAGGAAGCCACAGTAATTCCCTTCCAGGATGGTTAGTAGCAGGGACAGGGCCCAGAGCAGGGCACACGTGACAGCTGACATCTGTCTGGGCCGGCGGCAACGGTACCAGATGGGCCACAGGACGGAAAGGCAGCGCTCCATGCTAACGATGCTGAGGAAGCTCAGGCCTGCAATGTAGGCAAATATGAACACAATGCTGAAAACATCGAGGATGTATTTGGAGGGGGAATGGATGTAGTTGATGAGTCCATTCAAGGATTGTAAGAACTGGCAGCAGAGGAATAGAAAGTCAGCTCCCGCCAGGTTGAGGATGTAGACGGAGAAAGCGTTTCTCCGCATGCGGAACCCCAGGAGCCAGAGCACGATGGCGTTTCCTGCCAGCCCAAGCAGGGAAAAGGTGACCGTCAGAAATTGTGAGATCAGTAACTCCATCTCGAAATTTTGAAGAAGGTCCTGGTCACTTCCGTTCATTGGCGTGATAGTTGAATTTGTGCTCAGGAACCCTTCACTGGTGCCACTGGAACAGAAATGACACCTGAGTACCTGCTGTGGATTGCAGATTCCTGTGGCCACACTGCTACGTGGGAATTACCGTCCCCATTGTACAGAGGAGGGAATCGGAGGCTTGGCAAGATTAGATACTTCTCAAAGACCACACAGCCTTGAGTCTTGAACCTGGATTCAAACCCAGTTTTCTCTGACTCTAGAGCCTGGGCAACATGGACTCATTACTGACATGGGAATACTCTACGGTCCAAACACCTCTACTCACTGTCCTTGGCCATGACATGTTCCCCGCATGCAAGAGAAGAAAAGTCTCGACAGGTCATGTGGGATGACAATAGGACTCTGAGCTCAGCACTCTTTCTGCCATGGTACTGAGATTTCCTTTTAAGGGCAGGAGTTGGAAGCCCAAGACATGATCTATGGGATATGTCAGAGATTGAGGGTGCCCATCCACCAGAAAGGTCATGATTTAGAGTCATGTAGGGAACACGACCTCTTGCTATGAGAAATGTGGTTATGGCCAGTCCTCTTGGGCTGTAACCAATGTGCCAGCTTTATGAAGACAGGATGTACTTTTCTCCTGTCCCCTGGTGTGCCCCATGCCCAGATGTGTGTGGGTCAAAGTTTAAGGAGGAACTTTTATAATGTATAACTTTCTAGAACATTCAAAATTATAAACTTGAAACATTCATAACAACCCGTGGACTCTTACATTTAAAAACAACAAACAAAAACTACATTTCATTCAAGAGCAGTTATGATGGCACTGAGAGACTATTCAAAAGAATAACACCAGATAGGGAGGTGCAACAAAATAGTCAAACAAACTGAGTAGACATGATGAGAAATTGATCCAATTTCATTGACAGAGAGAGAAAGTCCCAGGAAAACCCACTGTGAGGAGGCTGTAAGAAAACAGATTTTCTCCTACGACATCGAATGTCATTTCCATCTTCTCTACCCTCTTCTGTTTTTCGGGAGGAAACATCTCTGTGCCTCACCGATGGGTACTTGTTCCCTCTGGCTCCTGGTCGTGGTCAGTGAAAGGGGGTCACTGACAGGGGACTGGACAGCAGGAGGAGAGGGATGAGGGTTTTAAGCTCCCTGGGTCTGGCTGCCAGGCTGTGAGGCAGCAGTGGCGTGTTACTCTGCCAAAGGAGCTTTCTGGTGGCCTTTCTTACAGTCACAGTGACAACTATGGCTACAGCAACAGCCCTCCCTGAGGTGTGGTAAGTTCTTCCCTTTCTGCTTCAGACCTGGCAATGGACACAGCTCCCTATTATGACTTTTCTTTGGGGGCCTCTGCATCTTCTATAGATTTTTCCTTAGTCATGACTATACCTCTATACATAGTTTCTTCAATAAATTCTCCTCAATTACTCCATTAGATTGTGCCCTGTTATTTCTCTGGGACAAGCCAGATACAAGAATACAGAAACAAAGAAACTTGTTGACAGCTGGCTAATCAGTGAAATCTAAGTTTATTAACAACAGCTTACTTAGCTTGGGAAACAACAACCGTGAAGCAGGAAGGACCCGGTTGGCCCCGGGTTGCTTTTCCAGACTTTAAGCTACCAGCATCCAGAGCTATATGAGGGAGCTTCATGTCTCCTGATTGTTGCTGATGGGTGCCCATGGCTCCCTGCGTGCCCCCACCCAAAGTGACATGGTGAACATGTGGACTAAGAGAGAGAAAACAATGCTGCCTTTGGGAGAGCCAGCTCTTACCTTAGCACCATCTTCTTGTTGGAGGTGGGGAGTAGAAAAGGAAGTGTTTTTCCAGGTGTGTCTAATAACAGAGAACGCTTTTCTACCCTTGGAGGGCTGATGCCAACGGGAGCAGGAGCGGAACCTGGTGACCAAGATGGGCTCTCAGAATGCTGAACAGCCCCTGTGATTTCCTGATGAGGGATACACGAGATTCTGTGTGAGACAAGGACCTCATGAGACGTTTCTCATTTGCCCTGACTCCAATCCCTTATCTTGGCCTCTCCTCCTCTTTTCTCATGTGACCCCCCTCCCTGTGAGGAATGGCTGTCCTGTATGCTTTCACTGTGCAGGCAGCCCAGGCAATGTGGGCTTTCGTAGCAAAAGAAGTTTGTGTGGCATTCAGGGCTTTGCTTGGGTCAGCTCATCTTCTTATATACCTCACAGAAGTAATGTATGTACATTAGTTTTATTTTGGAAGACACTATAGTGTATAAAACTCAATGTAAAGTCTCTCTAATCTCATTCCCCAATAGCAACCATTGGTTACAGTTTCCATTCTTAACTCTCTTACAAGTTATAGTTAGCTTTGCATAATAAAACTATATTACTAGTTTCAATTTGTCAGTATCAACAACGGATATATTGAGTTCCTTTATAAGAGATGAGTAATTTAGCACTCATTATCTGTCACCTTTCTCCTTCTGTTCATGATATTTGTTAGCTATCGTATTTTCAGATGATCTAGGAGCAACTAGCATTTTCAACCTTAGCTACTATGACTTCCTTTATGTGCCTATGCTGCAGCCAAATTGAATTACTTGTCTTTTTCTTTAAAGACTTAACTATGAAGCATTTAAAACACGCAGAAAGACTTATTCTGCATTTACTCAACACTACCATGAGACTATGGTGTGCCAGGGACTGTCCCAGGCAAGGAAGATACAGTGACGAATAACACACAGGACCTTGCTCGTGTATTCCAGAGGAGCTGGGTGAGCTCACCCTGGGAGTGAATGTTGATGAAGAAGAGGTTAGAGACTCAGCATTAATTTCTGCACCCTCCAGACTTCTAGAAGTAGAGAAGGATGCAGCCAACAATGTAGTGAAGCAGCTACGGAAGGGTAGTGTGGGGTTTGGGGACTGGATAAAAGAGGAGAGCATGGTGTCCTGAGACTGAACTGAGAAACTGATTCTAGAAGATGGAAGTGAGCAATAGTCCCAATCCAGTTTGAGAGACTGCGTAATAGGAAGATTAAGAATTGATCCTGTGATCTGCAATACAGATCTTTTGCCGGTATTGACATGCGCGGTTCCAGGGGGTGCTGAAGCTGGGAGGCTGAAAGAGTGGGTTTGGGAGAGAGTGGCATGTGGTATGATAGTCCATCTGGAAAACCTCAGAGATTCAAGTGACAATCACCACAGTGAAAGGCGGCTCAGAAAGATGGCTGGCTACAAAATTCCTCTAAGGACAACAATAGCTTTCCTACTTAGGAAATAAAATACAACAAAATGTAACTTCAACTGCTTCTGGAGAAAGCAATGAGGACCTGCCTGTCCTAATAGATATTAGTGGCTACTCTAAAGTTTCAGTGAAAACAAAACAAAACAAAACAAAACAAACTAGAAATTGACATGAAAGAGGCAGAAGGATAAATGAAGCAGGGTAGAAATTCTCAGGAATCAAACTAAGTGCATATGGAATTGAGTTTATGATGAAGGGATAATTTTAAATGGGAAGGTGCAGGAATGGACTATTTAATAAATATTATTGGAAGCCATCTAGAGTAAAATATAGCCGGGATCATATGTCATGTTTTAGACCTCGTTAAATTTCAAATGGATTGTATATTTAAATATGAATAAGGAAATCATATAGAGTTAAAAGAAAACATGAGAAAATTATTTTATAACCTTAGATTAGAGAACATCTTTCTAGTCATGATACAGAAACCATAATGAAAATATTGAATAAAAAATTATTAAAAATTAAAATAATTTATTTTCCATAGAAAAGGCCATTTTCAGCAAGTGAAACAACAAACTGAAAAAATGTATAATGCATAGTTCGGACAAAATACTAATATAATATGTAGTATATATAGATGTGTATATATCACCTACACATTTCAGGAAGAAGCCTAACAACAAATAAGAAAATGACCAGTTTGTTTCCTAGATAATCCATGTTATTTAAACATAACAATAACAACAAAATGCTAAAACATACTCAGGATGAGAAAGGGTAATTGAAACTCCACTGAGATATTTTCACCTTCAGATTTTCAAATATCCTAATGCCTAGTACACCGTGTTGGGGAACACACGAGGAAAGTCGCATTGTCATGTGCTTGGCAGTCCCAAGCAAAACTTTGCTCAAAAAGGGAAGCTGCTCACAGGGGACTCTTCACGCAGACCTACTTTGGTAGGAGGCGCCGCCATGACCCTGAAAGTTTAGTCAGCAGGCCTTCAAACCTTCGTCCTACCAGAAACGGGTCTCTAGACCTTCCCATTTTAAAGAGATTTCATCAAAGTGGGAGCACAATAAGAAGTATCCTTCTGCTCAGAAGGCCACTGGCTATACAGAGGGTGTTTTTTTCTCCTCCACTTGTTTGAGGTTTTATACTCTGTCTATTTTCCAGGTGATTAATATAGTTATTTAACAGACTTATGTAAAGTTGAAAGGCAATCAGCATTTTTAACCCATAAAAAAGTTCACTTCTAACACCTTTATGCAGATGAAAAGGTGCCCTTTTTGATCTGATGCAGTCCTGATCTTGCCTTTGTGTGAAGAAAAATGTGCATGGAAAAGGCCGTTGCTAGCAAGTGAAACAACAAACTGAAAAAATATTTATAGTGCATAGTTTGGACAAAATGCTAATATAATATTTAGTATATATAGATATACAAATACTAATATAATGTTTAGTATATATCACCTACACATCAGAAACCTAACAACAAATAAGAGAATGACCGGCTTGTTTCCTACATAATCGCCGTAGTCACAGCCCTGAACCTGGACCCAAGGGTCAACCAGCGCCTTGCAGCAGCCCCTCCCCTCCTCTGCCTTGGACATTTTTCGGTGCAGCAGGCAAACCCTACAACTGTCCCCAGAAGTCTGTCCTCCTGATGAACAACACTAAGGCCTTGGACATTTCGGCCTGTTTCCTTTTCCCCAACCTACTGTATGTGCTCCAGGACTTAATTTTGATTCTGTTTTCACCCAAGAATTTAAAGTTATTATTGTTTTAAATAGTCTGATTTGTTCAAATGTATTCCCATAATCACCAATGTTTCTGCTCACCTTCCCATTTCACATCTCATATCCATTCCTCAAAACACCTTCTTCATAGGTTCCTCTTGGGAGAGTGTGTAGGTGGTGAGTGCTCTGTTTTTTTCTCTGCCTGCAAATGTCATAGTTTCGTTTTCTAAAGAGGTTCTTTTCAGACATAATTTTGTGGGGTGACAGTTCCTTTCCCCCAGCACACTGAAGATGCACTGTCTTTGGCTGCCAGTGTTCCCATTGTGAGGCTGGCCATCAATCAAGTTGCCATTCATTAGCAGGGATCTGTCTTTTTTCTTTCTACAAGCTTTCTTTTTTCTTTGATGTGGTATACTTTCACCAGTATGTGTCTAATGGTTTTATTTTTCATATCATGGTTGGTGTTTGTGAAGTTTCCTGGATTTCAGGATTAGGTTGTTTAATATTTATGGACAATTTTCTGCTATTACCTCTTCAAATATTACATAGTGATGAAGAACACAAAGCTAGGCCGCATGGCATCTCTATGTGGCCTCAGACAACTGTGCTACCTCCTTCATGCCTCAGTTTCCTCATCTTTAAAATGAGGATGATATTCTTACCTATGTTAGAGGTTTGTTGTGAAGATTAGTGAGTTCATTATATAATAGTTTCGAACAGGGACACGCACTGTGTATTATATATTTATTAGCTCTACAATGATATTTATTATTATTAGTTTCTGCAAGTCCAATTCACCATATTTTAGCATTTCCTTTTCTATTTTTCATACCTTTAGATTCTTGTTCTTATTTTCTGTATCTTTGTTTTCTAGGCAGGTTTCTGGCTAATTTCTGCTGATGCATCTTCTAGGTTATTCATCTCTTTTTAATTGTGTTTAACCTTCTGTTTAATCCATCCACCAAATTTTAAATTAAATTTTTGTATTATTAATTTGGACCGCACCACAATGAGTTACTGACTTGTGTCTATAAATTCTCAAGAGAGAGAATTTTTCTTCACCCAGAGCCAAGCTTGATCAAGCAATTTCTTGGTGGTTTTACTTTTCACTAATGAGAAATATACTAAAGGTCGAGTTCTTGAGGTCCCAACTTTTTATGGATACTCCTGTTAGACTTCTCATCTTTGGGTTGTTCTAAAACTCTATCTTCTTTTCCAGTTAGATCATGTGAGGCTGGTAGTCATAATAAGAAATATGAATCTCCTTCTGAGAGCGAAGGGGATCCATGTAACTTGATCAAGGAAGTAACTTGATCGGCTCTGTGCTTCAGAAATGTCACTTGGGCTGCCAAGAGAAAAATATATGAAATATGGATGAGAATGGAAGCCTTTAATTATGGCTCCACATAGAAACGATTGCAAGAATACTTTGATGTATGCACACAAATTTTTCAACTATTTATGATGTTTTGTAATAAGCAGTATGTTTTCAATTTGATAATTATCAATTGTGAAAACTATTTGGCCTTAGTTTCTCATCTGCGAAATGAGAGTGGTTTTTTGTTTGTTTTTTTGTTTTGTCTGTGATGAATCTAAAAACTAAGAAATGCCTGGTGCCTGGGGAAGCTTTTCTCCCTTATTCTCCCCACTCCTCTTGGGACTGTTGTGTACTGAAGAGAGTGGAGATTTCAAACAGGGCTGTCTCTGAGGCTGATCTTGATCCTAGGATGAATCTCATTGATCAGGTCCTTAATGGTTCCCATAAGCTTCTATTTACATCACTGTGATATACTCACCAATTGAGGCCCCTCTCCATAGCACAAAAATTTGTATTACAATTTTTTCCCATTAGCGTTGAGCATGCAGGGCAGTGCCAATTAGAAAGTTGCTGTGAAGGACAGTTTTATGTGTGGAATATGTGTGTGTGTGTGTGTGTGTGTGTGTGTGTGTGTGTGTGTTTGTGTGTGTAGATGCTTTTACTACATGAGCTTGCACAAATCTATTTTGCGAGGGTTTTGCTCACGCCTATGTCTGGGCTTCTTCCCGTTCCACTCCGTGTGGCCATCGTCAGCAGCTGAAAGCCAAGCAGATGCAAAGTAACCAAGAAGGGGGAGTATCCAGGTGATGTTGTTTATCTCTAGATCCCACTATGTCTGAAGTCAGCTTCTTTTGCGGTCTCAGTTCTTTGAACCAGTAATGTCCCATTTCTGCCCAAACTAATTTAAAATAGATCTCTCCTTTGTTCACACAGCTACAGATATGTCCACGTGAAAGCATTTATCACACAGTACTTTAAGCACCTGAGGACATATATCTCTCTCTTTGCACTGTGAGCAATTCGAGAATAATTAACATGCCTTTGAGTACCAGTGCCTAGGGCAGTGCCTTACCCATTGCTCAGTGATTTTTCTAAGTGCATGTAAGCGTGTCTGAAAGCATGAGTGAATTAATGATTGATAGACGACTTGGAGAGGTATGGGCTGGGAAGTCATTCTGGGCAGAGAACTTTTCAAGCTTAACTGTTAGACGTGCCTGTCAGTACAAGAGCAAAACAAAATGAAGACAAAGAATATTTAACAGGATAAAGTCCACTTTAAAATTTACCCGACATGTAAAAAGCAGTAATTCATCTGTAGTTGCCTTAGATTAGTGTCTCACTTTCTGTACAGTTTGGGGAAGTGGTGTATTTGTGGGTTGGGGAACCAGGCCACTGTGACATAGAGAATCATAAGACAGTCTGAGAAAGTAGAAGAAGAATACGCCGGGATTGGGGGTAGAGACAGAAAAGTCACTGAGTTTCAGGATCCCTTCTATAAAAATGACTTTGGGGAGTGAGTTTCACAATCTCTTATCTGGTCAGGGCCGGAAGACTATGGCTGTGTGATCAGAATGATGCCTGACTTATGGTGGCCCAGCCATGGGGCGCTGGAGGAAATGGATCAAGGTTAGTCTGAACTGGCTGGGTGGAGGGGAGAACAGTCACAGGCTTCAGGGAGAGAAAGAGTAGTTAAGCTGGAGAGAGCTGTGGAGGGCAGGAGGTAGGAACTCCCTGGTGAGAGCACTGTGCCCTTCTCACTGAGTTATGGTTGCCTGCAGTCCTTGCGAAGGAAATCATGTGGCTTCTCGGAGTCTTGATGATACCAGATAAGGCAGCATCTTCTACAGGGTTCTCCCCAGCCAGAGGCCTGGAAGTTCATTTTGGAGTCAGGAGCACCAGGAAGGACCTCCTGCTTCAACGCAGCTCTGAGATGACTTTCCACTAGAGTAGAGGAGAAGGAAGGTAAAGGCTGATTGAATTCTTTTCCT
This sequence comes from Rousettus aegyptiacus, assembly GCF_014176215.1. Taxonomy (NCBI): domain Eukaryota; kingdom Metazoa; phylum Chordata; class Mammalia; order Chiroptera; family Pteropodidae; genus Rousettus; species Rousettus aegyptiacus. Next base: position 89,711,559 of record NW_023416308.1, read on the forward strand.
TCCATTCCTTTGCCTTCTAGGTCAAACTGACCTCTGAAAAGGGCTAGGTTTTTTGGAAAGTCAGGAGACCATGGAGACAGAAGTTCCAGGGCTCCTAGCGGCTGTGTGGTGAGGGAAGCCTGCAGCCAGGTTCACCTGGTTGGGGAGAGCCAGCTCCTTCCTCTCTATTTGTTCTTTCATGCTGTGTCCTCCCATCTGCCAGCCATTCCAGTCTGCTGTCAGGGAACATGAGATGTGGGCTTGGGGAGATTCTAGGAATGAAATATTTGGGAAGAACCAACGCTCTAGTTTTCCTAGTTGGAATTTCTCTGCCAAGCATCATCACGTAAGTTCACTTAGCAGATATTTATTGAATGTCTACTTTGGTCCAGGCACTGGATAAGGTGTGGCCATCACAGGCAAAAATTGCAGTACCCGTTAAAATTACATTCTGGAGATCACGTGTGTGCATAGTTAATAAGCTTGGTTTAACTGGATGAAACTCTAGTTGATATTTCTTGTTTGATATGATCGTGTTCAATTATTAGCAAACACTGCTGGGTATATAACTCTAGGCTCCTCCCTAGTGCAGGGCACCCTCTCCCACAAAACCCTCCCTTTGACTCCTTCATTGGATGATTTTGCTGAGGTGGAAACTATGGCCGATAATCTCAGCTTTTTCAGAAAAGGAAATGTGTTTCCAGGGAGATGCTGGGGCACTGTCTGAGGCTGACTGCTAGAGGCATTAGGACCAGTCCCTGGGTTGTTCAATTCTGAAAGATATTAACAGCCAAGCTGCTGCTTTGACTGATCCTAGTGGACACATGACAAGAAGCCTTTCTTTCTCTGTTATTGCTCTCTGCCCACACCATTCCCTACTGGATAGAGATCTCTCAGTGCCTCTCTCTGCCTATTTGTGTATCTACCTGTCTCTGACTCTGTATGTGTGTGTGTGTTTTTTTTTTTTTGGCTGCCTTTGTCCCCTGTGTTTATCTCTGCATGGCCCTATTTCTGCTTTTCTTTTTTGTGTCCTTGGTTTTGTTTGTCACTTATATCTCCATGCCCCCACTTCCAGGCTTTCACACCATCTTCAACAGTTTGAGGGGATTATCTCTGCCAGTCCTCATTAAGGCCCCAGTTCTTTTCCTAACAGCTCAGTCTGGGGGACTCAGAGGTGTGTGAGGACCATGGGAGAAACAGAAGGAGCAGAACTTTCATAGTCTCTGGAGAGTTTCTGCTGGAGCCAGAGCTGGCGTCCTAGTGTCAGGCCTTTCCCTGAAGTTGCTGTCAGCTCCAGAGTGTACACCTTGGAATACCTACCACATGCCAGGCCCCCGTAGGGAAACCGAGCGTGCAGGAGTGGAGGCAGTGGGCGTCTGATTCTTTGGTTGCAAGAGTGTGAGAGCAAAGGGGAAAAGCATTAGGGAGAGCTGGTCCCAGTAGCTCTGCTGCCTCTAGCGGACCAAATCCTTGGATTTGAGTCAGGGATATCTATAGGACCAGGGGTTTATGAGCAAAAGATGTTAGTAAGTCACGTGTTTGTAAATACTCCTATATACTTTGTGAAGATGGGTGTACAAAGATTCTGGTGCATTTCCACATCCGTTATATTTTAAGCGATATCCAGGAATAGATAGGCAATTCCTGACCTAGCCACTCTGGCCTAGGGTCACCACTGTGACCCTATAATGAGGACCCCTTCTGATGACTTTCTAGAGATCTTAAGCCTGGATTTTTCTGACTCAGGTCATTGCCTTCTGTGGTCTGGTATCGAATGGTCTGGGCTTCTTCATTTCTAGCCTCCACCGATGGCATCCTGTTTCCCTGCATTATCTTCTCTGCTTAACTATGAGCTCTTAGATCGAAACTGCTCTTGTAGTGCTTCACGCCATTCACGCCACCTTCTCCTGTACTCTCTACCTGAACGCCCTGCCGACCGTCAGCAACAGGTGCTGCCTCTTTGTTGTCTTCTCACTCTGGTAACCTAGTCGCTTAGCCCCAGAACTCATCGGCTGCTATGAGTCTATCCCTGCTGGTGGCTCTCTTCACCCCTCAGCATAGCCACCGGGTTCATCAAGTGGAGGACGGATGTTTAGTCTAGTGAGACCTGGACCTCTCCTGTGTCCTATGTGAACAGCACTGCCCCCCACTATTCCTTACTAGTTCTCTTGGGCCATGAATGTAATCTGTTGAGAGCCAGCTATATGCTATTTGTGAAATATTAATGGAAAAAGATACATCAGGCATACACTAACCAAAAGAGAGATAACGTGCTTATATAAAATAGTTACAAGATGAATATAGAAGTTATTTTTATTATAAAAATGTTAATTACATTTCACATATTAGCAAACATTTTTTTAAGTTAATTAATTAATTAATTATTTTTAATGGTGACATTGGTTAACAAAATCCAATAAGTTTCACCTATACAGGCATATATATATTTACACTGCGTGTTCACCTCTCATAGTTAGACTTCTTTCTGTTATGGCATATTTGACCCCCTTTACCCAGTCTACCTTCCCCCTCCCCTCCACTAATCTATAGCCTATGTCCATGAGTCTCTGTTTGTCCTGTTCATTTGCTGCTTTGAGGTGTATATCCCACATGTAAGTGATATCATATGATTGTCAACCTTTTCTGTCTGGCTTATTTTGCTCAGCATGATTATCTTGAGGTCCAACCATGTTGTCGTAAATGGCAGTATTTCATCTCTTCTTGTGGTTGAATAATATTCCATTGTATATATGTACCACAGCTTCTTTAACCAATCATCTATTGTAGGACACTTAGGTTACTTCCATGTCCTGGCCACTGCTATGAACATTGGTGTGCAAATATCTTTTTGGATATGGGCTTTCAAGTCTTTGGGGTAAATACTCGGTAGAGGGATTGCTAGATCATACGATAGATCAATTCTTAGTTTTTTGAGGAACTTCCACACTGTTTTCCATAGTGTCTGTACCAATTTGCAGTCCCGCCAGCAGTTTGTGAGGGTTCCTTTTTCTCAATATCCTCTCCAGCATTTGTTATTACTTGTCCTGTTGATAATAGCTATTCTAACAGGTGTGAGATGGTATCTCATTGTGGTTTTGATTTGCATTTCTGTGATAGCTAGAGATGTTGAGCATCTTTTCAAATATTTGTTGCCAATTTGTATGTCCTCTAGGGAGAAACATCTATTCAGGCCTTCTGCCCATTTTTTGATTGGATCATTTGCTTTTTTGTTGTTAATGAGTTTTATGAGTTCTTTGTATATTTTGGATATTAGGCCTTTATTGGAGGCATTGCTTGCAAATATATTTTCCCATTTGGATGATTGTCTCTTTGTTGACAATTTCTTTTGCTGAGCAGAGCTTTTTAGTTTGATGTAGTCCCATTTATTTATTTTAGCTTTTACTTCCCTTGCTTTTGAGGTCAAATTCATAAAATTCTCTTTAAGTCCAAGGTCCTTGAGTTTAGTTCCTAAATTTTCTTCTATGCATTTTATCGTTTCGGGTCTTTTATTCAGGCCGTTAATCCACTTTGAGTTAATCTTGGTGTGTGGTGATAGACAACAGTCCAGTTTCATTCTTTTGCAGGTGGTTTTCCAGTTTTCCCCACACCAATTATTGAAGATGCTTTCCTTTCTCCATTGTCTGTTTTTGTTTTTGTTTTTTTGTTGAATATTATTTGCCCATATAAATATGAGTTTACTTCTGGACTCTCAATTCTGTTCCACTGATCCATGTCTGTTTTTCTGCCAATACCATGCTATTTTGATTACTGTCATATTATTTGATTACTGTTGTATAATTACTATAGTATAATTTGAAGTCAGGCAAAGTGATGTCTCCAGTCTTGTTCTTTTCTCTCAGAATGGCTTCGGCAATTTGGGGTCTTCTGTGCTTCCATACAAATCTGATGATTTTTGTTCTATTCTTTAAAAAATGCCAATGGGATTTTGATGGGGATTGCATTAAATCTGTATAATGCTTTAGGTAATATGGTCATTTTAACTATGTTGATTATTCCAATCCAAGAGAAAAAAAATATTTAAAACAACTTTAAAAGAGATTTATTAATATCAAAAATGTAATTAGGAATAAATCTATAAGAAACATGTACATGCCTATGTGGAGAAAGTTTAAAATATTTTTGAATGGCATTAAAGAAGACCGAAGTAAATGAAGACATAAAACACGTTCATAAATAGGAAATTTTAACATTGTAAACATGTGAATTTTAAAAAAATTTTTTATTTTATATTCAGTGCTATTTCAATAAAAATTTCAATAAGATTATTTCAATCTTTAATAAGCTAATTTTTGAATTTTAAAAGAAGCATCAAGAATAGATAATATACTTCTGGAAAAGAGCCATAAAGAGAAAATACATGCACTTTATTGTGAAGCTGTGGCATTTATGACTGTATGGCACAGACTTAGGAATAGACAAATAGACCAGTAGATTCAAAAAGGCAGCTCAGAAACAGATTCACTCAAATACCAAATTTTGAAGTATGGTAGAGCAAACATAGGAGATAAATGGTAAAGGAGAAACTTTTAATTAAATAAATCTGAGGAAAAAATGGTTCTTGTGGCAGAGGTGGTTAGATGTCCACCAAAAACAATTGATACAATGTCTTACTCAAGGTCACACTTTCAGTACACGATGCTCAGGATTCTGGCCCTTAACGTCTAAGCAATGTGACCTTCGAGAACTTCAAGCTGCTTAACCCCACTGGGTCTCCATTTCATCATTCAGAAAATAGGAATAACATCTATCTGTAGTTTTTCTTAGGGATGCTGAAGGAAAAGAAAAAAGCAAGCTTTTAACATTTCGGCTTCTGGTTATTGAAGTATCACATCAGATGAAGAAGGGATAGAAGGGACATTCCACAGGGCACCAGTAGGTGGCAGTCAATGATTATCATAGGGATCACGAACCTCTGGGAAGAAGGCGGCCCATGTCAATGAAGTTTAGGAAGAGGTCCAGTTTAAAGTAAGATAGTGAAGGCGACACGTGCTCTTTCTAGATGATAATTCATGGATGGCAGTGAGGACAGATACCCTTGCCAGCGTAGGGCAGTGTCTATGAAATTAATCTCTGGGATGGTTATTGCTGATCTCAAACCCCCCATCTAACAGGGTTACTAACTTAACCTTACTACCAGTTAAGCTGGTTAATCACTAACCCTTCGGTTTCCTCATTTATGAAATGGTGACGTCTGCCTATAGAATTGTTGTGAGTCACTCAAAGACACAAGTGAGTGCTTAGCCTGTGGTAAAAACCCTATGACTGGTGATAATGTGATCGTTTTCATCATTTATGAACCCATTCCTTTTCCAGAATCCCACAAGCCCTCCAAAGCTTGGTCCTGTAACTCAGGACCCCAAGACCAGCAAGGTCTGAAGCTACTCAGTGCTCGTCAGTCACCGTGAGTCTTTGGTGAGAGCAGTGGCCTGGATCTGGCTCTTGCAACCGCCGCTGTGTGACCAAGGGCGAGCTCCAGTTTCCACTTTTGTTGCTGTGTCTCTATTAGAGTAGATGCCTTGTGTAAACATGGGCTGTGAACTGTGAAGCCTTATAAAGGTTAAGGGGTCATTATGGCTGGTATAATTCTCTGAGCTCTCACAGGGACATTTGTTGAGAAGCAGAAGAGTGAGACTCACTGCCACTTAGGTCCCAGCAGACAGCAGCTCCTCTCTGTGACTTTCTGGCTTCAAGAAGCCACAGCGACCTCCATGTCACCCTCTTCTCCTGGATTTCTTAAGGCCCAGCTGTCACCAGGTAAAGCTTGCCAGTCTGGTTTTCTCCAGCTTCCTCTGCCAGTGTTTGGCCAGAGCAGGGTGGGGAGGAGAGAAGTAATGGGGTTTGGCCAGGGGAGAAGGTGGGTGGGGAGGGTGTGTGTAACCACCGTGGTGGCGGGTTGGGCAGCCAAGGAAGAGGAGGGCAGAGGTCCAGGCCCAGACCTGGGTTCAGCTTAAACCTGCAGCAGCTCTCTGAGAGCTGGTTGGCCCTATACCTCGTTGCGGTTGCTGGGTGGAGACCCGTGGGGCCTGGGAGCCGACAGGTCTCTGTACTAAAGCAGCTCCTTGTATGGAACTGGACTTTAGAAAACCAGTGTTTGGGGTTGGGCTCTTGCCCAATTTATAGATAACTGTATGATTTGGAGTTATGCCTTGAAAGAATGGAGGGGAAGGGCTTGCTGGAGCAGAATGTGTTTTAGAACTACCTTCTCATATGCCTTTCAAATGCTAAACCCTCCCTGCCAAGAATCCCATGTGCATGCAGGCCTCGTGCCCTGCGCTCTTCTCCTCTGCCTCCTGGAATCTCCCTTAGGTCCAAGCAAGCTCCCATCTGGAACACATCCCAGTCACGGGGTGCTTTCCTTGGCTGCTGCCCCGTGTTCTGCCCCATAGGATTGACACAGCACATGCTGCTCTATACTGCTATGTACAGGTCTGTACTCTAGTTTGGAAACTCCCTGGGAGCAGGGACCGTGCTATTCATTCATTGGTTCATTCATCCATTTGTTCAACAAGTATTGTTGGAGAACCATTTCCCACAGGCCCTGTTTTGGGTGCTGAATTTGTGCAGAGAGCCAGATCTAAAACCTATTCCTGACTCCTGGCCCAGTGCTCTTTCTAACAGACCCTTTACTTCCTACCCACCCCTCTCGGAGCCCAGCCCCCGGTTGTACATCAGGGAAGCAGTGTCCAGTCCAGGGTCCACCTTTCTCTCGGAGCCCCGACAGGTGATACCCTGCAGCATTTGTGAGCAGGTACGAGGGACTGAGAGGGACCTCACTGCCACCTCCGTCTTCTTTCTACACAATATCCTTCAAGAAATGGTAGTTCTTTCTCTCCCCGTCCCACTCCCACTCCAAAAACCCAAGGGCTGAAGTCAACGCCCATCCATGGCAAGTCAGGCTCTAACTTAACAGACTCGGCACTAGGGAGCCTGATCACTTTCCTCTAGTACCAAGCCCTAGAGAGAATAATGACAATAATAATAGCAACATCTTTCTGATAGTACTTAATCTGTGCCAGGCACTGGTATATGCACTTTACGTTTATTAACTTATATAATCTTCACTGCAACCATATGAAGTGGGTATATCATTATCATCTCCCTTTATCAGGTGATAAACTAAGATGTGGAGAAGTTAAGCAATTTGTCCAAGATCACACAACTAATGAGTAGCTGTCAGAAAGGAAGAGATATTCTGTGCAGCTGTTGTATAGCTGATTGACACAGCAAATGGCCAAATTAAAAAATTGAGCCTAGGATATATGAAGTGGGGACAAAATGAGGTCCAACACACCCAGGAACTTAGACACTGTGAGTCAGGCCTCTGCTGCCTCATTCTCCTATTGAGCCCACTAGGGCCAGGGGTCCCCAACCCCTGGACCATGGACTGGTACTGGTCTGTGGCCTGTTAGGAACCAGGCTGCACAGCCAGAGGTGAGTGGTGGATGAGCGGGTGAAGAAGCTTCATCTGTATTCGCAGCCACTCCCCAGCATGAGCATCACTGCCTCAGCTCCACCTCAGATCATCAGACATTAGATTCTCATAGGAGCACCGGTCCCTGGTGCCAAAAAGGTTGGGGACCGCTGCACTAGGCCGAGGCACCTGGCATCAGAAAGGAGTGCATCGATGTTCTAGAGAAGGATAAGAGGGGTGGTGGGGGTGCAGGTGCTCCATGCCCCCTCCTCGGGACACACAGGGTTTCCACGAATCCTCCCAAAAGTGCTGGAGCCCACTTGGCATGATTACTTGCTATGCTTAGAAGTAAAAATCACAGAGCTCACACTTGGCCCAGGAGTGAATCATCAGGTTTTCAAATACATTTCCTTGTGAAACTTCCCTTCAAAACACTGAACTCTAACCACCTCCTCGATTGCTATGACTATTCAAAATGCCATTTTCCATTCTGCCTCTGTTCTAAGGATCAGTGCAGGGCAGCCAGAGACACCGGGCCAAGGAGACAGCCCAGTGGGCTGTGAGAATCCCGTGGAGGCAGATGGTGCCTGGAGAATGTCTGCCAACATGAGGGAGCGAGCAGCTATCACTAGGGATTTAGGTGACTTGTCTCTCCAGAAGCCCCAAAGGCTAATAGAGGGTGACTTGCAAGTTCCCTTTGGCTCTGATAGTCTGAGGCACTGTCTTTCTTTTGGTCAACCCTGGAAATTTCTGGAAGAGATGACTCAGTCATCCATTCTGAGCATGGTAGTCAGAAGAATACAGTCCTGGTTATTTCAGTTTCTAGGAGGTATTTGATTGATGAGGAAATTTGTGAAGAAACTGATGAGCAATTTATGACTCCTGCAGAAGCTTTTTCCCTCCTTGCAGGTCTCACCCCGTGGTCTGTCACACAGGCCTCGTTTCTTCTACACACACCGAAGTACAGAACGTGACACAGTAGGTTCCAATCTTGGGTCTAAAGATTGAAACCTGAAATAAATAGAATTTGTTATATTTACAATTGAATTTCAAAGGGCTGGTCCCCTAAAATGCCCTTCCGACCAAATAATCTGGGCTCGGAGCTATGAATACTCTGAACTGACCTTTGAAGACAAGTAATGTGTATTGTCCCCTGCCTGCCAAGTGTGCTGAGTCAGTCCTCCTGAAGTCCATTGACCTGGGACTTCTAACCACCTCCCTTTCACGCTGAAAATCTTCTAAGCAGTATCTGTAAGAGCGAGGATTTACATTTGCACAAAAGGTTGCAATTGACAAAGTACTTCTGTGTTATTTCCCATTCGAGCCTCTGAAGACCCCATGTGAGGGGTAAAGTGGGACATGTCACCCCCAGTCTACAGACCAGGAACATGAGACTCACAAGACAGAGAAGATAAGGGACTTGAGCAAAGGCCCTTGGTTTCTAAGGAGCAGATCCAGGACCCAAATCTAGGTTTCTTGATTCCAAATTCAGCCGTAGCTACTGACTGCCCTTCTTGGGGGAGATTATTTGACTTCGTGCATCAGTGTAGACCCTCAGAATAAATAAATCTTTTATAAGGAGGAGAGTTTTCTTTTCATAACCTTGAAGGTAAAATTGCCTCAGTGGATCATGTTAGGCTACAACTGGTCCCCACCCCTCTATCCCTCCTCTTCTGTATCACAGCAGAAAATCTTTAGGCGGCTCCATTGTGGTTACAACAATACTCATGCCTCTTTGTGAAGAAGGCAGTGTACATAGTGGCCAAGAGCATGGGTTCCAGTCCTGCCTTCTCTTCAGCTGTGTGGCCTTGAACAAATTAGCTAACCTCTGTGAACCCTCAATTTTGCACAGCCAACCTCATGAGGATGTGATGCTGATTAAATGTGATAGAGCACAGTGTTCGGCACATGATAGGTAATTCATTAAATACAGACCAAACATAGCGATATGAAGCAAAGACTGTAAGTCAGACCCTGGCACTGCTGAGATTTATTTAAGTAGCATCAACAGGACACATGCTCCATGACAGGTGCTTCTGTGTGCATCACCCACTGGCTCCACCCAGCAACCCTGTGAGGCAGGTATTATTACAGACAAGGAAACGAGGCTTACTTGCCAGCCACTGCCTTTCACATGTGTCGGAGCTGAGATTTGAATTCAGTTCTGTCTGACTCTCACTCCAATGCTCTACTGTGAAACAGAAGGTCACCAGTATGCAGAGATTGTTGGAAGGGGGCATTATTGATTAGAAGGGGTGACAGGAGACCCAAAATTGGCTGTCTGGGGGCTGGACCTCCAGAGTTGTAGCTCCCCCACACTCCCTGTGCATCTTTGAGCCTCACTGCTTCATCTGCAAACCAAGAAGGCTGGACAGACTATCTCAAAGATCCTTTCTAGCTCGGGCCTTGATGCGATGCTCCTCAGATTTCACGACCCGTGAATGGAGGAAGCATAACAGTGGCCCCTGAAATCTTGAATCAGTTTTGCCTTTTGAACCCATGGGTTTCTGCACAAATTCAGAATCTGCCAAAAGAAAACTCTCTAATTATCAGGCAGGGACTAGCTCAGCTAGCAATTACCCCTATTATTTTTAATTGTATTTTATAAGGTGCCTTTCATCTAAGATCTCAAAGGGTTTCTCAAACATTCATTAGCAGAGCCCCACCCCCTCCCATGTAGATATGAAAGACAGAGACTGATGTCAGAAAGAAGAGGTTGGGGTGGAGAGTAGAGAACTGAGTTTCCAGGAGTAATTTCACCTGAATTCAAAGGAGAGACAAGCAGACATACACCAAGGAGATGCTCACCTTCAGTAAGAGTGCCAGGCTGTTCACTCAAGAGCAGATAGATCAGAAAATATTCCTCTTTTAAAAAAAATCAACTTCTGTCTGTTAGTGCCTAAGAGAGGGCCACTCAGTTTGGCTTAGTTCAATTTGATTTGCTTCATTTCACTTTAGACTTATCCAGCAGTTGTCCTTTGGGCTGCTGTCCAGTACATGGACCTGTGCTAGGTGACATGAAAGATGTAAGGGAAGCAAGGGTTTCAGAGAGTACCCGCTGCAGATTTGGGCACATTGGTGTAAATGGCAAAGGCTCAGGACCCTCCCAGGAGAGCCCTGATGGCCGCCTTAAATGAATGGCTTAAGCCAAAGCCAAGTTGCCCCAGTCTGTGGCCTGTGGCTGCCCCAACACCTCCCTGGCAGCAGGAGGAGAGAATGAGGCTGGGTCCATATGATCAGTCCAGGGACTTGGTTGACAAATGACACAGAAGGGCCATTTTGAATTGTTCATCATGAGAGCCACTGCTCTCCTTCCCTCCCTACCCCCTGCACCATAACCAAGCCATCTAGGGTACTTGTACCAGGTTCCTTTCATTCCTGTTCCCAAGAATAGATAGAAAGGATCACTATGGAGCATGAGAAGCTTTGCTCTCCCAGGGTTGGGTGAGGAGCCAACAGCCTTTGCTGCTGGTCTGTGAGCTCCCAGAGAAGAGGACTCTGCCTGCCTATTCACCACTTTCCCCAACACATGTTCTGGGCACAGAGTGGTAGAATCTCAGAAGATATTTGTTGACTAAAGGAACAGATCACAAAGCTGCCACTCTGTTTCTGGCCTTGCAAGATGGTCTGATACAGGCCAGAGAAGGATCCTTTCCCTCCTCAGCTTGGAAATGGCTTGATACAAAGGACAGCCAGCTCCAATGACTTCAGAAGCCAAAGATGGAAGTCGCTGTTAAGCCGGAGTGAGGGTACCAATGATATGGTGACTAAGGGCCCCAGGGTGAGATGATGTAGGAAGCAAGGCGCATGGTGCGAGGTAGCAAAGATGAGGGGTGTTCTGGCTTCTGGAAGCATGGGGGTCCCTTAAGAAGAAGGTTGGGGCATGTGGGGTAAGGCTTCCAACTTCCAAGGGCCCATGACTGATACTCTCAAGATGAGAAAACAATGAGGCATGGCCTTGACCACGAGGAGCTGGTAGTTTGTTTTGGATATTAGACTTATACACAGAGCAATTAGATTTGTCGCTGACCACATGGGGAATTTCCTATATGGAGAGAGAGTCTTACTCATTGCAGTATTTTTTGTTGGGCTTGACAAGGGTCTAGGTACATTTTCTGCTCCAGATACACTTGATAATTAGTCGTCAAATGGATGACATGAAAAGTTAAGTGGCCTAGGTCAGAAAAAGGAAGAATCTGGAGACCAAAATGTTGGGGAAGGCGTCAGGAAGGAGGAGGAGCCATGGTGGTTGATAATAAATGACCAGTGAAAAGAATAATCCCCGCCTTGTCAAAAAGCTTTCACATCACAAGAAGCCTGTGCAGTTAGGATGATCGGGGGAGGAAACAGAGGTTCCAAGTGGCAGAGGTGCTGCCTAATAAATACCCTGTGAGAGGACATTCAAGGTCTTTGCCTGTCTTGCATCCATTCTCTTTTCTTCTGGGAATGCCTCCCAATCCTCACTCTTGGTCTGTAGGGTTCCCTAGAGCTGACATCACCTTTCGGCTTTGTGGGAGGACTCAAGACTCAGACTCAGCCAATCAAAGTGCTGCACCCTCTGGGCCACAAGATTTGTCCAAGAATGAGCACATGACCCAAGCTTGGTGAGTGAGAACCTTCCTGAGGACTTTTTCTAGAACTCCCAGGGGAAAAGGCACTCTTTCCTTTCAGGCTGCAAGCCTAGATGAATGTAAACCTGGAGCTGCTGGTGGTGAACCCGGCCACTGGACGGGGGAAAACTATCCAAAGATGAAGCTAACATAGAAGAAACCAGAGCTGCAAGATAGAGGGACTTTTGAAACTCTTGATAATTTTTCAGATATATAAGTCAATACATTTTTTTATTTCCTCTTAAGCCATCTAGATTTAGGTTTCTGTCACTTGTAACTGAACATATTCTGGCTCATACGCCCAGCTGCTTAGTGATATTGTAAACCAGATCCTGGGTCTCCTCATCCATCTTCCGTCATCCACCCATTCGTCTGTCCAGCCAACACATATACATTTAATGTATACAGAAGCTCAATACATATTTTTGAATGAATTAGTTGCTAATTTGTCATGATGCATTTAATGACAAAGATACATCCACCTCCCTTTAATCCTAGTGGAGACTGGCCAATGAAAGGCAAATGGAGTTCTAAACTCAGAACTTGGAACTCAGGCAGGAACTCGGTCCCCCAAGGCGATACTAGGTTTCATCAGTGTCATCGGCTCACAGCTGGACATGAGCCAGCCTTTGCCAAACATGATTCAGTCATGCTGGTGCCACAGCCCAAATGGGAGGGCCCAGAATGTCACTGACAAGCAGGTGGGTTTTCCTGTTGGAGCAGATGCCGATACTGTGAGCTGTGCAGTGGTGACATGAGTGTGAATTGCCAAGGAGGACTTATTCGTTTTACCCTCATGGGACCTGTTTTGCGCCTTGTATCACAGTGACCACATTAAGCACAGAGCTGCCTAAAAACCACAGAGACAAAGTACTGGCTCTTTTAGGATGACTGTGTAACACTCAAAAATCAGAGCACACAGAATTAAACCAGTCGCCTATCATAAACTTGTGTTTGTTCAGTGAAAACTGCAACTCACAGAGCAGAAGGGATGTATGTGTCCAAAGGCACACAGGGAATTACAAGGAGAGATTAGATGCAGACTCCTGATTCCAGTTTGGTACTTTTCCTACTATGCCACTCTCCCTCCTTGGATCACTTTTCCAAACAGGTGGAGTTTGTGTCAAAGGCTCATTTCCTTTTTCATTAGTTCCTGGTATTAATAGGTAAGGAATGCTGAGGGCACTAGACTGTATTTCAAAGATGTGCTTCAAGTTGTCTGCCATCGCCTGCTGTGGGCACAATAAGGATGGGTGGACACAGTGGTCACAGACTTGGGAGGAAGGGACACTACAAGCCACCTTGCCCAACTCCCTTCTGATGTTTGAATTCCCTCCACAACACCTGGTGACACGTGGGTCAGATCTGCAGGTGGCGGAGAGTAGGGGCAAAAAGAGCTGTGTTCTTGGTGCCCCCTCTTTTTCCTGACTCCTTCAGGACATAAATCCATCAATTCCCTCCTCTCTTGTTCTCTAAAATCTTCAGTCTCTTCCTCCCGCACGCCTTCCTCTTAGTTAACAGGTATTTTGGGCTCCACTTAAAGCAAACAAACCAAATAAACAATGATTCTTCTTTTGATTTTGCCACATGCCTAGCAGCCTTCTTATCTTTCTCTTTTCTTCCACCAATTTTTTTGACTTTCTCATGCCTGCTGTCCATATTTCTTCATGATCCATCCTTTCCTTAACTTTGGTAGCCTAACTTTTCTCAGAAGTCATTAATGACCTCCTTGTAATGAAATCTGATTTCTTTTTTTCTAAGACTTTGATTTTCTTGTTTCCTTTGTATTATTTGAGATGTTTATCACCCAGTACTCAATCTCCCTTCAAATGATATTGCACTGATTCTCTTTCTTCTCCATAGGGCCTCACTTCTGATTATATCATTGTTTCTACTTCCTTCATTTGTTTGTTTTAAATCTCTTCCCCAGAGACCTTGTTCCTCTATTGATAGCTCTGTCCATGTACCACTTCATTGAGTGCAAAGTGCTGTGCCATGAATTGGTGATTCAGAGATGATCGCAATAATTCTTAACCTCAGTTAAGAATTGATGAAGCCAGATAAATTCATCTCGATATTATGTGATGACAAATACTGGACCAGTTACCTCATGATTCAAGGAAGTGCAGAACTGAGAGTTGAAAAGGACGTTGGAGATCATCTTGTTCAAGTCTCACATTTTACAGAAGAGAAAACTGAGGCATTAGGGAGAGGACATCAGTTGCCTGCAGAGAGTTGCCAGAATAGCTAAGAGTAGACTTGAAGTCTCTTCAAATACATCCTTGTTGGAGAATGGCCAAAGAGGAATTTTCTAGTGAAGTAGGAAGGTATTGGGATGCATAAGTATTTGGAGTCTGCTCTGATATACAAATGCATTTCACAGAATTATTTCTACAGCCAAAGATGCATCACCAGAAGCTGTGCTTTTCTTCAAATACTCTATCAAGAGGCTATATAGTAGAGATCCTAGAACTGGGGCTTCTTCATAGAAAGGAAGAGAAACAATACTTATTGAAAACTTAACTTGAGCCATAAAACTAAGGCTCAGAAGTTAAGTGACTCACATAAATTTTGAAGCAAAACCAGTAGTGAAACTCAAATTTCCTGTCCTTAGTCTATTGTTCTTTCCTTGAGGCCGAGAGCCATAAACTGACTGCCTAAGCTGGAAGGCTGGGCTATCACTTGCCAAGGGCAAAGAGGCAAATGACTGGCTGCAAGCCTTCAGAGTGGGGAAGCCCCCTGCAAACCTACTGTGTGCGTTTGGATAGGTACCTGCCCTCATCTTTAAACCCAGACAGAACCAGCACTGTAGGCACAGGACTCTGAGCTTAGAAAGGCCCTATGTTTGATTTAATTTGCCATCTTGAAATTCTTAATAATCTGTAAACAAGGGGCCCAGAAATTATGTAGTCATTTCTGCTCCCAGATTATAGCTTTTGTCGCTGCTACTCCCGGGTCAATGATTTGTAATTTTCTAAATTATGAATCATTTGAATAGTTCTCTCTTCTCCTTGTCCTTTTTTCCCTAGGAAGAGCTGTTGGAAAGGTCACCTGAAGGTGAGCTAGAACTAGTCCAGCTAGGAGCTTCTCTAGATTTCCTGGGCTACTTCCTGAAAGGGTTTTATGCTCATTGGACATCATGGAGGTCTGTTCTCCTGGGTCACCACAGAAGTGTAGGATTCATCTATCTAACTTCATCAGACCCAGAAACAAAGCCACCCACCACTTTGATTATCTCTTTCTCTGGTTCAAGAGCTCCCTGTGTGTGTGTGTGTGGGGGGGGGAATCTAAACCTTATAGCTGGCATCCCGATGTGATTCCAACCTACCTTTGCAGCATTTTCTCTCAATGTTCACATATATAGAGTTTCTGCTCTGACCACAGTATCTGCTTTTCCTTTCCTACATCTACCTTAGATACTCTGACCTCTACTCCCTTCCTTTTCCACTCGCACTGCCTTAGTCTTCTCACCAGCTGATATTCCCCCTGTCCTTCAAAGCCTGGCTGCAGCCCAATCTCCTCTGGAAAGGGCTTCCTCTGACCATGCATTCTAGATTCCCTCCCCCAACAGGGCTTCATGGTTCCTGGAGACAGAGTTAGTGTCCCAGCTCTGTTTTCCTCACAAGCCACCCACCCACATTGGTCAATGAATAGTTGCTGCTACCTTGATTCTCACCAAAGAAAAGGCAGGAAATCCATTTCTGGCTGAGTCTAGGTCATGTGCTTCCAGCTTGCCTGCTGTTGATGGGGAGTCAGTGAGGGCCTGATCAAACCTGTTTCCCCAGCTGAGGCTCTGGGCTCGGGCTTGTCCCCAATGCCCAGGTTGACCACAGAGCTCACTGGGGGATGTTGCTTCAAATGGTCAGGGAAGGGCAAAAGTGTGGGGATGTTAGGGTAGAATGGCAAGGCTCCAGAAGGGGAGGCTTACTGTTCTCTGGCTGAATAGACTCTCTCCAGAGTTTGGGCACCATGTGATTAAATTAAAGGTGGGAGTCCTTTAAATTAAATTTAAGTCCTCACTGGGAAGGTAGAGGAGACGAGACTGCAGGGAAGATGGGGGAGTCGGGAATCCATGCCAAATTGGAAGCAGCTGTAGAAACTGGGTGTGCATAAGCTGGAGAAGAGAAAGCTTGAGAGAATGTGACCCATGTCTTTGACATGGTCAAAGGGCTACCGAGAACTAGCAGAGGTGGACTAGTTTTGTGTGGTTCCTCAGGGCCAAAGTTGGACCAAGGCAGGAAGTTACATGGAAGTAGATTTCTGCTCAAGCAGGACTGTCAAACATGGAATGGGGGAAGGAGTAAGCTGACCCTTCTTCAGTAGGTGTGTCCATGCAGTGGTTCCAACCTCAGCCAATTCCTCAACTCACTTCTTCTGTTTCTCTGCACAACTCTGCCCCCCATTTCTCAAAGTCGTCTTTAAAACGTCATCTTCTCCACGTAAGCTCAGCCCCTACTCCAATGCAAATGCATCAATTATTCTCTACTGCCCCCATTCTGGTGCCATTCTCTCTTGCAAC
The DNA here is from genome assembly GCF_014176215.1 of Rousettus aegyptiacus. Lineage (NCBI taxonomy): Eukaryota > Metazoa > Chordata > Mammalia > Chiroptera > Pteropodidae > Rousettus > Rousettus aegyptiacus. The sequence goes on from NW_023416308.1 coordinate 89,728,099, forward strand.
AGTCTCCTAACCAATACCCCAGCCAGCCACCTAGATTCCCACCAATCTGCCTCTGTGTTGCCAGCACGAGATTTCTAAATTACAAATCCACATCTGCTATGCTCCTGCTCAGAACCCTCTAATGGATTCCTGGTGTCCTCAAGGAATGGTTGAATTCCTTGGCCATAACTTTCCTTTGGCCATGAATTCCGCCATGCTTTTCAAGGCTTTTCATAATCTGACCTGGGTAGCCTCATCCTTTACCGTTTCCCTTTATTCATTACAAACCGGCAATACTGGACGCTTTAGATCCATGGTCCCATTACCCTTGCTCCAAACTCTGGGCCTTTGCACATGCTGTTCCCACTCACCTGGAAGCCTCTTCTTTCTTATTACCACTCCTGCCTCACCCACTCCACTATACCTGGCTCTCTGCTTGTCATCCGTTAGGTCTCAGGTTCAGTCTCACTTCTTTGAGGAAGAATTGTCTGGTTCCTCAAGTCTGGGTTAGATGTCCCTGCAATTTATTCCCACAGTATCTCATCACTAGCTTTTGGCAAACAGCATTGTGTGTGTCTATATAATTAACTATACCCCACCCCTCTCCCCACACCAGAGGGCAGGGACCATGTCTGTTTTGTTCACTCCACATCTTTCATTGCCTGGTTCCTGATACATAGTGGCTGCTTGTAGAAGGAATTCCTACTGTGAGCCCTTTTCACCTCTAAAGCCATGTTTCTGTAAGACACACCCTTTCTTACCCTTCAATTATATGCTATCATGTGCAACAGTAATTTCTAATGTTCATTTCCTTCTTCAAACAGAAATTTGCTATAAGCTGTGATGCAAGGGGCATCAAAAGTCTCCTCAGGGATCCAGTGTGAACAGTATTTAGTTGCACAGTATGATTGCATAAGAAAGACTCACTGGTGAAATGTTTGGTTTCCAAAGCACCAAGTTCATTCTAGATATACATGGGAGGGTGACTGTTTTTCTGCAAGGGACTGTTCAGACATCCCCCCTCTCTGAGTATTATCTTGCTGCTGTGACTCATTTAGAACCTGGTGCTCGTCTCTCACTTGACAGAAACAAATGGACAGGACATCAATAGTCGATAAAATGAAACCTGACCTACATCTTATATAAAAATAAACTCAAAATGGATCACAGATCTAAATGTAAAATGTAAAACCATAAAACTTTTAGAAGAGAACATAGAAGAAAATCTTTATGATCTCAAGTTAGAAGAGTCATTAGACATGGTACCAAAATAAAAATCTAAAAAGGGAAAAAATTAACTAATTGGACTTTATTAAAATTAAATGTTTCACTCTGTGAAAGACTTAGTTAAGAGGATAAAATGATAAGTACAGATTAAAAAAAGATTTGCAAATTATATATCTTACAAAAGGCCTGATTTTAGAATAAAGAACCCTCTAAACTCAACAGTAATAAAACAAGTCCAATTAGAAAATAAGCAAAAGACTTTGCTACTTCACTAATGAAGATATACAGATGGCAAATAAGCACTTGAAAAGATGTTTACCATCACTAGTTACCAGTGAAATGTAAATTAAAACCACAGCGAGATACCACTACACATGTATTAGAATGGCTAAAATAAAAATGCCGTTAAAACAAATGCTTGTGAGGATGTGGAGAAAATAGATCTTGCATATATTCTTGGTGGGTATGTAAAATGGCACAGCCCCTCTGAAAATCTGTCTGGCAATTTCTTAAAAAGTTAAACATATACTTGCTATATGACCCATGAATCTCAATCCTGGGCATCTATTTCAGAGAAGTGAAAACATGTTTACACAAAATATTCATAGCATATTTTTCCCCACACAATCTTATTTTACACAAAATGTTCATAACACGTGATTCACCAAAAATATCCTATATGCAAGTGTTCACAGCAGCTCTATTTTGTAGTAGCTCAAAACTCAAAACAACCCAAATGTCCATCAAGGGGTAAAGATTAAGCAAACCGTGGTACCTCCATACCACGGAACACCTCCCAGAAATAAAAAGGAATGAATTAGTGCTACATGCAACAACTTGAATGTGCCTTAAGGGCATTATGCCATGTGAAAAAAAAGTCTTAAAAGGTTCAATACTGAATGATTTCATTTATAAAACATTCTCGAATTGACAAAATTATAGAGAAGGAGAAATGAGTGATTACCAGAGGCTCAGGAAGGGGGAGTGAAGAGGTTCTGTAAAGGGGCAGCACTAGACAGTCGTTTCGTGCTGATGGCCAATTCTGTGTCTTGATTGTAGTGGTGGTTGTACAAATCTATATATATGCAAGACGTACAAAAAAGTGAGCGCATGCAGAAACTGACAAAACTGTATTGGACATTTAGATTCCACATATAAATGAGATCATTTGGTATTTGTCTTTGAGTTATATCACTAAGCATAATATATTACACCTGAAACTAATATAAATTAATATTGAATGTTAACTATAATTGAAAAATCAAGAAAGTGGGGGGAAAGGAGAAGGGGGATAAGAGGTTCAAATTTCCAGGTTTAAACAAATAGGTCATGGGGATACAGCATACACAGCCTGGGGAATACATGGTGTCAGACGGTTGTGGGACTCATCATGGTAATCACGTTTTTTTTGTATAGAAATGTTGACTGTGGTGTACACCTGAAGTTAATACAATATTGTATGCTAATGATATGTTAATAAAAATCTTAAAAAAAAAAACTCTGTTGGACCAATCTATCAGAAATATATTACAGACATGTAAAAAGCCCCTTTTGCAGGTAGCTAGGAATGGATACATGAGACCTCTCTATACTATTTTTGTAACTTCCTGTGAGTCTAATCATTATTTCAAAATAAAAAGTTTAAAAAAATAAACTGGGAAGAAGGAAGGGAAGGAATCTTATGCTTATTAAACACCTAGCTTGTGCTGTCTTTGGTTTGCTCATTTATTCAATGCATTTATTTAATGCTGTGCTTAAGAATAGAATAGTAAATAAATGGTTTAGCTCAGCAAGATAAGTAATTTGCCCAAGATCACACACTGGCAAGTGATAGAATTGGATTCAAACCTATGGCTCCTGACCTCAAAGCTAATGCTGCCTCTAGAATTTTTTAAGTACCACGTAGCCATCATATGTCACTTAAAGAGAAAACTATCTACAAAGAAATTATATTGGGAGGTGAGTATTAATTAAATCTCTAGAGGGTGCTGTGTTAGAGGATTTACTACAAGGTTCCTATATTTAAAATATATTGAATTATTGAGAAGTGAATCAGTGTCTCATCCTTTTTGTTGTTATGGACTCAATAACAAACAGAGAGAAAGAAAGAAAGTAAAAACAAAAGAAAGATAAATTTTCTTTTTCTCCTCACAGGAAGTTCATTCTGGTGTTCAGTTATTAGTTCTGGGCTCCCCTGACCTGGATAGTTGTGGGGAACTTCTGTTCAAGCTCCAAGATGGGAGAATATAGTAGATGGGTCCATAAGAGAGGAGTTAGAGGCTTCAAGGCTGCAAAAGCCCAGCCTAGGGGAGCTGGGATGATAAGACTGGGATAGTGGAAGATTGAGAAGCCCTAGAATCTACTTCTTCTCACTCCCCTGTGGAGGTAGCAGGATTTCTGAAGGGGTAGGAGGATTATGGGGTTGCCTGGTGGACACAGCACAAAGTACCATGGCTTTGGAGCCACCCGAAGACCCAGCAGCCAAGTGTACCTGAGGTGGTATGATTACCACCAGTGGAGCCACCACCCTGAAATGGATGACACTCACACTGGCGTGGCCATCAGCATCTGTATGGCTGTCTGAGGATCTAGGTTCTGCCTCAGAATTTCTGGACTGTGCAAGAACCAAATTCATGTACATTCACAAGTGATGGGAGCAACCCTCAAAATGACCAAGACTGTATCTCCTGACTCGGCTAACTGGGCGGGTGGGGACTGAGTAGGATTTGCATAGATTTAGCAAAGTGTAGAAGTTGTGCTTCTATTTGAATCTTGTGTGTTACATTGATTTTGTGTGTGTGTGTGTGTGTGTGTGTGTGTGTGTGTGTTTGTGTGTGTGTGTGAAAATGAGAGGAGGGAGAGGGAAAGAAACAGGGAGGAGGTGAAAGTGAGGGAGGAGGGAGGACAGAGGAGAGAGGAGAGTGAAGAGAGAAGAGAGAAGAGAGAAGAGAGAAGAGAGAAGAGAGAAGAGAGAAGAATGTGCCCCCTCATGCATTTAACTTAGCACTTGCTTTACGTGCCAATTTGCAGGGACATATCCGTTATGTAAAATGAGGGTCATGTTGACTAAATTTTAGCACAAGTGCTCTCCATTATGTCTTCTATTTTGAATTGGTTTAAAAATCTGTGTTAAAGAACTCATATGTGGTAGAGACAGGATGTGAATCCAGGTCTGACTGGCTCCAAAGCCCATCATTCAGCATTAGAGGGAAGCTAATTCACCAAATACTGCCAGGAATGGATTGATTGCTCTTGGGGCTCTAATCCCAAACAGAGAGACGCCTGCCACTGCTCCCAACAGCAAACTGAGAGGGAAGGTAGACTCCAGCCTCATCTCTGCTCCTCTGCACGTCCCAGTGCTCCAGTGTGACCAGTGTCCTTGTGCCAGTCACTGCTAGACTGTGTGCAATGATGACTTCCATTTGCTTTCATAAGTGACCTCCTGCCTTGACTATTCATTCCTAAAGAACTTTGAGTCTTTTCTCTTTTAGCCGCCACTAAACTCCACCTCCTCTAAATGTCCTTGAACAATTAATAATCCTTTTCCAAAGGCAGGACTCCAATCTGTCAGGTTTTTTTCCCCATGACTGATTGTACTAACCCTTCCAGCACTGAAGCAGAGAATGTTGTAGAAAGTTGTTGGAAGAAGAGTAGATTTTTGTTTCCATTTTTTTTTAAAGCAAGATTTCGAACAACTATATTATAAGTTTTGATTTAGTTATTACGATCAAAAGTTGGTTTTCAACATATATTTCTGTAAGTCAAGAATGAATAATTATTTAAAAGTTCCTATGGAAATAAAGTTATATTTATAAAAACATAAAGATTGTGCCTTTATTTATACAAGGGAATTGAACCCATCTTCATGCAAGAGAACCTCTGCCAGCATGTGACTTCAGCAACTCGCTGTAACCTTTATAAATGAAAGTAAACTGAGGTTCTCAGAACTGTTTCCCTGCATTTGCATCCTGATTCTGATCTTGCTGACCCATGGTTCCCTCCACTTGAATCGCCTGGGAAAGCTCATCTTTCTTCCCCAAGCCTTGTTCCTCCAAGTTCCTCTGCCTGCTTCCCATGGTAGTTAAATATGTTGAGATGTCTGAGTGCTGACATCACCTGAGCCTTAAGATGGGGCTGAACCAAGGAGCCAAACTCATTATCACTATTAGGACTTATAATAAAATAATCCAAATAGTTCCAGTCATCAGGGGAAAACAGACAGGATCTCCTCAGGGTAACCCACAATCATAAGCATTTTGTTCCTTAATCCTGAAGGTTCTATTTCTGTTTTCCTTTCCCAAAATGGTGATGGCTTTGTGGTATTTTCTTATTATAAAAGTCATGGATACTCTTATTTCCAAAGTGTAGAAAGGTACAAATAAGAGAGTAAAAATCAACCGTAATCTCACCATATCTTTCCAGATATATCACTATATCCTTCCTTTTTCTAGACTTATGCAGCAGAAGCCCTTTTGTGTGATAGTTTTTGGACCAGTATTTAGTGGGTTAAGCAAAAAATATTAGTTGACATATGGAATAATAATAATAACAATAAATATATATGTTTTAAATCTTTAATTTTAGCTTAAAATATATCAATGTTTTAATATAGCCTTTTATGTCACTGTCACTCTGCTGAAGGGAGTTCATCTTTGTCTTTCTTATACAGACATCACAATATTTTTGTCTCCAAATGCTTGTTTTGGCTTCTTTGAAGAAGAAAGAAAACCTTAAAATATTTGTGAAGCAGTCTAAGAGCAGAATCTTGAATTTTTATGAACCCGCCTCACAATCTGTTTTAGCCATGTCACTTATTATTAAGTCAAGTTCTTCAAAGCATTTGACTTAGTTTTTTTTAAGTAGCTTGTTCTATTTTCACTCATTATTTTTTTCAATTTATAGAATATTTAACTATGAAATTATAATAACAAGTAAATTGGAATAAAGAGTTAGAGAGCTACATAACTGAGTCCTGCTAAGCACATGAGCTGTTTGGTGGGGGCAGAAGTGGGTGGGTGCAAAGGCCCACAGCCTTCCACCTGGAACCTTCAATGGGCCTGAGCATCGGCCCTGGGGATTTTGCAGGTGGAAGGGGAGGGGTAACTCAACCACGAATCGGCTTACAAAAGATGAGCTCATACTGTACATACTACACATCTGAGCAATTTTGTGGTTTACCATGTTTATTTATATAACAATAAATGTAGACCTAATCATCACTTTGAAAGACTGCATAGTGTTACACTGAATGGATATCCTATCTTTACCCAATCACTTACTAAAACCTATTAGACTTTGTTTCGTTTTTCTTTTTTTGTACATGTTTGTATTTTTATATACTTCTTTGATCATTTCCTCAGGATAAACTTCTCATAGTGGAATTGCTGCATCGAGACACTCCCACAATATTGAGACTTTTGATACACGTTGCTACCAACTCCAGAAAATGTGTACCAATTTATATACCTCTAATAATGTAACCTCCAAAGTCTCCTACTGGCCCCATAGCTGCTTCCCTCCTCACCCAGCCTCCGGGTGAGCAAAAGGATTCTCAGGAGGAAAAGGTTTGAAGGGTGAGGTGAGGCTTCCCCATAGAGATGCCAAATGAGCTGAACAGTTGTACCAAAAAGGTAAATCCATTAGAGACAGAAATGTTGGTGGGAGGGGAGGAGGTGGAATGGGACTGCCTCTTCCTTTCCTGGAATCTCAGGGCAGCATGATGTCGCAGAAAGAGCCAAGTATGAGACCCCAAAAGATGTGGACAGGATAGATAGCTCTGTCACTCACAGGTTGTGTAACCTGGAGTCAAGTCATTTAACTTCTTTGAACCTCAGTTTCTCTGTCTATAAAATAATATTATTGTCTGTTGGAGCATTTGTTTCTGTCTGCTTTGCATTATATACAACTAGACATGTTGCAGCCTGACTCTATATAGGAAGCTGCTGCCTCAGTGCAGGGAAGGAGCTGACCTTGAATTTTCATGCTCATACCCTTGATCCTGTTAACTTCTAAGAACAAATGCTTGCTTGCCACTACAGTTGGGGTCTCTACCTTGTACTTGATAGCCACGTTGACCATGTTCTCAATTCCTATCAGACTGAGTTCAGAGGCAGCTAGAGACTGAAGTGGAGGGTGAAGGGAAAAGGAAGAGAGTTGCTCCCTGAATATGAAGGTACTGTGTGGACGTGGTGGCTATTAAAACCGTGACGGAAAGGCCTTGAGGAATACTGCACAGGACACAGAGAAGTTAGTCAGATGGTGGAGGCTTTTAAAATTGCTTCTTCCTCTACAAACTATAACTTTTTTTGTGCAGCCTCAATTCACACTGCATGCCCTGGATACGAGCTGACTCTTTGCTGCATCAGTGATGGTCACAACAAGCCCACAACCCCCAATCTCATCTTTCCTCTTTGGTCCCTGACTCTGGACACCTGGCATAGGTGGGAGTCATCTTCCTTATCTCTTAATAATCCATAAGTTCAGGAAGTGGTTCCTGCACCCGCTCTGCTTAGCCTGGCCCAGCTCTCTGCAGTGTTCTTCTGTCCAAATCTGATGGCACTGGGGCAGGCAGGCTAGTCTGGCACCCAGCAAGGGTCCAGTTAGGGAATGGGATGTCAGTGTCCCCTTTTTATAGACACGCAAATTGCTACTGGTTCTCTTGAGGTAGAGCAGATATTATCCTGCCTGCCCAGTGGCCTTTATACCTTCCTTTCTTCACTTCCCAAAAGTAGAAGACAGAGACTCCACGCTGTGAGGAGAGAAGGCCCTTACACCAAACCTAGGAAATAAATTTTGATTGGTCAAAGCCAGTCATAGTGCTCTCATGCCCCTTGGCCAGTTATTAGTTTTAGGGCAAACAAGTGACCTAGTTCTGGCCAATGAAACATGAGACGTGTATGTACGGAGCAGGGGCAAAAGGCCAAGCCTACAAGGAGAGTGTCCTTTGTCCTTTCCCCTTCTTTCTGCCTTAAACAGTAGAAAACCTGCCTTTTTGCAATCATAAAGTGACAACCTGGAGGACGAAATCCAACATATGAAGGACAGTGGAATGAAAAGAAATAGCCTGTATCCTTGATGGCATGGTTGAGCGTGCCCGATATGAGCTAATGCAGCAACCGCCACCAGCTCAAGGCACTGCAGGTTGTATCTTCCATTACTTGCATCCAGATGCATTCACAGCCAATACATGGGGCCTCTGCTGCAGAGAGAGAGAAGCCAGTCAAGAGCCGTGTCCACTTACCCATGGGGAGGTGAGCAAGGGGAGAACCTCTCTTTTTAAACACTGCATTCTCCAAAAACCAACTCTTATCCCCTCTTGCCTTGTCCAAGTTTAGGGGATGGTGCTGGTTCTGCTTGCCTGGTCCCTCTCAATCAGCCTTTGGGAGTATAGGGGGGAAGGGCTGGCTTTAAACTTGGAATATGGGACACTTGGAGGTTTTTATTTGTAGCAAGGGTTTAAAATTGTAGCTAATTCCAGATAAATTAGAGCAGCTTCACTTCGTATTTCCCCTCTTGCTCAAAGATGTTTCGAAGGATCATACTTTTAACATGCTTGCTTCTACCCATCCTGTGGAACATTCACCTCCTCAAGGTTCTCCCCCTGAGGTTAGAATGCAGCTTTGCCCAGGACGGTACCAGCCATACTTTTGCTCTTTCACCAGGGACAGGGAAATAAGAAGTGTCAAACGTCTGTTTTCGGCATAATGCTAGGAACTTACACATGCCATTTTACCTTGTAGTTAAGTGCAAGGGCTATGACAACAAACAGACTTGGATTTGAAGTCCTGATCTTTTATGTGACCTTGGGCAAGTCATTTGACATCTTTGAGCCTCTTTTTTCTCATCTGTAGAAAGATAAGACTACCTTACCAATAGGATTGCTCAGGAGTTAAATAAGTTTACTTAGGACAATTCCATCATCTGTGTTGATTATTATCATTAAGATTATTTCAACATGACCTGCCTGATCTTGAACTTCAGACTGCGAAATCTCTCTTCCTGGACCTGCCTATTCCTGGGCTCCCTGTCTTGTCCCAGCTGCCTCTGTACTGCGTAGCTGTACCTCCTGTCTGACAATACCATTTCTTTCAACTAAAGCACTTCCTTTAAAATAACAACTCTTTCTGACATATACTAAGCACTTGTTAGATGTCAGGTAACATGTTAAGCATTATACACATATTATCTCTACTAACAGTCCTAGAAGGTAGGTATTACTATTCACAATTTACTGATGAAAAAACTGGCTGAGCAAGATTTAACAGCTTTCCCAAGCTCACGCAGCTAGATATGAATGAGCAGGGAATTGAACCAGTCTGTATGTAACAAAGTCTGTGTTCTTAGTCATTGCCAACAACCCTGAGCGTCATGGAGGGCACTGCTTCAACCCTTTTCCCATTTTATAGAGGAACAGCTGAGTCTCAGAGCACGTCTGGTCTATAGTAGAACCAAGCCTAGAACCAGATCCCAGTAAATGCAGCCCACCTGGAACTGTCACTCAAAGCAGTCACTAAACTGTTGAGGGGTAGTATTTCGAGTGGGAAGGAAAAGAGGAGACACTTTAAAATCCTAGAGGGGATTTTAGGGAATTCACTTAAAGACTTTTTGGCAAGAGCCCATGAAACACCTGTGGAGACAGAATGACTTGTCTCTATGCTTACCTAAGAAAATCTTGAAATGCATATGACAAAATGCACAGGAATTAAGAGAACTTCCTGTCATATCACAGAAGACTCCCTAGTGGGGTTTATTTTCAATAGTCCTTGAACGGTTGTATAATTTGAACAGAGCTAATGGTACTTGGATGTCTGTCAAGTGGGTATAGTCCTGACTTCAGGCTGTCACATACCAGATGGCTACTGTGAGTCAGGCAAACACTAGCACAAGATTTTCATGCTTGGCGATGTTATTTTTAAGCTATCCTTATCGATTGCTTAGGCTGTGTCTGCTTATGCTATTTTACTGGAGGAATAAAGAGAAGAATGATCATCTATGTTTCAGACCTACACTCACTACCCTGAACCTGACCTTCACAATTTCCTTGCACTGAGAGCCTTCTACTTTCCTGGTAAGGGTCTCCTTGACAGAGTCCCCATGAGTTCTTGTTGGGGACTCATCTTCTTTAGTCATCTGCTTTAAGCATTCATTAAGTGCTTAAAGTCCCATCCATTACGTCATTTGATCCTTACACTGTCCTTAGTGGGTAGATGTGCAGGGAGTAAGCCCATTTTATACACGAGGAAACTGAGGGTTCAAGGTACGGATGGCAAACAGCCTTTGATTCACATTGACTTCTTGGAACACTGTTTTGAGGATTCTGAGGTCAAGTCCAGGGGTTCAGCAAAAACTAGTGCTATTCTCAGTAAGCAATATCTACCCTGAGCACAGAAACAGAGTGATGGCACCTGCGCTGGAGAGTTACGGGACTCAGGTTTCCTGATTCCCAGCTCAGGGTTTTTTCCTACCGCATGTTGCTCATAGAGGTCTCGTGAGAAGAAGTGCAGGTATACAGATACAGGTAGGAAATGCTCAGTGTGGTAGGCAGCAAATAGCCCTCCAAAAAATATCCATACCTCTATCACTGGATTCTGTGACTGTCACCTTATATGGCAAAAGGGTGTGTGCAGGGGGTTGGGGTGGGATGGGGGGTGTCTTTACAGATGTGATTAAGTTAATGATCTTGAGATGGGGAGAGTATTCTGGATTATGTGACTGGGCCCTAAAGACTTTCATATGTACACTTATAAGAGGGAGGTAGAAAGAGACTTCATATACACAGAGGAGAAGGCGATGTTAAGATAGAGCAGAGAGAGATTTGGAAATGGGTCCACAAGTCAAGGAATGCTGACAGTCACCAGACGTTAGGTGCAGGAAGGAATGGATTCTTCTCAAGAGCCTCTGGAGGGCCTGCGGCCCTGCCAACACCTTGATACTGGTTTTCAATCCAGTGATACTTGTTTTGCATTTCTGTCCTCCATAAATGGGAGAATAAATTTCTGTTGTTTTAAGCCACCACGTTTGCGGTAATCTGTTATAGTAGCCACAGGAAGCTAATACACTAAGTATTAATTTTCCCTCTCTTCACAATCTTTCTGAGCTCTGGAAAATACACATGAACATGTATCATATAACAAGTACTATGTATTCCCACACATGGATTTCACTGCCAATAGGAAAGATCTCCATTATGAGTAGATTGTTTAAAGCAGAATCTAATGCCTATTAAGACAACACTTAGATGTTTACTATGCAAGAATGTTTACATAATTAACAATTAAGAATTAATCAGTCTACTCCGTTTCCTACAAGAACAGTTATTTGTCTGATGTTTTCTTTAGTCTATCTTCAGTAGCCCATGGATGAGATAATATAGCATTTTGAACAAATGTGAGCCTTCCATTCTAAGGGAAAAATTTACCTCTATATTCTGGGAGTGTTTTTTGTTTGTTTTGAAGGTGTTAGGGCTGCAGTTTTTCTCCCTTTGGGAAGAAGCTGATAAAGAAGCAAAAGTTCAGCCTGCTATAAAATTAATATTTAGGCAGAATTAGTAACCAAGGCCAGCAAACGAGAAGCAATAAATCATGTCATCTCAGCGCATTGCCCATGAAGCCCAAATTAGGAAAAAAAAATCCATTATAAGAAATGAAATTCTTCATAATGAAATCTTATTCATGATGTGCATTGGGGAAGTTATGAAATATGATTTGGGAGATGTTTAGAATGTTAAAATCTGAGGATTCAGAAGATGGCTGTCATTGATAATCATAATATAAATATTAAATCGAGTCACTGTGCCACTTTTAAAAAAAAATATTCTACACACACCACACTCAGGAGAAAACATCACTGTCAAAAGAGCCTCAGTGAGGATTCCTGGTGGCTGTCCAGCAGTTCTGGGAGCTCTGCTTGGGCCTCTCCCCATTCCATTTCACAGACGAGGAACCTGAGGCTTAGAGAACCTAAGTTCAGTGGTCTATAGGGAGTTAATGTGTGGTAGAAACCTTACTCCTAGGCCTTGGCCTCTTCTCACAGACCATACTGCCTCCCAGGACACTGGCGGCTTGCCTTGCCAAAGCCAGTGCCTCATCTCCAGCCTTCCTTATTGCACTTGCTGAATCAAGGTGATCCCTAATAGACATTTATTGGGAGGGATTAAGAACCTGGCCATTTCATACCTGGCTGGGTAAGAAAAAAAGTAGTGTTAAGAGTATGTTAATATAATAATTATATATATATATATATATATGCCTTACTGTTAAATTGTACACCTGAAATTTACTGGATTTTGTTAACCAATGTCACCATAATAAAAAAATAAATTAAAAATTTTAGAGAAAAGTGTGTTCATCTGGCTGATTAGGCCCGACCCCAGTTATCCTTGGGAATCAAGGTTCAAGTTGTGTTGGGGCACCAGAACAGCTGGAAATGAGCCAGACTTGAGTGGTCTTTCAGTTTAAGCCATAGTTTAACTAAACTCTGGCTTAACATTACCTCCAATCACTGCTGTCATTATATACAGAAACTCTAAAGGAATCTTACTTGAGCTGACACATCATACATTTTCACTACCACCTAACAATACCAAACTCCTCTATCCTAAGCAAATGCAATATTTTATCCAGCAAGGGGTAGGGATCCTGTTTTTGAGACTGGGTCATTTATTTTAGTAGCTGCAAAATCCTGGAAAAAATGATGACTACTTCCTCAGTGTGACTGTGATAAGCCCCGGGAGGTACAGCCAATGAAGTCCATGCTGGCTGGGTATGGAGGAACGGCTTAGGAAGGGTCTCCTGTAGTCATATCAGCAGTTGAAAGGTATCTCAACAAGTGATCAACATGCTGCTGTCCATTGCCCTCCCGGTGCTCTGGGTCTTGGTGGCAGGTCTGGTGATGATGGTTATTTACAACAGAGAGTCTCTACCTTGCAATAGCTTCAGACTCCCCAACACATGATCAAATGGTGGATGAAGAATGAGCAGCATTAGTAGCATTTACTTACTGATTCACTCATTCAACCAATCCTTTAGGAAATTCTCCTTTCCCCTGGCTTTGTGTTTTCACATGGAGGGAGGCTGAACTAACACTTATGACTTCTCTCTATTCCTCCCTATCCATTTCCTTCTCACATCCTGAAGGGAAGAGGGGTGTCTTATCTAACAAGACAGTTTGGGAGCCAAGATTTTGACCCTCAGTTCAGTCTCTTGTTCTTTCCTTTGGGATCCACCTGCCTGCAGGGAGCACCCCTTCGGCTCCCATCCAAATGCCCAGACACTCCAACACTTGCAGTGGTCCAGAACCACCAGGAATTGATTGGGTAAGCCTCTAATTAAGGGGGGAGAGTATTAGAAATCTGTTGGTTAGGAGATCTAAATCCCTTTCTCTAATCTGTTTTTTGTCACTAATAGAGCTAGCGCTTTTATCTCTATGTGTCTGACTTTTGTGTGTGTCTATCTTAATGTGGTCTGAACTTGGGTGGAGGAAAAAGAAGGCACCATTTATTTATTTTCAAATTTAATTAATTAATTAAATTATTTGATGACATTAGTTAACTAAGTCCAATTAAGTTATTTGGTGACATTAGTTAACTAAGCTGTATACTTTAACAGTAAAGCATATATATGTATTTACACTGTGTGTTCACCTCCCACAGTTAGATTTCTATTTGTCACCACATATTTGACCCCCTTTACTCTGTCATCTACCTCTCCCTCCTCTCTTACCCCCTACCCTCTGGTAACCAATAGTCTATAGTCCATGTCCATGAGTCTATGTTTGTTTGTCCTGTTCTTTTGTTGCTTTTGGGTTTATATCCCACATATAAGTGATATCATGTGATTTTTAACTTTTTCTGTCTGGCTTATTTCACTTAGTGTGATTATCTTGAGGTCCATCCATGTTGTTGCAAATGGCAGTATTTTATCTCTTTTTATGGCCAAGTAATATTCCATCGTATATATGTGCCACAGCTTCTTTACCCAATCATCTATCATGGGACACTTTGGAAGGCATTATTTCTTGACCTTAAAAAATCCAAAAAACGATTAAACACTGGCTTTGCATATTAGACTGTGCAGGAACAAACAGGTTGAGCAGGACAGAATCCCATATCTCTAGGGACTCAGCTCTATCCATGGCTCACAGCAGGCAGGGTACTGACACTGACAGTCTCACCTGAACCACCTGGGATGGGGGGAGAGGCACTTAGCCAGTGGAATTTTTCCCACCGCATTTTCCCACCACAGTGGACTTACATTCTGTAGGGGAGAAATAGACACATTGACAGGTTGTTATAACACCAAGAGCTGAAGCACCAAGTGTTCTGGGAGCACAAGGGACCTTCATTCTAAAAAGCACTTTCCTGTACACTATGCAATTTGTTCCTCATGATGCCAACCACTATGAAGAAGGCATTTTCATCTTTATTTTACAGAACCTTCTTCGGTCTCCTGTGACTCGCCTTTTTACACCTTTTAGACTCCAAGTCCATCTTTGACCAGCATCTTTGGCTAGGCCATACTTGCTCCAGTTTTCTTTCTACATCTAGATATCTTAACCCTATTCTTTTTTTTATGTAGAATTCTCCTGAAGGAGGAGTGATTGCCTTGGCCAAGGGTACAGAGCTACTGGGTAAGAGTCAGGGTATAAATCTTTCTCTGAGAGGCTCCCCAAACAGCAGTGTTCCCCTCACTTTGTCTTCATACCAATGGGGGAATGGTTGAAAGAACTGGAGATGTTTAACCAGGAGGACAGCACACTTAGGGGTATCATTATTCATTTAAATATCTAATAGGCTGTGAGATAAAAGAGAGAATTCACTGGATTTTTTGTGGCCCCATGAACCAGAAACAGAGCCAACTATAAAATAGTGAGGTAAACTTCTTCTCAGTATAACCTAAATGATAGAAGGTAGTGTGGGCATTCAAGGAGATAATGACAACAGCTTTTAGAGATGTGGAGAGTGAGAGAATCCTGACTCAGGCAGCAGATTGGGTAGAGGGTTTTTAAAGATCCTATGACTATGAAATTACTGCTTGCTTTCTGTCCTCCCCATTTCCAGACTTTAAAATCCTTGCAAGGCTGATCCAAGATTCCAGGTCACCTCCAGATGGTAAATCTGTTTTTCAAAATTAAGTCAAAATGACACAGTGATTGTAAAAAAGAAGCCACAAAAACCATGTACTGATAATATGGATACACCATAAAAGTATTCTGCAAACCTTTATGCATCTTTAAGCATTTTAATCTGCCTCAGATTTTTCCAGAGTTTTTAGTTTTGTGTTTATCATTTAAAAAGTATTCCATTTTTTGTCCAATTAGAACTACTCTGATTGGTTGAAGATATTTTTACTGATTTTAATATTCTGCCTCAGACTCTAAGCAAATTGCCTGAGGTAAAGGACCGGGATGGGGCATGAGATGAGGGGCTGACAAGAGGGCAGAATTGGGGGCATCTAGTCTGACTTGTCTGGGGTACAGAAAGGACACAGACCTTTGACTCAGAGTCACAGAGTGGTGGCAGAGGTGGACAAGTAAATACAGGTGGTTACCATGAAGTGAGACAAGTGCCTTGCTAGATTGCTGAGGTCATGTAGAGAACGGTAGTCACCCCAGCCCCAGGATCATGGGAGAATGGGCACAGCACAACCAATGTTTCTTCCCCTCTTCTTCTTCCTCCTCCCCCAGCCTCTTCTTCCCTCTCCCTCTCTCTCTCCCTTTCTCACTAAAATCCCCTGCATACCTATTATTTATCAGGCACTGTCCTTGGTGTTATGAGGAGTTGGATTTGGATTCCCATGACACCGCCTCATTGGGTCCTGGGCCATGTTCTGATATAAATAAAGTCCATCTTCTCTTATTTCCTGATACTTTGTTTCCCAACCTCCTAATCACTCAGTTCCCTTCACTGCCTCCCGGTTGTCCAGAGTTCCTCATTATCTTACCCAACCCTGGCATCTCTCTCCAGGAAGTGCCTCTTGTCTCAGAATTACCTCTAGCTCATGTCTGCCTACTCCTATATTGCAATTGCTGTTTTCTCAGGACCTCTCAGATGGATGCACAGGGATTAAACCAATTCTTGCTGCTCTTACCCTCTGTTGTGGGTTGAATTGTGTCTCTCAAAAAGCTCCATTGACATCCTAACCCCTGAGCCCTAGGAATGTGATCTTATTTGGAAATAGGGTCTTTGAAGGTGTAATCAACTTAAGATGATGAGCTCGTACTGAATGAGTGAGCCCTAGTCTAATCACTAGTTTTCTAAGAGGAGAGACATTTGGATACAGAGAGAAACACATGGAGAGAATGCCACAAAGGAGGCAGAGATTAGAATGATGTGCCCACAAACCGAAAACAACAGGATTCCTAGCGACCTAACAGGAGCCCAGGAAGGATCCTCTCCTAGAACCTTCAGAGAGAGTGTGGCTCTGTAAACACCTTGATCTAGGACCCCTAGCCTTCAGAACTGTGAAAGAATAAACTTACGTTCTTTTAAATGGTCCAGTTTGCTGTTTTGTCTGTAATACATCCTGCTAAATGTGTGTACTTGTAAGGGTAAATGAATCTCTGATTCACAGATTTCTGATGAGGTAGGTCCCCATCTCTGCGAATTTTCCCCACCTAAATCCCTTGGTGATCGTGACAAAAATAAGCTGTTCTATTACAGCCGACTCGTCAGGATAGATTAGTGACTGGGGCTATCGAAGCCATTAAATAATAATAACCAAGTGGATTCTCCCTTTCAATAGTCTGAATGAAGAGTCACAGAGAAAGTGACAAGCAGGTAGTGTGCACTTGGCCTATAAAATCTTATAGAGTCAAGGTTGGAGTCAATGTCACATGCAAGCAGAAGTTGTAGAGAAGCAGGAACTGTGAGTAAGCAGAGAGCCCTACCCTACAGAGAAAATATGACAGATGTCTACAGGCATGGAGACAAGACAGAGAAAATAGTGTCTGTGGCTACCCTGGTTTCTGAGGTTGTCTTAGTGCTCAACTTCAGTCCCATAAAGGACTTTACAACAGGCAGTAGGGAACTGCAGGTAGTTGAAGGGAGTGGCAGAACTTTACTGCGTCATTTCATTCAGCGCTCTGCTTCCCCTGCCAGCTCGCTGACTGCCCTCACTGACAATCCACACCTTCAGCGGTCAGGTTTGTTAGGTACTTAGAAGCCTTGGGAATGACCTCAGTGCCTTCAGCTTGGGAAATCCGGATTTTGTATGGCTTCACCATCTATGCAAAGGACAGTGTAGAATTCTTTCATTTAGAAATTGAGATGAAAGTTAACCAGTTTGGCCTCCCATAGTCCCTTCTATATTACTAAATAACTTGTTCCACAGCAAGCCGGCTTGGCCGGTTACCATGGACACAACTCTGTTGCTATAATTGGAGCCCAACAGGCAGCAGCTAACAGCAGATTTAATCAGTGTCTTATCCACCGGTGACAGCAGAGCTGAGGTTCACACAGCTTTTCTCATAAACACAATAGTTTAGTGTGTAGGGCAGGATGGTGGTGAAAAGAGAACAATAATTTCTATTAAATGCCACAAACCAATGTTCTTGCTGAAATAAGGAATAAATTTTGGCCAGTGGAACACTGGTCATTATATTTCCTATCAAGTCATGAATATTCCAGAGTTGGTTCCTGATTTATGTTAAGGCTGATATCTCAGTTTTTCTCTTTTGCCTTTGCACCTAGTTACAGCCAACATTTATACAGCACTTACTGTATGCACATCATATGCATTCTTTCATTTGATCCTTATAACTTCTCTATTAAATAGGTTCTATTACTATTCTTGTTTTATGAGAACCTAGAGGCTCAAAGTGGTAAGGTCTCTCACTAAGAGTTCACAAAAAGTGAGCCTCTGAAACTCATGTCCCACCTTGAGTTCCTCAGGTATGTAGGAATCTAAAAATAGCTTTGAAAAATACTTGTACGAAGGTTTGAAAAGACCTGAACTTATAGCTAGTTCCTAGGCCCTGAACTTAATTCTTGTCAGTGACTGTAATGGCAAGGCCATAGCCTTGTCATATTGGAGACAGTTCTGGGCTTGGGCTCTTCCATAGTCTCTAGCCTGATGCCCTGCAGCAATCGCTGAAGCTCCCCAAGCCACAGTCTAGAAAGTGAGATGCCAGCCCCATTCTGCATATTTCACAGGGATGTTATGAGTCTCAATCTAAATGGGATTCTTTAAGTCAAGTCAACATTTTTGAGCACTTATCCTGGTTGGAAAATGTGCTAGGCACCAAGGATATAAGTAAAAATGAATAATTATAAGGTTGATTATTCATTTAGCTACTGAATACTGAGCGACTCCATGGGCCAGGTACTGGCTGTGCATTGGGAATGCATCTGTGTACAAGACAGGGCCAGTTTCCGTGCTCACAGAACTGCTTATAGTATACAGAGAAGACAGATATGCAAAATGTGAATTTAGTAAGATTCTATGTGTGCTGTCAGAAAATTATGGATGTTATGGGGGCACCTACTAGGGAGTCCTAACTCGGTCTAGGACTCCAGGAAGGCCTTCTGAAGAAGTGATATTTAAGTGTCTTTGAAGAGCACAAAGACCAGGAGGAGATGGGTATGTAAGCCAATAAACACAGAGCTGTAATGGATGAATGTAGAAGGTGAAGAGGGGAGTCTTGCCACACCTATGTTAGAGTCAAGGTGGATTTATTATTTATTGCTGTCACAATTTGGACACATCCAGAAAATTTTCCAGAGGAGCTGGTATTTAAATGTGTGACTGCAAGCAGGTGACTAAGGCTCAAAATGGCAACCAGCAAAACAAAACAACAAAACAAAACAAAACAAAACAAAACAAAAAAACCAGTAGGAATACTTCCTGCTTCATATGAATCTGGTTAATCTGGCAGGTTATAATCTTATAAATATAAGGTGTATACCATGATCTCCTCACCCAGACTGTATTAACTATGGTTCTTAGAGTATCTCATCATCAGATCTTGGCTATTTGTATATAAAATGAAGGGAAAGAATCATTTTCCTTTTTTAACTGTGAAGCTTTTTCATAGATGGAAGACAAGAGATCAAGCAAGACTTAGAAGCAATCCCTGCCTTGTCCTGCAACCCACAGCCCAGAGAATCTGCGCGGTTGGTTGCAGTTAGAAAGCTGAGGCTGCTTGAGGGCTGGTGAGAAAGCCGTGGAGGAGGTCAGAAGAGTTACCCCGATCCTATCTTCACCACTAACTTGCAGGGTGATCCTGGACAATCCACTTGCCTCCTTGACCTGTTTCCCCATTTATAAATAGAAGAGATTGGAAACGTCCTTTTGAGCTAGTTTATAAATTTATGAAAAGGACTCTCTACCCTACTGTATTCCTCCAGGCTAAAGTGAGTTCCTCCTGTGTTATATTCTTGGCACTTTTCCTTGTTAGCACATATCATCTCTACTTCTTCTTTTTAAATAAAATCTGTCTCTATCAGTATTTTTCTTCCCCCAAAGCCTTGAACTCCAGAAGAGCAGAGACTGTGCTATCTACCACTGTACTCATATACTTTAGCCTGTGGACATAGTAGGAGCTCAATAAACATTTTTTGCCAAAAGTGTTCCCAGTGGGCACTCATCCGCAGCCCAGCCTCATTGGCTTGGTACCGGAGAGCACAGGGGTTATTCTAACTGGTGTCTGTGAGAAGCTCTATTCTGACAGATATGTGGGTTATTATTATTATTTTTTTTTGACATTTCAAAGGATCACTTTAGTGTCAGTGCTGAAGTAATTACATGCCCCTGTTTAAACACACACACACACACACACACACACACACACACACACACACACACTCGCATGCACCCTCTGCCCTTTCCAGGGCTGTGGAAGAAATAAGGCCAGAATCACAAATTCAGTCAGAATAAAGTCAGTTGCTGCCCATAGTGTGACAGTGGGGATTAGCAAACCCTACTGTGGAATTTTATTTCAAAGCCAAGAAATGGTAAACATTGTGAAGTCAGCACTCCTTAGAGTGATTTACGAAGCTGAACTGCCTTTGATTTCCTTTTGTAAACCATTACTTCAGCTGTGTTCATTGACTTGTTCGTTTGTTTGGACAGTATTTCTTTCAGGCTTTAGCACATGCCAGATCTTATGCAGAGCATGGCAAGGGACACTGAGCTGACTGTGTGCCAGGAGCCCATGGTCAAGAAGAGGTAAGAGGATCTTATCCAAGGCTGACTCTAAGAGGTCAGTATTTGTTAGCCTGTTTGATTAAGTTTGTCACTTGCTGCGAGGCAGTAAGCGTCAAAGAGTCAGGGAATAGGTGTTTTTGTCTTACTCAATATCGAATCCCCAGTGCTGAAAGCTGCTCGGTACTATATATTTGCAGAATGAGGGAAATAGTGTCATTCAAAAGAGATTTTTAAAAAAAGTACTGTGGGCATTGGAGAGGTAGAGCTTAGTCTCAGCTGGGGGAAAGAACACAATCAAAGCTGAGAGGGACAACCAAGGTTAGTGCTTCTTGCTGCCACTTTCAGCTCCATTTTACAAATGAGGAAACTGTCACAGAGAGAGAAAGTGATTTTCCCAGGGTTACACGGTGTTATGGGTTGAATTTTATCCCCACCACGAAAATTCATATGTTGAAGTCTTAACACCCAGAACCTCACAAATAAAAGTAGGCTCTTTAAAGAGGTTAAGTTAAAATAAGGTAACATGGGAGAACCCTAATCCATAATGAGTCGTGTCTTTATAAGAAGAGGAGATTGGGAGACAGATATGCACAGAGGAAAGACCATGTGAAGACACAGGAAGACGATGGACATTCACAAGCCAAAAAGAGAGGACTCAGGAGAAACCACTCTGCCAACACCATGATCTTGGACTTCTGGACTCCAGAAATGTGAGAAAATTAATTTGTTGTAAGTCACCTAGTCTGTGGTACTTTGTTATAGCAGCCCTAGCAAACTAGTGCATACAGTAAAGTGAAGTTAGGACTAGAAGTCAGATCTATTGAATCTCTATCCCAAAAGCCCTTTGCATGACACCACTCAGCTGGTCCATTCGGTGCTCTCTCAAACACCAGTTCTTGATGAGGATGATGACAATGATGATAAGACCTAACCTATATATAGTACCTATCATGTAACATAAATTAGCTCATTTAATTCTAAGTACTTTACATACATTAGCTCATTTAATTCTCTCAGCAGCCCTGTGAATTAAGTACTATTATCGTCTCATTTTTACAGATGAGGAAGCTGAAGCACAAAGAGATTGAGCAACTCGCTCGAGAGCATTCTCAGTGCTAGAGCTGGGATTCTGGTCCAGGCAGTCTGCTCCGGGAAGTGTACTCCCACACATCATGCTATTCTACTGTGGTATGTCCACAACTCAAAGGCATTTTCAAAGATGAGACATAATGATGGCACTTTAAGACTCACTGGGTTTGCTTTCGTATAGCCATTAGTTATGCATGTGCTTATCCCAATCTGAGGTAACTCAGTGGAGGCATTAAACAAATGAGCAGAGGGGAGCAGGAACCTTGCTAAAGAGTAAAGTGTAAACATTTATTTGTTCCAGAATCTTCCGACATGTTAGAATATCAATGCAGAAACATTGAAATTGCAGGTTTCAAGTCTTCCTCAAGTTCAGAAACATCTTCTAATTTGGTCTTTGAAAGTGAAACAACCAAACTTCCTCAGCCAAAGCACTATGAAGTAACAGACATGGGTTTGAATATTCTCTCCATCATTTATCATGGGAAAAATAAAACCCACTTCGTGGATTAGACATAATGTATGTAAAACACTAGCACGGGTGCTAATCCATAGTAAGTGCTCAATAAACAGAGTTCTTATTAGCTAAGCAAAATGACCATAACCCAAAGGCTCTCTCCTTTGCGAAGCCTTGGCCATTGCTTCATCCTAGCCTGTCAAAATTAATTGCTTGCTCCTCTGGCTCTCTGAGGAAGTTGCTTGCACTTCTATTTGTGACTCAGTTTGTCTTTCCTTCCATCGTAGACGTTGATGACACACCTATCCATGCGCTTATTCGCGCAGTAAAATTGTACTAAGCATTTCCCACATTCCAGTGCTGTGCTGGGCACTGGGAGTTCAGAGATGTATGTAACATGGTTCTTACTCTCAAAAGGTACAGGTTTTGGGGGAAACTCATGGCTGGTGGGTCCAACAGGCAGGGGTGCTATTGTAATAATAGTAAAAATTAAACATTTAAACAATTTTATTGGGAAAACAGCACTTTGTTAATTTCAAGACACTTATTTTATGATTTAGTATTATTTTTATAGAATAAGGGAATCATGTTTTCAGTTCTTTCCATTATAACTTCTAAAGGTCTTCATCTGGTCCTGTTGGCAATAGATATATTAAGGAATAATTATAAAGACTATGTTAAGTGCTGGTCTAGAAAAACTCCAATGGGGGCTGAGGTAGGTGAGCCCCACTGCCTCACTAGAGCTCCCCAAGGGCAAGAGGCCAAGCTTTATCCTAGCTTCATAGCTGTCCTTTGAGCTGAATAGAAGAACTTAGATGCCAACTCCTTTGGCGCTGATCTTAGAGGAGCCTGGGAAGTGCGGGGGGCAGGGGCTCTTGCCCAATTCTCCTCTAGCCTAAACTGTGGAAGTTGTCTATTTTCCTTTTTGTATGAAGAAAACAGAACCCCAGATTGTGGAAGCGACTTGCTGAAAATGGCGGAAGTGGAGAGTGGCAAATGTTTTAATAGCTAGCTAACATTTGTTGATTATTATATGTCAAACGCTGACTGAGGGGCTTAACATGCTTTTTCTCATTTAATCTTTCTGACAATTCTGAGAAGTAGGTACCCTTTATTATCCTCATTTCACAGATGACAAAACCGAGGTAAAGTAACAGATTTTCACACGGTTATCTAGCTATTAAGTAACTATAAGTAGTTCTCAGTAGATGGTAGTCATTGAAATTACAGCCTGATCTGGCACCTGAGAGGAAACAGGATGGGGCATGAAGGTCAGGTGGACACCTACCTACCTGGGAGAGCAGGGCAGTCTTTACCTGGGCTGGAAATGTACCGAGGTGGCGGGCTGGGGGCGGGGCCTCCGACTCGCGGTTCCCCTTTCGCCTCCCTGGTGGCAAGAAAGTCCCGCCCCCATCCGAGAGGAGAGCAGGGATTGGCTCTCACGAGGCGATTGACGGCACAGGGCGCGAGCGGGGGCGGGGGCGGGGGCGGAGGCGGGGCCACGAGCAGGAAGTGGGGGAGAGGCAGCTAGAGGCGCGCTGGCGAACGGGCTGCAGCCGCCAATTTGCCGAGCCACTTGGGAGATGGAGGGACCCGGTCTGGGGTCGCAGGTGAGTGCGGCCGGGCGCTGGCTGTCCTGGGTAGGGAACCTGGGGAGAGGCAGCAGCTGTAGGGCGACGAGGGCGTACGTTGAGGCAACACCCAGAGGGGCTTCCGGGGGCGGAGGGGCCTGGGCCAGGAATAAGAAAAGCCTGGAAACACCGGGAATGATACTGGGATTTCTCCGTGAGGCAACTGGGAAGGAGAAACCAGGACAGAAGGGTGAGTGCCTTAGCCAACCCTCCAGCTACCATCTACCGTCCAGGACGCCCTGGGTAGTCGGTACCCCCTGTGTCCGGCAGGGACCTCTCTGGGGGCTGGGAGGTTAGGTAGGGTGGCCGTTCCCAGGAAGTGTCAGGTGACACACATGAGTTAGACCAGCCTCTTTTGATTTTGAATTGGAGTCTCTGAGGTTCTATTGATTTCTTTTTCGGCGGAGGCGCCTGGGTACTCGCCTTCGTTCCACCCAGCCCTGTTTTAGCTCTTGTTTCCACATCCTTGCTTATGCCTTGAAAGAACTGCGGCTGTTCGTTTAGCCAGGAGAAAGTGGGATGGTACACTGATAGTTATCTGCAAAATCCCAAGGGACTCTTCTGTGGAGGAAGTATCGAAGCCAGATACAGTTCCAGAGAACAGAACAGGCTATTGGAGAAAAGTACAGGAGATACCAAGATTGTCCTTTTTGTTTATGGCCCTTTCCCAATGCCTAGAGTGGCATATTGTAGCTGTTGGCTTACTGTTTGTTGACTAAATGAAGAATATCCAGATTCAGCCAACTTTTAGTGAGTTTTTGCATATGCCAGATGCTTTTATATGCATTATTTTATTCCCGAATGAAGCATCCTTAAGAAGATGGCGTTATCCCTATATACAGATGAAAAAAATTGAAGTTGTCTCTAGTTAGAGTGAGCTAGGGAGTGGATTTTCTGTCCCTACTGGGATTCAGGAGGTTTGAAATGATTGGATTACTTTGCCTCTAAAAAAATGTCTTTTAAATTTTGAGAGTGTTTCTCATGTTCCTTTTTCCCCCTTCTTTCAACCATCTGGTGTAGCTTTAAGTGAGGAACAAGACATGTGGGAAGTTGTCTGGGCATTCTCCTGAGGTGTTCTTGAGTTCTGACAGGAAAAAAAAATGATTTGCAAACAGACTGAGTTTTACAAAAGGGTGTAGAATCTTCTCGTGGAATCTGTCTCATTTTTCTCAAGAGAATCCCAGGAAAAGTTGGTAGGAGTAACTATCACATCATAATTACTGCCACCTCATTTACAAAAGCCTTTTAAAGTGCTTAAAGTTCACTCCCTGATGCTGAAGGAAAGGTAGCTCTGCCCCAGTTCCATGACAGATGGAGGGAGAGAGTGATTCAGAAATCAGAATTAATGAAGCAAATCACTGTTGTTAATAATTGCTATTAAAAATTTCAGTAATGGTGTAAGGATCTTAACTATATATGGTGCTCTGTAGTTCGCCAAATACTTCCCTATTCTCGATCCTCACTGAGACCCTGTGAGGTGGGAAGGGATTATTATTCTAGTTTTAGATATTAATAAATTGAAGTCATTTGTTAAAAGGTTAATAGCTGCTAAGTAAAAGAGCCCAGACTTCATTCATTCTGCTAGGTATTAGGCACTGTTACTGGTGCTGGAGACGAATCGGTGAACAAAACAGACAAGAACATAATGCTATGAATGAATTTGGTTCTTCTGATTCCACCTCAGAGCTGATGTGTTTTTGCCAAAATTTGCCTGCACAAGCATACTGTGTTTGAGTGTGCTTTGCTTTATTGTGTTTAGCAGGTACTACATTTTTATTTTTTACAAATTGAAGGTAAGATTATGACTCGTTGAAGGCTCAGATGATGGTTAGCATCTGTTAGCAATAAAGAATTTTTTAAATTAAGGTATGCATATTGTTTTTTTAGACATAATGCTTTGCACACTTAATAGACTATAATATAGTGTAAACATAACTTTTACATGCACCAAAACCAAAAAATTCATGAGATTTGCTTTATTGGGATATTCACTTTATTGCAGTGGTCTGGACCCAAATTCCCAGTATCTCTAAGGTATACCTGTACCATTTGGCCCCTTTTCCTCTCTGACATCATTTTTTATTACTTTCTTGCTTTCTCAGTCAACCAGCCCCAGGAACACCGGCCTCAAGTCCTTTGACTTATTGTTTGCTCTTTCTGGAATACTCTTTCCTCATATACTCACATCGCTTATTTCCCCACCACTTTAAGGTCTTGACATAAATATCACCTCAGTGTGGCAAGACTTTCCCAATCGTCACCACCACCAGCAACATTCCCTAGCTTCCTTCCTTGCTCTATATTTCTCCTCAGCGTTTAATACCATTTAACATGCCTCCTTATCTTCTTTCTTATCTCTTTCCCTCCACCAAATGCAAGAACTATGAGGATGGTGATGTTTACCTGTTATGTTCACTGCTGTGTTTTTAATATCTAGAACGGTGCCTAGCACTGGCGGGTACTCTGTAAATGTCCAGTGAATGAACTTGGAAACTGAACTCTGGTACTTCTGTTAATATCATAAAAAATTTTAAAGGCTATCTGTCAGATCTGTCTTTTCATTTGATAACCTGTCAGGCAGTGACCCTCATCAGAGTTTGAATCTGGTTTTCTAGATTTTAATTTTTCTCTTAAATTCATGCCTGTTGTAACTTTAACAGTATCTAATTACTATTTAGAAAAATAATTCGATTCAGCATAGCTCTATGTGAGAAATATTATATCATCCCTATATCTTAAAGATGTTCCTGTTATCTGTTTAACAAGCCACCCCAAAACATAATGGTGTAAACTAGCTGTTGCCGTGCTCATGGACTATGTCCCAGGAATTTAGATAGGGCATAGCAGGGATGGTTGGTTTCTGCTCTACTGTGTCTGGAACCTCTGCAAGAAAGACTCATAAACTGGAATGATTCAGTATCTGGGGCCGATGTCATCTGGTGGTGTCTTCACTCCTCTGTCTGGCAGTTGATGCTGACTTTCATCAGAGACACCTGCATATGGCATGGCCCTCTGCACAGCATAGTGTTTGCGTTCCAGGAGTGAGCGTCTCAAAAGACAGAAAGAAGCAGCTACCAATTTCTAAGGCCTTGGCCTGCAAACTTGTAGAGCATCACTTCTGCGGAGCTCAGAGTAGAGAGGAAGGACATAGATCCTCTCCTCCTGATAGAGAAGTATCAGAGAATTGGGGGGCTTTGTTATAAAAATGACCATTGATGTATCCATAGCTCTCTGTTTCACATTAGCCTTTTTGATAATTTTGAATATTTTTGGAGGGAGGCTGGCTTTTTGTTAGGTCAGATTAGATTGTCTTTATTTTTACTTCGTATTTTTAATTAAGAGCACTTGCTACATACCAATAGATGTGTCAGCCCTGCTGTTTTCTTGTTTGCTTGTACTTATGCTATTATCTCAATTCATGACTTCTTTGTAGTTTAATCCACTTGCTCAATTTGGGAGGGTAACAGTTAAAATTAGATAATATGACTTAAAAATTAATTAACCTGATATATACTGCAATATGCTAAAGTTCCCACCATCAACCCCTCTAGGTTGTGGAACTTTTACTCTACCCCAGGTTACCTGGTGCACAGAATGCTTGATATACAGATCAAGTGAGGCTGCCGATGCTAAAATTAGTAATGTTTAAAGACCCATATTTGTAAAATTTTGTGGCTCCTGCCCTTTTTTTTTTTTTTTTATTAAAAAAAGATTAAAGTCATTGTAATAGAAGCTCTAACATTTTCTCCCATTATCTAATGGGTCACTGCATACATGGCCTTGAGTGCACTGGCCTCACTTTGGAGATCACTGACTTTGAAAGCAGGCTTTGAGTTTAATCATTTTAGGTTTTACTCTGATCTGGATTTAGGCAAAAAATGATCATAGGAACAGAAGGTACCTCCTGCGCTCTAGTCTTTACCACCTATTTTTGCCATTTAATCACTGCTGCCTTCCATTATCACTTTACTCTGTCTCTAACTTTGCCCTATGAGACTTAAACTCCTGGAAGATAGATACCCATATCTTTTGTGCCCCTAGCATAATGCTTTGTACACATAAATACACGGTAATTAATTGCAAAATAAATAAATGCTCTTAATTGTGAACATTCCTTCCATTGAAATGGGTAATCCTCAATTTTCTACTTGAAAAATGAAGCTGATGTCCTTAATGCCTTAAAGCATTCTGAGAAGCAGCAAATTTGTATCTGTAGAAGGATATGTGATGAAAAATCTGTAGATAAACAAAGGGTTAACCTTCCAAACATACAAATGGAAAAAGGTATACAATCCACTAGAAAAATAGTAGACTACAAAAAGGCAGGCCACCAAAGAGAAAACACACTCAGATTCATTAGCAACTAGGGACATGTAAATGAAAAACAAGATGCCATTTTTCTAGCTATCAGATTGGCAAGATTATAAAAAGACTGATAACATTCAGTTATGGGGAGGCTTGTAGGGAAAAAGAATAGTTAGATGCTGCTTGTTGGGAGTGTGAATCAAGGAAGGTAATTGGTCAGTATCTATTTATGTTTCAAATGCATATATTTTTTTGAGCTAACTGTCTTCCTTTGGGTAATCAATCCTATATTTTATACAGGATATTATTTATAGGATTATTTATAGAAGTGAAGGCTGAAATCAGCCTACATCTCTAACAATAGGGAAGTGGTTGAATAAATTATGCTAGATCTATACAGTGTAATAATATTCAACTATTGCTAACCTACAGGGTTGTACATGATACATTGTTCGGTGAGACAAACAAATTGACAAATAATTATATCATACTATACCATTGTATTTTAAAAATAAATGTAAGAAGAAAACGATAAAAACCTATAAGTATATATGCTGCATAATGTTATATATGTTAAAGTATATACACAATGAGGAAGGATGCAGCAAACTGTTAATAATAATGTATCTGGTGATGCAAAATTGGAAGGGAAAGAGTCGTTGTTAATCCTTCATTCACTTTTGTATTGCTGGATCCCTAAAATGAATGTGAATCATTATAATTTTTAAAATGAAGTTTTATATAAAAGTAGACCGATTTCTCTGTCAGTTTTAGCAACTTGGGCTATTTGTTGATACTCTAGAAATTCTGGGTATAGTTCCACTCTTTCCTTACCCCCCTTGTCTTCAATTGGATATAGTTACAATTATTCTGATATAATGAAAAAAGTCCTCAAGTAACGTTGTTATTTATATTTCAATTTAACTACCCATACGTTTATTTTTAGTTGTGTGTGACTGTGCATGTGTATAAAATAAGAATGTCAGGTAGTGAGGTTGAATTTACCAGATAAATCAGAACTTACCTATTAAAAAGAGCATTTGTGGTTCTGGGTAACATGGAATAAGCATACTCTTTCCCGTCTATCCAACTGAATACACTGAGCAGAATGCAAATAGCAGCTATTTAAAAATTCCGAAAAGTAAATTGTACAGGTAGATTGGGAACAAAGACCGGAATTCAAAACACCACTGAACCCAGAGCCTGTTTACCTTATATTTCCATCTGGATCCCCTCCCCTCCTTTCTCCCTAGACTTGAACCCTGGAGGTGAGCATCAGTGTAAACACAGAGTGCTCTAAAAACACTCTAGTTCATCTTCAAGGAGCAGGAAAGAGGTCTTTTAGCAGCACAGGTACCTGAAACTCTGAGGGAGAACTTCCTCTCTGAATAGAAAAATTGTGGTCTCAAGATATTGTTCTTAGAAGTGATGTCAAAAGCATGATCTGTAAAAGGAAAAAAATGGATAAATTGGAATTCATCAAAATTAAAAATATTTTCTCTATAAATGAGACTTTTTAGAAATAGGAAGATAAGCTAAGACTGGGAGAAAGTATTTGCAAATTCCATATCTGACAGAGGACTTGTATCTAGAATATATAATATAAAGAATTCTTAAAACTTAACAGTGAGAAAATGAACAGCCCAATTAAAAAATGGGTAAAAGACTTAATTCACCAAAGAAGATAGACAGATGGCAAATAAGCACATGAGAAGATTCTCAGCCTCATTAGCCATTAGGAATATACAAATTAAGACCATGGATAAGATACTATTACACATCTATAATACTGACCATGCTAAGTGCCTGTGAGGAACTCTCATATGTTGGTAGTGACAATGCAAAGTGGTACAGCTACTCTGGAAAATGGTTTGGCAAAAAACATATACTTACCAGATGGCCAAGCAATCTCCTGCTTAGAGAAACAAAAACATATGTTCACACAAAAACTTGTAGATGAATGTTTATAGCAACTCTATTTATAATTGTCAAAAGCTAGAAACAGCTCACGTGAGTTGTTTAAGTGGATACACTTGTTATATTCATGTCATGGAATACTATACAGCAGGGAAGGAACTATTAATAACAAGCAACAACTTGGATGAATCTCAAAAGCCGATTTTAGAAGCGAATTTTAGAAGATTATATACTACATAATTCATTATATGACATTCTGGAGAAGTCAGTGGTTGTCAGGAAGTATGGCAAAGGAATATCCCAAGGGACTTACTTAAGGTATTGGAACTGTTCTGTATCCTGATTGTGGTGGTGTTTACATGACTCTAAATGATATAAAGCTTCATAGAACTATATATTAAAAAATCAATTTTACTGTAAGTTAAAAAAAAAAAAAAGGATTTGCCTCTTCAGAGTAACCTGTTCACCACAGGTTATGGACTTATTTCAGTAAAACTATCATTTCTTAAACCTTTTTATGGAACTCCTGCAGAATTGACTTAGGTACTTTATGTCAAATATCTTCAATTTTCTATTGTTCATGTATATTCATTCTTTGAGAGGTTTTTGTTTTTTAAAAACCGAAAGTTGTTCAGAGTGAAAGGTCTGGTGACTGATGTGGGTGAAAGCTAGATAACAATTTGGTTTAATTTTCTTTGTCTAGATTCTTAAGGCGAAAGTTTAGATCATTTATTTTAGACTCTTTTTTTCCCCTTATATAAGCATTTAAAGCTAAAAATTCACTCTAAACACCGCTAAGACAGCATCCTACACATTTTGATGTGTTATGTTTTCATTTTCATTCAGTTCAAATTATTTTCTACTTTTTCTTTGTTTTCTTCTATGACCTATATGTTATTTAGAGATGTGTTGCTTCATTTCCAAATATTTGAGTATTTCCCATATATCTTTTGGTTATTGCTTTCTATAGAATTCCATCATGGTCAGAAAACATACTCTATGAATTCAATACATTTATGTTTGTTAAGACTTGCTTCATGGTCTAGTATGTCAGTGAATATTCCATGTGCACTTGAAAAAGAAAAAAAATCTATTGTTGGGTGGAGTTTTATGAAAATGTCAATTAGCTCAAGTTGATAGTGTTCTTATAAGTCTTCTCTATCCTATTCTGATTCCTTTCCTTTTCTATATCCTATATGGCGTTCTGTTTACTTGTTCTGTCAATTACTGAAAGAAGTATTGAAATACCCAATGACGATTGTGACCCTTTCTATTTTTAGTTCCATTAGCTTCTGCTTCATAAATTTTAAAGTTCCTTTTGGGTACATACACATTTAAGGTTATTATAAAACAGGCTCTAGTACTATGAAGTTCCCTTCTCATATCTAGTAATACTTCTTGTGCCGATATCTATTGTGTCTCATAAACAGAGCCACTACATTCCTTATGCTTAGTGTTTTTGCATGGCATGTCTTTTTCTATCCTTTTACTTTTAACCTATGTGTTTTTATATTTAAAGTGGGTTTATCGTAGACAGGATATATTCGTAGGTTTTTTTGTTTGTTTGTTTTTTAATTCAATTTAACAATCTCTGCTTTTTGCTTTCTTTCAAAGCCATTTGCATTTAACATAATTATCAATATGGATAGGCATAAATATATCATCTTGTTTGATTTTCTTCTGTGTTCTTTATTTGTTTTCTACTTTTCCTGCCTTTTTTATAGTCCTTCAAGTATTTTACTTCTGCTACTGACTTATTACTTATACTACTTTGTCTTATTTATTGAGGGGTTAACACTATACACTTTATTACTGTCTACCTGCAAATGCTATTATAGAATCTCTTACAGTAGTGCACTCCTGTTTCTGTACTATCATTAAGAAATTAAAAACCGAGGAAAAGTCTGTTATGTTTACTTACATAATTATGTTATTTACCCAT
Source organism: Rousettus aegyptiacus (assembly GCF_014176215.1). Classification (NCBI taxonomy): domain Eukaryota; kingdom Metazoa; phylum Chordata; class Mammalia; order Chiroptera; family Pteropodidae; genus Rousettus; species Rousettus aegyptiacus. The sequence continues at coordinate 89,759,785 of NW_023416308.1, forward strand.
GTAGTTCCGGCTCTCTGTTCCTTTGTATGGATTTACATTTACATTTGCTATTATTTTCCTTTAGCCTGAAGGACTTTATCATTTCTTATAAGTTTTCTGGCAATTTTCTTAGCTTTTGTTTGTCTGAAAAACTATATTTTATCTCCCCGTTTGTGAAGAATATTTTTGCTGGCATGTCCAGGTTTACAGTTCTTTCTTTCATCTCTTTAAAACTGTTATGCTTTTATCTTCTGGTTTGCACTTACTGATAAGTCTGAGTTCATATCTTTGTTTTTTGAACGTAATATATCTTTTTCATTAGACTGCTCTTAAGGTTATCTCTTTATCGTTGGTTTTTAGTGATTTGATTATGATATGTCTTGGATATAAGTTTTTTAGGTTTACCTTGCTTGGTTTTGTTGAGCTCGTAGGAGCTTAGGGTTTATAATTTGCACAAAATTTGGAAGATTTTTGGCTTTTAATCAAATATTTAAAAATATTTCCCTTCATCTCCCATGACTCCAGTTATACATATTCAAGAACTTGATTTATTCAGGGGATGTCTTTAGCATGTGTCTGCAACAACTCCCTAAAGCAGAGCCCTGGTGACCTTCCTATTTATGTAAATAGCCATGACCTTTCACCCACTACAAGTAACAAGGTCCATTTGTGCCTTTGCAGGTGATCTTGGTTTTATGACAAAATATATAATTTGGAATTTTCTGATCTTAAACATCTAATCTTAGTGAAAAGAATTAACATGAAAATTTTCTCTTGGATATACCTCTAAGGCTCAAAAATATCAATTTAATAAATAGATACTGTTGGTAGTAGCAAACTCATTATTTAATTGAATGTGACATTAATTCTCTTACTATCCTTTGTCAAATCACTCTTACTCTCCAGTGCAGGAATCACAGCCATGGCCTCCACCCCTCAGGATTTGGTCGGCATGGAGTCTGTGCGCATGAAAACAAAGAACTTGCCAAGGCAAGAGAAGCTGTTCCTCTTATAGAGGACTCTAGTAACTGTGATATTGTAAAAGCCACTCAGTAAGTATAACCAGTGCTTTGTTTAATCTTGCATTTTGTTGAATTATAATAATATATGTGTATGTATACCTTCCTCATTTCATACTCCAGTGCTAGTATGTTTGTCATACCAGCTTCAGAGCACTGAAGCCAGTGCACCTTACCTTTTTATTGCCAGTCTCTACCATTGGATTGTGAGCAGCTTCTTAGCAAAAGCGTGTCTTTTTCATCTTTGTAGCCCCAGTGCTTTTGCACAGTTCCTGTCTTGTATTAGGGGCCCAGTAAATGTTTGAGTGAATGATTTTTAAATGACACTAAAACTAAACTCTGTGTTTGAAACACAAATCTGAGTCTTTTAAAATGTACTACACCTAAATATGCAAATGTGTTAGAAAAATATCATCTCATACATTTATGGATATCTTAAACAATCTATCGAGTACTTTCTATGTACCTGTTTTGCTGAGTACACTAGAAGAAAGTCAATAAAGTAGAAATAGGTGTTTCTTGACCACTCGAAACATATTTGTTTTGCTTAAACTGAAAATGAAAGTATGCTTGAAAGTTTCCCCTTAAGATCTCTATACATGGATATTTGCATTAAATCATTTCCAACATTTTCACTATTGTGGATCTCATTGATTAACATCTGCTCTCCATTTTGCTGTTGAACTTATTTTAAAATGTTTTGTCTATCAAGTTACATTATTTCATAATTCATTTTCTCAGTAATCAAATATAAATTTGCCCATCAGAGCGTCTAATCAGCATGAAAGGAACTAATGTTAACCACACTAACTTGATATGATTTCTGTCAAAAGCTAAGGTTTTTGGTGATTAATGAGCTGTTTGGCCTTAATGTAGACTGATGTATTAGTTTTGTTAAAAAATACTTGACAGTTATTTGGGTGTTCTAATTATTATTTTATATGAACTCTAGAGGTCCTGGGAACCATTACTTTAGGTGAATATTATTTGATATCGTTTATATTATATATTTTTATGAAGATGAGAGTGTTCTTAAGGAAAATATTTGCTTTAATTAGAATGGAACATTTAAATGTTTCTCTGCTACTGGTAAATCTCTATTATGATAAATGTGAGAAATCAGGCTATACTCCTAGGGAATGTCAGTAAAAATTAACATTTTATATCTTTCCTAAAATTTCTTTCAGGAATTCTTAAGTGGACCTTCTTAAGTGGTTGTGGGAAGATCTTTAGGAATATTTGGGAAGGATAAAAGAGAGCTAAGATGTATGTTTGCATTTTCTAAATCACCAAAATCCTAATCAGTGTGTACTCTTGTTATATTTCTTACATAAAGAGATTATTTCTTTTTCAATAAAATGTTAAAGTTGACATTTAAAAGATGAAGACTGGAAACATCATTATCAGCAGTTCACTCTAATTAATATTTTCACGGGTATCTTTATCTTTAAAAAAAAAAGCCAAAAAAAACAAGCACACACACACTTTTTGGTGAGGCAGAAATGATTTAATTTAACATTAATGGGAAACAATTCTGTCATTTGGTTTGATTTTGACCCTTGAAGGCCTATTGAAACTTTCAGGTTTCTTTAAATAGAAATAAGTTTCAAAGAAAGTGCTAACTAGTCTGTTGGGACTTAATAGTTTCTTTTGAGGAGAAATAGTATTAATGGGTGATTTAAAAAGTTATTATAGCATTAAAAAGAGAGATTTCTTGCCTATTTCTCATTCCGATAGTCTATTAAATAACTCTCTTACGTTTTCCTCAAGTCCATCCCTCCTTCCATTTCTATTGCCTCTTTCACTTTAGGTTCTCATCTCCTCTCACCCGTATTTTTTGCAAGAGCCTCTAAACTGGTCTCTCAGTCTTCGCCTCACCCTCTTCTAATTAGTTTCCATACTGCCACTAATGTCATCTTTCTTAAAACTGAAAAATCTGAGTGCTTTCCTCTTTAAAACTTTCAGTGGTTTCCCTTTGAGTGATAAAGTCTAAAAACTTTAGAGCATTGGCAGAGAAGGCCCGTGCAGTTTTTGCCTGCCTCTGCTAGCCTCATCTCTTGCCATTCCCTTTCTTATGTTTTATGCTTCTGTAGTGTTAAATTGCTTATGTATTTCTCTGAACATCTGTGCAATTTCACCTCTCTGATTTTTGTGCATGCTGTTCTCTCTGTCTGAAATGCCCTCTCTCCAGCCTACAAAACAGCCCATATACTGTTTCATCCTCTTAAGGAAGGTCTAATCATTCCTTCATTTGCTGCACCTTTTACTATGTTCATATTTTATTGTTGAATTTATCCCATTCCAAGTTTGCTTTTATCCTCCATTCCTTATTGTGAGGTTATTGCATGGGCTTGGTTTGATTCAAGGAAAAGATTATAGTCAGGAATCAGCACCATGAATTCTTGGCATATAGAGGAGGGTCATATGAAATTTATTGAAGGAGGACAACTGTGTATGTTAAAATTTATTTAAGAAAAGCAAGGTTAACTCCAAATGGATTAATTTGATCAGTTAGTAAACCAGGTTTACTTTTGTTGTTTGTCTTTACAATTACAATATGCCTCTTTATGTATATCTTTGTTAATTATTGTATTGCTGTGCTAACTGAAAGATAGACTGGATAAAGACATGATAAAAGGAAGAAATTTTGATATTTAAAATTATTTTAATGGTATCAATTATGTCTTTTTCTTTTTATTCTTATTTGAGATATGGGATTTTTGACCGATGTAAAGAATTGGTAGAAGCAGGATATGACGTCAGGCAACCAGACAAGGAAAATGTGTCACTCCTTCATTGGGCTGCTATTAACAACAGGCTGGATCTTGTAAAGTAAGATGAGATATATGTAGATTAATTGTGTATTTGTAATTCTGGACCTCTCCATTTGTCCTTTTCTTCAAGTCCAACTATGAATGTTGAACCATCTGTTATCTTTTATTGTAGATGAATGAATACCTGAAGAAACTTTGTGCCACACACATAAGTTATCAGAGCGTTGAAAAGGACCTTAGAAATCATCCAATTCAAGAGTCTCATTGGCCCAAAAAGGAAAATTAAAGATAAAGCCACAGGGGCCCATTATAAAGTTCAGGCAATGAAATGGAGCTTCTTTTCTTTTTTCATGATCTGTCCATCATTTACACAGGAGCCTAGCATTTTACTGGGCCCCAGTAAGCCCCTTTCCAAGCCAGGATCATTTTTTTTATTCTTTTATTTTAAATTTTAAAAAGATAGACATTTATACAATCCATAAATTGTTCCCCCCAATTATTCTAGCACTCATCTGGCACTACACACAACCATAACAATAATAGTTACTATATACCCTATACTATACTCTAAATCCCCATGACTGTTTTGTAACTACTAATTTGAACTTTTTTTTTTTTTTTTTTGATAAGAAAAAGCGTAACATAAGCTTTCTCGGGATAGAACAAAGTTAACATGTAGTTTAGAAGAAACATTGAAATATTTTACCCTGTAATAATACCAAGAGGAATGGATAGATAGGAGAATAATTTAACCTTTTTTTAAACTAAGTATGGAATACATTTTTAAGTAGGCATGTATTGGATTATATAAAATATTTTCTCTTTATAAAGCACTATTGTCTACCCATTGTTTTTTTTCTTTGTTTTATACCCTAGCATGTAAAATATATGTGTGTATGAATGTGTATATATTTTGTATTATGCATATTTATTAAGAAAATAAAAATATACTTAGATTTAAAATATACTAAGGTTTAAAATAAACACACATACAGGCAAACTCCTTTTCTGTGAAAATAAACTGGTATATTGTTTCAATAATATATGTGAAACACAACTTTGAAATAATGAGACTAATTTCTATAAACCACAGAAGACAATGTCTCTTTACCTTATAGATTCATTTATACAGTGTATCACCTCTATGCCCCCAAAATAGAGAGTAAAAAACTCAAAATGTCTAAGTTTTATGAAAAGATTTTGAATTAATTTTTAACTACCTACTTTTAGAGTTCATTCCCACATTACAGTGTTAAAAGAGACATAATTTCATCCTTCTTCTTGCAAGTTAGGTAGAATATCTGTGTGATGCTAAACCTTTTGAATATAAACCATTTCAAAAGTGTGGTAGTTAGAATATGGAAAGAATAGTTATCACGTGTTTGTTATGTAAGTTATAATGGAATGCTCATGACAGCAGGAGTAATTACTTATATTTTAAGAATATTTCACTAGGGATCTGTTTGATGCTGTTATGTGAATCTTTCAGGCTTCTGTCGATCTGAGTGTTTTTAGAGAGGAATATTATTATAATTTCTGTTTCCCAATACATTTATTACTAAGAAAAATTGATGTTTCATGGTATGAATTTTAAGTTTTACATCTTATTTTTATTTATGTCTTCTTTTAACAGGTTTTATATTTCAAAAGGTGCTGTGGTAGATCAGTTGGGTGGAGATTTAAATTCAACTCCTCTTCATTGGGCCATCAGGTAAAGGTTTCTTTAAACAATGAAATTGCTGTTGAAAATTGAAAGTGACTTAAGTTTATTTTCTGAACATTATAGACCAGCATTTTTCAATAGAATTTTCTGTGATGATGGAAATGTTCTATTCTGTGTTATCCATTACGGTAGCCACTAGCCACAATGTGAAATGTGAAATGGGGCTAATACAACTAAGGAATTGAATTTTAAATTTTATTTAATTTTAACTAATTTGAATTTAAATAGCCAAATGTAGCCACTACATTGGAAATTGCTATTAAAAACCACTTGAAAGGCTTTTTTCCCCCTTCATTAAAAATAAATAAATACAGCTCTAAAGAGTTTCCACAGATGATGTTTTTTGTGTTTAAATTAGGGCTCCACTATGATGCTCAAACTGAAATATGTGCATTATACTTTCTTTTTTATAATCAAAATAAATATCTTTTTGTATTTGATCCCATGGATGAAAGCAATAGGCCACTGAACTGTAAACTCAGTCAGCTCTTTCTGGTATATGTTGGCTGTCTGAAGTGGAAGTTAATGAGTGCCTGTCTTGAGACTTAACAATTTCTTAAATTTTCTTTTAACTCCATTCACTGTGGTTGGTAGTTCATGTGAACCTGAAACTAAACTGAAAAATTATTTATTTAAGGCAAGGAGTTTAATCTTTCTCCATAGCCAAGAATTTCGAAGAATCTAGGGTTAACCTACTGAGGTATAGTGCTTTCTGAGGAAAATGAACCATATTCAAGTATAAAAATATGTAGTTCCTAGGAATAATATTTATACAGTATACCTGCAGTCTGTGAATGTATTACTGTAGCATATCTGGCTCATGATTATTTTAAAGTAGCAAAGTGAAGTCTAAGTGGTATTAAAGTTTAGATTTTTAGCATTAGTCATGTAAAATCTTTATTTAACCTGGTAGCAACATAAGGTTTAAGGTAGGTCGGGAGGTTATTAAGTTTGTTACCTGCACTCAAGAAGGACTGTCCAGATATTTTTAAGTTTGGAGCATCTAACTAAAATATGTTTAGAGACTATCCAGAGTTTTAAATTTTACTGTTAAGGAAATACTTTTTATATCTAACCAAAATCCCTCATGTTTTAGGAATATTGGTTTTTCCTTGAATATTTTTTTATTTTACTGCATGGTACAGTATAATTTTTATTCTCTATTTACAGACAAGGGCATTTACCTATGGTCATATTATTACTACAGTATGGTGCAGACCCCACCCTCATTGATGGAGAGGGATTCAGCAGCATCCACCTGGCAGTATTATTTCAACACATGCCCATTATAGCATATCTCATCTCGAAAGGACAGGTGTGTTTGAAATGTATCTTATACTCCAGCTGTTGTAAATCTGAAGGTGATTATTAGTAGTGTGTCTTTGTTTTTAAAGTAGAAGTTGAGAATATCCAGATATTCAGATATTAGTCTCAGTAGGTCTAACTAGTGAATACTGCTGGTCTAGCTTCATTGGTGCAAGAAGATCAAGTCATTTAGCTCAGTGACACACAATAGATGTTTCTGAAACTTGTAAGACTGTAATAGTTTTTCTTATGACCCTAGTAATTTGCAGAGTTTGTCAAAAACATGACTTCAAAGCCTGGTTGAATGTAGAAATGGTAGGTAGATCACCCATCATTTGCTTTCATTGTTTGAATCCAAATGGGGGACCAATTTGAGTATATGCTTCTTATTGTTCTCTAAAGTAATTCCATGAAAAGCGATTTACTTTAAGAGGCATCCATTTATGGCACAGGTTAAATTATAGGTTGTTGGCAGTGGGAGTTTCACTGTCATCTATACTTGTCTGGGATATGCTTTCTGTTACCAAAGTAGTTTATATATTAGCAGACTCACCTGTTAGAGGTGTGGAAACATGTTTGTACTAATGCTGTGGGGATGATTGTGTTCTTTTTAAATCAGCCCTTTCTCTCAGACTTAGCCAGTTAAAGTAGAATATAACCTCCTGGGGTTCACTTTGGAAAGACATTTAAGGAAGAGTCCTTTTTGTTTCTCTTTGGGCTCTTCCCAAGCTGTGTTCCTCCAAGGCCCATGAGAGTCTTTAGTGACTGAAACTTCCTTTGACTTGGTTGGAACCACTGTTGTATACCTCAGAGCTGGGCCCCTTTTATTAAAGGGAGTGTATCCTCATGGAGATGTGATTTCCTTTTTTTCCTATATTCTAGAAGATGGAAAGGAATTTTTCATGTGTTACTCTTTAAAACATAAGTCTAAAAATACAGTGAGTTGCCTCAGAAGATAGGGAGTTCACTATTACTGGAAATGTTTAAGTAGAGACAAGATGACTTAGTGTAAGAGATGATAATATGAATTAATGTCAATTAAGGTCTAAACTAGATGACTTCTAAGGTCTCTACTTTTAAAGTCACATATTTGATGGTGATTATTGTTTTTCTTTTTCCTTTAGCTCCCTTCCATTCATATTATAGAACTTTAAATCATATATTCAGATATTCCCATTAAAAATATTTTGTAGAAATGAATAGATTTTTATCCTATGGATGTTAAGTAGAACCTTCTCTTATTCAAGTGATATTTGAACCTCCTTATAGACATAATGGTAGTGTTAAATGTATTAAAGAGATACTTCTATTAAGAAAAGAGAATTTTGACTTGGTCTACAGTTACGCTGACCGACTTTTTTTTTTTGACTAGAGTGTGAATATGACAGATTTAAATGGGCAGACACCTCTTATGTTATCAGCCCACAAAGTACTTGGGTAAGTGAGTTTAGCTGAATTGTATCATTCTGAGTTTTGGTTTCAACACTTTCTTATCCGTGTATATAAATCTTAACTATCTTAGTCTATGTGAGATGATACTACATTCTGAAGAAGAAAATAAGATTTTCTACCCTGTGACTGTGTATGGACTTTTAATGTCATTGTAGTTAGAAAAGCACCATTGAAATAAGTTTTCTCTTTTCTGATAGCTTAGGGAAAAAGTTTGAAAGCTACCAAAAGAAAACTTTACAGAACATGTAGATTCCATAGCATATATTTGTTAATGTCACGTACATTTCTAAGTTTGCATTTTAAAAAATGGTGACAAGTTTAAGTGTTCTCATAATTTGAACTCTAGACGATTAATCTGCTTTCCAGAAAACAGTAAATGTTGAGGTTCTCTGACATTGTTGACTGCTCTGAAAATATTGCAGCTGATTTATGAAAATAGTTTATATATTCACATCTTGTACTTATGGATTTAAGTTTTTCTGTGTATTTATTTTATAAACACATGTGACTAGTGACCACCCTATAGTCCAACTTCTGGTATTCTATTCAAATACATGCTACAGTTTTCCCTTTATCAGTTTGTTTCTAATGTCGTACTTAATTTCTGATTCTGTTTTTACTTAGGTCTTCTCTCCAAGGAACTTAGTTCTGATACTATTTCTTTTTTGTTTATGGAGTGGTAGGGCTGGGAGTAGAATTTTGTTAAAAAGCATTTTTTCTTCTTTGCTGAAACCTAAGTCAGGTATAGTGTTTAAAGATCTCGAAAGAATAAAGTAGAATATTGTTTTATTAAAAGAATCTCTTGAGTAGTCATGAAGGAAGGGAAAGTACTCATGATACAGCAAAAATGTTTCATTGAGTTCTGCCATCTAGTCCATAACTTTCTAAGATAAACAAATATTTTAGGACATTATACTCACTCTGTTTAAGAATTGGTTAGCAGGAGAATGTGCAGTTAGCTTTTGGTTTATCTCTTCAAATATAATGTACATTTAGTTTATAATTAGATAAATAACAGAGCATTTAATATTGACCAAATTTAAATTCACAATTTAAAAAAATGCTAATAGAACCAGAACATGAAAGTAAGTTTGAAAAACAAAAGTAGTTATTCCACTGTATTGATGTTAAAATTGTATTATCAATATAGCAGACTATCACTTAATAGATGTCTTTTTTTTTTTTTAATGCATCTCTCCTATTAGCACTTTGACTAGAACTCTTCGTAAAGAAGTTCCTCAGTTTTCAGAATGCTTACTGATTGGTTAATTGATATATTACCTTAAAAGATTCGTTGTTTACATTTACCCCTCTAATCATTCATCTCTCTAATATCCCTTGGATTTTTATTGTTTTGAGACAGGCCAGAACCAACTGGATTTCTTTTAAAGTTTAATCCTTCTCTCAATGTGGTTGATAAAATACACAAGAACACTCCACTTCACTGGGCAGTTGCAGCAGGAAATATTAATGCAGTTGATAAACTTTTGGAAGCTGGTTCTAGCCTGGATATTCAAAATGTTAAGGTATGACCAGGTATTTATCTCCCTTAGTCTATTATATCTTCAGCTAGAGGATTGATAAATTAACCTAAAGGTAATCTATACGTGTGTCTTCAGTTACCACAGGATAGATATAAACAATAATATCTGGTTACCCTCAGAATAAATATATCGAATCTGTGGTTTTGGTGATTTTTTAATAAAATGATCAGTACCCATACCATATAGAAAATATAATTGAACTTTCTTTTTTTTTTAAAGGGAGAAACACCTCTTGACCTGGCTCTACAAAACAAAAATCGGCTCATTATTCACATGCTAAAAACAGAAGCCAAAATGAGAGCCAACAGGAAGTTCAGACTTTGGAGGTGGCTGCAGAAATGCGAGGTATTTTCATATGAGCCCGACATTGTGGGCTATAAGAAGAATTGTTTTCTTCATTCATTTTTGTTTTTTAAGGCATTGGGGAAACCTGGGAGTGCTGCATTTTTTCTGCCAATTATATCTTTCCCACGCATTCCATCACTCAGAGTTGGAAATTTGGCACTTTCATTGGCAGTCGATTGTTAGTTCTCATAAAACTACATGTTTCCTTGTGAATATGATGGTGCACATCTCCATTTAATTGATGAGTCGAAACACAAATAGTTTAGATTCCTAGGGAAGCAAAAGGGAAAATACCATTACAAGGAACTCATTCAGAATGTTTTGTTGGAATCTGGAGGAATTAGACTTTGAAAATGACAGCATTGCAAACTTCAAGCATGTGATGTTGCTTCTTAAAAATCCGGAATTTTAAGAAATGAAATAAAATTTTATTTCTTTATTTATTTTACTCAGCAGTTCGTCTGAGTGGTGCTCTTTTCTAAACTTAAAAGTGAACTGAATGAAAAAGTTAGGAATTTTAGCTTGTCCTAAGTCATAATAGTGAATATAATTTAAATTGTTAAAATGGGGTATTGAATTGATTATACTGTTTTTGATGTTTCAAATATGATAGATAGCATCATCTTATATAATAATGATTAATAATTATACTTTCAGAATGATCCTAAATGAACAGATATCAGATTTCTATGGTGAGGGTCATCTGAATATAATACTTATTTTGCATTTAGGTATGTGGAGGAAGAAAGAAGTAACAGTTACTTCTCAAGTCTCCTTTGCCAACTCCATTGCTTCTCCCCTATTCCTTATGGTAGAGTGCCCCAGGATCTTATCCTTGGACCTCTTTTCTATCCATTCTTCCCTTGGCGATTTCATGCACTTCTGTGGCTTTTAAGATGCCATCTATATGTTTACAACTCCCAGATTTATCTCTCATTCAGACCTTTCCAGAGTCATATATCCAGTCACCTACTTGACTTATCCAGTTCAGTGTCCAGGAGGCATCTCCAGCATAGCACATTCAAAACTGAACTCCTGTCTCCTTCCTACCTCTCCCCAACTAGTCCATCCAGTTTTTCCTTTCTCAGTAGGTAGGAATTCTAGCTCTCTAGTCATCGTCGCCTTTTCTTTCTTATAACACGTATCTAGTCTATCAGAAAAAACACATTGGCTAGTTCTGCCCTCAGTATATATTTAGAATCTGACCCCTTTTCACCACTCCACCAACGGCATTTGTGGTCCAGCCACCACTGTCTTTCATGCGGATTGCTGTAGTTGTCTGCTGTCTCCTTTCTTCCACGCATCTCTATCTAGTCTCAACAGAGCAGCCAGCTGAATCTTTTAAAATGTAAGTCAGATCCTATCATTCTTCTGCTCAGAATGCTCTGATGTCCCTCTTTTCTCCCAGAATAAAAGCCGAAGTTCTTACAATGGCTTATAAGGCCCTATGTGATCCAGCTTTTTATATATTATAAAATTCATTTAATACATTTGTCTAGTCTATGGCCAGGCCACTCTGAACGTGCCCAATCTTGTCTGATCTCGGAAGCTAAGCAGGTTGGGCCTGGTTAGATAGGAGACCACCTTGGAATACCAGGTGCTGTAGGCATTTTTTGTTTTTTTTTGTTTGTTTGTTTTTTTAAATTTGTCTATCTTTCCCTACTCGAATTTAAGCTCCATGAGAGAAAGATCTTAAATTCACTGATATGTCCTGAGAGCCTAGAACAGTGCTTGCGTGCAGTACGCACTAGACTATTGCATAAGTGAATAGCGTGGCTCGTCAAGGAGCGTTATATCTCGTGTTAAAATTTTGAGATCCGTATTTCTTTTTTCTGTTCTAAAATTACATTGCATGTAGATTCTAAGTTTACCTTTTTTTTAAAAAACCTAACTTGCTCATTTTGCATTATGCGAATTAGAATTGGAAGCATTTTAAAGATTTGATATCATCCTTATAATATGACTTAGAGGAGTAAAAAGTGAAGCTAAAGCAGGATATATGTTCTCCCTTTGCTGTTGAAAAAGCCCTGCTTGATTCCAAGATCACGAGTATTATTGTGAAGGGACAGCATTGCACAGAAATGCAGTGCCTGGCTTCTGTGCAGACAGTCAACACCATGGTCCATAGACTTTCGTTCTTTTAACTTTGCCTGAATAAACCAATTAGCATTCTGAGGACTAGTTTCGGTCTTTGGCCTCTGTGTGACATTTGACACTGAGAACAACCCACCTCTTGAAACTGTTTCCCTGGCTTCTCTGAAACCTTTGTTTCTCCTGGTTCTCATCTTCCCTTTCTGGTCACACTGGCCATTCAGCTTTTTTCCCCTTAAATATTTCTGTTGGCCAAGATTTTGCCCCTTTCTGCCTGCACAGTCCTTGGAATGTTATTTGTTCATGGCTTTACCACCTACATGCTGATAAATTCCAAGTTTTCTCCTTAATGGTAGACCTGCTTTTCTGATTACCTCCTGGATAACTCCTAGATGTACATAGGTATCTAAAATCCCACATGCCCTAAACTCATCTTTTCTGCAAACTCAATCCTTTAACCCTCTTGATTAGGAAATGGCACCATCTAGTGCCCAAGTTGGAACTCATGGTCTCCTCATTAAATCTGGAGAGTACAGATTTTTGTTTGGTCCCTTTGTCTTTATGCTTTCCGACATATAATACTATTTGAAATAAATTATTTAAAAAAAAATGACAGCTATCATTAACACTTTTCTAAAAGACCACCATTTCTTGGAGAGGCAGAAAGCAAAACAAAGTGTGTTTAAGTACCATTTCCTAAAACGTAAGTCTTTTTTTAAAGATTGTTTCCAAGATTTGTAATTTCTCAAACTTCAAATTTATCATTCAGCAATTTTGAAGGAAAACTGTGTTCTGCTGTTATATTACATGTTATTATATATGTTTAGGAAGTAGTTCTTCTAATGAACTAATGATTATTAGATACTTAGGAGGTAAAATCCATAAAGTTCTAAAATTCTGAATCTCTTAATAGCTCTTCCTGCTGCTGATGCTTTCTGTGATTACCATGTGGGCTGTTGGATACATATTGGACTTCAATTCAGATTCTTGGCTTTTAAAAGGATGCCTTCTAGTAACATTGTTTTTTCTGACATCTTTGTTTCCAAGGTGTGTATTAGTCTTTGCAAGGCTGGTGATTACTTCCAATGGGGTTGCTTATTTCTATTGTTGATTAGCTGGAGTCACAGATTTTTACTGAGCTATGAATGCTGCTTATCACATAGAACATCCTCAGGGTTGCTGAGAAGGGAGGGCTTTGGTTACACATGATGGGACTTGAAAGCAGATGGTCAACACAATAATTGAATTGACAATTGATGGAAAAAAAATTATCCTACTTCACTTTTTAAAATATTAATTTTGATGAGTAATGGGGAGATTTTTGTAGCTATTTGCATCTTGAAGCATTTTCGTCCTTTTTTTTCAGGAATTTTGTTTTTTCCTTTTCTAAATCTAAATTCATTTTAAGCTAGTTATTTTTACTGTTAATGTTTTTAGTTGAAACAACCTAATTAAATTGCGGAAGGTTATAAAATAGTAACTATGACATGGCTCTGTTTTTAGGAAAATATTTATACATAATTATATATAATCACTGGTTAAGAGACTGCCTGGCTTCAAGTCAAGCTTTACCACATCGCAGACAGAACTTGAACAAGTTTCTTTACCTTTCTATGCCTCAATTTCTTCATGTATAAAATGAGGATAATAATTGAGACAAAGCCTGCCTTATGGTTAATTCACATACATAGTTAGACACACAGTACTCAATAATCATATCACACCCCAATCTCTTTTTCTCACTTCTCTTTTGTGTGAATAATGGGTATCCTCCTTGGATTACTGTCATTCTTAAATCTTCCCTTCTTTTCACTTCCGACATCCAGTTCATTCTCAAGTCCTTCCTGCTCTGCCTCTAGTTGGTCTGCTCTCGGAATCTCCACAACTGGTGCTCTAGACCAAACTTCCTAACCGGTCTCCTGACTCTTATTCTCCTCTAGTTCTTCCCCACTTAGCAATCAGGGTGGTCTTTTAAAAAGGCAGATCAGTTTCTGTCTTTTCTCCCTGCATAGAGCCCTCCAGTAGCTGTTCCTTTACTCAGAATGAAATCCAAACTCCTTGCCTATGAGGTATTATGTAATTCATTCCCTCCCCTCTTCCTTCATCTCTTTCCTTCACTGTTCTCCAGCCCTCTTTCTGTTTCTAGAACATATCAAGCTTATTCCCACCTGGGGTCATGGCCCTCACTAAAGTCTTCATCTGACATGTTCTGATGGTTGCACAGCTGGAGCCGATGTTCTCCCTCAGGCCTGAGTTCCAAGATCACCTCCATAGGCGGCCGTCCCTGGCTGACTATGCTACATCACCCGTTTTATTTTCTTCATAGCATGTAATCACTGTTTCCTGGAATGTAAGGCCCATACAAGCAGGAAACTTTTCCTGTTGAATGTTTTCACTCCCTGAAAAAAAAAAAAAAAAGTAATGATGATGATCCATAGAAAAGATTTAAAAGGAAAAAGTGTTGCTCTCTTCAGGGTGTGATTACGAGATTCCCGTGCCCCCCTTTTGCTTGCCAGCATTTTCTGGAATAAGCATGTGCTACTTTTGTCATAAGAAAAAACAGTATTAGAGGAACCTTACTGTTTGGTTACTTGAGCAGGACAGATGACTGGAACTGAATTTGAATTTAAATGTAAAGTAAATGCTCAATTTTCTGGAAAATAGCAAAATGCCTAAATTGTCTTCTATTCAGAAAACTTGTATCTTAGAGACATGTATTCGTTTTTCACTAATTGGATTGACTTAGTCTCCAAATAAATTTTAATTTAAATAACCAGAAATCACAATCATTACTTCTTTTTTTTTTTTTCTCCCTGAGAGAAAGCAAGGACTGGCAGTATTTACTAACATAGGATAGGAGCATTTGAGATTTTGTCTATTTTACTAGAAACACACATTATAAAAAAATGTATGAAAGCTTTTGTTTTTGATTACAGTGAGTTGAGGGCTTCATATGCTAGGCTTGGCATAGGGACACAATTCAAATGGGAGACAAATGCATATGGCAACACTATTTGTATTGCTTTTATTTCTCCCACCCTCCTCTGTCGAGTCCCAATTTCATTGAGGTAAGCACCTGCAAACTTTTATTATTAGGCTCCAGGGGCAGTTACTTACTGATCCAGGCTGCTGTGTGACACCTGTCAGAAGTAAACAGGTCATAGTCGCAAGCTCTTAACAAGTTAAGTAGTTCACTGTACTCTTAATTAGGTCAGACATAGTTTTGCTGCAAAGTCTCAGACAAGTCAAACCCTAGAGTTTATATGGGCTCCATTTGGCCCATTCGGGCAGCATATTAGATGCCTGAGATTTGGGATCTTTAGTTCTTCTCAAATATTTTATCATATTCTGCTAATTATCGTGCTAGCTTTTTAAAAATCCTTTTCATATCCATCATTAACTCTCATTTTTTCCTGGTATAAATTTAAAAATAGATCCAGGTAAACTATATTCATCCATACATTTACGATATTGAGTAATGTGAAAGACAAGATTTTTTTTCCTATGAAACTAGTTTTAACATTTGAGTAAGTTATATATGGACTTCCAAGTTGCCTGTTACCAAGTGACATGGTTAATGTTCTGATGACTAGTGCCATTTCTACCTTTACATGTCTTTTTATGTCCAGTGTCTGCTTCTCAAGCTGATTGTGGGGTGAAAGTGCTTAAGATTGTGTGCATCTGTATAGTTCAAAAATATATATATATATTTATATATATACACATATTTATACTGCTCACCTCCAGAAGAAAGCTTGTTAAATGTGAAAGTGAATCTCCAAGTTTAAAAAAAATTGTACTTTGGAGTATTTGAACATATAGTATGCCAAAAAAAAGAAATACAAGCAATATATGTCTCAAAAGAAAGAAAAAAAGATTCGTTGAAAGTAAAGTTATTGGAAATGAAGTGACGTATAAGTTACTTATAAGAACTAGAACGTTCACTTCTTGAGAGTCCTCGTGCTTGTTTTCTCATGTGTAAAATGAGGCGATGGTGCGTAACTCATTACCAAATGGAAAGCGGCACATAGTAAATGCTCAGTAAATGAAAGTTGTTGTTTAAGGGAATCGTTATTATTACTATTATTATTTAAAGGAATTTAGGACCAAAATTAATATGAATTATACTTATTTTCACTAATACCTTATCTTTATCCCTTTTTCTTTTAGGTTCTTGGTCGGATATAAGAGCCTTGTATACTTACCAATGGTCTTCCTGCTAAGTTCCATTTTTTGGATATTTGTGACTTGGTTCATCTTATTCTTTCCTCATATCCTTCAGACTTAAATTTAAGTGCATATTTCAGTTTGCCTTTAAAAAATAGTAATGCCATTGTTAGAAATTTAGATATTGGAAGAGATCCAGGGAATGGAACTCACATTTCTATTCATTTAATGGTTTTGGTTGAAGATGTTTAGTGTTGAAGATCAACTCAATTTTGGAAATAACATCAGAGCATACTATGGAAACACTAGGTGTCTAGTATTTATTATTCATAGCAAGGAAACAGTAGAATGAATTATTGTTTTGCCTGGACCCATACAAATTTCTTCCATTGCCTTGAGCTTCTTTTCAAGGTCAGATGGTTCTTTTAACTTGGTCAGCAGTTGCAGTTGATTAATAAATCTGAGTACCAAGATGGCCAGCCTGTGTGGGAGGGATACTAGGGTAATATGCCCTCCTCAGCCATGGTCAGAGCAGTGTTATTATCCTAGTTAGGGATTCTCAATCCACAGTAATAATAAATTTACACTGCCACCGAAAACATGTGAAACAAAAATTTCAGAAAATAATATTCCTAATGTGTGCTTTACTCTGAAATTTTATCCAATTCCATCTTGTATTTTTAAAATGTTGGTCATAGCCCACTTCTTTCATGGCCTTTTATGGATGGCAGACCATGGTTAAAACAAACAAATAAACAAACAAACAAAAAAACTCATCTAAGGAATAGGTTTGTCACTTAAGCAGGACTCAGGCCAAGTCCAGCTTATGGGTGTGCCGTGCTTTTAGGGTTGACCAAGTCTAGTCTCTAGAAGTGGGAATATGGGTTACTTCTTTATTTATACCTATTTATAGCTCCCATTAGGAGGGAGGCATTTTCTCCGAATTTTCAGTCTTCTCGCCTCTTTCTAGGATCCTTTCTCCTCTTCCAAGAACTCTAGAAAGCTGTTATAAACTTGCTCTCCTAACTGGTAGAAGAAGGAATGTGGTTGATAGAAATGTACCTTTAAACATATTCTTTTAACTTCTTTGTTATTTCTGTGTCTGGTAATGGCATTTTTGAAAAGAAAGGATGGTGTTTAAGGGGGAGATACATATCCTCAATTCAAGAACATTTTTTCATAGGAATAAATGTAAAGTGAGAGGCATATGAGTTCTCAGAGTACATGTATCTACTTTCATTATAGCATGTTTTTACTTTAATATATATTTTTTTAATTTCTGAGCATTATCTCTAATATTTTTCACATTCCTTTAATCTAAATGAGTGGCACAGCATGTCATGGAGTTCATTTGATTTCTTTCAAAATATTTTATTATGTCTAATTTTGTCTCATAATATTGATTTGGGGTCAGCTTTTTAAGTACTAGCCATATTACTACTACCTAATGAAGTTTGGATGATATCATTATATGATATAAAAAGATTTAAATTTGTAAATAACCATAAGTACATAAAATAGCAGCACAGTATACACCAAAATCACCTGCAAAAATCCCAAGCCTGGTAAATTCTAGGGTAATTGAGCATGATACTGAGTAGAGATGACTGATATTTTTGATTACCAACCCATGTGGCAGTGGAGTAAACACAGTTTTAAAAGTGTGTTTCTTAATGAACTTTTAAAATTTGAACAACTTACATTATTTCAAAATTTGCCCCCAAAATGATAGTTTTCATATTGAATTATTTCAAATTTATAGAATCAATATTGACAAATACGTAACTCCACTATAATGTGAAAATCTCAATTACAGGACTTAGTATTCAGCTGAGTTTAATTAAAACTGTTCAGTGTTTGTGAAGACGCCATTACATTAGAAGAACTAATATAGCTGGACAGAATCTTAAGATGTTGGAGTTGACAAGCTGGGCTATTTTACTCACATGTATAGCATAAAATCATTTGCTAGGCACCCAGATAAGCCTGCTTCTGGTGAGGGAATGTCAAGTCAGTAGGTGGCATACTTTACCATCAGATCAGTGTTTTTCAAGCTGGATGTAAATGCTATTCCAGCTGCCCTGGGTATGAACTGAAGCACTACCCCATAAAGACCCAACCTGAGTATACTCATTTCGTCTCAGGTTGCCAAGTCTGGATTTTGTAGGGGCTTCTGCTCCAACAGCCGCCTGGTCCGTGCTGGGAAGAAGGTCATCTTTGGAATCAGAATGAATTCAAGTTTGGGCCTTTTTCCTTATTAGTTATGTATTATTGGGCAAGTTTTTAAATTTCACTGAGTCTCAGTGTTTTTATAAATTGGGGCTGATAGTACCGAGTTCATGAGGTAGCTGCAAGGATTACTATGCTATAAGGTCTATAAATTGCTGACCGTAGTTCCCATTGCATAACTGGAAATCCGTAAGTAATACCAATTATTATTAATTACTCTGATGAATAAAATCTTTGTAGAAGGCTGCATTTGGATTTAATTTTAAGTGCAGCTCTAGGTTAGCTTCTCAGACAGTTTCTTTTAGTGCCTTTTATATGTTCAACAAGTAAAGTATTTGGCTTTTATGTAGTGGGCTTGGGTGAAAGAGATAGGATCCTTCTGATGAGTTTGGAAGTAAGGTTAAGACTGGAAAGAAGTGGTAAACCACTGTACATTAAATTTGTGATTCTGACTAGCTGAGTTAAGTTTAAGAAGGATAAACACGTGAAGTCTTATACTGGGTTTCAGAGAATCAACATGTACAAGTACACATTGCTTTGAAAATGACATAGCTTCAGGTCAAGTGAAAAAGAAACAGGAGCTTTGACTAAAAGCCTGGTGTGAGTAGCGATGTGCTTTCAGGAAAGCCAGTGTGTTCTCCAGTAGTGTTAGGAGTGTCCAAGCAAAGGACAACAGCAATCCCACGGTCCTATGTCCTGGTCAGTACACATCTGAAGTATGTTTGCTCTGTTTTGTATTCTGTTTTTGTTTTGTTTTGTTTTTAAGAAAAAATGACAAACAGGAGCATAAACAGGAACTTGACCAGGAAACTGTTGTGTAAGGAACAACGTTGCTGTTTATCCTGGAGGTCTGAGCACTGCCTTTCAATTTCAAATGTTTGGAAGTCTATCATTCAGAAGCCAGTGCATTGTATAAAATGGGCGTGCAATAAAAATTTTATTGTATGATTGAGAAATAAGCTTCTGTAGGATAACTCTAAAGGGCCGCTATAGTGAAGCTCCACAGCGTAGAGCTAAAGGATCTAATGAAAGACAGTCCAAGTTTTAGAAAGACAAATTTTAACTCCATATTGAAAAATTTTTTAACTGCAAAAGAGTCACAAGCTAACTGGGGAAGCTGAGGTATCTATAACTAACTATAATTTGAGGTCTACATGCCATACAATAAGCCTTTTTAGATTCAGGGAAGGGAGAGAATCCTCTGTAGGGACTCAGAAAAGACAAAGGAGGAGGTATATTAGGTCTTAAAGGTAGTTAAGACGTAGATGTCCTAAAAGTGCAGTTTTACAAGTAGATGGTGTGAAGTAGGGAGCATTCGAAGTCCATGAACCATGGAAAGCAAGGGCATGAAAGCAAAGAATATTTGATTTTTACATGAGGGGTTAGAGTGCAGTTCACTTTACTTGGAGGGAGAGGATCTAATGATTCCCCTGGGATTTGTTTTGTAAGTTATTCCGAACAGAAATTCAGTCAGCTGAATGTGGTATCATCATATGATTCACCTGGTGTTTTTTTGAGAACATGTCATATGTGTTGATTAAGAATTTATGAGCAAAAAATTCAACTTTTCTAGACCCTATTTCTTAAAGCCAGGCCCATCTGCAGTGATACTGATAAACTAAAGCAGTAGATTTATTCCTGCCTCCCTGAACCTGATGTGGTTGTGCTGGTTTCTGTGGATTAGAGCAGAGTCTAGCTCTGCAGGTCTGGGGTGAGGTCTGAAGTTCTGCCCCCCTAATAAGCTCCCAGGTAAAGCCATTGCTGTGGGTCCACCGACCACACTTTGAATAACAAGGGTTTAGAGTCTATTTTATGGCCACCTTTTCCACTCTGAAGTTTGGCACAGGACATCTTGGCAATACATTGGAAGGCAGATACAGTTTATTTGTCAATACTGATTTAAATTGGGCAAAGAAATTCTGTTTATTACTGCTGTGTTGATTTATTACTGCATTTTCTTTCCCTGGAGCAAAATTTTACTTTTTATACAAAGAATTTTTACCACTTCAGAAACACTGCAAAGTGGGTAGTGTTTATCCTTGAAACACTTTTAATCTCAGTTTATGTATAATATCTGCCTTTCCCAAATAGTATTTGATTTATAATCACTTTGCAAGGAAAGCAATTTCTTTTGTTTGTTTCTAAATTAACTCAGCCTGATACACTTACAAAGATTAGTTATTAAACTTTCCAGTGGGACAAGCATTTATCTGATATTTAGGGAAATATTTTTAGTTGGAATCTGTGAACCAAGTAGTTTCATTGCACAGTTTGTTAAAATGATCAGAAAATATTTTAAAATATTTTCTGAGAGCCAAAGTTATACCATTAGAGGTTAATTTATTTGGATCGTGAATGTTTTTCAATCTTCAAGAAGTTTTTCGTATATTGCAGCCATTCCTATCAATGTTTCACGTGGGTTTCAACTAAGGAGAAGGGATTATTTTGCCAAGTGTGAGCTAATTCCCATGGGATTAGAACATTGGATGGGGCCAGGTTTGGGGACAATGATGTGTTACTTAAGGGAAGGGAAGGCTAAAATAGCGTATAGAAGAGAGATTCCTAGGCTCCAGTGATGAAATTTGCTTATGTCATAGTTATGCTATTCTTAAGGAAAGTCTGATTTGTTCCTTAACTTGGGTTTAACATCTGTCAGGTACCCCTTTCTATTTTGGTTTCATTCTCAGCATAATAGGTTCCCTCTACTTCTTTTATAAGACTTGGGCAACGGATCCAGGCTTCACCAAGTCTTCTGAAGAAGAAAGGAAGACGGTGAGCTTTCTTTGTAATGTTACTAATTTTTTTTTTTTTTTAATAGAGGGGAATGTAAACTTTAGAAGGTCATAGCCTCGTTGGTTTTGGTCATGGCTTCATCTCTAGTTCCTGGCACCTAATACGTGCAACATAAATGTGGAATGAATAAATCAGCAAAATGAAATTTCTCCACTGTCATGCTCTTTGTTCATATGAAAGTTTTAAAAAATATTTTTATTTTCTAGTAAAATAATTCGTCACCAAGACTTTCACATGTAATTTCTGTTAGTAGATGTGATCTCTTGCTTTTTTATAGTAACATATAAATAACTATTATTTAGCTTAAATTTAATACATGGAGAGTAAGTAGGCAGGGGTAAGGGGGCGTCCTTCTGTTTGACTGAGGAGGTGCCCCTTCTCCTCACATATGAAGTTAGAGGACATGGTGTTTCTTCTACTGCTCGTGAATCTTTAGAAGTTGGGAAATGCGCCATCCTCTTTGTTACCTAAAGCCAGTGTTCCTAAGAAACTGCGCCCTTGGTCCTTGTAACCATCAGTTTTAATGTATACTGTTGGTTTTTGTTTATTTTTTAGGAATACGTATGTGTGCATTTATTTTTCAGATTATAACTGGTAGATCATTGCCATTGATGGAGAGAAGGAGGATGTAATTATCATACATTCTATTTATTGGCTATGGTTGAAAATGCAGCCTTGAAAAGTCATATTATTTCAAGCACAGAATGATTTGTTGGCAAGTCTTCCAGATTGCTTTTCTAGCTACCTCAGTTTGAAGAGCTGCAATTATGGTATATAACCATGCATTATACATTCCCTAGTAAAATGCAAATATAAGGTCAAACTTCATGTCTTTCAGAATATCATCACCCTTGCAGAGACTGGCTGTCTAGACTTCAGAACATTTTGTACATCATGCCTTGTGAGTGAATCTCTTTATAATTGTATTCCCATTGTAAAAGCAAATTCATGGTTACATTGCTCACGTAAGCATTTATCAAATCTACATGGTATATTTATACACCTTTGTTTTTACCAGATTCTAATTTTGTACAACTGTCAGAACAATTTTCTGCTTTGAATATATAGGAGAATACTACTTATAATCTCTTGAAGTTGCCTATGCTTAAATCTCTTTGTGTATTTTGTTTGCTTTTTCCTGCCATGAAGTATATGTTAGAACTTACTTGGAGTCAGAGGCTCATGATGATCCTAGAAACCACTTAGTGAAACCTCTCATTTTGCAACTGAGGAATCATGGCCTTTAAAGGGAGGGAATAACATTCTCCAAATTATTGGCAGAGCCAGAAATGAAACACGAGTTTCTTTTTTCTTAATCCAATGCTCATTCTGTTATATGATATTGTTTCATTCCCCTTAGTCAGTGTCAATAGGGTCTAGACTTCAAATCCCCTTGAGTGATGGCCTAATCAACATAGGCATATGGAAGTAAATATGAATAAGGCATTCCAGAGCCTCTATGTGAATTGATGATTTAGCATGTAGGATTGTTTGTACCAATGTCTTTATGATGTAGCAATAAGATTTTGCTTGTGATTTCTTACCACTTTGAGACACTGATTTTTGCTTGAACTTTTCTTAATTGCCCACTTAGATAAGGAAGCCATTAAGGTCACTCCATTGCCATGTGTGCAACTCCTGTGTGGCTCGGTATGATCAACACTGCCTGTGGACTGGACGGTGCATAGGTGAGACACAGAGCTTTTCAGTTACCACTATGAATTTAAGCTTATGTTTAGTTATGCATGTGACTCATAGAACAAGTAGAAGAGTGACCGTTTTGTAGCTCTTCCTTGTCAGAGAATCATCTCTATGGTATAACACTTTTGGAAGGCTGATTGTCGATGTTGGTAATGATAATGTCATTGTACAGTATTTCAGTGTTTATAAAGCTTTCATATGTAGTATCCTGTTTGATTATCAGAACATTCCTCTCCTATGAGGTTGGTATTATCTCCATTTTAGAGTTGAAAAAATATAAAAGGTAAAAAGTTACTTAAGTCACTTTCGTAGTATCAGTCTTGAAAAAATATAAAAGGTAAAAAGTTACTTAAGTCACTTTCGTAGTATCAGTCTTCTATTCCAAATACCACACTCTTTCCATATTTTGCATCTTGTCTCTTTTGTTTCCTTTCTCCATTTGCCTCCTTCAAGGCTCAGGTAGGAACTAGATCCAAAGATGGCAGAGATCTGGGGATTGCCTTCCACCCAGGGAATTATCCCTTTCCTAATCTGTAGCCCTGGGTTTCCTCTGGGATTTATTTTGAGGAACTTCAGAGGAACTATGATCATAGGTCTTCAGGAGAAGATATGCTTTTATGATCTTGATGAACAAAAGGCTGCCTCAGCTCAGTCGGGTGTTCTCGGTGCATATGTTCACGTTCTCTTCTGTTTCTAGAGAACAGGTGAAGAGACAATTTCTGGTGTCCCAAGGTTCATGGACCCCATCCCACCATAAAGATGCGATGATTAGCATCATAACAGGCGGCTTTGAATAGCCGCAGAAAAACAATAGTAATGAGTTCGTATATTTTTATCACACTGCATTTAAAACAGTGTTTTCATCTGCATCATCCTGTTTGGTTGCCACAGGCCTGTGAAATAGAAGAGATATTATCCTCATGTTACAAGTAAGAACAGACCAGAGAAGTTAAATGATGTACCTACAGCCACACAAGTAATCATTTCTAAATCTAGGTCCTCATTCCTATGGCTGTTTGCCCCTTCTGCTGCGCTTTGCTGCCACTGGAGATGGGGGAACAGTGGTACCTGAGGAGCTTTCATGTCATTAGCATCAAAACGCTCCTATCTCCAGCACCAAGAGAGCAGCTCAAATGAGTGGGGCTTGGTTGCTTGGTACCTACATCCCTTCTTTGTTTCTGTAGACCTCTCTCAGGTTGCAGGTTGCTGTATCCAGTCTCCTGCAATGTACCTATTTAGTACTGCCCCTCAGATTCATTTTCTCTGTTCCCTGATCAAGTCAATCCTTGATGTCTGGAAGTCATACTTTATATAAACTTATCACATGGAAGGAAGAGATGGGATGATTTACCCCAAATCCTGCCTGTTCCCATCCCTCCAACATGGTATAGGCCATCCTAGAACTGTATATGCTTTGTAAACTTTGTTCTGTTAAAAAAAAAGTTCTTTTAGGTAAGTAATAATAAATGTTAGTTCAGTTAACATGGACAGTTGACCGTGACACATCAGAGCCATTTGGTTTTATAGTTTAATCGTATTTAAAAGCAAAGCAACAGCTTATTTCTTTTTTACTTTGGTCAAGGCTTTGGACAGGAAGGCAGTTAATATGTTCTTGATTTGGAAAATCATTGTAAGAAAGTATTAAATATGTTGTTTTTCTTTTTGATGTAGGTTTTGGCAACCATCACTATTACATATTCTTCTTATTTTTCCTTGCTGTTATGTGTGACTGGATTATATATGAATCTTTCATGTGTAAGTATAAATTTTCCTTACAGCAAGCTCATGCACCCATACCCACATATACTTTTCCTTGTAAACTCTTGTATATGTCACTTTCTGGTTGGGTTACTATAAACCATTCCCCTAATAAAAATGAAATGAATGCCTCTGAGATTTTCTCAACATTGGGAAACTATAAGAAATTCTGGAAGGGGGTAGTTATCAGTACCTTGGAAGAGATTGTAGTCTAAAGTGACCTTGATAAATGCGAAAAGTGGTCAAAAATACAAATTCACTTAAGGCAAGTGTAAATTTATCCCCTGCTGAAATGAGGAGAAAAGAGCTACTCAAGTACAAATCTAGGGAAGTGAAAGTAAACAAAATAAGGGAAAAAAAGG
The DNA here is from genome assembly GCF_014176215.1 of Rousettus aegyptiacus. Taxonomy (NCBI): domain Eukaryota; kingdom Metazoa; phylum Chordata; class Mammalia; order Chiroptera; family Pteropodidae; genus Rousettus; species Rousettus aegyptiacus. Next base: position 89,785,027 of record NW_023416308.1, read on the forward strand.
TTGGTGGTGGAGAGATTGGGGGAGGAGGAAGAGGGTCACAATAATCAAGGGACAAAACTCTGAAAACACATGTCATTTGCTAAATATCTAGTCACAATTTTTAACTGGTGTGAAAACTGTAAAAGTAATTGGAAGATTAGAAATAATAACTTGAAAGAAAATTTTGGATCACTATTCTGCAACCCTGAGACAGGAAAGTAACTTTTCAGGAGCAGTATAAAGGATGTCTAGGGATCTCATGTATGGAGTGACATCCAACTGTTCCAAGGTGATCAACTAAGAAGAGCAGGGTTTAAATCAAAGCAACGGTTTTTGGTGGCTCTTAAGAATTGCATGACTATAGCACTTCATATAAATGTCTAACCATAATGCTGTACACCTGAAACTGATATAAAACAATATTTTATGTTAGCTGTCATTTTTAAAAATTTTAAATAATAAATATATAAAAACATATATATGAAAAAAAAAAGAATTGCATGACTGTGCTTTTCAAACCTTGGAGGAAGTTACCTAACTGAAAAAAGCTATAGTGCTCGTAGTTTATTTTGACTTTGCTTAATGGTTCATTATTTATTTATTTGAAAGCTTTGGGGGAGTTTGGCCATAGAGGCTTCACCACTAATCTGTGTCCACCCACCCTCCTGTTGCATTCATGCTCAGGCCTTTATTTTACCAACAGAGTACTAGTTTATTGCTTGAGTTAAAATCGGGAATGATTCAGGAAGCCATTAGGAAAGTGTTTTACTACTACTCTTTTTTCTTTTTTATTAGTATCTCAAGCTCTGGCCCTTCCTACCCTCGTTCTTCCTGCTTTCTTTAGTTTAATTTTTTAGTTTTTGGAAGACAGTTCCTCCAACAATGTCCCCCAACCTCCCAGTTCCCCTCCCCAGAAACATCCAGCATTACAAGTTGTTTTTTGATTGGGGTTTCATTTTTAGAGATTGTTAATTAGTATGTATGTGCAATGGTTTCTTTTTTGCTCTGCTGTAGGCACAGAGAGGGCTTCAGTTGCCTCATCAGCCCCTTTCCCACCTGACTCCTTGGGCATCTGATCACTAGGGAATGCTTTTGTGGCTCAGTGTAACTGTCACCATCTCAAATGGATCTCATAGTCAGAAGGTTGTGATCCCGGATCTCACTCAGTTCTTGTCAAAGGCCATCAGTAATCCTGAGCATTGGAATTTTAAAACCTCTTAGATTATGTCCCGTGGTGTAAGAAATAAAATATTTTTGACACTTCTTCTTTCTGTTGAAAGAGCTGCCCTTTGAAGGCCTGACATTAAAGCATATTCCTGGAAAACCTTTTTAAGCTGGCCCATGGACCAGCTGTGCCTTGGACTTGATCCTAGGGGAGAGGAGCCAGATTTTACACCACCCTTGTTTTCCCCCCTTCTCTCTCTCTCCACTAAAAATAGTCACCTTTGTTTGCTGTGTCCAGCATAAAACTGTATTGATAAGGACAGAAGTGATTTTCCATCACATTCATTCTTTCCAAGTGGCTTTCTTATTTCATGCATTGGTTCTTCCCCCACTTTGTCTTTATTCTCTGGCTCTGAACTAATTTTATATTATGTTTTGTTTTTTAGGAACAGTCTCACCTTTACAGTCACTTAAAACTATGTAGACCAGCTGAACATATTTGATTACTTTTATCCCATTTTATTTTGACAATATTTATTTACACTGAATGAAGATATTGGGTCATTATTTCACAGACAGGAAAAATGAACTTTGTTTATTAAAAGTGCTCCATTTTTCTCATGAGGCCTCACTGCCATCCCACCTTCTTTGTTTACCATTAATAGTCCTGTTGCTGGAGCCTTGCTATGCACCCTGCCCCTCAGGTGATCCAGTTGAAGTTACTTCTGACTCTGTACACCCTCCATCCATTTCATCTTCTCTGAAGTCCGTTTTCAGGGTGGATCATAGGTAACTCAGAAGTGTCAGCAGCATACACAGGGAGAAAGATTTTAGATCATGGTTAGAACACTATAACTATCAGAGCTATCCAAAGATGAAAACAACTGAGTTGGAACAACACGAGTTCTCTGTCATTAGCCAACGACTACCCGATAAGGAAGTATGAGTACATATTAAAGTGTTATATTGCACGATAATGTATGTGGCCATTTACAGCCATATCTTTAATATTAAATCTGAAATTAGTCCTATGAAAATTTCAGTTTGAGGTCATAGTGTGTTGTCAAAAAAATTTCCAGAAGAGAGCAGTAGAAATCCATAAGCTGAAGGAAAATAGATATTCTTTCCCACTCAGCTGTTTCCTCTGCTGTTTGAAATTACATTCCTTTTTGTCAAATCAGGTGCATGGGATGCATCTTTCTTTGCTGTCCTAATGAGAAGCTCTACCGAGTATAATTTGCCTTAACTTATTACCTTGATTGTTACTCTGTGATGATTGATGTTAGAATGCTTCTGGCGTATATTCGTGGAAGATGGTTGGGAATCAGATGAGACTCAAAAAGGAAAATTAGATTTTTAGCAGTAAAATGGACAGACAGTGTATAGTAATGTTACTGATTCATTTTCTCTCTGTCCCGGGAGCTCTTAAGTATTACTTTGGGAAAACGTCTAAAAATAATTATCAAATTGTCAGAGGCATTTGTGAAATCTCAAGGTGCAAATCTACAGAATTCTCATTCCAAAAATAATTTGCCCTTTATGAGCAGTCATGGTGCCTGCAAGTCATTGGCTTTACGTAACGTTCAGGGTCTGTTTGCTTTTTTCTGCCGCTTTCTGCATGTATTCACCTACGGGCTGCTCTTAACTGTGGGCTACGGGTCAGTATCATGAAGGCGATAGGGAAGTCCTCCCTTTTAATTGGTTTATAAATTGGTGTTCCTGGGGAGAAACTGAGCTGTGATCATATGAATTTTGCTCTCTGTCCTTTTCCTGGAGGTATCTTTCTCATGAATTCCCTCACCTGGCCTTTCTCTCTCTGCAGGATAAATTATGGTGCCAGTACAGAAGTATACTCAGTAACTGCATGCAGTTAGGTTGTTTTCTAATAGTATCTAGGTGTCTATAGGATTTCTTGTGCCATAGCAATGGCCTGGTGATCTGAACCTTTAATAAGAGTTTATATTTAGTTCTGTGATAGACCCATATCTTGCTGTAACATGGATAAGAGAGAATTTTCCAGGACAAATATTTATTAAATATAATCATTCTTAGTTGTCAAGTCCTTGAACAATTAACTTCTCTGACCAGTGCATTTTATGCTGAATATGCTGATTTTAGTGATGGTTTTATGGTCCTTTTTTGCTTTTATCCCTTCCCTGTCAGCTGATGATAGAGTGTTATCATAGCCTTAATTAACAGTGAGGTACCATTTTTTTGTCTCTGTTAGCTGGCATTTGAATAATACAATCGTAAAGTTGGGTTCTGATTTGGGCTATCATGTCTTGCTTTCTTTTTTCTTTAAATAAAACTACACTGATTTGATCTTCTTGAATAATGATCACTCATTTGTTGTCTTTTAAAATAATTGGTTCCTTTTTATGCATTCACAGATTGGTCATATCGTTGTGCCACAACATTCGAAGAAGATGGACTATGGACCTACCTCAGTCAGATTGTGGCTTGTTCCCCTTGGGTTTTATATATCTTCATGCTAGCAACTTTCCATTTCTCATGGTCAACATTTTTATTAATCAATCAACTCTTTCAGGTATATATTTCTCTTTTTATAATGTCTTTGGGAAAATTTCCAATAACCTGTAGTAAGGTAGAAAGACTTTAATTTCAAATCAGAAGACTTGGTTTCTAGTTCTACTTCCGTTGGTTTATCTGTGGGTCTAGGCATGTCATTTGACTCTTGAGTTTCAGTTTCCTTGTCTGTAACATGAGGATAATAATGCCTGTCTACTCTCATAGGATGGTTTAAAAGTTAGAATAATAAATTGTTAGTGTTGGCCCTATGAGATATCTAGACTCTTTATTTTACAGAAGTGCAGAGAGGTGAATTGAACTGTTCATGGTCACCCAAAGAGTGTGAAAATCAGAACGTGAACCTATGTTTTCTGACAGTCTCATTTATGGGCTTTTTTCCATCATACAATTAAATTATATGGTGTGTGGAAGCATGGTATAAACTGTAAAGTATGGTGCAAATGTGAGATGATTATTTTCTCTTACTTTTGCCAGCCCTGTTTGTTATCCTTGTTGTTATGCAATACTTAAGTGGACAGAAGTGGGGAAGAAATAAAAGACATCACTAACCAGTGGACAGGTAATTGCACATCCAGAGAAGGTCATGGCCCTGAGAAAGTTCAAGCTCTGGGACAGTAGTCACCTTCAGCTTTATATGAAGCTCTGTCCCTTCCCTTCCCTGCTGCCTTCCCCTATGAGTAGAACCTAATTCTCATTGTTGCTATGGCCTGCCCTCATGAAATGGACAGCTATGATCAGTCTGAGCCACTTACTGTAAGACTTCAGAGAATTAGAGCATTACTTAGCAAAAGGAAAAAGTATTCTACTTTTATGGAGAAGTGAGCAATTCTATAACAATAATAAAGAAATAAAGAAAAAATGCCAAAGGAAGAAATTAAGCTAATAATACTGACTAAACTAAGGTTTCTGAACATTTTTCCTAATTTCCTGTCCCTTTGATATCTATAGACTCAGGCAGTAAGAATGGATATTAGCATCAGTGATTATTAATATTAAAGACTATCATTTGTAATACCTAACATTTATATATGCTTTACATATTCTAAAACACTTTCTCATCTGTTTCCTTATAAACATTTGAGATGTAGACCGTGCCAAAGTAGTGTCTCCATTTTATTAGATGAGGACACTAAGCCCAAGAAATGTTGAGTACCTTGATTATGACCATAGGACTAGTAAGAGCTGGAATTAGATGTAGAACCTAAGATTTGAGACATCAATCCTAATTCTCTTTCTTCTTATCTGGACTCTTAAAACAAGTACAAGTAAATGAGACTAGAATAGTCTTAATTTTTAAAAGGTTATTATATTTGTCTGTTTTCTAAGGCAGGAAAATGGGCTCAAAGTTTTGAATAGTTTTGAAATACAGGAATTCAGAGCAAAGTTACTTTCTTAATAAACAAAACATCTCTGTTAATTTGAAGCCTTTCATTTCCCAAGTGCTCTGGAGAGTCATGGTTTTGACCGTAGCCAGTCAAACTGACAGTATAGACTGCTGGTTAGGACAATGAGCTTTATTCTCATGTCAACCGAGGTGTCCGTCACAGTTCTGCCACTTTCTAAGCTGTGTGGCCTTGGGTCTGTTACTTCACCTCTATAAGCCTCTGCACTAGGTATTTTACATATGTTATCTCACAGCCTTAAACCATCTGATCCAGGCGATAATCTCTGTTTTACAGATAAGGAACTTGATGTTTGAGTCGTTTTGAGGATTAAATGACAACTCAGTAAATAGTAGTGTTTTTAATGACTTAGGAGTCTTCAAGTTACCTTAATTCTTCTTACCTTTCCCAAAATTTATGGGTTTAAATGTCCATCACTTCAGATTATTAACTTTTTCATTTGGCTCTTTTTACAGAGATAGTAAGAAGATACACAAGTTGAGATAATTGCACTGATACTGACCTTATGTTGTTTTATTCATCTAAAAGTTGCATGCTGAATGTATTAAGAATCTAAACATGGCCATAAGTCATGGCTTAAATTACTAAAACAATTATGTCACAAATCTCAGTCAATGTACTGTGCTTTCTTGAAGGTTAATAAAAATTAGATAGTCAGAAAAGAAAATGCCAAGTTACTAGATTTACATAGGAAAGTCTAGTTTAGAGTTGCTGAATCTTTACTCTTGCCATGATCCTTGGTTAGAAGATTAGGTGATACTGTCTTTGGTGGTTACTGAATGTCTGCCAGTGTCCTGTAAGGCACTGCTAAGAGTAATGGAGCCTTGGTATTTTTTGTGTACCTTCCAACCTTTTTCAGATTGCTTTTCTGGGCCTGACCTCCCATGAGAGAACCAGCCTACTGAAGCAGAGCAGGCATATGAAACAGCCGTTGTCCCTCAGGAGGACGCCATACAAGTAAGCGAGATCCATTCTTTCCACTGAGACCTATGGAAGGTGCTAGGCCAGCCAATGGTTACCCAGTCTCATGCCACCACCCTTGGCCATGCCCTTATCCTCTAACTCGCTATCTGGTAGAGTTGACCTTTCTTGGAAGCCTCAGTGACAGGAGATGAGTGGTAAGGTCATGAGCCCCAAGGCAGTAAGAATTTGGGGTTTAGTCTACTGGACTCGGCACAAATAATAAGTGACTTTGAAGTTTTGCCAAGATGGGGAATCTCTCCAGTCAAGCCACATGATCACAAGGTTGCATGTTGCTGGCATGAAGTCAATATGAGATAATTAAGCACGTGGCTGAGAAAGTCAGCCACAAGGCTCTCTGTAGAAAGCGTTAGAATGTGAGCTTTGCCAAGATTTTCAACCTGGCTTTCTATCACGAGTAATTATTTTAGCCCTGTGTTTAATGTGCCCAGCTGTGTCAGGGAGAAGCTAGTTTTTCAGGTTTGGGATATGTTCGTCCTCAAGCATTAGTTGTATAAAACCCGTCCTCAGCTGAAAATGAGAGTGTTTGTAGGAAGGTCATCATCTTATGAGAGAACGGTCAGGCTTTGAAGCTTATCTCCCTGTCACATATTTCAGGGTCTTGGAGGCTCAGAGTGCTGCAGAGGTGACCCAGAGCCCTCCAGGGGTTTGAACGCTCACTGCCTATCTCATGAGCAGTCTATTTTAAAGTACAGTGGTGGTACAAGATGAAACTGTTAGGCTGTTAGACCAAGAAGTCAGAGCCAGGGATGTGACTCTGATATGTATTTAGAGAGGAGAGAAATTGACTTAATTGGGAATAGATGGCTAAAGCGATGGAGAGTAGATAATAGTGTTAAGCTTGCAATGATTTTTTCAGACCGGCAGTGATAATAAAGTCCCTTTCTCGGTGGTTTAACCAGAAGAATAAATATTTACCAAGAAGCCTCTGTGGCAGAGGTGGAATTTTAAACTGAACCTTGAAGGTTGTGGGGTGGGTATGATGGAGAGAGGCATGCCAAGCCCTGAAGGAGAGTCACAATGGAGGGACAGGCAAGAGAGGTGGGCGTGCTTGGGAATTGCTGAGTGATGTCTCCGTAGGCTGGAGGAACTAACACCAAGGTCTTTAAGCCACTTTGAGTCTGGCTTCCAAACCCTCTCAAACCAGAGGTTTGCCGTTTTTTCCTTCCCCCTAAATGACTTTTACTCACTCACTCACTCTCGAGCTGGTCTCTTAAATCCCCAACATGTCTCCCCACTTCAGCCCCATCCGTTCCATGTGGTCAGCCTTCTTCCTAAGAAGCTGCCTTCTGAGTAGTGATGGGCCTTTCCTGACCATTGTCACTAAACAGCAGCAGTGGCACAGTCATCCTTAGGCAAAGATGTTTTGATGTATGTAGGAAGTTGAGTTAGGCTTGAAAGACAGGCCATGTGCAGAAACATACATGTTCTTCGTAATTGGAACATGTAGCAATATTCAGGGTTTAATGGAGAAAAGGTGATGCTGAAGACCGATGTAGTCAGGAAGGCTCCAGAGGGGAAGTGGCCCTTGACCTGGGCCTCGAGAACTGGTAGGACTTAAAAGGTGAGGGTGTTACCTGCGGTAAGTGTGGAGGGGCTATGGGTTCCAGCATAGAAGAACAGCCCGTGCAGTTACGATCTTGGGGAAAACAGAGCCAGAGTAGCTGCAGCAGGAGGTTTATAAAGATGAGTTTAGGGGCTGACACTGGAGGAGCCTTAGGGCTTTCTTGTGTCGGGCCTGGATTATAAAGTTGAGCAGTCTGGATCTGAACCTCTGGGCAGAGGAGTGTCTTAAAAGGGTTTGGATTGGGAGGTGAAGCTCTGCAAAGGGCTACGAAGGGTTTTTGAGACAGTCTCCAAAATGTAAGGTGAATTGGAAGGAATTGAGACAGGGACATCATTTACAGATGCTACTTAGAAGATTTAGAAAAAAAAACCATCTTTATATAATTGTATTAACCAATGTTCCCCCAATAAACTTAATAAAAATTTTTTTTTTTTTAAGTAAAAAGAAAGAAAAACTTATCTTGTCGATTGGAGGTTTTTCTGATCTATGTGGCTTTTGAGAGAAGCAAAATCCAAATTAAGGCAGTCGGAATGGAAAGGAAACTTATTATTGGCATTGATCATTCCAGTGAAAGGGAGACCCAGAAGGAACTTACTAGTTGCTGGACAGAAGCCAGGGAATCTCGAAATTGGAGATTCAGTTTCAGAAATGGAACTGGGCTTCAGTTTTAAGCCCAGTAACTGTCTGATTTACCTCTGGACTCCTGCAGGATCTTCAAAGGACATTGTATATTGTGGAATCTCAGTGTACGTTTATGGTTTGAATGACTGTCAAGAGCTAACCAGGAAATATAGTAAGATGTGTTCTCTTCCTTTCTTGGCAGCCTTGGGTTCACACAGAACCTTGCAGATTTCTTTCAGTGTGGCTGCTTTGGTTTGGCAAAGCCCTGTGCAGTAGATTGGACATCACAATACACCATGGTCTTTCACCCAGCTAAGGAGAAAGTTCTTCGCTCAGTATGAAGAAAAGTAACTGAAAACTTGCACTCTGATTTGTTTGTATTTAAGTTCATACCCTGTGGTCTGAAAGTGAAGTGAAGATTTAGAGTTCACCTAAGCCTAAAGGAAAACAGGTGATTTTTAAAGCCATTTGGTGAAAACAGAAGTTCTTGATAAAGGCATTATACTTTTTTAGATTCTGCAAGATGGACTGTTCCTGAGCAATTTTGGCTGACACCTAAAAAAAACTTTTATATTTTTTACAAATGCAAGTTACTTTTGGGGAGGGGGGGGTGATAATATTCACTAATTATGGATAAAATGTGGTATTTTCAGATAGTGTATTGGCCATTTCAAAATAATACTATTCTTTAAACTGGTAAGTTTTGATAAATTATTTGTCTTTGTTTTACCTATAAATATGTAAGAACAATATTTAAATAGATGTACCTGTTTGCTTTCACACTTAATAAAAAATTGTTTTTGTAGTTGAGACTCACTTTCTGACAGTTAACACTTCTATAATCTTAAATTGAGAAAAGGTATATGTAAGACAAAGAAACTGATTCAAGAGTCCAGTAATGAGTTGAGGTCACTCTTAACACCAATAAGCAAGATTTAATTTAATTTTCCATCTCACTTAGAAAATTGAACACAGGAAGTCTTAAAGATTAATTATTTTTTACTTAGTACTCTTAAAATATTAGACTGGTGTGATTATAATTGCTAATTTCCCTTGTTCCGGAGGAAATGCTAATTGAAATTTAATTTTTGGCATTGTGTGTGTATATGTATATATCCTTGGGCATGTCACTTTCCTGCTGAAATCCCCTTCCATAGCTTCCCATTGCTCTTGGGATAAAAGCTAAAATTCTCATCACAGCCTATAAGGCCCTGAATAACAGAACCTTGTTTTGTTTACCAGTCTCACTCTGGACCAAGCTTTGTACTCTAACCATGTTGATCTTTCATTTCCTCAAAGATCTGTTCTTTCTTTTACAGAGCCTTTACAGATAAGGAAACTAAAATCTAAAGAAGTTTGTATCTTTTCCAAGGTCATGTAGATAGTAAGTGGTGTAGCTACTCTAGACTCCCTACAATCTAGAATACTACCTGACATATATTCAATAAATTTATTGAATAGATGCAGGACATGACATGACCAGAATTGTGTTTGAAGACTGATTCTTAGTTGGAAGACAAAAGGACTTTTTAAAGCTCTATCCTCTCTCCCTTCCTTTCTCATTTAAATATCTAATAGATACCTTAAACTTAACATGTCCAATATTGAAACTGAACTTCTGAGTTCTACCCTACCATCACCAACAAAAATAAAAAATAGATTTAAAAAATAGATAAAAAGTAGAATAAAACAATATAATACGTTTTTAAATAAATAAAAAGTAAACAACTCTGCTCGATCTTCTCTATAGCAGTTGGTCAGAAACTCCATCTTTTCAATTACTCAGACCTTATAATCTTTTCTTGATAACCTCTTTTGCTCATAATACTCTAGATTCATTTCTTTGAGAAATCCTCTTGGCTCTATCTCTAAAACAGATCCAGAACCGAATGCTTCTGGCCACCATTACTGCTGTAGTTGTGAGTTACCATCACCTCTGGTCTGTATTTCTACAGGTATCTTATTTGGTCTTCCACCCTCATTTGGCTCTAAGCAACCAAAGTGATCCAAAGTGGGATAAGTTGAATCATGGCACTCCTTGGCTCAGAACTTTCCAATGGCTCCTCATTTCACCAGAGGAAAAACTCATATCCTGACAGTGACCTCAGGGCCCCACAGGATCTGAGCCCTTCTCCCGCTTTCCTCCCTGCTGATCCCACACACCTCCCTGCCACTCATGCTTCTGCCTCAGGCTTTCCCCTGCCTAGAATGCTCTTCTGGAACCTAGGTGTTCATAGGATGAAAGAAGTGCTTTTCTTCCCAGCTTTTTAAAATGTCAGCTTCTCAATGAGGTCTGCGCTCATCAACATTTTGTAAATTCTTTCTCCTCTTTGCTTGCTATCTGTTTTTTTTCTGTAGCACTTAACACCTTCTAACATTGCATAATTTATCATGTCTACTGTCTTTCCATGCCATTAGAATATAAGGTTCACAAGGGAGCTTAGTTTTGTTTACTAATGTACCCCAAGATCTGGAATATTGCCTAGCACATAATATTCGTTCAATAAATATTTGAGTTAATCTGTTGAACAAGTTTGTTGAATGAATCAAAGACTTTTTAAGCAGAACGTGATGCAATCAGAGTTGTCTTTGAACACTGATTCTCACCTGAAGGACAGAAGGACCTTTTCAAGTAATAGCTGCTCTTCCTCTTTCACCAAGCCCTGCAAAGTAAGTATTCTCAATCTGTCCACAGACCATTTGCTCGGGGAAGGGGGTAGAGGGGGAGGTGTCTAGGATTGTGTGCTTAATTCACATTCCTTATCTCAGACCTTCCAAATCGGTGTCTGAGTAATGAGTTCTGGAATCTGGAATTTCTTCAGGTTCCCCAAATGATTGTTATGTGCACATGCTGTAGTTTGAGAATCATTTTTACTTGAAGAATTTTACTCCCATCATTCTATTTTGGCTTTTCCCTCAGGTACATGGTGTGAAAATCAAAAAATAAAGTTTGAGGATCAGTGTTTTTTAGCTAGACACCTTGGGTTCGAATCCTGGATCTACCACCAACAAGCTACTTTTATCAATTTGGGCAAATGACTTAACACTCCAGTGCCTCAGTTTCCTCATTTCTATTATGTGGATAATAATAGTATATAGCTCCAAATGTTATAAGGATTAAAAGTTAATAAATATGAAGTGCTTAGAATTGTAATTGGCTCAGAGTAAGTGCTCAGTAAATGCTTGCTATTCAGAAATCTTTGGAAAATATCAGACTACAGGGAGAGAGAAGCTAGTGAGTGGTAAGGCAATGTGCCAGAGTCATCCTTCTGTCCTCTGCTTTGTGTGTTCTGGGGCCAGGATTATGAAAACTACAATTGTCTTGCCAGCTAACTTTCTATTAAGTTCTGCCAGTAGACTGGAAAAAGGGGAGGAAGGGACTTAACTCCATTCTACTTGCTGGCTCTTCCTCTGAGTTGTTTAGACAACAGCCCTTCACCCTGGCAGTGACGGTTGGAATCGGCGTCTAGCTTGTTCCAAAGCAGCACCTTTGTGCCCCCTGAGAAGCACCAGCAGTAACCAGGCAGCACTCTCTCCTCGGAGACCTGACTCCTAGCTCCTGGGAGACCTCTCCTCAAGGCATCTAAATTAGGATACCCTGATATCGTCTCTATTTCCCCAGTTCCAGAGGTGGTAGCTATTTCTTGCAGTTATTACATCCGTATTAAGTCAAGGTGTTCCTTCTTGCTCTTTAAAAAATATTAGTACCTGTTTAGCTAATTCCCTCTATTTTTACTCTGTTTAAAAAAAAAAAAAAAAAAAAACCTAGTATAGTTTCTATTTTGCTGACTGGACCCTGACAGATACAGAATGTTAGAGATAAGCTTTTAATAATGGTCTAAGCAAGGAGAAATGAAGGCACAGAAGCGATCTGGCAGGTCCAGACTACTGATTGAATATGGGAGGAAGAGGAGGAGGAATCAAAGATGACTTTGAAGTGTTGAACTGAGTGAATGAGAGGGAGGCGATGCTATTCTGAGAAAGAAAACAGTGTGGAGAGACTAGGTGATGAGTTAGTGGTCGGGGCCTATTATTTGAGGTCCTTGTTGGCTCTCTAGTGGGAAAGTCTAGAAGGCAGCTGGAAAGAAGCCAGGGCATGGATGAAAGTCATCCGCACAGATGGATGAGATTGTCAGAGGAGAGAGGTAGAAAAATGAAAAGGGGAGTTACTCTCCTGAAATGGGAAGATCAATTCTAAAAAGAGACCAAAGATGACGACTAATGCATACAACAACAATGAAAAAAGAAGAGAAGGGCAGGACCACGACTTTATGGAATATAGCTTTGGGGAACTGGAGAAGGAGGAGGGGCCAGAAGGAGGCTGGGTAGGAGGATAATCAAGAGAGTTCAGTGTCATAGAATTCAGGGACAGAAGAATTATTTTCACAGAGGAAGCGGTCAGTGTTCAGGAGCAAAGGAGAGGTTGAGAAGAACAACTGAGGAAAGACCAGAGTTTATGAATAAGAGATGGGGTGGGGTAGGCAGAGGCTAACGAGGGGACTTGGAAGCCGGATGCTGAGAGACTAAGGACTAGGTGGACCCTCGTCTTAAGGCTTGGCTCTGGAACTGTAGCTTGGGGGTGAATAGCAAGGTTTTGTTTTTATTTTGTTTTAGAGCCAAGGCAAACCCAATCATGTTTATTGGGGCCAGGGGAATGTGACTGTTATGCTATCTTGATGTAATTTCATTTCTTTCCCCAAATATCTGTATAGTCACATCAGAGACAATACATTTGAATTGAATCAGTTGCAAAAATATTGGGCAAAATTCTGATGCTGCTCCCTCTGACTTAAATTGACTGGATAGATACTGAGCAATGAGAAGCAGACTATCTCAGGTGTAACACATCCAGTAATTCGGGTGGGTATTAGGCAAGGGAATTAATGCGATAATAAACATCCCCCAAATCTCCGTGGCTTAACACAACGTAAGGCTGTTTCTCCCTCTTGTCACAGTCCATTTATCTGTTAACAGGTGTTCTTCCATGCAGGCACCCAAGCTTCTTCTCAACTAGTGGCTCCACCATTTCCTAGGGCCTCACCGTCCACGGGCATGGAGAGAATGGACTCTCCAGGAGGTCTTAGATGTCAGGCTTCCATCAGCCAGCTCAGCCTGTGTCCCAGTGACTGGTAACGGAGCGTGGGAAACACAGTGGAACAGTGCGCCTGGGAGCAGAGGAGAAACACAAAGGCTGCTGAACCACAATAAGGTTCTTTCTTTGTTTTGGTTTTTCATTTCCAAGCTCCTTCACCCTAGTGGATAACAATCTCTTCTTTGAAATTCTAGCAGAATTTGCATTTAGTCCAGCCTACACTCTCTCCTAGTTCACTCACTCAACAAATGTTTATTAAGTGCCTACTATCTGGCCAGCCCTGTGAATGCAAGCGTGCCACATTCTAACAAGGAGGCAGATGGGAATTCAAAATTTGAATGCAATGAGAGAAGCGCTATGTTAATTATATACTGGCTGTGGAAACACAGAGGTGGATTAATTCTCAGGTAGTTCAGCAGATTTTGCTGAAGAGATGGCATTTGACCTCTGACTAGATTAATAGGAGTTTAGCAGGCTAAAGAGTTGGGTAAGAGGGTGAAGATGGAGGGTGTTCTATTGTCCAGACATTCCAGGCAAAAAGAACAGCATTGACAAAAGCATGATGGGGTGAGGGTACTTGGCATATATGGAAAGATTCAAGTCTGAGTGTAGGTGGAGCTTATATGGAAGAGATTGTCTGAAGCTAAATCGAAGGGGCAAGTCCAAGGCCAATTCATGAAAGTCCTTATGACATGCTGTTATGGGCCAAATTCTCTCTCTCTCTCTCTCTCTCTCTCTCTCTCTCTCTCTCTCTCTCTTTCTCTCTCTCTCTCTCCCCTCCCTCCCCACCCCCACCCTCCACACACACGCACACACACACACACACACATTGAAGTTCTAACCCCCAGACCTCAGAATGTGACTCTTTGGAGAGAAAGTATCCTTATACAGGTAATTAAGTTAAAATGAGGTCATTCATGTGCTCCCTGATCCAACATGACTGGTATCCTTGTAAGAAGAGGAAATGAGGACGCAGACACACAGAGAGAGAAGACTGTCATCTACACACCAAGGAGAGAGGCCTCCAAAGAAACAACTCTGTTGACACCTTGATCTCAGACATCCAGCCTCTGGAACTGTGAAAACATCATTTCTGTTGTGTAAGCCACACGTAATCCATGGTACTTCGTTATGGAAGTCTTAGCAGACTAATGAACATACCAAAGAATAGGAAAGGAGGGGATATATTTTGGAAACATTTTTAGAGTGAGAATCAAGGAGGTGTGGAGAGTGAGAGAAGGAAGGATGAGAGAGGGCAAAGCTAAGGGTGACTGAAGTGTTTAGCTTCTGTCTCCTGGGTGAGTGGATGGTGGGGCCAGTAACTGAAATGTAGTTGAGGACGAGAAGATTGCATGCATTATCTGTTAGTCATGGCACATGTGTGTCTTATTCCTTTACAAGCCTGGAAGTTTCTAGTATAGGGGGCCACCTAGCCAAGGGCTAAGGTAGTCTATTGCCTTCAAATTCAGCACAGGTTAAAGCAGACTTGGTTTAGTTAGTTCAGTTTATCACTGGTATTATTAATTGTTGGATTAACAATGATAGGGTCTCTTTAAAAGCTCTGGTAAAATGTTAACAATTAAAAATACATTGTTCTGTCTATGGCCATTCCACCCTGAGCACGCCCCGATCCCATCTGATCTCAGAAGCTAAGCAGGGTCGGGCCTGGTTAGCACTTGGATGGGAGACCACCTAGGAAGACCAGGCGCTGTAGGCATAAAAATAAAAATAAAATAAATAAAAAATAAATACATTGTTCTATGCTTCCTGCCCCAGAGCATGCAAAATATACATCCTCAGGCTATTTTGGTGGAACTCAGTGGCAGAGTTGTCCTAGCGAGAGCCTCCAGACAAGTAAAGTGTCTGTCTTTGTTATTTCTTGGTAAGTGGATTGGACATCACCTCTGCCAGGTAATTTTGTCCTGAACCATTCTATTAATGCCATTCAAATAGAGAAAATAATCAGAGGTAATTGCATTTCCAGCATAAAAAATAAATAAGTACTAAAGTCAGTGCAGGGCCATGGCCGTGACAGCATGTAAGCAGCCCCGAATAAATGTTCATTTTAAAGAAAGCATTCTTGGGACTTGGAGCATAAAGAAAACGTGGTTTAGTCAAGTGCATCTTAATTTATATCAATAGATTTTTGTTTTCATTTACTCCAAGGAATTCAGAATTACGTGGTGGTGGGAGAAACACTGTGGTTGATAAAAGCAGAGGCTGGAGAAAACCCACGTGTTCGGGATGCTGAGAACTTGCTGAGGAGGCAGAGGGACAGTTTTAATTGGCTGCATTTCATTTGTGAGGCTGACAGTCTGTTGTAAGGGACGTTTTAAGAAAATTGCTGAACCCCGGAGAATCGTTCTAGAAGAAAAGAAAATCATCCTCCTGTCGTCGAGAACACAGATGCAAGCCCCACATTTTATTGCCATTTCTGAGTTTTCATGAAATGTGTAATATAGCAGAGCCTGTGATAGGACAAAAGGATCAGCTCTTCAGTGGTTTTATTAGTTTTGATTTTTTTATTTTTTTTAGAATTTGCTACTGTGTTGTCTGTTTCCTCTGGGACCCCCTGTTTTTTTCTCCATCAGTAATAACTAGAAAAAAGCTCAGCTGACAGATTCTGGAAGACTATTTTCCTTTGCTCCATTTCCTCTGTATTCCTCCCCCAGCTGACACTGGAATTATTATATTATTCGTGGCTAGTTTTTCAAACTATGTCTTTTTTGAAAACTTCTCTTAGGAAGAAAATATCCAGAGACTCACTAGGTACCGATAAAACATTAATTTATTGCCTCTCCCACCCCAGGTATCGTAAATAATAAAGCATTTGTTACAGATTAAACTTAACAGTTTTCTTCCAAAGGTCTCTTCTAGCTTTGGGTAAAGACCATGGTCACTTCTGAAGAGAAATGCTGTCCAACTACCAACGAGAGGATGTTTGGGGAGGGATGTCATCTGGGAAGGATTACTTGGAAAATGCTTTAGGCCGATGAAAGATCTGAGAAATGGTGTACTTTTCACTCTTTCTTTTCCACTTGTTGTGTAAGGCCTCCAAAGCCAATACCTGTAGGGCCAAAATTTTTGGCATAGCAAACTGTGAACGAAAAAAGGGCAAGGGGAGAGAGAACGGGTTGGTTAGCACCATTATTTCAGTTCCTTCTGTCTGAATATAGTCCTTTCACCTGTGAGAGGCGTTCTCTTAATAAATGCATTTATAAGTTAACTTGAAAGTAAATTGAACTATAATTATTTTAGATCACCTAATAAAAATTGTTTACACTTTTTTGCACTTCACCGTGTTCACAGACATTTTCTCATTTGAGTCAGCATAATCGGGCCCCAGTTGTCTGGCCCAGCCTCATCTTCCGCTGCCTCCTGCCTCGCTCTAGGCACACAGAATGACTTACAGGGCCCGGCATGAACCGTGATGCCCTGCCTGGCTTTGGTGCTTTTGCACTCACTGCTTCCTGTTTCTGGAATGCCCCCTCCCAAACCCACATTCATCCTTCAAGACCCAGGGGAAGCTTGTCTTCTAAGAAGCCTTCCCTCACACACCAGGCCAATACTTATTATCGTATGCTACTGCATCGTGTATGGTCCTCTACTAGAGCTTTTTTCGCTTGGAAATGCAATTATTTGTCTGGATGTTCTCCCTGCTGGCTGCAGCAATATTTTAGTGTTTTAAGGCCTATATGAATGCTGAGAGCACTCTTGTATCTTCTACTGTGAGGAGAAGGAACCATTAGTTCCCATTCTGTTTCATTATAGGAAAAGCTTTGACAACTTACAGTCTGAGTTAGTAATGCTCTCTGGCCCCTCTCTTGTTAGACCCCTCACTGCACTTCAACACACACACTTGGAGATCGTGAGACACTATCACTAAGTGAGAGGGTGGGAAGACCTCACTGAGAACCAGAATAGGCCTAGGAGAGTCTCTGAGGTTAAAGACACACTGCCTCGACTCTAATGCATCCCTTCCTTTTTGTAGCATCAGGAAAGAGCTGAGCCTCCACTACCTCTTCACAAGACAAAGGGATCACAGAAGCCCCTAGGGGCACAGCCGCAAGGACAAGAATGAAAATCTGCTTGTTGGTTCTATCTCTGATCAGTAAGTGATGTGCAACATCAGCAAGGAATGTCAGGAAGAAAAGGGGGGTGGGGGGTGAGGGAGGAAGGTCTTGAACTGAAGGGAGGCCAAACTGGATTCTTCCTCCCCCGAGTCACCCCTATCTATCATTCAGATGGACAGAGGGTAGTTGGGTTTTTGGAAGAGAATGTGATGCTGTGTGTCCAGGCCTGTGCTTTCTTCCAGGACCAGAATCACGACAAGAACCCTTCTCTTCTCTCCTCCGCACAGGCACCCAGCTGCCCTGAAGCACTGAGCGAGCACCGTCAGCATCGGGTCCCCCCACATGCTCCAAAGGAGGAGAACCGAGCTGGCTCAGGCAGGAGATTTCTTTCCCTTAGATGGTTTTGCTCCCCATCCTGAGAGCCCAAACCCTTCTCGGGCTGAGCAGCCATGCCTTCTGGCAGGCACAAGCCTCTTGGCATGGATGCTACTTCTCCTCCCAAAAACCCTCAGAAAAATGTCTCTGTGGAGCATCTGGAACCACTCACCTTTGCAATAAAGTTCCCCATCTTTGTCAGTAACATTCGTTGACTCTAGACTTTTCCCACAGATGGCACAGCGAAAACAGGTCTTGTGCCAAGGCTGAGGGGCACACGAGAGCAGGAGAGTTACATGTTGAATATGATGGACAGAGTATTCTACGTCCATGTTAAGTCCCCTGACCAGCAGCGTGTAAAGGAGTGCCACAGTCCTCACCATTCATGTACCTGATAGGCCCCCAAATAATTCTCCAGAGATTTGAAGAAAATAAGATGCTATGTATGTGGCCAGCAATTCTCCAAACCCCTAAAAATAACCTTATCAAAGTGATTTCCATAAGGCGGTTACCCAAGTATTCAACCTCATGTTAACTCTGTATTTTTGGCAGAAGAGAGCTGCACAGCTCAGGTCATCCAGATATCCAGATGAGTGCCTGCCTTCTGCACTTCTACATGTCTACCAGGCACAGCCTAGGGGTACTCAAGTGTCTTCGAATGGCCAGTCTTGGGCTGGAGACTGGCCTCGTATTTGGTTAGACGTTTTTCCATGGCCCTCCCCTCCCCACCCCCTTATTTAGTATAAGCAGGATTTTTTTCCCTCAGGCCTAAATCCTTTGATGAATAACCCTCACTTCAGGCCTAAAACTAGAGCTCATAGGAGTAAGCGTGAATAATTGTCTCAGACATTTGCTGACTCCCCAGATTGGCAAGACATTTGCAAGTGAGGATGCTGCTTGCTGCTGTGAGGCGTGTGCTGTATCCATGGTGGTGATGCCAACAGCAGACTGAGTTGTGTAGTGGTGTCACCTTTCTGGAAGGATTGCAGACACTGAAGGGCGGGGGGGCGGGGGAGAGGGGCTTGTGCATCTCTGTATCTCCAGAGTTTCTAGATAGGTATTTTCCACCTATCTAAATAATTCTTTTTACACTGAATTCACCAGTTCTCATTTCTAAGGGCATTGCAGGGAAAGTCATAGCCTAGGAAAATGGGTGAGGATGGATGGCTTCTAAATTGGTCCCTCAGAGTTAAGAGAAGGAAGGGTCTGACACCCACCCACTGCAGTTTCTACTTTCTTCTCTCTTCCCTCCTAGCTGTTCTACTGGAGATGAGCAAATCCCATTTGGCTCATATAGAAGTTCTTACCTTGCCACCTCCCATCACCTTCTCAGCAGCATAGACTGACTTTCCACATCGAGGGCACTTCTCCGACTCCCCAAACTTTGCAGTGAACTTGGAAGGGTTGCTGGTGGTGGCTGAGCGTGCTGCCTTTGGGGACCTGATGGAAATAGACAAATGAATGAAACCTATAGACCACCCTTGGCAGACAGTACTAGCTGCGTGACCTTGAGCAAGTTACTTAACTTCTCTGTGCTTCATACTCCTCATCCGGAAAATGAGGATAATCACAATGCCTTCCTCACAGAGTTGTTGAGAGGTTTACATGAGGTGACATGAGCTAAGCACTTAGAATAGTGCCTGCCTGGCATGTAGTAAGGTTTAATGCATGTTAGCTATAATTCGTTTTAAATTTTCTGTTGTAAAGCACTTAGCAAGTGTTCCATGTATGTTACTTATATTATTGACATTGTCGTTATTGTGGCATTATTATTGCTGTGACAGTTTAGGTTTTTCTGTAGCACCTTGAAGCCCACTGGCCCACTTGCTGAAATTAATTGTGAAAATGTGGTATGGCAAGATGGAATCTTGACAGTTGATACTAAACAAACCATAGTCCAATGTGCTGATGCATTCTTTGTCTCCACGTGAGCAATGACCAAGATAGAGGCACAATAACAGCTCCTGTGTTTCCATATATTTTGGTGTTTCCATGCCTGTTTATCACTCGAGCCTCACCCTAACCTCTAAAGTAGGCATGAATAGTTGGAGGAGAGTCAAAGGGGTAACTGCCCAAGGTCAGGCAGCTCAAAACTGAAGGAGCTGGGGTGAAACTGAGGTCCCCAGACTCTTGTTCTTCTTTGTGCAGCATCATAAGAAAACCCTACCATAGAACAGTAAGCTTTGGGTAATGCATGGCAGATAATGAAGTTGGAATCATCTTTAAACAGAGTTCCAGTTGGGATTGAGTGATGAGAAAAATTAAAATGACTAATCACATATCACTGCACTTTTTTTCAGGCTCTACCATGTGCTCCTCTCTTAAGAAGGGGCCAGAAGACTCTTTAAATGGTCTAATTTCTCTTTGGGACACTGCCTTAGTTGGGTTGAGCCTTTCTGCCCTGTCCCATTGCAGAGCTGAGCCTGGATACTAGTTGGCCAGACAGCAGCTGCAGGTGAGTAGCTGTCAGTCTATGCTCAGTACTGGGCTGGAGGTTAGCGTGATCTTTGAGATTGGTAGAACAGATCGGTAGATGGAGGAGACATGGTGTGATATCCCAGTTTCTTAAGATAATGTTGGGGGATCTCAGCACCATATTGGCAATAGGCAGCCAAGAAGATCCATAGAACAGTCATAATTGATTGTTTATTCCTGAGGCACACGGCCCATCTCTGCAGACTCACTTCACTTGTGATGTGGCCATTAGTCATCTTACAACCTAAGGTAAGAAATCTTTCAGTGACAAGCACACAGCAAATGGCCATTGCTTCCCTGCCATATTTATGTGATTTACACAGACATGTTCAAAGGGAAGAAAAGAGATTCCATGAAGTTTTGCAAAGGTCAAACAATGGAACATCTGTGCATTTTGGATTTTCTTTTGACATGCAAACCAAAGGCCATGATGTAAAAGTAATTGCCCCTTTGAAAGGCAGATAATTTAAAGAGTCTTCAGAGAGAGGACACATTGTTAAAACTTGGTGAGACTGGCTATTCCTATTGTCAGCAAGTCAACAATAGAGTCCATTCTCCCACTTCCAGAAAACGTTGCTATGGGAACAGAATGAACTGTCTTGGTAACTGGGGCTCTTCCAGGGTGGGAGAAGTGGGACAGTAACTCACTGTTGGAACTGGAGGCCCAGGTGTTCACCCGTATCGGTGCTGAGGCAGCCGGCGCCTTGTCCATACCCGATCCCTTTGGGGCCATATCTGCGCCCATAGCAGACCTTACAGTAGATCTCGGACTCGTGCGCTGCGACCGTGGTGCTATCAAGAGCCTTCCTGCAGGCCACTGCCAAAGAAAGGAAGGTCAGGGCCATGGGCTTAGATTCCTCCCCTCTTCCCTCCAGTGCCATGCTCAGGGCCAAGAGACCCAGCATGAAGGGCCCTTCAGCCAAGAACACAAATTTGATTCCTGACCAGAACATCCATCTTGGGTTGTAGATTCCATGTCAGTTGTTATTTCACAGATGAGAAAATTGGGGCACAGAGAATGGAAATGTGTCCAGTGATCCTCAGCTAGAAAGACATGGAATTTGAACTAGGTGTATGGTTTCAGACCAGCTAAGAATATTGTCTCTGAATTGGAAGAACCCAAATTCCTGAGTGTCTTACCATAAATGACATCAGGGATGTATGTGTGTGTGCGTGTGTGTGAGTGGGTAGGGAGTAAGGGGCTGAGGCAAGAGAGGAACTTAATTTTTTTTAGTCACATCAAAATCAGGATTGAGCAGTTTCTCTACTGACCATGGCCTTTGAAGAGCACAGTAATATTCCAGAAGACAGTTTTCACTGAGGCAACTACTTTTGATCCAGCTCTGGAACTAGGGAGATGGTGATGGGGGTAGACCTGCCTCATAGAGCCTTAGGCTTATATTGGCTCAAGCCCCCTGGTTATTGTACATTATCTAACGTAAAATGTCCCCCATAATGTAAAGTGTGTAAGACAAGTCTCTATTTTTCCAAAGAGAAGATTTATAGATTTCTTTTGCCAATTTGAAAATAACTTTTAAAGATGTAAATGAAAGTTCCAAATGCCTACTTATAATATTTAATAATGTAAATCAATCATATATCAATTTGGAGGTGTTATATTTTTCTAAAGTCACAGAAATTTAGGAAACAATTATATTCAAATTCTTTCTCTGCATCTTAACATCTCATCTCCCTCATCGCCAGAGTGTCTTTTTGAGACAGCTGGCCCAACTCTCCAGAGCAACTCATCTCCACCCTATCTGCATGAGAGGCAGCCCTATTTGCACCTGAGTAGGAGGCTGTCACCTGAAAATTGTATCTCAATAAGAAATTTCTATTAGCATAACACTAGGGCAGCTTTTAAAAAATACATAGGATTTCCACGACTTAATAACTTGTCGAACTGCTTTGTAACAGTGATCCTTCAAATTCGTTTATGGTGATGCTCAGTGCTTGTAATAGTGAGGTCATATTCCCAGGAATAAGAATATATGGGCATTCAATTTTGTTTGCCTCTTTTTTTTTTTTTTTAAACCTCTTCCATTCAAGTGACCTCTGTATTATACAGTGGTCCCCAACCTTTTGGGTACCAGGGACCGATCGATGCTCCTATGAGAATCTAATGCCTGATAATCTGCGGTGGAGCTGAGGCGGTGATGCTCATGCTGGGGAGTGGCTGCGAATACAGATGAAGCTTCACTCGCTCATCCACTGCTCACCTCTGGCTTTGTGGCCCGGTTCCTAATAGGCCACAGACTGGTCCTCAGCCTGGGTTTTGGGGACCCCTGCTCTATAAGCAATTCACCATTGAAGGAGGTTGCTTAAGGCTAATATGCCCTCCTCAGATGGTATTTTATTTAAGGAAAAAAAAGTAATTGAATAGGAAAGTGAGAGTGGAAGTTAAGGATATAGATGAGGTGGGATTGGCCAGAGGTTGGTGGTTGCGTGGCTGGGGAAACAGGCATATGAAAAAGTTCATTAAAGAATTATGTCAGTGTTGTGTGTCTTAAAACTCTATTAATTTTTTTTTTTAATAAAAAAGTAACTAAGAGACTAGCTTATAGCACAAGAGAGTTTTCAAGGCTTCAAAAATAAGGGAAAACTCTTATGAGGACTAATTCTTTGGAAAAAAAATGCCTTCTATTTGGGCATATAAGGTATATACACCTGTCTCCGCCCTTCTCGTTGCTATCAGTTATCAATCTGCAAGCAATTTTTCGAGTACTCATAGATGTTCTTGACTCAGAGTTCCTTAAGGGTAAGATTTTTATCTTAATACCCCCAGAACATAGTGTGGAGTCTGGCCCAAAATTAATCCTTTGTAGACATTTGTTGAATGAATGAATGAATGAATAAGTGGATGCAATGCATGCACGCATGTGTGAATGAAGATTAGTGACTTGTCCACAACTATACAGTCATAAGCTGCAGAGCCATAACTGGCCTCCGATCCTTTGACTCCTACTCCTGTGCTCATACCCATCATGCCAAGACCACATATGCCCAATCATGCCCTGGCCAATGCTAGAGCCACATTCTGGCTTCTGACCAACTTTTGTACACAGGCTCAGTAGAGTTGTACCTAATGTAAAGTATCCCCCATAATGCAAAGCATATAAGACAAGCCACTCGCCTGCCACATGTTGTGCTATAGACACATAATGTACACTGGATTTCAAATACTTAATACAAATAAAAAAAGAATAGAAAATATTTTATTAATAATGTGTATATTGATTACCCATTTAAATTATAATTTTTTAATGTATTTGGTTAAATATTTTCAAACTAATTTTACCTGTTTCTTGGTACCATTTAAAATGTAGCTACTAGAAAATTTTAATTTATATCTGTGGCTTGCATTATATTTCATTTGGACAGCACTGGCAGGGAGGATTAAGATTTGTCTAGAAATTAGACAAACACTGGCCAGAGGACAGGTTTAGGCAGACTCTGCTCTCTGAACCCTATTTTTGTCAGGTGTAGGGTGGCTTGTGGACAGACACATCTTGTGATGATAATATTTAAAAAGTGTGCTTCTCTCTAGGATCCTTCTACCACTTTAGGAAATTATGCTGCTCAGATCCCTATCCTAGCTACAAGTTCTAAGGAAAATATCACACGTTTAAGGGGAATATACCACCAAATGCTCCAATCCTTTCTTCCATGGCTCCACTAAACAGGGCATCTTCCTGCTGTCTGGGAAACACAAAACACTCCTTACCGTGGGAAGCTTCCCTACCATTTTCTGTTCCCATTCAGGTATCAAAGTTGATCAAAGGAGAATAAAAACCTAGTGGGCTGGACTTCCATATCAAAAACTCTGGTTTTCTTCTTGTAACAACCTGTATAGTATGTATAACCAGCTCTATTTTATAGATGGAGAAATCGAGGCTTGATGGAGAAATGACTTGCCCAAGATCCCACAGTAAGTGTCAGAACCCAGACTCAAACCCTAGTCATTTTTATTTCAATTTCAGTGTTCTTTCCGATATTCCTCACCCCCATTCTTTATAAAGGACATTAGCTTTTGGACAAAAGCCAGAGGGATATGGAGTAAATTCTCAAGCAATGACTTCTGTATAATAATAATAATGAATCTGATTAATGTATCCAATGATTTAAAAATAATTACCCATTACTAAAACCCAAAGCGTTAGTAAATCTGCCAACCCAATCACTCAGAACAGCCTTTTCCCCAGTTCTTTGATGATAATTATGTTTGCAGTGGGAGGTAAGGGATAATGGAAATTCTTGCAGCAGATAAAACATTACTATTTCTGGCAGCTTAAAGATGCAACGTCTCCTGCCCTAACAGATGGAGCCCAACCCTTGAAGTTCTGTTTGAAACAGTTTGGGGCAGTGTGATGCCTTGTGGCCACTGGACTGAGGCATGGAGGTGGGTGAGGGGCTGTGTGGGGAGGAGGGTCTGCCAAATGTCTGGTAAAGCTAACCCTTAAGCCAGACGTACTGAAGGGAGGCAAAAAAGGTAAGTGGCCTTTTCCCAAACAGGGCTAGCTACTAAGAAACTCTAGAATGCAATGATGTCAGACTGTCTGGACTGGGAATATGAAGATATAGATTCTACTCCTGACTCTGCTGCAGATGCTTGTGACCTGTACTCAATGATAAGAAATGATTTGTCCAAAGTCATATGAGTTATGCGGAACCACACTTCCAGGTGAGCACAGGGTCTTAAAGTTCCTCCAGTTTTAATGTGTATGAACCTATGCCTGGTGGATGATGGTCAAGATCCCTTTGTCAAATTACTGCTGCTCAGGCCCTGGAACTCTTCCCTTTCTGACTCTTACAGAATTGGCACATGTTGCCATTTTCCCCCACCCCCTCCCCCCACCCCGGACAGTCTGACACAGGTTCTTAAGAAAAGCCAGTTGCAGCTGACTTCAGTGACAGCTGGCCAGTGGGAAAGGTACCTAGGGCCAGATCCATCCTAGCTTCAGATAGTAACAGCTGTCTTTCTCTGCCAAGTCACACTTTGTAAATGTCGCCACTGGGCTAAAGTTTTCACCACTGAGAAGAGTGGTAGACTAGCTCGTTCTGACTTTGAGCTGTAGGGAAACAGCCTCTGAGATTGGGCAAGAGTTTGGCAAGAGGGTGCTCAGGAGAGCACCATCTTTTCCTAAGGTGAGGCCCACAAGTGATAGTTCTGACAAGTTCCTGGACGATGCCAATGCCTCTTGTCCTAGGATTATACTCTCGTGAGAACCACTAACATACAGTTATCTGTGGCTAAATGTGAACTTTGAAATGCCCTCTGGATCTGGGGGACCCTCATGGTGTTCACACAACTCACTGCAGTGGAAACAGGTCTTGTGGAAACTCCTTCCATTGCACTGGATTTCTTCTGCGTGGTAGACTGTCTTGTCGCAGGCTCCACATTTCGCTCCTCCACCCCAGTTTGGCATCTTGAAGACTCTGACCAAGGTCAAGTCTAACAGAACATAAAGCAAATACCCTGATTTTAGGTGGCCCCGGGAGGGGACCAATCGCTGGTAGTGCAGTGGTCTGACTAAGTGGTGGTTCATTCATTCATTCATTCATTCAGCCATCAAATAGTTTACTTTGTACAATTCATTGAATAAAGCTCTGAACAAGTCAGTTTACTACTTTGGGACTCAGTTTACTCTTATTTTCAATTTTAAAAGCACCTGTGGCCCTCACAGGGTTCTTAGTAGGAAGAGATGAGCTAGTTTTGTGTATATAAATGGTAAATATTATTTTTTCTATCTAGGGTTTCAAAAATTATTCCATCAGAAATGGCAATAACCTCTGAAAATAGTATTATCATCTTATGTAGTTTGGTGCTTCTCGATTCACCTTGGATCTTGCTAGCATGCAGATTCTGGTTTGGTAGATCTGGAGAGGGGCAGGAAATTTTACAGTTCTAACAGACGCCGGGCAGTGCTGCTATTAGTGGGCCACCCTATGGGTAGCAAAGCTTTAGTTTATCTTGCTTATAGAAATATAGAATATCCTGTTCAGATTTATTCCTCCCCTTCATTAATTCATTTTTTAAAGAATTATCATTGCCCAGGCAATAAGCTGTATTGGCACTCCGCCATATCACTGGCCTGGAAACCTACCTTTTGCTTTCAGGGCGACCTGCAACTTGCTGTGTGCATTGAGATGAACGGTGTAGCTTCTCTTACATCTGTCTTCTCACCTATACTATACAGAGAGTCACTCTTTTCTTACTGCTTCACAATGTTGGTTAGAGACAAAATGTCATGATGTGCAAGAAGGTACTAGACAGAGCTCATAGTGCCAGGTGTGATCGCAGGAGCCGGGCGATGATGCAGTGTGTCTTCCCACACCCTCTGAGTACGTTCTGCTGCAGGGAGCCGCTGATAACCACGGTCCTGGGCCATTATTATCTCCTCACTAGAGAATTATGTTTAAAAGATGCTAGACAAGGAGGAGCATCAAAAAATATTTTTCTCTTTCTGTGTCTATATGAAAATATGAATCTAGTTTTCAATTTCCGCAGAATAGAACTAAAGTCATTAATATTCAGTGAATTTTCTGAAATCCTGCAAGCCCCGGGAGGGCTGAATTTTTGCTAGAATCTTTTGGTTTTTAAGAAGCCTGGTGTGTCATCTTGTCATTGACACCAAGCACTATCGGGCCATTCCAAGTGGCTGTTTCTGACCTTCTCTTTCCCTTCTGGGAAGCCAGTCATCTTCTTATAATAGTTGGCGATTACCACTAAGCCATCCTGGGTTACTGGTCAGGAATGTGTCTCCCAACCTCACAACAGAGAGGTTTTGCTAAGAAACAGAGGTAAATAGCAAACAGGCTAGTGAACCTGATACTAGGAGCAAAGGGAACATCCTTATCTAGATGTCTCTGCAAGGAGCTTTTCCTGCTTACAAAGTGTGAGGTTAGCCAGGAACATCTTATCCTTCCTCTCATAGAAGCAGACTCTTTTAATTCAGTAAAAAACAAACAAACAAACAACTATTTAAAAAGAGAACATGTAGTGCTTCTATTTCTGCAGTTCAAGTGTTTAGTGTAGTGGAAAAAGTAATGGATTTTGAGTTGAAAGTCTTGGGATCAAGTCTATATTCATTTATTCACCATGCATTTACTACCTACCATCCATGTACCAAGCTCTACACCAGGTATTGGTGAGGAATCAAGGGGAGGAAAACATAAAAATGAGTGATTGGTGTCCCTTAGAACTGAGAAGCCTACGTTCTGGTGAGGAAGAGAGGCAGGAACCAGAATACATCAGAGAAGAGTCTTGTGAGAAGTGCCATGCAAACTCAAAGGAGGAAATGACTACCCATGTTTAGATGGGGGATAAAAACAATGAGTTGTTGGAGGATCACAGAAGATGGCACATCCAAATGGGGTTTTGAAGGATAACTAAGAGTTCACCAGATGGAGAAAAGGGGAAAGAATACTTTAGGCAGAGAAAAGAGCACACAGAAAGGCACAGAGTCCTTAATATCTGCTAGAAGAGCCCAAATTGTTTATTTTTTACTCAATTAAAAATTTTAGGATGTTTAGGTTTGGAATAGATTTTAAAGATTGATAACCTCATTTACAAACACGGTGAGGCATGCAAAGTAAACATTTGGCTCTTTTTCCTTCTCTGATTAAAGATGATATATTCTCCAGAAAAGAGTAGAATCACATAATTTTGCTCATCTTCATTTTGATCCTGAGTTTCAAAATAATATAAAATAAAAGAAGAAATGTAATAAGTATCCAGAAATGTGACAGTGACACTTGTGAAATTAATGATGTGGGGATTTTCCCTGAAAGCAACCCTAGGTCGAATTTCTCATTTCAGATCTCCGGTGGAGATTTCATTGGCATGTCCTGCAAGTTAATGGGAGAGAGAGATGCCGTTGTGTGTGTGTGTGTGTGTGTGTGTGTGTGTGTGTGTGTATTCAGCAGTTGCATATACGTGCTATTTTTCAAAGTGAGGATAAGATTACAGATAATACCTTCTTAGTACGTTAGTACAGGGTTTATTTTATTTTAAGTGATCATAAATATCTGACATACATATATCAGGACTTGAAACCCAAAATAGAAATTTACAAGCATTCTATTAAACAGGTACTTTGTTCCATTTCTGAAGATGGAAATGTAGCCATGGAGGCCAAACACAGAAGACATCTCTGATTTTTTTCTTCCAATACTCAAAGTCCAAAAGGCAGAGGATGTTGTAAAGCATCTTGAATTGAAAGACACGGGTTCTAATCTTGACCTTGAACTTGGTGAAAAATTGCAATAATAATATCTCCTGCATGCTCCTCACAGGACCATGGTAAAGGTCATGGAAATATGACGGGATTTAAAGCAATACAGTAGCCCCTCCTTATCTGCTGAGGATATGTTCTAACTGTGGGTAGTACTGAATTCTATATATGCACGATTTCACTGAAATACTTTACAGCTATGTATACATACCTTTTCACTTAAAGGAAGTACTTTATGTCTTCTCTTTGGCATATCCTAATTGCCAGCCTCACTACTCTTGCACTTCGGGGCCATTATTAAGTAAAATAAGGGTTGCTTGAAAACAAGCACTGCTATTCCATATCACTTGATCTGATAACCAGCATGGCTGCTAAGCAGCTGACAAAGGGGGTACGTACACAGAGTGGACACAAGATTCATGTCCTGGGTGAGACAACACAAGATTTCATCATGCTACTCAGAACAGCAAGCGCTTTAAAACTTATGACCTGTTCACTTCTGGAATTTTTCATTTCACATTTTCAGACTGTAGGTAACTAAAACCATGGAAAACAAAACCGCGGGTAATGGGGAGACAACTTTATTGAGAAGCTATTGAAAGTCAAGGTATTGTTAACCCCTTTATTTCAGAGAATTTCAAATTGTACCAATTTTCTCATTAAGTCACTACGATTGGAAACACATTTAAGTCCTGGCTTACATAACTTTTTTAGCTTCCTGCATTGCTTCGGAATTCCTGTGTCTCAACACTCCCATAGCCAGGCCCAGAATGTGAGTTTACGCTGTTCAGATACCAAGGGATGAGCCATTTGTTTATCAACGTTGCCTGGCACAGGCAAGGGTCATAGAAGGTGGGACACCAAATATAGGCTTGCCTGTCACTCAGCCCCATTTGTCCCCTGGGCCACAGTCTCCATCACATCACCTGGCACTACTTCCTGGGCTGGTCCCAGAGGTGGCTGCATTATGACAGATGAAGTCCGTGGCTCAGGATTGAAATGGGGAGCAGTCTGAGATTTGCAAGGATGAGATAGAATGCAAGCCCTGCTATGTCAGCTAAGGAGAGGGTGGATTCTAGATTTTTTGGATACCCAGGTCCCAGTTATCACTGTATATATCACTGTATGACTTGTATAGATTTCTTAATGAATAATGAATAATGCTGTGTAAAAGATTATACTGAGCATGTGCTGCAGTGTGGGAAAAGCACTGGATCAGATGCAGAAGGTCAGAATTCTCGTTCTGCCTTGTCTCTCTGAAGCTGTGTGATTTAGGAAAACCGTTCAAGCTCTCTGAACTTTAATGTCTTCTTTAAAACAGGCATAATTGTCCTGTCTGTTTCACCATTGCTGGGAGGACTGTAGCAGTTCAAGTACGTCGAATCATTTTGTAAACTGTAGAGTATTGTAAAACGTAAGACCTAATTATTTCTACAGTAACTCTCAGTTGTCATGTATCAATCTGGATTTTTAAAAAATAATCAGCCATGTATCTTAGATGCATTTTTCCTAATCCAACAGTTTTTTTTCTTTTTTTTTTTAAACTACCAACTACGAAGCTGAAAGATGATACCTTAAGGCAAAAGTGGGTGGGACAGATAAAATGGGCACTGAGTGATTCAGTTTCTGCTTTGTAAGGGTCCATTAAAACACTTGGGAGGAAACCTGAGGCCATGACTTTGAGCAGACACCTGTAGGAGCAGCGCCGTTTTCAGCTCAAAGTTGGTTCGTTTGGTCATTGTGTTAGATGCCTGATTCCACATAGTAAGTTAAATTGTCTGCACTGGCTAGAGAAAAGATATTGGATCATAGAAACATATCTAGAGTCTAAGTCATAATCATAATCATTACTAATATAATAATAATATTATTGAAGCTAAAGTGTGTTTGGAGACCAGCCCTTGGGCCAGGGACTGTCATATCTCATTTAATCTTCACAGCAGCCCTTCAAGGTAGGTAATATTATAAAATTTACTTTAGAGATGGGTAAACGGAGTCTTAGGAAAATCGAATTACCCAACTGGCTAATCGGAACTTGGGTCTCTCTGACTCCAAAGCTACGTTTTTATATTAACATTAACTGCTATTAATTGTTTACTATGTACCAATTGCTTGATATATACTATCTTTAGTACAATAGCCCTGCAGAGCAAATTTTGTTCTCCTCATTTTGCAGATGAGAAAAGGTGAGACTCAGAGAGCTTAAATGACTTGCCTGAGGTCACACTGCTAGTAAGTGTGGAGCTGCCATTCACACCCCGGTTAGGCTGGGTCTATACCCCATGTCCCTGCTTACAACACTCTGGCGAGGGGAAAAGTGTCAGCACCTTCATTAGCCAAACTTGGCGGTTGAAAGGAATTGGTATCTGATTGACCCATTGTCTCTCCACGGGACAGAGTACTCATGGGTGGGAGTAACAGGGAGAATGAACTCGACCCAATAAAATGAAGGACTTTCTAAGAGTCAGTGCTATTCAAACATGGAGAAAGCTCCTTTGGGGCTGGAGAGTTCTCTCTCCCTATTGATTTTAGTTCTACTGGAGTTGGATGTCCAAGTGGCTGAAATGCAGTGAAGCCCCTTCAAGGGTCCTTCTTTCAAGCCCAGAGACAGGTTTAGAGATCAGAATGGTGACGGGAGCCTTGCCTTGCAGAAATGCTGCCCAGCGGCGCCCCTCTCAGCACTGCCTCTTCTCTATTCTCTTATTCTCTAGGTAAGAGAGAGGGTGTAGCACAGTGGCAAAAGCATGGGCTTTGGAAAGAACCAGACCAACGTTCAAAAAACCCTCTCTGCTGGACCGTGGGCAAATAGCTCAAAATCTCTGAGCCCAGGGTCCTCATGCATGCAGATGGGAGGAGAAGGCTTAATTTAGAAGGTTGTTTTCAAGTTAAATAAAATACTGCTAGTAATAAAAGTACTATAGATAAATGTTTAATACATAGCAGGTGTTTAATCATTTTACTTGTTTTATTACTATTATTATTATCATTATTATTTTATCTCTAGTTTTTAAATCCATTTTCTTAAACAAGTTCCAACTTGCTTTTTCTCTGTGGCCCTTCTAGTTTAGACTGTGAACCAACTCTGTTTCTCACCCTCCAGAGTGAGCTGCACCCAGGAATAGATGCGGCCAGGCCCGGGAGAAAACCCCGCTACAGGGATCAGGGTGCCAGGTGCCAGGGACGGCATGTCAGGCAAGGTCCTAAGCCTATGCCCTGGGGAGCTGTTTCCTTGCTTTGGCAGCTCTGGTGCCTAGCACCAGCTGACCTCGCTGTTGACCTGTGCCTTGAAGAGAAGCAGCGAGCCCAAGCATAGTCCTTCCCATGGCCCAGGGAGACCGTGCTCTTCTGCTCCCGCGTGTAGGACACTCAAGGTCAGGGGTTTCCTTCTAAGCTTCTGAACAGATATATGAAGTCCCCATGAACAGGCGCTTTCACAAGGCCTGGGAAGCATAGGTTACTTATTCCCGGCATAGAAATGAACCCGTGTTGGCTCTCATCCCTTTAAAACTTAGACATGGTAGGCACGGCTGCCTGTTACACTAAGGCTGTGACACGCGGGTCATATTACACCTATTCTGAAGTCATCTCTGAAGTGTGGCTGACTTTTACTCTCAGAAACTCACTTTGTTCTATTTTGACCTTTATAATTTGTGTTTAAAGACCACATTGCACTCAGGGTTATATCCTGGCTCTGCCACTTTCCAGCCATGTGACCTTGAGTAATTACTTTGCTTCCTTGAACTTTCGCTTCTTCATCTGAAGAATGACTTCTTGCAGGACTCCGTGACAGTTAAATAAGCTAATATTATTCTGCGCCTGCACAGGCCAGCAAAGAGCCAACAACTCATGATTAACCCTTTCCCACGATGAGGCTGTTATTGAGGCTCAGAAAAGGCTTCCATCCTCAGCCACCCTCAAGACAATCATTGTCTTCTTTCCTGCTTTTCTTCACTGCAATGAATACCTATGGTTCTTCTCTTCGTCCTTGAAGCCCCATCCTGGAGACAGTACTCCCAGACATGCGAGCAGCATGCTTATAACCAGAAGTCTGCCTGCCTCACGAGTTGTGTTTCTTGTGTATTATATTCCTAGACTGGGTCTTCCGTCTTGTTAAACAAATTAGTTATCTTCTAACTCTTGGTCAGCTTGTTATTCACTCTTGACCTCTGGACTTTAATCATCACACTTATACTTAGCAAAATATCCTCGTGCAGCCCATCCGTTTTGGCCTTGTGCCTTTTCTCGGAGGCCTTTACGTACAGTTTTATTAAGCCTTACAAAGTACTTTCCTATACTTATCTCATTTGATTCTAACAGATCCCTTCAGGATAGGCGGCCTTACCTTAATTTTACTGTTCAGAAAATGGAAACTCAGAGAAGTTAAGCAATAGAGGTAGAATCTGAACTGACTCTAAGACTGACCCTTTTTATTTTCTTCTGTCTTTCTTAGGGTTCCCAGGATTTCTGGATTTGTACTCTACCAAGATTCTGTCTCCACTTTTTCCAATAAGATCATGGCTATTGGCCTTTGAGTGATCCTGTGCGCTCGCTCGCGCTCTCTCTCTCTCTCTCTCTCTCTCTCTCTCTCTCTCTCTCCCCCCTGCCCTTTCTCCTTTTCCCTCCTTCCCTCCATCCTTTCCTCCTTCTCTCCCTCCCTCCTCTCTCCTTCCCTCCCTCCTGTCTCCATCCTGCCCCCTGGCCTGCTTCCCCTTTCTCTAATGGATGGCCTGTGCATGCGGGTATGGACTGCAGAGGACACTGAGCCCTGGGGAGCAGCTGCATTCCCTGCCAATAGGCAGGACTCATTTTAATGACTGGGTTGTTCAGGATGGAACCAAAACCGAGCCAGAAGAATTCGTTATGTTTTCTGAGTCACAAAGCGGTTTTATGTACGTTGTGATGAATTGGACGTACCCGGCATTGAGATTCACCCCAAAAGCTGAGGACATAGGTTCTCCCTATTTCCTCACCCTTCCTGCTGTTCATGCCCACCCTTCCTCACATCAGTGCTGCCTCTACCTCCACAGCCCAGGCATAGGAGACGGTCAGTCAACACAAGCTCATTAAATTGCATTGACTCGTACTAGAGAGACGATTTCTCCCACCTGGTTCATCTAACTTCTTTTTCTTGGGGAAGTCACTGCCCATCTCAGGGATGGGAACAGAAATTGATCTTTGGGCAGCATTTCCACTCAGGATGTTAAAAAAAAAAAAAAAAAACTTGATGGAAACCTAGAGGAAGCGCTGAGAATCACCCCCTCATTCCCAACTGGGAATTATCCTCCCACTAAATAGAGCTTTAAATGGATTTTTCAACATAGCAAGGTTTTTTTTTTTTCAGACCCTGTTTTAATTAATTTTAAATTATCAAAAGCAAGCCTGTCGCTGAATATCGTTGGGATATAAAATTCATTTTAAACCAACAAAACTCATTGAGTATTTCTTATGTGCAAGACAAGATTCGGTGAACTATAGACGTCTCAGTCATACACCCATGCCTTTGGAATAGCACGATTCCTTGTATTTTGAGCATTGGAAACCTGGATTCTGCCTAATAGTATCTATTATGCCACTTTATAATTGCATAGTACTTTACAGTTTAAAAAAATGTACCACTTCTATATTGATCCTTACAGAGGAGACCAAGACCCTGGGGGCAAGAACTTTCTCAAAGTCACACACCCATTCATTATGTAGTTCTGGGACTGGAATGCAGGTCTTTTGACTAAGACAATAGGAAACATTACTCCACCATGAAAATAATTTTAGGCCAAAAATAATTCCTCACTCATTTCTCTGTGAGGTTCCCTTAATCCCCCAAATGTCAATTGCCCTTTTAGGAATTTTCTAAACAACTAGGTCCACACCAGAATCAAGCATAACTTGAGTCTCCTCACACAAAATCAGAGGATGCTGGTACTCGGGATGTGAAATGCACCTTTACTCTATGTGACCTCTCATAATACCAATCAGCCACCAAGCCAGCAGCCCACCCCCAGCCCAAACACCTGCTTGGCTACACTTACCTGCCTGTGTGGTCTCTGTCAGCTCAACTGAGTAAGAGGGGGGACTCTTGTCCTTTTTAAATATATGGAGACTGTTGCCAGCCTTGGCCTACGGGAGGAAGGGCGGGAGGGAGGCTGAGGGGAGAGGGGGAATGAGACATGAGTAACACAACTGCTATCAGAGGCCGAAAATAGCCTGTGACCAAAGCCCTGAGTTTTGTTCCCCCCACACCAGCTGTGAGGCCCTTAGAGAACAATATCACTTGGGTTCTGTTTTAGTCGCCAATCACCTATGTCACCAAGGAATCAATTTGTGGAGTGTAAATTTTTGAAGACGTTTGGAACAGGAATCAGAGCAAAGAAGGGTTTTATGTCTAAAATAATTTTTTCCCAGGCTCCTACTCCCTTGACCTTCCTGGAAATCAATGCAAGGTACCTGCAAATGAATCATGAGCCATATCTGGGAGCCCTCTGGAACTCCAAGCCACAGGTCAGTATACTTGTGAAGAGAACTCAGAGCTAAAAATAAGAGTGATGGGTGTCTGAAACGATACTTAGATAATCTCTTCAAAGAAGCTTGGGGAAAAAAGGCCAGCTGATTACAGGGTCCTGTCACTCCATGGCCTGCCATCTTATGAAGAAACATTTTCTCTGAAAAGTGTTGTTACTTTGCTCATCATCTTTCTCTCCTTAAGAATTTAATGTGACAGTGCAGCGTATTTATGGCAAGTTTTGATAAGTCTCAGTAAACTCACATTTTCTTTGAAAGTCTAATTTCTCTTTGCCTGGTATGTTCATATTTTGGCTTTGATCAAGAATCAATGACTCACGAGTTTTAGAATTTAATAGCTGACGAGAAGTTTAGAGATTCGATAGACTAATTCTTATTAGCCTAATTCTTGTTAGTCTTCATGTTATGGCTGAGGTAACTGAGGAACTTCACTTGTTCAAGGCCAGACAATGAGTAATGGGCAGGTACCAGACTGAAATTTAGGTCATTTGTCTCTCAGGTGAAGATTCTTTCTAGCAGTGCTGACCTGGATGTTGAGGTTAGGTGTAGGTGGTACCTAATTGACAGGTGTATGAAATCTAGCCTTTCAAATCAGCCACATTAGCCCTTTTGTTACAAGCCCACACACAAAAAAATTGGTTGAGTGATGAAATATTTCACTGTAAAGAAGATCGTGGTAAATTCATAAGTATGGATACAGCACAATCTCCTATGAGATATCTTTAGTCTGTTTTCATGCAAAAGTGTATTTGTTGTAGAAATGGGGAAATAGTGAGTACTCTAGCATGTTAAAACTAGAAGGGACTTTAGAAGTCTCTGAGGATAGCAGTTTCACTTTTTTTTTTCTATAGATACTATTAAATGGAACATCAATATATAAAGCAGGTAAAAGAAGAACTCTCCTGCTTGAAATAAATAGGCAGTCTAATCTCGCTCACGTAGTTCTCCCTGAACCCTCAATGTGGCTTCTAAAATACTTCTTCGGGACAAAATTTAAAAGTCATAAATGTGACCCACCACTTCCATTTTATAGATACAGATATTAAGATCCAAAGAAGGGATTTGACTTGCTCAAGGGTAGAGGCAATGTATACAGTAGAATTATTTCTGGAGCCAGAAATATGGGTTTGACTCTGATGTCTCTGACTCTTAAAAAAAATGCTTTCTAATTACACAAGTGATACAGGAATACATTTTTATTGTGAAAGATTAAACAATAAGGATATATTTGTGGTAAAATGTAAAAGTGTCCTCTTCAATTCGATTCTCTTTCCCAGAGTTAATAACTGACACAATATTTTGGGTTTTACTAACTTGAGTTATCCTTTAAAAGGAGATTTTAGCTCATTTACATTTATTGTGATTTTGGAAACGTATGGACTTGTATCTTTCACCGTATTTTATGTTTTATTTTTATAATGTTTCTTTTTTATTTTCTTGCCTTTTAACAATAGTTTAATTTGTGTCATGTTTTTCTCTTATGAATTAGAAATTATTCTCTTTCTCTAATTTAAAACCTAATGCCACAATAAATAGATATTATTGTTGACATCTAGATTTAATTGGTAGCCATATTCTATTTTCTTCCATGAGATGAGAAACTTATAAGAACTTCAGCATCCTTTCCCCATCACCACATTGCCCTCTTCCTTCGCCTTGACCTTGCAGTTGCAAACCTGCCCACCACCTCCTGTGTGTAAATCAGCTGGGGATTTAGTTGCAGATTGTAATTAGTTTTGTTTGTTATGCATCCGTAGTTATTTAAACCTAATTATAAAATTTACTGTTTCTTGTATCTTTTTTGTATCTGACATTTTTAATTGTGTTGGGGGGGTGGAGAGGGAGAGAGAATGCATTCTTGATGAATTCATTGAAAGAGTCTGCTGTAAATGAACAAAATTCTTACATAATTGAAAAGATCTGTTAGTTTTCTAGAATTTCTGTAACAAACACCATGCAATAGGTGGCTTAAACAACAACAAAAAAATTTATTTTCTCACAATTCTGGAGGCTAGAAGTCCAAGATCAAGGAATCGGCAGGGTTAGTTTCTTCTGCGGCCTCTTTCCTTGGCTTGTAGATGGCTGTCTTCTCCACACGTTTTCGTAAGGTCTTCCCCCATGTGTGTCTGCATCCTAACTGCCTCTTCTTATAAAGACATCAGTCATGTTGGATTATGGCCCACTCATATGACCTCGTTTTACATTTAAAGGACTTGAATCCATTGCTTTCTCCTCTTAATTCCCCTGGAATAACTAAGAACTGGTAAGTCATTGGGAAACACAGATCACTAAAGTGACAGAGAAATTTAAACCCAGATCAAACTCCAAACCCTTTCTACAACAGTGGTTCCCGACATTGCTTAATCGAGGTCTCCCCAAGGTCTCCCCATTTTTAATCAATACACACACACATATAATCAAGGTCTTCCCAGTAAACATTTTTAATCAATACACATACACATATTATATATGTGTATATATTTTTATAAATTATAAAAATTACTGTAATTGTAGTATATACATTGTAAAATATACTCAAAACTATGTACTAAAAAATATAAACATAAGTATAATAAATGTTCCAATTCATTTTTTTTTTCTCTAAATTCATTTCACATGCTCCCTCAGATGCTGGCCCCTTCCACTTTGGAAATCACTGTTGTAAACCATACCATACAACAAGGGAACATGCTGTAGAAGAAGTTAACCATCCTGGGACTCTCAGCTTCCATCTGGTCTTCCAAATCAGTCTGAAAAGAAGCATGATTAGACCTTAATGTATTCAACATCAGCTATATTTTGTCTTAGAGTAACCAAGACTTTTCACTATTTCTATGCACCAGTGGTCTGACATTTGTCTTTGGTTCTCATTTCAAAGAGAGAATTAATTTAAAACTATCATTCAAAGGTTGCTCCTGGTCATGTGTCCCATCCATGAAAGGCAGAGAAATGGACAAAGCAAAACTTAAAAGCATCAAGACAGTCCTTTCTCCCCCCCCCCCCAAAAAAAACAAATATTGTCATCATCACCGAAATGAAGTGAGACATGTCAAAACAAATAGTTGATTTACTTGCATCATCTAGATTTTTTTTTGTTCTCCTTGTTTTTATAGTCATTCATCACTTGCTGATTATATGATAACAGTGTTCCTTACAGAATGCTTTTTAGCTTAAAAAGCACTACCATGTGTTTCTTTTGTGGGTGTGATCTTTCTTTTCTCCCTTCCACACTCCCACTTTCCCACCCTCCCTGCCTCCATTTCTGTTTTTGTCTGTCTCTCTCATGCAGTGGGAAGATATAGGTGTTATCATCTCTTTTTTACAGATAAAGAACCTGATTTGAAAGGTTAGGTAACACAGCTAGTAAATGGTAATGTCAGGACTTGAACCAGGTTCTCTGCTTCAGAGACAATGCTCTGAGGGAAATGTTAATGGATCTGGTCGGCATTATGTAGTTGAGAGAGAGGACACTGTTGGTTCAAGAACCAGTGAAGGTCTGAGCCCCTCCACAGCCAAACTACCAACTTTATCTTACACTGAGAGATTAGCAAGGCTCATTTACATTAGTGGTCTCATGAGTCCAGTAGAGGCTGTTTCTGCATTGGTTATTAAACCAGTACGAAGCCTCTAGGAGAAGCCCAAAGCACTACAAGCCCCTGAAGTGAGAATCGCTGGGCCAGCAAATTGACAAATGCAAATCAACTCACAGAGGTTCAGAATTGGAAGAATGAGATTGTCTTCTTAGGAGGTGGTTCCACTGGTTCAGTAGAGTCCATGACTGTTTACTTGTATCAACAACAGATGCTTTAACAATTCGTTTGAATCCAGCCCTTCTCTTTAGCCCTGCTCATCTTACTGTTCTGGTTCAGATGTCTGCCTAGACATTTCTTAAAGCCTACAACTCAGTTTTCTGTACTTTTCTCCATGTCTCATATTGCTACCAGAATCCTCTTTCAAAACACAGATCTGATGATGGCACCCTCCAGCTTGAAGTGCACTGCTCACACGCCATTACTATGAGATCATGTTAAAAAATCTTTGACATGGCATTCAAGTTTCTTCATCTTGCCCCAAATTAACTTTCCAACTTTTTCTCCCACTACCCCACTTTCTCTTATCCTATCTTTCAGCCTCTCCAGTCTAATCACTGTTCTCTAAAATTAGCCAGCAATTTCATGCCTCTCTGCTTTGCTCATGATCCATCCATTGCCTGGAATGTCCTCCGCCTCCTTAACCTTCCCCCTCTGGTGGAATCTTCCTCATCCTTCCATGAGTAGCTCAAATGCTCCCTCTTCAGTGCAGGCCTCCACCTCCATCTGTTCTCTGCACCAAGTCCCCAAAACATTCCCTTTACACTTCTCACCATGAGGAGCTTTGGTTGTTTGCTCACATGTTATTTTGGCTCATGAGATGGTGGACTCGTTAGGGGAACAGAGAGCACTTTATTTATCTTTGTGTCCTTGGTCTTGGCACCTGGAAAGTTTGAGATTGAATTTATTCATATAACTGGGTGGTTTTGAGAGACCTTGGAAGGACTAAATGCCTACCAGATCTGAGATAAGCAGCAAGCGAGAAAGCACAAATTCAGTAAGAAGAAATTACTTATTTAATCATGTAGTCACACCACCTAAACTGTTAGAATAAGGATCAGATCCATTTTTAGAATAGTTGGAAGCCTTTTATTGGCTTTCACACATAGTTTGTGCTCTGCCTAAAGTGGAGAGGGGACTGGGTTGGAATAGAAGATATGAGTTTCTAGCCTTAGCTCTGTTATTAACTTTGCTGTGTGCCCTTTGACAAGTCAGTTCTCCTTTCTGATTCTTTGTTTATAAATGTTCATGCTGGGAAAAATGACTTTGAAGTTTCTTTCTAATTAAAAAATTTGATAATTCTTTTCTAGTTAGAGAAACTAAGACTTTATTTTCCTTCAAGTGTTATGATCTCTTAACAATATGAGCAGACATTTTACCTTGTCATAAAAACACCTTTGTCTTACTATGGCCCCATTACATAAAAATTAAGCATTAGAAAGAGTACGAAATATTTACAAAGTGTGAGTTACTGATACAGGGGGACAACAAAAAATTAAAACTAACAAAAGCCTCTTTACTGACAAAACATCAGGGCTCTGTCCCTTTAAAGTTGAAAGACCACATATCAGGCTAAGAAAAAGACCTTAGAATGATTAATTGATCTGTTGGATTCATAAAGATGGAGAAGAGAATAATGTGGTCAGTTTGGAGAGGAAGGAGAAGATGCTTGGATGGTGAGTTTTAAACGCAGGTCTTTAGGGAAAGCATTCTACAATATTTCATAAATACAAAGAGAACTGGAACTCCTCAAGGTGGCAAATGTACCTACATGTGTCACTGGCTCTTGCTAGTTGCTGTGACAGTTTCCTATTGTATAAAAGCAAACCTGAAAGCCCCCATCCTGTATTCTGAAATGCTGTTCTACCCAAATTTTAAAAATTGGCTTTATTTTTAGAGCAATTTTTTTATGTTCACAGCAAAATTGAATGGAAGCTACAGAGGGTTTCTAGCTACCCCCCACCCGCACATGCACAGCCTTCCCCAGTGTTAGTATCCTGCACCAGAGTGGTATGAACCTACACTGACACATCATTATCATCCAGATTTCACAGTTTACAAAAGAGCTTACTCTTGGTGTTTTATAGACTATG
The DNA here is from genome assembly GCF_014176215.1 of Rousettus aegyptiacus. Taxonomy (NCBI): domain Eukaryota; kingdom Metazoa; phylum Chordata; class Mammalia; order Chiroptera; family Pteropodidae; genus Rousettus; species Rousettus aegyptiacus. Next base: position 89,825,740 of record NW_023416308.1, read on the forward strand.
AGTTTTCAAAAATGTATAATAACACGTATCTATAATCATAGTATTATAGAGAATAGTTTCAATGTCCTAAAAATTCTCCGTGCTCTATTCATCCCTCCTCCTCTAACCTCTGGAAATAACTGATCTTTTTATTGTCGTCATACTTTTGCCCTTTTCCAAATGACATATAGTTAGAATTATATAGTGTGTAACCTTTTCCAATTGGTTTCTCTCATTTAGCAATTTGGATTTGAGATTATCCTCCAATTCTTTTTGTAACGTGGTAGTTCATTTCTTTTTAGTGCCAATTTATATTTCCATTGTCTGGATGGACCACAGTTTAGTTAGTATCTAACTAAGTTAGCAATGAAGGACACCTTGGTTGCTTCCAAGCTTCGTCAACTATGAAAAATGCCTTGATAGACATCGGTGTGCAGGTTTTTGTGAGGAAATAAGTTTTTCAGCTCCTTTGGGTAGATACCACGGAGTGCAATTTCTGGATTTTGTATTAAGAATATGTTTAGTTTTGTAAGAAACCACCAAATTGTTTTCCTAAGTAGCCGTACTGTTAAATGCATGAGAGTTCCTGGTGCTCCACATCCTTGACAGCGAAAGGTACGTAGTGGTATCTCCTTGCTTTAATCTGCAGTTCCCTAATGACATATGACATTGAACATCTTTTCATATGCTATTTGCTGTCTGTATGTGTTCTTTGGTGAGATATCTGTTCAGGTCTTTTGCCCATTTTTAAATCAAGTTGTTCACTTTTTATTTTATTGTTGAGTTTTAAGAGTTCTTTGTATATTCTGAATAAGTTCTTTATCATATGCCTTTTCATATGTAAATATTTTCTTTATCATATGCAAATATTTTCTCCCAGTCTGTGGGTTATCTTCTCATTCTCTTCTCTGTATCTTTGTCAGAGCTGTTCTCATTTTTAATAGACTCATTCAAGCAAAATTCTACTTCGAAATTTCTTTAGCAGAGATCTTGCTTATCTAGAAGTAGGTTTTGTTTTATTTATAGTTCTTTGACTTAGGAATTAAGAGCAATAGAAGTTAGAAAAATCATCCGTGGTCCGATTTGAGTTATAACTTGCGATGCGTATTTCAAATATCCATTGAGGGGATGTCTTGGGTTGGCAGACTGAAGCTCAATTTTTTAAACCTTTAAACCTACTTTTGCTACATCTGACATCACAGACTAAGGGATTTCAACTAATGTTCCATGAACCCACAAGAGATATAATAATTTATTTCTCACTGAGTATACATACTGTGATGGCGATGTCTGTCCACTGGAATGTGAACTAAGTAGATGGTGAGATGCTTTGTGGGTGAAAATTTCCTAGGAGGATTAGCTGGAACCTAAGAAAGGTCTTCTGTTCACTGGAAGATGGGAGGACTTTGCCAATGAGTATTTGACAGAAAGTGGTCAGTGCAATAAATAGCTCTAGTAACAGAATGCCATCATGCTGGAGAGGGCCAAGAATATGGTGTGACAAGTATTGATCTTTCTGCAGATGTAGATCCTTTTATAGATGCTGAAAGATGATGCTGGTGATCGTGTTATAGTTACTGTTGACTTGTTTGGTGATGTTTCGAGTCTGTGAATTCCTTCTAGTGAGTTGACTCCAAATGCTAGAATTTGAAAGTGTTGTAAGAATTCTCAGAGGCTATAGAGCCAGTACAGTTAGACTACAACACTTGGGGATCATGAGACCCTGTAAAATTTTCAGTCTACAAAAAAGATTGCATTATGTAGTCTGTGTGAAGAATGTGCGAAGGCAGACATCAAGGGACCAATTTAAAGAAACAATTTTATTCTTATAGATCTTATGCTAATTGAAAATTAAATATCATATTCTATTATGGAGACTGGGAAGAAATATTAACAATGATTATATTTTGGGAAAAGATGAATCTTAAAAATATGTAACGTGAGGAAAGCCCAACATTTACTCCAAGAAGAATTTGTGATGGTGGAAATATGAAAACGTTTAGCAAATCTTAATTTATCTGATAAACCATCATATATGTATATAAGGAGGGGGAAAACTGGTTCCAAGAAAGGGAAAACCTAGGACCAATGATGATAGAATCTGCCGATATTGTTTCAATGTAGAAGAAAATCTTTGAGCTATTTAATAACGTAGTGAATCCTTTCCCACTTTATGGCAATAATAGAAAATGAAAGAATTTTTAGAGCCCATTATAGAAAAGAGTAGTCCCATGACTTCTGACTGCCTAAGGGCTGAGATGTTTAATATCTTGGCAGCACGTAACCTATTCACAGCAAAGTGATTGGGAAGTTCTGTAATAATAGGATTAGTGGTCTCCGAAAAGGTTAATTCCCATCACAGTTCAGTTTTTAAAGCTTTTCCTGTGCTGTGTGTGTCTGTCCAACACATGCACCATTCAGGTATTAATCTGTTTAGTTCTCAAAGGCTTTTTTATTCTCTTTTGTGTCTGTTTTGTGCATATATAACTCAGGGGTGAGTCTGGGTGATGATTCTTCCAGAGTTATTCTCAAAGTGAAGGTCTAAGCTGAAAGTTTGGGAATTCCTGGATGAGATGACCTCTAAGGTCCTTTCCAACCTGGAGATAGATCCTCAGACTCTATATTATCCAGAATATCCTATTCGTAAAGCTACTTGTTAAGTGTGGTGCCGATCTATTCCTGTTCCTCAAATTTTTAAGTGAAGCTCTAGATCACGTAGGTCATCTTAAATAATGTCATAGAACAGATTTTATGTGTGCGTGTATATGTGAGCGTGTATATATATATATATATATATATATACTGGTAGGTGAAGACAAGATACTAAAACCAAACAACAGGGGACTGAATGGACTCCCAACCTGTAAGATGAGTTTTGTAGAAATTACAGCTTCTTGCAATAATAGTGGCAATAGATTCTAAATCTGCTTTATGTGGTGTTAGCCAAGAGGAATGCCTTGTATGCTCAAGTCTGAGGATTAGTGTTTTCATTAAGAGCTTCCTTTCCTCCCAAGGATTAGCCCTTTCCCATATATTGGAAAAAATTCTTTTGCTTGAGTGCATTTTCTGCTTATATGCTAGGAATCATTAACGAGTTTAAATTTGCTCAAGGGACTTCAGAAATCATTTCCTTGAGCTTACTTGTATCATGGAAGAAGGAAGAAACCCACCCTGAGAGGTTAAATACCTTGTTTAGAGGGTCAGAGCTGGGACTAGCAGCCAGACTTTGGTTCCTAGGCCATGCTTTTTCCATCTGACACAGCTGAGCCAGGTAGGATCTTGGATGTAGAGTCTTCTGACATCATAACTGAGGTGGTTCAGATAGCTGTAGTGGGCAGTGGCTGAGTTCCACACAATGCATTTGTAAAGGGCACGCTGATCTAAAAATGTTTTAGCTCCTGGATTTGCAGCTATGAAAATATTGGCAACCAAAGCGACCCACAGCTAATAAAGTACCAACTTGCTGGCACATCCTATTCTCTGGGCACTGGAGAGTTGATAGCACCTGGCCATCTCTGGATCTCCCCCTCAACTCATTTCCTCTCAAAAGTACCACATGGATTTATATAGTCAAAGATTAATTAGGGAAACGGAACCACAGTTGATTATGAATAAGGGATTTCTAACAGGAATTAGACCTTGCGCAATTGTAGGAGGGGCTGAGAAAGTGAAAGTTTAAAGGGTGAGCTGGAGAATCAGAATGGTCGCCACCCAGTCACTCCGAATATTCCTCTTTTGGCTAACTCAAAACACAACTATAACATAAAGGATTTTTTTTTTTTTTTTTTGGTGAAAGTTTGTTCTGGTTTAAACAACTTGACACAGTATAAATCACTATAGGTAGAGGATCTGATGTTGTCACACCTTGGGACTAATGCTCCTGAAGCCCTGTTTTCACTTGTGAATAATCTGGAATCAGCCTGTTTCACCACAGTGTGAAAACATGTGATGGCTTTAGTGTGTGGAGCTCGGGAGTATGCTGTTCTGGAATCAGCACGGGCTTTGTCATCAGGTGCATCTGCAAGAACTTCCTCACTTTACACACCCTGTGACTGGGGACATGTTCCTTACGCCTTCTGGAGTTAGCTTTCTCTTCTGTAAAACAGGGCCAATGGTACCCACCTCATAATACTGTTTTGAAGTAGATATAATAGTAGATGCTCAATGAAGATTATTCTTTTCATCTCTCAAATATTATCTTTTCTCCTAATATATCTAAAACATGTCGTTTCTCAGAATATTTCCAGGTAGAACTGCCCTTATTGTCTTAGTGTTGGATTTCGATGATAAATACAAGTATTATAATTTATATTTGCCATTTCTGGCCTTCCATCACGGTTGCAGATTCCCAGTACAGGTTTGGATTTGTGTGGACAGTGAAAAAGACCACTGATTGGCAAAGGAAACACCTGAGATGAAGCCCATAGTTTTTACCCCACAGGAGAAAAACAGAGCACTCCTTAAGTAGTTAAAAATCTATTAACTTAGAATGGTTTATAAAAGTGAAAGTGGTGACAGCAGTTCCTCTGAAATCTTTCGGCCTTCCTGGGTTAGAAGACGGAGATTAATCATGAGGGTAGAGGGAAGAGGAAAGTTGGGAACCACAAAAACAGAACTTGAAAAGCATAATATTATGGAGCCATTCATTTTGGAAGGACATAGATCTACCCATTTAATGGCTCCTAAGGGCATTACAGTATCATAGATGGCCTAAAGTATTTGTTGAATTTGAATGTAATAAAACGATAGTGTTCATGAGTTTCTTAAACATGAAGAACACATTAAATTATATTCAAAGTACTCTATTTAGGAATCTAAGGAGTGATTTTATCATTTTAGAAAGATTTTAATCAATAGCAACTAAAATAAAAATGTTTTCATTCAGGATAAACTTCTAGAATAGTCACACAAAGAGAATCTTTTATCATCTAAAGTAGGATAATAGGCATTATTTTGCATAACACAGTGCTGAGCAAGGAGTTGAAACTAAACAAATATTTTAAAAATAAAATTCAGTATATACAGGGCAAATCAGACTCTGAGCCTAATTCATGGAATATAGAAGATTCTCTTGTATCCTTTTAAAAATGCAGTTTAATTACTTGACTTTTGGAGGACACTGATAATACACTCCCTACCTATGCTTTTCTACAAAATGTTGACAATCATGACAAGTTTGCATTTAGCTACTGATCTGACCGAGCAAGTAATTGACTTGAATGCACTCGAATAGGAAATGAGATGTAAAACCACTTCTTTAAAAGTTAAATAACATTTTTTTTTAACTTCCAGTAATGACACTTTTTCCTCTAGCTTACCGCTTATTATTTTAGGCTCTCAAGATTTGAACACTACCAGGTTGTGATAAATACTGTAAAGAATCTGCAGTCAATCCACAGTATTCTCTATCATTAATAGTATTGCCCAGACAGCTTATCAGCTTAAGTTTGGGAAATCTCTTTATCCTTTATCTACAGGAACGCTAATCACTTCAAAAGGATGGAGCTGAGGGAACTTATTTTAAAGCTGGGTTTAATTTTTTTTTTTTTTGGATCAAATTCTATGGCTCTAGTTTCCTGGGTTCTTTGTGTCTCTTTTTCAACCTTTTCTCTTTCACATATTTAAAATGACACTTGGCATTCACTTGATTGTGGGTGAGTTGCTTTGCATTTTCTGATGAGATAAACCTTTCTTAAGGCTTTTTCTATTCACTGGCTGGATTTTGCCAGGCCGAGGGAACAGAGAACCAGTTGGTCTGGGAATTGTGGACCTTTGGCTCTGTAAGAGTCCTTTGGCTACCAGGCTCAGAATGGCAACTTCAAGCAAAAGGAACTTATTAGAAGGATAGCAAAAGCCCGTTTAATCAGTGGATGGCTGAAAATCAGGTTTGAACACAGGCAGGTGCCATGGCCTTTCCAGAGGCTGGGAACCAGGGACCCTTGCAGCGAGACCAGAGAGGGGAGAAGGTGAGCATTGCTAGGATGAAATGGAACATCAAATTCCAAGGAAGCCTCCTGGATGACAAGTCCACCTTTGCTATAGATTTAGGTGGGGTCCCCTAGTTACAGCCCACTGGGCTCCATCCAGTAATTCCTTAAGAAGAAATCAGAAGACAGTTTGAAAAAAGAAATTGTGTGCTGCGCAGATAACTTTGTATGCCACTGTGCTACTACTACTTGACAACTTTAAAGTTGCTTCTAGCTTTAAAAATGGACAGTGTTTCTCCCATGACAGCTTTGGGGCCAACATGTCCCTATGATCTTTGTGTCTCTTAGTGACAATAAAACCAATGAACAATAATAAAACAAAATAGAAGAAGACAAGAGCATTAGAGGGTTATTCGTTGTCCTACTAGTGATAACTGTATCAATATATAATAGTGGTTATATTAGTTCTCTTTCTGCATAACAGTATTACAAACTTAGCATCTTAAAACAACACAAATTTATTACATCACAGTTCCTATGGGCCAGGACTCTAGGGAGAGCATAGATTGTATGCTTAGGGTCTTATCAGGCTGTAATCAGGTGTCAGGGTTGCAGTCTCATCTGAGGTCCAACTGAAGAAAGAGCCACTTGCAAGCTCACTCAGGTTGTCAGAATTCAGTTCCTTGCAACTCTAGGTAGGGCTGAGGATTTCGGTTGCTTGCTTGTTGTTGGCTGCAGACTGCCCTCAGCTGCAAGAGGCTGTCTACAGTTTCTTGCTATGTAGGGTTCCCCATCATGACCACTTGGGTTTCTCATAGCCAGCCAGGGAGACTCCAGCAAGACAGACACTACAATCTTATATAAGCATGTAATTGTGTACATATAATCACACAGATCTCATCACCTTTATTATATCCTTTTGGTTAGAAGGGATTCATCGGCTCAACCCACACTCAAGGGGAGGTCACACAAGGGCATGAACACCAGGTGGTGAGGGTTATGGGAGTAAACCCATGATTCTGTCAGAGTGGCAGAACTGAGTGGGATGACTCCCAGAACTGCTTTAAGTCATTCTCCCCAAACTGCAGCCCCGGGGAGGTACTTCTTCAGGTGGAGAGCTGATGGGGCGGGCAGAACAAAACCTTGGCCTCTGATTTCTCTATTTCAGCTGTAGGGGAGTGGGAGAGGATGTAAGGAGATTCAGCTCAGAGCTACCGTGACTGTCTGGTTGGTATTTCTCTTGCAGTTGTGTTTGCAATGGAATCTAGTAGCCTCCACTGGACTATATCTTTTGTCTATATCATTTGGTAAATTTTTGTTTTTATTGCATGCAAATTCCTTCTTCATTTATTGTACATATTGTCTTTCTCAGCTTTAAACACCTAAATGCACGAGCCATTTCTTATATCAGAAACTTCACATGTCTTCCACATAAGGTAAAAGCGAAGGCAGAGGTACTTTGGGATAACTCGTATTAGATCTCTAGTCATGTGAAGGAAGATGGGGTCTCCAGGTTAACACAAAAATCTCTCCTCGCTAAGCTGTACTTGATTGTGCAAACAAAACATGTATATTTGAAAGGGGTGACCTTATAAATGCTCAGATTATCCTGAAGCATTGTGCTTGGTTCTACCAGAGCTGTTAGGCATGCATGTGGAGGTAGATGGGTAAAAGATTAGCAAGACCAATAGACATTGGTTGAATCTTAGCAGTGTGACTCTGGACTTATTGCTTTAATTGCTGAGAGCCTTAGTGACCTTGTAGTCCCAGCTCGTAGAGATGCCTTTAAAATGTATAACACAGTGCCTGGCATATAGTAAACATATAGGACATAGATATGATGATGATACTTTTAAGAGACCCAGAGCAGGAGGGCATATGTCAATTCTCAAAGTGCAATTCATTCCATAACAAGAGGAGATAGAGACACACACTTAACACATTAGAGCTCCTGCCTTGTCTTGGAGCTCATAGGGGTTTAGTGTAATTTCCTGCCTGGGGAGGAAATTAGAATCCTTACTGCTGCTTTCTCATCCCTGGAGCTGGGAAAGTGTGTGAAGGGGACTGTAGCTGCAGCCCCTCCTCTGTACACAGCGGGAGGCCTGGGGAAGAAGCTGGTGGTGCAGGGGCAGGGCAGGGAGCACCCCAGCTCCTCCAGTCCTTTCTAATAATCTCCCAGAGTATGATGGCGAGCATGTGGGCTTTGCTGGGTGATCTTGGCCCAGCAACAGAGGCTCGGAAGCCATTTTCACTCCTGTAAAAGTGGAGCTGGAGGGAAGATCAAAAGGAGAGCAGAACTAGGGACATTTTGTAAACTTTGCATGTCTAAGGGAACCCGGGATGTATTCTCCTCTCCTTGCGGAGAATTTGCCCCTGAGGTTGGATAAATTTTCATTGTCTCCCAACAGTGCCCTAACTGGCCAAATGAAAATGTTAAAATACATTTTAGAAAAGTTTTAATTTCAAAAACTTATGATTAAAAATACATTTTATAAATAATTTTTCCATAGACTTGATTGAGAATTGTTGCGAACTTTACAAAAAGACATACTGCAACAACACGTTAAAATTACAAAAAATATACCTATAGTCCTATTTAAAAATACATTATACATCACAGCGTTTTCTTTGTGCAAAATTTACGAGAATGCTGTGTTAGGCATATCACACATTCACTTAAAGGGACGTAAACTTTAATACAGTCACTTTGCATAATAGTGTAGGCACAGGTGAAATAATTAATTCTTTCCCCCTAGAAGTTAATATACTTTGTTTAACATTTTACTTTTATTTTTTAGGACTAATGGCTGAATTTAGCTTCAGGCAAATATATATATATACATATATGTAATGTGTGTGCATTTAAGTACAAAAACGTGTTTTGAAATTAAGTAAACGCCCAACGTATTTATAATATTTTCAGAGAATGTGTTCTCCAAACCAGTCTGAGTACATCTTCTCTATTAAACAACTCTTTAGAAAATTAAATGAAGCCAAATCTGTCAATTAATGAACATCTTCTGTTGAGACTTCCAGTTTTCGCTGTGGGACAAAGAGAGTTCCTATGGAGGTTTTATTAGCACCATCGAAATCCACACAGGACGAGCCCACTGACTTCATTGGTCCACCTGGGGTACGGAAGAAACTTTCGGCCACTAACTGTGATCCTTTGGGTGTCACGGGAACAGGCTGATCAGAATGGAGAGAGGAATGGAAAAAAGAAGTCAAACCCACAGAGAGGTATGCCCTAGCAGCCCTAGAATACTGGACCGGAAGGACGTGTCACATGTGAGGGCCTAGCATACTTTGAAATCGACTAAGTAAGCCTGGATGAATTTGACATCCTAGCTATTTTTGTTAAGGCAAGACAAAAAGCTCATGATAACTCAGTAATAGGGACTCCTTGGGCACGCTTCCTGTGACTAGAAGGCAGGCATGCATTCCATCTCCTTATTCTCCCATCCTTTCCCTTTCCAAAGAAGAGCAAAAAAGCAAGTCTCCCATGATACTGATATCTGGGACTTAATAACCCAAGGAAGAAGTAAACTAAATGGAAATGCTCTTACCTGTTGTGCTCCTGTCACAGCAATGGAGTGTCCATTTGGTTGGTTCTGGCCCGGGACTGGAGAGTCATACCTGGTGGCTCTCCCTTGCTGAGCGCCTGCATTTTCTGGTACGACACTAACAACCTCTATTCTTGGAGACACGGGAACGGTTCCAGGCCCGGGGCTGGCAGACACCTGCACACTGGGGGAGATGAGCCCCAAGTGCTGCAGCGTGAAGTTTACAATGGCTGAGCTTGGGTTCTGCATTGGAAAGGGGTGGCTTGAAGTGAGAGCTGGGCTGTTCCCTACAGGTACGGCTGCCATGGAAGTTGGTGAGACCATTAGCTTCAAAGGTGTTACATGAAAAGAGGGAAAATTAACAGCAGTGAGTTCAGATGATGTCACTGGAATAACACCTGAAAAGAAAAGGTGGGGGTAAATATCTTAGAAGCACAGGCATTTGTCTGAGAAGCTTAGAAGGTTTAAATGAACTTGAGAATGACCCATATCTGAATAGTGTTTTAGGTACACTCACCTGCAATCGGGGAGCTGTAGATCCTATGGTTTGGGGAAAGTGTACCTGAGTTTTCTTTACTAGGCAAAATGGACTCTGCCCCCAGGGGTGAGCACTGGGTGAGAGGGATTAGGTATCCTGATGGGAACACGGCCTAGAAAACAAGGAGGAAGGGTTTATTTTATACACAAATACTGGAAGAAAATCGGCCATGTGCCTCGCCTCTTCCAGGACTACCCCTTGGTTGGTGTTTGTTTCATCAGACCAAAGCCTCTAAATGGTGTAGGCTACAGGCAGGGAAGCTATACAGCTCCCTGAAGACAATACCCCTCCTCCCATTCCAACATCTGTCCTGAGTAATACAAACCATGTGTTTCCTAAATGCCCTCTGTGGTCTTAGGAAGTGTCCTAAAGCTGGCGCTGAGCCTGCTTAGAGTAGGATTCACCCAGCAGACCCCCTTAACACTGACACCCGACGTCCTGCTTATCAGACTCCTTGGCATGATGTGGTCATTGTGAGAACCAAGTTTAATGCAGTTGGACACCATAATGTCTCTGCTGTGTTATTATCTGATTGCTCTTGAATTATGTAGAATGGTATTTCCCAAAGGGTATTCTGAGAGACCCTAGTTCCACAGGATGTAAGCAGGCACTGCTTGAATCATGCTCAAATACATTTGGGAAATGCTGAATTCAACAAAGGAAAATGGTGTTTTTATGAATTTCTGAGGGACTTTAATAATGGCATGCATTGTAAATCTCCAAGGGGGCATCCAGCATGTAGCATTTCCCAGGCTAGCTGGCAACTAAATTTTTGGTAGTGTTGGTATTCAAGGAAAACATTTTAAGAAATGTTGATTTAGAGAAGGGGGTTGCCAAACCATGGGCCAAAGCCGAGCCTCCTGGCTGCTTTTATAAATAAAATTGCACTACAACACAGCCATGCCCATTCATTTATGTATTGTCTACAGCTGCTTTCCTATTTATTTATTTATTTATTTATTTATTTATTTATTTATTTTTACAATGGCAGCAGAGACTAAATGGTCCACAAAGCCAGAAATATTTACTATCTGGTCCTTTCTAGAAAAAAGTTTACTGACCCCTGATTTAGAACAAAGGAATTATATACATTTTTTCCCCCTAATGCTTTAGGTTCTAATGATACCAAGCAAACACGCTTATAACATACAAAACTAAATGACATGGCACCCAGATTTCAAAAACTACAGATAAAAAAGAGAATCGATTAATTCATATTAGAGGCCCAACTGTCATGGAGGAAAAGCTTTAGGTAAGAAAGTTATATTCCAAATGGAAATGGCCAGAAGGTTGGGGTGTGGGTATCTTCCCCATGCCTGCTAGATCATTGTGCTTTGCCAAACAGAGAAAGCCTAACAGAAAGCCACAGGTGGCTGAACGGCCTGAAAACTATGCTTCAGCCTTACCATGAGTAGAACTGGCAAAGCTAAAAGCAGCTCTTGTAAACTGGGGGCCTTCCTTTTATCTTCCTCCAGATCTCTCTCCTAGACATTGTCAAAACAAGTCTACACTTTGGTCTAAATGTTAATGGGAACCAGTGAATTCGGAATCTATAATGCTAAAAGTGTACCTCTAATTTTAAATTTTGTTTCTTAGATGCTTGGTGCTGTTGAGTATCTTTACTGGTAGGTTCCTTGAAAGCTGCAGGAATAGAAATTTTTTAGGTGGATTTAGGCACTTTATAAATAACTCCTCTTTGCTACTGTTAATCTTTCTCACGGTATAGGTTATTCTGCTTGCTGGTTTCTTTCAAATCTTCAGCAAAACCTATAGTTTTCTAATAATTATTTTTCAATTTTCTGGAAACTACATTCATAACAAAATCTTTTAACCTATAATGCCAATTCCTTTTTTTAAAAAAATGAGAACGATTAAATTAGTACGATAAATGAATTCGATACATTTCAACTTGCATGTCCTCTCGTTAGCCTACATTAGCCCTCTTATCCCCTCTTTCTACTGCATCATCCTATTTCATCTCCACTATAGTTCTTATTGTTCACTACCTGATTTGTTTGTGTTATTTGTATATTGTCTTCTCTCCAACTCCGGATTCTTGGTAACTGTTTGCTGAATGAATTAACACATTTTCTTTCTCCTGCTCAGACCATGCTAAAAAGCGATGGTCAAAATGAAGTCATGGAAATGAAGGAAGAAGCAGAGGGGCATGGAAAATCTATCTACTGAAAATCCTAATCCTGATTAACTAAGTGAGCAACAGGAGACCATTATTAAATTATCCCATTGGCCCAAAGAGTTTATGGATCTCACAGAAAATTGAATCAGGCTAAAGCTTTGTGATTTTCCCCCTGGCGTGACTATTAAATGCAAAATGATACTAAGCTAAGATAATAGATATTTTGAATGGTTACCACGAGGCCATCTTCAGGGAAGACTTGACAAACTCTAAAGCCTCCTCAATGACAAGAGTTACAGATAATACCCTTCAACTTCTATGGTGCCTTAAAAGAATCACAAACCCCTTTATGTATATCATCATGTAATAAATTCACTTAGCCTCACACAAACTATAGTATAGCTTGGAGCAAGTCCTCAGAAGCAACTGTCACCAAAGGCAGGTGCTGGGTTTGATTTGATCTAGAGCACAATACATTACACCCACTAGATGATCAGGGAAAACTGGTGAAACAAACTCTTTACAGATGTGGGAAAATAAGATGTAGAGAAGTAAAATAATTTGAGTTAACAGCAGGGATAAAATGAGAGATTAACTTCTGCTTCCACATTTAGGGGTGGGTATTCATTCAGTGAGCATGTCATATGTAACTGTCCTAAGGGAGGAAAATGAGATAATGCATGTAAAAGTGCCTAATCCTCTGACATCTGGTATGTGGGTTGGCATCCAATAAATGTTAATTCCTTCCTGAACTAAATTCCCCCTAGGAAAAAAATGCTCTAGAACATCAAAATCCCTAGAAAGCAATGCGTAAAACATCCCTACAATTTGCCAGGCTAAGTTTTTTCTATTTACACGAAATAGAAATTTTGGTTTAAATTTTAGACAGGAAGTAAAAACAGGGGGAACAATTTATCTTCTAGTCAACAGATGTCAGTTATATGACATCAAACAAACATTAGGTAATGACTCAGAAAGCAGGAGTCACAGGGACCTTACGCATCCATCCATTCATTTGGGGTTACGTTTGCTCATAAATTATTTAAGACTTCCATGACAGGTGTTTGCATTCCAGTATGTGGCAGAGAAATGGACTTAAGCACAACCACCCATGGTGCTTTAAAAAGAGAGTAAATAATCCCTTCCTCCAAAGGTTAAAAATGTCCCTGCAGTCATCCCAGCCAGGGGATTAGCTGTCTGGGGCCTTGTTTGAATTATGGGATGCTAAGGAACAGTTCCTTGTCTTCTGAGAGACTGCTCTTTGCTCTGGTAAATTTCACAAGCCGCCAAATCCTCCTTTAATCAATTGGGGTGTTCCTAAAGCTTTGCATAGTGAAAGGTTGTACTTACTGTGGAGACATTTTCAAGTCCTTTTAGGTCCTCTTTAAATTTCTTTTTGCAACCACTATCCTCGAGCACGCTTGTCCTCTTTGAGCCTTTTTCTCCAGCAGATTCCCCGTCTTGGGTCTGTGTACCTTGTCTCTCCAGCACTGGCAACAGGCTTCCAGGCCTGGTAGAAGCACTGGCCTTTGTGGCATCATTGGCTGCCTTCTCAGTGGTGACATCTGTGGAGTCTTTTGATCTTGTAGCTTTAGAAGAAGGGCTAGGGCAGACTGTTGGACTCAAGCCTTGGGGCGGTGTCATGGTTTGGGCTTGGGCAGGCTGTAAGTAGATGGCATACGATGGGCCCGAAGGGGCCTGAGGTAGTATCACGGGCACTGCTGATGGCAATGGGCTGGGGATCAGGGGGACCACCCCCAGGGGCTGGATGAGGGATGGTGCCTTCAGCTCCAACTCAGCATTCACTGGGGTGTCCAGCGGGGCCAATGGTTTGCAGTGCCCGGATCTTGCCAGCTGTACTTGGACTTCCTTTCTGGGTTCACTAAAAGAAAGAATTTTAAAACATGACACATTTTCTAAAATGTTCTAAGAATAAACACATTTTCTCTATAACGTTCTACGTTAGATTGTCCCAGATTGAAGCCATACTTTCATAAAACTAACAGATGTTTCTGTAATGATTGTGTATCAGTTATAGGAAAGATTATCTCACCAGTTTCGAAGGCAAGAGCCTATTCTTACATAAAATCAGTAATCCTAGTGATGAAATGTAAAAGTAATTCATCCTGTTACTAAAGAGTATTGCCAACCTACCTTGATTGCTCTTCCAACTGCATTTTGCAAATAGCTGCAAGCTGAGCCATTTTACTTGGGAAAAGTGAAGAATTCTGAGAATTCTCAGCTGATGAAATAAAAAGGAAGGGGAGTTGGTCAAATTAAAAGAATATGACATATCTCTAAGAAACAGAGAACATGTTACCACCGCCCCCCCCCCCAAAAAAAAAATCACTTAGCAATGAAAAGAAAAATCTCACGAACTACTTTTATCTTTTAATTCATACATAAGTTAGGTTTCAAGTGGGGTTAGGTATACAGACATGGAAACAATTCTGTAACAATTCCCATATGGATCGAGTAAGCTAAAAGAAAAATAGATAGAAAGGAATTTTTCAAGCAGAGCCCTGATATGATTGAAAACATACCTTTGTTGGTCTTGATAGGGCTACTGGGAGCAGAATTTATCTTTCTCCGATCACTTTCTATGCCCTTTACCAGTTTGATAAGAGATGGGTGTCGAGTGAAGTTTGGTTTCCCACGTGTGGAAAAGAGGTTTTTGGCACAGTTCTCCTTTGAAGACTGCCTCATTTCCAAATCTGAGGGGGAGAAAGAAATGGCAGGGCTGAGACCTGAAAGAGAAAAAGGACAGTGTGTTAAAACACGGGGGGTCCATCTTCCCTTTGGGATATGAGGTCAATTTATTGTCCTAAAATAATACTAGGAATCACAGTGGCAATAGTTATAGAGAACGAAACATGTGCCAGATACTGTTTTAAGGGTTTTATAGATATAAAACCTTGTTTATCTTATTAAACAAATTCTGAGACAAGATTTCACACTTTAGTTATTTCTAATCAGTGGTGTGCTACAGTGTAATTGTCAGTGCTTTTTTCCTTTTTTTTTCTTTACTGATATATAAAAAATTGTGCATCTTATAATCAGTGGAATCTTAATCGGGTAAAAAATGGTGACCCTCACTGTTATGGACTGCATATTTCTGTCCTCCTTGCTAAATTCATATGTTGGAACGTAATGCCCAACGTGTTATTTGGGGCCCTTGGGAGGTGCTTATGTCACAAAGGCGAAGGCTTGTGTAACAGGATTAGTGCTCTTATAAAAGAGACTCCCACAGAGCTCCCCAACCCACTTCTACCATGTGAGGTTGCAATGAAAAGAAGGCTGTCTAGAAAGCAGGTGCTCACCAGACACTGAATATGCAAGTACCTTGATCTTGAACCTCATAGCCTCTAAAACTGAGAAACAAATTTGTTGTTTATAAGCCACTCAGTCTATGGTATGTTGTTACAGCAGCCCAAACACACTAAGACACTCTCAACAACACCAGCTAGGTACTTCTCAGGAAATGCATCCCCGTTAGGAGGCATTTCGGAGACATTAATAAACTGACTCATCGTCTCTCAGCTAGGTCAATGTGGGCCTAGGATGTGAACTCCATTAGTCTGGCTCCAGAGCCTGCACTTCAAATCTCTGCCCCAAAGGAAATCTTTCTGAAATTACATCCTGAATCACAATAACCTCACAAAGGTGCCATGGTTCTTTCCATTTTGTAGATGAGGAAACTCGGCCTTGAAAATGTAACTTGCTTAAGGCCACACAGTTAGTAAGTGGCAAAGCTGGGACTGGAACCTAAGTCTCCCTCTGCCTTGATGCCCATGTTCTCTCAACTTTCTAGCACCTCTATGTGGGGATCTTTGGTGGAATGCAAAATGTCAGAACCCCGGAGCTGAGATGGAGATGAGGATGCTGATATCGGAATGAATTCATTTCATTCCCAATGTACGTAGACTCTGTTATGGTCACTGAGAAGCATAAGGGCAGCAGTAGTGTCATATGTTTTGTGATGCTCTCAGATTCTACCTTCTGAGCACTGTGTGGGAGGTGGTTATGGACTTTGGGTTGCTGATGGAGCCAGTAGCCAAACTTTCTATATTGACACTCATCTTTGTCTTTTCAACCACTTAGATATGTTCTTTCCTTGTAGGAGTGTGGGTCAGAAGGGGAAGAGAGACTATATCCAAATGTGCATTACTTCAAAACAATGAAGCAAAGAATTTAGGAAAACAAATACATACCACTGGGATTTGGACTGATTTCTGGGCCTGTCCATTTAAAAGCTGGTTTTCGGCCTCTTTCCTCTGTAACATGAACTTTCTTGATAAGCTCCAGGCTACTCAGAACATTAGCTATATCATATAGCCTCCTTATTTTTGCTGGGGGGGAAAAAAAAGTATATACACCACTTAATAGAATAATGAAAGATCAAAGGACTTTGCTTCATAAGGATTTCATATGTATTCAAAGAGCTATTCTAATCATCAATGTCAAAGGGAAATGTGACTCTTTTAAAGTTACTCTGGTGATACTGCTTTAATTAAGACAAAAAAAATAGTTTTGAATATTGAAAAGACTCAATTACTGCTGGTAGTGAATTTTGAAATGACAAATGCACAAATTGAAAAAAAGGAAAAATGACTTAATGAGATCACCCTATCAGAAACTATGCTATAGACTTTTTGATAAAAAGTCATCATTGCTGAGGATTCTGAAGAATTTTATGAACAAAGGAAATAAAGCATCAATGATACATGTATAGCTTTCCTGCTTGTGATAGTTTACATCAATAAGATTTAGTATCATAAGCATGGGAAATTCCATAGCCTATCAAAATTTGTAAATTGTTGCATTGTCTTTAATAGGCAAAACAGGTTTATTAATTCCATAGATTTTACATATCTTAAAAGTTTTGTTAGAAAAAGTTTGCTTTTACTTCTATTTTGTTAGTACAAAAATTATAAATCAAGCCCCTTCTTTATAACCATGACAGAAGGTTCTGAATTCCCTGGGGATTCAGCAAATTACACATCTGCAGTTCCTGGAATAGTTTCCAAGGCTGTGACTAACCAGAGAAATGAGCTGAAAATTGCTTGGTGACTCAGTAAAGCAGGCCGCACATCAGTAGTATCAGGACGTGTTTTCTGAAACTGCAGATCTCCCAAGCCAATTGCCAGTATTATTGCCTTTCTCTCTACTTAATTTTGCCTTGATAGAGATACTATCAGCCTGGGGATGTCTGAATATATTTTCATAGGACTAGTATAGCTTTTCAGGGACGGGAACAAGTCTGTGTGACAGCTCGTGGGCATTCCCATGGCCTCTGCAGCCTCTTCCTCACCAACCTCACCATATAGCTGGATCACCCAAAGTGTCCCATGTTCAGGCTAGCTTCACTCCCTACTTGGAGGTTTGCTAATGCCCCCAGAAGAGAGTGCAGCAGACCCCACTCACCTGCTGAGCACTTCTTTCCACACCTTTGCTCTACTCCTCTACATGGAGGTTCCTGCCAAGTCTGTTATAGAGGTGAGGACAGACCTCTGCTTCAGGAACTCAATCTATAATCCCACTGCAACTTTGAGCAAATATTCTGGCTAAAACTATTCATTCAAAATGGCAAGCCAATTGTGCTGCAGGTCACTTCTGGGGACAATTTGAGAAGAGTTATTTGTACTCTCACTTATGAGAGATAGTAGAAAGAGCAGAGACCTGGGTTCCAGTCCCACTTTACTACAATTTACTGCTCGTTTAGACTTCAGGCAGTTACAGATTGGATAGGAGTAAAATGGGGACAATGGTACAGTGTCAAATGAGGTAACTCTTAAGGAACTGTTCACAAGCCAAAGTGTTAGGCAAATAAGAGTAGTTTTATATACATATATATCTCTGAATCCTACACTTTCCCTAAAGCAGCATGATCATGACTTGTGGGGAGAAGTGAAGATACAAAAGCATAATTAGAGAAGATCAGTTTACGTAGCAAATCTATTCGAATGTCAGTTTGTAAGTGATATTTTATTGTTTAAGAACAGGTCCAAAAGTCCGTGGCAGTCATGACACTTACTTTTAAACTTGCTTTTATCCAAATCTTCCACATGGTCCTCCCCAATTAAAATCTTGGCAGCAATTTCCAGGCTTACTATCTGAGGCGATGACACCAAAAACAGCATCACAAATTTCTGGCTCATCACTCTTAAAGACTTGTCTTTGCGGCTGTTTACAGAAGCTTTGAAGAAGGATGAGGATTAGAGAATTAAAATTCATGAAGGGACAAGTGACTTCTAAAGTAACAAGGCTAAAAATATCACCACCTGATCATTCAGTTGACAACTGCGGCATTTTAATGTTAAAGATGGCAGTAGCTTTAGAGCGTGTTCCCTGAGGAACCTTTTCTTTAGACCTGAGCTTTTCCATACCATCTCTCACCTGCCCGAAATTCCACTCCGGGGAGTTCGACAAAACACATGTCTGGGTGTCCATTTTGGCCAGTGTTTGCTCTGATGATATGATCTTCTATACTGTAACTCTTACTAAAGTCAAACTCTTGTTCGTACTCTTTCTTTTTGATCATCCTAATTTGCTCGGCGTACTTGTTCTCCTCTCCGACGCTTTTCAAAGTCCCAAGGGTTTTGTTGAGATTATGTCGCCCATGCCAAGTGTACCTGTTTTTGGCAAGGCGGCTTACCATATGTAAGCTCTCTAAGACATTCACAATATCATAAATGCGCCGACGCTCAACATCTACAAAAAATGAGAAATTACACATTACTAGGATCAGGTTTTGTAATGTGTAAAGAACTGAATAACTTTTTCTTCCGTGGTTTATTAATCAGTAGGTTTTGGATGATGTAACTTTGTTAACGTTCAACAACAAAAACTGTGAAGAGAAAGACATGTCCCCGCTCTCAAAGGGTACAATAGTTAATACGAATTAGAGAGGTGACATTTGCTGAGGGTCTACTATGCACCATAAAGCTTTAGGACATTTTTGCCCTAAACCTGTGAGGTAGGTATTATTATCTACAATTTAATGAAGAAGTAATAGAGGCTCAGGCTGGCTAAGCAGATCACTCCAAGGCACAGAGCCAGGAGGCAGCAAAACCAAGTCTTTAATACTCTAAATCCCACACTTTGCAACTGTTTCTTACGTTATTCCCCAACACACATATACATGACTGTCATATAATAGGTACAACATGCTGAGATTTCTTGTTTCTGGAATCTGCCTGATATGGTCTTCCCTGAAGGCCTTTGTGCTGGGCTGTTCCTTCTGCCTGGAATCCCTCTCCCAGATGTCTTCATGGTTTCCTGCCTTGATTCTTTCAAGTCCTGGCTCAGATGTCACCTTCTCAATGAGGCCTGACCTGACAACTTAAATTTAAAATTGCAAAGCACGCCTGATCTTTACCCTGGTCTACATTTTCTTTTTTTTCCACAGTATATATTATCTTCTGACATACATTATAATGACTTCCTTACATACTTTGCATATTATCTGTTGCCCCCATTAGAATGTAGTTTCCATGGGAGCAGGGATTTTGTACTTTTTGTTCATGGATGTTATTACAAGCTTCTACATTGCCTGGCACATAGAAGGCAATCAATAGATACCTGCTAAATTGTAGGGTGCATCCCACACAGTTTAATGTGAAGTAAAGCTGACATTTATAAACATGTGTTAGAAGGGTAAAACTTTCTTTATGGGGCAATAGCTATATATTCAAATATCCCGCATATCTCTTCAGTTTCAGATTATATTTTCATGACTCCAAATGTACCCCAAATTTGCCACAGACCCCTTTTAAGCTCTAACTAGGTTCGAGTCTATGAAGAGTAAAAGGGGGCCAGGGGACACAGTAAATTTGCCACTCAGTAAACAAATTAGTCCTTAGAATAGTGCTGAGTGGCAGGGAGAGCTAAAGCCCCACTCTCACGCACAAGCTGATCCTTGTTATAAACTAGGAAGATACCATCTTGTAGCCGGGCTCTTCAAGAGAGCCAAGAGAGAAGTTAAGTAGCAGTTAAGAAACAAGCCATAAAACAATGTTGCCTTCCTTTAAAGCTCCAGAGCTTTTGAAGTGAGTCAGAAGCAATCTTCATTGTGATTTTTTGCTTCTGTGTTAAGGTTCACGGAAATTGGAAACTACATGCTTTTATTCTTAAATTAATAGGGCTTTAAAGATTTATAATTCCTTGTGAACTTATTTGTGCCATTACAAACACTGGCTAGATGAATGGGGGTCTGAAGGAGTAAGTCTATGAACTCGCTATAATTATTAACCATTTCAGTGAGTTCTTTGTATACTTACTAAGTTCCTCAGCTACTTCGTCAAGACAGATGTCATTATTCACGGCAGGGTTGGGATAATTAGGATATCGTGCTAAGAACTTATGACACAACAATCCTAAACTTTTCTCTTTTCGACTTGGTTGGGATTTCTCATATTCGTCTCCAGATAAGTGTTCCTACAAAGGAAGAGGTAAATAATGTCTTATTCTGAAATAACGTTTGACAGATTTATTAGGGGCTTCTGTGCTCTATGACTAACACCGATTCATGTGCTTTGCTTCAATAGCTGCAAAATTTGGGGGGGGGGAATGTTGGGGAGCCAGTATAAACTGCTTGGCAGATCTCTGAAAGGAAAGCTTAAACTGAAAATAAGTCAAGGGTTCAGAATTCCCAGTGCTGTAACTGATGGGGTCCAAACTTTTCTGGTACTCTGAAGCAGGCTAATAATAACTGTGTGAAGGCGGTGATGCTTTATATTGCTGGCAATGCTGCAACAGTTACTCCTCTCCTCCCCGCAAGTCCCCTAGTCTCCACCCGGTCCTCTGCAAACCTACGTGTAAACAATCTTTAGGCTCAGGTAATCCATTTCTGTTGTCAACCAGCCCCCTTTTCTGATCTCTGTTGCGGATCTCAGGGCTCACAGCACTGATGAGCATTTTCAGGTTGGCTGTTGGTGTCCATGGTTCTCCCTGGGAGATTTCCTTGGGCTTGGTGGGTGTGGTTAAAGGGCCAAAGTCAGGCTGGATCTCTGTCAACACTGTGTTTGCTACAGTGGATTCTTTCAGAGGTGTTTTCATCAGTCCCCTTTTATGTGGCTCAAAAAAGAGGTTTTCCTGGTTTAAAACAAGTAAATAAATTCACTGTAAAACAGGATTTATCAGATAGCTTTGACTCTAAAAATTATACAATAAATAAATAGAATATTACTAAGAAAAAGAATGCCTAACAAGGTTATATTAGTCCATTCTAAGAGCTAAATTTCCCATTTTTCATTTTGCAATGAAGTGTGGACTTAATTTTTTTTCACCTTCTGTTCTAAGGATTAAAGAAACTTTAAAACTTATAATTTCTTAACTTTTTATATTGAAATAATTTGAGATTTAGAGAAAAGTTGCAAAGATAACATGGAAAGGTCCCATATACCTTTTACTCAGCTTCCCCCAATAGGAGTGATAACTTTAAGTGATCCCGTACTCCTAGGAGTGACTTTTACTCATGACGCTGTAATAAGGCCTCCATGGTAGAAACCATGTCCCATTCATCTGTGTATCCATCTAGCACAGTGGCTGCAGGCTATAAGTGCTGATAAAACACCACTAATGCATAAGTCAGAGAGCCAAGGAAATGAGTATGAGAGCTAGCATACAGTTAGACTTGTTTGTAAAATCCAGTAGGGAGCAAAATCCGGAGTGCCGAAGAGAATTTTTTACCAGAAAAGTCTGTCCTTTAAATGTCTACTCCTTTACTCTTTAAATAAAGTAAAATTAGTTATTTAAAGTCACAAAGCTACTTCCTGGCAGCAGGGGGCTGCCACTGAGACACAAGAGGATAAATTAAGAGCAGTTCATAAATAAGACTAATGGAGACCAGGTTTCTTCTACTTATGGACACTGGAGACTTCACACATTATTCCTTTTTTAAGGAAAATGCTTGGAATGGCAATAAGTGAAACAATAGAGAGATGCACTAATTCTTCAGAGATTTGCAAAACAAAGATTACTGGGACTATTTCATATGCCTTAGGATTTATCAAGTGCTTTTCCATTTGTATTTTCAACAAACCAAATAGTCTCATTCTGCAGGAGAGGACAGCCAGGCTGGGAGAGGTCACACAGGACTTGAATCCAAATCTCAATCCAATTATGGTTTCTTACATGGAAGTCAGTGTTGGAGATCCAATGGGGGACCCTCCTGAGCATGTGCACCTGAGGAGTGCTAACCAAGACTGGGATATTTCTAAAGGCTATTGACCTTTGCCTCAGACTATCAAAGCAACAGCAATTCTCTTATTTGACTAATATCTAAAACTTAGGAAATGTCTTCATTTTAACCTAACAGTAGCTGGACATCAATTAAGATACTCCCAAGGACGATTCTTTTTTAAGTTTACAAAATGTTTTTCTCTCAAACAGTATTTGTGGCCCCCATACTTAAAGAAGGTGGTGATTTGGTAGAAAATTATCTTAAAAATAAATCCAAACTCAAATTATGTCAAACGCCTTTTCTGAATTCCTTTTGTTCAAGAATTCTCAAAAATATCATAATGCAATGAACAACTTTTACTATTATTAAAAATATCTTTTTTCCCTGCTTATCTCTTTGATTCTTCCACCAAACCATTAAAAACTAGCAAGACTAACTCTGGGCAACTCTTCTTCCCCTCTTCAAAAATTAAATTTCCCTTCCTTCTGGGTTTTCACAGAGGCTAATGAAAAGGAGATATGGCATTAATAAGATGCTGAATATTGAAAAATTATGGAGTTAAATCTGGATGATATTGCATTTAAATATGCAAGAATGAATACTGAAGTTAAAAAGGTACCTTTTCATTCTCCATCCTGTAAATTTCTCATACATTTAGAGTCTCTAAAAATGAAAATTCTGAAGTTCCTCCCAATATCCTGATGGTTCAAGCAGTCCAATCAATTATATTAAAAAGTTTAATATCCTTAAAGAAAAAAGGAAATAGAAAAATTAAAGAAAAGTAAAAGCAGAAAATCCGTTCAAAATTTCTCCATGGACACCACAGGCTACTGAAACAAAGACTAATGAAAACTGACAAACTACATTTATATTTTATTCCCAACCACAAATAGCTCCACTGGACAGAAAGTTACATCAAACACCAGTAAATTCCTTCAGCAAACCAATTTGCTGTCATGAGATTTCAAGCAACCCATAAAATTTCCAGTGACAGCCCTCTCTCACCTTTAGAGAAGGCAGGCCATTCTCCGGAGCCCACCGAATGGAAGGTATCAAGCAAGCATAAGCACCAACCTGTTCACAGATCAGGGGCCCGAGACTGAGCTCGTGAGCCCAGGTTCTGGCTGAACTGACACGACCCCAACCAAATTCCTGGATAAAAGTCTGCATCTAGATGCCTGAATTTCTTTCCTGACACACGCGTACTTAGGCTCAGCAGTAAAGTCTTGGGAAATAGTTTGATAGAAAACTTCCAAATTCGGTCCTTACGCTTCAACCGTACTCTGGGCATTTAAAGAACGCCTTACGATTAAGATTTTTAATAAAGATTTCTCCACAGATGCAAAGTGCAATGTACTCGCTATTCGGGCGGCCAGTTCACGCCACGATGTTGGACCCCAGCATGGAAGGTTGCATTTACTGAGTAAGGCGCCCAGGTATTCTCCCAGGCCCCACACGCTCCGCGGACTGCGCACTTCCCCCTCCGCCCGGCCAATTGCCCCTCCCCCAGGCCCAGTCCGCGCGCCGCCGGCCCGGCAGTTCTCGGACAGCATCTTCGGAGTTTCCAGGGCAACGATTCCCAACCAATCAGAGAGCCGGCTCCGGGCCCGCGATTGGTTGGCGGCGCCAGGGGCGGGTCCGGACCTTCCGCCTTCGATTTAAAAATTTGGCGCGGAAAGCCGGACCGTGGCCAGCACCGCCCCTTAGTTGCGCGGGGCTTGAGCGCGGGCAAACCCGCGCCCGGAACCACGGCATCCCCGCCCCCTCCCCCTCGCTCGCCCCCTCCCCTCAGCGCGGGAGCTCAGCTCCTCCCTCCACGGCCCCCGGCGGAGCGAGAGGCGGGAAACGGCCGCCGCTGCCGCAGCCCTCCCGAGCCCTCTCCCAGTGCTAGGCTGGCCCGGCGCCGCTTCCCTCTGCGTCCCGCTGACCTGTCAATTCACCTCACGGTCGGAGCGGGCGGAGACTGAGCGGGGACTCTTCGGCTCCTCTTCCCCGCTCAGGCTCTGGAGCCCGCAAGTCCGGCGGTCAGTCGGTCCTTACGCCACGCTGAGGTGGGTGCCAGAGGGAAACGCCGGGGCCGGGTCTGGCGGGCCAGTGGGCGGGCCGAAGCAGCGTGACCGTCCAGGAGCAGTCAAGCCCCCGATTTGAAATTAACCCGCTCCCGGCGCGAGACGATCCCGCGGGCAGGGCGGGCCGCTCCCCTCCCCCACGTCCGCTCTTCCCGGCCTGGACCCCGCGCGCCAATCCGAGTCTCCCGACAGGAGCCCGCGGCGAATCACGGTGCAGGCACCGCCCTCCGGTCCCGCCTCTACGACCGTGTGTGTGTGGGGGGGAAAGTTAAGCAACTCACCTCCCCCACTTTTTTAAAAATTTGCAAACACCCCCCTCTCCTCGCTCAAAGTTGGAAAATGAAGTTTTGCTCTCCCAGGGCACGCAGGCTAGGAAGCGGACGCTCCGCGATGCCCTACTCAGCACTAGACCCGCTCACCTGCCCTCCGGACCCCTGTTGGGACCATTCCCCCTTCCATCCTTGGCATGCGTTATTGTGCTGTCCACCATCTGCCCCAAGGCTTCTCGATATTGATGTTTAGAGGTAGAAGATGTCCATCTGCTCCCCAAACTCGATGGGCGCGAGGGCTTGGCCGAGACGTGAGAACTCAGGTATATGAGTAGGAGGATTAAGATTCAAAACCCGCCAAGCTTGTTCTGGGCATCCGCCTTTCCTTCTCTTGGTCTCCCACTCTCTCTTTTCTTCCTCCCTGTCGTTTTACCTCGCCTTCCCTCTTTTTCCTGTTTCTGAGCCTCCAGCAGCTTCAGCATGGAATATTGTAGAGTTCTAGATTAACAGTAGAATCGGAAGACGCTCTAGTCCAACGCGCTCGTTTTTCCGGCAGAGAAACTGAGGCCCGGGGCGGCAGCGGTGCCTGGGTTGTTGGCTCCCTCGTTGGCTTGCTCCGCTGTTCTCTGCCTTAAAGCGTTTTTCCTTTTCTGGAGACCTGTGTTGGAGTTGGCGGGACCGCATGTAGTGCTCAACCACACCTAGATCAGGGCGCCCATATATCGACTATTTGATTTGAGCGCTTCCTCTTTTGCAATCTCACGTCCCTAAATTACAGCAAGCCCAGGGCTACGATCCCACAGTCCTAACTCATACTATGTGTCAATGAATCACTCAGTGCTGACTTGCTGCGCGGGACGCGATCTAAGGGTGGTGATGCTGTGATACTGAGGCTGCGGTCGCCCGGCAGCGACCGGCCGTAGGGCCAGGGGTCCGGGCGGCAAGCTGTGGCTCTTACCCCCGGGGAACGCGATCTCAGGGCGCTCAAGGTGACCGCCTCAAACGGTCAGCGCCAGCGCCCGTGGTGTCCTCCCCTCGCCGTCAGCCGGGCGCGAGCCCGACCCGGCTTCAGGCAAGTGTTGCTCAAGAAAGCGCTTCGCCCTGGAAGTGGGTTTTTGGCGTGATGCTGTGCAGAAGCGAGCGGTCGCCTATAGCTCTCAGATTTCAAACAAAGCGAAGGTCACTGAGCAGGCTCCCCAAACCGTACGCACGGAGCAGCGGTTCTTACGCAGCCCCAGTACACTTTTTCTGGAGCAAGGTGTTAAAAATACATCAACAAAAGTTGGTCAGTTGGTGCTTTTGCTTTAGCCACTATCTGTTTCACAGATTGTTGTTTCCTCTCCTCCCTCCTGGCGCCTATAGGAGTGGGCATGTTCAGTGCTGCCCCACTTAAATTTTTACAGCTGGGGAGTTCTTTTTAAAGGGGCTGTTTTTCAGAAGCAGCTGGCCTGTTCAGAGGCTGTGACGAATGCATTCACATCTGTGGTTTACAGGGCCCTTCATGCCCCAGGTGTCTTAGTGCCAAATACCTGTAGGGCAAACCGTGCAAGGAGCAGCCATCTATGGTGACGCTGCACAGATCGCATCTCATTTAATACTCAGCACAGGCGTTAACCATGGGTTATGATTCAGAAAGAGAAACAGAGCATTTTTAAGTAACAAATCCAAGGTGTCAGGGTAAGTGGCAGCACTGAGATTTGAAGCTAAAGTTTGTTTATTCTTAAGGGCTTTTTTCTACTGTGCTGCTCCTGGTCCTTACTTCCTTCCCAGGATAGTTGTGCCCATTTTATAGAGGAACAAACGGAGGTGCTAAAAAATTTAAGTGATGGCCAAGTCAGCTACAGAGTCAGGATCATGATCTGGGTTTACCTGCTCCCAGTTCATTTCACTGGCTCTGAAAGTTCCTATGAAAGAAACGTTGGTGACATCATAAACATCTAACTCCTCCCCTAACATAACAAAATATAGGAAAACTGGGATATATAATTGATTTAATGACAATTGCATGTGAAATTACAATACAACTCACTGACTGATGAAAAGTGGCTATATTAAGAGTGGAATGATACAGTTTTGAAGTCTTAACCATTTCAGATAAAGGTAATGAAAAAAGCAAGCAAGTTGAAACAATTCTGCTCAACACTGTAGTATGTCGATTTGAAATTCAGCACAAATGAATAGGAAAGAAATAAATCTACTGAAAACTTTTATGTATACCGCACAGCCAAAAAAGAAGGATGAGGGGATGGGTTGAAATCTTTTTTTTTCTTATTTTCCCATCAAATGTGTTTTTCAGTTATTTGTTATGTAATCCAAGGGAATATTCATGCTTTTGTTTCTGGTCTTTTGTTCACCATGTTGTGTAATCTGTGTCTCACTGAAGTTAGACCAGTTTTTTGACTCCGTGCTGCCACCCTTATGGCTTATGCAACTCAGATGGTTGATATGTAATACGTTTAGCACTAAGCAATAAAAAAAAAAAAAAAAAGATATCAGAGGTGAAGGGGAAGATGGGAGCCTCACGCATGGGTTGTAAAAAGATTAGGCCCTTCCCCTGCTGACAGGGTGGCTGAGGGGCTAAGGAAGGAGTTGCTCTAGCTCGCAGGCTCCTAGACCCTTCTTGCTCCTTTGCCACCCATGTCTCTTATGTGCTCCTGCCACGAGCTCTTTCCTGACCCAGTGGGGGTAATACAGGGTTGTTCTTTTTCTGCAGCACGTGTTGGTACAGCCACCACAAAACAGCCGTCTAGAGCTTTAAATTACACAAATCCCTACGTACGGGGTTAGACTGCAGCTGCTCACAACTGTATCTCAGCCCTCCCCGGTCTTTTTAGCTGGTTGATTACTTGGCCCCAAAATTAATTGTGCTGAGTCCTATCTGGGCACGGTTTGAAGAAGGTGAATACGACAAGGGACGCAGGTGGGGGAGCATCCGAGAGCTGGCTTGTGCTGACCGTGGAGCTGGTCAGAGCCTGCCCGTGGCTGCAGCTGGGCTGTGTGTAAAGTCCCCTCCAGCTCTCCTGTGACTTCCTTGGGGAACTTCATTCAACTGATGAGTGCCGTATGGGTATTTGAAACCTCGGACTCAGCTGCAGCAGGGACAGTTGTTGCCATTTATTGAGTAATTACTGTATCTGAATTTTTAAAGTGCTTTGGGGATAATAGAACACAAAATGCGAAGAACCCTTTTAAAGAATTGAAGTCTCTGTTCTGTCCTCATTCTTAGTATATCATCTGATCTTAAAATTGTCATAGATCTGAGGATCATGTAGACTTAGCACTTATCGGTGGATTGGAAGAACCCTTTTATCCAGGCTCCAGAACATTAAAAGAGCATATATAAAGGCAGTGGGGGCAGGAATTTATTACATGAAAAAGTCCCAGTCAATGCTGGAATCCCATAACCTCCCTGATCAGTGATTGCTACCCTTTGCTTGAAGTCAGGTAGGAGGCGTAACTGTGCCTAGTCCCTTCAGGCAGATTGCTCACATCCTGTCCTGATCCTAACCCTGTAAATGCATCTCTGTTACCACACTCCTACACCACTGCACTGCGAGCTCCTGAGGGCAGGGAGAGGGACTTTCTTATCTCTTTCTCTCTCTCCCAGTACCCAGCTGGGTGCTTGACCCAGAACAGGGCCTTGAAAAAGGTTACTTGGTTGAATATGGTCCTAATCTTGGACACCATCTCACCAAGTCCAGAAGATACCTTGTCTTTTAACCTCTTTATCTTCAGGGCTAAGTTCAATGCCTGGCACATATTTAGTGCTCAGTAATGTCAGAAAAAATGATCTCATAATTACCATCTCTTTAAAAATGTTTTTGCTTTAGCTGAGTACTATTTCTACCCCCCTTTCTTACCCCTGTCTTCCGTTTTACTTATTTATTCACTGTTAAGTATCCTGAATGCATAGTATTCTGAATGCCTGCTATGCTCCCAAGCCCTGAATTAGGTGCTCAGTGTATACAGGTGAATGAGAGTCAAAGTCCTTGCCCTTTTGGAATTTACAGTCAAGCAGTAGAACAGTGTCTGGCATGAAGTGTTAACTGCTGTTATTATAATTACTATTATCATTATCTTATTTTTTTCCTATAAATGTGAGATTTCTCTGCCACTCAGTTTGGCAAACATCTTTTTTCTGCGTCCTACCTCTACAGTACTTTTCTTTTCTTTTTTTTTTAGTTTTCTGTAGATATTTATTTTCCCCTAGGAACTCAATTTTTTTTTTTCTTCCAGCCCCTGTGTATGGGTCACTTGCTCTGAGCCTAGGGACTGGACACCAGCTACAGGACATGGCGGCTGCCCTCGGATCACAACGACAAAGCCAACCGTTCACTTATCACTCTTCTTTCTCTCTGTCTTTTTTCTTTTCCAGGGACATGGACTTCATTTGGACAAGTTGATTACTTTTCTGAGTCTTTCAAACTGCTGCTTCTGTGTGACTGGAGGCAGCTGGGTTTCCCCTGGAATGATCACTGAAGTCAGCTTAAGTGGGTTAGTTAAACTTCGGCAGGGTTTTGTTGGAGTCAGGAGCCAGGCCAAGTCAGGTGTGTGTGGGGGCGCATCTCCCCAGCAGGATTACAGGAAGTAACCACGCCCTCTAATGACCTACTTCTTTCTCCAACAGGTTTCTTCTAACTCCATGGCACTTGTGAATTCCCCTTCAAGTCATGGTTTTCAGGATCTGGTTTGACCTAATATAACTCATAATATTTAGATATATTATGGTAGAGTTTAACTGCTCACTATAGTGCTTTACCATACAGTACAGAGATTGAATAGGATGTACATATTTAATTTTGTTGACAAAATACTTAGGATCTTCCAAAAGAAGTTGGTGGCTCTCTTCTTAGCTTTCATTGCATATGCTCACTAAAAAACTTACGGTGTTTTTCAGTGTGGAAATTGCTTAGAGTAACTGCATTTGAATTTGCCCACAAAATGGATTGTTTTACATGTGCTTTTTAAATAGCTCTAAGCTTTGTTACAAATTCAGTCTTTGAAGTAAAAAATCTATAATTGTTTTTGAGTTAGTTCTAATAATATGAAGTATTACTTTTCTATTAAAAAAGGAAAAGATATTTGGTAACCACAATTTTTAGATGCTGGCTGTCTTGGCATCATTGTGAGAATAATATCATATCTGTGTCATAGTACAGATGGCTGCTTCTTAGAGAAACTTGGGGTCTAGAAATGGGGAGGCATCTTCTAGTAAGTTATCTTCCTTGACAGAGAGTAGGATGCAGATAAAAGGATTTTGGAGTGAAATAGACCTTGGACCAAAGCTCACCTCATCATTACATGACCTTAGGCAAATTACTTAACCTCTCTGAGTTTCACTTTTCCCTTCTTACTAAAATGGGGATCGAAATGCCCACCTCGAAGGGTCGTCGTGATGAATAGATGACATAAAGGATAAAAAGTGCTTAGCACAATGTTGGCACAGTACAGTAAGTACTCAGTAATAGTTATTACATAGTATTATAATCCAGATGAATCAATATTCATTTTCGTTTTTATTTTTTTCTTGTTTTAATCACTCTGGGGAAAGAGATTCTCAATAGCCACATTGTTTGGCCAGGAAAATGTTCCTCCTCACCAGCCGAGTCTGCATCCTCTACCACTTTCTCCTGCCTGCCACCATCCCTGCTGCAGGGGCAGCTGTGCTCAGCTAGAGGGGAGGATGTCCAGTGTCTTTGGAAGCCTTACAGCTAGAGGCCTGCTTTATCTATTTTTTTTAAGGACTTAATTTCTAGAAACGCTTGAGGAAGACACATTGAAGAGGAAAAATACTCTAAGATAACATACTCTTATCTCCCAGTCGAGTAAGTCCATCATGATTTAAGGTTTCCCATCTAGTTTATTGGCTCTGTTAGTACCTATTGCCTCTCCTGCTCTTTGTTTTTCTGGCTCTATGCTCTGAGCACACAAACAGGTTAATCACTCTAAGCACAGGCCTGGGCATAGAATTGGATTCAGTTAATACTTGCCAACTAGCTTAGAACCCGAGCCTCTGGCTCTAGTCCTACCTATGGTACTTGTTAGCTCTGCGATCTAGGGAAAACCATTTACCTCTCTGAGCCTCAGTTTCCTCCTCTGTGAAAGGGGCTGCTAATGTCTGTGACATAAAGACTTCATTGACGCTGTGGGACCAACTGAGACAATGTATGTAAAACGAAGTTGGAAAACATTAATTGCGATTTGATTATAAGGAAATAACCTCATTAGTATGTTCAAATCTCTTGCTAGCTTATTAATTTCCACAGTAGTAACTGTCATGTGCTGTGTGATCTTTGATAAAATCGTTCCACTCCTCTGAGCTGCACCTGTCTCTCCTGTGACATGGGAGAACAGACTTGATTACTCGAATCTCTCAACATTGCATCATTTTCTGCTGATGCTGAGCTTCCCATGGAAATTGGAAAAGCCACAGGCTTTGATGTTTGACAGACTGAGGTTAGTCCCCCGCTTCACAGGTTGCTGTCTTTTTTGTCTTTCTGGACCCATAAAGGATTATCTCAGAGGGTTTCTGGGTATTTTTGAAAGCTAACAGTAGTTTGGCTGATGGGTAATTTTGCCTGCAATAAGACATTAGCTGTGAGCAGAATTCTGTAGTGACAGTGAATGATGGATCAGGCTAAGGTTCAGGTCTATAATTAACAAACTCCAGTGGCCCACATGATAGAACCAGTTTGCTTTTTTGCATGTTGAATTTTTGTTGCCTAAATGACAGTGCTCCAAGAGCTGAGAATGGTTTATTGGTCCTCCTTGTTGTTGGTTCTGCTGCTCTCAAGGTGTGGCTCAAGTGTTGCAGACTGATCTGCCCCCTACCCTGGCCCCTGGGCCAGTGGTGTACAGCTGTGTCAACAGGCTTTTGAAATTCACACACATCAGCTCACTGGTCAGCAGCCCCTAGGATCATCTCCACAACCCTTGCCACAGGTGATCAGGAAAGGCATGTGAAAGTTGGTATTGCCTGAGAGGTAGGAGAGGGAAAATGATGAGGTTCTTGATGAAAACATAGGAGAAATTTACCCAAAAATTCATGGCCCAATTTCATCAATAGGATCTGGGATTGTTCTTCACTGCTCTCTGCTTCTGGCTCAAAATCAATACAATGAGCTGGTTTGCTTTAATCTGACCCAAATGCGTGCCAACCAGTGCTTCCGTGGGGCTTTAGAGACCGTATGGTGATGCTGAGAGTTCTGCAAGATCAGGAAAGAGCTTCTGAATCATCAAAACATGAATAAACCACATTCAGGAGAATTTGAATGTAGAGTATTACTTATTTGTTTATTTTTATTTTTTGTATTCTCTATTTGGGGGCATTGGTAGTCTTTTTTTCAGCATTTACCGAGAGCTCCCTATGGGGTAGGCACTTTGCAGGTGCTTTACATGATTATCACGTTCTCTCATTTAATCTTCACTGTGTCCCTAGAAGCATGTTGTTTTTGTTCCTGTTTTGCAAATGAGAAGAGCTCTGGGAGGTTAAAACTGGCTGAGGGTAACACAGATGGTAAATGGCATAGCAGGGATCCCTAGCTGTCTGACGCAAGCCCTTGTTCAGTACTTCTACTCTGTGGTGCCTCCTACTGGTAGAACTGTGTTTGGATGATGTGCTGGGTAACTAGGGATCAGAATCTGCGGTAGACTAGCAAGCCTCTGCACATTCTCTTCGTCACTGAGTCTTGTCAGTTTGTCTTTCCCATTTCTCTCGCATTTCTTTTCATTCTTACCATTGTTTCTGCACACTTGGACTATTGCAGTAGCCTCCCAGCTCACACTGTCACCAGTCTTTTCCTTTTCCATCCTTTCTGCTCACCCTGCCAGACTCATCTTCTTTAACACTATTTTGTTCTAAAATGTTTCAATTAAAATGTCCCAGGGACTCTTCTGTGGCTCAAGGATAAAGCCTTGGGCTTGACATCAAGAACCTCCCCCGCCTTCAACCCACCAGCCTTGATTGACTTAAAAGCTGCTTTCTCTCCTTCCCCGTCACTTCTGGCAATAACTGGATGTTGCCTTGGATTTTCCGAGTTCACCATCTTTGCCCATGAGGTATCCTCTGCCTGGAATGTTGCACATCTTTCCACCCAGCCTCCCCTCTGTTAAAAGGGGAGTTTCATTGCGACCTAGCTGAAGTGGCCTGTCTTTAATGAAGCTTTCTCCAGCTGCTTTGCAGGAATGATGCCCCCCTGAGCATTTTGTAATACTCAAACAGTACATCTCACCTATTGCTTCGCTGCAGTTATTTGTGTATTTCCTCCCTAATCCTAATGTGAAGATAGAATCTGTGTGTGTGTGTGTGTGTGTGTATCCTCCCTACAGCCATTGTCATTAGCTTAGTGACTTGCACATTGTGGGCCCTTACTTGGTTGAATGAATGAACTAATGAACAGGGAAAACCAGCTAGCAAGAAACCAGACAGTGTTCTTTGTGCTTTTGTAGGTAACAATTTCTTTAATAATCCTTATAATTACTGTAAGAGATAGGTGATGTTATTTTCCCCAAGATAAAGATGAGGAAACCAGGGCACAGCAAGCTGAATTAACTTGTCAAAGAATTAGCAATAGACCCAGGATTGAAATCTAAGCAGTCTGCCTCCAGAACCTAGGTTCTCACTGTGGCTGCTTCTCCAGGATTCTTTTTACTTCTCCGTGCAAGGTGCTGCAGGACAATAGGTGACCTCACATAAGAGCTACTTCATGGGCTTATAGATTTATCATTTGTGGCATATTCAGGAGAGTCTGATAATGGCTAGGATAGAACATTTCTTCTCTAAGCCATGTGCAATGCAAGTTGGTGAGCCAATATAACCAGCCCCAAGTGCTGGAGTTCCCCAGGTAACAGGTGCTGTGTAAAAATGAAGCATGTTTTCCATGTCCTATTAAACATGGTAACTTCATTACACACTAGTCAGACTGTGGGCCTGGGATGCCTACAACACTCCACTTTAGGTGTGAGATGATTACTTGATTAATAATCCTAATCAGCCTCCTGCACAAACCCTATGTTTATCATTCCCGTTTCATAATTAACTTCTATATTTTCCTTAACTTTACAACTCATTATGTGTACCAGAGTGACTGCAAACCCGTATTTATCTAATTTAGCGAACATTTGCATGTGCTGCAATTAGACTCACATGTTGTATGATCAACGTCCTTTGCTAATTGCATAATTTTTCTGCATTTAATCGTCAGATGGCGTCCTTTTTTTTTTTTTTTTTGTCTATGTGGTTTGCTGCTGGTTGTGAGCTGCATGTGGAATTTCAGACTGAGGCACATAATATTACAGAACCAAAGACATTGTAGAGCTGGAAGAATTACCTTCCTTATCTACAGGTGAAGAAAGAAAGGCCAAAGAAAGAGAAGGGACTCCCCTAACCAAATGACTCATTATTAAGAGTTCCTGAAGGTGTGAAAGAATGAATATATCTGTGAAGAAGACGTCTCAAACCATTCCAGTGTAGAAATTCTATGAAATTCTTGACAATTAGCTTGGAGCTTGACTCTAGACTCAAGATTAGACTGGGCCTAAAAGAAATCAGGTTACAGGCAAGCAAGGATCAGGATATTCCTAAACTGTAACCCTTAGTGATTGTTTATCGGCTTTGGGCTGCTTATTGCCAGTAGATATTTCATGATAAGGAAGGCTGGTGAAATTCTTCCCTTCCTTCTACCTCTTTATGTAAAATTTTTTATTCCCCTAGAAAGCTAGATCAGAAGAGAGTGGAAGGTTCATCCAGGAATTAGGGATTAGTATAGAAAGAATCAGAATATTAGGAGCTGAGTGGGAACTCAAAGATCTTCTGGTCTACTCAGCTTGTTTTATAATGAAGCCCAGAGGGCCATGTCTAAAGCCACAAAGTTGGTTGGTTGCCGATCTGAGACTCAAATCTGTGTGTCTTTACTCGCAGTCCAGGTTTTTCTTACCACAGTGCTCTGCTAATGAGACCAAGAGGATGTGGTGTGCCTTGACTCCTCGAATTCCCTCCTTCCCTCTTTTCCATAGAGCCTGGAAGTACTAAACTGGGATGTAGATATGCAGAAGCTCAGCTCTGGATCTTGGCTGGGACGAAAGGGCTAGAGAAGGGGATTATCCGCATGAAGAAAGCACTTGCTCCCCACTGTGGAGATTTTGAACTCAGAAGATTTAAGAGAAGGCAATGGAGTCCAACACAGTACTGGCCCGCAGCGGGAACTCTACTGATCTTTGCAGAATGAATGTGTGCATTGGCAGAGGGATGAGGATGGAGTGATGAGGTTAGAAAGATAAGAGCAAGCCAGCTGTTGTCACCCGCATTTTCTTTGGAAGGCCGAGGAAACCACGAGAGACCTGTCACAATGGACTTCGTCTCTTCATCTGCTCAGGAAGAAGGACTTGGTCATTAATGTGGAAGCACTAAGAATCATCGGAGCTGGAAAGTATAGTCCAGTGGTGTGTTCAGAAGAGGATAATGGCTACTGGCTCCTGCCACATCTCCAGAACTGGGAAGCCATTCCACTGCTGCTGACAGCAATGGGAATGCCCTGTTTTTGAACCCATAGCAGCCAGGGCATATCTTTACAATGACGCTTGCCACTCTCTGTCAGAGATGCCCTTTGTATCTCCTGGCTCCTAACACAGTGTCTAGGGAATAGTAGGGACTTAGTAAATGTATATTGAATGAATGAATATATGGATTGTACTCTGTTGAAATGCGTGGCTGTCATCAAGTCAGCAGAGAGAGAACACAGGGAATGGCCAAAGTAGTAGTAAAATATTTTAATAGCCTATATCGATGGACCAGAGCAATAAAATAAAATTTACCTAGTGCAAATGTAACTTAAAGTCTACATTTAGTTAGTTTCCAAAAAAAAATCAATTGCCTAAAGAGTGGGTGATACAGTCCATATTTTAAAAACTCAGTAGTGGGTAGGTCTTAGTGGGCTATAAGCTCGATGTGAAGTAAGATTGTGATGTACCTGCTAAAACGGGGTTGGATTCCGTAAGTATAAGCTGGGTCTAGATCAATGCAGGTGACATTCCCTGTAGTTTTTGAACTCGCTCAGGTCACAAGTGGGGCATGATGTTCATTTGAGGTTCTATTGTTAGCCATACCTTAACTTGGGGCCAGTGCTTTAGTTTATAAAGTGTTTTCCCAGGCATTATCTTGTTACACTGGTCTAATAAGACGGTTTATATACTGGCAAGAGCAGGCCAACTTGCTCAAGGTCACTGAGCTGGTGAGTGTCAGAACACTGCCTTCCGACCCCTTTCTGCTCCATCATGCCACTTTTATGTGGACCAGAGCCCTTGCCGTGCAGCATCTAAAAGCAAGGCCGGCATGATGCTCGGCAAGTGCTGGCAACAGTGGACGTGCTCAGATGGGCACTTCGCCATCCGGCAGCCCGACAGTGATGCCTCGGAAACCACTTTTCCTGACTTGGGAGGACTTTGACATCTGTAAGCACAGTGACCCTGGCCTATTTCAAAACCAACAACAGAAAAACATCAAACATCGCCTCACCTCTGAGTGAGGCCTGGCAAGGACAAATCTCCATTTTCTGCTCTTCAGATCTTATGGAAAGGATTTGTGAGCTGGGCTGTAAAGTAGGAAGAGGAAAGGGAAAAGTGCTGGAATCTGTCAGGTGCCTATTAAATGTCTGCGTCAGGACATTTCACATTTAATCGAGTTTCCTGCTCTTAACACAGTACCTGTCTCTGCAGCTTCGCCGCTCACCCTGGTCACCATTTAACTCCTCTACTTCCTGGCACTGGGCTGTCATAATAATCCCTCACATCCATTGGTTTTCCCCAATGGTTATTTTAGCCACTTTCCCAAAGCCTGCAAAGAAAAAAAAAATGCATGATCTTATATGTGGAATCTAAAAAAGTTGAATACATAGAAGCAGAGTGTAAAATGGTGGTAACCAGGGGCAGGGAGGTGGGGGAACTGGGTGATAGTGTTCAAAGGGTACAAAGTTGCAGTGATGTACGATGAGTAAGTCTCATGATCTAATGTACAGCGTGATGGCTATTCTTAATAACACTATTGAATACTGGAAATATGCTAAGAGTAAAATTTAGGTGCTTTCATCACAGAAAGGTAACTATGTGAGGAGATGATATGTTAATCAGCTTGACTAGTAATCATTTCACTATATGTATGGATGTCACATCATCATTTTTATAAAAAAAAAAAGACAAAACAAAAAAAGAGGTGGGTAGGACAGAGATTATTCCCTCATTTCACAATGACGCACAAGAATGCTCTTCCATCCTTGTATCCATCCAGTGATCATCTATCCATCTATCCATCCATCCATCCTTCCTTTTATTCATTCTACTTTTTATTACACTACTCCTATAGCCTCAGGTCTATGTAATGCATTAGGGAAGCAAAAATGTCTGGCAAGCTATTGGGAATGATATATAAACTCACAATAAAAGGAGGTTATCATTTATAAGTAGGGGCTTATAAATAGGAAGGCCATGCTTTCAGATGGTGAGGTGGTGGGCTGTCATTGCAGATCTTGACCAGTAGGTGGCGGTCTGGGTTCCAGGAGGCTCAAGAGCCTTTTTCAGACTTCCAGGCCAAGCTTTCATTTTAAATTCATTACCGTACTTAAAATCAAATTCTAAGTCATAACATTGAAAGGCTGTATTCAATTTGATTTTAATTCCATTTATTTGCTCTTAATTGTTCCATGCTCTTCTAAAAATGGTCAAATTAAATCTAGTGTCGGGGCTTTCTGGTTAAGTGAAAGACATATCCAGGAAATTCAGACTCCTAAATAAATTAGCATCTCCAGTGACTGGTACTAGGTCCCAGATTCCTTTCTTAGGAAATGCGCATGAAAAGTTAATGGTATTGGGAAAACATGTGGAAGAATACACTTTAAGATGTTAGTTATGATATCTCCCAGTGATGGGAATAGAGATGGTTTTTGTTTTGTTTTTTTATGCTTGTACTTTATTCATTTTTAAAATGAGCATGTATTAATCTTTTTGTCTTTAGTTTTTCATTGAAGTATAACCTACAAATGGAAAAGTATGCAAATCTTAAGCAAGTAGCTGGATCTATATATTTATATGCATGTGTAACCTATACTCAGATTAAGACATACATTGTTAAAACCCCTAAAAGTTCCCTATGTCCTTTCCCAGTAATGCTTCTCACTCTTGTTCCCTGCCCCCCAAGAATCACTGTTCTATCACAATAGATTACTTCTACCTATTTTTGAACTTTGTATTTATGGAATCATACAGGATATCTTGTTTTATATCTGGATTCTTGTTCAATATTATTTCTTTAAGTTGATGTGTATGAATACATAAAAACTCACCAATCTGTTCTGTTGTGTGTAGCAGAAGTCTGTTCTTTTTCATTGGTGTATAATATTCTATTGTGTGACTATATTGCAGGTGTATATTTTTATAATCAAAAAAATTACTAAAAATGATTAAATATAGACATGGAAACCTCTTCCTTGCTGAAGGCCAAGGAGACATTTCAACTGCAGGATAGTCCTCAGAGTACATGGATTAATATAGCCATGTGGGCATCAACTTGGGTACAGAGGCACAGGGTCTTCGTGAGAGGATGAGGAGCTGGCTAATTGTTGGAGATTGGTTAAGGCTAGTTCTGGCTCTCCCACTATTTGTGTGCCCTTGGGGCAAGTCATTTAAGTCACTTGTTCTCACTGAGCCTCAGTTTCCTCATCTGTAAAATGTGTAGAGTTACCAGATTGAGAGGGGAAGAAAAAAAAAAGACTAGATCATCCAATTAAATTTGAATAGCAGATAACAAGGCTGGGGGGATGGGGAGAGGAGTAGGAGATAAGTCAGAGTGGGAGAGGGACTTTGACTTCCCCACCATCCCCAGAACCATGGGTTCAGCATAGACTTGAGAAGGGCTTGGTCCTTGTGAGAACTTTCTCCCTGAGGACAGAGCCTTGAGTTTGTGAGGGGAGGGAAGCCTGTCCCTGGCTTTACGGTGCTCCCTGACCCCCAGTCCAATTGTGCTCAAGAGACTTTACACAGTCTCCTTGCTGCTGTTTTCAGCCTGAAACACACAATAGTCCTTACCAGTCAAGACCCCACTCTGAGACCCCAATGGATCTCTGTCTCCTGAAATAGGACCAGTTCAAAAGGCGCTTATGAAATCAAGTCTAGATTCGTGTCACCTGCCCCTTTTGACAAGTGTGAGCATTTTAGATTCTTAATAAATAGTTAATCCTCATTTTTTTGCGGGTTCCATATTTGCAAATTCACCTACTTGCTAAGATGTTATTTGTAACCTCAAAATCAATACTCACTGGGCTTTTGTGGTCATTTTGCTGACATGTGCAGAGTGGAAAAATTTGAGTAGCCTATTGCGCATGCTCCCAGCTGCAGTGAAAGGAGGCGGTGCTCTGCCTTGTTTCAGTTCTCCTAGTTATACTGTAACAAGTGTCCTTTAGAGGTATACTTGGGCCCCCCCGCCTTTTTGGGTTTTTTTTTTTTTTTTGCATTTTTGTGCTATTTATGTGTGTAATTTTGCTGTTTAAAACGTCCTGCAGATGGACTACTGAAAGTGCTGTCTAGTGTTTCCAAGCACAAGAAGGCTGCAATGTGCCTCGCAGAGAAAATACTTGTGTTTGATAAGCTTCACTCAGGCCTGAGTTACGGTGCTGTTGACGGTGAGTTCAATGTTAATAAATCAACATTATAAAGCATGTTAAATAAGGTGTTTTTAAACAGAAATACATGTAAAGCAAGGTATGTATTTATCAGTTGACAAAAATGTTGTGACCAGAGGCTCACAGTAACCTAACCCTGCATTTTTCTAGGATCAATGGTTTAGTATTCACTAATTCAGTGTTTGTGATGACTTCATAAAATATAACTACTGGGAATAACAGGAATCGACTATATATGGCTAAACTGTTGTCCAGTGAAGTATAATCAAAGCTCACTGTTATAGATAGGGTATAGGAATGCCTGTTTTAGTCCACATCTGCCAGCATTAGATAGTTTCATTTAAAGTTATTTTTCTATTTTGATAAGTGAAAAGAGTATCTTATTTTATTTTATTTTATTTTATTTTATTTTATTTTATTTTATTTTATTTTTTTGACTCTTGGTGAGGTCAGAGGTTTCTCTTAGCTTGTTAATGTTCGTTTGTGACCGTTCATCACATTTCAAGACACATCGCCTTGAGTCCTTTCTGTGAGGAAGAAAGGATGGCAGTGTTTCTGGGTTATCCAGAAAGCCAGCACCAGGGCTGTACCTGGCAAAATCACAGGGTTTTCTTCTGGTCCACGGAAACCACAATCGACCGAGTTCCTGGAATGTACTAGCACTGTGCCAGGCTTCCCTGGGGTAACACAAGCTCCGTGTGACATCAGAGCACCAACCCAGGCTCTCTGACGGGCAACCCTCAGTCGGTGCTCTCGGGTCAGCTTCTTAACCCGTGCCTCAGTTCCCTCGTCTGTAATAACGGAGATAATGATAATAGTACGTTACCTCATGGATTTAGTGTGCAGATAAAAAGAGATAGTGCAAGAAAATCACTCAAAACAAAGGCCAACACACTAATGGCTCCATACGTGTTGGCTGTTGTGGTTAAGTACCAAGAACTGTGGAGGGTACATAATCCTTGTTCTAGAGAAGCTTGCTTGAGAAGACAAGATGCGCACCCACGAAACAATCGAAGCTCTTTACATGTTGGTAGGTGTGGTTTAGTAGAAAGAGCACTGGATGAGGAGGCAAGAATTCTTGTTCTGCTTTCCATTTGTTGATTTCCTGGACTTAAATCACTTCATTTTCTTGGAAACTCAGCGCCCTCACTTGTTAAAAGTATAGACAAATGCCTAACTTTTCCAATGCATTCTCAGCTTAGAGGCTGAGGTGACTAGCAGTAAGAGGAAGAACATTTGACAGCTGCCCAGTGCTCTTCCTACCACATCGCCATTGTCTCTGGTGTAAGGTGAAGGCTTGGTTTGGAGGGCTGTCCAGCCCCTGCCAGTAAGAGATTGGTGATGACTTAAAAGGAAGAAGTGTGGGTTAAGGGACCTAATTTAGTAGATGCATCTTCATGGTTGGTTAAATCTGGAAATTCATCTTGATGCTGTCGCTTGATTCTTTACCTGTTCTGAATATCCCTAGAAACTCTGTTAGTTTCCCTAGAATAAGTGACATTCAGCCGGTTTGTTTTCTGGCTGGAGGCTCTTTTGCCTGCCTTTGCGAACAGCAGGCTTTCCTCTTCCCTTCTCTTTGCTCCTTCTCTCTGGCATCTTTCCTGAAGCCAAAGTAAATGAGTCATCTCAGGAGCTGTTCTGCTTTGAACTGTTAGGCACGTCCCAGCTTTTATTTGCAGCCACCTGGGTGACTGCTGAATGTGCTGCCTCTCTACTGGCCTCTTTTCTCTTGGGGAATTAAGTTCCCTCCTTCTCCTCGCCACCCCTCCCCCCTGCCCGCCCCGCCCCCCCCATCCTGTGCAAATCCAGCTCACAGTGGCTAACAAGTTCTCAAGACCGAATCCATACCCTTTGGCAAGGTCAAACATCACTATGCTGTTTGACACTTGCAGACCTAATGCTCTGATTATCTTTCTGGCTCAGCAATAAGTGATAAGTGTGGTATTAAGGTTTAGACCTCTTGCTTCCCCTCCAAGTCATGGCTGTTTGCTTGTCACAAGGCTCCCTGTCCTAACCCCGTAAAATCTGAAATGAACTTTATTTGCTTATGTCACTACCTTCCAAATAGCAGCTCTTTAAGACTGGCCTCCGTAGCTCTGTAGCTGTCACCTAGGTTGTCCCAGGCCCTTGGCTTGTCAGGGGAGGCAGGATTAGGTGCTGTATCAAGTCCTGTTTTTGCTCTGTTTTTCTCACTGTCTGGTTAATGTTCTTGCTCCATGGCTGGTGTCAGCTTTCTCTGCCTACCAGTTTCTGGGCAAATTTTGTGCAAAAGTTGTGTCTGTGTTGGGGTGGGTGGGACGGATGACCTGAACCCTTCTAAAAAATAAGGCTACTGTGAAAGCCTCGGCTACATCCAGCTGTTCCTTGTCAGGTACGTGCCTCTTTTGCAAACACCCTGCCCGCTGGTGGAATGTTCCAGCAGCTGCCAGTTCCTGTGCCAGCCCACAGGATTTCTCTTCAGTGAAACTACCCTCTCTACCCTTGTTAACTTGTTCCTCTTAACGA
Source organism: Rousettus aegyptiacus (assembly GCF_014176215.1). Lineage (NCBI taxonomy): Eukaryota > Metazoa > Chordata > Mammalia > Chiroptera > Pteropodidae > Rousettus > Rousettus aegyptiacus. The sequence goes on from NW_023416308.1 coordinate 89,867,576, forward strand.
CCACTTTGAGCATGCTGTGCTCTCTGACCGAAATCCCTCTTTCCTATTATTCGTTTAACAAACACGTGCCATTCATTGCTGAAGGTGCTGGGGATGCAGCAGTGAACAAGACCAAGTCCCCACCCTCATGCTGCTGATGCTCTAATGGCCTCTGTGTGTGTGTGTGCGGTATGTGCGCATGTGTGCGTGCTTTTGTAGAAATAAACACGCCCACTAGTAAACAAATAAGAATCAGAATGTAGTAAGTGTCATGCAGCTGATGAACTTTTACTGGCTTTTCGAGATCCAGACCAGGGACCAACCTCCTGCATAAAGACTTTCCTGGCCCACACTGCCGCTTGAATCCTTTGTCCTGTTCTATATATAGGTCTTGACTATAGCTCTTGACATGCTACCTTGTAATGTATTTCCCTACAGGCTTATTTCTCAACCAACTGTGAGCTTCTCGAAGTCTTATCTTCATTTTCCCTGTGTTAGGGAGAGGGCCTGGAACAGCAGGAGTTTAATAACTGTTTGTTGAATGAATGAATGAAGGAAGGAAGGAAGGAAGCAGTGTGTGGAGGCTCCCATTACCTCTATAGCCAAATCTGAATGCCATCTATCAAATTAATTCTGACTTGCAAATTCTGACTGGAAAAGCACAATTTGATGAATGTCATTTAATGAATGTCATTTGCTCAGCCGAACCTGGCTACAAAAGGCCAGGGAACCCCAAATGTAACAGACTCCAAACCCAAACGAGGGCAAACAATCTTTCTGCTTGGAACCCAAACTGAACCCAAGTATCGGCCGTCTATTGGAATTTCCAATTAAAATAAAGCTGTCTCCCCCACTCTACCCTGCAAGCCAAATTTCACTTGGTAAACTAGTGACAATGGGAATCAAACCTGCATTTCATTCAAAATAAGGAGCTGGGAAAAATTTTTTTCAATTAATTAATTTTTTTATGGTGACATTGGTTAACAAAATCCAGTAGACTTCAGCTGTACACTTGACCAGTAAGGCACATATATATTTACACTGTGTTCTGTCACCACATGTTTGACCCCCTTTACCCCATCTATGGAAAATATTTTTCATCTCGTTTAAGCCAAGACTTCATTTCATCCTGCTCTCCTGAGAGCCTGGTTATCTTACAGGTAAAATGCTGCCTCATTTTACATATTACTGTGGCTGCAGATTGAGGAGTGAGTGAGTGAGTGAGTGAGTTCAGGGCAGCCCTGAAACTAACCACCCTTGCCCCTGACGCTAGGGTTGGTGTCACCAGGCGAGGGTGGTTAACTCCTCATCATCTCAAACTCCCACATCCACAGGGAGTTCTGCCGCCTTCAGGACCCATTCCGAGCCACTGCCTCTCATTCTGTCCCAACAGTGACCCTTAGAAAGCTGGGCAGCCCAAGATGCTATTCCTATTTTAAAGATGAAGAAATGGAGGCTGAGAGAGGATAAATGACCTGCCCAAGTTCACACACTTGCCCAGGTAGAGACAGGATTCAAATTTAATCTTGGGGGGTGATTCCAGGTCGATTTCTCACATCTGTGACTCAACTGCACCCTCTGAACGACGGCCAGCTGGGCACCTCGAGCAGTCCCGCCTGCTGCTCACTGGCATTTGCAGAGTTCGGTTCCCCAGACAACCGCGTCCTCCCCAGGTGATTTTGTACTTCAGGTTAAAGAAAACCATTCAGTCGGGAGCCATTTCGTCCTGTGTCAACAGTTCTCCGCTTTTCTTCCCTTCCGCCGCCCTCGGTTTTATAGAGCCTGGTGCAGGGGCCCGGGAATGCGTGGCGGGAGAGCCCTACTCTGCAAAGTGCTGCATCCGCAGAAGTGTGAGTAATGCTCCTTATCCTGGGAACTCTTGTCTGGCAGGGGCGAGACAGCGATGCCAGCACCCACCCCCGCACCTGCAGTTGTTGCTGGCATTCTCTGAAGGGTCGCCCAGAACGACAGAGAACTGTCTGTTACTGCGCCAACAGGTTGCACACACCTCCAGCGGGCTGTCTTTTGAGAAGACAGACTGCGAAGGGAGCCCTAGGCTGGGGCGTCCCTACTTCCAAGTGGGCGCTTTAGCCACAGTGGAGGAGGCAGGTGAGTCATTAAAGCCCCAGGCTGGTGGCATCCCAATGATGAGAAGGCTGAGTGGCCCTCGTGGGTGGGAGAGGAGGGCCAGAGAGGTGGGAGGCTGTCCACCCCCAAGCTGCTCCCTGGGAAGCCTTCAGGTGACAGAGTCACCGTGTGATGAGGCTGGAAAGGCCTTTAGGGCATCCCCTCCCAGTTGTCTCTGAGTGTCCCCTGGTGGTCTGAGAGATGATCTTAGGAATCACATAGAGAAATGTTGAGTTTTAAATTTAAGAGTCATGTATTTTAACGTGTCTCTTCTATTTATGGCATATAGGTTTCCAATTGATGGCCATGATAGAAAGTTTTTAGAAAGTTGACATAAAAAGTGAATTAGTTTAAAAATACAAAGAGAGGTAGAATATTCTGGTAGTTAAGAGGATGGAGTCTAAAGCCAGCCCGCCTGAGTGACCTTCCAGTTCTAACCCTCACTACCTGTGGGATGATGGGCAAATAATTCCCCGTGCTACAGTTTCCTCATCTGTAAAAATAGGAGCCGCTTCCAAAGGGTGTTAAGATGATTAAATGAGTTAATGCACATAGAGCACTTAGAACATTTTGCAGCTCATACTAAGCCCTGTATAAGTAACTTAAATACAATTAAGTGAATCGAAGGCGGAAGAGGTGTATTTGGCCAAAATCCCAGGGGTGGTTCCAGGACAGCTGAGGGTTGTAAGAAGGCTTGGCTTCTGCAGCCCCTCCTGTGACAGATGGAGAACCCAGAGGCTCAGAGAGCAGAAGAGAGTGTTCAGAGTCGTCGGCTGACCTGGTGTGGTGGAGCCAGGATGAACTCCTTGGTCACCTGGCTTGTTGTCTACTGCCCGGTTTCAGGGGTGGCTACTTCTATGGAGAAAAACGATTTGTCCCATGGGCTGCTCCACAAAAATGACAAGCGTAGTCTTCGTGAGAGGTGACACAGACATTTCCTCAGAGGCGTCTTAGCCAACCCTGAACAGATGCAGTCCCTCTAGTACCCCGAGCTCTGATACACTGACCACAGCTGAAAAGCAGTCTTTGAGTAAGCCCCCCATGGGTAAGGGCCAGGCCTGCCTAGCTCACTGATGGAGCCTCAGGGCCTAGCAAAGAGCACGGCCCAGAGAAGCCAGTCGTCTGTGGATGTTTGATGACTGACTGAATAATGATATCATGCCCATTGCCCGGGTCAGCTGGTCAGCTGAGCAGAGGATAGGGTGATCAAGGGCCCTCTTGACTGCTTGTGTGTGTGTGTGTCTGTCATTTTGTCTGGATGAGGCAGTTGAGGTGGCAGGGTGGCGAGAAGTGTCAGGTGAGGCTGGAGGATAGAGGAGAAAGAAAATGCTAGCAGGAATTCTCTGAAGACAGGCGGCCTCTATCATGACTATTTGGTTGGCCAGGCCAGGCCTCAGCTCGAGATTTCCTCTGCTTTTGATTAATCAGAAATTTTCTTATTAGTTTCTTAAGTACTCGGCATAAATCCAGAGTCCTCACAGTTGTCTTCTAGGCACCACATGAACCAGCTGCCCATCCTCTCTCCTGCCACTACAGTGCTTCCAGGGCTTACTACTCTAGCTTTTTTTTTTCCCTCCCATTTCTAAACATTCCAGCATACTTAGGCCTCAGGGCCTTTGTACTTGCTGTTCCCTGTGCCTGGAATGCCTTTCCCTAAGGCTTGTGGAGTCCACCTCATATGCCCCCCCTTTAGAGAAGGCTTCTCAGCCACCTTACTTGCCCTGCTTTATTTATCTTCATAATACCAATCACTCTTTGGTTTTATATCAAATAAGTATTTCTGTCTACAGGGAAATTGCTTGTTTGTTCATTGCTACCTGCTCAGTACCTTGCACACTGACTGGTATGTGTTAGGTACAAATCGAAGATATTTGATGCACGGATTAATGCATTAAAGCTTTTGCCTCTCCGTGGCTTCTAGGTATGCCACCTTCACAGGAGCAGTGATCCTGCCTAGCTCACTGATCCCTGCACGGCATCAGGCTTTGTCCCTAGGAGAGGAGAGGCCTGTTTGATAAGAGTCAGCCCCAACCCCAGAAGCTCCTGCCCAAACCAAGGTGTTCCAATTTGAGAAGCAGATTCCAGCTGGGTGGAGACAGTGGAGGGAGCACCCTGGGGCTGGCCCATAAGCCAGAACCAGGGACAGTGGGCTGGGCTGGGAAAGATCAGGACTGAGAAAGGCTGGAATCAGGATCAGAAAGGCAGGGGCCAGAGAGAAGGTCTGGGGTTTGGGTGTGGCTGGCTGGGAGCCCTCTGGAAGGGGAGCTGGGTAGCTGGCGTGTCTGGAGTGATAATGGGGTGCCAGTCATGTGGCCTCTTGTAGGCTTTGGTTCCTTAGGGCTCCCCAGCTGGCTCTGGCTGTGCCTGAAGGGTCCATTTCCTGGCAAGAACAATGGCAACAACAACAATATTAAAATACACAAAGAAGCTTTCTATCTGTTATAATAACCATGTATATAGTACATTCATTCACTCGGTCAGCAAACACTTAGTGATCTCTTACTAATAGGGACCGTAGTTGTTGCCTTAGCTATGAACAGCAAATCTCTACATTTATAGGGGTAACACCCCTTCAACTAAATGAATTAATTACTAAAACATCATTTGTTTATCATCACCACTAAGAATAGTGCTTGTCACATAGTAGATACTCAGTATTTTTGAATTGCTGGATTAATACATAGGTTAATCAGTTTTTCCATTTAATAAACAAGGAAATAGCTCAGAAAAATCAAATTTGAAAGTCTGAACCCCGATGCTTTTACTCTTGGGGCTCTTGTCTAAAACAAGAGTTCTAAGACTTTGGGGTTTCATAGACTAGGAAGTTTCTAAACTAAATGTTAAAAATAAAAAAAAAAAAAAGAAGAAGAAGAAGAAGAAGATAAAGGAAGAAGTCAAAAGTTGTCAGCATTTCATTTTTCCAAGTAAGGAGACGGAGAAAGATGTTGCCAATGTTCCTTATTTAACAAGAAGACCTTTTTTACTCTCAAACTGAGTGAAGGATGATCCCAGAATTTAAAAAAAAAAAAAAAAAAAAAAAAAAAAAACAGAAAACAAAAAACATTCAGTTACATTTTGACTCTGGGAAAGCTACTACATTATTCTTCTATTTCTCATTTTGTGAGGACTGGGGAAAACGTCAGTGATCATCCTTGGAGGGACAGGTCGCGGCTCAGATGGGCATTTGGGAATCTCTGGCCTGGAAAACCAGTCATTTAAGTTCTTGCCTCTCTTTTTCTCTCTAGTTCTTCACTCGACTTCTCCCTTTCTCACTTCTTTCATACAGATACACAGAGGCACATTTCAAAGCTCTGAAGAGAAGCTTGCCATGTATCGGAATTGGATCTCAGATGGAGAAGAAAGGCAATTTCTGTTCTAAGTACCGAATCCCTAATTCTGAAAAGGGGTGGGAGGATGGAATGCAGACTCTTCCCCAGCTCCCTACGAACGCTCTTTATTATATTCTCAGTACTTGGTTACGATTCCTGTTAATCACCTATAATAACCCTTCCAATTATTAAATTATACAGACATGCATTCTCTCAGCCAAACAAAATAATTATTTACTAAAATAAATTAACATATAGAAAGCCTCAGTTCTATGAAGGCTGAAACTTAGCATAATGAATTTATCAGGCTTAAAAAGAAGCTCGGACAGACTTTTTTTGGGGGGGGGAGGGGATAAAATAAATATACTGATTATAGCGAAACTCATCTGTGCTGGCATCGTGCCGTTTGTTATTTCTTTAATAAACACAGCTTGAGTTGTTTATTTGTTTTCAATATAATTTATCGAGGCTCCCCTTTGCAATTAACAGCCATGGTAGGGATTGGGGTGGAGATGGGGAGAACATGTTCTTACCAGTCTCCTCTTCCTGGTCCCCACAGTTGTTCATTTGGGACCTTCTTTATGATTTAATAGGCCTGCCAATCAGCAGGCCTGGTGTTAACAAAGTACTTGTCACTCAGAAAGGCATCTCCAGGATATCAGCTTCAGTAGGGAGGGGAGCCAGTCAAGGGGAAACAATTATGCAAATTTAAACCCTCTGGAGCACCTTCCATCTCTTTCTCTAGGGGCAACAGATACTCTTAACACATGTCTGCCAGAGGAATCCCCAAGTTATTTAAGCATCTTTGAAGTGGTCTGATGGACACATGCTTGGGAAACAGGATTTATCAGTAATTATGCCTGAGAACTCTTACTTATCATGGTATCCACTAAGCCACTCACCCTCTTCAATTTATTTTAGCTAGTGATTTAGGGACTGTGTCAAATGTTCACCAAGGGACATTCAGATCATTTGTTCATTCATTCATTCATTCATTCACTCAACAAGCATGTATATGCATTGCAGTGCTGGGAACTCATGGAGCTACAGTTTATCCTGTTCATTCATTAAAAAATATATATCGAACATGTACCCTGTGTCAGGTACTGAGAGGTGAACAAAGAAGATAAAGTTCCTGCCATCATGGAGCTTGCCTTCAGGATGGTGGGTGAAGGAATATGGCAGCCACAACCCCTGGTAGTCACAGTCTTATGTAATTCCCAACTCTTGACTGGGGGCTGGACCTAGTGACTCGCTTCTAAGAAATAGAATACAGCCCAAGTGATGCGAGGTCACTTCTGATTGGATTACAAAGAGAGTGTGACTTCCATCTTGCCAGCTTTCTCTCTTGCCCGCGTGCTCACTCTGATGAAGCGGGCCACCATGCTGCGAGAGGCTCTATGGAGAGACCTACGTGGCAGGGAACCACGGGCGGCTTCTGACTAATGGTTCCTGAGGCTCAGTCCCACTCCACGAGGAACTAAATCCTGCCAACAACCACGTGAGCGGGCCAGGAAGCTGATGTTCCCCGTTGAGCCTTGAGGGGACTGTAGCCACGGCTAACATCTTGATTGTAGCCTGTGAGACTCAAAGCAGGAGGACCCAGCTAGCTGCCCTTGGATTCCTCACCCACAGAAACTGTGAGATAGTAAATGTTGTTTTTAAGCCACTAAGTGTTGGGATAATTTGTTAATAATAATAATATGGGGAGGGACTTGTAAACTAATAAATGAAGAAGGAAAATGTCAGCTGGTGACAAGGCAGTGCTGAGCACTAGAGAAACATGGCAGGGTGGCCGGTGAAAACTGGTGTCTCAGGTGAGACAGACCCTGAAGGTCCTTTGGTCCAGTGCCCTAGGTGAAGCTTCAGTGTACTCTGCAGATCTCTTCTAAGGGGCGTCCAGCATTGGGTCAGATACCCAGTTTTATTCCCAGTTTGCTCCTTCCCATTTTTGGGTATGAAAAATATTCTCTACCGAGGAGAAATCTGTATCCATGTGGTTTATCTCTCTTGTCCTGATTCTTTCTTTCAGGCCACATGCCTTTCTGGCCTTTTGAACTCCTGTCTCCTAGACAGACACCCAGCCCTTCCCTGTTGACCCTCCGATTTCCTGAACTGGCTCCCCTGTCCTTCCCACACTCCTGGCTTCATCTGTTTTGATCCTGTTCTTGGCATTTATGATTTGACTTCCTTTCAAACTCCCCTTCCTCTACCCCTTGGGTCTCTCTCCAGTCTCTGCTCGCTCCTGGGATCTTGGTGTCCCTGTAGCTATAGTTAGAAATTCTGCAACCCTGGGGTTCCCTGGCTGCCCCCCAAGTGCAACATGCTAGACCTCTCACTCACGTGGCAAGTCCTGTTAGCTGAAAGTGGCTCATCTCCTGGCCAAACAAACCCTGCTCCCTGATGCTCTACCCTCTCCCGGTGATGCCTTCCCTTCTCTCTCCTTCAGCAGCCTCAATTATCACCTCTACAGATGACACCCTAGAAGATGGCTCCTGTCTAGCCAGCTACCTGCTGGATATTTCCTTCTGACGATTCTTCTAGTCTCGAGTTCAGCATGCCTGCCTTCCTGTCCTATAGCGACACTCCACTGAGCACTCACACTGGGTCTGTGCCCCTTCCAGTCAGCATCCCCTCTCCTCTGCCCCCTGATGGGCATAGCCTCCTTTGCCTGCTGATATCCCAGGCTCTAAACTCAGGGACATCCTGGACTCTCTCTTTCGTCCACCTTCCGTACCAAAATCTATCATCTTACCTGACCATTTTTTTCCCCTAGGGCCTCTTTCATCTGCCCCTCCCTTCTGTCGTCACCCCTGAGGCCTAGGCCCTCAACAGGACTATGATAACTCTTGTCCTTCAAAGAATTTATTACATGGGGCAGAGCTGGGCATTGGGAGTGCATTTATAGGCAAAGCATCTGGCATCTGTTATCCATCCATTTATTCAGATACTTATTGAGCACCCACCACGTTGACTTTGTTTAGCTGACCCAGTCGTTCCAGCTTAGTTGTACTGAGGGGGGCAGTTCCCAATAAATAGCTTGACAGTTGCTTTGGCAATTGGTAGCAGTAAATTAAGATTGTCTAGAAAGTCAATGTACTTTCATTTTTTTGCCCCAAGGACCATGGCTCTGAGATATTCTGGGCCGCAGCCTTATCTGTATGTCTGACTGACTACCAGAAGCCCTGTTGTGTTATCTTAGGAGAGGCCAGGACTGGGGAAGCCACCCCTAGGGGCTGCCTCTACATTCTTTAGATACCGTAGTGTCCTTATCCCAGCCCATCTTTTCATTGCCTGAAGCATTGCATCATCTCAGGTAGCCTGGCCTTCGGGAATAGGGGTATGCTGGCTGCTGAGTAGTGAGTGAGCTGAGACTAGCAGGCAGCACGGGAGAGGTCTGTGTCCAGACAGCTACCTGTGGGATCTCAGGGAACGATTCTAGGCCAGAAAGAACGAGAATGACTTGGTGCAACTGCAGGCTGTGGGGTGGATGTGAGCATGCCATGTAGGTCAAGTAAGGTAACACGATATCAGGGTTTACTTGAATATGCAAATTTTAGGGCTCGCAGAGCCTTTACCACTAGCTTGTTGGTGTTCTTGAGCTAGTGATTTAATTCCTCCGAGTGGCATGTATATCTTCATCTTAAGTGGTTGGTACCAGTGGTACCAACCTCAGAGGATTGTTGGAGGTTTACATGAGATAATGTGAGGACATGCCGGGCATGGAAGGTCAGTAAACGGTAGCTCCTTTTTATTATTATGTTTAGGCTGGTGCTGAGGTTGGGGTCAGGCAGAGAGAACCAGAAGGTGGGAAGGAGCCAGAGTGCTCAGAGCGTGTTTAAGTTTCAAGCTGGGGAAACCAAGATCCTTCTACAAATGCAAAGAGCGGGCACAGGGATGAAAGTGCGACAGAGCTCGGGTCAGAAGCGAGTGGGGAGTCAGAGGTGTGGGGAGGCGCTAGGCAGTTGTCAGCATTTTTCTAGATCCTCAGCAGCTGCCTTGATCTGCTGGGCAGGTTGGACAGAATAGGCAAGAAGTGGGGCATCTAATTTGCTCTTCCCCTGGCTTGGTCGGACTCGTTTCCAGAGCAAAGTAGAAAGTCCAGATGACTGTCGAGTAGCTCCTGGATCAGGGACTGCAGGGCTGTGGGGCAGGGAGCCAGGCAGGCTCATCCAGACCTTGCCCGCAGATGGGGGTGGCTCCAGGGAGAGCTCCTCGTGGGCCCACCCCGAAGCCCAGCACCTCCTCTCCTTCTGTCCAGACTGTTCAAGGCCATGCTTGTCTCACCTCTTTCAAGGATGCTTGTGTGATGACTAGCCCTGTGGATGACCCCTACGCTCACAGTAATTTCTCTTTGTTCGCATAGTACTAGGCTAACTGTGTTATATACATTGTAGCATATATTCCTCAAAGCACCCCTGTGAGAGAGATGTTATTTCTATTTTACAGAGAGGAAAAGTGAGGCTCAGACAGATAGAGTAACTCTGCCAGCATCCTTCAACTGGGAAATAGCAGGACTGGGGTTTAAAACCAGGTCCGCCTGGCTCTAAAAACTCAAGATGTTCCAGTCATCATAACTGAGTAACAAATTTCTCTGAATGTAGTGGTATAAGACAACCATATTTGGGGTTAACATACTAATTCAGAGAGGGCACAAGGAGGAGGGCTTGGTTCTGCTCCACAGTATCTGGAGTCTCAGCTGAAGGGCTCCAACGCAGGGGATGCACTCATCAGAAGGAAGGCTTGTTCACGCCCACGTCTGCTGGCTTGGGGTTGGGGCCTCACTTCCTGTCTGCATGGGCCTTGCCCTGAACCCTTTCTACAGGGACCAGTTTGGGCCTCCTCACAACATGGTGGCACTGCCTCCAGCAACCCACGAGTGAGGGTCCAGAAAAGAGAGAGAGGACCAGGCAGAAGTCACGTGGGCTTTTATGACCTGGCCTTAGAAGGTGGGCAATGTCAGTTTTGCTGCGTCCTACTTGTCGACAGCATCACAAAGGCCTGTCTGTTCCCTGAGGAAGGGAAATGGGCTCCACTTTTTGATAAAGGAGTAGCAAGGTTTGTATGACCAGAAATTTCCTCTGGCTGGCTGCTTTTGGAAAATACAATCTGTCACATGAAGAAACCTGAAGTACGTCCACGAGGTGCGAAGTCCACGGGGACCAATCTTGTCCTGATCTTTGTAACGCTCATAGACCCAGACCTTGGAGACACGTACAGTGTTTGTTGAATTAAATGAATAAATACAGAATATCCAAGTCAAGGCTGCCTTGAGGGTTTTATTTCTCTCCCATTTTTCTATTTACAGCTTTCTCTTTTACCTCTGCTGCTGAAATGTTCCATTTCACTGTTGTTTTGCTTCAAGGTTTATTTCTTCCATTAGAGAGTCAACAGGATGGCATTTCATTATGGCGCCTGCTTTATGTCTTGCAAGAGTCTCTGGAGGAAAAACTCTCGAAAGCCCCAAAGGCATGTCTTCAAACTCCATCAGAGCCTTTAGCTCTTAGGACAACATTATTGTGCTTTGCTCTGCCGTGCTCAGAGCTGGGTATTCCCGTGCTCCATCACCCCCTTGGGATTTCCATGGACTGTGCATGAAGATGACAGGGGACCCTGAAGCCATAGTTTTGAGACTTGTCATGAGACGAGGGCTTGGATCATATAGGCATATTATGGGTAGACCTGGGTGGTGAGTTTTGCTCATATGTCTGCTTTTTGCTTGCCTTTCTCCCCTTTTCTTTCTTTTTCTTTCTTTTCTTTCTCTTTCTTTCTTTCTTTCTTTCTTTCTTTCTTTCTTTCTTTCTTTCTTTCTTTCTTTCTTTCTTTCTTTCTCTCTCTCTCTCTCTCTCTCTCTCCTCTCTCTCTCTCCTCTCTTTCTTTTTTTCTTTTTCTCCTTTGTTTTCACTCCTCTCCCTTCCGTCCTTCTTTCTTTCCTTTGTTCCAATGCAATTCTGCCTTCATTTATAGCTCAATACTCCCCAAAATGATCCCAAATTCTGCGAAAAATCACAACTCTGTTTCTATCTTATGGTATAGTGTGATACTAATGAGAGTTACTGTAGAGAGAACTCTGACCTGGTAGCCTAACTCAACGGTAAGGGCCTGGCACTGAGCATCAGGAGACCTGGGTTAAGACCTGTGGTTCACCTCTCAGCCTCACTTGCTTTCCTCGTCTGTAAAATGGGAAGATAGCACTACCTTCTTCCCCACCAAGGCCTGTTATGAAGGTTGAAGGAGACCCTGGAGAGGAGAGGGTTTTGCAAACTATAAAGAGCTGTATAAAACTCTGTGGTGACTCTTTTGAGTCAGAGCTTCTCTTTGTATACTGAGGTGGAGGATGGAGATAACTAATGCAATGGCGGTTATAAGAGATTGAGATCAGATTTGTCTTTCTCTCTGGTGTGTTTGTGTGTGTGTGTGTGTGTGTAGGGGTGAGAGCGCAGGAAAAGGGATGGCTGGTGTCTGAGGAGAGCACACAGCACTGTCTGAGGAGGACTGGAGGGGAGAAGGGGGCTGCTGCCCTCCAGCAGCATTGGGTGTGTGTGAGTAGGTGGTATCTGAGGGCTGAGGAAAAAGGGAGTGGGCAGTTTGGCAGCCCAGTCCTGTCGTTAGAGCTCACAGGGAGCTAGGAGCCTCTCCAGAGGAGTGAAGGGAAGGTGAAGGGTAGGCAAACAGGGTCCCCGGCTCTTCCTCCCGAAGAAGACAAGAGCAAGCAGATATGACTCTGCAAACAAACCCCATGCTCCTCACTGCTGACCCCAGTTAATGTCAGGGTGGAATTACTTCTTTCATAGGAGCTGTTGCCTATTAACCAGGGAGGCCAGCACTGGTGGCTTTTGCAGAAATCATCAGGGAACCAGGCTGACAACTGGGACCCAGGTCACTGCATCTTCTGTGTTTACAGAGCCTCCAGGCTGGCTTTAAATCATTCCAGGGTCACAGCCAGACAGCTTTGAGGGTGAGCAGAGCTGGGAAATCTCCAGTCCTCTTGATGAAAATAAACAGTTTAAATCACAAAATTATAAAGAAAATTTTTAAATACAGATGGTCAAAAGAAGACAAATACTCAAAACAAAAACAAAAACAAAACCCCTCACTTTGATCATACTTTCAGGAGATTTTTCCGTGTACGTATATGTAGACACAATTAGAAAATATTCTGAATGGAATAAGCACGGTTTATATTTTACAAACTGGTACCTGGCTTCCTACACCCCCGCCTCCATGCTCCTATTAATAAACTACTCTTTGATATCCACTCTGAAGAGGAATTATTCTTTGTTTGGGTGTATCATGATTTATTTACCAATTCCTATTTTAGGACATTTAGATAGTTTTTTTTTTTTTCTCTATCAGAATCAATAGCATGATGAACACACCTACAGCTAAATCTTCACACATTTCTTATTCTTTAGCATGTGTTTCTGAAAATATAATTCTTTTAGTTAAAGCTGTTTAAAAACTGCTTTGAAAAAGCTGAAAAAAAAAACAAAACCTGTCTCCCCAGAGTTTATCATATTTATAATGGCAGCAAGTGCTTGAGGATGTTAATAAATCATCATCAATGCTTTGTGTTTTCGATGTGACGAATGCTCTCAAGATTTTATAGACGTCATCTCAATGTCTCTGCTGATCTCATGAGACAGTATTGTTATCCCCATTTTACAAATGGGGAAACTGAGGACCAAAGGGACAGGGTAACTTGTTCAAGGTCATGCAGCAGGCGATGGCAGAGCTGGGCTCCAAGCCCAGCTCAGACTGACTCCAAAGCACCTGCTCATATTTATGCTGTACTGCCTCCCACTTACTCGTAGAAACTGCTATCTAAAGAAGCATCTGATTTTTTTTTTTTTTTTCTGACTACCAAGCCAAGTGTTCCTACTCCCTTTGGCTGTTGTGTTCATGGGCTGAAGAGGCTCTGAATGACACAGAACGGTTTTTGATTAATTAGATTTTTGTTGCCAAGGAATTAATTCGGTTCCCCCGCCCCTCCCTTCATGCTCAAAAAGCACACAAGAAAATGATTTTAGCAGCGGGGATAATTACAGAAAATGTGGTGTTAACTCAAACGGAATGCAAATATTTTAGGTCTTATATTGGCCCGCCAAAGTGGAAAGGAAAGAGTGACGTGAGCCTGAGCAGACATGAGGGGAGAGCAGATGCCAAGCTGGGGACCTCACGGTCACTTTCTGTACTTGCCCCTCTGACAATCTCAAAGAGAAGCAATCTCAAGATTTGAGCCTGGATTTTAGCAGGAGGGCTGGTGCCCATTGGGATCACTGCATAGACTCATGAAGATAAGGAAGTCCCAGCAAAGGCACAGGTGAAGTCAAGGCCCTCCTTTTTCTGGTACTTTGCATGCCTGGTTGTCATAGTTTCTCTCTGGCACATGTACATAGCCCCATTGTAGGTTCACACCTGGGGGTTTAAATCTGGAGGGCTGCAGGAGTTGCTTGCTGAAAGACAGGGGATGGCCTGGCATTGCAGGGGGACATCTCGTACCAGTGGTCCAAGCTGGAATGGAGAGGCTGGAGGACTTCATCGTTAGCTTCCCCCTGACTGGACTTGCCTTACGCTTTCTAAATTTATTCCTTCATTTTGCTCAAATGCCTCCTCGTAGCTTCCTAGGAAAGGATTCACGGGGATAAATTGTCTCCATTTTTGCAAGTCTCAATATTCCATTATTCTGCTCTCATGATGATTGATAGTTTGGTTATAGAATTCTGAGCTGAGAACTAGAATCTTAAAGGCATTTCTGCTGCCACATTACTACTCAAAGTGTGATCCATGGACCAGTGTCAGTCTGTAACTGTCATCCACCTGTGAGGAGATAAGTACAGAAATTGAGAGTAAGCATTTCCAAACTTTTATACTAATTTGACTGTGTCTTTTTATGTCCACTGAAGCTGATAATAAAATTGGGGGTGGGGAGCTTTTAATTTGTATCTTTTTTGAATTTTGTTTTTCCTAGTGATTCTTTTGTACTCTATGAAAACAGCAGTCAGTGATAGATTGAAAACAAAGTTCTTCACTGCATACTTTGAGAAGCACTACTCTAGAATACTATGTTGTTTTTGAGAAGTCCCTTGTCAGTCTGATCTTGGCATTTTGTAAGTAACCTGTCCTTTGTAGCTTTTAGGGTTTTCTCTTTATCTCTAGGGTTCAGAATTTCACTAAGAGAAGTCTTAGGGTTTTTTGTCATCCATTGTGCTGGGCCCATGGTGGACAGGTCAGCCTGGAGACTCATTCATTCATTCATATGAATTTCTTCTTTCCATTTTTTTCTCTGCTCTTTTTTTTTCTGGAATTCGCATTAGTTGGATATTGGGTCTCCTGCTTCATATGTTGAATTTTTATTTTGTTTCTGTGTTTTCAGTCCTTTTATTTGTTTTATTTCTTATTAGAGTCTTTGACTTTATCTTCCAACTATTTTATCTGCTTACGTAGGCTATTATTTATATATACTATCATATTTTTAATTTCACAATCTTATTATTTGATTACTTCTTGTTTTTTCCTATGTAAGTATCAGGGTTTTTTTTTTTTTTTTGAGAAAACTGACTAGATAGATGTACTTTTTTTATTTTTTGCTAAGTCTTTGCTTCCTACATTATATTGTTGTCAAACAGAAAGAGTTTGTCCACCTGGTGCTAGCAGAGCCAAACACTAAACATAAAAATTGCAGTGGAGAAATATTAGTTCTTTTGTTATGAATGGCACCGCCCAGGAAAATGGAAAGCTAATGCTTAAAAACCCGCACTCCCTGATGGTGTGTAGGTTACAGATTACACAGGGAAACATCACAAAACACCTTGAGTTAGGGATTTGGGGTGGCTAGGAGCTGATTGCTCAGGGTGAAGTAAGGGTAATAAATAACTTGTTCAGGTCTTGAGGACAGTTCTGAGGTCTGTTTTGGTATCCCTGTGTCTGATTTCAAGGGAAAGTAGCCAGGGGTCATTCCACCTAAGGGTTTAGGAGCCCAAACATAACAGGTGAAGATATTATCTTCAGCCTGCCAGAAGTCCAGACCTTGTGACCATTAGTGAGGCCTGGTTCTTGTCTTCTGCTGTCTCTGGGGTTGCTGATTATCAGGGGAAAACTCTGAGGAGGGGGAGGGACACATACACACACACACACGCGCGCGCGCGCGCGCGCACACACACACACACACACAGGATTTCTAGAGCTAGGACTTAACGCTAAATTTAATCGGTCATAAAGACCCTCAGTTTCAATCTTTCCTTTTTCTGCTGATTGAGTTTAGCCTCTCCTTACACGGATTACTCTTGTCAAAGACCTTGGTTGTCCATTCCTATCTAATAATAAGGCATTGAAACGCAGATGGATAGCTCTGTGTATGAGTACGGATATGGAGGTTTGTCAGTTGGAAGACTTTACTCTTGGGTGATTGAGTGGGAGGCTGGCACTGGGGGAAACCCAAACATCAGCATGTGACAGTCTTTTCTTTGGGACTGTTCATATTCTCCAGAGAAGAATTTCCTTACCTTCTCCTTCTCGAAGAGTGATGATACATGAGGATGGTGTACACATCCAGCTGTTGGCGTTCTGCTTATCTGGTGGGAAAGAAGGACTAGGTGTCCCGGTGTTCAGATACAGATGGTCTGCAGCTTTGCACTGCTCTTGCCTTTCTCCATGGCAGTTTTAATCAAGTATGGAGCTTCCCTAAGTTTCTGTAGAGCTTACTGGCAATCTTGCCTTAGCCTCTTGTGCAAACATTTTAATTTGAGCTTTTGCTCTGCTACAGCATTCATCGCTCTTCCAATAACTTTTCTTCTTCCAAAAATTTATTAAAATCTCTCATCCACTGATGTCCCCTTTCCCATTCTCTTTGCCTGGGAGGGAAAGGAGATGAACGTGTGATCAATTGACTATTCTAAACTAGACGTCTACATCCTGTATTTTTAGAGTTGACTTTTGCAAGGTTGAATATTTATTCATATTCAGTTTGTTTTTGTTAGCTTTTGGACTTCGTCGTGTGATATGTACGTTGATAGTCATGCCTTTCATGTCTTCATCCAACTTATTGATAAGAATGTTGGACGCAATAGGATCAAGGAGAAAGCCCAGTGTTATATTCCTAAAGACCTCCACTGATGTAGACAGACACTGTCTGTCTTCTTCATTGCTATTGGCCCGGGGTGAGAACTTAGCTGTTGTATAATAAACATTCATTGAACATAACCATCATGTCAAAGAAAGAAATGAGGATGATCCTGTGAAACTTGTTCCTAGCAACGCGTTCTGTTCATGGTGCTCATCACTTCCCTCTTGCTTATGAAATGTTATTTAATCATCCCTTATAGAACTTTTCTAGAGATTGATATTCAATTTATGGGCTGTGACTTTTGAAATATGCCTGGTTACCTTTCTGAAAAGAACATTGCCTTTTCTGGCTCCTCTCCTGGTCTCACAGAACCTAGTATATTATAACACTGGTAGAGGAGCTGCCTCCCCACCTTGGGTTCATTGGTGTAGGCCTGGCCCATCTCATTTAAAATAACTAAGATGGTCTTACTGGTTCTTCACCTTGTGTTTCAGTGTCTCCCTAACCTGTATATTCTATGCTTTCCAATTTGAAGATTGTTGTCTTAGACAGAGTTAAAGGAGTTAAGCAGTTTTTGTTTGTTTGTTTGTTTTTTCATTTGTGAACAATGTCCCTGAAGTGCTTAGTCAGTTGCTTCCTTATTCTTCTTGGTCCAAACACTGACTAAGAAAGGAGGCTATTAAAGAAGCCATTCGATCAGGTTCCTAAAATCTTACTCCCACATTCATTTGTTTTACTTTAATCTGTCTTTCCATGGCTCCAGTGAAAAGAGGTGTGTTTTTTGGGGTAGTGTTTTTAGAACACCTCTAGGGCTGGCCACAGTTGATAGAAGCAGGGGGAACTGAGGAAGGTCTAGAGCCTGGGAGTGTCCATGGAAGTTACAGTGAGAGCCGGACCACTGGATGGTGGCAAGGTGAGGTCAAAGCAAGGCCCCATAGCTCGGAAGGCCCCGCCTGCTGAGACCCCTGACCACCTCTTCAGCCTCATCACAAACCATACTCTCCTCATTTATTATGTTCTTGCCAGACAGACCTTTCTATTCCTCAAACCCACTAATCGTGTTCCCGCCACAGATTTCTTTGCATTTGTGTTCTTGCTACCAAAGAGCCTGCTCTTTGCCCAGGTCTTTGTGTTCGAGAGCAAAAGCACCTCCCTCGAGAGGTCTTTCCTGACTACCTCATCCAAGAGTGGGCTCTCTCCGCTTTCCCACTAAGTACCAATTACTTTTATTTATCATTTTCTGTCACTCATCACTACCAGAAAATTCCTTGTTTGTTTACTTGCTTGGTATGCCCTCCTCACACAAATGTAAAATTTAGGGGCTTGGCTTGCTTTTCTCTTTCTGATCCTCAATGCTTCAGCCAGAGCCTGGCTCACTAAAGAAATGCAATACAGGCATCTCACAGAGATATTGTGTTTGGTTCCAGATCACTGCAATAAAGCAGTATCGCAGTAAAGCAAGTCGTAATCTTTTTGCTGGTGGACAATCTTGCCTTTAGTTTGTTAAAAATGCAACACCTGTGAAGTGCACTAAATGGAAGAGCAGTAAAACGAGGTATGCCCGTACACATTTATTGAACCAATGAATGAGAACAACTTTGCCAACTTTAATAGTTCTCTGAGGGTAATCTTTGGCTATTGCAGACACACCTTGTAGATCCCAGTCCATACTTTAGAGCAAGGGGCTGCAAACTATGGCCCATGGGTCTAATTTACCCACCACCTGTTTTTATAAATAAAGTTTTATTGGGACACACAACGCTCATATTATCTATGGTTGTTTTAACCCTACAACAGCAGAATTGAGTAGTTGAGACAAAGACTATAGGGCCTGTGAAGCTGAACATTTTTACTCTCTGGCCTTTTAGAGGAAACTTTGCCAACTGCTGCTCAAAAGAGAAGATTCCCTGCATTATGTCAGACCTTTCTTTCATGTGAGTTGATGCTATGATGGCAAGAGGCTTTGTTGCTTCCCAGATCAGAGGCCTCTTTCATGCCAGTGTCTTTAGATATGGGACTAAATCTTCTTGTTCATGAAAATGTTGGCTTTGGCAATCCCCTTAATTCAGGTGGAAAACTACTTTGACCTGAATTATCCAAAGAGCAGAGATCAGTGTGTTTTTTCCAATCGTTAATTATCAGGATGACACATGGTAAGAGCCACTCTGCCTGTCTGTCTTTTCATCTAGAAGAAGGGTTTAGCAACGCGCCTTGGTGGCATGAAAGATAGACTTCAGCTGTAAGATTTTATTATTTTTATTATTTCCCTTTGCTTAGATCTCTGTAAGAATCATGATGTTTCCAAGGCAACACATGGCTTGGGGAAATTGGAGAGAATAGTCTTGATGCAAAGGGATAACATCACAGCTACCACAACAATGCTGTCCAGCGCGCAAATGTCGGATGTTCAGAGGGACCAAGCGTCTTGATTAGAATTGAGGCGGCATGATTTTCAAAGTGGAATCATTGCGCTTACATTCAATAAATTCGCAAGCCTTCCTTACAATGCAGGGGAGAAGGGAACATGTTTAAAACAGTGCATGGGATTTGGCTCCCGGGCTTAGCTGGGTATGGGGTGATTGTCAGGGAGCGTTTTATTACCTTGCCAGGATGAAGTAGATGCTTTTGAATCTCTTTTCTATTGTACATGTCTATTGGGAACACAAGTTTCCTTTTCTTATCCACCCAAAATATTAGAAATCTCTTCAAATTGCCAGATCATTTTTCCTGAGATGACACTCATTTCTTTAAAAATAAATCTTAAAAATTTTTATTGCCAAAAGAACGTGTTTGTTGTAGAAAAACCAGAGCGTACAGTTATTTAAAAATAAGGACGTAAAAAATTAAACCACCATTCTGCAATAACCATTGTTAATATTTTATTACAAAGCCTTCCAGACTTTCCCTTATGGACTGCAACATTATACACACACACACACACACACACACACACACACACTACACACATATATATGAAACATGGAAAAATACTATACACACTATTATGTAACCTGCTATCTTTTTATCTCAATATTATGTCACGAGGTAACTGTTCTGATTTCTGGAGTCAGAATAGTGTGGCGTCAACATCTTATACTCTGAAGACTGACTGCGTTGTTTCAAATCCTGATGTTCTCAGTTACTAGTTATATGACCCTGGGCAAATTATATAACCTCTCTGGTTCCTCAATTTCCACATTTGTAAAATGGGCATGATAATGATGGGCTCTGTTACAATGGGTTGTTGTAAGGAGTAAATATGTTCATACAAAAAAGCCCATAATATAGTGCCCAGCACATGGGGACCTCTCATTAAATGTTAGCTATTGTTATCTTTCCATGTCAACACATGTATTTCTAGATCATAATATTATTGCCTGCATATTATACTATTGTACTGGCATGGAAGTACTCTTCTGCGTTTGGTTTTGTGGTTTTTGTCTGTGTGCTTCAGTGCTATGCAAGCTTAAATGTTGTAATTTTATATACCATGGAGTTGGAGCTGTATGGTGCATCCAGGCAGAGGGCACGAGGAATCTGTTAGCCCTCTCGCCGAAGGAAGTCCCGACAGTGTTAGTGGGAAGGGGGAGGGGAGGGTGGAAGACTTCGTAGCTCTGGTGCCCAGTAGATAAGGGGTGACGCAGGCACCGTGCATGAGCGTTTGGCCTTGGACCTGCTACTTTCTGAGTGTCAGAAGCAAGCTACTTAACCTCTCTCAGCCTTAATTTCCACAACTATAAAGTTAAAATTCTTTTAGTGTTTATCTCCATGGGTTCCTGTGAGTGCCGAATTAGATCATTGGTATGAAGGGTGTAGCCCTTGCCTCATACCTCGCAATCTCTTAGTACATCTTAGATGCTATTATTAGATGTGGGGAGCCACCATAAAACGTCACACATTCCTGTTCAGAGACATGTATCATACACTCACACGTGTACATTCATAGAGTTTTTCTATGGAATAATCACTTGATGAATTGTAGATTTATACCTCTTCCTTCTGTTTCTATTGTCTTCTTGATGGTTATTATGCTATCATGTCTCCAATTCATGTCTACTTTTTGTACTACGCTTTGTGATGGTGGGGTCAGGCCTCTGCAAACTCCTGTCTCCTTTGCCAGCTGGATCCCTATGAGGCTCTGTCAGTAGGGGATGGACGGCAAGAGGAGGGAAGAGATGTGCTTCTTCCTGTTTGCTCCCAGTTCCTGCCAGCATCACCCCAAATTTCCTTGGCCGTGGCATTTGATTTCAATGGAGCAGCTGACTCTAGTTTTCATTTTTTCTCACACTCTCAAAACTGGTTTCATTGTCCCTCCTTGGAGCACCCAGCCCCGAGCAGTTGGCCGGCCTTCCTCAGAACTCTGGGCTCCATCTCCATGGGGCCCTCTTCCATGTTTCTAGGGCCCAGCAGCCCCACACTCTTCTCTTTGTACCTCCTATGGTGGTGGCCATAGTTGCTTCCTGTAGTCATCTCAGTGAAACTTCAGTGTTTCTTTTTTGCTTTCTCGGTTCTCTAGTCCCTGGGGAACAATTCTTCCCCCACCCACAGTTTTATCGAGATATAATTGACATATACCATTATATGTCAGCATTATTGACATATAACATAAAGTGCACAGTGTAATGATTGACATGTAACATAAGGTGTACAATGTAATGATTTTAGATATATATATATGTGTGTGTATACACACACACACATATATACATATATATGTATATATATCTTAGTTATAACCACAATAAGTTGTGAATAATTCTTTACACTAAATTATCTTTGTTAAAATTACCACTATGGTTTCTTTTTCCCGCCTGGACCCTGTCCGATACCACACACGAACTTCACTTTCCCTAAATAACACAGTTGAGAAGTACACATTCATTTTATGAGTGAAGGTGTCAACATAGCTCTGAACGAACAATGCTGGAGTCTCTGCTTTATCCCGATGCCCTGTGCAGACTCTGCAGAAGCACCTGGCAAGCAGACTACCTGGCCCCTGGATGTTCTGGGCCATTGTGGGCCATGGCTGCCAGTAGAGGGGTGCAAGCAGGGCTAAGACTTCAATGTGAGTGGCCACATTTGGGAAGCAGAATAATCCTTTAAGACAGGCAGAGAGGAGAAGGAAGAGGAAAGGAAAAAAGCCTGGAAGAGAAAGCCCGGAGAGCTGTGGTGACTACTCTAGTCGAAAAGAAAAGTTTCTGTGAAGGAGGTATTGATGGCAGACTGGTGGGAAAGTAGTCACCAAGGGCTGATGGAGGCTGCGGGTGGGGAGAGGCAGGGAACCAACCACAAAGACTGTTAGTTCCAGTATTAGACAATAGCGTCAGCCTCTCATTTATTTACACATAATAAAAAAAAGTCCTGCACAATAGGTTGGTCAACATCACTTTTCTGCTTCATTGGTTCCCAAAAAGACTCACTGCTCCCCTGCTGAGAGCTTATTTCCAGGAGTCTGTTTCAGGTCACTCACCATAACCTCCTCACGCAGGGCTTCATTCCTTTTGAATCCCTGTGTCTGCCTATCTCTGTCTGTCTTCTGTCTCTGTCTCTCTTTCTCTCTCACACACACTTCTTTGTTTACAGGGAGTACAGGAAATCCCCCCTTGGCCTCAGAGGAATACCCCTCCCTCAGCTACAGCAGTGGTCCTGCCCAGAGCAGATCTGACCAGTGGGGCTTCAAGAGAGCAGCAGAGAAGGCCACCATTGCCCTCTGGCCCTTGGCTGTCCAGACTCCAACATGACCAGAATGCCTTTATTGAGTTCAGAGAGCCAGCCGGTGCTGCTGACAGGGAAAGTCAGAGGGCTCTGGTGTGGGAAAGAGTTGGATGACTTCCGCCATGGGCTGCCCTGTTAGGGTTTTCTGAGGCAAAGCAGAGAAGCTCCTATCATTGGCTTGGAACTTAATTCTTGGATAAAAAGTAAAATGTACTCTTTACTTCTTGGGCACACCCACAGGCTCCTCACTTGCCCTGGTACACGGTGTGGGTTCCCCTTTGAGTTCTCCTCCCTCAAAGCTACTCACCTCATTTTTTTGGTCTCTCTAAATTCAGCTCATCTTTCAAGTCTATCCTTTAACCCCTCAAGTAGCTAAACTTATTCTTCGAGAACAATTTGACTTGCACTTGCCAATTACTAATGTACTTACATACAGTCGCTCCGTGCCTTCTTCATTTATTTACACAACAATGTTTGTACCTCACCTAAGCTGAGGTGGCCCAGTAGTTAGCAGCATCGTCCCTGAGCTTGGATACTTGGGTTCCTCTATTTAACCTTAGGCTCCTACCTCACTTCTCTATGCCCCAGCTTCCTTTTCTGTAAAATGGGATAGATTATATAGTACCTACCACAAAGGGGTGCTGTGAGGATTATTGGGTTTATCCACACAAAGTACTTGGAAAAGAGACTTGTCATACATATAGTAAGCACTTAATAAATGTCAGCTCCCGTCATTGGCATCATTGCTCTTGAAAGCCCCTTAAAGACAAAAAGTACAGCTTTAACTGTATCTGTGTGACCATGGTGCCCGGCACACTGGTAGGAATGTGGAAGGAACTTGGATATTTGCTGGAGTTTTGACCAGGGGCCAGTTTGGTCAGTCAAAATTTCCTGTGACAACTTAACATATTATACGCCTGTGTTCTGCTATTAGACAAAACGAAAACAAAACCAACCTCTCTCCCAAAACAAAATGCTGCAACACTTTCGTTTGGGTAAATATAGCCATGACATGTCTATTTCCATGGTTTAGATTATCACCAGTAGAAATCTACAGTGGAAAATCGAGTACAACACTTTCATCACATGATTTGTTTCGCTCATGTTTGGGTATGCCGCTGGTTTAGGAGCTGTTTAGCTGAGCCCCACACGGTGAGGATTCTGCTATGATGCAGTTTGCGCAGAAGGCAGGAAAGGATTCAGACATTTAGTGAACATCAACTTTGGTGGTGTGCTAGAGCCGTATGCTTTGATTGTTAAATTTTCAGGAATTTTGTTAGCTAGTTATTAAACACAAACTCAATCAAAACTTAAATTGTATAGACTCACAACTAAATACATTAAATTAAAAACAAAAGTAATCAGTACTCAGTCATACTCACATTGAGTATACATGCCCAACTAATTATTTTACTGTTTTCTATGCTGTTGAGGTTATTTACATTTATTGCGTCTGTGTGGTGAATATGCTATATATGGTGTGCTCTTTCCCATCTCTTCCCATCTGTGTTCAGTGATGTCACACTGGTAGCTCGAAATTCCATGGTAGGAGCATTTATACCACAGATACTGGCAAGCACCTCAAATCTGGGGTTTTTATTCCCAGAGAGTTGGTCGTTAAGCATATATCAGCACACCACTGATACTGCATAGCGGATGAGACCATTGAATGTTTTGGCTTGCAAGAAACAGAGGCTCACTTAGGTCAGGTCAACTAAAATGAAGAGGGATTTATGCTATGGGTATTTGTTGTGAGAAAAGTGAGAGAGTATCGTGTAGATTCAAGAACAGGCACTACCCCAGGGCCTTATGGAACTGGGGGCTGGAGGGGAGTTCTGGACCCCAGGTCACTCTGGTGACCTCAGACCATGGCCTCGGGCTCTCTGCTCTGGTTCACTGCTATTCTCACGGTACCTGCTTATTTCTGTCCTGGTCCCAGCCGGCTTTCACCTCCATCTGCCCTATATTGTCTCTCTGTTATAGCTTCTGCTTCCTTAATTTTTCATATCTTTGGCTCATATTGATTAATCATGGCCATTCCAGGTTTTTATTATTGGCTCTTGTTGAAGACTGTTATTATCTTTGTTTTGTTGCCTTAATTTCTAGGAGAGGAAATCTAGTTGGTACAGTTCATTTTTTTTTTTTTTTTTTTTTTTAATGCAAGGTGGTATCAGTTGGTAGCTGGCCTGTAGTTTACCTGGCTTTTGGCCGAATGCTTATGTCTGGTCACTATTGGCTGGGAAGGAGGTGGGTCACAGTATAATTTTGGCTTAGTACATGAGGGATGTAAAGAGGAATTAGTTGAAGTGAAATAAGCCAAACAGAAAGACAAATACTGCATGGTATCACTTATATGTGGAATCTAAAAAGAATCAAAAAGTCAAACTCTTACAAACAGGGAGTAGAAAAGTGGTTGCCAGGGGCTGGAGGGCGGGAGAAATAGGGTGAAATCGGTAAAAGGGTACAGACTTTTAGTTATAAGATGAATAAGTTCTGAGGAGCTAATGTGTAACATATAGTTGACTATAGTTGATAACACTGTATTATCGTATCATTGAAATTTGCTGAGAGAGTCTAATTTAAATGTTTTCACCGAAAAAAAAATAAAAAAGACATAAATATGTGAAGTGATGGCTGTGTTAATTAACTGGATGGTGGAAATTCTTTCTCAATTATATGTATACTAAATCACCACGATGTACACTTAAAATATTTTATAATTTTGTATGTCCATTATGCCTCAATAAAGGTGAAAAAAAAGAGATAAATTTGCTACTAACAGAATGACCAAAATCAAAAAGATTTGACAGTTTAGTGAGGATTTGGTGCATCGCTCCAAATTTCATATATTGCTGAAGTAAATGAAAATGCATTTAACTACTTAGAAAACTACTGAGCAGTATTTTCTAAAGCTGGCCATATGCATACCCTGTGGTCCAGAAAGTCTCCTGTAAATACCCAACAGAAACAAGTGTTCTTTCCCATGGCATGACATGTATAAGAATCTTCTTAGCGGCACCAGTTGTAATAGTTCCAAACTAGAAACTTCCTAGGGTCAATTCACAATAAAATGGATACACAAGTTGTGGTAATTTCATACAACAGAAAAGAATATTATTGTTACACACAATAGAATGGATAAATCTCAATAACATCATACTGTGTGAGAGAGGCCATATTCAAAAGATTATCGTACTATACAATTTCATTTATATTATATTCAAGAACAGGCAAAACTAGTCTATGGTAAAAGAAGTCAGGACAGTAGCTACTCTCGTGGGACCATATTAACTGGGATGGGGCTTGGGAGAGCCTTCTGGGGTACTGGAAATGATTCACCTCTTGATTAGGGTGGTGGCTACTCAGATGTAAACATCTGAATCATGCACTTAATATACGGACACTTTGCTGTATTTAAGTTAAACCTCAATAAAAAGTGAATAAAAAGGAAAAAAAGAACGAGGTATGATCATTGACCCCCAAAAGTTCATAGCCCACCAGTAGGCAGTAGGCAGTGACTGACATAAAAAACACAGAAGTATAGTTGAAAAAGGCAAGTGCTAATTAAAACATTTAAGAAGTGCCACGGGGCCTCCAGGAAGGGGGCAACTGCTTCCACTGGGAGAAGAGAAAGGAATTCACATGTAGTATTCAGTGTGTGCGAGGTGCTTTAAATAAGTTACCTCCTTTAATTCTGCATGTTCTGCTCATAGCATAATTTATAAGAAAGGAAAACTTCGAATGGGATTTTGAGTGACATATGGTTATGCAACACCAAGTAATGAGAATACTTAAAACTGGATTGTGGGACAACTTTTTACGGTAAAACCCTTTTATAATGGCGTATTAGTTTCCAGAGGCTGCTGTAACAAATTAACACAAATTTGGTATCGTAACACAACAGAAATTTATTGTCTAATAATTTTGGAGGCCAGATGGCTGAAATCTGGCAGTTTCCTCAGGAGAACCCGTTCCTTGCTTCTTCTCACTTCTGGTGGCTGCCCTGGCATTCCTGAGCTTGTGGCCACATCATTTCAATCTGTTGTCACATTGCATTCTCCTGCTTGTGTCTCTTTGATAAGGATACTTGCGATGGCATTTAGGGTCTGCCCAGATAATAACAGGACTATCTCTTATCTCAAGATCCTTAACTTAATCACATAGGCAGGGACCTTTTTACTAAATAAGTTCACATTCACAGTTTCTAGGGATTTGATGTAGACATTAGCCTACCTGGTTTAATTAAATTAATATTTTATACCAGTTTATTAAAAATGAATAAGTAGGTGTTTGCCAGGTACAGGGTGAAAGAAAGACTGTGTATGTAGAATTTCTGGGATGTGCTGCATGAGGATTATAATATATTTTACTGCATACTTGCTCCTGACAGCAAACCCGCTGGTTGAAGGAGAACATGCATTCATAGACACACACACATACACATCCCCCCCCGCCAACACACACAACTTGTTTCAGATGCCCTTTGGCCTGGCCTGGGATCTTCTGGATATCTGGGGCCACCTTGCAGTCCACCATTCACAGATCGCAGTGGGTTCTCCAGAGGGAAAATTTTTGAACTATCTATCTTATGTATCTTGAACCTTTTTTTTTTTTTTTATCCTGGCTTCAATCTTTCTTCAAACAAAAGCAGATTGTGTATAACTGATAAAGAGCTACAGCCTGGAGCCCCACTTCTCTTTTCTTGATGTCCTTGGTCCCGTCTCTGAGGAGCCCATTTGAAAACTATTTATTGTCTCAGATCAGGGTTGGGCAAACTTTTCCAGTAATGAGCCAGATAGTGGACATTTAGGGCTTTCCAGTTCGTGTGGTCTCTGTTGCAACTACTCAACTCTGCGGTTATAGCCCCAAAGCAGCTATAAACAATACGAAAATGAGTGGCATTGCTGAGTTCTGCTCAAACTTTATGGACACTGAACTTCGTATTTCATAGAATTTTCACATCATGACATATTATTCTTCTTTTGTTTGTTAACCTCTGTCTTAGATAATAGCATCTGACCTGCGGTTTCCTTAAGATTTGAAATCCTGGAACCTCAGCACTGGAAAGGACCACAGATGCTACTAGTCTTTAATTCCCATCATAATATCCAATTGTCATCCAATGCCGTCCTGAACACCTGCAGCTGTGGGGAACACCACCTCCTGGGCCAGCTCATTCTGCCCCCCAGATAGCACTGACAGCTGGAGTTCGTCCCCATGCAGAGTGGCACCTGTCTTCAGTGAGAGCATCTACAAGATATGGTTGGAACTGTGAAGCACAATATTAACACATCAGGTTAATTTCATGCTCTACTTGTCTTGGGCTGATATTAACGAAAATTAAATTTTGTGCTAATCAGCCTTAACATTCAGCAAGCACGATGCAAATTTGTGATTTCTGGCAAGGGTGGCTAAATCATATTTATGCTGTTTGGGTGGTGTCTGAATAACAGGGAAATACTATTACCAACAATTAAACTCCCAGGTTGACAGATGTCGCCATGAGCAGACATAGCCAAGTGCAAGTAGAGATACTTCTTAGCAAATTGCAGACAGAAAGGACACAAACCAGGGAGCTGCAGTTAATTTTCAATTTCTTTTTTTCCTTCGGATGGCTAATTTTAAGCATTTGACCAATACAAATGATTTTACTCTATGCCCTGCTTTCTTTCCCCTCCCTGCCTTTTTGGCTTTGCAAAGTACATTTTTATAGAGAAGCAGGAAGGAATGCTTTCTTCCCTAGTTGCCACAGAAAGGGGTCTTTTGAGCACCTGAAAAGGAGTCTTGTTAATTGCAGTTGGTTAATTGGGTAAGAGCAGTTGGGAACTTAAGGAGGCAGTCTCGTATTGATCTGCAGAGACGGAGAAAGGAGTACTGGATGCGTGAAACTAGTCTGACTCCAAGAGTGTCTTCTGTAGAGAAGAGGTGCTTGCTTGAACCCATAGCCAGGGCATCTGAGGTTTTATCTGTGCCTTCTCTGTGATTAGACAGTCATGAGCACATGTGCCGTATGGATGCCATCTCAGGGGTCTTATTTCTTGGAGACGGTAAAGGCCGCTAAGCGCATTGTTTCCAGATGAGCATCTCTCCACAGTCTCCCATACTTCTTAGTCCACAAGGAAGCATCAGGGGAACGAAAGTCCTTGGGATTTGGGTAAACATTTCATGTAAGAGCCACTGGCTACACCCAGAGACAGGTTCTTCAGGGATATTGGGCACATCTACCCTTCTGAAGAGGAGCGTATGCACCGGGTTCCGAAGCTGCCGCATCAGCCCTGGGCCCCAGAATGGGACTCGCGGGGAAGGTAAGGCTTTCGTATCTCCTGTTGGTAGGTTACCAACCATCCTGGTTCACCTGGGACTGCGGAGTTTCCTGGCATGTGGGACTTTCTGTGCTCAAACCCAAACAGTCCCAGGCCAACTGGAATGGTTGGTCCCCCAACCTTTAAGGATTGGTGGGCTAGACTGACAGTCCTAGGCACTGCCTGGGAAATTGTTACTGGTCTCCCAGGAGGCTCTGGGGATTGCTTCCAAATGTGGGTAAACCCCCCTCTGGCAACGACCCGGGCCCCTCAGAGCCCAATTCTGTCCCTTCCTTCTTCTTAATTATCCAGGTGTCCGATTGTCTCCCATACGGGCTGAAGAATTCTCATTTGGAAAAATGGGCTGGGGGCAGAGATGATGAACATACTGCATACTTATTGCCCCATCTAAACACTGATCCTGGCGCAGACAGTGTTAACTGGTCCTCCCCACCTGAGTTGGCCACCTTCCAAACATTGAGTTCCAGGTAAGCACTATCAGTCAGTATAAGTCGGTACAGAAGGGTAAGACCTATTTATACATCTTTTGGCTGGGACGTTTCTCCAGAAGTCAGTATGACCCAAGGGACAATTGTGAATGGAAACCCAAAGCGCAGAAGGTAAGGTTTAGCCAGTGAAGCACCTTGGCCATTAGGGTTTGAGGATTGCAGAATCCAGGAGCCGCAGAGATGGGCTAAAGTCAGTTGATCCAGGTTGGACCTAGGGCAAAGCCCCATTTCCAGGGGCTTATTCAGATTGGGTTCTGGCCCTGTGCTAAGTGGGCAGGTAAGCCGGCTTTAGGGTACTTGGTTAGGCTGATGTCTGGTGCCACCTGGCTTCAAGCCTGTGCTTTCTCTTTACCTAAGCACTTAGACAAGGGGCAGGCTGACAAGCTCCCTGTTCCTCCTGCTCACCTGGTGGGTCAGCCTTATGACAGGGGTGCTTGCATGCACAGGACACTCCTGTGGGCATGCCCAGGGCCAGGGCAGGGAGCCAGCCTACTCACACTGGTAAGGCCATTCTGGCTGTGAGAAGAGTGAAAGGTTTTTACATTGCTTAGTTAAAGAGACAGTATTCCGAGGTCCTGGAGGTCCCCACTTCTCTTCCTCTGCCTACTGCCTTGTGCCTTTCACCCTAGGATGTCCAAGTCTCCTTCACCGTCTAGTAACTGATGGAGTCATGCCTGGCACAGGGGCGGCCTCTCGGACTGTTCTGTTGGGTCTGGTTTTGAATATCAGCCCTTTCCTTATTATGTGATGTGCTGCTCTTAAAAGCCCTGGCTGTAGCCCCACCTTTTCTCTCCCACCCATGAAGTTACACTGCAATGCCTGTGATAAATATTAGATATTTGGCATTTGTATATGGAGGCTTTCTGACATACTTTTATTAGTAGTAGCAAATAATATGGACACGTTGATAGTGTTCTAGACATTTAACATGTGTTAACTCATTTCATCCATACAACAACCTTATGAGGTTAAATTCTATTGTTAGCTGTATTTTACAGATGAGGAAACTGAGGCATAGAGAGATTGTGTAATTTATGTACTTTGCTTAAAGTTACACTGCATGTGAGTAGGTGGTAAGTGGAAGTGGTCAGAGAGAGCTTCACATACCACACAAAGCATGGAAAGCAGTCAAATGTGGTACTTACACCAGGACATGGAGAGCAGACAGGCCTTGGGCCAAGGCCACTGGAGCAGCCATTTGTGTGAGCTGACACCCAGGGACATCTCAGTGGGTGAGTGAGACAGGTAATGATTGAGAAGAGACATCTCTTTCCCCCAGGCCTTGGTACCCCCAAATAAAATAAAACAAAACAACACAAAGAAGAGCTAACAAAACTCCAGACTGAATAAAATTTCACTGAATTTTCTGAGATTAGATTTCTGCCACTCTGATATAGAAAAACACAGAGGATTATATTTCTTGCAACTATTTCATTAATCTGGGAGGAGAAACTCAGCCAGACTTGTCACCTGCCAGGCTTCACCAGAAGTGAGCCCCAGGGTCTCTGCTCTCAGATGCCCAACCTATCCTATCCTGGCACCTGGTCTGGATCATGGGTCAAGGGTGGGCAGGGCACAGGCCACCTTCTTGGAGTCTCTTCATATCTGAGCTTTCTGCTTTCTCTCTCCCTCTTCTTACAACAGTATGTGGAATTGTATAGTCTGGGAGTGGTAAGGAGTGGCGTGGACTTGTCATAATTTCTTTCATATCTGTCATTTATAGCATAAATGTTACACCTTGACCCTTGTAGGACTTGGGCATCAAACTCACAAAAGCCCAGGTCTTACAACTCAAAAGCCTTAAAGAATTTTCAAACCTTGAACACCAAGGACATGGGTCTACAATTCTCTGTTCTGCTTTAATCACCCAACCAGGAGGCAACAGGTGCCTTGTGGTCCAGTTTAGCTGTTCCAAGGGAGTAACCAGAAATTCTGGGGGAATAGTTCAGTTAATACCATCCATAAGCTCTCTCATGTGCCATTCCCAAGCTCAGTAATGCTTTTAAGTCTCAACTTACTGGTACTTTATCTTTAATAACCTAGCTAATATATTTCAAGAACAGAAGCCCAGTGCTAACTTATTGCAACTATGAAGTACCTGGAACTCTTGTAGAAAGGTGATGTAGGACCAGATACAGAGAGGGAAGCTGGACTTCACATCCTCAATCTGGCTGTAGGGCCCACCTCTTGAGCTCCAAGCTCCCAGATGTCAAACAGTTTTTATCTAATGCACCAGCTCTGATCAATGGCTAGGAGTGCAGCTGTCTTAAGGATCCTGAGGCCGAATCCCCACTGCTCAGCAGGAAAAAAATAAAATTGATAATGCCTGAATAGGCCTGAGAATGGAGGAAAGGGCAACATTCCCGTAGGGTTCTTGCAGAACTTGTCCAAATTCATTCTCTGGAAAATGTAGTAAGGATTTCTCAAGTGGTAATGCAAAGCCTGTTTTCTTCTTTGTCAAAGCCTCAGATCCCAGGGGCATCTGAGCCATTAGCAGCCAAGTATGGCAGGGCAGGACGGGCTCTGGGACTTGTGTCTTTACAGCCCCAGAACTCTTTTGTTTGTTAATCTTTTTTAACTACTCAGAGTTGCCTTTCTCATTATCATCATCATTCTCCATAGAAAATATAGCCCTGTGGGCAAAGTGGGCAACTGGTTCTTCACGTTATGAACCAATAGGGGGCAGCAGAGAGCAGAGAAAAGCCAGACTGGCTTGGGCAGCTCTAGATCCAGAAAACTCTTCAAATCTTCTGTTCTTGTGAAAGGTGAATCTGTGTGGACTCTGTCGAGACTGTTGCCCTTACGAGTGGTGTGGTCAAACAGCACAGCCAGAAAAGCCAGAGGGAGGGAGATTTCTCTGGGGTTCAGGTGGAGGAAAGCTTCGTTGGAGAAGAAACAGGAATACCAGTTACCTCTTACCCGGCCCCTGTAAGGTGTCAGGCCCCCTGTGATACTCATTTTTTTCATCCTCTCAAAGACTACTCGAGGTAGACGAACCTGTGGTTTACAGATGACAAGACAGGGGCCCAGGATTGGCTTAGTAACTTGCACAAGATCATAGGACGAAGAAGGGGCTGAGCTAATTTGAACTCTTGTCTGCCAGGCCTCCATGTCATGGTGCCCTTCTGGGGAGGAGGCATGGAGGGGGACAAACTTCCTGGTCAGGGTCATGCATAGACTTCTGTATAAGACACTCCCGGGGTCAAAATCCAGTTTTTTCACTCTTTGACTGGGAGAGCTTGGGCAGGAAGCTCTTTTTTTCCAGCCCAAGTTTTATCTGTAAAATGGGGGTGGGGGGGAAATAGCTATTTCATGGGACTGTAGAGAGAATTAAGAGATGCCAAATGTGAACAAGGTCCCGGACCCATAGCCAGCACCCTGGAAGACCCGGAAGTGTCTCTGTGCCCAGGGCCCCAGCTGCTCAGGACTCCCAAGGATGTGGGAATGTCATTGGCACCACCTCGTGGAAAGCATGTGGGGATTGTGTGTGATGCTCAGTCAGGAGCCTGCCCTCTGCACCTCCATTTCAGCGAGGCAGGAAGGGAGGCAGTGTGGGGTTAGAAGCTGGGCGGATATGGCTTCCCACCCTCTGCCAGTGTCTAACCTCAGTCCCCTGTAAATGTTGGTTGGATGTTGTGTGAGCCTCAGTCCCCTGGTCTCTACAATGGGAGAGAAGTACCTATCAGGGCTGGTATGGACACTAAGTGAAGGAGCTGATATACTGTAGAGATAAGGAGCCCAGCTAGGTTCTAAAACCAGAGTGCCTGGGTTCAAATCCCTGCTCTGCCATTTTCTAGCTCTGTGGTTTTGAATGAATTACAACACCTCTTGGTTGGAGTTACTCTAAAGAAATGTAGGGATAATATCTATCTCATAATGCTGTCAAATACGTTTTCATATGTAAAATACTCAAATCCTTGTTAGACAATAGGAAAACAATAAACACTATCTTCTCCTTTGTGATAAGAAGAAGACCTGAAGACCTGGTACAGTGCCTGGTATATATTAGGTTGCTCAAAAATGAGTTTCCTTTCATTCTCCTTTCTGACTCCAAGGGGGATTATGGTGCCTGCGATTCCATCACAGGAATTTTTAATCTCCTAGAGTCTGACAATAATAGGGAGATACCCTAATTTGGTGATAATGATACCCTGTGTGTTATTCGATTCGGTTACATACTATTTGGCTGTTCTGTGCCAGGGGCCACTCTCACCAAGGACGTGAACTTGAATGAGATGTGATCCCTGCCTTTGGCTCACAGTGTAGTGGGGATTCGTTTATTTGTAAACTTGTTCACTTACACATTAGACCATACCACAAGCCTGAGAAAATTAAGCTACAAAAGGGCAGAAATTAAGCAAAGGAAGGGGCAAGGTTTTCCTCTGAGGCGACAGTTGAGCCAAGCCTTGAAGTGCGGACCAAAGATGGTTGAACCTGGACATGGGAGTGAGCAGCATTGGGGCTGGAAAGGACGTGCCAACCAGCATCAAAATCAGACAGTATGCTTCCTGTGTTACCTTTACAAAAATATCTTTTGAAGGAAGATCTTGAGCGAACTAAAAAAAGAATTAGCACAAGACATTTAACAAAGAGGAGGACACGTGTACATGAAGGACTGGTGAGTGATGAAATCCACCAAGCATGGCTTTGGTCTAATGTGCAGTTGAGAGAGCAGGGTCTGGTGGAAAAAAGACCTGGGTTCAACCTGGCTCTGTCCTGTTGTGGTGGGGGATCTATGGTCTTCGTGATGGTTAGAGAGTCGGACAATGGCTTGCCCATGACCTCTTGTTATGCAACTGAGGACACATGTACCCCCCAGAAACAGAGGAATGAGGATCAGAGCATAACACTAGTAACATTTGTGCAAGTGCTTGGCACAGACAAGGCCTTCTGGCAAAAGCTGAATTGTGGAGTCCAACTTAGTTTCAGGAATGGGTTTTTCCGCTTCTCTCTCCATTTTAGATGTAAATCTTGAGAATAGCAAACTCAAAATCTCACTTGTTTTGGGAGGTGGCGATCTATCTATATCCATCTATCTATCTATCATCCATATCATCTATCTATATCTACTTATCTCTATCATCTATCTATATCATTTATCTATCATCCATCCATCCACCCACCCACTCATCTATCAATTGAGATATCTGCAGAATTGACTATAATCTAATTTTTTTTTGCAAGTACAGAGAAATTAAATTTCAAGAGGAAATTTCCTTTATGTATGAAAAAGCAAAGAGAAAAATGTCCATGATTTCCTGCTCTGCATTTCTTTTTCTGCCTGTGCTCGGCCAGAAAGATCCCACTCAGATATGTGGATACCATCTGGATTTCACTTTAGTCTCTGTTATCTTTTACTGAAATGATTAAACACTTCATCAGCACCTCCAAAATTAAATTCACCAAACCTCGAATCTTTCATGTGGTCGTTTTTTTTTTCTTTACCGGTCCCAGATGTTCAGCGGGACAGGGTGAGATCTTTAAAGTGGGGAGTAGGCTGTCTTGGCAGAGGGTTTAACTACCAGTCTCTGAGATGCCTACTAGTTCTGTTGCCTTCTGCCATGTGCCTTTTAATAAACCACCAAATTTGTGAGGACACACAATTTTCCATATCATGTTTTTCTAACATTCAAGAGAACTGGCCTCTAATGGATACATATGATTAAGAATGTAGATGCAAATAATTCTGTATAAAATGTTAGCAAATCAAATCCAGAAAAGCAGTAAAAGTACAACATGGCATGACAGAGGAAAGGCAAAATGGCTCAACATTAGGAAATCTGTTAATGAATTCATTTTACTAATAGATTAAGAAAAACCATATGGTTTTCTCCATGTGTGCTAAAATACATTTCAGAAAAGTCAACATTTTTTCTTCATTAAAACTTTTAGCAAGTTCTGACGAGGAGGACTGTTTTAAAGCAAAAAGAGAATAAGAAGTGAGCAGCAAACATCACATTTAATGACACAACAATAGAGGCCTTTCCAGTAAAGAAAAGGGCAACGCAAGGATCCTACTGTCCCTGAGATTAGCCGAGATGGTACCGGAGTCCTAGCCAAAGCAATGAGGTAAGCGAAAGGGATGAGAGGGGCAAATATTGAAGGAAAAGAGACAAAACTATAATGATTTGAAGATTGTATGGCTGAACTATTTAACAAGATTGACTATGAAGAATTTCTAGTTGAGAAAGGCAGCTCATTCGGTCCATAGGTCATCATTTGCTGACCCTTGTTCTACAATATCAAATATTTCATAAACTTTTCTGTAAATGTTATTTCCTGTTTTGAAATAAAATGAGAAAATGTTTTAAAGAAATACAAAAGAAATATGCAAAACCACAGTAGCCTTCAAATACGTTAGTAATATCTAGTTAGGCAGCAAATGGGAAATTTTCTCATAAGAACAATATCTATAAAATATACAGGAATAATTATATGAAGAAAATCATAAACCTATGTATGCCAGAGAAGACTTGAATAAATGCCCAAATATAGCATGTTTCTGCATGGGAGGGCTCAATATTGTAAAGATAATAATTCTCAAATTAGTGTCCAGGTTTAATCTAATATAAAGAACCCAATGGGATGTTTTGATGAAATCAGATAATTTAGTCTAGAATTAATTTGGAACAGTAAATATGAAAGAACAGCTGAGAAACTAAGGCAAGAAAGCACAATGTGGGACACTTACATTATCAAATACTAACATGAACTATAAAGCTTCAGTGATTCAAACACTATGATGCAGGTGCAGTTGGAGATGTACCAGTGGAACAGGATAGAGGATACATAGGAATTTAGCAAATAATAAAGGTGTCATTTCAAATCAGTGGTGACAATAGTTAATTCAAATAGTGTGACAAGGAACTATTCACATAAATAAGATAAAATTTAAAAAGAAAAACAGAAGGAAATATTGAGAGTATTTTTTTTTATCTTCCTGGTATAGAAGAAGCTTTTCTTAGCAAATCGCAAAGTCTCTAATATAATAAAAGGATGGACAGATTTGACTAGATAAAATTTTTGAATGTCTGTACAACAAAAGACACCATAAATTAAGGTAAAAGATGAACAAAAGGCTATGAGAAAAATATTTGCAACTTCTATGACAGAGAAAGGATTTCTATCCAGGATATAAAATATTCTTACCAATCAATGAGAAAACTGCCAACAACATGATAAAAAAAAAGGGCCCCACTACATTGGATTTGTGAAGGAAATGCTTGAAGATGTAACAGATAAACCCCCAAATCTTATGCAAAATCTGAAATGATTATTCGTAATTATATGGCAGCTCTCCTCCAAGCAGTGATTCAGGGACCCAGGAAATTTTACACATAGTTTCCAAGGTCAACATGCTATAGTGGTGATAAGACATAGCCCTTACTCTTAATGGAGCTTTTATTTCAGTAGGAGGAGACAGAGTAAAGAAAAAAAATAATGAAAAAAAATTAAAAAGCAAGATAATTTTGGAGAATGGCAAGTGCCAAAGGTTGGAAACCTTCAGGTGATCAGCAAAGGCCTCTTGGCAGAGGTGACACTGAGTTGTGACATCAGTGAAGACCAGGAGCCACCCATGTGAGAACCCGAGGGAATGGCACTTTAGGCAGAGGAAGAGCAAGAAAAAAGTCTCTGAGGTGCGAATGAGCTCGGCTTACCGGAGTTGCACAAAGAAGGGCAGTTTGGAGGAGTGAGGAAAAGTAGAAGTATCATAAATGGGGGATGGTCAGGTGATGTAGGGCCATGCAGACAAAGTAAAGGAGTTTGGTTTTTATCCAACGTGTGATGAGAAACCAGATGTCACAGTGGTATCTGCACAATGATACCACTTGTTAAATTTATGGGAAAAAAGAAAAAGAAAAATGAAACAATGAAGATAGATTCTGAAAACGCTCTCTGGAGGCCTTTTGAACCAATGTGTTCATTCTCCACCTCTTTAGGCTGAGCTTTGCTGGCTAAAGTCATTTAACAAGATTTCAGTGGAGTGGAGTGTGTAAATGTTATGCAGAATGAATTACTAGTCTGTAGACATTTATTTCATTATCCTAGATTCTATTAGGAAAGTTCACTTTATGGAGCAGCCAAAAATGATTTATCCTATGCTAGCTTCTTAAGGAATGTTTCAAATCCTATGAATTGTAAGTAGGTGTTGAAATTGTTAAGAGGCATCTATTTTGGTGACCGGGAGGTCAAGTTATGATTTTGGAACATGCCTTTGATTTGTCAATTAAAATGCAAACCAGAGTTTTCAATAGAGCACCTAACAGAGTGCCTGGCCCACAGCCCATGCTTGGTGCAGATGAAGGAAAGAAAATGTCAGTTATCAGAGTTTTCTCTCCCCAGGCATGATTTGGACATGCTCCAGGAGGGTGGGGTTTTATCCCCAACACCTACAACAATGCTTGGCCCATGGTAGGCACTCAGTCAATGTCTCCCAATGACTGAGTGGGTGAGTGATGAGATTTCCTGAACTTTAACCACATTTTCACACAATAGACTATTCATCCATGAGGGACCCTCTGTTTGAAAATATTTCTTTGGGAAAGTGGAAGACTCTGGGCTGGACCAAGAATAAGGTGCCTGGCTGATCTGGTGCTGACCGCACATCCAACCTCATCTGTGGCCCCTACCTGTGTCCTGCTGACTCCCAGTGCTGTGGCCGCTGGTGGCTTCTCCTAGGCCTCCTACTCGAGGCTTTTGCACATGCTGTTCTTCTGCATGGAAAGGCCTCATCTATACCCCACGTTTGCCTCACTGATTGGCCTATTAACTCCTACTTGTCCTTCAGGCCCCAGCTCAGATGTTGCCGCTTCTAGGAAGTTCTGCTGTCTGTCTCCTCTGTCCCATATCAGTTTTCTCTGTCATACACTCTTGTCTACTGTTTTTCACAGTGATAATCAAAGTTTATAATATTATTTTATAATTATTTTAAGGTAATATTGTGTTGTAATTAAGAGCGCGGGTGAATCTCTGCTGGCTCGGATATCAGCTTGGGCATCTACAATCTGTATGAAGCCGGGCAAGGCATTTTACCTTCCTATATCTGCTTCCTCATTCTTTGAAAGAGGGAGATAATGGTACCCACTTCTGGGGTAGTTGTGAGAATTAAACGAGCCAATATATGTAAATGCCACTTGAATTTAGTTATTACCATTTTTTGCTCCACTAGAATGTAAGATCCATGAGGATAAGGACAGAGTCTACATTTTCCTTCAAGCCACACAGAGTCCTCTCTCACTGGACACTGAAGGGAAGTGGCCTTGCCATTGCTCTCATTAGATCCTCTCCAGACTGATGGGGTCATGACCTGGGTGCTTATGACCTGTGATCCAAAGAGCTCAGGTGTCATGATAAGCACTGTCCTTGGAGTCAGAGGTGTTTGGATCTTAGGTTCTTCCAGCTCCACTCGCCGTGAGCTTGGCTGTGTGGCCAAGTTCATGGCCCAGATTGCTTCTCTGGGACTCTGGCCTCACCTCATAGGTGAAATGATAATGCCTTCTCTCTTTGAATGGAGGGCTAAGTCATATGCTCAATTTAGGTGAGAGGACCAGCTCTGGGGAAAGGGCTTAGAAAGAAAGGAAAACCATTTTTCTATCATTCTTTCCTTCCTCCCTCTCTCCCTCTTTCTCTCCCTCCTTCCCTCCACCCTTTCTTTCTCCCTCCCCTTCCTTTCTTATGCTTGGTACAGGGCACACCGCAGTGAGCAGGACAGACAGTGTCCTGCATTCATGGAGCTTAAACTAGGTGGGATTAAGGGTCAGTAAAGTTGAACCAGATGAGAAATCAGATTGATATTCAAGATCATTTTCTATGGACTTTCTAAAGGAAAAGCTCCGGTCCCTTCAGCAGGCACTCTAAAAAAAAATAGTCCGTGAGCCTACAGGATAAAGGGCAACCACGGCCCAGGCACGTTGCAGCCTAAGAATAGTGTTTCTTCCCAGGTGTGAGTGAAGACTTTCTTGCTCATTTATTTATTCCACAACTATTTGCTGAATGCCTGCCAAGTCCCAGGCACAGTCCTAAGCCCTGGGGATTCAGGATATAGCAGTAAACAAAGCAAAGCATTGCCTCCTAAAGTGTACATTTAGTGTTGGAAGGCAGCAAATAAATACTGATATTCATCAGATAGTATAAGAGCTATGAAGAAAACTAAAGTGCACAGGGGGCTAGGAGCTGAATCTTTCCTTCCTCCTGTCTCTCCTATGTTGGGAGAGCACCTGCCTTGTGAAACACTCTTCCATGGATAAGGGTATAGAGCACTGTTGGTGATTTGGGGATGGAGAGCTGGGAATGTTCTGCAGCCCTCTCTGCTCCTCCTGCTTTACCCCTTAGGTGCCCCCGCTGTCTGGTCCAGCAGAGCCGGGCCAGGTGGGTCTCTCTGCCTGGTCTGCAGGTCGGTATCCAAGAGCTTACTTGTTCACTGCTGTAAGCCTCATGTTTAGAAGTCTGCTCTATTGGAAATAAAGCTGACATTTTGTTCTCCCAACTGTCTCGCCTTTTGCTTTTTTCTCATTTTGCTATTGGAGCAAAACTAATGGGGTTGAAGGGCGTTATTTAGTGGCCCCTCAAACTCCCCAGTGAAGAGAGTTAAATAGTGATAGGAAGTGCTATTTTAGGTAAGAAGAATAAGGGAGACCTCTCTGATGAAATGACATTTAATAGGAAGGTCTGAATGAAGTGAGAGAGAAAGCCATGTGGGAGAAAAGCATTCTAGGGAGCGGGAACAGCTTGTGCAAAGGCCCCGAGACAGAAATTTGGTGTGTGTGTGTGTGTGTGTGTGTATAACAGGAAGGAAGCCAATGTGGCTGGAGCATAGCGAAAGCAGAAGACATTTTTTAAGGGTTCTTGGTTTTTTTGCCTTAGGTATTTATCTGGGTTGGATACAACCAGAAGCTAAAGTGCCTATTATATCTTAAATAATGAATAAATGCTTCAGTCTGGAATCCCATAGGCTATTGTTCTGAGCAACCTGCGAGTTTCTTCTATCCCTTCTTAATGATAGGACTCCCCTTGAGAGCCAGGAGCTGGAGAGATATACCAGAGACCAGTCTAGAAGATGCCTGAAGTCTTTTGGGAGAGACTGGCTGGGAAGCAAGATTCACAAGACAGAGAACAGAGGTGACCCTCAAGTTGAAAGCCTTGAACCTAGCTGGGTGATTGATTACCAGGAGACTGCCCTGATTTTGTTCTCTAATTACGGTGTTTATTTGATGCATCATATTGGGCTTGAAACCCTGAATACCAGCCGGTGTTGTTCATTGTTACAATGTCCTAATTAAGTTTTGATTTATATGCTAATTTTATTCCAAGTGTGTTCAAAAGCGGGAAAGTTATTAGACTTTATTTTGAGATTACATTTTAATCCTGGGGTCTGCCGGGTGAGCACCGTGTTTATTTTGTTGGCTTTTGTTTTCAGGATGTTGGTGGCAATTGTGATTATTTCCTTGGAGGGGGAAAAGGATGAAGTGGTCAGGAGCTGTTTAGAGTCTGGGGGTGGTTTCTGCTAATTGGAACTATGTAACCTCTTGCCTTTGCCTTGACAGCTTTGCAATGAGGTTTTTGCTTTGACTCCCCAGCTGGTTAGGAGGGACAACTGGCCTGAGCCTTGGGGATGTCACAGGATGGTAAACATTTGGAAGGAAGGCCATCACATGAGGGAGCAATTGGATTTTGGAATGTGAGTGGAAATTGGGCTTTACCACACGAGTCCCTGAAATTTGTAAGGGTCACGCAAAAACTCTGGTAAGGAGAGCAGCTGGCCTTTGCTACAGAAAGAATGTGTTTGTTGTGTTCTTACATTATCGGTTATCCTAAATAGATCTTATTTGAAGTTTCCTGTTCGAGGATTTAAAAAGCCTTGCTATAAACCAATATACCTCTAGACCTTAGGAGATTCATGTAGCTTCATAAATACCCTGAACTACTGGGTTAAATAATTAATGTATCTGCAAAGTTTTCATTGCATTTTCAGAAGGAGTGATGCTCCAACTTGTTAAGAATCATGAGCTTAGGGAGTGTTAGGCTTAGATTTAGAATTTAATTTCTTGAGATTGGCTGCGTGGCCTGAAAAAACCAATGACCTAGTGGCCCTCCTCCCCTCCATCCCAATCCTAGCTGCCCTCGGTCCAGATGGTGCCCTGGTGTGAGAGCCACAGGGGCACATGAATTGGGAGGGCTGATTATCTACAATTGTCCCATACTGAGTGGCACAGGCAAGGACCCAGACTCTTTGCTCTCAGTGACCTGAAAGTTTTTCTTTTTTTTTTGTCTCAACAATTGAGGAAAGGGTTTCTTATAAAATAGATGAGGACTTCCGACTAAACATGCACTCAGAGATACCTATTATTCAAAAGCCTTTGTAACCCAGAGCTTGTGTGTTTCCCATGTCACTTCAGTCAGTGGTACTCCATTGGGTCTTCCATTTTTCTGACCGAGTTTTGTGGTTTTTCATCTCCTTTCTCCACCCCTACCCCTCCAGGCAACAGTGAATGTAGGAAATATTTAACGGGAACACTTTCATTTTGCATTCTTCCATTGCGACTAGTACAGGGTCTGCGGCTCATTAGTTTACTCTAAAAAATTAAACTTAGGGATTCTGATTCTGAAAATAATTATAGCAGCTAACATTGATCAAGCACTTATATACTAAGCATTTCATCAGCCTTATCTCATCTACTACTCCCCAAATCCTGTAGGGTCTGTCCTATTACTGTCCCTATGTACAGATAAGGATACTGAGTGTGAGAGGTTAAGATCTGCCTGGAGGTCATGAATCTAGTATGTGGTTAGCTGGCACCGAGCCTGGGTCTGCCAGACACCATGACTGCAATGCTGAACTGTCTTCTGTTGGGCCATATTACTTCTTAAGTGTTTCCTCTTCAAAGTTTTCTGCAGAGGTCATTCATCCATCACTCTGGATATAAGGACATGGGCCACTCTAGCCCAGGGTTATATCTTCCAAGAGGGCACAAGGACTAGTTCATGGGATAGCATGCCCATGGCTGTAGCATCAGAGGAAGATAACCCCCAAATGGGACAAAATGTCCTCACATTCTCCGGATGCCTTGACCGTGTACCCCATCTCAGCCTTGTGTAACCAAAGCCGTCAATCTGACCTACTTTAATTAGGATGTGGCTTCAGGAAGCTTCTATCACTTGCTTCCGATGCTTACATCTTAGCACCTCTGCTATTCTTTGCTGCTTGCCTGTGTTTTTAACTTTACACCTTGGGTTCTGTCAGCTTTTTGTATAGCAAAAATGTCCCTATTCCCTTGGTGCTGATCCAGAGGAAGAATATTTACCATTTCGCATAGGTGCTGACCCTGGTGTCTACTTTGTTAAGGCTCCCAGGTGACCTTCAAGAGTTCCCTTTGAAAATGTATCCTTTAAAAATGGATAACATAGATTTTTAAAAATCACATATTATTTTCCCACCCCATCATAAAGAATTCGTTTTTCCCTATTCCTTTCTTTGTCTTGTCCATATGTATATAAATTTTACTCAGTCATGGTGAGAGCACACATCAATTTTATGTTTATACTTCATGTAGTGAGTGGAATTTCACAAGCTACATATTTAAGTGTGCAAAGATGGCCATTTTATTTTCGTGTAACTCTGTTTTGAGATCCTTTTTCACTTGATAGCAAAAATGAAAAAAATAAAAATCCCATGTAACTTAGTTAATTCTATGGAAACTTAATCATCCAAAAGTTTCCTAGTCCTCTTTCGGGTAAGTTCAGTTAATTTAGGATGTTTTAACATCCTCCTTTCCTCTGGAATTGTGATAAATTCCCAGGGGTTTCAAAGACCTTGGTCAGAGGTAAGGGAGGCTTC
The DNA here is from genome assembly GCF_014176215.1 of Rousettus aegyptiacus. Lineage (NCBI taxonomy): Eukaryota > Metazoa > Chordata > Mammalia > Chiroptera > Pteropodidae > Rousettus > Rousettus aegyptiacus. Next base: position 89,910,436 of record NW_023416308.1, read on the forward strand.
TGATCCTGATTAGTCAAAGTCCAGCTAGGAAAGTGGAAACCAAATGCAGTACTGAAAATGGGATATATCAGTTATGGAAGGGCTGAGAAGCCATATGGGAACAGTGATTAGCTATAGGGAAGCTATTGTCACCATCAGGGTTAGAGGAGAATGGTGAGATGTTGGTACAAAGCCCAGAAGCCAGGAACCTCTGGCGGGAACCATGCAGAGACCGTGTGGCTGGAACTATAGGGCCATATAGGAGGGGCCACTTGTCACCAGCTAGAATCATGAGAAATAACCACCAGAGGAGCTGGCACTTCCCCTGAGGCAGGCAAAGAGAGGGAGAAATACCCTGGCTTTTCTCCTGCTGTTACACTTCAGCCTTCCCTCAGTGTCCCTCACTGGCCAAACCGGTTGGCAAAGGAGTCTGGAAATGTAGTTCCCTGTGATAGATGGCAGCGATGGGTACTCTGAGGGTGAGAAATGGATGTGATAATAAACATGACCAGACCCGACATCACCTGGCCTATATTGACACCTGCTGAGGAAGAACTAGGCCCTCCCTGACCTTCGATGGCTGGCATGCTGGCCTCCAGAGAGCTGTCCATTAGCCAGTTGTGGCCTCTAGTCATTGTCGTTCTTACTTCCTTGTTTCCTCCTTGAGACCCCTTCAGACCCATTGGGTCCTCTTTCAACCCATGTGCACCTCTCTTGGAGGTTATGACGAATTTGGGGTAATTCTTCACGCCACCCCAGGCTTTCCGTGTCTAGCACTGTCCTGTCCCACTCTGCTCTGCTGCGTGAAACTGTGGGGGGACAGTGGGGACAACTCCTTGAGCTTCCCTAAGGAAGTGAGGCGTTGGTTTCCTTGCCTCTCAAATCTCCCCAACCTTGTTTTTTTTTTCATATTATTTCTGTTCCTTCTAGGATTTGGCCTTGGGGTAGAAAAACGGGAGAGACGGTGAGGGCGAGGGCAGGAGACTTCCTTTTCAGAGTACCCACCAATACATAGCACTCTCACTTCGTTTCTAAGTCTCTAAGGAATTCTAAGAGAAAAAGAAAACTTTAGCTAACACCTAAAAATTAATTTTACCTGGCTTCATTTATATGGATATGTACTAACAGAACCTTAACTTACTTAATCATTCCCTTATTGAATATTTGAGTAGTTTTCAGTATTCTACTAGCAATCTGATGAGTTTGAGGAGGTGGCAGAAGATGCCCATCTGACCCTGTGCCTTTATTCCCTGTTGACCCCTTATGCACCATGGAGCCAGCACACAGAGGGGCTTCGGGCACTGGCGCCCTGTTCATGGCAAAAATGTGAGACTTCTGCTCCTTGTCTTCAACGTCGTGCTTATTCTCCCTACCTCCTCATCTTAGTTTAGTTTTGTGTCCGCTTCACCCTGGATCCTGACTACAGCTCTGGTATCTTCTTGTCAGTGCTGATCCTTGTCTCACACTATCTGCTTAGTTCTTGTCCTCTGGTTGTACCACTCTTGGCCATCCTGGGCTACTTTCCCAGAAGGAGGAAGGCCATAAGACATGGTCTTTAATTCCTAAGGCCCATGTTCCAACCCCAAGCTAAGAATGATCTCTCTGAAGTTTTTTTTTTTTTAATTATGCGTGACTCTAATTTAAAAAAGGAATATCTGATCAGTTTAGAAGACATTTGAAACATAGATAAACAAATGGAAAAAATTAAAGTTACCCCAAGTTCTACCACTCGAAGACAACCACCTCAAATTCCAGAAGGGAAAGGACTGGACTGATTTCATTTCTGTAATGCCAGGACCCAGGCACATAGTAAGTGCTCAGTAAATATTGCTAAATTAAGTGATAACCTTTCTCTTAATTTATTCTGTTCATTTTATACAAATGGAAACATATACTAGCTACTGATTTGTAACCTACATTTTTGTAATGAAGTATCAATATTTTCCCAAATCCATAAATGTTGTTTTACATTATTTCAATAGTAGTATGGTATTTGGTTGTAAAAGTGGACCATATTAATTTAAATAGTTTCTTAATATTATATAGTTAGGAGTTTTTTTTCCTCTTAAATTTTTACTCTTTTAAATAATTCCACAGTATTACATGTATATGGATACATGATTGTCTAAACAGAGGGCGTATACACACATTTTTAAGGTTTTTGATTCACTCTCCCTTAAAGGTGTGTACATTTCTAGCACACTAAATTACACTAGAATGTACATTTAATGAAGCAAGGATTTTGTCCATTTATTTATTATTCTACAGAGATTCTAGCTTAGAGAAATGTGTGGCAGAGCAGGTTCTCAATAAATATTTGTTGAATTTGTTTCTCTATGCCCTCACCAATAGTGTTTACCATTCCTTTAAAAAGTATTTTTTTTTCATTCTGTTAGCAAACATAACAGTTCTCACATTTAAAAATCATAAATTCATCCCACCTCTATCCCCAAATGCTTAGTAAGACTGTTGGAGTCAGACTGAAGTATTTAAAAACTATTCTTAGAACTAAAGCTTATCAGAAATAAGGTCTTATAGAACTGGACTCTCTGGGTTCAGAGGTTCTCTGAAGCTCAGGGTACTATTACCTGAGCTGGCTTACAAGTCACATAGAGCCAAGCTTCCCATCCCCATGGGAGGTTTCTGCAGGCAAGGGAAGGCGATACATAGTAGCAGCACTCATATTGATACATTTCTCCATAAAGGATACATCTTAGGTGTTTCTTACAGAGCTAACCTACTGACCCAGAAAGAAGAGAGTTTTTAAAAATTTTCTTTGAGAATTGTGAATATGTAGGCTTCCATCAAACAACCCCAGGGGAGAAGACAAAGGCATAGAGTGGTGGCATCGCCAGACCTCAAAGACGCCTTGAAGAAGGACTAGTGTGAGGGGTGGACCTAAGTTTCAGTGGGCACAGTGCTGTGTATGCGCATGTGTGTACATGTGTGTGTGCGAGCACCAATCCAGAGGCAGCCAAGAACCCATCCGAAATAATCAAAATGGGGCTTTTCTTTTGTGTGTCCTTGCTCAGCATGTTGGGCTTTGAGCAGTTAGACTACTGGACACATTGTGAGATGAAAGGAATTTGAATTGATTTCCACTCCACTTTCATCTGATGCCACAGGACAAAAAAAAAAAAAAAATCTAATGGGGCCCCCTTTCAATGGAGAAACAAGACTCTGGAAATGCAAATACTCTCAATGTGCTATGCAAAGTAGTGAAGCCAGGGGTCCCACACCTGCCTTCCCAGGAAAGGTCGTGATCCACATACAGAAAGCTAGGGTGGGCGGGCCTCATCATCAAAGCAAAGAGCCTCCCCTTTGAAGAATTTAGAGAAACAAAATGTCAATAGAGAGTCACACGCCCAAGAAATAAGCACTATTCAGATATGGAGTAACTGTGAAACTTTTACTGAAAATGCAGAAGACACGCCCGTTCTCTTTTAGACAGTAGAGTTGCTCCAGATTTAGACGTGGTGGGATCCTGGCCTCCTCACATGACGTGCCTAAATATTGCTGCCGTTGCTTGAGTCTGTGTCCTCACCGTCTCTCTCCCTTGCATTGCCACAACCGCCTACTTGTTTCCTGTCTGCAGTCTTTCCTACTCTGGTCCATTCTTCACGCTGGTTATTCAGAAATATCTTTTTAAACAGTTCATCTGACCACATCACTCCTGCTTCTCCTGCTTAAAATCTTTCAGTGGCTCCTTATGGTCTTTAGAAGGCGGCATGGCCCTTGAGGCTGCTCATTTCCGTACCACTGGCTGGTCCCTCAGCTTACATCTCCAGGCCTTTGGGCACGGAGTTTTCCATACCAGACCCCCTAGACCTCTTCTTCCTCCAATTTGTTCTTGCTCTTTGCTCCTAAAGAATCCCAGCACACATTTCTCATGGTATCTTAATGATCGTTTTACAAACAATGCCTATGAAACAACTAGGATAGATGTTATTAACTGTTTTTTAGATGAGAAACTTGAGGCTCAAAAAAGTTATAGTTCTTTTCCCAGACCACAGAAATAGTAGATGGAAAATCTGGAGTTTAAACCAAGTAGTGCAAGATGTTTCCTTCTGGCTTCACTAGATAAAATATTGTCGTCGTCGTCGTCGTCATCATCATCATCATCATCTGCAACAACAGCAGTGTCAGCAGCATCTATTATAATTTCTTTCAACATCTATATTCAAGATTCCTTCTCAGTAATGTCTGATCTAGAGCTTAGAAAGGATTTCGACAGTGGTTAAGATTGAGGCATCTAGATCCAGACTACCTGAATCCAAATCCCAATTCTATAACTTACCAGCTGTGTGACCTTCGAAAAGTTACTTAACCTCTCTGTGCTGCTTTCCTTTTCTGCAAAAATGATTATTATAATCATATTTTTTATGGGACGGCTGTGGGGATTAAAAGAATTCTCATATAAAACTCAGAACAGTGTCTGGAATAATAAGTGATATATAGAGGTGCTGGATAGGATTAGCACTGCGCCTGATAATACCGCCTGTAGTACATGAGACTGACTCACCACAGCCCCTGCTGCTTCCATGACCTTGCCTTGATTAAATGCGCCTACTCTCTCCAACCTGCCCTGGAGGTTAGCACCTGACCAAGAGAGAGAAGGTAACCCAGAGGTTGGCCTGACATGAGGAGAAGAGCTGTGCCCATCAGATCCTCCTTCTGGTACCTGACCTGGACTGATCTAGTTAGCACTGGGAACCAAAGCAGGAGGGAGCCCTGGGTCTGGGAGAGACAGCAGGTGGGCTGAGGTCTGAATGAACTCAGTGTGTATATAGGGGAAACCTCACTGGGGTGAGCGTAGGGTGGAGTAGATGTTCAAAGAGAAGCTTAAATCCGAGAGAGATTCAGAGAGTAGGTGATTTCTATTGAGCTCCTGGTGACTTTCCTGCCCACCCCAACTACCCTGATGCCTCCTTTCCAAAATATTTTCTAAGTCTGCTCTCTTATCTCTATCTCCTCTCTAAGCCACCATCACATCTTACCTGGAGACCTCATTGGCCTTCTATCTGGTCTCTCTGCTTCCTCTTTTACCCTCTACAGTAAAGTCAACAATGTAGCCAAAACCACCTTTTGAAAAATTTTTCTCCTAAAAGCTTTCCAGGGCTTCTCATTGCATTGAGAACACATTTCTCTGGCCTAATCTCATAACACTCCTTTCGTCATTCACCACTCTCTCTAGCCACACTGGTTTCGTGAACACGTCAAACTCATTGTGGTGTCAGGGCCTTTTTGCACTTGCTATCTACTCCGTCTGTGAGGGTCTTCCTCCAGACCTTCACTCAGCTGTTTTTTCATGTCTAATTTGAATTGTCACCCCGTCAGAGAGGCCTTTCCTGGTCGTCCTGTGAAATGCTGCTCTCCCTAGCTTTGGTCACCATTTAGTCGCATCATCCTGTTTTACTTCCTTTGTGGCAGTCAACCCTTTTTAAAACTATCAGGTTATTTATTTGCTTCTCTGTTGAGTGACTGGCTCCACTGCTAGAATATAAAATTCCTTGAGGGAAGGAAACCGGTCTGTCATGTTCACTGTGGTAGCTCCTCCAGTAGTGATGACAGCACATACACAGAACAGTAGGTACTCAATAAATATTCATTGGATTAAAAAAAAAAATTTAGTTTCAACTCCATTTCTAGTACATATATGCCCCTGCTTTCTTCAGATATCTTGGAAACCAAAAGAGTCTACTACAATAAACTTATAGCTTAGGTCTTGTTACCCATTTCAACCTCCCTAGAATGCTCCACTCTGGGCCCCGTCCTCTGTATGTGGCTCCTCCACAGCCCAACTGATGCGCTCATGCCATCTGTGGGTGTTTCGCAGCAGGCCTGTTTTTATAGCATCCTCCCAGGCTTGCAGAAGCACCAGGCTGGGAAACCAGGGCCAGTCCACCCCCTGCCTCCACCCCTTGCCAGCTGACAATGAACTCCCTCCCCGCCACTGTCTGTTTCAGACAATGTAGCATTGTCTCAACCCGTTATTAGTTGGGTAAACAGGCTCCTTAAATCTACTCTAGCCACTCAACCGTGGTGGTGCTGAGTGAAGGATGATGAGGGAAAAGTTTGAGGAGAACCTGCCGGGGGCAGGAGGGGAAAGAACCAGAATGTCACAATTAATCTATCTCTCTTCCCTGTCACCCTCACCGCAACCATTCTGCAAATGAGGACACTCAAGTGACTTCTATTAAGTCATTCTTCAATAAAGTTACAAAGGGGAGAAGCACAAAATGAAGCCTGCAGGCTCCCCAGAAAATGAGAGCAGCATGGTGGGTGGTGGGTGATGACTTTTCTTTATATGGAAACCTTTACCTGGTATTTATTTACTTATTTATTTTTTCAAGTGAAACTTAAAATGCTTCTAAATGATCCAGAATGAGAGTCATATTTATAGGATCACAGCAAGTCGATATTTTCAAATCTGTAGGAGAGATTCACCAACCCCTCTGAGCCTGTTTCCTCTGCTTTCCTTCTTCTGAAAATAAGGATGAAAACAGTACCTACTTCACAGAATTATTGTGGGGCTTGAGTGAAGTCAAGTATTTAAAGCAACTATCTTAGGGTTGCTCAATAAATTGTAATTAATAGTTTTATCAGTATAAAATATTGCCTGTCCAGAATTCATCAGTTTTGAACTTTCTTAGTAGCCCTGGGTTTTTCCATTAAATTCCGTTTAGCCAATTTGTATGAAAACCTTTTTGGCATACTAAAATCTTTCCTGCCTTATAAGACCTATGTTGAATTCAGAGTCAGTATTATGAGGGATCCATGTAGTAATAAATGGGTGAGATGTGTAAGATTGATTGCCCATTCACCAAATGGTCCCAGATTGCCTGGACCTTTTGTTTTGTTTTCCATAGGTGTATTGGTCTCTCTTGCTGACAGATTGTCTTCTCTTGCTTCTTATCGTTATCAGTTTTCCAACTGTAGGTACCAATGCCTTCCTTTGATTTGCTGGGGGCTTGGAAACTGAATAACCTGCCCCACTAAAAGTGTGAGTAAATCAAGAGTATAGAGGTCTTGAATGAGGACGTGAGAGGCTATATCCTTTATTACAAACCTTCGTATCATCTCTTTTGACTTCTCAGAGATTTCCTGATTCTTCATGTGTTCTCGTCAATAAGATCATACTACATAGACATGACAGTTCTTGGCACATGTGAGCACTTGAGAAAATTTATTCACTAAATGAACGAAGGAGCAAGAAAACATAGTCATTAAGACGTATCATAGACGCAGGGGGTCTGTGTGGAGGGAAAGGATGAGGTGAGGGCGTATAGAGTGAGGTTAGGTTGGTATGTCGGAAGAGACAAATTAAGTCTTAAAAGAAAGGAAAGACGTTGGATGAGGATAAAGTTGGTATCATGCCAGGGTACAGAAAAGAGCAGAAGAGAACACTCCCTGGTGTCCGCTATTTCCACGGGCTCGCTATCCCCAGACAGATGGGAACACTACCTTCCAGTTGCACTGATCTTTTTGCTCCACAAGCACTCCACACTTGTTTGCCATCTGCCTCATGGCCTTTTTTCTAGGAGCTTGAATGTTCTTCCTCTTGATCCTTGCATGGATGGATCCTTTCTATCATTCAGATCACAGTTTAAATTTCTTTTCCTACAACTACCCAGTTGAAGGTAGCCACCTAGTCATTCTATCACACCATCCTATTTTTATTCTCTGCAGAGCCCTGATTATGCTCTGACATTATCTTGACTAAATATTTGTTTATTTTACACCTTCCTTAATTGTCTCCATGAAAGCAGGGACCTTTTCTCTACCTTGTTCACCGCTGTAGCTCAGAATGCTTATTGGCAATAAAATTTGTTGCAGGATTGAGTGAATGATCAATGAATAAATGACTAGTCAGGGAGATAAACATGAAAAGCGATGATTATTGCTGGGGAGTGGTGCATGCTATTAAAGAGAGGAAGGGAGTACAGAATCCTATGGGATTCCAGAGAAGGAACAACCAATTCTGACAAGGAATTTTGAGGAAAATTCTTAGATTTGGTTCCCCAAAGGTAATGACAGTTCACCAATCCAAGAAAATCTGGTGGAAAGGGATGTTTTCCTTCTTCTTTCCTTCTCTGCTGGCCAACTGGCTCTGTGTTCAATTTAGAGACAGCTCAAGACATGAGAGAAGAACCTTTTTTTGTGTTTAAGATGCCACCTCTGTGATGTCTAGCACATGTAAGACTGTGTCTGAGCTGAATTTACCAGACTGGGCCTGCTCCCCAGAGACCTAAGACCAGAGACTTTTCCCTCAAGTTTTCTTGAGGTTGGATGAAAGATTTTTCTTTATTTATAAGAATTTTTTTTTTAAATTTTCTAAAATGCTTCACAATGGCACTTCCTTCAGGGATTCTCTAGCTCTGAAAAAGGGTGACACGACACTCTTATTTTGGAGACAAGAAAACTGAGGTGCAAGGGATCAGTAGTAGGAGTCAGAAGCTAAACTAAGGAAGGGCCTTTGCATGTTTTCCTTTCACCGTGTGCTACAAACATCTGCCATTGCCTAACCATGCAAAAGTCCCTTTCCTATTTGCCACTGCTGATTGACCCCTGACCTGAGCCAAAGGTCAGTGACCAATCAGATTCTTTCATGAGAATTTGAAGTAAGTTCCAGAGGCTGCTGGCAAACTGTATTGGGAATTTGCACTGGGAGATCCAGAGATAGACCCTTGGACTGGCAGCCGTATTAGCCCATGAGGAAGGTAAGTAAGCAGAGAAGAAGGTGATAGAAGGGACATTCACTTACAGAAGGCACGGGAGGAGTAGCCACAGTCACCAGGCTTGCAATTCTAGTCTCAGGGAGACCTGGTTATGTTCTGGTTCCTGTTTTTCTGTGATGAAATGGAAGTAACCCTTCCTTCAGCTGATAGGGACAGATTTGGGGTTAGGACCCTAAGTGAGTGAGTGGATGTGATTTTTGAAAATTTGTGCACCCTTAATTGAGACAACAATGATCTTGCAGGTGACAGTAGGTGTTAAAGCCTTTGCTGCCATGACTCTTGTTTGGGATGCCTGTGTGTGTGTGTGTGTGTGTGTGTGTGTGTGTGTGTGTGTGAGGGAGAGAGGGGGGGGGTGGAGAGAGAACCATACTCTCCATAGAATAGACTGTCTTATTGGATCCTAGTATACAGGTGAGGACTGGGACATCCAGGAGAGAAAGGGAGCTATTTTAGAAAAATATCCCCCAGGATGCCCATGTCTAATAGATGAAAGGTTGTTGTATAGAGTGGTGAATTGACACCATCTTTGAAAATAAGCCAATGCCTACTTGGAGTAAACTTGGGGAAACGGACACACATATACCAACAACTTGTAGGCTCATGATCAGGCTATAAATCTGATCACCTGGTTTTCTCTCTTTGCCTTTGCCTGGCAAATCCTGATCATTTTGGGAAAGGGCTATATTAGTCAGGGCTCTCCAGAGAAATAGAACCCTGTCTGTCTATCTGTTTATCATCTGTCTGTCTGTCTATCTGAAAAATTGGCTCATGGGATTGTGGGATTGGAAAGCTCAAAATCTGCAGGGTAGGCTGGCAGGCTGGAGATCTGGGGAAGAACTGATGTTTCAGTCTTGAGTCTAAAGATAGTCTGGAGGCAGAATTCCTTTTTCCTTGGGGGACTTTAATCTTTTCTCTTAAGGCCTTGGACTAACTAGATGAGGCCCACCCACATTCTGGAGGTTAATCTGCTTTATTTAAAGTCTACTGATTTAAATGTTAATCGTATCTGAAGAAAGAACTTTCACAGCAACATCTTGATTGCTATTTGACCAAAAACTGGGTACCATAGCCTAGACAAGTTGACACATAAAATTAACCATCACAGGGGCAGACTTGGTCTATTGTAAAAGTCCTTCTGCTCTGCAAGGTATATTATTGCTCACAAAGCATGTGCTCATCCATGATCACATCTGATCCTCAGAACAGCTCTGTCAGGAGGAATATTAGCTACTCTATTTTATAGATGAGGAAATGTAGGTTCGAAGATTAGAATGTATAGCTGATAAATGGCCAAGAGAGGATTCTAGCCTAGGCTGCGAGACTCAAGTCTGTATACTTCTACCAAATTACACCCCCTATAACTTGGTACATGATATTACTCCTCTACCAAATCCTTGCTTAACTTGGGAGATGTGCAGGAATTGGCTAAGTAAATGAAATGGTTTTTATTTTTCAGTTCTGTCTCTTGACTATTCTCAATGGGCCCCTCTGGAGCAGGACCCAGGAATATAATACACATAAGTGTTTGAGCATGAGCATAGTTGCACTTCTACCCCCCAGCTGCAGCTTTCTCCCTGCTGCCATCTTGTACCTGGGCCCTCTGCTCTCAATAAGAGGAGCCCCCTTCCTACCACCACACCTGGGGAGTGCTGGTTAGAACTGGCACAGGTCTGTCTGGGTACTATGTGGGCCTCATCAATTCTTCCTGCCCTGATGGCAGATGAGTGCACCTCTGCCTTCCTGAGCCTGAATCTCTTCCCATCCCTCAACCAGGGGCCAGAAGCAGGACTGGCCTTTTGCTTTGGCCTGTGTCCTGGCCGCCTGTTCCAGTGAACTGGCTGGGTCTACAGCCCCTGCGAATGCTGGGCCCACACGGTCCTCACCAGGTAGCAGTGTGGCAAGACCTGTCTGTGGCTGTGGACAGACCCTGCAGCCTAGTGGCATCTGTAGGTGTTGGAAAGTCCAGGCCACCCTCCTACCAGGACCAATAGGACTTCTTACCTCCTCACCTTGAACTTCCTATGTGATGGAGAAAGTTTTGATTAGAGGATGAAATAGGAACTAAATAAGAGGTTTTAGAGATGGAAGTGTCTACCCTAGTGCCTTTCCAGACATATCAGTCTCACCTTTTACTCCATGTTTTGGGACCTGACCTCAACTTAGGAGACAAGAGAATTTTTGTTTTCAAGACTTCAGGTCTTATTTGCAAATAGTGCTAGGATCCTGAGATTTCTCCCACCTGGGCACTTATGCACTAGACTGCCACATGAAGGAACATAGCTTAGCACAAGCCTCTCTGATTTCGAAATGGCTCTGGGGAAGACAGAAGACGAATGCAGAACTTTCCGAAGAAGGGTCACCTGGGGGACAAGATGTGCTGCTCTTCAGTTTCTGAAGTTCTGTTAGGTGGCTGAGGAAGCCTTGTTCTGGATGTCCAAGAGAGCAGAAATGGGTCTTGCCCTGGAGGCAGGTTCAATTCTGTGCTGGAAAGAACATGCCCCAAGTCGGAGCTCTACAAGTGGGGAGGCACTGAGTACTGCCTTGGAGATTGCCAGCGCCCCATTCAGAACTGTGTTCACAGGCTGGACAGCTCCCTGATGGGACCCTGTCCAAAGGGTTTTGAAGTGTAGTGAAAGGCTGAACTAGGTGTCCTGAGTTGTTTTCCAATCCAGGTTCTCTAGTGATGCAGGTATTCCTTAACAGCGTCAGGTATGCCTGTCCTGCAGAATAAGATCGCTAACAGTACGGACCAGATGACTCTTTCTGCCCACCCTACTCTCTACCTTCGAGTAGCAGCAACTCCAGAGAGACCCCTGCTTCCCTCTTGGTCCCCTAGCCGGGGATAGGACTCGGGACCCTGGAAGGGGACCGCGATGGCGAGGTCCCCCATTGGCTACGAGGTGCCATGTGAACGACGCTGGTTGGTTGGTGGGAGGGAGGAGGAGGCGGTTTCCCGGGTAACGGGAGGGCAAGGAGCGGCTGCAGAGGCAGCGGGGCTGAGGAGCGCGGGCCGGAGCGTGGTGAGAGACCGGCTAGAGGCAGAGGCTCTACGAAGCCGCGTGAGCGCAGGTAGGAGCCCCCTGCGGCACCTCTCTGGGGCCCAGCCGGGCCAGGCAGCCTGGCTCCAGGACTGGCCGGGGGAAAGTTTACTGCGTAACTGGACAAGCAGGGAGGAGTGGACTTGGGGATGCTCTGTGCTGGGCTCCGGGGGCCGAGCAGAGAGGGAACTGCTGGTGGGGAGAAGGTTGGCTGGCCCCACGGGGAGATGCGCAGGGACCACACCTCCACTGTGGGACCCTGGTGGAGAGCCGGGACCTCCATATCCATGAGGTCACAGGACGGAGACCTAGCGGGCGGACACGCAGCGACCAGCGCACGCTGACGGCTGGTGGGCCCTTGTTCAGAGATGCACTGGGAAAGTCTTCCCCAGCCGATGGGGCGCGCTGCTCCGAGGTGGTTCTGTAGCTCCGGGGCGCACTTCCCCTGCCTCCGGGGATGCTGCACACGCCCCCCTCCAGAGTGGGTGTGTGTTCCTCTGGTGGTACGTGCCTGAGGCTGCGTGTATCTCCTTGTGTATGTTGTTGTGTTTGCGGGTGTCTTGTTTGTGTGTCTCTGTGTTTTCCCTCTCGGTGTGATCGCATCTCTGGGTGTATCCTCACGTCTGGGTCCCTCTGTATGTGCGGGTGGCGTGGGTGTCTGTGAACGCCCTCTCCGGGTGCTTATGTCTGAGTATTGATGTTTGTGGATCCTCCTGTCTGCATTTCTGTGTATTTCTGGTTTTCGTGCGTGACCCTCTTCTGTGTGTTTGACTATGTATCTGTGAGAGAGTGTGTGCATGTGTGTGTGTGCGCGTGTATGTGTGTGTGTGTTTTGTCTGTGCTTCTGTTTTCCAGCCACCTCTGTCTCTGAATGTCGGTCTGGTCCCTGCTTGTGAGTGCCCCTCTCTGGGTAGATGTGCATCCTGATGTGTGATCTGAGCTTCCGTAGGGGTGTGTGTGTGTGTGTGTGTGTGTGTGCGCGCGCGCGCGTGCCTATAAGTCTATGTGTAGTGTATGTCTGGATCTCCGCGAGTGTCTGCTATGCTTGTGTCAGTCTGTATCTGAGTCTCTTCACTGTGTCCGTGTGTGTGTGTGTGTGTGTGTGTGTGTGTGTGTAGGTGGATCCGAGCTGGGGTGAATAGGCCGAGCCTCCGGTTTCCCTGGCTCTCTCTCCCACGCTCCGAGTAGCCACGGGCGGAGGGGCGAGGGCAGCGGCCTGGGAGGGGGCGCCCGAGCACCGGGAGTGAAGGCGCCTGCCGGGTGTGCACTCCGCGGAGCTGAGCTCCTTTCTTGCGGGCAAAGGGACCCCAGCGGCAGTAGCAGCGGCAGCCCGCGCCTCCCAGCTGGGGCCCTAGTGACTTATTTTTGTGTGTGATCCTTTCTTTTCTTCAGGGAAGAGGCGGGAGCACGCTCTGCTCGCTTACTGTGCGCAAATAAAGGCGCAGGGGTTGGCCGCTGGGTCAGCCCTCTTTGGAGGCTTTAGAAGTGGCCCGTTAGGCTGGCTCCCTTTGGGAGCAAAAAAGCCCCCAAATAAAAAACCCAGCCCGGAAACCACCATGCCTCTTTGGCTCTCTTTCTTACATCTTATGCAACTTATTTATTGATTGATTAATGAAATGCTAGGTTTCCAAGAAGCTCCTCCATTTCCCCTATTGGCACCAAAGACTAATTAAAAATGCTGTGTTAGTGATGAGTGTTAATTAGACCATTGGAAAGACGGATGCACCCTGGTTTCAGAAGCTTAACTCCAGTTATAAGATGAAACAGATCAGACTTCCCTTTCTTGCCCCCTCCCACCTTTACTAGAGTAAACCAGTTTACTCTAGTCTCAGAGCCTCCTGAGAAAGGAAGGTTGGTTGGGTGGGGGCAGGTTTCAGGAGAAGGGAGAGAAAAAAGAGACCTGAGGAGAAAGCCAAAGGGGCTTTGCTCAATTTGGGTAACCTAGGTGAATTTAAGAAGGATCTTTTGCCGAACATATAAAATGGCTCACGTTCTGGTACCCAGGCAGAAGAAAGGAGCACACTGAACTTGAAAGGGTCTGGTCTATGAAATGTCTGGTCCCTGGAATCCAAATTGGCATTTACCAGAGAATGGAGTTTTACTGCAGGGAGGGACCTCAGTGGCCCTCCCAGAAGGATGCTTCTATGTTTGAGACTAGACGGTTTCCTAACTCCTCACTTCCTAGGCTCTACCTTCAAACATTCTTAAAGCAAAATTTCCCCCCTGTTGGTTGCCAAGAAGGCAAAAATTTGGGCAGATGTGGAGTGGGGAGTTGAAGCCTGTTGGAGACTGTGTTTGAACCAGGCTGGAGGAAGCCCAGGCAGTGTGTTCAGGATGTCTTCAATACAGCTGGACTTGTTTTGTGGACTTAAAGGAGAAACCGGGTCTTACCCACAGTACTCCCCCACACATCTTATGGTGCAATCTAGTCCAGTCTTTTCTCTTCACCCCTTGCCCTTGCACTGCTCCTGGCTGACGATGGCACAAAGAGGAGAAGCTGCTGCTATGTTGCTACATTTAGGGGTCAATGCAACAGACGTGTCGACTTCTCAACAATCTAGTTAAAGGTTCTCTTAGTCATGCCTTTCAACTCTTTTTTATTCAAATGTTTTTAAACTTCCCGAGATTTTTCTAGGCAGTGAGAAATTGGAGCTTTTACATCAGGACTTGCTCTCATGAAGCCCACCCTCCCCAATCAGGAAACAGATCGGAAATGGCAGTTAGCTGACAGCAGTCTCCTGACTTCTCCCCTTTTTCCAGTAACCCTTCCCCACCCTGGCTCCAGCACCAGGACAGCGACAGCTCCAGAACTGGTAGAGACTGACTCCCAGAAAAAAACAAAGGCTTGCAGGAGGTGTAAAACGTCCTCCCACTCCTCACTGATGGGGAGGTATTTCTGTGGCGAGAACGTCTGTCCCCATGTGCACTTGGTGTGTGTGCACCGGCTGGTATAATGGGATGTGACAAGGTCTCACCCGGGAGAGAGCTAGGGGCCTGGTGCAGAGTGCAGAGCTGTTCTCAGATCCAGAGAGAACCCAGAGCTGCAAATGAAGCAGCCTCTCTGGAGAAGGCCCTTCCAAGTAGGAGACCCTTTTGGCACTTGTCCTCCCCCCTTTTATTATTATTATTATTATTATTATTATTATTATTATTAATGAGGATATCTAGGAGCTGTAAAAAAATGTGGACTCTGGACTCAGGCAGATAACAGTGATTCTGCCAGAGAGGCAAGGATATGAGCGAGGACTGTGAAGTCGGACCTGGGTTCCAATTTCAGTCCTATAACTTTCTAGCTGTGTGACTTTAGGCAAGTTATTTGGCCTTCCCTATCTTCAGATCTCTCATCTCTAACACAGGGCCAAGAATCCCTAATTGATGCTAGACAACTGGCACATCACAAGCCCTTGGTAGACATTTGTTGAGTGAATGAACAGAGGAAACATTCAATACATGTTAGCAGTTGGATCACTTACTCTGTCAATAGGTGATCTTGATCTTTCTATTCTTATGTGTTGTCATTATCCCCACTTTATGGATGAGAACACTGCGGCTCAGGGAGGTTAAGCCACTTACTCAAGGGTCACACAATGAGTTAAGCTGCAGAGTTGAAACCTAGTTTCATTTGAGTCCCTCTAGTTTGAGGTCTCAGTTTAAACTCAGAAAAGGGTAATACTTGGAGCGAGTTCACCAGAGTTTATTTGCATTGTTATCTGGAGCTAAAAAGAACAGATCTGAGGTTTCGACTTTGCCAGGCATCCCTTGAAGAGCCTGCGGAGATGGTGGTGGGCAACCAGAAGGCGTCTGCCTCTCTCTGAAAGCTTATCTAGTTTGTGAGTCAGGAGAGGGCTTCACCTATGCTGCCTTTAATGTCAGCCACCCTTGGGGTTATGAGATGTCTGTCTTCTGGTCATTTGGCTCGTTAATTCTTACCAAATTCAGAACACTTGTGACTTGAAAATTCACTTGGAGAAATCTGCTCTGGCTAAGCATTTCATGTGGTAAGGACAAGCCTCCAACTTTTCTGCAGTTTTTCTCCCAAAAGAAGCAATTCTCTTCCTCATAAGCCCTTTGTGGCTGTGTCTCTCAACACTCTACCTCCCCTATTTAACCTGCTTTGGCACTGAGCTGTGCAGAAGCCTTTTGTATCAGGGGATGACTTCGGCCTCATTCCAAGGTAGCCACCGGTCAGGACAGCTGCAAGGGAAGGTCTGAGGGCTTCTGTCTAGTGCCCGCTGTGGCCGGATCTGGCCATTGCTCTCCCGGAGGCTGGCACAGACTGAATTGTAGAATGGCTAGTGAGTTGATTAGAAATGCTGGCAAGAGACTAGTGTCTTTTAGTAAAGAGCTTCCCCCACCACTTTTTCCCCCTTTCTTTCCTGGTGGTGCTGGTGCTATGGGAAGAAATGTTCATAATTATTTCTTGGTGCATCTTCATGGAGATTCTCAAATAGATTCCCCCCTCTTACACTGTTCACGGAAGGGTGCACCCCGTGCAAAATGTTTTCCGTGGCGCGGAGGTCCCTCCTCTCCCCTCCCTTCTTGTCCTCCCCCCACCAGCTTCTGTGACGTCAGTCAGGAGGTGACTGGGTGCCTGCATTGCCTGCAGGTTCCAAGGCAAGGAATGCAGCTCCTCCGTAGCACGGTCGCCTTTCTGCCCTCAGATGATCCAGGCTGCTCTTTTTCACCTCCCCAGTGGACCCTGGTGTCTCGTCTGCCACATGCTGTCTGCGCAGCTCTGATTGGGGGAAAAATGTTGATGCTTTTTTGCTTCCTAGTCCATTGCTTCTCTTTCTCATCATACCTGGGTGTGTTATTCCTATGACGATGATGATGATGATGCACCCCATGTAGGGTCGAAAGATAACTCATTTCTGGCTCTGTTGTGCTTATTTCAAGAACAGGGTCCATTGTATGTCTCTGGCTAGGAGAAGTGGAGGGCCCATGAGGTCCCCCCAACCCTGGTTGCTTGTCCATGGATGCGTTTGGAGTACAGAGGGGCTGGGAGGAAGATCGCTGGCTGCTGGTTCGTTTGGGCTCCAGATGGTGGGCAAGACAGCTCGAACCTGTACTTGTCCACAAAAGACAAATCTGACTGTTGCATATTTTCTCCTCAGGTATGGGTCTCACTCCATGGAGGAAGATGACAGCCCGAGAGGGGAGCAACCTCTGTAATGAACACTGGCTGGAACTGTGAGGAGCGGCTTTGCGAGCAGTGTTTGTGGTGATTTATGGGAGTCAGGGGCTGCCGGAGAGGGATGTGGATGCTATCAGCTCGGTGGATTAAATGCCCATTTACATCATTATTGACATATAAATTATCAGTGCCAAGGAGACAGTGAGGGAGAGGATTTCTGGGGCAGTAATGTGGCACATGCCCCAGGATATGGACTCATCTTTGCCCAAATCTGTCCTCTGGGCTCTCAGGAAACCAGTCTTGGAACTGAAGTAAAACCCCAACTCCCAGCTCTCACGATGCCGGCAGCAGCCGCTCTCATTGTGAAGGCAGCGATGGCGAGTGAGGTTCCCGCGTGGATTGTGAGAAGCAGGGAAGAGCTTTGAAGAGGTAGCGTGGATTTCCTCAGCTGGCGGGAGCTGTCTGGCAGCGTGCATGCCTCGCCTTTGCCTCGGTCATTTTCTTCCTTTGTGGATTTGGAAGCATCAGTGAAGGAGAGAGGGGGGTTTTATTCCTGGGAGATGGAATCGGTTTCTGAGTCCAGCCAACAGCAGAAGAGAAAGCTGGTTACTCATGGACTGGAAGATCAAAAGAGGGTAAGTGGCAGAACTTTTTTGTCGCTTGGCTCATGGCACTGGAGTTGCTAAGCATGATTGAGAGAGCCCAGGTGGTCAGCAGAATGTGGTTGTTGTTGATTATGCTTGTTTGTGTTTCTCTGGTGAAGGAGGCAGAGTGGTGGCTCGTGATTTGCCAGGTCCTAGTGCTGAGCTTGAAGCCTTGACTTGTTGATGGGAAAGGTGAGAGAGAGAGAGAGAGAGAGAGAGAGAGAGCGAGAGCGCGCGAGACAGCGCTCAAGAGTGCAAGAGCGCAAGAGAGAGAGAGGGAGAAAAAAATTCGATCCTGGGAGCCAGAAAGGCAAAGATTTATAAGCTTTAGCTTGGGGAGTAGTCAAAAAGTATTGGTGTTCTCTAAGTCAAATATGAGCTTATTTGTACTGAATCCTCTTTGGGATTCACACACTCTTAGCATCTTTTGGAAATGGCACTCCTGACAGTGGTGGTTTTGTTTGAGTTATTCTTCATGTGGTCTGCTGGCTCTTGTGTTTATGGATCAAAAGGATATTCCTACTCCACTGTTTGGTCCCATCTGTGAGAATGTCACAGCCTTTTAAAAAGGCCTGTTGAGTGTAGGTCATTTGCTGTCATCAGTCTGAAAGATGCAGTCACCCAGGACTTGTGTCTAACAGTTAAAGTTCAACTTGTCTTTACAAGTCAGATACATTCGGTTTTTGAGTGGCTGGTTGTATAGAAAGAAAGGTGAAGCTGTATCTCCTCACTCCCTAGGGAATTGCTAGGACGGGGTGGGACGGGGTGGGGAGGTTGGGGTGGTGGAGATGGCGGGGGTGGTGGCAAGGGTTAAATGCAGTTCCAGCAGGGCCAGAGCTTGCGTAAATGTAAAAATAAACTTTGATATTCTCTTTGAAATGTCGTAGATGGTTGAAAAACTTGTGTTTTCTGAGTGGGGTGGAGTAGCCCCTCTCATTGTGAGTCTCAAAGATCATCTCCTCCCGGTGTGAAATGCATGTGGAGGTGAATACTAGCCTTAAAACTCCTTATAATTTTAGATGTCTCTGTGTTAAAAGGATTTTGTATGACATTTTGCTCTGATGTTCAAAGGATAAAAATAAATGGAAACAAACTACATTTTAAAAATACAGATACTGACTCCATTCCTAATAAAAAAAAGTTTCCACCACTGAAATTGCATTCACCATAATGCAGGAAGAATGCCCACTACCTTAGACACCTGAAATTTGTCTTGTGGTGTTCGGTTTATTCAGTGTATGACCTGCTAGACCTGTTTGCTCCTATTTCTACAGAAGCTTTCCGAGCGATAGAAGGAAAATCGGTAATTGTTGTGAACAGAACCTGGGATTGACTGCATTTTACTGAGTGTTAGTCAAGTTTGACATCCAGACATGTAGTGGAGGAACATTTGGGACCTCTGACACTGTAGAAAATTTTAATTGGGCTGGTACACCGAGATAATATGCAATTACGATGGCCTCGCCTTGGCTAGGTGTTGATGTCTGCATTTCCCATCTGTTCTTGGCTCTGGCTGTGTTGGGTCCACATGTACCATTGGAGCCTCTGGAAGTAGAATATAACCCCAAGTGAGGCTCTGCGGCAGCTGGGGTAACATCAATTGGTCATGCTCAGCTGACATTCATTTTAACTTGAACTCTAGCCGTCATGGCGATTATTAAATTTATAATGATATATGTAAGATCCATTTTAATGACTCTCCATGCTTGAGTGAGCTCTCACTTGTGCTGGTAAAATAAGGTTTAATAGAGTATATTACATTTCATCTCCTACTGAATTTTTAAGGTAGTGGTTGAAACTTTGCTTAGGAAGAATTAGATTGTTTTTCTTGATAGGCATCATGTTCACGTTTCATATTGCTTGAGTATAGTTTCTGGGCTTCTAGAAATATCGGCACTGCAGCAGCTTCTGTTGGCATCAGCAGCTTCTGTTGGTGTGTGCATGTGTGTGTTGGTGGGTAAACACACACCCCATTTGCGTCAAGTGTGAAGCTAAACAAGCCTCCCGGCATACAGCCTGCAATGTCTTGTCCAGGGAGCTGAAAGGCGACTCTTACAGTGTTTTGGCTCAGATATCTCGGGTGAGCTGAAAACTCCTCTTCAGGGGGAATTGGCTGAACATTCAACAAAAGCTCAGTGGAGGTTTCTGCTGGGAAGTTGAGCATCCCCCACCAGCATGCTTAAGTTACCAGGCGTTCACTGGCACCAGATCCTTGTGGCATTGCTCTGTGTGTGTGCGAGCGTGTGTGTGTGCACGCATGTAATTCAATTGTTACTCAAGTGAAGGACAATTGTGGGCTAAGGAGCGGAGACAAAGCAGAGGGAGAGCGGCTGGCTTGAATGTTTCTGTATTTCTACTGTCCCAAGCAGCAAAAGCCACTCCTGTTGTACGGTTTGAGGTTTCATATAGATGGAGTGGCTAGTTTGGGGCTCCTCTGGAAATGGCTCTTGGCGGGTATTTCCCGGTGCTTTCTGCAGTGAAGAGTGCCATGAGCCGTGGAACTAGAGAGCTGGGTTCAAATGCCAACTGGGCCGTGTTCTAGGTGTGCCATCCTAGGAAAGCCACCTCACCTCTTTGATCTTAAGATTCTACATTTTCAGCAGAGGACAATAATAATTAATCACAGGGACATCGTATGGTTAAATGAAATAAAACGGGTAAGGAATTTAGCACTTGGTAATTATTCAAGAAATGTTCTATACGGTCTAGGGACAATTTGCAATGTGCGATTTCTTTTGATCTTAGAGGGCTACATGTGATTTTAAATCTTAAAAAAATACTCAAGTAATACTCATTATACATTCAGACATTCCAGAAGAATAGAGTGTAAATTCCTCTTTAATTCTGTCCAGCAGCGACTGCTATTAAGTTTTATATATACATTCCTGACTATTTAGAGTTTGTGTTTCTTAGTAAAATGGAAATGTACTTTACATGTTTTTAAGAAACATGCTTTTTAATTTAATATAGCATAGTTATCTAAGTCATCATATACACATCTACCTCATGCCTTTTCATGATTAAATAGAGTTCCACTATAGAATGTACCAAAATTCATTTCACTGATCCCTACAGATGTACATGTAGGGTGTTTCCAGGTCTTTGTTTTCGCTCTGTGTTTTCTTTTTTGGGATCACAAAATTCCTTTATTTACCTATCATTTCAACAAGTATTTAGGAAGAGACTTCATGTGCCAAGCACCAGTCTTGGAGCTGGTGATGAACTAGACAGATGAAGGCTCTTTTCCCCTGAAGCTTATGTTTTAGACCAGTGCTGTCCATATGACTTTATGCAACGATGGAGATGTCCTATTTGGGCATTGTATACATCAGTAACCACTAGCCATATTTAGCCACGGGACACTTGAAATGTGGCCAGTGTAACCGAGGGTCTTAATTTTAAATCTCATTTAGTCGTAATTAATTTAAACTTAGACACATGTGACTAGTGGCTACTGTGTTGGAGAGTGACTCTCTAAACAGTAAATGACAGGCAAGTAACTAGATCATCTATATGTAGACAGTGCTCTACGCGCTAAAGAAAATAAATAGAGCATAGTGGTAAAAGGGGCCAGGGGGGAGTGTATTTTGTATTTATAATTATTTTTAATATTCTTTTAAATCGAGGTATAACTTACATCCAGTAAAGTGCATTCTTCTTAATTTACAGCTTGATGAATTTTTGTACCTCTTATACACCTGTGCTTAGACATAGACAATTTCTTGCCTCCAAGAAGGTGCATTTTAGCTGGGTGTAAGGGTCTGTCTCCCTGAGGAAGTGTCTTTTGAGTGGAGAACTCAGCTAGCCATGGAAAAATCAAATGGATGACTTCAGATGTGAGTGTGCCCACTCTCACCCTGTTGCAGGGATGGGTGCCATTCAGACCTTCCCCCTTGGTGACTTATCTTGGTGCCATTTATGGACAGTAACCCCCCATGCATCCCTAGCAGTTGTCAAATTCAGATTCTGTGCTGAAGTCAGGAAAATTCCAGAGAGGCTTGGGGCTGCAAATTACCACAGAGAGAAATCTAGTGAGGTAAGTATTCTTCAGTGCTCTATGAACCCACTTAACTAGCATAGATAGGAGAAGTAAAATTTCCCTGACAGACACCTATTGATCAGTCAAGGGAATGACTCTTTGATTGATTTTCCTCTACTCCTCCTTAGAAGTTTGTCCTTCAGAGACAGAGCTTTCCCACAGAGGATGAACACTATAAAATAAGAATTGTTCGGGGGTTTTATGATATTTGACAACCGAGTGGTGACAAAAATGGTTTAGTCTGAATATTCTCCTGGCTGTTAGCTTCTCAACATGAAAGACTCCCGAAGACAGTTTTTTTTTTTTTTTTTCAAATGACTTTGGAGAGAGCGAACTTGGGCTTAGTGTAATTAAAATTTCCAGGTTGTCTGCACTGCTCTGGATGGCCACATCCTGCCCTTCAAAGGGGGAATGTGTTTTATCCCACTTGCCCCATCGGACTCTCCTCTCCATTTCATTAATGGCATTCCCAACTTCTCCGTCACCTGTGGTTAACAGCTCAGAATCATTTGACTTATTCCGCCCCCACCCTTCCAGTCCACTCCCTTTTTATCTAGTCACCAGCCATACTTGTCCTTTGTCACAACGTATCTACCTCGCAGCTGTCTCTTCTTTCCAGGCTCAACCTGGCCTGGTTGGTGGCGTAACCTTGTTTCTGTTTCTCCTTTAGTCCATTCTCCACTCCTGGACAGATTACTCTTCCTAGAGTCCAGCTGTTATCATCCTTTTCAATGATTTCCCATTGTCTTCTCAGGAGACACCCTCCACAGCCCCTGGCACTTTACTTTGTGCCTAACTTCTGGGGTAAAATGGGTAAAAAAAAATCAATCAAATCTCGCTGGAGTCTTGTTGACCACAGCATCAAACGTCAGCATCAGCAACCTCCCTGAGCTGTTTCCCCAGCGATATTTGCTCATAGGTTGTAAGGTGCCTAGCGCTGTGCCTGGCACATAATAAGTACTCGATGAGTGGGATTTGCTGTGACTGTTATAGTCTCTCATTCTCTCTTACCTAAATCTCCTCTTTTTAACAAACTCTGATTGCTGTTCCATAAATAAACCTCACATCCCCCCTACAGTCCCCCGAGTCTGCTTATGCATTGTGTCCACCTGAAAGGCCCCGCTGCCCAGACCACTAATCCATCCTCCATGAAGAATGGATCCCTCACATATTTTTATACCTTGTTCAAGTGCAGCAGGGTAGCAGTGCACCACATTCTCCCTGCGGCCCAGATGTTTTTCCATGTGTCACACACCTGAACTAGATTGTTGGCTCACTGAAGAAGGATCTAGTCTTGTCCATCTCTTCATCCCCTGGCACACGGTAGGCCCCAATAAATATTGATTGAATGAGTGAATGTTACTTATTGCTTTGAGATTCCTCTTTCCCTGCGGTCCTAAAGCTGAATCTGACCTTCTGAAATAACTGGTTTAATATATTGTCCATTCTTACAGAGGGATGAGGGAGAATGAGATGCAAGGAGATGGTTAGGAGCTCCCTGTAGCGATCGATGCATTTGATTGGGGGAGGCTAGATTGGGTCCGGTGAGGGGAATAGCAAAAAGGAGCCTATTGAAGCAATGTTTTGAAGGAAGAAGCAGGAGAATGTTTGTCAGTGACTAGACTAGCCACCGCTGATGGAGAGGGATGACTCTAAGACGTTGCCATGCTTCGGCATGTTGGTGGCTAGAGGGGACTTGCAGCCCTTTGGATGGAGCGGTTTGCAGTCATGACACCATGTAGTCCTTCTGGTGGCAGAGATGCTCTTTCAGTTGATTTGCACCAATGGAAGCAGAGTACTGGTTACTTCTTTTCAGACAAAGAAGGAAAACAAGACACAGACATATTTTAAGATTATTTTTGCAACCACACATGACTAGATTTAGTAACATTTTCAGAATGGATTAAGGAATAGGCTAAGGACAGGAAAGTGACTGACATTGAACAACTGCTGTGTAATAGGTGCTCCTTTCATTTGATCTCATTTAGATCTCCCCCAGCCCTTGATGTAGAAGTTATTAACCCATTTCCCAGGTGTAAAGCTGTCATTAAGGGACTTCTCAATGGTTCCGCAACTTATTGTGTCTGAGAGACACCTGCACTGATTTCACCTTGCCATTAGGGTTATATCTCTGAAGTTGTTAAACTGGGTTTTACTATAAAAATAGTTTCTTCCAACTTCTTGGCAGTTGTGCACATGTACATACATGGGCACACTGGTGTGTACACACACATGCACACATGCTCCATAGTGGGATTGGCCTATGTGACATCTTACAGGTGTTTGTTCATCTGGGAACTATGTCCCTATTATTCATCAGGTCAGAGCTACATGCCACCAACCCTTCCCAAGATTGGTCGGTCACAGACTGTGGTGAGGCTGAGCTGCTTTCTCTTCTGCCCCAGTGATCTAAGCTCTGAGGTTGGGGCTCTGGACACATCCTCACCTCACATGTCAGGTGAGGATGCAGCTCTAGCTCCAGCTCCAGCTCTGTGTTTCTCACAGCAGAAGTGCTCTTTCCAGATGAGCTGAATTGCTTGCTCTTTGGTCTGGCCCAGTGTGCTGCTGCTGCCCCTTTGGAGCCAGAGATGGCAGCTGTTACAAGCTTATCTGCCTGCTGACAGCTCCCTGCCTGGATGGCCCGCCTGCCTTCCTGGCATGAATGGAGGGGGAGTTAACCAAACGCTCAGGGGATGGACGCTGAGGACCTACCACAGCACATTTCACATGTCATTGAAGGATGGAAAGAGATGGTAGGTAGCCAGAGGCAACTCAATTCAGTAAATTTTGAGGCCCTATTCAAGTATGGGGGGAGAGAGGATAGCAAAGGGACCAGGCCTTCATTTCAATGCAGAGAATGCGAGACAATACAAGATCAGCCTCATCCATCCATCCATCCATCCATCCATCCATCCATCCATCCATCCCACATTAATGCATTGATTACCTGCTATATGTCAGCCAGTCACAGTATAAAGCATAGGATCATAATGATAAATTTAGATACTGCCCCAATCTCTTGGGACTTGCAGTGTCTTGAGGGAGTCAGTTAGATCAACCAGCAGTGACAGTGACATGACATTAGGTGGGTGTCTATCTGGTTTGGAGAGGTTGGGAGTGGCGACAAGCCTCCCCAGAGGAGGAGAAACTTGAGCTTTGCTTATAAGGGCCTGAGTGAGAAGCACACTGAACAGTTGACTAAGTAAGCAGCTCACAGCATGTACTGAACTGTGTCTCTTTGCCCCAAATTCACATGTTGAAGCCCTAAACTCTGACATGACTGTTTGGAGATAGGGCCTATAAGGAGATAATTAAGATTAAATGAAGTCATAAGTGTGGGACCCTAATTCAGAATGACTGGTGGACTTATAAGGAGAGGAAGTCACACCAGGGAGGCCTGTGCACAGAGGAAAGTTCATGCGAGGACATAGCGAGAAGGAGGCCATCTGCAAGCCAAGAAGAGAGACCTCAAGAGAAACCAGACCCGCTGACACCTTGACCTTGGACTTCAAGCCTCCAGAACTGTGGGCAAATAAATTTCTGTCATTTAAGCCACCCAGTTCATGGCGTTTTGTTTTGGCAGCCCTAGCAGACTAATACACTAGAGTACAGTGAGACAGAGAGAGAGTTGGCTTAAGATATTCTGCCTGCAATGACCCAGACTGTAAGCACCTGGAGGACAGATACTAGGTCTGTTCCCCAGCATCCAGCACACTGACTGGTGCCTGGTATGTGCTTTGTAAATATTTGTTGAGTGAGAAAATGCATGAATGAAAAGGTCGAGGCAAGAAGGTGGACAGACTGGGCAACTCATGTGAACAGATGGGATTGTATACTGTAGACACTGAGAAACCACTGCAGGCTTCATAATTAGGGAATGGCCTCAAAGTGGCACTTGGAAAGATTTTAGAATAAACTGGGGTGGATAGGGAGGGGTGAGGTAGCAGTGTAGGTGAGAGAGCCTGAAAACAGAGAGACCAATTCGGAGCCCATAGCAGCGATGTAGGCATTTGATGATGAGTTTGTACTCCAGGGCTGGGACAAAAGGAAGGGAAAGATGAGCACAGATACAAGGGAATAGAATCGGAGAAACAGAATTTTCCAGCAACTGGATATGGTTGACGCGTGTCCCAGGTAGCATGAATCCTAGGTGCCACCAAGGTTCAGAGCTTTCCCCCTGTGTCTGGTAGAATGGTGTCTAATATCCCAGTGGCACTATAGATCCAGGCTGTCTAATGTACCCTGGATGCACCATGATCTCCTGTGTCAGTCATAATGGAGCAGTTGGCGTTTTCTCCATATGATGGATGAGGAAAGTTAGGCATGGACAGGCATGTGACCTGCTCAAGACCATGCAACATGTTAATAACCAGATGGGGGTGAAGATCTCTAGCCCCTTTCTCCTCCAGTTTTAGGGAATAAAACTGCCTCCAGAGAATAAAACTGCCTTCCTCAGTCAGCAGGAATGGATGCTGATGTTTTGTTATTTTAGCATAATTTTCAATGGGAAAGAAGACTTGGCATTTTTTAGACTTGATTTAAAAGATGCTGGAAAAGTTAGATTATTTTTTTGGTCCTAAAGTTGCTGGTAGTAAGTAGAACAATAATCCAGGCACCTCATAGGTGGTCATTTCCATTTATTTGAAAGATTCAATTAAATTGCATTAGGATAGCTCCGAACATAAATGCAGTGAATTTACATCGACCTCCCAACTCTATCCCAAACTGGCTTCTAGGAAGCAAGTTACAGAGTCCTCAGCACAAAGGAGCATTGAGATGCACTAAGAAATATTAGGCAGTGCCAATCTTCCAGCTGGCATCCTGTGTAGTTATTGGGGTTGGCATATTTGGTGAAGCCCCTTTACTTACCCGATCTCTTTAGACTTCACTTCTTGTTGATCTGTACTATTTTGCCATTCATTCCTTTCTTAAACTATCTAAAGTATGGCCTCAAACTGGAGGGAAAAAGAATGGCAATGTCACCTAGGTAGTTTGGTATTTGTTAATAACACAACTTGGGGACCTTCTTACATTGGATAATTTATTTTTCCTGGCCTGTGCTTCTTCATCTTGAAAATTAAGATGATAATGAAATCTTGGGTAAAGATTATGTGACATATAATAATACACTTTAAATATTTAACAGGACTTAGTACACGACTCAGTATTAAGTGATATTTATTATAATTCTTATCAAATGTTCCCTTCCCTCATTTGGCAAAATCCTCTAGGTGGCATATTTGGGGAATAGAACAGGCAGCAGGAGGCATGGGTGACTATTGCTAGTTCACTGGAGTTAACGTTTCCGGTTAACTGAACATCACGTAAAATTCCGTCTAGTTTAAACTTTTGTTACTGCACATCCGCCCAAAGGAAGCCAGCTTTCTGGCTTTAGAAGTACAGTCGATGAAAACAATGAAATCTTCCTTTGTGTAGCAATCCTGTAGGAACCACCTTGACCTCATCATTCTGTGCATTAAAGTGCAATTTATAGGACTCCAGTGTGTAAGGATTAGATCAAACCTTTCATATAGTTCCAAAACACCACCACCCCACAAGTTGCATTTTTGAATTTTGTTCCTTACACTTTGTGGCATCCCCTAAAACCTCAACACCAGGAAAACAATATCTGGTTACCCAGAAGTGAATTCCAATTAATCAAGGTTTTCCAAATCCCATCCTAGGTTACTTTGCTCCTAAATCAAAGCTTCCATGCCTGCAGTTTGCATCAAAACAATGACATCTCTGACTCCCATCCTCAGGGCATTCATTTTTAATCTTCCTTCTCTTTGGGATAATTAGAGAGGGAAATGGGGGTTGGGAAGAGGCATTGGAGGCGATGCAGATGGCAGAGCAGGGGTGGATGTTTTTACAGTGCAACCTCTTCCGAGGTGCTGAAGTCTGGCATCTGTATTCCCAGTTCACTTGTGGGGAGGAAGCAGAGGCAAGGACTGGGGCTGGGGCAGGGAACCAGATCAGGGTGGGTCCTGAGATGGAAACTGGAGGTCATTTGGGGAATGAGCCATAGCCGTGTTATTGTATGTATTAGAGAGTGAGGTCAAGAAATATGCTGGAATGTATGTGGGGATTTCTCCCTTGGCTGTGCGAAGTTCAGACAAGATAACTCAAAGCCTAGTCTGTTTCCTGCATCCACCCTCCCTTGAACCTCTGGGGGACAGTGGGATTCAAAGGACAGGAGTCAACATTTTGATTACAACTAGCAGGATCCTATTTTTTCACAGAGGTACCAGCCTGAACACCTGGGTACATGGCACCTTGATGTTCAGAAGCCAGGTTCTTGCTAGCTTCTTAGGTAAGTGAGTGAGATTCTTTTAAACCTCCTCCCCACCCCTACCTCCACCACTCCAAAGGGTGGGTTGTAGATGAGAAGCTCCCTTGGAGTGTGTGATTCTAAGTTTAAGTTCAAAAATTTCTCCTTTTTTCCCCCATGAATATAATTAAAAAATGCAATAAGCAAAAATCCTTAATGACATGGGAATATCTTCATGAAAATTAAAAAGTAGAACAAAGAATCTTACATCTCAGGCATCTCACTTGTGTAAATCTGCATTTAATCAATTGCTTAAAATCTCTCTTCTTCACTAGCCATTCAGTTTCATGTTTATTTCTATATTCCTAATACTTATTATATTGTTTGATGCATAGTAGATGATCAAGTACATATTTGTTTAATGGATGAATGAGAGCTAACATTCTGAAAGGCGTGGGGATGAGAGGGAGAGTTAGGTCTGTCCTCTGACTCTCTGAGCTAGACTTGGTGACAAGTAGCATCTCAGAAAGGAGAAGGTTTTCATGTCTTTGATTTTGTAATGGGAGGAAGGGTGTATGGGAGGACTGCTTAGGGGTGAATTTGCCCTGCATTTGTGTGTCTTTATGTGCATAGATTTTCTTAACTTTGAAGACTCAGTTTCATTATTTCCCACTCCCCACCCCTGGCAGAGATGTTCTTTTTCCTTTGAGTTTCCACGGGTCCGTGGTGATGGGTGACCTGGAAGGTCACTTTATTGATGTCTGCATGAGCAGATCATTTAGAGGTGAGATTAGAGATGAGAACAGTGGCTCAGATGTATCAAAAAGGGGATACACTGAATAAATCAGTGCAAAATATGCCCTTACATGTTGCAGCACAATGGGACAAATTATGAGAGCGTAGCAACGAGGAGTCAAGGAGGGAGACAGTGTCCTACTGAAGCCCATGGAATGTTCTGAAATGTAGACAAATGATGCAGCCATTGATTAGAAATGCCTGGGATCACCTGGGCCCTTCTGACTCTGAGGATAAGGTGTACAGTGTTAGGTTTATGATGTTACTCTTCCAGGTAATTCCTGCAGAAAAATGGGATGTCTTTCGACAGAAACAGCTTTTGCAAAGAGGTAGTGTTTAAGGTTGGTCCTTTGAGTGTCAGCCAGGGTGGTTTTATCCTAGTAGGACCCGGTACCCTCCCTTGGTCAAATGTGCCATTATTAGCCTGCACACTCCTTGTGTGGTTTAGATTACTATTCTAAATAGTCATTTCCCCCTGTACACGTCCCTGTGAGAGGAGGGTACTTTTCTGCTCCACTGTTATTGGGCAGTACTTGACCAGTCGAGTGTAGATGGAAGTTTAGTGTGACAACTCCAAACCTAGGCGGTAAGAAGCTAACTTGTTTCCACTTGTTTCCACTTGCTTTCGTGGGAGGTTTTAATTTCCCCTGTGAGAAGAACATGTCCAAGCCAGCTGCTACCAGTCCATCCTTGGCCTCAGCAACAGACCTGATGCAGAGATGCCTTAGCAAACATGCAAACCTGTGAGTGAGAAATAAATCTTTATTTTTGTATCCCCCTAAGATTTTTTTTTGGTTGTTTGTTATGCAGCAAATACTAACCAATACACCCTAGAACCATGTAGACTTTTACTAGGCAAAGCATATTTAATGGTTAATGTTAACCTCACAATACAATTAACAAAAAGTAATCAGATAGAGGGTTTTTTAAAGTTCTGTCCTGGAGCATTTATTTCAAAATTACTTAAAGCAACAGCCCAGAAACAG
Organism: Rousettus aegyptiacus; assembly: GCF_014176215.1. Lineage (NCBI taxonomy): Eukaryota > Metazoa > Chordata > Mammalia > Chiroptera > Pteropodidae > Rousettus > Rousettus aegyptiacus. Next base: position 89,940,060 of record NW_023416308.1, read on the forward strand.
ACCCAGACCCAGGAAGCTGCATTTTAAACACACATTCCAGTAATTCTAATGTACACTGCAGTTTGAGAATTACTTGCACAATGGCTTAAAGGCTGTGACTGCATCCATTAACACCCAAATCAGGGGTCTGCAGGAATGCATCAGAGGAAAGGTCTTTTTTTTTTTTTTAATTGCAAAGGGTTTCACTTAAATTCCCTCAAGAAAAAAAGGTTATTTTTGTTTGCTTGCTTATTTGTTAATAGATAGGATGTATGGGCTTAGGATCCTTGTGAAATTTCAAGGACCAGGAAATTTCAAGAAAGTCAGGAATTAAGGCAACTCCAGATCCTGGCCATTCTGCCTTGGTTATCATGTCGTTCTCTGCCTCTCGTGGGGCATCCATTTTTTTTCTTTCTCTTCTGCCCGACACTCTTCCTCCATTGCTATTCATAGTTTATTTCTATCCCCTGTTAACTACAAGGGTGACCTTCCTCACCACTTCTCTCTTTTAATATCATTGTCCACTGTCCACTGAGAACATCCCTCTGTGTTTCTTAGTTCAGAGTCACGAGATAATCTGATTGGCCCAGCTCATCTTGTTCAGTTTATAAGCAAGTCCAGGGAGGTAGATTACTCTCTGAATTGGCCACTTGAGTTTTGTGTCTGTTCTTGGGCCAATCAATTATGGCTAGGGTAGGGGCAGGACCACATGGTACAGAACCTAGCCTTTGAGGGTAGATTACTCCAGGAGGAGGTATACAAGGGCAGGTTGACATTTCTACTCTGTTGGGTAGAATTTGATGGAGAGAGGAGGCGGGATAGGAGGAGGCACTCTCTGGCATGGACGCTCAGGGGTGCAATGAATGTTTTCATCTGTTGAATGTCTTTCTCACCAGATTGTCCCTGCTTACACAAAGCTCACAGCCCAATGGAGCAACCAGGCATTAAATGAATAATAAAGCAAATGTCTACTTACATTCCACAAATTGACAAATGGAATATACTAGGGAAGATGGAGCTTTTGGCAGTGGAAAACAGAAAGCCAAATGATAAGGTGGAAAGAACTTTGGCAATTAGAACAATCTGGGTTTTAATCCCTGTCTCAGAATATACCGGCTTTTTGATCTTGGGAGTTTCTTTTCTTTCTTTTATTAATTTCAAGTATCCGGTACATTGATTAGACATTTATGTAGTTTATATAAAAATGATCCCCCTAAATGCTCCTTCTCTCCTCTGTTTTTCCACCTAGCCAATATATTAATGCTAACTGCATTCCCTATGCCGTGCTTCCCATCCCCGTGACCATCGATCAACTACTAATTTGTACTTCTTTAACCCTTCACCCCATTCTCCCAGACCCTGTCTACCTCACCATATTTTCCCCTTTTCTCCATCCAGCCACCCATTGCCTCTCTTCAAGATTCACCTCACAATTTATCCACTTAAAACCTTTAAACCTTCCCTATCTCTTCTCTCTTGTTCTTTCTTCTCTGATTCTTTGCATCTGTCTCTGTTTATCTGTCTCTCTTTCTCTTGCTTGATAAATTACTTCATTAAATCACACTTGGGTTAACAGCACAAGCTATGGAGTCAAATGATGAAAATCCCGACTCTGTGACCTTCGTAAAGTCACTTCACGTCTTTGTGCCTTAACTTCCTTCTTTGTTCTATGGGAAAATCAATAGCTGATATATCCTGGACTTATTATGAGAATCAATGAGAAATACAAGTACTGAGCAAGTACCCAGTAGACAGAAATTATTGAGTAAATGCCAACTAGGAGCAGGGATAGTGGTAATAACAGCAGTCGTGTTCCCAACTGAGTGTAAGATGCTAGAGGGCAGAGATTGAGTCTGATATTTGTTTTTTATCCTCCAGAGTGGATCATAGTGCTGAAGTCATACCAGTGCTCCATAAATACCCAATAAATTTAAAGGGGTTTCAAATTTTATGCTTTCCGTCTCTCTACTTTATTAAAATTGCATTTAAATAAACTTAGTGTTTGGCCGGTACTTAGACCCATTTTGTAAAGTGCCTATGTCAGTGATTAAATAAAGGGTTTATTCATAAGTGTTTATCTTCCTAACTTCCAAACCTGATTCTTGTTCTTGCCCAGCTAATACAGAGCTTAAGCCCAAAGGGAGTGCCACCTTTGGTCTTTTAGTGTAAAGTAGAAACAGCCAGAGAGAGAGAGAGAGAGAGAGAGAGAGAGAGAATTCAGAATAGCTCTGAGAATGGGGAAGTCCTGTGGGAGATGTCAGTAACCAAAATTATCTCTCATTTCAGCAGCCACTAAAAGGAGCTCCACCTGGCCCCTTCCCTTGGGGGGTGACCTCTCCCCTGTGCCTGCAAGATGAGCCCAGCAGAGAAAAGGAGGGAGCAGTCATTAGGGGTCAGGTTACCAGTGGGCATGATGTCAGGGTAGCTCAGTTTTTAAGAGCTGGGCCACTGCTGGGGCAGCAGCTGTAGCAGCCATGCATGATGACCCACTCTGCACCTTCTGCAGAGCCCCTGAAGGTCTGAAGTTCTGGTGAATGGACGAAGGGCTATAAATGGCCTTCCCTCACTTGGAGGGAGCCAGCACTGCTTTTCCTGCTCAATTCTCCTAGCTTTGCCAGTTTACAGAAGAGGAGAGCCAGGAGTCCCTAGTGGGCAAGAATGTGGATGGCTGAGTTGAGGAAAGGCTCAAGTCCCTGGGATGGGCTTGCTAGAGCTGCCAGTGGTAGATGAGAGACAGAGGGGCATCCTGGAAAGAGCTGGATCTGAAATCAACAGACCCTGGATGAAATTTCGGATCCAGCCCTTAGAATGGGACCATATTCAAATTGCTTCTTCTCTCTGAGCCTGTTTCCTTATCTGTGAAATGAGGAAAATAACACATTTCAGGGCCTTTTTTTTTTTTTTTTTTTTTTTTTTTAAGAAGAGAGCACTGAGACTTCGGGTGCATAATGAGAGCTTCTGGCTATCTCGCCTTCTCCATCCCAACACACATTAGCTAGAGTCGAATGGCTGCAGTTTAGTAGCTGCCAGATCATTCTAATGAAGTTGTGTCTTTTCTCTACTTTTGTTTAGGGCACTGTCTAGAGCAAGTTTCTTAGGTCTGGTGCATCCCCTCCTTGATATTTGGGTCTTTAAATCCAGACTCATCATTGTGCAGGTAAGGACACTGGTGTCCAGAATTGTCACCAGGGTCATAGAACTAGGAACACGCCCCCAATCCAGGTCTCACAGCACCATTATTAATTTCCTGAGCCCTCAGAATCTTCTCACGGCCTCTGAGCAGTTGCACACGCTGTTCCCTCAGCCAAGAACAACTACTCCACCAACTATGCTGTACTGTTTGTCCTTGAAGATTCGGATCTGGAGTAATCTCTGAGAAGCTTTCACCGACTACCACTCCCTGGCTGGGTTGGTTACCCTTCTTCTCTGCTTTCAGGGCCTCTGGAGCTGACCTTTTAGTGGTAGATTTCTCACACTGTTGTGGACAGATGTTCCTTTGTTTGGCTTCCCTACTTGACAATGAGTTTTTCAAAGATTTAAGCCAAGTTTTGCTTTTGTATTTCTGGTCATCGAATGAATGGATGAATGAATGAATGAACAAATGAACAAACAAACGAACGAAAAAATAGCAGGGCTATAGGGTAGTGCTCATAGGGGTATCTTTTCCAGAAATGCCCCTACTTGCTCTATTAAACAAGATGGCAGACCTATAGCCCATCTATTTTTGGAGACTTTTCTGCCTCTCTCCAGGATGGTCTTCCAGTGGCCCAGAGTGCAGCCACCCAGTGCCTGAGCTATGTGTCCATCCTTGTGGGCTGTAAGGACTAGAAATCTTCCCAAAGTGATGCCTGGAGAAGCTGATATTTAGGGTCTTCATTTAAGACAGCCCCTGAAGCTTTCTTGTGACTCGCTGGCTGATAGCCTTACAGGGGCTGAGTTCCCAGAAATGCATTAATGGAGACATCACTATATTGCACTCTGGAGCTTAGTATAAATAACCCTGGCATGCATTCATTCATTCACTCATGCATTGATTCAATGTATTCGTCCTTCCATTAGGGCACATAATTACAACGTGACCATGTATAACTTTATCACTCACATGGCTCTGCTGTCACTCAGAGCAGGCAATTAGATTTTTCCCAAAGGCCAGATTTGGGGGTCAGGAGGGCAGGCTGATGGTGCATTGACACATACTCCGATGTCAGCTTTAAAATATGAAGTAGAATCCTGAAGTGATATACCCCTTCCCCTGCGTATACACACCCCTGATATCTATTAGCAGGTTCGAAAATACAACTGCTCTCTTCCTGTCCCCAGGGCAGGGAACAGCTGGAACCCAGAGTCCCTGTGGGATGTGAAGACTTAAGAATGGTGGCTACACTAATTTTGTTCCCATGAAGACCCAAGCAAGTGCTTTTTCCTGGCCTCCCTGCTCATCTCTGGGCAAAGTCAAGAAAACTGGTGGAACATTGAATAGGACCAAGCTCCCCCTGTCTACTTCAGAATAGAAAGAAACTAGACTTGGGGTGCGTATGTCCTTGGAAAGAGTCATTTCACTACTGTGAGCCTCAGGTTTCTCTTCTGTATGATGAGGCTAATAATCCCAGTTCTTTCTCCTTTATACAGTTGTTGTGAGGATTAAATGAAGTCATATTTGTGAAAAGGAAAGGATACTAACAGCTAATGTTCCTTGGGGACTTATATTCCAGGTACTGCTTCCATTTTATAAATAAAGGATCTGAGGCTCAGGGAAGTTAAGTGCTTTGTTCAAAATCACACGCAAATAAGTGAGGGGGCATGGTGGATCTGTTGTCTTTCTGACTCGAGTGTAAGCTTTTAATCCCTATACCATAAACTGTTTCAGACTTGAGCTGTGTAACATTGGACAAGCCACTTCCCTCTCTGGCCTTTAATAATATCATCTGAAAATGAGAGAATTGGCCTGGATTAATGCTAAAGTTCCTTTCAGCTTCAAATTCCTGGTCATATTTTAGCAAAGAACACGTATGCACACTACCCTACAACTCTTGCTTCCTCCAAGTCTGATCTTTGAGCATGAAAGGCCTTGACCATTGCAGACTAGCTGAGAAAGTGTGATGGAGGAGCAAGCAGATTGTAGCACACTTCTAAATAGCAGAGCCAAGCCTGCCTAAGTGGGAAATGGATGTTGTAATACAAAGGCAGTTAGCAGGGTCCTTGGAGGTTTCAGCAGGATGTAATTATGGTTCTTCAAAAAAAGGCTCGCATATGTTTTTGAGCAAACTTAACAGATGCCCGGATGTCATGTCTGTATTCTTTAGGGAGTCAAGGATGACTAATTTTCTACAGCAAGTTTGCATAGCACATTGGAATGACCCATTGCAAATCAATTCTTAGGGTGCGACTTAATGAAAGCTTTCATTGATGATTCAGATTAATAATCTAAAAACCTTTATAAAAGGACCACAACTTTATTTCTGCCTGATCTACTCTGTGTTTGATAAACTAGATAGATTATCCTCCGAAGTTATAATTTAATGTGATTTCTTTTAAAAAGAGATCCTTAGCCACGTCTGTTTACAGAGGTTGAAGGTTTTAATGCTGTGTGGTTTGTTTCTGGTGCAATATTCTCTGCAAACTTTTGTGACTTTCTGAGAGATTTTCTTTGAGCTGTGTACCCTAGGGAGATTTTCTAGATGGTTCACTACCATTTCATTGTTGAATTAAATGCACATTGATTCTAAAAAATCGATGCCCAGTTAAGGCAGTTTGGGGGCCATTTTCATACCCCAGCACACTTTATCTGGAAAAGTCTTTTGGTAACCTATGCCCTCCCAAGGCTATTGAGAATATCGAGTAGCCACATTGGGAAATCAAGAGATAACAAAGCCTAGTTTTCTTTGGTGGGCACATTGACATCTCTTTTCTTGCTAGAGCTCTAAACAGTCTGATAAATTTCCTGTCAAATCTTCTACATTGAGTGACTGACTCTTGTAACTAAGACCTGGCTGCAGGCTTCTGGGTTTACTTCTCTGTACTGGCTGCCTTGGAGCTTGAAGTTTCGCCTGTAATAATGGACAGTTGAAGGCCTTTGAAGATGGAAGCCTTGTACATGTCTGATTTGGGCAGAATGTCAGTTTTTCAGTTGCCTTCAATTATTCATAACCCTCCATACGTTCATATTCATCAATATCCCTTCCTTCCTATGTGCTCTCTCATTGGCCTGTTGCCCACATCCCGTAATTGTGCCTGTCACCCCTGTGACCTTTGCTTTGCTGAGCCTGATTAATAATGTACTCAACACATTCCCCTGTTGCATCAAATACCAATTTGACCTGAATGGGTGAAAAAATGGCTAATGAGGAAATGGCTAAGTTGTCTTATTGGGTAAGCCTGTTCATTGAACTGGTCTTGGGAGATGGGGAAAGAGAGGAAGCTGCATTGTAATATTTTGCTCAGCAAGTTTTTCTCGAACTCCGCAGGGCAGTCTGATTCTGATGATCCAGATGCAGCTGAGAGTGTTATCTGATTGAGGAACTCCAAGAAGTAAAGGCCTCATAAGACACTGCACCAGGTGTTTGCCCACTCCTCAAATGTTTCTGCTAAATGTTTTGGACCAAGAGGAGAGTAATTACATGGAGTAGAATACTTATTTAGGAAGATAGGAAGGAGGAGAATAATCTTCTCCCTCGTCTGAAACTGTGTGTGTGTGTGTGTGTGTGTGTGTGTGTGTGTGTGTGTGTCTGGAAAGGGCCTGGGATGTGCTAAGTCGGAGGCTGGAGTTGGGTAACCACAGAGGAGAACGTGGTGTCTACTCTTGCTGGCTCCCCACTGTGCACAGGTACATTATCTGCAGGCCACTTCAACGCCAGGTTTGTTGACAGTCAGTGTTAAGGGGACACATACCAGATGATGTGGCTTCGAAGCTGTGTAAGAGCAGAAAGCCAGGCTCTCTGACTGTGAGCTTCGGGAGGATTCACGAGGGGAGAGACCTATAATTTCATCGCTCATCAGAGGTGGAGATCATCTAGAACAAGGCCCAATTTTACAGATGGCCAAACTGGGGATCTCAGATAACAAGATGTCCTCTGTAATCCTTGCCATCATTGGAAAAGACGTGCAGAAAAGTGGAAACAACCACGTTGACCAAGTTTTATGGAGCGCTTATTCCGTATTATTCTTTACTAAGAAGTCTATGTTCATTATTTGGTTTAATCTTCAGAAAAATCTGAAGGCAGGTAGGTACTGTTTTTCTCCATTTGACAATGAGGCAGTGCAGTTTCGAGGAATAAGTAATTTTCAGAGAGGCAGCACTCAAATCCTGTCTGTCTATATTCTGAATTACCATGTTTTCCACTTTCCAACGGAGTCAAGTTTAACTTCCCCTCATTTTACAGGCGAGGACACCTGTGCCTCAAAAAGAAGAAGCAACTTTCCCAAAATGACTCAACTAATTGGTGGAAAATATTGTTATTGCTATCAGAGATTGTGCTGTGTGATTTACATTCCTGTATTTCATTTTTACTATAACCCTAAAAGAAGTTTGATATCATTAGGTGAGATAAATGAAGGCTGGTGAGGTTGAAAGTAACTTGTTCAGTGATTTATAATTAGTAAGTCAGAATTTAAGCGGAAGCTCCAAAATTTGACTGTCCCAATTCTACTTTGGGAGGCCTGGTGTCAGAATCCTATAAAAACTTGTCTCCAAATCACATTTAATCCTCATAGTAACTTTGGAGGCAAGAAACTGAGAGACCTGGATATAATTCTAGCTTTGCTGCTAATCCATCATATACTCTCAAGCAAGTCACTTCTCCTTCTCTGTGCCTCAGTTTCCTCATGTAAACCACAGGATCTTTTAAGACAGTAAATATGCGTGTGCTTCACTTTTCAGCTGAAAAGTACTGAACAGAGGATTATTCTGGTTCTTTCCGTCAGGTCCCTTTACCCTTTGAGGTCTGGAAGGTTTCTCTTTTGCTCCGTTTCTTCAGATCACCACTGGAGGGTCCGCATTTGTTGTAAGTTAGACGACAGCTGGGTTTGTATTTGATTCAGATGGAGTGTGGCCTGGGTACTAAATGGCTGTGGGCAAGGCCTCTTTTCTAGCTGGCTTGGAAGGACGACAAAGCCGTCTGGCACTGCTCCTTCCAGATGTCTGAGGGTGACTGCAGTGGGGAGTGGTGGGGCCTCCAATACCGAGTCCTCATTCCTTTGTGCTTGAAGGATAACACACAGAAAATATGAGCTCCACACTGAGGCAGGCTGAACCCCACTTCCATGAGATGGCAGAGAGGACCAGGCCTGGGAGGTTTTAGTAATACATAATCTGAGAATTGGCTGCGGGAACCAGGTTTCAGGACCTCCTGGCCCCATCAGCGGTGCCTTGTAATCATTTCACAGCATTCGGCCTTTTGGGCTGTTGGGCTTTCTAGGAAGAATTCGTTTTAACCTTAACCAGTCTTATTGTTTTCTTTTTATCAGGATGGGGAATATTGTTTATTTCTCTAGTCTACACTGATTTCTTCTTTATTTTAAATCTTGTAGTACTTAATTCTCTCTAAACCCAGGGGAGGCAAATAACATTTTTGAGAGCCAATTCTTTGCTGGATTGTACGCTAAAACTTTTACACACGTTACCCTCATATCATTACCGCAAACACAGGTCATTCTCTCCTTGCAATGTTCACACTCTCTTGCTTTTTCTCTCGTAATAATGATTTTACATTTTCTGACTCCTTTGCTGGCTCCTGCTCTGAATATAAAATGCCCCCGTCTCAGTCCTTAGTCCTTTTTTCCTTTTCTCTAGGACTTTGAGGATGACCTTACCCAGCCCTTTGGCTTTACCTTCCCTCTCTATGTCAGTAACTCCCAAGTTGATATCCCTGAATCCACCTGTTCACCTGTGCCCCAGACTCATTCTCCCCACTCGGAGTCTACCTGGAAGTCTGGCCTCAGCGTCCCTCTCTGACCTCTTCTCCTTCCGCTCCCCCTTTAGGCACAGGACCTTCACCTGTTCTTTGAACCTATCGATGTATCCTTACCGCATGGTCTTTGCACCCACTGTTCCCTCTGCCTGGAGAATCGTCCCCCCAGTGCTCTCGTGGCTGCCTCACTCGGCATTCAGGGCCCCTCCTCCGGCAGATCTGCCCCGACCACATCGTCTTGACCAGCCCTTCCTGCAGCACCCCACCTCCTGTCCTCTGTGCCCTTACCCTCCCTTTTTAACATTTTTGGCCATAGCACTTATCCTACCTGAAATGACATCACATCCTTATTTATATACTTGTCTATCAATTGTCCATTCCCCTCATGTGTCAAATCCACAAAGACAAACACACTGTCATGTTCATTGCTGTAGCACCAGCGCCTAGAATGTGGGTGCATGTGGCCAGGGCTTGACAAACGTTTGTTAGATGTTGAATGAAGGAATAATATGAGAGGTAGGTGTCGTTTCCTCAGTTTTGTCGTTGAGGACATGGAGTCTGAGAGATGTAATATGCCACACACACCAGGCGGTTTTTTTTTCTCCCCCAGAAAAGGTGTAATAGTTTTAATGAAGATCACCTACACGAAAACTATGCACTGAGTTACTTTGATAATAATTTATAACTTATGACAAGGATAGATTTTTCTTGCTGTCCAGATAGCAAAACTCAGTATGTACATTTCATAGCAATTGCGATAATGTATTATGACCATAACATACCACATTTATAATAGCTCTGCTTTCCCCCCAAAACACATTTTTCTGACTTCACACATAATCTCATCTTGTATGTTTATTATGTGTACAGTAACTTGGAACCCATTAACTTTGTCAGCTCTAATAGATGACTATCTAGGAATCTAAATATCTAATGCATCCAAAGAGAATTTTTCTTAAAAGTTTAAAAAAAAATAGTGATTTAAAAAATAATTTAAAAAAAAAACCCTTATCACGATCCTCACTGCAGGATGATTTGTCATAGTGCCTGGTACAGGGCGATGGGGTGAGCTGCAGGTGACTGGATGGTTACAGGGCACCGTGGCATGTTCTCTGGTGACACGTAGTTGGGAGATTCTCAGTCACCTGGGTGCTTTAGCAGAAGCCAGTTGTTTTGAACTTTTATGTTGCAATTATGCAAATATATTGTACATATCCATTTCTTAATCTGCACATAGCAAGAAACACCAAGAGAATCCAACCAGAAACTATTGAGCTGGATCAACTCTTTTTTATTTTTTAAAACCTTCTCTCCTCTTGATTTTAAGTAGCCTACTCTCTGAAAGTATCAAGGATCCAGGACAGTTCAGAATCTGGGCATTCAGGGTACATAACCTTTCCCCACCTTGTTCCCCAACTATCTGTCCCACCCGGCAGTTTGACGCCCATCATATAACACTCAGTTCCCCTGCAAGGCTTTTTCTTCTCTCTGGATTGGATGCCTGTCCCTGTCTCTTCATCCGGACCTTGCCCTGCACTCTTTCTGATTGACAGTCCTTCAGGAGTACAGACACCAACTTTGATTATATCTGTCTCTTCTGGTCGGATGCCTGCCTGGCTCACCCATCCTTCAGATCATGACCAGGGTCCTATTCCCTCCTCTCTAGCCACATTGAAAGCTCCTCCTGGACAATAACGGTTTCTTATATTTCTATGTTCCTTTCAAATTTTAGCCCAAGGCTTGCCATCTATAGTCAGTCAATAAAGACTCATTTGTCCGGATTCTTGGTTTGTGGCGACCAGTTGTGCTCTTCATGATCCATACATTCAGGTAAAGATTTTCTGTTTTGCGAAGTTGTGGCTGGAGAGCTCTGAGGAGCACTGTTCCCTGGCTGTAGTTGCTCAAAATCAGACTCACTGAAATTCATCTGAGAGAAGGGCTAGGCACAGACCAGGAAATGAGAGGCCGCCCATCGAGGGAGGGTGATGCGTGGTGCTCCCTCCCCTTCCATTCCAGCAAAATTCTAGGATTGTTCTTTTCCTAGGGCTTGAATTTCAATATCTACCCCCTCCTTCCCAAACTCAGCTCTTGCTCTGCAGCAATCTGAATTTACTGTTCTCCCAGCCTCTCCTTCCTATTAAATTAGATATTAGAAATATCCATCAGCCAGGCTGTTTGGGGGGTACAGTCTGTAGTCTCTGTGCATTAACTGCTGGATACTATGACTCGGAGGGACCTGAATTTGTCTACAGAATGACTTGAAAGCCTCATGAATTTATCTGCACAGGTATTTGGGTACTATCACCCTACCTAATAAACCACTAAACTGCCCTGGGAGGTCTCAGCAAAGGAATCCCATGTTATTATCTTTTGGCATTCCTATAGCTCTTTATTTTTATATCCTGGTGGTAATGGTGGGGGGGGGGGAATTCGTGTGTTTATGATCATTTTATTAGCTTTTCCTCACAAGATTCACTTTTATTAAAAATACAAATATTGCTATAAATATCTTGGTGGGGAGGTTGTAGGGGATTTCGGAAGAGACCAAGACAAAAGGACTGAATGTCTATAGGTTTAACCTGTTGCTGAAATGAATGACTACACTACAACCGTGGACTTTTTTCTTACAGGTAGCTTCATCAGTTCTTTCAGATAGGATGTAACAGCTACAAGCTTGCTAGTTTAAAGCCAGACGAGTCTCAAGGGAAATGGCAAGTTTATGGAGATTATGTTAAGAAAAATCTTGTGTTTGGTAAAGTTGTGTTTTCTACTTTCTGTAGTTATTTCCTGCTGAAAAAAATTTCCTAGTTGTACATTTCTGGTTATGTGGGCCAATGCACACCCTTGTTTAAGTGAAGTTGAAATGGATTTTCTCTTACTTGCTGTCTGAAGTATCTTAATTGGTAAATAGAGGTAACATGCTCACACTTGCTAGTGTACAAAGCACCTTCACACTGATTATCAAATTCAAATTTTATGATAATCCTGACATAGGTACACTTAGATTCCCTTACCCCAGAAGGGAAGACTGAGGCCTTTGGGCGGCGGGGCGGGAAAGGGGGGTCGGCGTGGGAGACCCATTCAATGTCACACTGCTAAATAAGTGGTAGAGTGGAACTCAAACCCAAATCATTCTGTTTCCGTTTCAAGCTTCTTACAATTTCAACTGTCTCTCAAAGAAATAGATCTGTTCATCCATCCACCCATCCATCCATCACTATTCTTTAAAGACCTATTACATACCAGATACTGTCTGGGACTCTCAGGTTGACAGAGAAGTCAGCAAATTAATGGGTAATTATAGTAAAGTGTGACAAGTTCTCAGTCATATAGTATTGGAGTTCTGGGAAAACAAAGGGAAGACACTTGACCCGGGGCAGTAGTCAGGGAAAACTTCCTGGAGGAAGTGATGTTAAAGTTAAATTTTGATGTTTATGTGTATTTAACAGACATTTATTTCTCTGGGTGGTACTGGTTTCCTGTGCATCACTTTTCCGCCTATATCTTATATCACTCTCAGTGGAGTTCACTTGTCAAGAAAATAGTGTGGTGGAGCCAGTTCAAGAAAAAATAGCATTTCCAGTGAGAGAACTTTGAGTGATGAGGTGGCCTGGAGAAGGCTGTGAACACATAGGATGGGGAAGGTGCCCCAGACAAGAATCAGAAGATCTGGTTCTGGCTCCAGGCAAGCTCTGCCTTTTTTTCTGGGCCTTTCTTTCTCATCAGTGATACGAAGGGGTCAGATCTTTAAAAAGCTTAAAAGTGCTAACTGCACTGTCTCAAGCAGGCAACAAGAACAGGATCTTGCCTTTGAAGGGTGCTGCCCTGTGTCTTCTCATAGCCTCCTGTCTTTGCACGGGCTCTTCCTCTGCGTAGAAAGCCTTTGCCAGTCTTGTCCAGTCGTTGATTTCTACCTCATCCCTTGCTCTGTTCTGCCTGTTCCCAGGCAAATGTAGGGACTCTTCTCAGATCCCAGAGAGCCCTGGTCTATGTCTGTCCCGCTCGCTGTGTTTGTATGTCTGACTCTCCACTTGGCCATGGGCTTCCCAGGGGAGGGTCTGTAACCTCTTAACTTCGTGTTCCTATGTGTGGATGAATGATGGGGAATTGTGGACTTGGTTCGATCATACGTCTTTGAGTTGGAAGAGATTTTAAAAAATGACTTGGATATTGAAAATAAAGTACTTTCATGCCCATTATACAGACAAGACTCTCAAGGCACTGAGAGGTTAAAAGACTTACTGGGAAGGACAACCCAGTTTTCCTGCTTCCCAGAGCCACCATTCTGTCATTCCACGAGGATTCCCAGGACTTCAATTTTATTTCATTCCTTTGGCAAAGCAGAAGAGCCATTTTCACTGGACTAAGTTGAAGGAGACTGGAGTTGGGGAGTAACAGCTCGAGAGGGGTGATATGGAGTGTGTGCAGGTTCACTTCGGTGACACCCTTTTTGAATAGATTAAGATGGTGAGTCTGGGAAGAGGCAGGTGGAGGATCGGGGAAGACAGCATTTGACAAGGCGGAGCTGTCTGGGGCCTGAACAAACAGCCCATCTCTGGGGAGAGAGGAGAAGGGCTTCGTAGAATATGTGTATGAGACAAGCTCCATGTGCAGTGAAGTGATGCGTACCGCAAACACTTTTCTTCCTCCTCTGCTTGGGCTGTCACAGCCCCTGACCCTTTGCATATGTCATTTATCTTTCTGCTTCCAAGTTGCAATGGACTCTTTCAGGCCATCCGAAAACAGAGGCTGGGCTTTCGGGGGTGCCTGCTTCATCTTCATGTCCAGTCTTCATGGTTTTGTGATATTGTTTCGGTCTTCTTTGTTCCTCCTCCTCCCTGAGTTTATTCCTTGGCAACGTGCCTCTGGCTCAGTGGGGCCCCTGATGCATCCTCCCATGCTGCTGCTTGTCAAAACCCGACGAGAGGCACCTTATCAGTTCCCTGGCAGACACAGGGTGGTGGTGCCGCGTGCACACACTGAATCGCTGATAGACGCCACTCGCAGAATCAGTCGCACCTTTAATAAAGAGAACCGCCTTGCTATTTGCTATGATAGGGCTGGTTGTGATAAAAGCATCTTGTTGTGATTGGCTTTAGAAATGGCAGATGGAGAGCTGGGTGGAGGTGGGGCAGGGGGAATCACGAGCAGAGGAGAGGCTCCCTTTCATAAAAGCCGACTTTCTCTCTGCCAGAGCCTCTAGGTGTCCAGGTCAGGAATAATAGATGATCAACACATGCGTCCCAGGAGCTGCTAAGGGGCTTCTGCCTTCTGACCACCTGCATCCGGAAGACAGAACACTGGCCAGACCAGCTTCTGATCCTTGAGGGCAGGGCATTTGTTGTATTTTTCTGGTTCCCCAATCCCAGGTGTAATGTTAGGCATGTGTGTCTGTGGAGGTCCATGGATCTGAGTTCCAGCCTTGGCTTTACCCCTCATCAGCCATGTGATCTTGGGCAAATTACTCAACCTCTCTTAAATCTTTTCCCAGCACGTGCAGGGGTCGGGGGCGAGAGACATTTCCTGGGGGTGCTGCTGCCCAGGCTGAGTCTCTAAGGAGCCGGGGACAGGACTATCTGGATAACTATTGGTGGACAAGCAAGGCCTACTCCATAGCTGATGGTGAGAAGGTCTGGGAACTCATAGTGTGGTTCAAGGTCAGACAGGCTAGATAGAGTGGGAGTGGGGAGCAAGGACACTGAAGTCCTAGTGATTGGGTGGAGGAGCCAAGGGGATTGCAAAGAGATGTATTTAAAGAGTAAGAGCTATTAAATCCTGGGAGGAAGAGGGGTAGTTAGGCTGGGATGCTAGGAAGCCATGACAGTAGTCAGGAAAATTACAAGTGAGATTTGGAAGAAATTCATGCCCATACCTCATACTTGTTCACTAGAAACTGTCCACCTTCTCTTTATTTCCTGTTATGTTCTGAAGCAAACTCCCAAGTGGCTACTATGAAGAAAAAAGCAGAGATGGGAGGGTGAGAGAGGGTGATGACCACCTTAGACCCCTGATGCCACTGGGCATGGCTGCCTCCACTGCCCTGACTCCTCTTCCCCAGCGTGGCTTTGATCCTGCTGTATCTCTGGGCAGCTGACCCGATCCCTGTGTATGCTTCTCAGCAGTTTTTTTTCTCAGTTTCACTTCAGACAGTCTACTTCTCCCAGAACTCCTCTGAGACCCCGGCATCCTCCTCCTTACTGCTTTGCCATCTGCACACAGAATCCAGTCACAGCAGTGCCCTGCTCACCTGCCCACAGCTTTCCCGAGAAGCACCTCCTACTTTCGCTAGCACCAAGAATTTAACAAGCTCTCGCAAATCACCAACAGACCATTAAAAAAAAAAAAAAACCCAAAACATTTAACTAATATCTTGGGTATCTGTAATGTCTATAATTATAGACATATATGATAGTTATGTAATAAATATCTTTTCTTACGGTGGCAGAAAGGTTTTTACCTTCTAGGTTCTCCCACAAAATGTCTCTTTTGTCTAATCCTCCTTACCCCCTGGTTGTTGTATTAGCTGCAATTAACCACATAAATGGAATCTTTTTATGCAAACAAGACAAAACTAATAAATAATAGAGTACATCGCTCCTCTCTGGCAACAATCTATTTGGCCTTAATGAGATTTGAACACAATACGGTGATGGTGATATTCATCAAGCTTGTTACAGTAGGATTCTCTCCATATTGGATTTCCTTAGGCTACTGCTGTTGCCCGGCATTAGATATATATCATCTCTGTGACTCTGAAAGTCTGGAAGGTACTAGCTAGGAATCGTACTCACCCGGGAAAATCACGGCATGCTTGAACTGTCTCTGGGATTTCCTAGTTTTGTGACCTCATGGGCCGCTCAGGAAGTAGAGTGCTTCTGAATAGGTTTTCATGAGGAATGTGGGCATGAAAGAGGAAAGAGCTTCTGTCACCCGTTATCCTCCATGACATTCTCCACAACAGCAGACCAGCAGGCAGAGGCCAAGCCATAAATTTCATGGCAAAACATTGGTGGTCAATACACTCCGAGCATTATGGACCCCATGGCTGCTGTGCTCACTGTCCGAATGGCAGAAGCCGTTGGAGTGGGTTTTCTGCATGAATTAGAAATACAAATCTTATCCTGTCACTCACCTGCTTATGATCCTCCATGGACTTGTTGTCACCTTTGCAAAATGTCCAAGCTTCTTAGCTGAACAAAGAGCTTCTAGACCAGAATGACCAAATACCCTGCTCTGCTTGGGATTGAGGGGGTTCCTGGGATATGGGACCTCAGTGCTAAACCCAGAAAGTCAGGGCAAACTGGGCTGAGTTAGCCCTCCTATAACCACGACCTAGGGCTCGCTGCCCCTCTGCAGCCCCAGCCTTCCCCATCTCTCATCTGGAACAAGAAGCTCTGGTGGTTCTAAACAGGTTGTAATGGTTCCCTCCCGTTTCTTGCCTCTTGGCGTATACCTCTGCTCTCTCGGCTGCCTGGAAGGCCCTCTGAGTTCCCTAACTTTGCCCAACGGATTCTTCTCATCCTTTAAGGCTCAATGAGGCATCACCTCATCTGAGAAGCCTTTGCTGACCTCCGAAGCTGGAGGAGTTTCTTGCCTCTGTGCTGACCCCACCGTCACAGTCATTACTCTCTGTTCCTTTATTATCTATTTCCTTGTCTTCCTCCCTCACTGAACTGGGAGCTTTGCGAAGTCAGGAACATGACTTATTAGACTTTGTATTTCTGGCACCTAGCACAATAACCGAGCACAGGCATTCATTAAATATTTAATTTAAAGATTTATTTATCTATTTGAATATTTAGATGAGTGAATGAAAGGTAGATGATAAACTATAATCCAGGTGTTGGTGAACTTTCAAAACTTGTGTGCCTATGTTTTGTAGACGGCATGCAGAGCAGTTCATGAAAGATGGGGAGACCTTGGGTCTCTCCAGGGAGGGGTTGGCTCAGGGCCACCAAACTTCCTGACCGGGGAAAAGGAGGCTGCAGGTGAGGAGGGGGAGGGGATATGGCATGAGGGTGGTGGTCGGCTGGGGTTCTGAAGCAAGCTGGTGTCCTGGGAGCTGGGATGGGGAAAGGGACAAGACAACCTGGGTATAAGTGAACCAAACGCAGGGCCATTGGTCATTTGGCTCTTTGGTGCCAAGAAGATATTCTTAACTAAGACAGCTACCCAAATAGGGGTTAGGGGCCAGAGAAAGAGAGGTGGGAAATCCAGGAAGGTGACCCGGACATAGACCTTGTGAGATTTCTTTTAGAGAGGCCCTGTCTGGGCTTCCGTGGGCAGAGAGTAGCTGTGAGGCACCAAGAGCGACCCAGTAGTATCAAGGCTGGTTTGGGAAGTGCGTCCTACACCAGCCTGCTGGATGTTGGCCAGGACTTGTCCCCAGGCTGTTCAGTGGGCCTAGCACCACCTGGCCCCCTGGTGGGCACGTCACAGGGAAGAGAAGTCCCCTGGGCTTCCAAGGGCTGTCACCTCGTGTACTGGAATCTCTGTCTGCAGGAAGAATATTTCAGAAAGGCAGCTGGACAAGGCAGTGCCTTTTTAATCTAAGCAGAATAGAGCCTGAGGGGGGCAGGGCGCGATGCGCTCAGGAGTGGAATATCGGGCCTACGACAGTATGTTCTCCATGTACCGTGGGACTGGAGGCGAGTGTAGGAGATGGCTCTGGTTACAGAATTCTCTTCCTCCTGGCCCATACTGAATGAGAGCCTGGGATTGTCTCCTGACCTTCAACAGCAGCGCAGGGTGTGTAGCAGTGCCTGCTGTTCATGGAGCAGCTCACTCCGGCCAGATGCTGGGCTGTGTTTTCTGTAAATGACTTGACTTCATTGAAACAACAGCCCAGCGGCAAGTAATTTTCTCTCACACTTTACAGAGAGAGAGAGAAACTGGCCCCAAAGTCTAACAGCTTCAAAGCACCGTTCTAGTAATAATAGCTAAAATCTAGATACGGTTTGCTCTGTGCCAGGCAATGTTTTCAGAGCTTGTACAGGTACTACCACATTTAATCCTTACAATCACCTGTAAGATGGGTTTTATTTTTAGCCCCATGTTTACAGATGAGGCAGCTGAAGCACAGAGAGATCAAGACTCTTGCCCAAGGTTACACAGCTAGTAAGTGACAGAGCCAGAATTTGAGCCTAGGTAGTCTGACTCCAGAGTCCGAGGGCTTCATCATTTATGACACCACAGCATATACAGAGAGCACTCAGCGACTGTTAGCTGCGGTTACTGTTACTACCCTTGAAGGCACACAGTTAGTGAAGATAGACCTGGGATTAAACACACTGTGTCCGACTCTAAGATATCTGTACTGAGCTTCTGTATGAGGTTGAGTAAAGGTTTCGTGGATTCTTCGTTAACTGAGGGTTAGTTAGAAAATCCAGTTGCCTTCAACCTGTGACAGACCTTGCAAGAGGTCACTAGTATCTATGTCCTCATCGTCCTGGGCTCACAGCCCCGCTACCTGTCCCTGCTTCTTTTGTAGTGAAGCCATGCCACTGAATTCTAGCCAACAGAATGTGAGCAGAAGTAATGTATGCTACTTTCAGGCTTGCCCTGGTCCCCCAAATAATCCTCCCATCCATGATCCTAGAAGAATTAAAGAAGGGTCACAGATGAAGGGAGCCTGGGTGCCTGAATGACTACATGGAGCAACCACCACCCCCGCCCGCATACTAGACTATGAGGCAAGCAAGAGACTACCTTTATTGGGTTAAGTCACTGAGATGTTAGTATTATAATAGTCAGCTCTCTTCACCCTCAATAGTATAGATCCTTTTAAAAAAAGCCTTGAGAAGTGACTTAGTCCACTCCTCTGCCACAGTAAGCAGAGGTTGAGAGAGTGAAGTTTGGAAACAGCACAGATTTCAGGGTCAGATACAACCAAGCTCTGATCCCAGCTTACCAGTCAGTAGCCTCGCGCCCCAACCTCACTGAGCTGCAGAAACCTCTGTGAAATCAAAGCAATGCCACGTGATGGGCTGTTGCAAGGGGTCAGAGGTGATGTGGCTAAAGCCCCGAGCACAGCGCCTGCTGTGTACTTGTCCAATAAATGCTATGCGTTCTTCCTTTTAATGAGAGAGCAATTATCCAACATGTATCAAACCTAAAAGGTTTACACGGCTGTTAAACCAGCAATTTTACGTCCAGGAATTTATTCTGAGAAAGTACTCTTGGATGAGTGAAGATTCAGGTACTAAAATGTCTATCCTAGTGTTGCATTTAAGTGGAAAATTGGAAACAAGCTAAAATTTCAGCAATAGGAAATTGGTTAAATAAACTATGGTGCCTCTATTCAATTGAGACCCATCTGGCCATTAAACATTATGCAAGAGAAGGCCATGTAATCACATGAAGAAATATTCACAATAAAAAAAGATGGAAAAAAAACCAGATTACAAAACAGTATGTATTCCATGAACCCCCTTTTTGAAACTTGAAAGCATATGTATATACAAGAAAAAGACTAGAAGAATATGCCCTAAAATATTAAAATGTCAATCTCTGGGGAGTGAGGTTTGTGAGTTTTTTTTCTCTCCTGTGCTTATCTTTATTTTCTAAATTTTCTATGATAACTAGGCATCACTTTGTTAAAGAGAAAAAACTAAATTATAAAATCTCTCTCTCTCTTTTTTTTTTTGTGCCTTGTCTGCATTAGCTGTGATATTGGACAATGCTTCTCATCTTGTGCGGATATTGTTTTGGACAGTGTGAAGGAGAAAGACAAATGTGAATTGGCAAAGGGTATCTGTGGAAATATCTAACATAGGGTTGTATTGCTGTCATTTGTGGTTTCGTTGGGTGCTGGTTGTTGGGTGGTTAATATTATAAGTATTGCTTGCATGGACACATGTGCACATGGACCTCTGCCCTCTTTCCTTCCCCTGAAAAAGTGCTGCTACTAATTTAAATCCTGTCCTTGAAGGGACCATGTGTCTCATGATACTGTCTAGGTGCTCAGATTTTCTGGAGAGATTGAGGACCACAGGATGAAACTGGAAACTCCCAGCCTTAATATAACAAGGCTTCTGGCTTGGAAGCACTTAGTGGAATAGCTTTCTCTGGGCTGGTACTTACCACGAGCTTCTTACCCCCTGCGCTGGGGACATAATGGCTGTGCACGAGTTTGTTTTAGGCTTGTCAAAAACGTGCTTTTGCAAGAATAAGTGAACCACAGACTGGGTGAAAGTATTCACAATACACATATCTGACAAAAGACTCCCATCTAGACTATATAAAGATTTCCTAAAAATAGGCTATAAAAAGACGACTCAACAAAAAATGGCTAAAAGACTTGAACAAGCACTTCACAAAAGAAAATGTAAGAATGGCTAATAAGCACATAAAAAGGAGTTCCACATCACTGGTAACCAGGAAAATGCAATTTAAAGACACAATAAAGTACCATTTCATAGCCATTAGACTAGATAAAATAACTTTTTGAAAAAGTGATAATTCTCAAAGTTGGTATGGATGTGGAACAGCTAGAATCTCAGTTCATTGCTATTATGCAATCGGTTTAAATTTCTGTTCATGTTAAATTCTGTTCAAAAAGGTTTGATTTATGTGATAAAATAGTTTCTGGATAAATGAGTTTATTCATTCATGTACTTATCCAACGGTTATGTATTTATAGTTTATGGAGGGTAAAACAAAGTTCGTACCTTCAGGGGGCATGTAGAGAGTTTGCAAAATGAAGCTTTGTTAAGTCAGTCATCATGTAACTAGTATTATTTACTCTATTTTCTTGATTCTCAGACACATGTATTATCTTACCAATTTCAAAATAAATCTGACAACCAAAAAATTGTTTTTGTGCCAGAAATAAGAGTCTCAAGCTACCTTCATCGTCATGTCACTTTTTCACACTTGGGCCTCGCTTCAACAGGAAAGAGTTAATTTTTACCCTCTTGCTTTTGTCTCTGCATTTAAATTCTTTGAAAATAAAAGTACAAGAGTGCATGGTGTTAATAATGAACTCGTTCCATTTGTTGAAACTTTTTTTCTCAGTTCTTAAGTACAGCTACATTTTGAGCTTTCAATGTAAGAAAATTATCTGTTTTCCTTTTTTTTTTTTTTTTTTAGAGCTCAAAGGAAAGTTTATTAGAAAAGGGGTAACACTCCACAGACAGAGTGTGGCAGAGAGTGAGAGGGACAGTGAGAGGAACTCTAGGAAAATTATCTTAAATGAATACAGTCATAGGTTGTAAGTTAGTGTGGCTTTGTTTACTTGCCCAAAGGCATGAATACAAGCGAATTCAACAAATATTCATGCAACAAATATTTTTTTTGTGCTCAACATTGAACCAGGCACTGTGGGGTGACACAGAAAGAGCAGCTCTGATGTGAGAACTGACATCCTTTTCTAACGAGAAGAGGTTAGGGGACTGGGTTGGACTATGACCCTGTAATATCTTATCTATGTGATCTTGGACGGTCACTTTAAGTTGCGGATCCTCTCATTTTTCCTGGGTAGGATGGGTATAATAACACCTGTCATGTATGGTTGATTTTATGGATCATGTTTAAAAAATGTCCTGGCACGTGATGGGTACCCAGTGAATGCCTGCAGAATCCGAATCTCAATGGAGACACAAGAAGTGCTTGAACGGATTCTCGGAGATAACATGAGACAGTGGGAAGCCTGTATTATCAAGTTCAAGACTGGGATAACACAGCTTTTAGAATGATTTCCATCTGAGGATTTTTCAGTAATTTTCAGTGAGCCAAAGTATAACATGGACACATGGAAATGTGTCCATGACTTTGACCTTGGTCTGGTAGAGAGAAAATGTGACTTGGCAAAACTAAAGTGAGTTAGTTTTATACTTTGGGGCTTACTGGAGATGTTAAGTCCATGACTCAAGAGGGCAGCAGGTGAAGGGTAAAAAAAGCAATGGCAGGGGCATGATGTTCAGAAATAATGTCCTGGAAAAGAATCAGGTATGAGAAGGGCTGGGGGTAAGAACAGAGAAAGAAAAATAGAGACAGAAAGGTGAATGGAGGCCACCCACCAAGCGGAAGGGCAACAGACCTTTCTTCTGGGTGAAGTGTAGGGAAAGGTGTATGAATAGTGAGAGTAGGTTCCCAGGGCCGCAAGGTGGTTACTGCTTGAACCAGAATGAGAAGCTCTCCCTTTATCTCCCAAATATCTTTTTTTTGTGTGTGTGTCCCATTTCAAATTTTTTCAATGATATTGCTTTCTCAGCCTCTTATTTACTAAGCACACATGTACACACACATAGACTGGCAAACCCCTTCTGGGGGAAAAACGCCATCTCATCAGTTCATGTCTCTAATTTAAAACCTTCTTTATCAGTTCGATGTGTTTTAACCATTTGTGATTCAGGGTAGCTAGGCATTCTGCGACATGGTGGCTGAAGGCGGGTTGCAATTGGGAAGGTGCTGGGAAAGACCCAGGGTGTCCGAGAGCTTTCCTGCACTGAGATTCAGGGATGACTTAAGCACCAGATTGCATAAACAAAGGAGGTGGTCAGGGTGGAAAGGCCTTGGAACCCAGCAGTGTGACATGTTTAAGAAACTGTCCATTCCTGAGGCTAGAGCATGGGCTGGGGAGTGGGTTGTGGAGAAGAGAAGCTACTGAGACTCTCAGCCTCCGGGGGAACATTTTCTTTCACTTTCTGGTTTTGCCAACCAAGTGGAACAGAAAAGTGTTTTCTTCGCCTAGTGAAGTGACAGGTAGGTGGTGGGTGTTGAGTGAGGCTTGAGGTCTCAGGAAGCACCAGGGCTCCAGCAGTCCAAGGACAGGATGGGGGACCTTCGGGGACTTGACCCAGAAAGTCCAGGAGACTGTGAATAGAGGACAGGCGCCTCTCTAATGTCACTGAAGATGGTTGAAAATGGTTCTTCTGAGTAACAATGATGGAGAAGTCATTTATTTTCTTTGCTATCTTTCTCTTTGCTATAATGTGATTTAAATAGAGTTTTTTTTTTTTTAATATTCAATCCTAATTTAAGAGTTCTGTTCTTAGAAAAAAAATCTCAGTAGAGAGAAAAATAAACTCTTAACATTTGGCTCTCTCCGATGAACCTTGAACGTTAGGCACCCACTGGCTTCCTCATGCCTCTGCACTCCGACTATGTGGCCAGCAGTGGTGGTATCAGCTGGAGGCTTGTTAGAAATTCAGAATTCCAGACCCCTTCCCAGACCTACTGAATCAGAATCTGAATTTTAACAAGATCCTCCCATTATTCGAATGCACATGGTAGGGATGTAAAAAAAAAAAAAAAAAAAAAGAAAGAATGGCAATGCTAGAAGGTGTAGCCAGCTCCCTAGGAGGTGAAACCTTGAAAACTCTAAGCCAGAAACTCCAGACTTTTGAACAGAAGGAAAAGGGGTCAATTGAGGATGTTGGATGATGTGCAAATCTTTGTATGTTTGAGAACACTTCACGAAGCAGTCGATTATAAGTTGCATGTCAGAGTTTCTCAGGATAAGGGGACGCATGTGACTCTCCTTGCGAGCACATCGCTCATCTCTGACAGGCTTTGCAAGACGCTGACTTTCTCCAGCTGTTCTCAGTCGCAGAAAAAACAGCTTCGCATCCCCTGTCCTGAGCTTTGCTTCCTTGAGGTTGAGCCTCACTGGCGATGTTGCAAGCTTCCTGATTCTTTTTCTCATTCTAAAGATTTTAATTGCTAGGTATTACAACACCCATGTAATATATATTCCATCTGAGAATCCATTTTTTATAAACTTGCTCTCACGTAATCTGCACAGAAAGATTGAGCTATATAGCTGAGCGGGGGCTTTGCAGCTGGAAGTCTAAGGGAGAGTGGGTGGTACTGGTGGATTTGGACAACGGCTGCCTTCCTAGTGACTTATTATGAAAAAAATATTAGTAGTGTGGCACACTGGGAAAAATAAAATCTGTGAAATCTCATGATACTGTCATGCGTATCACCCTAAAATTCACAATAGCCAAAGTTTACTGAAAACTTACTCTGTGCCACAGACTTTACATATGTTATCTATAGCACCCACGACAACCCTTTGAGGCAGGTGGCTTTAGACCCAATAACAGGTGGGAATGCTGACATTCAGAAACGTTAAGTACCTTTTCTAAGGCCACAGCACTCGCATGAAGCTGGAATTTAAATCCAGATCCTTTTAACTCCAGAGCTATGATCTCTCTAGTCTGCCCTTAGCTGTTCGCTATGAACCAGACTCATTTTTGGCATGACATCCTGGTTTGTTGCCATGGAACCCACTAGACTCCTTCCTCAATTGATGGAAAGCAAATCTCATGAACAAGTGGAAGATGGGTAGTGTCATGACCTGCTGTAGTAGTGGAAAATCCACAAGCTGGTCAGTTTCACCAACATTGGATAAACAATTACTATGCACAAAGCAGAGCTCTAGGCCCTAAAGAGATAAAAGTTATTAAGGCAGAAGCTTTAGTCTTATGGAACTGGGGAAATAAATGCATGAACTCACCTGCACGTGCTAAGTTGTTTATTGGCAACATAATATGCCTTTCGGAGGATGTCGTGATATATCAGGGCACAAAATCTGGATTCAAAATGCCTGGATTTGAATCTTGTTCTCCTACCCACCAGATATGTGAAAAAAGCAGATCCTTTTTTCTCTGAGTCTCAGATTCTTCATCTGGACCATGAAGATCAAGGACAGGCATCCCATAGAGCTGTTGTAAGGGTTAAATGAACAGGCCTGGCACACAGTAGTTGCATTAAAGATTTTTATGGAACTCCAAGGTCTATGGCGTTTTATTGCTGTCAAAGCTTGCTCTTTCCAAACATATCGTCTGTGTTTTTGTAGCACAAACAGATTGGCCTAAGCCTCTTAAACTTCCCTGAAACCTTCCTGCCCAGCCCACAGGCCTAATCTCAGAACAGTGAGGGACTGGCCACGATGCTACATCACCTCTTAATTCCGAGCCGGTCATACCAGGAAAACTGAGGCCTTGGGTCAGAAGTAGATCTCCTGTCATCTTTTCAATGGCCCAGGCTGCTCTGCGACCCTGGCTCCATGTGATATTTTTATCCATTGGTCAGAGTTTTGTAATTTGCACCATTTGTACACACATTCCAGGAAACAATTGTTTGTACAGGCTCATGAATTTGTGGGATGGTTTACATATGGAGCCCAGTTAAATGATAAACTTGGGCCCATTCCAGGGTCCTCCTTGTGGCCATCCCTTTCTTATGGGGCCAGCTGTGTAGGTGCCAGTGGCCTGAGACTGTGATGATCCTGCTTAGACCCTCTGGACTCTTTCCCCAAACTCTTCTCCATGGCCTTTCATGACAGATGATCCTTGACCCATAGTTTTCATTCTCTCAAGTCTCCCCAGGCAAGAGCTTATCATCCCCTGCCTCAGCTTTCAGTCCTCAGTGGATAACTCCCAGATCTGCCCCAAATGACTAATCCTTGTTTCCTCTCTGGAAAATAATATTTGACATGAATTCCATCCTTCTGCAAACATTCATTGAGCTCCTACTATGTGCTAGCCCTGGAAGTATAGGGTGAACAAGATAGGTAAAGGCCTGGACAGAAGCCATAAACAAGTAAAACAAAAAAATGATTACATTTCCGTTGGCGGGGGGGTGGGGTTGGGGGGTGATGCGGCAGTGGGGGACGAAACATCAAATGGTCAGGGAATGGAGCGATTGGGTTGATAGATTGTCTCATAACCGACAACTAATGAACAATACCTCTGCTTTGCCTGCCAGGAGGGAAGTAAAGTAGGTCAGGGGGTTGGTAAGGAGGGCTGGGAGGTGGTGAGGAAGGCCTCTCCAGGGACAGGACCTTTGAGCAGACCCTGTATGCTGAGAAGGAGCTGGAACATCTAGGGAGGAGGAAGCAAAACATACAGAAGATCCTGAGGAGGGAACAAGTGTGTTAAGTTTCACTATTTATTGTGCAGTAACTATGTGCCAAATGCTGTCCATAGTTCTTATATGCAACATCGTAATTGATCCTATGAGCAGAGCGATAGCGTTATCCCTTCCCATTACTCAAGATAGAGGAACTACTCTGGGTTCATTCCCCTTTTTAAGGATGGAGGAGCCGAGAGGTGGAGAGGATAAGTTATTTGTCCACAAGCATCCCAGACCAAGTAGGTGGTGGGTCTGGCATTTCACCAGGTTTGCCAAACCCCAGGCCTTTTTTCTCTAGTGCTCGTTGTACCACTCTGCCTCCTTCCGGCCCCACTCTCATCCTGATTACACCTCGCCTCCTGCCTTCACTACGACCCGCTTCCAAGGCGGCACTCCTCCCACGCCTCACTCATCGGAGTCCCCGGCCTCCTCCGCCTTGTCCGCCTGCCCTGGCCTCAGCATCCAGTCAGTTTCTCCGTGTTTCACCTCTGTTCCTTCCCAGCCACCATCTCACCTGTCCCCAAAGTCCTCCACCTGGTTTCTGACTGTTCTACCCACACACACAGAGCAGTTGGCAAAAGAATTGTCTTCATATATGACTTACTCCCCATCCTCGAGTTAAAACTTTAGTGAGTTTTGATGCTCTGAATTTCAAAGGAGATTGGGTATTTTAAACCTTATTAAGGACATTAAAATGACCCCTCGATTTGGAGAACATGGAAGTGGGAGGGAATGAGACATTCACTGTTAATATGTGTCCTGAAGAGAGTTGAGTGCCTTTAAGTAACAGAAACAGTGGGGGATGATTTTGAATTTGGGCACTGCTAATGGCATCGCAGTAAGAAAGTAATAGAGGTTTTAACACCTGTCAGTGGAGTGTGGGCAGTGGGGGAGGAGCAGAAACTGGCAGGGGAGGGGGATTTTAAACTGCGTGTTTGTAACAAACATTGGCTTTCAATCTTGACTAACTGTAACTTTTATCTATTTCATGTGTCTAGAATAATGAAGGACCAATACTTAGCATGGTGCTGTGCACATAGAAGATGCCAATAAAATTTTTGTTCCCACCCCATGTCACTATCCCCTTCTCCACCAGCTCAACCCACAGCATGTTGACCAGGTCCCTGGATATGTGTTTTTTTTTTTTGAATTGCTCTTTCTGAGAAAACAATATTTAAATGAAGCTAAAAAATAAGTTATGATTACAAAGCATGGCAAAGGCGGGACTACATGAAACTCTTGACCAGAATGCCCAGGGAATGGAGAGTCTGGAATAGTGGTTTTTATTTTTTTTGGTAACCGAGGATTAATCAGACTCTCTGTTTGAGCCTTTGTGTTGATGATGGAGAATCAGGCTGGGAAGGTAGTGCAGAATCCTGATTATGGGCATAGACTTTACCAGCTGATTCAAGTCCTGACTGTGCCAGTTGCTAGCTGTGTGAGACAAGTGGCTTAATCTTCAAGCCTCGATTTTTTTCATCTGTAAAATGGATATAATAAGATTTGTTCCAGGAATCTGTTGTGATATAACAAACCATCCCAATACAATGGTTTAGAGCAATGACATTTATTCTGCTCATGAATCTATAATTTGAGCAGGGTTCAGTGGGAGTGGTTTTCTTTGTTTAATGCATCAGTCGAGGTGGCTTGAAGCTAGACTCTGAAGGTTCACACGTTTCCTTATCTGGTTGTTGGTGCTGGCAGTCAGCCAGGGGTCTAGCTGGGCTGCATGTTCCCCCTCTATGTGACCCTGGCTTTCTCACTACATGGTGGCTGGACCCGAGGGGGAGCATCCTGATGGGAGGTACAGGTGACCAGATGGAAAATGGATTGCCTTTAAAGACCATGCCTCAGAATTCACTCTGCATCACCTCTGCTACTTTTTATTCGTTAGAAGTGAGTCTGGAAGGCTGACCTATGTAAAGGGGACAGAAATTAGACTCCATCTTTTCATGGGAGGAGTGGGAAATAATTCGCAGCCGTGCTTAAAACTGCAACATAGTCCCTGCCTCCTTAGGGCTGCAGTGGAGACTGAATGTGATTGGCAATACAGCCAGGCACCGTGCCTGGCACTATGTGTACTTCACACTTATCGACTATGTCATATTTCCGGTTTGCAGCTGAGGAAACTGAGGCTCTGAGAGGTTAAATGGCTTGCTCCAATCCCTAGTGAGGGCCAGAGCAGGGATTTGAACTGTTGCTTGCAGGACTCTGTGACTTCTCTAGAGGCGAACAAATTGGCACTGACATCACTCAACGTAGTTTGAATGTGGTGCCGTGGTAAAACAGGCTATGCCGGTAGTGACAGGAAAAGCACTCGTGACTCGGATGACTCAGCTTCTGCAGCCCAAGATCATTATTCCCCATTACCCAGAATGTCCATCCCTCTTTCCTTTTTGAAAAGAGACTTGGGGGTTGATTAGGTGGGAACCATAATATTTTGCATCGCCCTGTGTACCTGCTGTGGGACTGACATGGTAAGACCATCAATTTTATCTTTCTCAGGTTGTCATCCAGAAGGCCTTGGATGAAGGTGCCAGACAGCCTTTATGTCATATTCCTCCACTGTACCCAGTCCCCCTTGTACCCTGGGGAGTTATCTAAAATCTGCTGACTTGTCCTAGAGGCTTCGGTTCCCCATTTCAGCCATTAACTAAATTGGGCTGATCTGCAGCTTAAAAACACTTCCCTCCCACTCTACTCATTGTGCTCTGTTGATTTAGGGAGGAAGATGTGGATCCCTTTGTCTGTTTACAGGGCTTATAAAATACAGGCTATATCTGTACCCTGAAATTATATGTATGTCAATAAAATATAATTTCTTAGGGGAAAAAATCTGACAGAATACATTTTAATTTTGCAGTGGAAATCATTTCGGTTGTCAAATTAAAATTTATTCCTCTTCTTAAGTGCAAAATACCTTTTGCAGACAAAAACCTGAGGAAGAAGGCGATGTAATTGAACCACTACCTGAGGCTTTTTTAATTTGGTTTTTCTACCTTTTCCTCCTCCCTATGTGCCTAGTTATTCTTCTTCATCAGTAACATTTTTTTTTTAAATTTTCAATTCAAGATGTACTGAATGTACTGAATTGAAAACTTTTTTTTTTGGAACCATATTATCCTTCTGTTTTAAAAAGAATTTGTAATTTAAGGTGGTTATTTATTTATTTTTGGGGGGGTTGAATCTCACGAAAGTGTGAAACTCACGTACATGTCTGTTGTATCAAGAACTTCTCTTTCCATTCAGACCGTGAACACTGAGCACTTTTGGGGACAGCAATGGTGAAGACCTGCATCATGCAGGGCAGGGGCGAGTGAAGTGGGAGGGAGGTCAAGGGTATGCCCCAGGTCTCTTCTGGGAGCTACATGCCAACCTGTTTTGCAGGGTTCCCTTCCCCTTGACCATATCACAGCCAGGAAAGCAGTTGAGTCCTCTTAGCATTCTGGGTTTCTTTTTGCAGGGGCACCTCATAATTTTACTGTTTGGAGATAACTTTGGGTCCTGAGAAAGAGGACATTTCCCACTTTCTTTCTATTTTTCTTTAAGATACAGACATTCCTTTTATAATGGGGAAAAAAAACCCTTTGGTTTAAAAACAAAACCACAACCTTCAAAGATATTATTGTTTGGAGTGACTATTGCCAGGGTGTTGGACACTCATTCATTCATTCTTTTATGAGGTACCTACCTGTTTCATTATATCTGGGGCTATAATGATAAACAAATAGCCACGGTTCCTGCCCCCATGTTGTTTAGAGTCTGTGGGGGTGACGACAGCAATCATAGGGGCTCACAGAATTGGAACATCCAGACAGGGAAGTGGTGCCATTGGAGGGTGGGAATGGAGATTCAATCCAGGAGGAAGGTGACATAAGACTTCCTTGAGCTGAAATCTGCAGGTGGGGTAGGAGTTAATGAGTGAAAGACAAGGAAGGGTGTGCCAGGCAGAGGGAACAGCATGGGCAAAAGCCCAGCACCAAGAGGAAGTAGAGGCATGAGGGCCTGAAAAAGGCTCAGCGTGTCTGGGAAAGAGCCTTTTAGCTCGGAAGTAGGAGATGTGGTAGGGAAACTCTGCTCGGGACTGCAGACCACATGCAGGAAGGTCTTATTCATCTGGGAGCAGAAGCGAAGGGCTTGATACAACCAGCAGTATGTGTGGATGAGCAGTACGTAACCCCGGAAAGGCAAAAATGCAGGAAGCTGCTAAGCCCCACTTGTCAGAGGCAGACCTTTTCACTCTGTGAGATGGTAAACTAAGTCAGTTTCAATTACCGTCAGGGTGTGGGAAGCTTCCCTGTCTTTGGGTTTACACAGTGTCTTGATATCTTCTTGTGCTGTGCTTTGGAATCAGCAAGGAAGAGTAAGGCTGTGTTCCCATGCACACACTTGTGAGTGTGTGCCCATGTGTCTGTCGATGTGCACATGAGTGTGTGTGTGTAGCTGAGTGGGCGCATTCCTGATTGTTGGTGCACAGACATTTCTGGGGGGAAGAAGAAAGCCCCAGATAGGCCCACCTCTGCTACCTTGGACAGCGCCCGGCCAGCTGTGAGGCGTTTGTTCAGTGCCTGTTCATCCAGTGAGGCTGTCCTCGGAGCCAGGCACCTGGGAAGGAGAGAGGATTCTTGCTCCAGACAAAGCTGCCACAGGCGGAATCCAGTCTGCAAGGATGGCTGCCTCTAGCTCCCATCTGCCCACATCTAGCTCAGGAGGCATCATCTTTGCAGGAGTGTGAAGGAGCCTGGCTCACTGGGTAAGTGGCTGAGTCCTCACAGAAGTCCCTCTGACGGACCGCCCTGTGCTCAGGGCAGGAGAGAGCCCTCAGGGAGCAGGGGCTGAGCCCGCTGTCAGTTTCTGAATGTCATGTGGAGGCAAACACAGCACACGGATTGCTCTGGTTTTCATTTCAGCCTCTGCATTTGACACTGCACCTCGTCCAGCCTCTCTCCTTTTTGTCCCTTTTTCTGTTTCTGCCTCATTCTGCCCCTTTAGCTGTGAGTGCTCCTGTGACAGAACTGAGTCTCAGTTCCAACCTCTCTCAGCCCCAGCAGACAGATCCCAGCAGAGAGATCCCAGCCTTGATGTTCCCCACAAAGTTGTAAATTGGGAGAGTTTTGAGTTGGCCTCAGGCAGGAATTGAGAGTGTCCTCATCAGCACAATGGGTAAAAATACCCACCTCCTGGAGTTTTGTGAGGATTAGCTGGGATAATGCATGTAAAGTGCCCATAGCCATGCCTGACATGTCCCTAATACATCCCTAATAAGTGATAATGGTTATTATGAATAGTCAATCTTGGCATCTTAGAGGGTGAAGGAGAGAGAGGGTGCCTTCCAATTTGTAGAACAACTGGTGTCTGCTAAGCACATATTACTATCAGTAGCTAACACTCCAGCTCATTGTATGTGCTGGGCGCTGGACAGAGCAGCTGCTTTTGTGACCTAAGGTCACGCAGCAAGGGAGCATGGAGGCAGTATTCAGACCCAGGAAGTGGCCCAACAGTGGGATATGAGGCTTGCGTGAGACCAGGACTCAGGCCCAGTGACATCTGTCCTAGGTCGGTGTGTAATGTACTACTACTGACGTGCAATCTGAGACTGTTGACTGCTGCATTTTCTGTGAAGAGATACCGTGTTATTCAGAATGCTCTGTCGCTGTCTTTCTGTTCGTGTCCAGGCCTTACCCGTGGCCACACTCTGAGATCCATGTAGGGTCTCCAGAAGGAAGCTTGGGCTTTTTCCTTGCTGGGTACCTCACCTGGTAGTGGTGGGGGTTTTCCATTGGGTGCCAATTTTTGGACTCTGCTCTCTGCCAGCACGTCCCTTCTCAGGTTTCCATTGATGAGGAAAATTTGGTTAACATCAGGTTAAGGGCTGGCCCATGGCCCTGCATTTCAGTTTTGAAGTGGGATCCAAACTCTTACATGGCAGTGAATGCTGTGTAATGCAAAACTTACTAAAACTCCAGTGTAGCTCTCTATTTAAACTGACTCTTCACTTTCCAATGGAACAGAAATCATCCAAGCAAATCATCCTTTATTAGTGGATAGACTGCTATATTTGGGCTTAGGAACACTGGAATCTCTTAGAGTAGGGCTTATGTGTCTTCATTGGAAGCTACTTTCTCCTTTCATAGGGAGCATGGAGGAATGAGGGAGTGGTAACTGTGTTCCTCTGCTGTAGTCCTCTATTGGGCCCTTGGTGAAGTTTGTGAGGGGCAGGCGATCCTGACTACATCCTTCAGATACTGCCGATGGAGCCAGTGATGGTTGGCATGGCGAGGAGAGGACTCGAAGGGCTAAAGCCCTATTCTTAGATACTCGAAGGCCCCCATAAGAAGAGGAAGCAGATGTGTTTGTAGTTGTCAAAAGGCATGAAATAGGGATATGGGAGGACAGGTCTCTGTTCAATTAAAGGAGGACCTCTGACCACCAGAGCTGTGGGAAAGGGGACAGGATACTTCTGAGGTAATGATCTCTCTCAGTCCTGGAGGTACACCAGTCAAGACTGAGTGATCACTTGGCAGGGCTCCTGTAGAGAGGATTGGGTTCTCTGAGAGGGGTGTGTGTGTGTGTGTGTGTGTGTGTGTGTGTGTGTGTGTGTGTGTGTACTGGGGGTATAGCCCTTTATTTTGCCTCTTGAAAGGGAGCTATAAACTCCTGACCTCTCACATGTGGAATGGAATACCTCTGGTGTGCATGCTTGTGGGAGGGTGGGGAGCACATTATCTCCACAATTTATTGTTATTTTTGCATGTGTATTTAATTTGGATTTGTTGCAATAGCAAGCACTGATTTTGCAATAAAAAAAATAGATGAAAATTGCACCTTGAGTCAAAATTGCCTATGAGTTATACAACCCTGAAGAAAGATCAGGAGACCTGGGGTTTAGCCTCAGCCTAGCTGTTCCCTCTTCATATGATTGGGCAAGGTACATTTGCAATTTGTGCCTCGGTTTGCCCATCTGTAAAATGAGAGACTGGATTATATACATTAGGCGTGGGCCGTGCAGCTCTGACACTCAGGCTGGGCTGCAGTGGGGGTAGGGGAGAGGAAGAAGGAGAAAGGGATCCTCTGTAATGGGGGCAGGGCTGGTGGCAGCAGAGGGCCACATTTTGGGGCTGCATCTACTTTGTCAGGGTTGCTCTATTCCTGACTCTCCTTGTTATCCTATGTCTGGGAAATGTGTAGGAAGTGCTGATTGCATCGTTGGTATTCCAGAAGCTCTTCGATGCTTAGAAGGCTGACTTTAGGAGAAGCAAGCCGGGGAGATGGCGCTGCTAACTTCTTCTATCAGCCTGTCTTTGTCCCTTTTAAAAAATTTACTTGTATTTTATTTTATTTTTTTTTTAGGCAAGGCAACCCTTAGTGAACCTCACAGATTGCAAGGACCTTGTCAGTTTACAATCTCTTATTTTTTTTTTTTGAAGCCTATAGCACCTGGTCTTCCTAGGTGGTCTCCCATCCAGATACTAACCAGGCCCAACCCTGCTTAGCTTCTGAGATCAGAAGAATCAGGCTTGTTCACGGTGGCATATCCATAGACAGTCCTTATTCCTTTAAACACAGCTGGCTTTCTGGTGCACCACACTTCTGCCACCGTGATGAACCTGTTATGCTGGCTTTATGCTCTGGCTTGCCACCCCTCGGAGCCCATCTGTGTTCCACTCAACCCTCTGCTCTCCTACCCCTGAACTTCTGACCTCTGCCTCCGTTCTCTGACCTTCTGGGGGTCCTTCCATTGCCTACTGAAACCCACTTTCGCCTTTGACTCTCAATTCTGCCCAGCCCCTTCATTCTGGCTAGCCCCACAGTTTGGGATACAGCCAGTCTCAGCTTCATGAACACTCTCCTGTGCAGCAGCCAGCCTCGGCCCCCTCTGATACCCCTGCCCCTACCAGGGGAGAAAGAGTCGGACCCTCTCCTTCATCCACACACATGCTCACAGTGGTGGGTGAGCAGAGCTTTTGGACACAGTCTCAGGCCCTGGCAAACACCTTTTCTCAAACCCGGGTCACTATTACTTATGTCACAGCTGGATGCTGGCTTCAGAGCACATCGATTTCTCCCAGGGCTTTAATAGCCCTGAGCTTCAGTTTGCCTATTGGCTCTTTTGTAAAGTATCAGCCTCATAAAATGGCCACTTTCGGGTAAAAGATCTTATTACCACAAAAAGAGATGTTGAATCACACTTTCAAGGTCACTGGTGAAATATGATCTTTGAGACTCATTGGCCCTGGTCCAAGGCATGGGGAAGTGGATATTAAGAAGATAAATTAGAAGTCAAAACACAGTTCTGTTTTCCCCTGTGTCTTAGGCTGAGTGTCTGTGATGAATTTTGCAAGAAAAAAATCAGAACTCCCTCTCCCTGTGCCACACTTCCTGCTACCTTCAGAAGTCAGATTCCAACCTGGAGAGACAGTCAGCGGCACTTTATTTCAGCCCTAACATCACCGGAATGATAATTTCTGTGGGTAGTAATGCAGGTGGTGGTGTCCTCTCCTACAAGTCTTTGAGGCTGGATTTACCTCTCGGCCGAGATATTTTTCAGTTCCATACAGTTCAGCAAGTCCTCGATGATGGACTTGCTCTGTGCCAGGCACGGTGTGCATCGATGGGGACATGGAAGAAAGAAATAAGTCTCCTGCCCTCAGAGCCTGCTAGCCTCTAGGTTGGGGCAGGATAGGCAGATACGGTCAGTGTACTGCTGAGATAAGACTCTGTGTGCTGAACACTCTGCATTTTTTATTTCTATCCATTGCTGTAGATGCTATGATCAACTCCACTGATGGTGAGGAATCTGAGGCTTAGAGAGGTTAAGATGCCCAGGGCCAGTGGTGGAACTGAGCCTGGAACCAGGTCTATGTGACTCCAAAGTTGGCTAGCCCTTTACCTGTGTGTAGACAGCACTGCCCCTCCTAGCACCTAGAGCTGCCCCAGGCCCAGTGCCCAGGACATAGAGAAGCATTTTTAGTTTGTGTAGCCAATCCCCTTGAAAGCCATTTTCACTTTAATAGAACATCCCGTGAATGGTTCTCGGTAGCAGGTTAACGCTCTTGAAGGACAGATTCCTGCATCTAGATGTGGGAGATCAGACTGCTTTCAGGCAGCATTCTGTGATTGGGAGAGGAAGGTGCCATGCCTCTTATCCAAAGGGTGTGTTCAGAGAAAATTGGAGTGGGTCCAGTGGCCGTTGTGAATTCAGGTAAAGTCAGCCTGCAGAAAGACAGGAAGGTATCCCAAAGGGCCACCTTTTTTCATTTCCCTACTCCAGCCTCACTTTTTCTTTTCTTCTCACTCATCCTTGAAGAAAACATGGGTACCAGCACCTATGCGGAGATGGTGCACCAGGGCTGACTTGCTTTTTATTGGACTGGTATGGTCAGGCTTTCCCTTAGGGGGAATGGCAGAGTGATGAGGAGAAGAGGTTATTTCCTCCCTCATTTTCCACCAACTAAATCTTTAGGCCTCTAGGGTTGTTTTTCATGGGGCACAAGTGCCCCAAAGACCTGCCATTGAAGCATTTCACCTTCTTACAAAGATAACTCCCTGGATGAGAGCTCTGTAGTAAAATTGGATATTCCTCAGGGCAAATACCCAACTATTAAAGGACAACCTTCAGGTAAGATGCCAGATCCTTCTCACTCATTGCTTGTGGAAAGCACAGGATGGACAGGGGCCTGTTGAGCATTTCAGAAGGTCCTAGAACTACTTTGGACTGGGAGGTTAGTTCCCTGGGCCTCTGAGCATCTTCCCGTCCACCATTCATTCATTCATTCATTCGCATTGCGTACCAGGCGCCATCCTAGGCAGTGGGGATGCTCTGGTAGACAAAACAGACAAGTTCTGTCTTGATGGAGCTTAGCACTATAGTGGGGAGAGGGTATAATTAAAATAATGAAAGCAAAATGAGCAAAACATATAACACATCACATAATTGTAAGTGTGGAGAACAACAACAAGGTTGAGCGCCAAGAAGAGAAATATAGTGACGGATGACAACGGCATGTTACACAGATATGGTTGCCTTTCAGCAGTGTCCTAAGGTGAGGGTGTGAAGCATAAGCAGACAGCAAATGCACAGGCCTTGCAATGAGAACGTGTTTGGCGTTTTTGAGTACAAACAGGAGGCTGAGGTGGCTGGAGTTAGCTAAGAGCCAGGGGAGAGGGGTGGGTGCTCGGGGTCATACAGGCCACCACAAGGACTTTGGCTTTCACAGTGAGGGAAATGAAAACCCAGCGGAAGGGTCTGAGCAGAGGAAAGACGACATCCAGCTGACGTCTTAAAGGATTCGCTTGGGCTGCTAATGAATAATGAATGGCTAGCAGGGGTATGAAGGCAGAAGGACGAGAGCAATTAGAAGGCCATGCAATGATCCCTCGAGTGATGAGAGCACTTTAACCTGTGGGGGTGGAGAGAAGTGGGTTGCTTCTGTATGTATTTTGAGTATACAACAAACAATATTTGCTGACTGATTAGTTCTGGATTATGAAATCAAGTGAGGTGTTAAGGAAGTCTCTAAAGTTTTTGGCCTGAGCCAGTGGAAAAATTGGAATTGCTATTTAAAGAATCCTGGAAGGCAGTAGAAGCAAGTGTGGGGAGAAAGACATGTGGAGACTGGGTTTTTGGATTCTAAGGGCGAGAGGCTTGTTTGACCCCCACACGGAGGCACTGAGTAAGTGGTGGAGTATGAGTGTGAGGTTCAGAGCAGTCCAGTCCTGATACAAACATTTGGAAATTGTCAGAGGATAAATGGTATTTAAAACCATGACACTGGGAATAAGTGTAGATGGAAAAGAGATCTGAGGTCGGATGTCTGGGGCCCTCACTCCAACATTAAGATGTCAGGACGATGAAAAACACTGGTGAAGGATAAAGGAGGAACAGCTAGTGAGACAGGAAGAGAAACAAGAGTGTGATTAACATTAGAAAAATATGGTTTCTTGGCCTTCTCTGCTTTTTCCATCCTTTTCAGGCCTCTAGTTTTGAGCTTTGCCTGCAGAACTGGCAACACTCTAGGACCCTCCTTCAGACCATGTTACATCATATTCAGAGATTCAGAGTCCTGGTCCCATCAAACATCCTGAGTGGGTTTTGGGGGGACTTGTCAGTATTTTGGCAAGGAGAAGTCAGGACAATATTTCAGGCAGCAAGCGGCCTTATACTAGTCTGCTTATGAATGGAAAGAAAGGCTGAGATTTAAAAAATTTTGAATTGCAAAGCAAGAACATGTGAACATTTTTCAGATTTAAATCTGAATTGGAGGTCTGATCTTGGCATAAAGAGACAAACCTTGTGACATTTCTGGGGAGTAATTATGGAACCACTTCTTTAGCAACTGTTGGCTACTATAAACTAAGCTGTGATAGCTTCCATAGAAAATATCAGAAGGAAGAAACTGTTATTTTGCTTTAGATCAGGATGCAGCCTGGCATTTCGGAAAGAAAAAGAGACCTGATCTCCATCCAAATTCCAGATCTGCCCCTGGTTAGTTGTCTGTCTGACTGTAGGCCAGATGCTTTAGAATTCTGGGTATCTGTTTTTCATCTGTAAAATGAGTATAATTTCTCCCTACTGGCAGAGACATGGTAAGGATTTATTGTTCACACACTACCTCGTTCAGGGCTTAGTTAGGGTTGGTTGGTTTTATTTGCTTTCCTCTAGTGAGGAAGAGATAGGACTGAGGAAGGTTAAGCAGTATATATTATGGTCATATGCATGTGTCCCCAAGTCTGAGAACAGTTCTCTCCCACAAGGAACTCCTTAACCCATTTGGAGACACAGGCTTATATGGGAGCATATTTAAGAGTTCTGTGGCATGAGGGGAGAGGGAAGGCTTCTAAGATTATCTATGATCTTGGGTGAACCGGGAAGGATGGATAGAGTGTGGATGGGTGGCTTTGAGAGGGGTAGCATCTCTATGTTTAGTTCTGACTCATCCAGGTGAGAGAGTTGAGTGAAAATCCAGTTAACTCTGAACTCATTCATTCATTCAACATGAAATCATCAGCAACTGTGCTAGAGAAAGTGGAGAAGTTCTTCTCTTCAGGTGCTTCCAGCCCCGTGGGGTATTTTAGATGTCACAGACATTTACGATATGGAGT
Organism: Rousettus aegyptiacus; assembly: GCF_014176215.1. Taxonomy (NCBI): domain Eukaryota; kingdom Metazoa; phylum Chordata; class Mammalia; order Chiroptera; family Pteropodidae; genus Rousettus; species Rousettus aegyptiacus. Next base: position 89,977,910 of record NW_023416308.1, read on the forward strand.
TGTAGGTTCTCCAAGGAGATGGGCAAAAGGGCTATGGGAACACTGGAGAGAGACCTCCTATAGTGAAAACAAACCTTAGAAGTCAGTTTCATTCAGTAAGAGCTCTGAGAATCTGATAGGCCGTGGGTCATAAGGAGTCACAAGGAAGAGGGGAATGAGTTATTTTCATCATAGGAGTAAAGATCTCCTTGTCACATTCCAGATGTAACCTCTGGTGAAGGGTTTTGCTGGCTTCGATGACATAGCTGTGTCATCCAGGGTAGTGCAGGGGAAACAACAACAGGATTTGAAACCAGGTGGACTGGGTTCAAATCTCAGCATTAACCCTGACTAACTATGTGGCTGCTGGTAAGTCAGTAGCCTTCCTAAGTCCCTTCCCCAAATGTAGAATGGAGATAATGATCCCTAACTTACAGGTCATTGGAGGGTGAGGCTGTCACTAGCTTATATAGTGCCTTTGTGAGATTTAGAACTAGAAAAAGGTACCCCTTCCTCAGGACACTTAACTCTCATCTTCCAGCCTATGATGTGAATGGTGCCCCCTAGGGTTATACAGAATACATATCCATCGGATGATAGCTGCTAATATAATCATTATTATTACCTGGATGGAAAATAGCTCCAACTTAACCTTTCGATGGGTGAGTTGGAGCAGCCTGATGCCTGATTAATCAGATTTCATCACACAAGAGCAGTTCTCTTCTGATTAGCTGATATAAAATCGTGACAACAGGCAGGGGTGTGCCAGGAGCCACGTCTTGTTTTTTGAGCTTCTTTAGCACTCAGTGTAAAAAGCTGAAGGTCATCAAAATATTGGCCATCTCTAAATTGTTGTGCTGCCCAAATATCTTCTACCACAGAACAGACTGTCTCCAGCCATTGGAGATTAAAATAGAGCCTAATGGATTTAGGAAGCAATCAATGCTTCTAAAGACATTTGTGGGTTGTAGCCCATAAAATATTAATTCTCTGTGTTTGTCTTTAAGAATATATTTTATATGTTAATGCATTATTGAAAGATGCTTATAATGTTAAGTGACTTAAGACCTGAGCATTGAATGGTGAATTTCTTTTTATTTGGTATATAAATATAAAATATAAAGACAACACCAAATTCCACTGACCATGCTGGCCGCCATGAGTTGACAGCCATGGAATCAGACTGTACCCTTGTACAATGAAGTTGTTTTATTCACGTTTGGATGGGCAAATAAATAACTTATGTATGGCATTTCCCACCTAATAAAATGTTTCACTGTCAGATTTACTGGGCACATTTATGAAATCACAACTGTGCAGCTCAGCTATACTTGGCCTTAATGACGTTAGGGCCAGGGAGGGTTGTGTCTGAATCTTCAGTGTACAGAGCGATGCAGTTGTAGGAGGAGTGATCACAAATCAAAGGAAGCAAAGACAATTCAGGAGATTCAGGGAAAACTGTTTAAGACTGACTCAGAATTTACCTTCTAGACAGAGTGTATTGTAAAAATTTGGGTTCTTCTGAGAATAGTCTATACAAAGGTATGCAGGATGTGTTCTTGGTGTATTTCATGGAACACTGCATGCTGGAAGGAATGATTTGCTGTACTTTTTAGGGGGCCGCAGACTACTCTGGAAATTTAAACCATGGCGCCACACTTTAAAAAGATAGTCATGCACACAAAATTCTTCACGTGATTTCCAAGGGTCCTTCATCCCCTGTGTAAGACCGTTGGGCCTTGATCTAGTCCAGCAGTCTCATTTGTCACTCCTGAATGCTGAAGCCCAAGGAGGCAGTGGCCTGCCCAGGGTCGCACAGCTCCTGATACCTCTTTCCAATACCACCTGTCTGGAGAGTAGAGCAAGTGTTAACTTGGCATGAAAGAATACAAGGCTGCCTTGGTTCAGATCCCAGGCTTGCTACCTATTAAGGTTTGACTTTGAACAACTTATTTATCTTTCTGTGCCTAAAATTTCCTTATGTGTAAAATGAAGATAACAACAGTGCCCACTGCACAGACTCGTTGTGAATAATAAATGGACCGATTTACTCAGAGTTTGGTGCTTGAAATGTAGTAAGCACTTTGTAAGCATTGGTTTCTATCTTTGTGTGTCTAGATCAAGTCCTCAGCAACATGCTTTCGTAGCTCTTTGTATATTTCCTTCTCAGTGTGCTTCCTCCCCTGCGGTATACCTATAATATAATTTATGTAACATTGAAATTACCTTGATTGTTTTCTTACTTATTTTTGGACTTTTTGAATGTAAATAGATACTGCTTCATCTTCAACGTCTTGAACTGCTCCTGGTACATATTTAGACATTTATTGATCGATTGAATGAATGAATGAACGAACAAACAAATAGGCCTTATTGCTTGTCTGTGATTCAGTGGTGTCTGCCTCCCTCCTAGACAGAAGCTCCACAAGAGCATCACTTACCGCAGTTATTTTCATCCCTTAGCACTGCACCTGGCACATTAGAGGGTCTCAGTAAGTATACGTTAACGGAATGTGTGAATGCTTATATGGAGACAGGATAGAGTAAGAATAACAGAGGAAGGATGGAGAGAAGAGACAAAAGGAGAGAACAAGGATATCATTTAAGGTCCAACATTTATGCCGTTCCCTCATTTCATTCATTACTAAGGCAGTATGGGGTGGTGGTTAAGAGCTCAGACTCCAGAGCTGGCTTCAGGCACTTACAATATGTGAGTTTGGGGTAATTTCTCTAACTTCTCTATGCCACTGTTTATCTATCTGAAATATGGGGTCATAGTAGCACCTACCTTATAGGATTTCTAAAAGGATGATGAGTTAATCTCTACGAAGTGCTTAAAACAATGCCAGGCAAATAGTCAATGCTCAATAGATGCCAGCTATTATTTTCATGTATTTGCTACTTCAGCAAACATTTATGGAGTACTTACTATCTGCCAGGCCCTCTCTTGGTGCTTAAGACATATATAAAACACAATACACCTCTCCCATGGGGAGCTTAGCATCTCCTGGGGGACATAGAGAAGCACATCAACGATTCTACTCTGGTGCAATAGAAAGAGCTGGCATGGGGCATAGAGCCAGCACCCTCACCAGACCTGGGTCCATGGCTCAGGGACGTGGAAGTTCCCAGAGAAGGGGGAATTGAAGAAAAGCTGGGGTTAGCCTCGTAAGAGAAATGGGAGGAAGGGCATTCCATGTAAAGAGAACATGTTCAGTGATAGGGAAGCATGCAGCAGCATGCTATGTTTGGGGAACAGCAAACAGAACCGATGCCATTCATCCATTTAATTCATTCTGTACATATTCATTGAGCATCAACAATGTATGCAGTAGGCACTTCTCTGTGCACTGAGGGTGCTGCAGAGAACAAAATGGACAAAGTCCCTGGAGTCATGAAGCTTCTATTTCAATGTGGGAAGACAAACAATAAACAGACGCAGGTCTCATGTGTCAGGTGGGATAAACGCTATGGGGTAAAAAAGTGCAGCAAAGTAAGGGATACACTGTGTGCGGTTAGGAGAAGGGCGTTACTTTAGATGGGGTCATCAGTGAAGGCCTCTCTGAGTGACATTTGTATAGAGCCTGAAGGAATGGAAGGAGGGAGCCATGTGTCTTTAATGGGACACTGGTCCAGGGAGAGAAGCAGTCATGTGCAAAGGCCCTGAGGTCGGAGTTGGCTGGACCTGTTTGAGAAAGAGCAATTGGCCAGTTTGAGGAATTAGCCAGTTTGAGGGAAGAGTGGGAAGAGATAGTAGGCGAAAGGGTAGCTGTATAATCTTTGGCCTTGTGAAAACAAGGTGGAGACCTTGAGCACAGAGTGGGAAGGAAGACAAGAGAGTTTGGTGGCCCTTTTCTCAAGGCCATGCATGAGGTCTGCCAGGTGATTGGGCTCCCTTCATTGGGAGCCAGAGGGACCCTGGAAAGATTTTCATCATGAGCAATGTGACCACATTATGTTTGGCAATGATAACTCTAGGTTGAGAGTTTATTGGAGGGGCTGGGAGTCAAATGAGGAGCTCAGGGGTTCACTTAGGTGAGAGAGGAGGGAGGCCTGAATTTGGCAGGGAAATCAGAGCTGATTGCACCCACATCTGTCTTCTTTACTGTAGGCAAATTCCCTTCCTTTTGTGGGCCTCACTTTGAATAAGCATTGCCTCCTGAATTGAATTGGTGCTAGAAAAGATCTGCATTCAGTAGCCTTGAGGCCCATGAGACCTAAAGTGAGGAAGCATCTTGCCACTCTCTGTGGATGCTGCATAGATATAATTTCTATAGCTGTAAGCTTGGGTTCAGAACAGTGAGACGTTTTTATATTGCCTACTACTGCACTGCAAATCAGATTACCTTTTAAAAATTAATGGCGTCTGTCATTTTAAAAAAATTTAAATGCATCTTTGTCTCTGCTCTTGGAAAACAGTAACTCTTAATTTTAATGCAAAATTGAGTGATCACAACCCAAGAGCTCAGCAATTTTTGTGCTTTAAACATTTACTCCACGATTTACTTCTGATGAATTCATGATTAAATTTTAAACCCACACTCTTATTCAGCAGGGAATCACAGAGCAGAGGGAGAATGCCTCCCCACCCCCCTTTATAAAGTTTTAATTTGGCAGTGGTGCTATCTGTCTGCTGTTCAAAGCCCCACTGCTGGGTGTTTGCCTTTTCTCTTCCCTCTGCGCCACCTACCAGGAGTTCCAGTTACACAAGCCGGGGACAAGGACAAGGCGTGTGGACCAAGGAAGAGGCGAAAGGCGGCTGACTTGTCTCTCCTAGATGTTTTGTTCCTTACCCTAGGAGCTGGGAGTTGGTATTAACTGTCCTAGAAGAGCCTAAAATCCTGATGCCTCTGAATGTTCCTGAATAAGAAATACTCCTTGACGTGTATCCTGAAGGCTGCTGGTTTTAGACAACCAGGTTCCCCCAAACGAATGGGGAAGCAGATGTTTGGGAGGTGCCTGCCAGGATACTGATAGTTTTTCACTCAAATTCTGACATTAGACTGACTCCCTCCCCTTCTCCTTTCCCACCTGGGTCCCCGTACCCCACTCCGTGATAAATGAGTCCTTCCTGTCTGTAGTGAAGGAGTTCTTTCTGTAGTCAGGACTGTATTTACTCATATGTGGAGGAATAACGTGAAAGCCATCAAAAGGTTTGTTTGTCCTGAAAACTCCTTCTTCTGCCCACCACCAGCAAAGCAGCCCCTGACCTCCCTGCATACCCATAGGTGCTCGAAAACACCACCCTGTGATAGGCAGCTTGACACGATGGAATAAACCATGCTTGAGAGGCAGACAGGCCTCGGTTGGAAGCTTTACTTCACCACTTCCTAACTGTGGCATCGGATGAGTGATGAAGTCTTTCCAGGCCCCAGCCCCCTCATCTATAAAATGGTATTGGTGGTACTGGCTTTGTAACATCTGTACATGTGCCCAGCATAGAGTAGGGCGAGTGGGGAACAGTGATTGTTCTCATTTTCTCTATTTTCATTAGGCCTTTGGGTAAAGACACTGAGTCTCCAAAAAGAGCCCTGTAAAAATGCAAAAGGGCTATTGAGAAGGGATGTTATATGATATTGTTATTACCCAGAGTTACCCTGGTATGGATTGCTTATTAGATAGACAATGCAGGGCCACTGGGACAGAGTAGGAGAAGCATGGCACTGGGGGTAGGGTGGGGTATGCAACTGATGCTGTCTACAAAGAAACAAATACCAGGAAAGAGCTACTAGGTGCCTGGTGGAATAGGCAGAGGTGGAACACATTGTCGATGGTTAGCCCGAGCTGGCGTGGCTCTTGGGTTCTCACTTCACAGCTGGGGGAAGCTGGCACTGCCTGGCAGTCCGCTTGGGGCTTGAGGGAGCACAGGAGCCGGGCTCATCAGATCTGAATCTGAACATGGCCACCTACTAGCTAGGTGAGTTTGGACAGGTGACTCAATTTTTCTGATCCTTAGTTTCCTCATCTGCTAAATGAAAGGCTTATTATATAGAGCGTGGGAAAATGAAATGGTATAAACAGGGAAAGAACCCCAAGGAATGATAAGGTGCTAAGCAGGCCATGGAGGGGAATGTTTTCTGGAAGAGGAAAAGGGAAGACAGAAGTCAGAGACAGCAAGCCACTTGCCTAAAGCCACAGAGTAGACAGAGCCGAAGCCACAGGTCTCTCTTCTCCAGGCCGGCCTGCCCAGGTGCTTCCTGATCCTTCTCTGGGTGTCCACCTGGAACGATTCATTTTCCGCAGAATGGACTCATATCACTGGAAGTCCCCTCCGAGAGTCCCTCCCCCAGCATTCTGTTTTGCAATTAAGCAGGCTTATTTTTCTCTTAGAATCTCTGCTGCCACTACTGCCTTTCAGAGGATCTGGGTCTCATTGCCTGGCCCCCAATATCCAATAGGATCTGATTTGTTCCTGGCCTTTAAAACATATTCTAAAAGCAGCAGTGTATACTCATGACTGCTATAGGATATTCCTTGGAGTCACCTCCTTCCCTATCTGCTCCTGATTCTCCAGCATCCACTCTCATCTCCTTAGCCCTACACTTCTGTTTCACACACCAAATTCCGTAACTATCCTGCTCCCCTATTTTGGGGTAACTTCTAAGCTCCCTCCTAGGGCTTTTGTTTCTGGTTTCCTGTATGGTTTTCAACTTTATTAACTGGTTGGATCTCTGTCTCCTGATGCCAGATGGCAGCTCATTTGGATGAAGGTGGGGAGGGGATGGGGTTCCTGACTTTACCTGGGCAGGACCTGTGGCCCACTTAGGACTGCTGCCTCCTGTGTGAAAGTTCCTTCTCTGCATCTTTACTCATTCATTTTATACCCAGTTTCAAGCATCTGCTCTGTGCCAGGCATGGTGCAGGGTGCTGGAAATAACACAAATGAGGTAGATCCTGCCACTGTGGAGCTTATAGTCTAGAGACAAATAATGAGGTATCAACAATATAGCTGAACAGGGCTGTGCTGTAAGAGGCCGACGAGGAGCCCTAAATTCCAATTTAATGGTGGTCAGAGAAGACTTCCTGGAGGAGGCCGATTTCAGCTGAGGCGCAAAAGACAGCTAGGAGTTAGCCAGATGAGGTAGTGGAGAAAGTGTGTTGCCAGATCGAGGACAGCATGTGCAAGGGCCTGCAGGCGTATGAATGAATGAAGTGTGGGGGGAGCGTGGAATAGGACAAAGGCATTGTGGGAGAGGAGTTGAGTGATATAAGCAGGATCTACAACATGGGTTTGTACACATGCTAAGGAGTTTGGATTTTCTCTTGTGGACAATGGGAAGCCATGGGCTGGTTGTAAACGTCGAATCTGTATTTTGAAGACATCCGTGTGGAGGGAGGACGCAGCCAGGCGCTGAAGCGGTAGAGGTGAGAGATGACTTCAGCCCTTGGCACCTGTGCTCTTTAGAGAACGCCCCACCCACACAGCCCCTGTGGGCTCCCCCTTCCAACGAAATCGCCAGCTTTCCTTCCCTTCTGTGCTTGTCCCGGGCTTTGTCCAAGCAGCACTGGCTGGCTTAGTCCCTTTCCCGTTCCCCGGCTGGGGCCTGATAATGCATGTCCTCCTTTGTTTCATTGTTCAAATATGTGTCTGTGATGTGGTTGGAACTGATAAGTAAAGAAAATTGTGTAGCTAAACAGCAGACATTTCATGACCTCAGGAGTCCCCTAAGATGCATGCTCCCAGCAAATTGTCGGCAAGCCCATTTATCACAGCGCTGACCTGGGACTTGCTGCACATTTCCCTATGAAAACAGCCCAGCGCCGTCAGTTCCCATCTGCCCCGATGCCACTGTAATGAAGCGAGCTTTAACTAACCCTGGTATCCACTGAGCGGCCCCATCACAAATGGCTTTCAGGATGCAGACACCTGCACGTGGGATGCATCATCTTCCTAACGGTGGATTTATGTGGAAATCCAATATACCCTTGAAGCTTTATTTATTTTTGGCTTAGGTAATTGGATAGCATTAATTATTTATATTTTGCGTTTCAAGGCTGGCAAGGGGCAGGGCAGGCAGGAGGAAGGCTGGGAGGGGGACAGACGACGGAGTGAGACCATGGCTAAAATATCCCGAACCTTGATTAAGTATGAATAATCGTGCAGTCACGCCAAATAATTTTTGCTGGAACTATTTATGTGGTTTCCGAGAAAATATTTGGCGACGCCATGGAGGAAAATGACAATTTATTATTGTTTGGGAAGTCCCTTGACAGTCCAGTTCCTGCTACCCTGAAATGCATTACATTTCGTAGTTGTGACATTACCGATAAGAGCGAACTGCAAACCTTTATTGGGTGCTTATCATGTGGTAGTCACTGCGCTAAGTTCACTACAAATGTTATACTCTTTCGAACCTCACATCCACCCCATGAATTATTTGTTTAATTATTACCTTATTTTATGGATGAGGAAACTGAAGCTAAAGACATTAAGTATCTTGCCCAAGGTCACAGCACGTGAATGACAGAGCCAGTATTGACACCTGGTTCTGGCTGACCCAGACTCTGCAGCCTCTTTTTTTCTGAGAGTGGTAATCCTCTAAAGACAGACACCTCCCTTCCCACCCTGGAACCCATGAGTCCCACTGGGGTCATAAGCTGCGTGGTAGGATCAGGACAGGGGAACAGGGTTGAGCTCCCCTTTTACACTTGGCTTTCTTTATGAGTTGTGAAGCTAAAGGTTACTCTGTTAATTAAATGGGGGAAAAAGGAGGCTGTTGGAGGATCAGTGGCAAAGTGACTCTAATTAAACCTTTAATGAGTATATTAAGCCATGTAAATCACACGCCTTTTTTTTCCCCCTTTGGGAACACTGACTTCCCTTGGTGAGCAAATCATTGGCCCACCCCGCATCAGCTGGGGCCTCTGGGAACCTAGAAGGATGGTGGATTTAATCTGCAAGTGCAAAAAGCTGGGTGATGCTTGAGGGTTTATAAAAGAGAAAGTAAGAAAGAATCTCTTCAATCACCAGTGTTTTACTCAATGCGGCTTCCAGATTTAACAAAGCACGGAGACTAATTTAGGCATGGTCTTTCTGATCTTTCATTAACAGATCTTGATTTTCTTCTAAACTTCGAATCCTTCCCAGTCACCCCCTAAGCACTCAGCTGTGTTGGGCAGGGGGTGGACTCTTGAAGCTCTCCCCAGTCCTTCCATTCCTCAGGTTTAAATAGCCCTGGGCTGCCTGGAGGGGTCTTGGCAAGGATGAAAGGGGAAGAAGTGATTCAGTGCTAGGGTTTCCTCTCTAAATGGAATGGTGGAGGCTCTGAGCCATGAGTCTAAGACTCTGGTCTGTGTGTTCATTCATTCATTCATTCATTTATTCAGCAAATCTCCACAGAACTCCTATCATGCTCCAGGCTCCATGCCCTAGGATTTACCTTTGCTACTTAATTTAGTTTTCTCAAAAACTCTTGGAGGTGGACTTTATTACCCCACCTTTATTCTGAAGATGAAATAACTGAGACTCAGAGAGGGTAGTGTCTTACTCAATGTCACACACATAATCTGTTGCAGAGTTGGGATCTGAGCCCAAGTCTAGCTGATTCTAAAGTTTGGAATCTTATTCAACCTGGAGTTGGAGAGACATGACAGAGTGTTCTATCTGGGCCAGGGCTCAGGATTCAGTGGAGATGTGGATGGTCCTGGGGCCATACTGGAAACTGGGAGCTTCTCTGGGGGACTCTCTAGGGCTGCTAAGCACAGGAGACCAGATCCACAGAGACAGCCCCAGATATCCACAGCCTGCTTCCCTACCTCCCCATCCATTCTGCCTGGATTCAGGGGGTACAGGAAGAAGGGGAACTTTGTGAGTACTGGGACCTTCCCAAGAGCTATGGAATAGTCAGGGGAAGCCTGGCTTATAAAGGTGGCAAACTTTTTGTTTCAGACGACTCCTGTACCCCATCATCTGGGCCCCTTCCTTGCTTTCATCTACTCCTAAGAAACATCATTCCAACTCTGCTGGTTTACATCTAATCCCTGCATGATTTATGTATTCAGTGCACACTTAGAGTTAGTGTGCCCGGGGCTATTCTAAGCAGTTTACAAACGTTAATGCATTTAATCTCCATAACAACTCTACTAAGTAGATAGTGTTATCTCTGTTTTACAAATAAGGAAACCAAGGCAAGGAGAGGTTAACTAACTTATACAGGGCCACACAGTCAGGACATGGCTAAGCTGGCATTCGAACCCAGAGGATTTGGCTGCAGCATTTGCTGTGCTCTCGACCACTCCATTGTGCTGATGTGTCTGATAACCCCCCAATGCCATATTTTCATTTCGAAGAAATTTTTAAAAACACTTTCAGATGTTAATAATGAAGGTTTAATGGATGGATTGCCATGTGGTGGGTTGATATTGGAGGCAGGGGCTCTGTGTGCCATTTTTCACATTGTACTTCAGATAGATAGGGTGGGGAGACCAGACTTAGAGCCAGGCTTCCTTGACACAAGAAAGACTCTTCATTTTAATCAATCATTAAATAGACATTTCTTGAGCACCTCATAGGTACTAGGCACTGTGCTGGTGGGGGTTGGTGAGGACTTAAGGAAACCTCTTCACTTAGGAATGTCATAACAGAGTGTTGTAGGGGACAGAAAACGGGACAGTGTGTGATGAGGGTTAGGGAGGAGGAGAAGCGAACAGGCTTTGACACTCTTCTTACCTGGGTTCAATCTGGCTCCACCACGTACCAACCGAGCCTCAGTTTCCATCTGTAAAATGGGAATGATATTACATTATTATTTAGTTCTCAGTTGTCTTTTTAAGTTTGGCCCAGCTCTCAGTAAATGAGTGTTGAAATGCTGGGGCTAGGGAAAAACACTGATGGAACCTTACTATTTTCCAAAGATCCAGATGGAGGGAGTGCATGGTCAGATTTCTAGACAAGAGTTAGTACTCTTAAGTGGCATGGCAGAGGGTAAGAAGGTGGCAAACTCCATTTAATAATTGTCCTAGGGAGCCAGAGATGCCTTTTGGCTAGTCATAAATTCTCCCTATAATTTAGGCGAATGCTATTTGTCCAAAGAGGACCTGGCTGTGCTTCTTGTCACCCATAATATTCAGAATGGTAGCTCACTCTATCGTTGAGAGCCATTGGTCTTACGCGCCAAACTGCTCTTTAGAAATAAAAGATCTCTGCCATTTAACCACTTGTCCTTCATTATTCGACTGACCTCTCTTCATTATTCCAGAGACAGTGTCAGTATCTCTTGTATTGGCTCGGGCAGAATGGTTTGAGCACAACACATCGTTCCTGCAGCTTTGAAGCAGTGCTGTGGCTATCAGAGTATACACGTAACCCCCACAAGGCGAGGGAAGCTCAAGATCCAATTTCGGAACATTGCTGTATCCAAGGATTAACAATCAAAATTAAAATTTTAAGTAATTAAACTCAAATGAAAAAGTAACTAAAATCCATTACTTACATGTCCTGGGGACACCAAAGATGCTTATCATAATCTACCCCAATACTGGCAAAAGTCCCTTTTCTCTCCCCTCCAATTTCCTTACATCCCACAACTCCTCTCAACCTCTCTCTCTACCTCAAACCCCAAATCTCATCACATATAATGTGCAAGGGTTTTCTGTCTGTTTATTCCCTCCATATGTTCTCTATTCCTTTTATATGTCTATAGACTTCGTCCCTTTCCTGCTGACTGAGAATCTTTTCTCTTTAAGGGAAGGAAGGGGGAAACCAAAATGGCCACGTGAGATTTTCCTTAGTAGGTGGAGGTAAATGTAAACCTGAAACACTTAAAAATAAACACATTTTTTTGTCTCCTCACTCTTAATCTTCTCTTCTCTCAATTTTGAGACCCTCTAGAGTGAATTGGGACTGAGAAATTCATTTCTATAGGCAGTGTTTCCAGAGGTGATGGGGGAAGAAGGGCAGGGAGGCATAAATATTTGTTTGCTTTTAGAACCCCTATCCTCAAGGCTCTGCCTGGGTTCCAGCTGAGACCTCCCCTACTCCCCCCCACCGCCCCTTTTGTAATGAAGGGAATCAAGGACGTGTGCCCAGAGCAAGCTGACATCAAATCTTCCTTTCTTCATCTTGTTAGTGATGCCAGAGGGAACCCCCTACACATATAAAAGCCTCCATCCTATCTCCCATTCACTTTCATTTTCCTCTGGCCAATTGGCGTAGGAGGTCTCAACCTGAGTGTGTAGCAGAATCACCTGGAGGGCTGTTTAAGCTCCACCCACAGAGTTTCTGAATAATTAAAGCTAAGTGAGACTGAGAATCTGAATTTTAACAAGTTCCCAGGTGATGCTGCTGCTTTTGCTCTGGGATCCACATTTTGGAAACCACTTCATTAGCTGCAAAAGGTACTTCAGTTCGAGAAGACCTTGTCAACTCATTAGAATTCCTAAAGCAATTGAAAGCCACTGGGTTATAGGATGTCTAAAGGACCTTCTAGCAACTAGAGTACATTTTCTATCCACATGCCATCAATAGAATTTCCTTCCCCTTCCCCACATGGATCTTTTTCCTTCATCACGAGACCCCAGAGACATGGAGGACCAGGAGCCATTTTTTTTGTGTTGTGGCTTGGGTGTTCTTCTGACGCCTGTAAATCTCTTAGGCTTTCCTCCTTCTCATTGTGTCCTATTTATTATTTATCGAGAGGCTCTTAGCTCAATCCCAAGGTGCCTTGAGAATGTACGAAGAGATGGGGACTGGGGCTGGGGTGTGTGGAGACTGTTCCCTTCCATCTGGGTGAGAAGAGGACAAGACTTACTGCAGAGCACAGCCATGCTGCGGGGTCTGCCTTATTTTGTGAATTTTTATTTTGTGAAGCATCTTCACAACTGGTATCTCATTTTTTTTTTCGGTGCAGCATCTATGAGGCAGAAAGGGCAGGAATTACTATCTTGAACATCACGATGAAGAAAATGAGGCTCAGAGAGGTGAAATCATCTGCCCAAGGCCATATAGCTTGTGGCTATAGACTAGAGTTTGGAAAGGAACCCCTACATCTGTTCTAAAACCTTCTGACTTTCTGACACTAAGCTTAGTACTTGGAAGCAATCAGTCAATTACTCAATCAACCTCTCAATCCATCAGTGTTTATTGAGAGCCTCCTACCCGGAAGGCTGCATGTCAGGGACTGAGGATTGGCGATGGAGAAGATCTACCTGGTGCCTGCTTTCTGGGAGCCTGCAGTCTAGGACGGAGGGTAGATAGACATGGAGAGAATTATCATCAGGAAGAGCATTGCCAAAAGGGGCAGTGCAGGTGCTGCAAGGCTTACAGCACAGGGATTGATTACTTCTCACTTGGCTTCGATAGGGGTAACTGAAAAAGTGTTGTCCAAGCTGTAACTCTTATTCAGGGATGAATAGGGGGAATTTAAGAGGTGAGGGGCAGGGATAAGCATTCCAAGTAGGGACCAGCATATGTAAAGTTCTGCGAGTAGAAGAGAGTAGAATATATTTAGGGAACTGAAAGACCTGTGGGTCTGGAACCAAAATACGTCAAAGGAAGAAGAGACTGAGATGAGGCTTGAAAGGGAGGCAGCAGTCAGATTATGGAGGCTTTTGCAGGCCATCAAAAGGACCCAGAGTATATTTCTAAGAGTCATTCAAAGCCATTGGAGGGTTAGTGGTAGTTGGGTGATATGATCAAATTTTCATCTTTTATGTGGCTGGCAAGTCAAAGGAGAGTCAGGGAGACCAGTTAGAAGGCTGTTACAAGAGTCTAGGTATGAGGATGATGGTAGGCTGGCCTCAGGTAGTGGCTGTAGGGAATGAGAGCAGGTAATGGATTCCAGAGATAGATGGTTTGTAGGACTTGGTCTTTAATGATATTTGAAAGGTAAGGGAGAGGAAGGAGTGCAGGCTAACACCCTTACTGTTTCTGATTCATTTCTGTAACCCCAGAACTTGTACAGGGATGGACAGACTAGGAGTTCAAAAAATGCTTGTTGAATAAAAGGAGGTAAGGATTGTCAAATGGTTGCATAGGTAGGTGGCTTATTGGTTGGGTGCATGGGTGGATACTATTGAGTTGCAGAAAATCCTGAATAATGAAATATGTCTGTAGAGCAAATTTTGCTATTTCAGTGACCAAGCTGTAATGTTTATTCACTCTTAGTCTTGCTGAGTCTCTGTCATTTGCAACAGCTGAGTAGTTACAAAGATCTGCTTCATTTGGCATCTGAGTCACCAGACGAGCTTGGCTCAGTTTCCTCTTAGGACTGAGCAAGGAACTTCTACTTGATTATACACTGACTGAGTAAACCACTCACACGTTTAGAAACAAATCAGTCCACCATATTTAAACTGGAAGGAACATCAGAGATCATGTAGTTCAACACCTCCTTCTTAGAAATGGGGAATAAGTGAAATGAATCAGTGTAAGCTCAGTGAAAGGATATTGGACTGGAATTGGAAGAAGATAAGCCTGAATTTTGTCTTTGCTATTCACTTGACAAGTTACATAAGCTCTTGAGACTAATTCCCCCTCACCTGCCTTCATCAGTTTGTTGTGAGGGTCAGGTATGAATGAGCAAGGGCTTGAGAAGGAGCTTTGTAAAGACCAGTGGCATTTCTTTTCTAATGGAATCACATTAGTAGCTGGAGAGCAAACCATAAGGCAATGTCTTCTGAGCACTACTATACCACATTGCTTCTTACATGTGACATCGGCCTGTGGGCTTGTTATGCAGTTTGGATAAAATGAAAATATAGGTGATTTATACACTCAACAGAATGGCCGAAATTGAAGAGATAAAAAATGTCAAGGATGTGGAGCAACTAAAACTCTCATACACTGCTAGTGGGGATGGAAATTGGTACAACCACTTTGGAAAACTATCAGTATCCAATAAATCTGAAAATGTATGACCGAGCTATTCTATTCCTAGGCATATACTCAAGAGAAATAAAGGCAAAGGTCACGTGCTCTATAGATATGTTTTATAGCAACATTATTTATAACATCAAAAACTGAGTACTACTCAAATACCCATTAAGAGTAGAATGAATAAATTGTATGTCTATACAAGGGGCTCTTAAACATCAATGAGAATAAATAAACAAACTAAAACCGCATGCATTCAATATGCATGTCTCTTGCACACAAAATGTTGAACAAAAGAAGCCAGGTGCTAGACTATGTAGGTATGATTCCATTTCTGTAAATTTCACAGTAGGAAAAACCACAGTAGGAATGAGGATAGTGGTCACTCTTGGGGCAAGGCAGTGACCAGAAGGGAGAATGAGAGGCTTTCTGGAATGAGGCTATTTTTTCCCTTTATCTGGGTGCTGATTACGTTGACCTGTTCAGTTATTGAAAATTCATCAAGCTATGCACTTGTGATTTATGCATTTTTATGTGTCATGTGCTTCAGTGAAAAGCTAAGCTAACAAGAAAAACAAAACAGACTTAAGGGTGATCTCCACAGTACGTGGAAGGATGTTTGGTGGGGTCTCCCTGCTCCCTCCTCCTCCCCTCTTTGTGTAATTAGACCCCTGAGGATGATGCTGCCCCTGAGGCATTAGCCATCTGTCTCCCTGGCCTCATAGCTTGGGAAGCCAGGCCTTGGGTTTAATGCTGAGGCTTCTGGTGGAAGAGGTCATCACCCAGTGGGACCCTGCCTTTTTGGGCTCTCCATCTTTTCATGTCCACCAGCCTCCTGCCCTAAGCACTCCGTCCTTCTCTGGCTGCATCCCAGCTGGAAACCACACTCTGGGTTCTCAGAGTCAACTTCTGCCTCCTATGCCCGCCTACTGCATTCCAGGTTCCCATTATACGGCTGCCCCACTGCCGGCCTCAGATCCATCGTGGGGGACCAGAGCACACGGCTGGGAGATGACACAGATCCAAGGCAAGCATACACAGCCATGCAGGGGGACAGGGGCAGAGACTTACAGAGCTAGACCTGAATGGAAGCTTAGAGATCATGGAGTTCGGCGTTTCCCCAAACAGGGCTTGCTTTCCTCTTTGGGATGCTCCTAGGTGCCATCTGAATGAGCAGCTTGTAATTTAATTATATATTTATTTTGTGTTGTATTAGCAAAGAACATAATCAGTATATTACACTCTTGATTTCATGTGTCCAATACTTAGGATGATGTTAAATTTTCAAAAACTACTTGATTTAAATTTGATTTAAGGTGAAGCATTAAGGATGAGTATATGTGATATAAGGATATGGCAAAAATCATCCAACAGAAAACTTTTCCCATCCAACAGAAAACCACCCGCATGGCCCTTCTGGGGCTAAGCTCAGAGGAGAGGCTTACCCTTTGGCATTTCATACACTGGCTGGGAACTGCAGATTTGGAGACCAGTTGGGTCCCCATGGCAGCAATTATGCAGACGATCAAGTTGGAACGATCTGGCCTTGTAGGAATTACCCAGATAGTTAAAGTATTCGTGAACATCTTTTCCTTCTCATTCTTCCTTTCTCTTTCTCACTCCTTCTGCCTGCTTCCTCTCCTCCCCTCTCCCCTCCTGCTATTCCTTGATTCATGTATTCAAGAGGAACAGTAGCACATCTGGGGCTTGGAGGCGGAGAGGACTGTGTTTGAGTCCTGACTTTCCCTTTTAGTATCAGGCTGATGCGTTTGACATGGCTATTGTTGTAAGTCTAAAATCGTTGAGATCTGTGGGCAAGTTACTTAACACTCTGTCTCAGTTTCCTTGTCTGGAATTTTCCTGGTTTCACAAGGTTGTAACACTTAAATTATAATATATGTAGGGTTTTTTAAGTGCTTGATACACAGTGAACACTCATTTTTATTTTTTTTAAAGGCGGAATATAGGCGATTTCATTGGGTTTATCTATTATTTGTATAGCCTCTGTGAAGTTGCCATACCGAATCTTTCAAGCGTTGTGTCTTTAACTGTAAAACAGAGACAGGAGGGTTGTAGGATATCTTAAATGAGCTGATACGTGTAAAATGCTAGTAGTAAGGACCCAACAACTAGTGACTATTCTTTTCCATTATTTCATTCATTCATTCTACAGACATTTTTCAACTAACAACTATGTGCCAGGATCTGTGAAAGGCTCTTGGAAACACAGAGATGAGTAAAACACTGATCTTTCCTTCCAGAATTTACTTATTGTCCAGTAGACTTGACAGACAAGAGGCTTGTGAATATTTTATGTTGTGGGAAAATAAATGAAGCTGCTGACCTGCTGGACTGAAACCTGGATTCTGTCTTCAGTGGAGAGAGTTTATTGAGCGTCTGCTCTGTGCCAGGTGCAATATGAATGTTATCTCATTTAGTTCTTGACACAATCTTGCAAGGTAGGTGTAGTAGGAAGAGCTGTGGCTCAGAGATAGAAGTTATTTGCTAATGTCTGTTTAGCTCCAATGTTCATTATCTTTCTGCTTTATATGGCTACCCTGAGGAATCAGAGGTGGGGAGCAGACGTGACAAGGAGCTGAGAGATAGCAGTCAGCTTGAGCGGACTTGCAAGGGTTTCTTTCCTCCGAGTTGCTCATGAGTCCGCAGGGACGTGTGAGGCCAGGGAGACTTCTGGAAGTTTTCTTCATCTCTCCTGGGATTGAGTCATTTGTGGTTCAGAAATCACTGTGCACTTCCCTGTGGATTGAAACTTGAGCTGAGAATCATAAAATAACAGCATTTAGCTCTAACTACCCTCCCCGAAGAGGACATGTTAGTGGAGGACCCAAAAAGCCACAGAACCGCCCGCCCCGCCCCCCCACCGCACCCCGCCCACCGCCTTCCATGAAAATGATGATTCTAAATGGAAATATGTGCCGCACCACGATAAACTAATGCTCTTAGAATTTTAGCTATTCTTTGCATGAGCTGCTTTGGCAGAGAAATTAGACATGCAGAATTTGGAGCTCTGACCTTACTCAATTTTTAATTAATTTTTATGTAACAAGCTGTAAGCACATTAATATCAATGAGATCCTTTTTGCAGTGTGGCTAATATATAGCTTTAAGGAACCATAAGTATTGTCTTCCTCTTTATTTGTGTTGAACAAAGATTACTGGTTCTCTAAGTAGTATTTTCTGGTTCTTGGGAGGTGTGGCTGTAAGAGAGGAATTAAATTTTCCCAGCGGGCTTGGCCCGAAATGTTGTCACAGACATTGATTTGAGAGCAATGAGAAGAGCACTGTGTGTGGCATTCATCGAAGATCAGACTGTCAGAAATTAAAGATTCTTCTACACTCTGAGAAGTGGTCAAATGTGGGATCTATCACTAAATAAGCTATAGAATTTGGAATGAGATTATTTCAGTGTTTTTATAAGCTCTAAGCAAGAACTTCAAAATAAAAGTATTTAAAGTATGTAGGTTAAACCCGAGTAGTTTTGTCATATGGGATTCCATCCGTCTACTCATTCATTCCTCCATGCATACATTCATTTCTTCAGTGTCAGTCATTCTGTAGTAATTTGAGCACCTACTATGCACAAGACATTCTGCTAGGCATCGTTTGATACACAAATATGGAATTCAGCTTTGCGTCCAGGAGACCACAGTTCAGTATGAAATATTTTAATATAAAGCAAAGTGTTAAGTATCATCATAGAGGTGCAGAGTAGTGCTGGAATAGTTCAGTAAAGAGGCTATTCATAGGAGAGGGAACAAGGAGATGACTTTTGAAGCCAACCTTTAAGGATGTGTAGAATTTAGACACATGAAGAAGAAAGGAAAAGCCTTTCTTGGAGAAGGGGGCAGGCAATCCATATCCAAGAAGAGTGGGGATAGAGTTACCAGATCCAAAGAAAATAACAACATGCCTTACCACGGACATGTCTTTAGTCATGTTCTGTCCTTCTTGGAAAAGGCCTTTTCCTTTCTCCAACTGAATAGGTCCTCACTGCCCTGTTCTCTCTTTCCTCCCATCCAGGGACAGCCTGTGCTAATTCAGCTGGCTTGATTACAGGTAAGGAAGCTAAGAGCCAGAGGATTAGAAGGACATGTCACTAGTTGGTTATAGTCTTGAATGGAACTAGATTTCCTCTGTGTTAGTCTTCTGTTCATTTTAAATGGATCTGATCCTTTAGGACACAGAATAATGGCCAAGAAATATGCTTCCAGCAATGAGAAATTGCAGTGCCATTTCTATTAACTACTCAACTTGGGGACAGGTATGGTATGGTTGTGGATAGTGGTCATTTATCCAGAAAACACTTCTGGTTTTTGCCCTTGTTAGTTCTGAGTTCTTTTTCATACTCTAATAGAGTGTAAGACTCATGTCAAATCCCCCCCCCCTTTTTTTATTTTTGAGGATATTAAAGGGCCCCAGGCCTATAACTGAACATCAGTCCTTATGGCTCTTTATTATTAATGTCAAGCCGAAGAAACCTACTAAAAGTTATTGTCTAAAGCCCCGAGGTGAGATTGTTTTCTTATCTTTTGCCTTTTTGTTTTAATGACAGAGGGAAAGAGGGCACTGGTTTCAGAGTAACTCGGGGCTCTGATATATGTATGGCAAGGTTTGATTCACCGAAGTTGCACTATTTCAGAGAAATGCACTATTTTGACAATTCCAACTCAGTGATTTTGAGTAATGGTGAAAGGAAACACAAGTTTGCATTTGGAAAGACTCTGGGAATGTGGTCTTCTGCAAAATTTGACAGCTTCTTGCCCATTTTCTCTCTTTCTCAGTGGTTTTAACCAGTGATCAGAGCTTCCCACAAAGCCAGTTTGCATCACAGCTCTAGATATAAAGAGTTGTCTCTTCCCCAAAAGGACTCACATGGGTCACTAGGGAGGCTTCTGAGATGAAGAGGTGCTGCTGGCAGTTGCCAAAGGAGCCAGCTTTCCCAGGCCATTGAATGGCTTCCTTTCCTATCATCCTTCTCTGGGAATTTTTGCCATCACAATCTGATACTCCTTGAAGGACTCCACAAAGAAATAAATCAGGGGTGCTCCTTGGTTACAGAAAAAATATTTGCCTTTTATCCTAATTTCTGGTTTTGAAAGATAGTCCCTTGCCAAGGATAACAACATCTACCCACAAGTGGGTTCCATTAATGAGGAGACACAGGTCAGCAAGAATCTGAGTGTCTCTCATGGCAAACTTCCAAGATAGGAATATGATTTGGGATGTGGGGAGAGCGAAACAGAGTAGGTCGTAACTAGTGAGAACCTCTTCACAGTCTCAGAGTGCAAAGGCTTATCATTTTTTGTTTTCTAATGAATTGATTGATTCCTCCCCTCAACTACTCTATTAGCAGGAAATTCGTATCCCTCTTGAGGTCCTATCTGAACCCCCACCCCCACCACATTGTCCAGGAACATGATGATATATTCAGTGCAAAGGGTCAGTTCATGCTTTCTCCTCTGATCGGAGGAAGCAATGGCATTTAAGGGGCTCACCACTACTATTTTCTTTCCACAGAGCAGCCATTTAAGACTGGTCTTGGCACCTCTCTCACTGAAGAAGAGGATTAAAGAAAAGCACAAATTAAATCCCTGGCATGGCACCCTGGTGCAATGTGATTGAGATGTCTCAGTAACTGACTAGGGCACCCTTAGCTTCCAGGTTTTCTTTCTCTCATTCAAACAAAACAACCTATATCAAAATAAGCTCTTCCTCTCCATAGACCCAAGCTATGGCTCCTTTGTTCAGCTCCTCCATGCCCACATCTGTCAAAGATGGTCAGTCAGTTCACATGGCTGCTCTGAGTTTGTTTTCTCCCCTACAAAAAGTGGATGGCAATAAAATTGGGCTTGTTGTGGGAAAGAAATGAGATAATGCATGTGAAACTCTACGTGGCTCCTGGTACACAGTGAGCTTTCAATGGTGCTAGACTTCCTCCTTCCCTCCTTCTGCTTCTCCTCTTCTTTCTCTCTTTTAATAAGAAATTGAAGAGCGCATGCAGCTAGGATTGCTGAGGAAACCCTTTTATTTTTAAGCAGAATCTTTGTCTAAATATAAGAGAACAGCATGTTCAAGTTAAATGCCAAATGCAGATCCAAAGTTGTTGTTTACATCTTTAGAATCCAGGTATGAAATTCCCAAAGGAATCTAGTCATTGGGTCACATGATTAGAACTCAAATGGCTTTTGAACTGGCACAAAATAGTTGTTCTTGTTTAATTTCCCGGAGGAGGAGTTGCAATTTCCCACAGCTCTGTCAACGGTGTGTATTATCAAGGTTTTAGATATTTGCCATTCTAATGAGTGAAAAATCGGATCTCAGTTTTTTTTTTTTAAATTATGAAGGAAGCTGAATATCTTCTCAACTTAAAGCCACTTGTATTTCATCATCTGCAAACAGTCAGTTTGTATCACTTGCTTATTTCTCATTGGATCGTTGACTTTTTACTTAGTGATTTCTTGAAGTCTTTATATGTTATAGAGATTATACCTGTGCAATACGAGTTGCAACTTTTCCCATTTTGACTTTATGATGTTTTCAATTGTCATATAGTCAAATTTATCAATCATTTTCTTTCTAAGTTCTGGATCTTGAGTCTAAATTATAAAAGCCTTCTTTATGCCAAGGTTATAAAAGAATTCTTCAGGGATTTCATCTTATAATAATTTCCTTTTTTAATGTTTAAATCTTTAAGATCTTCCAAGTTTTTAATAAAATCCAGAAGTCATATTTTTTGGTTTTATATTCCAACTTTTAATATTGGGCAACTAATTCAAATAACATACACACACACATTCTATTGGTCCAGGAAAACATACACATGGACTAGATTTAGTATATGGACCACTGATTTATAATCTCTGGTTTAAGACCAGACCATCATCCTATTGAAAATATCAAATAATTGGGTAACTATAGCCATGTTGTTTCTAAAATACATCTTCATTTCCACAGTTTCTTTTCCATTATTTCTCAGTTTGTTCTGAACCCTTTGCTCTTTGTCTCCTTGTGCCTTTGGCTTCGAAGGGGTTTTCTAATGGCCATTCCCTTGGTACCAAGCTTTGAGAGTCACTGAAAGTTTTGCCAGCTGCAAATAGGGGCTGATCTGATTAGCCGGTCACTAGGAATTATCTTCTTGACACATCTAAGTCACTGTATGGCCTTGGCCATATTTAATTGGTTTTACACCCAAAAGAGTAAGCGCTTATCCCTAGTATTACTTCCATGAACACTGACTTCAGATTTAAAAAAAATGCAGCTCGTGTCCTTCCTCCTAAGTGCTTTGAGATCATTGGGTGGATGGTGCTACTCGAATTGAAGTTTAATACAGTGACCAGGAATGAAACCTTGAGATCCATTTGCTCTGCTCTCTTTAGGGAGTCCTGTGCCTTACAGTCCTCTCTCTTCACTGGCCTCATAGTCCTCGTTCTGTTGTAAAAATTTATAAGCAGAGAATCAGGGAAGAGAAGGGCCAATCGGCAGGACTGTTAAATTATGAAATGAGATGTGCAAACTAATTGTCAGCACACTCTTTCCCATGTGATCCTTTCTTCATCTGTATCAAGAAAGCTCTTGCCTAAGAACCTTGACTTGTGTGCAGTGTTGGAAGGTACTTGTAGGCAAAAGTCAGGTAAGAGAAGACTTTTTGCCAATCTGATTACAGAGCTAGGGAACTCAAAATTGGATACCCCTAAAAGAGATTGCTGGGGGGAAAGCGGGCAGGGGAAAATCCTGAATGGACTGCCATCCTTTCCTGTCTGTTGCTTGAGACCATAAACCCCTCTTGGCAGCACAGCCAGAGTCTTCTGCCTTCCTCACTGGGATGGGAGCTCAGTGAGTACAGAGATGGTGGTTTCCAGATCCATATCCAGCTCCACTCACAGTTCCTGGCAAAGGGTTGGTGCTCTGTGAAGGTTTGCTGGGGAGATGAAAACTTGTGCCAGTGCATTCATTTGTCCAGCAGTTCCTGGCACTGCCAAGGCTGGGGGCAAGCCCCTGGGCACTTTTCAATCAACCAGTGAACAGGCCTTCCTTGAGCCAGTATGGGAGTGCTCAAGGGATTGATGGAAAAAAGGCTGGCTTTGGGGTCAAGACATTTTGGTCCTGACTCTGACTCTGTCATTAACTTAATGACCTCAGGCAACTGGATCCAAACATCTCTCAACCTCAGTTTTGTCATGGGTAATGTGAGGATGTTGGACTATGGCTGTCTACAGTGTCTTCAGCTCCACTGTTCTAGAAGTCTTTTGGTTCAGAGATCATAGAGAGGCACCCCTCTTCGGTGATACAGACATTGACTGGGCACCCCTACGTGCCAGACACTTTATATGTTAGCATAAATAGTTTCATTTTAATCTTCACCATACCTCTAGGAGGTGAGTGTTATTATCTCGATTTAACAGATGAGGAATCTAAGTCTTCGGAAGATTAAGTTCTGAGACTGTACAGCCAGTTAGTTTCTCAAGTGGTCTGAACTCAGTGGGGTTCCACCAGGAAAGCCCCCTGATTTTCTCCCGCCAAGGCCTCCAATCTCACTTCCCTGTC
The DNA here is from genome assembly GCF_014176215.1 of Rousettus aegyptiacus. Lineage (NCBI taxonomy): Eukaryota > Metazoa > Chordata > Mammalia > Chiroptera > Pteropodidae > Rousettus > Rousettus aegyptiacus. The sequence goes on from NW_023416308.1 coordinate 90,001,266, forward strand.
AGTTGGCGACACTCATAGTTTTCGGTCCCTCTCAGGCATTAAAAAAAGTCTCATCTTGAGTTCAGTTTAAATAGAAAACTTTAATTCGACATTTCATTTAAAATTCCATCCCTCCCATCGGCTCTGACTTGGTCGGGAGCCCAGGGAGTGACAGCAGACAGAGGAGCACCCTGTCCTTTCATTCTCCTTGTTCCACTTCTCTCTGCCTCCCTCCCTTTCTCTCCTAGTTCTGGCTCCTCAGGAAAGGGCAGAGGCTTTTTCCTGCAGCCAATGCTCTTTGCGCTTCTTGCTTAGCTCTCTCAGTTTGTCGGGCAGTTTTCCAAAGTCGGCTCTTCCATGGAGCATCTGGTCGGTCCTCCGAGGTCTTCTGAGGTGCCCCACCCTTAACATGGACTATGTCCCCCAACCCATAACTGGAGCCTTTGGCTCCCGCTCCCCTCCCTCAGTCCCCTCTCCCACAGCCTTCTTCAGCTGGCTCCTTTTGAGACAATTCAAGCCCAGTGTCCCATCAGAACAGTGCGTACTTGACCTGCTGAAATGTGAATGAGCAGCTAACCCCCGCTGACCGTTGTCCCCTGACTCTGTCATCGTGGTGGCCTCAGCCCATGGGCAGGAGCATTTATTTTACATATACTTTTCAAACTCCCGAAGGCTGGTGAGTTCCCAAGAACTTACTCACACAAGTTTCTCAAGAGGATGAGAAACCAGTCTTCTCCCCTGGACAATCTTCAATCTCTGCATGGTTCTGTTGGGACCTCCTCAGCTGGCCAATGAGGAGTGAGGCTGGAAATCACTACTTTTCTCCCTCACCCCTCATTCCTTTCCAAATGGCCCTAGCAAAGCCTGTTCCTCAAACGAGCTCCAGCCTCCACTTACATAGTCTAAACAAGGAGGAGGGTCTCAGAACTAGCTTTGCCGTATTCTAGTAAGTGCTGCTGGAATTTGTCCAGCAGCTCTCTAGAACATGGGCTATTTGTCATTCATTATCTTAGTTCGAGGCTTTAGCTAAGATTCAGACACAGCAGAAAAAGCCCCTTCCATAGCCTGTTAATCCTTTACAATGCATATCTGCTTTATTTTAGAATTATTAAAGGTAACATAAGCGTGTAGGTGGAGGGGCATCTCATTCCTGCTTGGCAGTTTCCAACAGCCATTTTCACCCACTGTCTCTCTGGTCTAATGGTGCCAGAGATAAACAGCTCATCCCTTTAAGCCACGCTGGATTGGTGATGGTTAAAGCTTGAAGCTGGAAACGGCACAGCGGGCTGTTGCTTCCTGGAGCAAGGAGTCTGGCAGTCATTTTTCCAGCTCTTTGCTGCATTTAATGACTGCTGGAGTGGCGACAGGGAGATGGAGTGTCCCCATTGGCTTCAACTTGCCCAGGGAGAGGCCCGAGGATTTTGCACTCTTTGCATCTCAATGCACTGAAATATGAGACCTGCCACTGGGCACAGCAGCCGCAGAGAGGCCTGGCCTCCCTGGCTTTTCAATTATATTTTTGTTTCAGAAGCTATTGTTCCGAAAACTCTTACCTGGAATTTAATCCCATTAAACAGTTTTCCTGGCCAAAATGGGGCTGGGGTTTCCTATCTTTATGGTTCTCAAGGGGTCTTAGGAACTTTTCAGATTTGCAGAGAAGAGATAAAAAGCCCAGTGTCAGAAGAATTGGGATTAAGAAAGAAATTTGAGGCCTGAGATCTTAAGCAAAATCTACCAAAACGAATTATAAGTGGCAAAGATTTTCACATACAGGTGCAGGCTGGAGCTAATGAAAGCACAACTTTGGGATTTTTCAGTAACTGGCAGACTTACTGTGTGATGTGGCTGTTAAAAGCATTGATAAGCCTGGATTCGTGAATGTGGTTCAAGACAGGGCAAGCCAGGATAGGCCCATCTTGCTAAAGACCCTTACCAAGTTCCTTCTGTAAAGATTGCCACTCTCATATCCTGTGGCCCACCCCTTTCATCTTTGTTGGTTGGTCAGAGGAGAGTATTTGAACTGATCTATAGGCTGGCCGGTGGCTGATATGGCAACCTGCTAATAAAACTTTGTGTGACTGGGTTGATTAAGTGAAAATATTAAGTTCTCTCCCTGTGGAAGTTCTGAATTTAAGTCATAGAGACTTTTTTGGTGAAAGACCACAAACCACACACACAGGAAGCAGGCAGGAGAAGCCAAGTTGTGTCATGGTCCTAAAGAGCTATAAGCCAGGAGGAAGTAGATGCTGAAGACAAGGAAAGAAGGACAAAGCATTTGGTGGGCAGGATCAGGAGCAGCAGACGGCGAGAAAGGACTGGGGCCCTGAACGGCAGCTAAGGTGTCCCTGCAGTTAGAATTACATTGGATCCTGATTCACTCTACAGTTTCAAAGCATGTTTTGATGCTAATCCATTCCAGGGTTTCCATGAGGCCCAAGTTCTTGCTTCTTTATTTTTATTTTTCTCTTTCAAGTAAACTTTACTGGAGCTGAGAGCCCTGCTGTCCTCTGAGGCAATTCATACTCCATCAAAAGAGCCCAATTCATTGGGAACCCTAACGTCCTGAGCATACTGGATGTTAACCCTATTATTCTCCATATTCATCAGACTTGTGGCCAGCTCCTAGCATTTAAGTTTTCACAGGAAATTGAGGAGCTAGAATATGCTCTGAGGAAGGGTCCTAGAAATTATGCTGTATGGAGAAGAGAGGACTTTGGGATAGAGATAAAAACAATAAGATGTGTGTTCAGCCTTCAATTCTCTTTTCAAATGCCTGAAGGGTCAATCTGTAGAGATGGGATTGCATTTTGGGGGGTACCTCTAAAGGGGCAGACATGGCACTGAAGAATGGAATTTTTGTGGAAGACCAGCTTTCTAATTTCAGTGGTCTTCCACCTAGAGTGTGCTTCTTCATTAAGTGATGAGCTGCCCGTCAAAGACGGAGAGCAAACACAGGTTGGATGCTCCACCTGGAATGCTCTAGAGGGAATTTCTGTATTTGCTAAGACAACAAGGCAAAGCTCAAGAATCTCCACAAGCCTGAGATACTTGGATTCTTTATTCCTATACTTTTTAATAGGAAACAGAGGTCTGACCCTGCTGACCTGCCTAAAGGGAGGGGACGGAACTTGTTGACTGTTGATTTTTAAACTGAGTTTGGAAGCAGGCAAAAGCAAATCTATTTTCAGAGCAGCAAATGCCAACACAATTTATATCAAAACCCCCATTTGCTCAATTGAAAGGCAGTGTGGACCAAGCATTTTGTGAGCTGGCAACGTGCTTACTTGTTGAAAGATGTTAGCTCCGCAGGGACTGCTTGATCAGGGCCCTGAATATAACTGGGGCCTTTATATTAACTCCTTGCAGTTGTGACAAATTGCATTTCTCCCTGTCTTAAAGGCAGTTCATTGCTTTTCCAAAAATCTCAAACCCAATTGAAATGTTTAAGCTATCTATGCACATATAAATCTGCATTATTAAAGAGTTCTCATAAAATAGAAATAGAGTAAGTAGTTCTAGCTGCTATAACAGATAAACCTTAAAATCTCCAACATTAACACAGTAAAGGTATATTTCGCACTCATGCCATGCTTTCAAATGGGTCAGCAGGGGGCTCTCCTCCACAGAAACATTCAAGTACCCAGGCTGCTTCTATCTCAGGGCTCTCTCATCATGTGCATCACTCAGGGCCTGCTCCTATCTTCCATACTATGTTGACATTTTGACTACTCTCCACTAGATAGATCTTTAGCATCTGACCAATATGCAAAAGAAGAGAAAGCATGAAGAATTGTGCAGGAGGTTTAGGTAGCAGGCCTGGTCACTTTGCCCACACTCTATTGGTGCAGACTCATCGTATGGCTTCCTTTGGATGAGAAGGGACTGGAAGATATGACAGATAAGAAAGGAGGACATGAATATTGGTGAACGCCTGTGGTCTCTGTCATAAAAAAAAAAAATAGAAGATAGGACTTTCTCTGTGTTTAAATGAATACTACGAATTTATCAGTAAAATTGGAACTAGGCATCTGATTTTACACATAGTAGGTGACCAGTGGCTGTTGATATGGACATTGAAACTAGTAAGGCATCTTGGTTCCTGAAGGGAGGAAGTGGCATTAGGGGTCGTTTCTGTGCAATTCGGTAATGGGAAAGTGAAACGATTTTCAGAGAAGAATTAAATGTTAGAATGGCCAATATTTTATTACCAGTATTTAGAAAAAGAAGAGCTAAGAACTTGGAAAGAAGATGGGAAGTGAGGAGGTTTGCAGCATAACCTTAGGAAGAAGAGAGGAGCTCAGTTTCCATGGAAAGCATAGAATCCACAACCGAGTGAGCAGCTGCCTTCCTGGACTTTACATGAAGTTACCATTGGCTGGATCCACAGTGGTTTACTTCCATGTTTGAAGCAAATTACTTCTTTAACTCCTTTAGAAGGCAAGTACTATTTTAACAGGTCTCGAGGTGTTTTCCTAGCTTGTTCAATCAAATTATTTTAGACTGGGAAGCAGGAGTCAACACCTTGGCTTTGTTATAAATGAGACTTCAAATATCAAAAAGATGTTTCTTGACCTGATAGTTGGAAATATCAGTCATCATTTGAATCTCTCATATATTTATGGTCAAAAGAAGCACAGGAAAGACTGCAGGACTTTGCCAAGGTTCTTTTCAGCACAGATAAACAGGTTCTTCATGATCCCCAAATTGGTCTTGACTTCTCACATTGGTCCCCAGTTCTCTTAAATCTTGACCGCACCAATCTATTTGTGGTAGAACGCGATAGGTGAGAGTGAAAAAAAGGAAGCAGGGGTATTCTAGATCATATGATATGTCACAAAGGAGACAGTAACCACTCGTGAGGTGAAGCTACTACCAACAACTCTTATTTAACTGAAATATCCAAGGTTCATACATATCTGGTTATTTGAGGCTAACCAGAAAAATCTTTTGTTTTGAATCCTTGCAAACTTGTCAATTATTCAAAAATCTACTTTCTTTTAAAAATATAAGTGGTAAATACAGTAGAATCTTTGCTCAATGACTGAGGGGTTGTACTTCTAATCATATTCCCATCAAAATCGGCCCTGAGTACACATGATAATGACACAAAATTAGCTTCTAGTACCACCCCACACTCTGCTGCTCTTTCTTTTTCATTATCTTCCCTCTTTCCTCTTTTTTTGCACCTTTATTTTCTAACAAAATTAACTCTTGGAAATATTGGGGACATAAATATTGGGGACATAAACGAGAGCAGTCCTTTAGGGTAAATTCCTTCTTTAGGCAGTTGAAACTCACAAATGCGTTATACACAAATGTCTGTTTGTGAATTATTGCATTTCATCAAATCTGACTTAAAATTCACTATGATTTTATGTACCACTCAGAAAAAAATTACTGCCAATAAACTATGATACAACGCATTTTCATTCCTTAGAATTTTTCTACTTATCGAAAGAGTTCTCATATACTTAATTAGCTGTCTATCATATCACTCTTGTTCATGTACCCAAAAGACATAGGCAAAATAAACTGAATAAGGTTTTTCTAAAGTGTCTCTAAATAGAACCCCAGATTTCTGAATCACTTTTTGAGTTATTGATATGTATGTTTTTCCAAATATTATTTTCTGTCAGTGCCAAAATAAGCCTTCATGATTTAGTGTTTCTCAATTGAATTCTTAAAAGAATAAAGAACCATTGGTGCTAGGCCCTTCAGCAACCTTGCAGTTATATAGAGTGAGCCTATTTTGGATTCCTGCTTCACTTGACTTCTGATGAACCACTGCCCCATCCCTTGTCCTATAATCATTTGACTCTTGGGGCTAAGAGAGTCCTTTACTGTGCATCATTGCGTTTTAATGTGCTCCACATCCCCTACATGGATTATTTGATTTTTACAACCACTCTGAGGTAAGTGCAGTTATTACCCTATGTTACAGATGAGGAAACTGAGGCTTCCAAAGGTTACGTAACATGGCTGAGCCATGTGGAGTCAGGGTTTAAACCTTACTTTCCTGCCTGCTTCTAATCTCTGCATCATGTTAGTATCATTGACATCACTGATCACTCTCCCCACAGTCATCTCAGCCATGACGTGTAGGAAGTCAGGGGCTGTGGGAAGCACAGACCTGAACACAAATCCTGTCTCCAGCCCTTATCAGCTGTGTAACCCTGGGAAAATTATTCAATTTTTCTGAGTCTGTTTTCTCAGCCATAAAAGTGACATTGATAATGTTGACTTCACGAAGAGGCTGTGAGGTTTGGATGGGATAAACTGTATAACAAGGCGCCAACATGGTGCCATGTGCCCACTCACGTATTTGGCCTTTAATCACTTGCATAGTACACAATCAAGGAATATATTTTTGTGAATGAATGCAATGATGGGTATAATTTCCTAGGTAACTGAGGGTTAATTAGAAACCCTCTTTCGTTCCAACCCTTGTTAAAAATCCTTAGAAAATGTCAGAATCCATTTTTCTTACATGCAATGAGCATGATTTAATCTTTAATTTATTCTGAACATCAGTCCTCATTACCCAGGCCTGCAGGTATAACCAAGAATGATGTAGGATATTGAGAATAACATGCAAATTGGTTTAAAAATTAATTTCAAATGTGAACTTTTTAAAAAAGTAATTTACCTTTTCGCTCAGACCTTTGGCAAAATGCTTATATATTTGAAGTAATGTCATTGGAGGCAAGATATTAGAAGCATTCTGTTTTTATGTGCAATTGCCACTCATGTATTTGTCCAATTGTTCATTCAAAAAAAATTTTATTCATAGCGTACTATGTACCAGGCAAGAGGCTGGTATGCAGGGTGGATGGATGTGGTGGCTGTCTATACAGAGCTACTGTCTAATGGGGAGACAGACAGTTGGTAGGGGAAGTCCTGAAAGCCATGGCAGAAATTCCTACCTAGTTGAGTTTGATCACTAGTGAGGGTGAAGATGGAGATGGTCAGGACAGGGAAGGCCTTCTGGAGGAAGTGATGCTTAACCTAAGAGCTGCCGGATTAGTTGGAGTTGGACAAAGGGAAAGGTGTTATATGCAGGAGACATAGCCTGTGCAAGAGTGCACTTAGTATTGTCCAAGGTTTTGGAGTCAGTATGGTTGGTCAGGGGGATTGGGAGAGGAGGAAGCGGAGGGGCCAGCTCATGCCTCTGACTGATTGTCTAAGGGTGGCAATCCATTCATTCATTGGTTATTTCTTTGGCACCAGGGGTGCTGGATGTACCGAGTGTTTTAGGCACTGACTATGTACAATAAGCAGGTAATGGCCCCAGACCTCAGGGCACACTCAGTCAATGGGGAAGACAGGCAACTTAGTGAAGACAAACGTGATAGAAGGTAAGCGATAGGCACAGATCTCAAAGGAAGGAGCAATAACTCAACTCGGGAGATGGAAGGGTCAAGAATGACTCCACAGAGGACAGAGCACATAAACTGTGCCTTGTGAATTGCACATGCCTGTCTCGTTAGTAGCTGAAATCTGAGTGCCCAGCTCACGCATCTCCTGGCATCAAGTCGGCATTCACTGAGTATTTGGTAAGTGATTGACTGAAGGAATAAATGGGGAAATGGTTTGACCCTCCTCCCTCCCCCCTAACAGCTATTGGAGTGATTATTTTTTTTTAGTTTGTGCTATATACACATCTGGAAGCACCTCTGCCCCCATCACAACTCGTACCATGTAGTGTCTTGAAAATTAGTACAGAAAAAATGCTTTTGACCTTGCTGCTATGGAACTTGCAGTGGAATGAAGAAGGCAGGCATTAAATAACTAACCACACAAATAATTATGTAATTAAAATGGTGACACATGATACAAAGAAGATGTACAGGGTGATATAAGGGCACATAAAGGGGGCCAAGAAAGCCTTTCCTAGAAATTACTGTTTGTACTAGGTTCTAAAGGGGCAAAAGGAGACAGGAAGAATGTCTTGGCCAGAGGGAGTAGCAGATGCAAAGTCCCCAAGACAGGGAGGAGCAAAGTATGTTTAAAGACATAACAGAAGTCCAGTGTGTCTGGACCCTGGGAATTAGCTGTGAGACTGGCCATAGATGGGGCTGGATCACACGTAGGTCTCTCAGCCATGTTAGAGATTTTGATCTTTAGCCTAAGAGTAGTAAGAGCCATTGAAAGGTTTTAAATGGAGGAGAGACATGATCAATCACACTAGCCACTGTGAGGTGAATGGATTGGAGAAGACAAGAAGGGCCACTGAGATACCCACATGTGCACTGAGTCACACACAGCCTCCAATAGGCTGACAATGCCCTGTGTGAAGACAGTCTTGGAACACAAGCCTGAGGTCTGATTAAGAGAGGACTGAAGTCTCCACATTATTTCTTCCTACTCTTTCCAAGATGAACCTCCCCCAACCCCTGCATTAAAGCCAACACTAAAAAGAGAACTATTACTTGTTATTTATTTTTTAACCAGTTTTGTGAAACAACAGAAATGGCCGTTCTTTTACAGTTGTTATTCTCAGGAAGAAGATGAGGGTCACAGCAGATAATGTGCTTTTATCAAAGCCCATTTTCTCCCTGGGTTTCAGAGGGAGGTCTGGAGGGCAGGGGGGCGGGGCTGCTGAAGTTGGGCAGGAATGGAATCCACCCTTCTGTCAGCCATTGGCTTGAAAGCGAGCATTAACACATGTTCAATTTGGTACAGGAGTTCCCCTTGGACACTGAACCTGGTCCTTATCTCATTTTTCCCATTAGTAATGAGCTGTTAAATTACACTGCTCATGCCATTTGCAGAGATAGCGATGTGCTGGCCTAATTGCGGCTACTCTGATGCCCCCATCATCTTAATCCTCCTCCTAATGGCTTGGCAGGAGAGCTGGGTGGTTTGGAACTACCGGCTTGGGCCTGCCTGTCTTCCTTGCAAGAAATCTCCAGTTTCAGAAATAGGGACCTTCCTGGCTGAAATTGAGTGGAGCTCTGGGAATGGCGAGGGCACTGGGAGGGGAGACCACAGACATTCCTATCTGTGTTCTCCTCTCAGGAATGCTAATGGGTTGAGTGAGGAAAGGGGGCTGGTGTGGGAGGCTGGGGCTCCAGTTCCTATTGCCTGAGCATTTTTCCTGTCTGGTTTTTGTGGGCATCATGGACAGGTAAACTACTGACTTCTTGGGGTTAAGCCAGCTGATGAACGAGAATAATTATGTCTGTGGGTTTGGAATTTCCTTAAAACCAAAAGTGAAACAATTCACCTCAGAGGAGTGTTTTCCCCACAAAAAAAAGACTCTCGTGCTGGTGGTGGGTATGGCTAGAAATAAAGGTACATTGCTCAAATGTGGGGAGATGGCCATTCTCTGCTGTTTCTGGGGGAGTCCAGGAATTGGAGAGGTGGTCAGAACTAGGGTCTGATGAAGAGCGATCTGCAGAGATATTGGAAGATGGTGGCATCATAGAACGGGCCAGAGCTTTTGTCCCCGATACCAACTGGCTGTATGAACTTAGATAAGACATCCTTTCACTGCCTTTGGCCCAGAGTCTAGTCTTTAAAATGGGTGTCGCAATGGGCTATATCAAAAGTATCATCCTCTTTCTATCAATCACCATCTTCAGGTGTGTGGCACATTTCCCTTGATGAAAGAAGCTGTACAAGTGGACTGCCCCATGCTCCTAGGGTTTCAATTTCAGCCATCCCTTATGGGGTGAGATCTGGGATGCACTCCTGCCCAAAGAAGTCTCCTTATCTCCCCCATCAGAATGCCTGAAATGCCCACTTTTGCATCTGATTTGAGAGGGAGGCCAGGTAATGTAGTGGAAAGAGCATGAGCTTTGGTTATTCATACCACATCCTTCTTTCTGAAGGCCCCTCCTTGTCTTGCTGCCATCCATGGCAGCAACTTCGCTAGACAATCTGAGCTCAAGTGCTGGGCCAGTATGGCCTCTGTACCCTAAATGCTGGCCCTTATCCTTGTTGAGTCACTCCTGATTGTTAGTTGTGGATGGAACGCCATGCTGCAGGGTATAGTTTCTGGCCTCCTCAGTGCTCACCATGGCTGAATGATATAACACAGAAATATAAGGAGTCAACTCTCCATAGACTTAAAACTTGGAGGAGATGGACGAATTCTTCTCACTCTTTCTCCATGCTATGGGCCACTCTGAGGTATGGTTTGTGCTTGCAGATCTTTTGGAGAAAGTCTCATATGCTCAACAAACACACTTACCACATGACCTGCTCTATCTCATAGCAGCTGGTAGTGAAGCAGTGGCCGGCACAATAAGACATCTCATTGCCTCCTTGTGCCCCTTTCCTTGCCTCATTTTCCCTTTTTTCTCATTATCACTGCCCTGGGATGACACCTTCCAAAGCACGTCTGCACTTGAATTCCTGTTGAAGCGTTGTTTTCTAGATGACCCTAAGACACCGGGCTTGGCATTTGTATCTACAAATTCTTCACATCTCTTAAGGTGTCCATTTTCTTCACTATAAAATAGGGACAATAATTTCTATCTTTTACAGTGTGAAAAGTTTATTAAGTACTTAGCACAGAGTCTGGAGTATATGTATAGTGAGGGCTCAAAATTTATTATCTTTATTATTGCTGCTACAATTGTTTGGAACAAAACTGGCTAGCTGTCCACCAAAGATTTGTGCAACTCTTCCACAATGAAGAGTGATTGCTCAGAAGTTCTGCCTAGCCAGAGATTTCATTCTTCAGACCTTCCTCGTGTCTAGGGAAAGCCAGGTACATAAGTTCTGGCCAACAGAAAGTGAGTAGAAGTGATGTAATGCTCTATCCAGGCCTGTCTCATAGAATGTTCTTGCTGCAGTGTAACCACTTGCTGAAGACAGTAGAGTATTCATCACCCTGGACCCTGAATAGCTACAGAGCAGAGGTCTTCTGCTCATCAGTCCCTTCACTCACACCACCACTGGATTTTTATGAATAAGAAATGAATGTCTTTTGTGTTGTCACCAAGATTTTGGATTTCATCTAACAGTTAGTGTCACCTTAATAAGTACATTGTTCTGCTATTGTTGCTGTGATTTATTGTTATTCAGAGTCAGACCTTCTCTAGGCGGCCCTGTTAAGGCTTTCTTAGTGGTTAAGCATGTGGACTCTAGAGTTAGAATGTCTGGCTATGAATTCCAGCTCCATCACTATATTAACCGTGTGACTTCTGTGCTAAATTACTTTAACAATAAAATGGATCATACAGGAATTATAAGAATTGGGTAAAGAAACCTATATAAAAAATAGGAGAGTGGTACAGAATAAGTTCCGTGGAAGTTAACTACTACCACCACCATCTCCACTATCACCACCACCATCTTTATCATTATCATCACTACCATATGATTTGTCATGGAGTGCTGGACACTGAGTGAATCGAAGGGGGAACTGTGGTCTGCCTCAATTGCAGAGGGGCATAAAAAAGATTCGGAACATGGTGCACAGGTTTGAGAAAGGCAGTTGAGCAGGGGAAAGATGAGGTGATGTGGTTCTGAAGACAGGTCCCACTGCGCAATGTGGTGAAGGACAGCCTATCATCTTCTGGAAGATGGTTTCAGTCCTACTGGCCAATAAGCGACTGCTGAGAACCTCATGTGGGTGGAGCCCTGCACTGGGCGCTGTGGGAGATGCAGCAAAGAAGGGGAAGAGACTGAGAGGGGACCCTGAGCACCTAGGGTGCACCAGGCCTGGGATGAGGCATAATAACTTATTTAACCTTTGCCACAGCCTCATGAAGTTGTTGTGACACCCATTTTATGAATGAGAAAGCTGACACAGGGGAATCGATGGAACTGGTCCAGAGTTACACAGTATATTGTGGAGCTGAGATTTGAATCTGGAGTAGGTAGAGACTCTGTTGTCTTTTGAACCGCATTCATTCACCAAGGGTAATTCAGCAGAATTTCAATATGTAGCCTAGAAAAGGCAAGGAGTGTCAGTAGAGTGGTACTTGCCCTACCCTTACCATTAGCTGACATTGTGGCTTTTGGTAAGTCACTTTATTGTCTCTGATGCTTTTTTTTTTAATGAAAGAGGAAAAGGTATAAAGGGAAGCCACATGTTTCAGGTGCCATACTGGATTCTTTCAGTAGAACAACTAACTCATTCTCATTCCAACAATATACGAGGTGGGTGATGTTATAGAAAACCAAGACACAAAGAGAGAGTAAGTTGTCCCAAATCTCTCTGTCATACTCAACTTCCTCAGTGTGTGGATCAACAATGTTTTTGCAGGGTAAAGTCTCCAGTCATTGTGCCTCACAACACTGGATATCTTTAAGACTTCTCTCAGCTCTTAATTACCTCAGTCACATTACTTTAGAATTACTTCAGGAAGCAATGCAAGGAAAATGGCAACATGAGGGCCTGTGGGACAACATGAAGTACAACAACATTCACATCATAGGGGTACCAGAAGGAGAAGAGAGTGAATAAGGGATTGAGAACCTATTTGAAGAAATAATGACTGAAAACTTCCCTAACCTGGAGGAAGAAGTAAACATACAAGCCCAGGAATCAAGAGAATTCCAAACAAGATGACCCCAAAGAGGCCCACACCAAGACACATCATAATTAAAATGCCAAAGGTTAAAAAAAGATAGAACCTTAAAAGCAGCAAGAGAAAAGCAATTGGTTTCTACAAGGAAGCTCCCATAAGACTGTCAGCCGATTTCTCAACAGAAACTTTGTAGGTCAGAAGGCATTGACACGAAGTATTCAAAGTGATGAAAAGCAAGGGCCTACAACCAAGATTACTCTACCCTGCAAAGCTATCATGTAGAATCAAAGGACAGATAAAGAGCTTCCCAGACAAGAAAAAGCTAAAGGAGTTCATCACAACCAAGTCAGTATTATAGAAAATGTTAGAGGGACTCCTTTAGAAGAAGAAAAATATATGTGTAACAAAAATATGAATAAAGAATGGCAATAACTACATATCTATCAACAATTACTTCAAATGAAAATGCATCAAATTCTCCAATCAAAAGATAAGGTGGCTGAATGGATAAGAAAACAAGACCCTTACATATGCTGACTATAAGAGACTTCAGTTAAAAGACACACACAGACTAAAAATAATGGGATGGAAAAAGATATTTTATGATGGACCTGGAGGATATTGTGCTGAGTGGAGTAAGTTGGAGAAAAACAAATGCCATATGATTTCATGTACATGTGGAATCTAAAGAAAAAAATAAAGAAAACAAACAAACAAATAAAACCCCATCCAGAAACAAACTCATAGATACAGAGAACATTTTGAGGGTTACCTGATGGGAGAGAGGTTAGAAGGGTAGGTGAAAAAGGGGAAAGGGATTAAGAAGTACAGAATGGTAGTTACAAAGTAGTCATGGAAATATAGAGTATAGCTTAAGTAATATAGTCAATAATATTATAATAACTGTGTATGATGTCTGATGGGTACTAGATTTATTAGGGTGAGCACTTCATGAGTTAGATATCTAATCATTATGTTGTATACCTGAAACTAATATAAGAATGTATGCCAAATATAATAAAAAAAATATTATTAAAAAAAAAAGAAAATGGCAACTTGAATATCTAGCTCGATATCCATCTGCCCTTTTTCCTGGCCTAAGGTAATGGAAATAGAGCCAAATAGCCCCATTTGAAGTATAGAATCAGGGATCTTGGTTCTTCTGGCTGGAAACCCCTTTCTTCCACCCCTGCCCCCCATTATAGCGATGAGCTCCTAGCTTCCTCTATTTTTTAAGAATGGGGGAGCAATTTAAATGCTAATTTTGCATCCTTTTACCCTTACCTTCCAGTTCTTTTACTGTATGTTCTGTGTCATTAACCAAGGCCCACCCAGCACAGAGAGCAGGGCCAGAGGTTGTTTGGGTCTAAATGAAAGTTGACACAGCTCAGGGTTTATCTGCTTCAATGGGCAACTCTCCAGGGAATGAAGTTTTTTGCTTGTGGAGGGAGTTTTCTGCCTCTTAATGAGCTACTTGCAGCCTGCCAGGTGATAGCAGGGGCTTAGCGATTGCTTTAGGGTATTTGATAACAAGAGTGAGGACTCAGACGGAAATGCTGCCAGAGTCATTAATGCAAATAGCTGAACTGCTCAGGGCTCTTTGGTCGGAGGGAACCAGAGAGAAAAACAGGTCATTGTAAGGGCAGGTACCCCTTGGAATATGTCCATCCACATCTACAGACTGGAGGTCTCATGACTCCCCGATCTGGATCTGTATGGACAACTGTTTGGGTCAGATGTTGATATATCTTGGGCCTGGTGAAAAGAGTCAGTGGCAACTCGGCCCCTCAAGTGTCATAAAAGTACTTCAGGCATGTGTGATTCAATTTCTGCCCAAGGAGAGGGAATCAATAGTGAGAAAAATAATGCGGCATGAGCCAGTGGGCCCACATGTATTCCTTCTTTAGAATCTAGAAGGTTCCATACCCACTCTGCGTGACTTAGGATACTGAGACCCACTGTTGCCCAGAAGGGCTTTGGTTAAAGAGGGTTATCACCCTTCTGATCCTGACCTGAAAGCCTTTTCCAGGTGGATAAACCAGTTGGAAACAAGACACTGACAGTCTCCTTCTAGCTTACTTGTGGCTTCCCTGAAACTGAGTGGGATGGTTCCTTTCAAAACTTATCTGATAGATTTTCTGTCTGACTGTCCTGTGGAACCAAATAGCCATTGACATTTGTACCTTGCTACACAGTTTTCAAAGCACTTCCACTTATGCTTATTTGAGCAGCTCGTGTGAGGTGGATGTTCAGAGCCTGGGCTCTAGAATCTCAGAGAGTAGGTTCAAATCCCAACTCTACCCTTCCTGGCTGAGACACCAGGACAAAAGGGCTTAACCTCAGCTTCTGGATCTGTAAAGTGGAGATAGTAATTCCTACCTTACAGAGTTTTGGGGGAAGATGAAATGAGGTGATATATTTAAAGCACTATGCTCAGGGTCTAGCATTTAGTTAGCTGCTATTATTATCATTATTAATAATCCTATTAACATTATGAACTCTGAGGTAATAACCTATGAATTATTAGATGAAATATTAAGCATACCTGTCTTGGAATATAAATTTGCCTCATGGTCAGACACCATATCTCCTTTCATTTATTAGAGTAAGTTACAGAAGGTTGATATCTGGACCAATGAGGGACTTGAGTCAATTTGTGAAAATATTCTAGGTAGAGTGCTTCTTCTATCTTCATTATCTTCACTGGCTCATGAGCTGGTCCTTCTGCTGGATTTTTGCAGTGAGACATGAAAGACGAGACACAATCTAGAATATATGAATCCTGACCATCCCACCTTCTTCCTCTTTCCTCTGACCAAATACTCTGGTTTAGCCAGAGCTGTTACCTATCATGAGTGATGAAGATGGTTAAAGGCAGCCACGATGGCTTGGGTGCTACTTCAGCATACCAGCAAGCCTGGCTGTCTCATTGTGTGGATTAGAATATAAGCAATATCCTCAGAGGTGGCAGCCATCTCCCTTCTCCCCAGAGAGAGGGATGACAAGGACACCCAGGACCAGGATGCCCTGGGAGTTCTACATCCATCCCCCATCCCAAGTCCATTTTATACCGGGATTCTGGTACATGGTGCTCCTAGGGGAGACCATTTGCTATTTAGTTGGACAATTTGTTTCATGGGACATTTTCTTAGACATTGTATTTTGTGCCCTGGGCTATGAGTTCTAGTTATACGAACCTAAATAAATTGCCTCACCTCTCTGATCCTCAGTTTTTTCACCCGTAGAATGAGACAACAGTCCTTACTTCATATTATGGATGTTAAATGCAATAATGTATGTAGAACATGCTGCGTATTACCTAGTACATAGAAAGCACTCAATAGATACCATATGTTTTCTATTTTGTTCACATAGTGATTAGTTGTATAAATAAAACCTCTTTGGCAATGAAATTAAGGTCTGTGAAAGATAGAGCAAGGCGAGCCAGGGAGTCAATCTGCTCTCTAAGAGCGATGGCTGAGGAAATAGAGCTGTTTAGAGTGAGGTTATTTATTTGTAAAATAAACCACCCAGGATTGTACACAGTGTGGGGTTTATTTTTATCAAACTGTGAAATGCAATTTGTCTAACATGATCTATGGATTACTAAATTCACTTAGCCTGGTGAAAGCTTGAAATTGAGCTATTATTTTTACTTCTCTCCACCCTCTACTTCCATGGCCCAGCCCCTGGGTCTGATAAAGCATCCTGGACATTGGCCCCAGTTTGAGAAGCCGGACCCAGCTAGGTGGGCTCTGTGCCGAGGAGAGATACATGCAGGGCTTTGTCCACAATGGTGTAAGTAGAGTAAGAGGTTCTTGAAATAGTCCCCAAGAGAGGCTTCTGAAGAATGCAGAGGCCTGGTTTGAAATGTGGGAGATGAGAAGTAACAGCCACAGACAGAATGAATTGGTACTCACCCCACAGGGAGATCACTTGCTGCCTATCCACCTCCATCTTCCCAGGCAGGGGTGCCCCTCACAGGCCTGATCCTCCTCTCTCTTGACTGAGAGCGAAGGGAGAAATGAGGGAGAGTGTAACTGAGTGATGAGGCAGGGGTAGGGGTGTAGGGTGGGTGCTTTTTTTATTATAGTCTGTTTCCATTATCCGCCTTCCTTGTCAGTCTGTGTGATCTTGGAGGCCAAGACTGGGCCATGGTAGTGTCTTCTATGTCCCTAGTGCTAGTGCCTGGACAGGGTCTAGACCAGAGCAAGGCGGTGGTTGTGCTAAGAAAACAATTGTGGGCTCCAGTGACTCCTCTTCCTTCTGCAATCTTCTTTCCCATCCTACCCTCAACCCTCAAGACTTGTGTGTGGCTTTGTTCTGTTATGGTGAGAACTCACCAGACATCCGGAGCAGAGGGCAGCAAGGAGCCTTCTTTGCTTTTCTAGGAAAAGGCATGACAGGAAGGAATACTGACCTGAAAATCATATCATTTACCATTCACCACTGGGACTTCTTAAAAAAAAAAAATAATGAAAAGAACTGCCTAAGTGTTTGGAATGGGGGGGGTCGGGGAAGGCCTTCTATGATGACAGCGAGGTCTATTCAGGGAACTTAGAAGTTCATTTACTTTGTACAATGGAGCTGCAGGGGTGAGTGGTGGTGTGGTAGGTATGGATTTTAAAAAATCCCCTTCCGAGGCACATTGAGAGTCACCCAGTAGCTAATTTCCTTGAACAGCATACTATGATTTGACTCCTTGATGGCAGAGGGTCACTTGTAATCAGCAGCATTCAGAGCTGCAATGCCACCGAATTTCCTTCCCCTTTCATTTCCCTCTTTATCAGTGTCTAAAGACGAGCTTCTCAGAGTCTTAGAACACTGGAGGAAAACCATTTGGAAGTAAGAAAATGGCTTGGTCCATCATTTTCTGGCCAGAGCCAGCCCAAGCAAATTACTGGTTCTAAGCCCTAAAGTCATTTGTTATACCCTGTAGCATAAATGGTGAAAAAAAATCTTTCCTAATCCTTTAATGGCTTATTCAAAGAAACACATGATTCAGAACCTTTGCTATTTCTCAGCTGACAAAAATGCCCTATTAATAAAACTTTCAGAAATCAGCATATTCCTAGCCTCGTTTTGACTTTTGAATTAATGTCTGGTCTCCTGAGTTTTGAATTAATGAGATTTGCCTACATAACCTATGCAACTTTGTCATTCACAATGAAATCATGCAACTGGATTGGCTCAATTGGTTTGGTTTGGGGCAGGAACATGGTCACTTACAGTTTCCGTCAAGTGGCATTGATTCTCTTCTCTCAAGAACAGGGTCGTGTGTGTGATGGGTCTGTTATTAGTGTAGCTGATGCTTCCCAGTCGAGGCCACCTGTAGGTGCCAACACTTCGGTGATTGTTGGGGGCTTCTGGGTAGGGTGGAGGTATATAGCAATTTATGAACAAGGTACGGACTTAGTTAGGGTCAGAAAGGGTGGAACAACCTGGAGGCTTCTGATAGGAGTGGCCACTTAGTGAATAAGCTGTCCAGTAGGGACTTCTCCAGTTACTCTCTCATAATTTATAGAGATAAAGAGCTTTAGCTCACCCCAAATGAACACTACCCTGGAGCATGAAAGAAGCTGACAGGATAAAGGGACCTAACTTTGTCTGCCCCTTATTCACATTTTCAGCCCTCTCTGTCTTTCTTATTCTGGAATTGAGTTCCAAAGCTGCTGTGTATTGTCTCTGCCTCCTCTCATGTCCCTGCCCTTCCCCCATTCTCTCTCTCTTTTTTAAATGACCCACAGATATTCCTAGAGGTCTCCTTCTCTCCCCCAAGCAGCAGAGAACCCTGGACTTCAAAGAAAGGGAAGCACATTCCCTCTGAGGGTCTCATTGTCCATCTACACCTCTCCCTAAATGGTACACGTTCTCCCTTTTTCCCTCTCCCTCCCTCACCTTGCATCCCTTCCTTCCTTCCATGGAGCACCTACTATTAGTTGGCTCTGTGCTAGGCTCTGAGCTCACAGTAGTGGAGCTCACAGTCTGGAGGTGGGAATAAAATAATGAATTGTGCAAATACTAAACTAGTTACTGGTGACTAGAGTGCAGCAGAGGAGAAGTGCAGGGTGCTGGGAGAGCAAAGCGCAGTGAGGCTGGGCTGGGATCCGGAAAGCTCCCCTGAGGATGTTTCAGTCCAGATGGAGGATAAAGGCTGTTATCTCCTAGAAGGAAGGAAGGGGAGAGGGAGAGAGTTCTAGAGGAGGGAACAGCCTCACACTTTGTTCAAAGTCCTTAAAGCAGGAAGAATTTAAGTAAATTCAGGCACTTGCTAGTGGAAGAGGCTGGCTAGAGCCTAGAGGCTGAGAGAGGAACAGCAACTGCTGAAGTGAGCAAGGATCAGGGCGGCAGGACCCAGGGCTCCAGTCTTTATCCTAAAAGAGAAGGGGGGCATTGAAGGAGATTGACAAGGAACTATTTTTCCCATGAAATATCCCCATAACTGTGGTATCAGCTGTCCCAGCCTCAGTACATAGTACTTGTGACTTGCAATGCCTGTTTGGTTAAAAAAATGAATTATGTATGTATGTATGTGAAGCTAAAGAGTCTCTTCTCTTTATTTTCTTTCTATTGTTTTCATCCGAGAGGGTAACCTTCCAAAAATCAGTCTAAATAGAGGCAAATTTAAGAAAATTCTTTCAAAGACTCATTTAAGACTCTCCATAGTTACGGAGTACCTACTATGTACCAGGTGCCATGTTGGGGCCTGAGATATGAAGAAACAGCTCAAAAGTTAGGGAAATGGCCACAGTTGACCACAATGAAAGGTCCATGCCCTCCCTGTCTTTCAAAATGTTATCCCCTCCCCGCTGGACAGGTTCCTTCCTCAGCACCCCATTCCCTCCAGCCCCCACTGTCTGGATATGAAGTGCTCCTCTTCCTTATATAGTCCTGTATTTCCACTTTCACCATACCGGTGAGATAGCAAACAATTAGAAAGCAATGAGATAAATGTAGAGGTTACTATATGTAAAATCTTTTTACATGTATTAACCCAGTCCCCAGAACAACCTTATGATAAAGGCATTTACATTTCCCATTTCACAGACGTTGAAGCTGAGGCACAGAGAAGTCAAGTAATTTGATCAATATCACATAAACCCAAAGTCGCATGGCTGCACCAGAGCTGGGGTCTGATCTCATGCAACTGACCCCAGAAACTCGGGTCATAACTGTGGCAGTACACTGCCCGTATTCAGCTGTTTACTGCTACGGATTCCCCTCTAAATTTTAATAGCAGACACCATGTCCGTTTTGTTTCTTCTAGATCCCTAGTGCTTAGCACTGTGCTTGGCACATCACAGGTGCTGAAAATAAGCATATGGATACTGGCTGATTGATGATAAAGGCAAAGTAAAATCCTGGGCAACAGATTTGGGACCCAAGGATGGAGCAAGCCTCTTGGGATGGAGCAGCGCCTAAGAAAGAGCTCATGTCCTTAAGGAGGGCTCTGGTCTGAACCTTGACAAAGTTCTGTTGGCCAGTGAGATTTAGGTCAATTCAGGGAAATTAACGTTTAATCTTAAACTGCATATTAGAAATGTATTTAGAAGATCTCCGACCATGCTAACACTTTTTAATATGTGGATATCTCCGCCAGACACCCTCTGAAGACTCCTGTGGGCTCTTAGACACACGAAGTGTGTATCATCCCTGAGAAAACCTGTGGCTTGTCCCCATGGCCTGGGAGCTCAGTCACGCTGATGCCAGCAGCCAGCCTTTCAGCATGACCGGCCTGTCTGTTGACCACTGTGGTTCCATTCAGAAGGCACCTCTCTCTTCAGTCTGACCGCCGGCAGGTGTCCTCCCCATTTCCTCCCGAGCACCATGAGGGTTCCAGCTTCCAGTGGGACCCATCGTAGCTGTCGTACCCCTGTCTATTCTAAAGAATCCAGAGATGATTCCTCCCTCTCCCACCTCACAGACTTTCTCTAAAAATACCCTGCAGTCATTTGAGATTGCTCAACTCTCAAATTGGCTGGAGGGGCTCCCAGAGTGCCTGTCTGTTTTTGGCTGAGACTCCACTGGGCCACCAGCCCCTCCTAGTTTCTGCTACTCAGAGAATATCTGACTTGGCCTCAGAGCAGAGGACAGAGCTCTTTGCCAGTCCTTAAGGACCTCCGCAGCTCTCTCCTTCTCCTGAGGTCTTTCCAGCCATGAATCTAAACCTTTCACTGATAAACCCTTCATCCCTTTTAAATGACTCTTTTAAGGTTTTGTCTCCTGCTCAAGGCCAGAGTCAGCCCTTTAGAAAAGGGAGGAGAGAGCTCATCCAGAGCCATCCGTCCGCCTTCCTGTCACTATTGTGCCTTAATTGAACCCCTTTGTGTGGGGAGAGGCCATTATGATCATTTTTCGTTATTAATTGCCCTCCCCTTTATGCCTCTGAATAGCCTTCAAGGGCAATTTTGGACACCACTCTCTGCTGCCTCCTGGGACACAAATTCTTCTCACAGACAGATGCTGGCTCCAACAAATCAGGGCACTGGACTGTGATTCCATGGCAGTACCACTCAGAGCACTGGGAGGGCTGAGGGATGGGGTCAGAGGCTGGGCCTCTTTGAGAGAGTGATTGGAGAAGCTGGAGGAAGGGTCATGTCTCCAGAGGTTAAGCTTAACTACGTAGAGGTTGACTTGAATACACTGCAGCAAGTGGGTGTCTGCAGAGGGAAAGTAGTCCACTTGGCCTCATAGGGTGGGGGCCAAGGCCAGCTGCAAACAGCTGCCCAGTGCTGGCCGAGAAAGAGGGTCTCAGGGAGCTTTGAGGACACAGCCTCTCTGTGGCTCCTATTTAAGGAAGATGGACATCTCCTTCAGGCCCATGAAGGCTGGAACTGTCGTGGTAATTGTTACTTACTGTGTTAGGCCCCGTGCTGAGGGCTTTACACGGCCTCTCCTAGACTGGAGGATCCCTGAGAGCAGGGATCCCCTGCTTTATTCATGCCACATATGCTTATTGACTGCTCCCCATTTGCTAGCACTATGCTAAGCTGTTGGGCAAAACAGAGCTAGCTGGCCTTCTCTCAAGGAGCCCTCAGGAGAATGGGTGTGAGTGATGTGAACAGACCAGGACTGTGACTGTGAATTAATAGGCCAGTGCAACCCCAAAACAGTAAAGGATGCAGATGGTCAAAGATAACATTTCTGAAGAAGTGGCAATTGATATGAGAAGGAGCCAGCGAGCAGAGAATAAGGACATTCCAGACAGAGGGAACTTCACATGCAAAGGTCCCAAGATGGGGCAAACTGTAGTGTCTTCAGGGAACAAAATGAAGGCAGTTCTCAAAGTGGATTTCTAGGGCAGCGGCTTCAGCATCACCTGAGAACAGGTTAGAAATGCAAATACTCAGGCCCACTGTGCATCTACTGAATCACAGACTCTGGGGTAGGGACACAGCAAGCCCCCCAGGGGACTCTGATAGGTACTTAGAGTCAGAGAACCATAGGCTTCAGCAGAGTGAGCAAAGGGCTGAGCTGCCTGAGATGAGCTGTAGAGCTAGGTAGGGCCAGGGAAGGTGCCACAGCGAGTTTGAATTGTAAATGCAGTTGGAAGGTATTGAAGGATTTTCAGCACTCCAATGATGTGATCTACTTTTCAGTTTTAAAATACCCCTGGCTGCTATGTGGAGAAGTAGATCACAGGGGGTGGACAGTGGAAGACGAAGACCAGTTGGGAGACTATTTACCATATCCCTGGCACCTAGAACCACAAGTGCTGCATAGTAGGTATTCGGTAAGCGTTTTTTGAAAGAATGATCACATTTAAGACTGCTATATGTTCTCATGGCATCCTGCAAATTTCATAGTATTTGCCACATATGAAATTAAATGAATTGTGCATAATTGCTGGTGTGTCTGCAATGATTTCTGCCAGGCAAGAACTGGTGCCAGGCACAATGCCTGCCACCTGAGGCCTCAAGGAATATTTGTTGAGTGAATAATCGAACGTAATCATAGCATCTCTATGAATGGGCACTATTCTTATTCCCATTTATAGGACATGAAACATTACAGGAGGTAAGGTCTTAGGACCCCAGAGCTAGGAAGTATAGGGGCTACAATCAGAACCCAAGCTCTTCAGGACTATGTTAACTCCTCCCTCCTCTGTACTGTTACCTTTATGTTATTTAAGAAAAACCACTAGAATTCCAGGGTAATGTCTGTGCTGGTGAAAAAGTCCCCCCCCCCCCCAGAATGGTTCTCAGCCTCAAGCAATGCACCAGAACTCACTACACCAAAGGCCACGTACATTTGGGGGCCAGCCGGGTTGCCATGGTGTTTGACCTTCAGAAGGGGAAGCCTCCTCCTCCAGCTGTGGCTGAGACCTGCGTATGCATATTCATGGTGGGCCCAGCCCGCAGAGGGGGATGGAAGGAGGCCAAGGCAGGCAGTGCTGCTGGTTTTGCTGTTCAGGGTTTGAGCCCCCTGGAGATGTTGTGCTGTCATCCAAGCGACCAATGGCTCCCATCAGCTCCTCCTAACCAGGTGAAGACTAAGCCCTGAAAAACATAATCAGAAGGCTCTGCTTTTACAGGTAGAAAAAGGAAAGTAAAAGATGTACATTAAAGGATCCCTGTGATAACCAGTTGTTCCTGGGATATTCCCTAACGTGATTCACAAGTCAGACAGCCATTTGAGAGCACCTAAGATGTGCCAGGCGGCATGCTAGATCTATTGCATTTAATCCTCAGACACCTCAGTGAGACACCAATAATGATTATTAGTAAGTAACATCTATTGTGTGGAACAACCCTGTAAAGTAGCTGTTACACAGATGTAATAACAGGCTTGGGAGCAAATAAATAACTTCCCTGACCTCCCAAGTAGAAGTATCAGAGATAGGACTTGAACCCAGGTTTGTCTGGCTGTGGAGTGCATGCCCTCTTGCCCCTACCCCATACTCTATCCTTGGAGTGCTTGATTGTCCCTTCCAAGGACTTGGCTCTGCTTTACAGACATCTCCTATTGTGGCAGTGCTGTGAATCGGAGATGAATTCAAGCCCTTTCAGACTAGGAGTCCCTGTAGTTCATCCTTTGTGTGTCCTTTCTCTTGTCACCTCTCCAGGACTCTGCTCTTCTGTAAAATTTAGTTGAGACAGGAAAGGGATTAGGTGGTTCATTAGGTCTTTCCATTTATTCAAAAATATTTATTGAGCTTCTACTGTGTACTAGACCCTGTTCATGGTTCTGAGGCTAGAAGAGTAGGTAAAAAAGATATCTCTATTCTGGTAGCTAATATTTTAATGGGGGAAGAAAAGCTATAAGCAAAAATTAAATAAGACAGAGAAGAAAGAAAACAGCACCACCATGGTCATTTTAGGGAGTACCAATAAACGCCATGAAAAAAAAAAATAAATGATAGTTAGAAAAGCAGTGTGTGATGGGTAGGCAAATTCAGATTGGGAGGTCAGAAACTGTGTCTCTAGAAAGGTGACTTGAAGGCAAGAAGGAGCCAGTTGTATAATGACCAGGCAGAGGAAAGAGCAGGTATGGATGCTCTGAGGCAGGACCGGCTTGGTGAGTAGGAGGAAGTGGGCAGAGCCAGCTCATGGAGGGTCTGGGTGGCTGTGGTAAGGAGTTTAGGCTTTATTTTAATTAGGATGGGAGGCTGTTTGAGAGATTTAAGCAGAGAATGACACCCTCTGATTTGCATTTTTAAAAGGTCACTTGGGTTGCCATGTGCCGGCAGAATCGCAGGGGGTGGGAAGGGGGGGCAGGAAGGACAGTCATTTCTGTAGGAGATGCTGGGGTGCAGCAGGCAAAGTAGAGGAAAGCGGCCAGATTTCGTAACAAGTTTCAGGGCAGAAATACACTGGGCGGAGGGGAGAACAGGGATGTGTGTGATGAAGCCCCTGCCCAGAAGGATCTTGCAGACCAGTTTCTAACTCACATTTTTATCCCTAAGAAATAATGATAAAGAATGAAACACAGGAGTGGCTTGTGGGGACATGGGATGGTCTGTGGGAGCACAAGAAGTTAGAGAAGGAGGCAGGGGGTCCTTTGTTCCAGGCCCACTTACTCACTCTCTGCCTTTTTCTAGCATCTGGAGGTGGCAGCCTCATAGGCAGAGGAGGCCCTATAATGGTCTGTAGGCCTAGTGCCCATAGCTGCCATCCAAGGGGTGGCTCGTGCCCTGCTCCTGAAGCATGTGGACAAGAGGTCAGCTCACTGACAGCCACACTGCTACTGGGAGCAGGCAGTGCTTGTGCTGGGGTGGGGTTGAGTTGGGGTGAAGGAATTGCTCTGGCTGCCCCCAGAGCCCCTTCCCACAGATGTCTGGTCTGAATGGAGAGGAAGCATTAGGTGAGGGGACCGTCCACTTGTGCACAGAATTCACAAAGCCTTCCTGTATCTAACCCACACACCTGTATGAAGTACAGTAAAGCATAGCCCTGTACATGCCCCAGAAACCTGCCCGGGAACATTCTGTGCTTCCGCGCCTCCTATGGACCAGACTGAGATTGCATCTACTATGTACTGAGTCCTTTTCTAAGTGCTTTATCTTCATTAACTCATTTGATCCTTACAATGGCCCTTCAAGGTAGAATCTCTTAACACCATTGATTTATAGATCAGAAAACCAAGGCACAGAAAGGTGAAGATGTCCAAGTCTTGCAGCTAGTAAGAGGTGGAGTCAGGATTGGAACCCAAGAAACCTGGCTCCTGATCCCCTGTGTTTAACCAGTTCTCTATACACAGTAAAAGAAGAATAGAGCCTATGGTCCTCTCCTAGCACGCCGTGCTCTTCGGTCCATCATCGCACCTGCCAGTCACACCTAATAGTCCGGAGAGGCAGTCTTCCACAGTGGTTATGCATTCAAATGCCGAGAAGGGTGAGTGCAGGTTCAAATCCTGATCCATCATCAACTAGCTTTGTGACTGCAGAGGAGTTACTCAGGCAGAGAGCAGCTTGAGCAATGGCAGTGAGGCACCAGTGTGTGAGTACAGCTGGTGACATGTGATGCTTGGGGTGAGGGAGGGGAAGGAATAGGAGATGAGCCTGGAAGGTAGGCTGCAGTCTTTATTGCTCAGGTCTTTGAGGTCCCTCAGGAGACTGAATTTCATTCTAAAGGCAGAAAAGAGTTACATCAATTATAGCTTCCAGTTGTTAGGAGTCTGCCAGCTGTAAGTTGCAAGAAAATTCAACCCAAATTAGCTTAAGCATAAAGGAAATGTATTGGTTTGTCATTGAATTGTCCAGGGATAAAGGAGTTTCCAGCCAGGCTAGAACTAGGGTGGCACACCATGTTGTTAAGAGCTACTCTTTTTGCATCTCTCCTCTCCGTGAGCTGCATCCTCACATACAGTCTCCTCTGGGGTGGCAAAGTGGCTGTCAATGGTCCTGCACTTAAAATCCCCAAGAACAGAGAATGCTTTTGCCTGAGCCCCAGTCCTGGCATTAGCTCTGAGCCTGGCATTGGCTTGGCTCAGGTTACATGTGTATACCTGAACCAATCACTGTGGCCTGGGGGTATGGTGCTCTGCTTGGCTAGGCCTGGTCACAGTCTACTCAAGGTAGACTGAGTGGAGGACAGTCACCCCTGTTACCAGGAGAAAGGCAAATGATGGCAGCAGATACAACAGATGTCTCCATAGAGCCCTGTTCAAGCAAAAAAGTGGTGTAATCGGGCAATATTTTAAAAGAAATGATTTAGTGGTAGTATGGACAATGGACTGGGCCAGGGAGATGTGCGAAATATCTATTTGTACTTGAAAAGCAGCGTTGGACATAAACACCAAGAAGACCATTTGGATCCAAACTGAGGGTATCTGAAGTGAGGCTAAGGGATTTAGGCTTTATTCTCTAGGCACTTGGGAGCCATTGAATGTTTTTGAGTAAGAAAGCACTATAGCCCAAGTCATGTTTTAGGACTGTTAATACCACAGTGATTTATAGGGTGGATTGGAAATGAGGAGGAGAAGCCCTTCGAAGATTCTATCAGCATGAATAGTGGAGAATGCAAGAGGTTTAGACTCAGAGAGAGGAGAGTTAAAGTCTGGCTCTTCCACTTTTGAATTGTGTGGTCCTGGGCAAGAGACTAAACCTTTTTTTAGTTTAGTGTTCTCCTCTGGAAAATGGAATTATGATCTTGATCTGAAAGGAATACTCGATTTAGAAAATTTCTGTAAAGAACTTGGCATAGTGTATTATGCATTATCACCATGCAACAAAACTCGTTTCTTTTTTCCTTCTTCATCCTGTGATCCAGGGACCAAATTCAGCTAAAGAGTTCTAGAAAGTAGGTGTTCACTTAGAAAGAATGTGGGCACAAGCTTTGAGCCAGAGACCTGAGCTTCCTTATTTACCAGCTCTGTGACTTTTGCCAACATAGTTAACCCCTCTAAGTCTCTTTCTTCTTCTGAAAAATTTCATTTACAATCCTATTTTACCTAAAATAAAGCTTAGCATGTTGCCTGCCTGGCATGTAGTGAGTGATCCCCAAATGATAATTATTAGAAATCATCATTTAAAAAATTCCTGGGTGGGGGTGGGGGTGGGGGCGGGGGCGGGGGCGGAATCAAAGATAAATTTACTAGATTGCTGAATATTTCACCTTGAAGCCCTGGAAGAGAGATTCCCCCGGTTTAATGAGCAGAGTCCTTTACACTCATTTCCTTCCGTGTGCAATAGAGGGAGTTGAGACTTGCAGCATACTTCAGATGGGATTCATAACATCAGGTCCTTAGAATTAAATTCAGGTCTGATTTTCCTGGAGGGGACAATTAGCACTGCAGTGGCTTGCGTCTGCAGAGTTCAGGTGCTGTGACTGTAATTTGTAACCAGCACCTTCCCATTTGGCTCCTTTGTGGCCATCTGGTCCCCTTAGCAGAGACCTGTTTTGTTGGCAACTACGGTGCTGAGTAAATGCCACGGGAAAGTTGAAATTTACCCATCAGAGCACAGTGCACCACAGAGATTCCCTCCTCAGCCCCCACAGAATGATTGTCTTCGACCCCACCTGCCCCCTCACTGGGTCCATTGCCAATACTCCTCCATGGGGATTTTCTAGCACTATGATTATTTTATTGCCAAGAATTAGAGTAATTATAAGTTTCAGAGGGATTTCCTAGGAAAAGATGAACTTGGGTTTATGCATAAGCATATATGAAAGAAGAGGTTTGGGGCTCGTGCATTTTATGTGGTTTTAAACATGAATATGGGCTTCATTTCACTTAAAATACTTAATAAGTTTCTACGTGCTGCTTAATTTGTTGTTGACAATGGTGATGATGATGACAGCTACCATTAATGGAGAACTTACGATGCAAAAGGCAGTGTGCTAGGTACTTTACAGAGATCTTTTCTGATCAGCTCAACTCAGAAGGGACCGCTTAGAGATCACTGTTTCTTTTAAAACCATAGCTTAAGCTCCATTGATGGGCCATGAAAGTAATTTAAAGAATTGGAACCAGCATTTAAAAAATGAAATAGGATGAAGTGATATAGAATGAAATAGCAAATATCAGAGAGCATCGCTGGTAGCCAGGAGAAGAATGTTTCATGAAACTTGTGTCTTAGTTATGAATGTAACGTGTGTCCTAGGTTATGATGAAATGGTTAAGTACTAGGTTATGATGAAAATAAATTTCTTACTGTGAATTGTAGTGGAAAAGTTTGAAAATCACTGACCCCATTCAATGCTTCTCAGTGTTTAGTGTGTGTCAGAGTCACCTGGAGGGCCTATCAAAGCAGAGCATTAGACTGTATCTCCAGAATTTCTGATTCAATAAGTCAAAATTTACTAAGAAACTTATAGGTGCTGCTGATGCTCACAGTTCCCAGACCGCGTTTAAAAACCACTGGCTTAACTATCCTCATCTTATAGGTCAGAAAGCTGAGATTCAAAAAGATAAAGTAACTGACTCATGACCCAGAGTCGGTAGTTACAATTAAGAGAATTCAGACCTAATCTGTCTGACCAAAAAACCGTACACCACGCTATGCTCTTTTTGGTTTTCAAAATAATCTGTCTTCAATGAGTGTATCTGGTAAAAATTCCTCTTGGTATATTTTGCATGTATTTTGTATTTTATCATCAAATCCCATACAAATTGTTTGAGATAGAAGAAACATAGAGCTGGCAAGACCAACCCTGTTATTATTTAGATGAGGACCTAACACCTGGAATAGGGGAGTAATTGGAAGATCATACCACTTTGGAGTAGCACAGGCTGGGTGAGAAGCTGAGCCGCATTTGTAGCCTTCACCCTACCCAGACATATCCATGCCTGGGTCTCAGCTGGAGTCTTGACACATCTATGACTTGGTTTCATGAAGATTCTAAGACCAGGAGAAAGCCCTGCTGTTCAAGAATATTCCTTATATCTACTCTGTTTCCAGAAGAGACTTAATATAGGCCAATATATGCCACTTTCTAGGCCAGGTTATTGTGTGTAGTATTTCAAAGATACTTCTTTTCTTCTAAGTGTAGCTGAGTTGAAAGAGCGGTAACTATGAGATTAGACAGAGTTGGGTCCAATCCTGGGTGCATTACAATGTGATCCTGAGCCATCTACTGAACATTCTCCAGGTATCGATTTGTCATCTTTTCTATAGGACTAAAAATACTTATAAACTCAAAGGAATTTTTTTGAAGATTAAATAACACATATAAAATACTTAGCATGACACTTAGTATTTAACAAGCCCTCAATAAGTAGTAGATAGCATAGTCTTCATTTATCCATTCACAAATATTTATTGAGCACCTACTTTGATTCAGGCACCATGCTATGTAAAGCTCCAAAGCTGAAGAAGGCCTGCCCTATCTTTTAGACACCTCGCAATCTATTACTAAACTGGCACACTTGCCTCCACTCTCTAATCCCATGCCCATGGCAGACAGTGTTAATTGATTGTTGTATCATTTCACACTGAGTTCAATAGGCAACTTTAGTATCCTTGTCCACATGGCAACTCAGGCAGTGCTACCTAGCAGATGGAGTGGGCGGAAACCGCTAACTTCTTTGTTTACCCTAGATTGGTGTCCCCAGAAATGGACAATCACTACACTTTGTGTAAATGCCACATAGGAGGAAACTGGGGTCTTCAGGAGCTGTATGAGGGTTGCTTAATTCCCTGGGGAAAGCATGATGTGTAAGACTTCCAGAAAGAGTTAAGTCTGGAGGGACAAATAGGAGTTAATTAGGTTTAAAGGAGGGGTAGTGATCAGGGAGGCAGGAGAACAGCATACACGCTTACATACATGCTTACAAGACAGACAGATAAGCCAATAGGCAGATATCTCTCTATATCTATCTCTACTCTCTATGGTTCTGGAAGCAAGAGGGGGAGCAAGGAGCATTTGGGGAACTGTAAGGAAGACAGAGTGTGGAGAAGGGCTATTACTGAGACTACAACAGTAAGGAGAGGCCTTCCAGCCACACTGAAGTTAGAGGGCCATCAGTGTGCCCCTGGGACCCAGTAGGTGAGTGTCCCCAACTCCCTGTGAGGGGGCCGAGTGGCTGCTGCTATGCCGCGCCTGGAAATAAAGCTGAACCGATATGGATTAACCTGGAGAAAAGACGCCAACAGGCAAGAAATGTTCCTCCTCTGTGTGAAAACCCCTGAATCTAGCCAAAAGATTTAAGGGATAATGGAAGCATTTCTCTATTTCATACTGTAGTAATCCAGGTCCCTCAGGATCAAGCACGGAACCTGATTAGTGCTGGGCCAAAGCAGCCCAGAGCACCCGTTTCGATCATGAGCTGACTGCAGGGTACACTCTAATGGGATTGTTTGTTAAAAAAAAAATAAATGCCATCCCTGCTTTAAAAGAATGTCTTCACTGAGCCTGAGCTCTGTAGCTATTGTGAGGGGGTGGGAGATGTAGGAAAATATTTAAGGCCTCATTCTTGGGGGTGATTGGCTTTACATTTTGGCTGCAGAACTTTCTGGTTAATAAGCTATAGAGTTGAGGGAGTATACAGGAAGTAAAAAATGGATATAGGAAAATATTCTACTGGTTAGAGCAGAATAATAAAAAGAGGCAGCATCCCTCTGAGAGAAGGTCTGGCATTCACACCTGGGTGACCTTGAGCAAGATCCCTCCCCTCTCTGGGCCTCAGTTTTCTCACCTGTAGGATGGAGATGTTGGCACATACTATCTAAATTTTCTTCCATCTATAATATTCCTCGTTTAGGTAGCAGTGTCCTTATAGGGAGTTTGGCTTATAGGGAGTTTGATCAGCAAAGTTGCCAGGTTTTGTTCCCCTGCATACTGTTAACACGCCTCATCCCAATTTGTGGCTGTTATCGGAAGCAAACTGGTACAAAAAAGTTAAGTATTGCTGGCAGGTCCCTGCTTAGACATGTACTGCATTCCTGCAATTGGCTTTTAGGTCTCTTGTGTCAAACTCAGAATACACTTTCCAGGGAACATTTAATTTGGAGGTAACTTTCTTGGCCAACCTATAAGAACCCTGTTCGGTCCTTAGTGAAACTAAAGTTGCATTAGTTTAATGAGACTAGGCTTATAGTAGTACTATTTTTATGGAGCAGCCTGGAGTTGGACGTTTTCATGAGCTAGCCTGGAATAGTATGGTTTTGATGGGGCTCCTGTATCAGTTTGGAATATTGTTGATTTTGGTAGGTGGACTTGGAATGAAACTATTTTACAAGTGTCGACCTTAGACAAACAGCCAGATATTTTTCCAGCAAAAAGAGTTTCTTTGAGACCAACAAAGAATTGCAATTCTGGATATTTGCAAATCACGTGCAAATCCAGAGAACAAAGGAAATAAATATTCTTTTATAGAGGAAAGGAAGAGTTCAGAAAGGCGGTTGTAAACAAAGAGTCCATTGGAGGAAACTGGGAGTTCCAAGTGTAGTGGCTTTTTATGCACTGAGTCGCAACGGTTTTTCCTTGGCTGAGTGGTTGCGGGTGAGGAGATCTTCCTTCTTCCTGCTGGAGTAGTAGAGTAGAAAAACGTATTCCCCTTGGAGATGCAAAGTAGGACTCTTCCTATTTGGGGTAATTGATGATGACTGGTAGGGTATGAGAGCTCCCCCTATACCCCCTCTCAACTCCAATTTAAATGAGGATTTTTGTTTATTAATCTTCACACAGGAGAGCCCAGGAAACCACCCACGAATGGCGTTTTCCATTTGCTTTAGGGTCAGAGGACACTGGCAGTGTATATTCTGCTGCAATTGTGTCAATCATGGGTGGGAAGATTTGAGCACTCCTGATTGCCCAAAGAAAAGGGAGTCCCCTGCTGGAGGGAGGACTGCCCTGCTGTGGTAGACATAAGTTGAAGTCAACACTTCTAATTTAAAGTTTCTATCTACAGGTAGAGGAGAATCAAATATCTTTTTCTTTTTTCTTTTTTAAATAAAAGAGCTTTGTTTTCTATTAAATAACCATTATCCCTCCAAACTATTTTAATTAATTGATATTAAATACATAAAATTTAACAGCTTTAAAAAAGCCTCCGGAATTTTAGACTCACAATAAAGACTAAAGAAGAAACCCTGGGCTTTTGTGTATTGGAAAGTTGTAGAAAGGGGAACTTGAGAGAAAGCCCCCTGATTAGAGCTTTTGAGAAAGTGACTGAAATAAGTTTATAGATGAATCCTAAGAATGGAAGATAATATAATATAAAGGACATTCATTTGAGGGTCCACCATAGGCCAGCCATAGTTTGTACTTAACATTTCACTTGAGCCTCAAAACCACCTTGTGATGTGTGTATTTTACAGTTGGAGAAATTGAGGTTTAGCTCACTAGTGGCGGAGCTGCAATTCAAACCCAATCTGCCATTCCAACTCCTTTACTCTTTCTAATATCTTAGAATTAGAAATGGTCTTTGTCCAAGGAATATACCCAAGAGGTAATCAGTAGAGAGGAAATTAAATAGGAAGAGGGGAGATCACCAACTGGTCCCTATAATGTATGATGCTTTCTGGAGAGACACAGGAGTCCAGAAATACACATGAACGCGAGCTTCATTAAAATGCAGCTCGCAGTTAAGAGTTGATTTAGTTGAATTTCTTGTTTCTGTGAGAGAGTGATGATGAGGATAATATTGGTGGTGTGTGTTTGGTATTTTATTTAAATTTTTATAGCAACATGCAGATGGGAAGGCAGGCAACATTTATAAAAGCCTTGTCTCTGCACTGGGTTGTGGGCCAGAGTAATGGGTTAGACATTTCATTTTGTCTGTATTGGTGGGATTTCTCCTTCTGTTACCTCATTGTGGAAAATCCATTTGCACCTCTCCACAATTCCTCATTTCCTCCACCAAATGCCCCTATGGTGCCTGTCCCTGAGACGTGGCTGGCGGTGACAGGCTTGGGAGTAATCACTTCCAGTTTGGGGGTGGATAGCCTTGCCCACAGTTCCTCCTAGCTTTTGTTTCTGAAAGTCTGGGAACAAGGTAAGAGATGTGCAGGTGCCAGAGCCAGCTGCTGCCCAGAGCAGATGAGCCTTTCTTGGAAATAGTCCCAGACGATGAATTGCCCACGTGGTACAGAGACCTGCACCGGAAAATTGTCCATTCACCGTGCCCACTCTGACTCTTGAATGCACTGACACTTGCTTAATCTACAACTCCACGTGGCTCAGGAATGAGCCAGCCATACATGAAGGCTCTGAATGAGCCATGGGTAGACCCAGAGGAGTCTGTCAGTTGGGGTAGAGAGGGGAAAAGGAAATGTCTGGGGATATTTCCCTGTGCAGAGAGAGCCCTATTCCTTTATTCCCCTTCTGCTATAAAACTGTACCAGTAACCGCTCTAAGGAGCTTAGAAAATACAGAGAGTAACAAAGAAGAAGAAAAAAATTCACTTGTAGTCTCGTTACCCACCCCCAAAAAGGATATTTTTTATGTATTTCCTGTAACGAGAATCTCACTCTCACCCTTCCTATCACCCATCTTTCTCCCTCTCCCTCCTCCTTTCTCCCTCCCTTCTTCCCTTTCTTTCTTTTCTTTCTACAATCCAAATTAGAATCATATTGTATGTATAATTTTTGTAGCTTGATTTTTTCCACTTAACATTATAACATCCGCATTCTCCCATGATATTACATTTTCTTCAGAATTAACAAAATTTTTAATATGCTGGATGTAATACTTAATATTTAGAAGAACTATAAGTTATCTAATCAAAAAGACATAATATTCAATGAGTATACCATAATTTAATTAAATCCATTACCCATTGTCAGATATTTAGGCCATTTTCAGATTTTTCAAAATAATAAATAGTATTTTTATAAGGGTCTTTGAATAATAATAAACAACACTTGTACTACCACTAATAATAAATGATCAGTTGAAATTCCTGACCATTTACTTAGGAAAGATTTCTAGAAGTGAGTAAAAACTATAGACTTACACAAAACAAAAAACCACTTGTGATGTTCATGGCCGACTTGTTTTCCAGGAATTTTGTGCCAATATGCATTTCTATTGATAGTGAAAGAGCTTGTTTCATCTCACCCTAGGTGGACACAGATTTTCCTTGAGAAATGGCATAGAATCTAGAGTAAGTTAAAGGAAGAGACCTGATGTCCAGTGTTGCCAAAACATCCAGGAAATATCTTGCTTCTCAGCAGGATCTGTGGATCCTGTGTATCTGCAGGTAAATCAGAATGTCCTCTTGCTTACAGGTCAGTGTCTTGTCGCTACATGAGGCAATCTGAAGGTGGATGGGCAAGTACTTGGTGAGCTGGAACTTACTGCCCTTGCTCTGGGCGGAGCAGCAGAAGACCTGATCCAGTCTTGGCCCCAAAGAGCTTTCTATCTTATGATGGAGGCCAGGCTCACCCTGAACTGAAAAGGATCCAGAGAGGAAGACATAAAGAAGGGTACCATGTGGCCATGCACTGTCTGTGGAACCATGGAAATGCAGAGAAGGGAGAGGCCATGAGGACGGGAGTCAACACAGAAGCCTTCCAAGGGGAGGTGGGCCAAGAAGCAAAGGAAAGTTGGGACAGGCAGAAGGAGCCATGAGGGGAAGGGTGTAAGGACATTAGCATTTGCTGCGCCTCTCCTATGGGCAGGCTGTAGGCTTAGTTGAGCATGGAGATTCGGGAGTTGGACACTCTCAAATTCTATTGCTAGCTCTACTACTCACCCTGTGTGATCTTAGACAAGTTAGTTAACTCCTTTAAGTCTGCTTCTTATCTGTAAAAAAAAAAAAAAAAAGAAAAAAGAAAAAGCCTGGGTTTGCATGTTAGTTTCCCAGTGCTGCTGTAACCAAGTACTTCTAACTGGATGACTTAAAACAATAGAAATTTATTGCTTTACAGTTTTGGAGACTAGAGGTCCAAATTCAAATGTCGGCAGGGCCATGCTCCCTTCAGGTCCTCTGGAGGAGGATCCTCCTTTGGCTCTTTCAGTTTCTGGTAGTCCGGGGACTTCCTTGACTTGTGACAGCATAGCTCCAATTTTTGCCTCCGTCTTCTCCCTCTGCCTCTGTGTCTTCACATGGAATGCTTCTCTCTGTGTCTCTCTCTTCTCTCTGTGTCTCTCTCTTCTCTGGGAGCACATCCCAGACACCCCCTTAATATGATTCATCTTAACTGATTATATCTGTAATGACCCTATTTCTAAATAAGGTCATATTCTGAGATAATAGGAATTAGGACTTCAACAGCTCTTTTGGGGGGAGGTAACAAGTTAGGAGGATTCAATTGAAGTACAAGTTATAGTCCAGTGCCAGGCTGTAATAAATCTCAAAAACCGGAAGCTATTATTATTATTGCTATGTGGCCAGGCCCTTCTCTGCTGTTATTGTATTTTGAAGTATCTGTTCATCCCTCATTTTTTTTTTGAAGAGCAAATCGAGGTGCAAAGAGGTTATATCTAATACAGATTGTATTGTTAAGTGCAGAGATTTTGGACACAGAGAGCTGAGGTTCGAGTTTTCATATTCTATGTCTGTGACCTGTGATCTGTATAATGGGGATAACCAAGTTTAGTTAACTCATGGGCTTGTCATGAGTTCTCATGAGGAGTAAATGAGATAATTGGTGTAATGCCCTTAGCATAGTGCCTGGCATGTGAAAATAAGTGACTTGGAGTCACTTGGCAGAACTGGGAGCACATCCCAGACAAGTGCAATGTCCGAGTCCCTACCCTTTCCCGGGAGCCTACTGCCTCGCGAAGGTCAGTGGCTGCTCCCCTGGGTCCAGGTCTGTCTCCAAGAATGGCCATGTATGAATGTGAGTCAAGAATGAGCTGAGGCAGGCCTCCAGGGTGAGGCAGACATGGTGGTGAAGCCGGCTTTTCAGACCATGATTCGGGGCTTTGCCATCAACTGCACAGTGTGGGTGGAGGACAGCACGGGGCTTAAAAGATTGGCCTCTGGCTTCCAGAGTATAGTGTATTCCCTGACTTCTCTGCTCAACTGGGCAGGAAAGACCCTCCATTCCTAGAACCCAGCTCCATTGACACTGCTAATAAGGCCATCTGGTCAACTGGAGCCATTTCTCTACATGGTCAGGGGTGTAGGTTCCTGCATTATCTCACTTCTAGCATTCTATTGTAGCTTCTCATCTCACCTCACCAGGTGTACTTTCACCTGCATGCAGGATCCTGGAAAACTTTTCCTTGGCAAATTTGGCAAGAGTTGGAAAGAGCAGGTAAAAAGAAAACCATTGAAATCCAAAAATTATTTTCCTGATATGACTGCATTTGTTTCTGGCTCTCATGCATTTTCTACCTGTTCTATATTTTCTTACTAGATGACTTTCAGTTGATTTTTTCTTTGCTGTATTGATTTTTTCCCAACGAGACAACTCTGGCCAGCTGTACTAAAGCCCCATGAGAGGCTCTCACTTTGATTCTCTGTCTTAGAAGGAGGCAAGAATGCAAAATGAGGCAGCTCCTGTGCCTTGTCTGTCGCTCTGCCTCTTTATTAACTCTAAGAGAAGAGGCTTGCCAGATGATCTGGAGATAGCTTGACTCTGAGCTTGCCCCTGGCTAGAGAGTCAATCCAGGCTATGCGGGCAGCCCTTATGCTGGCTTTTGGGAGTTTGTTTCTGCAAAGATTCCCAGTCCTCCTGGGGCTGAGGTAGAAGTGGAAGACCCAGAAGGGCCCCTGAATCAGTGCTGGCTGAGCCACAGGGTTTCAAAGAACTCATGGCTGCCCAGGTAACTCACTGGATAGTGTCTGGACTATCCCCTAGACAGTCTCCAGGAGAGTCCGAACTACACCGTTAATATTCCTGTTGGGTAAACTCCCTGGAACCTGATATGCCTAGATGACGGTTCTGGTAGGAAGCAGGAGCCACACTGGAAAGGAGTAATTGGAGAGCGGATTCATCAGGGACTATTTACAAAGGCATGGACAGGGCTCAGGGAGCCAATAGGAACTAGCAAAAAAGCAAGTGCTGTTCTAACCATAGGCCCGAGAGTCAAGGTGAGAGAGTTGTAGCCTTGGCCGAGGGCTTGTCCCACAGCAGCCTTGGCTTTAGGGAGAGGAACTAGACAGCTGCGCAGGCAGGGAGCTAGGGAATAACCACCCAGTCTCTCCCGTCACTTCTCTTGTCAGTCAGTGCCTCTCATTGACCTAGAGAAAACCAGCCACCCTCAATTCTCTTATTTTAATGAGTCATTTGTACTTGCATTGATTTTGCCTTCTGTGTCTCTCCCTCATCTCCCTTTCTGGGTAACTTTTCTAGTACCCATGGCTGTGCTAAGGGAGGGATAGGACCCCATGCACAGCATGCACACTGAGGAGCCAGTTGGTTCCCTTGTGTGAGTTACTCAACCTTTCCAAGTCTCCATTTACTTATCTGTAAAGTGGAGATAGTAATACTCATCACAGCAGGTGGCTGCAATGAGAAAACATTTATAATGCCCCTAGTCAGTGCCTGGCATGTGGTCAGTGCCTAACTAGTAGCAGTATTAATAATAAGCAAGAGCAGTCACTATCTCTCGAGTGCTTACTCTGTGCCTGTAGCATTTACATCCTCCTACCTAGATATTCACCTTTGATTTTCAACTAACAAAGAGTGAGCATAAAGAGGGCACTGCTTAACCCAATAAATGAATCTTGTAGGACTGCAGCCCTGCTGTGCCCAGCTGGGGCGGTCCTGGTACCCATCTATCTTGCAAGGCCACTAGAGCCTTCTCGGCCACTGCCAGCTTCATTTTACTCCTCTTCTCACAGATCCTCCCTCCTGCTGAGGGCTTCCCCAAACACCACAGTGAGACCCATTAGATTCCTGAGCAGTCCAGATTGTTGAAATAACAAATGGAGGTCAAGGGGTGAAGAGTGCTTCGCTTTTAAATTTAATTATAAATTTCTCTCCACTTCCTAGATCTTAGTTCTGGTCCCAGCATTCTTGCTTTCATCTGTGTGTGTTATTGGGCAAGTTTCTTTTTGTCTCTGGGTCTCAGTTTGTCCATCTGTAGAATGGAGAGATAAGACTATGTTCTCTGCAGTACCATTCAGCTCCAATATTCTCAAGCAAGTTGAGAGTGTAGAGAGGAGCACTGGGCAGTGAGGCCAGATAGCGTAATGAACAAAAACATGGATTCTGAAACCAGGTTGCAGGTTCAGATCCCAGTTCCAATGTTTTTTTTTTTTTAGCATTTTATTTTATTTTATTTTATTTTATTTTATTTTATTTTATTTTAATTATTAGTTTCAAGTACACGGTACATTGGTTAGACATTTATGTAGTTTATGAAACGATCCCCCAAATTACTCTGATTCTACACCTAACCATTACATTACTGCTGACTACACTCCCTATGCCATGCTCCCCATCTGCGTGACTTATCAACTACTAATTTGTACTTCTTTAACCTTTCAATTCTTTCATCTATTCCCTCCATCCATCACCAAATTGTCCTCTATATTTGTGAGTATGTTTTTGGTTAATTTGTTCTTTTTGCTCCTTAGATTCCACATACAAGTGAAATTGTATGCTATTTTTCTTTCTCTGTCTGACTTTTTTCAGTATAATAACCTCTAGGCTCATCCATGTTGGTGCATAGGATTTCATTTTTTTTATGGCTGGGTAATATCCCATTGTCTATGAACCATGACTTCTTTATCCAATCGTCCGTTGATGGGCACTTAGGTTGCTTCCATATCTTGGCTATTGTAAATAGTGCTGCCATGAACATAGGGGTGCATGTATCTTTACAAATTATTGTTTTGGTTTTCTTTGGTTAAATACCCAGAAGCGCAATTGCTGGGCCCCCAGCTCCAACTTTTACTTGCTGTGTGACCTTGGTCCATCATTTAACCATTCTGTGCCTTAATTCTCTCATTTGTAAAGTAGAGTATTTACCTTATAGAGTTAAGAATTCAATAGTTAATATATATGCAAAGGACTTAGAATAATACCTAAACATATATGTCACATGTAAATATGAATTATTAATATTAAGTAGCAATATTGCTATAATTATTGAGCCTGGAGCCACATGGGGCTGGTATGAAGCCTTACTCTGTCAGTCCAAGCAA
This sequence comes from Rousettus aegyptiacus, assembly GCF_014176215.1. Classification (NCBI taxonomy): domain Eukaryota; kingdom Metazoa; phylum Chordata; class Mammalia; order Chiroptera; family Pteropodidae; genus Rousettus; species Rousettus aegyptiacus. Next base: position 90,040,160 of record NW_023416308.1, read on the forward strand.
ATTCATTAATCGCTTTGGCCCCAATTTCCTCATTTGTAGTCAGACTTAGGTCATGTAGGTTGTCAGGAAGATGAAATAAGCACCTGGCCCATAATAGGACTTCAGAAAGTATTGCTGTCTTCTTCCCTTGTGGCCATTCCTGGTTGATTCAGGCTCTGCCAGTAACAAACTCAGTGATGCCTGCTGGAAAGATGAAGCTCTGCCTCCAGTTTTGATGGTAAAACTATTATTTGCTCAGCAGAGCCAGACAAGCCTGGTGCTGCTCACTCACGCATGTAGTATCTCCCAGCAACTCAGTTATGTGGCTCACCCAAGCACCATGATTAAATGGAGGCCTTCTGGGTCTGGGTGAAGAGCCCACCCTTTGTGTTGCAGGTCAGTGGGCCCCATTTTGCAGATAAGATGACAGAGGCCCATGGGAACCTTCCTAGAGCTCTCTGGAGCTCAGCCAAGCTGGGGTAGGAGCGAGGGTTACAGAGTTTAGAATCTGGCTCAGACTCATGCTGCTGCTTTGGTCCTGATTCTCGCAGCTATGTTTTCTGAGGTCAGAGCCAGCTGAAACCAGGTGCTAATGTGGCTTAGTGGGGTCTATTTGGGCCTATTTCCTGCCAAGTTAGGCTTGCTTTGTTCTATGCATCCGATGGAATCCTTGACTGCTGCTGCAATCCTTGTAAATAAGTCAGAAATGGGCCCAGGTTGGAGGGTATAGATAGCTCAGCACAAAGCCATTTCCGTGGAACAGACATGCTCACCTCTGTAGGCGGGGGTGTAAATTGGCACAGGTATTGGTGAAGGGGGAGAGGCCTGGTAGTACTATACTATAGTTATGAAGCATATTTAAAAGTATATACCCAACAGCCTGGGTCATTAGTCAGTATATGCTTCCAGCTATTTTTCAGGGAAACTTCAAATAAAATTGATCTAAATAGCACTCAGGTTAACTTCTCTTTCTTGCAGAGATCTGAAATGATCCCTTTAAGGCTGAACTTAGAGGTTGCTCGTATTTCTGCCAGGTCCTCTTGGTCACAACCTTGTCACATGCACGTAGCCCTGCGGGAGCCTGGGAAATGGGTGCAGTGGATGCTGGGTTGCTTCGCCCAGGTCCCCACTTCGGGGCTGATGTCCCTGTTCCCAGCAGGGGATGTCAGCAACTGATAATACACAGTTGTGTCTCTCTTCAGTCATTGCCCGGAGGCACAGGGAACCATCCCACTCAAGGTTACGCCTACTTCCAGAAGGGGGCCATTTTTATTGGTAATAGGCATAAAAAGACCTGTCCCTCTTGCCTCGATTTTGGACAACTTTGAAAGGTCATTTCAGCTCTGGAAGTCCCTGTATAGGCTCACTAGGGCCCGGCCCAAAGGCCACTGCAGGCCCAGTTGTGCCTTCCTCACTTCCTTACAGGTGGCCCTCCCTCGAACTCTTCCCCATAAGGCTTCTGCCTGTAGTGCTCTATGCCAGAGACAGTTTCAGGGAACCCAAACTAAGAACTCTGGGTTCTGTACCATAGAAGAGGTGGAAGAATGCAGGAATAAGCAGCTCCTGTGGCCTGCTGCAATCCCATTTCTCAGAAGGCTCTGAAAAAATACTTGTCTGTGTGCCCCAGGAAGACGCATGGCCGTCCCTGCAGCGTGATTGGTGAGAGTGAAAACAGTAAATGGCTAAATAAACCATGGGGTAGCTGGACTAGGGAGAATGTTAAGAAGACTGAGAAAGTTTTAGATTTGCTGTATTCCTTATTCTCTAAGAGTTTATGGAGTATGAAAAGTAAGCTGTGGAAAGATGTACAATATGATTACCATTTTATTAAAAGTGACAAACATTACATAAATGTGTAGCCGTAAGAATAGATAATAGATAAATACTTAGAAAACCAGTGGACGGTTACAAGGAAACTGGTCGTAGTGGCGGCCTTAGGGGATGGGAGGAGAGATGGGATGTGTGAGTGTCAGATGGGATGAGGTGGACTAGGGAGTCTGAGGCGCTTTAAGTTGTATCTGTAATATTTTGTTAAAAGAATATATCAGAATGCATTCTTGGATTATTTGTTCAGTTAGAAACATTAAAAAAAGAGAGAAATAGAAATCCAGTCTCACTCATGAGAATCAAAATCAAAGTCCTCTCCTGAGGACAGATGGAAAAAGCCAGGTTTGCTTTCAAAAGAGAATCCTTTATTTTCATTTCCAAGAGGTCTTGAGGTCTCAGGCACATCACTCAGTTTTCCCATCTGTGAAGTGAGAGTCACAAACCCAATCTTATACATTGCAAGGTTGAAATGAGGTAAAGTTTACGAAGCTGTTAGCCCAGTGCTGGTACGTTGTGAAAAAGTGGTGGATGGACTTCAAGAAAGTCTTTGCTTCTCGAGGAAACAGCCTGACAGGGTCTCAAGCTGGTCAAATAAAAAACTGTGTGGTTCAGCCAGACCGGCCAGGGGCTGGCAGCCCAGACAACCTTCGTCCAGGGCCTGGGTCAGCAGCCACAGGAAAGGGGAGGGCTCTACGCGTTGGTCACATGCAGCCTGCTTCTGCATGGGCCAGGACACTCTTCTGAAACATTCCAAGTATTCTGGGACTGACTCTCGATTTCTGGAATATAGCAGCATTGTATGTAGCTGTGAGGATGTTTTCTATTAAGTCAAAGGGTTTGGGTGGTTTTCCTGTCCTCTTCTTTCTCAGAATGAAGAGGACAAAGCCTCCCTTTCAGTGAAGCTCAGCAGACCAGAAAGGCTTTGAAATCATGAAATGCAAATACCAGCTGCTTTTGAACTGCATTGAAGGCGGAGCTGCTGAATTAAATTAACATGGCCCATAAATACAGAGGTTAAAAAATGGGAAACCAAGTGTTCAGAGGCTTTTGTCCAGAGGAAAAATAATCACAGGACAATGGCCTATTTTGTTTGGATTATAGGCCGGGCTGATATCACATTAGCTCAAACCTGGCAATATTTATGTTGAAAACTGCTGTTTGCAGCAAGCACTGTTGTCCCAATTTATCTCTGCGGGGAATCCCTCAGAGCAAAGTAAGCTGGGCAAGGAAAACCTCTGCCTCCTGCCCACCCTCCTGCTTCTGCCCACAGTTGCTGGCGAGTGCTAACATTTGGCCATCTGTGGACAGGGATGGAAGGAGACGGCTCTAGCGCAAACTGGCGACCCACAGAAAAAAATCAGCAGGCAAAAAAAAATGTTTTTAAGGAGCTGTACCATACAAATCTGTTTAGCTTGCTTCTCTTGAGAAGTCAAAGGAACCAACAACATTCGACCTGCACACACATATGATGGTAATCCCAGGAAGAAACTGTTAGCCAGAGGACTCTTTTTAGCCCCAATCCCTACCTCTCCCTTTTGCTCTCCATCCCTGGGGCTGAATGTCAGTTGTCATTTAAGAGCATATCACTCTTAGGCTATTGTTTATCTCATAGTAAAAAAAAAAAAAAAATCTCCAAACCTATAACATCTTAAAACGTAAGGCAATGTGAGCTAGATCGTCCAGAGTTTTCTTTCTTATAGCCAGCCCGCTTTACTGCTGCGGGTACTTTGCTGCCCATCACTGGTCTGCGGCTGAAATTGCTAGGTCCAGATGTGAGTCTCAGTTTGTCACCAACTGATCTTAGGCAGCCAACCCCTCAGCCCCCTACCTCGGGTCTCAGTGTCCTCATATGTAAAAACAAAGGACATTATCTCCTAAATTGCATTCCAAGTAATGCAATTACTTGACGTGAGGAGGGTTCCATGATCACATACACTGGGAAGTATTATGTTAGATAAAATTAAGTCAATCCCTTATGCAGGTCTTTGCAGAACCCTTAATACACTGACATGCGTCTGTTTCCCAAACACATCATGGAGCACGTTGGGGCGCCGGTGTTCTCTGGCTTAGATCTGGGAAAGTGGAGGACGATGCTCAAGTTTCCATCCAGCATGGGGGCTCAGTGCCTGGGTTTAACCCTCCCAGTCCTCAGCCTGAGTCCAGGCATCTTGCCCAGCACCAGCAGGCCAAGTCACTACCATCTTGCTGTGTCAGACTGGGTCACAGGAAGATAAATGTGGCCAGTCTTGGGTCAAGCAAAGTGATCTTTCAGGTCAGGATAACAAAACACTTTTCGAGGTAAATCAGGCACTCCCACCACCCTCCATCCGTGTTGGCAGATGAACACTGATGAGGATACTGCAAAGAAAAAGTGGCAAAGTCTGTAAAACCCGTCATGTTTATGGCCCTTTTATGTCAGGCTCTGCTGTTCTCTGTCTCCTGCAATGTTTGCTGCTTACACCGTGCCAAAAGCTCCTAGAGAGAAGAAATTGCATCAGTTTTATTTGCATTATTTATTATTATCATATGGATTCAAACAGTTATTCAAGAACGGTTTATTGAGTGGGGTTACTTCCCCTTGAAGTATAGGTTCTCATCTCAGAATCATAAATACCAAAATGCCCACAGTGTGGCAGAGTAGAAAGTTTTGGACTTTGCAGTCAGACAGAACTAGGACTAAATGGTCCATCTGGCCTTGTCACATTGCTAATCTCTAAGCCTCAGTTTTCTCATCTGTAAAGTTGGGACCATAATGGGAAAGTCACAGCCTCCATGAGGATTCGAGGATTCCCAGCATAGAGCCTGGCACATAGCAGCCTACAGGAAATTGCTGTTATTGTGATGCCCAGTAAGGCCAGGATGGAGAGCATTTGCATTTTATAAGTGAGGAAACAGCAGCTCAGAGAGGTCGAGGGCCTTGCCTGAAGTTTCTCAGCCAAGAAGGGAGCCAGGGTTTAAAGGTTAGGCGTTGGGTTCTACTCCCTGGATGGCCTCTAGCACAACACCAGATCTCACGTGACAGTATTTTCCAAATGCAAACACCATTCAACACAAAGGCTAATGTGTTGCTTTCATGACAAATTCAGCATTTATGGCTATGAGCAGGGATCTTGCCTAGAAAGATGCCCTAAAACCCTCAAAAGCCCTGATAAGGGTAATAAGCTATTCATTAAAAAGAGTTTTATTAAGTAGAAAGTGGTAAAGATTAATTAAAGAAAGTGTATGTGTATCCAGGGAGAGAGAGGGGGCATGGGAGCAGGAGGTTCCCCTGGAAGGTGTGATGGAGGTGCTTTGCACATGGGGGCAGCAGGAGGGAAGGGTGGAGGAAACTGCACTGCAGGAGCAAAGCTCTGCATCAGCAAGACAAAGGGGAGTCCAGCTCATTGGAGGTGACTGGACAGGCAGATCCAGAGGCAGGTGTCTGCAGGAGTTGCTGATGGAGGACTTCCAATGTGAGGGATGGGTAAGTAGGGGGCTGCGACTTGCAAGAGACTTCTGTGAGTACAATTTATAAGAAGATAGGGTCCAGTCTAAGCCTTGACCAACCAAGACAAAAGCCACAGTCTTACCTGATACCCTAGCTCCTAGCTGTGTGTGTGCATGCACGCACAAACTCACAGGTATGTATGCGCATACACATGCATACACACTCATGCATGTACACACACATGTGCTCACACGTGCATGCATACATATGCATGCTTCTCAACCCCATCTCCTGTACCTGCTGGCTTCTATAAACATTCTCAAGCATCCCTCCTCCTTTGTCCCAAGGCTAGGCCCCTTTACTTGTCAGGTCAGAAATTCTGATGCAAATACAATGTTTACTTTAGAAACAAGGCTTTCTTCATAATGAGATAATTAAAAAGGAGGCTTTGCCAGGCATCTGAGAAACTGTTTTTCATTACATGAGACAGGTGCACATTTTCAGCATAGTTCCCAGCTTCCGGAGGTCTCTAGAGATGTTGGTGGTCTGGGCTGGGCTACAGAGGGGGGTGGATATTTTCACCAGGTTGCCCCAGCCAGCTGGATGGCTCTGAGAGCAGAGAGTGGCTGTGAGTTGAGCTTCAGTTCATTTGGTGGCCGGGTCACTGTGTTGGGTATAATGAACTGAGCTGAAAGGAAGCTAAAGAAACTTCTCTGACAGAGAGGTCAGCGGGGATGAACTCTGATGGGAAATTAATGATGAGAGGCTGGAAGCTCCACGAGAGGGCTTTGCCACCCTTGCTCTGGTGGCAAACTAGAAGCTGGTCTTTACCTCCTGACAGAATGACAGCACTGAAGGGGCCTTTTCGGAGATTGCTTCTTCTGGGTGTTTCAAGGAATACTCTACTACTGGATGATAACATCAACAACAACAACAATAACAACAACAACAACAACGTCATCAACATGAACAGTCATTAAGTGCTTTTGCACCATTTGTGCTGTGCCGAAGCACTTTCTTTTAGTAAACTGTCACATGACACCCTGCCCCCCACCACCCTATGTGCCAGGAGCTGTAACAGAGCTTAGGGCATTTACCAAAGGATTCAGAATCACTAACTGGCAGGACTGGGATTTGGACCTAAACTTCTACCTGCTATGTTGTTTGACCTGTTAGTAGGTCTTGCATGGAAAAGGAGGCTGGGGCTGGGGTAGTTCACAGGCAAAGCTGGCAAACCATGGACCACCAGCTGTATTTTTAAATAAAGTTTTACTGGAACACAGTCACACAGTTTTGTTTACATATTGTTTACAGGTGCTTTCACTCTAGAACAGGAGAGTCGAACAGTTGCAACAGACTATGGTCCACCAAGCCTAAAATATTCACTATCTGGCTCTATATAGACAAAGGTTGCCAATCCTGATCTAAGGAACAAAATGAAATAGGTTTCTTTGCTGCATGACTTCTCAGAGCCTTTAATCTGCTAATGTGCTTTGTGCCTTCCTATTTGACTAGGGCACCCCCTTTTCATGAGTCATCCTTGAAGTGAGCTTTGGGAAACATGGCTGGAATCTAACCCCACTCTTTGGCCAGACAGGAAAAGTGATTAGCCCAAGGCTATGCAGCTTGCATGTGGCTACAGCAAGAACTTCCCAAGGCGGTGTCATGCCATTCGCTATTTGCCAGCTTCAGTGAGAGTGATTGGTGCAGATCCAAGAGCTCCTTCTCCTGAGGGGGTCATCAACAGTGGCCAGAGCAGCCCATTTACAATGGTGTTCTACAACCCTGTCTTTATGGGCTCTGTTCTTCAAGTCCAAGAAGAGAAGGAAAAATCATCATACTAATAATGAATGTCAGTTTTAATCAGCATCATCTGACATTTTAAGAATTGAATTTTTACCTTTCACAGCATACATTAAATATGGGGCTTTATCTCCTCATGCAGAATCGATTTGCTATAATTCTCTCTTTTGGCCCTTGTCATGTAAATTGTGGCATTTCTCCCCCATTGACTGCATGAAGCATAATCTGTACAAGTAGATTAGAGGTGAGAATCCAGCCTCCCTGACCAGCTGCTGCTGGGTGCTTTGTCTGTCTGTCTGTCTTTACCCATTCATGCTTTCCATCTCTAAATTCCCTCTTTGGGGCTGTTCACTTGCTAATCATACTTTCTGCAGACAGAGCTGAAAAAGAGGGATAGAGGGATGATAATGATGTAGGGGCTGGGCAGTGGCCTTTGTGGAAGTCCAGAGACCTCAGCCACGGGGATTTCCAGCTCCTGTAGTGCGGACTGGCGATGGCTGGGTAGTTTGTGGGGATGGACCTCAGGGTCATTTGCAATTCTTGGTCTACTACTGAATTACATCACCAGTATTCTCAAGAGTTCTACATGCCCCAAGGGGCCCTGGAGAATCGCCAGCTCCTGGCATCTGTACTGAATGCATAAGGGCAGAGTTGGCTCCTGGTTGGTAGAAGAGCCAAGAGTCAGATGGGGAACCTGAACCTGGGTCTGGGCCTATGAACTGTGGCTTGAAGTCCAGCCCAAGGGCTCTGTAGAAGGAACAAGTTTTGGGGAGAGCTATCTCTGATGCATAGGCTGTGTCATTCAGTGAGAACCCTATCTATACCATTGCTCTGTAAAGCCCTTTAGCCTCACTTTTGTCCTGTGACTACATGCTAATTATCTGAGTGGTGGTTCACAGATGGGGTTTAGAAACAGAAAGACCTGGGTTTGAGTTCTGACTCTTCTGCTTATTAGTTGGGTGACCTTAACCCCTCTAAACCTCTACTTTACCATCCATAAAATGGGGGTAATAGTCATGTCTGTGAGGCTGTTTGGAAGATTGAATGAAATAATCCATGTGAACCATCTAGAAGAGTGCCTGGTGTGTAGTACATGATCAGTATATAGGGGCTTTTCATTTTTTTTTTTTTTAGTCAAGGCAACCCTTGGTTGGCCTCCCAGATTGCAAGGACCTTATCAGCTTACAATCCTTTATTTACTTTTTTATTTTTTATGCCTACAGCACCTGGTCTTCCTAGGTGGTCTCCCATCCAAGTACTAACCAGACCAGACCCTGCTTAGCTTTCGAGATCAGATGGGATCGGGCTTGTTCAGGGTGGCATGACCGTAGACAGGCTACTCTTCTCATTGTTAAATTCTCATTCTACACCAGCTGCATCTTGAGACATGTCTTGTGGTAGAGTGTACTGATGTGGCATGTATGCTAAGGTGCATGAAGGTCATTGGATATCTACAGTGTGTCTTGGGAGTGGCCTACACAGGTCAGGAGGGGCAAGAAGGAATCTATCCCTTACTGAACATTTACTGAACACTAGATACTTTAATAGTAAATGGTCAACGACAGGTGGCTTCATATCACTTATAGCATGTCCCTTATTGTTACTGTCAAAGGCAGAATCCCGGGAAAATAAACAAGAGGTTTGACTTGGGTGAGAAAGTCTTAATGCTTTCCATAGAGAAAGATAATAAAAAGAAATAAAAATACTATGCCCAAACTTTACATTTATCATAATTGAATTATATTTCATAATAACCCAAGAAGGCAGGTGTCATTATTATTCCCATTTTAGAGATGGTAAAATTAAAGGCCATCTATGTAGTCACTGGGAAGAGGAAGACATCAGTTCCAGAATCAACTCCAAGATGAATTTCCTCCAGGGGTTCTTTGTTTTGCCTGTGTTTAGCTTCCAAATCCTGTAATGATCCTCTGGTGATAGGAATTTGTTGTTGAATGATTCTCCTGCTACCTGAGCTCTCTCCATCTAAGCTCAACTGTCTTGGACCAAAATGAACATTTCTCAGGACCCCAGGGTTTATTGTTGCCTGTGGACTTAGAAGAAGGCAGTTTTCTGAGTCACGCCATAGCTGAAGCCATGCTTGAGTGTGTGTAAATTCATGTAAATGGAGGTGGCATGTTGAAGTCAATGCCTAGAGAAGGTCGGGTCTTAAGGAAGTTGGGATGAGCCACTCTGACTGCTCTGCCCTGCCCTGCCCTCCCCAGCAGCTTTGGCAAATCGGGGCTGTTGATATGGGCCAACCAAGGTTCCGAGAGGCTAAAAAGTCATTCGGAGATGGCTAGGTGGGCAGTGACATGGAAGAGAACCCATGTCAGGACTGTGTAGGCAATGCCTAGAATACTTTAGTGCTGTTTATCGCAGGAGTAATTGGGTATTCTCTTCAAGTCAGGTGGGATAAAGTTTAGCCTTTTCCTAAATGCCAGTGTGCTGGGGACGTACAGAGACTTCACAGTCACACGTGTGTGTCTGCTTGTGTACATGTACGTGTGTGTGTGTGTGTCTGGGCCTCCTTGGGGAGAGCTGGGGCAGGGGCAGCAGCTAACGTTCCCATCACACCCTCACTGCTCTCGTGTGCCATTGTCTGGCCCTTCGTCTCTGTTCTCACACTGGCTTCCATTTATTGAGCCCAACTTACCATGTGTCAGGCATTGCGCAAGCCCTCTAGCCTGCTCGCCGATTCAATCAGACTCTCAGCCACCTGTCCTAGATAAGTGAGTACTGAGATCCTACTTGGTTTTCAGAAGACAAAGCAGAGGCACAAAGAGGCAAAGGAAGTTACCCCAGGAAGTGGCAGAGCCAGGGTTAGAACCCAAGTCTCTTGATTCTAAAGCCAAACTTTTCACTCAGCGGGTCTTATTCATAGGGTCTCAATAGGGTCTCACCCCTCTGGGGTGTCACGGACCATTGTGAGGTAGGTTTCAAGAACCTTATTGCTAAATAAAGTCTCTCTCTCTCTCTCTCTCTCTCTCTCTCTCTCTCTCTCTCTCTCTCTCTCTCTCTCCCCCCGAATGAGTATATTAATTAAAGTTTGGCTTTTTTACACTGTTCTACCTCCTGCTTCAAGAGATTAGAGGTAACTCAGGATCAGTCACTCTGTAGTATCCTCAGATGCTGGTTCAACCACTTTTAATACTTCCCTGATGATAGGGAGATTACTGCTGGCTGGTCCCACCATTGTAAAGCCTTGACGATTAGAAACCATCCCCTCCAAGGGAACCATAATAGTCTGTAAGAAACCCTGTCCTAGAAGAGTAGCTCAGCCTACTTGTATTTTCCTGTATTGAAGAAGGGACATCTTAGTTCCTGACCCTGAAGGACCTTTGCCTAAACCCTGTGATCTGTTCCCCCAGACCTTGGGCTGTGATTACAACCTGTTCCCAGGCCTGGACCCCTCTTGGGGAAGTTCCAGCTTTTGTCTGCTTTCTTCCCCAGAGGGAGGCAGCACTAGGCTTTGTCCACCCTGACCCCAACTCCTCCCTCCTCAGTCTGCCAACCCCTGAGCTGTCAGCTCTCCAGCCTCCATTCTTTCCAGCCTCACAGCCACCGGCTGCTGGGGTTAGGCAGGGAAAGGGCTGATGGATGGACTAGCAGGTGTGAGGGAAACCTCCCAATGTAGTCTCTGGCAGCTGGCATGGGGCCTGCTTTCATCTGCCAGCTCTCCCGCCCACACTCCTGCCCCAGCCAGCATCCATCCAGACAGGACTTGGGGAGGACTTCCATGTGGGGTGATGGGATAACTGTGCCCCTAAGGCCCAGAGAAATCCTTGTTTTGGGGGATGACATCAGTCCTTCATGTGCACTGGAGGCTTGGGCTGTGGCCTTAGTTGTTTGATTCCCCACCTTGGCTCTGACCCAGAACTTATCACAAGCAATTCCCAGGGACCTCCTCTAGAAATTGGGAGTTCAGAGGCTCTGGCTCTTTGCTTTACTGTGTTACTTTCTCCGTTGGGTGTTAATCTCCGCATCCACAAGGGCAAGTGTGAGTTTCTGGAGGGATCTTGAGGCCAGGTGACATCCAAGGTTCTTTCTATCCCAGAATTTTCATCCTAAGAATCATTTTACTTGAGATTTCCTCTATGTTTTAAGTCCAAATATTAGGCGAGAGAGTACAGGAGAGAAAAAGAAGGGTCACTTTATCTACTTCTACCCTCCCTTCTAGCCTGGGATCAGACTACCAGGAAGTGACCAATGGCTTGATCTGAGAGACATTGAAAGGTCCACCTACTCCAAACATCTTCTCTACCTCTGTTAATTCAACAACTGCAGCCACTCCTTTGGGGATGCATAGGCTCCAGAAGTCACCCATGAATATTTAAATATGGCATCTGGGAAGTGAAGTAAAGAAACTGTTTCTCATCCCTTAACTCTGATTAGATCGAAGTTGCTTCTCCTGGAGCTGGTTTGTGACTGAGCACGTAGGGTAGAATCTATTAAAATGAGAGGAGGTGGGAGAGAAGGCGGGGGGAGAGGGAGGGAATGAGAAGGAGAGAGAGAGAGAGAGAGAAAGAGAAGAGAAAAGAAAAAAGAAAAGAGAGATAGTGTGGGCAGGCCAGGGATGGCTCCCAAACGTTGGGGCGCAGAGTGTCCAGGGATGGGATGCTGTGGTGTAAGAGATGCCCTGGCACAAACGTAGCCTATTTCCTGATAGTGCTAGTGACAGGCTCTGTGGTGTGGCATTGTGCAGGGCAGGGGTGAGCCAGGCCGCGGGGCCAGGGAAAGGAAGCTGAGCAGAAGTGACTACAAAAGTCCCCTGCACCAAGCGCCCTCAACCTGACCCAGCTGGAGAGCTTGGCACTGTCTTTACAGCTCTGATTTTTAGCCCTTCAGCAAAAGCATCTATCCACAGTAGTCTTTCCCAAGAGGCATGAAATGTCCTTCCTCTGATATTTGCCCAATGTAGGCTTGTGGGTGCAAAGCCAACCATTCAAAAGTAGGTGGTGTCAGAGTAGCTGTGGGTGGAGTTGAGGGTGGTTGCCTGAGAGCAGGGAGGGTTTCAGTGTACCCATTTATAATCTCCCCTTGGGACCACTGTCTAATAGCCTCCTCATCACTCTCTCAACCCTCAGGTACAAACAGCTGCTATTTATTGAGTGTTTGTTAAATAAATGCAAGGCCCAGACCAAATAGTTGGTGCAGAATTTCAGATGCCACCAAATTACTGAACTTCTAGTCTGGAGGGTAGCTCTGCCTGTGCTCATCTGTTTGGGGTAGAGCAATTCTTCTTCCCCAGGATGTTTTGGGTCACTTGGACAGGCCTCTGTTTTAAAGGACATGGGGGTGTTTGCTCTCAGGAATCTGTAGTGCAGTCGATGCTGTCCTGAGCCAAGAGTCTAGCATCTTTTCGTCTTTCCGAGGGTCTATTTCTCCCTGGGCGGATGGGGAGGGGGGTTGTTTCCAGAAGGTTCCCCTACCCCAACAGGAGATGTGGTGGGACTGTCTCTGCCAAGGGTCCCTGGGACTGTGCAGACCCCAGGCCCCTAGCCTGCTCCAGTGATTACACCTTAGTTGAAATGCCACTTGCAAGTCCTCCAAACTCTGAGACTCAACAGTGGTATCTTGAGCCCTATTGGGGTGTTCAGGGACAGAGAGTATTCCATAGTCTGAACATTGTGGTGCCTTTCTACCTCTGTTGTCGCTTCTAATAATAAATTTTTTTTTGAAAAGAAAGGAATTCTGCATTGTGACATGGAAAAAGCAGATATTCTGGTTTCATACAGAGTAGTGCTTAATTCTAGTTTCGCTATTCACTATTCACAAACTGATTTGAGCAACTTATATCACTTCCCTACATCTTGGCTATTCATCCGTGAAATGGAGGTCACAATCTCCGCCTTGCAGGAGGACAATTTTCAAGGCAAAGCAATGGCCTGGATCAGCAGTTAAAATGAGATGCACAAAGTATGTGCTCAGTACAGGCCAGGGAGTCATCTTGGCTAGATTCTCAGCTTTCTCCTGTGAGACGGGAGAGGACATGAAAACTCTCTTGTGGAGTGTGGGGATATATTAGGTACTGTATAATTGTTAACTATCGTGATTGTAACATTTCTTACAAAGATAGCTTTCTTCCCCCAGTTCATGCTTGACTTCCAGGCCGACGATTTCCTCCACTACCTTTTGAGAGGGACACAACCACTAGATCCACAGAGAGCCTGAAATATACTTTATTTTTCCTTCCACAGTCTGGGAACTTCAATATTTAGCTGGATACCCTGCTGAACACCATACTTCCCAGTTTCCCTTGTAGCTAAATGTGGATGTGTTACAAGTTTACAAAGTGACGTATCAGCAAATGCTTCAAGAAAGGGGCCACATCCTTCATTATTATATCCTCCGTTGGCTGCCTGGAATTTCGATGTGATGGCTGTAGCTCTCACAGCCATCTTGGACTATGAGGGTTTTTATCATAGGGAAAAAGAGGGTAAACTAGGAGACTGACCACTTCATGTGTTGCCGTACGAGGTCTCTCTACCGCCAGACTTCTTTCTATAAAAATAAACCTATGTTTTATTTAAACCACTGCTATTTTGACTTTCTCTGTTATCTTTAGCAAAACTTCATCCCAATGGATGCAGTAGAAAGGCTCTTCTTTCTAAAAAGTTAAAAACCTTGTCTTCCAGGAATTTTTACAAAAGTTCTAATCAGACAATGCTTAAAGTCACATACAAAGATATTCAGTAGTTTTTTTTATATTATTGGAAGATAATGTATACGACCTACATTTCTACCAATAGAGGAGAAGTGAGATGTCACATGACATGTTATAGATGTCACATGACATGTTATAGATGTCACATGACACGTGGCCGAGCGTTCAGGATGTGAAATGTGGCGTTAGAGAGACCTGGATCAAAGTCTCACCTTGGCCTCTGAAAGCACTGTGACTTCTACTTCACCTGAGCTGTAGTTTCCTTGTGTACAAAGCAGGCTGATAATAATGTCGCTATAAGGATAAAATAAAATCAGCACTTAACGCAGAGCCTGGCTCAGCGTAATCCCTGAACGAAAGACAGCATCCTGCTCTCCCCTCTGCATCCCGCTCTGTTCTCACCCTCCACTCTCCCTCCCCTCCCCCACTCTCCTCCTCCAATGGGTTACGTCCTGGAATTAAAGGCGCCACCATCACACCTACTAATACAATAAAGGTGATTGAAAGATATTTTAGTAGAAATAAACAAGCACAGCACACACATATTTGCGCAGCATGATCCCATAAGTGTGTATGTACCCAGAGAAAAGTCTGGGGGGAAATACACCAGCAGTGCTCCTCTGAGACGTGAAAGTTAGTGATTTTACTTTATTCTTTAAGCCTCCCCATAATGTCTACATTATGACAATGAACATGAAATACTGTCATAATTTGTAATTAAACATGACTGGTTATTTCCCTATTATAAAAAAGCTAGGCATCCATCAGCTCTCTCAAGCCGTGTGCGGGGCTGGTTCCACAGGGAGCTTGTGAACAGGAAGCCCCCTGCTCTCTCTGACTCAGCTTTCTCTGACCAGATGGAGCCTTCAGGGTGAGGCAGGTGGCAGAAAGGGTTAGAGAGACAGGTCTCTATTGAGAACAACCTGGGAGAACTGCTACGTTTGCCATCATCCCTTCTGAGCATTCCCTTCCAGCATTCTCTCTGACCTGGAGGAGGGGCCCCTGGACTTAATGAATGCCAGACAGAGAGTGGAGTTTAATTCCTTATTCTCTGTGAGAAAGAAAAATTATTTTGGCTCAAAATGGGGAGGGGGGTGGGTGGCGGGCAGGAAAGAAAGCAAGGCGTCAGCCCAGCAGCTGCATATGCTTAGTTAATGCACTGTGTATTTTGCAAATCCTCTCAGTGGAGAATTGTTTTATCTCCCCTCTGGCTGGGTCTGCAGCTGTGGTGCTGACAGACACTGGCCTGGCCCCTGCACACCAGGCTGAGGTCCACAGAGCAGTGGCCTCTGGGACAGACACAGGCCCCTGGCAAATGAGCAGCTGACTCAGGTGCTGTGGTGTGCAAGCCTGGGCTTTCTTTGACTGTCCTAGAGAAGGGGCAGTCCTCCTTGGAACAGAAGGCAAGGCAACTGAGAGAGGTGGGAGGGCCCTGGTCGGGTTACTGTGGGCAGGAGCACCCATCCTGATACATTATTGTATGTGGGCCTCCTGATACAAATAATTATACATTTAATTGTCCAGGGCCTCGGGTCAGAAACTCTTGGGTTCTCTATAGTCCTGGCTCATAAGTGACAACATTTTGGCCCACAGATTCCTATTCTTCCTCGGCCCCAAACCTTTCTCCTTTGAGCTACTGTTAACTAGTACTTACTATACACTTAGTAAATATGTGCTCTTTGTTAAGCAATGTCAATATATCATTTAATCTTCATACCTCCTTATAAAGTTGTCCCCATTTTACAGATGAGAAAAGCGAGGCTCAGAGAGTTAATATCACCCAGATCATTAGTAGCTGAGCCAGGGTTTCAACCTAGAGGTGTCAGTTGCAAAGCTTATGCTCTAAACACAAAAGTACTCAATCCAGGTCACATATCAAAGTCACCTGTGGTATTTGTTAGTTATACAGA
This sequence comes from Rousettus aegyptiacus, assembly GCF_014176215.1. Taxonomy (NCBI): domain Eukaryota; kingdom Metazoa; phylum Chordata; class Mammalia; order Chiroptera; family Pteropodidae; genus Rousettus; species Rousettus aegyptiacus. Next base: position 90,055,770 of record NW_023416308.1, read on the forward strand.
TACCAGGACCCTACCGCAAGCTTCCCAAATCACTGCAAGGTGTATAGGAGGTGATTCTGATGTGCAACCTGGTTGAAAACCACTGGATGCCCCAGATCCTGAGTGTTTGCCTTGTATTTGGCCCACTCCTTCCTACGGGAGCAGACTTGCCGGGCAAAGCATGAGAGCCCGTGGTGGCTATATCTCTAAGAGACATGGCTTAGCTAGTCTTTGAGGCCCTACAACCCTTTTTCCAATCCTCTTTTCCAACTCTTGTTAGCCTCCTGTGGACCCCAGCTGACTGCTGGTCTATCGTGGTGCTAGGGCTCCTGTACCCCATTCTTCCCTTTCCCCCACTGGGCCTCATCGCTGTCTCTCAGAGGAAAGCCATGGGAACAGATCAGGGTCCACCTGATAGGGAACTATGCCTATGTGGGGCAGGCAGGCCTGCAGAGCCCCAGTCTTCAGAGGACCCTGTGGCTGGACCATTGGGAGGGGAACACTTGTCAGCCCTTCAGGTCACAACATGAACTCAGCTGTCTGCTCAGCCTGTGACAGCTAAGGTCCCTTGGGAAAGCTGTTTTCTGAGTGTTTGTTCTTTCCTTATCTCACCGTGGCCATTTCCTTCATTCAGTTCAGCAAGTGAGCACTAGGCTCTGGGTTTGGTCCTGAGCAGCCAGAAGTGAAGCAGCATCCAGACGCACAGGCTCAAATGGGAATGGCAGGCTATACACAGAACACTGTGGTGTGCTGTGTTTCTTGCCATGAGAGGTGGGAGAAAACTGGCTCAGAGAGTACAGAGGGCGCCCACCATCGAGACTGGCAAAGGGAAAGCTTCCTGGAGGAGGAGACACTGGCTGGTGACATAGAGATTGTTAAATATGTTGACTAACGCTGTTAGGTTGCAGAACACATAGGAGTGCTTAAACGTGAACAAGCTGCCATTCAGTTATTCATTCAGCAAGATTTACCGAGGAAGGAGCCATGTTCCAGGAACAGCTCTATTTCTGTCCTCTTAGAGCTTAAGTACCCGGATGGGAGACAGATGATAAACAAACATTATATATATATATAGATATATTGAGTGTACGTGCTGGTAATAAGACTTATAGAGAAAAAAACGCAGGAAGTAGAGAAGGTGCTGCGGGAGGGGAAGCGGCAGATGTTGCTCTCGAGGCTTCTCTGATAAGGTGATGTTTAAGCAGAGGATGGGGAGGGCCAGTGAGAAAGAGGGGAGGAGAGAGGAGAAAATGGAGGGGCAGGTCTACTGTTGGATTTAGAGATTACATTGTCCCACCCTCATTAACAGAGTGGCTAGAGCTGAGACCTAGAGATAGAGGGGGCTTTCAGAAATAGAAAAGAAAGCTAAAAAGTGGGGCTTTCTCCATAAAATCGGGGTAGAGAGAGACTTGGAGCAATGGCATTCGGTGAAATTAGAGTCACTGTGTTATCGTTTTTTTTTTCCCAAATAAAATAGTGACACATTCTCAGGATTTTTATGATTTTAATAAAAAGCTTTCAAAGGGTTGAAAAATTCATATTGATATGTGATTGGTCATCCGTTGCTGTGTACTAAATTACCCTAAATTTTTGTGGCTTCAAACTGAAAGTACTTATTCTTTCACAGTTTCTGAGGGTCGGGAATCTGAGAGCTGCTTATCTCTGATCCTGGCTCAGGGTTCTCTCAGGAGGTTGCCTCTTGACGGATGCCAGCCAGGGCTGCATCCAGCCGAAGGCAAGGCCAGTGCTGGAGGACCCACTTCTAAGATGATTCAGTCACACAGCTGGCATGTTAGTGCTGATGGTTGGAGAAGGCTCAGTTCCTAGCCAGGTGGACTTCTCCACAGGGCTCCCTGGGCATCCTGACAACATGGCTTTTGACTTCCCCCAAAGCAAGTGAAAGGAAGGACAAGGCAGAAGCTCCAACGTATTTTATGACCTCGCCTCAGAAGCCATAGCGTCAGCATCCTGTTTGTTACATAGAATGGCCCCGTCCTGTGTGGGAGGGGGCTACACAAGAGCACGAATACCGGGAGGCAAGGATCCCGGGGCGCCATCTTGGAGATGGCCTACCGTAATAGGCAACTAAAGAACAATCTATTTCAAAAATGTCATGAAATTTGTATGATTCCAGGAAATTTGTGATAAGTGATCACAAGGCAAGAAAAACAATCTAATTGACCGTTTTGGCTTAAGGCTAGGTCGGCTCCAAATGGCAAAGGAGGGGGCCTGGGGTTTGAGTTCATCCAGACCTGGGTTAACTCAGATCTTCACTGATTGTGCTTGGAGACATTACTTAATCTTCCTGTGCCTCCGATCCCTCACTTGGAAAGTGGAGAATAATAATAGCCATCTTGCTGGTTGCTGTTAGACCAAAGGAAAACAGTTCCCATCCCAGTGGGCCCCCACTCCAATGTGTGCAACTTAAGGGGTTGGATCCTGATGTTACCAGATACTGGCATTTGACTTTAAGAAAATTTCTTCACTTTCCTGTGCTTCTCTTTCTGCTTCTGTAAAATGACAATGATAAAAGTCTCTGCTTCGCAGGGTTGTTGTGAGGATTGAATGAGTTAGTTTTTACAAAGGGCTGAGCACTGTGTCTGGCACATTCTAAGTGCTGTATAAATATTTGTGAAATAAGACATAGTTTTAGTATATAGTTGGTGTTTAATAATGGGTAGCTCTCTCTCTTGCATCCAGGCTTTTGCCTCATGACACAGATTGAAGATACCATGACATACTGGAAAAAATGGTTTGTTCCCCTGACAAGTGGCCACCTTAAGACTGTGGTGTGGGGACCCTCTGTGGAGTAGTCTAATGAGTTGGCTGGGTCTTGAATTTTCACAGCCTCAGATCACCCACGCTCCCTTCCATTTTTAATTTTTTGTTTTTACTGTTGCATGATTAGAGAAACAGCTGCAGCCCCTGGCCGCAGGGTCCGTGTGGCTCTGAGCATTCGGGAGCCATTAATCATGGGGTGGAAGTGAATGAATCTTGCTAACTAAAGGATCAGCCTGCCACCTGAACTTGTGACCCGAAAGCCACAGAGAGAAAGTGGAGTTTCCTTTCAGAATGTCTCCATTCGCCCTGCTCTTGCTCCCAAACATCACTTGGTACAAAGTCCTCTGCCAGGCCCCTTCTGCTCAAGTGCTGTGTTGAGTTAGGGGTCTCCAGACTTGGAGAAGCAAGCAACAAAAAGGAGCTCGGAACAACTGACAACAAGAATGGTTACTAATGTCCATGGCTTGCTGAGTCTGAGCCAGATACTGTCAGAGCTCATCTTGTGCTCGCGACCTTCCTAGGGTCATTTTATCATTATCCTAATTTCACAGATAAGGAAGCAGAGGCACCAAGAAGTAATTTGCCCAAGAACATGTACTGTGGAAGCTATGGAGCCAGAATTCAAAGACAGGCTTGAGAGCCTGGGCTTCGAGTACTCTATCTGTTGCCCTGATGGCTCTAGTCTCTCTAAGTTGTCCTCATTCACCATGTGGCTCCTCTGGAGAAGAATACAACAGATCTAGACAGCTCCCTGGTTCCTACTACACACAGCTCACTGATGTCTAGGGTCTAATTATTATGCTTCTCCCTTCCTCATTTTCTGCATCTACAAGTCTGGGTCCCCCAAAATCCTCCCAATGCCTGATGTGGGGGACACAGGCTTTAGGAAATAGGCAGACTAAGGTTTGAATCCTGGCTTCTTTGCCCAAGTACCTTAAGTAACCTCTCTGAGCCTCAGTGTCCCTTTGTATGAACAGGAATGATTAAACCAGCTCTGCAGAGGGACAGTTAAAACTAAACGATAAACTATATATGTTGTGTTGACATACAGAAGGTACACAATAAATGTTTTCTCCCTGTTCTCACTCATCCCCATAAATATTGCAGAACTTTACCTAATTTTTAAAAATCACAAATCCATTTATTTATCCCATAAACATTTACTTCTACCTGTTCATCCCCACATTCATCCTGTTAGATTCATTCACCTATCCATTTGCCTGTCCATCCATCCTCCTATCCATCTGTTCGCTTATGCACACATTCGTTCACTCAAATTTTGATTGAGCTACTACTGTATGCCATGTTCCAAAGATGGAAAGCTAAGGTCCCTGCTCTCAAGTGCTCATAATCTTGGCCCAACATATGCTGTCGAGTGTCATGTCATGATCAGATGTACAAAGATTTGCTCAGCCAGGTTTAATTCACTAGGTTGACAGCTCTGTATTAAAGTAGCTTTTCCCCCAAGGTTTTTTCTCACTTAGTAGCAAGGTACTGTGGTTACACCATCAGTTTAACCTCTCAGCGTGTTCAAATCTGTTTTGTTGAAATAAATCCGCAGTCAACGTCTGTCTATAGCTCATTCTTTTTACGTCAGCCACACAGCTCAGCCAACCTGCTCAGACCACCTCTGGGTAGTTACACTTCTTAGAGGACAGAGCCAGCACCCTAGGCAGGCCCATCTGCCTTTGCCACCTGGGTAGGGTGATTTCTCCAGGAGTGCTAACCTCATCTAATTGGCATAAATGGTGAGCAATTAATGATGTGGAACCTCTTTGAAGGCACTATAAATAAAAGGCTGGGAACCTAAGATTGAAGTGAACCAGAGGTTACAGTAATGATGATGAATTGTTTCTCCTAGAAGGCTTTTGTTGTTGCATTTTTTTTTTAAGGAGCTAGTTAGCGTCTCTCAACCATGATGACTCCACACCAGGGTAAAGGTGGGAGAGGGTAGGGATTCTCTTTGCAGTTGGTGATGTCTGATAGATGCTGGGAGAGAGAAATGTCATGAGTCATTCTAAGGATATGTGAACAGTGCCTGACATATTGTAGGCTCTTAAATATCTATTCAATCAATGGAGGAATGCTCTCCAGAGTGGAGTAGAATCAATCTGGGTTTTTGGAGTGAGATGTATCTTGGTTATCTTGAACTTGGTCATGTAGACAGCTTAACCTTGCTCAGTCTTGGTTTCCCTATCTGTTAAATAGGGATGAACACAGTGCCCACCTTTCAAGGATATTATTGTATGGAGTAAGTGAGATAACACAATTTTCACAGCTGTATCCCCAGTGACTGGCCTGGGCCTGGCACATTGTAGAAGCACATCAAATGCTATTCTTTTGCCCCATAAGGACTCTTCCTAGATGTTCTATTAGAATATAAATTCCCTGCATAAGATAAGTTATGTTTATCTCTGGTTTACAGTAGATGCTTAATAAATCTCAAATAATGATGTCCCAGTTTTCTTTGCTCTTCTCTGTGGTAGAATAATTGTATTCATGGCCCAAATTTCTCCCCCAACCCCCTTCTCTCTCTCTCTCTCTCTCTCTCTCTCTCTCTCTCTCTCACACACACACACACACACACACACACACACACACACACACACACAGAGTATCCATGCCCTTTGTCCTGTATCTATGTATTTCCTTTCATTAAAGAACCACTTACTTAGTTCTAAGGCTAGGCATGTGACATGTTGTGGCCAATGGGATGTTACTCCTATCCCATTGCTATGAGAAGATGCTCAAGCTAGCCTGGAGGAGGATGAGAGGCATACATAGAAGGCTCGAGTCACCCAACAGCCATCTGGGCATCAGTCATGAGAGTGTGCTGAGCCACAGCCAGCTCTGCCCAGCTAAGCCAACCTAAATCACAGACCCACAGACCCATGAAACAAATGCTTACTGTTTTCAGCAGTAGAATTTTGGGGCACTTTGTTATGTAGCAAAGTAAGTAATAAATAACTTTGTTACATCAGTTATTTATTGACAATAAATATTTATTGACAATAAATAACTGATGTAGCCCCCTGCCCAATTAATATCTGGGATGGATCTTAAAAAGTAGCCAGAAGAAATGGCGAAGCACTTCTTGCCATTTAAAATTTTTTATCACCTCTGGGAAATATTTGGTCAGGAGGAAGCTGGCATTAATTGCTTAAATGATTTTAAGCATTATGAGCTGGAAAGCCCTAGCCGTCCCTGGTGGGCTGTGTGTCTTGCATAGAGTGTAATCAGCTGGAATAATAATATTAATGATATTAAAATCTTACCTCTACAGTATACTTTAAGACTCACAAAACTTTCAGTCGCTTTATCTAAATTACTCTGATTCCCGCAGGAACACTATTTCTGATAGGTGAGGTGACTCAGGTAGGGTCACGCGGCTGGTGAGTGGTGGAGAGAACTCCTGATACAAGGTGTATTCATTTCTTATGGCTGCTGTAACAAATTACCGCACACTCCATAGGTCGAAACAACCCAAATTCATTATTTTACAGTTCTCTAGGTTAGAAGCCTGACAAGGTTTCAAAATCAAAGTGACAGGAGGCCTGTGTTTTGTTTTGTTTTGTTTTTTTTCTCGCGGTCCTAGGAGCAAATCTGTTTCCTCGACTTTTCTGGCTTCTAGAGGCTGTCCGTGTTCCCTGGTTCACAGGCCCCTGCCTCCATCTTCAAAGCCTGTGACATTGTACCTCTCTGACCATTCGTTCGTAGTCATATCTCCTGACTACAGTCAGGATAGTTCCTCCATTTTTAAGGATTCGCATGACTAGATTGGGTCACCCGGATAATCCAGAATTCTCTTCCCCATGTCAGGGTCCTTCACCTTACTCACATTTGCAAAGTCCCCGTTGCAGGTGGAATAACATAGGCACAGGTTCCAGCAACTAGGATGTGGACACCTCTGCAGGACCACCATGTTGCCTGCCGTACGAAGGGTCGTCTGCAGTTCCAGTAACTCATCTCATCAGGATTGACCACCCCTCCCTGTCTCCGTCTGTTTTTTCCTGAACGACGATGCAGTAGCTATTTGGCCAAGTAGAGAGAAATGCTAAATGCACTTCCCCAAACAGATCTTGAGGCAGAGTTAGTTGCATTTGATGCTTTGAGTATGAGATATTTTATAATCCTATAAAATCACTTATTGTTAGCTACAGACATGTTTCTGATTAAAGAGGTCCAAAGGGTGTGTTCCGTCGGCATATATTGCTTACTCATCTCTCTTGGTGTAAGGAGACAAGATTCTGTAGGAAAAATGGATTTATTTTATGGCAGGGTAGCAGCAGCAGAAATTACTTCATGCAAATGAGGCTTGGCAGTGTGACTTCATGAATAAGAAATGAGCCGGCACCTCCTCTCCCCACAGGCGATGTCGCGCACTGGGAAATTAATTGTGGCATTCTTTGGGTGGCCCTGGCTTCTCTGTCAGGGTTTCAGGCAGACAAAAAGATGCTTCCCTTCACCCAATTGGATATAAAGCATTCATGTCCTTTAGAGCTTTGCTCCATGTTATAAGTGAACAATCGGTGGGTCTCAAGTTTCCTGGAAGCTCCTGGAGACCTTTTCAGGACTTAAGAACTAGGGTGGAAGCCAGTGTGACACTGAGCCACACGGAGTGGCCGTGAGTTCAGATCATCTCTGAGTTGACCTAAGGTGCCCCGGCTCCTTTGAATGACAGCATTGCCTCAGTGGTTAAGCATTTGGTCTCAGGAGACAAATATCTGGGTTCAAATCCCTACGTGACCTTTGGCAAGTCACTTAATCATTCTGTGCCTCAGTTTCCCTATCTAGAGATTAGAGGTTGTAATAGCACTTACCCTCATAGGGCTGTTGTGAGGATTAAGTAAGTAAATGTGCAAAAGCACTTAGAACAGAGCCAAAGAACTCTACTGACACCAGGGCACAGCAGTGCCAGATAATGGTACTTCAGCTAAAATTAAAGTGAATAGTGAGTGCTCTCTGCTGCTGATAGTTATAGGTGTTCATAGTGTCACTGCACAAGATCTCTTGGCTTGCTACACGGGACCTCTCAGCAAGGAGAGACTGTTGTGAAATAGTCCCTCAAGAGAGGAAGGAGAGAGAATGGATGTACTCAGCTCTCTCTCAACTCTTATTTCCCATTGGTCACTATAACCTATGGAAAGTTAACACTTCTTCACTTCAAGATTGTATCCCCCAGGCCTGCCAGCCGCCTCTCAGGGTGTCAGTTCTTGCACCAGGCTGGATAGTGTCTCATCTAAATCTGGAAGAGGTCAGAGGAGCCGGAAATGCTGGGTATGGGCTGGAAGGGCCCACACTCCTGGGGCTTATGAGTGGTCTGCACCTGGAAGACTCACCTGGGCCTAAGTCAGGCACAGCAGCAGCCTTTGAGAAGTGCCTTTGGGAAGGGTCCTAAGATTTGTGTCCCAAGTACTGTGTGACGTGGGGAAAGTCACTGAATCTCTCTGACCCCCAGTGTCTTCAGCTGTGGAATGAGGCTGATAGTACCTACCCACCTTCCAGATCAGAACTGGTATCAGTTCTGGTTGAGAGTGGTACCCGGTACCTAGCAGGCACTACATACAGAATGACCATTATTTTAGGGTTGTGAATGACTCAGTTCCGATGACATTGTCATGGCTGCATTCCCTGGGGGAAGATCATTGATTTTGAGCTAGAGTGTTGGGTACACTGGCAGACCTGAGAAGGAGAAAAAAAGAGGGAGAAAATGCTCAAGGATGTGCCTGTCCGTCACTCCCTCCTTACACAGGTCCTACTGTATCATTTGTGGGGCTCACTGCAAAATAGACACGTGGGACACCTTGTTCAAAGATTATCAATTTTTTTAAGATGACATCAGCAGAGTATCGAACCAAGTAGCTGAGCGCAGGGCCCTCAGCTACTGTTCCGGACACAAGCCTGTGAGGCCAGCCCTGTCCCCACACTTACACGCTACCAGAGTGTAGCACGTGCCACTGTGGGCCAGAGCTTGGCAGTTTCCATTTCCCTAGCTACCTCTCGCCCTGCCTGTGCCAGGCTTGTTGGGGTCTGGGAAACACCCAGGAAGGGGAGGGATTTGGGGGCTGATTGAAAATACCTCTACCTGAGCCCAGACTGTCATCAGCGAGTCAAGGTATAACATAGTGATTAAGGGCAAATGTAGAACGTATATGTATATATAAATTTTTTCTGTTGACATGATTCTATGTACTTACAGGAGTGTTGCCATGGTGATTGGCAGGACCAGCTGTTGTTTCATTTCCCCCAAAGAATTGTATGGTAATGATGGTCCCCTGGAGAGTTCTCCTGGGGCAAGGAATGATACTAAAAATCTGCAAATCATTGAACAGGTAGTATATAGGACCTCATTCTCATTAGTTGTAATTAAGAGGATTTTATAGTGCTTTGAGGAGAAGTGGCTAATCTAGGATGGAAATGTAGAGAGTGAACTGCTTTTGGAGACTGGATTTGAATCCTCTGTCACTTAATAGCTGTGTTATTAAATTCCTGGGAGCCTCAGTTTCCTCATTTAGAAACTGGGGATCATTATACCAAACTTGTGGGAGCATTCAAAATAAAGTATATGAAATATTTAGCTCAGTTTCTGAAACATTGGTTATGTGTACTGCATGTTCGCTATGAGGATGATATTAATGAAATGATAATATAATAACTTCTATTTTTTTAGAATTTTCCTCCATGTCCTGATGTTTATGTGCATTATCTCATTTAATCTTTATAACAACCCTATCAAGAAAATAAATTGTTATTCTCAATTTATAGATAAGGACACAGAGAGATTAAGAGACTTGTCTGAGGTCACACAGCTAATAAATGACAATGTGAAGATTTGAACCCGGGCAGTCTAAAGCAGGAGCCCCAGTTCTTAACCAGTATACACAGTGCCCTGGGATGAGGATTAATGATACATAAAGCCTGAATAAATGCTGAGAGATATGCCATCTTCTAGATTTCAAGTTGGTTCTGAAAGTTTTGTCCTGGATGAAATGAGTATTATTTCCTTCCATAGCAAAGGCAGTGGTGGGGTGAGAGTGGGGGAGGGGGATGTTTTAATTAACACCTTCTGGTGGGGTCTGCTCTGTGGAGCAGCCTTGTTCAGCCCCAAGGGTCAAAGGTCTCTTCTGAGGACTATGCCACTGATTCCTCTGGAGTTGCAACAACTCTTATCCTGGTGTGATCTAGGGGTCAGGGTCAGGGTCAGCTTCAAAGGACTGACTCATTGACTCTCCAATGCTTTTTCCTCCCCAGGGCTCTGGGGCTGCTGACCTCTGTCCTCCCTCAAACTAAACAAAACAAATAAGCATAGAAGCACAAAAACAGCCTCTTGGACTTCTCTTTTATCCTGTCTGATTCCTCAAATATAGCAAGGAACTTCCCTCCCCAGGACCTTTGCACATGTCGTTCTCTCTTCCAGGACTGCTTTTTCCAGCTTTCACTCTCAGGCCCGCTCATTGTTGGACAAATTCCTACTCAGGCCTTCCTTCGGGTCTGCAGGGCAGACTACCCCCCGACGCCCCAGGCTTTTTCAAGTCCCCCTGTTATACAATCCTACAGCCACCTGTCTGCCTTTCGTATCACCAGAATTTTAATTAAATAATTAGGAATAAATAATTTAAGATCTGTCCCTCATAACTATGTTATCCACTACTGTATCCCCAAATGCTTATACTAATGGCCGACTCTAAAGTTGTTGAATAAATGGGTAAATGAATAAAGTCCCACCATCTGGCCTGGGGAGAAAGCTTGTGCCTAGCGAGGGGAGAACTTCGAGGCATTCTCAGCTTCCTCAATATTTGGCAGGTGGACTGTGGTCCTGTGAAGGGTTCAGGAGAAAGCAAACAAAACAAAATCATCACATAGCACGGCAGCATGGGAAGGGAGGGAAGAAGGTAAAATTACTAAGCATCAACTGCTTTTCAAGGCCTGTATTTCTCATTTAGTTTTTGAAACCCCCGCAGTGTAGGGAAAATAATTTGCATCTGACAAATGAGGAAACAAAAAAGAGAAAGGACAGAGCTTTAATTAGGGTAGGTTAGTCCTTGCTCTAGGCTCAGTGCCCTCTTCTATAAAATGGGGGTGGGAGAGGTGGCTGAGACAGCCCTTAAGATCCCTTTTAACTCAGTCCTTCTCCTGCTGAGGTTTGGTCCCCTGTTGTCCACCATGTGTGTGCATGTGTGTACAAGTGCACAGAATTATCCAAGACAGGAACATTGCTATTAGCATGAGTGCTGGGGCTTCTAGCCCTCAGAGAACCACCCAGCCTCGGATAGTTAATCCCAGAGTTTGGACAGGAGTGTCCATGTCCTGCGCACCCTGAGAAGGCTGGAGTATCTTCTTCAGCTCTTACACCATGCCATAGGGAAGATTATAAAGGGATTAGATACAAATACATTTAAGATTTGCTTGAATCAGGCTTGTATTGCCAGTACTGATAGTTGGGATATTTATTCAACCCAGGATCACAAGATGCTTTTCCCAGCTTTTTCCAGCTGAGCCACAATGAATGATAATGCAATCAGCAGAAGGAAAATGGGAAGATAATCAGTTGCCCTACCTTCTCTTTGTGGGTTCTTTCTGTTTCATCAATATTTTTACTCCTTTAAGCCACAGATTCGCTTCCTGTAGAGCTCTACGGAAGAAATGAAATTTCATTCTAAGGGCTGAATAATTAATTCAGCTCCCCAACATTTGCTGGAGTTGCTTTAATCTTGCCCAAAACATCTAGCCAAAAAGAAATGTTATGAACTGGGCCTTGTAGGCAAGGATCCACCACCAAGAATGAGTCTCGGGGCATTTTCTCATTCCGGGGGTGTTCTTCCTCCAGGAATTAGCCTTTTCCATGAGGAATTATCTAGTGGTTTTAGTTCTTAGACTTTTGTGGAAGCAAACAGACTGTTAGATGGAATTGGAAAACCAGAGGCCATTTTACAAGTTGGAAAAATACCAGGAGGACCTTTTAAATGGAAAACGGGGACCCGGAGAGGGTACACAGGGGAGAAAGTGAGAGGCAGACACCCAGGAGCGGCTGTTGGTCTTCGAGGGAGTACCAAAAACCTTTTCAGAAGTGCTAGTAACTCCATGGCTCTATGTACCAGGCATTGTTCTAAGCACATTATGTGTGTGAACTCCTTGACCTTCACACTTACACTAAGAGTTTGGTACTATGTTTGTGTCCATTTTAAACTTGAGGGAACCGAGGCACAAAAAGGTTGCAGAGCCTGGCCTTAAACCAAGGTGAGAGTCAGTGCTCTTCACTCAAATGCTTTGCCTACTCTGTGATAATACCAATAATAATCATAACCATGATGATATTAATAGCAGTGGCTATAATTTATTATTGACCATCAGCTGGGCTCATCATAGACTTCACTGAGAAAAATCTCTGTATTCATTAGGTTCTCTTCTTCTTGGTCATTTTCCGTATAGCAGGTCAAATTTCTTGATGAAGCTATATTATTTCTTCTCTTTTTAATTCATGTTCTCTTCTGATATATACAAATACTCTCAGAGCTACCAGAACAACTGATAAAGCAATGGTTACGTGGAGAGCGATTAGCCAGAAGGAGGTCCACACACTGCCCTTTCACAGAAATGGATATGGGTTTAATTTGTAGGGGGAGGAATGGATTGTGCTGATGGTTGCATAACTCTGTGAATATACCAGAAACCATTGAGTTATACAATTTAAATAGGTGAATTGTATGAAAACGACGTATCAGTAGAGTTGCCAACACAAAGAAACAAACAAACAAAATATGTGAGGAAGGCATTTGGTGGTGTGGAGCAGGGAGGACGAGGGCACGAGAATTGCCAGCCTGGGATGGGGAGCTTTTTCATCAGCTTTTCTGGTCCATAAAGCCTCTGGAAGCAGACACCATTGGCTTCTCACTGAACCACAGTTGCTATTTCTCTGCCAGTCTCCACTACCCTTCTGTTCAGGCCTGGGAAGTGATGCTGGAGGAAAGGGCCAGAATGAGGGGACTGCTGCCCTTGTCACCTAGGTCTCAGTGCCCTGGGGACAATTCTGTTGTGCCACAGCCAGCTCCCTGGAGAGCTCTGCAGTCTCTCCCCATCTCAGGCCCTGCCATCTGGCATGGACACCAATGTTTCCCTTCTGATCCAGGGCACTTTACACATCTAGCCCAGACTGAAAAACAAAGTCCTGTCCAAAAATTACATTTGCCAAATAGGAATGGGTGTAGCAAGTAACAATGCATTCTGGGGTCTGATGGCCAGAATTCTGGGGTCTCTGCCTAATGTCTTTTGTACCCTAGCCCAGTCGGTGACATTTCTCTGCCTGTACAGATTCCAAGGGAAATAGATAAACTCTGTTTCCCTTAGCCATCGGGAGACTGCCCTCTTCTCCAGGGAGCTTTCTACTCAGTAGGTTCTTTTGGGCCCCTTAGGTGCCTTTCCCAAGGGGTGAGAAGGAGCTGGGGGTGTCTGCTCAATGCTGAGAGCTATGAGTTGCAGGGAGGCAGTAGGTGGCAGTTTGAAGACTCCTCTGACTTTGTCATCAGAGAAAACAGCCTCCGTCATTTTCTGTAACTAAAACCCATAGCTGGCAGCTTCCTTTCTCAGGCAGCTACTGAGCACAGAGGCTGGGACTTAATTAGAAATGGAGGTGGGAGAGAAGTCTGCCGAAGGTAGGAAGCTATGGGAAGTGGTACGGAGGTGCCAGCTGTCGAGTGTCTGGGGTGCCAGAGAGAGAGAGGCTGCGTGGAGGGAGGGGAGAGGTGGAAGGAAAAGAGCCCCATCCCCTGATGGTAGGCTGAAATCACGAAGTGACCGTAATGCCTTTACATTGTGTTTTATGCTCAGAGTGAAAGCTCCGTTCATTAGAATGGGGCAAAATGGCTAATTTGAATTCTAGATAACTGAGACTTGGGCAGAAACCACATTTCTGTTTCAAGTTTTGCAGAAAAAAAAGTTCGGAAACACCTCAGTCTCCTCCAGCCCTGGAGATGGTTTTCCAGCAGCCTGCCTCAGCACCGACATCCCACGTAGTCCTCCACAGGCGCGCCACCAAGTTTTGATTAAATCCACAAGTGAGGCTCATTTTTGCAATAACAGAGTACACGTACTGTTTACACTATTTTGAGTGATGCTTCAAGGACGGGATACAATCTGCCATGGATAAAAAAGTAAAAAGTTAATTCTCACAATTGACCCGAAAGATGTGAGAGTTTTGCTTCAAAAATACATAGGAGAGCAGAGAAAGTGCAATAAATAACTCTTCTCACACAGCGACTCAGGCTGGGGTATGGAGCGGTGTAGAGGGGCGGCCAGCACCATGTGATTTCCACAGATGCTTTTATAGACCCTGTGTGACAAGTGCGATAACTGGGCACTTTTATAGACAGGGCGAGACTTGGTTCTGCTGCAGCAGCAGCCGTGTGATTATCGCTGACTCGTTTCATGGTGTTTCACGTCTTTTTCTCCCTTCGAGTGTGTCATGTTTTTGTATTTGGAGAGGTGTTATTCTCAACCCCAAAAAGGTGAGACCCACTGGTGTCGAGGAGGAAGTGAAATGCGTAATGACCCTAATCTCTGCAGTGGCTGCTTGCATGAAAAACCGTGCGGTGGGAGCCAGTGTCCCCAAGGGAAGCCCTGGCCATCCAGTCAAATCCCAGAGTGGTGGCACCTGCTGTGGCTGCTATGCACCTGGTATTCAGCAGCAGCAGCAGCAACAAGATCACAGACCACTGCACAGTGATGCTTGACACGTTGTATACGTCTCCTCCCTCCAGGTGTGCATTATTTTTGTTTCTTTTGTAGCTAACTATTAAAGGTTGAATTGTACCACCCCCCCCCCCCCACGCCTGCAAAAGATATGTTGAAGTCCCAGTGTCTTGGAATGCAGTCTTATTTGGAAATGGGGGCCGTCGCAGATGGCATTAGTTAAACTAAGGTCATTTGGAGTAGAATGGGCCCTTAATCAGATATGACTTGTGTCCTTTTAAGAAGAGAGGGACACGCACATGGAGGAGAAGGCCATGTGATGATGGAGGCGGAGGTTGGAGCGATGTGGCTGTAAGCCAAGAATGCCCAGGATTGCTGGCCACCACTAGAAACTGGAAAAGGCAAGGAAGGGGTCTCTCCAGAATCCCAGAGGGAGCACAGCCTGGCAGACACTTTGATTTTGGATTTCTAGTCTCCGGAAGTGAGAGACAATAAATGTCTTTTGTTTTAAGCCACAGCGGTTGGTGGTATTCTGTTAAGACAGCCCTAGAATACTAATAGAACTTCCACGCTGCCCCCACCCCATTCCAGCCTGACCTATATTTGATCTTTTACAAATGCTAATACCTGCACCAAGGTTAACATCCTGGCTCACAGGCCTGAGGGCAATTCTGTCTACTCTGGGTGCTTTTGCCTCCCTCTGCTCTAACCCATGTTGTGTTTGTCTATAGGGTGCCTATAGCGGGAAACCCTTAATTTGCCCATTTTAGAGCTCAGAAGTGTGACTGCTGTCCTCAGAACTAGAACAACAATTCAGTTCACTCAGAGTTTAACTTACATTCTCTCATCAGATCCTCTCAACAACGCTTTAACATTACTGTTCTTTTGACCTTATTTTTACAGACACTTTAGGTGAAACTGTCAACTCCCCAGCCTAGTTCTCGCCTTCAGGCCACAGGAATCCCTCAGGTGTGGCTTCTTCTCACACAGCCCAGAAGCTGCTGATGGGACTGTAGTCCACTTTCTCTTCATCTCAGAGACCAGCTCACTAGCCCTTTTATCCATGATATTTGATTTGAAGGTATGTTTGACATTTAACCCTAGGAGATGCTCCTTAAAATCAATTATGCAGTTACCACCTGGGAGGGACTCACAGAGGAGAGGATTCTGGGAAGAAAGTCAGGCTGCCCAGGCAAACTCTCACCTCCCAGGCCAGTTAGTCTTCCCCAGTGGCTGCTCCAGGCTCTCTGAAACCCTGCTTGCAGCAGCTGCTCTTTTTGTGAGGTGAAGCTTTGGACTCATAAGTTCAACCAGAGGAGGCCAGGCTGTCTGCTGGGCTGAGACAAGGCCCAGAGGAGAAGTGTTGGGGGAGCTCTGAGCTGCTTAATTCTTCTCATCCACCTTCTGTTTTAAAACAGGGTGAGCTGACTGTGGAGTTTGGAAACCTAGGTTTTTCACTCCCAACTAAACTTATGACTTTGTAAAGAAAAAAGAAAACGATAATAGTTAAGAGTATATAGACTTTTGGGTTTTAATACTAGCTATGAATGTGACCAGCCATGCGATTCTGGGCAAGTTATATAACTTCTATCAGCTTCAGTGCCTAAGTTGTAGAATGGGGTGGGATTGGGGAGCGGGGAGATGCCTATCTCAGGCCAGCTAGTGTGAAGAATAAATATCATATTTGTAAAGCACATTGCACAGTGTCTGGCACAGGGGAGTAAACAGAAGCAGGCATTATTATTTAGGCAACTCACCATGCACCCCTGGGCCTCTCCTTCATCGTCTGTGAAGTGGGACCTCGCGGGACTGAGAGCTCACACACTGCATGCCAGAGAGGGAACGTGCAGGCTCTCCATGGTCTTCATCTACCATACATTGTCTCTGCTTCTGTCCTTTTGCTGGCTTTTTTCTCCATCATTTTATTTTTCGAAGTAGCAATTTTTCCTAATAGTG
Source organism: Rousettus aegyptiacus (assembly GCF_014176215.1). Classification (NCBI taxonomy): domain Eukaryota; kingdom Metazoa; phylum Chordata; class Mammalia; order Chiroptera; family Pteropodidae; genus Rousettus; species Rousettus aegyptiacus. Next base: position 90,072,171 of record NW_023416308.1, read on the forward strand.
AAAATTTATTACTTTAATTCTATAAAGTATAAACAGACCTAAAAAAAGAAACATAAAATCCTTGTAATTTTGGAATCCAGAGAACATTTTTGAGCATAATTTTCCAGTATGTACGTACCCTTTTTCTTCACCTCATAATTTCATGTGCAGTTTTCCCAGGGAATTATCGATTATTCTTCAGCATCACCTTAAATAGCTGTGCGACAGTCCAGAGTGCGGGAATCTTGAAAATTAGTCTATAAAATGTATATCATTGGACACTAAATTAATTTTCAGTTTCCTCTCGATACAAATAACACTATGTTAGGAGGTTATTACAATAATTCAGGAAGCAATGCTCAGGCCTGGGCCAGGTGGAAGCAAGCGAGTGGCAGAAGGAGCCATGTCCTCATCCACCGTCGTGTTTTCCTTTAGCCGATGTTGTGGGGCAGGGGATAGAATGAGCAGGAAACTCCACTTGGTGGAATCCACTCGCAGTTTGGGATGGCTCCGTTTTGGTCTCTCCGACCACTGGCCGACAACCTCTGTCAATAGTAGGAGAAATGGGTGGGGACCGAAACAAAGTCGGACGGCTCCCTGCTGGCCTGCTGTCTTTCAGAGAGGTCGACAGTGAGGTTTAGTGGATAAATGCTGGGAATTTCAGTGGACAAAGAAGAAAGATACAATGATAGGTGAAGCGCTCAGCAAAGTGTAGAAGGTGACATTTCAAGTGGGTTTTTTTTTTTTTTTTTTTTTTTTTTTTTTTTTTTTTTTTTTTTCAGAAGAGAGTGAATTTAAATTGGTGAGATGGCGAGAGAAAGAATCATTCTGATTGCCTTGCTCTGGCCCCCACATGCTCCACTTTCTTGGTCGCCTTTGGTGGTTACATGGCCGTGTCAGAGCTGCAACTTACAGAAATACACAGCCACCCTCGCACAAGCCTGGTGACGCTGTGCGTGTGAGTGTGCCCTGGCCCAGGGCTCCTCTGTAGAATCTCTTCCCTCACCCCAGAGCTTCTGATTCTGGGGCTGAACACATGTCCTTGGGCAAACTTCTAAATCTCTTCAGCTTTCAGTGTCTTCATCTTTTAAAGGGGACCGTGACACCTCCTTGCAGAATTCCTGAGAGGACGAAGTAGAACAGCGCCCACAAATTGCCCATCAGTGCCTGGCACTTAACTCAGTATCATGCACTCCAAACTCACATCTGTCTTGTCTGCAATAAGTGACTGAGTTGTTTTTAGCTCCGAAAGGAAGAGGCGATTGAGCACCAATGGCCGGGGAATCATTCCAGAATTCTGGGTCGAGCCCACAGAGGTGGATGCTCCTCTTGACCAAGCTTATCCAGCTGTTGCGCCAGGAACCAGTGACACACCAAACAGCTGGAGGAGGTGGCTCAAGGGGTGGTTCTCAACCGAGGTGCTGTGGCCCCCACCCTGGCTTGCCCGGCACCCTTCACACGTGAGAAAACCAATGAAGATCACTGGGTAGACGTGATTTTGTTAGAACTAGGTGGTAGAGCCAGGATTTGAATCCTGGCCATAGCTCTAGAAACACCCCCAAAAACTGCTACACCCTACTGCCTCTCACCACCCAACAGAGTATGAGTGTTCCATAAATATTTAATGACTGAGCGAAGGAGGGCAAGAATGACCCCCGTCCAGTTCTGGTTTCAGGAAGGCTTTGCACGGCTGCGCCTGTATTAGCGTGTGATCCGGCCCGGCATGTCAGTGAGCCATATCATCCTTCCCATCTCATTTAACCAGACCCAGTCAGGGCATGGGAGTTCCCTGAGGATCAGACCGGGAGGAAGATGTTCTTCAGCAAATAGCTCCTCAGAGGAAATGAGGCAAACTGCATGAACTCCAGAGGAGTGATGAATCCACAAATGCCAGCCAGGTCTCTAGGGTAGGCATCTAGCCTCCTCTGGGGATGCTGAGGCTAGAATTGGGATGTGCTTTTGATTATTCAGCTGCAACATGAACCTGCTAATTAGGGTTGTGTTTATTCAGTGCTACATAGAGCAGATTTGATGAACTGAGCAGGACAGAAGTGTTTTTGAGGAAGTAGCTTTCTCTCTGGCTGAGACTTTCTTCAGCTCTTCTCTTTGGGCCCGGAGGTCCTTCCTTGGCTGGATCAAAGGAGGCAGAGGGTTTCTGGCAGGGTGCCCAGAGCTAGGCTCTCTTTCACACTCAGGCAACTCCTGGCCTTAGGGACCACTGGAAGGATATGGCTGCCTCTAACCCTCTTACATGTGATGTGCCTACATGCAAACGTGTGGGATGGGCATTTTACCACACTATAGCCCACACCAGCCCATTTTCAAGCCAGTATGGCCATCTACAGATGAATCCAGAAATGCTGCTGAAATCTAGGAAAGCATAAAGGATTTACCAGTATGGAAGAGAAGAAGCCATGGAATGCCTACCCCAGATCAAAATCCTCCCCTGGCTTATGGGCACTCCCTGGTTACCTGCCCCGCCTGTCCAGCCCTTGCCCCATCCTTGCTCCTTGCTGTGCTCCAGCCACGTGGCCTGCTTTCTGCTCCCATGGTAGTTTCTATCTGCCCCAGGGTCCTTGCAAACACTGTTCCCACCTCTTCTCTCCTTCCTTTCTTCTCCTTTGGGGCCCTCTTCCCCTCTTTGACCTGTCTTTGGAGACTCCAAACACAGGACTCTTGAAGAGACAATGAGCTCCCCAGCAACATCAAAGACAGTCTGGATTTCAGGAAAGAAGAGCAGGAGAGCCCAGTGGTGTGGCTCCAGGTGTCTCTGGGTACTAGGTGCTCTGCCGACTTCTGTCCTGATCTGACACTCACAGGAGGCAGGGGCAGAGGTCTGGGGAGAGCAGAGGCCAATGCTAGGTGCTACCGCAGTTTCATTACTCATCCACTAACCGTGGCACATGGGTATTTTTCACCCCACCCCCACCCCCAGCCCTCATTGTGAGCCCTGGCAGCACCTCGATGGTGGGGAAAGGAAGGCCAGCCTGAGAATCCCTCCAAGGAGCCTATGCGCCCACCCAGCTGGTTCATTTGGGCCCAGCAAGGCTGAGTCTGGGGCCCTATAACCTTTTAGAGGTGAGGCAGGGAGGCGTGGTCGGCCCTGCAGACTCTGAGCTGAACCCCACTTCTCCCATGTCCCAGGGAAGTCCTCAGCTTGTATTGTTCATGTTGGATAGTCAGTGGTTACTACCGGGCTCAGAAGAGTGGCAGGGTCACATGTGGCTGCTGACTGACCCTCTGACAGGAGGGTGTGAGGGCTGAGGGTAGAGCCAAAGCTTCCTTCTGGAGATCGGGGACCCAGAACTCAGTCCCCATGTCATGGGCAGCTGCGGGGAGGGGGGGGCGTTAGCCAGAGGAGTGAGGAGCAGGGCTGTGAAGAGCAGGGGCTCTGGAGGCTGACGTGCAGGGGCTGGCTGATCTGTTGGCAGGTTATTTAGTCTCTGAGTCTCACTTTCCTCACCTGTAACATGAGAGTAACACTCGCCTCTCTGGGTTGTGGGGAAAATGAAATTAGGTAGTGTACCTTAAGTGCTTGGCAATAAAGGATCACTCCCAGGGAAAGAGAAGATTCTTACACCCTGCCCAGCACAAGTTCCTTTCTTGACATCTTGCATGTTAGTGGGGCTATTTGGGGATCCCCAAATCCTATCTGCAGCTCTGAAATAATGACCATTAATCAGAGTTGGCATCAGTGGGCACTTTTTGAAGACTAGGGCTTAAATATCATATTTCTGATCTTTACAACTACCCTGCGAGTAGGTCCTCCAAGATCCATTTTCTAGATGAGGGTATAAGAATCAGGGAGGATAAGAAACTTGCCCAATGGCACGCAGGGGTATGCAAACCCAGGACTGCCCCTCTACCTAGCTTGGGACCAGGGGTCAGCTGGATCCTTCCTTCCTCTTTGGCCACTATCATTTGGTCCCTTTTCTGAATTGCGCTGGCTGACTATTATCTCTCCTGCCCCCTGCTCTGAGAGGCAGAATGCAGTAGGAGTTAAAACTGAGGTTTTGGAGTTCAGACAGGTGGGGGTTTGGACCCAGCCCAGCTGCCTGCTAGATGTGTGGCTTGAACAAGTCATTTACCCTCTTTGGGCCACATATTCCTGTTTGTAAAGTGAAGATAAGGTCTGCTTCACAGAGAAGTCATGAAGGGTAGAAGAACTCAAGGATGCACTAGTGCCTGGGACTTGCCAGCTTCCTGCTCAGTATAGAAGTCTCCACAGAACCTTCTTCTGTGGACCACCAAGAGGGTGCAGGGCAGGCTGAACAAGAAACCACAGCGGGCCTCTCACAAAGGCCTTGCCTCCCTCATCCATCTCCACACCCATTGCTGGAGGAGGGGACCTACCGCACCATCCTTTTTAATAAAGAGGGGAGTGGTCCAGAGAGTACCTGTTTCTATGGTTACAGGAGTATGCCTCCTGAGGCTTCTGATTTGGTGATTAATGGCTGAGGGGACATTGCCTCCCATCTTCAAGAGGCTCATAGAGTCTGTAGTAAGCAGTGACTCCTTTTTCTTCCCTTCCTCACCAGCTGGTGGTATCAGAACCCACACCAGCTCCAGCAGGAGCCCACGACACCCTTCTCAGGCTCATTGGACTGTGTACCCAGTCTTCAGACACTCTGAACCCCCATCACCACGTGGCCAGCATTTGCAGGCCTTGAAAGGGCCTTTCTTCACTGTGATGCAATTCTCCTGTGTAGAATAAAAATCATGAAACTTCTGAAGAAGGGAGTTGCTGTATTATTCTGAAGGAGAGAAGAAAATGCTGTCTAAGCTTTCATTTCATGTCTGTGCTTAAAACCTTTCCCTGCAGTTCTCCAATGTCAACAAGATCAAGACCTCATGCCTGAAGTGGGCACTCAAAGTTCTCCACGTACTGACCCCAACTTACCTTTGGGTGTTTTACAAATAGTCACTATTATTATTATTGAGAATAATGATTAAAATAATTATCCATGTTTGAGGACTCACAAGGCATGAGGCAATGTCCTAAGTACTGAATGCTAATGACAACCTCAGGAAGTAGATGTAACGTTCATTTTCCAATGAGGAAACTGAGGCCAGCAGAGAGCAAGACACCTGTCCATGAGCTGTTAGACTCCGATGCCCAAGCCCGGGTCACTCTGTGAGACCATCACCCACACGCCCAGGCCTCGTAAACTGTCTTCTCCTGACCAGTCTCCTCTGTGCCTTCCCCATGTCCCCTCTTCCCCCTCCATGGCTGGCCCGGCTGTTCTTTCTGCCAGTAAGGCTTCGCGAAGCAGTGTGGGTAATGGATGGGCACAGCTCTGAAGTCAGGCACACTGGGGTCAGAATCCCAGCCGTACCTCTTCCCAGATGCCAAACTATTTTAAACTCCCTGGGCCTCAGTTTCCTCACCTCAAAACTGGGAGGATGACATGGCCTTGTTGGTTCAACGAGTCAGTATACATGAAGCATCTGGCTGGTACTGCTGTCTCACTTGTCCCGTTCTGCCTGAAACTGGAGACCCAGCTCTAGCTTCCTCTACATCAAGACCTTTTCTGACTAACCCAGTCTGTTGACAGGTCTTCTTCCAAGCCGCTCTGTACCATCACTTGGATCACTTGTTCACCATATCCCTTGAGGGCAGAGCCCACAATGACCTGGTCCCATCCCTTGCACAGTATAAGAGTTTCCTCAAGGTTTGCTGAGTAACTGCTCTTCAGACCCTGCACCATCTGCACCCCATCACCCTCTCCAGCATCCTCATGCTAAACCCTCTTCGCCTTCATGCCCCCATCACATGCCCATGCCTTATCAGACCCAACTTCCTGTGCTTCCTCAGACTTCCGTGGTCTCTCTTACCTCCTAGTCCCTCTGTCCGCAATGCCCTCCTCCATTCTTCCTTTGGGCAACTTCCGCTCCATTTTAAAGATTTGGCTCAGACATTCTTTCCGCCTCTAGGAAGCCTTTCTCCAGGCTGGCTAGATAACCCCTTCTCTATGTTCCCCCAGCCCCTAGGCTGACCTCTCTCCTAGCGCTTGTCACAATGTATGTTCTGTATTTGTCTAGCAGTCTATCTCTGCTGCTAGGCTATGATCCCCTGGGGGCAGGAACTGCATCACTGTCATTTCTGGAGCCATGGCATTTGACACAGAGTCCACCATAAAGCCAGTGGTTGTTATGGGGATAGATAGGTGAATGGATGAATGAATGTTGGCTGAGAAACTCTCAACACTTGCTATTTGAAGAATCTGCCCATGGGGTTATGTACTGTCTGTGCCCATGATGTGACTCGGCCACCTTTACTGTTGGGTCCTGGAGAAGATGCCGGGCTGTTAGGGGACAGGACCCAGTACTGAAGAACTATGTCTAAATCTGCATGTGTATTTTGTGCCTCCAATTCCAACCTTGTTTATTAGCATAGCAATTAACAGCAGTGCCTAATGACAGATGGTCCGGCTGCGTGCCTGAACTCCTGACTCCAGCGCGGGCTTGGAGTGGGGCAGTCACGTCTGATGAGGTTGATGTTGTCACTGATCTAGCTAATCCAAGCTCCCAGGGCTGCGGACTGTGGAGACACTGAGCTGACATGGCGCAGGCACTGCTGGGGCCGGGCCTAACAGAGCCAGGCCTTGGAAATGACACTTGGAAAGGTTAGAGACGGTGTCCTGCTTCCATTCTAATTCCGAGATTTCGTTTTTTAAGTTATGAATTTTATATTGAGAAGCTCTACCACACTGCTCCCAAATTTCCTTAAGCCACATAAGCTCAGGAATTTCTCCAGGGGATAGTGTCCCTTTCTTATTACTTTCTTATCAGCTTCTGGGCTTTCTACAATTATTTAGCACTGTGATGACCAGGCCCCTGGGCCTTAGCTAACAGACACTTAGAGTTTAGTATTTAGAACTGTGTAAGACCAGTGTTTGTAAAAACATAATTATAAATATATATATATTTATAATTTATTATTATTATTTATCTTTACAGCACCTGGTCTTCCTAGGTGGTCTCCCATCCACGTACTAACCAGGCCTGACCCTGCTTAGCTTCCAGCATCAGACAGGATTGGGCTTGTTCAGGGTGGCATGACCATAGACAACATAATTATATTTGAGCAAGTTTAGAGAGAGAATTTTTTTTCTTCCTGTTAATCCCTGGTTTGAATTGGCTCATAATTTATTACTCAGTGAATGATATTCATTTCTTTATTAAAAAAAAACCCAAAAAACAAAAAACATCAAATCGGCTATCTGGGTCATAAATTCAAGCCCGAAAATAGCTTCTAAAACCAGAGTGGATTTCACAGAGCTAGAGCCCGTCAGGGGTAGAAAGGATCTTCTTGTCCAATCTCACCATTGACAGATGGCACAACTGGGCCCAGAGAGGTGCATCGATTTGCCTGAGGACACATAGCGAGCTAGTGGCTGAGTGGGAATCTCTTCCCTACCTCATATTTCAGATCATTAGAAAACTTCAGGCTTTGCCATGTGCCAACTCCAAACCGCGCTAGTGGAAATTCTCTAAGTGGTGTGGGCTCTGCTTCCTTCACGGCCTGTCAAACTCAGTGTGAGTGAAACAGAAGAGAAGGTGCAGGGTGAGCAAGCGAGACCTGTGGTCTGTTGTTAGTCATGCAGAAACCACAGATCTTGTTTTGAGAGGTGTTGACAAGGAGCCATGCTGGAGAAGAACGTCAGCTGAGAAGTCCCATGATAGGAGACCTTTGCGGTGTGGGTGGGGGGCGGTGGGAAGAGCTGGGGGAATAGCCTCTTGCCAGCGAAGTGCTGGCAGGAGAAATGCATGTAGCGCCGTGGATGGCCTACCCCCATCCTTTATTTTCTTAGCCAGCGGACAGGTCCCCTGGAGAGACCCTTCCTGTACTCTCTCATACTAGGAGGTCTCACCTTTCTCCCTCATTGTTATGTAACCCCAGGTATTTATCCTATGACCTGCTGAGGTTGCTGTGAGGTGGAACTTGGTCCAGAAAAACCAGTTTTCAAGCTCATGGGCAGCTGGTTACCAGGGAGATAGAGAGAATATCCTGGGATGACTGTCTTCGAGTTAACGGTGACCCACCGACTGGCCCCACCTCTTCCGGCAATGCCCCCCACCTCCCTGTCGGGGGATGGCAAGGTTTGGCAGGCAGTAAAACGCTGCCCTGGAAGAAGCGTTTATTCACTCTCAGTGTCATGCAGAGAGTGTCTCTGGCCCCCTGGCCTCACTCCCATGTTGTCACTAGGGAAAACCTGGGCTTTTTGTCTTTTTTTTTTTTTTTTTTTTTTAATTGTCCCGGGGCTCTACAGCTGAAGGAGGATTCGGGCATATATTTCCCTCTTATGATACCAAAACAGGATCAAAATTTGTCCAGTCTCAGGGACATTTTTTCTTTTTCTTTTTCAATACGGTTTTATTGAAATATAAAGATAACAAGGAGAAATTTCAATGGGAATAATATTTCTCATATAACCCCATCACCTTATCATAATGATTTCCTTTCCAGTTTTTGCATGAGCATATATTTTATGCATAATTTTAACCTTAGTAGCGTATTCTGTACTTTTAAAATTCAGAATGTTCAGAATGTTCATTTAACATGCTCTGTGAGGGCTCAGAATACGCCTTTGTTGCTTTGTGTCACAGAGACTTGAAAACCAATGGTTTAAATGAAACAGAAGTTTATTCTTCTGTTCACACGAGAGTCCAGAAATAAATTTCTACCTGCGCAACTATTACTATTATTACTATTACATACCACTCTGAGTATTACCACAACCACTACTACTGGTACTAGCTAACATTCATCAAGTATTACAATGTACCAGGTAATATGCTCTGAGCTTCAAATGTAATCAACCTTTCTGATCCAGACATTATCCTTAGGAATGGATTATTGTACCCATTTTACAGATGAGGAAAATTCATTCTCCCAAGGTTCATTAGCCAACATGCGGCAGAGCCAGGTATGATTTCAGATGCCCTTTCTCAAATCATATTGCAATATAGTCACCAAGACTGGAAGGTCCAGAGATGGAGTCCAGGCCAGAGACACCTGGCCAAATATTCCAGCCTGGGCAAAGATGTTCCTCCGGGCTGGAAACAAGCAAGGAGAAGCCCAGGATACTGGGGGAGGACTTGAGGCTGGCTTTGCTGACTGGTTTAAAGGACCAGGGGAAGGAGGGCATATTCATCAGGATTCCTGATTGCAGGAAACAGAAAGCACTCCTGCTGCAGTAAGGAAACAAATTCTTTGACGGGATTTTGAGATAGCTTGTGGGGACTCACTGAGAAGGCCGGAGACCAGGGCTAAGGGACTGGCAGACAGGAGGGAAGCCAGGGGGTGGCCAGGACCCGGCCAGGTGCCTGCCAAAGCTGAGCCCCAGGACCAGGCTGCCGAGGATGCCACAGCTGCTCTGACCTCATCAGCTTGCATGGCTGCCTCCACTGACATCCTGGCCACAAACACTGTCACAGCTGCCACAGCCACCCGTGGACACTTGACATGGCTTCTGCCGCCTCCGCCACGACAGCGGGATGTTCCTCCTGGCTTCTGATTCCTGGGTATTTTAACCAGACACAACTCTTGGGATGAACAGAGCAACTCTTTTTGTCTCTCACTGAAATTTTTCTTCTGCCCTCAGGTGAAAACTCAAAGAGGTCTCATGACTTCTCTGCTTTCTGTTAGTAATATCTTTTGTCACTTGGAGTCGCAGAACGGTCCCGGTTCTATAATTAGAATACCCAGTCCTGTGTATTAACTCTAACTCTGCATTTGATTTAGAGATAAGTCTTCTCACTTCTTTCAAGGCCAGCTTCAGGGCCAGCCTTGTCTTGGGGAGTGGGTAGGATCAGGCTTTTTTCTCTTTCCCCGTTCTTCCTTCACTCTCTGTTTACTGACTATAAGCTCCAGGATTGGGCAAGGAGAAGGAGAAGGAGAAAGTAGGAAAGATTTTACAAACTTAGGGTGCTGAGACAGCCCGTTCTGTACTCTTGGGTTGTACATTAGAGCTGACTCTGCAGCAGAGCTCTTCCCCACCTTCTCAGAGGCCCCGATCTCGCTGGGGGCTCTCTCCTGTGTTTCCCTAGGCCTGACTTGATCCCGAGGTCACCATGGGCTTAGCAGCCCCCTAGGAAGCCTGAAGCTTTCTTTCAGCTGAGGTCCCATCAGTCCCCAGGCCAGCTCTGCCATCTGGAAAACACCATGTTTATACGCACAAGCCCGAGGAATAATCGCCAGAAACTCTTCTTTATTCCAACTTGCTCCCTGTGGCAAGTGTTCTTACAGATGTCCCAGGTCCCTGTAAGGGAGAGGTGATTTTTTCTCTGTGCAACAGGTCCTCTCTCATTCATTCAGTCTCTTCTCTCTCTCTCTCTCTCTCTCTCTCAGTCCAGCTAACTCCTTGCCTTCAACTTCCGCAGGCCTATATCAGGCACCAGGTCAGTGAACCTCCAATACGCAGTAGACACTGAAACCTCTTTCTCTGGGCTTGAGATGGTAACCCTGCCACCTTCCAGCCCTCACCAGCTCTCTCCAAACCCAGCACTCTCTTGAATTTATCAGACACTGACCACGAACTTGTACAACTTGATCTCTCACTACACTTTGCAAAGAATATGATATCTTTTTGTCTGTCTTAGGCTCTTGGTTGAATGTACCCTTTTTCTGCTCCTGATTCTCCATCTGGGGTGGTCCTTTCTGAGTGGGGGAACCCAACTCCCACTGGAACTCCTGTGGTGGGACATTCCACAGGCTCCCCTGAGTCTCCCCCAGGGGGTTGAGGATGCTGAGCAGCCAAATCACAAGGAGATAACCTCCCTCCTCCTCCCCAGTTCCAAGGGTGGGGGAATTTTTTTCTTAGCAGGCGGTGGAGGCAAGGGAGGGGGCAGTTCTCCAGGAGCTTCGTTAAAGCACCCCACATTCACTCACTGCTCTGCAATTTGGTGGCAAGCCCAAAGGAGTAATAATTTTAGCATCAAAGAAATATAACAACTCTTCCCCCACACCAACTACAGCATTCTAATCTTGAAGAGGGCCACGGAGGGGCAAAGGGAACAGGAAAACAACCGTAGCAAAAAAAGGATGCGGTTTTCCAGGAAGACCCTTTGCCTTGGCCCGCTGTAAGTCAGCCCCAGTGGACTTGGAACGGCTGGTCTTTTCAGGAGCCCTGTCTTTGCGTTCCTCCTCCTCAACAATTTGCAACGATAATGAGTATTTTGCAGTTTAGGGTCAGTGCTGATTGAGCAGTGCATAAGACCACGTCTTTTTTCTTTTTCTTTTTTTTCATCCTCTTCTGAGACTGCAGATGACTGTGCTTCTTATACTCACTGCCTGACTTACAGACACCTGAAGCCCATCATCCCACCCCAGACCAGGGGTGAATCGGGCAGGTGTGCAGAGGCTCTCGGGAGGAATTTGCCATCTCCCTCCAGAATGGACCCTGTTTCCTTTAACTCTGAGATTGTCAAATAGAAAACAGTAGGTTCCAGGTCCTAGGAAATCACAAACTAAGAATTTTTTTTTTTTTGAGAATGCTAAGAATCTTATTTTGCCAAGTAAAGTTACTGAATTAGTCACAAGGGTAAGAAGCGTTCACATATACAAACAGCTATATCTCACTGCATATGCTGACATCGGTGTTTAATACACATGTGTAGATTGCCTAGTTCCAGTGGGCACTACGTTTGTGAGGGGAACACACTGCTCCCTGACTCAAGGGAGTGTGTACTTGAATGAAGGATATGGAAATATCACCTCCTCAGAGAAGCCCTCCTAGACTACCCCTTCTGAAGTGGCAGCTGAGGCTCCTCACCGTCCATCCATCCCCAGAAATCTTGTCCTTTTTCTTCTGAACCCTCACCTTAGCAGAAATTCCCTTGTTCACGTCTTTGCATCTTCCTTTGTGGCCCATCTTCTCACTTTAAGAACATAAACTGCAGGGGTTCAGGAGCCTCATTTGCCTTATTCATCACTGGGGCTCCTGCTCAGAGGTACAGGGGGTCCCCTAGGCCATTGGGTGAGATCCTGAGGGCGAGGAGGAGGGGAGTGGGATGCAATACCCCATTGTCCTGGGTCTCTCACACTGTATGTCACCTCTTCACATCACTCAGTGACCAGGTGAGGACGTCGGAGGCATCCTGCTGTGAATGGGTGCTCTGTCTTCTGAATTATTGGCGTTCCAGTCAGGAAAATAATTTAGACTGGAATAACAGTGTTTCTTTAGAGAAGGAAGAAAAATCTGCTTTCTACCATGTAGCTCCTTTCTTGAAAATGTGGAGGTTGCTGGCAGGTCATGTAGACTATTTAGAATGGAAAACAGGAAGGCTTCCCATCGTCTATCCCTAATGGAAATTAGCGGGCCCAGCAAAGCATACTGGTGACAGCGGGAGGGTCAGAAGTCCCCAGCCAGGTCCCACTGAAAGAGGGCGAGGTTGCAGGCAGGATGAGAGCCTGGCATTAGCATTACAATCACACAGCAAGGAGGCAGGTGTGGGGACACCTCTATGTGGGGCTGGGCAGAGGTCATTGTAGTTACAGAAATGCAGTTGCAAGCTCATTCTACTATGTGTAGCTACAGGAAGGCAGGTGGAGGGTGGAGGGAGCAGTTATAGTGCCCCGGGCAGCTGGAGGCGAAGGTGAGCTCTGCGTTTAGGGGAGAAGCCAGGTCAGATGGTGATAATGTGAGTTAATATTTGCTTAGAATTTACTGTGTGCTGTGTGTGTGCACCAAAAATGCTCATAACAATCATATGAAATAGATAATGGTCATTACCTCCTCTGCACGCATGAGAACACTGAAGCTCAGAGGGGTCAGATGCTTGCTGCTGATGTATGACATGACAAGGATTTGAATCTGAGTCTGCCTGTGCCCAGTGCACGCACACCTCTGTGCTTCTGCTCTGAGCTCACCTCCCACTAAAATGTGCCACGGTTTGGTGACAAGTCCCAGGGCTCTGTGGCTAAGTCCAGAGACTGGAACAACAGTAATAACAAATGACAACAAGAAGGCTCCTGTTCAGTGTCAGAAACTGTGCAGCTGTTAATGCACATTAACTCACTGCACCCCATATGACACTGAAAGGTGGTATTGCTCTCGTCATGCAGATGAAGCACAGGCTCAGGCACAGGGGTGAACCGCCTGTCACACGGCCCTGGCGCTGTAGGTGCAGAATGTGAACCCAGGGTGGTCCCACTTCGGTCCTCCCTTGAAAGCATCATCATCCTGTGGGAAATAATTCATATCATAAGTATTTATGGATTACATACCATATGCCAGGTACTGTTCTAGAAGGTAGGGATTAGGCAGTAAAGAGGAAAGACAACATTCTTGCCTTCATGGAGCTGGCATTCTAGTAGAGGAAACAGACAATAAATGTGGAAATACACACACACACATAAACACATATCTATGTGTATATATATAAATTATATATACATACACACACACACATATATAATTTCTGCTAATTGTAAGTTATTTAAAAAATGAAACAGAGTAACGAGGCAAGCGTTGACTGTGGCAGGGAGCTGGGGAGCTCAGGAAGGCCTGTCTTAACTGTAGGTCCCCTCTGGCTGCTGCACTGGGCAGAGACTAGTGGTGAGCACAGCAGCAAGGCGACCAGTTAGGAGGTAGTGGCAATAATCCAGGTAAGAGACAAGGATGGCTTGGATCTGGATGGTTGTATTGGATTGGTGGGAGGTGGTTGAAATCAGGGTTTATTTTAAACTGGATCAACAAGATGAGTTGCCAGATTGGATGTAGACCTGGAAAGAAAAGGAGGAGTCAAGAGTGACTCCAACATTTTGGTCTGAATAAATGGAAGGATGGACGGGATGGCGAGGTGCTGAGATGAGGAAGACCAGAAGGTCAGGAATTCAGTTTTATTATTTGCGTTTGGGTTTTATTATTTTCCATCCAAGGGGAGATTGTGATTTATGAGTCTGGAAGTTGAGGGGTGTTTTGTGGTAAATATGAGCCATATTTCATCAAATCTAAGATGTCATTGACTTGGAGACCACCCTTATTTTATGTATTGCTAAGAATTAAAATGCTACCAGTTAAACATCCCAACTTTAGAGATATTAAAAGGTATATTGTAGAATCAATGGGGTATAGTCAGTTTGGGAGTTTCCAATATACAGATGGTTTTAAAGGTGGTAAAAGTTGACAGCATCACCAAGGGAGTGATAGAGGACTGAGAGAAAACGTGGAAGTAGAAGGACTGAGCTTTAGGACTGCAGAGTTTCAAGCAGGGAAACTTATTGCTCAGTTCCCGCCAAATGCAAAGTTAGGCAGCTAAAGCTCTTCTTGGGAGGCAGATGCCATTATGGTACCCGTCGGGTTCAGCCTGAGGATGCAGGGCTCAGGGCCGGCCAGCCAGCATTGTAACACACAACATCTCCTGGCACTGGCTACAAGGTGTTGTCCAGAGGGCTGAATCTTTGGGCTCATCTGGATTCAGATTGGGCCTTAGTTTCGTCATCAGTAACGTATGTGTATAGCGTCTGCTCTACTCACCCTCAAAAGTTAGAAAACAAGCCAGGCTTTGTTTTTCTGTATCTGTAAAATGAAGAGGTTGAACAGCGAGATCTTTAAGCCCTTTTCTGGTTTAGGTATTATGATAACAATAATTCTAGCTGCAGTACTTTGAGCATCTATAAGGTGATATATGTAATTTTTAGTCATTACAAACAACCATTCCAGGTAAATATTATTATGCCCATTTCACAGATGAGGCATCTGAGACCAAGAAGAGGGCAGGCCACTCATAGGGGTGGAGCCAAATACAAAGCAGGGTGTTTAAGGCCAAGAGCTCTGGATCCCACCAAGCCCCCTGCCTTCCTGCCAGGACTGATGTGTGGTTCTTGATTTAAACTTCATAGCATTGTAGTCAGAGGCTAAGGGCGACCTCTTCCCGTAGTGTGACAGTGGAACTTCAGGGTGTTGCCCCACGTAAATGGGAAATACAATCCATGGGGCAGGGGGGTGGGGTGGGGGGCTCCATGGCATGGCTTCTAGAAAGATTAACAGGGAGGCAGCTGATGTTGGGTGTAGAGGTAACTCATACTCAGTCTTGTAGACTTGGAGTCCAGTGCTCTCTTAGACCACATTTTTGCAAGTCAAGGGCAATTGGCTACAGAGAATGGTGCTGAATGGGATTCCCTAGGTCCGGGAGAGGCTGGCGGAAGCTGCTCAGTCTTCTCTGTTGCTGGGAGGTTTCCTGAGCAAGAGGTGGGAGGGAAAGGTGGGTTTGAGGGAGTTCGAGTGCTGGTGCAAAGCTGGCTCTTGGCCAAGACCTAACCGTAGAGCTGGCCAGAGTCAATTACTGTCAGCATTTCAGCAGGACTGTAGTGTAGACCATGGTTTCTTGACCTCAGCAGCATTGATATTTTGGACCACACAAAGCTGTGTGATGGGGGACTGTCCTACACACTGTAGGCTGTTAAGCAGCATTTCTGCTTGTGACCCACCAGATGCCAGTATCATCCCCCACCCCCAGCTGAGACAACCAAAGCATCTCTGGACATTGCAAATGTTCTCTAAGGGGAAAAACTGTGCCCACACTTTCCCAGAGTTGAGTACCATTGGTATAAACAATTATTTCACCCTCCTAGGTAGGTCGTTAGCTGACCACTTCCATGCATGTCCTGGGGCCTTCCTGAGAATTATTTTTTTCTGTGGCATCTCACTGGAAGGCCGAGTGAAAGTTGGACCCCACTATAACTAGGTTCTCCCTGCCTCGATTATTTTCCTCCTGAAACCAACTCATACTGAAACCTTTCCTGGGACATGCACTTTATCTCACCACTCTCTGTCCCTGCTGGGCACCTCTTTATCCTCAGACACTCCAAATGTGTTCCCACCTCAGGACATTTGCACGTGCTGTTCCCCCCCTTGCCTGGGCATCTTCTCATCATTCAGGGCTCTATTCGCATGGCACCACATTATGGGCCCTCTTAGATCATCATTGCAGTTATTCCTATTGCATCTCTCTGCCTGAGGTCCATCAGTATTTTCTACCCTCTGGTATCATCTTGTTCATTTATTTGCTTAATTGTTTCTTGTTTGTCTCCCCCACTGGATTGCAAGCTCCCCAGTGCAGAGAACTGTTTGTTCTAGTCTGTTCCTTGCTATATCCACAGTGCCGACTGCAGTGCGTAGTTAACTGCTGGTTGAATGGCTTCAGTGAATTCTTGTTGAAGACCGACTCTGTACCAGGCACTGTGCTAGGGGCTGAGAGTGCCAAGGTGAATAGCTCAGTCCCTGCCTCCTAGGAACTCGGTGCCTTGTGGAAGGAGGCGAGGACAGGGAACTATGGGAGCGCAGAAAGGGAGCAGGTAAACCTGCCTGGCAAGGGAGGAAAGCACTCCAGGAGGTGGTGTGAGGAAAGGGGACAGCGGAGCATCTGGAGAGGCATGGAGGTCCAGGGGATCCTGGATGGTGCCCAGGGGCTCAGCAAGGAGCATGGCATGAAGCTCGGTGCTGTAGGAGTTCCAGTGCAAGGTTTGATGCTGCTGGAGATGAGGGTGGTGAAGTAGATGAGGCCAACTCTGAGGCCTTGAGTCCCATAGCAGGAAACTTTGACCATATCCTATAGCAAAGGAGAGGCATGGAGGCAATGCAGAGTGGGAGTTAAGAACATAGGCTCTGAAATTTGTTTCTGATCTCCGTTCAAATCCTCACTCTGACACTTCTGAACTGTGTGACTAGCCCAGCAGTTTTGTGTCTCTTAACCTCAGTTTTCTCATTTTCGAAATGGGGTTCACGTTTATTTCGTAAGGTTGTGGTGAGTATAAAATATCAGTGCTCAGCTCGGTGCCTGGCACAGGTGAGTACTCAATAAATCATTGCTGTTCCTATTGGTGTGGTTAACAAGGAGCCACTGGAAGTTTTCCAGACAAACAAGGGATGTGATAGATTAGCGTTTTAGCAAGATCACTCAGGCAGTAGTGTAGAGGATAGCTTGGCAGTGGCCCTGGGGAAAGCAGGTGAGTCAGGGACCAGGGAAAATAATTAGGAGGCTACTGGAATGAAAAGGGAGGCAGAGGAGTAGGGACCTGGAGCATCTCCTGTGGCGAACTGCAGTGGCAGAAGTGGCCATACGTTGCCTCTCAAAGTAAGAGTGCAAAGGCTAGAGGAGGAGCCTCCAAACCTGACAGGGAAGAGGCCTAGATGAGGACCAGGCAGAAACTGCGGCTCAGTCTGACCTGGGTTCACTCAGCAGCTCACAGCCTCTGCACCCCTGGAAGACGCAGCCAGCTCTGCATTTCAGACAGCCCTTGCTGTGAGAACGGGTGGCTTGCTCTTTATATCGGGTGATATACTTTTAATTAAACTGGTAATCATTTGAGCATTCCTTAAAGTTTTACTTTGGGAATTTGTCTTCTTTCAAGCTCTGCCCTAATTAGAATTCTCTTTATCCTGTAGTAATAAATTCTATCTGAGTGGTTTCATCTGCCCCCTTTGATGACAGAGACTCATCATTCCTGAGCCAGCTTTACTCCCTGTCGACATTTAGGTGCAGCAGGCCCAACTAGGCCTGATTTGGGGGGTTGAAAATTAGATTTCTCAATTAACTCCCATCAACATGAGGGTTCATCTTCTTGCTGTTCAACTGAGCCCTGGGCGAGCACATGACATATGTCTTTCCCAAGGTCAAGACTATGGAACCCCATGGGGGCAGACTGTTTGAGGAAGGCCCTAGAATTAGGCAGACAGGCCTGAGGCAGTGACCGCAGATATATTAGGACCCAGTACCGTAACTAGGAAAACAGAAGCAGAAAAGCCGGTGGGCTGGCTCACGAGTTTCAACCCCAGGCTCAGAATGGTTAGGAAACTTGGAATATTATTCTGCCATTATGAAAAGAAAAAGAAGAGGAGGAAAATCCTGCCATTTGTGGCACCAGATGTGAACTTTGAGGGCATTGTGTACAATGAAATAAGTCATAAAGAAAAAGACAAATACCGCATGATCTCACTTACACGTGGAATCTGAAAAAAAGCTAATTCATAGAGATAGAGAATAGACCGGTAGTTGCCAGTGGTGAATGGTGGGGGTGGGGCAAATGCGTGAAGGGGGTCAAAGGGCACAAACTTCTTGTTATAAGATGAATAAGTTCTGGGGACGTAATGTACAGCATGGTGACTATAGCTAATAATATTGTGTTATATATACAAAAGTTACTAAAAGAGTAGATTTTAAAAGTTCTCCATATACACACACATGCACACAAAATTTAACTGTGGAGTGTTGAATGTTTTAACTAATCTTATCGTGGTAATTATTTTGCAATATATACACATATAAAGATTATTTATTTTATACCTTAAACTTATGTAATTTTATATGTTAATTATATCTTAATAAAACTTGAGAAACTAAAATAATATTTTGCCAAGTTAAAAAAAAAGAAAGCCAGCAAAACCGCAGGAGAAAGCTGACTGGACACTGTCATGTGCAGTATTTTATTTAATTCTCAGCAACAATAATATAATAATAATATAGCAACAATAATAATAAAATCAGTAACAACTACTACTGCTCCTCCTCCTCCTCCTCCTCCTCCTCCTCCTCCTACTACTACTACTAATAATAATAATAATAAAACAACAACAGTAACAGCCAACATGAACAAACTGTCTGCTCTCTGCCAGGCGGTGTTCTAAGCCAACATTCCAATAGCCTTATGAGAAAGGTCTGTTATTATCACCCCTATTTTTCAATTGAGGAAAGAGGAACTCAAGGAGGCTAACAACTCACCCAAGGCATCCCACCCAACAAATGACAGTCTCCCAAGTCTCCTTTCTTTTCATAGCACCTTGCCCTTCCTGCCGCTTAGATTCTATTTGCTGTGCTATTGAGGCTGATAGTCAGTTTCGCTTTAATATTTCAGTGATGAGGCTTTAGAATTGGCCATCTGTCAGCAGCCACCAAGTGGACTTGTCTTTTCGTCTTGCTTTTAAGTAAATTCTGCATATGGTCATCTTTACTATCCAATTCCAAATTGACTTTCCCTCGTTCTGGACACAAGCTCACAGGTATATCAGATGTAGTCCAAGTGCCAAGACAAACAGGCCTGGATTAAAGTCCCTACTCTGCCACTTTCTGCGTGACTTCGGCAGATTATTTCATTTTCCTAAGGTTTCTATATTCAGAAGATGGAAATAACGATAGCACCTGCTTCATAGGGTATTGTGAGGATTGTGAGGTGAAATGTATGTGAAGAATTGGCTTGGAAGTCATATTTTACAGGAAAAGCACCCATGTCCCAGAGGGATGACCACCTTGGCAAGGTTACGAGGCCACTGAGGGAAAGAGGGGCCAGAACCCAGATGGGCCGCTCACCTCATTCCTCCTTCTGCAGTACCTGTGCTCCACAGTAAGTTTGAGGAGAAGAAGCCATACAGAAATCAACGCAGACCAGGAGAGTCTCCTACTTTTGCTTTTTGTTCCCATGTCTTTAAATGTCGTTGACATTGGAAGGGATGTGGTGAGGTCCAAAAACCCAGCCAGTCTGTGACATCTCCAGATTGGCCAGGCCCAGATGGTTCTGGTCCCTCATCCAGCATAATAGTGGCTACCTCTGAGAGGCCTCCCATGACCAATCGGTCTTTGGAAGCTTGCCGATCATATCCTAGAACATTCCTCTGTTTTATTTTCAAATTATAACTTTCTTATTTATGTGTTTATGCTTTTATGTCCTGGTCTGTGTAAGTCTGTGTCTATTTGTATACCTTTAAACTTTTTATTTTGAAAGAATTATAGATTCACATGCTGCTGAAAGGAATAATGGAGAGATCCTATGTGCCTTTATCAGTTTCCTCCATGGTAACTTCTCGTAAAACCAGAGTGCAATATCACGACTAAGATACTGACATCATCTATCTTTAAAAAAAAAAAAAAAAAATTTCTTTCCACTAGGAATTAAGAGCAACAAATCAATGACTTTGTCTTGATCAGTACAATATTCTCAATATCTAGAGCAGCGCCTGGCATGTAATAGGTATTTAACAACTGTTTGCTATATATATGTATAAAAATGTAAACACAAGGGCCCTTACCCCTCCCCCAGATGTATAAGTGTCTCTGTGATGCCTAGGCAGCCTCTACTCTGCAAAGTCATCTGTTTTCCAAGTTATGTGTACTAAATTTCATTAAGATTAGTTGGAACAATCGTTTTTAAACTGGGGGTACATAAAGATTTTCCCAGGGGTATCTGTGTATGAGTAGTTTGAAGGGAATCAATTTCCAGATAGTCAACTTGTTTTGCTGCGGTTTTCCAAAATTGATCTGCCTAAGAAGATTTACCCAAGAAGGGTTCACAGAGGCTCTTGCCCCACTTGATAAAAAGTAGACCCCTCCTTTATCCCAAATTTTACTGGGATGTTTTGCCTGAGGTTTCAAACCATCCGAGCTGTCAAACAAAGGCATGAGTTGGAGTATTAGTTTGGAGTAAGCTACCTCTCAATATACAGGGCTTCTGGTTTCCCCCTGAATTGTGCATATTTCTGTTATAGGTGAAGCTTGGCACTGGAAACATGGTCTTGGGCTTGTGTTGGGACAGATTCCAGAACAGACAGCATACTATAGGTTGCTGATGCTGACCTTCTCTGCCTGGAATGTTTTCTAGGGCTACCATTTTTTTCAAGCTATATTGGTAAAACCCATAGATAAAATCTGTATGCGATCTCTTTCCAATTTGATATGCTTTATTTCAGTACATCAAAGGTAGTTCATTTCTTCAAATTACGTTATCTAGATAATACATTATGAAATATCGATTCCGATTATACCTAATTCTAATTTTATCCTACAAAATGTGTATTATTTTTTACTCCCTATGAACACAGTAAACTTATGTACACGAATGACGACAACTTTTAGACGATCAGTTCAATGATGTGCAAATGCTTTTTCAGCATTTTGGGGGCGGGATGGGAACCAAAAGATTGAAAACTACAGCCATTTGGAAAGCCATTATCAGTGCCATTTTGATTCAAGATTTAATGTCCTGGGCATTTTGAAGCCTCTTCATTGCAGCCCAAATTTGATGTAATCAGTCTTCTCCCTGAAAAGTTATCAAGAAGCGCCAGGCCACAAATGCTCAGGGTTGGATAGTTCTCTTGAAAGAGGCCTCACTGTGTTCAGCTGATAATCAAATGAATGGCTGTGCTGATAGGTCACTGAGGGGGACCCACTGCTCCCCAATTCCTTATCCAGGCCTGGGCTCTGTGTTTCTCCTGATAGGAGCACATAATCCCATCAGCGCCAATGGGAGTTATGCGCCAGCTTTACTGGAGACAATAGACCCTCTGAGAGGGACAATTGTTCCCAGTAACCAAGGGGGTAAACAGGATTGCCTGTTCCCAGCCGCCATACAGGAAGGGCAGGCTGAGCCCCCAGAGCTCTTTCTTTGTGAGACTGCAGAGCAGGAAGGATTCGGCCTGCCTTCTCCATCAGTGGCTGGCCTCCCCCACCTTCGGTAGCAACCTATCCCCTGTGGCTTCCCCCAACATCCACACCAAGACTGCAGAAAGTCTTCCCAGCTTCTCCCCTTGCTCCTCATTCCTTCTAAAAACAAGCCTAGGGACCCTACTCTATCCCATCCTTTATAATGAAATCAACAACAAGAATATACCATTTATTGAGCACTTATTATTTCCTTAGGCACTACGCATTTTACATACATTTGTGCCTTTAGCTACAGATCCTCATGGCAACTCTGCAGAGTAAATATAATCATTCCCATTGAAAGTAAAACAGAGCCTCAAGTAAGTCACACATCTGGTAAGTTGCAGGACCAGGATTCAGACCCCCAGGGCTGTATAAGTCTCTAATTCCCGTGCTCCACGTTACACTAGTGTTTTGAAAAGTGTGTTTCCTTTGAGACACTCTGAGACAAAGCTTGGGAAATGTTGTGCAGTATACCTGCGCTCCCCTGCCCCTTCCCCAAGCCCTTTCTTGGAGGTTCCTAATACACATTCATCTATTAAGTTCTGGGAAGTCCTGCAAGGAGGAAACATAACTTGCGAAACTCAGTAATTCTCAAGTATTTGTCCTTTTTTGCATGAAGTAGATTATACTTTGTTAAATGCTAAATGGCATTGGAATGATGGGATGGGGGGCGGCTAGCTAGAGAAAGTTATCCATGTGACTGGCTCTTGCACTCACAGCTCCTGAAGCCAACCATGGAAGCAGAGCTGTTGACTGTTGCTTTGGATTTTGGGATAGCTGAATCATAGCCAAGGGAATCATAACCAAGCTGTTTTATAGGACCTTGGCAGCTGCACAAAACCCCACTTTCCAGTCTACTATCCCACCTCATATACCAAAAAAGTCACCTGCTTTCCCATGGCATAAGAAAAAGACAAATTGTTCAAGAATACAGAGAAGGAAAGGCAGAATGGCTGTGTTGAGACCACTGCCCTGGTATGGAGCCGAAGCTTGGTGTGCAGGAGTTTTAACAGAGAAGGAAGCTTTGGGTCCTGTGGTGTCGGAGCATGGCAGGGTTCCCATGTGACTCTGACTGTCCTCGGGGCTCTCTACGGCAGCAGGCTGAGGCCAGGACTCCCTCACTGTGCCATTGGGCTCCTCCCCCACACTGGGATGTACTCGCAGCTGAGGCCCCTCATCTCTTTGTCCCCCTGGAAGGAAAGGACAGAGCCTCAGGCATCAGGCAGAGCATGCGGCCCTGGCTGATGTGGGACATGCCAAAATGACATGTCATGGGGATTTGTGGGCCTCACTGGAGTCATTTCCTCCAGGGGGTCATTTTATTTAGTTCCAATTGGACCCTGTGATTGGTCTCAGCCCTGGGCCACCTGGTGTCCTGGCTCCATATGGCAACAGCTAGGAAGATGCCATTTTTCAATTGAAATATGTTTCTGCTTTACTGTGGATGAGTCTGTAATTGCCTTTGGCTGGAAAGGGGCTTTGATTTTTAAAACTAAGCCAGGACGTAATTTCTCCACTTCTGATTTGTTGGACTGATGGGTCAGTGTCTGCTCTATTAATTCAAACTGAGAGTCACAGCATGGGAGTGACAGGCAAGGTCTTAGAGGTCAGCAAGGCCCACCATCGCCCTCAGATGGGAATCCCTTTCACCCACCTTTGACAGATGGTCTTCTGGCCCCTGGCTGTGCACCACCGCAGATAGGGAGCTCACTCCCTCACTATGCAGACCTGCCTGCTGTTGGGCAACTCTAAGAAGTTTGACCCCGTATAGAGCTAATAATAGGTACCTTTAAAGGAACACTCACCACCTGCCAGACGCTATGCAAGGCATTTTATATGCATATTTTACTCAGTCTTCACAATAATCCTTTAGCATAGGTACCTTTATTATCCCCATTTTGTAGAATGAGTAAAGCAAGTCGCAGATGGTTACGGAACTTGTTCAGGTCCTAAAGGCAGAAAATGATGGAGCTGAGTTCAAGAAGGATTACTCAGAGCGTAGGCTCCTGAACATGTCACTCTCTCACCTTGGGTAAGAATAGCTGATGTTCATTGAGTGTTCACTAGGAGCCAGGTTCTGTGCTCAAGTATTATGTATATACCATCTCATTTCATTGTAACAAGCTATGAGGTATATGATATAGGTTCATGAATGACGTTGTTACATTCAATGTCCTTGATGAGATGCCTTAGGGACTTAACTTTTGTTTGTATCAACTAGCCTTTGGTAAAACTGGTTTTGTTATCTGTCGTTTTGCTTGAAGTTGCAGAATCTATCAATGACATTAAGTGAGAACTTACTGTGGTTCTTAGTAAGCCCATTTTAGAAATAAGGACCGAAGTGCCCAGGGGCTACGTGATTCAGGGAATGTCACCAGCAGAGCCGTGACTCTAATCAAGGTTTTTTTTTTTTTACCCAAAGCACACACTCCATCAAAGTTATAGTGCTGACATTCTAAAGGTGAAGAAATTGAGACGTAAGAAATTCAGGAGTTTGTCCTGAATTTGTCTTCAGCTAGAAGTGACAAGGCTGGGATGTTGACCTGACTCAGACCCTGAGTCTTCCTCGAACTCCTTCTCACTTCTAACTCTACCTGTTCCCAGTGCCTCTCCCGTCACCTGAGCCCTGGAGAGCAAGGCAGTCCCTCTGATGAGGAGTGGGCCCACCTCCCTGTCCTCCCCAATACCTTTCATAAGCTTTTCCTGTAGCTGGTCAAGCACTGTTCTAATCACCCAAGTTTGAGAACCACTCAAGTAGCAAAAGCTAATGGTCTCTTTCAAATTCTGAAGTTCTAAGAGTTCCTTCATTCATCCTTGATCACCTTCAGGAGAGGGTCATGGAAAGCAGTGTAAATTTGAAAATCAGAAAGACATAGGTTCAAATCTCTGCTCTGCCATTCTCTTTCTGTGTGACTGAAAGCAAACTGATTACATCCCGGAGGCTCAGTGTCCTTGTCTCTAGGATGAAGATAAAAAGGACTGCATTGTATGGTAGTCAATCTGCCTCCTTTGGAAGAGTGAGCTTCCTCCTGAGAGTACTTTTTAAATGCATCTCCAAAGTTCCAGGAACCGTGGCTTGAGCTGTTGATGATGTGTGTTGCCAACCGGCATAATAGAAATCATCGCTGTTGTCGATAAAATTGCCTTGGGCTTGTCATGTTTACCTGTACAGTCCCCTGTCTATTACTTTTCCTTTATCTTTACAACAAACTTTACCTAATTCCACTAATACAGTCTCTCCAACTTGTCTTCCTTCTTTAAGAAAGGTTCAGCCTGGTGTAGGAGTTAAAATCCACGGGGTTTAGAGGCAGGTGTTCTGCCATTTTGGGCTATATGATTTTATACAAGTCAGTTAACATAGCTGAGTCTGGATTCTCTTGTCTACAAAAAGGGAATGAAAATACCTGTCTCTTTGCAATAGGGTCATTCAGTATTAAATGATATATGCATTGTAGGTGTTCAAACATCTCTTTGTTCCTTGCCCTCCCAGGTCTCACTTTGTCCGACTCTGAGACTGACCTAATACTATTTGTCTCCTCCTCTTCCTTGTATTTCCAGGCTCACGCTCTCAGTTAGATAATCTATCAAGTGGCATAATGGACACAAGTGTACTTTTCAGCCTTATAAAAAGTATTGTTCCAATGTGAACCAATTCTTTTGCTCTTCCAAGCCAAAGCTTGTGAATGTACTTAGTACCGCAATATGATTTGCACTGTATTCATTCATTTAAATAATATTTATTGGGAAACTTGTACGTGCATAGTCCTTAATGTTGTGCCCAGCAGAATAAATGTTTGATTGCTGGATAAATGATTGAATGAATGGATGAATGGATTAGTACTTCTTCAAGGGAGCAGTGACATGAGCAGAGCTGGCTGCCACTTACACCAAGTGATTTAAGGGACACGAGAGGAGGATGGATTTTGGTCCCAGACTCTATGACTCTCACGCTTTGGTTCTTTCTCCCGAGAGTCTCCAGTATGAGCAGAATGTGATCCATGCTATAAGCCAGCCACAGGTTTCAGGGTGACAACATAGATGGAGGTCACTGTAAAAAGCAGACTGCGATACCTCGTCCCCAAGGCTCAGTGGTGCCAGGGCCCTGGTCAGGCAGAGTCTGAAACTCAATGTTCTGAGTGGCTGTCAAGATCTGAGCTGGGCTCTTCCTTCTTGAATTCCACGTTCTACACATGGGAAATTAAAGCCAGGCAGGGGCTGGGTGAGCCATGTTTCATTCTCGGGCACTTGTCTATGCTGATGGCTTGGAGTTGGGAGAGAATCTACTCCTTGAAAGATGAGATTGTGCAATGTCTTCCCAGTTCCTCGCCCCCCGGCTGCTTACCTGGCCACCTCATCCTCCTGGAGACAGTGAGCAGAAAGCATGGGACATTTGTAGGGGGAATTAATGGGACAGCAGAATGTGCCCTAGCTTTGGAGCCAGACAGAGCTGGAGTGAGCCTGGCACTGCCATTTGTGAGCTCTCAGACCTCAGCTTCAATGCTTGCAAGTGACTTAAAGCAAAGGGATGGGAGTGTGATCCAAACACCCACCTCGTCATCTCGTCATCAAAATGTTGCAAGCATGACTTGGGTCCACACGGGTAGAGCACCCAGCACAGGCTTAGACTGTAGTAAAAGTTAGGTCCTCCACCTCAGCACCCTGCTTTCAGCACAGGAAGCAGTCCAGCCAGTATGGAGTTGAGCAGTTGTCGTGTTCAAAGAGCCTCTCCCACCCATGAAGCTGCTCTGAGCTTCGTGCTTCTCATCCATCTACTCATTCTTTTCTTGTGTATCTACTGCGTGCCAGAGTCCTTCACGTCAAGTGGGTGTTTATCATTGGGACCTTATAGGAGGGCCAAGCCACTAGCCAGACCTATTGGCAACTGCTCTAAGATTTCATAAGGTGGGCAGATGTGTGTCTCGACGCTGCATCCAGGGGAGCCTGGCTCGGGCATGGCAGCCAACTGAATTATGCACTACACATGTGCTCCGTCTCCACCTCTTTTCCTCAGAGCCTCTCCGGTTTAAAGACTGACTTAAGGTCCTGGCCTTTGAAGTGGCGGTTCTTCCTGGAGGCCTCTCGCACTTGAGGGGCTGGCGTGAGTCGGTTTCTCTTCACACAGTATCACTGGGGATGAATAGGCCACAGAAGGACAGCAGCAGTGCCTTTATTTTATTTTATTTTTTCTTGAGAGTACTATTCATTGGGGGAAATAATCTAATAGTTTCAACCCTTTTTAAGCAAAAGAGACTTTTGTCATTTCTCTTCACATACAACTGTATGCGGCTCTAGTATATAAGTCTGTGCTATAACTGAAAGCAGAGCTACTCCAAGTGGGTTGAGGAGTTCCTTGCTCCACCCTGGGCATTTCCATATGGTGCCTCTGGGGAACCCCAGAATTCCATGGAGCTCCGTTTTAAAACTAAGGCAAGTAATTCTTTAGGAAACCACACCAAACTGCGTCCAAGAAGGCAGAGAAAACAAATAGATGTTTTCCTGACAAGAAATCTCATCCCATTTGGTCTTGATTGGGCGTCTCTAACAAGGCCTGACAGATTTGGAAGAGCGGATGATGGGGGGGTTGCTGAACTCCCGGCTCGAAGACGTCCTCCTCTTTCGGGCCTGGCAGTTTTGTAACGGAGACCATGCTGAGGGCACCACTGACTGACCGGCGGGGATCCGGCTGCTTTGACTAATGGAAGCACCGTGGTGGGCCGTGCCGGGGGCCCTGGGTGTGCGGCCTGGATGGCAAAGGCTGAGCCGCTGGGGGTAGGTGGGAGAACAGCCTGGCAGCTGGGTAGTGGAGCCTGCTGGACTGCTGCTTCTCAGAATCCCCAGCTCGCCAAAGCCACCTGCAGGGTGGGGTGACTTCGGGGAGAATGGAGGGTTGTGTACGGAGGAGGGGCCGGTTACCATGGTAACCACCCTCCCCGTTGTCCAAACTCCAGTGCTAATCACCCCAGGCTTTTTGGAGGTGTTTTCCATTATTTAAATTGCCTGGGGCAATGTAGAAAAGCTTTTGTTTCCCATGTTTCAAGCTTGCTCTCTGTCTTTTTAGAGTTTCTCTAAAGTAAATGTAACCATTGTAGACTGTTTTTCTCTGCTTGAGATGGGAAGCTACATACCTAACACATAGCACCTTCTAGCCCCCAGGTGCAAGCATCTCCCCATCTACACAGGGTGGGGCCTCTGGGATCCCGGAAGCCATATAACGGCTGACCCACGTTTAGGTCAAGGTCTGGGAGAACATCAGTTCAAGTTCAGGCCATAGTTAACACCTGGATTCTGGCAGCACCGCTGCAGCCTTTGTACTTGGTACCTCCCTTTTGAATGGCAGGCGAAGAAACAGGGACCGTGTAGTACATGCCGCCTTGGGGGTCCTGATGCTGCCATGGGCGGGGAGGGGGGGATCCCCACACACCCTCTTCCAACAGGGCACTGCTGCTGCTTGGAGGCTAATGATCCTCCTGTCACTTCGGAGGCCAACTCTCCAGGTTGGACAGCAGTTGTTAATTAAGGTAGCGGGGCTGCGAAGCCATCTGCAGGGCCCAGCGGAGGCCAGAAGCAGGCCCAGCAGATGGAGAGCTTGAAAGATGCTGGAAACATTTGAGTTTCTCTCATCCACCCCCAAATATCACGCCAGATAAAAGCAGTACTTCACCCGGAAACACAAAACTGCCGGCACCGAAACAGCTTCTTTCTGGTTTTTCTAGTTGCAAACTCTGGATAAGTCGCCGCCGCTGTTTTCCCTGTGTTTCCCTTCTCCCACCCCGATTGTTTTCAGGCCCCCTTGGCCCAGGTGCCCAAAGAGTGTTTTCATGCTGCACACTGGGAAATCAGGGATTGAAAGGAGGCCGCTGGCTTCTGGCTATAGTTTCTGTCTTCTCTGCCTCTTTTTTGGCTTCTCAAGTTCTCTTTCATCTTTCCTTTGCTAAAGAAAAAGTGGGGGCTGAGCGGCTGGGCGAGAAGGAGGACCCCAACCTGCACATTCTCCTTGGCTCCAAGGCATGCCCATCCTTGCTTTCATAATGATAATAATGAAATAGTAATGATAATAGTAACAATTATAGTAAAGGAACTATTACAGTTTCACTACAAGGAATGGGCTGGCTTTTTGAGATGCCTCTGGACTCCAGTTCCTTGCTAGTTAAAACAAAGCAACTGTGGTCTAGATCTGCTGTTCCCAGCCTTTTTGGCACCAGGGACTGGTGCTCCTATCAGAATCAATGCCTGATGATCTGAAGTGGAGCTGAGGCGGTGATGCTAGTGCTGGGGAGCAGCTGCAAATACAGATGAAGCTTCACTCACTCACCTGTTGCTCACCTCCAGCTGTGCGGCCTGGTTTCTAACAGGTCATGGCCCAGTACTGGTCTGCGACCCGGGATGGGGACCCCTGGCCTAGATAGTAAATTTTGGTGGGCTCACAAAAAATGTTTGAAGGCTAGAAAAAGGTGAAGTAAATATGAGTATCATCTTTGAGTTACAGATAGGAAAGCTCAGTTTCCCAAAGTGTAAATAACCTGTTACAAATCCAGGAATGGGGTCAAGTCCAGACTCAGGGAGGCTGACTCCGTGGCTGCCATTTTCCTCCCTGAGTATCTGTATTCACAGGGCATGGCTAGTCATGATGTCTATTACTGACAGTTTCGTCGTTGTGCATTATTGACAATGTCATGGCAACTAGTAATGGTTGTCTCCAAGAGTAATTCACAGGTGAACAAAATGGAAAGAAAGGAAAGTGTATAACAATAAAGCGAAATCCTGAAATGGCAAAGATGTGAGTAACCCAAAAAAAGTTACATGAAGGGGGAATTTGGTTACTACCGTTCACGCGCAACAGCAAACATTTCTGCAGCACGTGCTGTGTACCAGGTCTCAGTCTAAGTGACATGGCCTAGGACCTAGGAGGTAGGACCAGTCTTGTCTCCATCTTGCAGATGGAGCAACTGAGGCAGAAAAGTGTCAGGTCATTTCCCCAAGGCCACACTGATAGAGAGAGAGTTGAGAATTTGGGAAAGCACACTGCCTAAGCCTATCATTTTCCTTCGTAACCAAAGATTGTGCCCTTCACCAATATCCTGTCAACCGTGAGGAACAGAAAACTTTAAAACATTCTGAAGGTGAGTGTAAGGTCCTCATGGAAGGCCTTCAAATACAAGGTAGTTTGTGTTAAGTAAAGCAACCAATCTCCTGCGTACCCTTCTTTTGGTCTGAACCAGGGTTACGGACAAGGAAGATAAGTTGCATCTCTTGCAAATTACTGCTTCCCAGACCGAGAAGGGCCCCTAAGCAGGTGAATATCTAAGGCTTTGGGACCAAAAGTCATTCTCCTTTTCTGAATGTGACAGGATATTGAGTGGAACATTTATAGTTGTCATGGGAGTTTTGGCTGAGACTCCTAAGCTGAGGCCAAGTGTCTACGCTTTCTAAAGACAGGAGCTGGGCCACCCTCATCACACCGGTGAGGAGGTGACCACGACCAGACATAGGGCTCCTACTTCCTTCCAGGGTGCATAAAAGCAGAACGGGGGTGGATAAGAAGGGAGATCCTTCTGGAACTACCCAGAGATCAAGACTGCCTTCAAAAAGAAAGCGTGGCATCTTATTCCCAGCTGGATATTTGCTGGCCCTCATGCAAACTCGTAATACCTCCTCCTTTGCCTGTACTGTCTCTTGGGATTGAAAGATAAGTGTCCCCAAGAGCATAGGGGTTCACCTGGTGAAGAGACACATTGGCTGGGAGGAGATGCCCCTGACTACAGAGCAAGGAGG
The DNA here is from genome assembly GCF_014176215.1 of Rousettus aegyptiacus. Lineage (NCBI taxonomy): Eukaryota > Metazoa > Chordata > Mammalia > Chiroptera > Pteropodidae > Rousettus > Rousettus aegyptiacus. The sequence goes on from NW_023416308.1 coordinate 90,102,342, forward strand.
CCAGCACCATGAGGGAGCGACCTTTCCACCAATAGTATGGCCAGTGGCTGGTGAACGGCGGCCGGGCAGAGCCACCTTGAAAGGCACCACCCCAGAGGTCCGCCTGCGGGGACAGGGGACTCCATCAGCAGAGTTACATGGGAGTGCTATGTAAAGGGTAGGCTTGAGGAGCTGGAGGAGTGAGAGGTCTCCCCACGGGGCCTCCCGTGTCATAAATGATATAATGTGGAGGCCCCAGTGGGCATCGCCCAAGAACCCAAACTTCCCCCTGAGCATTTGTCATCTTCCCACCAAGGTCACCATAAGCCAGATGACAATAACGTTAGTCATGCCCGAGTCTGCCCTTTCCCTATAGCCTCCCATCCCCTTCTCTCAGCTCTAGAGGGGCCAGAAATGGAACAAGTGGAGGGGAGATGCAGGGTGGGCCCCTCCTCCTCCCCTCTGCGCTGTCTGTGCCCCACAGCTCACATCCTGGCCAGAGAGAGAGGACACACATGGAGTTGGAAAAGAGAGTCAAGTTTTGATTGAGATGGCACTGGACTTTTCAGTACCTGAAAATTAGATTGTTCTAATACTCGAGGCAACCAGAAAAGCTCTGGTCCTCCTTGAGATATTGTCTGGGGATGAGCAAGGGGGATTTGACAGGACAATATCTGAAGGGGGAAAAGAAGAAAGCTATTCCTGATGCTTATTCTACAGGAAGAGAATCAACAGCTGATAAAGTCCGAATTTCCTTCCAGAGCCCCTCAACGCCCCTCTCCTCTAAGGAAAGAAAGAGAAGGGAAAGAGGGTGCACACTTGTTAAGCATGTGCTGTATACCAGCACTGGGCTAGAACCCTCAGACCTAAAACGTCACTTCATCCTCCCAGGGATCCCGTGAGTTTGGGAATAACAATTTCTATATCACAGATGAGGAAACTGAGGCCTCCTGAGGTCAAGCAACTAGTCCAAGGGCAAATACTCATGGAATCTGGAGCAGAGATTGGAACTCACTGAGCCATGAGCTGCATAACAGTAGGAACTGTCTTCAGAGCCTGATGGAACAGGCTCCGGGTAAATATTTGCTTAAGGAATGACTGCCAAGCTCAGGCCTTCCTGCTGGCCCCGGGGTCCCTGGCCCTCTCTGGGACTGATACCAGCCCACTCCCCTTACCTTCTCTCTGCAGCTTATACAAGAATGCTTGTAGGTTAGCAGGCTGATAATAATTGCGGCCAATTTTCAGATTGTAAATTCCACCAAGAGGACCATGTGTTGTTCTCTTCCACGGGAACCTTCTTAAAGTTACCCCATGAGAAGGAGGAGGTCAGAGGCGAGGCTGAGCCCCAGAGGGGCCAAGAGGCATATCGCAAAGACACCCCACAGTTCCTCCCTGTGGGGCTGTGAGCCCAGGGGCCCGTCCTGGCATGACCCCACCAAGTGCTCCTCGCACTGGCGGCTTCCTCCCCTGCAGCCCCTCGGCAGGCCCGCCAGGTGTGCGGGCTCCCGGCTTCCTCTGGGTCGCGTTGCGTATGCTGCAGAATGCTGGTATTGGCAGCGCTGACGGGGGCTCTGCACCGTGTGCTTCAGAATAGCAGCCTAAGCAGATGTCTCGTCAAAACAGAATAAGCGACTGTGAAAAAATAGTCTGCGAACCCCGGCCACGTCCTGCTTCCTCTCATTTTCGGGGTAAAAGAGCAGTGGGGGAAAATGGTTTTTAGTTCTGTCAGAATAGGGCATTTCCTTCGTGAAGCATGTGTAACTTCTAGAATTGTTATTCTAGGTCGGATTCATTCTTCTCCCTTTGTCACCCTTTCCTTCCTCTTTTCTCTGCCTCCAGCCCCAAGTCTGGCCCCTGGTTCTGCTTTCCAGTCCTCTCTCCCTCTCCCCTCTCTCCCCACCTCTCGTGAGTGGTGACCTCCAAAGGTCACTCCCCCTGCCCCTTGCCTGATGCTGTGGCTCTGGGTCCCCAGGCTCCTGAGCCCTGCACCTTCCTCTTCCTCTTCCCTTTGTCTAAGGAGCAGAGGGAAGGCGGGTGAATTATTGTCAAGGCGCTGCCCACAGTGCAGGCCCAGGGCTGATCCTGGGGTGGCCCAGGCCCCTAAAAAAGGCAGACTAGTCAGTTTGGGAGTCCTAGTGGGGTACAGAAGGGCAAAGCACTTCTGGCCTGTCTCTCGCCTCTGCCCCACCTGGGGCTGGGCAGAGCAAGAGCTGGGGAAACTGGGAATCCACAGACATATGGAGCCGGGAGAGGGGAGGCATGGGTGTGAGAGGCATCTGCCGGAATTCACAGTTTACAGTCGCAGTGTTCAGCCTCTGACTCTGCCCTTCTTCAGCTTCTCTGAATCAACTCCCAGAAACCCAGGGACACCACCATCACAGCTGGGGGGCCACGTAGCCCGTGTCTGCCTTGTTGGGCCCTGGGCCGCAGCACTCAGGAGCCCGCCCCACCCCCTGCTCCCTCTCACTCCACCCAGGGCAGGGCAGAATCTCCCCGGCAGAATCCCATTTGGGTCAAAGAACACGGGGAGAAGCTCTGTTTGTCGCCAGGCAATGGAACAACATTAAGTTGGAACCACTTTGTGGCATGAAGGACAGGCAGAACTGTGAATTATTCAGCCTCACAGATATTATAGATATTTTTGAGAGAAAGTGAAAAAAAGAAAAAGATTATTTCAGCACTGTAGTCTGAAAGACCATTCATTGGCTAGCATGCTGCGAGGATTTTCTGCCTTAAAGTAGCTTTCTCTGAGGGGCTGTTTCCTGGGCAGCAATTCTATCCATGGAAGAATTTGCTTACTCCTTTAGCATTGCATTGCGAGTGTGTGTGTGGGGGGGTGGGGGGGGGGGGGGGGGGGGGGGGGGGCGAGAGACAGAGAGAGAGAGAGAGAGAGAGAGAGAGAGAGACCTCTACTCAAGACAGTGATACTAATACGCAAGCAGAAATTCTTCTTGTCCACTGAATCTCTGGAGTGAAAAGAATGCAGATTTCTGCAGCCATGCCTCTGGCATCAGCATAGCTATGTAATATGCTCTCCTTGGACACATTTGTATAAGAAAATGTCACTTGATGAGGGGAGCTGTCCCTGTCCCTCAAGAAAGTCCTATTGGACAGACTCGAGAGGGCTAGACCATTTCTGTGCATGGCCCAGGCTCTGACCTGGGGGGCCTCTGAGCCACAGCCTCTTTCTAAAAAGCCAGAGGTTCCTGAAAACCTTTGCTGTGTCTCTAGACTGTGGCATGTAGCAATTCATACTCTCTTCCCCAACTTTGGGCTCCTTATTGGTTAATTTCACTGTCTTGAATAGGAACTCAATTGTCAGGCGGAATGTGAGGCCTCTGCCTCAGGGTTTGTCTAACTTCCCTATGGAAGAAGAAGAGAGATTTGGGGACTCAACCCTGCTTCACTCCATCCTCCCTACTATCGCCCTCCATTCAGGGCTCAGGGCCTTCAGAGCGTCAATGCAGACAAAGTAGACACACACACACACACACACACACACACACACACACACACACAGAGTCTGTCTGTCTCCCCATCCCTCTTCCCCTAACCCCAGCGTGAGTAAGGGAAGACTCTGGCCACCAGATTGTCAGACGCCCAGGAAATGGTGAGCTGGGGCTGCTGGTGGCCTCAGTCTGGTTTGAATCTCCACCTCCGAGTTGTATTGTTTGTAACAAACGGATGTATTTAACAGAAGGGCACATTCAAATATGCTTTGGCATTGCAAATTAATTCCAGCCCTGGCTGCTGCAGAGCCGAAGTTCTGGCCATTCCATTTCTGGGCAGACATGCCATAAGCTGCTGGGCTCCAGGGGCAGAGCGGTTAGGAGGAGAAACCAGGCTCCCTGTGGGAGCCCGGGAAGTAATCAGAGGATGGAGGTCCTGAATGGGCTGCAAACCATCTGTGCTTTTGGCAGAGTGGTGCTGCCCTCTGCTGGCAAGCCTGGACAGTGCTGATTCTCAGGCACGTGTTGACAGGCTTAAAGCGCTTTGCACCTGGTAAATAGAAAGGAAGGCTGGCTCCTGTCCCCTGGGCAATGAGAGAAGGGAATATAGCGTTTGATCTAATTTCATACTGAAAAGCTATGAGAGTTCTCTTTGTGTGCTCTATGCCCAGGAGGTAATGTGGGATTAGGGTGGTCAGAGGTTCCTACGGCTAGGTGAATGTCTTCTAAGGGCTTGGGAGTGCTACAAAATCTACATGTGGTATTTTATTTTAATCAGAAAACAGCTGACTAACAGCTGAGAAGTGAGATGTTAGATTTTAATTTTACAGGTGAATACCGTGTGGCTCAGAGAAGTAAATAAATGGTCCTAAAGCCACACATCTGACAAACAGCAGTGTCAGGATCGACTCGGGCCGTTGGATGCCAATGGCCACACTAGGGTCACCCTACAGTTTAGGGTTTCTTTCCAGATGTTAGAGTGAGGCCGGAGGAAATGCCTAAGCTTTTGGGGGAGACACTAGGCTTCAGCGCCCTGCTTCTGCCACTAACGAATAAACGTTTACCTAGATAATGGGTTGCGTTGAAGCCAAAGCCAATAAGGGGCAGCCTTGCAGGATGGACGTACTACTCATCGTGGATTATCAGATTATCAACCTTGCTTTAAATTTTAGCTCTCATGTTGATAGGTTGTGCAACTTTCAAGTTACTTGTCCTTTTGGATTCTGTTTTCTATAAAGTGAGCAGGTAGGTGAGAATTAGGATTAGACATTGTTGTTTTAACCAGCAAGGATTTTTTTTTTTTTTCAAATGGCTTTCTACCTCATGGGTGCCATGTTTTTGGGGAAAACTCATTTACCAATATACATTGTGATGACAATGATTACAAATCATTTATTCTTTTCTCGCATGTGCATACATCTTTGGCTGGGTTCCCTGAGAAACGGATTCCGAGACTGACCTCTGAGTTTGGCTGAGTGTGCTGGGCGTTGGGGCACAGCCTGGCAGGCCGTCTGTGAGGGCGCGAGGCAGGGAGCAGGAGCAGACCTAGCAGGAGCAGACCTACCGCAGTGCATTCATGGCAAAGGCCTCCGCCAGTCCCTGAGCAGTGCGGAGTGGATGAGCTGCCGAGCTGCCGAGCTGCCTCCGCTGAGTGACAGAGGCGGGCCTGTGTTACCCCCACATCAATCAGATGAGGCGGCTCCCTTCAGCCAGTTCAGTTTCTGGGGGGCGACTGGACCATGAACAGCAGCCAACGCTGCAAGAGCTGGGGGAATGGGGGCCTCCGTCCTGAAGGGGGTTCTGGGCAGCATACCACAGACTCCACTACAATAACTGTGTGCCCCTCAGGAGCAACAGACAGCTATGACCTTCAACCTGTAGAAAAGGCATGTGTAAGGCCTTACTGAGAGTCCATGTTAATTTTTATTAGATGTTTTAGAAGTAAAACTTGCTTGTGGGCCCACCACATTTTTGCCTTCCAAGATCTGAGAGGGCCAAGACTCCAGGTTGAAAATGCAGTCCCTCCTTTCTAGCATTCCCCGAGGGTGTGGTTTTTATATCCTGGAAACCCCCAGGAGATGCCACCACCAGGGAGCAATGGTGGATTCCTCCAGCAAGCCTGCTTCTGTTCTCATGGCACCTTTGTAAGCACGAGTCTTCATCTGGGCCCCCAGGTCCAGCCAGAGAGCATGGCTTGGGAGCAGAGACTGCCAAGAGTTCGCCCATGCTCATCACCTGGGCCAGGCACCCCCCAGCAGGGCACAGTCTGCACACCTGTCCATGGAGGCCTCTTCCTCTCATTTGTCTTTTTCCTTCTCATCCTCCCTTTTCCCTTTTTCAAAACCGTCTCTTCTCTCCTTCCCTCTTGATTGCTAGCACATTCACCTCCCCCAGGAGCTAGGGAGGGTGTCATAACTTTGAAATATTCACTCTGCCGCTGCCAAGAATCTCACCTAAAAAGAAATAGAAAATGTGAGAGATCCTTCATGCAGGATGATGCTCATCCTGATGTCATTTGTAAAAGAGATTCAAACCATTCTCAATGGCAAACCATAGAGGAATGATGAATTATGATGCATCAACAAAATGGACTATTATGCCACCACTAAAAAGCATGCGTGCAAGAAATATGAAAACATGTTTATGATTAGTTAATAATGCAGGTGGCAAAATTATATTATACAATCGATTGCAACAATATGAAATAAGTCAACAGTTAAATACTGGGAGGAGAAGGGGAGTGGTTCATGAGCTTGGCTGGAAGCAACACAGCAGGGAATCTTAACCCTTCCTATGCAACGAAAACTCTTTTTGGCTACGTGGTGTGTGCGGGGGGGGGGGGGGCCTTCTTAGCATGCTTTTAAATGCATTAAATATAAAACAGAATTTCAAAAGAAACCAATGATATTGAAATATAAATATTGAAATACAAATATCACAATAGTAAAACAAATTTGCAATATAGTAGAGTATACGCTTCTTTTTGACGCCTTAAAGAACAAGGTTTAGCGGGAGGTTGAATAACCACTATACCTATGAGGGAGTGATGAATGCAAATAGTATTCCAAAATACCTGCAAAAAAAAAAAAAGTAGTGTAAAAATGTCTATTTCAAAGTTGCTTGTATATCTAAGACTACTGTGATTTGATGCCTGCTCACAATGGACGCAACTGCTGCATTTTTGTTAGAACCAAATGAGATAAGTGTGTTCATTTCCCCATCCAAGTTAATTTACCATCTGAATGGGTTCCCTAGGGAGTTCATGGACCCTGATTTTAAAACCCCCGCATCAGTCTTTCTTTCTTCCTTTCTTTCTTCCTTCTTCTTTATCCCTGGCTAAAGTGGGACCCAAAAGGAACAGAAATAATCTGCAGTTCCAGTTGGGAAGCATGGGTGGGGTCAGTTCAGGGGAGAATTCCTGAAGGGATGCTGGATTCCCAAACTGCTTTCTTGTTGCCTGGAGGTGTGTCTTGGGCCAATACGAGGCTTAGACGGCCAGTGGCCACTGGAGGGCAGCATTGAGTCAGGATCACAGAAGAGCTCTTGATCTGGTTAACATCAGGTCGAGCCCATGCGGAGTTCCTCTTGGAGGACGGGATGACCCTGTGGGACCACAGTGGGAAGGTACAGCCTCTTTGATAACTCTGAGGGGTATGTTCTTTACAGAGGGGCAGTATAAGTGGTGCTTACAAATGTGGCCTCTGGAGTCGGCCTTCATGTGTTTAAATCCAGCAGGTATTGAAGTTTTCCGTGCCTCGGTTTCTCCATGGGGTTGATATGAGGACTAAATGAATTAATACAAATTAGGTGGGTTTTTTTTAGTTATCTGGTGCTGCAAAACAAACTACCCCAAACAACGATTTATCTGCTCACAATTCTACAGTGAGGGCAGGACTCCTTGGGGACCTCTCTTGTCCATGCAAGCTTGTCTGGGGCAGTTCACATGAGGACGGATGACCGAAGAGGGCTTCCTTAATAGTATGGCACCTCAGCTGGGGGCTGGCAGGGCCTCTCTCTCCAGCAGGGCACCAAGTCAGAACGTTTTTACATGGTGGCCCAGAACTGCAAGAGCATGAGTGGAAAAGCTTACCAGCCTCTTCAGACCTAGAGTAGGACCTGACACAGCGTTTCTCCCACCACAGCCTATGAGTCAAGGCAAGTTCCAAGGCCAGCGTGAATTCAAAGGGAAGAGAAAAAAGCTCCACTTCTTGATGGGAGTGGTGGCTTGCGCTACAGCAATGAGAGGAATCATTGGTGGCCCTCTTTGCAAACCAATCCACCACAGCACTTAGAACAGTGCCAAGCACAGAGGAAGCTGACTACAAATGGTAGTGACTACTGCAGCTGAACAGACCGAGGCTGAGAGATACCATGTTTTCCTCAAGATCGCACAGGCAGTAAGGGCAGAGCTGGAGTTTAAACCCAGGTCTTTCTGAATCACATTTACTTACTACATTATCATTATAAGCTGTGTGCCCTTGGCCAAGTCATTTAACCCCTCTGAGCCTTGTTTTCCTCATGTGATGTCAGATGAATATAGTAAAGACAACTACCTCACAGAGTTGTCGTGCAGACTAATAAGGAAATGCCCAAGAAAGCATCTTATAACCTATGAAGCATTATGGGAACAAGAGTTATTGTGAGATATTAATTCGATCAACGTCGGTTTAGAATCTGTTTCCTGCTGGTCGAATCTGGATTCGGTTTTATCTTCTTTGGCACTAGCAGTGACACTAAGGTGGCTAAGGGTGAATGGCAGGAGGGGTCACAGTGCTTAACCCACGAGTAATAGCCCTTTCCAAGTTTTTGGGAAGCTGCCATCGATGTGAGTGTTAATTACAAGGCACACTTATCTGTTCAGTAAGGAAACTCCTAAGAACTTCTTTATGTAAAGGACGAATCTGGAGGCAGGAAGCGGCTTCCTTTCGAAGCCTCTGGCCCTCTCCAGTTCCTAGTGTCAGTGTGGGCTTTGTGCTGTTGCCTCCGGTGAGTCTCCAGAGCTCTCTTCTCAGTAAACTATGTTGTGCCACGAGTCCTCCTGCCCTTTGGAGGCCAGACAGCCAGACAGCCCTCCAGCCCTGCCCATGCTTCCTGGAGTCTCCACTTCCTGAATAGCCTCTCCGTTAGCCATTCCCTTCATGTGCCTATTCCATTCTGGCTGCAAGGACCAGGAGCTGTGCTTTTACTGAATTTGATCCTCATCAGAATTGCATTTGATGGTTTTCCGAATGATGACTTCCTAATTAGCTCTTTGTTGAAGCTGTTTTTCATTGCTTTGCTCAACATTATTGGTAAAAGAGCTCCCTTTTCTTGCTGGTTTGGCCTCCTCTGGCCACTTCAAAGAAGGGGAGAGGAGAGCGCGTGAGCAAGCGCACGCAAGGATGTGCTTCCTGAGACATGTGATAGCTAATTACAAACTTTAGGAAAACCCTGAGGTTATCAGCTCTGCACATATTCGCTTCCTGCCCGAAGAAAAGCCACCTCTCCTTGGGCCAGCACTGCCGAGAGTGTGGGCCTTGGAGGCAAACTTTTTGGGTTCAAACCTTGGCTCTGCTGTTCGCCAGCTGTGTGATCTTGGGCACATTAATTGGATTCTCTGAGCCTCATAGTCTTCATCTTTACAATGAGAAAGATAAGTACAGGGTTCAGAGGTTTGCTGTGAAACTTCAATGAGGTCAGACCTGTGCAAACCCTGTGATGGAGAATGCCCTCAATGACATCAAAAGCTGTCATTATGTTCTGAGGATAAAACGAGATACTGTGTAAGTGGAGAGAAGTCTCTGAGGTGATCAACACATACTGATTTTTATTACTATTAAGAATAATTAGCTGTACAGCCTTGGATAAATCACTTTATCTTTCCAGATACCTGGATTAGATAATGAGTTGCAAACTCGGATGATTTCAGGAGGCAGGGATGTACTGGAAATGAGTAAAGTGGACTCAATAGAAGAAACTTTATGTTAATAATGGGTATTATGGTTTAAAAAATGCATTGGGAGAAAGAGTCCAAAGTTACATGACTTGGGGAAATTCTAGGTTAAAAGAAGTTGAGCAGGTCTCTTTACACAGGACTCCTCAGAGCCTTTAAAGTGCCCACCTGCGCAGTGAATTTCTGAGGAAGGGAGGGCATCCGTGGGCAGTGTTTTCTAGATGTCTTGGACCACAGATTGCTTTCCTTCACTAAGGCTAGTGTTCTACTGAGAGTACTTGGCAAATTCTTGGGCTGATGATCTCAGCCATTCCTTCTAATTCTGATATTTAGCCTTCAATTCATCTCGGGTCTCTACAGATAGAAAGAGGAATTTCTGATAAGTGATAAAAGACAGAAAGTGGGTTTTCTTCCCTTCATTTGTTGATTTTCACCAAAAATGACAACTCTTTCTATTCATATGACGGTGTAGCTCAGTATGGTCAGCTGCCACTGAAACGTGTCTGGGTGTAAATGTTCCTGCCCAAGGTGAACTTTCACTAAATGATAATGGGCGAATTGCATGGGAGGCCAGGGAAGGGGAACAGTGCTGGGGCCCATCTGCTATTTGGGGAAAACCAAGAAATTGTCTGGACCTAGAATTTGCTGGACCCCACCGTGGCATAATACGTATGAGGTTCAGAAATCCAAGGCCTGCGACAAAGGCCATTGAGGCTGGCTTTTGCTTTCATCAGCTCTAATATTTTAGAATTTCTCCCCTTCAGCGGAGGGAGAGGTAAAATCAGAGTACATTTTATGAGCACCTGCTATGGCCAGATATTAATAAGTTACTCAATCATCGTCATCAACCTGTTTAATTTAGGTGTATGTTGGGGCAGTCCCTGAGATCTCAGTTAACTTGCTAGGAACCCCAAATGCCATAGCCTGTGAATAGCTAAAGCCCTTCCTAAGGTTTTTGCTTTTTATCCCTTTTGGGTGGGGTCACTGCCCTGCACCTTCTTTGAGCCCCTTGAATCTTAGAGAGTTTAAGCAACTTGGCCAAGATCCCACAGCCTGTAAGTTTGGTTCAGTCAGGTTGGCACAGAGCCCTGCCCAACCAGAGAAACTTCTCCACTGACCCAGGCTGCCATCCCTGGAGAAGGGTCAGGGATGCTCCTGGAGATGAAAGCTGAGATCTCTGACACGTCTCCACTCCAGTCTTTCCTTCCCTCCTGCCCTCACTCTGAATCTGGGTGACACCCCATCCAGAGATGCAAGTATCAAGCCTCCAAAGGAGATAGCATATGCCTTCATACTGCATTTCATTTAATCTTCCAACCATTTGCCAGACAGTGGTAATATTGTACCTATTTTACAGATATCCTTATAGAGATTAAATAATAAAAATAACAAAATCTCTACAACAACTGACATGTATGGACTCTGGGTGCCAAAAGTTATCTATATTGTTTCAAACATCCTCACATCTCTTTATAGGAAATACAGTGCCCCCTTGTGGGGAGATTTATCATGACAGCGACCCAGTTATGCCCAACCCCCAGCCCAAGATCCCTTCTTGGATGGTGGTGAGCCCTGTCGATAATCAGAGTGGCCCATGGGGTCTCTCCACAGGACATCTCTGGAGTCCCCATGTCCTTTAGGGCCAGACAAAACCACCTTCTTTGAGACATGGTCTGGGTCTTCACTCAACCTCTTTGATTTTTGCTGAGTATTTTTTTTCCCCCAATATCAAGTTTTGGTGACACTGGAACTCAGGTCAAGCTTGGGCACCAAATTAGCAACAGGATAGAATTCTAAGATGTTTGACTAGGGATTAGGTCTGTCCATATCTGACTGATCGAAGCAATCTCAGAATCCAGGAAGGAAGGACCCTGTAAAACAAAGTCCGATCCTTCATTTACAAGGAGAGGGAAGGTAGTTCCTGAGTGGGTAGGGATTCAGCCAGCACCCCAGCAATGGTTCTGGGGCTGAAGCCCAGGCCTTATAACTTCTGGTCTATTGATATCTGCTTCACTCAAAGCCGTTAAGACAGGACTACTTCATACAAATTTCCACTCAGAGTCAACCATACATATTGGTGGTGGGGTTGGTGGGATATCAAGAAATTTCTGACCATCCATCTGTTCCCTGGTCATCAATCTAATCCCATGAGTTTTCCCTGGGTCTTGAAATAATCATCCTTAAAACATGTTATTGGCCCTGCTAAAATGCCTCACCTGCATGGGGAAAGTATTAACAGCATTAATAGCAAAGCCCTAATTAAACATCTGGACCATAACATGTAATATCTTTACATCTTAACAACAGAAACCGAGACACTGGATGGTGAAGTTTAATTACTGTGAGAACTCGGAGGAAGCTAAAAGAAGTATAAAGGTTTTTAATATGGGAACATAGAATTTTCAAAACATAGAGAAGACTTACATCTTCTCATTGCTTAGGTGGATAAACCAAGACCAGAAGAAGTGAATTTTCTGATCATTATGCCAGGGCCCCGCCCAGCTCACTTTCACTTACCCAGTCTCTTTTTCTACCTCTCCCCTCTCCCAATGGGGCGCTGAGCTGTGAGCTGGGACTCTGGGGCCAGGGCCCATCACAGTCTGGGTAGATATGACAGATAAACTTGAGGCTGAAGGTGAAATTCAATCATTGCCCCATTTTGACACAGAGGGACCTTTACAGACCAAGTCCATTTTCCTGCTTGTAACAACCATAAATTAACATGACCACCTTGGTTGGCAGATGAGCCCTTGGATAGGGATGCAGCCCTGTGTCCTGCAGGATTTCTTGAAGCAAGATCTATGGATCAACTGCTCAAAATTTACCAAAGTGCTTGTTAAAATGCCGATTCCTAAGCTTTACCCAAGACACACTGAATCTAAATCTATGGGGATAAGGCCTGTAACCTGCATTTTGACGTGCATCCCAGGTGATCTGCATGCACCTTGAAGTTGGAGAACCACAGCCGAATTGGAACAGGGGACTGGAATCAGGCTGCCCTGGGTTCGAACCCCAGCTCAGCCAGTTACCCAAGAGTCTGAGGAGCCTATTGGCAGACCTGCGATCTATCTTTGTGTTCTTTTTCCATCTGAAGGAACGGAGCATTTTTTTGTGGGATGGGTGGCTCACGAGGCTTAGCAAACTTTCTTCATCTCAGAGTGGGGGTGAGGGTAACTGGCTGAGCTGGGGTTTGAACCCAGAGCAGCCTGATTCCAGTCCTGTGTTCCATTTCAGTGGTGGTGACCTTGAGCACACCAGAAGGTGTGGATTTCCCATCTGTAACACGGAGAATAATAACAATACTTCACAAGGTTATCGAGAGATATAAGGAAGGTAAGGCAGGTAAGGTGCTCGGTACCTTGCAAGTACTTAATGAATATTAGCTGCTACTATGATATCATTCTTTAGAAACAAGCTCTGTTTCCAGCTGTCCACATGGGGCTCTGGGTGCTGCAGGAGCCAGTCCTTGTCCCTCTGCTCCCTGGAAGTGGGGAGACAGGGTGGGGCATGCTTGTGTGAGAAGTCTGGCCCACCCACTGTGGCCAGGATATGGCTGGGTGCAATGACAATGGCCACCTGCAGGGGGAGGCATACACACACTCAGATTACCGCCTACAGTGATCCTTGACGAGGGGGCTCTGCAGGGAATGGATTGAGGCTGAGATCAGCATTTGTTCTCGAATGTTCCTCTCGCTGTGGAGAGGACTATCTGGGGACGTTCACAAGGCAGGACGCTGCTTTTCCTCTCATTGCTGGAAAAGCGAGAACCTGAGCTGGCTTGATGCTCGATCTCTCCCCTGAGGTCACAGAAAGTTCCTCGTTAGGGGTGGATTTTATTTTCAGCACCCAGTCTGGCCCTGGCAGGCCCTCTGCAGAGGGCTGGTTGCAGCCTTTCTAAGGAGACTCTTGGCAGACCTGTGATCTATCCCCGTGTTCTCTTTCCATCTGAAGGAGCAGAGCTTTTGTTGTGGGGTGGGTGGCTCACCATGCTTAGCAAACTTTCTTCATCTCAGAGTGGGGGTGAGGGGTGGGGTAGGGACAGGAGGGTGTATAGAGCTGCCCTCTGATCCTGAGCTAAGAGTCACTTCCCTTGCAGTCATTCCCTATGAAACAAGGGATGAAGAAACCAACTACCCTTGCTTGAGCACCTACTGTGTACTATTCTGTACCTTATGAGCATTCTCCAGAGGCGGGAAATGAGGCTCAGAGAGGTCAGGTGACCTGCCCAGAACCGCACGGCTCATGCAACAGTAATAATGCCAGGTGCCATGAGTTGAGAGCCTAGTGCTTTGCCAGGCTTGATGGCAATTATATTACATATGCTCAATCCTACAATAATCAGATCTGTTAACCTCAGTGTCGACTCTAAAGTCCATGCTTTCCCCCTACTCCACACTGCCTCCAGACCCTTTGATGGACGACTCTCCTATTTCTTCAGTCTTTCGAATGGTTAGATTTCCACGTCCTACACATGAAAGTTCCTCTTCTCTCATAATCCAAGGGCACTTGGCGAGAGCTGCACGAGTGGCTTCTTCGTATTCCCAATTTTGGATTTGCTTGGGATGCCTAGTCTTGAAAACACCAATTCCTTGCTAAGTTCTATGCCGAGAAGCCCACAAATCAGAACTTCGTAAAGAGGGGTTACTCTAATCACCAGAGAAGCCCATCCCTTCCTCACCCCTCGTGTCGTTTCCTGATGTTCGCTTTGTTGGCTGAAATTGGAGATGTTTTAACTACAGCGATAAATAGACAGCCCTCCTTTTTTCCCCCCACAGAAGTGAATGCCAGTAAAATGACTACCTCAGTCCACTTCCTGCTGTGAACACACCATTAAAATAAACAGTGTCTGTGTACACACATGTGCCCTTTCACACACCCAATGGAATATGCTTTTCAAAGGTGCTGTAGTGCAATATCCACAACACCCTGAAGACGTTTGGGTTTTCTTCCTGGATGTCTCTTCATCTGCTGGAGAAATGTTAGCCTGGTGTTTAAAGGCAGCTGGAGGAAAAGAACTTGTGGCTTCACGTTTCTCCTTCTGGAGTGCTGGGCTTGCTTCATTCACACTGGTGAACCCTGATGAGTCGGTCTATGCTTGCTACTTCAAAATATACTGCAGGACTCCTGGCTGCATCCCCATCTAAAGGAGCCCAGGCAGCTTGTAACAAATGGCTCAGTCTTATCCTGCTTGAGGACTCAGGTATTTCAGAGCTGCTGGTCATGTAGGAAGTTTATGTGGTGGAGAGGGAAAGTATGGGAGAAAGAGAATCCACGTGTATTGAGTATCTTGGGAACACTCAATCCTTACAGCCACATCATGAAGATATTTGTATAATAAGTTCCATCTATACCTAGAATCCAGGGCCCCCGAGGCCTGGAGAGGGGAGGTAACTAGTCCATGGTCATTCAAGTAACAGAAAGGTTCTGGAGCAAATCCAGGCAGGTCTAACTCAAATCCATGTATGTTGTCTCTCACCTGAATTTCCCGGGTGTCACAGAAGTGCCTTTATTTGTTTAATGAAAAGGGATCTACTCTTTTTGTTGATGTCATTTCTGCAGACAGTGAAAACACCATCCTGGTGAGGGAAATCTACATGAGACTGGAGGCTGGACAATGGAGGGTTGTTTCTGTAATATTTATCCCTGTGGAGTAAATATTTCTGTCTCCATCATCGTCCAGAATTTCTCTGTTGACAGCTTCACAGATACTTCTCTTTCTCTTCTCTTGAACATTTAGCCATTGCCAGGGACACAATGGCCAGGCACAACTGGTTCTTTTCACGTTTGACTGTGGACTTCTTGAAGCCAAAGGAAGAAAGGCCAGAGAGTGACCCACCCAGGGTGAGGATGGGAGGATGGGGCTGAATAGAAGTGTCAAGTCCGGTCCCAAGAGGTGATCCCAGGGGAGGAGGACACACCCACCAGAGAAGCAAAGCTGGCCTTTCCACAGGCGATTTTGGACGAAAGACTATGGTTCCCTGAAGATGTCTTGCAGACTTATTTCTATAATGTTCTCACATCTGATCTCTTCTGTCTTTTCTCACCAGTACCTCTCAGAGAGGTTGAATAACTTGCCCAAGATCCTGCAACTAGTAAGTACTGGCTTTCTGCCTCCCAGTCGTGAGCCTGCCCACTTCTCTGTAATTGTAAGGCCCTTTGTGAGTGGGGCCCGCCCCTGTCCCCAGGCCCATCTCAGCCTCCTCACTAAGGCCCTTTGCGCTCTGGCCATGCCATTTATCCCAGTCCCTCTAGCATCCTACACTCTTCCTCGTCTTTAGGCCTTTGCACAGCCTGCTCCTGCTGCCTGCAACTCTGTATCACCTTATCCTTTTTCTCAAAAAAAAAAAAAAAAAAAAAAAAAAAAAAGTCATGCTTGCCTTAAAGCTTCCCTTTTCTGCAGGGTCTCCCGTCACCGATCCCTGCGCACACCCTCGCACACGCACCCTGCCCCAACCTCAGGCTCGGTTGGGGGCTTCATGCCCCACCCCATCCTAACATTGATCACACCGTAGTGTTACTTCTTATTTTAATTTCTATCTCCCCAACAACTGCAAGCTCTCTGAGGGCAGGAGATTGTTCACAGCTGCAACCTCCAGCAACGAATGCAGTACCTGACTCATCGTAGGTGCTCAATAAACGGCGAGTGGATCACATTGTGAACCAGAGAGCATGAGGCGGAGCCGGGCCTCAGAACCCGTCTGTGCTGTGACTTGCAGCCGCCTCCCAACACGGCCTTCCCACACCTAGCCACACCCTGGGATGCAAAGGAGAGGGCCCTCTTTCATTCCAATCGAAGGGGGTCTGATTAGGAGAAATGGAGGTGAGACAAAGTCACTAACTTTCGTGTCAGATGCACTGCCTTGGGGCCCCTGAGTATCCTCTTTTTGACAAGCAGCACTGGGGGAAAGCAAGGCTCTGGTTCACTTAATGCGCGCTTTTCGGATGCTGAGCAAAGGCATCCTTGGGCTCTACGGCTCAGAGAACGCAAACGGTTTTAGCTTCCATGTGTTCATGAAATTAATGGTTATCCCTGGGCGATTTCTCCTTCCTGTCTGTCTGTCTGTCTCTCCCATGCTTTTAAAATTTATGAATGTATTATAATAAAAAAGTATTATAATAAAAAAAAATTTTAGTTATAAACAAAGAAGCAATATACCCACAGGCTGCCGTGGAGCTATCGCACCCGCTTGCCCTTGCTCAGGCATTTTACTTAGCCTGGCATGCTCTCCCTTTTGTGGTAATAATAAGAAATATGTTTGGTCTCGGTCCTCAGCGCCTGGCACAAAGCTCCTAAAACCCATGGAATTTCTTGAGTGATAGGAGTGTCATTTGTCATGCATAAGGAGACCCTTGGAGCACACCTGGATTTGTGCAGATGTGGTGACTTAGAATGGGGCACCTAGAGAGTCTCAGATGGGGCTGGTCACAAATGGTCGGAAGGTTGGAACTTCCAGCCACACCCCGCTGATGGCTGGGAAGGCAGATGGGTGGTCTGCAGGTTAAAAACCAAGGCTTGGAGATGTGGCCCCAGCTTGCTATCCTCCTTGCTCAGCCTCAGCAATAGAGATCAGAATTTTGGGTCATCACTTTGTTGTAGTATCCATCTGCAACACATTTTTTCTTTAAGATTTTATATCTTTAAGGAAAGACCTTCTTCCAGGTCCAAAGATTAAACAGGAGGCTCTGAAATATTCATTTGGGGAAAGCGGCATGGCTCCTGGGAAAGAGTAGGAAAGCTTGGAGAGCCCAAAGCCATCTCTTCTGGCTGATAACAAGCGCGTTTTGAGGCAGTTAGCCCCACAGTCAGCTTGTGGATGCCAGAGCCAGGCTGCCTGGATTTGGACCCCTGCCCTTCCTCTTAAAAGCTGCATGAGTCTGGTTAAAATGCTTCGTCTCTCTGTGCCTCAGTTTCCTCATCTGTAAAATGGGACTAGTAATGGTATACATTACATCATAGCTTTTAGAACTGTGCCTGGCACATGGTTGGGACTTAATAAATGACAAGGATTATATTATGATTCTTATCGATGAGATTAACTAGTATAGTCACCTGAAGAAACCTATGTCAACTTCTGAAGTTTGCTTGCTAAGGGTGACTTCCCAGAAACAGCGAACTATGAAACCAACAGGGGCAACAACACTGTTCCTTTTGAAAAACTGGCCACAAATTGCAGTTTTACAAAATCTAATTTTCTTACCGACTTCTTATTAGGGAAATGCTTGGTCTTTGAAATCTAGTATGGACTCTGCCTTGGCATTTGAGCTTCCCAGTCTTCTAGGGGGGAAATAGCTGTTTCCTCTGCCTAGAAAGCTCTCCCCTACCCCCCTCCTCCCCGAGCCATCTGTGGGGCTGCCTTCATCACCTCCTTCACCTCTCTTCTCAGAAGTCACCTTCTCAGTGAGCGCATCCCTGGGCATCCTATCCAAAATTCCAGCTTACCCCTGCCACTCCTACTTCTTGTCCACCTACTCAGCTTCACCTTTTTTTTCTTAGCATATTCTTTCTTTGTTGACAGACCATACTATTTATTTCTTGGTTTTATTGATTGTTCTCCCTCCTCCCCAATCCATCCCAGTAAAAGGTAAGGGCTTTAAAGTCAGGGATTTTGGCCATTTTGTTCATTGCCTTTTTCCAGTGCCCGGCAGAAAGCACAGGCTCCATGAACGTTTGTGACATGTTTGAGTATACAGGTGGGAAGGAAGATTTGCTGGCAGGTTCTGAGTTTAGAACTTACCTGGTACAGCTGTGCCCAGTAGAGAAAACCTATCCTTACCGAGCTGCCCCTCTGTGCCAGCCTTGGACAGTACTTGACATATGTTATTTTACTTTGTCTTCACAATAGCCATATGCATGAGAAAGTTGGGACTCAGAGATTAAGAAACTTATCTGTCACAGTTTGTGGGTGACAGAGCCTAAGGACTGTGCCCTCCCCTGCTGGACAGAAAGTGATGCCTTCACCCTCCCCTGTACCCCAGGCTGTGGGGAGGACTCCCTGGGTGGTTTCCGAACTGGCTGTTTTACAGGACCAAAAGGCACATCCCTCCTCACCCGCCGTGTGCGTAGGCGGCTTTTGGACTGTGTGCCGAGTCAGGCGGCCCCAGCAGCTTTCAGCACCCAGAGGTGGCAGGCTAATTACCGGCTCCAGGAGTGGTCTGGATATGCTAGGGATTGTCTGAAAAATCTGCCCAGAGCCATGGCCTGGAACACCTCCTTCCCTGGGACAATGGGGTGCAGGGAGGGCAAAGACAGTCATTGTGATCGTATAAAGGGTGTTTTCTGTCAAAGGATGATATTAGACAAAAGTCGGAAAGAACTAGGTCCTGATCGTGGCCCCGCCAGTAACTATTTGTGTGAAGTAGAGTAAGTTCGCTGAACATCCCCGGATCCCTCTGCTTTTGGAATCTCAGCAGTAATCAGTGCCTTTCTCCCAAACTTGCTGGCTGTGGTGGATGGGACAACACGTGCGACGAGCTTATCCCAGGCACGGGATGCTCGTTGGCTCTTCTGTGTTTACTCCTTGTGAGCTACAGTCTCGTCTATTGTAAAACAAGAACAGACCCAGGCCTGGCACATGGTAGGGGCTGAATAAAGGTTAGTCCTCTTCCTCCCACACTTTTCTCTTTGTTTAGCACCAAGTTCCAGGCCTGTGTTGCCCCCAAGAATGCAACACTGCTGGCCCTGTCCTGGAGGATTTCTAAGGACAGTGGTTCCTGAGCCATCTTCCCCGAGGCTGTTCATTTTGGAGCTATTGTGTTACACACCCCCGCCTGCCTCTTTGTCTCCCTTTCTCCCTGCTTTCTTTTCCCCTTCCGTCCCTTATTCTTCTCTCTTCCTTCTATTCGATGTATTCATACTGAGTACTAAATGTAGGCACTGTGCCAGGCACTGTGAGTATGGCTGTGACTAAGACAAGATCCCTGCTGTCGTGGAGTCAGGTGGGCAGGAAGAAACAAGTATACGAGAAAAGAAACACTATAAAAGCAGAGAATAGAATCGTATAATCGGAGGTGATGGATTAGGGAAGTGCGGTCACTTTAAATGGGACCCAGGAAAAGCATCACTAAGGAAGTAGTATTTGAACCAAGTGTTGAAAGATCAGAGTTTGCCAACCATGCTCAACTTTGGGAGGAGGGGTTTCAGACTGCAAGAACAGCACATACAAAGGCCCTGGGGTGGGAAGAGTTGTACTAGTGCCCCTGCATTTTTTAGTGGGAACAGTGGGCCCCAAAGTGAAGCCACAGCCCTACTCTTCCAGCTCAGGCTTCATTTTCAGGGGTTGGCAACACTTAAGATCCCGGGTGCTCCCAGGATGTCCTTTCTGCATTTAATTTACTATAACTGGCATATGTTAGTCATATCCATGTTCCTCAGGGTCCCTGCCAAAGCCGGCCCTTCCCACAGATGCTGGTTTAAATTAGGGGGATTACTTGCTGAGGACTAGATTTGGCAGTGATTAATTCCAAATGGGTCCTAGTTCTGAGCCCTCTTGATGGGCAGGTGAAAGAATGATGAGCTAGGCTGGCATCTAGCACACGTGGGAGATGCCTGGTCCTGCCAATCCAGCGAGAAGCACATCAGACCCCGCCAACCCTCCTCCTAAACCTGTCTGGCCCCCTGCTCAGCCAGAATGCCACCAGACCCCTTGGTCTCCCATTCGAGGTGCTCCTCCTGTGGCCCTGCCTTGCCTGGGCCTCTTCCCCTCTGTGCATGCTCTCCTGCCTAACTCCCCACAAGGGACTTCCACTCATTCTGCCAGGCTTTGCTCAAATCCTGCCTCACAAAGGTTTCTCAGACACCCCTGGGGGGAACTCTCCTCTCCTTTCTTATTCTCCAAATTTTTCTTAAGCCGTTTAAAACATCAGTCTTAGATTATGTTACATTGGCAAGACGGAGTTCCAACTACAGTGTGAGCTCCTTGAGGGTTGGGGTCTGGCTCATGCGTCTCCGCAGCTCCATTCATTTAGTCAGTCATTATGGTCATTAATTCAGCAAATGTTTATGGAGGCCTCACTCTGTACAGATTCCCTGAGAGGCAAAGAGGAAAAAGCTGTGGACAAGGCATGTTCCTTGTTCTTAAGTTGCTCCTAGCCTATTATAGGGACAGGCCATGATGAGGCCACTGTAACACAGAGAGCTGAGTAGATAGGGGTGTGGTCTCACATGAGGGCTACCCAGATTAGCCTGGGGTGATCCAGAAAGGTTTCTCAGAGGAAGTCACAACTAAGACACGTAGAACGAGGACATTGAGGCCCAGGGGAGTAACACAGCAGGCTCAAGATCTCACATCTAGTATGTGGCAGAGTGAACTCTCATAGCCAAGCCTCATTTGTGGAGAGGATTTCCCTCCATCTGCACACACCCATATTAGCACACTGCTTACTGATCCTGCCTCATAGAATGGGGAGGAAAAGGATCGGAACACTTGGCCAGAGCTTGGGCAGCCTGGCCACATCTGCTGCAAAGTCTTCTGTTTTCAAGCCGCTTCAAACTTTTGACGACTCCACAGGTCCTTGGGATCACAGAGACGGTCGGCAGCATCCAAAGCCAGTGAGAAGACTTCCCATCACAGGGTGTTGTAGGACAGCTTTCTTCATGCTCATGGTTGCTTTCTCACCCCTCACCACTACCTCTCATTCCAACAATAATGCATACGATTATAGAAAATTCGGGGAGGAAGAACAAATTACCCATAATTTTATCACACAGAAATAACTGTTGTTAACATTTTGAGATATTGAGATAGTTATTTTGAGATATTATTTATAAATCGCTATAATGTATAATTACTGCTTATTAATTTATACAAATACATGAATATGATTAACTAGTATATATTTAACTTGCTGTAAAGACTTGCACACTCTAGTGCCTGGAAATCTCAAAGAAAGAGAGGAATGGGGAAGGACTAGCTTTTATTGAGAACCTACTATGTACCTGGCTATAATTAACACTCTTCTTATTGATAATGTAAGAACCAAACTTATGTAATGAAACAATCATTATCTCGTTTATCCATCAATTAGTTATTCTTCTTATTTTCATTTTACAGGTAAAAAAATAAAACACACACACATGCACACACACCCAAGGCAAGGGCAGTAAGCAAGAGCACAGAACAAGCATGCAGGAGGTCTGGGATTAAACACCTGGTCTGTCCTGCTTTCAAATGCATGTTCTTTTCATCAAGTGGTTTCCATGGCCTTATCAGAGGCTGCAGAGGAAAGTACACATGTTGCCCTCGGAGATGGTTAAGCAGAGATGGCTGATGGCTATCCACTGGGCACTATCATCATTTCTTTATCAAGCCCTCTGGTGGGCCCAACCCTGGGCCAGCCACTGGGAGGACTCACAAGGAGCAGACTTATTCCTGTACTCAGGATACTCCCCAGGTTCCTGGAAGACCTCAACCCCCAGAGGAGAGAAAGGGCCGCAGAGTATTAGCTAAGCACTGTGGCAGTCACTGTGTTTGAAATAAATAGGGTTAGAGATTGTAGAGTCCCCCAGAAGATACCCTTGCCTACCTGGCTGCCATAAAACCTCCCAAAGCAGATCCCTTGTCACGATTACATAGCACAAGGCCCAACCTTCAGCTTGTGAAGCTCAGAAGCTGACTCATACTGATCGACTCCCAGAAACCAGTCTACACTCCAGACAGGAAGGCATTGACTGGCAGAATGATACGAGCTAGATTCTCCAGGTTGGGATAGAAGAGGTGTAAACAGCTTTCCAGGAAGTAGCACCTTGGAAAGGAAAGGACAGAAAGTTTGTACAGGAGGAGCCATCCAATTGTGACGTATTTGGGACAAAGCCTCTGCCAGCTCGAGAGAGAGCAAGTACTCAAGCAGAGATTGCCATCGAAGGGGTCCCACAGTGGACAAAGATGGCAGGGCACTTGTTCTGTGGCCTTGTACGGTTACTGGTGGGGGCTACCCTGAGAAAATCATGCCTGAAGTCACCTTACCCTCCTTGCAGTTGAGCAGTAGGGGGCTTTTTTTGAAGGAGGATTTGAGCTACGCATCTCTGTGTTTATCACAAGGGAAAAATCTAAGTGTCGAAGGGTCTGGCAAGCTCATGTTGGTTTCAGTGAACTCACACCCAGAGAACAGCAATGTGGGAAGCCAAATATGATTAGAAGGCAACTGGCTTAGCATGAGATCAGAGCACAGGGATTATACAATCCAGATTCTTAATGGCACCAGGCTACAGTGATCTGACAAAGTGACAAGCTGATTGCTCTTACTTAGGGCTTTCATTGCCACCTATATTAGTTAGCAAATAACAAAATACCAGAAACCAAATGGCTTAAACAACAGAAATTTATTTTCTCACAGTTCTAGAGGCTGGAAATCCAAGATGAAGGCAACAGCGGAGTTGGTTTCCTCGTGGGCCTCTCTCTTTGGCTTGCAGATGGCCACCCTCTTACTCCCTTTTGACATGGAGCCCCTGGTGTCTTTCTGTGTGTCTTAATTTCCTCTTCTTATAAGGACAGCAGTCAAATTGGTGTATGGTCCACCCCGAAAGCTTCATTTTGACTCGATTACCTCTGTAAAGACTCTATCTCCAGTACAATCACATCCTGAGAGTTTGAGCTTCAACATATGAATTTTGAGGGGGATATAATTTAACCCATAACAATGCCCAGCCCCTCTTTGAGTGGACAAATTTGCCTACTATAACTGATGTGGACACAAGTCTTGCCTTGATGAGTCCACCTTGCCTCTACAGGAGAGGAATGACTAACACGGGATAAACTTTAAAGAGATAGCTGGTCACAAAGGACCTTGGCTGTCATACCAAGTAAGTTGTATCTTCTCCTGAAAACCAGGAGGAGCTCTTGGTGGGACGGGGACATGATCAGATGTGTATTTTTGAAAGATCACTCTGCCTATCATTTAGAAAATAGATCAAGAGAGGCAGGACAGAAAGGAGGAAGGCTCATTGTGAAGAGATGATTGTGCTAGTCCAGAGAAGAGATGATGTGGGCAAAGCTGGGGTGGTTTCCATGGAAATGAAGAAGAAAGGATGGCTTTCAGAACCTTTTAAGATGGATTCTTCTATAGTGTGGTAGTAACTGCAAAGGCCAAGGGGGACAAATTCGGATGTCCAATATGCTCATCAAAGGACAGAAACCTATGTTGCAAGAATCATCTTTTTAACATCAAAATACTTCCTCCAGATGGAATCTTGAATGAGAGATCCACATATGAACCAATTATGAATAGAGGTGTTTTGATAAAAGTCATGGTAGGGGTCCTGCATCTCTGCCCACTGGGGTGGCCTGTTATCTCCCAGTGGACTCTGCCCCTTCCTCAGGGTTCTCCTTCTATTACTGTCTCCATTCGGAGGCAGGTGGGTAGCTGACACACATTGGTATAATCCATCTCTAAACCAGTCGGTGAATATCCACTGCCCTGAGCCCTCTATGTGCCCCCTGCCCGATAGCCCCTACCCATCCAGCCCCTGCCCCCCAGATCTCCCAGCAGTCCAGCAACGAATAGAGCTTAACGGTCGTAGCACAGTGAGGGGCTCTAGAACCCTGTTCTCCAGCACTGTGGCCAGAATCTGTTGACTCCTTGGTCCTTTGCCATACTAATTATTAAATGTGTTGACTATCACCAGCCCTTGTCTTGCACATCAGCCGTTACCAGCTGTGGATATTTTTCTCACAAACACCTCGCCCATTATTCCTTCTCGTGGGACTGCCTTCCTCTCTTCTCTGCCTGTCTAGCTCCTGCACATACATCAAGACTTGGCCCATGTCACCTCCTCCATGAGGCCTTCCCTGCTGCTCCCATGGCAGTGTTCATGGCTCCCTCTTAAACCTAACTCTGTTATTGTCCTGTTTGTGATGAATGACATAATATTACCTACCCGTCTTTTCCACCAGGCCGTGTGCTTCAAAACAGCAGACGGAACCTTTCTGTCATTCCCTCTCTAGTACGTAGTGCCTAGTAGGCACACAGAGTTGGATGGGATGTCTTTGTAGCCCAGGAAATGTGGTTTGGGGCCCTTCATTTCAGCTGTTTCAGGGCAAGCAGTGCAGGTTCTATATTTCCAAAAAGGGCTCTCCATTCTCAGTTGCATCCCCAAAGGAATTTAATATCTTAAAGTATCGAGGCATCCAGGTTTCCTAGGACAGTGCCTAGCATGCAGAATGCCATCAATCCATGTTAGTGAAAGGCCAAATGACCTCAATAATCCTGACATTATAGTATGCAGGCACTGTCACCACAGCCCTATGACGTGGATCGAACACTATCTCATGAAGAAACTGAGGCTCGGAGAGGGTCAGTGGCTTGCCCAAGGTCACTGTGCTCAGAAGTGGCGGAACTCCAAAAGCCAAATTCTGGGTTAGCCTCTACCCTGCACTCTACTTGCTTCCTTGATGGAGCTGCATTGCAGAGATGCCCATCCTGTTATACAAAGGAACTTGCCAGCGCACACTCCTTTATTGCCTTGAGGCTGGGTGACATAGCGCAGGGTTGGGGCCACTGACCAAGAGGGAAGATGGGCCATTTGGACAAAACCAGGCATGCGGCTGTCTTGGCCTCTGGGCTCAGTCCCAGCTACTTCTGGGTTCCCGAGACCGTCACCGCCGGCCCACTTCTCCCTCTGTGTCCTTCACCAGCTATCTTTTTCACAGCTCTATTTCCTCTCTTGTCAACAGATCTCGCGACAAAATGTTTTCCATCATTGCTGGCTATTTTTATCCCTTTATCAGAGTTATTTCCTTTGGTAAATAGCTTCCTGGCATGGGGTGGGCAGCCTAGCCCAGGCGCCAGCCAGCACCGTGCGGGCAGGAGGTGTGGGGTGGGTGGGCATCTGGAAGAGAAGGAAGAATTGAGCGACATGGGCCAAGCCCGGCCTTTAGGGACTGCTTTTTGCTCTGATGGCAGCGGCGGCGGCAGCAGCAGCAGCAAGATGCTCATTCATTTCTCATTTCGGTTTGTTAAAACCTTTCTTTGAGAAGGCAGCATGTGCCGAGGGCCTTGGAAGCAGACAATCAGCGACAGGCGCCCAAAATAGCCTCGAAATCAGCAGCATTTTGTTTTGCTTCAGGCTTTTCATGCCTGCGAGGGGAGGAAAGAAAGGATCCAGAGCGTTTTCTGCGTCCAAACACACATCTATTTTACAATAAGACAAATGACTCGTATTCCTGCTATTAAACCCAGCAGCGTCCCCGCCCGCCAAGCACCCCTGCTCGGAAGACCTCGCCAGCATTTCCTTTTGTGGCTGCAACACAGCACCTCCAGAGCAGCCCCTGCCTCCTCCAGCTCCGCCCGCGCGCTCAGCTTTCACAAGTTGGGATTTTCATAAATTAACGCGGCGCGTGCTGCTGCAGCTGTTGTGCCAGCTTCACGAAAGGTGCCGTGAGAGCCAGGCCCTGCCGGAGAGAAACAAGCCCATGATTTGCTGGTGGAAGCCTCTTGGCCCCAGGAAGAGGTTAAGCCAGGTCTTTGCAGAAACCCTGGGCTGCTCTCTGAGTGCAGCCCTTTGTAACTTCCCTTGTAGCAGGGCTACAAGACTGGCCTCAGCTTCCGCAAGAGACTTACCTGTTGGCCAGGGAGGCAGCACGTGCAGGGGTGTCCCCAGAGAAGAACAGGAGGCCTGGACTTCAGTCTTTGCCCTGCCCTGACTCATGAAGTGACCTTATCCAAGGCACTGTCCCCTCTGAGGCCAGTTCCTGGGAAATAAACTCTCAGCGCCACAACACCTTTCCCTTGCAGCACTTACACAATGGGAACTTAACACATACTCTGGGAATGTTTTGACCACCTGGATTGTGGAGCTGCATACTTGGGCCCGTGGGTCAAATCTGGCCACATGCATCCATTTAGGTATGGTCTATGGCTGCTTTCTCAATACCCTGCATGCAGAAATTAGATGGACCTCAAAGCCTAAAATATTTATTTACTCTCTGGCTTTTTACAGGAAAAGTTTGCCAACCCCTAATCTAGATGGTGAATCCCAGGAGAACAGAAACCATGTCCCCTCTGAGAGGTTTTGGGACACTCTCAAGATTGCTCAGCTAGTAAGCAGCCTAAAAGTCAATATGAGTTTGGAGGCCTCACCATCCAGGACTGTCAGGGACATAATCAATTAAATATTTGTGGGTAAAGTTGGAATTTGACAAAAAAGAAATCCCTGCCATGACTTAATGCATATGATGCATAAGTGGGTGAGATCAGTGTGTAGCATAATGTTTGCAAGCAAGAACTCTGTTCAGGCAGACTCTTTACCACTTCCTAGTCATGTGGTCTGGGGAAAGCTCTTCATCTCTCTGAGCCTCAGTTGCCTCAGTTGTAAAATGGGTATAATAATACTTATTTTGGAGGACTGCTCTGAGGATTTAGCATGATGATCTAAGTAAGATGCTAGCACAGTGCCTGGCAAATATTGGAAACTCTCTCCAGGCCTGGCTCCCTTCAGTAGTCACACTTTTAAGCTGCGCCCCCTCTGGTCATGACGTGCCCTACAGTGACGGCCATCTGTCCTTTCCAAAGCAGCTTATATGGCTACACAGAGAGCGAAGCCCTGGGATCGTGAGTGGCAACAGAATGTAGAGGTTGAAGTAGTTTAGAATCACTAGACCTGAGTTCAAACCTAGACCCCGTCACTCTCACTGAGGCATACATTCTTGAGCAAGTCAGCTGACCTCTCCACATCTCACTTCCCTCGTCAGGAAGATGCGAGGAAGTAAACCCTTCTTTGTGGGGTAGTATTAAAGAGTCAATGCAAGCATGTGTACTATGTATTTAGAGCAGGACCTGGCACTTAACAATAGTAAATAGTAAGCGCTTAGTCGTTACTTTCTTTCCAGATGAGCCGGTTTAAGTTGACTACAGCTTTTCCTGAATTCTCACATTGGTAATGGTTAGCTTTTGGTGTCTCTAGACCCCTCATGAACCACACTGTGGGGGTGAGAGGCTCCAAGAAGTTTTCTGTCCTGTCTCCCTGAAGTGGAAATTTCTATAAAACCCAGAAGCGCAGCACACCAAAGCAGCTCAGCTATGCTTCTGGCATGGGGACCAAACTATGACTTTGAAAATGTGTGTTTCCCTGGCTAAAACCTCTAATTGGACAATTGTAGGTCTTCTGGCTTTATGTAGACTTTATGACTTTGAAAGCTCTTAAGCTGGGGCAAGGGAAAATTTATGAATGGGATTTCTTTATTTCTATAGAACTCTGACTCATGCTGTTGACCCAATTGGGGGGCTGGGGTTCCATTACTTGCTAATTTCTCTTTGTCAGTGGTCCTTACTCTGCCAGCTCCCTCAATAAGCAACAACCAGGGGGTACTGAATCCCAGAAAAGCGTTCCTGGCTGTTTTGAAAATTGTTCTGAACCCGGATTGATTTCCCAGGCAAAAGAATATGGTATTTGAGAGTTGATTCTCAGAGAAGCCTTGCAATTTTTTCTTAAATTCTGAAAGCTTATTTTACCAGGATTTTTAAGTCATCTTATAGAAAACTCTTAGTCTGTGTTAAAGTCATCTGGCTTAGAGGAAGGGCTGGACCCCAGCTGCTGACCATTTCCTTTGGGTACCCGCATCCCAGAAATCTTCCGAAGGTAGGCAATGGCAATACAGAGACATATTTGAACCGGTATAGCAATGAGGCTGACTTCACTTAAAAGTTGTGTCAGGGTAATATAAGCTTCTACAACAAAGAGATTCCAAAATGTGCAAAGATTCAAACACAAGAGAAATTTATTTCTCATTCACAAAATAGTCCAAGGCTGACCTTTCTGGTTCGTAAGTGGCTCTCCTCCATGCAATGACTCAGGAACCCAGGCTCCTTCCATCTTGTGGCTTCATCATCCTCTCTAGAGCCTTGAAATAGATAATCTGCATTTAGACGATGGAAGGTAAAAAAGAACGTGGAGCAGGAGCACACAATTCATAAAAGCCTTGGCCCAGAAATGACTCTCACGACTTTCTACATTCCCTTATTGAGGTCACATGGCCACACTTAGATGCAAAGAGGACTGGGAACTGAAGTCGCTTGCTAGGAAACCCCTTCACATGGACAATCATATACTATGGGAGGAGAATATGGATTTTAGGGACGATGAGTCATATTTGCTACAGAGAGGAAAATGTACCAAAATTGAGGCCGTAAAGAATTAAATAAATAGAGTATCGTAGGATCTAGCATTGTGAGGGCTCTCACTATCTTTGATTGTGAATACTCAGCCCTTAGAGCAATATCGAGCATACAGTAAGTGCTCAGTACATGTTTGAATGAAAGGAATGAATGAACGAATATCCTACCAGTTCTGTTCCTTTGCTCCCTGGCTTGGGCTACCAAGTAGAAAAACCAGATTCCTGGTCAACTGCCTCAGACCACATGGAGAATGTACCTGTTGGGCCCAGAGTAAAAGTGTTGGTCAAATGTTCCTCCCAAAGAATTTAGACACTTTTAGTTACTTATTTAATTTACAGATGGCTTTTATTGAAGAAATAAAAATTATATAAATTTGAGGCCATTCAAAGCCATCTAGTATATGGATATTGTCCCTAAGAATCCATAGGATTTCTGGTTAGAAGTTCCCTTAGGAGACATGTAGGCCCACAACCACGAATGTGACCCAGCTCACAAGCCAACCCACATGACAGTGGCTGCCTGGCATTGGATTCTACAGGAAGGCGTGCCATAAGCTAGTCCCATGTTCTTGAGAGAGCTCATCAAGTCTAAGATTCCTAGATTTTACACATAAGGGTGAGACTCTAAGAGAAATGGTGGGCAACTGCTATTGGTGATTTAGTTCGGACAGCCTGGATAAGGAGGTGATTGAAGCCTGGAAAGAAACAGATGAGAACAGAAATCAGTACACCAGTCAGAAGAGGATATGGTGGAAAATTCTTTCGGAAATTCAAGAAAGCTAAGGGCTAACAACTGGTCAGAAAGAGGAAAGTGGAGGCAGAGCATGGGGTTTGGTATGGTTTGGACTGACATACTTCCCAACCTTCAAGGGGCATTATGAGCCAAATTTTGTTTCCCTAAAATCCATATGTTGAAGTACTAACTCCCAGAACCTCAGAATGTAACTATATTTGGAGATAGGGTGTTTGAAGAGGTAATTAAATTGAAATGAGATCATTGGCATGGGTCCTACTTTAATATGACTCAGGTGTCCTTATAAGAAGATATTAGGACACAAATACTTTCATAGAGACAAGACTGTGTGAAGTTACAGGAAGAAGGTGGCCATCTACAAACCAAGGGGAGAGGCCTCAGAAGGAGCTAACCTTGCTGACACCTTGATCTTAGATTTCCAGCCTCCAGAATTGTGAGAAAATAAATTTCTGTTGTTTAAGCCGAGGGTCCCTAACCCCTGGGCCATGGAGCAGTACTGGTCTGTGACCTGTTAGGAACCAGCCACGCAGCAGGAGGTAAGCAGCAAGCAAGCAAAGCTTCATCTGTATATGCAGCCTCTCCCCAGCGCTAGCATCACTAGCTCAGCTCCACCTCAGATCATCAGGCATTAGATTCTCATAGGAGCACCAGTTCCTGGTGCCAAAAAGGTTGAGGACTGCTGATTTAAGCCACCCAGCTGTGTACTTTGCTATGGCAGCCCTAGCTAACTAACACAAGGGGGAAATGAAGTCTGCTGTTTTTGCCCATATTTCTCTCCAGGGTACATGCCATGAGGCAGTGCATGTCCTCAGTGGGCAGTAGGCAAATGGCTGAAGGCTCTCCTGACCCTCTAGGATGCCTCAGAGCTTAGGGCCCCTCAGAGCAACCATGGGCACAAAGGGCACCATCCGACCACAACTTGCCACCACCTGGTCCCTCCTCTGTGTCTTCCTATGCTGGTTAGTGTGGGTCCAGAGACACGTGGTCATGGCCCCCAACCCAGGTGAGCTCAGTCTTGGAGGGAGACAAAGAAGTCCTATATTTCCTAGATCCTAATAGTGTTTCAGGAGGCAAGGAATTCTTCCAAATTACTGAGAAGCATGGATTATAAGAACTATCCTGATTTTATTAGCATAACAGTGAGACAACCTGCATGTCTTTGAATCAATAAGTGGAGTCAATGGTTAGAGTACTGGGTGGTGTGCGCCATGACGGAAAGGGTGTGATTGATTCTCCCTTGGGAGGGAGATCAGGACCCTAGAGAGGGGACATCAGAGCAGGAGTATGCCAGGCCACTAAGGCAGGAAAGAAGCATCATGGACAAAAGAATACAGTGTACACATAACAGTAGCAAGAGTATGTAGAGGAGCAGATGGAGGTGAGGCTGGACAGACAGAGTGCAGACTGTGAAATGCCTGGAATGCCATGCCAAAGCCCTCGACTTCAACTAGAGTGGAGACTACAAGCCAAAAAAGAGCCCCAGCCCTTTTTCAGAACAGGGGTCTCCAAAGCAGATCAGTCACTGCAGCTCTGTCTCCTTCACTGTTCCCAGCATGGAAACGCAGATGCTGGTAACCAAGGGATGGTCTATTTAAAGCCGCTTCTGAGTCTGTTCTAGGAGGCACACCGAAGGGTGAAGAGGGAGAGAGGGAAGGAACATGTCAGGGGAAGAAGCTCTGACGGAGAATGGCTCTGCCCTGAGCCCACTGTTGGGCTTGGGGCAGGTCCCTGCCTTTCTCTGGGCCTCACCTTCCTCAGTACCTTGTAGGGAGAAATTGTGTAGGTTCAGGAGTCAGCAATGAGCGTTTAAAGACAGGTTCTATCACTTATGATCAATGTGCTTTGGTCAAATTGCTTAACCTCTGGGCCTGAGTCTTCTCCTTTGTAAGATGGGGTAATAATAGTACCTACCTTTTAGAGTTGCTGTGAGGATTAAATGAAATAATGTAGGTAATGCACTTTTAACACTGACACATGCAAAACACTCAAAATCAGCTATTGTATAAAAAATGACAACAACGATGATGGTGATGATGATGGTGATGATTTATTGGACTAGCTTAATGGGTTTTAAGCTTTAAACCATTGAACATTTCTTCTGACATATTTGGAACTTCAAAGTGTAAGAAAAGTCACATTGAGCTCTTCTAGCTGAAACAGGTTGAAACCGCGAGCCCAGGCCCTCAGCATTCCCTTCCCCAGGGCTGTCTCCCAGCCCACCTGGCCACCTCTGCAGAACCCTTAGGCTCCAGAAAACCCAGGTTGAAAGCAATTATCCCAGAGGGTCTCTGAGATCCTTTTCAGCTGCTGCTTTTAATCCAATTCTTCCTTCCAAAGCCTAAGTACACATCTGCAAAAGCTGTCCTTTATAGCTCAAAATCCATTTTCTAATAGCATGGGCTAAGCGAGGCCCTAGGGACAGTCTGGTAAAGGCAAACTGAAGTAGTGGTGAGAGGTGAGGAAGTTATTCAAGCAACAACTTGACTGCAAAGATCCACAGACAAGAAATACCACCTCCACATGTTAAGTCAGCAGATGTTTATTTAAGAAATTTTACATGTTGTGATTCATTCCACTGCTCATCAAAGTCACCTTAGCTCCCTAAAACCTGAGTCAAGACTTATCTTCAAGATAGTCTTTTTTCAAAGATCTCATATTTAATCCACACTTGTTCTGTCTATCAGCCTTGTCACAGTTTTCTTAGTTGGGCTTCTTTTATCTCCACTCGAATACAGACATACTGATGACATACTTCGAAAAATATCCCCATAGAATCTTTGGAATCTAGTTTCTTCAAATAATTGACTTCAGGGCTCTAGAAGCTGAATTGTAGAAAGTACATTGCTATCTTGGCCAATGATCTAAAATGTATTATTTCTTAATATATTTCTAATATTACAGTTGTATTACATCCAAATCTCACTTACGACCTTAGCAAAAAAGCTGTAGGTCTTATTGTTACCATTGCAATAAATTTACTGGAATGGAAGCATAAATTGTGTCTCAATTTGGCCCCGTTAAAATTCCTGGACACCATGATCAACAATTCCCATTCTCATCAAGAATGAGGCTTCACCGCCACATTTTTAAAGATAAGTTATACAGATGCGACTGTCTCCACTGGCCATAGTCCAGGGTAGTTTCTCATCCATTTGCCTCTAGGTGGTTGGCACTGCCATTGCCCCGTGAGTGGCATGCCATGGTTGCCTCTCTTCTCCACTAAGGGACTGCATCTTACTCTTTCACCTCCTATCCCCAGGACGGGTGCCCAATAAATTGATATTGTATTGATAGAATGGAATTGAATATAAACACCTCTAGGTGACAGATTCAAAGCTGGGTTCAACAGTGACCCAAACATATCTGGATCTTGACCACATAGAGGTTATTTTTGGGGAGGGAAGATAAAAAGGTACAAATGTAATAGGGTTCATGACTTATTGTTGAAAGATAAAGCTCCAAAGTGCAGAATAACTGTTGTGGGGTCTAGGACCCACAAGAGGTTGGGGTTTGCCTTCAGGATCTGCTACCAGTGGGCCTTGGGAGGACCCTGGAAGACACTATCTTGGGGTCCTGAGATGGAAAGGCCTCTTGCTTCCTGGGACCGTCACCATTGTGAAGCTCTGTCCAGTTTTATTAGCATATTAAATAGATGTATTTGTTGTCATTGTTGTAGTTATATGCACCGTTTTTATTGAATATACTCTTTAGACATCGGCCTTACGGTTTCCACAGCAGACTTTGGAGGCCACAGTGAGCAAAACCTGGGAGGGCAAGTCCAATCCCTAGCTTGTCATTCAGAGCCCATCTTCACTGACTGCCCTCTGCTTTTTCTTAATTGTCATCTGCCTTTGGTCACATGCCAGCTGCTTCAGCGACCTTGTGCTTGTCACTGTTCTCCAAGTACTCCTATCCCCCAATGATCAGGTTCTCTCTGCTTGGAATGCCTTTTCCTGCACCACTACCCACTTTTATACCTACCGAGCTCCTACTCATTCGTCAAAACAATTCCAAATGCTGCTTCCTCCAGGAAGCCTTCCCAGATCACCCATTTGGAATGTTTTTACTCCTCTCTCCCTGTGCTGCAAAATAACTTATACAGAATGTATGACATTCTGCTCGGGTTTGAGTTAAATCTCTTATTTCCCTTACTAAGCTTGACGAGGGCAAATTTTTTTTTATCTGACTGGTCTTTGTGCCTGCATGTATGTAAGAAGTCCATGGATTCTGGCTTTAATTCTTTTCTTAGGTCTTTCTAGATATGTAAACTTAGATAAGTTATCCAATGTGTCTGAGTCTTAGTATTCCAGCCTTTAAAATGGAGATAAATGAATAACTTTTTCTTGCAAACTTATTGTGAACATTAAATAAGATGACTGTGTGAAGTAATAATGATAATGGAATCATAATAATAAGAGCTAACACTGATTAAGTACTGTTCACTTAGGCACTGACAAACTCTTTACAAGTTGCTCATTTAAAACATAGGTTTGCAGAAAGTTACAAAATAGTACAGAGAAATCTCTGTACCCTTCACCTAGTTTTCTCCAATGGTTACATAGTATTATAGTACAGTATCAAAGCCAGGAAACTGACATTGGTATGACAAAGTATGAGTATAGTTCTGTGTCATTTGATTACTTGTTCGTATTCACGTAACCACCACCACAGTCAAGGTACAGATCTATTTCCTCTCCACAAAGACCTCCTTTATGCTACCTCTTTGCAGTAACACCCACCCTTCGCTCATCTACTACTCTTAGCTCTGGCAACTGTTAGTGTGTTTTCTATCTGCAAAATTTTGTTATTTCAACAATGTTATCTAAATGAGATGACACAGTATGGGACCTTGTAAGATTGGAATTTTTTCACTCAGCATAATCCATCTAAGTTGTTGTGTGGGTCAAGAGTTCATTCCTTTGTTGTTGCTGACTAATATTCCATGGTATGGATGTACCATAGTTTAACCTTTGAAGGACATTTAGGTTATTTCCAGTTTGGGGCAATTGCAAATAAAGCTTCTAGAAACATTTGTGTATAGGTTTTTATGTGAATATGTCTCCATTTCTCTTGGGATAAATGCCCAAGAGTGCAACTGTTGGTTTATATGATAAGTGCATGTTTAATTTTTTAAGAGTCACTGTTTCCCAGAGTGGCTGTACCATTCTACATTCCCACCAGCAACATATGAGCAATTCGGTTTCTCTACATCTTTGCTATTTGGTGTTATAACTATTTTTTTATTTTAGCTGCCTTATGGGTACATAGTGACAGCTCATCACAGTCTTATTTTACATGTTCCTAATAGTGATGTTGAATATCTTTTCATATGCTCGTTCACGATCTGTATATCCTCTTTGTTAAAATATCTATTTATGTCATTCGCCCAATTTCTAATTGGATTGTTTTATTTTGTTCAGTTTTCTGGCCGAGGTATAATTGACATAAAACATTAGTTTCAGGTCTATATCATGATGATTCAATATATGTACATATTGCGAAATGATCACCTCAGTAAGTCTAATTAACATCCATCACAGTTCAGAGTTATAGAATCTTTTCTTGTAATGGAAACTTTTAAGATATATTCTCTTAGCAACATTTAAATGTACCAAACATTTTTAACTAGTCACTATGCCAAATGTTGTACTCTCATGACTTATTTATTGTATAGCTGTAAGTTTGTACCTTTTGACTCCCTTCACTCATTCCATACACCCCCTCACCCCCGCCCCTGGTAACCACCAATCTGTTTTCTGCATCTGAGCTCATGTTTTTGTTTTTGTTTTTGTTTTTAAGATTCCACATATAAATAAGATTATACAGCATTTGTTTTTCTCTAACTTATCTTTCTTATCATAATATCTTCAAGTTCCCTCCATGTTGTTGCAAATGGCAGGATGTCCCTCATATATGTCTGAGTAGTATTCCATTGTATATATACGCCATGTTTTTTTCATCCGTTCATCTGGAGATCAACACTTAGGTTGTTTTCATATCTTATTTATTATAAATAATGCTGCAGTGAGCATGGGGGTGCATATATCTTTCAAATTAGGTAAATACCCAGAAGTGGAATTGCAGGATCATATGGGAGTTCTATTTTTAATTTATTGAGGAAAGTTCATGCTGTTTTCCATAGTGGCTGTACTGGTATTGTTTTTTTAATGTAGAGTTGCAAGAGTCCTTTATGTATGTTATATTTGAGTTTTTTGTCAGATATGTGGTTTGTACAATTAGCTCATTTAATCCTCGTACTGACCCATGAAGAGGATACTGAGATTATCTCAAATTACTAGATGAGGAAATCGAGATTCTGACAGGTAGAATTTTGCCTGGCATACAGTCTGTGCTCAGTGAATGGTCACAGGGAGCTTTATGCAGGTGGAATTCACCCCAAAGGTACGTAGAACCCAGGGCACTTTGGTAGGAATGGTGGGCTGCTGGATATAAGGATGGGAAGAGAAAGTTGAAGCCAACGGTGAGTAGAGGGACTTAATACCAGTTCACCAGCTCCTATTAACAAGCTGAGAAGTTGAAGTTGAGACACAAGCATTAGGATAGACCTCTATCTGTCTGGAAGTCCTGGGGAACCTGCTCCTTCTTTTCATGCACATCCTACCTCTCTCTCCTGTGCCACAGGTTTGACAAATAACTGGCCCATTTCTACCACAGGGATTGTTTTAAGGGAGGCATTTCTCCCATGCCCGCCCTTTCCTGTTGTCACAAGAAGCACAGAGCCAGGAGTCGGAATGCCAGGTCCTGGTCCCAATCTGGCAGTGAAGGGGTGGGAACTGAGTGCTTGCCTTCCCTGGACTTCCCTTCTCCACATCTATAAAACAGGAGTGACAGGAGAAACTAACCAGCAGGGTGGTGGTGTGGATTAAATTAGGTGCAAAGGTTGGGAACAGGGCTTTAAAACACACATGGGTTCAGAATGGATCTCTCCCCTTTCTACCTGTATGACCTTGAGTAAAGTGCTTAACTTTTTTAAGCCTCCGTTTTCTTATCTGGAAAATGGGGACAATCACAGTTCCTACCTTATAGGGCTAGGGTGAAAATTAAATGAGATGATGCATATAAAGCATTTATATAGATTCTATCCTGAAATGAACATGATTCATAGCAACTAACATTTATTGAGTACTTACTTAGTGCCAGAATCTGCTTATCTTATACTGAGTTCATCCAAAATAAGATTAGGCACCAAGACAAAGATACGGATGCAAGAAGTTTATCTGGGAGAGCATCCCAGAAAACAGTGAGAGAAAGAAAAGGAGACAGGGAAGGGAAGTTGTGTCTGTGGACAACTGTGGCTCAGTCCCCCTAGCCACTCCCTCAGAGGCTGTGGGGGACATGCCTCCGAATTGTTGCTAGGGTCAGGAGGCTAGGGTGTTTATCTACCACCTCCTAGTCCTCATATGCTGAGGGTCATGCCTGGGGCATTAATTCGATCACCCTTCACCTGCCCTGCACTTGGGCTGAGCAGATTCCATGCCAGAGAGGTGGGGGGGGGGGTGGGGTGGGGAGGGAGGGAGGGAGGGAGAGGAGACTCAGGAAACCGTTGGCAGGTACAGAGAAACTGAACTGTCTCCAACAGGACATGGCTGGGTGCTGGCAGCCTCTGCTCCATTGCTTTAAGCACTTAAAATATTAACTCATTCAATCCCTAGAGCAACTCTATAAAATTGGCATGATTTCTATCCCCATTATAACTAACTCCCAAACACACACATGCATTTTAAAGAAATGAAACTTCCACAAAACTATACTAATCCTTGCTCTGTGCAACGCGCTCTGATACTTTCTGTTTTTTTTTTATTTTTTAATTTTTTTTATCGTATTATTTTAAAAATGCTATTTGTCACCCACTAAACTGTTTTCATAACCCCAATAATGGGCTGCAATCCACAGTCTTGGAAGAGTCGGTGCCTTAACATTTTGTTTAATAGGACGATGTCGATGACGGTGCTGATGTCATAGGGCTGGCATCAGGCCTGATGCCTAGGAGGTGCCCAGAGAATGCCGGTTTCCTTGCTTACCCTTCTTGGCAAACCAGAGCTCGAGAGCAGCTGCCTCCCAGGCTTGCAGACAGAGGCCTGGGCGGGCCCCAGCGTGTCTCCTGCCCTGACCCAGACTTGCCCTGGTGGGGTCTGCTCAGCCTCCTCCCTGGGGAGGGGCACCATCTTGGGCTGTGGCCTCAAGTCAACAGCCCAAGTCACCAGCTCCCCAGAAGCCAGCCCCTCCTCAAGAGGCCCGGTTATGCCCTGTCCCCACAACACTGTCACTTCCTTCCCCCTGAGTCTTTCTGAGTGAGGATTGTTCCTCTAATCAGGATGGAGACGCAACTCATTACAAGCTGGTGAGGCAACGGCTCTGTGCTCCAGGCCCGAGACAGGCTGTCTGGGAGCTTGGCCAGCCTCCCACTGCCCGGGACACCAGGGCAGTGGCCTCAGAGTAGAGCCGGCCCATTGGGTTTCTTTGCCCTCTTCCCAAGGGACGCAGGCAGACAGACACTCTGCTGAGACTTCCACAACTTCCACTATTGCAAAAACTCTGCCATGCTCAGACGATGAGTTTTATCAACACTCAGCGCTG
This sequence comes from Rousettus aegyptiacus, assembly GCF_014176215.1. Classification (NCBI taxonomy): domain Eukaryota; kingdom Metazoa; phylum Chordata; class Mammalia; order Chiroptera; family Pteropodidae; genus Rousettus; species Rousettus aegyptiacus. Next base: position 90,140,160 of record NW_023416308.1, read on the forward strand.
CTTGTGAAAGCAACTAAGCAGCATCTATAACAACAATGGAATGAGCATTTATTGTGTACTAATTACTGTGTTAAATGCTTTATACGCAATGCATTACATAGACTTTATAGTAAACTCCCTAGATAGGCATGATTGTCCCCACTCTACAGATATGAAAACTGAGGCATGGGATGTTTTGGCAACTTAACGATCTCATCAGGCAACAACACCCAGCTGATTTGATCCCTGCCATACATCACCCTGCTGTCTGCAAGAAAGTGACCCAAAATTCCCCCTTCCTCTGGATTGCAACCCTGGCTTCCCTCTGTACAGTGGCCAGGTGAGTCCCCACAGGTGACCTCATCTCTCTGAGCCAAGTGGCCGTCTTACGGAAAGCAGTTCCTAATGGCACTTCCTTCCTAAGGCTGTTAGGAGGAGTAAGGGAAACGATTTGTATAAATGCACCGCCCAGAGCTCCTGACACATTAGAGGTCGATAAATCTGTGTAAAAAGAGCCAATTCAGCTCTTTTCCTAATGATTTGTCAGTACCCCACGACCGTTTCCCACAGGCATGATGTCACCATCTCGAGGGGCCTGGCAGCCAATCTAGAAACCTCCACGTGCTCCTCGGCTTCTCACACTTATGCTTGTGTCACCCCATTGCCCAGCCACACTGACTTCCCCAGGCAATCCCCAACATGACTAGCATCTCTTAGAGGACTCAGAAGCAGCTTTTTTTTCCCTTTCCCCAACAAAAGACCCCAGACGGGGGGAATACAGTAGTCTAGAGGTAGCTGCAGAGCCTGGTGCCAAAATTCTTGTTAGCTGCCTTTTAATTACTGCCTACTGTATAGGTTTTTAATAACAGTCAGTGCCAGTTAGTTGCTTGTTACTTCAGAAATAATTACTGATAGTACCCTTTTTTTCTTTGTTTTAATTCCTGCTTCATTCCCAAGCTGCAGGAGTCTAAATGTGTGGACATTTTAGCTGAAAAATCTGGGGTTCTGGGGTATACGAGGAACGTTCACACAGAAGTGTGGGTTTAGCTGGGGTGCGTGCGTCTGTCTGAGATGACTGGAGGCGTGGCAATAGCCATTTCTCACCCCTGAAGACCCGTCTGCAGAGAAGAGCCCGGGGCCTTTATCTTGAGTGAAGGATGAAGACGGGCTTCTGTTATCAAGGGCACATGGGGCTGGGACATGCCACCCACCACACAGACAGACCACAGAGCTGCTGCTGGCCTCCAGCTGTGAACCATGCCAGTGACAGCCCCTTCCATTGCCCTGGGGTTCCAAGCGCTGGTCACTGACAGTGGCGGCAACAGGCACAGCTGGGAGGACTGCATTCGGAGGCAAGGAGAGGATGTGCCGTTTTCTCTGGGAGGGCAGAGCTCCAGTCTCAGCCACACTTCTGATCTGCAGTCTAACGGGGCCTTTCGACCACACTGAAGAGAGTTGGGGGTTGCCAGGGGGACCTCAGAGCTCTCGCTGCACTTGTGGCAATCGCCTCTGTGCTCTGACAGAGCTATGCACAGGTAAGGCCATCCACGGCTTTGTTCCCGGCACAGCAGTCTCCCAGCTTCGGGGGAGTCTTCTCTGGTCTGACCTGCTTTCATGCTGCTTTGCCTTCTTAACTTCTATTTTATTGTACCGGTGAGAATACTGTAGTGCCAAGGAGCTATTTTCTATTGAAGCCACGTAGTAATTACAGCTAACATGTATTATGTATTTATATGGCAGGCACTTTTCTGAGTGCTTCAAATATATTTACTCATATAATCCTCACAGACAACCCTCTGAAGTAAGAATGATGACTGTCATCAGCCCTGATTGCAGATGAGGAAACTGAAGCACACAGAGAGGTGAAGTAATTTGTCCTAGGTCGTAAGTGGCAGAGCCGGGGATTCGTTCCTAGGCACTTTGGCTCCACAGCCAAGCTTTTGAACACTCGGTAATCCTGCCACTTAGAGAACCAGGTCAGCTCTTGAAAAATATATTCTTTCATGATCTGGGCTTCTTCTTCTTCTTTTTTTTTTTTTTTCATTTTTGTGTCGATTTTGAATTCCACGGTGTTCTCTAAAACCTTCTCCTCATATAGACCATCCGGGGCGGCTCCAGCCAGACATCCCCTGTTCTCAGAGTTTCTGCAGCTTCAGTGATTAATGAGAAGGACAGCCCAGGAGCTGTGACTCAGGCCACCTTCATTCTGAGGTGACAAAGCCCTCTTCTCCATCATGCTGGCCAGCAGCTAGCCCTCTTTAATGTGTCCTTTCTCTCTTCCTTCTTGACCGACTTGTCAAGGAAAGAAGCCACACTGCTGAGTCAGTACCTTGCTTTTTCTCATCATGGTCTTCGGTCTCTTTTGCCCTGGGAATTCTTTCCAATGGTCTTACAAAGCGTTTGGCTTGAGGAAACTCTGAAAAATTCATCCTTTCTCGTGGTTTTCTTCTTACACCCTGTTCATTTCATGTCTGCCCAAACCACGGTGCTGTCTTATTGTTAGCAATCTAGGCTCTTCTATGTTTAGAAGTTCATCTGGAAAATTGTGTCCACAAGGCAAAAATGCTCCACTTCATCCCAGACACAAAGGGGCCCTTTGAAGGTGCAAAGGGTTTGGGATTAAGTAAGTAAGCAAACAAGTATGGCCTTTGAGGAGATGAGTGTGGGAGGGTGGGGAGGGGGAAAAAAAACAACTGCTTCATAAAACTGTACCTTGGTTTATTTAGACAAGGGGAGTTTACTTGTGTTTCTTCTATGTGCGTGTCCCAGAGTTTCAAGGAATGCCCCTGCAATCAGCTCTAGAGCCACGGAGCTATTGCCAAAATGTTTTGATGGCCAATCTTTTTGGAGTGTCAGTGGAAATGCGAGGTGCTATACTATTTGAGAACCAGCATGAGGGAGACCTGGTCTATTTCCCCAGTGACTGGGACTTTCCTCTACTGTGCGAGGGCACGTGTATGCCCCTCCTCTTTCCAGCTCTTCTCGTAGTGTCCGTCCAGAAAAATCCTAAGGCTCGATGGCTAATACCTCTTCTTTTCCTCTCTCTAAAAACCAGTTTGCATGCCTTCTTAGTTCGGTTCCTCCAAAATAGAGCTGGAGGGGAGGATTTTGATGCTAGTAGTTTATTTGGGAAGTGGTTCCAGAAAGCCTTACGAGGGAGTGGAGAGTGAGCCGATAAAAGGTGCACTGGTATGTGGGTAACTGTTGTGTGAAGCTGGGGCTTGATCCTTTTGGGGACCCTCTGAGGGACTATGTGGGACATACCTGAGAATTGTCCCACTGATGGAATATTTATCTACCAATTCACATACCACATTGGTTGAGGGGCACTCCTGGGGTGGGAACACCCCAAAACTTCTGGCCAGTCTTGTTTGATGATCAAGTATTTCTCCCAGAGAGAGAATGCCCCTCCCCACCAAGCAAAGAGGCACTGTCACTATTTGTGGGTGATCCCTAGCCAAGGCCAACAGTAATGCCAGGGCATTAACAGCATCTATTAAAGCAACTAAATGCTCTAACACCATGTGCAGGAGCATGGGACGAAATAGTAACAATGGTCAATGTTTACCTCTAATCTCTGACCACTTACATGTATTCGAATGTTATTGGTCTCTCACGACCTTTGAGGTAGGGCTGCTCCCTACCTACTACTGCTACTGCTGTCATTATCTGCAATATAGAGTTGCTACTGAGAACATAGATCCCGGAGCGAGAAAAAGTGGGATCAAATCTCACCTCTTCTGCTGAGCAGTTCTGTGACTCAGGCAAATTATTTACCCTCTGTCGAGCCTCAGTTTCCATACCTGCAAAATGGGGGTAACAACAAGACCTATTTGATAGGGCTGTTTTGAAGATCAAAACGGCGAATGCATATAAAAGCATAACAGTAGCTTGCACAGGTAAGGTGTTCAATAAACACTAGCTGTGATTATCATGCTGCATACGAAGAAATTGAAGCTTAGGGCAATTATCATGAGCTGAAATTTTGGCAGCCACCAAATGGCAGGTGCGAGACCTTCACTAAGGCTTTCTGCAGCAATGATCGTCAATTTTCGACTATACCACATGACTTTGTAATCATTACTATGTGAGAAAACACTTTATAAACTGTAAAGTACTCCATGAATGCTTTGGTTATGTGCTATTTCCTGGTCCTTGTAACAGCAGAAACATTCTTGTTCTCTTAAGAGCTCCAGTCTGGTCTTCGAATTCTGCTATCTGTCATCTCTATATAGTTGGCACTGGGCACAGTGCCTGGTCAGTTGTCAGCTAAGTGGATGAGTTACCAGAGGCCTCAGGATGGCCCCACTGACACCTCCCATCAAAGTTCCCACCTAGGAACTCCTGTTCCAGTCAGGCCCTGTCTCTGCCACATGCCCCAAATGCTGCCCCTCCCTTCTCCTGGCCTCCCATTCACCCCACTCAGAAGTCCTCCCTGCTCTGTCCTGCTTTCTGCCTGCTCCAAAGATAGTCATCCACACCACCGCCTCTACAGTTTGTCCTGCCCCTGGCCTCCCTCGCCAGCCTTCTATTCACCCCACCCCCACCCCAGTGTGTGTGTCTCATCACACGCTCCTCAGGTGTGGCTCCTCCTGCAGCGTTTGGGGGAGTCTGGGCTCCCCACCCAGGCTAGAAGTTCCTTGTGGGCGGGACAGGGTAGTATTAATTCCTTTGTGTATCTGTTTATCCATTGTGGTACCAGACACTGTACCCCACTGGGTAATTAATTGGGAAATGGGGACACACAGAACAAGATGGGTCCATGGCTAGAGGAGCTCAGTCTGGGGGAAGCCTGGCTTGCAAACATCGTTAATGATGACCATGAATCTTGGTGGGGACAAAGAGCTCAGGGTGCCTAGAGACTGGGGCCTTTTCTCTCCACTTGGTGGGGTCAGGGAAGCCTTTAGAGAGGCGACACTGGAGTTCAGCTCTTAGTTTAGGATTGGTGTGCTTACAAGGAAAAGCAACCTTCTTGAGGAAAAACCAGATCAAGAAAAAGTGGGAGGGGGGCTGGGTGTTGCTGGAATACAAGGGAATCTTGTGGAAGCAAAGAGCAGGGCCTTCCCCTTGGGAACGGGAGAGTCGTCGGGACCCCCGGTCTCCCCATTGTTAGCATCTGCTCTGCTCCTCTTTACTCGGCTTCCTTTCTGCACATGACCCCACACAGCTCAGCTCTGAGCCTAGAGGACCTCCCCTACCAGCACCTGTGAAAATGACCCGCCCAGCCTGGGTCAGCTGTCCATTCTTGGTCCAGTTCTCATTGGCCAGGGAAGAGGGGTATCTTGTACAAAGAGGCCACATCAGCCCCATAAGGGCTGGTAGTCAAGAGCTTCTTTCCTACAACAGTTTCGAAGGGGAGTATATTAGTTCCTCTGGCTGCCGTAAGAAATTATCACAGACTCAGTGGCTTAAGTCAACAAAAATTTATTCGGTCACAGTTCTGGAGGCCAGAAGTCCAAAGTCAAAAAGTTGGCAGGGTCGTGCCCCTTCCAAAGGCTCTCAGGAGACATCTGTCCCTTAGCTCTTCCACTTCTGGTGGCTACAGGCATTCCCGGGCTGTGGCCGCCTCACGCTAGTCCTTGCCTGGGTCTTCACGTGGCCGCCTCTGTGTCGTCTCCCTTTTTCATATAAGGACCCTTGTCATTGGATTCAGGGTTTACCCTAATCCAGGGTGATCTTATCCTGAGATCTTTAATTCAGTTACAGCTGCAAAGATCCTTTTTCCAAATAAAGGTCACATTCACAGATTCTGGCTGGATATATCATTTGGGGGACAGTGCCACTCAACCCACTACGGGGAGCGTCTGGTAGATGGAGAAAGGATGGGAGGGCGTGTCTCGTGGAAGGAATAGCATGAGTAAAGAATTGTTGCTTGGAGAACAATGACACTACTGGTCCAGGAGCACAGAGGGGGCTGAGGTTAGGGGGGACCAGACTACGGCAGGCCTTTGGTATGGAATAGTAGCTTTGCCCTATGGACAACAAGGGGGACGTTGGTGGTTCTTGAGACGTGAAGGAGCATCATAGAATTTGTACTGTAGACAGATCATCCTGGCTGCAGCATGGAGCTGTATTAGAGAGGGGCTCGAATGGAGGAGGGACACAGCCATTCAATAAATAGTTATAAAACACCCCCTACATGTCAGGCGTGTTTCTAGAGACCAGGAGTACAGCAATGCAGAAAAGGGACTAAGCTGCTGTTACCTGAGGGCTTACATCTAAAAGGAAGGGAGGGAGCAAAGAAACAAAGATTGATAATATCAATTGGCAGTATGAGCTAAAAAGGAAAATAAAACAGAGAAAGGGGTACAGTGAGTGGTGGAAAGTTTTTACATAGGGATTTCAAGAAAGGCCTCACTGATAAGGTGATATTTGAGCAGAGCCTGAAAAAGTGAAGGAAGGAGTCATAGATTTTTTTAAGGGAACAGTGTTCCGGGCAGAGGGAATGGCAAGTACAGAGGCCTCGAGGCAGGAGCATTCTTGCCACGTTCAGGAAATAGCAAAGAGGACAGTGTGGCCGGTGGACAGTGAGCAGGGGGAGAGGAATAGATGAGCATCTGAGAGCCCTGGAGCCGGCTCGCACGGGGCCTTGTAGGCGCTGGTAAAAACTTGGCTTTTCCTCTGAGTGAGATGAGAAAGAAGTCTTTGGAAGGCTTTGAGCAGAGCGACATAATCGGACCTAAATGTTTTAAAGGGATTACTCTGGAGGCTGTGTGGAGGAGCGATTGGGGGGCCAGGAGGGGAGAATAGGAGCGGGCTACTGCAATAGTGAGGAAGAAAGATGACCCTGGCTTGGAGTCCCCTGGTAGTGGTGGGTGGTGAGAAGTGAAGAAATTCTGAATGTATTTAAACGTACTGCCGATGATAGCATTTGCGAATGGATTGCTTATGGAGTATGAGAAAGAGGTGTCAAAATAGACTCCGAGGTTTGGGGCCTGAGCGACTGGGCTGGTTGCTCTTTTACGGAGATGAGAAACCGTGGGTGGTCAGGGACTGGCGGGGTAGAGAGTTCGAGGACACGCTAGTTTTCGGTGGTTGGTGACATACCGAAGTATTGATCCTTGCTTTGTGCCGGGCTGTGTTCTCAACACTTCCCAGGTATTAACTCCCTTGAAACTCGCAGCAGCCTCATGAGATAGGCAGTGTAATCGCCCCATTTCCAAGTGAGGAAACCAAGGTACTGAGTAGTGAATTCACTTATCCAAGTTCTCCCAGCTCCTAAGTTGCAGAGCTGAGAGTGAGCCCGGACATGTCCCTGGCCAGCACACAGGACAGCCACTGGCTTTTGGAGAAGTCTAGGGGAGAGGTCAGGGAAAGGGATATTTATTTAGCGAGCAAACACTCAGAGGAGATGCTGACATGCCTTCCTCAGTCTCCTCTCGGTCCCGATGCTCATCTAGACCTTTTGGCTTTTAGGGAGAACAGAGTCCTCGGGCCCAGTTGCATCTAAGATCCTCTCCCAAGGGAGCACAGGGGCACTCCTCTACACCAATTTTAAGTGTATTTACCATTTTCTCTTATTCTGTTTGTGAAATGCTGGTTCTGTTTCTATCTCCTTAAAATAATACACCACAGGAAAAAAAATGACTCAGTGGAAATGTTTAAGTTTCTGGGCTCCAAATCCTTTCTAAATACTGTTTTTTAAAAAAAGAAAAAATACTGAAAGGTGGCCTCGGTTCTGCTTAGCTGGGAAGGCCCATCCAACAGTGCCTGCCTGTGAGGATAGGAAGGCGAGGAGGAGGAAGGCAGGCACCCGCCTCGCAGGGCCTCCCTGGAAAGGATGCATTTTGGAGGCTGCCTTTTTCTAAGGGCTTCTAGCAAGGACCCTGCAAAATGGGACATTTCTTTTCTTAGTCTTGTCAGATTTTAGGCGTGGGGGCGGATCGGGGGCCCTTAAGAGTCAAGGCCCTGGGTCTAGGCTGTGCTGTCTCCCCAGGCAGCTCTGTTAATGTGCAGTCCCATGCAACCTGCTGCTCCTCCTGGACTGTGAGGAGAGTCAGCTGATTATTCCAGGAAGTCCAGGGCCCTGGGCAATCACTCATTCAGACCAGGCAAAAGATTAATGGGAATTAGTGAGAGGTCTGCATTCAGGACTGGCTTCAAACGCTATCATTTTAACTGTTTGAGTTCCATTTAAGTACTCAGAATTACGTACAGGCAGTCACGCTGAGATCTCTCAGGGGTCCTTGCTTTATTGCAGAGTTGGGGATAATTTGCGACTGGCTTTGTGGCAGCACAAGCCAAGCACTTTGTTTGGCTGTCAAGATCCCGCATAGGCTGAGCCTGCTTATTTGCTATTTATTTCCAAATGCACTGCATATTGGATACAATTATGGGGCAGGTCATTTGTGGGATGCTTTCACATTTGCTGCATTATACAATCCTCACCCAAATCCCGATGTCTAAATGTTATGATACTTGCTTATAGATGAGGAAACTGAGGCTCAGAGAAGTCAGCCAGTCCCCGGTGTCACAGCTGATGAGGTCAAAGCCCCAACTCTGTGTCCAGTTCTCCTCTCTGACCCACCATAGCACTTCTCTGCTTTCTACCTTTCGCTCCCCTAATCTCCCTGCCCCCACCGGCTCTCCCAGCTGCTTCAAGACAGCTTTACTCAGCTCCAGCTCCACCTCTTTACTCCTAGGGCTGCTCCAAGCAGGCATTTAGTGTCTGTCAAATCCAAACCTCCCAGTCCTGCCCTGGTCCCTGTTCATTCTCCATGAGAGTACAGAGCGGGGAACCCCAAAGGCCACAGGGAAGCAAGGATACTCTGAATTACCTCTGCCCAGAGATACAGCACCCAGAACATCATCAAGTCCAGAGAAGGGTCTCCTGCCAGTCCTTTCCCTTGTTCCTGTATTGTGCTTTATTTTCTGCTTCCTCAGGCTAACTGCAGTCTCAAAGGTGGACCAGCAGCATGGCCTTACCTGAGAACTGGATAGTGACACAGAATCTCAGGCCTACTCCAGATTTTTTGACTCAGAATCTGCATTTTAACAAGATCCCCCAGGTGATTCAGAGTGTGTGCACTGAAGTTTGAGGTGTGCTGCTCTAGCTGGTATGTGGCCTTCACACCGCCCCAGGTCCCAGGGGGTCAGGGAAGGGGGTGGGGTTTGCCCACAGCTGTGCTCCACTCTGCCTGCTCCTCGGTTAGAGGTCCTCTCTTGGTTTGTGTTCCTCAAGGTCTGGTGATGGCCCAGTGGAGAATGCCCCCCACCATAGGATAGGTGACTCAGCTTCACAGTTGGCCCTTCAGCTTCTGCTCAAATAAGGCCCTGGGGGTGAATGTGACCCCACACCTAACTTCTCTCCCACCTCCCCTTGTCTGTCCTTGAAACTGGGGGCCCTCTTGGCCCAGGGCAGACAGGCTAGTTCGTTTTTAGATTTCCTGGCCCTACTCAGCTAGGCATGGGGACCAGCTCTGCTTACTTTGCCATCATGAGCATTGGGCGAGGCAGCCCCATCTGGTGAACAGAAGAGGCGCTGCCTTTCTGAGCAGAGCTAGGGCAGCTGTCATCTGAGGTTGCAGGCGGAAGATGACTGGTTCTACATTTAAATGTATTTGGCCGCTACTTGACCCGATACTGATACTGCGGGCTTCCTGCCTCATCATGGGATTACACTCCTTGCCCCAAAGGAAGGAGTAAACAGGTACTTCTCCTTGCAGGCTGACCCCTCCACTCATGCGCAGCTCTTTTCCTTATCAGCCTCAGAGTCTCTAATGAATGAGTATGCGGCTGGGCTGAGAACACTATTGTGGGAAGAAAAAGAAAACAGGTCCATTGAGCAGGACACAAGATGGGAGCTCAGATTACAGGCTTCTTAATCACAGCATGTAAGAGAAGCTTCGTGCAGAAAGGGAACCAAGGAGACAAATATTTCTTGCTTTTTGGAAACTTTTCAGCAGAGATTCCTCTAACAAGATAAGTGACGACAGAACCTAGTCTTATTTCTTTATTACCCTTTATTTTTATTCTAGATCAGAATAGATCTAACTGCGAGAGCTACCATGTATTGAGGGCTTACTTCTCTCCAGGGACTGTGCTATGCACATAAATGTACCCAGACCACCTCATCCTCCCATTTTCCAGACCACAGCCAGAAGGAGCCATTAATCAAAACCAGCTTTCTGCACCTTTCTGCACCATCATGTTCTACCACCTTCCAGCGGGAGTGAATGGGCTCTTTTTTTTTGTTACCACTGTAACAAATTACCACTAACTTTAGGACTTTGCAGAGCTCCATTTATCAAATAAAAGACATGAGGTCCTTCTGCTGAACTCATGTCTTAACTATAAAAATGCGGGTGTGTATATCAATGGTAAAATGCCATCGAGACCGCTGCCTCTTTCCTTGGGCCTACGCTCCCCTCATCTCATTTGCCCTCACGCCTTCTCTCGCTCAGTATCCAGGATGCTAGCTGAAGACCAGCAGATGTCACTATGAATAGAAAGCACAAGAGAAGCAAAGCCAACTGCCTTCTAGTGCTTATTAGTGCATGAACACAATGGTACCCTTGATGTTTTTCAGAGGAAGGGGTGTGCAGGCCAAGTCCACTTGGGCATGTGCGCTTGTCTCCACACAAAGGTTCAATTGAAATGCGAGCGCCCACTTGTTTTGAGGAAACCTGTCCTGTGTCAACCATGATCCGGGAGAGGAGAGCTATATAGATGCCATATAGGCAAATCTCATCACACAGACACACACACACACACACACACACACACACACACACACACACACTCACACCCACAACATCCAGTTGTGCGCACTAGGAAATACCAACTTTGCTGTGAGAAACTGTTTCCTTCTCTTCGGAAGCCAGCTGTATTAGTTCCCTATCACTCCTGTAACAAATTACCACTAAGTTTGTGGCTTCAAACGACACAGATTTATTATTTTCTGGAGGTCAGAGTCAAAAATCAGGGTGTAGCAGGGCATCTGGAGTCTATAGGTTTGCCTTTCCATTTTCTAAATGCTCCTCGCTTTTTCTATCTTGTGCCCCCCCCCAACCATCAATCCCATCATCGTGACCTTTGTTTTCATTGTCACATTTCCTTCTCTCACTCTTCTGCCTCTCTCTTCCATCTTTAAGGGCTCTTGTGATTCCATTGGGTCGACCTGGATAATCCAAGATAATCTCCCTGTTTCAAGATCCTTAACTTAATCACATTTGCAAAATTACTTTTGTCATGTAAAGTAACATATTCACAGGCTTAGGGAATTAGGTCCTGGACATCTCTAGAAGGCCATTGTTCTGCCTTTTAAAAAGCGGATAACACTATGAGATTTATTAATTAATTAATAAGATAGCGGCACATTGTAAGTCATTTACGTTACTGCCAAGAGGACAGTAAGCAATTCTAAATATAAAAATTGGGATTAGAGTTGATACCGAAAGTTGGAAAAGGAGAAAGGAGAGGAGGGAAAAGAGAATGCAAAATATATCAAGAACAAGTGTGTGAAATACAAGTGGAGGAAGACTCGCAGAGGAGGTGGGGGAGGAGAGAAATGTGAGGGGAGGATGGAGGAAAGGAAAAGTGTTACCAGTGGAGGGAACAGCATGGACAAGGGCTGAAAGGGGGTGGAGCCGCAAACACGGCATTCCTCCCGGTGCTGTAGTTGGTGGCTTCCCTTGGTAGACACTGAGCTCTTTGAGAGCAGGAACTATGTCTTCATTTTTGTGTGCCCCTGAGGGCTTAGCAGAGAACCTGACCTCTGCAAGCCTCTCCCAGCCTTAACTAGGGGGGTTATTACCAGTCAGTATCTAGGATCAGTTGAACAATTGATTCTTGGCCTCTGTGTTCTCAAAGGTTCTACTCCCACTCTGTCCTTAAAGCCTGAGAGGGAAGGAGAAGGTGCTGCTCAGGCTGTCCCCATGGGCGCCAGCACAGAGACTTAAACTTGGTTTAAGACTATGGGTAACTTAAACCCACCAGCAATAAACAGCAAACCCTCACTGAGCTCTTACCACACATCCTCCCAACATTCTTGCAGGCCAGGAACTGATATAGTCCCCATTTCAAAGTGAGAACACCGAAGCTGGGGTCTCCCCTTTGGATACCCCTAAACAGATTTGAGAGTTGCTTCTTGACGGGCTGCCATCCCTTGGCCAGCAAGAGGCAGTCCTTCGAGTTGACAGCAGTTGAGTGAGGCTAGCAGGGAATGTTGAGCTCTTAGTTTGGGAGTTTTGCCAGGGGGCTTATCTCAGTTCCTGAAATGAATCCCCTCTTTATTCTGTCTGCATTTGTTCAAATCATTCATTTTTTTCTTCATAATTCAATTTTATTCCAAAAAGGATTTGAGGAGGCTAAATATATTTAAACTAATACAAGATAATATCCTATACGTAGACACGGAAGTCAGAGTAAAAAGGAAAATAGAAGGAGGGAGAAATCAGATTCTATTCAAGGCAGTGAGTGCCATGGGCTCATATATGCCACATACGGATGTGGGCTACGATTGTAGCTCCGAACCTTCCATAAAATGAACTCCCTTGTTAGTTTCAGAAACCTCTTATTGCTTTAAAATACATATCTAAAATAAACAGCTCACAGGTAAAGTGTCTCCTAGCTTGGAGAGCTTTGTCATAGCCTGCTCATGTTCAATTCTCACACAGCCTTCAGTCTTGGCGGGGAAGACCATAGGTCAATCAACTTAAGAACAGCAGGATGTGGGCACTTATTCTTTGTAGTTCCAGCAGATGGATGGATGGATGGATGGATGGATGGATGGATGGATGGATGAATGGATGAATGGATGGAAGAAAGGAAGGAAAGAAGGAACAATGGATGTAATGGTAAGAACCTAGGCCTACCTGTTTGCATTCTTGGATACCAGGCACTTCCTCATTTTTCTCTGCACTTAGGCCATACCCTTTCCAGATCAGAGGAACCCAGCTGGAAAAATTCCACAACCGGCTGGGGTCCACTCGGTGTCTGAGCTGAGCATATGGACCAGATGGGAGGCTTTAGGAAAAGAGATTTTGTTTTTATCTTGCTTTTTTATTATTGTTCTGAATATGCCTTCCTGTTTCCTTTCCCTGCCCCCACTTCTGCATCAGACAGGCCTTGGGTGTGGATAGATCTCCCGGGAAGCTTTGCCCTTGGCCTCCAGGCTAGGAGTGTCCTGTTGTTTATTAGGTGGTGGGGAGCCAGCCCTCCCATGCCCTGCCCAGGCTATAGTAATGATGTCTGAATGAGATGGGAGATCTGAGCTGTTTTTGGGATCTGAGCTTGGTTCCTACGGCTAAACATCCCCAGATCTTGAAGGGGTTCCTACAACTCTCACATCCCAAGTTTTATTGGGTATGAAACAAATTTTCAGGGGGGAGGTAAGCCAAGCCCCAGAGTTGGAATCTGCTGTTTACTAGCTGTATGACCTTCAACAAGTTAGATAAACTTCCCTGCGCTCCAGTTTCATTCCCTGTGCCCCGAGTTCCAGTTTCACGAAGTGAGTTAATTTATGTGAAGTGATTAACACAGTACCTGGCCCATTATAAGCATTAGGTGTCAGGGGGCCCTTTAGTAAAAGGGCTTTGCAAATTGGAGATCTGTTCGGGAGGGCAGTGGTCTCTCCCACATTTGAGCCCCTGAAGCAGAAGTCCTTAAAACATGACTAGCAGTACAAACTTCTTCGAATGAAGTTTACACAAAACCCCAATTGACAAAGCAAATAAAATCAGGGCAGCTCTGGCTGTGTGAGTCGGGGGATGTAGCAGGGGTCTGGATTCTGCTGTGTCCTGCTGGCTCTGTTTTTCTCCACTCCTGCCCCAGCCCCTAGTGGCCCAGAAGGCACTTCCCAGAACCCCTGCGGCTGCTCAGAATGCAAATGAGACCCTCCTGACCTTGGCTTATGTTTTCTTTTGGCTCCATCCCACTCTCTTTCTCTTTTTAATCAACACACTTTATTTTTTTTTTTTAGAGCAGTTTTATGTTCACAGCAAAATGAAGGGAAAGGATAGAGTGTTCCTATATAGCCCATCTCCCCACATACTCATAACTTCCCCACTCTCGATATCCAGCACCAGAGTGGTACATTTGTCACAATTGGTGAACTTATATTGACGCGTCACCATGACCCAGAATCCATAGTTTACATCAGGGCTCACTCTCGACACCTTACCCTCTTTTAAACACACATCCCATGGGCCTGGTGGGTGCACGTCTGCACGCCAGGGACACAGGTACCCAGCTCCACAGGCCAGGAGGCAGAGGTCATGCCGTAGAGGTGCCTGCTCCTTAGCTGTGGCTTTCCTCTGTTTCCTGGACCTTTCTGGCCACCGTAACATTTTTTAACAGTTAACATGGTCCCCTTCTTTGTAGCTTTTATGCCACCTTCTGTACCATTCCTGCATGCTTAAAATAATGTCCAAAAGAGAAACTGTAATGGACTCAGATTGCTGCCTGTTCCAAACTGAGGAGAGCTTAGAATGGGTGATTTATGCTAGGGTGCCAGTGCCTACTTGACTATTTTGGCTGACTTCCCTCAACAATAACAACAGCGAATATACACATATATATGATATTATATAGGTGTATTATGTATGTACTTATATGTTATAGAGAGAGAGATAGATATATAATAACTATACTTTTTCATCACTTAAATGTATTTACATTTATATTTAAATTTTACTTGGGGAAACTTGTTTAACAGCTCTCTGAGCTTCTATATCTTCATCTATAAAATGGACATAACAATAGTGCCTCCTATGGTTAGGAAATCAAATAAGATAATATATGTAAAGTGTTTAGCACAATATCTGGCAGTGAGTGAATATTCCATAAAAGTTAGTTTTGTTTTCGCACTTCTTGTTACAAATGCATTTCATATATATTACATAAACTATTTCTGAGACAAACGGTGCTGTAATGAATCAGCTCTAAAATGGCAGCATTGAAGGCGGCAATGGGATGACTCAAGTCTTTATTCCCTGTGGTAGTGTGAGCGTCATCGTAACAGCTTTCATGTATTGAGTGCCTATGACGTGCTAGGCACTGTGCTTCAAATATTATTTCTTTGCATTTTAGCGAGGCAGTCTTTCGGGTAGTCTTGTTTTTTGTTTTGGTTTTGGTTTTTCCTTTCAAGAAACTGAAGCCATAAGTTCATCGCCAGGAGGCTCCAGCTGCTTCTGTATCAGCTGTTGGGGGACCCCGCCCTCTCTACAGCCCCTTCCCCAGCCCTGTCAGTAACATGCCTCTCTCCCACCATGTTTTCCGAGCTGTTTGTTTTCATAATCCTCACTTTATCTGACAGCCCACACACAGCTATGCAGCTCAGGGGCATCTCTCCAGTCTGCAAATTTTTTACAAGCAGCACACAGTAGAAACATTGGCAGGTTTTTTTTTTTTTTTTTTTTTTCCCTGGATTGTCCAAAATACAGCCAGCCCTGCACACTGTCTGTGTCTACATATAGGCCTCAAGTCTCTGTCAGAAGTCCAGGGCACGTGGCGTCTGGGTATTTACATGTGTATGTTTTAGTGGGGGCCCACCTCTCTTCATCAGAATTCAAAGATAACCATTTCTGCCCCTGCGTGTGCGTGTGCGTGTGCGTGTGCGTGTGCGTGAGCAGCCTTTGTAGATCTATGGGCTGGTCTGCCTTCCCTAAGCAGTGTGCAAAGGCTCACTCTTCCCTCCGCAAGTGTGTTTGTAAGCCTGGGCACATGCCCGCCTTTCTCCCCAGGGTGTCCACAGACACGTGTAAACTATCCTTCATTTCTGTTGTTGAGATTCTCCTAGGACACTTTGGCCCAGTGGAGCAGTGAGACTTGGGAGAAGGGAATGTTTAGTCTGGAAGGCAGGCAGGCAGGCAGGCAGCCGGAGACTCCCTGTGGAGCACCCAGAGACTCCCTGTGGAGCACCCAGGCGGGTGAGCTGGTCTCCAGGGCTGCTCCAAGTGCCCTGGCCAGTGGGGAAGACAGGGCCGTCTCAGCACACCTGGATCCAAGGTGCAGGATGCCCCTGCCTGGGCAACACTGGGCTCAGGGTGGCTCTTCTGGCACAAGTGTTGAGCTGGCTGTCAGCCAGCTCCAGCTCCATTGAGACAGGTTCCTTATTTTTTTTGTTTTCCTATTCTTGGTTCTTTTTAGTCCTCCGAAGAACAGAATTTTTGTGCTGAATTTGAAGCTGTATTAGCATGAGGATGAGGAAAGAGCATGACACTTTGGTGTCCTGTAGACTCTAAGACTGAATCCTGAGACAGGGACAGTGACAAAGTTGTGAGCCTCAGCCACCTCATCTGTAAAGCAGCTGCAACAACATTATATTCCAGGCTTGTTCAGGAGCCGAAATTATAAAATCCATTAGGGCACCTCATAGGTTCTGTCACTTTTGGTTTCCCTTTCTTCCATGGAATTCTCTGGGCAACAGCTTTATGACTGGACCAGCAGGGAAATGCTATGTATTGCTAGGAAAAGAGCTATTTATTTTTGATGACCTATTTGAGAGCAGAGAGGAGGGCTCGGCTTTGCAAAATGGCTTCTTTTAGCTTTTTGTAACTTGAGTTTAAACCCCTCATATTCAATTTTAATGGGCGTTAGGGGGGCATTTTTAGGAGGATGGTGGCAGCTGGAGGAGGGGCAGGGTAGAATTTCTGCAGAAAGCGTGCACCTGCCTTCCCAACAGAAGCAAGTTTTATGAGCAGGTAACCAGCCCTCTGGGTTACAGCAGGTATTAACAGGCTGGTCATGGGGGGATAACAGGCTGCTTGCCACTTTGCCGTACAATGCCCTAACACTGTCAGGCATTGTTCTAGGTAGGAGAGATTTTACTCTAAGTGAGAAAGACACAGACCCCACTCTCAAGGACCTTCCGCCTTGATGGGTAGAGACAAAAAATAAACATAAGAGCCCCCCCCCCCCAAATTCATATTAGCTAATTCCCAGAACATCAGGTGTTATGAAGAAGATTAAATATGGTAGTTGTGATAAAGAGTGCATGGCAAGAGGTGGGGTGCACTTGGACAAGGTGATTCTAGGAAAGGCCTTCCTGGGAAGACAATTTTGCTCTAGGCCTGAATGATGAGAAGACAACAAAATGAAGATCTGGGGTGGGAGGCGAAGAAGAGTAGGGAGGAAGACCCTCTAAAGCCTTCGTCTTCTTCAGAGTGCAAGTCCAAGTCCTCACAGGGGACCTTAAGTCTCCACATGATCTGGCCGCACCCCTGTTGTTCTCGCCCAGGTCACTTCACTTCGGCCACACTGACACACATCCTCCTCGGGGCCTTTGCACTTGTTGTTTGTTCCATGCAGAGCATTATTCCTTCCCACAGGTATCCACATGGCTAACTCTGTCCTTCGAGTCTTGCTTAAAGGTCATCTTCTCAATGGACTCTGGAACTATGCCTTTTTTCCTTTAGTCATCATCTTCTAACACACTCTGTAATTTGTTTATTGTTTGTTGTATTTCTCTCTCTCTCCTGGACAATAAGACTCATAACGACAGATAATTTTGTCTGTTGTTATTCTTTGATGTAAACAAGTGGTATGTGGAACATAGGTATTTAACAAAATTTTTTTGGATGGATGGATTGGCAGGCCCCTGGTGACTCAAAGCTTATCCTCATCATCAAAGTACAATCTGAGTCTCTGCCACACGCCTAGCCCTGTGCTAAGCTGTGGTTATAGGGAGGCCCTGATTTGACATGGAGATGGGTCCACAGAATGAAAAATCAGCCACAAAACCCAGAGTCAGGTTGGAGAGAAAGGGCTCTGCAGGAGATACGTGGGTCCCCTCCTAGGACCATGGAATATCTGAGAAGGGGTGAGTTAGGGTTTAAGAAGGACAGAGATGAGCGGAGTGAGAAAGAAGATGGCTTCTCTGGGCCTGGGAGGAGAGAGACCTATCTGGGCTAGAGCTGAGGGGTTGGGGCAGCAGGAAAAGGCAGGAGGATCCAACAGCCACACACACACACACACACACACACACACACACACACACACACACACACATTTGTAATGTGGTCTCAGGTGAGCTTCTACACATTAACATACCTATAGGTCTGTGTTCGTATTCTGCCTCTGCTTCTTACTCATGGGTATGAATATGTATTCCTGGGTAAGGTACTTATAATTAAAAAAAAATTAATTATAGTTTATATACAATATTATATTAGTTTCCGGTGTATATCATAGTGATTAGACATTTATATAACTTACTAAGTGATCACCCTGGTAAGCTAGTAAACATCTAACACCATGTGTAGTTATTACTTAATAATTCTGTGCCCTGTCTCTTATCCTAGTTTGACTACCTCACAGGAATATTCTGAGGGGCTAAAATGTGATAATTTTTAATCATTAAAAATGTACGCTTTAGAGTCAGACCTAAGTTCAAATTCTAGTTTCAACTTTTATGACCTGTGTATCCTTGGAAAAGTGACATAACCTCTCTGATCCTCAGTTTTCTTAATTGTAAAATGGGAATACATCAACCTTACAATCTAGTTATGGAGGATAAATGAAATAATAAATAGAAAGCATAATATGTGCCTTAAATGATATGAAAGGGCTCAACATGTAGCATGGCACATAGTAGACTATCAGGTGCCAAAGGGGTATTTGAAGAAGGTGAGGATGGCTGAGGTGTGTAGGATCAGTTAGGGGTCAAGAGACCCATGTGCTTGCTGTACTGTGCTAGGACTCAGTGGCTTGGGGGCTGTGCCAATCATGGGAGTGGAAGGTTTTCCATGGGTGAAGTTCTCTGGCCACAGGCCACAGAAGCTCCAATTTTGATCTCCTCAGTCCCAGCAAAGGGAGCAATCTGTGCAGAGGCCAATGTGCCCTGGACACTAATGCAAGGCATTTTCCCAAGTGGAGAGGTTGATCACAATTGTCTTGAGGTCCCTTGCCACAGTCACAGCCCACCTGTCTCCAGGGCTCCTAGAGGACAGCCCAGAGCAGAAGGACGTCTGATAAAGAGTGGATCTCCTCCTAGGCCCTGTGTGCCAAGGGTGGTGGGCTAGGCTGGAGGTGCTGGCCGCACCTGCAGGCTTAGAGCCTGGGCTTCAGAGTTGGGGAATCTGGGTCCCAGTCCCACCTCTGCCACTCACAGCCTATACCACCTTAGACAAGTTCCACGACCAGAGCCTCAGTTTCCTTGTCAGCCAAAATGAGATCCTAGCAACCAAGGCCGTTGGGAGGCTTAACTGAGTTTATTCATGAGAAATGCTGTGCACGGGGCTGGCACATGGCAAACACCCAATAAATGATGGCTCCTTTAATCACTCCTGGAGAGGCTCTCTAGTTGCTCACACTCTTGGAGCCTGTGCGTCTACCTCCCACTCTGCCCGCAGGGTTTGACTCCCTGGATGCTCCTTGTCCTGGTCAGGAAGCGCCTCGCGGCCCGAGGCAGCAGGGGAGTTGGATTCATCAGGCGGGAGAGGAGCCAGTGGACATTATGTTCCTCCCCAGGAATGGAAAGTGGGAATGATCCTGGGCAAAGATCTGAGCTCTGGGACAAGCGTGCCCAGGAACAGCCACACCCCCTTCCCTGCTGTCCAGAGCCTCACCCTTCCGTGCTGGGCCCTGCGGTGTGGAAGGCACATCGCAGAGGGTGCCACGGCTGCCTCGGGCCCCTGGTATGTCTGTCCACACACACACGGAATATACAATCTCACATATTTACAAATATTCCCAGAGTCCTATGTGCACACAGTGACAAACACACTCATGAGCATTCTCAGAAACACATTCACACATCCACAGCCACGTGGCCACACACTCATCTATATTCATATGCACACATGTACCCACAGGTCCTGAAGTCAGGGCCCCACACGTACGCAGTCATACACACACAGGATATTCGATCTTTCCCATGCACTGACCCATACTCACAAATACACACATTTACCTGTGTAATCATGTGGGTGTTGACACTCACAAACACACTGATATAAATATATATACCATAAACATGTGCACACATGTACACATGTATGTGATTATACACATATACTTAGGTCCACCAAAGTCCCCCAGCCTTCTAGCCATCTGGCAGCATTAATTACTATACTCTCCAAGTAAAACAGCTCACGCCCTGTCCCCACTACTCTGAGAAACACCCCCTTCCCAGAAGTCCCAAGGTGTTCACCTGCTCTATCCAAGGCTCATTCGTCTTCCTGAACTTGCTCCAGGCATCTGATACTATAGTCTCTCTCTTGTGCTCACATTCGATCCAAAATGCCACTGACATAAGGTTCTTGTGACTACCAGGCTTTTGCTGAAAATATAGAAGTGGGCAAAAAAATTACTCTATGTTCCAAGAAATGGGGTGGCCGTGCTCTATCTCTATGGGGTGTACCTCTTGGTCTGTTTCAGAGTTATATTCTCATTTCCTTGTCTCACCCTCTTTCCCACCATTTCTGAGCCCTGCCCACCAACTCTAATCCCAGCCTTTACCCATCAAACCTCTGGAGCAACTGAAGAACAAAACACAAAAGTCATTTTAGGCAGAGCAATTTAGCCCTCTCTTTGTTCCCCTTCCAGATCAGGACAAAAGAGACCCATCAAGGCGTTTTCCTATAACAACAACAACAACAATAAAGTTATGTCAAAGAACTGCCCTGAGGTGAATTACACCTCTCTCCTAAAAGGCAGAAGTAGCTTCAGACAGCGTTTGATGTCAATAGTGTTTTTTCTTATATAACACACACACATGCATGCACACACACACTCTCTCTCACACAGCCTTGGAAAATTAATTTCCTGTTTCCTGTTCTCCTCTACTTCCCCCACCCATCTTCAGGACAGTGGCTGAAAAGGGAGCGGCTGAGCCCCCCATAGAAATCACAGAGCTGGGGGTGTGGAGGGAAGGACAAATCCTGTTAGAAAAGGAGACAGGGAAGGGGCTGACCTGATCTCAGTTTCTAAAGGCCCCAGTGCGTCCACCAAATCCTACCCTGCATTTCCCTGCCTCTCAGTCTTTGTTCCCAATGCCTCTCCTTGTCATGGTTTCCTCGCCTTCCCAACTCTGGTGGTCTAAGTCCTCCCCTCCACAAAGCCCTTGTCCCTGTCAATCCAGAACAGCTCTTTCCCACACTAGACTCCTCATGGGCTGCAATGGGCACTTTCACTAAAATTCTTTCTACCCTCTGGTTTATGGAGCAGCCCTGGGAGGGCCCCTGTCTGTCTTCCCAACTCTACTGTGACCTTCTGAGGAATGGGGCCCATGTTGCCCCAACTTTGGGCCCCCAATATATCTACACAGCCAGGCACAAAGGGTGCTCAATGAATTACATATTTTTATCTTCACCTCTCTGTATCTAAATAGCATTAATATCTATATCATTTATAGCTATATCTATCTACATAGTAGTTTAGCGCAGTGAAGGTTGCCTGGCCCATCCAAAAATCCTTGACTTGAACAACAGGAAGCCTGATTTTTCGGCCTCTATTATTTATTGGCTTTTGACACCAGTAGACAGATCATTGAGCTTCGCCAGATCTGTTTTTTATGTGTAAGATGAAGGAGTTGAACATGGACAGTGGTTTTCAAACAGAATTCTAAGGAACCCTAGGGTTCTAGGAAGGTGTGATGGTGAGAACAAGAAAGGAAGAAGGCAAATGGGCGAGGCCGCCACTTCCACCAGGCAGCTCCTCCTTGCTCTGTTTTATCTACCATGGTTCCCACATGAGATTGCATTTAAACGAAGGGGCGTGTTGCTAAAAAAAAAAAAAAAAAAAAAAAAAAATGTTTTGCAAAACACTATACTAAATGCTGTCTAAGGGCCTTTCCAGCTTTTTCTAGCTTTGACAGGCCAGGATTTGTCATCTCTTTCACCCCCTAAAATGCCTATTTAAGGAGAAAGCAAAAACAATTCTTTCACTCTTGGGGTTTTAAGGAGAGACTTGTATTCAAGGAGTGACGAGTGCAAACCCCTAGCACAGAGCACACCACCTGGAAGGCACCCTCTGCGTGGTGGCTCAGGTGACTGTCAGAGTCCCAGGAGACGGCTGCGTCTCTGGGCGTCGTGCCTGGCTCGTGGCTGTGGTTTGCATTCCGAGGTGAAGATTGCTCTGTGATTAGGAGCCAGTGTGCTGTGAGACATCTAATTAGCCATCGTCTTCCCAGGAGACAGTTCGGTTGTGTAATTTTTATTTTCACATTTTACACAGCCTCCATCGGCAAGAGAGACCCAGGCCAATCTTTCACCAGCTTCGTTGTTTGTTTGCATTCCAGCTGTGCCAATCGCCCCGTTCTCATCTCTTTCCACATCCCCACCCACCAGGGAGCATGCGTGCCAGCGGGCGGGGAATGGGGTGCAGAGGACAACTTTTACATGTTGCTTCAAAGACCCATCTCCAAGACCAGCACACTAAGAGCAGGTTTCCTGACTGGGGGACGGGGGTGTCAATGACTGCATACCACCATTCACCATCTGTTTATTGGAAAGATGTGGTGTGCTACGAAGGACACTAGGTGTAGCATCAAAGAAGACCCATATTTTTCTAGCAATTTCATGCACCTCTCTAAGCCTCAGCTTCCTTATCAATGAAATCAAGACCCTCACTCAGGACCTTGCATCATGAGGATGACGCAAAGCTCCGTCCTCCAACACATAGTTATTGGGCTCCCCCAGGTGAAATAATGTGCAAACTGGAGTGCTGTCTGGATAGGAGTTATTCTCACAATTGCAGTCTGCCCTCCATCATTCAAGGAGCTTTTATCAAGGTTAGATTATCCAGGCTCATTATTAGGAGATTATTAAATTGGCCAGCCTCTTCCTGCCTGCTGTTGCCTGTTTTGTGGTTTTCCTCGTGGCCAGTTCAAAGAGGCTGATTCCTTGGAGCAAGCCCAGTAGGAAGAGACTGACATCCTGAAACTATTATTGACAGTAGTTGTTTCTATCCCATACACTCCATCTAATTGGAAGGGCAAAGATCCACGCAGCATTTAGCAAGCTCCATTTTTACAAGGAAGGTACTTTGCTAAGCACTTTTACCTGTCTGCTTCTCATCCAAACACTTTAAGTGGATATTATTAGTCCTGTTTCACAGATGTTCAAACTGAGGCCCAGAGAATTTGTCATTTGTCCAAGGCCATACAGCTAGTGAGTGGTGCAGCCTGAAGAAGCTTTGACACTGTATGTACCAAGATTGTCTGCCCTGTGTTCACCCCCCGACTAGATTCTGAGCCTTTGGGGGCAGGAGCTATATCTGTTTATCACAGCACCTGGCTAAACAGATAGCTCATTCTGGGGCCTCTAACTCTTCCCAGTCTCTCTCCGCTAACCTCCCCTCCTAGTTGCATCCCAGAAGGACTTTTCGCTTCCTGACCAACCTGCCAGCAATTTCAGGGCCTCTGCTCAGTTGCCAGGTTGTTGAGGCAAGTAAAGTCTTGACCAGGGCCGGGGCTTTCTGGCCAAGCTCCTGGACCTGTCTCCCCAGATGGAGGGGGAGGTCTCTGGCATTTAGGACCCCAGGCCCTTACCTGCCAACAGGGTCAGGGGCTGCTCAGCCTGCCAAGAAGCTGTGCCACTCACAGCTGCCAGTGGAGACAGAGCCCAGGAGGCCTGGTCAGCAGTTGCCTGTGGGTTGAGAAATGTGCTGGCTCCGGTCTGGCTCCTTCATCTGAGAAATCAGGAGAACCTGACCCAACAGCTCAGTGTTTGTTTCCGCAGTGTCTGGGGCAGCTGTGGAAATCAGGCCTGCCTGACAGAGACACAGCCCAGGAAAAGCAGCCTGTTCCTTCACCCTCCCCCTCAGTCCACGGACCACTGCCAGGGGAAGCATTCTGAGCGTTTCCCTGGGCCCAAGTCTGAGGTGCAGGCCTCATATCTCTGCAGGGTCTAGGGCGTCACAGAGAAAACAGGCACGTCTGCCTTCAGCCTTTGTCCCCTGAGGTGTTGGGAGGAGGCCCTGCTCAGACTACAGACAGACCTCGATTGGATCCCAGCTCTGCCACTTACCAGCTCTGTGGCCTTGGGCAAATCACTTAACTTCTCTGAACCTGCTACCTCATTTGCCAAATGGGGACAATAGGGATAACTTACAGGGTTGTTGTGAAGATAGATTCGCTGAAATAATAAATTTAAATTGCCTGGAACATAGTAGATGCTTAATAAAGGTATGTTCCTTTCTCTTTTCTCAGCATGCCAAGGTTTCCTAACTTTCTCTTACTCCCTCACCTATGTTTATAATACGCAGGAAAACTAGAGCTCAGGCTTCTACGCCCACCACTGTCAGCAAATGTACAGTATAAGCTTCTCTCCAAGATGGGCTGCTACCACTAATTGTCCCCGTATTGTCCCAGCATATACAGTTGAGGGAGATGGGCTTATGTAAATGTATAGGTTATTATCAAGAAACAACCCACTTGCAAATGTATATCGACTTACTCTAGGTATTCATCCATTCAAAAAACATTTACTCAACTTCTACTCTGGGAAAAGCCCAATTCTGTACCCTGGGAGTGCAGAGATAAAGAAGACACAGTCCCCGCCCCTGCCCGGAGTTTAGTAACTGGAGAAGATGGATAAATGAAGAGACAATTAAAATTCCATGGGCTATGTACATTGATAAGAGAAAAGTACAGAATTCTGGGATACTTTATAAATGAGGCTTCTAACTCAACCTGGAGAACCAAGGTGGGCTTCCCAGAGGAGGTGATGCCAGAGTATTAGAGGATTATTTGGCATTTTCTAGGCAGAAAGTAAAGGGAACGATGTTGTAGGGAGAGAGAGCACACATGCAAAGGCCTATTGGCTTGGGGAACATAATCGCAAATTAGTTAGAATTCACTAACTGCTGTAACAAATGTCTCCCAAATATCCGTGATTCCATACAATAAAAATATGTTTCTTGCTCAAGAAACGGTCCTGAACTAATGTTCTGAGTTGGATGGTTCTAGATATCTCTGTTCCATGCAATAGTCAGAGACCCAGGCACCTTCCATGTGTGACTCTACCATCCCTTAGTGCCTCAGGATCTGTCGCTTCTAGCCAGGTGCCAGGAGGAAGATGAAATGGCTTTTGGTGAGCACACAGCAATATCACCATCGAGCTGTGTGAAGAATTTCTAAGAGGTAAGGAAAGCTGGAACAAAACTTATGCGACAGAGTGGTGAGAGATGTGGTTCCGCCTGTAAGCAAGACTGAAGCATGCAGGTGATATAAGCAAAACTAAGGAGTTTGGATTTTATCCTGAAAGTATTCAAGAATCATCCTAAATTTTTAAGCAGGGAAGTGACATAATCGGATTTGCTTTTTAGACCAATTACTTTCCCTGCAGTGTGGAGGATAGATTGGAGGGAGAGAGACTGGAGGTAGTAGAACTTGTCAGAAAAATACTCTAGTAAACTGAGACCATTTTACCTTAGGAGGGGTGAGAGGTAGGGATTAGAAGGGAGAAGGTGGGGATCAAAAGTTGTCCCAGACTGTCTATAGGCAGTCTGGGTTATTGTTTGGGGTCTGCAATGCAGCGAAGCCTCCAATTGCTTTTGGGTTTATATCTAGTTCAATAGCTAATTGAAACTCATGCTCACGAAATTATGGTCAATACAGAGCAGCTAGCTAATTTGAGCACTCAGCTTCCATAAGCCTGAATCTCGTCTGTTAGGGACCAGTAGATCTAGCCAGGGCATTTGCTAGCTTTCAGAGAAATCAGAGACGTTTGTGTCTCCCTCTAGAGAAGCAAAGACTTGTCCCCTGAGCGTCAGTGGGAGGAGATTCCCATATCCTTGGAAAGGGGCTCTAGGTGTGTGGCTCTCTGTGCTCACCTTCTTCCAGAAGGCTCCGCCTATAACTCAGGGGCATATTACCCAGGAAGGGGCCCTGCTGGCCATGGGTCTTGAGCCCAGCTTGCTTCACATACACACAGAGAAGAAATTCAAGTTCCTGCAAGCAGTTCTTTTCTTAGAATCTTAAATAATGAATTCTGCAACCTCTAAGTCTTCTTTCACTTACACTGAAGGATGCTGGAACTTCAGGCTACCTCACACTTCCCAGGTTAATATACAAGACTTGATCGGTCCAGATCCACTTGGTATAGAGCCCCATCTCATGAAATGTGATAATGAGTTTCCTCTTAAAAAAGGGAACTTCAGTACTGGAAGGTGAAAATATTCAGCTGGGCCACATATGGTCTCAGTGTAGAGCGTCAGTTCTAAATTAAGGCTTCCATGAAGCAGCTGGTAAAAGTACCTCTAGCTCTTCTTTTTCTGCTTTAAGAGTTGGGATTTGGTCTCCTGGTCACATGAAGGGCCATGAACTTCTACCTGACACAACCTCTCGTCTCTCTGTTCTCTGGCTATTGCCCTTGCATTCACCTTCAGGTTCTGCACACCTCTCTTCACCCTCAGTTTGCCTCCATGTTTGGGGACCCCTGTCATCTTTCCCCCTCCCAACCCATTCTGCCAGTGCTAACACACAAGGTGGATTGGGATCCTTTGTAGCTAATGGGAGTTTGATAAGTATCCGGGTGCCTTCCCAGGTCAGACTAGTAAGTCGATTTTATTTCAGATACAGTTTTCTGACTTTGTAAGCTCAGGTACCATTTATTGAACACTTACTATGCATTAAATATTCTATATACGTTATCTTATCAAATCCTCACTTGTAATGGACACTTATAGAATTGTCTGCCTCAAACTCCCTTTGCCAGGAATTCCTTCCACAAATCCATATGGTTTCAACAGAAACTACTAGATTTCTATGTGACACCTAGCCTTGAGCCCATGTGATTGATCCCGGGGTGAGCACTTGACAAAGGTTGGGCCAATCATTCTTTTCCCTGGGAAGTTTGGTACTGGGCCTGAAAGGAGGAGATCAGTTTCTCTCTTAGTATCTGAACAGAGGTAAGTAAAACACAGGTGCCTTCATAGCCATGGGCCAAAAAAGGAAGCTTTGGGTTTGAGAAAGCAGGATTTTCTAGAAACAATAATGTGATAGTGTAAGAAAAGTACAGTGGAGTAAGAAAGAGCAAAGTTTGAAGCTTTACTTTGCCAATTACTAGCCATGTGGTTTGGACCAATATTACTGATACTAACACTATCTAACAATTACTGAGTCCTTACTATGTCCCAGGCACTGGTCTAAATGCTTTATATATATAGACTTATACACATTACACATTTTTCCTCACAAATGTAAGGTAGTTTCCATCATCATTCTTACTTTATACCCACAAGGACACTAAGGCCCAGCAAAATTAACAATGTACCCAAATGTGCACAGGTGGTTGAGAGCATCTCTGCACCTTAACTTACGCGTCTGAAGGGACAGAGAACATTGGCCCTTGTGCAAAAGATCATTAATATAGTAGGCTGGGACTGCTATCCTTAGAAAGCTTTGTTTGTAAGGTTGGCCCTGGCCTGGTGGATTTCTGGACGATTCCCACCGTTCCCTGGTAAGGATGGCTCGCTACACCTAAAATGTTTATGCAAACAATATGGTTTTTGCTTGAGGGTTTTGACACAGCTCTGCTTCAGCTTTGTTGTATGAAATAGAAGATGAAGTAGACTTGCTGCTTTGAAGAGGGTTTGGTCACCAAGAGTTCCTGTGAAATGGTTCGACCCTCTGCGAGCGGCCCTTATGAGGCCTCTGGCACCTTCCACCATGACCACCATTACGGTTACTATTTTTAACCCTCCAGCAATTCCACTTCAGGACTGGCATCCTATATAGAATGGCAATATATTTCTAGATATTTTATCAACAAAGGAAGTATTCATTTCGGGAGGTTTTCCGGTTTTTAATAAGGTTGTGCGTGGGGAGGACACTTTCCGTTGCTGTATTTTTAGATTGATTCTCTGGGAAACTGACCGCCACAGGCTTACTGACATGGAGGTGGCAAAAGCAAACTCACCGCAGCAGATAGGGGCATTAGTGTCTTCTACTACTTTTGACAGAGGGGAAAACAAAGGCTCAGATAAAAGCAGTTTCCTGGGTGTTTCATGGGAGGCCCATGGCAGAGTAAGGGCTGACGTCAGGGCTGAGCACAGTGTTCTCCCAGTGCCATCTTCCTATACGTGTCCCAAAGGAGTCAGGTGACCTCACACTGATCAGCATTTCATGTGATCAGGGAGGTGGAGCAAGAAGTGGGGAAAACCTGGAGAAAGTGCCCACCTGTTGGGATCCCCTCCTACAAACTGGCAGCAGGAAGGAAATGTTTAGTTCTAAGGCCTGGCTGATGACTTATTTGAATTCACCAGAGCTTCATGGAAGGACGAAAGGTAACTAATGGCCTCTTGCTCACTCCTCAAAATCAGTGTGTATGTAAATGAAGACAGACATAAGTGCCAATAAAGAAAGAAAGAAACTACTAAGCAAGTAAATTAATTCAAAAACACCATTTGGACTTTAAAACATCTAAATGGTTCAGGGAAAAATGGGATTTGGGCTTAAGTTACCCAGATAACAAATTTCATCTCATAACTAGGTCATCTGTAATGATGTTTCCCAAAACACAGCTATTAATAGTAGATGGTCTGGGAAAAAATGTTGCTTTGGTCAATAGGTAACTTACTAGTCAACAGAGTTGAATGTGTACCTTTACTACAGGACTTGTCAGAGCCTGCTCATATCTGTTTTATATATATTTAGTATAGTATTATAGAATGGCACATACACACATGTACATGTATATTATATATACATCTATAATATGTATCAGCATAAATATATATATATAAAATGCTATATATTATAGCATACAGCATTGCCCAGACTTATGTACCTGAGGATCTCTTTTTTCCATGAAGTATCTTATGGGACCATCATTTCAAGGCCTACTTTGAAAACATAGTTCTGGACTATGTTACCCTTTCCTTAGGCCTAAGAGAACATTTGAGGAGAAAATGATAGTTCTGTGAGGAGAAAGATAAGGCGAAAGGGACAGGGTTAAGCCAGCACTTTTTTCAATGTATTCAAATGTAGGGCTCCAGATAGATGTTGTCTTGGCTTCTGGTCCTTCAGGAATTCTCTGTACCTGGGTATGTTGAAGCCTAAGACCCACACCTGAGTGCCACACTTGAGAAGGAACGTTCTGACACTGATGTCAAGCCAGGGGTGGCCCTGAGTAAGTGTAGACACCAGGGATTGTTGACGTGGAGAAAAGATGATCCAGGAAATTATCATCACTGTCCACAGTTCTCTGGCGTCCCCCCTGTGGAAGTAAACTGGCCATTTCCTCATAACCTTAAGGGAAAAACATGACAATGACCAAGGCTGAGTATTTCGGAGAGGCAGAGTTCAACATCACCTAAAGGAGAGCTCTTAAGGGAGGACCGCTGTCTACAGGCCACACACAGGCTGGCCCTGTAGCTGGTCAGCTCACCATCCCATGGAAGCAGGGTCTGGTGATCCCCTAGTGGGACAAGGAAAAAAGTATACTCTGGATAAGAAGTGATTTCGATGGTCTCTCCCAGCTCAGGGGTTTTTGACTCTAGGTAATTTGACTTAGTAGTGTTGACTGATGGCTAATTTTCCAGTTCCCTCACCTTCTAAATTCCATCTATCAGCAAGTCCATTACTTCTGCCTACAAATAAATCTCAAATCCATTCACTTGTCTCCACCTCTACTACCACTACCCTCGTCCAAGTTACCATCGTCCTCAATCTGGAGTCTGCAGTGACCTCTAAGCTTGTGTCTCTGATTCTACTATTGTCCTCGTTTAACCCATTCTCCACGGCAGTCAATAAGTTAAGACTCTTGGAAGAAGGGCAGAGTCCTTATTGTGACCCATAAGGCCCTCCCTGAGCTGGCCAGAGCCTGCTGGCTGGTCTCGCCGCCTCCCATCCTCCTTTTTGCTTATGATGCTGCAGCCACACTCACCTGCCTGAAACACAGCAAGCTCTGGCTGCCTTCCGGCATTTGCACTTGCTGCTACCGCTGTCTGAAATACGGCTCCCCCTGCTTTTCACATGGCTGGCTCTTTCTCAGATTTTGCCCTAAATATCATCTCCTCAAACAGGTGTCTGTGGTCATCCTGTCTAGACTGAGACAGCCTTCCATCCCCGCGTCCTCTGCTTTGTCTGTCTTTCATTGCACTTTGTCTATTTCCTTCCTCACACTTATAATAACCTGAAATATAATTTTTAATTACCTATAACCTGACCTGTTCTCCCCCATCCATCCCTCTCATTTCCTTCTAAAATGTAAGCCCCCTAGGTGCACAGCCTTTGTTTTGTTCACACTGTATTCCCAGCTAGAACAGTACTTGGCAAATAGTAGGTACTTACAAATGTTAGTTGAATTAATGAGTTAATTAACGACCACATTCTGGTTTTTTGGGGGAGGGGTGGCAGTGGCAGGAAAAGGGGTTCTTTTGGTTGAACATCTTTGGTGAAGAATGGAAGCCACAAGGAATCTTGCTGGAGCTCCTTCTGTCTCCATGTTCCCATGATAGGCTATACCCACGGTGACTTCCCCGTCTGCACCTACCTACCCTTCAAGTCTCAGCCAGCTCTACCCAATAACACTCCAGGGAGGGAGCCACAGTCCTCATATGTTCTGGAGTGTTTCATCAGACCTGCACCAGGAGACAAAACCCTTTCCTAAGTGTGAGAATTGCTCAGCAGTGTTAGGAAATCTTCCTCCCTAGGGCTTGTTAAGCAGAGAGATTCTCATCTTTCTGGGGCTGTTTTTGAGCAGACTTTCGTCTGGACATGGGAGCAAGACAAGCTTAGGACTTAGATGACCTCAGGAGTTCTGAGTCTGATGGCTCCATTCTTGTTGGACCTAGAGTTCCACTGCTGGGTTCTCTCTCTCTCCTAAATTATCCATTTTGACTTCTTCCTCTCCACCTGGGCTCTGCATGCGCCAAGGCTCTGTGCACTGAGTCGACGGCTTTGATTAAGCAGCTTTGATCTCTGTTGAGCATCTCCAAATAATATCTTTGCTCTCAGCATCTGTGCCAATTCCCAAAATAGTTCAGCCCAGCCAAGCAGGAGGGGGCCTGGATTGCAAAGTGTATTATATGAGAGATTTAAAAAGAAAAGGCAGCTGCAAACAGTCAGGGGCGTATGTGTGTGTGTATGTGTGTGTGTGCGCGCGCATGTATGTGTGTGTTTGCATATGCGTGTTAATGTGGGCGCTCAAGGCCCCTGGGAAATGATCACCATGCTATCAGCATGCAACAAGCCTATGTTCACAGTGGCTGCCTGCTGCGAGAGAGTGGGCAGCTTACAGCAGTCAGCACAGCAAGTGAGTTGGCAGCCCCATTGCAGAAATAAAAACATCAAAGACCTTTGCTTTTATTTACTTGGCTTTTGCTTGTTTTCCCAAAGACATTTGGAGACTGTGTGCCAGGTTGCATTCTGCATGGCTGTCCATCTGGTGTGGGCCTTGAGTTTGTGCATAGAGGGGGAATCACTGTGGTTCGGAGATGTCAATCCTGTATGCAATTACATGGATGCCGCAGGATGGATATGTCAGCGCTTCTAAATATGTGTGTTATATTTGGGCACAGGTTTGCCGTGAAGTTGGCATTCAACCACTTTCATGTAATTAAACACATACGCGTCTGTGTCTGTAAGTAGGCGCCCTATGTGTATACGTGGTGATGCTTCCACGCATTCTCTCTCATCGCAAGCAGAGATGAGCATGTTGATGCCTGGGAGTGCACTGTGCACACATGCCCATGGATTGGCATGTCGGGGTGGTGTGCCCATACAGATGTGTGCATGGCTGTCTTTCTGTGGGTGGGTTATCCTAGAGGGGGTGGTATATGCACGTAGCAGAAGGATGCATATGTGGTTACATTTGCAGGGGTTCACCTCCAGAAATGAGTGCTGGGGAAAAGGTGTTTGATGTCAGGGCATTTTGATCCATAAGTCATCATTTTCTCCCCTTTTGTGCCCATCCCCTGGGAGCCTTGTCTTTGTTCCTGTAGCTCCTCCGCATTTACAAGTAGAAGAAAATCATGTCTGTTTGGGACCCTTTACTCCTCCACAGGAAACATTCCTTGGTGCTGGGTGTTGCTACAAGAAGCCTTTGTTGCTATGGTGGCCACAGGCAGTGGATATGAATTTATGCATCTAATATAACCCC
The DNA here is from genome assembly GCF_014176215.1 of Rousettus aegyptiacus. Taxonomy (NCBI): domain Eukaryota; kingdom Metazoa; phylum Chordata; class Mammalia; order Chiroptera; family Pteropodidae; genus Rousettus; species Rousettus aegyptiacus. The sequence goes on from NW_023416308.1 coordinate 90,172,127, forward strand.
TCGTGGTGAAGGCCTTTGTACTGAAGCTGAGGGAAAGTGGGAGCTGGGAGGCAGGCTGTGGTCTAACGCTCCTTCTGATCCAGCCATTCATGTGGTTTCTTTTGTTGGGGTATCCCTCACTCAGCTGTGAGTCATGGGGCACCGCAGAACCTTGCTGGAACCCAGAGAATAAAGCCCTGGAAAAGAGTAGTCTGTTTTCCAGGGCCATTAATGGGCTGAGCCTCTAAGAAGAGATCTAGAGCTGGCCAGGGTGTAGACTTCAGCTTATTGGATTTGAAACCAAAAAGAGAGTAAGTAGCAGACATGGGAGCTGAAATGTCCCAAATCAGGATAGTTGGGCCATCAGGCCAGGGCAGGCTGTCATCAGAACCCCACGAGATGAACCAGTGTATAGCATTATGTGTGGCCCAGGTGGGGCCTCGACTGAAGGTGGCATCTGATATTGCTCGGTGGCGGTTGCCTGGAGCATTATATTGAAGAGCATTCTCAGGCTAAGTACATTCCGATGGGGAAAGATGATGGGTATATTAGTTTCCTATTGATGCTGTAACAGATTATAGAAATTTGGTGGCTTAAAACTACACAAATTTATTCTCTTCCAATTCTGGAGGTCAGAAGTCTAACACAGGTCTCACTGGGCTAAGATCAAGGTATCAGGAAGGCTGCATTCCTTCTGGAGTCTCTAGAGGAGAACTCATTTCCTCGCCCTTTTCAGATTCTAGGGGCGGATCATATCCCTCGGTGTGTGGCCCCTTCTTCCACCTTCAGAGCCAGCAGTGGCCAGGCCAGTCTTCCTCACACTGTGTCTCACTGACTCCTGCTTCCCTCTTACACTGTAAGGACCTTTGTGAGTACATTGCCCCCCACCCCCACGTCACTCAGCATTATCTCCCTGTCTCAAGACACTTAAAAGAATTACATCTGCAAAGTCCCTTTGTCATGTTCACAGATTTCAAAGATTAGGATGTCAACAATTTCTGGGGGTGCATAATTTTTCCTACCACACCACAGTAGGAATTGATTAGTAATGTCTGCCACAGCCCTGGTGAGAGTTTGGGGTGATAAGAGTGCCAGATGTTCACCCTCCCTAGTCTGGTAGCTAACTATGTGCAGAGTTAGAGAAGGGTCATTGACAGGCTCGGGAAGCACCAGGAGAAAAGGAAACTAACATGTATTGAGCCTTCACTATGCACCAAGAACTTGTTTCATGATTCAAAGGCATGTCTCATTTCATTATCCTCACACCTCTTTGGGTGAAAAAGTAACTGGTATCTTACAGTAGAAAAAACCAACGCCCAGATAGGTTATGGGACTCATTCAAAGTCACCCGGCTGGTAAAAGACAAGGTAGGAATTCAAAACCAGGTCTGACTCCAAAGTGACACCCTGGCTGAGACAGAGAGCGGGGGTGGCTTCTGACATGACCGTGATGTCCTTTAAAATTGAGTTGCCTGCCTGGGCAGTGGCGCTGCACTGGATCGATGGCAGCGCCTGACACAGAGCTTTTCTCTGGAGCGATGCCCACCTTGCAGATTATCCCCTGGCTTTGCAAGTGGGGTTGAGTGAGAGGTCAGGGCTGGGGGCTTCAGCCCCATCAGCAGAAATGCTAATGACTTCCCTAGCAAATGTCAGAAAATGCACGCCCAGCATCTCTGGGTGTGATTTTGCACAAACGTGGTTGGCGTTCCAATCGTCTTTCATTACCGACCTTGAGGGGCTGCAGAGTGAAGCTGGCTAAGAAAAAATGGAAGTGGGGGGTGGGGTGGGGTGGGAGCTCTGCTTCTTTTAATACAAATATTTTAATCAGCACATCAGGATTATATGAAAGTGGATAGGAGAGGCCCGGCAGGCTGGCTTCCTCCTGCTTTTTGTCTTCTGTACAGACAAGTGTTGGGCAGCTGCACGTGGTGGGTGGATTTATGACTGAATCTGAGCTGAGGCCCTGCAGTAATGGGTGCCACGTGCTTAAAATTGCTGGAGGTCAGAGGTCAGAGGTAAGAGATCGGAAGGGAGAGTGGGCTTAGAGGAGTTATGGTGCGGTCTGGGGAACTTCCCAGGGTGAGATTATGATGGGGTGTATTTTAGAGTGAGAGTGCTGGCCGGAGACAGCTATCGATGATATATATTTAGAGGGAAGCACATGACAATTGTCAAATAGCAGCTGTGCTCCAGGCACTACACTAGGTGCTTTAAATAGAAAATTCTCCACGACGCTGTGAGGTAGGTATTACCGATTTCCTCAGTTTACAGATATGGAAGATAAGGCCCAAGGAGGTTAAGTGACTTGCACAAAATCACACACCTTGAATGGGGCAGAGCCAGGACCTGAACTCAGTTCTGACTTTTACTCTACAGCCTACATCTCTTTAGGCACTGCCGACCCTCCACCCCAAGCCTTTGGAATTCCTGAAGGATCTGCTAAGGAGCACGACCCTACCAATACCTTGATTTCAGACTTCCAACCTACAGAACTGTGTGATAATAAATGTCTGTTGCTTTAAGCCATCCCTGGGACACTAATACACTCACATGACCCAGAATTTCAGTGTCTAAGTATTTAACCAAGAGAAATGAAAGCATGGAGTTACCCAAAAGACTTGTTCACATAGGATCCTAGCAGCCTTATTTGTGATAGCCCCAAAGTGGAAACAATCCAATGTCCAACAGCAAGTAAATGGACATGCACACTGTGGTATCATCACACGGTGGAATACTACTCAGTAATGAAAAGGAATGAACTACCAATACATGCACTAACATGAGTGAATCCCAAAAACATTATGTTGAGTGTAAAAGATAAACAAAAAGACTACTTGAAGAATGATTCTGTCTGTATAAAATGCTAGGAAAGATAAATTTAATCTTTAGTGACCAAAAGCAGAAAGTAGAGCTTTGGAGTTGATGGAAATGTCTATATCTTGTCTGTGGTGGTGTTCCAGAGTGTCACATTTATAAAACTTACTAAACTGAACCACAAAAATGGGTGCAGTTTATCCTACATAAATTATTTCTCAGTGAAGGTGGCCTAAATGGGGAGAGCTATTTCCCCAGGGTCACGCAGTTCTAATGGCCAAGATAGAACCTGAATTCCATCATCTGAGTCTTAGTTCAAGGAAGCTCTTGGGAAAAAAAAACAAAACAAAATGAAACAAACCCTCTTCCCCGCCTAAGGCTTGCTGTAGAAAGCCATCAGTTTTGCTATACAGATCCTGTTGACACATTTAAAGAGACTGCCTCTGGAAGTCATCCTTCACAGCTCATCTCCAAGGAGAATGTCTTTTCTCAAGGGTCCTGTAAGAGCACAGAGATTCAGTAAGAGCTTGACTCAAGCATTTTCAACCTGCCAGGCCCCATAGAGAGGTCTAGATGCACCTCCCTGTGTGAGAGAGGGATGGGCAACTCCAGGACTCACAATGCATAATGGGACCCATAATGTGGAGTGTACGCAGGATATGCTCAAGACGTGTGCCTCAGTATGACTCTCACCACACAGCCCAAAGCCACTGTGACTGCGCAGGGCCCCAAACATCTGTGAGCTCCCCTTGAAGAGAGGGTCTCCGAGAGTAGTCCTGCCTGGAAGTCAAGAACCCCCTTTTACCTATGTTTGCTGGTCCTCAATTTCTGACCTATAAAGAAAGCACACGGTGCTCACTTTGAAATTTCATTGTGAGACATAAGATATTATGTGGGAAGTACTTAGCACCGTGTGGTGTGAGGGAAAAGCCCGATGCAGGGGAAGTCGTTTTTATCATTTGAACTATCATTACCAATCCTGCTTCATTTAAGAGCCTGTGGATGGTCCAAGTGAAAAATTGAGGCAGGTGGACCAGCTGGTCTTCCACTCTGGCCATCATAGCAAAAGCAGGGCAGATGGCAGTCTTGACAGATGGCATCTGTTTCTAAAAACCATTTCTGGCAAGATGAGTCACAAAGTGTAACAAGATACACTTTTCTTTTGACCTGGAAGGATGAGTATTCAGTTAGGCCAGACCCTTGAGTTCCTTGAGTGCCAGGATAAGGAGTTTGTATCGTATTTTATGTATTGTCTTGTCAGGGTGGAACTTAGTGTATCCCAGAGCAAGGAGTGACCTGACAAAGATGAATCTGTGATATTAACCAGTGAAATGTCTGCAGAGGTGCTGACAAAGCAAGTCAAGGATCAGCAGTGAGGGAGTGTGTCTGGACGTTTCTCTGAATCAACCATGATATGCAGTGAGAAAGCAAGGCTTCCCCTCCAGACCTGGAACATGCTTTATTGGCTGGGCTTGGACTTATGGACAGAAAATTATTGTTTTTCTCTTTCTTTTTTTGCTTTTTCCCTCGCGAGTCCCCATAAAATAATCAATAACAAAGAAGTGCACGTAGTGTAAAGCAAAAGTGTGGTTTCAACCTGCACGCGGGCCCTGAATGCCTTTCCCCCCTGCCCGGAGGGAACCACCGTGAGCAGTTCGGCAAGCAGCTCATGCATTCACATGCATATATGTTCATATACGACTACAGAGCTTTTTTAGCGTAAGTGGAACCATCCCATACATAGCGGTCTCCACCTTGCTTTTTCACTTGGCAGCTTTCTATGGCAGTGCGTATAAATTCACTTCTTTCCTTCTAATGGATGCAGGGTATTCTTACACAGACTATAATTTCTTTAAGTAGTTCCCTGTTGATGGATATGTAGGTTGTTTCCACCTTTTTTGAGACTATAAAGCATTGATTTTTATTTGCTAAGCTCCAAGGAAGGCAGAAGGCTGCCCACCACTGAACTCTAGCTCTGCACAGGCAGGTTCTCAGCCACCATCATTTTTCTGTGCTCCCCACAGTGCTCCTCCCCCTCATCTTAGCATCCCTTGCCTTTGTCCTTAATAACATGTGACACTTGGCACAAGAACCACAGAGCCATGGAGGAGCTCTACTCCGTCTCTAATGCGCTGTGTTTCTTTAAGTGCTCTTGGTAATGTTTCATGATAGGTGGTGGTGAAACCTGGGAGATACACCAGCCAGGATTCTTAAAGTATCTGCTCGTACCAACTTAATGTATTCATTTATTCAGTGTGACAGTAAAGAGAAAAAGAAGCACTATGAATGCAAAGGCAGGCTTCAGAGGGAGGTAGAGGAGGATAAGAGGGAGAAAGACTAATGTTTATTAGGCTGCTACTAAGTACCAAACATTTTACATTTGTGTACTTGTGGATGCTCCTCAGGCACCTGGGACATTGCTGTTAATATTTTTGAACACCCTCATTGTGCCGATGAGAAAACTGAGGTGAGGCCACTTGCTCAAAGACATGCAGACAGGCGGAGCTGGGATTCCAACGGAGACAGCCTGGCATCGAAATTCATGCTCTTTCCATTCAACTCTGCTCCCCTGGTTGCTGTGTGATTGAAAGAGACCAGAGATAACGAGGCGTGACGATGATAGTTAACACTTACTGGGTGTTTACCACGTGCCGGGCACCATGCTAAGCTCATGATGCATCTGAGCAAATTTATAATCCTGTGAGGTAGCGGACCACTGTTATACCTGTTTTACAAACAAGGAACACAAGTTTTAGAGAGCTTTTTGAAATTTGCCTGTTGCCCATGGTAACACAATCCTGGCTGGCAGGGCTGAGGCTTGATCTGAGCAGACTGACTTCAGAGGCCCTGGGCAGAGCCACTTTGCTTCCCGCCTCTTGCCTGGATGACCTGAAAGGATAGAATGTTAGGGCCGACTTCGAAGATCAAAGAGCAGCCTGGCACTCCTCTGCGCCCCCGATTGGAGAAGGAAGATTGTCCAGCTGCTCTCCGGGCTTCCGAGGAGTCAGGTGTCTGACGGGGGCAGGAGGATCACTTGCACAGCGTTTGTCCTGAGACCTGCCTGTGCAGGGGCTTGGCAGTGTCAGTTGACTTTGTTACACTATGGTTGTCTCACATCACAGCTTCATGCTAAGTTTCTCTCTAAATAGCAAATAGACATGACAAAATGCAGAACACTGAGTGACAGTGCACAGCATCCTCCAGTTCCAGAGAGAGTGCTGCAGGAGGAGCTTCAGGGTCAATTCTCAGCTGCAAAGGCCCATCCCCTGTCTCACGAGGGAATCCATCTCACTTGTTTTCATGGAGCGTTCACACTGTACTGGACTCTCCAGCTCAGCATTCCTGTGCCAGGGGCATCAGCAAATGTAAAACCTCTGAGACCAGAGGCAGCTCAATATGTCTGAGGGACAGAAAGAAGGCCGTTGTGGTGAAGTACCGTGAGTGAAGGAGAGATGCTCGGAGACGGGGGTTGAGGACGGACTCCTGAGCCAGATCATGCAGAGACATGCAGGTCATGTTAAAATTTTGGATTTCACTCCATGATTGAAGGGAAGACATTGGGAAGCGTTTTAAGTTGGAGTGTGATTTGATTTGATATATGTTAATATCCCTCTGGCTGCTGAGGAATAAGTGGACAAGAGTGAGTACGTATGAGAGGGTGAAGGCTTCTCAATGTGGCCCAGGGATCCAGCAACACCCATATCACCTGGAACCTGCTAGAAATGCAGACCCTCAGGCCTCACCACAGGCCCTCTGACTCAGAATCTACATCCAACACTGAGAGAGATGATGGTCTCTTGACTAAGGTGATGACAGTGGAAAAGCGAAGAAGTGATCAGGTTCGGGATATATTTTAAGGGTAGAGCTGACAGTATTTGGATGTGGGGTGTGAAAGACAGAAAAATCAAGGGTCTCACCTTGGGTTTTTAGTCTCAGCTACTGGGTAAATAGAGGTACCATTCGCTTAGATGGAGAACGCTATGGAGCAGAAGGCCTGTGTGGGGAAGTGGGGCAACAGAGTTCTGTCTGGGCTGTGATACATTTGGGACACTTTCTAGACATCCAAGTGGTGATTTTGAGCTGGAAGTTAGCTCCACAGAGTCAGGGTTGAGGGGAGAGGTCTGGTCTGGGGATATAAATCTGAGTATCAAAATCCATGGGGACTTCTAAAAAGCACGATTAGAGAAAAGTAAGGCCACAGGCCCAACCTGGCCCTGCAATATTCCAGGCCAAAAAAAGCAGGAAAGTCTCGGGGGGATTAGGAAGGCTGCCATGATGGCCACTGCTTCGTGAGCACACAGTTTATGGCAGGTACACATGCTGTTTTTCGTTCGTACTTCTCAGTACAACTGAGCAGGGAGAACATTTTCTGCACATCTACTGTATGGGAAGAAGTCTGTGGTTCAGAAAGGGTAGGTATAAAGCTGAGGGTTTGAACTCAACACAACTTTCAATGCCTGTGTTCTTCTGATTATGCCATATCTGGGGGCTGATCTTCAACCGGGTTCTGGATAATGATTGAAATGGACCTATGTCTGAGTCGTTGCCCATTCCTCAACATCCTTGTGCTGCCCACTTACTACAGCTCTCTGAAAGCGCTCCAGCCCTATATCCTGAGAGGGCCAGAAACACGTGGATTAGTGATAGCGGGCAGGGTAGACCAGATGGGGAGAGTCTTGAGTGAAAGACTGTGCTAATGTCCCTCATCCGCCAAGCAAAGCTTTTTTGATGCCCTGGGGGCCCCAGGCAGTAAGTGGATCAGGAAGGCATGAAGAAAATCTCTCTGGGTGTCCCCAGAGAATGAGACAAGCAGTGAATCCAAGCAACAAGATCGCACCAGGAAGAGAAACGTGGAGTGACAGAGGGAAGCAGGTTTCTGGACATACCAGGTCAGGGACAGAGGCACAGAGTGATAGGGACACACAGCATTAGATGTGGGACACAGGTGGGGACTTGGGCTGGGGACTACAGCACAAGATCAGGTATTGTTAATAGCGAAAGCTACTATTTATCAAGCACTTTCTGTGTACCAGAGACTGCACTAAGTACTTTTATATGTACTACTGACATTTAATCCCAAATAATCATAGCTTCTATTCTGTGCTTGGCATTATGAACTCATTAAATTTTCACAGCAACTCTATGAGGCAGGTATTACTAGTATTCCATTTTATAATTTAAGAAACTGAAGCACAGAGAGGTTAAGTAACTTGCCCAAAGTCACACAGCTAATAAGTAGCAGAACCAGGATTTGAACCCAGGCTGTCTGACTCAGGAGTTTATACTTCTATAGTGAGCACTTTACTCATAGAAACTCATTTAATCATTATGACAATCATATTATCTTCATTATTATCTCTACTTTGTAGATGAGGAAAATGAGTCTTAGAAGGTTATGTGATTTATTCAAGGTTACCTCGCTGGAATGCAGGAGAGCTGGATTACAGTACCAAAGTCCAAATTTTGAACCACCATTCATGGCACCAGATCCATGCCACCTGGCCAGAGGTAGAGCTGGAAAACAGAGCGCTTCATGCTGAGCCCTTTGAGAAGGAAGTCAAGCCCCTTAAATCCTCTTGCTGAGAATCAGATGAGCCCAGCAGTGTGCTGGAGCAGGCTCTTGCTGGCTGACAAGGGCTGATTGCACGCACACATTTCTTCCCGACTCTTCATTCACTGACATCACACTAGTTGCTTGAAATCGGCTACAGTGAGAGTGTTTATACCATGGAAATTAGCAAGTGCAGCAAATCAGGGATTATTTTTTTCCCCAGAAAGCTGATGTACCAGCACTCCATTGATTAGACCTGAGCTGACATTTAGAATCAAGTGTGAATCGTTGGGGCCCGAAGAAGGTTGTAGAGTCAGGAAACCCAGTACATCTTGCCCCTGGTCCTGGGGGAGATGGAAATCAGCAAAAACATTCTACAAATACATACTTAGCTGCGCACTTGTGCTCTTTTGTTTTAACAGTAGGCTCTAGAAATATATCAGTGACTTTAATAGACATGTCCCTGATCTTGTGAAGCTTATGGTCCAGTGGGGAAGATCAATAGCCAAAAGAAAGAAAGAAAGAAAAGAAAGAAAAGAAAGAAAAGAAAGAAAAGGAAGGAAGGAAGGAAGGAAGGAAGGAAGGAAGGAAGGAAGGAAGGAAGGAAGGAAGGAAAGAAGTGTATACTTTCAAGTCGTAGTATTATGAAGGAAACAGGAGAATCTAGTAGTATAGAGTCAAGGAAGGTGACTATAAAGAGTTGACATTTAAACCAGAGACCTCTAGGACAAAAAGGAGCCAGTAAGTTCCAGATAGACAAAAGAATGTGTGTGAAGGCCAAGGGCTAGGAAGAAGCTTGGCAAATGTTGGAGGCCAGTTTAGGTGGAGTGGGTGGTAGTTAAGGGAGAAAGGAAGCATAAAGTATGGCCAGATGGTGTCGGGCCTTGTGGACCATAGGAGGGGGTTGGTGCCATGGGAAGCTATTGGAGAAGGAATTTAAGTGGGAGTTGGCAGAGGGGAGGTGACATGCTTCTATTTCTGATCATGAAAGATGACTTTGGCTCTTGTATGGAAAGTGTACTGGAAGGAGAGTGGTCAGAGCAGCAGCAGGGAGATCTCTTAAGAGGAAATTGCAGGAATTCAGGTAAGAGATGACGGTGGTCTGGACTATACAAAGACACATTTGAGTTATATTTAGGAGGTGGAATCAAAAGGATAAAACAGATGGATTAATATGGGATGCAAGGCAAGAGAAAGAGTGGAATCAAGGACGACTCCCTAGTCTATAGCTCAGTTTTCTGAGACACTGAAGACAAGAGACCCAAACCAGACTTCTCAAGTTTAAATCCTGACCCTACTACTTACTAGCAGTGTAGCCCTGAGCAAGTGACTCAATTTTTGAGAGCCTCAGTTTCTCTATCAGTAAAATGGAGATCTCACTCCATAAGGTTCTTGTGAGGTTTCAGCGAGTTATTCTGTATAATGTGTTTAGTATAATACCTGAGGAGTACAGTGAGCACTACACAAAAATAAATTATTATCATTATTATTATTATTATTATTAGTCAATTGATTATTTCTCTGCCCGCCAGTAAGAAATTGAGCCTTTCAAGGCAAACAAATTTTGTTTGGAAAGAAAATGTTCCGGAGAGGAGTACCGCAGGCGTCCTTCTTTCTCTCTGTTTGTGTTCCTTCCCCAGCATGAGCTTGGCAGGCGAAGCTGTTCAAAGTAAACACAGGTTCAATGCCCCAGAAAATATGAGGTTAGGCAGCACAGCAAAGGCTAGACAAATACCACTGCTGGCCAGGAGGAAACAGGCTTGTTTTCTGCTGACCTCACCAGGCTGCTGTGTCGCAGGGGCTGCCCATCAGGGCTGGACCTCCCTGGTGGGTGGGGCCTCCAACAGGGAGCCCATCACCTGTGCTGTCTGGTCCCTTTTCTGGTGTGGCTTGGGATGAGTCACCACTATCACTCACCATTTCCTGGCCTGGACATTATGATTCACAGGCTCGTGAACTTGACACCCAGAGGTGGGGTCCACAAGAAAGCAGGTGGGCAGTGGGAGACAGTTGTACTAGCATTTACTGGAGGTCGGCAGGACACTGGGGAAAAGGGGACGGCAAGCACACGGGGAAGGGGCAGCAGATCCTAACAGAAGCTAGAGATTCCCCAACCACCTCCAACTTTGGACATCTTGACTCATGGTGTCTCAGTCCTTCTGACCCCATGCCCCACCAGCCTCAAAGATATGGACAACATGTTTTATAAAAGCAATAGGTAACTCTGTTGTCTTTCTTAATATAAAACTACAGCATTGATTTCTAAACCACATTTGTCTGTCACGCTAACATTCTGATATGAACATGAAGCTGGTGTGGCCCCAGTACAGAATGGAGAATTGCCCTTCTAATTATAGTAGCAGTAGTAATAATAATAGCCTTTTTCTGTGTAAACATTTTAACAATTGAAGGGAAATGGAGCTCTTCTGCACTCTCTTTTTTTAAATTGTGATAAAATAGACATGACATTAAATTTACCATTTTAACCATTTTTAAGTCTACGTTTCAGTAGCATTAAGAACATTCACTTTGTTTTGCAACCATAAGTACTATCTATCTCCAGAACTTTCTGTCTTCCCAAACTTACGCTTTATACACACTAAAAAAAAATAAACTTTATGTCCCCCACCCTCCTGGCAACCACCATTCTATTTTTTTAGCTATTAATTCAATGACTCTTCATACCTCATATAAATGCAATCATACAGTATTTGTTCTTTTGTGTCCAGGTTATTTCACTTAGCACAATGTCTTCAAGGTTCATCCATTTGTAGCATGTGTCAGAATTTCATTTCTGTTTAAGGCTGAATAACGTCCCATTATATGGATATCACATTTATCCATTCATCTGTTTAAGAATACTTGGATTGTTGCAGAGTCATTACTGATACCAGGTTTGATGAAATGATTCAAAGTCAAAACATAGCATAATAATAAGAGGCAGGGGTATCTTCTGTTTGTATGATGTTTTTAACTTGTCAGAGCGCTTTTGAAATTAAGGTGTGAAGGTAAGAATAGGAGTTTGAAGGTCAGACAGGCCTGGATTAAAATCCTGGCTTTGTCCCTTTGCTAGTTGTGTGATTTGGAAAGAATTCCTTAAATGTCTCAGTGTCTTTATATGAGAAGAAATGAGTACATTATGCCCAGTGTAGACAGTTATTATGATATTAAATAAGAGAACAAGTATGAAAATGATAAGCAGAATCTGATACTTAGTTCTCAGTGGATTTCATTGTTAATTTTGTGTTACTTCATTGTATCCATCCAATTCAAATGAGACTCTGTGATTAGATAGGACATATACATTTGTATCATATAACAGAAAAAGAAACTAAGGCACTCAATGAATTAATGGCAAAAATCAGATTGAAACCCAGGTCTTCTGATTTTCGGATGAGGGAGAGTCAGGGAGCAAATCACATTTAACTTACATGCTAACCCCAGTCATTTTCCACTTTGCCTATGTTGACTGCATCACATTTTCTGGGTGGAAAACCCAATCTCCCTCACACAAGACAATGTGTATGTGTGTAGAGTCACTAAAGATTTACTGGTAAGACAAAAAGGGAATATGTATTTCAGAAATACTGTATTTTCATATAGAATGTTAGACTTTGTGTATGTGATAAAAATAAAAGCTGATGTTTATGGGGTGTTGATTGTATGGGAGACATTGTACTAAGCACTTTATATACATTATTTGACTTGATTGTCCCCACGACCCTGTGAATTAGACAATGTTCATATGTCCAATTTACAAATAAAACCGAAGCTTAGAGAGGGTAAGAAATATGTTCAAAGTTACACAGTTGGGAAATAGCAGAGCTAAGGAATTGAACTTAGGCAGTCTGACTCCAGAGCCTGTCATCCAAACCTCTCCTCTGGTCCCCTGCCTCCCACTCCTGATAGGTTGGATTTTTCGTTGTCTTCTTCACCATGCAACACCCCAGCTCCATAACAACCGACTAACATATTCTCTTTTCTTCCTACTCTCATTTCTTATCCTGATCTCCTTCCTCCCAGATGAGCATGGAAACTCTGATATTTTCTCTCTCTGCTATTCAGAACAATTCAATTGTCCCCAACCCTTTGCTCTCAACCTCCTCTCGTATCTCAGATTTCATCAAAGTTCTCAGAAAAACAACAGGCCTTATATATAATAACATCCTCACACCTTTGATGTTAGGCGTGTGGACTCATCTTATAATGCTATGTTATCTACTATAGGGCAGGGATGACAAGTGTGTGGCATGTGGCTGCCACTCCCTACTCCCATAGTCTTGGTGGACATCGCTAATTAATGACAGCACTTCTTCCTGCAGAGCCCAGACGCAGCTTCGGTATCCACAATACAGAGCTCCAGAGAGTCACTGCCAACTGATTTAGTCAGGTGCATGAAATGAAACCACTTTCCTTCCTCTCACAGGGTTAGGCCATGACTATACAGGAAAGGGACCAGACCGCCCTTCAAGGGGGAAGGTGAACCCCAATCTGAATCACTGTAGGAGACCAGACTTGAAAGGTTGTCCTTCAACTGGCCCTTGACTCCTTCTCGGGGCCTCACTCTTGAGCCTAGAATCTAGGTCGAAAGTGCTTTTGAGTGAAAGGAGAAAGTTGACTGTTTGTCACATGGATGTAGGTCTCATAGCTGGGCAAGGAGGCAACTTTTAGGGACTCCAAATTGAAGAGAAACCAGATTTGCTAGTTTCTTGACACTGCCTGTGTTTCTCTGTTGCTATCCCTGAGCCTTTAGTAGTCATGTTGCATGTCCAGCCTGGTTATGACTGGTCTGCAGGATATTAATGGAGGGGTCATGAGTCCAAGCTTAATTTAGAGCCATTTAGAGAAACACCTCCAACCCTAAACCAATAATGATGGTTACAAAGTTAACTGGGGAAATGCATCTCCAAGCCTAGGAGAAATGAGTCTGCCATCCTAAGAGCTTCTGGCAAGCTTTATAAAGGGGGCAGGTTATAGAACTCTGAATCTCAGTAGAAACAAAGAGCTGTTATCACCCAAATCTTGAGCCTCAGCCCACTTGAGTTTGAACCAGTAGCTACATTCCTGAGGGCTTTAAGATGCCAAGAAGCCCTTCCAATGGAACAGAATGCTGAGCTACACTTGCCCAAGGAAGGAGAAGAAGTGGATGAGCATTCATTGAGGGCCTACTATGTGCTTGTAACGTCTAAGATATATTTATATTCATTCTCACGTTCGACCTCAGAGCAGTTGCATGAGGGATAGTTTATCTCACCTCACAGAAGAAAAATCGAGAACTCAAAGAAATTAAGGAACTTTCTGAAGTCATACAGCTAGTGAGTAGCAGAACTGGAATTCAGACCTAGGCGTTGTGAAATTCAAAAGCCAAGGAGCTTGTCGCTTGTGCTATATTTCACATGCGTGCGTGTGTCTAATGGGGGAGAGGTAGCCCCAGCCTCTCAAGGCTGAGCTAAAAGGCTGAGCAGAGAGCTGTCGTGGAAACAAACACCAAGTTGAGAACAAAAATGACCACTTAACAAAACCAAAAATGCAAGAGGCGTGCTCGCACCCACTCCAGGGATAGCAGTTCCTCCTCTGTGACTCCTGGAACCATCTGGGCTGCAGATGACCAGCCGGGGTCCTCTTTTCCTCCCCAGCTCACTGTTACGCAGCACCCCTTTCAGGTCTCTGGAGTGGGTGCTGTTTCTGAGGCTGAGAAGCAGATGGGACATGGTCGAAGGGGTGGCTGCCGGCTCCCAGCTTTCTACGGCTCATGAGCCTCTCCTCCTCCCGACGACAGCCCAACCCAGGAAGAACCTTGTGGCTTGTTCTTTCTAAGGAACTGGCTCTTCTTTAAAATGGAGATATTAATACGTACCTGAAAATATTGTTGTTTATATTAAAATCAATCTGTATTAAAATCTTAAGAGATTATAGACAGTCGCTATTACTATTATTATCCTCTGATTTCTGATTCATAAGATATAGATTTGAGGACGAACATAGCTCAAGCTTCTTACCACCAAAAATATTTATCTTCTCTCGGGAGAGCAGAAAAGCATGATAGAATCAATTTAATAATGAAATATTGGCAGTGTTCTTATCACTCTTCTCGTGAAGAACTTTTTTAATCAACCAAAGTGTAAAATGTAAAAATGAGATGTATGATCAATTATGACCATAATTGAAAGTTATTTCATTCTAGGATTATGACTCACAACATAACTTCAAAGAATGAAATATCATCATCACCATCGTTATCCAATCATCCTCATGGCAACCTTCTTTCTCAGACATTGGGCCCTACCCATTGCTATTCTCAAATCCCCCACATGCCTACAAGGAGGTACTGTAAATCCCCTTCTGCGAATAAAATACAACTCAGCTTCCAACAGGTTAAATAACTACGAGTTCAAATGGCAATGTTTCAGGGTCAGAATTCGCACCCGATTCTCTCCGATTTTTAAAGTCACATGCTCTGCCAGCTTCCAATATGTCACATGGTTTTTTCAGCGGCTCCACCAGTAGGGATTCTGATTCAGTTGGTCTGGTGCGGGGCTCAGCACATGTAAGAGATGCCGGATTCTCTCCCATTAGTATCTTGAGATGGCGTACGAAGGCCAGTCAGCCACTGCAGAAACCAACTGTCACTACTGGTGCCCTCATTATTCCCTTCCCGGCTAGGTGTTCTTCATAGTGCCTCCTTCAGCAGCCTGTATACAGTGGATAGTAACCACCACTGAAGTATTCGCTATCGTCAAAGGAGATTTCAAGCGATGGCCTCATGCGCAGGTGGCCTGAGCCCTGCATGTTTGCTTTTCTTCAACAGCCAACTAGGCTCCCAGGCTGCTTGTAGAATTGTGGTGTCTTGATGTGGACTCAGTGGGCACCGATGGCTAGGTCTGAGATGGCACCTCTCTCTCTGTCTTCACCTCCACCTCCACCTCCTTGACTCCTTTTAGTTTCTAGACTCTGCCGTGCTCTTTCCCAGCTCGAGACCTTCATGCACGCTGGCCTGAAATGCTCTTCTTGCTCACGCCAACCCTCTCTTCGACCTCTGCCTCATCCAGTGTAATGAGACTCCACTTTGGCCTCATGTTAGAATAACTTGAGGATATTAAACAACAACAACAACAAAAAGGTGATGTTCAGCCCTCACTCCAGACCAATTGAATCAGAATTTCTGGAGGTATGACCCTTCCACCAGTATTTTTAGATTATTCTCCAGGTTATTTTTACATGCAACTAGTGTTGAAAATGGCTGATTCTAGCTAGTTCCCACTTGATTTAAACATCTCTTCTTCCAGAAGGCCTTCCCCCCGCCTACCTCTCACACCATCCCAACCCCCCACGCCCTAGACCAGACTCAGCTCCTCTCATACCTGTTCCCATTGTCAGTCCCCCAAGAAGCTACTAGCCCTTGGCATAGTGATTGTGTCTCAGAGCCAGTGCCTTGCACATAGGATGTGCCGGTTCTGATTTGCTGGCTGATAGAATGAAACCAAACAGATACTCCAAAATTCCATAATTATTCACTGATACCCGCTGTGTGCCAGACCCCATACTGGGTTCTGGGGCTTAAAGCTCAGTAAGACATGGCCCTTGGCCTTGAGATACTCATAATCAGGTAGGAAAGACAAATGCATGAGAAAATAATTACCATGTGGCGTCTGACTAGGGGCACAGGCAGAAGGCTGGCAACTTCTTCAGGCCTGAGGACATCAGTCAGATAGCCAAGACCTGTGGGTGTGATCTGGGGACACCAGGAGCCAGGGAAAGAAAGTGAAGATAAGGAGGCAGCCCAGCGTGAGTCCTACAACATGCTTGATGCTTTTTAAGAGCTTATTGAGTGAATCAGTGAATAAATGACTGAATGAGGCAAGTCAATGTCTATTTCTGAGGAACTAAAGAACTCACTGGACACGAATTAGTGTGTATTTTATAGGTTTCTTTGCCATGAGATTAGCTGAAAGCACACCGTTTGTAAAACAGTGACCCACGACTTTAGGCCCAGAGCAGTGTCATGGTTAAAAGAACACAGGTCATAAACCAAAAGGACTTTCAACATGACTCAAGTCCTTTATTTGTATTTCTCAAACACAGTGAAAAGGACTTAAAATCCAGTCACAGATCTCAAGGTGTTCGCTTGCTTGGTTTTTTCCCAGCACTTCCATCCACTGCCCTGATACCTCTCAGCTCCCTTAGAGCCTGTCTTGGCCAAAGCATCCCAAATTCCCAGGCCCACAGGCTCACTGAACATGACCTCTCCCTGTCTTCCCAGGTACAAGAGGATACCTCCGGGGAGGAGAAAGGACAGAGAAAGGAGGGAATCTGAGCAGACTGAGCAGGAATGCAAATGTTGTGGAATGCATAAGAAATATTTTTATCACATATAAATAAGTTCTGCACTTCCCATATGAAATGCTATTTCCATCAATTGCTTTAAAAAGCAACCTTGGGTTCTACAGCCCAGGAACTTAAAGTGTTTTTACAGCTCAGTGATGATCTTGCCTCAGTTCAGTTCAGAGTGTGATCACTCTCTTTCCATTCCTCCTGACTCACCCTTATTTTGTAGCAGGCTTGAGGAGGGGATTCTGAGCCACTCTGCCTCGGTGCCCAGTCTGTGGCTGCCCAGAATTCAGGATCTTTCCCATCAACTCATCTCTTACAGAATCAGAAGTGAGACTGCTGGCTCTCGGGCTCTCTCCCCTGGGATACAAAATAGGCTTCTACCAAGGCATAACCTTGAAACTGCGAAGAATGTCCCATTTCATTCTTATCAAGTGATTCCCTCTACACTGCAGGCCTATGGGAGACAATTAGGAAACTTTGGGTTTTCATCTATTGACCATCCTTTTGGGGTGCCAGTAAAATGGAGGACAAACAGATGGGTAGATGAATGAATGGAAGAATGGACAAGTGACCACCACACACAGCAATTAGAGAGGTGGATAGCTCTAGGAGATGTACCAGATGCAGAGAGCTTGCAGCCAGAGGCTAAGATTTATTGAGCTATTCCTTGGTGTCAGAAGCTGTACTAGGCCTTTCTGTATAAAAGGTCATTTACTTGCACAAGACATCTACAAAGTGCGCTCTCCTCCCCATTCCCCACAGGCTCCAGGCATGGCCGACTCCTACGTTCACTGGCATCGCCTTGGTCTCATCAGCTCCATTTCATCTCACTTTCCTCTTCCTAAGCTCCAGATAACCTTTCTCAGTTTTCTTCTTTCTTTTGCTCATTCATTTAAAATGGCTCCACCACTCACTTGCTGTACAGCCTGGGACAGGTTACTTTCCCTCCCTGGGCCTCAGCATTAACATCTGTAAACTGGATAACAATAGCACCTCTCTCGTGAGTCCTGGGATGATAGAAGGAGTGTGTGTATGTAAAGCGTAATGCTTGGTGTGCAGTCTGCTCTATACAAGTGCTAACTATACAGAGCATCTATTAAGTGCCCAGGCATTGGGCAGCATGCAGCTCACAGCCTTCTCCCGGTGATGTCCTGCCTGAGATGGGGCTCAGTACTTGTAAGCAGGGTCTTTGAGCCACAGGCACCAAGATAAGCAGTATGAGCTTGGTTAAAGGGCCCTACCATATCCTGTTCCCTTTTCTCTTAGTAAATGGTAAATTCTATGTCTTTCAACACCCTTTTAAGGCCGGGTGCCCACAGCAGACCCAGCTTACCTGTGATGGCCTGCAGTAGGTGGGACTCTTTTCTCCCTTGTCCTGGGTGATATCCAATGGGTCAGGTGTGATATCCCACTTGACCTCAGATTTTAGGTTTCTCTAAAAGGCTAATCTGATCATACTGATCTTTGCTATGACCACCCATGCACTCAGATGGAAGTCTCAATGCTTTCAGCAGGGCACAAAGTCCCCTGTGATCCAGCTCCCACCCACACGGATCAGACACTCCAGCCCCTCCCCCCATGCCCACCTTGTGCCCTACAACCCAGCCTCTCTGAACCTCAGTCCCCTGGATGTGCACATGCACTGCCTGGCCTCTGCTAGCACACATCTGCTCTGCGTAGAAGGCTCTCCACCCTCACCTCCATTGTCACCCCCAGTAACTCCCCTTGGTCCATTGTATCTTTGCTTCAGCCTCAGCTCCTCTAGCATGCCTTACTCAACTCCTCACCTCCTTACCTAACCCTGAACTTACTGGGCAGCCTTGGCCTTACTGGACTCCCTGCAGGCTCCAAGAGGAAGGCACAGGCCTCACCTTTCCACTGCTGTGTTTCTAGTGTCACTGCTGGGTCTCTATACAATGAGAGCTCTATACTTGCCCGTGGACTGAGGCACCTGCCTTTGCAGTGAGCAGGGAACTTTGTGGAAAGGGGACAATGTGCTCCCATCTGTCGTATTCCAAGGAGAAGACTGCAGCCACACTGTGGCTCCTCACTCCAGGCTTCCTGTGGCCGTACAGTGAGGGTGTCTGCAGTCCTCAGGGCCAGGCCAGCAGAAAGGGCCTGCTGACCAAGCATCTCTCTGACTCACTGGGCAGAGAAGGGAGGAGGCGGTGCTAATTGCCTGGTCCCTCCACACCCAAAGAAAGGCCCAGGCTTTGAAGCTGCGGCTGGGCCACAGAGCAGGTGGGAGCAGCCAATGACGTGATGCTGTGGCTGTGGGCACCTCTGAGTCCACAGGAAATTATTAATAAAGAAATAACAACTGCCAAGCACTTTGTATGGATAAGTAATAACAACCTGTCTTCCCGAACATCCTAGCCTAAGCAGTTCCCAGCCACAACCTGGTTCGTCCGGCCCCCATGGAATGCCATGGCGGCTAAAGGAGGAGCCCTGCATGTCCTTCCAGCCCCAGCCCCACCCCAGTGCAGCCCACCTGGCTAGGCCAGCCCACTTGGCCCCTCTCCTCCAAGTCCTTGCTGTGCCTGAGAGTCTGGGACTCTGTCTAGTCTAAAGACAACAAATAGGGTACATCTCCTGCTTCAGTTCCAAATGGGCAGAGGGTGCTGGAGCTTGGGTTGAGAGGTATTTTGAAGCTACACCTAAGCCTATCATAAAAGATGGTGGTCATCAATTAATTTGCTATGTATCTCTGAATTAGTTCTTGTAATTGGCCTTATTTTACACTGTTTGCTCTTGTTTTGTCTCTCCAACAACTTATACGTGCTTTTAAAAAAATTACAAATAACGAACCATCTCTAGTACACGTGCATGTGCACACATTCACGCGCACATCCCTCCACGGTTAACGAGATGATTTCCCAGGTACTTCCTTCTTTATATAGGGCCTCACATTTCATTCAGTTTCGTGTCCTATTCTTCAGCTGGGACTACCTCTTATTTACGGTGACTTTGGAAATCCTGCTCACCCTC
Organism: Rousettus aegyptiacus; assembly: GCF_014176215.1. Classification (NCBI taxonomy): domain Eukaryota; kingdom Metazoa; phylum Chordata; class Mammalia; order Chiroptera; family Pteropodidae; genus Rousettus; species Rousettus aegyptiacus. Next base: position 90,191,789 of record NW_023416308.1, read on the forward strand.
TGAACTCAGCTTTCTCCACGAAATATCCTCTTTCTAACATGCCCTGTCCAACCGCAGGCTGGCATTATCTACTCTCCCCTGTTCCTTATGACTCCTGTCTTCTCCCGCAGCCAGATAAGCTCCTTGGGGTCAGACTGAAACCCATTCATCCCATTACCTCCATTGGCCCATCTGCCCTTCAAGACCTAGTTTCAACAGTTTACAGCAGGGCTTGGCAAACTTTTCCTGTAAAGGACCAGATAGTAAATATTTTAGGCCTTGCAGGGCCGCATATGGTCTCGGTTACATATTTTTGTTTTTGTTTTGTTTGTTTCAAACCCTTTAAAATGTAAAAATTATTCTTAGCTTGGGGCCGTACAAAAACAAGGCAAAGACTAGACTTGGCCCATGGACCATGGTTTGCCAACTGTTGATTTAGGTAAACAAACCTCTAGTCACTCCTGCAGTGTGCTTAGCATGATTCTGTGTGTGAGAAATAAAAGATGTACAGAGCACAATGTAACACTTTGTCTGGAGGGAAAGATAGTGCCAAATAGGCCATTACAATGGAATTATGGGTACCACAAGATGACTACGGGAATTCAGATTTCCTGGGGAAGATTTTGAACTGAGCCTGAATATCAAAGAATGAGGTAGAAAAGAGGAGGAATGAGCTCAAGGTAGAGGGAACCACAGGGCAAGAGCATGGAGGAGTGGACTAGCACTGGTACCCAGGAACTCCAAGGGCACTTAGCATATCCCTGGCACTTGGTAAGTACTCAATAAAAGTGCAGAGCATTAAGCAGCCTCCACCACAGTTGCCAGCTCAAAACCAGGTCCTGAGTCAGCTCTCAAGAAGCATTTAGGATTTGTGTGGCTGTTTCATTTCTTCTCAGTATATTTTTCTCATAAAGGCACAGAATTTGAATCTGCGTTCGATCCCCAGTGTACCATTGGCACATTTTTCCTTGACCCGGGTTCTATTCCAGGCTCTGTCACTAATTGACCTCAGTGGAGCACATTATTTCACCTCTCCAAGTGTTACCTTTCTATCTGTAAAGTGGGCACAATGATGGGACCTGCCTCTTGGAGGTGTCTTTAGGAGTCAGTGAGCCCCTGAATGGTGACCAGAAAGAATTCTTTCTCATTTGCTGGATCCTGGGGTTGGAGGGTGAGAGGGTAATTGGCACAGACATAGTGGCAGAGCAAGGGTGTGGGAAAGGACCTAAGACATGTTGCAAGCTGGCACAACCTGCATCAACCCACTCAGGCTGAGGAAGGGCCGTGGGCAGGCAGAGTGCCCTCTGTCTCAGAATCAGTGAGGGTCAGGGGCCAGGGGACCATGCAGCTCAAGGCTGACACTTTTGACATCTTCCAAGTAAGAGGATTTAGATCTTAGAAAGGCAGACAGAGGATCAGGAAAGAGTTTCTACGGCACAGAATATAAATTTGTGAGTGTTTGTATGTGTATTTGCTTCTGGCCTTTCTCCAAAAGGAATTTGAAACAGGCTGCAACAAACTACATGCATACAAGATGATTGATAGAAAGAGAAAGTCAGAAATAACCATAGCCCAAGAACTGTTTTAAACATTGAATTCTACTCTGAATCTTGGAACAGCCTAGAGAGGCATAAGCAGAGGCAAAGGAGAGAAAGAGAAGGGGAATAACACCAAGCATATAGTGAGCACTGCCGTCATGGAAGGTATTTCCACACAGCAACCCTATGATGATAAATATTGTTATCTTCGTTTACAGGGCCAGTTAGAGAGGCTATATGTGTTTTATAAATATATTCATATATGCCTGTGTCTATTGAGTATCTACTCTGTGGCAGGCACTATCCTGGATGCCTCACACACAGAATTTTGATTCTTCTAACAATTCTCAGAAGATCTTATGATTATCTTCATTGAACAACAAAGATCAGAGCGTTGAAGGGATTTCCTCAAGGTTACACCTCTTCTCTCGCCACCTTGATAACCCAACTTCTCTGAGAACGGGTTCCTTGGCACTAAATTCTATGATGAATATTTTACATACTTAGCTGGAGGGAGACAAGGACATGGAGTGGCACAGTAGTCAGTTTTACAGGAATCCCAGAAAGGGGATGGAGTGTTGAAAGTTTCTATGCATTGTCTTTTGGCTTTGGTTAAACACATGCACCAAAGCCCTTGGTTTGCATCTTTCTCCTCCTGAAAGCTGTTACCTTCCCTTCATGATGGGCTAAGCCCAGACACCTCAGGGCTTAGGGGCAGGGTTCCAGCATCTTTAGAAACAACATACACCAAGATGATTTGAATTTACCACCCTGCCCTTCCCTTTCCCCTTCTTGGGTCTGTGTTTTTATGACACTTCAGTTTGCTGCTTCTTGGGGCCAGGCACCTCCTCCAAGCTGAGCCAGCCTTTTATGGCCATGGAACTAATTAAGTAACAGCAACTCAGGGGCACTTGGAGAGCAGCTCCAGTCGTCATCGGGCCTGGGCCTCGCCTCCAGCCTAGGATGTGGAAGATGCTCTTGGCTGAGCATCGAGCTCATCTTTGACCCTCTCTCCTGCTGGTCCTGCCTCACCTTGTCTGTTCCCTCTGATCAGACTCTTCTTCCAAGCCACTTCTTCCAAGCTACCTACGAACCTTCCAACACTGGCCTGAGGATCATTGTGATCAGATGTTATTTCTGTTTCCACTATGGGGTGATTCTTGCACAAGAAGGACATAAGGCAAGCTCCCAGAAGAAGCACATCTATACATCTTCCTTCCCAGGAGACAGACCCTGAGTGCCAGCCGTGGGGTGCATGGGCTGCCCTTGACAGGCAAGAATGGCTGAAGCCCCGAACCAGCAATTTTTCTCAATGGAAAGTTATAAGCAACCATTGAACCCTGAAGGCTAAATTCCCCAAGGGAGAGAGAGTGAATTCCCCAGCTCCCTTCTTCCAGCTTTGGAGTGGAGAGTTTGTTCTCAGGGGTGTCTTCCTGGGCCAAGTTTTCCTTCTCCACGGAAAAGATAGGGGCAGCCCAAAAAGGAATCTCAATAGACACGTGGTGACAGCTGCAAGTTTCTGTAAGCGAGGTTGCCCAGAGAGCAGGTTTTCTGGAGCCTCAGGCTTCCTGGGTATTCCTTTGCTTCTCCGCCTGGAACATCAGGCTTTCCACCCTCGGCCACCACCCACAGGCCCATTGCCCTCCTTCAGATATCACAACCTCTCTCCCGGCCTCTCTGAAGTATGCTGTGCATACACAGGAGGATGGAGCAGCCACTACGGGAGGAACAAGCTGGCCTGCCCAGGTTCGAATGTGATGTAGAACTTTGCCAGGCCTCGGTTTCCTCATCTGCCAAATGGAGGAATAGTCCTACCGCCTTGTAGAGTTTGGATAAAGTTTAAAGTAAGGACTCCATGCAGAGCTTGGCAGGGTGCCCACCTGAGAATAAGAGCCTGAGATAAATGTAGCTCTTCCTCCAGCCGCTTGGCTCTGTTCCATTTCCCACAGGGCCTCTGTAGATGTCCTGGTCACGTCCCTCAAAAACAACAGCTTCTCTCTCTTCGGTGGGAAACCACCAGGACCCTTAGCATAGTATAAAAGGCCCTACACCACTTGGGTCCAGCCCCCTTTTCCATATCATCTCTCATCCTGCCCACCCCTCTGGCCTTCCCTCAACTCTATACCTTGCTTATTCCCTTGAAATTCTAACCACGTGTTCCCCGATCAATATCTTTGTAGGTGTTGTTCCCTCCTCCCAGTCTGCCCTCTCCCACTTCTCACTTGATAAACTCCTACTTACTTTTTAAGGTTTAATTTAGATGCCCCTTCCTCGGAGAAGTCTTCCCTACCCACCATTACAGATACATGTGCATGCGCACACACGTATACGCTCCCTGTAGGGACGGGTTTCCCCGCTATGGACACCTGCTGCACGTGCCCCCCAACATGAGGCATCACTCCATAAGTGAACAATCAGCAGTGTGGCTTTTCTGTCTCCTTCACAGTCCGTGAGCTCCTGGAGAGGGAGGACCATGTTGTATTCCTGTATTCCTCCTGGCCAAGGACATGGCACATATGAAGTATTCAATAGCTACCTGTGGGACTAACGCCCACATCGCTGTTGTCACTCAGGGGTGTGTGGTAGGGTGTTTCCTCTCGTCCCCCAGTTAGAAGGGCCGCTGCATGCAGTCATATGTGTTACGGAGTGTACTACCTGCGTAGCTGTCCCCAGGCTCCCTTCACTAATTTAGACCCCAAGTTTCCCAAGTTCCCCTTAAATTAATTGATATTTGCACAGCAGTTCACAGTAATATAATTAATAATGGTAACAATAGCCATAATGCTAAGATTTACTGAATGCTTACTCTGTGTCATGCATTTGACCTGCATTATTTCACTTAATTCTCACGAAAACCTTATAAGGCAGGTATGATTGTTACACCCATTTTACAGAAGTGGGAACTGAGAATGAAGAACGTGGACCTTATCCTCAGGACCTTTGATGCCAAATTCTGTGATCCTTCCCTCCACCCCAAGAGCCTGGTGCTTGTGCATGAGAATCTACCAGGGTCCTCACTTCTCAGTTCTCTAATTTCTGATTTAGCTCCTTCTCTCTCACCTTGCTGCTCTATCCCACGCTCTGTGCCCTGGCCTGATGCTAATAATATTCTGAGTTGCTGGATCCTTTGAATGCCAGTGTATACATTGGAAAGGAAGTAGGCACTGAACGATTTTGGGTTCAGAACTGGCTCTGCCACCTTCCAGCTGTGTGTCTGTGAGCAGATGTCTTAGCCTCTCTGTGCTTCAATATTTTCATTTGCAAAATGGCGATAATACTACCAAGCATAGTGGTTTAGAACCTAGATCAATGCCTGGCTTATAGTAAATAGTGAAATAAATATTTCCTTCCTTAACGTTTCTCTGGAAAAAAAAAAAAAAGAAATCTTGAAAAAAAATTTTTTTTTTAAGAAAGCAATTTCTATGGCATTATGCTCAGGGGAACCATAGCAACCAGTTTCCTGCAGCTTGGTTTCCGTCCTTCCCAGCTGTACAATAGTTCTGGGCCACAGCCTTTGTTATCCCCATACCCCAGGGAAGATGTGGAAGTCACGAGCTCTGTGGGGTGGAGGCATCTGCCAGGTAGAATTGCCCAGGCTGGTGGTGGTGTCATCGCCATTGGCGTCTCAGCTCCCAGTGAACTGAGGCTGTCCCGGTCCTGTTCCTTAGTGGTCAGGCCATGGGGATGCAGTGGTTTCCCACTGGTGACCTGGTTCATCTTCTAAGGCCTGCCTCGATGTGGGTCAGGCCGCAGCAGCTGGTCTTTTTTTTATTGGGATAAAGACAGCTTTTGGCTGGAGAGCTTCCTGACTCTTCTCAGATCTTTAAGACATTCCTAGGACAGAAAGACCACAAGAGTGCCCTGTGATCATGTGTGCGTGTGTGAGTGTGTGAGCGCATATTAGCCACGCCAGAAGTGAAGGTGGTGCTTCTGAAGGGCAGAATAAAGGCTGCCAGCCACAACGAGGCTGGAAGGTTGGCCTTATAGAGCAGGGAATTTAGCGTCCCTATTGGCCTCCGAGGCATGCAGCAGTCTGACCCAGACCACGGTAACACCATACGCAACCTGCCTCTGCACCTTGTATTTCCAGAGGAGTTGTCCCTCGGTGCCTAGTGTAATCAAACTTGAATTATGGCAGACTGGCTATGGAGTGATTGTCAGGCAAGCCATTTGGGCAAGAGCAGCCTTGCCACATCTAGGGTGGCAGACTGCAGGGGTCCTGGGCAGTGAGAAGGAGAGCAGCGAGGTGGGGAAGGGCAGCATCTGGGGGTAGCTGGGAGTTCCTGTGACTTACTCTACAGCAATCTAGGCCTCCCTGGCCCAAAGGCTCCACTGGGCATGTGCTCAGGGATCAATAGTTGATGCATCCCCTTCATTTTACAGAGGAGGAGACTGACTCGGAAAGAAACAGAACTTGCACAATGTCACACATAGAATTATTATTATTATTGCATTTTAGAGACAAAATTCCTTGTAAAAATTATCTGTCCCAAATTTCTCAATTATCGATGAGCTCCAGGGCAGAAAAAAAAGCTTTTCAGGGTCACAGAGCAGAGGAGAACACCTCTCCCCTGACTGAATGAGTGTATGATTGGTCTATCAAGAGTGAGAAAACTATGGTCCATGGGCCAAATCCAGCCTGCTGCATGTTTTTGTAGATAAAGTTTTACCAGAACACACCTGAGACCATTTAGTCACGCATTGTCTATGGCTGCTTCCTTGCTACTATGAGTTGAATGGTTATAAAGCCTAAAATATTTCCTATCAGAAGAAGTTTGCCCATCCCTGGTCTAATTCACTGAGGTTTTCCAAAGGCCTGGAAATTGCTGGCTATATTCCCAATATCCTCCCCCTTTAAGGAGAAAAGAATCCATCCCCACTGTCAGTTTGGGGACCAGCTAGAGACCCCTCTTAACACAAGAGGCTGTGCCTCAGGAGTAAAGGGAGGGCAAGCTGACAAAGAGGAAAGCCTCCTTTAGAGGGGCGTTGAGAGGCACAACTCACACTTGGAGGGAACACAAGATAATAAGGATAAGAATAAAAACAATAGCTAACATTTGTGATCGTGTGTCACGTTCTGTTATAAGGTCTTCTTGTGTAGGATTAAACCTTCCTGGTAACCTGGTGAGATAAGTACAATTAGTATTCTCACTTCAACGCAAAAAGTTGAAGTGCGAAGAGATTTAGTAACTTGCCAAATCTACTAAGTGGTGGAAATGCCGTGTGAACCCAGGCCGACTCGTCCAGAGCCTGTGCCCTTTGTGCAGGATCTGGATGAAGGGACGGGTCTTGGGGATGAAGCAGGGTGTCTTGCCTCGTTTAGGAGAGGTCAAGCCCTGACCCTGTAACTTCCATCTTCATCCCTTTGTCAGACATTCAGTGATCAACTGTTGAGCAAGTCACTATGGAGCTGTGCTAGGCTCTGTGAGACAGAGGAAGGATGAGGAGAGAGAAACACCAGAGGTGGAGCCTGTATCTGAGGAACCCACTGATGGGGAGGAAGGGCATTATGTGCTTAATCACTATCTGTGGTAGCAATTGGCAGTGTCAAAAGAGAAGCACAGGTAAGATGCTGGGGAATTCAAGGTGCATCATGTTCTGGCATACTGCATAGCCATTCGAATGTTTAGGATCAGGGGCTCAAATGCTAAAGGCTGGATAAGCCAGGCAGGTGATTTAAACAGAGAAGCAGATCTTCTTGGCATAAGGTAAGGAGGAGAGGTGGGCCATGGAGAACTAGCTAGCACATTTCTCAGTGCTAGGTATTCAAATTCAGAATGTTCCAGCATCTCCATGAGCCAAACAAAACCTCTCTCAAGCCAGATAAGTTGTGACCTCTGTGCTATATTGAGTAATATTTATCGACACAGAAAGATTCCATAATACATCGATAAATGTAAAGAGCAGGTTACAAAACAGATTGACATTTTTTTAAAAAAAATGTATATGTCTACATACATAGATATAGACAGAGAAAAACCTGAAAGTGATTACCTCAAAATTTTAACAGAATTTACACGGGCTGTTATTTTGCTTCTCTGTTTTTTTCCTTCATTTTTTCCCTTTTTTGTATAATAAGCTTATATTACTTGTCTAAATTTTTGTTTTTGAAAGTTTAGAAGAGTAATTATTCTATATTCTTCCCCAATCCACCATCTCTTAATTCCTACTCTTCGAGATTCGACTCAACCGTCACCTCTTCCAGGAAGCCTACTCTTGTACCTAGAGTGGGTCAGCCCCACCCCCTCCCCAGAAGCGTCCAGTACTTCCTACATCAGAGCCTGTCTTTTGTGGAGGTTATTGTCTAGTTAGTTGTGTATGCCTGGTTCCCTGCTGAAATGAACACTAGATAGGAACTTCCTGAGGGTGGGGACCAAGTCTAATCCATCTTTATATTTCCAGCAGCTACCGTGGAACTTAACACGTAGTATGTGCTCCATAAATATTTGAGCAATGAGAGACTGAATTTAGAGCTGAAGGCAGGAGGGAAGGCCCCGTGGAGGAGAGTCAGACACATGGGTCCAAGGGCTGGGGCGGGGAGCTGAGGGACCTGGAGCTAGGGACAAAGACATTTTAGGCAGTAAAGAGAAACAGGGTATATCCTGGGGACAGTGAATCATCCCATTTGGCTGAAGTGTGGGGTGTTTGAATTAGAATAGAGAAAAATCAGGTTGAAAAAGCTGGGGGCAGCTATAGATAGGGGCTGGAATGTCAGACTTGGGAGCTTGGATGTTTTCCCAGGGACCAGGGCAAGCCTGGCCCCTCACTTACAGAAGCGGCTCTCACCCCAGTTCATCATTCCTTTCATCTCCTGCCCCCCTTGGACAGAGCTTTTTCCTGCCTTTTTGGCACTGAAAGCAGTGCTGGCTTCTGTCCTGAGCAGCGTGACCTGAAGCCCATGAGTCAGGGGCTTGGCCATTCCTAAGTGAGTAAGGCTGTTGCTTCCCGCCAGCTTCCCGTAACGGCCTGAGTAAAGACTCAGTCTGAATCACCGTTTATTGTTTTTAGGAGTTCCCCCCACCTCCACCCTCCAGTTTTTGAATACCAACCACCTCAGCCAGGCCAGTGGAGCTGAATGAGTGCTAAGGATCTAGAGGACACACTCCCACACACCAAAGGGACACAGAGCTCCATTCTGTTTAGGGAAGCAAGGCAGCCGTGGTTATGCAGCCAGAGAGACTTATGTTTGAATCCTCCTTCTATGCCTGCCTGCTGTGATCCCTTGATCAAGTCACTTCACCTCCCCGAACCTTGGTTTCCTTATCTATAAAACCAGGATAATACAGCCAATTTCAGAGGATCATTGTGAGGATTAAAGATAAAAATTTCTAATCCTGGTACATAGCAGGCATTTTAGAAATGGTCGTTATTAACATAAAGCATAGCTCCTCTGCTTAGGAACGCGCTCCTGCAGGAGAAACGTGTGGGTCTCCTGGCCACCTGTCATTTCAGACAGGCAGAACAGTAATGGGCTTCCTGAAACCCACACTTCAGGAGTTTATTGTAGGCTACTGATAAATCATTTAGTTCTGTTATTACTAGCCAACGTTTATTGAGCACTTACTGTGTGCCAGGTACTGTTCTAAGCATTTTACATTAAGAATTTAATTTATCCATCATAAGCCCATTTGAGGTAGGTATTATCAATATCCTCATTTACGAATGAAGAAACTGAGGCCCAGCAAGGTAAACTAAGTTGCTAGAGAGAGGCACATGGCCTAGTTTCAGGTCATGATGTCTGTCATGCACCACAGTAAGAGTCTCTCAGGGACATCCCTGACCTGGCTGTCCTTTTTCTTATGCTTTGCCCTAACTGGTTCATCATTAAATAATGAGAATGTGCCAGGCACTGAACTAAGTACCATCAACTTTCAGTTTAATTTTCACAGCATTTATAAAAGGTAGGGTTGATTGTCCTCGTTTTACAGATGAACGAATTGAGGTTTTGAGTGGTGAGGAAGCACTCAAAGTCAGTCAGTTCAGCATTTGAACCCAAGTGTCTCTTTCTCAAAGCTTGGTGTAGTTTCACCACTCCAAAGCAGGTTGACTTTGTCTTTTTGAAACTTATTGATCTGTTTATTTGGCATTAATAAACCAGGTCCGCCTAAATCTTCCTGAACAGGAGACCAGTCTGGTGAGGTATAGAAACAGATTTCCCCCTTGGGAAGAGCCCCTTGGTCCTTCAGGCCAATGGTCTGTGGCTCTGAGAGGATCTGGCCAGCCTCTGGCAAGAAAGCCAGGGATTCCCTTCATGCAGCATACAGTCTAAGAGCCCAGAGACCCTCATCAAAGCCTAGGGAGCATTTCCTCCAGCCAGATGGTCAGGAAGCTACCTGGGGAATCTGCACATTTGAATGGGGTTCCTGTGAGGATGGAATGTGTCAGGTGGCTGACAGCCTCAGGAAGCTGCTGCAAGGTGGTTTCATATGGGATTTGGAATATCTACACCTGATGGAATGAATATATGAGGAGGGAATTAGATGACTATATTATTGAGAAAGCTTGTGTTGACCACAGAGCCCTAATAAAGCCATGGAATGGACTTCACACTAGTGCTCAGAGCTGCTGATCACTGCCAGAGCCTCAGGCAGAGCTATGGGCCCCTCGAGAGCCTCTTACCCACCTTACAAGGTACTCACCCATGGTACACCCTACGTGTTTCAGTTTTCACATATCTACATCAAAGAGTGAGAGACTTGAGAAGGAAGAATGACAGAGAGAAGGTGCTGATAATGATAATATGCTAATAATAATCGCTTCCATGTGCTTTCTTTGTGCTAAGCACTAGGCTGAACCTTTTACATATGTGTATTATCTCCTATAATTCAATTATTATCTCCACTTAAGAGACAGGAATACGGAACCTTAGGCATGTTAGTAGGCTGCCCAGAAGGAAGAATGTCCTGAGCACTGCATGGACAAGATGCCTAGCATGGTATGAAGTGCTCTGTGTGAAACTGCTTAATTAATCACTAAAAGAACCCTGGGCGGCTGGTATTTATTTTGTCCATTTTTCAGGTGAAAACACTGAGGTTCTGAGAAGGAAGATTTTCCAAGGTCACACAGCTAGGGCGAGGGAGAACTCAAACCCGAGTGTATCTGGTGGATCTGTGCCACCCTGGCTCTGGCTAGAAGTTAAAATACCCGGGTGTTATTGGCTTTTTTGTCTCCATAAAATGAGGAGGGTAGATTACATGATTCTTTAAGTTCATTGTAGTGCTAATATTTTATAATTCTCTGAGGAAGCAAGAGTGCCCTGCAGTTTGGAAAACTATCAGTGGCCTGATTCTGGGGTGCTTCTGAGGCTGTTGAGTGGGGACAGCTGGGGAAAGAGAGTGGTTTTGCGCTTCCTCCAAGCAGGTGTACAGGAGCAGAAAGCCTCGGGGCAGCAGCTGAGGAGTGCAGGCTCAGCGCTAGTTTTCCTAAAAGAGAAAAGGGTGTGTTGGGTCGTCTTCCTCTTTAACTGCTTGTGTCCCAGCAACGGCTGAATTTTTATGGGCTGTAATTTGGTGCAGAGAAAAACGTATGGTGCTGAGCTCTGCCAAGTCATCTGTGCTGGTGTTACTGGTCTATTTCACAGTCGAGTGGCTGAGTCCATCCAAGAGGCCTGTGGGCAGGACAGTGAGACCAGGCAACACTCCCTGCACCACCCTGGAGAACATCTGGGTGGCTCTGCGGGTCTCCTTTGCCCAAGCCATGCTGGAGCACTGCTGTGCGGGGTATCTGGAAAGGCCGGGCTTTGAGTCAGGTCTGAAGTGAGCTGGCTCTGCCCCTCTCTAGCTGAGTGAGTCACTCAGCCCCTGGGTCCCAACCTCTACTCCACAAACCAGCACAAGTGCAAGGCCACAACTCAGAGGTCCCCAGGGAGAAGAGAAAAATAAGGAGATTCAATTGGGCCTTCAATAATAAGTTTAAAAGACCAGCGTTTATTCTGATTAGGTTGTCTGCTACAGTTTTGACATTAAAATATCATTTCTTCTACCAAGAAGCCATAGTGAATGTGGATATGGCAATTTTTGGTTTTTAACTTTCTTACTTAGAAAAATTAAATAAACGTTAGCAACACTGGCTATTCCCCCAATTTTTACTTACTTGCTCATTTGTGATCTATAAAAACTGGAAACCACTGACATAGCGTCTCTGAATCTTAGTTTCCTCATCTGTAAAGTGAGAATAATAATTAGTTCTATTTCCCTTGAAGGGTAATTGTGATGGAAAAGGGAGGTAATATATAATCTGCATGTCCCTGAACTCATTTTAAAATAGTTTATACTTCCTTTTCACGCCAGCTTTACAGCCTAGGTTTACTTACTGGACATTTGCACCATGTCCGCCCATTAGTTCTGAGGGTTTTCCCAGGGCTTTCTTTGGCTCACATGTGCTCCAAAGAGAGTCCTGGGGGCTCTTCTGTTCCATGGTATCCTTCTTGTCCCCACACCACAGTCTGGGTTATTAATGCCCCATGTGAAGTCACCACTTGGCTTATCCAGTTGTCATCAGCACTGGCCATTCCTGAGACCCCAGAGACTTGCCTCAACCTAAGAATCAGTCTTGATTGCTCTCATCTCTCAGAAGAGGGCCAGGCACTCAGAGATGCTGCTTGAACATTGCCTAAATGCTCATCGTCACCAAAATTTGCTGCTCTTTGCGCCGCTGCTGCTTCCACCATGGTAAACGGTGGTGGTGCGGTGCTGGCCGGCTCCTGGACGGCTTCCAGGTAGCCAAGGGCAGCTTTCCAACCCCCAGACGGCCAATGGCCTCTCCCCACTGCAGGGCCCATGAGCACTAGAGTGAGGAGTACATGTACCCTTTCTCCAGTCCTGAGGCTCATTGCATTTCCTGTACCTTCCAGGAGAATTGAATACGAGAGCACCCATTCCTTTTAAAGGGTGAGCCCCGCTTCACTATGTTGCCAGGCTGGTCTCGTCCCTATGACCTAAAGCAGTGGTCCCCAAACTTTCTGGCACCAGGGACCAGTGCTCCTATGAGAATCTAATGCCTGATGATCTGAGGTGGAGCTGAGGGTGATGCTAGTGCTGGGGAGTGGCTGCAGATACAGATGAAGCTTCGCTCACTCACCCGACACTCACCTTCTGCTGTGCAACCCAATTCCTAACAGGCCACAGACCAGTAATGATCTGTGCCCAGGGACTGGGGACCCCTGACCTAAAGGGCTACTAGCAGTACCTTGTCAATGGTTAGCTCATTATAGCCCATGGTCTCTCAGCACAGTGCCTGGCACATTACACGTGTTAGTGAGTCTTAATTTCCATCCTAAATCCTTCACTTCATAAGTGCCCAGGTTTAGACAGGATTGGGACCTGAAAATCCTTCTCTCAGAAAGAGCCAAAGGTTCTACCTGTGGTTAATGTGGGATTGGGGTGGGGTGGGATGGGGAGCAAGGCCCAAATGCTGATCCTGGTCCAGACCCTCAGAGGAGGCCCCAGCCACGAAGCCACCCAGGGCCCTGCCTCCGCAACAACCTATATACCTTCGTGCCAGAAGGCCCAGCTGACCTCTCAGCTTGGTGTGTTTAGATGACTTTTCCTGCCCTCTCTGTTCAGAAGCTCTGCCATCTGGCTTTAAGTCACCTTAATTTCTAGCCTAGCAGGAGTTTTCCTCTCATTGCAAAGGTCCATGATGTCATCAGTCAATGGGGACCAGTTGAGGAAGAAGCCTTGGGAATTTCCAGACCCCAGCAGTTAGGGTGGGGGGAAGCAGGCTTCCAGCAGTCTTGCTGGATTCAGGCCCTGTGGGTACACTCCCTCCCAGTCTCTACTTCAGCACATCTGCAAGTGTGGCCAGGCTGAGGCGTCAAGCGCTATGGGCTCCAAGATACTGTGAGGGAAGAGTTACAGACCCAGGGTTCCCACAAAGGCCATGCACTTAAATTCTTTCATTCTGCAAAGATGTATTTAATGCCTCTAGGCTTAAGACATGTTCTTGCCCCTTAAGAGCCTGTCAATCCATTTGGACTTGAAAGACTTTCACACAAACTAGTGAGACAGCCATGCAAGGCAGGGGGGTGGCTGCAAGTACAGCAGGGTCTATGCCTGGAGACCTGAGAACCAGACATAGCTCTGACTTTGGGTGGCAAGTGACTTTGGGTAAGTCACTCTCCCTCTCCAGTCCTCAGTTTCCCCACTTGTTGAATGAAGATGCACCAGTTGCTAAGGGCCCCAGATGCTCTGGCCCTGGGAAATGCATGAGGCTGCAGGAGCCCTCCCATTCATTGCATTTAGACCTGGGCTGACTCTCAGGGCTCAGGGATTTCTAAAATGCAAATCTCATGTCACTTCTCAACTTAAAACCCTGCAGGATAAAGTTCAGAATTCCCAGCATGGCTCAAGAGGTTTTGTACCCTCTTCTTGGCTTCCTGCACTCTAGCAATGCCAGCCCTTTATTCTCCTATTCCCCTGTGCAATTTGCCCCACCCCAGGGAATATTCTCAGCTCCTTTCTGTAGGTTCTTCCTCTACCTCTTCATTTCTCTTAGGTCCCTGTGATATGTTCCCCTAGCTTAACCTTTGAATGACCACTCTCTAGTCATGACTGTGGTTCCCTCACCTCTCCTAAACTGTGAGTTCCAGGAAGGCTGGGCCCTTCCTGTTCCCCATGTTGGCCTGGCCATGAAGCAGGCACTGGGTGTTTGGTGGACAAGATTCTCTCTTTCCCCCTCAGCTTCCGTGCTGCTCAGCCTCAGGGAATCACAGTGAAGCACTCTGGCCACGGTGGGGACTGGCCTATCAGCAAAACTGCACTCTTCACAGTCCCCTCTCTGAAAGTTGTGTGTCAGACACTGGAAGCCACTCTGCCTGCCTGAGTCAAGCATGGCGGCATGGTCCTGCCCAGGGCCCCATGTTGGGAGAAAGCAGCACGCTGGGCCTTGTCATCATCACAACCTGTCTCTGTGGTCTTCAGAAAGATACTCCCTTTCTTGGGTCTTGGTTTTCTCATAAGAAGTGAGGGGTTGCACTCATTTATGACATTTAGTCTTTAATGAGTACTTACATTTTTGCCAGGCCCTAGGCTAAACACTTTAAATGCAGTACAGGTAATTCCCACAGCAACTATATGGGGCAGGGACTGTTATTAGCCCCATTTTACAGATGGGGAAACTGAAGATTAGAAAGTTTATATAACTTTCCCAAGGTCACATGGCTAGGAAGTGGCAGAGCCAGGGTTTGAACACAAGTCTGTCCGTCTGACTCAAGATGCTTAGATTCCCCTCTTAGAAACTCCTAACATGTTATTCTAGGAGTACAAATCTGCACAGAACCTTGGAAGGGGCTGCACGAAAATAAGACTATCGTGCACTCAGTGCGGCTTTCTCCCTGGAAGCAGGGAGATAGTGCAGGCCTTCAGCCCATTGTCTTTGAACCTTTGCAGCCCCATATTGCTACAGTAGCTCTCAGCTGCATTAACTTGTGAGGATTAGAAAAGAGCTGGAAAGAGTTCTTATCCAGATAGCAGGTCTCCAGGTTGTACAGCCTTTGCTCTTAGCTACACCCAGGTCCCGCGCTTGTTTTCAAATTTAAATTTTCATCCAAGTATTACATACATTTGTTATACATATACAGCTGAATGAATCATCTCAAAGTGAACACACCTGTGTAACCAGCTTCCAGGTCAAGACATAGAATATTACTGGCAACCCCGAATCCCCCTCAGGACCCCTCCTAATCATTCCTTCCAGGCCCAGTGCGTTTTGATCTGAGAATATTCCCTGGAGCTATGGAGAAAGGCTGAAATAAGAAGTCAATTTTCAAATTATCCTTTCATCTCCAGGGAAATTGTAAGTCTGCAGGAAGAAGGAGGAGGGGAGGTATTCAGCACAAGATGTATTAAACCCTCAGACACAGCAAACGGCTGCAGGTTCCAGAGAAAAAGGAAGAGTGGTTTGGCGTTCTGGGACCAGACTCTGTGTGTGTGTTCGATCTGAGTGCTGGGTAGGATAGAAGCACAGGGAAACCGTGCGATCAGTGCTTTGCCCCATCTTCAGGGTTAGGTCAGGCCTTAAGAGGTGGTCATGCTTAGCTGAGCCCAGGAAATTCAACCTGGAATCTCTGTGCCCCAGCCTGCCTCCCATCCTCCACCCAGAGGAAATGACTGCAGACTTCAGCACTCTTGGTACGCCTGCTGGGGAAACTGCCTTCTGGTTTCTTCAGAAACCATGGACTGGGGAGGAAGGGGGAATGGGGCCTACACAAACACCTCCCTTTTGGGGAGGGTCTCCTGCAGAGTTGGCCTCTTGTCAAGCTCAAGAATCTCTACATAAAGGGCTAAGAATCCCAGCTAGGACCTTGAGTTGCACGACCATGAAGCCCCCTAAGACTCTTGCATAGGGATTTATTGGCTATACCTAGAGGAACAAAAGTACAGGGGAAAGTCAGATTCTAAGGCAAGCCCAGCTAGCCCTGGATCTGTGGAATTCTTATGTATTCCAAGAAGTTTGTTGGTAAATGTGAGTGGTTTTCTGTTTACCCTCCCACCCCCACTGGTAAGAGGCTATTATAATGCCATTTTTCTCAGATGACACTGGAGTACCAGTCAGTGCGCAAAACCACAGGGTAAACATGTAGCAAGCATGTTCCTGTGCATCAGCTTTACTTTAAATTTTGGAAAAAATGTGTGTGTGTGTGTGTGTGTGTGTAGTTTTAATAAGAAAAAAAAAGGATATAGGAAGTAGAATGACAAAATTCATATGTCCTTTTGAGACTACAAAGAAAAGCTCTGCTGTCAAGATGCTCTAGGTGGTCCCTTCACACGGTGCACCTGTCCTTCAGGGATACACACATCAGCCCTCCTTTGCTGTACAGGTACTTTGTGGATAAGTCTGAGTGATACTGAGCAGAGAAGTAATTGGGATATAGTAATATACAACATAAGGATGTAGCTATTATCAAGTTTTATCAATGAGAAGAAAACTGGGCTATGAGTAAGGGTACGGTATACCTCAGTTAGCCTGGGACAGTCCCAGTTTAAGCCTGTTCTCCAGGCATCATTATGAAGAGCTTTCTCTTCCACTGCTAAAAGAGCTCAATTTGAATGAAAAATCATGTGGTCAATCTAGCTAAGGAAACCCAAGAAGATTAGAAGAGGAGGCCTGGAAGCACATTCCACGGTTGAAAGTAACTCGATGGAGGGAGAATCTTGCAAGTCTCTGCAAGGAGCTCCTGGGGGCTCTGGGAATCTAAAGCTTTGGGAGAATCCTGATGTGGCCACTCTCAGTGGTTCATGTTTGGTCTTCTTGGTCAGGGCAAACTTGCTCTGGACAAAGATCGTGTGATGAGGCCAAGACAGAGCTGAGGAGGCCAGGCAGGACCAGCCTTGGCCAGTCCCTGGAGCAGCCAGAGAAAGAGAGCTTATGGAAACAATACAGATTATGGTCAGGGAGGTTGGCATGCCAAAGTCAGAATAATGTATTAGTTCCAAGGGATAAGTACAGAGACATCACTGGGACATGAGGCAAGAAGCCTGGAACAAGGAATGGGAGGAAACATTTGGGAAGAAGAGTGCCAGGTGGTGGGGCAGGAGGTGTTGGAAATAGTCAGGGCAGAGACTGTGACAGCACTAAAGGACTGGAGCAGGAATGGTGCTGCCTGGGCGGGGAGGAGGCATTGGCCAGGCAGGACAAGCCCTCCCCAGCCCAGACTGCAGTCAGCCAACTGAACTGCCTTTTGATTTCCTGGCTTTAGGGGCACTGCTATGATTACTGTAGGAGTAGTTATTTTTACAGAAAAACATACTCATGAGGGAAGAGAGGGATCTTAAAAAAGAAAAGGGCTTATTTTAGTATTAACCCTTTCAAATTTTTTATTTGGGGACAAATTAATCAGCCTGCCCCATCCATTGAAACCAGCTGTGCCAGAGTGTGTGAATGCTGGGTATTGATGCCATTGTAGCAGCTGCACAGAGGGTCTTTCCCATGAGACTTCGTGGGTGCTGAGTTGAAATATATTGTTAAAGTTGCCCAGATGACCATCATATGGGAATCTAACAAATGTTGCAGAAAGAACCAAGAGTCTGGCCTTGTGCATTGACTTGATTTATTTAGATCTATTTTAATACTTTCCTGTTTTCATTTCTATCCGTGCCACCTCATAGTCTTAGGCTGCCCATCTAGGCCACTCCTCTCCTTACCAGTCATGACACGGCCAAAGTCTGGAGCACCCAGAGTCAGCAGGCAGCATACCTGTGTCGAGTGCTTGCTCTCTGGATGGAGAAAGAACATGCCCCCTAGCTGCTGTGTCCACAATATGGGCTGGGAGGCTGAGGCGACAACTAACAAGGGTGGTGTCCTCAGAGGTTTCGATGTCAGTAGGGTCGAAGAAAAATTTTGGAGCACAGAAACCAAAAGCAAATGTGGCAAGTTAAGGATAGGCATCACTGGCAGATTGGGGGCTGAACGCAAATGTAAAGAGTTTCACAACAGCCCAGAGGGAATTTATTGTTTTTTTAAAAATGAAGGATTGGGCTTACCTGGAGTAAAATACAGACTCGACCGCTTACCAGCTATGTGATCTTGGGCAACTTAATTAACCTCTCTGTTCTTTAATTGCATCATACATAAAAAAAAGTTATAGCAAGCCCTACCTCTTAGGGCCATTACAAGTGTTAAAAGGGATAACACACATAAACCATTTAGAATTAGTCCCTGCACATAGTAAGTACTCAACATACTGTGACAAAAATATACTAGTTGATTAAAATACAAGCATACCTTGTTTTATTGCACTTCATTTTATTGCACTGAACAGATGTTGTGTTTTTTACAAAATGAGGGCAAGACCCTCCACCAGCAAAAAGATTATAACTTGCTTTATTGCCATACTTGCTTTTATTGTGGTGGTCTGGAACCAAACCCACTATATCTCCCAGGTACCCCTATAAAGTTCTCAGGACCCAAAGGAGGACATACCAGAATATATGTATCAGTTCTCCACTGCATGTGACCATTTGGAATGGTCATGACCATTATGACACAAAAGCCAAGGTGAAAACAAAACCCTCCCTAGGATTTGTCTAGGTAAAAGGAGCAGGTTCAAGTCATACCAGTTGGTACAAGGGAAAGCTCTTTCAGAGCTTTAAAGCTCTACAGTCTAGTTTCTTCATTTTCAGAATGAGAAACTGACCCCAGAAAGGGGCAGTGACTCAACCAAGGTCACATAGCAATTTCAAGGCAGAGCCAGGAATAGAACCTAGATCATGTGACTTCTAAACTAGTAGATTACACTGCACCGAACTTTTCTGTCATAGTCCTCAAGGCTGGCCTGGCCACCCACGATGAAACCAGGAGTCCTGGGGAATGACCTGGGCCAGGGCTTCTTAAACTTTAATATGCAAATGATCTTGTTAAAAATGCAGATTATATTTTAGTAGCTCTGGGACAGGGCTTGAGAATCTGCACTGCCACAAGCTCCAGGGGGTGCTGCCACTGCTGGTGATCCCACATAGAATATCTAAGCTCTCGGCCAGCACTGTCCAATAGAAATATCATGATCTAAACTGCATCTGTAATTTTAAATTTTCTAGCGTGTGTATGTTACATGGTGTTAGCTGGCTCCGATTCCGTGAATGAGTGATGTTCACAATGTCCTGTCCTCAACAGCCGTGCTCAGCTCCTGTGGACTCACGCCTATGGCTTCTTTTACGGAGTTGACCCATCTCATATTTGTTCTTTCTTTTTTCCTGCTATCTTCTATTTGTCCGGTAGCAACTTGAAAAAAGAAATAGATGACGTTCATTTTAATTACTTCATTTCACCCAATATGTCCCAAATCTTCTCGTTTCAACATATAATTGATATAAAAATTAACGAGATATTGTACATTCTTTTTCATATGAAACCTTCAAAATCCAGAGTGTATTTTACACTTAAAGAATATCTCAGTTCGGATTTACCACATCGTAAGGATGAAGTTGCCACGTGTAGGGCTTGTGGCTACAGGGTAGTTCCAGGCACTCACTCAAGCGGATCCCAGCCCCACCCCCACCCTGTACACCTGCTGAAAATGACTATCTTTTTGATTCTTCCTCTGGCTTTTCCCACCTTGGCAGGCCCACCTAGCCCACTCGTGCACCTTTGTCTTGGGTGAGGTCTATTCCAGCCCTAAACCCTGACTCCTACCCAGCCCCAGCTTTCTGTGATTATAATAGCCTAGATAGAGACAAGGGCCAAGAAGGCCAAACTCACCTTCTTCCTTCATTTCTTGGTAACAGTGGGTTTATCTGGGCCAAAAGACCTCCATCTGACTGGCACTGTGGTTTCAGAATATATAGTTAAATGCCTGAAAGCCTGTGTACTCCACTCTCAATTAGAGGAATGGGGCCGAGAATACTTTCCACACGGCTCAGACTCTGCCACTGTCTGGCCTGGTGGTTTGAAGCGTTCTGTGTGAGGCCAACCATGATGGCAAGAGACATAAGCTGTGATTCCATGTTGGAGCAGCAGTGTGACATCTGTGCATCTTTTGTGACTTTGGGTGTGGCCCTTTTCCTGCCAAAGAGACATCAATGGGATTATCTGACAGCTCTGACCACCCTCTCAGAGGCCCTGGGAGAAAACCCCACACCAGCTCACGGTCTCGCTGTGGGGGTTTCAGGTCTTGTCTGAACCATAAAGAAATCTACAAGCTTCCTCCCCAAATGTGACTTGCAGGTGACTCACCAGGCACTTCTGTTCACATGTACCCCCTGGAAACTCATGTTTGAAAAGTTGGAACATTTGGCTCCTCAACTAAATGTTTGCTTTTATCTGAGAAAACTCATAGCTTGGTGCTACCTAATACTAAACATATGAATATCTGGAAACATCCAAATATACTGTGCTCTATAGACAAAACATCCACATAGGGATGTTCTGATTAATGGCATTTTCTGGTACAGCAGAGACTGTTCCTTGTTTCATCCTTATTGTTACAAACCCTCTAAACTTGGCTTGACTTTTTTCTGCCTTTATAAATAGAATTTAATAAACAAAACCAAATTTTATCTAGTGTTTCAATATCATTATTTGCCCCCATAGGCATGTTTGCATATTGACCATTTAGGCAATTATATTTCATTCATTCAATTAAAAATATGTACTGAGTGCCTATCACATGCCAGGTATTATCCTAGGCTCTGAGGATGCATTAGAAAAAAAAAAAAAAAACCTGCTCTTATAGAGCTTATATTCAAATGCATGCATGTGGGTTGATGTGGGCGGAGAGATAGGGGTGGACAAGCAAATAAGATGTAAATTATAAAGGGTCCTAAGTATTCTGTGTACTGTTGCACAATTGGTGGACTGCAAGCGGAGGTCACAGGACAGTCAAAGCTCCCAGACAGTGAGCTGCTCCCACATCTCACCTCAAGACAGGCTTTGCTACCTGCCAGGGGTCCCTGCTTCATGGAGACCTGACCAAGACCTTCTCTCCAAGCTCAGTAAGTCCCTGGGTATCTATGGCTAGAACTTGCCAATTAAGCCAGGTCATTTGATTTGGTTCCTCCTGCCCATATTTTTTCGATTTCATTGTCTCTCATTTATCTGCTGGTCTCTGTCTGGACCCTCAGTTCCCTCTGTGTTTGCAGCCATGACTGCTCATGACTCTCACCCTCCACAGGGCCCGCTCCTGATGGGAGGGGAGGGGATGCTGTGTTTTTGGTGAGATAGCAGATGGATTGTTTGTACCATAAACTTTCCCCATTGTCATGAGGTTGGAGCAGTGATAGCTGGAGGAAATATAAACAACAATTTTCCATGCACTTTTTCTGACTCTGTCAGCCAGGAGTGCCATGCTGACACAAACACAGTATTCATTTGTTCAGTGTTTGAAGCTGAAATGTGCCATAAAAACACATGGCCCTTCAAAGAGTTGGTTCACAGCAGCCTGCTTTAAGAGGCCACCAAAGTCATCTTTTGAGGAAAATAAAACAAAAATATATTTACCAAAAATTGCCCTTGGGGGAGGTTGAAAACATTTTTCCTATTTATGATCTCGTTCCTTTCCCACCTGACAAACAGTGATTGATCTCCCCCACCCACACCCCTGGCCTTGCTCCTGTTTTAGGCGGGGCCCCAGTTCACATGGTTTTCTCATTAAATAACAAGTGCTTCTGTGCCCAGCCCCAGCTGAGCAAAACCCAAATGTCAGCAACTGGGGACCAGCACTATTATAGGAAGGACAGAATAGGGGGGAAAGACACTGAGTTGAAAACCCACCAGGACAGGCTATGGTCTTCGTTAGAAGAATGTTTTTACTGTGTCTCGTAGGGGAATGTTGGGAGATTGGATCATAAAATATCATTAGGCTGATCCACATGAAATTACCATTTTTAAATAAAAAAAATAACCATTATTGACAATTTCATCTGGTTCTATCTAAAAATGAGTAATAGCTACCATTTATTGATTATTGCCTGTGTGCCAGGCATTGAGCTAAGCACTTTACATGAATCATGTCATTTATTCTTTATGATACCCAGTGAAGTGGTATCTTAGGTTAGGTTCCCAGAAGTAGAATCTAAGGATTCGTAATTTATTAAAGTGCTCAGGGACAAACCAGTATGGGAAAGGGCGAGCAGGAGGACAGGGACAGTGAGGGCGTGTGATTTCAGGCACAGTCTTAGCCTCATCCTGAGGGGAGTCTCGGAGCTTCGGTGACACTTCACGGCTTGTCTCACTTCAAGACAAGTGAGCTGGGCATTCATACCCACAGTCTTTCATTGGCCACAGGCCACCCACAGGGAGTAAATCCTCAGACACATGCCCCTCTGCATGCACGGGCGACGGGGCTCCAGTAGCCCAAAGGCGGGCCTCTCGGCGAAGTCACAGGTGCTGGCTGTTTGAAGCAAAGCATGCGGAAGGTGGGAGAGGAGTACGCCACGGAAATGGTAAGAGGAGGACATGGGACTCGACAGAGCACCTTCAGAATCCGCTGGAAGTAGGGGTTAGTTTTATCACTATTTCATACATGAAGCAATTGAGTTTCAGAAGGGCAAAAGCAACTCAGCTCTGGTAACAAAGAGGTAGGGCCAAAAATTCTTTTATCCTGAATTGGCTACTAAGCCATCCTCTCAATGTCACTTCCAATATCCTTGGTCTCTGGGGCCAAGCTGGTGGTGCACAGCTCCTCCTTTCCTTAGAATGAGATTTTAGAGCATACCTGGCTCATGCAAGTGGATTTGGGTGCAGAGAGCAAGGAGCGCCCCAGTGACCAACAGCCATAGCTTGTCTAAGTACATTTAGCAGGAAGCTGGACTCTGTCATATTAGCTCCCCCTTGTACCTCTCTGTGTTGGAAAAGGGGCCCTTCCTGCCCCCAGCTTGGTGGATCTCTGCTCACATGTTCCTCCAAAGTCCCTAAAACTGGTCCTCCCACTCAAGAGTCCCTTGGCACGGGCAAGCATGACCTGCTGCTCCCCATGGCCATGGCCAACAGCCAAGCACTATCCAATGCCACTGCCTTAGAAGGCTATTGCTGCTTTGGTTAAGAGCTCACTCTCAGCCAAGTTGGGCCAAAGGACACATTGACACCAGAACACCTGGTGAGGGGATCACCTCAAGCAGCTGCCTCCTCGCTCACTCCCCCGGCCAGGTGCAGTCACTTGCCCTTATTTGGCAGCCCAGAGTGGCCTTCCCAAGGGAGTTGAGTCAGAGCTCTCCAGCCCAAGACATGCCACAGGGGGAAGGATACACACTCCGGAGGCTGGGATCAGAGTTTATAACCCAGTTCAGCCACTTACTAACTGAAGTGGTTATTTAACTTCTTTGTACTTCAGTTTTTGTCATCTATAAACAGGAAATGACAATACTCTACCTTCCAAAGATTGAGATTTTTATCTGTAAGTGCCTAGCACAGAGTGGGTATTTGATTAATGTTTGGTTCCAGACTTTTTTTCTAGGCTTGCTGGTCTTGCTTCCTGTGACATTACATATCTTAACTTTGGGTCACCATGTGTGTTTTAATACAGCCTAGCTGCCCTGGACTTGATTGGGTGCAGGGTTCAAACTAGAGAAATGTGTCTTTTATTGTCATGTGTTTTGAAAAGTTTTGTCCCTTCTGGGTTACCAACTGAGTTCTATCAAAGAATACTGGATGGCTTGCCTTTATATATTTTTTCATCAGTTTTGACTAACGCAAAGCTAGCACCTGGTCCTCTTTATTGAATTCCATTATACTCCATATGCTAACAACTCCTCCAATGAGGCCCTCTTGGACAGCATACCACAAGAGAAAAAGCAAAATGCTACATGACACTGAGATGCTGGGTCGTGCCCCTCTCCAACCTTATCCCCTATACGTAGAAATGCTGTCCTAGTTTTCAGTAACCTAATTGAACATCAATCACATGAGAAAAAAAATAACCTGGCTTGCCACCCACACCATTGTGCTAAGAATAACTTCTGTTCCAGCAGTGGAGTTGGTCAAAATCACTTCCTAGTGTTTCCTTCTGGAATTAGATGTGAAGATTCAGAAAGTGCCTTTGTTCATTTTGAGTCTGAAGCTGGCATGGACCCTGAAACTTAAAAAAGAAAAGACAGAAAGAAAAGAAAAAGAAAAAAGAAATCTAGAATAAACGTTCAAACACTGACCTACTCGACAATCTGTCTCATGTTGAAAATCTTCTCTTTCGTGTTGCATAGTTCTCATTTACTCTCTTCTTAGTTTATCCAGGAATCAACTTTAAATATTGACTTTATTTACTCAGACAGGGCCCTAGTTAGCTCAGCATCTCATAGTGGAGTTCTCAACCAGCGATGACCATGATCATGGGTTGTGGTCTGTGGCTGAATTTGGGTTTGGTAGTGATTAGATGTCTAGCTTTGGGGAAAGGGTTGTTTACCTTTTAATCTTCTGAATAAATAGAATCGATGATTCACTCAAAATCTAAATCTATTTCCAGAGTGCCCATTTGTGCCAGGCACCGTGCTACCCGAGCATCAAGACCTCGAAGCACACACAGTGAGGTGCCATCTCCACTCTCTTGGAGATCGCAGTCTGACGCCAGAGATCCCCTCACTCTGGCTGTACAGTAGGACCAGCTGGGAAGTTTTAAATAGTATTCTTCACATGTATTTTCTAATTTAATCCTCATAATAATCCTACAAAATAGATACTACTATTATACTCATTTTGAAGATGGGGCGACTGAGGCACAGGTTGGTTGAGTCGCTTGATTGTATGGCTTTGCAGAAAAAGAGTAGGACCACAGGTGGTCTGCCTGCAGAGAGCTGCGCTTACCTCTGAACTGTCCTGCCTCTTCATGTGTGATAGAATGGGATGGGTGGCATGTCTGGAAATAGCAAAAGAAAAAGTAGGGGGAGGAAGCTGGAGAGGTGAGCAAGAGCAGGGAGGAGGGGCTGGGAATGCAGACTAGAAGATGCGATTTTATTCAGTAGACAACCAGACTAGCTCCTACCTAGACCAGCTAGAGTAAGAAGGCATTAGCTGGGAGCACCAGATACAAGTCTACACAACAAAAAGTAGGTCAGTGTCTTCAGAAGAGAGCACTGAGGTGCAGACACTTGCTGATGGCAATTGGCTCTGACAGGAGCTCTGTGCTGAGCAGGGAGGAATGTGAGAAGGGCCTCCTGCTCCTTTTCCCCACTGAACTCTTGCTTCCACACGTTATCAGGACTTCTGGGGTCAGACCCAGAGCAGTTGGCTCTGTGCCTTCCTTCCCCGGAGGCTGCACTGCCTACCCAGTGCCTGGGCCCACTCTGTTCATCAAGCCCACCAGAACCTTTCCAGGCTGCTGCCCAGAACACAGAGCTGAGCACCGAAGGGGCAGCAATTGAAGAGCTGGAAACTCACGTCCCTATCCATTATCTAAGCCAGGGAGATGCTAGCCTCTCTGAAATAGGCCGTAACAGTTAAACATCAGCCTGGGATCCAATCCCAGCTCTACCACTTACTATGCAGTATTGAGCAAGACCCTTGACCTCTCTCATTTTCTCATCCGTAAAATGGAATGACCATTTCTACCTTGCTGGTTTGTTTTACGAATTGGAGATATTATTCCTAAGACACCTAGTAAATGTGTCTGAGGCCTTCAGTAAATGGCAGCTGTTATTAAGCTTGATTAACTACCATTACCGTGTCCTACTATCCTGTGGGTGCAGAGATCCCAGGCTGACAGCCACCACACAACCTCCTTATTTTGCAGATGAGAAAACTGAGGCCCGAAGGGAATCAATAGCTTTACCAAGGTCATCAGGAAATTGAACAACAGAACCAGGAACAGGAGGTACCTGAGAGGGGCCCCACGATTCCCAACATGGAGCAGGGGTGAGAAGTTCAACTCCAGCTTGGCCATGACCACAAGTAGACTTTGCTCTGACTTCCTCCCTCCACAATGGCACAGAGGTAACCTTTCTGGAAGGGTTATGTAGACGAATAAGCTGTCATTCCAAAGTGCTGAAAAGTACTCCACAGGTGCCAAATCATGACTCTCCGTGGATTTCAACACCTCAGTTGGCATGCCTTTCCACCAGATGCAAACTACATGAGGATTGTGTGTGTGTGTGTGCACGCATGCAAGTGTGTGTGTGGGGGCGGGGAGGTGGATAAGGAAAAGGGAGGAGGAGGAGGGAGAAGAGCACATAGAAGATTCCAGATTTTCCAGAGACTATTTCCACATCTGAACTCCCGTGCACCATGGCCTTAACCCCTGCCCTATGGTACAGACAGAAGTGCTCTCTTCCTTCCCAGGTCCTCTGCATCCCACTCTCAGCCACCTGCTGGGGAAAGGTGTGAGCAAGGGCAGCTGGCCCAGGGCCCTCCCTCTGTGGCCCGCAGGGAATCAGTGCCATGGCGCTGAGGGGCAGTGATGCGCCAAACCTTCAGAAAACAGGAAGCAGAGCCAGGGACTCAGTCCAGGTGACTGATGTAAAATAGGGCGTCATAGAAAAAGCATGGAATTTGGAGTTAGATAATTTAGGACTTGAATCCTGGTTTTACTGCTTCCTAGCTGTGTGACCTTGAGCAAGTTATAACTGTTCCTATCCATGCCTCAGTTTCTTTGTCTGTGAAAGGTGGAAAATACTACTTCTAAGCATTATTTGGAAACATTAAACGAGATGAAGGCTCTGGCACATAACTGTTTCATTCTCACTCTAAACCTTGCCACTATCCCAATGGCTTTCTGCACCTGGATTTACCATGGTGCCTGGGCCATGAAGTGTTGATTTTAATTGTGGATTTGGACAAGTCAGAAAGATATCAGTATGAAGAAGCGGATGCTGAAAGCAAAGCCTGTCTCTCAAGAAGAGACATTTCCCTTGGGGATGATGGCCTCTGTCATCTCAGTTGTTTGGGATAAAAGCAGCCATCGGCGGTGGCACTAGGGAGACAACTGCATTTGATACCTCATGGCAAGAAGAACGAGTGCAGTACCCTGAACAGGTGTCTTAGAAGAAACAGACTGCACTTGATTGTGTACCTTTATACTAGTTTGGCAGGAGGCCAGGGGAGGAGCCGGCGGAGGTGGGCCGGGGCTGCAGTGAGAGAGGCTGAGCCTCTCTGTGCTTCTCTCAGCCTACTGAACTGCAAGGAAAGTGTTCATAGGGAGGGTATATACATCGCCCTTTCTCTAGCTTCTTCTCCCTGCCTAGTCCATTCCGGATGCCTAGTTCTGGGGATACAGATCCCTTCCCCAAGATGCTGGATGGCACCTGTGTGACCTCAGAGAGGCAGGGGTCCTTGAGAGGCTCACAGCTTCAGATTTTGCTTCTTCACTCAATGTCTTAACAATGAAAATTTCTACAAACTCAGATATACCCACCTCTAGAGTGTATCTACTCACATCATGTAGTGACTCTGAGGTAGGTGGGAAAGGAACTGTGGCTTAAACACTTACTGTGTGCCAGGAAACATGATAATTATAGTGATGGTAGTAATGACTACGTTTATCAGTCACTGATTTAGTGCTTTACACATATTAACTCATTTAATCCTTCCATCAACCCTGTGAGGGAGGTACTGTTATAAACCCCATTTTACAGATGAGAAACTGGAGGCTCAGAAAAGTTAAGTAACTTCTCCAAAGTCACACTGATAGTAAGTGGCAGAGCTCAAACCCATGTGGTCAAATTCCAAAGTCATCATTCTTTTAACCACTATACCATACTTTACTGCCTCTCATTTAATCTTCTCCCAGAGTCCCAGGAGGTGGGTCTTACTATGACTGAGACTCAGAGAGGTAAAGTGACTAGGCTAAGATCACACAGTCAGTTAAGTGTCTATGCACATCTATGGAACTTTTTTTTACTTCACTAAGGTCTTCCAGAGGAGCAACTAAAACCTTAACATTGTCCCTTACCCCATGGGCAAGAGAGAGGAGAACGTAGGGGGACCCAGCTCTTTGCTCACTGCCCAAACCTGTACCCCAAGCACACTGGCAGACAGGCATGAAAGCTCCATCTTTCCCTGGTTACCCTCTTTGCCTTTTCAGACCTCACTCAAACATCATCACAGACATCATCTCAACATCCACCAACATCACCCCAAACATTAGTTCTCCAGAAGCCTTGGTTGCTTTGATAGTCTAAAAGGGTCCAAATTCTTTATCTGCTAACATAACACTTGCCTCACTTAGTAATTTTACATTCACTCGTGTGATTATGTTGTCCATTTCTCTGATTATATTGTAAGCTCTATGAGAAAAGAACTTCGGTTCTTGCTAACTTTATATCACCAGTAATTAGCATGTTGTCTGGCATTTAGCAGCAGTAAAACAGTATTTTTATGAATGAATGAGTATGGCACCTACAAGGTTCTAAACTCACATCAGGCCTTCAGCCTCCATTATCTCAAATCCTTGCAACAACCGTGTGAAATCGTTATCATCATTCCCATTTTACTGATGAACAGAGAGTCAGGAAGTGAAGTAACCCTTGCTTCATCAGTCAATCGAGGGTGAAGTCAGGATTCACAGCCAGATCTACCTGACTCCGGCCCCAGTCTTTTCACTTCACTCTGTCAGAAAGGAACGGAGGATACAAGAAGTAGTGATGAGAGGCTCTGCCCAGGTTCCCCCTCTGGGGAAAACAGGAGAGAATGGAGTTGTGGAGACCAGACAGGATTGAAAGTCAAGAACACAGGATCAAAGATCAGAGAAGAGCTGGAGAGTCATGCGAGGAGATTCTAGAAATCTGTCTTTGATAACTCAGCAGAAAGTCAGCCTTGCAAGCCAGACGCCTTTGAAGACTGGATTCTCTGTCTCCAAATACAATTCTTCATGGTTCCCTCTTGGGAAGGATAAAACCTTAACAAGCACATGATTCTGAATGGGAGTTCATTCAACATTCAACATCCCAAAGTTCAAAAAGATGGTTGCTGTAGAATGGAGGAAGCTAGGATGACAGTGTTTGACAGTTTTCGGTACAGCCTTAGATAGACTAGCTTTGTTAGATTCATAGTTGACACATGTCCAGACTGCCTGGAGGAGAAAACCCTGATAAATTTGTCAGTTAATGTCGAAATTCTTGCACAATGTGGAGCTCTAAGAAAGTTGCCAGACATTAAAAAAAAAAAAAAAAAAAAAAAAGATTTAATGGTGTCTTGCCCCACCGTTTGTAAAACAATATCTTTCTAAGCCAAAAAAAATCTCTGTATATTTTGTTCTTTTCCACTCAAGCTCTGAGGTTTTATTTTCCCTGCGTTTGGAGAACGAATGGAAATCAACACAGCTGTTTATGTTTAGTGGGTTCGAATGATCTCAGGGCACAAAAGATCCTCATGGGTGTCTCTGCTTTGTTGACAGTTTTTAGATCAGCTTTGAGCTCAGCCAAGGGGTAGTGTGAACTAGAATTCCCTTTCACACATGCCTGGCAGGGTTCATTTTAGGAATAGTGGTGCTCTCTTTCTTCCCTCCTCTCTTCCTGAGGGATGGGGACCCTGTCTTCAGGCCAGCATCATTGGTTGTAGAGATGGCCTGGTAGAGCAGTCAGAAGAGAATTGATTTCATAGTCCCACTGCTCAGGGGTGGTCTTGGCACTTCTGTAGAGAATGATCCTGTGAGGAGCTGCTTCCCAGGGAGGAAAGGAAAACAGGGTCTCTCGTCTTAGAAAGAGAGACCTCTGCTTGTCAGTGACTTTGTTAGATATCTAAGTAACCTGCCTTTAGCTAAAACTGGCTTTTAATCTTTGATAGGTAACAAAGTGTTTGTCTGTTTGTAACAAGGCTCATCTCTCCGGCCTGGAAGGATGGAGGGCAGAGGTGGACATGAGCTAGCTAACTTCCATACCACCAACATGTGGCACATGGCTTGGTTCACTAAGGGCTTGATAAATGTTCACTGAATAATTAAAAGGTTAAAACAAGTGAAGATATTTATTTGAAAAATACAGAAAATTCCATGGAAAAGTAAATTCAGACCACCATAATTTTAACCCTTTAAAACAATGATATAAAATAAGAAGAAATTACCAGACTCTTATCTTGCCCCTCAGAAGTAACTGTTGTTAACAGTTTGATGTGATTCCTTACGACTTTTTCCTTTTCTTTATAAACATATATACATATATAAACACATACGTATTTTAACAGCAGCACATTTTAATAGTAGCCAACCATATATGTAAATATTAAGATAAATATCCCCACTAAGAATACATTTAAAATTTTAAAAATATTACAAAATGCATACCGAAGCTTTAAATGACTTCTTTTTAAGTTATCTACCATCAAAATTTTTCATAACAGCATACACCTTTATGAGCACAGACCTCCAAGAGTTAACTCTGCTCCAAGGCCTCCTCTGAGAGCCCTGAACCCTGGATACCACTCACCTCTCTGGTAGGTCAGACATTGGCCAGGAGCGTCTCTCTCAGCCTCTCCCAACCTCTCCCAGCAGATGCTGGCCAGGCTCCGTGCCTGGAGCAGACTCAGAGGGTAGGCATGAAGGCTCCCAGGATAATAGCAGCACCCAAAAGAGGAAATGCGGGCAAAGGGTGGCCAGGAGCATGTCACTCAGTGCCTGGAGGCCCACACAGAGCTATGGTCAGGCTGTGTAATGCCATCTGCAGCTCTGACTTAGAGGCAGCATTGGGGCAATTACTCAGCTGCGTTTGGGCTGCAGGGGCAGCTAGACTGGCTGAGGGTGTCTCTCAACCAGAAAATCTTGTTCAGAAAGTAATAGAAGGCCTGAGTTTTTCCAGATTGGCTGTCATTGATTAAACTTATCCAGGTTATTGCTTCAATAGTCCTCCACTCTAAAGTGTTGAGTGAGCAAAGCCTTTGTAGCATTTATTAAAGCAGTGCTTTTCAATTTGCCTGCACCCACAGAGCTTTACTAACATACAAATGCCTGAGCCCCATTCCAAGAGAGTCTGATTTAATTGGTCCAGGGTGGGGCCTGGGCAACCTTAGTTTATTAATCCTCTGGGTGACTCTAATGGACAGCCAAGGCTATGAAGTGAAGTGTGAGGACCAGCTGATTCAGAGTCACCCAAGTACTTGGTTAAAATGCAGACTCACAGATTCAGAATTCTAGGTCTGTTAGTGGGTAGATATTGCTTAAGGATCTAGGCTTCTTTTTTAAGGACCACTGGTCCAGTCATCTTTGTTGCCTAGCAGACACCAGGCAGCTCTGTCTTAGAGCCTAAGCATGGGACAAAAAGGCCCCCATAACTGGCCCAGGGATCATTCCTTGCCTCACCATTAAGACCACTATCATTCACAACCTGGAGGGTTACCAGTCCTTTCTGCCTGTTTCCTCCGCTGTAAAACGGAGTGATGTGCCACCATACAGGAGTGCTCTGGGGAGTCAATGCAATAGTGTGTGTAAGTCACATCTTGACAGGAAGCTGTTATTGTCATTTCTACTGTTATGATGGTTAGGTCTTTGATAGTACGTAGTTAACACTAGTGCCTAGCATTCAGAGTTCAGGCTCTGGAGTCTGAGTGCCTGGGTTCAAATCCTGCTTTTCCACTTAATTAGCTATGGGGTCTTATAAGATACTGAACTCTCTCTGGGCCTCAGTTTCCTCTTCTATAAAAAGAAAATGACAGTATCCATCCACCTTATGGTATTATTGTGAGAATTAATGATAAGGTATGTATAATGCTTACCATAGTCCTTGGTACACAGTAATAATAACTTCATAAATTATAGTTCTTACCAGCATCATCATTATTACTGAGTCAACTCTAGTTGTTGGGTCTAATGTGTGGAAAGAAGAAGGAATAATACGAAAAAAGGAATATAATTTTTAAAAAATCAGTTTGGAAGTCTACTAACTAGACCTCTCATCTGACAAAATTTCTCCATCTGTATGAGTAAAATAGTGAGTAGAGAATTAAAAATAAGCCAACCCCCCCCACCAAAAAAAACAAACAAACGAACTTGCAGGTAGGATCCGGCCAAGAATCTGGACATATTCAGCTTAGTCCCATTTGTCTTTACTTCCCGCAGCCACAGTCCTAGATAGTGCTCACTCCAAAATATAAGAGGAACTTCAAGAAGCCACCAGTACTGACTGGACTGTAGCCAACTGCATGGACTAGAGAATCCAGGCGTTATTTTCCTCTTCTCCTGTTTCACCTTTTTGCCCACATGCACAAATCTTGATATTCATCTTTTAATATACTTTTTCCTTGGTCTCATCTCTTTGACAGGAGATACTCTCATTTAAATTTGCTTAACACACCAGTCCCACATCAAATGGAAAGTCCGATTCCCTCCCCAGCATTCTTCAAATCAATGAGTTGGGGGGTGAGTAAAGATGGGGGCGGGATTTTTCCTTCTCAGCAGCATCCCTGACTCTAAATTTTTAGTGCCACTACACTCAGGATTTTACTCTAGTCTCTGTTCTCTTCCTTCTCCAAACAAACCCAGATTCACAGCTCAGCAATTTTTAAAAATAATTCTATTCCTTTAAAGAAAAATCTAGTCCCTCAAAGCATTTGGTGGCATAGCAGGCTTTATTGCGATTTTGGGGAAAGGAAAGGGTTTTACCTTGCCCTGTGCTCTGCTTCTTCTGTCCCCCCTCAGGAATGTCTTCACATTGCTCTGGCTACTGCATTTTGGGGGGTGGGGTGGGGGCTTTCACATTAAACCTGAATTTTTCTTACTTATAAATAACAATATAGGTTGACTCCTGTGCTCTGGGCTGCCCTTCTGCTATCCAAATGCTCGATAATGTTATCTCTAAGATAACATCTCAGAATCTCTCTCAAGTAGCCCGAAACTAGCTGACTGAAATTTCAGACTTGCCTATTTACTAGAGCCTGAATATGGAAGGAAGTTATATATGATTTATATTCCCACTGATGTGATTTATTTACACATTCTTCCCCCACCTGCAGAAGGCAAAAGTAATCGCAGTCTGAGTTTTAAATGTTTTTTCTCTATTACATTTATTTTTTATTACTATTTAGCCATTAGTTTGTCGAATACAGGTTTTCCTTAAATCCTTTGTGGACTGAGACAAGTTTTAAACTTATAAAAGGAGAAGAGTGGACCCATATTTCTTAGAGTTTCAACACTAAGGGTGGAAAGGAAAGATTTCTCTCTGTTATTTTTCAGTTTTTTGTTTTTTTTTGTTTTTTTTTTTTGTTTTGTTTTTGGTTAGAAAGTTAAATTGATCAAAATAGCTGCTAACTCCATAGATAGTTGATGCTCCTTTGTGCCTTGTTTATCAAAGT
Organism: Rousettus aegyptiacus; assembly: GCF_014176215.1. NCBI lineage: Eukaryota > Metazoa > Chordata > Mammalia > Chiroptera > Pteropodidae > Rousettus > Rousettus aegyptiacus. The sequence continues at coordinate 90,224,938 of NW_023416308.1, forward strand.
TTATGTTGCACTGCTTCTATTAGAGTACTAGTTCTACTGTTTGTCATTTATTTTCTTGTTTGCTTCCCCTGCTAGATTGCACCTTGTATTTTTCAATTATGAAAAAGGGTAATTCTCAGCCTGGGAAAAAGTAGTTGCGTCATTCTTTAAACCTTGAGATCAGAGAACAATAACTTATTCTTATTTGCTCCCTATCATAATGCCCACAGCCTGGTACAAAGACGGGTCTCAACAACTTATTCATTGAATTAATAATTGAGCCACTCCATATCTAGTTAATCAGTAGTTTACTATATATTTGTTTGCCATTTAGGCAGGGATATTGCCTCAATGCCTGTAAACACACACACACACACACACACACACACACAAAAACACACACACGCTCACAGACTCCTCACACTTTAGCATCTACAGGTGGGAGAATCCAATCTCCCAGAGATCATCATTGTGCATATTGATCTTCACACAGACCCATCTGGAAGGAGGTATATTGGGAGTGGGCTGCTGTCCTAAGTTTCCTACCTTGGCTTCTCTGCAGTCTGAAATGAGTGGGATCTCAACTCAGGCAGTAACCAAAATGTGAGCCCTTGTGCCATTTCTGAAATATGTCATAAACTGCCAACCATGTAGTAGAAAATTAAGAAAAAGTGAAGTTTTGAAAATAAGCTAGTGTGATTTTATTTTACTCCCAAATACTTTAAATGGTTTGCTTTTCCTATCATTCCAGAGACGTGCAAAATGTGCCTTCACTGGTTATAGTCGGGGTTCTCCAAGAATCTGTGGACTTTTTCCCCAGGTTCCCACAATTTTTTTTTATGTGATAGGCTGAGGTTTAGATGTTATAAGCTTTTCACAGGTCTGTCTTCCTTGGAGATCAGGTGCAGCCAGGAGACTTTAACTTGAATGAAGGATGGGTTGATGAGGCTGGTCAGTTGCAGGTCAGTTCTGAAGCCCAATTCATACTCAACTAATCACCAGTGGCTGATGTTAAGGATCAGAAAGGGATGCAGCTGGCACATCCTGATCGGAGGCTGGCTCTCACGACCAGGGAGCTGTCCGAGCTCTTAGGATGATTCGGTGGTACTGCGAGTATTGGTAAACAGTTTCAAATTGCCCTATCACTGATATGTGGGTGATTTTGAAAGTTTAGAGTCAGACAGAAAGAAAACAGAGAAGGGTTGTCAAAGTTGAGATATAAAATGGTGGGCTGTCCATAGTATATATAATAATAATAATAATAAAACGTAGCAACTTTTTCAAAACCCGAATAGTGTGTTCTTTTTAAAGTATTTTGCCTTTCTCTGCCAGTAACTTCTTTAGTGACTAATGCTTGACAAACATTGATTTAAAATGACTTCTTTCATGTTAACATGGCATCCATGTGGAAGGAGTAAGATTATAGGACATTTTTATAATTTGAGATGATCTGATTTAGGGAAGAATCTTGCAATTATCTCTTTTGTTCCAAGAGAAAAAATAGCTCCCCCTAACTTGTGTATGATGATAAATTATTTTACTTTAAATAAGGAAAATGAGGATTTATAGGAAAGATATAAAGGGAGATGAAAAATGTTCCGGGAAAGAGAAAATAAAATTATTTAAGGGATGAGGAGTCAGAGAAAGAAATTTGGAAATACACTAAAAGATTCGCTTGTTTTCCATCAAGAAAGATGAGATATTACTAGACTTTAGTTATATAAATCACAGAAGGTTAAGGATAATGTACATATTTTTACCAACTTTTAGAGTATTAGAAACAGGTACTTTTAATACTAAAAAAGGAAAAGGAAAGAAGAAAAAATACATTGTTTTCATATTAGTACATATTCGAGGGTCTCAGAACTCAAAAAATGACCTTGGCAACAAATATGAGTTAAACGGGAGCTCAAAGATGGCAAATATGTAGTATGTATGTCATTATTTCTATTTCTGTACCCATGTCAGACATTATTAATTGATCATGCTGCAGTTTGCAACTAAACTACATAGGTGTACCTTCAGAATTCTTTTCAGCATGGTGTGACAAGAAGTGACTTAACTACAGATGGCCCTTGAGATGAACCCTTTGGATAAATATGGTTTAGCCTCACTACTCAAAAAGTATAATCTCCAGACCACCAGCATGGGCATCACAGGAGAGCTTATCCAAAAAGCAGAATCTCAGCCTCATTCTAGACCTAAGAATTAGAATCGGTATTTTAGTAAGATCTCCATACTTCTCATGTGTATTAAGGTTTAAGAATCCTTGGAAGAGCACTGAATACATGACGTATTCATTAGGGAGGACGTTCTCTTTAGTATGCATCAGAATCACTGGGTTAAATACCTGATAAACCTGCTTGCTGGGCCTGCCTCCAGAGCTTTTGGTTCCGTAGGTCTGGGGTGGAGATTTTTCAAACAAGTTTCCTGTTGTTGCTGCTGTTGCTAGTCCAGGGATGATACTTTGAGATCCACTGCATTAGGGCCATAGAAATACTTAGAGATATCTTCATGACCTTTAAAATCAAAGACGGCAGTAATTTTCCATAACTCTTAGAGAATCCATCAGAACAAGAATTCTGGATAGAAAAGTCCTAAGGTTTAAAACAGCATAAAATTTCTTATGATCTATGTACCTGAATCTCAAAGTATCTTTTCCTGGAGAACTGCTGCTAGTATCATTTACTCATTTATTTCATAACAGCTTGGGTAGTTAAGTTATTCTGTCCACAGCATTCTTCTAGATACTGAGAGAATCTAATGAAAGTTTAAATGTGGTTCCTAACTTTGGGAGTCTAAGAAGAAAATACAAGACATAACGAGATGGCATCAGATGGCAAAGGGCAGAGTGCTAAGTAAGTGGCACAGACCATGTGTGATTTAGTTTCAGAGGGAGGGAGGGTACCTGAAATTATAGATAAGACTATGCGCATTTCAGCCTAGCTAGAGTAGAAAGTTGCTAGATAGAATGGGTGAAAGATAAGGTGGGAAGAGGCAACAGGCCAGGGCAAGAAGGCAGCTTCTCATTTCTCAATGCTGCTTTAAGAGATTGCCTTAAAACTGAAGTTTCCTCTAGTCTGGATAATGATAAATCATTGCTATTAGTATAGTAAATTAGACTATAGGTTGCATATAGAGAAAATTTGTATCTCAGAGACAGAGGAGAAAAACAAACAGCTTATACACAGATGTCTGGGGAGAGGGAGAGTAGCAGTAGTTTAATAGGGATAACACTACCCAACTTCTATGGGCCCCTTACATTGCCAGGTACTTGTGCTAAACAGCTGTCGTGCATATCTCATTTAATCCAAACGACAGCGAATTATATAAATGTAGACAAACCTCCTTATTCCAAGTGAAAACCAAAGTTTTATATGGATGTATATAAGGTTAAAGAACTTGCTCAGTTTAAATCCAGACAGTTTGCAGTGTAGGGACTCCTTATCCATGAACCTGGAGGATTCTGGCCTGCCTGGATTGTCCTTTCCAACTGTCATATTCTTTGAGTCGGCGAGGAATCCAAACAGCAACTGAGAAGGGGAAAGAAATCCTCAGGCCAATTAAAGTCGAGGAACCTGTGGGGCCCTTGTGTCCAAGGCACGGACCGGGAGGGACTCCTTTATGAAATGCAACAAGGTTTAGCTTGAGCCAGCCGGGGTCATGGAGCCTCTCCTGGCTTCCTCAGGCCACTCTAATTACAGTCTGTGGTAGGTTCCAAGGAGGAGCTGTATCGGGGCGGGAAGCTTCCTTGGGTATTGTATTTGCCTATAAATACTTCAAATAGTTAAGTGAAATGTGCAGCCTTTGAAAACTGGAGAGGAAGCTATTGGGAGGCCGCCCCCTACCCCCACCCGGGCCGCTTGGCAGAGCAGGCAGAAAAGAGAAGAAATAGCTGGCGTGTTATTAACGGGAGAGACGAGAAACAGCCCTGCCCAGGCCAAATTTGGTCGGGGTGGGGGTGGAGGTGGGGGTGGGGGGACGCGGGGCCTCGGGCGCGACTCCGGAAGACTTGAACCGTTAAGGTGACCAGAATAATTTGAAAAAGGAAACAAACTTCCCTCGAGCCGTGCCCGCGGGGCTCTGAGGCGGACGTTTGCGTTCGAAAGGGCATTTTTCGAAAGAAGCTTTCAGGACGCGGGGGTGTCAGCCCGCGAAGAAGCGCGCGGCCGGAGTAGTGCCGCAGAGCCGCCACCAGCCGGCTTTGTACTTGCGGCCAAGCGCGGCCCCAGAGTTTCGGCGGTGACCGGGTAGTTGAGGCCACGCCCCCTTTGCAGTGCGAGCCGCGGCCGCTGATTGGTGTACCGCGGACCAATGGGCTCGCCGGGGCGGCCCGGGCTGTCAGCGCGCGCCGCAGCCGCGGGGCCGCAGCCTGTCTTCCCTTGCGCGGAGCCCTGTAGGCAGCGCAGCCTTCCTGGGAAGCGCAGCGGCAGCTCGCGAGCGCAGTCCTGCTCATCGGCGCGTCCTGGTGCCCGCGCCCCACGGCCACAGCCTTGCTGCGCTATAGCGCACGGAGCATGTGCAGACCTGCAGGCCCTAAGGTGCTATTTGTCCGAGGGGCTTCTGGGCAGTGGTGACTGTCACGCCTAGAGAGACCTTTCGGGGGCTCTCGCCGCGCCTCTGCGTCGCAGGTGACACTGCGGTGCTAGATTAGGACGGCCGCTGCTTCTTGGTGGAGACGTCTTGGGTTCTGTGCGCCCTCCCTCTTTTCCTCCGCCGCTCGCTCCTTCCCTCCTGCCGCACCTCGCTCCTTTCCTTGCTGCCTTACACCCGAAGCCTCCAGGAGCTGGAGGCGTGCATCCCCGCCGCTTCGGTTCCAAAGGGGCCTCTTCATTTCGGAGATGCAATGACAAGTTAATATGGGCTTCCAAGCCTCAGGTTCCCAGGAGGAAAATTGCAAGAGGCAACAGCCCCTGAGCTTCCTGAGCCCTTAAACAGGCCTCTCAGGTGGGGTGTGAGACCCAGCTGCAGCATCCATTCAGGTGGGACCAGCTGAGCACCGCGACAAGTCCTCCGCCGCATCCCGGCACTCCGAAGGCGCGATCGTCGGATTGCTCCAAGCTCCCCGACCCGGGGATATTTATTTTTTCACCTCCGCTGGTGGTGGGCGCATCGCGGGCCGAGGCCCGGCGCCTGCTCTGCTACCCGCGCTGCCTTTAGCGGTCGCCTCCGCCGCCTCTACCAGGGACGTGCTGGGAAAGCCGAAGCCCCGGGAGAAGATGCCGGCCATCCTGGTCGCCTCCAAAATGAAGTCCGGACTGCCCAAACCCGTGCACAGTGCAGTGCCCATCCTGCACGTGCCCCCGGCCCGGGCGGGCCCCCAGCCCTGCTACCTCAAGTTGGGAAGCAAGGTGGAGGTGAGCAAGACCGCCTTCCCTAGCCAGATCCCCCTGAAATCGCAGGGGCTGCAGGAGCCCGCGGCAGAGGGGCTCCCGCTGAGGAAGAGCAGCTCTGTGGAAAACGGGTTCGATACCCAGGTGAGAGGCGCGATGTACCCGGGCACTCTTCTGGGGCGGGGGGGGGGGGTGATGGGTGAATGCTTTTTATGGGGAAGGGGAGAGTGGCAAGGCTGGATGGAGAAAGGGCTACCCTGTGTGGGCGGAGAAAGGAACCGTTCCACTTAGGCCGGCAGATTGGGAGATATATGAGAAGAGTGGGCTGGCCGGTGGGTGTGGCCCGGGTGCCCTAGGTTTGCCATAAGGATCTGTATGAGACCCCGGGTGCCCGCAAGCCTACGGCTTTCTTCTGGAGGGTATGGCCAGGGTGTTAAAAAAAAAAAAAAAAAGTGTACAGAGCTGTAAATGTCAGTCCTGCATGTTGAGGGCTCGGCTTCCCCAAAAGCAGTATAGGCTGTGTCTGTCAGTCTGTCGGTTCTGCAGAGATTTTGTCCCTGCCGAGAAATGATCTGAGGCTTCGTTGGACTCAACAGCCCATGGCCTGGCTGCAAGATCCAGGAAAAGGGGTCTGGGGTGGCAGTGAACCTGCTCCCTTTGGCTTGAAGATGACCCGCCCCTGTCCCATCCCTTGGACTGACAGAATTCCGGGCATGGTGCTGGGACTGCAGTAGGAGTGCCCAGTGTACCAGCTGAGGCAGCCAGCTGGAGTCTCCCAGCTTCTTGGCTGGCAGTCGCGGTGGGGGTGGAGGTGGCTGCCTCAGAATGGCGGCTTAAAGCTAAGCCCCTCCTTCCTGGGTAGTAGATCCCGGTGCTGGTTGACGAGTTGACTGGGAGTGGGGCTGGGGAGGATGGCTTGAAGAGAAGTGGTGACCTTCTACCTTTCCAGACAGAGCCCACATAACCAGATTCAGCCAGGTGGCAGGCCCTGGCCATTCAGTCTCTTTTAAGGAAAGCAGCAAGGGCCAATCAGGTTTTCTTGGCCTCCTGCCCTCCCGGCTGGGTGGTTTTATTTATTTATTTTTTACCCCCTCTTCTGGTTGGAGGGAGCAGGGACACGCTCTGTATTTTCTTGGCAAGCAGTCATCAGGGACTTTTGGGGACAGGGCGACCTGACGGATATGACTGTCCTGCTCTGGAGAGACAGGAAGCCAGAGGGGGAGGTAGTTTGGGGCCGGTGTCAGGGAAGTGGCAACACACCAGCTGACCTTTTTAGCACTTACTTCTAGCCGACACTGTCTCCACCTTTTTCTGGAGCTTTCTCTGATCAGAGGCTAGAATTCAACACATTCCTAGCCTTTCTGATGGAGGAATTGGAGCTGGAAGCTAATTGTAAGCCGGCTTTCAGGGCTCTGGTCTGGAGAAGGCCCTCAAAGCAGATTAAGCTCCCACGCCAGGCTAATAAGCATGACCCTTGCTGCTGCACTTGCTAAATGTTTTTGGAAGCTGACAGGTCTGAGTGATGGTGTGTGGGAGGAAGGCAAGATTTTCCCCAATGCTCCAGGGTCCTGTTTCGGCTAGGGTTTTGTGCTCCACTCTCTCTTTCTGTTGTTAGCTGCAGGATTTGTCCAGTGCACTCAAATGGGAACGAGGGGAGTGGTGATATCCTATTGCAAGTGTTTCCCCTTCATCCTAGGAAGTGGGGTTTGTGAGATATGGTGGACAGTATGTGGAAGGCTAGAGCAGTGACTCTGGGATGTGACACACATCTAGCCTGATGAGGAGGACCTGAGGAATGAGAGGGAAAGTAGATTGATTGTTCATACCCAAGCAGCTGCTCTGCCTTCTCCCATTTGACCCTTCACTTAACAAACATTGTCTAAGTGGGCAGGCTCTGGAAAGGTGATTCATCACCCTCTTCCCTGGAAAAAAAAAAAGTTCTCCAGCTGCTCCCAAAGGGACTAGGATGGTCCCAGTCCCTCAAAGTTTTGCTTTCCTCCCTTACTCTTGGCCCAGCATCAGCTGAATGCCCTCATTCCACCTGCCTTGCCCTCAGAGGAAGCTTTTGCACTGACCATGAGGATGGTGTAGATGACTGCTAAGAAAATTGGCCACTTCCCAGAGGGCTATCCTAGTTTTTACCAGTCTTCTCTTTTTCTTATCTGTGTCCGGGCTTCCTGGGGTTCTTCTCTGTGGCATGTTGCAGATCCTTGTTCTCACTGCCCAACCCTGGCATCGAAGTGACCTTGGCAAAAGTAGTCTTCCCTTCTTTGAACCAGGCTACCTCCCACGCTGCCTGACACAGTATCCATTCACCTCCAGGAAAACCTCTCCATTATGGCTTGAAGACTGTCTAGCTTGGCATCTGGCAGTCCCTGATTGAAAACCTGGTACTTATCTCTAGAAGATACTCAGGAAATGATAAGTTTCAATGGCAAATGATGTTTTTGGTCTCTGACTCTTTTTTTATTTAGGAGTTTTTCACAGAAGGCTGGGTTGTGTGGTGGTCAACAGTACAGGTTTTAAAGTTTGGTGGATATCCATGGTGTCCTGTCTCTATCATGTGCTAGCTGAGTGACCTAGTCGATTTACCTCTCTGGGCATCAGTGTTCCCTTCTGCAAAAATGGGCATAAACAACCGCACAAATAGTGAGGATTAAGAAAAATAACATGTCAAGTGTTTAGCCCGGAGTCTGGCAAACAAGGAACTCAATAAAATTAGCTATATTGCTAAATCAAGAGAGGGCATGTTGAATCTAGATATAATAGCCTCGACGTGAGAAAAGGCATAGCTTAATTCTCTCAAGCCCTTGAGAAGATAACTTTTGGTTCAGAAGGATTTACTGAGCATTAATCATGTGCCTAGTATAGTACCAGGCATGGTGGGAAGATGAGGGAAGGGCTCAACTACTTGTTAAGTGCCTGATGTGCCAGGCTCTTTACATATGATCTCATTTCATCTTCACTTAAAGCAGATGTGATGTTTTCTATAACAATAATTTTCTATAACAATAATAATATAATAATGGCAAATCATTACATATCACTTTTTATGTGCTGGAATTGTTATAAAGATATTGCATAAAATACTTCATTTGATTCTTACAATAATCTGATAAGATATATATTAATATTCCCATTTTACTCATGAGGCAACTGAGGCAAAGAGTCAGTTAGTAAGTTTGTGAGTAGCAGAAGTAGAATTAGGACTTGGATAGTCTAGCTGTGGACTCATTACCATTAACCATGATGCTACACAGAGATGACTACAGAGACTTCTGATTACTTGCAGGCCCTGATTTATAAGACCATTGCTCTACTCACTGAGCCAGAAGAATAAGTGAGACTCAGCAAGGTGGAGTCACTTGCTCCAGGTCATCCTGCTCCAATGTGCTGGAGCAAGGAGTCCAGCTCAGCTCGTTTTGGCTTTAAGGCTAGTGATCTTTCCACTCTTCATAGCTGCCTCCTCCAGTATGCTCTGGCAGATAAACACTGTAAATAAGACATGACTGGGCTTTGGGGATATTATAATCTAGTTGGGAGGCATAAGGGATATTCCAAGGGCAATGAGGCACATCACAGACAGGGCTGGGAAGCATGCTTGGGGGTCAAAAGAAAGGAAGGACCATGAGGGCTAGAGAAGTCCAGAAGGCCTCATGGAGGAGGCAGGAGGTGGCTGGGCTTCAGAGATGGCAGGAATGGCTGGGTGGGAAGGAGAGAAGGTGAGGTGAGCATGACAGGGAAGGATGTGGAGCAAGGCCATGCAGTGGTGCAGAGCAGGATTCGATATTGGCTCAGGCAAGCTGTACCTTCATGCACACATAATTGCTCCGTATCTACTGTCTTCCTTTTAAAATGTGATGATGAGAAAAGAGTACAGTCTTCTCACAGTTGAAGGATTGGATTTGCATGCTGGCTTTCTGATGGAAAGTAATTCTGAGCATGCAGGGTTGTTGTGAGAAGATGGGGGGATGGTGTCCATAAAAGACCTGGTTCCTAACAGACTCTTGGGAAATGACAATGATTATCATTATTAGCTTGGGGTTCAGAATATTCAACGTGATAGTTATAGGGGAATGAAGGCAGTTCTCACAGTTTCTTTTATTATATAACAACTCTCTTCAGCTAGTGACAGACCATTCTTCCCCAAGCCTACTCTTCATCTTCATCAACTATGAAAAGACCTAAAGTAACGAGCAAGCCGGCAAATAGCTCTGAGGTGCAGCCCCACTGTTCACTCCCTAAACCCCTCACCTTGAATTTCCCAGAAACCTATAGCTGGGCTCAACCTCGCAGTGTGGGGAACTGTGGTCTGCAACAGCAGATCCCTTCTGAATTCCCCTCCTGGTGCTGGGATACCTGGGCCCTCCCCCAAGAATGAACATTTGTAGCATCTGCTCCGTTAACATGATGTGTAAATTATGACCATGTGCAAAGAATTGTTTTTTAGCGATATGCTCTGTGTTAGTTCAGAAACCCTGTCCGCCGACCTTCAGATAAGGAATGCTCATGAGCTATTTGAGGAGAGGTTAGCCTATTTTTAAGAAGCAGTTGTGGGGGCAGGGGGGAATTATATATGAAATACTTTGATATTTCCTGTTTTTAGGAGCTTGGTGCTCAACTTGCAACTCATTTCTTCAAAAAAGTAATTAGAAGTGATTGAAATCCTTTGTGAATGTTTTAGATGTTTAAAAAAGAAAGTGCAAGGAGGCCTCTGGGAAGAGCGCTCAGCTCCAAGCTTACAACCTGTTGCAACTTTACCCCATTGTGTTTTGATTAGAATCCATGCTCCATCATCAAAGTTGATTATGGATTTGATTAGTGCATTTTTTTGCTATTGTGTTATTCCCTTTCTTCTCTTTCTCAGTTCTTGGAGGGGAATGTGTAGCATGGTTATCTGCCAACATGCAAGAATGTTTATAGTTCACATATTATTGCTTATTCCATGGGTTAATTTTCCGAAGATGCTTTAAGGGTCGAATGGTGGCTTATTTAGGGTATCATTATGTGTGTATATATGTGCATATAAATACATCTACTTCTGGACATGTGTATATACACATATATACACACACAAATACAAATATATACACATGGAACAGCTTAAAGTAATGAGCACATGTAAGCACACACACATCAAAGGTTAGGCTGAAGGAATTACAGCCCAATTTCCAGCTTTCAGAAGAGTTAGGTTTGCTTCCCACTTCTCACACTGTCTTCCTCTATGACCAGGATTGAAGCACCAAGTATCAGTGTTCCATTTTATTTACTTACAAGACATGAGAGATGTAGCCTTGAGAGAGCTGTTTTAATTAGGTCTTAGTGAAGCCCCTGAAGCTGGTCTGAATAAGCCAAACCACCCAGTGAGATTCTGGCTTAAGATTAGAGATTCTTATTTCTTAGAATCAGCCTCAGCAGCAGGGAAAGGAACCTGTATGGAGCATCTGCTATAGTACTAGGTAGTCTGTGATGCTGTGTGTATGTGTGTGTGTGTATGTGTACACACACACATATATATAAAGTTTAATTTGAGGCACAAGAAACTGGATTAACATATAAAGTGGTCTGTCGATTTTACATGAGGAAGCTGAGCTTTGGGAAAGTTATTGAACTTTTCTAAATGCCAGTGTCTTTATCTATAAAACAGAAATGGTGATGCTTATAGGTTGGCTATGAGGATTCAGGAAGGTAATACAGGTAGGTTGCTGAGCACAGTGCCTGGTGTGTAATAAGTAAGAAATATATGGTATTGCCTATTTTGATTACCCAAGGTCACAACCAGGTTTGGAAACCAGATCTGCCTCTTCCAAGCTCATGTTCTTTCTTTTTACCCTACCTCTCTGCCTCCCAAGTGCATGGTTGATGACATGGAGAGACAGATGGCTTGCACTGTGAAAGCAGAGAGCATAGCAGGACTTTGATTAGGTTATTGGGGAGAAAGAGTAAATTAAGAACAATCTCCTCTAAATGAGTCATACCCAGAGTGGTGAAATGAAACCTCTACATGTTGGTCCCAGACATACCATCTCTATAGCACTAACCACACTGAAGAATCTGCCGCAAACAAAACTTATGCAAAGGTGCCTTTGTATGTACACACAGTCCGAGCTGACACTGTAGAGGTGATTGAGTGGAGCTCGGCAGTCTGATGGCCCTGCTCAGGACCAAGAACGGAACAGTCCCATTGACTGGGCTTTTGAATAGCTTCTTATTGTTCTGAGGGCAGAAGGAAAGCCCTCTTTTCTCATGCCTGGCCTCATTGTGGTGGAAGCCGGACCTTGTGATCAGTTTGGTCATTAACGTGCCCCAAGGCATGGCCAGCTGCCCAGTGATGTCTTAGCAGTAGCCACAGGGCCAATCTCAATGGTGACCTTGTCTCTTAGTCACATTGTTCAATGAGATGAACAATATGTTCCTAGAATGTCTTGGGAAAAATGGACCATGTGATTTGGGGGAGAAAACTGGGTCCTAGGCTATATGCTTCAGTTCACACAAGACAATAGTGAGTGACACAAAAGTTTTTGCAAGAACCCCAAATCGCCCACACAGAACCTAAAGAATGACTCAGGACCTAGTGGTCTATTTCCCAAGGAAAACAGGCCCTCTCTTGTGTCTTACAAACAATGGTCTCACAGCCTCCAAATACTTTGTCTCTCCTTCCAAATGAAACCTTAATACTGTCAGTGAGTTTGGTTGTGCTAAACTTTCCTGTCTTGGAGGGAGAGAAGATAGGGTAGAAATGAGGGGTTGGTCAAAATAATTATCAGCCTATCTCTCAGGATTCTTTTGGGGCCTTCGAACAAAATCAGTTACTCACGGCAGTGTGACGGTAAAAATAATTATAGTAATGGTTGCTGACACTGAGCATACCCTCTGCACCAGCCTAACGCACAGCACCAGGAATCTATTATTTCGTTTAATCCTCACAATATCCCGTGAGGTAGATGCTCCTTCCTGAAGAGAAATAGAAATGACAGCTCCAGGAGTTAGCTACTTTGGTTCTAGTTCTGTCCCTTTTGACACCTTGCTGCATAACCTTCAATAAGTCACATTGTCTTTTCGGCTTCAGTCACTTCACTTATAAAAGGGAGAGGATAATACCTGTTCTGCCTTTTTTTTTTTTTTTTGAAGAATTATTGTGAACCTTAATAGAGGCAGTTATTATGACCGAGGCACTGGTTTAAGCAACTTGCACCCTAAATACCCTTTAAGGAAACCAAGGCTAAGAGAGGTTAAGCTATTATTCCAACTATCACAGTTGGTAAATGGTGGACCTAGAATTTGAACCTGTATTTATTTGGCCCCAAAATCAAGTCTCTTGAATAGTAAGTGTGAAAGCACTTTGAAATCTGAAAAGACATTGTGAATACTGAATTAAAGTAGATTGCTGTAAAATTTCCTTTGTCTGGGTCCATATGCCCTTTGACTCCTCCTCTGTCCTCCCAAAGTTTGGAAATGTTGAAAATCTTAAATAAATATTAGATGCTTAATAGTGTCAGTTAACCTCTTCTGGGGTGTTTAAAATCTAACTGTTCTGAGGCCTCAAGATTCAGCAAGTTATCACTGAGTGTAATTGGCAGGGCTGGTTTTGGACAAAAGAAGGGAAAATGGGAAATTGGATCAAAGTCATCTGTTGGCATGAAGAAGCAATCAGATAAACTCAGATTATGGATCATTCTTTAAGACAACATGCCTGGGATCTTCCAAACTGTCAATATTATGAAAGACAAAAAAAAAAAATTGTTTTTTAAGGGCATGGGGAGAACTATTCTAGAAAAGAAGACCAAAAAGCTTAACAGCCAAATTCAGCAAGAAGTCCTTGACTGGATTATGGATAAGCAAAACCATCAATGCTAGTAAGGTCATTTTGGAGAAAATTGGAGATATTTGAATGCAGATTGTATATTAGATGATATTAATCTATTGATTTTAGTGGTATTGGGTTTTGTAAGAAAATGTCCTTTTTCTTGGGAGATACATGCTGAAATATTTAGAGGTGAAGTGTCTTGATGCCAGTGACTAACTTGCAAATGATTCAGGAACAAAGGCAAGTGTATCTGCAGAGAGAAGGAGAAAGCTAATGCAAAATGTTAACAACGAACAGTTCTTTCAACTTTTCTGTGTTTGAAGTTTTTCAAAATAAAATGTTGGGAAAGAAAACAAAGCACTCTCTAAACGGTATACATTAGCAAGCCCCTTGACATCGATGATATACCCATGAGAACATAAACGCAATAAGAGGGAAGGAGAGAGGAAAGGAGGGAGGGTGAGAGAAGAGAAGAGAAGAGAAGAGAAGAGAAGAGAAGAGAAGAGAAGAGAAGAGAAGAGAAGAGAAGAGAAGAGAAGAGAAGAGAAGAGAAAGAGAGAGATGGAGAGAGAGAGAAAGAGGTGGAGAGAGATGGGGAGAGAGAGGAGAGAGAGAGAGAGATGGACGAGAGGATGATAGAGAGGGGCGAGAGAGAGAGGAGAGAGAGAGGAGATCGAGAGGATGTGAGAGAGAGAGAGAGAGTGTCTGTGCATGTGTATACTCACTTATAATAAATAGCCTGGCCAACTTCATTTCACTAGGGTTGGGATCGGGACTCCTTATCTCCTTTCTGGTATAGTGTGAGAATCTTGGCTTAATTCCTTGTTCTTTCATGGGAATGGTTGCTGACATTTTATGGAAACCATAAGATCCAGTTTAATTTGGTAATCTCTTGTAAAATTCTAAGGTGTCTCCAAGGTTGAAAATATAAAAGAAATTGTTTAAAACGAAAGAATTTTAAAAAAAAAATTTAACCCCTGATTGAGTCCTACAAGTCGAGGAATTGAGAAGGTAAGAAGTACAAGTCGGGGCAAGCTCTTTCTTCTGCTTAAACCTTCTTTCTCTCCCCACTACTTAGGCTTCCTTTGCCTAGCCAAATCCTCCCCATCCTTTACCCATTCGAGTTCAGGCTTAGTTTTATCTCCTCCAGGAAACCTTCTGCCACCACCATGGTCTAGATGTTTTATCTCTCCTATGTCCTTCCATAGCCTGCTCTGTAGCCCCCACTGCTTGGACCGTGAAGGCTTATTTAGCCAGAACATGGCTATCATAGGTTAAGGATGTGTCTCTCTTAATCCTTTGTGCTCCAAGGCCAGCACATAGTAGGCTCTTAGTTAATATTTTCAGGAGAAAGAAGGATGGGAGTGGAAAGATGAAAGAAAGATTTGAAAAATGGGAACACATGGTTATTGAGCACCAGTTGTGTTAATGAAGCTGTGGCTAAACCATATGGATCCTGAAGAACTCTCTCTTGGGATATGAACTGAGACGTGATGGTGGGGGCCAAGCACAGGAACCATGGAGCAGGCAACCTGAACACTGGCTGCAGCCAGCATCAAAGCTCTCCAATATCAGGTCTTAGAGAAACTCTCCTGATCCAGCTGGGTAGAAGTAGTAGGCAGATTTCTTCCACGAGGATGTTTATGATGTCCAGTGAGATCTGTCAGGGTGTGATACTGAAGGCTGGAAGGGCTGATGGGGAGAAAACACCGAGGGCTTCGGTGGGTCCCCTCCCATCTGTGGAAAGAGGACCTGAGAAGGGTTCAGAAGCATTTTAGTTGGTTAAGATAAGGGGAGGATTTAGAGTCCTAGGATGGGACAAACCCTCTAGGAATGATGATTACAGAAACGATTTATGTGCCATTTCCATATGTAATCTCATTTAATCCTCCACTAACTTTCTGAGCCAATATTATTGATCCTATTTTACCAGTAAGGAGAAAAATGAGGAATCAGTGAGGCGTCTAGCCTGAGAGGGGTCATGGAACTTGTTCAGGTTACATAGGTGGTATGGACAGTGGCAAGATCTGAACCTGAGTGTTTCTGATTCCCAAATCTGTGCCCTTAACCACTGCCTTCTTCTGCTGGTAAATGGGAGAATTGGAACTGGCCCTAAACTATATTCTTTGCCCTTCCTCTGAGACCCATACTGAGGTGCTGCTTAAGACAATCAAACTCCCAAAATGTACCCTCCCCCGCCCCGGGAGCCTGCTCCCCATTTCCCTGGCCTTGGCCTCCTCCCTGTTTCCTTCTTGTCGGGCCTCCTGTGTCTGTTCTAGCCTGTTGCCAGAGGCTCCGCATTTACTGAATGAGGAGCATCATTGCTTTTGCCCACATCCTGCTGCAATCTGGGCACGATCTCCTCCTCTCACTGCTGTGGCTGCTGTCCCCCAGGTCACCCCCTGTGCTGCTGGGCCTGGCTGGGTCCATGTGCCTAACAGCTGGCAGGACCGCCTCTGCCACAGGCTACTTACTGGGCTGCAATTCTGCAGACAGTCCTCATTTCATGCTGATTTGCCTTGATTCTTTTCAGACCTCCGAGTGACGCATGTTTACGTCAAAATGTGTGGGCCACGAGTGTCGCAGAGCTGTCAGATCTTCTTGTGTGCTAAGGTTGTTAACTGTCTCTGGACTGAAAAAGGCAAGTCCTGGAGGAAAGAATACCATTAGGTGACCGCCCCAGATTTAGAATAACCAGGCTTAATTGGGGTGTCTTCCTAGTGGTCTATGCCTCCAAGGATTAGAGACGTGAGATATCTGAGTCAGTGTAGACCTTGGAGGCCATCTGTACCCACAGCCCCTTAGTACAGACAATGGAAACCGTGACCCAGAGAGGGTCGTGATGTGCCCTCAGTCACCCAGCTCTGAGGGCAGAGCAAAAACTGGAACCCAGGCCTCTAGACTCCTGGCCCAGTGTTCTTCCTACCTTACTCATGGCCATCAGATATTCTGCTCTGAGCGGCCTGATGGTTTAAAGAATTGGAACCAGCCCTAAGCTAGGTTCTTTTTCCTTCTTTCTACCATATAGTTAAGTATTTTTGATTCTTTGTATCAGAAAGCTTCTGCATTTGGCTCAATTAAATCAGAAAACTGTGACCTTTTTTGTGGGTGATATAACTGTGGCAACAGATCGCCATGGAATACCTCCCATGGGCCAGACACTTTACATACATCGTCTCATTTAAGCCTCACAACAATGCAATGAGACTAGTGGCATTCCATCCATTTTATGTATGAGGCCCCTTAGGAAGTCAGAACCTTGACCAAGGCCACATGATGTCAGTGCTGGAACTCTCTAATTTCATGTCTATGCTTTTTCCGCCCAGCCTCTTAGACTGCCCTCCACCCCCTCAAGCAGAAAGGCAGAGACCCAGGTTAAGATCTTACTTCCTTATTTATTTACCAGGCATCTAACTTTCCCAGTGCTAGTGGGGGGCTGGGACACAACAGGCCCTCAAGAATAGTTGTCAAACTGCATCTTGGACAAGTCAGCCTTGCCAAGCCTCAGTTTCCCCAGGGGTAATATAGCATTTCAATGTGTCAGTGGAATAAAGCAATTACTTTGTGTAAAAATGCCTGGCCAGGGATAGATACAATCACTTTATTTACTGAGCATTTATTATGTACTGGGCACTCTTCTAAGCATTTTATGTGAATCTTCACATTTCATCATCACAAAAACAATAACCCCTGAGGTAGGCGCTATTTTTTTTTTTATCGTCCTCATTTTATAGGTGAATCAAGGCATGTGGAGCGTAAGCGTCTTGCCCAGTGATCACCCACCTAAAAGCGGAGGAGCTAGGCCTGACACATAGCCAAAGCCTGCAGAGCCTGCCTCTGAACCCACTGTCCCCTCCTTCCTCTGTGCTGCTTCTGATTAGACCCAAATCTAGTGAGGGTGGGGAGGAGAGACACATACGACTGGGAGCACAGAGGAAAACAACTTAAGAGGTGGTAAATCCCAGCTGACACTTGCCTTCTAAAGTAGCCGGGGGTTCCATTCTTTGAAAGGTGCTCTCAGTCTAATGGGAAAGGATGAACTGTTTAGTGTGGGGAAGCACTCCCAAAGTGGAGATGGTCACCAGCAATCAGGGACTCCCAACTGCCTGGTGGACCAGTGGCTTTCCTCTTTGGCCCCTGGTTCTCACTCATTTGGAATCATTTCTTCTCTGAATTGCAAAACAGAGACCAATATAAATTTGACCTAGTCCTCAGAAATGTTTACCTGGCTAAAAATATGCCGGCTTTGTTATATTTTTAGCCACATTTAGATTTGAAGTATATGAATTGCCCACACTTGTGTATTCGGCATGAACTGTTGGTACATTTTGTAACAGGAAGCTGCTGGTTTTCCATTCCAAAAAACTGGAATTTGGTCAGAAATTTGTTATTTGCAAATGCCAGTTCTCACCACATTCCATTGCTGTTTTTAAGAGCATCTCGTTACCTAGCTGTAGAGGAAGCAGGCCATGGGTGAGGACAGGTTGGCCTCGCCGCCTTGGTGTATTCTCCAGGTCTGGTGCCTTCTAATTGACCTCCGCCTGGCTCTTCCCAGGCCCACGCCATCTGTAGTGTGTTGCCTTTGGATTAGTGTATGGGCAGACAAGGTGCTTATTTTAGAACTGGAAGGAGAAGAGATGTATCAATAAAAAAAGCAGAAAAGGAAAAATTCATTCAGTGGTTTTAAAATATCTCTCCCTTAATAGGACAGATTGTTTTTGTTTCTTAAAAAAAAACTGCTAGTTTGCTCCTCGAAACAGAGTTGGAAAGAGAGATGTTTAAGACTGGAAAAAGGAGAAGGCTATAAAGGTGGCCTGTAAGTTTCACCACCCTGGCCCATTTACACAGGACAGATCATTTCTCCCAAACTCCTGACTGGCAGACTCTAGAACCATAGAACTGTATCTCAAAGACCCTGGTTTCTTACCCCTTTATTTTATAGATGAGGAAGCCTAGCCTCAGGGCCTTTGCACTATCAAAGGCACCTTCTCTGATCACCCTGTATTAAGTAGCAGTCATCTTTTGTATCTCCTTACCTGGCTTTCTTTTTCTCCAAACCAGAGCAGTCTCCTCCTGACATGTTATATATTTGTTTATCCTGTGTCTTTCTGTACTAGACTTTCAGCTCCATGAGAACAAGGGCTTTGCTTATCTTGTTCACAGCTGTATCTTCTGCACCAAGAACAGTGCCCAGCACACAGTTTGTGTTTACTAAATGGGTGGTGAATAAACAACAGGGATTTATGAAAGATTTCAGACAGAGCTGGGACTAGCATCCAGGTCTGAGTATAAGTTTAGGGCTCTTATTGCTATTTCTCTAGACTCTACTAAGGAATCTACAATGTGTCCCTTAAAGAAATCGTCATTCTTTTGACTACTTTGTTTCTTTCACGGGGCTCTTAGTGCAAAGGGTAGATGAGTGTCTTAGTGCAAAGTGGGTGAGTCAGGTTGGCTGGGAAAAGGTAATGTTTTTGCTCAGAATGGGGAATTCTTACCCTATGACCAGGCACTTACTTTGAGTTTAGGGCTGGCTCTGAGATGCACACAGTAGATTTGGAGTTGAGAATTGGAGTTGAGAATTGGTTCCATTTTGTCTTTTCTCTCCCTCCCTTTCTCTTTCTCTTTCTGTCTTTTATTTCCCCTTCCCATCCCTTTCTCTTTCTTTCTTTCTCCTCCTAAGTTTTTGTGCTTTAAACTTTTATTAATAGAAGTATGGTCTGTGGACCAGCGTTAAGGACATCACATGGAAGCTTGTTAGAAATACAAAACCATGAGCCTAGCCCCAGACCTTCCAAATCAGAACTTACATTTTAACAAGACCCCCAGATAATTCATAGGCGAATTAAAATTTAAGAAATAGGAGAGCATTTATGCTCTCACCTGTTCAGAAGAAGTACTTAAAAGAAAACCCCTATCCACGAAGTACTCAGTCACCACTTCTGTCTGGAAGCATAGACCCCACTGCCTCTAAGAACCCTACCCTGTCATTAGGGATGGGATGGATGGACAGAGCTACCCTAGAAGAGCATGTCATAAAAAAGACTTCTGTAATACATGGCTACTCCATTTCATGCATTGTTCTGTCTTATTCACTTGTGCTCTTGAATTTGTAGCTAATGTTGGGGCAGCCTGATGGGAGGCCGTAATCTGTCTGGTAACCGCAGGAGGAAGGGAGATCTAGTTTTTAGGCTGGGAGCTCAGGATTAGAGGACCTCAGCTCTTTACTATGCTGGGTGTACTCTGGTCTAGTCAAGGTGGCATCTTTCAGGAGCTAGAGGCAGTTTCATCTTAGCCTTTCTCACAGATGGCTATGAAATCCTTTCTAGCCCCTTCAGCAGAGTCAGGACAGCCATTCCCACAGTCTGAACAGAGCCCAACTCCTGTGATCTTCTGCTTTTTGGAAGTCTCCTATTTCTCTTTGAATTGGGATTGGAAGTTGCATTGCATGATACCAACATATGGCTGTGAAGGAGGCAGGATGTATTCTGGAGTACCAAGAAGAGGGGTTTGCTCGAGTGGTAGTACAGGGCTCTCCATCTCTTCCTAAGGAAGGAAGCCCTCTCAATAGGCAGGTGCTGTGCAAATATAATCTGTCTGCCAGCTGAGACATTTCTTTCAATAATGCAGCAGTTGTGTATTGATTTGAGGAAAGCCCATTGATTAGAAGCAGAGTAGATTAACTGAGCCCCTGAATCAGGCTTTTGGTGAAATTATTGTCTAAGCTTTTTCACCTTGTTCTGTGTAAACCAGGGCTATAAAAGCTGCCCACATGGTCACTGGTGCCATAGAAACCTCTTGTCCTTGTGTACTCCTGTGTCTCAGTCGGTGGAAGAGGCCTTGTTAGCCTTACTTAAGAGTATACAGGAGGTAGGAAGGTGGTGGAGGAGCTTTCTGCCCCCTCCTCTAGTTCCTTTAGACTTTTCTCATTTTACTCTATCCAAGCCATCTAGAGAAGAAACCACCACAGCCACCCGTAAGTCCAGACTTGCCCCAAAGTGGGGATAGGAAGCTACCCTGTGACTGAAAATGATCAGCTTGATACCAAGAAGTTGTTCGTGGGTGTATGCATACATACATGTGTGTGGACATCTGTGTGTGTGTGCATGAGCATGTATGCGCATGTGTGTCCAGATGCCCCTTGAGAGGCTGTAGGAAATCCATTTGACCACTGGCTGAACCATTGCATGTGAGGCAGTGTGGAGAGGCTGAAGGAGCACTGTTTTTGGAATCAAGAAACCTGAGTTCTCTTTTTAGACCTGGGCATATGTCCAGTGGTTCTTTGCCAGGAGCCTATGGAGTTGCCAAAACAGTACACATGCCCAGGCATCTCCTTTAAGGATACAGGCTTTGGGTGAGGCTTCAGCATCTGTGTTTCTTAGGGCTCTGAGGGGATTCTGATACACACTCTGGAGTGAGAGCTCCTGGCTTTGAGAACAGCCCCCTTAGAGAAGTCAGGATAGTGCAAGTGGTCATGGCCACACAGACCAGGATATGGACTCAGTTCTGCCCACTGAAGGAGAGGCCTTAGGTGAATTGCTCAACTTTCACCCGCATCTTCATCTCTCTAGAGACATGAGAGTAATGTTCTTACAGTGATGCTTTGGGCATTAAACACCATAATGAAGCACATGGCAATCATTGTGATGAGTTCTCCATAAATATTAGGTCTCAGGCATGCACACATGCACATGCATACATGTGTGTATTTTCTGCTGCACCCTAACATATGTATAGAAGCCTCTCAAGAAAATGAGACGGTAGTGCTCAATTATGTTAGTATAATTTGCCAATAAGAAATCCAATTAATTCATTCGTTCAGACAGTTAATAAGAGGAAAGGGAGTGTGCAAAGAAATGTCCTATGGGGCCAGAGAGAGATGCCAAGCATGCATCTCTTCCTCCGTGACAGTTGTTTTTAAGCTTTAGTGTGTGTCAGTATTACCTGGGGGGCTTGGTAAATATGCAAAATCCTGGGCCCTGGCCTCAGAGACTCTGATTTTGCAGATCTGGATGAGGTTCAAGACTGCATATTTTTGACAAGTATGACCAAGTGAATGTGCAGAAGCTGGTCCGCAGCCCCCACTCTGACTGGTTCACAGTGAAAAATCAAATTGGGGGATTAAGAGGAGGAGAAAGCTGGGTGAGTTGAGGCAGGCAAGAATAGGATGCTAGATAAAATGAGAACCGAGGTTTGAATGCATACAAGCTCCAGAGAAAATGGGGCAGCATATTTGGGATTTGGTATGCTGAGCAGGTGGTGGCGGGCTCTAGTGGACGGGAGCCCTAGCTCTACTCCCTGCTGCCTGGGATCGCCATGTAGGGTGGACGTCACACTAGGAAATCAGCCACTGGAATCAATTAGCCAAGAGTCCTGGCAAAGGGCGATGAACCCAGAGATGTGTTCCTTTGTCCTCTGTCGGGGGCCCAAGCTGGCTGCCTTGAACTGTGTGACAGTGCTCCTGGTGTTCAGCATCTGTTCCTCTGTTCACTCATTCAGAAATCGGGGCTTCAGAGCAACCTGGGGCAGGAGATCTGGAAGTGTAACATAGATCCGAGACACTCAGGACCCCAGAGACGGGTGGAATAAAGAGCACCAGAGATGAGCTGAGTTGGGTATTTGAATGCTCCTTACTGTGGACTATGTGAGCTGAGGGGACCTTTAGTTGGAGTCCCAGGTCTGCAAGAGCTCCGTGTCTTCTTGATAAGGCCTGAACTAAGATACCCCCATAGCAGTGGCTTTTGGACCTGCTGGTCCCTGGGGAACACATTTTTGGGACTCTTCAGTACATTAGGAAGAGCTAGAAATAAGAAGGGATAGAGGGGAAGGGAAGATTTATTCAGCACCTAAGTTCCAGGCTCCATGCTATACTTGGATGCTTTAGTTTATTTAGCCTCCACCTTGGGAAGTGGATATACTTAGTCTTATTTACAGATGAAGAAACAGAGGCCCAGAGAAGTGAAGCCACTTGCCTAATCAGACACAGCAAAGACCTGCAAAGCCTGGGCTTGAACTCTGTCTGGCTCCAACGAACCACCCTCAGTTCCTCAGTGAAAGCAGAGGAGGCATCGCTGCTTGGTTTTCAGGTGCAGGCCCTTTGCAAGCCCAGCTGCCCTGAGCAGGGGGAAGGGGTACACTGTGGGCAGGGTGCCCTGGAGTCCCGTGACATGTGGGGCATTTCCGTGCCCTCTATCAACAATCCAGCCTTCAGTAATGTTGGCCTGGCTGCCGGCTGCTTTCACCACAGCCAGACCCCCCACCCACACAGGCAGAGGCTGTGGCCAAGGGCACCCTGGAGGAGGAGGAGGAGGAAGTGCCCTCCAGAGGGGGCCTGTCCTACAGCCCCTGAATGGCCCTATTGAGGCACAAGACAGGATGACAATGGGCCTGTTGGGGCCCTTGGTCCAGTCCACTGAGGTGAGAGGGCTGGGACTGGCCAAATGCTGACTTCCAGGGCTGGGAGCCAGCGCCTCTGACGTGCTCTGAAATGCCAGCTTGCTTAATGGGGAGCAGCTGGGGCAGCTCCACATTCCTCCCCATGCCAGGAAGGCAGGGTGAACCTGGTTCCCCAGGCTCAGGCTGGCTCTCAGCCTCCCCTCTGCCAGGTGCCGCTCGCCCCTTCCTGCTCCTTGGAGGACTTCCTGCTCCCTGGGACTGTGGGTGGCCCTCTCCAGTGTTCCCTTGGTTCTCAGGAGCATTCTTTTTAGCCCATTTGGAGATACAACCTCCCAACCCCAACTTCAGGCACCCAGTTCAATTTGAATTTCAGATAAATAATCAATAATTTAAAAATTGGAATTAAGAATTGAATAGGTATCAGTAAATGATAAAGCTCGAACCAAGACATGGGTTCATTTGGTGTGTCATGGGACACAAGTAAATTTTTTAAAAAAATTATTGATTATTTATCTGAAATTCAAATTGATCTGGGAATCCTCTGTTTTCAGTTGCTGATTCTGACAACCCTACCTCCAGGAGCCATGAGGAGCACACACGTGGGGTCACCAGGACTCAGTTAGGTTTTCCTTGATGCCACCAAGGAGAAGCATGGGAAGTAGGAGACCTTTCCTGGGCCCTCTCTCCACCCCCTACCCCCAAACGCAGAATGCTAGAGGACACACTTAGTAGGTGCTTACCAGAAGGCAGTCATTGTTCTGTGGTTGTTACCTACCCCACTCCCTTTCAGGAGCTGCGACTTTCTCCCTCAGCTCCCACATGGGAAGGGACGCTTCGATGTGCAATTCCAGTTGGTGACTATGTACTGAGCACATGCATATCACACTGGGCTCAGCCCTGGTGACTTAATGGTGAATGAGCCAGATGTAGTCTCTGCCCTCACAGGAGCTTACAGGTTAATAGGCGAGACATGCAGTCAACAAAAGGGCAACCAGGATTTAGCAAACCATAAACACTGGGCGGGCAGGGGAATCACAGAAAGGCTTTCCAAATCCTAGGAGGGCATCCCACCACTGCAGGGACAAACTATCACAATGAATAGGGGTCTCGAGGCCAGGGCATCAAGCTGAAATCCTGAGCCATGCCACTGAGTTGACTAGCTATGTGGCCTTGGGCAAGTCATTTAATCTCTCTGAGTCTGTTTTCCTCATCTATAAAATAGGAAAATATTCCTTGGCTGTAGGGATCAGTGTAAGATTCTGAGTAAAATGATAAGTTTGGATATGTACTGCCAATGTCGGGTTCTGGATGGGACACACGTGCATGTATTGGGGAGCAGGGGTAGGGGTTGAAGGTAAGGGGAAGTACGGGGGGCACAGGAAGAGGGGAAATACAGACTTGGGTCCCATGCCTGCTCCATACTAATCACGCCTCCCTCCACCTCCCCCCCCCCACTCCCGCCAGCTCCGCGCATGCTGGTCCCCTGCCTCTACTTACATCTCTGGGCTTTATTTTCAGTCTTTTATAGTGTTCTTCATCTGTCTCAGGTAAATAAAAGTGATACCAGGTGTTCGTATAGTGTTTTGGTGTTTGGAAAGCATAGCAGCTAAGAACATGGGCTGGGGATTCAGACAGGCCTGGGTTCAAGCTCTATCTCTACTCTGTGACCTCAGATAAGTACTTAACCTCTCTGTGCCTTAATTTCCTCCTCTGTAAAATGGAACCTCATAGGTGTGGTTAAAAGTATGGGAAGAGACCATTCATATAAAGTGCTTAACATGGAAACTGGCACGTAGCAAGTTCCCAAGAAGTGGGCAGCTATTAAGAGGGTCTTATTTGAGTATCATAACAACCTTGTGAGGTAGTAATTACCAGGTAGAGAATGAAGCTCCGAGAGCAAGGTAACCAGCTTGAAGCGGCATAGCCGGAAAGGGTGGCTATGGGAGAATATACCCTGGCTTCTCAGCAGGCCTTTGGTCACCCAGCCTTTAGGGTACTCTGCTCCCAGCTTCCAGCTGAGAACTAGCTGGTCTCAGACCCTCCTTACCCAGCCATGGTCTGGTCCAGATACCTGAGTGTCTCCTGGAGATCTTGGCATGCCTGTTTGTGCTAAGCCCATCCCTGCCCAGCCTCCTGGGAGGCAGAGAGAAAGAGCATCTTTTAAGAATCTGAGGATTTCATGGCTCACAATTTCCATTTTTCTCTTGCTGGACTTGAAATCTGAGATGTGGGCGTTTTTATGACCCTCTTAAAACTTTTTGTTAACCGATGCCCGCACAATTATGCTATTGGCATGGATGTTAGTTTCATTGTCTCGAACACAAAAGTAGCTTTGAAAAGAGGGGGCATTTCTCGGGAAAAACTGGGGTGGGCCTCTTATAGGAGAAAGCAGACTTCAGCTGACCACTTCCTCCTTCCTGTGGGAGCAGGTGGATTAAATTGCTCCTTTAGGCGATACTCTGGTTTTGAATAAATAATAACCAACAACCCATGATTGTTGAAGGGAGAGAGCAGGAAGCTAGCCTTTACTGAGCACTTGTGTACATAGCACTGTGAGGGGGCTTCTGTGACAGCATCGAGTTAGGTCCCCTGACTACCCTTTGGGGTTAGGCCTTAGATCCATTTTACAGATGAGTAAAATGAGCTGGAGAGGCTGGCCAGTTGATCTGAGTCACATGGCTGGTAAGGGGAGTACCAGGTTTTGAGCTCAGGAGTGTTCAGCTCTGGAGTCCATGCCTTGCTATCACCCAAGTGCCTAGGTCTGAATGCTTTAGGGGAGACCCAAACAGTGGAAGGCATGCGTTTACCTTCAAGTGTCCAGCTGAGGACATAAGATGCTTCACTTACCATGCAGTGGGCATTATGCCAGCTGGCACCATTAGTGCCCAACTTCAGAACAGAGGACTCCTGGGGAACATGGGACGAGAGCTGGTTTCTGGTCTTACACTTTCCTTAAAGGGGATAAAGGATTTTGGACATGTGGAGGGAGGAAAGAGAGTTTTCCAAGGACAGGACACGCCTGTGCAAGGCCTAGAGGAGGGAATGAACATGGCCATCATGCAGTGAAGGATGAAAACAAGGAGACTCGCTTTGACTGAGTACACATGGGAAGGCGATATTGCACGGCAGGCTTGAGGCTGGAGAGTGAGGGTCTTGGAGGCCAGTCGAGGATGTTTGGTCTCAATCTCAGAGAGTGGGAGCCAAGACAGGATTCTGAATAGGGGAGGGCAGGCTGAGAATAGTGTATAAGGGATTCATCTCAGGACACTGAAAAGGATGGAGACTGAAGGCCTGACCCAGGATCGTTGGTAATCTTGGTACTACTATCGATTATGGTGATGGGGACAATGGCTAATGTTTATGGAAGGTTTAATATGTGCTGGGTACTTGTCTAAGAATTTTACATGTATCAACTTTTTTAATGGTTGGGACAATCTTATAATGAAGATGATATCGGCGTTATTTTACAGATGAGGAAACTGTGGTACAGAGAGGTGATAATGGCCTGGAATGGGGGTGGGCATGGAGGCTAGAGAGGAACATGCACACGGCCAGCAGAGGCAAGGTAGCAATTTCCTAAATGCCTGTGTTAAAATGTAAATATGCTGTTTGAAAGGAAGAATATAATAAACCAGTGCCAGACACAGACACCTCAGGATGAGTGAGGACATCAGCTTCAGTACAGGGAGCACGGCTTAAGAGGAGGGGACCCTGGATGAGTCAGTTCTCAGAAGGCTCATGCCAGCCAGTTTCTTCCATTAGGGTGTGCTGACTCAAAACATGACTGCCCTGGGCCCCTTTCTCTTGAACCTTTTTCCCTTCCTTCCTACTTGTAGTCTGGTGCCAAGCAATTCATGGTCAGCATTCATGGCCATTGCTGGGGTAGGTATTCTTCCTTCCAGGTCACACGCTGGCATTTTAACACACTCTCCAGAGCTCGGGTGATGGAGATGGGGATGTAAATAATCCATGTGGGCTGAGCAGAGATGGGTACAATAAGAAGGCTGGAGCCTCTGCCTGGGTTTCACACCAGCAGTGCCGGGAACCCAGAGGCCTTGGACCTGGATCACCAATAAAGTCTTGCACCACACACTCTTGGCCAGGTCTGCATGGGGACCCATGTCAGTCCTCTGAGCCTCCTCTCTGTCTGGGAGTGTGGAAAGCAGCTCCTAGACCCCCAGCCCCACCTCAGTGATACGTAGTCATCATAAGCATGGGATCTCCAGTGGACCAGGTCAGAGTGGGATCCTGGCCTCATGTTTACTGGCTGCGTGGCCTTAGTTTTCTCATTTGCAAAATGGGGATAATGATAATACCTCCCTCATAGTCTTGAGAAGAGTCAATCAGAGAAGGCCTGGAATGTGCTTAGCTCAGGACTTGGCACGTAGTAAGTACTTGGTAAATGGAAGCTGTAATGATTGCCCCAGGCCCACTATGAACCCCTCTAGGAGACTTCAGATTCCTCCATGGACACTGACCAAGCCTGGTGCAGGCAGCTCAGTGCCATTGGTTGCAAGGTGATGGTGAGCTCAGCCTGGAATCCTGACCGCTCTCCCCGACCCTCTCAGCCAGGTACATGGGTGGTACTGGGGAACAGCCCTCTCCCCGGCATCCCTATCAGGGCCTTGTAGAATTCTTTTCCAGCCCCACAAAGGGTTACATCAGAGGGGATAATAGTTCTAGCCAGTACTTATATAGAGCACCTACTATGTGCCCAGCACTGGATTGATTAATCTTTATAACCATTTCACCAAGTAAACCCTGTTACCACCCCCATTTCACATGGGAAGAACGGAGGCACAGCAAACCTAGATCACTTGCTTGCGCTTGGAATTATACAGCCAAAATCAGAGGCAGGACTTGAACTCCTAACCTCTATGCCATTCTGAACAAAGGAGTTTGAAGCCATACCTTCCGCATGTTGCGTGAAATTTTAATAACCTGCTGACAGCCCAGGAGATTTGCTGTTTCTCTGAGCACAGGGGACTAGAGCCATCTGTTGGTGCTTTTTTGAGGGAGTTGGTGTGACTTGTTCCAGGATAAAATGGAGAGAAATAGCATCACTTTTTTTCCCTCCATGGTAAAAATAACCTGCAGGGATGGGAAGAGCAAATGGAGGTTGGGAGGCTGACACTGTGGGGAGGGAGGAGCTTGAGCGCTGGCGGCTGCCTACCTGGGCCCCATCTGCTGCCATCTGCCCAATTTGGGGGCAACCTCAGCCTGGCCTGCCATAGCCTGTCCGGCCACCGGCGTCAGCCTTCAGAAACAGAGGAGCTTTCCAAAGAGCCTTTGGCTCAAGGCAGCTCGAGGGGCAGAGAGAGATCCATTGGGGGGTGGGGGGTGATGACGATTCAAAACATATTGTCCATTCAAAGGATGTGGCAGTAACCGTAAATTACCCCCTCTCTATATCACTCAGCTTCAGACACAAACTGGGCAAGGCTTTTGATCATGAAACATGTTTTTAAAAATGAAAAACTGGAAGTAGTTGGTGAGGTTGAGATTATGTTAATGTATGCAGTTTCCACTGCTGCGAGGATTAAAAATAGCTTCCTTTTAGGAAAGCTGGAGCTACTCACCGTCAGTCTGCCTTCTAAGCCATCTCTTGTTGGGTTCCAGGGCTGATGGGCTGGGTACAGGGCACAATTATGAGGACCTCCTTGGCTGTCCCAGGCTATGGAGCTTTTTGCTGAAGCAGAAGGTAAAAAGACAGGAACAGTCTTCACAGGCATGTTTAATGGAATGGGACTTCATCTGCTGAACCTCAGTGAGAACTCTTGTCAGCATTAAAAACCCTGAGGGAAAATTCTTGTTCTTCTCAAGGAGTATCTGTTCTTTAGGCTTAGGTCTCCTGGGGCACCTAGCATCTGTGGTAGGTATATGCTAAGCAAACATACTGATTGATTAGGAGGTCAGTTTCCAGTTCAGTATAACCATCATTTGTTGAATGCCTCCTGTGGGGTAAGATTTTTTTTTTTTTAATTTCTTATGTCTTGTTCATAATAAGCTTATTAGGAAATTACAATTGTATCATTTTGCAGAAGGGATAACTGAGGATTACTCTGTCTAATTGCTAAGGATCAGAGAAGCAGCTGATGGTAGAGCTGGGATTTGGACCAAGTGTCCACTCTTATAATCCCTTTGCCAGTCTATCTTCTCCAAACACCTGGAGTCAGACCACAAAAAAGCAAATTATTTGGAAAGATTTGGGGACCTTTACAAAGCTATCCCAAAGCTCCCGCACCAAGTGCTTACATTTTACTCCGCAGCAGGGAGTCATTACAACCAGGAGGGTAGGGAGGGAGAGAGGAGGGAGGAAAGGGGCCCATCTGTTGCATAGATCATCCCAAAGCAGGGTAACGTGGTGGAAGGTGGTATATCAAGATCACAGATTTTGGGGTCAATGAGATTGGATTTAAGAACCATCTTTGCTCCTTCCTAGCTCTATGCTTCTATGTAAGGCACTGAAGCTCCAAGTTCAGTTTCCTCATCTGAAAAATGGGAGTCAGAGTTCTTACCTCCCAGAGTTCTGGAGAGGTCTCAGTGAAATCATGTGTGGAAAGAAAACACTCGGCAGGAAGTCTGATGCAGAGAGAGTTCCCAATGATCAGTGGCTATTACTATTATTATCTGATTTCTCAGACCTAAGGAAATGCAAAACGACTGATTAGGAGGCTGGGACAAGTTGGTGCTCTGACAGTTCATCAATAGCTGACAGTGAAACTGCTGACAACCTGACAGCAAAGGAAGAGGGGACCAAAAAATGTACTCTTACCAACCCTTAGAGCAATTAACGATGGTTACGATGCCTCTTGGGCCATGACAAAAAGGTGAATTTCTGTTTGCTGTATCCTTATTTTTGAGAAGGTGAGCAAGAATAATAAAGAACTTCATGGGGATAAAAAGGGATAAAATATTGGATGCCAGTTATGCTTTCTACTTTGTGTGACCCAGGCCCAGGCAGAGTGCAGGCCCCTAGACACGTCTCCTGGGTATCCATTTGGAGCCTGTCAGCCTTTCCTGGGCTGGATTTCTAGTTTTATAGATGTAGATCTCAAATGTGGGTGACAGATGTGGGAGAGGCACATCTAGAAGATGAAAAGACAGTTCCATCTGCTTGGTTCCGGAGAAAGTGTGGGGAGCTTTCTCCGGAAAAAAAATGAGCGGATGGTGACTTTTCCTAGTGGGGAACGTGTGCATGAATTTTCAAGGGAGGATGCAGTATTTATAGCCAGGGCAGGTACCTAAACTTGGTTTCCTGACTCTTGGCATAGCGGGTGAGGTTGGCAGATGGCACTTGTTAGGGGAAATGAGGGCCAGTTCCTGGCCACAATGAGGACAGCTCCAAGTCTCTGCCTGTAGAGGAAGTCATATAGGTTTTAGTGCCTGGGCTTTGTAACAGCTCTTGGAAGGTGTTTTAGTAACTGCAGATGGAAGGCTTTTGATGCTATGATGTTTGGCTGCCTCTCCCAAGCTGCCTACAGTAGTGCAGAGCTGTATGCTGGAGCCCAGAACCACCCCTGGAGCCTGGCAACTTAGGTTCTGTCCCCTGGGCCACACATTGGTGCCTGCTTGGAGAAGAGGCAGTAGCTAGGGAGAAGACACAGCTAATACCAAAGGTACGATGTAATTTCAGACATATACAAATCTTACCCTTTCCCGTTACAGTCCTCCCACTTGGTCAGTAAACTTTAAAATATTTGTTAAGTGTTATCATATATCTTCACATACATGTTCTCATTTATTTAGCATAGCAACCCTATGAGATAGATTCTCATGTCAGTCCCATTTTAATGATGAGAAAATGGGTAAAGAGAGGGTAAGACGTCCAAGGTCAGACACCTAGGAAGTGACAGAAGAGTGATTTAAATTCAAGTCTGTCTCCCTTAATTATTTCTAGAGGTCATACTGAATTCACACCCTGAATTCCCTCTGTTCTGAGGGCTAGCTGCAAATTTTTAAGGTAAGGGTCTGGGTTGTAAGCTGATGGCCTTCAAGCTTTATTAGTTCTATGGCTACGTTTGTCTGGCTCAGTGTTTTTAAAACGTTTTTAATGCCTTTAGGTAGCATTCCGTGTTTACCACAGTCCCCGCCATTCCCAGCGGGCTGATACCTTGCCAACCACTTAGCCCCTTTAGGAATCTTTTACATTTCTTAGCTAAATATTTCTCGTGCTTGAGTTAGTGATTGATTTAGATGTACTGACAGTGTCCTTGGGGGGAAAAAATGCCCTCATTTTTCCTCTTAAGAGGGAAGAAAGGCTAACCCCTGTAGACTAGGCCAAGGTAGGCTGAGGAAGTTGTGAGGTCCTGGTTTTGCTTTTGTGCTGGGAATTCAGCTTTCATGAATTTGAAGAGGACAATGGAGAGGGAAATGCATGATCCTTTCCTTGGAGAAGAAAAGGAAAGTTCTCCCATAGTTATCATGCTCCAAGCAAGCACACCCTAGAGGACAGCCATCTGGACCTTGGTGAGGAGTCATTTGCCTTATATACTTTTGGGGGTACCTACTATGAACAAAGTAATCTGTGAAGTGCTGTTAGGAGGCATGACAGCCTGCAAGCAAGTAGGAACAACAACAACAACAAAAAAGCATATCCACAAAGGACTAATTCAGGGCAAACTGTATTGATATGTGGTGGGTCTTGAAGTCTGGAAGGGTTTGTTCGAAAGAAATAGGCATTCCATGCAGAGGGGACATCATGGACAAAGGCATGGAGGTTGGAAAACACTTGAGACATATTCAGAGGAGGAGTCTTACTGATATTTTGCAGGATGCAGAGAGAAGGAAGGTGGAGAGAGAATGAAACCACAGACATTACTGGCCTTGGTAGCCTAGTCAGTAGCAAGAATCTATTGAGCATTTACTATGTCCAGGCCACGTTAAAAGCCTGGTTCAGATATCATCTCCTCCAATCCTCACAAAAAGCCTGTGAGGTAGACAATATTGTTATATCATCACACTTGAAAATTAGTACACTTATGCAAAGAGCTCATGGTCACATTCAAGGTCACCCAGCAAGGAACCCAGCCATCTAGCCCCGGAGCCCATGCCCTGTGCTGCTTCCAACAGCAGCCAGCAGCCCTGGTAAGGGGGATGTGAGGCTGTGGCAAGAGATCAAGAGAGCAGTTTCGACCCTGTAATGGCACCATTTTCAAAGACGGGAATCAAAGCCTCGCCCTCCCCTTACCCTTCCCAAGCCCCTTCTACTCCAGCCGAACCAAACTCTTTTGGAAGAGCATGAGCTTGGGAGTTATGTGGACTTAGGATCAACTTCTGTAATACTACGTCCTACTTCTTCATGTCTTTGAGCAAGTTACTTAACCTCTTTTAGCCTCAGTTTTCTCAGGCTCAAGTGAGGTTGCTAATTAATAGTTCCTGCTAAATAGGCTTGTTGTAAGAATTAAAGGAGGTAAGTGCAAGACACTTAACGCAGTGTCTGACACATTGTGTCCAACAGACAGCTGCTTTGAGCTCAGAATTCATTTCACATGTCGCCATCAGGTAGGTCTAGGGACTGGCCAGGGTGTGGGTGTGGTTTGCAGTGAGGGCCCATGGACTGCCTCCCACCCTTTGCGTGAGATGTCCCAGGTAGCACCTGGCTGCTGGCAGCTGATTCATCCTTGCTGTGCCTAGTGCCTGTGTAGATAGTTGGAGCATTCTTGTCACGAAGGTTACCAGAGCCGGTCCCGTCCACTGGGGCCTGGCCTGCTGTCAACTCTGCCTGTCTGTAGCGGGAGCAAGCAGCCTTTGGTCCTGATACCTCAGAGAGGCAGGGAGTCAAGAAGCCACCACTGCCCTTGTCCAGATGAATCCCTGTGTGGATTAGAAGCTGCAGCTCCGGAAGGTTGAACCTAGTGGGCTGGAGACTGGCCTGCGGTCCGTCATGGAAAGCTGTGGATGCTATTGCCATCTGGTGGTGTTTTGCAGCAACACATGCATGGGAATATCATTTAAGGGACTGAACTTGCAGCATCCTGGGAACTGAAAGTGTAATTCAGTTGCCTGCTCACAGTACGGAAGGCAAAACTGAGATCCATAGAGGAGAAAATAGTGAGATTTAGGAGAAAGAGTGTGGTGAGAGGAGTCGTAGAGCCTAGGTTCAAATTCTATTCTTCTAATTGGGATTTCGGACAAATAACTGACTGTCCACGAGCCTGTTTCTTACTTAAAATCTGATAAAAATCCTCCATATCTGCTCACAAGGCCATCGTGAGGCTCCCATGAAGGGCTTTACAAACTGCAGAGGACTCTACTACAAGTGGCAGAGATGGTGGTTACAAGGCTGCAGTAATAAAGCAAGGTCAGCGCTTCAGGACTTGTGAGTCAGGGGCGTGGCCTAGCATCTCTCCCCACCCAAACCCAGCCCAGAGACAGGAGCAAAAATGGATGTGGGTCCTCCCTCTTGGCTGGCCCAGGGTGGATGAAGCTCAGGGGTCTTCTACTCCAGCTGTGCGTCCGAAGCCCTTTCTCCCTCTTTGGTCTTGCCTGCAACTTCTGCACCCAAAGGTAGGTTCAGTGGAGAATGCCTAGTGCCTGCAATTCTCAGTCCTGAACATGGAAGCTTGTGTCTGGGTTTTCCCCAAGGACAAATTTTGGGTCTGAACAAGGGAAGAGACGCAACACTCCAAGATGAGGCCACATGGATGAGCTGGACTCAGCCCTTACCTGCTTCTCCAACCCTAGGAATGTGATGGTATCTGGACCTGGACAGGAAGCATTAGCTCATCCCTTCCTGCTGATGGACAAAGGGCCCAGTGTGTAGCATTGGACAGGAATCCCAGCAGCTTCTCGCTGTCTTGCTGGGGCAGCTGTCTGGATAGGTCCAGCCCAAGGAGTCAGAAGTGTCTGCTTGCCCCACCCGCAGACCAGGGCCATTCCCATTCAGACCCTAAGGGTCCTTTTCAGGTTGTGAGGCGCTGCCCTGCCCATAGCATCTCCTTCCTCTCCACTGGCTTCAGGTGCAGTTGATTTGATCGAGCATCTAATATGTATCAGACATTGTGCTGGACATTTTCACAGAGATTGTCTCATTTCTTCCTCAAAGCAACCCTTCGAGGGTGGGGTAATTGTTCTCATATTACAGATGAAAAACAACAACTGAGGCTTACAGAGGTCGTCACTCAGTGAAGTGGAAGCTTGGTTTTAAGCCCATACTGTTTGCCACTTTGTCTTTATGCAGTCTAAGATGCAAGACCTTCCAGAAAGAGGCCTGCAGTGAAGGCCCATCATAGGAATGAGTTCCAGGCTTCCCTGAGCAGAGAAGGGAGGATCCTAATGACACGCTTTGCCGGAGACCCAGGGAAATCCTCTCCTGACAGTCTCACCCTGTCAGGTGTTGGCTCTCACTTCTTCCATCCCTCTGTACTAAAGGCTTCCAGAATGTTTAATTCTGACACCACTCATGTTGGGGTCCATTCGGAAATAATTAAAGCACAGCAGTAGGCTGTAAGAACACAGGATTCTTCTGAAGCCACAGTTTTCTTTGTTTATAGTTTCAATTGGTAATTTTAATTAAAAAGGTATATATGCAGATAGTTAAAAAATAGGTTTAGCAACATGAGTATAAAACGAATAGAAAACATTCACTTTTCTCTCAGCCAAGTTCTCACTCTCCCATTAATGCCCTCTATAAACAGTTTCTTGTGCATTATTCCAGAAAATTTTGCACAGAAACAAGCATATTTAAATACATCTCCCCCAGTTGGACTCTCCCCATATTCACAGTCCCACCGAAGCCTCTCACTCTTCGCCATCTCCTAACACAGAGGCCAAATGCCCCCTCTTTAAATGCTTTATTGCTGTCTATTGTATAGCTATAGGCTCTACACAGTTTATTGAGTGTTACCCTCCTCATGGATATTTTGGCTGTTTCAGTTTTTAGCCATCATGAATGACGCGTTCATTCTACCTTTATCTTGGCACAGTTGCACACCAAAGACTATAAGATGGATTCTTGAAAGCAGAATTGTTGAGTCAATGTACATACAATGTGCATACATTAGATTTTGCTAAAGCCTGCCAAATGGCTCTCCAGAAAGTTTATACCAGGTTATACTCCCACCAAGAGTGGTAGAAAGTATCTCTACCTGGAAGATGAATCCAGTAGTGAGATTGGACAGTGGCTTAGGAAGCATGATGCTAGAGGCACCCAAGAATTGCTCACCTCCCCACCTGCCTCAGGAATCTCCCCTTCCGTCCTGCCATGGTTTCTGGGGTTCTCATTTATTCCTTTGCCCGGGCATTGTTGATAGAAGAACCTAACATCTAGGAACAGATATCAGTCTCAGAGGAACAAATCTGGCCTCTGGGAGGGGCAACAAGGGAGGCCTGTTTGCATCATTACTGATGGAGTATGGACTCGGTCAGGGCTGCATCATTGACATTCAGGGGTCCTCGGCACTTTTGCCTTTGTGGACCCCTTCCACATTTTCTTTTTTTAAAAAAAGGATATTAAAATGTATTTTATAATGTTGGTTATAAAACTGTTGGTTGGACAAATATAATCCAGCCTGGATTGTATTCATTGTTCTCTTCTGTTAAAAAAAATTTTTAAACATTACCACGGGCCCCTACAAGTATTGTGGGCCTTAAGCACTGTGCCTATTGGGTAAGTTGTCCCTGGATTGATTCCCCAAGATAGCTTTTCAAACACCTGCTTCCCTACCTGTTGTCACCTTTCCTCACCCTCACTTTTGACACGGGAAGGGTGTGGAATTCAGGCCATTTTAGGTTTAGCCAGCTATCACATAAAACACTGGGCAACATTTGGACCAGGTCAGAGCTGATAATCCCTAACAGCAGCAGAAATCTACCGTTTCCAAAGTATCTTCGCCAAAATGTTTGTCTTCAAATATTATGCCCATTTTACAGATTCAGAAGTGGAGACATTGAGAGACAAAAGAGAAGTGACTTGTCCAAGACATACAGTTAATAATAAGTAGAATCGTAGGGTCAGCTGCAGCCTCGGCCCCCTTCATGCCCTCCTGCGTGCCCAGTGCTGCTGGCCTGGTTCGGCCCAGATTTTGTGATATATCTTTGTTCTTTGAACATCCTCGAGTATGTGACTTTACAGCAGACAAGGCAATGACAGTGCCACCTCCTGACAGGCACACAAGTGGAACTCCACATATATGGGTGACACATGGAAGGCAATTGCAGCCTTGCTTCCCAGATCTCTCCCTAAATAACTGACTTCAGTTTGTGTGTGCATGTTTTGTTTTTTTTTTTTTAAACTAGAGTAAAATTGATTGTCACACATGCCTGGAATCTTATTTTAATGTAAGTAGAGCATGATTAGAAATTCAGAATTAGATGGTGTGGCATTACCTCCCTGTTATACTTATTATTTATGGAGCATGTTAATTATTATTAACTTGGAGAATGCTAGAAGGGCATGGAAAGAGGATTAATCAAAAGAAGGTGCATTTAATAAGCAGTTGTGGATAGCAAAATTAGAAGTGGATTTATTTCTTTTTTATTTAAATTTTATCTCATTTCCACATTCTTCTGACACATCTAACCCCTTGGTCACATTCCCTCTTCATTTCTCTCTTAGGAATCCTGCTTCCGTTCCCCTTCTGTTGCCCTATCCGCAGTGTCAGTCAGTCATGTTCACCTTCTGGGATGCTCCCCACAATCGGGACCCCTGGTTGAGAGGGGCCACAAGATTAAGCTTTATAAAGCTAAGCTCTTACCTTGTTCCTCTCTTCTTAAAGAGCCATCATGATTATTATCATTATTGTCTATCTTATTGGAGACTTATGTCATCACTGATATTATTGATACTTTGGGGTAGAATAATTATACCCTTTATGTAGATGTGAGATTTCGAGGCTCAGAGAGGTTGAGTCGGTAGTTAGAGGTCACACAGCACAGAGAATTCAAATTACTATGTTTCATCACACTGCGTCATTCACACACCGGTTAACAGTTAAAAGGGCTAAATAAAGCAGGTTTGCTAGATAGCAGGGGTGGGGGTGATTAGGTGGGACCTGGGACAAGCACTCAACCTACATGCTCGGACCATCCAGTGTCCAAGTTGTGCCCTTGCAGAGAGGCAAATCAATTTTTGTCCCATTCCTGGCCACCTTGCTTCTCTCTGTCTCCAGGCAGTGGTACTGATCATGTTTCAAGCTGTTTTGTTTTTTGTTTTTTCGTTAACTAAAAATCAATAGACTCTTCTTAATACTTTCCGTCAGCAGTCATTTCCCTTCCAGGAAAGAGCCAGCGTCACTTTCCCTCCCGACAGTGATCCCATCTGGAAACCGAGAACTCTCTGCCCAGGTGAAGACATGGATGGGCCTTGAAGACTTGGCTGGGCTGCCAGGCCCCCCGCCCCTGCCCCCAGGGCCCCCACTCACCAGGTGGTAGAGGGACTGTGCACAGCCCAGGAAACCTGCACACACGGGCAATTGAGCGTGGCATTCGCGGGATGTGCTGGGCATGTAATGAGACCTTCTGGAGGTTTTGTGGGGAAGGCTCTGAGGTGAGGAGGGAGCCCTGAAGCCTTGGGAAAGGCTGACCAATGGGATGGTGGAGCTGGTGAGACTGGATTTCCTGAGGAGCAAATCGCCTCCAAGTTGCATGTGTTTCCCAGAACTTGTCAGAGGCCCTTACGGATGCCTGCATGTGCCCTGAGGTCTTCACATCGGCCCCAGGAGACAATGAGACAGACCTCTTTACCCACATTTTCAGATTAAGTCACCAAGGATTGTAGAGTTCAACTGTCAGCCTTAGTTACTGAGTGTTTATGAGAAAGATGGTAAGGCTCAGAAACCTGGACCCAACACCTTCCAGGAGTCTGGGAGAGGGAAAAAGGAATGTACCTAGACAGGTGGAGTGGAACAACTTAGGCTGGGTTTGAATCCCACTTCTGCTTCTTCCCACTCTTTAGCCTTTTCTGAGGTCCAGTTTCCTCACCTGTAAATTAGATGTAATAGCCCTCATACCACACTCACCTTGGGGATGAGAGCCATGCCTACCTTGTTGCCCACCTTATCCCAGGCACCTAGCATGGTACCTGGCATGGAGTAAGTCCTAAATAAATACCTGTTAAATGAATGAACATCGTTGTAAGTATTGAACGTAATGATGTGAGTAAAATGCTTAGTTCAGGGGTTCATGGGCAGCGTTGTGGACGCTGGCTTTAATACTCACTGGAGGGCAGAAAACCACTTTTATATGGAGGTACAGATCAAAGAGAACCAGGCTTGGAGGGGAATGAGGGAATCTCTCAGCCGGGTTCCTAAGGTGGATCATGATGCTGAAAGACAAAGATGTGAGAGAACATGATCAAGGATATTGACAGGTAGAAATGAGGAAAACTTTGACCCAACTACAAGTCCAGTAACTGGCAAAAGGCAGGATTAAAACCCAGAGATTCTAACTGTGAACTAGTGTCATCTCTGGGCCATTCAGAGATCTTCTAGTATTCTTTTAAATTTTAGAAACATATAGTTTAAGCATCTGCTGTAAGATGCTCTTGGAATTTCAGAGGGACTCTTATTTTCAGAGTCAATATTATACTGAGCATTTGACAATGATTGATTCATTTCTCGATTCATTTTTAATAAGCTTAAAGGTTATTGTTGATAATTGTTTATAGACACATTTAATGCAGCATTTATAGTTCCTGACGCCACAAGCCTGGAACTCATTGTGTCATCATTAAAATGATGAAATCAAAGTGTGAGAGCAGGTGAGGCGTCCCTGTCACAGGCTTAGCCTCGCCTCTTTAAGGAGCTACTTCACCCTCTAGTCACTGTGGCTGCTGTGACTTAGTTCCCAGTTTGACTAAAATGTCATTACATTTTATTATGACTTTATTCTTTTGGCCATAAGCTGGTTGATTGGGAGCTGGAGGCAGCCAGTAATTAAGCTCACCTATCAAAGTTTAGCTCCAGTCAGAATGAAATACACACTCTTTAGCTTCCCCTTTCATTTCCCTGGATGTCAGGCTGCTGAATTAAGCTCCTTATGGGAACAATATCTGACCCAAAAATGTTAGAACAGGGATTACTAAATTGGGAATTCAGTTAACTTATCTACTTGTCACAACTTAGAAGAGTTGTAAGTTCTCAGGCTACTTGAGAAAACTACTCATTTGTGAGAAAAATGGAGTTCCAAACCATAATAGCCAGGGAAAGCAATTTCTGGGATCACCGCATTCAGACTCAATATTCTTTTGTTCCCCCAGAGAAGAAATCCAGGCCAGTCCAGAGACATTCAGGAAGAAAAGTGCAAAGTCCACAAAATCTTTCAGTGCCTTTTGTCATCTGCGGGGAGGCCTGCCTCATGTCTGTGGCTTTGAGGGAGCTGTGGCACATACTTGGTTCCTACTGATGAACCAAAGGCTAGATGGAGCTTTGTTCTTGACTCTAGAAAATTACAGTTTGATGCACTTCAAAGAGATTCTAATGAGGACATTGGAGGCACAAGGAACTCAGCTTGGCAGATTCAGCTTTCAGTTCCATGAAGTGTGGTGCTACTTGATTTCTCCAGCTAGCCTCTCTCTCTCGTCCTTGCCTGCGCGGGGGGAGGATTGTCTCAGCGGGCCTTATTATTCTCTCCTTTACTTTTTTCCTGTCTGCCTCCGGCATGCTCATCTCACCCAAAGTTTTATCAACAGCTTCTTTCTGAATTCTTTTCTCTCTTTCCATGCAAGGTTTTGTAGAATTAAAGACATTTTCTGGAAACCTACCGATCCTGAATCTACTCACTCGTACAGATCTTTTCCTCTCACCACTGCCATGTATCGTGTTTTTTTCCCCCCTAGATGTTTTCCTCTCACTTCCTTTGATCTTTCAAATGATTCTGAGGCCTTTGCCAGGAAAAAAACTCATGCAGGCTTGCTGTTCCAGACTCTTCACACATTTGCCACCTCTGTCTAGCAGACCTCATCGCACCTTTACGCTGCCTTGGTGCTTTCAACAACTCCCTTTTTCCAATGGTGCTTCTAGAACAATCTCCAGAGTAGGAAGTCATAGAATGTCCATTCTGGAAGGCACTTTATAAATAGCACTATCCTTCATTTTGGATAAAGTAACTGAAGCCCAGAGAGGGAAAGCAACTTGCCCAAAGTCACACAGGAGGCAGAGACAGAGTCAGAATAAGTCTCTTGCCCTCCTATTGGCCCTTTCTCATTTGAGAATTCATTTCTACACACAAGTGCTGGAATTTAACATCCTTACTGAATAAGAATGCGGCTCTCATTTATGGAGCATTAGCTTTGCATGACGCATTATGCTGAGTGCGTTTTATATAGACCTCATCTAATTCTCACCAAGTAATCTATGAGGTGAAATTCATTTTACAGATGAAGAAACTGAGGCAGCGGTACGCCGGAGCTGGCTCTACAGAGCCAATTGTATGTGTCTCCTCCTAAGTGAGTCCATGTTCAAAGCTTTCATGTTGAGAATAGAAGTCAGCCACAGTGAGAGTATTTATACCATACAAATTGGCAAATGCTTCAAATTGGGGCTTATCTCCACACCTGCTCCCCACCCAGCCCCAGGAGATCCAGTTTACCAGCCCCCCACCTCGGGCTTCATGTAAGCTAACCAGCTTGCCCAAGGGCGCACAGCAGGGATGTGGCAGAGCTGGGACTTTGACCCAGGGGTGTCTGATTTCACAGCCTGAGCTCTTAACCATCAGCCTATACTGCAAGGCCAGGTTTTCAGTGGCTCACTCACTCTTGGGCTGGAGGAGAAAGAAGCTTCCTCAGGTCTGATCCACAGGATGCTGGCAGGGTGTAAGGGACCTTTATCCAGAGGCACTGTGCCTGGATGGCTGGAGAGGGATGCTCCAGGAGCATTTCCTAGATCTCGCTTTGTTCCAGTGACTTAGGCTTCCTTGCTGTTTTTAAGTTGTCCAATCACGCCTCAACTCAGGGCCTCTGTTGTTTCTGTTCCTGTAGTCTTAAATGCTTTTCCACAGATAAACACAGAGCTTGCTCCCTCACTTCCTTCTTATCTGTGCTCTTTCTTGACCAGCCTATCTAAAATAGCACTCCATAATCTCTATTCACTTCCTTTAGTTTATTTACATGATAATTATCACTGCCTGCCTTCATGGTACATGTGCACTTGCTTTTTGTCTTTCTCTCTAGTGGAATGTAAGCTCCAAGGTGGGACAAGTGTCACGTTCATCATTATACCATCAGAGTGTGGAACTGGATGGTAAATTAATGAGCCTCAGTTCTTACTCTACTCCACGTGCCACCTTTCTTAGACCTGACTTAGGTGGTCATTGATTAGCTCAGGGAGCAAGGAGATATTCTCTTGCCTTTACAAGAGAATATCTGAGCTAAGTCAGTAACTTTATTAATGCAAATAGTGCTATGGACTAAATGTTTGTGTCCGTATGTTGAAGCCCCAATCCCCAGTGTGATGATATTAGGAGGTAGGGCCTTTGGAAGATAATTAGATTTAGATCAGGCCATGAAGGTAGAGACCCCATGATGGCATGAGTGTCCTTAGAAGGAGATGAAAGGACCAGAGTGCTCTCTCTCCACCATGTGAGGATACAGTAAAAAGACAACCATCTATGAACCAAAAGGAGGGCTCTCAACAAGAACCCCACCATGCTGGCACCCAGCCTCCGGAACTATGAGGAATGAATAATTTTTAAGCCACCCAGTTTAAGGTGTTCCGTTATAGCTGCCACTTTACTGACATCTCTACATATACTCACTAGAACAGTACATATATGGCAACCATCCTTTTACCTCTGGGCCTTTGCATATTCTATTCCCTCCGCTTGGATAGCAGTTTCCAAGATTCTTCACCTGATTATCATAGGTTCCTCCCCCCACCCCAAGCCATGCATTTCCTTACACTTTAATATTTCTAAAATGAGAATGAATCTAACAACCAATGTGTGTATTTGTGGCAGTAGTGAGTCACAGACTTTAAGAAATAGCATAATTCCTCTTCATCCTCCAGGCTCAGCCCAGGCAGTTATTTCCAGGTTTAGCTCTCCTCTGCACTGTCCTAACCTTGGCCAGCTCTATCGTTTCACTACTCACACTGCACTGTACTCGCCTGCTTGTTTGTCTCCCCCTGCATGAAGACCTCCTTGGGAAGAGCAAAAATGTATTTTTCCTTCCTGTATCTCCTGCTCCCCGCAGCTCAGTAGCTCAGGCTCCAGGGCAGGTGCTGAGGGCAGGTCATAAGTAGACGGGGAACTGGTTCCTGGGTGTCGCTTCTCCGCCCCACTGAATGGGCAAGTGGACTTATTTCCTCGTTCCAGGCCCATGGAGAACTCCTTTACAGAGAGCCCTTTGCAGGTGGATCAGAGCATGTCACCTGACCTACCTTTAAAGTTAATGCCTGTTTTAGGCCCTGGTGGATGTATTTATTTGCTCTGAGGGAGGGTGAGGAGAAAGCTTGGCAGGTGGAGGTTTAGGTAATTTGTAAGCTGTTGAGAGCTTACAAGAAACAATATTACCAGCATATCAATTGTTTTCAGTGTGCTTCAGAACGACACACAAGAGCCAGGGGAAGTGCTTGAATTTCAGCTTTACAAAGGGGTTTGCTGGAGAGATCACCTTTCCCCTCTGTCCCTCTCACCCAGACCAGATATAATCACTGTGGATAAAGTCGGCCATTTGAGTTTTTCAGTACCTCTACCTCCCAATTTCTCCCCCTCCTCCACTCCCTTGTGGATCTTTCCCTTTGCAGAGTTCACCTTCTCTTATAGGCATATGTATGACTTGTCTTGTATTTTTTTTTATTAACTCTCACTCTAGAGAGAATATAGTCCTC
Organism: Rousettus aegyptiacus; assembly: GCF_014176215.1. NCBI lineage: Eukaryota > Metazoa > Chordata > Mammalia > Chiroptera > Pteropodidae > Rousettus > Rousettus aegyptiacus. The sequence continues at coordinate 90,267,216 of NW_023416308.1, forward strand.
ACTACATGGAAACATACATTCCACAAAGTTGGGAAAAGGAAAATTGTCTCTTTCTGGCTGGGAAGGTGGGTGAAGCCGTCATGCGGGAGGCAGCAGATTCTCGAAGGAACGGTAGGATTGAAATAGGTGAAGAAGTGGTAGAAGAACAGAAATCATTACAAGTTCAGGCAGGAGTAAGGCAGATTAGGTTAAGGACTGAGGCTGAAGCAAGTCTTTGTGTATCACATTTATACACAAAGTTCCTGCAGCATGCAGCCACTCACACATGTGGGTAAACCGGATGTCTCCCAGGTCCCTGATTCTTTAGCTCATACACCTGTGAGCTCTCCTCATTTTTGCTCCTGTGACAGCCCAGCCTCCAAACTCAGTACCTCGCCAAGATTGAAGCCAAAAAATCCATGATCATAAAAATGTTGGTACCCAATTTAGATGTCACTGGGTATTTTGTAGGGGAGATGGGAGAATGAGCATCTCTTGCACATGTTGCTACAAACAGCTAAAAATATACATTAGACATTTCTGTTTTCCCCAAAAGCTTGTGCTAGTCCACTCTCTTGCTGACCATTTTTATCTCTTGGATTCTTCCTCGTGGACTTTACATTGCTCATCCTTTATCAGCCAACTCTTATCATCCACATTACGCATTACAAATCCAAAGTTAGTCAACAGCCCCTCCCCCACACACATTTTTTTTTTTGATCCTAGCCCTTGAGATCCACCCTCCTGCAAATGGTTTCTTTAGTTGTATTTCCAAACCAATGCAATGTCTTCCTCAAGAGCAACTCTAGTGACTGATATTGTCTCTTTCTTGTTACATGTATATTTCTTCATTCAAACCACTGCAACAGGCCTTCTATTATCTTCAATTTATAGATTAGACAATGGAAAATAAGTGAATTGGTTTACTCAAAGTCATCCAGCAGCCAGAATGACAGAGATGCGTGAACTCTGTCACATTTAAAATATATATATAACAACCACCACCCATACATGTTGTATGAGGAAGGTGATTTTGATGGGAGACGGGCTAGACACATAGATTGGGACTTATATTAGTTTCCTAGGGCTGCCATTAAGATAGTACAACTGGGTGGCTTAAAACAGTAATTTATTGTCAGAGGTCTGGAGGCTGAATCCAAAACCAAGGTGTCAGCAGGGTTGGTTCTTTCTGGAGGGTCTGAGCAAGAACCCATTCATGCCCCTCTTCTCACTTCTGGTGGTTGCTGGCAGTTCTTAACATATCTTGGCTTATAGACCTGTCATGCCCATCTTTGTCTTCATTTCCACATGGCATTCTTTGTGTGTCTCTGGGTCTTCACATGGCCTTGTTATGAGGACCCTAGTCATTGGCTTTAAGGCTCACCCTAATCCATTACAAACTCAACTAGTTACAGCTGCACAGATCCTATTTCGAAATAAAGTCACCTTCTGAGGTTCCAGAAGGACATGAAGTTTTGGCAAGATGTCATTCAGTGCCAGTTCATGAAGATCCTAGAAGGCAAATGGCTGAAAATTTGGACTGTGGGCAAGGAACAGTCACACAGGGTTTTTTGAGGAGAAGGATGACAGGATCCCACTGAAAATCCCTCCTTGTGAATCTGACCGGTTCCCTGTGATTTCTTTCTGGACACAGGTCCCTCTGCCTTGTGGCTCTGTTAAGGAATGAAACGGAGCAGGAGAGTGTTTTCTGAGGGTGGCAGCCTTTTCTTCCTTTGGAAACTTTGCACTTTTAGAAACTTTGCAGTTGCCTCCATTGTGCCTCGAGCTAATCAGTATGCCTCGTGAAAGTATTTAAAGCCTGATGCATTAGTCACAACAAATCTGCTCCTGCTGGGAGTGAACAAGATGGAACAGGGTGCCAGTTTCTTTTTGGTGAGTGCAGTTTTTTTCTCCCCTCACGTCATTTACAACCGGCTCCTCCTCGATCCGTTGAATTTTATGCCTGGAGTCCCTTTCCTGAATCGTCCCTGGTGCAGAAGGAGCTGCCACTTTCTGAGGACAAGGGTCGGGGGCTGAGGCAGGGCAGGGGGTCAGACTGGCAGGGGCTGCTAGACCAGACTGCTCTGCAGGAAAGACCCCCATTTCCAGCAAACACTCCATTCCCGCTGGAAGCAGTTGAAAAGCTCTTGACCATGTCAGCGCCCTGCTCTGACCCACCCCCAGAAAGCGCTGCGCTATTTTGATGTTGCTTTGAAGCTAGGAGAGCACTAGAACTCTGGGCCTGCTCTAGTGGCAGAAGCCACAGGCTCCACCTGCCTTTGTGGCTTTGCCAAGCCCTCCATTAGCCTAAAAGGAGCAGGCTCGGGAGAGACACATTTGGCCTCAGTGGGTGGGCACAGGCCTTGGGCTTTGTTTATTTTGAACCGGAATAGTCAGGCGGCACAGCAGGGTCGCTTGCTCTATACTGGGCCCAGTGTAATGTCTTCAGATTCTCGGGCTATAGGTTGGGTGAGGAAGCAAGCATGGTGACAAGAAGAGAGTTTGAACTGAGTCAGAGGCTTTTACCTTTGCTTCTGGCTACCTGTGTGATCTTGGGCAAGCCGCTCGACCTCTCTGAGTCTGTTTTTTCGGTTATAAAATTGAGTAGGTAATTCCTGGCCATCAAGAGGATTTCAGGAGCATAAGCTAAGAGGAGTTATGTAAAAGTACTTTGTAGGCTGAGTAGTGTGTAATGGGAGGATTTAATGGAATATGTGTAGCCCTATATTTCATACATGGTAATAGCTTACATTTATTGAGAGTATGTTATGTGCTAGACATTGTTCTGAATACTTTTTATCGTTTATCTCATTTAACCTGCCCAATGGTCCTAGGAGTTGGTACTATTATTATCTCTATTTTACAGATGAGGGAACTGTGGCTTAGAGAAGTAACTTGCTGGTGTTTGAACAGCTAATTAGTTGTGAAGGCCAGATTCAGGCTCCAGAGTCTGCAGGCTTAACCCCCAGTCAAGGCTACCTCTCTCAATGCAATAAAAATAATTTTAAAATTTCTAATTATTGGGACTTGGTCTTTAACACACCCTAAGAACATCTTGTCTCTAATATATTAGAGACAGCAACCTTGTGATGTAACATTATCACCTCTGCTTAATAAGTGAGGAACTTAGGATTAAAGGCTTCAGTTGACTCTATTTATTGAGCACCTACTATTCTATTTGAGGCACTGGGACACAACGGTGAACAAGATGGGGGGAGGGGTTCCTGGTCTCATAGAACTTGTATTTTAGGGCCAAGGAGACAGGTGATGAAGTACCTATGCAAAGCGATTTCAAATCATGGTGAGGACATGGAGAAAATCAACTGAGTCAAGAGGCAGAGTGATGGGAGGTCAGGGAAAGCCTCTCTGAAGCGGGGCCCTGGGACCTGAGACCTGAACGGTACGAAAGAGGCAGCTGTGTGAAATGTGTGAGGAGGAGCTTTCTCAGGTGGGAGAACAGCAGAGGTCTGTGAGAAACAGAGAAGGGGCCGGAGGGGCTGGAGCGAGAGGCGGTCAGAAAGTGAGAGGACGTGGGGCGCAGAGGCAGGAGGGCAGGGGGCAGTGGCCGTGGTAAAAAATTGGGTAACTGTTGTGAGAGGCGGGGCCCATTCCTGCTAAGACCTATTCCTGGGGCAGTTGTGCTGCTATGTCATTGGCCATGTGTATAGCAAGGGACAATAGCAGAGGAAAGGTCCAAGCCTGGGTAGGGCAGGATGGTCTGGTAGGCAGCCTCCTTGTTGGGTGGGCTTGGGCTTGGAGCCTGTGAAGCCCCCTTCCATTTTGCTGCAGGACAAATCGGCAGCAGACCTGGGGGCTTAGGGGTTCCCTGAACACCCACAGAGGCTGTTCACCCTACTCTGATGCATTCAGGGCTGGTAATCACCCCACGACCAGACCCAGCTGATGCCAAAAAGGGAGCCAAGACCTCCCCAAGGCATCAGAGTAGTTTCTTCTGGCTACTTTCCCACAACCCCCAGGAGACTGGATCTCATTTATCACCCACTGGGGATTTTGCAGGAACCGCACCATCTACAGAGCGTTGCTGGTGGATATTCTAAAGAGCTAATAGGAATCTTTTCCCTCTTGAGAGGAAAAAAGATGCTTTTGTGCAGTGGATCAGAATGAAACCATAGAACTTTGAATGAACCTGGAAGATGCTTTGGAGACAAATTTGTTCAACATTCTCATTGATAAGAAGGGGCTAAGGCTTGGGTATTATCTTAATTCCATATTATGAAAAATATTTGTTGAAAGCTTTCCTCGGGAAAACAAAAAAACAAACAAACATGCTTTTCCTGATGTAGTAAATAGAGTAAATTGATTCCGAAATGAGACCGATGGCAGAGCAGAGCGGGGCTTCTGGTGTTGGGTGAAAGGTCGATTCCCACATCTTGTACTTATCAGCTATGGTTTTGGGCAAGTCAGTTAATGTCTTTGATTCCTCAGTTTCCTGCTTTGTAAAATATAGAAAATAACGGATACCTATCTCATTGGGGGGGTTTCAGTAAACTGAATAAAATCACATTTATAAAGTGCTCATCGCCTAGTGAATATTCGATAAATGGTGACTGCCGTTATCATTCGGGGGCATGATGCAGAAGATACAGGTGAGCAGGGATGTAGAGCATAAGAAAATGCTCATTGATGGCAGGATGGTCTACAAATGTCATTATCTTGAGTTCATCGGGCCTCTCTAACATTCCTTAAAGTTTATTTTTATTAATTTCTCTCTCCAAAAGTTCGTGATCTCATTTGCCTCTATTTCCTGAAAGGCAATTTCTAAGAGAAAATTATTCTCTATGGAGAATTCCAGCGTGTGAATTAGTGTTTTAGAACAGAGCAGACCCAGCACATATGCCAATGTATGAGCCCGGGCATTGCTCCTCTGAGAGACAGGCTGCAGACAGGTGTCTAGTCTAAGCCAGCTGTTCTAGGGCCTGTCCTTTGTCCCATCCCAACTAACCCCAGGGCAATACAGTAGATTTGTAAAATAACAGTTCATTTTATCCCACCAGCACCATATTATGGTTTCAGCTGAAATCATCATTAGGTGGTGCTGTTATTAGTTACTTCCCTCCTGGCTTGGGGGAGACTCCAGGTTCATGGAAGGAATCAAAAGACCTATGCACAGCAGCCACTGACTCACAAACTCTGAGAACTGAACATCCACCAGCGACTTAGCGTTGATTCATCCCTTTGGACAGTTTTGCAGGGGCTAGCTGGGCCTTGCCACATCCTGTTTCTTTCCCCTCTGCAGAATGCAGTCCCCATCTTCATGTTATGAAAACAGCATCCTTTCAAAATAAAATTAGTGGAGTGAGAGAAGAGAATCAAGAGCCCTTGCTGAAAATGAATCCAGCTAAGAAAACCAAATCCTGTCCAATATCTTGGGCTAAAAAAGAACTACTTATGAACGACCATGCAGTTGACATTGGCCCCGAGAGCTATAGGGACAAAAATAGTAACAAATCAGCACAAGCAATTTGCTCGTGAGCTCTTCTAGTCATGTGTGAGGATAAGTAATTCTGTCCCAGGATCCCACAGAGTTTGCTTTGTGCCTCAAGGTGTGGAGTTTGGAAAAATACCTGTTCTTGTGCTTCTTCTGCTTTGGGGAATAAAGAAAAGGAAACCCCTATGGAGTGCTGTTTCTTGGAAAACTGTTACTCACCTGAGCCCTGTGTTCAGGTAGAGGCCAGATTGAGTTTGAAAGGGCTCATGACGAAGCTGAGCACGTGAGCTGCTCGTTCTGTGCCAAGGCCCAGAACCAAGTCAGGTGCAGATGTCCAGATTTCCCAAGCCGAGTGCAGTCTGGGGGTCATTTGGTCTTTGGGAGTCATTTATGCATTCATCTTTTTACTGAGCAACTACTATGCACCCGGCACTGTTGTAGGCACCGTGAAACAAAAATAACTAGATTTCTGTTGTCATGGAATTTACCTTCTTGTGGATAGGAACTACAGATAAAACACGAGTAAACAAGTGCATTTATAAGTTTATTTCAGAGACTGGCAAGTGGTATGAAGAAAATAAGTAGGGTGATGTATTCAAGAATGGCTGAGGGTGATGTTAGATGAGGGGCTCAATGAAGACTGACCTGAGGAGGCAGGATTAGAACCGAAGATCCAACCACGTGAAAACCAGGGCTGCCTGAGCTGGCCAGTGGGATCGCCAACACAAAGGCTTTGGTGGGGGATAGCCCTGACTTATTCAATGAACATAGCAATCATCATTGTCACCAGAGCCCCATTAATTAGTGACTCGGTTCAGCTTTATACTTAACGTGCTCTAACCCTAACTGGAGGATCCAGTTGGAGTAGAAAGGGGTGTCTAGGACTGCTTTGGGGACAAGCAAAAATGATTGATTAGGTGACTAACCCTGCCCTTTTTATCATGTCCACATCTAATCCCCTGTCAAGCTCTGTTTGTTCATCCTCTGTTTTCTCTTAGGTGGGTCCAGTTTTCTGCATGTCCTTTACCTTAACCTTGGTCAAAAGCATGAGTATCTATCTCTCTCAGGTCTACTGAAGAAGGCTCTGAACCAGATTCTTCATATACAATCCTATGCATCCTCAATCTATTCTTCACGCTGTAGTCAGAATGATCTTTTAAAACCTCAGATCTGATCATGTCACACATCATGCCTCCTCAGTGCTTTTCCATAATTCCCCTCTGTTCTCAGGATAGGGACTCAAATCCTTGCAATGACATACAAAGCCCTTTCTGTGCAGATCCCGTATTTCTTCTCTGGCTTTGTTTCGAGCCATTTATGGCTTCGCTTTTTATATTCTGGCTACCAAGGCTTTCTTTCCATTCTGTACTAGATCTGGCCCCAGGGCCTTTGCACAGCCTCAGTGGCTTCAAATCTGTTCTCTTTCCATGTACCTTAGCCTCAGCAACTTCTACTCAGGTCTCAGCATAGCCGTGACTTCAACAGGGATGTCTTTTTCATCCTTCAACACTACAGTACTACATAGAGTCTTTTAGTTACATGTTTCCAATAGCACTTCATATTTTTCTCATACCTCCCAGCACACTTGTATTAACTCGTGATGTCTCCTTCTTGCACTAGTCCGTAAGCTCCAGGAGGGCAGTAACCATAACTGTCTTGTTTATTACTGTGCCCTCAGCACTTGGAAAGTGTCTGGAGCACAGTAGACACTTGATATGTATTTGTTGAAGTATGAAAGAATGAATGTTCACAAAGACCTTGAATCTTAAATGTTCCACTTGAATGTGCTACTTGCTTTCAACAAAAAGGAATAACAGGAGACCGTCTGTATTTTCTGTTCCATTTCTCTACCCTATAGAGACGGTGATTGATATCTGGAGTTCAAGAATAAGCACAGTGAGCAGGAATTCTGGCAGATGAACAACCTGCTTAGGAAGTCTGTTCTTGCCTCGGACTATCAGAACTGTGTTATTTTCTTTGGCTTAAAGGAGTCTAAGACTATGTGTACTCAGGGAAATGGTGTAGACCCACGGTGTGGAGTCAGGGCCAGGGGTGAAACTCAAATAATAATCAAGTGAAAGAGGGTTGTGTGAAGCCTAGTGGAGGACACTGCCTTTCTCAGCAGCTGAGGAATTGGAACATTCCCCCTTGTGTCAATGTGGAAGTGAATGAATTAAGCTACGTTTTATGCCGTGCCTGGAAAAATACCAATGCTGTACTCACATAGTTTCTGAAAGCAAACCCCAAATGCCAGTCAGTCTCAGCTCTGTGAGAGACTGTTAGAGGGAAAAAAGGGTCAACATTCACAGACTATGGGAAATATCACTGAAGTGGAAAAAAGATTAGAGTCATGGATTTTTGCTTTTTTGAGGTTCTATACTCCTTTGAAAATCTGACAAAAACAATGGACCTTCCTTCCCCTCTGTGCCCCTTCCTTCTCTAAAAAATATATATCTATACAACATTTTGCCATCCATGGGGACACCTGGAGGGTCATAGCCTCAGGTTAAAAATTCCAGTTAGCATGTCTGATTGGAAATTGAGCAGAAATAAGCTAATAAGAGATGACAAGGAAGCACAAGTTAGACAGTGTTCAGTCTAAAGAATAAAATAGAAATGCTTCGTAATTATATTTTTTATTCCTGGAGTTCTTTGCTTTTTAGAACAAGTTGGTTTGCACAGGGTGACCATGTGTATCAGAGTAAAATAGGGCAGATCTTCAGGGTCTGAGGGGAAGCTACCCTAAGTGAACATCTCCCGAGAGTTAGCCATCCATGGAGACTCTCTGTGAAGACCCTGAGGCCAGGATTTTATTCTGTCATGTTCACCACTGGTCTCCAGGGTCTAGCTCAGTGCTTGGCACTTGGTAGGTGCTCAAAAATATTTGTTGAATGACTGAATCAATTAGTCAATTCAAGGTTGCCCCAGCTCACTCTCTCTTCCCTTCTTAATTTTGCTCTGAATTTATCAAATGCCTTAGTTTCGATTTATTTGTTCATGAAATATTTACTGAGTACCTCCCAGCCTTCTGGTAGACCATAATTGTTCTCTAGGAATAGAATTACATGAAATTGAAAAGCTTCTGCTCTGGGGTTCATTACCCCTTGGTTAAGTCTCAGTTCTGCTAGTTGGGAGTGGTGAATGCCTCAAACTGTAAAATGGGATATGAGAATTAAATAAGGTCATGCAATTAAAGCACTTGGCATAATTCTTGACACATAGCTGTGTGTTGTTTTAATAATGTTAGCCATATAGTTTATTTGTTCCTTTGAGGCCTTCCTTACTTCCTGAGCCCCAGAAACTAATTGTTGCTATCTCTACAGTGAGTTAAGTATAACCTTTAAAAAGTTTCAGAATAGTCAATCAGGGTATATTTAAGTTTTGGGTACATTACTAATTATCTATTTTTCCATATTTTTAATTTAATTAATAAGCATGTGTTACCTTCATAATTTAAAAAAGTACTGTATAAGTATTATAATTAAAAGGTTGTTTATTTAATTTTGTATAATTCAGAGGTGGAACACAAGAATATTTTATTGTCTCTGGTCTGTAGAATCAGTTCGAGAAATCGATTTGTCCATTATGTTGCCCAAATAAAAATGGCCACATACAAGCACCAAGAAAGCAAGGGTGCATTCCTGAGTAGATGTGGATGTGCTGTTCAGTTTAGTGGCCATAGTGTTGCAAACTCGGACTCTTGGCTTTGCCTCCCAGCTCTATCACTATCCAATTTCATATGTAAACTTTGGGCAAATGCTCAACTTCTTTAAGCCTCAGTTTTCTCATCAGTAAAATGGGAGGGACAAATGAAAAAATTTCCTTATAAATTGTTGTGAGAGTGAATATCGAATACTTCATGTTTAAGAGTAAGTCTTCAATACAATTTTTTTCTTTCTTTTTTTCAAATAGCATCAGTGACATCACCATTTTTTATATTATATGTGTATGCATTTTGCACATTTGTGTATATGAATGTTTCCACTTTGATGTCAAACTATCATCTCAAACTGATCGTGTCCAACCAGAACTTTTGACTTCTTAAAACCCACCTCACCAACTGCTTCCCCCTTGGTCTTCCGCATTTCCATAAAGGGAACCAACATTCACCCACTTGTTCAAGCGAAAAGCCTGGGAATTGTCCTTCACTCCTCCCTTTCCTTCGCATCCCATATTCAATCTGACAACTCAGCTGACATGTCTCAAAATCGATCCCTTTCACCACAGCCGCAGGCACCCTCCTCACTCCTATGTGAGTGCAATAGCACTGGCTCACCTCCCAGCACCACCCTGGACCCTATAACCATTTTCCCATGGAGCCAGAGTAAGTGCTGACAACTCTCCTTAAGCCTGCGCCACTTCCTTGCTCTGAATACCCTGCCCTCAGCTTCCTATAATACTAGAAATAAAACCCAAATGGCTTAATGTCTTTCAGATCTCTGTATTAGGGGATAAGCAAACTTCTGTCAAGAGTCAGATAGTAAATATTTTAGGTTTCATGGGCCCCATAGGAGTCTGTCACATCATCACCTTTTTTTTTTTTTTTTGCCTTTATTTTTGTCCCCATTTCTATCTTCATCCCTGGTTCCTCCTCCTTCCAACCCTTTAAAAATAAATGTAATAACTGTTCTTAGGTCATGAGCCTAAAAAGGCCAAGGGCTGGAGTTTGCCAGCCCTTGCCCTACACAAGCTGGCCTTAACTTTTCTCTCCAGTTCAATTTCTCTTCCCCCTCATGTCTTGCTCACTCTGCTGTAACCTCAGAGGCTTTCTTTCTTGCTGTCCTGGAGCACACCGACCGCCTTCTGTTCGGGACCTGATCATTCCTGTCCCTTTGCTCCTAACACTGTTCCCTCAAGTCTCTTTTATGGTTCCCTTCCTTCCTCTGTTTGAGTCTCTGCTTGCAGGTGCCTCCATGGAGAAACCTCTCCCAGCAGGCCCTCTAAAGTGCTCGCTCTCTCCCCGACCCCAGGCACTCGCTGTCCCTTACCTAGCCATACTTCTGTTTGTGGTACTTTCTATACATTTACTTGTCAGTTCTGCTGCCCTGGAATGTAAGCTCCTTGACTGCAGGCTTTGTCTATCCTGTTCTGTACTCTCCCTGACACCAAGAAAAGAACCTGGCAGTTAGCAGTCATTCAAAAAATATTTGTTGCATACATTAATAAATGCAAGAAAAATTTTGCCTGTAGCTAGATAGTTTTCAACCCCCACGATATCACTCATTTGCAACAAGGTGGCCCTCTTTTTAAAATTTTAAACCCCATTGACTCTGTCTACTAAAGAGTAATCAGAGGAAGGCACCAAGCTGTGCTCTGGGTGACAGTGAGGGCTGTGAGAACCCAGGTCCATGGGTGGTCAGGATCTGAAGGATGAATCTGAGTGTGAACATGAGGGTGGGAAGGAGCTGGGGTGGGGTGGAGCAAAGACAGGCTTTGAAGCGAGGGGAACTGTCCAGCTCTCAGAAAGCTGATGTCATCAGAGCATCCCTGGATGATAAGTGCTCAGTGGAGCCGACGATGCCTGACGTCTCTTGAGGAGGGAGAGAAGCATCTCTTAGATTCAGAGGAAGAACACTGAGATAAATTGTCCTTCCCAGGAACACACAGCCAAGCCAGCCTGCAAACCAGTCAGTGCAGACATCGATGGGGTAGTACATATCAGGCCAAGATGGGACAGTGGGAAAATCTGGTATTTCTAGAGCCACTTAATTGAACATGGTAACTCCACAGGCTGAGGCACAAATCTCCCAGAAACTGATTCTAGGAGCCCCTTGGGATTGGCAAGTTAGAGGGGTATACCATCCCCCAACCCTACACTCCCATCCTGCCATGCTACAGTCTAGAAGCCTCAAGGAAAAATGGACTTGGATCTGTATTATTGCAAAGGAGGGACTGGACCCTTTCTTGAGGTCATTGTAGGAGGCTCTTCTGATGGTGGATTGAACAAGATTATTCTGTGGAGGCCTCCAGGAGGACTTGATGGGGTAGTACATATCAGGCCAAGATGGGACAGTGGGAAAATCTGGTATCTCTAGAGCCTGATATGTACTACCATACACCTTCAAATTCTGGCTATAGAGGGCAGACAATGAGCCTTGGATTGGAAGTGAGCCAGTTGTAAACTAACTGACTGATACACCAATCAGGGACCGAATCAGCCCAGACCCAATAGCCAGGTCAGGGAGTGAGAAGATAAAGGAGTCTTTTCCTTGGATGCCCCTTACAATAGAAACTGGAGGGTGTGGGATAGAGGAGCCTGTACACTGTCCAGGCTGGGGAATTTTATATCTAAGATCATGAGTCTAGCTCTCGATTTTAGAAAATATCACAGCTACATAACATGAGGGGAAATACAATGATAGTACAACTCAAACTGTCCATGGAGCAATGCTCCAGGAACTCCAGGCCGGAGGTCAGATGGTCTTGAATCTGATGAGGGTCTGCTGTGTGACTTTGGACTAGTCACCCGACCTCTCTGGGCTTTTCACTTATACAATGGTATTGGTAAATCTTGACATTGTCTTCTCATTGAGTTATTAGGATCAAATGAGAAAATAAAAGAAGTCATTGCAAAGTTAAAAAGCTTCTAGTCATGTATAACTTTATCCCTAATCAACTTGTATAAAACAGTAATATCAATAGGAACAATAAACATTCAAAGAGCACTGAGCACGTACTAGGCACTGTGCCCAGTGTTCATATGCGTGTCTCACATGGGCCTCACAGCAACCTAGAGAGAGAGGTACTACCATAGCAGATGTGGTTGTAGGGCCAGAAGAAGAAGTTAAATAAGTTGGCCCAGGTCACACAGCTAGCCAGGGTGGACCAGAATTTGAATTCAAGCAGTTTGTCTTCAGAGGACACACTTGGATCTCAAGGTCCTCTAGCCCAGATCTTCAGGCGCCCAGCCTTGCTCCCCTACCCCCCAACTTGGCTTCCTCAGGAAAGATAACCACACATCTGTCCAGTGAAAACAGACCAGTCACTATCTCGTCCCTGCAGACGGGTTCAGTCCCTGCCAACTGCAGAGAGGCTGCAAAGTCTTGACGCAGCCTACTGTTTACCAACTCTAAGAGCCAGGGGTTCCAACAGGGACAGTGAATTCTGGGAAACAGAGAGATACCAGGGAGCAGGGCCTCCTCCAGGTTATGGAGAGCATGTGTGCTGGAACATTCCCGTCAGGCTGGACCTCCCTCACATGTCAAGTGCGTCTTGGAAAAACAGTTCCTTGAAAAAGCATAGGCAGGGAGGCAATCTCTGAAGGCCAGGCCGCTGTTTTCCATCTTCTCGTCAGGAAGAAGAGGAGGAAAAGGTCCCCACCTTCCGAGTCCCTTCTCCAGGATGGGGGCTTTATAGCCCTCCTTGGGGGCAGCACGCAGGCCAGCAGCCCAGGGCTGGTTGCTTGGCATGTCTGATATTGTTCTCTTAAGTGGAATTAGGTGAGTTCAGCCAACAGAAAGCAGCAGATAAGGGCTTCTGGGCACCCCTCTCTGAGAATACCTACAGAGTCTTTCCTGAGATGAACCAGGATGGTAAAAGAACATGAAAACAGGTAGAAGAGGAAATAAAGAACTGTGGCTTTTGTTCTAGACAAGAGAAGACCCAAGAAGCATGGGCACTATCAAATATCCGATGCAGGCTAGGTCAATATGGCCTCCAAGCGTGGAAGAAGGAATGGCAGGGAATGCTGTAAGGACACAGAAATGCAGTGTAACAACCAGAAACTTCCAGAAGGGAAAGGAGCTACCTTGGGGGCAGGGAGCTCCCATCACTGCAGGGGTTCAGGCAGAGGCAAGATGCCCTCTTGGCAGGGGCCTTGCTAGGGTGGGGACACATGCACTGGAGGGAAGAGAACTCAGGGATCATTAAGGCCTGCACAGCCTTGAGAGTCCACGGTTGTCTGAAGAGGAAGGGTGGGAAATGGAACGGAATGGAATGGAAATGGCGTGGAATATTTAATGCAGGCCTGGGCTGTGCTGGCCTTTCCTCGCCCCCACACTGGACCTCAGGTCTCCTTCCCTATTCTGTCTTGGACTTAGTGCCCTTGGACTTGGCACCACCAGACCTCACTAATTCTCCTTTCCAGAATAACTAGCCCTCACACCTGCCCTTCTGTACCCTGCTTGTTGCTGGGTGACATTTGTAGATAATGGCCCAGGTGACTCATTCTGGGGCTGACTGTATTACCTTTCTCAGGTAACATGATGCCACAACCTGGGTACAAAGCCCTTGCCCCTGGAGCAGTGTTTCTCAGTCTTTAGTTGGCATCAAAATAAGCTGCATTCTGTAAAAACACAGATTACTAGGACTCACCAGAATTTCTCATCAGTAGATCTGGCATGGTGCCTGAGAATTTGCGTGTCTAGCAAGTTCTCAAGTACTGCTGCTGATGCTGTTGGTCCAAAGACCCCACTTTGAGAACCAGTGCTCCAAGAAGTGCTCCAGAAGACCTATAAGGCTTATAAGGTCCAAAGCTATGGATTCAGACAAACCCAAGTTAGAATCCCAGCTGCACAATTTATGAGCTGTGTAATGACTGGCAATTTATCTAACACCTCTGTGCTTCCATTTCCTGTTCTGTAAAATAGTGATGACACTACTTTAAAAGGGTTATTGTGAAATCGAAGATGATTTATATAAAGAGCTTTGACCATGTCTGGGACATGCTATGTATGCAAATACTCAATAAATGTTAGCGATTTTTATTATTGGAATAAAACAATGGGTATTTCAGATGCCCCATGTCCATCTTCACAGGATAGTGATGTTGGAGCAGAGAAGGGTACACGTTCTCCTCTGACTGGGCCCCATACACAGGGCCAATCCCATTACTACTCCTTACCCTGCTGCTCTGTGCTGGAAGGGTGGGGCCGTCTTTAAAATCGTATTTTGTGTGAGGGTCTAGCCACGCATTCTGAGTGACTAGCTTTCAGTGTTACTCTGCAGGAGCCTGCCTGATAGGAACCAGATTGTGTGTGTGTATATACGTATGACAGAAATACCAACTTAAGTCTTCTGATGTACAGTCTCAAAATTAAGTGAAAAAACCTAGGGGTGACTTCAGGCTGCTCCGAATATTACTAAAGAGAGGGCCCTCTGGGAAAATACGTGCCAGATTTTACCTTGCAAGAGATGTATCCTGAAGTGGGTGCCTTGGAGTAGTAGCTTGAGAAATGTCCCACCCAAAGGGCTGTAGTCGGATACATTTGGGAAGTAGCACTCCATTTCCAAAGTCCTACTTAGAGTGCCAGGATGCTCATTAGCACATTTAAGCCTTGCAGAAGTCCTACAGTTTGGACATATGTAAGGTTGTTGAACATGCCGAACTTTGTTTCCCATCAATTAATTTTGGGGATTTAGGAATTTACACTTTTCCAGGTGCCTTCATATGTAGTATTTCACCTGCTTTTCAAAACAACCTTCAGAAGTACGATCATACCCATTTTACAGATGAGAAGGCTGAGGTACAGCGAGGCTTATGACTTGACCCAGGTCACAGGGTTTTTAAAACATTATCTACAGGTGCATGGCCTGAGAAAAATTTGGTGCACTTGATAGAATTTTATTTGTAGTAGCAGCAATCAGTTAAACCAAGGAAAAGCAAAAAACAAGCAAAAAAAAAAAAAAAAAACCCCTGTTAAGTGGGAATGGCACCTATTGTTGGTCAAAATCCTTTCAGTGGAGTACCTTTATATTATTTAGTATAATATAATGTAATGTCATATAATATATAATATATATAATCTTAAGCTCACACACACACACACACACACACACACACACACAGAGAGAGAGAGAGAGAGAGAGAGAGAGAGAGAGAGAGAGATTGATTCTGCAGATTCTAAACAGAGTTTAAATCCAAGCTATGTCACTTATAAGCTCAATGACCTTGGGCAAGTTATTTAATTTTTCTGTGCCTGTTTTCCCCTCTGTAACATGTAGTTCTCAAACCTATATCATAAAATTACAATGATGATTCAATGAGATATTATATGCAGATGTCTTAGAATGGTACCTGGCACATAGAGATTCATTTATGAAAATATTGGTTATTGGTGCTGCTATAGCTTTCGCTAATAACAATAATATTCTGTAAAGTCTAGTTGTCTTGAGAACCTGTGGAGAGGGTATTTGGATAGGAGCCAGACCTAGCTTTGGCCCTCTCATTAACCAGCCATACTTAACCTCTCTTTGGACAGTTTATTTAACCTCTCTGTGCCTCAGTGTCCTCCTTGGAAAATGGGATCATGCCAGCCATCTAGTTTAGTTCACAGAATAGTTCTAGGAATAAGCACCTGAGTAACTGATGTCAAAGTGCTTTGACAAACACAAAACCAGGTCATTATGAGTTCTCGATGTCTGCATTTGACTGGAGCGTGACCAGGGAGGAAGCTGTGGAAGTGGGCTGGCTCTGAGAAACTCTCCACTGTTTCTGCTCTGGGATCTGAGAAATGCCCAGAACTGCTGAGGCTGTTTGATCTGTTTCAGCAGTCATTATGATTGGTTTCATTTCTATGGGCCCGCACAGAAGCTAAAAGCGAGTTATTAGCAGTGCTGGGAGTTTTACTTTGCTGAACAATGGTGCCCTCATTCTGGGATTTCCCGGGTTGTCCTCTGTTGACTTTGGAAGACAGGGCGATTGTGTATACAAACTCTCGGCTGGTGCATCTCTGACATCTGTTTCCTCATGTTAACCCTCATCTCATGCCCTGCGTGCTAGACCCAAAGTGCCAGCTTGGATCCTTATCCTAGTAGCACTCAGCACAGACACCCTCTCCTTAGCTAGGTACAGAAAGAATCCCTTTGCATAGATTGCGTACACTGCTGGGGGTGTGGGTGTTTGCACGTGTGTGCATGCACATGTGTATAAAGCAATCTCCTGTGAGTGCCAGGATGCCTAACAGAAGTGGAATCGGCGTATTTACTGCTTTTATTCCAAGAGAAAGATCTCCGAAGCTCCCACTGGGGAATAATTTTTTAGCCCACTTTGAGGGTATTTGTGTTCCTTTAATTGCTCAACCATGTAACTTTTCAGTGAAAAGCAAGTACATTCCATATAGCAAGTTTATTAGGGAGGCTCACAGTTCCTGAACTGTTCCCAGGAAGTGTAACCCACCACCCCATGGGAAAGATGCTGTCTCTTAAATTGCTGACCTTAATCCCCAGTGACCAGAATTGGCCCAAAATGAAAGGGCTGATCCCACAGGGAAAATAAACAGAACCACACCACGATCTCCCCCACCAAACCACAACCACCGAAAACAAACCAAAGCAACGCTCAACAAACCAACACAACCAGTCAGAGTTTGAGGGCAACTCCCTTCCAAACTGTTTCTCTGAATCATTCAGACGCAAAACCAGAACAGAGGGACAAAAATTAGAAACCATTTAACTTTTTAAGCACTTCAGCAGTAGCTATCTATATTTCTGTGCCCGCAGTTTTGTGGCAGAATTTTTAAAAACTTCTTGTTTTTGCCTTAAACAATTTTATTTCACCTTACACGAACTCCTGGCCTAACTGAGTGGGGCTAGATCAGCCTAAAATAAATCTTTAAGCCACTTCCAAAAATGTCTGCAGGTCCCCAAGCCCTGATACTTACCTCATGGGGTCAGACCTGGAGGCTCAGCTCCTTGGAGGGTGGGGGCTGGTAAAGAGGAGGGAGAACTAGCAGCTTGGAGACTCTTCAAAGAGGGGGTCAGAGGTCACCCAAAGATTACACAATTTCAACCCTTATCTGCCTCATTGAGGTGGTGAGAGGGGAAGGGGTTGAAGGAGGAGCCCCCAGGCCTGGGATATTGAATAGAGCAAATAAATACCAGGGACACCTGGCAACTCTCAGATTCAAGGGAAAAGCAAGCCTGCTCTTTAGAGATGTGTCCTGGATTGCTTGGGACCAGTATGGCTGCCTTGTATAAGTCTAAAACCTCTTATCCTGGAGCTTTTAAAGTTAGTCTTTAATTCTGCATTTATTCATCCCAAGACTTATATTTATCCTAAGTCCCTTCTATGTTTGGCAGCGTTTGAGGGCCTATGGGGAGACATAAGACATAATCCTCTCTCCAAAAGCTCTCCTTCTAGTAATATTTAAAAGGAAATGTCAAGTATCCGAATTTCCAGTAAACGAGTGAATCTAGTGAATTGGGTTTATTTTCAATACATTTTGCACAGTACAGTGGAAGTAGCTCTATACGGGGGACAGAAAATTATGGAGGGACTCATGATCTTGAAACTCCTTACAATCCCAACATTTGGAACTTGTTAATTCTGTTTAATAATACCAATGATAAGCCAAGCACTATTCTGGGTGTACAAAGATAAATAAGATAGAGCATCTGTTCCTAAGCAACTTATAATCTAGTGCCAATAATATTAATATCAGTACTCACGCTCATAACAGCAAATGGCATGTACACACCCCCACGTACAAGAGGAGTTGGACTATTATAAAGGCCATCGAGAAGGGAGAAACAAAGTACTAGGGACCAGAGAGGAGGGTACAAATAGTTCTGATGGGCTGGTAGGGGCAGATCTAGGAGAAGCTCATCAACGAAGTTAATTTTACGCTGGGCCCAAAGGTCAACGGCATATCATTTGGCAGAGAATGGAAGGAAAAGCGCTTCCATGCTAAGGGAAGAGCCTATGCAAAAGCACTGGGGGATGACTATGCACGGCCTGGTGAGCTACACACAGGGACATTGGGAGGGGTGATGGGAAGCACTGCTTTACTCAGAAATTCTCTATCATCACCTGACCTCTGTCATTGGAAAGAAGAAAGTAAATTGTAAGGGGAGCCAGGAAGCAACAAATTAAACCCTATTCAGGGAGCACGCTAAAGGCAGTGGCATTTAGTGTGTGCACTGGGAGATGCTTTTATATAATTCTTTATCTCAAGAATAAAGAAAAGGGATGGGGGAAGGGGAAGAAATCCTTTGCTGGCCCAGCCCAGCCCTTTTAGGAGCATATTCATTCATTTGTGGGCTTGTCAGTATGACATTGTGTCTGCCTTCCTGAAAGCCATACATCTTACTTTTGAACCCTCCAATTGCCTTGGACCCCCTACAGACCCTAGTGTTCCCTGGCTGACCTTTTGACAGGGGGCTCATGCCCCTCCTAGGCTGGTGGAGGGGAGATGGCTCCCCTGTGCTCAGGTCCTCCTTGCTGTCAGCTTGGTCGGCTTGCCAACAAGAGTCCTTTCTTCTCCAGGGAGGATTAGTGCTTTTTAAAAAATTTGACTCTCAGGGTCTGAAAAGCCTGCCAGATGTGTACTTCCACAAGCCTTTTCATTTTTATACATCTTCTTCCTCCATATCCAAGATCTCTGGGCCCTCCCAGAGTGGGAAGGAGATTTAAAATAAATCTTACAGTCACTTGCAAAAATGTCTGCTCACAGGTTGTCTTCATTATCCAAGGGATAGCAATTCTGGGATTTCATTTTCTGTATGTAGTATGACTGTAACACAGGCACTGTAGAGATAGGGAGTTAGACAGGTGTGCCTGAGTGATACTCCTGTTGGCAGCTTCTGAGCTTGTTGGACACAGCCAATCACTGTCCCAACTGCGAAATGAGAAAAATAACCTTTCTTAGTATTGCTGTCATGAGTAAGTGAAAGGTGCCCGGTGCCATGCTTAATAAGTAGCTGCTAAAATGGCTAGAATTTTCATTTGAAAAATGATGCTAAACTCTTCTGTGGTTTTACTGTTCATGCCCAGTCATTTGGGGAAAAAATAATAGACTCCTGATGTCAGGCTATCCAGCTTATTCGTTCCCTCTGGGGTGGCACACTGCTTCTGGTTTTTTCTTTGTCATCCTGCACCATGTAAAGGCTGACATTTCCCCGTGACCAGCCTCATGTTTGAGTAGAAAGGCATCATTCCACACTGGGGGCACTGTAGAGAGCCATTTTGTTGGGCGTTCCCCAGGCTGGCCCCCACGGCCTCTGAACTTGCCCCCATTAGTCATTGCTTTGGCAGAAGGAGTGGAAGACCCCTGTTAAACTGAAATATGTTATCTGGGAAACACATTAAGCCATTAATAGCTGGACACAAATTAGTTTATCAGACAAAGGTTGGACTTGCAGAATTTAGGAGTGAGAAGGAACTTTATAGATCGTTAGTTTACAGGTGAGGAAAGGGAGGTCCCTGGATGAGCAGATCTTTGGGATGCCAGGCTTCACACTCTGCCTTTGGCCCGAATCTCCCGCCTTCTTCATTCTGCCTTTGCTTAGCAAAATAGACACTCAGACTTTTATTGCCCAACATAGCTGGGCAAGTGTTAAAAATTCAGAGAAGTATGAGTTGGGAACACAGACAAGACAATAATGAATGCTGAGTGACGTAGGACAGATCTCTTGATGCTAGAGATGAAAAGGTCTGGAACATAAGACGCTGTCAGCAAAGGGCAGATCCAGCCTCTGGGGTGTCAGCGCCGCCAGGAGTTGCACAACACTAGGACCCCGGGCCCTACCTGGTGGCTGCCATGAGAGTATGAGAGGTCACGCTCAGGGAGCTGGACTAAGCTGAGGGTGGGGTGTTCACTGCCTGCAGGAGTCAATGCTGGATAGTCAGGCCCAGGGGATGGGTCAGCAGGCCATAGGTTGAAGAAAGAGGCCAACAGCTGGGAGGAACCAGACCACACTTCAGGGCAGACCTTCACCAGCATTGTTCCCACTGGCTTTGCCCCATTTAGTCAACACAGGCTGATCTCTTTCTCTTAATTCACATCAAAGGCCTTGGTAGAAGATTACAGAAATGAGAGGAAGGGGAGAAGGGTGTTGGGAAAGGCAACTTGGTGAATGATGAATAGCTGTCCGGGGTGTAGGAGGTTCTAAGGAGCCACTTCTGTGTGAAAATCTGCAGGGTCCTAACACCTGGTGGGGTGAACTCATAGCCATTACCCCTTGGGGATACCCATTACATCTATGGATTGCTGGTGGTATCAGTCTCTTTTCCATACACCTCTCCTTATTCAGGTCTTCATTCTCTATCTTCTGCATGATTTCAACAGCCTTCTAACTGGTCTCCCTCCCTCCAGCCTCTACCTTTACAAAGTTGTCTTCTTGCTGTTACTAGACAGGTCCTTCTAATCATATCGCTCCTCCGGCTTATAGGAATTGAGGGTAGAGTCCCCTTTTCAGGGACTTAGCCTGCTCCTGCCTAACAACAACAACAAAAAAAACATTTCTTACCATTGATCTCCACATTCTGTTCATGCAGAACTTTTCATACTTTTTCACCCCTCCGCAACCTTGCGCGTGCTATTCTACCTACCTGGGATGCATTCCTCCTTCTGTGGAACCTGCCTGCATCCTTCCAGATTCAGATCAGTGTCACCACTGTGAAGCTCTTCCATGCTCTTTAGTCTTGTTCATAGCTTTTTCTTTATGGCCCAGTTGTACACTGTACAGCCTTCTTTTGTAGCACCTGTCACAGTGCATTGCAAATGTTGGCGTATATGTTCATCTTCTAATAGACTGTGTGCGCATGCATGGTAAAAGTGTGTGTGTGTGTGTGTGTGTGTGCACGCGTGCTTGCGTGCATGTGCGCATACACACACACACACACACACGCATGCACACATCAGAGAGGGACTTCTTTCTGATTCTCAGTACCAAGAACAGAGCCGGGTAAATAAATCATGGCAGATGGTCAAGGAGTGTTTGTTGAACAAGCTAGCACACCTATGGTCTGAAGTGTGTGAGGTCTGAAAGGCAAGGCCACAGATCTATTTCTTTTCATTAAAGCCAGGCAGATACATGCCCGCTCCCTGCCATTCTTCCTTTACCATGAGTGATGTGTTCCATCTTTGATCAGCAAAAATTTTGATTGGGAATAAATTGTTCATTCAGTGACTTCTGGAGATGTGTAGTTTTTAATGTTTTGGATATCCTAAAGAATGTGATAAACCTATAGATGCTTCCTCAGAAAAGGCATAAACACCCAGTTTCAACATTTTCACACAACCATAAGGTTTCTGGACTCCATATCTTCCCACCCAGCTTCTATGGCCTCTGGCTTAAAACAGCTGTAATAGCTTGTTTTTTGCTCTTTTGGCCTATAAGATTTTGTTAAGCTGTATTTTCAGGGGGAAAAAAAGTTATTTTAGAATCTGTTTTCCAAATACATAAGATGCGTTAACATGGAATATGCTTTTTCAAATGACATATTCTCATGTTTTCAAATATTCCCTTTCTCGGTTCCCCTCGGACCTGCCCTGTTCTGTGAGGCAGCAAATATCATAGCCTGTGTTTCATTCTTCAGAAATGTGTGTGGAGATGTACATAACAGTGTCTCCTGCAGTCATTTAGTATAGGTCAGGGCCCCAGGCAGGATGTGGGATGTGGTGCCTGGGTCTGGCTCAGTCCTCATTGTAGAGGAAGCTGCAGGAACTTACCACAGGACATTGTCAACAGGCTTTCATTTGGGAAACATTTACTGAGTTCCCACTATGTGCCACACACTGTTCCAGGCACTTGGGGATACTTTAAGGGAACAGAAGAGACAAGGTCCCTGGTTTTGTGGAGTTTATAGCCAAATGGGACAAGGCAGAACATAAACAAGGATATAAGTTAGCTAAGTTCACACAGTGAGCAGAACAAGGAAGGAAAGACAACAGGAGTGGGTTAGAAGAGTGTGGAAAATAGAAGGTTGCCACCTTAAGGCAGAAGTCCCTCTGAAGAGGTGCTATGAGAAATGAGACCACAGGCAGGTCTAGGGTGATCCAGGGAGAGGGGCTGCAGGTGCAAAGGTCCTGAGGCGGGAAGGATTTCAATGTGTTTGAGAAAAAGAAAGAAGGGTGCTGTTGCTGGGGACCTCTGTAGGGTCACGGCCAGATTAGGGGGAGAGGATGGGAGAGGAAGTTATAAGCCATAGAAAAATACTTGGGATTTTTCAACCATGAAGGGAAGTCAAATCCTAAAAGGTTCTAGGTCGGGTGATATTTTGATCTAATTGTCATGTTTTAAAGATCATTTGAAAAAGATTAAGGCCCATTTTCTCACCTCATTTTGAACAGTTATGACTACTGAGATGAATGTATAATTAGGCATTTCCATGAGTTTTCACCATAGGTTTCTATCAGCAAGAAAGAGCCAGGATTTTCATCCCAAGATGTCACTGCAGCTCATATGAGACAAGCTGGGAGGTCTGGGTGGCCAGTGCCATCTTGCCTTAGGGAGCTAAAGGAATTCTGAGCCTTTTGAGGATGCTGAAAGTTGCTGGGTCCCCTGGAAGGTCACTGTCAGATTAGGGGATGCTGGATCCAGACCAAGGGTTAAGGGGGAAGGTGAAATGCCCAGTACCCCAAAGTCTCAGAGGAAACACAGTGTGGAAGGGTCAGGTTCCTAGAAAAAGCCTGTGGCTGGAGGGGGAGGCAGAAGAGGAAACAAAGGCTACGCGGCCTCTTCTGTCTTTGCCTGTCCCCTCCTCCTCCTCCTGCAAGGGCCACAGATGTCCTTTCCGAGGCAGCCAGCAGCCAGGTATGTTTGGAAACACTCAAGCCCCGTCCTTCCTGTAGCAGGAAATAAATGTCGCTGGGGGAGCAGGGTGCGCGCGTGTCTCTGTGTGTGTTGGGGACGGGGGGGGGGGGGGGTGGTTGCAGGGAGGAAGGTGGTGCGTAGGTAATGGTAATGGTGCATCCATCCAGAAGTCAAACAATATACTAGCTGCTCTGGGGGCGGCCCCGGAGCGGTCACTGGCGGACAACTTAGGTGAGCTCGGTGCAGAAAGAAAATGATGATGGTGAGCACGCGTGGGGAGAGGGCTGAGTTTGGGGTAAGGACTCTCGGGGATCTAGGAGCCACACACTGTGCGCCCGCAGCCGCCACCCCCACTATACCCCCCATTTCTGCCTCAGACTGCCCCGCCTACCCACGCCCTCCCTGAAAGTTAAGTACCACCCCCCTCAGACCTTTTCTCCCCCTTCCCGCCGCCCCCCGCGGAGACGAACCGGCCCATTGAAGCGCCGGGGGCCACGCAGAGCCGCCCGCGGGCCGGCGAAGGGGGCGGGGAGCCGGCTGCCCCGACCCCCCTGCCGCCGCGGCCCCAGCGGCCTCCGCGCTGCGAGGCGCGGGCGCTCGGCCGCAGGGGGAGTTGTTTGATTTGGCCGAGGCGGGGAGGCCGGCGGGGAGCGGGGGAGCGAGCGAGCGAGGCGCGGGAGCCGGGCAGCGCGGGCGCCGGCCCCGGGGTAGGGTCCCCGCACGCAGCAGCGGCCCCGGGGCGGGGGCGAGACGGCCGCGGGCGCCGGGGATGCAGGAGGGGCCAGGGCCGAGAGGACTGCTCGGGACAGCACGGCCGGAACCTGCCGGGCGCGCGGGCAGGTGCCTCGGCCCCCTCCGCCCTTTCCCCCCCTTCTCCTCTCCCCCTTCTCGCCCTGAAGTAAGATGAGCGTGATGCTGTGGCGCTGGGAACAGAATAACACCACCATGAAGCTGGTAAGGGTGGACCGCAGACCCCACGCCCGGGACGGCGCTGTACTTTTTATCTCCCACCCCCACCCCCTCCGCATCAGGAATTGTCTCCCTTGATGGAAAGCCCCTGAAATGCATTCCGTACCTGGTATTTCCCGTATTGTTTTGAAGATAGATTTCAGTTGTTTTTTTTTTTTTTTTTTTAATCTGGAGAGTCAATGTGTGTCTGCCTGTGTGAGCGACTGGGGGGGTGGGGGTGGGAACGCGAACGGGTTGCGTATCTTTCGGGCTCTTCCACCTACGAATTCCTGGGGCTCTCCGGGCTTGCACGCGTTGGGGGTTGTCTTCTGCGGCTAGGTCTGCGCTTTCATGGCCGGTCCCAGGTCAGCGTGGTCTACTCTGCACCCCCCACCCCCATTGTGTTTTGATTCTTTGGGATGCTGGCGGTGTAGATCTCTATTGCGGTTTGGTTTGGCTTGTTTGTGGGGCGAAAAAATGTGAGCCCAGCTTGAATGAGCACCACGTCCTCTTCTCCCGCCTCTCACAATGGCTTAGTTTTCTTTCAAGCTTGTGAGAACCATCTAGGCTGCAGGTACTTTTTCCCCTCCTCCGTTTTCAAAAATAACCGCCCATGACTCCTGGGAGGGCCGAGGAGAGGAGCGCGTTTTTTTCCTGTGCCCCAGGAAACTGAGTTGTTTCCTCATCTTAAGGAGAAAATGTGATCGAAAGGCTCTTCTCTGGGTTTTTCTTTTGTAATTTGTTTATCTGGTGGTTTCAAGTGGTGGGGACTTCAATTCCCCATCGAAGTCAGCCAGAGTTGTGGCCAAGTCCTTTACCCCCTTGGATTTCAGCTTCCTCAGTAAAATGGGGCAAGTTCTCACATGGTAGCTGGCGTGAGGATAAGAAACCATATATTTGTAAGTTTCCTGGCACATACTAAGAACTCAATAAGGAATGGCTATTATTAATAAACTGGAATTAATACTTATTGGAGTGAGCTCTTTAAAAATGCTACAGAAATGGTCATAGCAGTTGCATTGGATACCAAGATGCTAAATCAACCTAAGCTGTTTCTTCACATAATGAACATATTTGTTGGGAAAGTGGCACCTTGCTTTTCATACTTCTTGTGTTATGTTTGGCTTCTCTAACTTTAAGCTACTATTTTACAACTTTGTTTAATGTGCTGTAACATTAGCAGACTGTATGCACCTTTGCTGCACTATGTCAGGACTCCAGCTCTCTAATCCTTTCCCAGAATCTTTCTCCAACCAGACTTGTGAGAGAACGGCAGCTTTTCACACATTTTCTCACCAAGCTGCACCTGCCTTGCCACTCTGAGAAGCAGGGTAGGAACGTTGGGTCCTGGTCTGGAATGGATAGCGTCAGGCTATACCAGACCTAAATGTTTTTTTTTTTAAAAAAAACAAAAAAACAAAAAACAAAAAACAAAAAAACCAAGAAGAATTATTGCCCAGGCAGGGAAAATGTGGAGCATCCCAGGAGATAGTTTCAGGAGCTTGGTGGCAGGTGCCTTGGTAAGGGCTGGGATGTCCTCACTGCTCTAATATTGTTGCCCTTTTAGTTTATGGAGGGAACCTTCTCCAATGCAAGTCAAAGGTCAACCTTTATTGGGTCTGTCTGGGTCTTTAGACCTGAGTCTCACTTTTCAAATGAATTGTGAGGACCACCCAAGGTAGTTGTGGTCCACCAAAGTAACCCCTTCCTAAATGGGGGAGAGGCTGGAAGGGCTCAACCAACCAGGAAGTACTGGGAGAGGCAAAAGTTACTGTCCTGTGCACCCCACTCCCCCAAGACCTCAGGCAAGAAGAGGTGATGACTGCATCTTGACATTTAGATAGCCTCAATTATGCTCAAGGATGGGCCTCAGGTTTTCTGCAGAATCTTAGAAACCACAAATAATTAATTGGCACTTTGTTAGTTTGCTTTTTGTTTCTTCTTCACTGACTGGTCGATTTACTAGTTATTTGTTGTGTACTTACTCTGTGCAGAGCCCAGTCTTGGTGGGAGGCTGTGCTTGGTGTGAAAGGCTTTTGCTCTCAGGTGATTCTTGGTTTGAATGCCAGCCATGACACTTAACTAATCTCCAAATCAGTTTTCCTCTTCTGTAAAAGAGGGTGTTACAGTTCTATTTCCCAGGCTGTAAAAAGATGAAATGAGAATAGAGAAACAGGATCCAGCACAGAGTCTGAAATATGGGTGTCTGTAAATTGGAATGACTGTTGTCATTATTTTCTTCAAAGGTAAATGAGACAGGATTTCTGTCCCCACTCTTTATTGTGCTGTGGGGTGAATGGTTTCTTCTCCTAATGAGCCTGGGGAAAACAAACCTTTCTTACCTTGAATCATTAGTGGCCCTCAATAGGATGGAGCTCTCTGGGAACATCTTGGAAGTCAATTGTTTGTAAATAACCAATCCAGAATGGGGCCTAAGGCCAGAGTTTGGTGCCTGAACTTTTATTTTATCATTGATGCAGTTCAATAAACATGAAGTCATTTAGCCCAGATCTTTAAAATTTACTGTTCTGATTGCATAGTGCAACCAAATGTTTTGTTTCATGTTCCATTTTAAAGCTAATTGGATCAAAATGAGGCCAAGAGTAATTAGAGATAAAACTTGCATCTTTATGTGTTATCTGCAGGGGAATGTCAGAAACATCTCCATCTACCTAGGGTAGAAGGCAGTAGCTGGTAAATCCCATTTATGTCCAAATCCCATCTGACAGAGTCTCGGGGGCCTTTGATGAAATTGAGAGGCGGTGAATGCTTAGGCCTATAGTGCCTACTGGGAGGGTGTAAGCTTGGGGCACACCTCCAGAGCCTGATGTGGGTGGTTCTGACATCCATATCGTTCCCAGTCGCCTTCTTTTATATTCTTGAAGAGGGCAAGGAAAAGCACTGAGGCAACTTCTGGAGCAGCTTGTATCCTCTGAGATGTGGTAGACAGAGCCAAAGAATAGGGGTAGAGAAGGCACTGAGGGAGGCCACCCTCGCAGCCTGTCCTTGGGCCCAGAGCTAGGCATTCCAGTCAGAGAGACCTATCGTCCCAGCTCTGTTAAGGAACTGCTAGTTGGGTGACATCAGCCCTATTGCTTAGCCTCTTCCAGCTTTCGTTTCCTCATCTGTAAATGGATACCACAGCACCTCATAGAGTTATACAGAGAATTAGAAAAAAATGTGCAACAGACTTTGAGCTCGGAGTCCAGTGATTAATTGACAGCCAGCAAGTGGTTGCTTTTGTGATTATAATATGGTCCAGTAACGTGTGCATGTCTCCGTGCTTGGAGAGGACTGAACAGAAATGCGCCTGATGTTAATCGCGCTGAGATCTGCGGGGGAGATGACCAGGGATTTTTTTCATTTTTTGTCTATACTTTTCCTTATATTCCAAATTTTCTAAAATAATCATATTATATTTATCAAGGAAAGGTAAAAAGTATTACTGCTAAAATGATATAATTAATATTAAATCATATTAATAGCTAATGTGTATTGAGCCTTCACTTTGAGCTTTATTTGTTTCATCCTCACCATAACCCTATGAAATGGAAACTGTTGTTATCCCCATTATTCAGATGAGGAAGTTAAGGCTCAGAGAGTTAAGCGACTAGTCTAAGATTCCAGGGGTAGTAACTTGTAGAACCTCTGCTTTGTCTGATCGCAAGGGCTGTGCTTTTGAGCTGTTGGATTATAAAGCACTGGGTGCTTTTGAGCTGTTGGATTATAAAGCACTGGGTGCCTCCTGGCAAGAACAGTGCCTTCTGCTGAGATAGGTATGTATGAGTGTGCGGTACATAGGCTTGTGCTCACTGCCTGTGTTCCTGCCTGTGAAGGGTGTCTCTGTGAGTTGCTACCCCTATTCCTTTTTGGTCAGGGAGATGCTGCGAGTGAGGTGGAGAGGAAAGGGAACACAGTGAACAGGGCCGGGTTGGGTCATCACCTTTCAATGTCCTGGAAAACACTTACGAGGCTCTTCTTCAAAAGGAGGAGAAAGTGGCTCTGAATGAAGAATAATTGAGAATAATGATGATGAGGAACTGTGCCTCTGACCTTTGACCTTTCCCCTGAGAGGCATTGGTCAAAGACTCCCTGGGCCCGTAGGCAGCCAGGCTAACGAGCAGATTAAAAGAGGTCGGTGGGTTAAAGGGCCCTGTATGCATTTCTGCAGTTACATTGTGCCCTTCCAAAGGCAGGATGCTTTGGGCACTGCAGAGTTCCTGAGGGCACAGATTCTGTGTTTAGAATACAGTGGTCCTTCAGCTCTTATTCATCTTTCTGTACATAGACTGATTCTCTTAATAATTTTTTTTTCCCCTTGAGTAAAGCTCGTTAACCATTCACTTGAAGGCACACCCCTCTGCCACTGGAAAATATCAGGGACTTCTAGAACTTTCTC
Source organism: Rousettus aegyptiacus (assembly GCF_014176215.1). Lineage (NCBI taxonomy): Eukaryota > Metazoa > Chordata > Mammalia > Chiroptera > Pteropodidae > Rousettus > Rousettus aegyptiacus. The sequence continues at coordinate 90,295,466 of NW_023416308.1, forward strand.
CTGCTTTCTACTTACTGTAACTGGTACAGATTTTACCATCTCCTAGGCACTGAAATCATCATATTCATTTTCGGTTAATTCCAAAAACCGTAAGGGCAAGAAATTCCATCCTTTTTTGGAGAAAACAGGTTGAAATATATAGGAATGTTTCCATATGCATTTCTGCTATAGGTAATGAGGCATCATAACCTTGATATACTTTTCGGATTTGAAACCAAATCATGTAAGAAAGGTTTTGACTGGTTAATTGCTGGGAAAACAAATAATAGAATATTGGGAGAGGAGGAAAGAAAAACCTTAAAATAAGTAAGACACTTCCTTCGAATGACATTTTGAGGTAACACATTTTCCTTCATTTTTGTGTTAATAGACGTAGAAGATTTGTAATTGGTCCCTCTGGTGACCGAGCAGTGCTCACATTACTTATGCTATTGTTTTTGTGTGGAGCCAGCAAAAAATAAAAAAGAAAAAGTGTTTTTTTTTTGGTGGGGGGATGGTTGCCTCTGGCTTCTGTCATATAATACCAGCCACCCAGAAGGCATATGGCTAAGCTTTCCTTCAGGGTCTCTGGGCTCTTCTGGATGTGTGGACCAGACTGCCATTAGCTGTCCAGCTTCCAGTCCTGGCTGGGTGTCACAGGGGCTATTCCCAAGGGTTGTTTTTGATTCCGATGTTGCAGATGTGCTGGTGCTGATGTTGTAGGAGTAGAAGCCAGGGAGGTGGAGAGGCCATAAAAGAATCTGAGCTACCACCGAGAATGGGGAATAGGGTGAGGGGTTAGAATGAGTTGAAAGATATTAAACAGAGTAACAAGAGTTGTAATGGAGATATTTGGAAGGGCTTGGAGGTAGGAAAGTATTTTCCTAGTTACCAAAGATACTACTTCCCATCCTAACGCTGGTGTGGTGTGGGACAAGGGTGAGCATCTGTATTACACGCTATCTTTGTCATAGGGAGAGGACTTTGTGTTCACAGAGCACATGATAGGACCTGGAACACAAACAAAGCTGTGGGAAGGGAGGTGCTTTAAACAGGAATTTACCAGCTCAGTATGTGCCCTGGGCTCAGGAGAATGTATGTCTGCAGAGGGGATAGGGGATGAGCCAGGTTCCATTGTTGTAGCTCCTGCCAACTTCTGCATCACTGTTATTGATGTGAAGCTTCAAGGAAAAGGATTGCAGACTGCAACATTCCTAATCAGAAACCTTTTACGAGCTCCTGCTTACTAGTGGATGAGGTCCTACTCCTCCATGGCATTCGAGGCCCTCTGGGTAATAGCAAGATTTTAAATCTCTTTCTGTGGGGCTGCCAGATAGAAGCTGTTCCAATCGGCATGGTCAGCCCTGTGATTTTCCGCTTTCACTGCTCCCCAGGACTAAATGCTTCTTCCATCTGTCCATATACTACACTGTCTTCCAAAGCCAAATCAAGCCCCCTCTCTTCCTAGAAGCCCTGCCTGACCATACCACCTTCTGGGATCTCTGACAGGCAGCAGTGTTAGCCTTCCTTCCATCCTGCACTGCTGGTGTGTGTGCTGTGTCCCTGCGCCAGACTTAAGAGCTGTGGTTACATGGTCAGCCCCAGCCAGCTCTGCCACCAGCCGTGTGCCCTTGCGAGAGTATCATTTCATCTCTCTGAGGCTGCTTCTTCACCTGTAAAATGATGATAATAACTGTTCCAAATTTGGACTTGTTGGGGTTGTTTGATAAAATGTATCTCTTGAGCAGTACCCAGCATGTGGTAAATGCTCAATAAATGCCAGCTGTTGTTAAAAAGGTGATGATGCATTTATTCATTCAACAAATATTTGTTGAATACTGGGCGATACACTAGTAAACAATTTTTTTTTTTTCCTGCGTGGAACTTATATTTAGTGAAGAAAATACTAAAATAAAGTGTTGACAAGAAAAGTATATATTGCTTTTTTTTATGAAGATGAATGCCAAGGAGAAAAATGTAGCAGAGTAAGAAGGATAGGGAGGCTGGGAGAGGTCACTCATATAGGGTGGTTAAGGAGGGCTTTGCTGCAAATGTGACATGGCTGTGTAATAACTATTATCATTATCACTCCTCAGGGAGGCGTTGTAAGTAGGTGACTGTATAATTTATTATTGAAGCAAGGGCACTTCTGAGAGTAAAAAGGGGTGCTACTGATAATTACGGTGGGATATGGTATAAACCAGTTCTGTCCTGGGATAGGTGAGATGCCTTTATTCCTTCACTTGGTTATTCCAAGTGAAGTATATCCAAAGTATAGATATTGGCTAAAACAATATAGCTTTTGCCATCTTTTAGCTGTGACATCTTGGACGAATCATTTAATCTCTTTGCACCTCAGGTCCTATATCTGCTATGCTTACCTAATAGAGATTTTGTGAGAATTAAATGAGATAATATAAGTTAAGCGTTCAGTGCAGGACTCGACACTTTAGAAGCAGTCAATAAAAATTCATTGCCATCATCATCAGATCAAAGGTAAAAATTGTTCTTTTTCATATCTCTCACTGTGCCTAGAAAGGACTTAAGGATATGCAAGGTTCATTAATTCATATTAGGGTTGGAAATTTAGCTGAGCAGTGGACTTGGGAGATGAGCTGACTTGATCTGCCAAGGAGTTGCTTCCAACCATACTGATAGAATGTAATAATCATACAGGGTTTGAATGCTGGATTCAAAGGTTGGAAGGGGGACTTCATGCTGGGACAGCCACAGGTAGAGTTGGACAGTAGAGCCCAGGACTCACTCTTGGAATGTTAGTTGAGGAAGGAGCCCCGTGACTAGTGGCCCCCAACAATCCACTTTAAGCAGGGACTCAGAGAGATGAAATGACCTGCCCAGGGCCTCATGGTCTTTCACCAGCTTTGATGTATCTGCCATTACCCATCCAGTAAATTAGCGTAACAAAGAGTATAAAGAGCGAGAAGAGAGCACTTAGCATTCCACCTGGAAAAGCCATGTTTCGTTGGAAATGGGCCGCAGATGACGTAACCCTGCCGTATCCTATTACCCAGTACTTGGCTAATCTTTGTACGAAACTTGTTTTGGTGAAACTTGAGCCTGGAGAAGCCAACTAAAGTATATTACTTTCTCACTGTTGAATGCCTCCTAGACTTGGGCTAACATTTAATCTAAAGAGTAAGGTGATATTTCCTGAGATAGCAATGAGTTCATGTTTTGAAATTAAATGAACTGAGTTTATTGCATTGGTTGGTATTTTTTTTTCAAGTGCTAACTGCAGCATTGTAAATGTTCCCTATACAAAGTAATGTCTGGCTGCTGTATGGGGAGGAGTGGGGAGCTATGGATATTATAGTTTTCTGTCCTCAGAAGTTATCTCACTGCCTCTTTTGTTAGGTACCATTCCAGATTGAGCTATATTTTAGGTTAAGGGGGGGCTTAATAGAATAGATTTCTGACCCAGGACAATTTGAGGACAACTAGGCTTGTTTTACATTATATTTCCTTAATACCTGGTACATACTCTCTCCTTAAGATGTTTATCACTCAGTAAAGGCTAGTTGCACACCTAGATCATACCAGGTAAGGAGAAAAGTTCTATTCATGGACCTTCTTAGATAGCAAGTTGGTCAGTAAAGATGAGCATGCATACAATCAGATAACTCTAGGAATTTGGAGTTTGGTGGATTATCCTATTCACTTAATTCCTGGAAGTATTCTATATTATAAGAACTGAAGTAGACTTCTTCGAGGAGGCAAGTGGAGTTCAAAGCCATATAATGTGCAGTTCTAGGATGCTAAGCCCTATTGATTATCTCCACAGTAGACGTCACAGTAGACATAGTGAATAAACAATCCCCTTTCCCCGGCCCTCACCTTGCTTTCAGCCTACCTTAACTCCGCAAATGCTTGCTATAGCGTAAGCCCTGGGATGCAAGCACTGAGTCTTCATACCTTTGCAGTCCTGAGAAACCAGCACAGCAGCCGGTGCATGCTATGTGTTCAGTTAATGAGACAACTATGAAATCACCATTCTGATTTTTCAACAGTGTAACTTGGAATTACATTAGATGTAGGTGGTTTATTGTAAGATTAGTGAAACCACTGGAGCAAATCTGAACAATAGCCAGCCGCCAGGGGAGTCCTAGGTTCTCTCTGTGGCGTCCAAATCAGCCTGGTTCAGGCTGCAGTTTGGTTCCTGCTCAGTAGTGCTCCATTCCAGATTTAATGTTGGTGGAGTATTTTGGGGTTCCGTAGCTGCTTGGGATATCTAAGACAGTGAAAATTATTCCACGAGTTTTCCAGTATAGTGTATCCCAGGCACGTGGAGATCTACCTTGCACCCCTCAAGGCGGGGTGCTCATTTCTCCATCTCCCCTTATCCCTCCACCCTCCTTCACATGTGTGCATGCACACACGCATGCACGCACACACAAGATAAGACTTTTACCTACCCTCATTGGAGAATAGGGGTCTAGACAGAGGTTGGGAGCAAAGCACCAGGTCCTTGATATCAGAATTCAAGTTATCACGATGCTTGATTATCTCAGTGTTTTGCTGCATGTCGCAGGCTGGGAGTTGATGGGTTCTGGGGCTCAGCTTACTGAAGGTGAAATTTATTTACCTTGTGCTATAGATGTGGTGTAGCTGTGCTTTGGGACCAGTGGGTGTCTGATGATGACTTTTTAATTCTGATATTTAATACCACATTTGGAAGAAGACAAGCTGCAGCCCATGGTGCCTGTCCCTTAATTTTCATGACCTAGGACTCAAATGGAATGGTGGTTTTACAGTTGCCCCAGGGTTTCAACATTTTGCCTGTCCCAGGTATTGCGATTGGTTCTGAGGAATGCAAAGATGATGGAGATGTCAGAGCTTTCTTCCCAGGGTTTATGTTTTGGTGGGCTTCTCTAGATAGAGTAAGCAAAAGCTAAGGTAGTGGTATGGGAAAGGTATCTTTTGGGTAGAAGTGGTGTTTTGGAGGCGGGATACACAGGGCTGGCCAGCTAATTGTCAGTAGTCAGTGAAGAATAAGGAGAGTATAAATGTTCCTGAGGTTTTTAGCCTGGGAAGTGTGGACCGTAGCACTGTCCCTAAGAGAAATCAGAAAATCAGCAGGAATAACAGGTTAGAGATTATATCATTTTTCAAGTTTTATTGAATACTCATCTAAACTGTGGCCCAAACTATGCAAGAGTTCTATGAATGCAATGTAAATCAAGACTGTGCCCTCCTGCTTTCCTAGGGACAAAGACAGGTGGCCTTTATTCACCTGGGTAAGTACCTTTTTGGTAAACATCTATTAACTCTTCAGATCCAGGACTGCTGATACATTGTGAAGAACATGAGTTAGGCCTGAGTCCAAAGGAAGGCTTCTTGCGTTCTCTCCCATGAATTGGCCACTGGGTTGACCTAACATAACTGAACACCTGTATGCCCAGGTGAGACACTAAATGGGAAAAGTGTTAGAGGTGCCTGCACCTCAGATGTAAGACTGCATGGAGCCTGATTACTGCATTTAAACATAGTCACTCCACCCACCAGTAAATTGGGGGCCTCATAAGAGTACTGACCTCTGCCAGGTCAGATTATACATAGCATGCCCTACAGGTGTGGAGAGAGAAGCCAGAAATACTAGTGGCACTTCCTTCTTAGGGAATCCACGTGGGATCTTGGGAAAGAGGGTAAAGGGGGGAGATTTTTTTTCTTTCCCTTATGCTTCCGTGCCATCTAGCTTTTAACAGCTGGGGAAGAGAGACTAACACGGGAAAGAGGGTTCTACAAATTATAGAGCAAGAACTATGTGCCAGCTACTCATGTGCACAGGAAAACAGTGTGCTGGGGTGTGGCAATCTGCAGCAGGACCTAATAACTGTCCAAAAGCCGTAGGTTAAGTGCTGTAGGAGATCAGTGGGGAGATAGCCTGTATAGTACATTGATTTTGGAAACAAGAACTTGGTCCAAATTATTGTTGCCTTGGACAAATTACTTCTCTGAGCTACAGTTTCTATATCTGGAAGACTGGTAGAATCTTTCCCTGCCAGGGATGTCAGAAATCTTAAAGAGATAACATATGTGACAATGTGGTGGCAGACCTAGAGAAGTTGCCAGCATAAGGCAGGTGCTGGAAAAGTTGGACTGCTCTAAATTCAGATGTAACAAGGATGGACATCCTTATAGAAGCCTTATAAATCTAGGACTTGGTGCTGGGCTTACAGAATAAGCAGAATTTGGAGTGAGAAAAAGGAATAGGGTAAATGGCAAGGGTAAAGGCTCATGTTTTCTTGATTTGATGAGATTTCTTTTATAATTTAGCTAGCAGGGGAGAGGATTATGAGTTGGGCCACTGGGTTCTCTGAGCTCAGAGAGAACTCACTCTTCTCTTCAAAAGAGCCTGGATGCCAGTCCCACTTTTTACTTTCTCCATTCTGAGTAGTGTGGTTCCAAGGACAATTTAACATGAATATTTCAAATATAATATGTTCCAGATGTGGTGCTAGGTAACTCCTCAAACTCTCCCCTCCTCACTCTTCCTAGTTCTGTAAGTCAGGCTTTCTTAATCTCAGCACTATTGACATTGGGGCCAGATAATTATTTGTTGTTGGGGGCTGTCCCTTGCATTGCAGGATGTTTAGCCGCATCCCTGGCTTCTACCCATGTAGAATGTTTAGTAGCGACCCCTAGTTGTGACAATCAAAAATGTCTCCATAAATTTCCAGATGTAAACGGTCATGCCATTTACCAGTTGCTCAAACCAGAGCTTGAGGCATCAGCCTAGAGTCTTCCTTCTTCTGCATTCCTTCATTGAATTAGGAAATCATTCCGTTTGAACCTCCCCAGTAGATCTAAAATCTGACCACCTCATTTTCTCATAGAAAGGACACCATCATCTTTCACTCAGAGCTACAGTAGTGGCCTCCTAACTAGTCTCTATTGTTTGACCATCGTCCGCTTCCAGTTCGTTCTCTGTACAGCTGGTGTCAAAATAGAAATGGCGCTACTTTACTCTCCTGCTTCAGAAACATTTCAGTGGCTTCCCCTTGCACAAAGGAAAAAATTCAAACTCCTCACCATGGCTTAAAAGACCCTGCACCATTTGCTCTGCCAACTCCCCTCTCTCATCTGTATCTCACTAAGCAACAGCTGCGCCATCATGCCTTGAACTCACCAAGTCTTTACCATCTACGGTAGTTTGCCTATGGTATTTTCTTGACCTGAATGCCCTGCTTTCCACTTTTTACGTGACCGGCTCTTTCTCACCCTTTAGGATTAAACCTAAACAAAGCTGCTTAATAGAGACCTTCCCTGTCCCATCTATCTCATGCAGGTATCCCCTTCAAAATCTCACTCCCCCCTTTTTTTTTTCCTTTATAACACCTATTGTAATTACAGATGGCCCCTTAATCAGATTTTGACCTCCATGAAGGCAAGAATCATGCTTGACTCTTTTAAACATATCTCCACTACCAGACACAAGATAGGTGTTCGAGAAATATGTGTTGACTAAATAAATGGATCAATCGTATCATCCTTCTTGAAGAAGAGAGATGCCATTACTTCAGTTTAAAATTGATAACAGCAGACCCCTGGAATTAGACTTCCAATAAAGTAAGTAGTATACCAGTGTTCTTCTTTGAACCTCTTGGGACTGTTAGCACACTGCCTAATAAAGAGTAGCTGCCCTTGAAATAATTGTTGAATGGATCATTCTTAAGTAAAAAGAATATTTGTAATAAATGAATGCATAATAATAAATAGATTTTTAGTAAATAGTTGAAATTCCAAGGTCATTCTTTGACCTTCTCAAACCTGTATGGGGAAAATTTGATCCCCTCTGACCCCTACCTAGTCCAAAGTCTAAGACATTGATGCTATTTCCAGCCATTATTTTAAGGTAGCTTTTAGAAGTAACCAGAATATACAAATATCATGTTGCTTGGCCAGCAGTAGATATTCAATACATGTTGACTTGAATCAAGGCACTTAAGAAAAAGAGAAGAGAATTAGGTAGTTTGGTGTACAGGGAAGTGTACTCAGGTCTCACCTCGGAAATGAATCAGTAAGTCAACAGATCTTCACTGGAGACAAGTTTTATAGCTTCTGAGAATTTATTCTCCAATGAGAGAGATGAAGACGTTGGAGAACAGAATAGCATATACTTATACTAAATAGCGTGGCACCGTTTTGAATATCTTCGGAGTTACTTTGAATTAGTATTGGGGCTTTTTTCCCTCTTTCTGGACCAGACTCTCAGCTGTTAGAAGCATGGAGAAGTAATGAAGATTCTTTACATTCTCAGACTGCTTTCTGGGAATCCTGCAAAGTCCCGACTTCTTCTCTGATTACTCTTCTCATGGCTGAGTTCAAGAGCATTTTGCAAACGCGGACTTTGAATCTGGGAAAATGCTTTATGACCACTTTTATGACCTCAGAGCAACCCAGTAAGGCAAGTTATTTTCCTCTCTTTGCCAAAGGGGAAAAACCAAGGGCCTGGTAAATTGCCCAGGATCTCCCAGCCTCAGATGCTCACTCGTGGGCGGCTCTCAAGAACCGGGCCACATGCTGTCTCCTATTAGACGTGCTTTGGCTGCTCTGGGAAGGGCCTGTCAGCAACCTCAGCCCACATTTCCATGGACTTCATGGTCTAAGGAAGAAGCAAGGCCCATTTCAGAGAACCATATACTATTAGAGCTGTAAGATTTCAGTGCAAAGTTCTAGTCCAAACCAGTCCTTTTATACTTGAGCCAACTGACATCAGAGAGGGAAAGTGATTTGTTTAAGGTCACAGCCCAAAGTCTACTAACTTTTAGCCCAGTGCACTTTTGTTTCCAACACAGTTGTCACTGGTTAGAAAAGTGTCCTCAGAAACGAGATTTCATTTCTTAGGCAGGATAATGCAGTGAGCAGTGCAAAGATTTTTTCCTTCTTTAAGAGGTAGGTAGGGCAATGATTAAAACAAGGCTCTGGAGCCAACGTGCCTCGGTTCCCATTCCAGGCCAGCTGTTCATTTTGTAACCTGTCTGGGCCTCAGTTATCCTCATTGGTGAAGTGAGGCTAACCATAATACTTCCTATCTGGGGCACGTTGCGGATTAAATGGATTAATATGTGTAAAGGTCTCAGAATAATACCTGGCACAGAGTCAGGACTACATAAATGTCATTGTCCTTATAAATCCTAACAGCTGCTCAATGGCTGTGTGACCCTGGGCAAATTATTTGCCATCTCTGAACCTCAGATTCCTCCTCTGTAGGAATAATTCTGGCCCAGCAGGATTGTTGAATAGATTAGATCATGCACCACCTGTAACGTAGGTGCTGAGTAAACAGCCAGATCTTTTACTGCCTCCAAAGGTGTGAGGATGTGGTGTTTGTGAGGCAGTCTGCGCGGCATCTGCCACCAGGTTGGTACTTAAGTTGTTCCTTTCTCTTGCTGTTTGGAGAGGGGAGAAATATTAGGGTTGTGTCTGCTGCCAGCTTTAGAGACATTCACTTAGAATATTACTTGTATTTTTTATTACTTAGTATTTACTGAACACTTGATAGATGGAAAACTTTGTTCTGTGCCTTGACATGCTTTATCTCATTTAATCCACACAATAGCCCTATGACGTAAGTGCTATTGATATCCCCATTTTATTGATAAGGAAGCTAAGTTTCAGAAGATAATAATGTACCCTGAGTCAGTGAGAGGAGGAGCCATGCTGTTGAACCCAGATCAATCTGGCTTGAAAATTTATACCTTTAACCACTCACTGCTGGGAACTGCGCCAGGCTCTGGTTACACATGAGTCCTGTGGGGATTGACATCACTCACACCAAGGACACCAGAGGAGGATGGAGCACCCTCCTGGGTTAACCATTACCACCTCACCAGCTGCTAGATGACAAGAGGCCAAAGCAAGGGAACTGCATCCTGGAACCCCTCCTCTTACCCTCCCACCCCGCCCCACACGCCTCATACACCAATCTTTTGCAGCCTTTGAGCACACCAAGCCCGCCAAATTCCCTTCCTGCCCAGGTGCAAGGCCCCCGGGAGTATATGGTGGCATGGCAGGTCTCTAAGCCTGGTGCTGGGCAGGCAGAAGCTGGGCCTGAGAGCTGTTCAGTGGAGCATCTCAATCTGCAGAGGAGAGAGCCCCCATCCAGTCTTGTGGCACAGCAGAGCAGAGTTGGGGCGCTGTAGAGTTCTTCCCTTAGAAAGAGTTCCCAAGTAAGAATATCTGTGACTGTTCACCTTTCTTAAGCTAGGTAAGAGCTTTGGGCAAGCTAAGTGGTTGGGTTGGAACCCTGGGCTATAACCATTCAGAGTGGGCACTCAGCCCTCCTAGAAGAGAGCCTGGCTGGGCTCAGGGTGGTGGCTGGTAGGTGTGGGAAGCACATGAGACTTGGGATTGACTGGTTCAGGTTTCAGCTCTGCTACACACCAGTTACATGCCTCATTTACCCACCCCTAGTATAGAGAGATGGTCATTCCTTCCCACTTAAGACTTGGATTTCTAGCGGGGTCATATAATGGACCTGTGTGAGTGCTGACGTGGTGCCGAGCCCCTAAGACATGCTTTGCAAGTGGCATCTTCTGCCGTCTCTACAGTCTACATTAGGGAAGGACGGCCTTGGGCATGAGGGCGGAGGTGCCTGTTCTTCACTTGCATGGCTAATTTATATATTTAAGTAGTAGTAAGAGGTGATTCAATTCAGAAACTAAAGGGAGACCCTCCCTTCCTGCCTGTCTCCCTAACAGATACATACTTAGGTTCAGGTCACAGGCTTTTGGAACTTTTATGCCAGTAATATCCCTACCTAACATGAGTCCCTTAGCCGCCACCCATTTCCCCATTAGGTCTTTCAGAAGTCAAAGCCCTTGTTTTCAGGGTGCTTCGGTTCTAAACTATGAAGAACACGGCTCCCTCTTGGCCCCAAGGCCAACTGTGGTCTGCTGCATGGAAGAGCACTTCCTGTCAATGAGAACTATTCTCTGGGACTGCTGAAGCCCCACATTCTGATGGGCTGGCATGTGCGTCAATCAGGAGGGTTGGAGAAAAACCTCTTCCTCCCTGCCTTCACTCTTTGCTGCTCTTTGAGGGAGCCGGAAAGCAAAGGCCTTCTCTGCAAACTTGCCAGCAATCACAGAACTCAGCCTCTGCTGGGATGCAGGCTCTGGTTTATGTCTCTCTCTGGGGTGTCTCTTCTTTATATGGGACTTCCGGCTTCATTAATAAGTACCCTTAATACTCTTATCTCTCCACATGCCTTCTGGGTTTACTGAAGCATAATGCCAGAGCACATTCTTCCTTGGAAGTCACAGCTCGTTCTGAGGAGGTTTCAGGCTCTTAACTTTGAAACAGCAATAAGAATGGGCTCTGGTTGTGTGGGTGGGGGAGGCAGAGGAAGACAGGGAATGCCTGAAGCCCAGTTTTGAGTGAACAATTTTTCTTTAATAAGGATAGAGATGCTGCCTTGAGCTTGTCTGGATGACTGAACAAACAAGCAAGCTATTTGATCAGGGTCCACCTGTACTTGGAGTTGTAAGGAGGCATTACGCCTCTCCAGTTGTTATTAGGCTCACTGGGTATACTGTTGTATTATTGGTTATATTGCACTGTGATATCTTTCTCACATTTCTCACACCCTGTCTGGAATCCTAGAATTGTGGACAGGCTCAGTGGAAGCTGAATAACTCAACTCAAGTTTCCTTATGTAGCAGGTATGATCCCACCTTCCAGAAAATGTGTTATTTATAGTGAAAAGAATAACCATTTCCCCCAGGAACTTTCCCTCTTATCAAACATATTCTAGGATGTACTTAGTAACATCTCTGCTAAAAAAAAATGACCACGTGGTACATCCACGGGAAAGTTGGCTTCATTCTGCACTTTTTGTGGTGAGCTACTACTTCCTTGATATTATTTGCATCCTTTCTCTTCAGCTGGGTTTTGGAGGACCCCAAGTGTCAGTAGCATATTTATGGGATGGCTGGAGAGAAAATCACCCACCTCCTTCCTCACATAATTGTGAATCTGCATCCTGGAATTACCTTAGCTCTCTGGCTGCCAGAGTCAGCCACAGCCACTTTGATTTGGGACCAACTGTATGTCAACAGAGCTATGGTTTCCTGACTTCTTTGTCCATTTCCTCAGAAGAGAGCTAGTGCATCCGCATCCCACCGAGGGCACCTGGTGCGGAGGCACTTGGCTTTTTGTGAACACACCCTGCTTTAGCTTCAGACTGGAGTCTCCCATCTGCCCTGTAACATCTGGTTGGAATAGAAGCCCGTGACTGAGAATTGCCCAGAAACTCTGATTCCCTTCTCTACGTTGGCAGGAATGGAAGGGAGGTAGCTTCTTCATTCGAGCTTCCATTTTTGTTCATGAACGTTTGTAAAATACAAAATAAACAAGTATTTTTTTAAAAAAGTATATCCAAACAAAGTATATACTAACATTTCCCCAGTTCACATTTATTTATTTGAGTAATATCTTACAAAGCGTTCTCCTCCCCCAACTCTAGAAGTATATATACTGAAAATTGCATTTAGATAAAGAAATTCAACTAAAAACAATCTTCAACATTAATGGTTTTATCTAGAAGATGTAGCTGCATCTTTCTCCCTGCTCAACACTTTCAGGAGCTAGTAGTCGTGTTCACTGGCTTTTTTTTCCCCAGGCACAGAGTGAAGCAAACGAGGTTGAATAACCAGACCCATGCCTCAGTCTGTGAAAGGCTTCTAAAATTCCTGACTCCCCTCTGACAGCTTTCCTGTAAGACCAAATTATTCCCAAGAGCCTGAGAAGAGAAGTGGGACAGAAAGTGATTTAAAATGAATTATGAACATTCTCAGCGCCATCTGATTCTATCCCGATAAGCCAAGTAGATGAGATACTTGAAATTCCCCCCACAAAATAGAGTTGGAAGATTTGATTTGTCAGTATCGCCCAGGCTTCATTGCTCTTATACCATGTTCATAATTTTGCCATATTTGTCTACCACTTGTGTTGCTGAGTTATTTATTAATTTTCTTCAAATCGACTGCTTAATTTGAAGACACTTATTTAAAGAGGAAACTATTCCAATGAACATGCAAAAGGAGTGTCATTGGGCATAATAGAAAATAATTATGAAATAATTATAAAAACAAATAGCTATTAAAATAAGATGTTCAGCAGTGTGCAATCTAAAATCTTATAATGCATGCCACCAGTGGTTTATCTGTCACAGTTTGTGAAACACAGATTTATAAAAGAAATCCAACTCACTGACCAGAGAGAAAGGAAAACAGACCAGGGAAAGGAGAAGCTACTGAATCTCACCAAATGGTCAGAAAGTCTTGGTCTAACTCTCAGTTCGGAGTTTACTACCTCATACTGATTAGAAAATATGGTGAAAATTTGTCCCAATGACAGATCTGCCTTTGTCATCCAGGTTTGCTTTGGGGCAAATGTTGGTGTCTGTTACTTTTCCCAGCATAGGATTTTGTAAAGACATTGAGACTTCCTTGGCTGTGGGCACTGTTGGGTAATATGTACTCTTATCTATCGATTCCACAGACTGTAATGGCTTTAAGAGGATGGGAAGGTGCCTATTTAGGTTAAGCTGGCTGCAAGTATGAAAAATGTAGATTCCTGATGGACTCATGTAGTGAGCAGCTCTTGAGACCAGGGGTATATGCAAAACTGCATATAAATAATGTGGTGCATAGGTACTGAGCTAGAGAAGGGGAAGAGCAAACTGAGGACTTGATCATGTGGGGTCAGTCTAGAACCTAGAAACCATGCTAGGTAATTCAAGCAGGAAGAGATTTGATACAAGGAATTAGTAACGTGATTAAAGGGCAGAAGTTAGGAGGGTGCAATTGGACTCTGGGTTTTAAGGCCAACCACTCTCGCTGAGATCTAGAGGACCTGTTAGGGTGGAGCTGTTATACTACCCCGCTGCCCTGACCCACCCACCTTTGACTTCTGTGAAGCCAATGACCAGATGCTGAAACCTGGAGTCTGGCTTCCACAATCACTCTCCACTATTGGTATTTGCTTGCCAGCCCCCTTTGCCTAACCTTTGCCTTCTAAACTTTATGCAAGTGCAACTCATTGGCAGAACTTAAATCACTCCTGAAACTCCAGCTGCAAGAGAGTCTGGAATATGCTTCAAGACTCTGCAATATGGAGGTGGAGGAGAATGTAGAAGGGGGCAGAAATGGTTGCTGAGTGCCAGCAGACGACATAACCATGAGGAGATAAGGCAGATAACTAACCAAATATCATGTACGTGGTAGCAAGTGGTAAACCCCTGAGGTCACAAGGGCAGGAAATCAGTATTGGCTTAATATGGACCTTGCAGAATTCTGATCAGGTGTGTAGAGGGATGTGGTCGAGAGGTTCTTGGTTAGAGAAAGTCAGAGATGGAGCAGTGCAATGCTACCAATCTGCCTTCTAGCACTAGGGCTTAAAAGTCTCCAATCTCATTTTTCTCGATCACTTACTAGGTGGTCCCATGCATTATACTGAGAATGTTTTATGTGCAGTATCTCAGTTCTTCCTCTGAATGTTTTTTCTCCTCATTCTAGCCTCAGAGAGCCTAAGTAACCCACCCAAGGTCACACAGCTATTAGGCAGCTGAACCATGAAGCTAAACCCAGGTTAGCTTGACACGAAGGCCATTGTGCCCAGTCACTAAGCTGCATTGCCTCTCTGTGGACAGAAAGGAGGGTAGAGGTAAGACTGAGGTCAGGTTATGATGAGCCACGAAAGCCGGGTAAGTGTTCTAGACGTAATATCAAATGATAAGAGGGGTCATTGGACGTCTGAGAGTGGGAGAGTGACATCATGGAGGGATGCAGATGGATCTAGCAGGGGAATGTAAGCTTGATTGACATAAGAAAAGGCCAGGGGCAGAAAGCAGTAGAGATGAGAGAAGCTGATATTTTTTTCTCTTTCCTTCAGGTATTTTCCCATTTTCTTCACTGGTTTTTCAAAGACGATGAACTCTTTTTCTAACAAGTCCTGAATCCCAGGTGATTTTAGGCTTTCAGTTTGGTTAGTGAAGCAAATTGCTTCCGAAAAGCATTTTTCCTTTATTCACTGATAGTTTTACACTATGGCCAAAGGTCAGCTTTCTGACACAAATCATTTTCTCTTTTTCTTCTTTGTACTATTTTCTTATGCTTTGACGATGACATTGATGATTTATCTTCCTACCTGAGTTTATGTTAGTCAGCGGGAGCAACTTGTGTGGAAACAGACAATGAGATGTGGCAGTTCTGGTTGAAAAGTGCTAGTTCTAGGGCAGAGATGAATTTTCAAATCAGAAATACCTGGTTTGAATTCCTCCTCTGCCACTTTGTGTTTGGAGCTTGGAGGACTTGGGCAATGCGCTTAGCTTCCCTGAGCGAGGTCTCCTGCTATACAGAGTAGGGGTGACAATGTTGGCCCTCAGCAGCCTGTTGTCAGGACTCAAGGGAGCCATGTGTGCGAAGCATTCCTCGTGGTGGGCATGCATGTGGTCGGAGTTCCGGAAATATTTTTCGCCTTCTCTTTTTAGCTTTTCGGCATCTATGAGAAGTGGTTCTGAACAGCTGCAGCTGGTGTGAATCTGACCCCGATGTCCTAGTGACCCTGGTCTGATCTCCTCCCTCTGGTCTTGGGCAGAGGTCTCAGGATGGACAGACACGCATTCTAGACCCACCCAGGAGAAGAGCCTGCAAGCCCACCCTGGATCCTGGTTGCCTCCCAGTGAATAAACGTCCGCACCAAATGCCAGTTGATGGGATTTGAGTTCATCTCAGATCCAGCATACCCACTCAGTCCACTGAATATGTCTCTTCTCTCATAGACGAAGCGCCCTCCCTCCTCAACAGAGTAAAACCCTCTGATGTGAGCTTCTTGATAACTCCCACTTCTCTGCCAGTGCAAAGAGCTTAAGGCTTTTGCAATTCTCCAAGCATCTGGCCCATCTTATCCAGATGACATTTGGAATTTTAATCTTCTAGTTATAGGTTTTCATAAATCTGGTTTGAAATCATCACTGCCAATCTCATCTGCTGTGGGGAAAATGGCTTTCAAAAGATGTGAGGAGAGGGTGGGGATCCAGTGGGGATGACTGGAAAGGGCAGGGAGCGTTGTTGGAAGGGAGGCTCTGGATGGGGAGTTGGTGCTCATTTCCAGCGGTGGACCAAAGTCTGCTTTAGTGTAACTTCACTTGGAATCCTGAGTTGAGACTTTGGGGTCCAGAATTCTCACTGTGCCAAGCACTGTATTGGGTGCTTTACATACGTTATCTCATAGCTCTCGTCACATGATACCTATTGCATAGAAAGAGGAAAACTGAGGTTCTGCTTTGTTGAGTAACTTGCCTGAGGTTGCCGCGTGGAAGGTGGAGGGGTTTTTAAGACTAGGTTTAACTGGCTTCAAAATCTGTAGCTTTTCCAGTATGCCTGACTGCCTCCCATTTATCTGTGGATTCATGGAAGCTATATTCCCGAACCCGAAGATCTGAAACACTGGGACCAGCCTAGGTTGCGTTATTTTAACCCCTTCAGCATCCATCGCCTCCACTCTACCCAGGGCGTGGAGGAAGGGGGTTAAGGCAGGAGAGGTGAGCACAGGCTGAGCCCTGAAAAACTTTGCCAAGGTCTCAGGAGTTGGGACTTCATCCTGCAGGTAATGGGATGATATTGAAAGTGTTAGCAGGGAGCAGCATGAATCAACTTTAGCAGTATTGAAAGCCCACTCTGTGGCAGACGTGCCAGTCGTTGTCCTTTAACTGTTGGTTGAGTAAAAGCATTCTTATGCCCAAGTGAACTCACAGAGGTCCTGTTACACCTTTGAGGACCCCAGAGACCCCAGGCTCCCCAGTAGGGAACTCCCAGTAGAGAACATTTTCATAGGATTTAGAAAGGTGAAGAAGAAGAAGAAAGAGGATGTTCTAGAGTATGAATCTTCTCTGAGTCGACTCTGTAAATATTTTGAGTGTCATGTCCCTGGCACCAAAACTCTACTAAGAAGCAGCAGCCGCAGGTGAATAGAGTGACCCACCCAGTGTGGACAAGCAGCATGTGTCTGGGAATCACTTGCCCAGTACGTACATTGAATCTGGTGTCTCCCAAACAGGTCAACTTAGGTACCGGGTTTCAGCTGGCCAGGACATCTGCTATGTGGGAGAGGGGAGCTGGGGGATCCCCCTTGAGCTTCCGAAAGTCTGTCTCCTGCCTCTGCCAAGACAGTCCAGCATTTCCTTGTTTCTCCGTGGAGCATCTGCAAACTGTTAAGGGAGTAGAGTCCCAGATACAGCAGCACCAGTAGCAAGAAGAGAGCGGGTGTGTGGGTGCTGTTCAGACCTCTTTCTTTATCTCCCCTTTGCTTTATCCCACATGCATTGGTGAGGGCACCAGAGCCCTGAGTGACTTTACTTCGTGTGGGCCCAAGTGACATTCAGCAGTCAAGAGGAGGCTGGAACACCCTCCTTTTCAGGAGAGCAGTTTGATGGAGAAATCGTTTTAACTGCCTGCCCCTGGGTTTCAGCCCAGGGCCTCAGACTTGGATAGAAGAGCGTATCTTGGCAGCTTCCCAGAGCCCAAGGGAGCCCCTCATCTTTCACTACGTTGGCACATTTGTTTGTTTATGCAGGTGTGACACTGGCGATGGCTTTACAGTGCTCCACTCTGTTACCCCTGCTGCACCTCTGTCCCCGCACGTGGCAGAGTGTGCTGTCCTCACTGTCAGTTCTCTACTAGAGAGTAGCACTGGGCCCACTTCTGACAAGCCTGGTTTTGTGGGTCCAGTGCTTGGGAGTGGCTCACAGTCTCACAAAGGGTAAGAGAGGACCCCAGTCGGTTTCCATGCAAGGCTGCCCCCACTTAGGCACATCTGTAGGTTTCATAGATGTTTTCAAGTCCTGCACTGTATTACATGTATTACAAGAGCTGGTGGAAAGGTAGGAGTATGGTTGTGTGTGTGTGCATGTGTGTATAGATACATTTGCATGTGTGTGTGCGTGCGTATATGTGTCCACTGGAACCTCTTTGTGCTTTCATTGTACTGTGATAAAACAGAGTGTGTGTAGAAGGAAAGTTGGAATCTCCAAACATCTGGGATCCCAGCCTGATCTCTAGCCTTGGGGAATTTATTTAAGCCCAAGGCTTCAGAAAATTTCCCCATCTTATACAAAGCATAAGGCCAAATGAATATTAGCATCTTACTTTAAGACCCAAACATATTCCTTAATTAGTGTCTAATTTTGGTCTTAGTTCTAAGGAACTGAGACTTATTAGCAGAAGCACATAAGAGAACTTTATTTTTTCAGGGAGTTTTTTTTTCTTTTTTAACCCCTGAAGTAACCTTATAGTTTATTTTTCCTTGTCTGGTTGCCATCTCCCAAGTTGCTGACAGTTCGCCTTTGAAATGAGTCAGCTTTGATCAGGTATGTGGCAGCCAGACAGGTCATTTTTACCGTCTGTGACTTAGTCCAACCAGTTTGGCAACAGCGGAGTCTCATCCCTGCATGGGGGGTGGAAAATGGTGGACATGAAGTCAGCCCGTGATAAGGCAGCTGGCCCCCTGAGTGAGGCCAGCAGCCACTTTCCCCACTGTACCCCCTGGGTCTCCCATAAAGCAGCTTCCTTTGTGACCCTCAACTGCTTTGGGAGGAGGCTCAAGCTGTCACCTTCTGGCACTTCTCCCTTTGCTGTGTCCTCCCAGGCCCAGCGTCCATCCAGATTGTTAAGTGGATAAGCAGGTTGCCTTCACCATCTTCCACTCTCCTTTTCCTGTTCCCTCTTTAAGGCCTATTTCTCCCCAGGCGAAGGGTGCCGCCATGACTGTTCAGGATCTGTCTCCCCAGTAGAGGAAGGCAGTTTGGGGCTCCACCGGTGGAAGTGTGACATCAGGTGTACAGACATTGGTGGCCCTGTGGAACATGAGCTGGGCCGACCACATTGAGGACCATTTTAGGAGGATGTGGCTGAGCTAGAATACTCCCCTCTTGTGGCACGGTGACCTAGAGGGTGGCCTCTGAAGTAAGTCTGCCTGCCCGAGTTTGAATCCCGACACCATCACTTACTAGTTCTGTGACCTTAGGCAAGTTATGTCACCTGTAAGCTTTAGATTCTTCAAAATATGAAATGAACAGAATAATAGTCCTGAACCCCCAGGGTGGTTGTGAGAATTCAATTCTAAGTGTGTCTAAAGCACAGAGTGTAGTGTATGCTGCATAGTGTGTGATTAATCAATAAGAGTGAAGATCACTGCTTTTATTTTAATAACCATTGTCATCATTATCCATCATCACCATCTCTCTGGAGAACAGCCAGGGCGTGAGAGTGCCAAAGCCTTATTCTATGAAGAGTATTTATGGAAAGGTGAAACACTTTTATTAATGAAGACTCATGAGAAAGGCATCATGCCACCTTCTATCTCTAAAAGGCTGGAGGGATTAACCTCTGGGGTTCTCCCCCACTGAACTAAGACTAGAATTCAACTTAGTGGGAAGAAGAACTAAGGTAGTGTCAGATGGATGGCTTCCTTAGGGTTAGAGAGGTCTTCATCCCTGGGGCTTGGGAGACACCTGGTGTGGGGCTTCTGCAGGGGATTCGTGCTTCAGGGGGAGGGAGAGTGAGTGGGTTGGCTGTCTGATTATGGGTTCCTGGATCCCCTGTGCTGTTTGTTTTTCAGGAAAGGCCAACTATCAGAAGACGCCAGATGCCCTAGTCATCTAGTGACTTTTACCATGTGATTGCTGAGGCCTGCGGACTGGCTTATTATTGTAACATCTTTTAAATGAGAAATGTGTATGCTCTTAATTTTGCCTTGATTGAGTGATTAATTCGGGATGCTTAAAGCAATTAGACCTCATTGTGCTGGCAAGTCTCCAAGTCGTATGTCAGTGTTTATTCATCCAGGGGAATGGTTTTGTGGGGACAAGAGTCAGTGGGAACATGCAGTGTGCAGGACTTTTGCTCTCCTACACAAATAGAAAAGTATGAGTTACACAAATGTAGAACGTGTCTTCATTCACAAGAAGCCAGTAAGCCTCACTGGAGAACACAGAGGTGAGCAACCCCGTCTTCTCTGTTTGTTTTAAACAATCAATTTGACCACAGGGAAAGGCTTCCTTTCCGTTCCTCTCCAGGTTTGTCACGTCCTTTTGCAAAAACGGTCATGTGTTCCAGGCTGGGGTTTATTTTTACCAGAGATACAGATGTTTCTGCTCTTGTGCAAGATTTCATTAAAGCTCAACCAGTGGTTTACTGTGGTGAGAGACTGCCAAGGTTAATATTTCTACAGTGCATTCCCTTCTGTTCGTTCTTGGCACCAAAAAAAACTCCCAGGTGGGCATCTTATGCTGGTGCCATATATCAAAACTATACAACGGAATCGCCAGTGCATCTGTTTCACTGAGATGGAGCCTCCGATTGCACAGTGTGTCAGCTTTGCCTTAGGACCCGAGCAGGGGGGTGTTTACTCCGGCGAGCATGAACTCACCCTTTAATGTCCCTCTCTAGCTGCAGAGGCTGCCACAGCTACTCAGTTTGGTAATGTGAATTGCCATATCCTTGCAAGTTATTTACTGAAACGACAAGGATAGATGTGGGTTTAAATCCTGTGTGACTTAGGCGAGTCATTTACTCTTCCAGAGTGTCAGTTTCCTCGTCTATACAATGCGGTAGTAATTCCTGTCTTAGAAGGTGTCATGAGTAATAACCGAGATGCTGCATATAATTAATTGAGAGAAAACAGAGTGCCCTGGCACAGGAAAGTGCTGGTGAGAGGGAAACGTCAGATGAGTACTGAGAGCTCTCCAGGGGTGGAGGATAATGCACAGGTCAGGAAGCTCCTTGCTTTGCTCCCTGCTTTTGTGATGGAGAAATTGTACCACAGAACCGGTTCTGCTACCTTTGAGCACAAAGGGGCCAGGTTAAAAATAATAGCAGCCTGACTCGTTTGACGTGTGTTTCCTCTGCCTCGCCCCATCTGAGGCTGCTGGAATTGGGAAATGGTCAAACAAATGTGGGCCTTGTCCAGGAACATTTGGCAAGGGTAAGGAGAGCTTGAAGGAAGGGGATGGCGGAGATTAAGGGAGAGACAAGAGTGAGATGCTATACTGTGATCTGTGGCCATTGTGCTTAATGACTTTTACTACTGATTTTCTGAATTCAGGTTTGCTTATCAGGTCAGAGTGGGACGAGCCAGACCTCATGCAGTTCAGTCTGGGTGTGTGTTTTCTTCATGTCTCTGCTAATGAGTAGTAGGGTCTTCTGGCTGAAAGTATATAGTGTTTATGATTCCACTGAAAAAGTGAATATAGAAAAATTACTTATTTTCTATAATGGTTTCAGCAAACTTATGTCTAGTTATTTAGGATTCTTTTAATGAGTGCTGTGCAAACCATCCTCGCACACAGCACTGTGCAGTGGCAATTGTGTAATTCCTAAACTTGAGTCTTACAAGATAGCCAAGTGCTTTGTGAATCATCAACAAAAGACAGTCTTGTTTGTTCCATTTGAAATGCAAGATGTGTTTTTTCCCAATCCCGAGATATTTATCAGTGGTCAAATCTGTGAGTGGTCCTGGGGGAAGGAGTACTCTGTTAATCAGAATATTATGATAACCAGAACATTCCACTTCCTGGCAGCAGTGGATGACAAATGATAGAGTAGTAAAAGTAGTAGTAAAAGTCATTAAGCACAAGGGCCACAGATAATACGTTCCTTGCTGGTTTCTTTATAATCCATCACATCCATCCGTTCTTCCTTATGTCCTGCCTTCTTTCCTTCCGTCTCTCCATGCATCCATTCATCCTACAAACACTTGAGTTGGCACTAAACTCGCAGAAGAATATGGGGATAATAATTATGTGTCCTGCTGTCAGAAACATTAAAATGTGAACTGGAAGTCGAGACACTGAAGTACCTGGATGAAAAGCACCTGCTTTTTGAGAGATACACAGGATCCCAATTTATGAATGAGACTTGACATTCCCACCTCAAGATAAAGGTCCAGAGAGTAGAAGGAGATGGTGGTGTTCTGTGAGGAATTGCCAGTAGTTCCATTGGGTTGAAGTGGAGGGGAGGGGCGAGAAATCAGGGGCACTTGTTCAAGTAGCCGTTCCCGAAAGTTAAGGATTTGGGACTTGATTCCGCAGGTGCTAGAGAATGCTTTCGTGGCAGATGTGGCCAAGGGAAGACTTTCCAGCCCTTGCCTGAACCCGGACACATGCTGATAGAGTCTGAGAGGTCTTCCACTTGTTAAAGATCAGGTGTTGGCCGAGAGATGGGCAGTCTCGTCGCTGCGAAGCGGCCGACTCCGCAGCCCCAGGCAAACGCAGCACCACTCCGTTTCCTCCTCTCACGGCTCCTTTCTCTTCAAACCTCTCATTACCTTTCAGTTTTTCTAACTTTTATTGACAGTTTTCCGACCGTCCTCATTCCTGTAAGACTCGCTCTCCTGCTTCACCTCTCAGCCCTCCAGGAATTTGGGGTTTCGGAGCAGGGGGTTCAGCCTCCATGACCTCTGCTTCTATCTTCGGAATCTCCCTTGGCTATAAATAAGGCTGTTGCTTAGTGCCAGTATTGATGGTATTTGCAGCTGTCCTCTGGGAGACGGACTCAGACGAATAACCCATTTTCAAGAGGACACGGCCATTAGATGACAGCTATTTATGGTTCCTATTGACTAGGGCCAAACCTGAACTGTCACTGACATTAAAATTTCATGTGCCATGAAGCCGCCTTTCTTTATCGGGCTGTCTCTTTCCATTTATTTGAAATATCTCACCGTGTTGATCTAGGTTCTTTAAAAAGACGAGCTACAAGATCTGGAGGGAGTCCTGTGTTCTGGCTGCTGGGACTTTTCCTGGCATAGCTCTCCTGCCCCCAGCACTCCCCCTAAACCAGGACATTCACATCTCCATTCCACAGACGAGAACACTGAGCGCTGAAAGACCAAATGGCTTGCCCAGAGTCACCAGGTCAGTCAGTCAGTGGCAGAGCCAGAATTCAGACTGACTCCTGCCTGGAATCAGCGCCCGAGTAATTTCCACGAAACCATGCGTGTCTGATTTCTGAACCTGGAATGTCCCTACAGAGGGTGTTATTTATTTATTTATTTCGTCCCCTGATAGTTCAGTCACTTGAAGTTAACGAGTTGATTGAACAGGCAATTTTTAAAAGCTCGCTCATGTAGAGTTTGCCTTCGTAGCCACAGTGTTCCATCTCTACGGTTTCTTTTCCATACCCTTAGATGAAAATAAACAAGGCCCTAAAATGTCAGACAAGATTCTTTCTGACTTTATCATCTAATGTATTTTATAGATGGCTAAATTCTCCAGTGAATTTTTTATTGGAAAATACTTCTTTCCTGAAGTTTGTTTCTTCATCAAAGGGATATTATGTGGTATGCTATTTCTTTGTGGCCTTGACATTGAAGTTCTGGGTAGGAAATTAACCTGCATCAGTCACCTCTGCTGTCATCAGATCCCTTTCATCTCAAGTACCTGCATTTCTTCAACTTTGGAACTTGAAAAGCCCTGGGGCCAAGGGAAAGAATGTCTTGATCTCTGCATTACTGTTGATTCTTAGAAGGAAGAAGGTGCGGTGGTTAAGAACCTGGTCTTTGAAAGCAGAAGATCTGGGTCACATGTCAGCCTTGCTTCTTGTTAACAGCTGAACCTCACTTCTCTTTAAAATGATTCTATTCTGGAGCGGGCGTGGAGAATCCATGTTAATATTCTCATCATTTTTGTATGCTACCATATGCTAATACTTTGATAGATTAGAAAAGGCAGTGCTGGAGTCTCTTGTGGGACGTGTTTAATAACCATGCTGCCCCTCTCACTGTATAATATAGATTTTCTAAATTAACTAACTTGGGTGTTGATGAAATGCTCCTTTCAGAGATAATTATCCATATATCCATATGTAGAGTATGATCTGATAGTTCTCAACCCTGCCTGGGCACCAGAGAACTTGGAAAAGAAAGGAAAGGCCGATGTGTGGGTCATTCAGACGTGCTGAATCCCACTCTTTGGGGGTGGGGCCTGGACAGGTGTTTTTTAAAAGCTCCCCAGGAGACTCTGACACCAGCTAGAGTTGAGACCGCTCACGGAACCCAGTCCAGCGTGGTGTGTGAATTGTGGACAAAGCTCATCGAGTGTCTTTCCAGACAGGGGATGAAGGCTCTAGCAGCCCATGGCCTTCGTGCTCACTCAGAGACAATCCTGTGGTCACAATAATTCACAAAGATAGTCTCACACGAGAAATTAGAACGTCCCCCGTATAAGACTAATCAAGCTCCGAACTTGAATTCCCGTCAGGATCCTGCAGTGTGTAAGCAGTTGGATGCCCTTCCACCTGCAGGGGGGCTCTGCAAAGGGAAAATGCTTGCTCTTGAATGGTGCCCACATATGCTGGTTTCCTGCTTTGTTGAAAGCCTGTTTCTTTTGTGGGGCATTTCAAGCCCCCCCCCCCCCCACTTAGGACCCAAGATGAATCCTGGTGTGCACTCTCTCCAAGGAGACACTTAAATCTCTTGCCCTAATGGTGGGGCCTGCAGACTAATCCAAGTTTGTAATGGCTCCTGACTGAAACCTTCAGCCATGCCTTGTCTGTCTCTGTCTCTGTCTGTCTGTCTGTCTCTCTTGATTCTCTAGGTGGGAGTCACATCTCATACTACAGCATCCCTCATTGCAGGAATATTCATCTCAGGCTCCCCAGCAACCCCACTGAAGCAGACTCCACCCCAAGTTGGAGTGGGTGGATATTTGATGTGCCTATAATAAGCATAGTATTCTCCAATAATACCCTCCTATCAAGAAAATCTCCACACTTTTATCTCTTCTTATATCCTCCATCCAACAGAGCAGAAAAAGTCTTGAAAGTGGCCCTTCGATTTTCCTTTAAATCTTGCATTTTGCACATTTGTCCCATACTTCCTTTGGTGCCTCTGTCTAAGCTCAGGCTTAGAAACAGCCCAAAGTACCGTGTCGAGTTACCTGCATAATGGCCAATGGCTTGGGCTGTCAGGTCAGACAGGCTTGGTTTCGAGACCTTAAACGAGTGTTTTAATCTCTCCAAACCTCAGATTCCTCGTGAGTAAAATGGGACTGGTCATAGAAACTAAGATTCTGAGGATTAAATGTGACAAGGACATATAAAGGGCTTAGTGCCTGACACCGAGGAAGTGCTCAGCAGTACCTCTATGCAGCCTCCGTTCAGCTGAAACTAGCCGTCTTAGCCTCCTTTAAAACTTCATTTGTGGATGGGCAGCCAGCTGAAGAGGAGCTGCATCCTTGCTCCGTGGAGAAACGGTCCTATGGGTTAGCCAGTTCTTTGTCCAGAAGCCACAAGGGAAGGTCTCTTTGAGAATTGCTCACAAAAGCAGGGTCACAAGAACTAACTGAATTAAGCAAGTTATCAGGCAGTAGAAAATACAGTTAGATTTGCATCTTTGAAGCAGATGGCCAGGACATGATGATTAAATTAGTTTTATTATGTTTGGGGAAATTAATTTGTCACTTTATTATTTTTTCTTTTTCTTTTTTTTTTTTTTAAAGAGAGATGTGATTTTGTTATCTCTGGCAAAAGTGATTTGTAGAAATAGTTTATCCTTTAATAGAAAACAAGGGATGTGGCAGGACCTTGAAAATCCCTTGTCTTCTAATCGGCTATTAATAGTTGGTATTATTATGCAGAATGTGGCCCAGAGAACAGAAATGCTGCCACCTATTGCTGTAAAAGCTGTCTCATGTTACTAATCATATGGAGGATAGTTTTTCCTCTTAAAAACCTTCAGAACTTGGGCCATTAAATATTAAATTCATTTTGGAGGCATTTTTACTCTATTGAAGTTCTGAGGACCTGGTTTTCCCTAACCTACATTGTTAATTACAATGTCTCGTCACATGTTTTGATCTGGTTAATTTACGGGAACCTCAGGCATTTTAATTTCCTTATTTTAAAGGTGAGGAAGGAGCAAATGCAGAATCTTTAGAAACCAATGGGATCTTTTGAGTCAGGGCTCAGGGTTGTTAACTGGGAGATTCCCATCCTTATTCTATGGGCACAAATAGTTCTTTCATGGCCATTTTGAAAGGATCAAAGCTAAACCTGGAGTTTTGAATGCCTTCTTTTTTTAAGTCCTTTTATCCTTACCAGTCAGTATAGTGAGGGAGCATTGTAGGAAATTCAACCCTGCAGGGAGTTTATTGTACATAATAACTAGTTTATAAATTTTATACATATACCCATGTTTGGGGTGTGTGTGTGTGTACACAAGTAAATGATGTTTCTGAAATTTTGTGATCTCAAATCTAACATCGAGCAAAGCATTCTTCCCTTGAAATGGCTAGATTCACATGCTATTTATGGGGTTTATGAACTAGGTTTTTGAACCTGGATATGGAGCTTTGTATTTTTTTAAGTAAACTTTTTTTTCGAATGGGTTTAGATTTACAGAAAAGTGGTGAAGATGGTATATATAGAGTCCCCATTTATCTTACCCCAGTTTCTCCTATTGTTAAGTTCTATTACTGATACATTTGCTACAATTAATGACCCAGTATTAAAACAGTATCATTTACTAACTTCTATACATTACTGCAGATTTCCTTAGCTTTTTTTTCCTCATTTTCTTTTTATGTAATAATGTCCTTTACCTGTTGCAGGGTCCTATCTAGGATCCCACCATACATTTAGTTGTCATACCGCCTTAGGCCCCTCTTGGCTGTGACAGTTTCTAAGACTTTCCTTGTTTTTGATGACCTTGACAGTTTTGAGGAGTATTGCCCAGCAATTTGGTAGAATGTGCCCCTTTTGCCCATGGAGATTTGTGTGATGCTTTTCTCATGATTAGGCTGAGATTGTGGGTTTCGGAGAGGAAGACCACAGAAGCAAAGTGCATTTTTCACATCGTGTCGGGAGTATGTGCTATCACCATGTCTTACAGATGTTGACGTTAATCTTGATTGTCCGGCTAAGGTGGTGTTTGTCAGGTGTCTCCTCTGTAAAGCCAGTCTTCCCTCCCTCTCCGTGCTGTCCCTCTGTGCAGCTCACACTTAAGGAGTAGCCATTCATGTTCCGCTTCCCTGAGAACAGCATATCTACTTAAATTATTTAGAACTCTTTTTGCATGGGAGATTTTTCTATTCTCTCTGTTTAATTTATTCATTATTTATTTATGTCACTGTGGACTCGTGGATAGTTGTTTTATATCTAACACTACTTTGTTAATTTTCTTGCTGAAATCATTCCAGCTTTGGCCAGTGGGCGCTCTTTCAGTTAGCTCCTACGGCCCTTCGACCTACCCCCATCAATGTGCTTTGGTGTGGAAACACATTCTTACTTTCTGGCACTGTAATATGCTCCAGGCCTATCTTGACTATTTTATATCTCAGTCCAAGAATCAGCACTTTATCCAAGGAACCTTGGTTTCTTGTGAAACCAAGATATGGGCATCGAGTGTATTTGTTGCTGCCGAAGTGTCATTGTTTTGAGACCTTTTCAGTTGACAGAACAAAGACATAAGTGTATATACACTAACCCATGTATGTCCACATATGTATAAATATTGTGTCTAGATTAGTGTGTACTCACATACTATATAAATTATATATAGGTTATACAATCATTTAGTTTTTAAACATAGTCTATAATTTATGTAATTTTCAACTCTAATTAATTATCATATGGATCATTCTAGCCTTCTTCCTTGTTTGTCTGGAACCTTCCACTGCAACAGTGAGAAACACCTGTGAAGCTTATTAAACACACCTGTGCCAAAGCCCCATGCCCTCAGGTTGATTTAGATTTCCACTTGGGGCCTGGGCATCTGTATTTTAATATGCTCTAGACGGGTTGAATTCTTCCATTCAGGCAACATTTTCTCATCTTTATAGTACTTGCCACAATTACCTTCTGACATGTTTTTATTATATCTTTATTTGACATCCTTATTTGATTAATACCTGTCACCCCCTCAAGACAGTAAGCACCATGTCACTTTTGCTCATCCTTCTATCCCTAGTGAGGGTGCATAGTAGGTACTCGACAAATATTTGTTGAATAAATGAGTGAAATCACATATAGCATTAATGAGGAGGAGAAGAACAATAAATATGATTTATTGAATCCTTCCCACATGCCAGATGCCCTTCTAGATGCTTTCAAAATATTGTCCAGTTCAGGTATTTCAGTGGGGCTGGCTGACATCAGAATCCATGCCCTTTCTGTCATGGAGTTTTCCCCACTGTAGGAACATGCTTTGCCTGTCACTGGAGCTCTCACTGGCTTGGATGGAGCCATGTGGGTGGACCCAGGGGAGGTCAGAGGGGGAGAAATGGCAGCACCCATTTAGAGTTTCACTGAGGCCCCATTAGGAAATTGACTTCAATTTGGTTTGGGGAGGAGGGTGCTTTTTCCTGCCTTTTCATGCTTACAATGAAGGTGACATTGATTTACAATTCAGTGGGTTGGAGCAGGGAAGGGAGGCTTCTGTGGGTGGAAAAGATCAATTAAATGATTATCCCAGCTGCCACACACTAATGCTTTTCTTACTGAGTTTCAGAATCAGGAAACAGAAGGCCACCACATTTAGTCTTTTACAGGAAATCTAATTGCCAACTTTGTGATGCCAAGTTTTATTAGATTGGGAAGAGCTGATCTTAGCGGCTGGCAGTTTTAGGCACTGAAGAAAGCTTCCCACGGGCCGCTTGGAATTATAAATGATCCCCTGCTCTTCTTTTGTGGGTGCTTTTGCTGAAGTTTTATGAATATAACACTTGTAACTTCTATCTTTCTGTGATTTTTATCTGGGTTCTAAAGGCTGGAACTTAAAGCTTGTCAAAAAATATTTATTGGTATTCCTATATGTGCTAGGCAATGGGCTGCTGGCTGGGGATTTTAGAGGTCTGTAAAAACCACAGATTCCTGTTGTTTAAAGAGTCTTCCACCTGGAATGCTGTTTCCCTAGAGCTGTGGTCCCAAATTGGAGTGTGCCTGAGAATCACCATCTGGAGAGCTGGTTCAAATCGTGGTGGCTGGGGCCCACCCCCCCAAAGTTCCTGGTTCATGGGCCCTGAGAATCTGCATTTCTGACAAATTCCCAGGTGATACTGTTGGTCTGGGAGAACCACTCCCGAGTCTTTGCATAGTTGCCCCGTCTTATCAGGTCCCTAAATGTCATCTCCATTCTCGATTTCCCTACTGAGTATCCCTCCACTCCACCATACATTCTCCACTGCATTTATCGTTCTTTGATATTAGCTTGCTCATTTGTTTATAGCCATCTTTCCTCTTTCACCCCTCATCCTCAGTAGAATAAAGCCCCACGAGAGCACTCTTATTCACTGTTGACTCCTCTGAGCCTAGAAGAGCACCTGCCACAGAGTACATGCTCAGTGAATACTTGAATGAAAGAAATAATTACAGGCACAAGGAGTCTTATGAAGGAGAGGCCTAGGCCGCCATGGGAGTGTAACAGGTAGACCTCGGGTGGGGCAAAGACATTGCATTGCATCCCACATGGAGCAGTTTCTGGGTGTGGCCTTAATGCCTATTTCAAATGCTGCACGCCAGCTTTTTGCCTGCAAAGTTATAGGCTATACGATTTGTTCAGAGATTGCAGTAAGCCATTCTGTATTTAATTTTTCCATAGCCTTTCAATGGTCCTGTCCACATTGAAAAAAAGGCAATCTCCAGAGTCTAACAGAATTCTACCTGGCAGAGAACTCTTGGCACAAAGTGGTTTTGTAAACTCCCAGGTCCCAATCACAGAGCTTGGGGAGAAATGGAACCTGAAATGGGCTGCTTCTAATAACCTTCCTTCTGAACTCTACACTCATCCACTTGCTGAGATCTGGAATCTGGTAGCTGTGCAGATAGCCAGATAACCTTTTGAAAACCTCTGCAAAGTTCTGTGAAGGCTCACTCTCTTCCTTTGCAGCAATGAGATCTTTGGGTGGAAACATGCAGATTCCTGTCCATCAGGCTGTAGAGAAGTAGCAGGGCAGACAGTGTTATCCCTCCCTGTGACAGAGAGAATGTCAGGGAAGAGACGAGATGTGTGTAGGCCCCACACAACGAGCAGGAGCACAAAGCCTGTCAAAACCTCATTGCAGAAAACGAAAGCACATCAGGCTTCTGCTCTTGTGTGGCCTCAGTGCTGCCCAGTTCAAGTGAAGTTCGTGCAGCCCCTCGGCCTAGAGTTCCTTGCCCAGCCTTTGCCAAATGTGGGCAAGGTGGGCAGGGGGGGGGGGCATCTCCAAGTTTGTTTGCCTGGGTCAGCAAAGGAACTGTGATTTATTGCCCTAACAGAGAGTCAGATTATTTTGGAGGGTGAAGAGAATTTGGTGGAGGAGAAGGAGATGGAAGAATCGCCGCAGTCTGGAGTCAGGGCTGAGGGCCAGAGGGCCGCCCAGCGGGTTGGGGTAACATAAGCTGCCACTATTCAGGAGGTGGCCTGTGTAAGAAAATCTGACCACAGCGGGAGCGTGACTTCAGCTAAAATTAACCTTCGAGGCTTCACACGCCTCCACAGTACTTGGAACTAGACACCCTGAGAGGGCGCAGGCGGTTGACTGCCGGGACCGCACTGTGGGTCAGGCCATGCCCATAAGCATCAACTTATGGGTTCCCGCCCGGGGCCAAAGCCGGGATTCCTGCGACCATTATAAAGTGGTAAGCATCCTCAGGGGACTCTAGCGGGGTCTCTGGGGAGAGATCGCGAAGTTCGTCTCAGTTGGGCTGTGTTTAGAGATAGTTCCAGTCTATTTTCTATGCCCAGTGGGAGCACGGGAGCTCCAAGCTGGCCTTCCATCGGCAGAACACTTTGCTGCGCTAACTGCCACCTCCTTGTGGTTTGTTTCCTGTGTCCTCATGGGATGAGGACCCAGTGGTTGTTTTTAGAGCAGGTAGAGAGGATGTGTCTGGAAGTTGTCGATGGCCTGAAAAAATACAATTGCAGACACCAAAGGCAATGATCAGGAGAGCGGTGGATGCCAACAGGTGTGTCGGATCTTGATCTGTTTTCTCAGTGGCAAGCCTCAGCAGGTGCAAATAGAGCGAAAGATTGACCTCTGTTAGGGGTTTAAAAAGATATAAAGGGAATATCCCAGAGCAGGGGTCCTCAACCTCCCAGCCTCAACTTGGTACCAGTCTGTGGCCCGTTAGGAACCGGGCTGCACAGCATGGGATGAGTGAAGCTTCATCTGAATTTGCAGCTGCTCCCCAGCGTTAGCATCATCACCTCAGTTCCACCTCAGATCCTCAGGCATTAGATTCATAGGAGCACCGGTCCCTGGTGCCAAAAGACTTGGAACTGCTTCTGCTCTAGAGGACTTCACTGCAGAAGGGGTTTGTTTGGGGGGCAATTTGAAGTGATTTCCCATCCTGTGAGCCCTAGGAAGGATGCCGCTGACCTCTTCCACCCCTGGCCAGGGCAACCTGGGTGGGATATTTCAAGCTCAATAGCAGCTACCTCTGTGGGTCTCTGCTTACTCTGGGGAATCCAACTGGGAGCTGGCAACACAGCAAAAAGGCAAGATGAGTTTCTTTTCCTTTATGCCTCCTTAACCTTCAGCCAGTTAATGTAACCTTGGGGCTAATGGCAGTCCTGATGCTTGTGGCAGAGCGACACTCTGGTTTATCAGTCAGAGTGGTCATTTTGCTGTGGTTTGCTTGCAGAAGATGTAGTATGTCTCCTCCTCTTCCCAAAACTCATCCCCATCCCTCCCCACCACCAATCCACCTTTCTAGGCCACATGAACCTTATAAGCCCTTGTTAGGGCTTATTTTCCAGGGAAGAGTGCGCTACTTATTTGCTTAGTGATTACTGTGCTTAACACGACCTTGGAATGATGGATTGTAAAATGTTTAAGCCCTCAAAACATTTGCTTGGGTGAGCAGATATTCCGTATCTGCAGAGATATGAATGGCGTTGGTATGAATGCCACAGGAAAAAAACTCCCTGCGTGTAGATGCCTTTTGAAGTAGTTTTGAGGCCATTTTCCACGTGAGCTGCTCTACAGAGCCCTCCGAGTGTTTGACATCTTCTTGATGCCTTCATCCTCCACGTGTGTTGGCTCATTAGGGGAGGGCTGCTGGGATATTGGACACGTCTGTGTCTCTTGCTTTAGATGCCTGACACTACCCAGGCGAGGCGCGATTAATGGAGATGTCTTAGGTTATGATTATTTTTTAGCTCCAGGATCTAGGCTCACTGCCCTGTGGAAGAGATTTCTTTTGAGGTAGGATGTTAAAAATAGACATTTCAGTAGAAGGAAGCTATGGCATATGGTTCTGAGCTTTGATGAACATTCTTACATACCACGCGGGGATTTCTAACTCCTCCTGAACCTGGCCAAGTACACACACAATTCCAATTCCTATTTTCTCAAAAGAGAAGACTCCGTCCAGTTTCGTCCTAGAACTTTCTCCTCATCATGGCCATCTAGTGACATGGCCTGGTTTTTGTAACTGCTCCGTGACACCTGGATGGCCAGACTAAGTGAGAATACCTGGGCAGCAGAGCTGATGCTAGTCTTTGTCAAGCTGAGCTCCCCCTCTCTTCATCTGCAGAATAGGGAGATGCAGCTGCCTCTCCCTTCCCCAGGTTGTGATGAGGCTCAGATTAGATTGTGTCTACAAAAGAGCTTGATAAATTGTAAGCACTGCAGATGGGAGCAGAGGCCGAGTTGTCGTTAGGACTTTATTCTTCTTGAGATGAATCAGTCGGGGCTTTCTTCCAGGACTTTGTAAATCTTTGTAATATCTTTGTGCAAACCATTCTTTTATGCTCTGGGCCAGTTTGTCTCCCGGGTAGGGGAGATGCTCCTTCCTTCCTGGGTGCCAGCTTGGTATCTGCTAGTCTTCCTAGTAAAAGCCTATTATAAAAATAGAAAACTACAAAAAAAAAAAAAAAAAAACCTGAGATGCCCTAAGCCTGAGAGTTCTGACATCTGCCTTGGAGAGAGGCCCGGGGCACAACAGCCACTTCTACTGTGGCCAAGTCACTTGGCCCTGTTGTTGCTGAGAAAGGAAGGAGGCTGCTGAATGGGGAAGGGGCAGGGCAGCGTCATCCGCTGCTGGGAACTGCCTGCCCTTCAGAGATTCCTCAAGCTTTAGCCGCACAGCTTTCCCACAAGCGGCTCAGCAGTGTCTTCGCTAGGCCCTGTGCCTCTCCTCCAACAGGATGTCACGCTCTGACCGCTTATGAAGATGTCAGATCTTCTGAGGCCCCCTGGGCCCAACAACTTTGAGCACCTGGATCTTCCTTAATGAGCATTATTACCCTTCATTGAATACCTACATGCACGTGCTCACAGGTGCTTTATATTTTCTCATTTACTCCTTAATATAAGTTTATGCGAGGTACTGTTATCTCCACTTTACATATGAGGAGACTGAGTTTAGAGGTGATCTCAGATCCTGGCTTCACCCTGTAACCACTACGAAACATTTTCTCCTTGTCACTAACATAAAATAAAGCTCAGGGAACTTCATGGAAATTATCCCTTACATGCTGCCCATAAATGTGCTTGGAGATAGAGAATAAGGAGACATGCTACCCCATTTAATTTCCAGGGCTCCTAAACTATTTCACCCTCGTCTTTTTCTAAATGAAAATAGAGACAAACTTCACCTCACCTTGCTTTGCCCCGCCTTCGGTCACAGCTTCTCGTGCAGGGTGGGGGCTGCTTGTACCCCTGTATTTGGGATCCTCACTGGATCCTCTCCTCCCTGATAAGTCAGGCTGCTGCATAATCTTATTAAGACACCTGACCCAGGGGAATCCTTAAAGTGCCATCTACTCTTCAGGTTTCCAGTGTAAGGGAAAATCCTCAAATAATCATAAAATTTGTGTTGAGGGTGTGAATTATAATAAGCAATGTAGAGCTTACATAGCCATTCACCTACAGTGGACTGAATGGCCCTAAAAAACTGAAGTTAAGACAAAAAAAACCCCATTTACCATTAAAAAAAAAAATCCCTCCCAAGCTTGCAACGTTGAATTTCCACATATCAGTCTTCTGGCTTTAAAGCATTGATGACTGCATTAAAAAGGTAGATGATAATTGGGAACAGTGACTCACCTGGCCATCCCTTGCAGTGCTGTGTGCCTGAGACCTAGGGAGCCCCCGTGGAATGGAATGAGGTTTATGTGAGTTTTGATTACCCAGGTCAGGCTAAGGCAGGGCGAGGCCCAGTACTTGGGAATGGCGGAGCATGGTGAGAGGGCCAGTTGGACCACCTTGGCGGTGGTAGAATCAATGTCAAGGAGAGGATGGGCAGCTTGAGGGCCATAAACGTTTGCGAGACTGATGCCAAAACCCAGGAGGCTTGTACAAGAGAGATGGCAGCCAAGAGGGCCTTTTAGTCAGCATTCCTTGAGTAAGTTCCCTGTGACAGGTACTCGGCTAGGGGCTGCAAGGGAAACCATGAGCTCACTATCTGCTCTCAGTGGCTGCGGCTCACTGTCTTCTGGTCCTTCACCCACTGGGAAGCAGGGTTTGGCTTTTCCTGGCATTCCTAAGAAGGATTCCACTTGCTCAAGAAAGCAACTGTTAAGAATATAGATTCTATTGAAGATTTCAAAGAGGAGAATTAAGATCATGCATATCTTAATTAAACGCCTTTTGATTTTTGTCTCCAAGGCTTCTCCCTCCTCCCACCCCACAGCCTCTCTGCTTCCCAGTCTTCCTGGCTCTGAACCTCATCTCTTACTCTCCCTTGAGTTCTCTTTTTCTCATGCAAAGCATTGTAGCTCAGTCTCTACTCCCCTAAATTTGCATACTCATACTCATTATTCTAGAGAACAAAGAAACCTCTCCATTGGTGGGGATGGGGTGGGCAGAAGTAACATAATTTTTTTTCCTATTTTGCCTGTGTTTGCTTTGTGGTGTAACAATTCACTTTCCAAGGAAAAAAAGTCTGATAGGTAGCACTTGCTGATTTCATAGTAAACCTTTCTACCAATGCTTATTTCAGTCCACCAACGTGACATCTCTGAACACTGAATTGGGAAGAGATGTTTTATAGTAAGCCATGGTATACTATTTCCCTTATATGGATATAATAGATGTAAACAAGCTCAAGAGCATAAACAGTAGTAAAATGTAGTAAAATAATTATAAAGTGATGAGTTTTGAGTATTACGGTCTAACATTTTAATTATAATAAAGTTTACATAATTTAAAATATATAACTCTATATAGTTCTAAAAAACCCAAGTAAATCTGTAATGATGATCAGATTAGTGTTGGACTTGCAGCAGCAGTGGAGTGAAGGGTGGGTTATAAAGGGTTGCAGAGAGGTTCTTGGAGCTAGTAGAAATATTCGTTATTTTGATCGTAGTGATGGTTTCATGGGTGTATATAGGTCAACCCATCCAATTGTGCATTTTAAATATACGCTGGTCATTATATGTCAATTACATTTCAACAACATTGGAAAATAATTTTAAATTAAAGCAATTTGAAAGTAAATATTTTATTGGAATATCCAATTTTCTAAGTTCAGTTTCATCATACAAAACAGTTACATTTTCATTTGCTTCATGGCATTATGATGATTTGTATATATATTTAAGCTGATAGAGTATCATATGTTTAGGTTTTGGGAATAACATAAAAATAATTTCAATTGGCCTCACTTTCTTCAACTGTAAATTTATTTTTTATTACAAATTATTGGGGTGGCGTTGATAAAATCAAACGTTTTAAGTGTATAATTCAACAGTATGTCATATGTATATTGCAGGATGTGTTCACCCCCCAAAGTTAGATTTCCTTTTTCTTCAACTGTAAATTTAGGGTTGTATCAGATCACTAAAGGTTCTTCTGTCAGTGAAATTTTGTGATTGTGGATAAATTGGTCTTTTGGGATTCAGAATCACCTTGAAAGAGAATGTCGTAAAGAGATCAGGAATATCTAATTATACAGATCATGGTCTTTCAGAGAATATTTTGAATAATTAGACAAATCTGGTAATGCGTAGTTGAACAACTAGAGAATAGCTGCCCAAAGATGAAAACCCAGTCTTTGTCTTTATTTTATTCTTTTTGATACAATCATAAATGATATTGTTTTCTTAATTTTTCTTTCTGATATTCCTTAATAATGGCTGTGTTTAACAACCAGGTTGCACATGTCCTGAGAGTTTAACAACTAACAATCCTGAGACAAGAATATATGCCTGCTTTAGCTATGGATGTGTGTTTGTGTGTGTGCGGGTGTGCTTGTGCACGTGCTTGTGTATCTTTTTAAATAGTACTTTAGCATCCACTGTCGGGTCCTGTTACTATGTTGCTGAAAATTTTTTCACAGCAAAGTGTTACCTATCAGTGGCCGTTCTGTGCCTTGTGCTATGTGACTGATCTAAAAGATACATAAAACATCATCATGATTTCATGGACTTTCTGATCTAGGCACTGAAAGGGAACAGATTCATTTATCCATCCTATCCACCTCCCCCATTTAATCATTAATCTGTCTTTTCTTCTACCCACTCGTCTGTATGTCCATCCATCTGATCCATCTGAATGTTCACCAGTCTTTTCCACCTTCCTGCCCTACATCTGTTCCTTCATTTTCCTTTCATTCATCTATTCACCCTCTAGTAAATCAATAAGTACCTGTTCATTGAGCCCCTGTTCTGAGTCAAGCATTGTGCTAGTGTTTCAAAGAGGTATAAAACTTGTTCCCTACTCCTGAGACGCTCTCAGTTGAGAGATGTGAGTAGCTAGTTACAGCAGCCATGATAAAAGCATAAGCAAAGTGCTTTTGGAGCCGTGAAGAAAAAACAATTCTGTGTTCAGAGTGAGAAAGTGGGTTGAGAATGGCTTTACGGGATTGACACTTGACTGGGTTTTAAGACACCAATTAGGTGTTTGCCAGGTGGTGGTGTAGAGATGGCAGTGGTGGCAGAGAGGACAAGATGGGCAAAGGCACAGGGGCTGGGAAGCTGGTCACACAGAATTGTTTAATTGTAAGGGTGCTAGGATTTCAGAAAAAGAGTGGTGTGGAAGTCAGGGTTGGCTTCTAGGAGAAGGGAACATCCTACTAAGTGGAGGTGATGAGGGACCAGAAAACCCACCAATAGGGACTGAAGGTTAATGAGGTACAGCCCATGGTGCAAGTGGCAGACATAAGGGATTTGTGGGTTGCGAACACAGAGATAAGGCAAGAAAGGAAACTAATGTTTGAAGGCCCCACTTGTGTGCCGGCACTGTGTTAAGCAGTTTATAAACATTTCATTTAGTTCTCACAATAAACACAGTAGTCCTCACAACAGATGACAAAGTATTATCCAGTTTTATGGCTGTAGGAGCTCAGGGAATGATGGTTTTTCCAAGGTCCCAAAGTCTTGGCATATTCTGTGTCCCATCATAGTCATAGAGAAAGCACTTGGAAGGAGAACATGTCTAATTAGTAAGTAATGAACAGAAAGAAAGAGAAAATACTTGAAAAATTCCGGGTGAGCTCTGACATTTGGCTTTCTTGGAACTGCTAGACATTGTGGTTAAAAGTTGTTCAGATCTCACTTCTAAGGTTGGAGTGGATAAGAGGAAGTATTGCTGAGGGGGCCCAATTTTATTCTGAAACAGCTAGTAATAGTTTGGTGTTCATCCTTAGCCCTGGCTTTGTGGGATTTTCAGGGAGGCCCTAGAAGACCTGGGTGTACCTTTTCCTCTGTGAGAGGTGGCGGATGCAGGCCGGGCTGCCTGGATCAGATGGAGCATCACCTTGTATTAGCTCTGTGATCCCGTGCACATTTCTTAAGCTTTTAGAACCTCTGTTTTCCAGCATGTAAAATGGGGATGAGCAAGCATTTATGTAACAAATCCCATGAGCACCTACTGTATACCAGGCACTGTACTAGATGTTTGTAAAAATTCAGTGAATAAAACACAAGAATTCCCGGTTTCCCACATCTGTCCTTCCAATGGGACAAGATTATAGATGAGATCATAGATATAAACACTTGGCACATAGTAGCCCCTCAACAGAAGCCCATACCCCTCATGCATAGGTGGTGATTCAGTGAGGAAACTGATGGAAAGAATTGTGTATCCTTTGAAGTGTGGTGCAGAGCAGTGCCTTTCCCAAAGGAACAGAGTGGCGGGAAAGGGGGATCCTGGGCGTTGAAAGTGGGTTAACCCTAGGTGTGCAATAAGCAGGTGCCTGCATGCTCATCCTTACGATCTTACCAGTCCTTCCCAGCACGTTCACTAGCCTCGTTTGTTTTTCTAAAGGCATGGTTTCAAAACCTTTGGAGTTGCCGTGCACGCCCACCTGCTGCTTGTCTGTGTTCCTGATACACAACGCCACCGTTGTGTGGCTCGTCCCAGGCAGGGCCCCAGCATCCACTGTACAGAGTCTCCGCCTGGCCTCGTCGCAGTTCAGACTGGAGGAACAGGGGGACTTTACCCCTGAGCATTTCCCAGTTTGGATATAGCCCTGTCATCGGCGGTAACTCATGTCATACTGGCATTTTTGTTTTTGTTGTAGTGACACTGTTGTGAAATTGGTTGCTTTGTGCTTTGGCGACATGGGGAAACGTCAGTTCCCCTCTTGGATCGGTTAGCCCTGAGTGACGAGTGGCTAGCTCTGTTCCCAGGGGTGAGAGGGGGTAACACTGTATTAGCTATTGTGCAATACGCCTTGCTCTCCCTTGCTGCTTTTCCCACACTGCCGTGGCACTTGACCTTCTGTGGCTGGTGATTCTTGTGTGGGCCTCTTAGTAGCAGTGTAGCATCATTGCGACCCAGAGTTGCTTCTTTCAAACCCTGGACACTTATCACGTGGCATTGGGAGAGGCATTTCACCTCTCAGAGCCTTTAAGTTTTCATTTGTTAAATGGGGGAAATAAAACCTCATAAGTGAGCAGGGAACTAAAGGACTCCATATTTTGCAAAGTGCTGACATTGTATGTCATTGTCTTCATGGGAATTATAATCACGACTAACGTGCCGAGCCCTAATTATATATCAGGCATCTCATTTCAATCTCACAATTTTCTGAACAGGCAATTGATTCATTTTACAAGTGAGGAAGCCAAGGCTCAGATAGTTTTGGTAACTTGCCCAGGATAACTCTGCCAGCAAGTGGTCGAGGCGTCATTGGAATCTAAGTGGCCTGACTCTAGAATGTGTTCTTTTAAGTCACTGTAGACATTTGGCCAGTGGTAGTTATTATCCTATACAAGACTGCAGCAAG
The DNA here is from genome assembly GCF_014176215.1 of Rousettus aegyptiacus. Classification (NCBI taxonomy): domain Eukaryota; kingdom Metazoa; phylum Chordata; class Mammalia; order Chiroptera; family Pteropodidae; genus Rousettus; species Rousettus aegyptiacus. Next base: position 90,334,621 of record NW_023416308.1, read on the forward strand.
AACAGAAGCTAGCATAGGCAGATGCTCAGGCAGTGTTTGCTTAATGCACCAAGATGAGCCTGCGACTCTAAGCAATGCATCTGGACTTGCTGTTCAGGAGTAAAGTAGGAGTAACGTTGGTGCCAGGATGTGGAGCAAGGTGGAAATCCAGATTAGCAAGACGCCCTGCTTCTCGCTCTAGTCACTTGCTATGTATCTGTACATGTGTGTCCCTTTGAAACAAAAACACACATGTGGGCAAGTATCAGGGTGTATCTCTGCTGGCTGTGTGGGCGAGCAGATCACTGCAGATAATGAGGGAGGAAAGCAGCAATGGGTTCCTCCTTTCACCTAGCTACTTACTATTTTCTGGGTCTAGACAGGGGTGTATATCCTTGGTATAAAGAGGTTCACGTTCGCCATGTTATAAAATGTGTGTCAAGAGGGAGGTGGCGGTACCATTTCACATGTGCTCAGGCGGAGAATATAGAGCACAGTCACATTGGAGTTAGTGCTCCTGGAGCCCAGCTCTTTAGCAGCCTTACCTGCTTAGAGACCAGCTGAGAGCCCAAGAGCCTTCCCTACTGCACCTTAGAGCACTCGCAGGGGTGCCACAAAATTTTTCTACTCATTTATTTTTATCGATGGACAAGTCCCATCAAGGCTCTTGCTTGAACAGTACTTCCTCTTACATTACATCCAATTATAAAGGACTCCGGGGTCTTTTAAGGAAGGCGCAGCAACTCAGAGGGTCCTGAGGGCATCCTTGTATACATCGAAACGTTATTATTCATAGTGATGTCCTTGGTCATCAAGAAAAAGCACAATTGAGTTAATTTAAACAGCAGGGATCAAGATTATCCATTTGGGAAAAATTCTCAGTGGAAGAGTTAAAAATGTGTGGCTCTCAGAAGTATAAATTCTCAGCAGTCTAGATTAATTTATTCCCCCCAAATTTAGATAGTCAAGCAAGTATTTATCAATCAGAGTATTAATAACCACCATTTATTTAATACTATGTCGGACGCTGTGTTAACCACTTACATACATGGTCTCGTTTAGTCCATGCAACTACCCCGTATATCACCACCACACAAGTGAGGGACTCTGACGCTTGGCTGGGGCATGACTCACCAAGGATCACCCAGCTGGTAGGAGGCAGAGCTAGATCTCAGCCCTGGGTCACACCAGCTCGTGAGGCTGCAGACACACAGCCCTCGTGATTGCCGCTATTTATGAAAAAACACAAATGACCAAAGTAAAGCATGCATCAGGAGATGGCAAAGATGGGGATGGGAGAAGAGTTACTGCCTTCTAAGTGGGCATTTGGTAGCACCGAGGGACACTGTGCAAAACTGGACCCTTCTGAGAAACCAGGGAACAGGACCAGTGTTCAAGCCCAGCCTCTGCTGTGCTGTGTGGTCTTAGGCACAAGGTTGGCTTCTCTGTGCTCCCCCTCCTCCTCCAACGTTTACGGCTGGGGACACTGTTTCACTCATGAATGTTTGTTTCAAGGCAGTGGTTTACGTTGAGAGAGGACATATTAGACTCTGATGGAGAGAGGGAGAGTGGGACAAAGCCACTAGCTAATTCAGGCCCTTTTCCCCATCTCATGCAGTTAAAAAGTTACGTGGACATGCACCTGCACCTGTGGGGTGGTTACCACACTCCTTGCTAGATGCCAGGGATGCAGAAGTGCATGTGCGAACCAGCTTTGCCATTGATAACAAATAGTGCATTTTGATTTTCTTAAAATTGTGAATAATTGAATAATTCTTTGTGGTATTAAAGTAGTGGGTGAACACTATTGTTGTCACAATATTATTTTTATAATTCATATCAGAACTAAACCAATTAATCACAAGTCATGGAAATGATATGTCGATGATATGACCAAAGTCTAGAGCAAGACCTCTTGAACTGAGGCCACACAGTAGCATTCTCTTTACAACGTATCGACTGGAAACTACCTCTGATGCTGAATGGCTGGTTAACTTTTGTCTCCATGTTGTTGTATCTTTCTAAGAGATATGTTTTATCCTCTTTCTCCTGGAACCACTATCCTAATGCTAATTGCTGTCTGGCATATTGATCTGGATTTATAGCTCGAGTCGTTAGGGCACTAAATTTTGGTGCAGTTATTTTGTGGCACTTTTCTTGGATTCTTCACTTAGAGGGCTTTACCCACCCCCCACCCCCCACATTTCATTTGAAGGCTAATTGCAGTATAACCTTTATTATCCCCATTGGCTTAACACGGTGTAATTATCAGTTTTCTTATTATAACTAATAATCAGGTTCTTCGCTTCAATTGATCTGTCAGAATTTTTCCTCTTTGATTTCTGCCTGTGTGATATATGGCATGATGTGGGGTTATAAGCAAACAAATGACTGACACTCCTTGAAATTTTGTCAGGGGTAATCAGTGAATCCAAACAAATTTACTCTTCAGCTGTCATCATCTTCCTTCCCCCTTTTATGTCATCAAGACTTTGACAGAAGCTTCTCTCCCTCATGCTTCTGGAGCACTGAGTGTCCTCTTAGAGGGGGCGGGGAGAGAGGTAAGCTCAGGGAGACAGAACGATCAGAGTCGGAAAGCGGAGGGGAAGATTCCTGAGATACTAGTGTGAAATGATTCTGCAGCCTTCTCTAAAAATCATTTCTCTAGAACGACTTGATGATTTGGAGCTCGGGGTGGGGATGGTGCCTTTGTTCGTTCTTTATGTGTTGTTCTTTGTCTTATCTATTTCTACTGGGAGTTCACAGATCAAGGGTCAGTGGACTCGAGGGTAAAAGCAACAGCAGCCCTCAAGGCTCCAGAACTTTGGGGAAGGAATGGCTTTGGAGAAATTGATTCTGGACGCGTGAGGCTTAGACAGGAAGCCCTACATGCTTTAACCCTTGTTTGAAATGTCACGCACATCCTGCTCCATCTTTGCTGAATTGCACCCAGGGGATTCTCTTTGCTGCCTAGGGATATTGTGAGTTTATTTTCCAAGGGTACCTCTTGGAATGGTATTTATTGCATGAACTACTAAAACAGCAAATGAAGGAGATGGGGCTGAATTATTATCAGTGCTTAGCATGGCCTGTGAAAACTGGTTTTTAAAATAAATCTAAGGCTGAGCCTTGGGATCCAGACAGGCAAGTGTGTTTCAAGAAAGAGGGTGGGGCAGTTTCCGATCAAGATGGCAAGGAAGGTAAATGCTATTTTCACCTCCTCCCGTGACCACATCAAAATTACAACCAAACTACAGCACAGCCATCACTGAGAATCATGTGAAGTCTAGCTGAAAAGAAGTCCTATAACTAAGGGTATACAGAAGAAGCCACATCAATACTAGGAAGGGCAGAGATGCAGAAGAGACTAGTCTCATACCCACATGTGACGGTTAAAAATCAGGGGTATATCTTGGCTGCAGAGGTCTCCACTGAGGAGTGAGGGGTCTGAACCCCACAAAGGCTGCCCAGCTCAGAGTTTCAGGGCTGGGGAGAGAAGTCCAATAACTTCTGGCTATGAAAACCGGCAGGGATTGTGGCTGAGTGAGATGGAGGGCTGCTAGAGTACACCCCAGCATGGATGTACTTGCTGAGAGACTCACTCTGAGCTCCAGCTCTGGGGTAGCAACTCAAAAGGCATGAGGGACATACAGGAAGAAGCTGAATTGTCTGGTTTCAGGGAAAGGGCTGGAGGGACAGCTTTCTGGCAAACAGAAGTGCTGGCAGAAGCCATTTTTCCTTTCTTCAGCCCTCCTCCCATCCAGCCCGCATGCATAGGTGGGTGCCATATCTGAATCTCCATCAACCTGGCTAACACCGTTTGCCCTGCCTTGGTGATTCTCTGAGACCATGCCCCATCCAACCTACCAGCACACCCAAGCTACTTCCAGTGGGTTTTTCAGCAGTTGGCCTGTTTTGGCTTATGCTGCAGACTTTCCTAAAATCTCTCAAAGATTTGTAAACCCCAAACAAGCAGCAGCTTGCCTCAGCATGCCCCGTATCTCTTGCTAAGTAACCCCAAGCCTGGCACTAGCAGCAGCAGGCCTTGGTCCACAGCTTAGTCTTTCTCAGGCACTTCCAAGCTCAGCACAAGTGGTAACCACCTGCAGATCACTTCATAGCTTGTACCAAGTGGCCTCAGGCAGGACACGGGCAGTGATGATCTTGGTCTGCACCAGTCCAGATCCCCTCCCAAGACTCCCCAGAGCCAACACACTCAGTGGGTCGCCTCAGACCACACTAGAGCACCGCTCAACCACCTCCATAAACAACACACCCAAAGGGCAGACTCGGCAGGCACCAGAGCTCCATTAAAGTGAATCTTGCTCCATGGGGTCAGCTCCTTCACAACAGCTCCTCTGCTGTAGTCACTGGCCAGCTCTCATGACCAGTCAGTCTGAGGGTCAGTCCCTCCCATTGATAAGCCAGCAGCGGTCAAGGCTCAACTACAACAGGAGGGCACACACAACCCACACAAGGGACACACCTGGAGCATCCATTTCAGGTGACCAGGGAGACTGTGCCACTGGGCTGCACAGGGCACCTACATAAGGCCATTTTACCAAGATCGTGAGACATAGCAACTTTACCTAATACATAGAAACGCACACAGGGAGGCAGCCAACATGAGGAAAGGAGAAAGACATTTCCCAATTGAAAGAACAGAACAAAACTTCAAAGAAAGAACAAAACAATGAAGACAAGCAATCTACCAGATGCAGACTTCAAAACACTGGTTATAAGGATGTTAATGATCTATCTCAGCAAGAATTTTAACAAAGAGATAGGAAACAAAAATGGAGATAGAAACCATAAAAAGAACTAGTCAGAAATGAAGACTAAATACAATAACCGAAATGAAGAATACATTAGAGGGAATCAACAGTAGATTAGATAAAGCGGAAGACCTAATCAGTGACTTGGAAGATAAGGTAACAGAAAATAGGACAGCAGAAAGAATGAAGAATCTTTAAAAACGAGAGTAGTTTAAGGGGCCTTTGGAACAACATCAAGCAGACCAACATTCACATCATGTGGGTACCAAAAGAAGAGAAAGAGAAATATTTGGAGAAATAATGATGGAAAACTTTTCTAACCTGGTGAAGGAAATAGATGTATAAGCCCAGGAAGCTCAGAGAATCCCAAACAAGATGAACCCAAACAGGCCCATAACAAGACATTATAATTAAAATGCTAATACTTAAAGACAAAGAATCTTAGCTAGAAAAGAGCAGTTAGTTACCTATAAGAGACCTCCCATAAGACTGCCAGCTGATTTCTCAATAGAAATTTTGCTAGTCAGAAGAGATTGGCATAAAATATTTAAATCAATGAAAAGCAAGGATCTACAACCAAGATTACCCAGCAAAGCTATCATTTAAAATCAAAGGAGAATAAAGAGTTTCTCAGACAAGAAAAAGCTAAAGGGAATGCATCACTACCAAACCAGTATTACAAAAAATGTTAAATGGACTTCAAGAAGAATAGATAAAAATATAAATAATGAAATGGTAATAACTGCATTTCTGTCAATTACTTTAAATGTAAATGGATTAAATGCTCCAATCAAAAGACATAGGGTGGCCGAATGTATAACAAACCAAGGCCCTTACATATGCTACCTACAAGGGACTCACTTCAGATTGAAAGACACACACTGACTTAAAGTAAAGGGATGGAAAAAGATATTTAATGAAAATAGAAATGGAAAAGAAAAAAAAAAACTGGGGTAGCAATACTTACACCAGACAAAATAGACTTTAAAACAAAGGCTAGATAACAAGAGACAAAGAAGAAGCCAGTAATTCTACTTCTGGGTATTGATCTGAAGAAACCTAAAACACAAATTTGAAAAGTCATACTCATCCCTATATTCACTGAAGCATTATTTACAATAATCAAGATATGGAAATAACCTAAGTGTCTATCGAGAGATAAATGGATAAAGCAGTGGTACATATATGTAATGGAATATTAATCAGCTATAAAAAAGAATGAAACCTTGCCATCTGCAGCAACATGGACGAACCTAGAGGATAATATGCTAAGTGAAGTAATTCGAACAGAGAAAGACAAATATCATATGATTTCGTTTATATGTGGAATCTAAATGACAATATAAACAAAACAGAAACAAACTCATAGATACAAGAGAACATTTGATGATTGCCAGATGGGAGGGAATGGGGATGGCGAAACAGGGGAAAGTACTAAGGAGTACTAATTGGTAGTTAGAAAATAGTCATAGGGATGTAAAGTAGCATAGGGAGTATAGTCGATAATGCTATAATAACTGTGGTGTCAGATGGGTACCAGATTTATTGGGGTGATTACTTCATAAGTTATGTAAATGTCTAATCATTATGTCGTCTACCTGAAATTAATATGTCAACCGTAATTGAAAAATAAAAAAATGATATAACAAAATGAAATAAATCTAGGGGTTTTCTTGTGACTCACTTCTTCAAAAAGTTGAGAGCTGGGAACAAGGGAAGGGAGGGGAAACTCCAGATAATTAATGATTCTTGTTGGATGGGTCCTGATTAATGATCTTGAGCTATGGAGTGATTTATTTTCTCCATTCTTTCCTCTTTTCAGTCGATAAAGAGATTTGAGATCCCGGTGTGAGGATCAGCTGAGAGCTCACATTATTTAAGTCTCAAATGCAGTTCGTTTCCCAAGGACTCAACCATTTTTCATTCGGTTCAGTTCGACCCAGCAACCACTTACCAACCTCCTGTCATACGCCGCCTCCCGATGAGGCACTACTGGGCAACCAAAGAGGGGCGAGAAGTGTCGTCTGTCAGAATCCGGTGGGGAGGGTATGAAGGTTATCCCAGCGTAAAAGTTCTCTATAATCTCTGCATAATGTGGATGCATTCAGGAAATCAACAATGACTTCTCGGAGGGACTGGCATTGGAATCGAGCCTTGCAGGGTGGCCCCAAATGGAGGAACTTGGGCGGACAGGGTGGGATGTGTCCAGAGACTGAGAAATACGAGGTATGCCGCATTTTCCTGAGGGTCACCATGATTATTACCACTCTGTATTTGCTGTATTCAGGTATATTATCTTATTCAGTCCCTATAACACAAAGTGGCACTTTTTTTTTTTTGTCTGTAAATAACTGGTTAGTAATTATTTGAAACTTTGTGTCCAGATCTGTCACAGCTACTCGGACTCTGCCATTGTAGTGTAAAAGCAGCTATAAAAAACCAATGGGGCTTTGTTTACAAAGTCGGCTGGGTTTGGCCCAGGTCAGTCTGTCAGCCCCTGTTTTGTAAAATATTTGGGATAATCTCTATTTTATGGAGGATAAAACCGAGGTATAGTAAAGTTAATAGACATTCATTTGCCTAGGACGGGTGGCCTACTTGACTTGATCAGTTCTAAAGCCCATGCCTTTAACTTCCACACACACTGCCTCCCTTCCAAAGGTTCAGACGTGGTCTGGAAAAGAGCAGAGGATGGCAAGACTGCTTTGAGTCATAGTGCGATCTTTGACAACTTTAATTCAGTGGGACATAGGGGAACCGTTGATGATCTTTTGAGCAAGTGATCAGATAAGAGCTGTGTTCTGGGAGATTAAGTTGGCAGAGAAGTGTAGGTGGATTCAAGTTAAGAGAAGAGCTCTCGTTTTAAACGGCTTGAGGGAGAGAGACTCATTTCTTGGGCAGAACCTTTTCTGATCACTATAGAATTTAAAGATTCCCCCTAGTATAGCAAACACCTGCGCGGCCTTGCCATGGCTCTGTGCTGTGTGTGTTCCTGCTGGATCATGCAGACTCATAGAGAACTGGTTTTAGGGATAGTATGTCTACTTTAAAGTAGCCTTTATCACCTACGAAGGGAATGAGTGGTAGCACCAGCATCACCTGCCACTTAGCCGTATCCTTGTTTATGACCCCTGCTTACCTCAGCTGATGGTCTTGAGGCTGATGCCCACAAGCTTTGAAATGTTTTCACATCCCTCAGACAGAGCTGGTGGGATCCCTCCAGGTCTTAAAAGGTGTACCTTCTACGAGGAAGTAAAGGGAAGCCTCACTCTATGTACTAGCCTGGCTGGTTTCTGACCTGCCTTGCCTTTAGTTTTTGACTCCAGGTGGTGGAGATGCTCCATACTCTTAAAATTGTGCCATGTGAAAGAGAAGGGGAGCGAGTCCCTGAATCATTTTTGTCCTGGAGGATCAGGGTAGAGGCCATGGCTGGTTTTGTTAGGGCCCATTTTATAATGCTGGTGGTAAAATTTCTAATTATTACTTTTATTTACTGAACACTTAGCATGTGCTCATTTCGTCTTCTAAGATCCCGAAGATGCAGGCATTATTATCCCCATTTTGTAAATAAGGACACCCCGGCCAGAGGCACAGAGGGAAAAGCGGCAACATGGCAGCTGAGATCTGAAGCAAATCAGGAACTCCAAAGCCCTCCCCTTTACCACTCTCCTGCCTTTGCTTTCTGGGCTCCATTGTGGATGAGGCTAGGGGCTTCCATAGGGTATCTCATTGAGTCTTCACAGTCACTGTCTGCAGTAGGCTATATTGTGCCCATTTCACAGCCGAATAAACTGAAACTCAGAAAAGTTGAGTGACTTGCCCAGAGGCATTCAGACAGCCAGAGACAGAACTAGGTTGTTTCCCTCCCCGCCCCCCCCCCCCAATTCATTCAGTGAGAACATAACTGAATAGAGGAAAGGGCCTAGAGTCAGGAGAGTGTCATAGAGGGGGTGAATGATTTGAGAAACATTTATGTTTATATTCAGAGAAGCAGTGCTCTAGGGTCCAAGGGACTCTACAGTTAGCATCGGTTCAAATCCTGGCTCTGCCACTTGTGTCTTGGACAGATTCTTTACCTCTTGACACTTCAGTTTCTCCTCTGAAAAATACATACAATAGTAGTATCTACCCCATAGAATTAGGATTAAATGAGTTGATATTTATAAAGTGTATTATCTTAGTGCCCAGCATGTAGTAGGCATAGTGTGTTAGTATCGCTTATTGAGTAAGTCTGCATGAGGCACTTTTTATCACTTGTGTTGTATTACTTCGTCTTCATAATTGCTGACAGGTGGATAGTATTGATCCCATTTTACAGATAAGAAAACTTAGTCTAGGAGAAGTTAAATAGCTCAACTGAGGTCATGTGTCTGTTCATCCACAGGTGCATATTGAGAACTAATGTGCCTTATGCTAGGGCAGGTACTTGGACACACTACTGAACATAACAGACCTAAATCCCTACCCTGTGGAGCCTATGGAACCGAAACTTGAACACAGGCAGGTCTGCCTCTTTGCCTTTTAATGCTTTTCTCTCTTCTCACCTTCTTAATTTCGTTTAATGATCATTGACCTTTTCGGATTGGCCATTGTAATGACCAGAATGGCGCTTCATTTCCTTAGCTTTCTTAGTGCTTACAGAATGATTTTGTTTTGCTATATATCTATCTGTATATCTATATATATCTATATCTATCTCTCTCTACAAATATAGATAGATATAGATATAGATATGTTTTTTATCTCTGACAACTTGGGAGTCCTAGGAAGGAAAGTAACATGGATATAAGGATGGGGCACCATGGTTCAAGGTGTGAAATAGAACCACACTGTGGTGCGCAGTGTGCTTGTGAATCTCTTCAGTGGAAGATTAGGCTTCGAAGGCAGGATGGGATGGACAGAGGTTGTCTGTCCTCAGATCTTGACCAAGTAAAATGTGCAGCTCTTACTTCCTCTTTTGGGGATGATGTCCTCACAGTCCCAGGGCAGGTAGTCAAAGATGCCGTCTCTCTAGTAGGCCTCTGCTTTACAAGTTCGGGCCCTGGTCCACAGCCCTTATTCTGGGACCTTTGAGGGATGAGGCCCCATTACTCTGGGCATGGAGTTCAAAAGATCAAGACAGAGGGCAGGAGTTGGGGTGAGGGCAGGGCTTCCACTGCTCTGTGAGTCACACAAGGTCTCAGAAGAGGCAGGCTGGTGGAGATACGGTGATCACCGTCATCACCTTGGCGGAGACACGTGCAGATTGATATGTGATGTGTTGTTACTAATATATGACCCAGTTGAGGTAAGATGGTTCTCTTATTGGGTCTCTTTGTGTCGCTCTGCGGGGAAAAAGTGCTGATAAACAGGGTCTACGTATCCCTCCGCCAACTCACAAACCCATGCATGGAACTTAGCACTCAAACTTGGTAAGGAGGAAAAAAATTGGTGAGGAGGATTTTAGTTTTGTTTGTTTTGGCTAATGTCAGTTAGGGGGAAAGTTTTCAGTGTGCGTTTCCTTATGCTTGTCGGCCTGTTTGGAAGAAAATACCCTTTTGTGCTGATGATTCTGTAACTAAGAGGAGAAGCAGGTCTATATATATTCCCTGAGGGGCCCTGCTCTCCTGATCTCATGGGTGACCCAGCCTCTGCCCTTCAGGTGCAGTGTACACTAGTGCTGTGTTTAAATATGTTGGAATTTGCTAGGTTTTGTTCATGGAGTCCTGACAGTGAAAATGATGCCTAGCCTTTAAATTAAACTGATTAAATTTGAGATTATTGTGAGGCCATGCCATCAATAACTCCACTCATACAGGAGTAATTGAGGGGCTCTGTGTTTTCGTACTTGGCTTCTTTACAAGGGACCCTGGCTCCTGAGAACTTGGTTAACTCAATAGCCCTCCTTACCCTGAAATGGCCCATTAAAAGATGCCTATTGGGTGGTAACCTCCCCATACGTTTTCTCAATAAAGAAAAAAGATGGGGAGGGGTGGGGTGGTGGGGGTTGGTGGGGGAGACCTCTCTTGCATTTAGAGCTGCAGCCTCTCAAAGCCATCTGGCACAGACTGTTTAGTTCCGTGTCCCCTGTCCCATTCAGGCCTCTTCATGTTTTGAAGCTTTCTTTAGCTTTTCCCTGAGCCTTGACGGCAGATCTCTCAATAGGGGAAAGCTCAGCTATGGTTGCTGAATGCCCCTCGGCACAATGCACTGAATGTTAATGGCACTGGCTGGCCCCAGGCAGTGGGACGGTGGCCACAGTGCCAGCACAAGCAGCTGCCTCAGACCTAGATGGGGTCCGACGAGCTTCCTAAAGTTGCCTCTTTGCTTTTTCGCAGATCTACACGGACTGGGCCAATCATTATCTAGCCAAATCAGGCCATAAACGTCTCATCAAGGATCTCCAGCAAGATGTGACAGATGGCGTCCTCCTGGCTCAGATCATCCAGGTTGTGGGTAAGAGCATATTTCACATTGGGGGTTGGGTTACAGTGGAGACCCAGAAGTGTTCAAGTTGGGCAAGGGGAATGGAACACTGGAATCTCTAAGAAAAATGCGGTGTTTCTGTCACATGTGTTGAGAATTTATTTGACTGTTGTGCGCCCAGGGAATGGGGGTACTAGCTCGTTTTTCTCTGATAAGATCACCCACACAGCAATCTCATCTTAATCCTCTGAGAAGGAAGACTGGCCAAGATGGGAGGGGAATGCTGGTGTTGGGGGGAGGGGCTCTCTGCCCCTCTTCTTACTTCCTACTATCTTTGTGATTCTCTCATTCCTGCCCCCTCTCTGTTGGTACTTTTTACAAATGGATTACTCTAGAAATAATTCAAAAAAAAAAGAAAAGAAAAAAAAAGAAGGAAAAAAGCAACATGGAGTTGGTTTAGCCCTGCCAACTCTAATGGGGTCTGAGAAATCAAAGGATCAGACTCTGGAGAGGGGTGGTTCTGGTTTTAGCACTAGGAGAAGGGAACTGGAATGGGGGGATTTTTAATGCCCTGGCCATGTGCTGGGAGCGGAGAGTTCACCAGGGAAGGCACGTGGGCGGCGGCTGGGCACAGCTTTGCCTTGGTCCTTAAGGGAAGCGCCCCAGTGGTCCTGCTTGAGAGCTCAGAGCAGACTGAGCAGGCGGGGGGTCAATTAGACAGCATTAGGCCGATTGTTGTCGCTAGCAGCAGCTGACTCATGCCAGGAGATGCCAAGAAAGAAGGCGCAGGGAAGGGACAGAAGCCTCAGTGCCTCAGGCGCATGTTGTGGAAAAGTCAGTGTGTGAGAAGTAGCCTTGTATAGTGGTAGCTCTGCTCATATCTGTGGCGACTGTACCTGAAAACACAGACAGGCAGGTCAGCCTTAGCCAAAACGTATGGCCTGCCACTGTCACTCAAGGAGAAACAGCTTCCCTGCTGTCTTGAGATTGATTTCGTAAGACTAGGTTTCATTCGTCCTCCTTCTCTTTCTCTCCTTTCTTTTCTCTTTTTTTTTTTTTTTACCCTGTATCAGTTTTCTTTTGCTTTATTAACAAATTGCCACAAACGTAACAGCTTAAACAATATATATTATCTCACAGTTTCTGTGCGTCAGGAGTGCAGGCACAACGTAGCTGGTGCCTCTGCAAGGCTGTGGTCAAGGTGTCAGCCAGAGCTGAGTTCTCATCTGGAGGTTTGACTGGGCAGGGCTCAAGTGCACTCAGTGTTGGCAGAATTTATTTCCTTGCAGTTACAGGAGGTGAGTTCTGATTTCTTGCTGACTGTTGGCTGGAGGTCACTCTCAGCTCCTAGAAGCCCCTCTCAGCTTCTTGCCATGTGTTTCCCCCAGCATGGCTGCTTTGAGTGACTTCTTCAGTGTTAGCTAGAGAGAAAGTTTTTTCCAAGAGAAAAAATCTTATATAATGTAACAAAACATCATGGGAATGGTATCCCATCACCTTTGCCATATTCTGTCAGTTAGAAGTGAGTCCTAGGTCCTGCAACACTCAACAGGAGAAGATTGTACAAGAGCTTGAACTTAAGTGGGGGTCACCTTGAAGTCTGTCTGCCACATTCTGCTTTTCCATCCTTTTCCTCCCTCTCTTTATCATCACTTCCACCAAGCTCTTTTAAATATTTCTCTCATTTAATTTCTTCAGCACCCCTATGAGGTAGTTGGTATTCTCCCCATTTTACAGATGCAGAAAGTGAGGCTCAGTGAGTCTCATGAGCCTAATATCACATGACTAGTGTGCAAGGGGCGTCTAACCTGGGTGAGTCTGCTTTGAAAACTTCTATTCTTTGCTTCGCTGCCTTATACCCTCTCTCAGTCCGGAGACACTGAACCTAGTACAAGGCTCTCCCCCGACCTTCGCCTCAGGTCAGTTAGTGGTTGTGGAGCATGGACTGGACTGTGTGCCAGCACTACACTCTTTGCTGGGAATAGAGGCCAATGTGCAAGGTGTGTAACCCTGGAAGAAGGAGAAGCATCTTCTTGGCAAGATCCTTCTGAAAGAGGCGACTCGTACTTGAGCCGTATTTGGATCTCTGTCTCAGCAGGGTCATCGTGTACCTGGGCCTGCTGTGACTGAGTCTTGGGGCTGTACAGAGTGTCCCATGGAGAGTTTTTTTTTACTTTCAGCACAGGGAGCAAGAGAGAAAATGGGAAAGGATAGTACCAGAGGCCTTGCTTTCATCCCAGCTCCATCCCTCCCAATCGTGGGATCTCCAAAGAGTCATTTAACCTCTGCTGCCTCTGTTTTTCCATCTTTAAAATAGGTACAGCTGTGCCTGCTTTGTCTATTCTTGTGGCAGTCTTATGAAATGCAAGGCAGGTACCAAATATGAAATACATTTGGAAACTGTGAAGTGTTTCTGGATAGCACTTGGTAGACACTGCCTAGAAAGGTATGTGTAGAAGGATGACGAGGCCCTGGTATTGGTGTCAGGGTGACATGGTAGATTAGTTATGTCTGCCATGGGCCCAAAAGAGGTGAATGGCAGCATGTACGCCATCAAATTTACTAAATGTAGCACTACAGAAATGTGAGCGAGCGTGGTTTTTATTGTTGCTCAGGAGGACGCTTCTCTGAATCTATTCAGACGACATGAATCTCCCTAGATAGGAACCCCTCTGGTCCTGGAGCCACGAGAGTACGACTCCAGAGGCTCAAGTTAGTTAGTAGCAGAGGTTTGGGCTGCACCTCACTCAGGCCACCAAGTTGCTTTCCCTCAGCCCTGTAAGAGAGGCTCTTTCTTACAGGCCCGGGACTCCCAAGTAAGGCCAATGTCAGCACATGAATCTCCACCCCTGACTGTGCCAGCCTCACAGCCTCTCCTCTGGGTGTGGGGAGCAGAGACCCAGGAGATGGGTAGCTGAGAAGGCAGCTGGACGTAGGAGTCTCCTGTGTGCGACTTCTTACCTAGATTGTCAGCCAGGTGAGAGTGTTTAATCTTGGAATGTCTCATGAACACGGATTTCTTGATGGAGGAGGAAGAACAGCATTTTCTGATCAGGTTTCTGAACTATTGAACAGTTGTACTCTTTACTTTTGAAGTCCACGTGCCCATGAAAATAAAATGTAAAAAGATATATTTGTATGTGTACATGTACTTAATATGTACATGTTATGTGTATCTATCTATCTATCTTTCTTTCTATCTACCTGCCTGCCTACCTATCTAGCTAAAATTTTCCCTGGAGTCCCGGTGACTCGTTCATTTTGTGCTGGACAAAATTCTAGTGGTTGCAGTTGTTCTTTGGCTGGTGACCTCCTAACCATTCTTGAAAAGTCAGCTTCTCTCTGATACCTTTCCTAGCTCCCCCAGGCAGCTGGAGGGACCCTCAAATGGCATTCCCCGGGCCGCCGCCTTTGGACTTGGGTCTGAGTTATCCTCCTTTCAGAGCTCACAACACTTAGCAAGGATTAGGGACGGGAATTTTATTCACTACAGCCCCTGCTTCCACACATCTGCATTGAATTGTTTCCAACAGGGGGCCTGGAGGTTTCTGCTTCTCAGTGTTTAATATTCTTCTGAGCCTTCTTCTACACTGTATGTCATACCTTTCTCCTTTCTAGAATTCTCTTGCAACTCTTAGTTCTAAGTTTTGGAAAGAACTTTTAAATGCCCCAACTTGATGCATGAATTGTTTCTCTGAAAAGCAGTCAACGGACTGTTAAATACTTACTGTGATGGGCAACTTACTACCCCTTCAGGCACCTAGATCTAAAGATGGACAGTTGGAATCCTTCAAAAGCTCTTCTTTCCTTAGGTCCAAATCTGCTCCCCGTGGTAGTTTCTCCCTATAAGTACTTGTTCTGCCCTCCAGGGCTACAAAGAAAAATTTAATCAGAAATAATGAGAGCATCAAAATAATTGAGGATGGTAGTGGATTATAACCATGGAATAAAATAGGAATCTGTAAGTCTACATGGATAGAGAGATAAATAGATACATCAGTAGAGAAGAGATGGCTCAGTTGCATATGAGAACGTGGGCTGATAGATGTAAAAGGAGTGACGGCCATGATGGTAAAGATTAGTTAAGGCAAGACTCATCAATGGGTACTGAAATCAAGAGAGGAAAGTTTGATGGGGAGCAGGCTATTTGCATGGTCTCTCCACTGATTACTTATTAGTTCCAAGGGGAAACATAGTAACCACACAGTGGGGAATCCAGACGTCATGACCAAGTGATCAAAATTACATCCCTGCGAGGGACAGATGGATGTCGTGTGCTTCCCGGTGTGATACCCTGAGAACACGAGAGAGCAAGACATCACTTATGCTGAATTACAGTCAGGGCTGGAAAACCTGAAACTAATCAGGAGGAATCTCAGACAAACTCTAATTGTGGAACATTCTGTTAGGGGGAAAAAAAAATAAAACCAAAAACTGGCCTGTATTGTTCAAAAATGTCAGTGCCATGAAAGACAAAGGCTGAGAAATTGTTCAAGACTAAAGAGACGTGACAACTAAATGCGCTGTGTGATCCTCGACTGGATCCTGTACCAGGGAATAAAATGCTCTAAAAGAGATTTTTGAGTCATTTGACAGAATTAGAATATTGAAATTATATCAATGCTAAATTTTCTCAATTTTCTAATTCTACCATTAAACAATATCCTTATTCTTTGGAAGTTCATATTAAGTATAAGGGTCAAAGGATACAATCTATGTGGCCAACACCAAAATGATTCAGGAAAATAAGTGTTGCTATACAGAGAAAGGGGGGGAGGGAGGGAGAAAATGAGAGTAGGTGAAGGAATGTAGGACTTCTCCATATTATTTCTATAGCTTTTCTGTAAGTTCGAAGTTATTTCAAAATAAAAAGTTAAAAAGAGCACATCTAAATGAAGGCCCATCAAACTTTGCAAGCCGAGAGATTCTCTTTTAAGGGTCAACCTATTTCTAGGCCTGGGAAGTGTATTGTGATGATAAAAAATACGTGGTGCTGAGACCTAACCCATGGTGGAGAAGGGGGGTGGTGGGAGGGTGGAAATTGGGGAATGTATCGATAAGCTAAAACCTCAAACTTGGTTAGCTAGGTGGAGTTAGCTGTGTGAAGCGGTTGGGAAGGGCATTCCTGGTGGAGGAAACAGTGTGCAAAAAGGCTGGAGCGGAGAGAGCCAGAGGGTCAGCAGGGCAAAATAAGGCAGACACAGGGCAATGAATTCTGGGCTTTGGCCTAAGAACACATGCCAGTGGTTGAAGAGTTCGTTTTCAGCTTGGGGAGTGACGCGATCAGATGTGTGACTTGAAGAAAAACTGTAAATGTTCTTTATAGACACTGCTTCTACCTACATCTTCATCTATTCCAGATACTCCTGGAAATGGGCTTCCTAGATAGGGTATTATTTAGGGTCTGTACTTTTCCATTGTTGCCTTCTGCCTCTTTGGAAGAAATGGACCTTTTGCTGCTGCCTTTTTATGTCCTTCCTTTAGTGATTGAGGGTTGGGTGTCTCTGTGTTTGACCTCTTATTAGTGTGATTACCTTTTTGGGTTGAGAGTTGCCCGAAGTCTGCAGTCGCATGCCAGCCCATTACAGTGCCATCTCTGTGAGTGATTAGAAAGGTTTACGAGGCAGGGATAAATAGCATGAATCAAGAGAGAGACAGACAATGCTTATTACATTGCTGTCACTCATGGAGGATGCCAGAAGGGGTTGGAGTGAGGGAAAGAGAAAAGGAATGGGAGAAAGGGAAGAAAAAGGAGAGAAAGAAGTAAGGAAACAGGATGAACAAAAGAGGATTGGACCAAAGAAAGAAGTCAAGACAGAGAGGAGGAGATTGCCCAGTAGAGGTGAAGAGAGCTGAAAGAAGCCTATTTTCTGCCACCATTTGGGCTGCCTCTGAGCACAACCAGGAAATTCAAACATGCAAGACTGTACCTTCTTCCCCGTGAAGGCCTTCTACCACTGCATGCAGGGCTGCCAGCTGCCCTGTGCACATGCATAGGTGTTAAGTATAGATAGATGCACGAGCTGGGAAATGCTCTGAGCTTATCAGAGGAGGTCTTTGGAAAAGTAATGAGCTTGATGCCACTCTTCTTATTTAAAAAGTGCACTGATGCTTTCTAATTACTAACTTGTCACCTGTGTGCAGACAAGTTACTGCATTAATGGACTAAGAATGTCTTGAACACGCTGGAATAATAAATTACCATTGACACTTAGGCATGCTGGCTGTAATCACCATTGAGGACTTTGGGGACAAATGCCTTTACATTTGGTTATTTGCTTTGGGGCTGTAGCCAAAGACCCCCTACCCTGAGTTAATAAATTTGGCTCTGAAGACCAAGCTCTCCTTTTCAACAGAATCAGAACTGCTATTATTGCTCTAAGTATTTGTGACAACCGTAGACATTCTTGAGAATTTAAGTAAAGGAGAAATATTTAAATTACATGAAATTAGAAACTAGGAGGCCCAAGACTTCTTTTGGACTTTTATTAAGCATTTATTTTGAGTTTGGGATTAGTCATTTGTTTTCTCTCTTCCCATGTATTTTATAGCAGGGTCATAAATAAGCTCCACTCCACTGGTTTATTTTGAATGTTGTAAATGGCAACATTAGGCTTATAGGGACCATGATATTTGAATTCAAGGAGCACCTGGCTGTGGTTTAGGTGACACACCATGAAAAGGAATTAAAGGAATAATTAGACCAAGCTCTTTGGTTTCACTTATCCAGATGTTCTATAAAGAATCTTTAAAATGATGTCTTAGGATCACAGTTATCCATCCTTCACTTTAATGAGCACTAATGACCTAATGCTGAACTGGGTATCGATCAGACTCCAATGACTTACGACTTTGGTCATCATGAGTATCCAGTTGGAAGATACCTTGAGTGGCTTTGACTCTCAAAAGTCATATATTTATTCTCCAGTGTCGTATATCAAAATCCAAGGTCAGAGTGCGGCCCTGCTGTCATTTCCCATGTCTGAAGGAGTGCCATTTGTCAAGGGTCTTTTTCTCTTTTTTCATTTTCAGATTGTACATCTCTATTTACAAGTGAAAGGACAAAATAGGCAGAAATACTTTTGATTCTTTGAAATGTTCAGAATACTCATTCCTTAGTTCCGCTCAGCAGATATTTATTGAGTGATTACTGTTTATCAGGCATTGTCCTAAGCAGCTGTAGGATCAAAGAAGTCCTTTTTCTTGTGGAGTTTACATACTAGTGTTATATTCTGGCTAATCGTATTTTCTGGTGAGCTGAAGACCAAATATCCATTTATAGGGCATCTTTTACTTGCTTTTTAAAGGCTTGTGGTACCTCTTTTGGGAGAAGGGAAAGCAGGTGGTGGAAGAGACTCCCTAAAATTCTTATCTCATTGTTCTTAAGGGTTGAGAAAATGCTATTGGATCTCTGAAGGTTGAGGTCTTCCTAGGTTGGTCATCAGCCCACCTTACCTTTTTTTTTTTTTTTTTTCAAACTTATTTTGGCTAATTCTAAAGAAGGTGTAGATTAGGTTGTATCTATACTGTCCAGATAGTCTTATGGTAATTCAGTTTTTAAACACTTTCCTGTCACTAGCTTACTTTCTCATTTTTCACTTCCCCCTCAAGGTAGAAACTCTAGAGAAAAAAATAAGCCCCATTGTCGGAATGGCAAGCTATATTTAGGTTCAGGTGTTCTAAAACCCTAGAGGCTTGGGACACTTTGATTCCATTATCCTCTTTAGACAGTTTTTAATGTCTTTTCTGTTTATAGAAGTTTTAGACATCATATTTATTAAAACCTGATATGATATATATTTTTTGGAATTGAATTTTGCAAGCAGTTATTGAGCCCTAAGGATAGACATGTGAAAAACAAAATCTGCATGTCCTTCAGGCTCACACGGCAGAGCTGCAGAAGCTGAGAAAAGGAGTTACGCACTAGATGTTCAAGAGCAACATAGAGGAAGGTACAGGGTGCAGAGAGAACAAAGTGGCCCGAGTGTGCCTTATTCCTTTGGGACAGGGCCATGGGGTGAAAGGACATGGGATTGGGGAGGAAGTTCATAAATGGTTCACAGAGCAGGCAAATCCTTAGTTCTTTACTATGAAGCCCGAGCTGATTTTCTGGCCTTAACTCAGATGAAGACATCAAAAAGGAAATTTTTATTTTATTTATTTTACATAGATAAGATTGTATGTATATTCATAGGTCAATGATAGCTACCATTTATAGAACACTTACCGTATGCTAGGCACTAGGCTAAGCATCATATAATCTGTTTCTTATAGCTTCTCCTGTGAAATAAGTAGTATTAGCTTCATCGTATAGATGAGGAAACTGTGGTACAGAAGGGTTGAGTGACATGGCTAAGATCACACGGTAAAGAAGCCATAGAGCTGGGATTCAAACTGGGGTTTCTTTGTCTCCAAAGCCAGTGTCTTCACCTCTACACGTACTACCTTTTTTGTGCAGCCGCAGTTGCAAACTCAACCGCACCAGACATATCTTGGAGCTGCATCTTTTAGGGGTTCTTCCATACTTCACCATGGGAGGCTGGGCCTTTCTCCCCTCTTATTGGTATTTGATTTCAGGCTAATTCCGTGCATCCTCTTTCTTTCACTTCTCTTAGTAGGTAGATGCTATTATACTGTTATGACTTCAAGAGTTTCCCAGATCTAATTTGAACTTACTGTGTGGCCTTGGATGAGCCATTTTTAAGTCTCATTCTCTGATTGCCACCACTTGGGAATATGATTATTAGTAATCCTATTAGTATAAAGCAATACCAGTATTTCTGGTTCGAGATGGAGTGAGGTGTCATCATCTGTAGCTTTTGTCCCCTGGAGCTGAGTTATAGCTGGACTGATCCACTCTAAACCATCTCGTCTTTTGTGGGGAGGTTGTCGCACTTCCTTGACTTAGAGCTTAAAGCACAATCACAGCTCAGCCTATTTTGCAGTCTCCAACAGTTCCACGATGCTCCATCACTCCAAGACTGTTGTCAATGCAGTTGTCTCTGCTTTAGCTGATGATGACCTTGCCCCAGCTGTCCCTGGAGGACGGCAGCTTGATGAGTAAGTCCTGAAGCCTGCAAGACGCGTCTCAGTATTTCACATGCCAGTGCTCATTGGACAAACCCCAGTCTGGGCCTTAGGACTTGGTTGGCTTCAAGGGTCCTGAATATCACGACTCAAGTGTCTGTGGTGGTGATTTGTTTTTCTGACTTGTGTTTCCTTTTTCAGCAAACGAAAAGATTGAAGACATCAATGGCTGTCCGAAGAACAGATCACAAATGGTAAGCAGTACACGGGTAGAGTGTTTATGTTATGTTAGCCCTGCCTTTAAATGATATTGACCATCTTGAAAACATTCACACCAACAGCTTTACTCTAGGGATTATATTAATAAACTAACAGTCATTTCCAAGTAGCCATGGTCTGCTCTTCTGACATTTGTTGGCATTTACTAAAAATGGTGTGATTTTTATATAGATGGTGAGACAGCGAAAAGGAAACATGGTCCTTGCTCTTAGAAACAAATTCTGCAGAACTGGTACAAACACACAGTTGTTTAGAACTTGGACTATTATGACTTGTTCTGCTTCCTCAAAGACCCACAACAATTTCTGTTTGTGTACAGAGCTGAGGCACAGATGAGGTAGGTGATGGTATTTTATTACTCAGAAATTGGAGCATGTGGTCTGATTGCTTTTAAAGGTTAGAATGATGTGAAATCAGAACCATGACAATAAATTTGAAATGTATTATTATATCCAGACCATTTTCAACATAACCTTGGTAAGTGATATTCTTTCTTCTGTGATGCGCTTAAGCTCTGATTTTAAGCTTTTAAAAAAAGCCTTAAAATCTATTCTTGTTGCATGTTCTGCACATAACCTTGAACTAGATTTCATGATCACTGTTGAGTTCAGAAACATTAAATTCTGATGTTCTGAGTGCTTAGCTTTTCCCTCCAGATGCTTTTTAAACGTGAATATTTACATAAGTCATGTATATTATCAATTCTGTTAAGATGATACTAATATCTGTTTAAAATATGAAGGCGACACCTAAAAGATAGCTTTTTTTTCCCCTGGACATTCATTTGCTTTCAGAAAGTGAAGTTTTTAACCTCACCCCACTGCATTTGAATAGGCACAATTTGATCATCTCATTCTAGAGTACATCAAAGTGATTGGCATTCCTTGGGTTTACTTGTTTAATTTTCTGAATTGCTTCTTACCCCAATGAGTTGGACAGATTGCCTTTTCAGTCACTTTTTTTCATGCACAAATAAAGAAGAGTGAGTGTGTGTGGTGGTGGGGTGTCATTCTTCAGTATACATTCTGAAACAAGTTTCTCTCTTTTTGTTCCACTGGAGACTGTTTCTTTTTATCTGATCCAGAGAGCAACCGTTCCTTGCATAGGAAAGTCCCCATGCAGACCTCTTATGGCTGCTTTGACTTTTGGAAAAGCTTAGCTGCTATTTTTACTAGAGCTTCTGCAGCTGTCTAGTGTATTAATAATTGAGAAAATTTGGGAGATAGAAGACTTAATTTTAGGCAAGCATTTTACACATGCAGTCACATCTTCACATGAAAGAGATGCAGTAGTTCTCCTTGGGATAGATATCAGTGCGTTTGTCCCAGCCCGTTATACGTGTATGTAGAACTGACACTCGAAGGGAGTAAACCTTTTATTCTGTTTGGTACATTTGTATTTTCTGCACCTTCCATTGCAGGTGTCGTTTGTTGTTTAAGTCCGCTTTCAAGCTTATAAAATAGGCTGTCACCTCAGGTTCTTCCAAGCACATTTAGTTCTATATGTAAATATGCTTTTTATAAATACTACCATAGCCCCAGTGCAATTTTGTGGTTTCTCCATAACTCTTTCAGCTATGGAAGTACTGTTTTGTTTTATTTTTCATGGGCTGTGTTTTTTTTAGAACACAGGAATATAAAATCCTATAATTGTCTGTGATAATTAGTTCCAGCCTAGGGGCGGGGAAGCAGACATGGTCTGGTGGTAAATGGAGCAGAGAATAGTTCAGCGTACAGGATGTGAGTCCAGGAAAATGAAGTACCTCCGCCACAGTCATTCTACTCTGTAGGAAATGAGCAAGATGATGATAAGGACAACAGAGCCATTGTCCTTTCTTTTATATTACAAAACAGATAATTCATAAGACAGAACTTGCCTAAGGGTGTACGGGAAGTTCTTCTGGACAAGCATGGGTGTTGTTCTGGTTGATAGGACACCTGTGTGTGCGCGCATGTGAGCATATCATTAAAGCATTTCTACTCATGGGAAGCACAATTTGAGAATATGGCATAGCAGATGAGCCATTATTTCTAAATTCCTCGAAGGTTAACTTCCGAATTAGACCTTATTTATGGTAGCTAATGATAAAGATTTGTTGTTTGCTAAATATTGTCTGTTTGGAGACGAGAGGGGAAGGTATATGGAGAAACATCACATTGGCAAAAGGAAGATGACACAGTGAGTTGAGAACTTGGGCAGTGTACCTGCTGGGAGGGTAACTGTGACTCCTTGAAAATAATCAGCAAGAGTTCATGTGTTTACTCACTAAGAAAACAGCATCTCCAGGGGAATTTAATAATAGAGGCAAAGAAAAGCAATTTCTTTTCAAAGTGGGAGGAATGGGTGCTTTTCCAGTTTTTAAGGAGTGAATTAATTTTGTTGGCTAATCAGCGGTTAGAGGTAAAGAGGTGAGGAGGGCACCTCTTCTTCCTACCCACTCACCATCTTCCTCCTGAGCCACCTGGCTGCCCCCGAGCTCCATTTCCCACTCTGACTCCTACACTCTAGGCTCTACTTCAAGTCCTCCTCTCTTCTCAGAGGATGGGGAAATGAAAGCAGAAAGCTGTGGCACATCGACTAGGGAATTTCAGGATCATTGCTTTACAAACATGATAGGTGTGGCATTGCATATGTTTAGCTAGTCAATTGACAAATATTCACCAAGTGCCAACTAATGCCAAGCTCTGGGCTAGGCCAGGTGAATACCCAAGCGAACAAGATGTGATTCCTGCACTTAAGGAACTTGGTGGTGAGTGGGCAGGAGACCAGAGAACAATTAGAGCAGTAGAACAGTGTAGCTCTTTCCACAGACGTCCGTGCATGGCAAGTGAAGGCCCATTCCACTCTAGGCAAGGGGAGCTTTTTTTTTTTAAAAAAGGGGGAGCTCTTAAATTACTTTCTAAAAGTTATTTAGATATAACTTTTAAGGAATACGTCTTGAAAGGCTAGAGGATTCACCCCAGGGGAATGATAGGTGAAAGAGGATTTCCATTTCTGGAGAGTCTGTTTACCTGAGGATGTCACGGAACCTGCAGAGGAAAGGTTTGCAGCATTTTGTTTATCAGTCCTCCCCAAGTGCTATGATCTGTGTCTGGTGAGATGCTTCTGGCTTCTGAGCAATGCCAACCGTCTTCCCTGTTGTGTCCGAGGTGAGGGCTGAGGCATGGAAGAGCCTAGAGTTTGACAGACCCCACAGGCATGGTGGTCTTTTCAGACCCTGGTCAAGTTTTCTGCATTCGTCATCACTCCCCAGATTGCCACAGCTCACAGAGCAAACCCCATTGGACCCAGGAGCAAAGTCTCCTCAAGGGAAGTAACCATGGTCATTAACTCCTGTGGATGGAGGTCCAACCATGGGATCAGGAAGATGAGAGTGCTACCTGGTGGAAGCAGGTGGTTAAAAATTTTTAGTATCAGCATTAACATGTATCCGCATAGCGCTTTCAGGTTTACAAGTAATTTTACACTCATGAGGACATTGGATCGTCCTGGTCTGCTGTGGGCCGGCACTTTGGGGTAAGGAGATCGGACTGCCCGGGTAGTGGCTGGCTGCTGCCAGGGAGAGGCAGAGCTAGGACCGTCAGCATCTGTAACTCCTAGCACCTCCCTCTTGGCCCTTATAGAATGGGAGCGTATCTGTGACAGAAATGCAGAGGTACAGGAGTGAGTTCCCTTTCCCTAGCAAGTCCGATCTCAGCTTATGTTTGAGTCCTTTGCCCTGTTTCAGTCTGACCTAGATAAGTTGAGGGCCAGATCCTTGGAGATGGAGCTTGAGAAACAACATTCCCCTCTCTGGCCCTCCCTCCCCCACCAAATCAGTCCATTCGGCCCTTAAATATGTTTGTGTATATGCGTCAGAGCTGGTTAAATGTTGTCTGGTTAGCATTGCCATGGCAACCTAGGGGCATCTTTTTGGCTTTTGAGTGGTATGTTCAGCTGAGTTATGTGTTGGTTTGGAAGGAGAAACGCTGCTTGGAGCTCAGCCAGTGGGCGCCTCGCTACAACCCGCTGAGCTCCAAGATGTTGGCTCACTTTGGAGCCTAGGGACGGCCACTTGCAGGGGGTGGTTTTCTTTTTTAATCATTTTATTTTAAGCAGCTTGGCTTTCTGTTGTTGATTAGGAAAGGTGCAAAGTTAGCAAGGCTGGCTGGCCCTTTTCAGTGGAAAGCCCCAGGCCTGTTTTCCCCTCTGGCTGGCCGATCTCAGGCCTGGGGTCATCTGGGGCTTCCCAGCACTGCCCACCTGCCTCTTCCTGGGTTCTCACAGAGTCCTGCCTTCTTCCTGGTACATCTAGACTGAGGGCAAGCCTAGGCTTGTGAACTAGACAGGCCAAGTTCAAGTTCCTTCTCTGCCTTTCTGTGGCCTTGAGCTAATTATTTAACCTTTGAAGCCTCTATTTACTGGCCTATAAAGAGGAATTGATAATAATACATAACTCATAAAGTTTTTGTGAGGACTAATGAGGCAATGAAAGTGATGATATATAATAATTACAATGATAAAACATAACTAAAGCCTATAGGGCCTTGCGCCAGGTGCCGTTCTCAGTGCTTGCACTTAGTTCATCCTCCCCACAGCTCTTTGAGGTAGGTGACTTTACTATTCCCATTCTCCCAGCATATGAGCTTGGTAAGGTGAAGACTGCCATCAATGCATGGCGGTTTCCGAGGTGACAATGGTTAGTTTTAGTAGTCATTCATGTGTTTAGTAGAGACATGGAACATTTTGGAAATCTGAGAGAAGTTGCCAGCCCTCTCCTTAAGGTAAGGGCACATACCTTAGAATTTTGCATACAGCCTAAACAGATTATGGATTCCAGAGGCTGTACCATATGCCTTCCCCCTGGGGCTCCATAGACCCCAAGTTCAGTGCTCCCGCTGCTGAGAGCACAGCTTTCTCTCACACTGTTCTTTCAGGGGTTCTTGACAGCACCTGATTTTGCAAGACAATACGAGTTTGCACTTAGACTTAGAGAAGAACAGGGTTGTGGTTTTTAACCTTCTATACCATGAACAGACTCCCCTTTTCCCCACCAATAAAAGCGTATGTGAAAGTGAAAAAGCTGAATTGCTGCTATAAGCAGGATAGGGCCGTCTTAGCCTCTCTCCCCTTCCCTTGTCCCTTTCCCTCCCTCCCTACTGTTGCGACTGCCCTTTCAGAAGGCCAGCACCTGGAAAGACACAGCGTGATGAAACCTGGAAAGAACATGGAAGCACGAGCCCTGAGACATGGACATCAGGCCTCAGCTCTGTTCCTGGATCCAGCCCTCCTTTGTCTGGTCCTGAGACCCCTCTGAAAAGACAGTCAGACTAGGTTTTCTTTTTTTTACCTCTGACCTCTGGATGCTGCAAGGGATCACAGCTAAGAGCATTGGCTTGAAGGCCTATTGCTCGTGACCTGGGACCTGTTCCTTAGGCTCTCTGGGAACCAGTTTCTATGACAGGAATGGTAATAGCGCCTGCCTCATGGGCTTGTTTTAAGATAACCTATATGAAGTGCTTGCATAGTGCTGGGCACAAAGGAAGCACTCAAGAGATGTTAGCTCATAATATGATGATGATTTTTCAAGGTAGCTAAGTATTTTTAAAGAAGTAGATATTTTAAGAATGGCTCGCCCCACATTTGGGTGGGGGGCTTATTAGACAGCGCGGCCCTGCATAATCCACTTGGCCTCTCGGCACTTTCTCTTCATCTCCCCCGCAACGCCCCCACCCCGCCTCGCAGTTGTGAGAAATGACAGCACCTCACAGGGCTATGAGAGAACTTAAATTTACTGAGTACTCATGATGCGCAGAACATGTATTAAGAGCTTTACCTAATTATTACAGTTATTCCTCCAAACGATCCTATGTAGTAGATGCAATTATTGTCTATATTTTTCACATGGAGAGGGAGGCTTTAAAAGGTTGTATTTTTGCCCTAGGTTACTCACCCAAAAGGCAGAGTTAGAGCTCCAACCCAAATCTGTCTAGTTTAAGAGCGTGTGGTATTCACTTGTGTGACAGAGAAAGAGTGAAATAAGAATAATCTTCACTTTACAAATCCCTGTTTTCTTTATTTTTCAATTGTGGATACCGCAGAACCAGCTGAGTTTAGCTGGAAATTTGCAGGAAGGAGGTAGATTTAATATTTCTGGCAAGGGCCTGAGTTGACTAGTGATGGGAACTGAAGAAGAGGGGGCAGGTGATCCCTAGCAAAAGGCAGCCTCTTGAGATGGCCTTGAAGAGCCCTGGCGCCAGGTACTTTGACTGTTCTCCACAGAGCTTCCTGGGCCAAGGGAAGGCCATCTGCAACAGGATCAGGTTTCTAGGCCCAGTGACCTTGAGCCCTCCTGACAGCTGCCAGAAAGCTGGCCTCATGCCAGGGGAGTTTCTGAGATCCTTGGGCAGCTGAGTTGCCTCTGCTCTGGGCCCCTGGGCCTATTTTTACACAGCCCAAAGGGCACACATATGTTACAGAACCAAGAAGGAATGAAAAGAAGTCAGCAGGCCACTTAGACTTTAAAGCAAAGTGGAAAGTGTCCAGGGCCAAGATCAGCAGGAAGCATCCACTACTTCCTACTCAAGGTGGCACATCCACTGTCGCTGCTGACGATTTAGCCAGAATTCTCTTTCAAAGATGACAACAACCTCCATGTCTATCCCTCTGCCTCGTTGGTCATACCTCTGTTTTAACTCCATCTTTGGCTCCCCATTTCCCTCTCCATACTCTTGAGTGCACAATAGAAGTGCCTTCATGATCTGGTTACCATCATTTCTGGTTACCTGCCATTTGGCTGTGCAGATTCTGTACCCCAGCCAGACATACTGGACCTTGGGGCGCCCCAAGGAGGCCACGTGCTCTCATGCCTTTATACTTTGATGCATGTTGTCCAGTCTGCTGAGAATATCTTCTGATTGTCCTACCTAGGTAATGGACCTTTAACATTCAGGTCAATTACTTTAAGTAGCTGTGATAATAAATTAGGTACCTGTTGTCTTTTGTGTTCCCAGGTGTCCTGTGCCTGCATTTCTCATAACACACTCTCTGGTTGTCTGTTGACATATTCTTGAAGGAGATACCATGTCCTTCACCTGGTTATCCTAAGTAAGCACTATCACTCACATGACTGGCATATAATAAGTGTCTAATAAATTTTGGGCAGATGGATGGATGGACAGATGGGTGCAGATGGAAAGACCAGGGAGGGAGATGGCCTGGACTTGTCCATGTGGCAGTAGGACTGCAGAGTGTCATTATTCTCATATCACTATCTACGGCTGAGCAGTGATTTAAGCACTGGGTATTAACTTGGATGTTCTGTATGGAATTTAAGAAATGGATATTTGACACTATTTTAGAATTTTCTTTCCCTCTCTTCATTCCTTTCTTCCTCGATTTATTCAGAGGACCCAAATAGGACAATGCAGTTAATTTTTAGTTTATCGAGTTCTTTTATGTTGCCTGAGGTAAGCATTTTTAGGTATCTTTATAACTGCCAGGGATTGTCGATAATAAAATGATAGTAATAAGACAGTGTTCTAAGTGCTTTACATGTTTTAATTCATTTTATTCTCATAACAACCCTATGGAATTGTTCATTCCATTAAAGGGTATTGAGAACTTAGACCCTGGTGTCTTTGTTGTGCTCTGCTGGGGCCGACTGTGAATCATGTTAAAGAACCTGTCATCCTTGACTTTCATGCTGTACATTGAGAGCCTAGGGTTAATGCCTTTATCCCTGATTCTGTCAATGTTTTTTATAACAATAATAGCAAACACTACATACATTTATAGTTGCACACTATTTTAGACATTTTATTTACATTAACTGATTTTTTCTTCATAAAACCCTCTAAGGACAGATACCATTATTCTCATTTCACAGAGGAGAAAATGAGACAGAGAAGTTGAGTGACTTGCCTGAGGTCATACAGCTAATATGTGACAAACTAGGGTTTTTGAACCCCGGGAGCCTGGTTCTACAGTCCATTCCCTTAATTGTTAACGCTATTCAAGAAGGAAAAAATGCTGACTGTAACATGAAGGCACAAAAATGACATTTGTTATACTAGCCCCTCATATAGGTATGGTCTGAGCCTTGGGATGATTCATTCTATCATGGGAAGGAGATTTGGGATGGAGAAGAATAAACATGGTCTGGAATCCAGCAGCTCTGGGTTTCAGACACTGGGCATGTGTGCTGGGCAAGTGACTGAATTTCTGAGTCTCTTTCCTCACTATTAAAGGGAGATTATAGTGGAAGCCGATTCCTAGGGTTGTTGGAGAGATGAATGAGAGATGGCGTATAAAGCACCTGGCATCGTCCTGACCTACAATGAGTGCCCATTACATGGTCATCTCCTTCCCTGCTTACAAGTCACATACACCCTAACAATTGACTTCTGCGTTAAAAGTTTTTTTCAAACTTAGAAAGTGGATATTCAGTGGGGAAGGCTAAACTATGTGCTTCTTACCCCCAGGATGTTTTCCTGCTAATCCCTACTGGAACCTGTGAATGTTACTTTACATGATAATAGAGCCTTTGCTGAGGTAATTAGGGACTTTGAGGGGGGGAAGATTATCCTGGATTATCTGGGTGGGCCCAATGTGATAGCAAAGATACTTGTAATAGGGTGGCAGGAGGGTGAGAGAGAAGATGTAATCATGGAAGCAGAGTCAGAGAGAGAAAGATTGAGAGAGAGAGATTGGACGATGTTACCCATCTGGCTTTGAAGATACAGAAAGGGGACACCAGCCAAGGATGCAGGTGGCCTCTAGAAGCTGGAAAAGACAAGGAGACAAGATTTTCCTAGAGCCTCCAGAATGGATGCACCCTGCTGACTCCTTGATCTTAGCCCAGTGAAACTGAGTTTGGACTTCTGACCTCCAGAACTGTAAGATAATCAATTTATGTATTTTTAAGCCACTATGTTTGTGGTATTTTGTTACTGTTATGCCCCGACTCGTCAGTTACAACAGCAGTAGGAAAGAAACTAATATGCTCTGGGATCCAAGCAAAGTAACTCTTACTGTATTAGATGGCTGGCGATTCGGGTTGATAGCAGAGGCTCATCTTGTTACTTCTGTGAGCTCTTTGAGTTTCTGAGCCCACTGCAAGTTACCTCCATTGTTAGAACACTTCAGAATTGTCCACATCTGTATGTTCAAAACACGTCATTATAGGGAAGTATGGGGAGAACAGAGGCCCACATTTGGTTTCTAGCACTGTGCCTATATTTTGAGCCACCTCAGATACTGAGCTATCACGTGAGTGACAAGTGCCATTTCATCTGGTAATTAAAGTGAATATGGGTATTCCTGATCTCACTTACAAGTAGGTGCTGTGTTCCCTAATAATGTGTGTTTGTCTAATAATTAATATGACATTTAAGCAAATTTTTATGAGATTTATCATATGCTATTTAATATCATCAAAGCTTAGTAATACATATAGTGTGTCTCTCATCTCTTAGTGCAATAGAAATTTCCATATTCCCAGACCTGGCATGGTACTAGGTACGCTGGAAGTGCTTGGCTAGTGTTTTTTAGATGAATGAGCTAAACACTTAATGGCTTAATTGTGTAAGGGCTTTCTAGAGAATGGGAATCAATGCGATGTTACCTATTAAATTGTAATGTCAAATGCACAATGTACTTTTAAATGCTCTAAAGAAACTTGAGTCATCCTAAGCCAAAAAATGCTCTCAAAAATGGTCTCTTCTCTAATAATTTTAAATTTCAACTTAGTCATAAAAGTGTGCAGAAAAGACACCAAAATAATAGATTATTTCATTAACAAGGAAAGTGGGATTTGGTTTGGCCACGCCTCCAGCAGCGCTTCTCCAGTTTTAGTGTGCACAGGTACCACCTAGAGAGCTTGTTTGGACAGAGTGCCGGACACCGCCTGCAGAGCTTCTGTCTCAGTGAGTCTGGGGAGAAGGCGGAGAGTTTGCATTTTTAACAAGCTCTTGGGTGATGAGGATGCTGCTGGTGTGGTGACCACACTTTGCCAATGTCGTCTTAGAGGCAAATAAAAAAAGCGTCTTTTTGGATATGCCTGGGTAAATATGCATTTAAACATGTATTAGGTTACAACGTTGTTTAAATTTTTTTTTTACTTAGCAATATCTCAGAGGGTTTATTTAAATTTAACTATTTTGAATGAGCCTATCAATTTGCTCTTTTGGAAAGGTTTGGGATGCTTTAGACATTCTCTTGTCTGAGAACTATAGTTAAGTTCTAAGTTCATAAGATCTGAATTGTACATGTGTCCTGGTCTCAAAGTTTACATGTGCCTTCTCTACCCCTTCCAGCCCACTTAACCTCTGTGACCCTTGATTTCCTCCATTGAAAAACTGAAGTGATAATCCTTTAGCACACTGTACTTAATGTATCCCACTAGACATTAACTTCCTTGAAGGTGGGGTCGCATGTGTTCATCTGCCCACACAGCCTGGCACCTGGCAGATGCTTGGTGAATATTTGGTGAAGAAATTCCCATCACACCTACCTTGGGACTGAGGTGTTATGAGTGGCAACGTGGCTCTCAATAAGGTGAGAACCTTATTGAGCTTAGCAACTGCAAAGATGGGTGGGGGTAGAATAACTACTAATCTTGAGCTGAGAGAGAAATTGGATGGTGATTTATATCCATGTAGACCGTATCTTAATATACAGGCCATCTGGGCTTCACGCTGGGATCCACCTCCCTGCATATGCCTGTGTTTCAGCCCAGCACCAAAGGGGTATCTTTTGTATGAGTGTTATTTTCGTTTTTGATTTTTCCATGAAACAGAACTTAGCACGGAAGTTCTGTTTGCACTTTGTTAAGGCACAGTTAGCCTGTGGCGTCTGCGTGTTGGAAACTGGTCAGTAGATGCATGCCAGTGTCTTCATTAAGCAAAGGATAGACAACTGTGGCCAATAAGCTGTGTTCAGGTCACAGAAGACTTTTAAAAATAAAATCAAATTCTGAATAGATGCCAGTACTTAGATGAAAATCAATATACCTTATAAAATGTGATCTTCCAGCTTTTTAAAGAAAAAATCTGATAATCTGGCAATACTGGGTCCTACTCCCCAGGCAAAAAATGTTGGCGAAAACTGGGTAGCAGCTGCCCCTTTAGGTAGGTAGGTGTGGGCTGCGTTTGTCACACTCCCTGCCATTCCGTATTTTCTTAAATCCAGCCCATTGTACTCATTTGTTACCTGCCTATACCCCCTGCACACATCTGAAGTTCTTCTGCTCCAAATTATTCTTATAAGTATCGTGAACTTCCTCAGGAATCCTAAGCATCGTCATGGTGGTTTGAAAGAGCTCTGTTTTGGGAGCATTTTGACTTTGAAATAATGTCTAACAGTGTTTATATTGCTTTAAATCCTGCACCTGAAGATTTAAAACACTAAAAGAAAATAAGATGTCTTCCACGAAACATGTCTTGAAAAGTTGTGGGAAAAGTCACTCCTTCCTCTGTGAAGTGTCCTTTGACCTTTGATGTAAAGATTGGATTTGGTTTGGATGGACTGATTGTTTGCCTTGTCGCACTACCGAAGTCCAAGAGCAGGGAAAGTGAACAGAGTGGTCAAGAGTAAGAGTGAAGCTCTTGCCGTTTGGTTGTTAATGCTCCATGCTTGTAGAGGGCTTTCTAGCTTTAAAGCACTTTCCATTAAGTGTTCAAATTCCAACTCTGCCATTTAACAACTGTAGTTTTAGGAAGACACTTAAACACTCTGTGTCTCCATTTCCCCATTTGGAAAATGACACTGTCTACCTTATCGAGTGGTAAAAATGAACTGAAATAATAGCATATGGAAAGCACCACAATGCTTCATGTTTTTAAGAGAATAAATACTAGTTTCTTGTGAGGCCTCTATAAGGCTTTCAAGAAAGGGATCATTGTCCCCTTTTTACTGAAAGGAAAACTGAGGCTCAGGGAAGTTAAGTGCCTTACCGCAAGATAGCCAGAAAGCCCTGAGAAATCTACAGTTCCCCAGACTTCTCTGGTCCTGTGAAATCCTTAACTTCCCTCTCTCCCATTTTCCATTAAGTAAATCTTTAATTTTCTCTTGTAATGGCTTAAATCACAGTGCAGATGACAACACTTTGACAAGTTGGCTTTTCCTGTGGAACAGATTTGATGGGCAAGAGGCATTCGCATATTGCGTGAACATGGTAGCAGTCATGTAGAGTTGGATGGGGTGGCAGAACTAGACCAAAGTCTCATCTTGTTCACACTTTCCTCTGAAGGAACTGGAAGGCAAGAGGAGGGCGTGAGGCCTGGTTTCCTTCCCTTTGTGGAGGCTGACTAGTGCTTACTTACCTTTTGTGGGAGGTTTTGAGATGAATCAACTTGGAATTAAAGGCTTTTCCAGACCCCCTTCTGCTTCTTTAAGGGGATCATGAAACCCTAACTAGAGCAAAGGACCTTTAAGGGTTGGCCTGAAGATGGGGTGTTTCTTTTGACTTGATTTTTTTCCTCTATGTATCATCTGTCTTGTGAGACTCCCTTGAGAGAGACTGCAGAGATTTTATTTGGAGTTTTAGAATTTACCGATGCTTTGTTTATAAATGACTGTAAAAATGCTCTATTTTTATGAACACCCAGCAGTTTAATTTTAGCCTTAAGGGGAGGATGTCTTCCAAATGCATTGCTATATAGGTAGTACCATACTGAAATGACCAATATTTAACCACTTTTTACTCACAAAAAGTACAGTTTTATCTGGTTCAACTGACTATTTGACCAGGATAGAAGTAGCAACAGAGGTTAGCATTATATGACAAGTTAAAAATTGTTCCTCTTTCTTCACAGGTGCATTAGATATCTTGTAGCCTCAAAAAGCTCAAGGATATCCTTCCTGTAATAGAGATCCTCGTTGTCTAGTTTGTTCTTCTTTTCTGGTGGGCTTTGATCATGCCTCTGACATTTGGCTTTACTTCCCTGGTAATTAATGCTGCCAAGATGGTCTTGCACTTCTGTACTGGCTGTCCTTGGAATTGCAGGATTGAAATCCATGGATTGACTGCGCATGAGCGACCCAGAAGAACCATAAGCTACAGACATTAGCAAATTGACAGAGCCACAAAACTGAATTGCACAGGCTAGTGTGAGGGAACTAGTCACCATATTGGTGAGCAAGTCAGGCTCTTGGCCTTCATCTGCAATTACCTGATTACACTTTTCCTTTATATGTGTTTTGTGGGCGAAAATGATATATTCAAGTGGTATTTCAAGAATTGAGGCTTCGCTGCACTCTGTGGGCATATCAATGTTCTGTTTAATCTTGCATTTAAATCTCTTGAAGACTTTGAGGTGGTTTATGGGTTTCAGCATGTACATATGGCAAAGGTTCAGAAAGAACCCAGACCTTCCAAAAAGAGCATAGGCTTTTAAGTAGGAGAGGTGATGGATATAAGTTAGCTCTTATCGTGTTGGTGAGCTGTTTAGTGGGGTAATATTTGCTTACAGTGTGCTCCTGCCCTGGAGGCCATCTGCTCTGTGAGGGAAGGACCATACTGCTACCCCTTCCCTTAGGGCCAGGCCTGTGAGAGACTACAAACTCAGTCATTATTTTTTAAGGAATGAATGAGGCTACTAGGTCCTAGTTAGTTCCTGGGTAAAATTCTCCAAGTGCCTCTCTTCTCCTATTGATTCAAAAGGCAGCCATGTGTTTGGGTCCAGAAGTGAGGATTTTCTTGTGAAATTGGAATCTGAGTTTGTATCCTCATCTGTAGGTAAAGCCAAAGTTTTCACATATATATATATTTTTTATTCTTCTTAACAAAGCTATTTGTCTAAGGTCTTAGGGATTCTCATGTAACTTAGTAGAGGAGGCTCTGACCAGAAACCTTTTTGGACAAAAAGTATTGATTCTGACAGGGTCAAAATGAATTCTAGCTACAAGGAACCCATTCCTAGAGAGGCTATACTAGTGTCATATAATTTAGTAAGACACAGCTCCAAAATGATCTTTCACTTTCAGGAGAGGCCAGTGATAACTAATATTCCATGGAATCAGGTGAGGAAAGAGCCTTTTTTTAAAATCTCTGACTATGTAAAGTTCCAGACTCTTGACATATGTCAAACCATCTACTTCTCAGTAAGGCTAGAGGATGGTTATCAGTTATTCCATGTTATAGATGACAAATTTGAGGCTCAAAGCAATTAATAATTTTATGAGGGTCTCATGGGTAGTCTAAGGGAATGAGAATCCAGTGTAGAGTGCAAAGTCCATAGTCTTTCAACAGATGTCACCTAATAATTGTGATGAATACAGGTACCACTGAGAAGAGGTAACATGTGAGAAGCCAGTAGTGGTCCCTTCTGCCATGGTGTGAATTAGTTAATCGGTGTCTTTTCAAGAGAGGGGTCGGTGAGAAGCAGGCATGACATCGGGTGATGGAGGGGGCCCAGTGTCCTGGATAGCTGAACTCGAGAGGAAAGCCAGGAGGAGGAAATGGAAGGCAGCCAAATAAGTTGTTCTAATTCTTTATTTTGCCAGGAGCCAATCCCAGAGACAGCTTTGGACATGTCATGGCCTTGAAACTATTGCCCGGGGACGTTCACATCAAAAATAAAAACAAAGTAGCAAAAAATGCCAGTTATTGGATCCTTACGTAGTACCACACACATATCCTCTCATATAGTGACGACTACCACCCTATGTATTAGGTGTTACAATGCTCATTTTACAGATCAGGCCACTGAGGTAACTTGCTGAGGCAGGATTTGAACCCAGATTTGTCTGACCCCAGAGCCTGTGTTATGTCCTCTAAATCCACTCCTTGTCCCTTCTTCTTTGGTATTTGCAGTCAGCTCCTAACTTGGAGGCCTTGACCTGGATCAACCTCTTTTGGGAGCACTAGGAAGTTAGGGAACGTTACTCTAGGATCATAGCAGGAGAAATGACACTCGGAATGCTTTACTGAATGAACACACACGAAGGCATCTTTAGGCCTTTTTGACTCTGCTGGTCCCCAAGAGAGTTTGTCCCCTCCTAGTGACTGCCATCTCTGAAAGGGGACGCTCTGCAGAGCTCAGCTGGAAGCGTTTGTTATGGGAGCCTTCAGAATAAGGACTAATTTTTAGAACTTAAACTATAACTCCCTTCCCAGATATGTGTCTCTTTGTTTCAAGGGAAAAATTGAGAAGTCAGAATATACTAGGAAAATGAAATCTTCTAGGCAGTTGGAAGGAAAGCAGAAGAAAAGA
The DNA here is from genome assembly GCF_014176215.1 of Rousettus aegyptiacus. NCBI lineage: Eukaryota > Metazoa > Chordata > Mammalia > Chiroptera > Pteropodidae > Rousettus > Rousettus aegyptiacus. The sequence goes on from NW_023416308.1 coordinate 90,370,280, forward strand.
TAGTCACTGGAGGAATTTGAGATTCTTGTTTTGAATTTTTTTCTCCTCTAGAGAGAATTTTTGTTTCCATATGGACTTACCCATTTGCTGTAACAGCAGAGAAACTCCTACAAAGTTTTTTTTTTAAAGGAATTCTTGACATCTTGGAAAGCTGAAGTTATAAATGCTATAAAAGATAAGGTGGGTAACATTGCCAAATTGAAGGAAGGAGCTGTGCAAAGCATTAAAGCCGCAAAAGAAACAAACTGACAGAGGGACTCAAGCCCCATCCCTCCCCCGGGTCCCATATTCTTAAGCTTTCTGCTTCAAAGCCACCAAGAGAACTGGAGCTGACTTATTGGAAGCTTTGATGCTTACATGGCCCAAGCTGGGACAGAAGGTATGGAACCCCTTGTACTGCTAGACAAAGATGGCTTTAAGCATCAGCCAAGCAACCAGCAGCCTGTGAAGCTTACAAGAGGGGATGCTACCGAATATTTCCCCATCTAGAGGATTTGAAACACCATATATTACCCTCATTCTGGGGCCCCCTTCTAAGATTAAAACTATAGTGTCCAGACTCCTCCTGCAGCTCCAGGACTACTGTGGCCTGTGTGCCATGTGATTCTATGATGTTGCTGGCCCCAACAACAACAACAAAAAGGAATCTGGGCAAATCATGCATCAGGTGGTGACCCCTAGGAATGCGGAGGAAAGAGGCAGCAACATTGGTGAGACAGGCGTGTAGGAGGCCACTTCCCCAGAGCGCATTTTGCTTTTGGGTTTGGTTTCGTGGTTGGATTTCTTTTTTCCTTCTTTTCTGTATTTATTTTTGGAAAGGGCCAGAGGAAGGAGTGTCAGAAGGATTAGATATGAAACAGACCTTCCTCGTACCCGTAACTGCAGATGCCGACAGGCCCTTCCCCTACCTCTCTGTCTCTGCTCAGCCGGATGTCTCTGCAGCTCCACCTCCGAGACATCGCTTGAGCTCCCCCTGACGTCCTCAGGCTTTCAGACAGGAAGGGCTCGGCCTCTCTGCTGTTTCCATAGTAATGGGGCAGTGACAGGGCTTTCCTAACAACTGGAAGGACCGCTGCCCTTGCTCCTTCCCCACGTCAGCTCCCGAATGTGGTCCCATGGGCCGGCCTTCTGCGCTTGCGCAGTGTCTTCTCTGTGCTCTTCTCCTTTGCCTGCTGGCGTCCAGCCCCTTTGACTTTCTTTTGGTTCCCAGAATGTGGTACGCTGGCTGTATCCTCTGTGGAAGCTTTCAAGCCTTAGGTTCCCTATGATGCGTATTTCCTTCTCTTTTTCCCCTTTTCAGTGCCCAGCTAACTCGTAAGTCACAACTCAGATTTCCCTTCAATCGACAAATATTCTTGAGTACCTATAAGATGTGTTCCGTGCTGTTCTAGGTGCTTGGGGCTACATCAGTGAACAGAACAGACAAAAAGTCCTGTCTCTGTGAACCTATGTGTTCCCTCTTAAGAAATTCTTACCTGACCTGCCCCTCCCCCCAGGCTAGATCAAATCTTCTGGTACATGACAGATAGGATTTGTGTACTGTTTATTGCCAGTTCCCCGACCTCAGACCATAGCATAGGTTCTGCATAGTCAGGGATTATGTCTGTTTTATTCACCAGCACATTGCCTGCACCCAGTAGGTGCTCAGCAAATATGGATGAAGAAATGGATAACTAATGGATGAATGATGATTATTTTTGTTTGCAAGTAACAATATCAGGTGTGAGTACCACACACGCTTCTAGAAGGAAGTTGTTTGAGCTGATCTATGAGGCTCGTGAAGAGGCTACACTGTGCTTTCCCAGTCCGCAGAACTTGCAAGTACTCTTCCTTGTCCGCGTCACCCATTGCCTAGGCATTAAGCATTTCACAATTTTCTTTTAAAAATGGTTGTGACCATGCCTAACTTTAATGCAGCAGCTGTTTGCCTCCCCTTCCAGTTTCCTTTACTCAGGAGAGATATCCCCAAGGGGCCTGCTGAGAAACTTTTAGCTCCTAAAAACCAGCACCCCATTTACTCAGTGTGCCTGGAGCCCGATCTTCCTCTAGGCTGCAGTAGCACCCACAGAGATGATCTTCATTTGCATCCATCATTTTCATGTGCTGTGTGCACTCAGCTACACTGGTATTCAGAGAAAAATGCTGCCATGACAACTGTCACAACAGATGGTATTTGATCAGTCTCTAAGCTACCAAGGAGATATACAGCAGTGCTTCCGAGGTTTGCATATTTTATGTTATCATGAGATCCCGTCCAGCCTTAATCATGATTGAAATGTGAAGTTTTCCATTTGCCTCCTTTCCCCGCCTCTCATTCCAGTTGTTTGGCATTTGTCTTGGTTTTCCTTGCTCTCTGCCTGTCCTGGGTAGAGATCTACTTCTGGATGTGGGAGACGAAGGCTAAAACATACATAGCCTATGGAAGTTGCCCTGCCAAGTCTAAAGTTCAGAGCGTGTTGGGAAACTATGGCTGACACTGGGAGAAAGGCTTTACTGCGGGCTTTTCCTCTTGGATGTTCATAGATTGCACAGAGTGGAGGCCACGTGTAGCCCCAGACAGAGGGAAGCCCTGGGGAGTGCACCTCAGTCTGGCTCTCTCCCTATACTGTACCCTCTCGTTCATCTCGCATCTTTCTGCTCCCAGGGTCTCCGAGCCACATTGCGGTCCCACTTCTAGGCCTCCAGCCTCCACTCCAGCTGATGATATTGTAAACTCCAGTAACTAACTCCGTCTCAGAGCTTTCTGGACCCGTTGCTATGGCAACAACTACAACACCCTTCTCACTCAGCGCCTCTCCCTGCCCCCTTTAGCAACACTGGAATGTCGGACTTTGCACAGATTTTTTCAGCTAATTTTGGAAAGTAGTTTATATTGGCCGCTACGTGTTAATAGCTTTGGTGGTATTTACATACTTTGCTAGTTAAGAGTCTTTTCTTTCACTCTACCTCCCAACTTTAACTGGTTCCTCATCTCGTACTATGTGTCTGGATCACACATGAGCCACAGACCTCCTTAAAGATGGGCTTGAGGATACCCTTGTGCTGTAATGAGTGCTAGATTCCTGTCACCAGGCCATTCCCCTCTTGGGGTGTGGTGGGAGTTTGCAGTCTCAACAGTATGTGAAGATGGATTGTTTACCTGGACAGTATTTGGAAGAAAACCTTAAGGTGAATTTTAATCACAAGAGAGCCTAGATCAAAGACACATTCTCCCCTTCTGATCTCATTCCAAGTGAAGCCAGGAGGTTGGAATCTACATCTGACCCTGTTCTGCTTCCCAGCTCCGCGCTATTCCTGGGGTGCAGATGAAAAGCGCGTGGGTCTCTGCTGCCTTGTCAGGAGTGATTTTTAACCTTAATGGAACATTATTAAAGAGTGGATTTGAGACTCAGGAATGTTTTTTGAACTCCTCCTGTGAGCAGAGAATTCATAGTAGAGGGGAAAAAATTCGAGGCGCTTGATGGGCTTGTGGATCATCTTTTAAATGATGACCCAAACTTTTAGTTTTAGCATTTTCTGGGAGTTCAATTTAGCCATCCTCATATGGCCCCCTGTTTCACCTCCCCTTGAGGAGAAAGCATTCTTGGTGCCCTTAGGCCTCCTCTCTCCACCTAATGAAGGAAGATGCTTCCCTTGGTTATATGTTCTAATTCTCCTTGACGTGGGTGGAATCCAGGAGTATGTGTTGAATAGCTCTGTGGATCCTAAAGAGAAGCATGTAACTGTGGGCTCCTGGACAGTGGGGAGGGCTCCGGACCTCCGCCATCAGGAGAATCGAGCACAATGCCTGGCACAGAGCAGATATCCCCACAATTACGTTCGTTGGATGAATGATTAAAAGAATCATATAACTTAGGTTTCTCAACTTTGGCACTACTGACATTTCGGATTGGATAATTCTTTGTCATGGGGGGCTGTCTTGTGCATTGTAGGATGTTTGGCAGCATACTTAGCCTCTACCTACTAGATGCCAGTAGCGGTTCCCCACCTCTCCACTCTCCCCCCATGTGACAACCCAAAATGTTGCCAGACGTGCCAAATGTCTCCTGAGGGAAAAAATCCTTGCCCCTTCTTGCCTGACTCTCCACTGCCCAGTGACGGAACTACCGATCCAAGTTATGAAATTCATTGAAAAAATAATAGTCAACAACAGGAGGAAAAAGTGTTCTAGGTAATCGATTTATAATTATTCATCCCTTTAATGGAATATGTCATTAAAAGAAAGTCCAGTAGATGGCTGCATTAAAGAGGACCAAGGCTAGTCTTGCAAGAAATTACGATGTACTTTAAATGATACTATATGCCTTGAATGCTCATGAATGTGACAGTTAATGTACTTTATGCTCCTTGAAAGGAAATTTCTATAGAATTACAACATAGTTGTAGAGCAGTACTATTCTTGACTATGTTGGTGGATGTCTTTTAATTTAGTGTCACATTGCTACATTACTGTTGAAAAACTTAACCTACTTACATGACACATGCCAGGATAAATATCAACTGTACTTTTTTTGATTTTGTGTTAAGGGATTCAGGGGTGATCAGCTTTTTCTTTTTCTCATTTTCCATGGGGACAAAATTGCCAAAGCCTCACTTATCAGCCATGTGCAAGATATTATATTAAAGAAGTAAGAAAAGATGATAGGAAGAGACAAGGGATACAAAAGACTTTTATAATTTTACCATGATTTAAATACTAGTGCCTCTTTGTGGGGGGAGCAGATAATTTTGAGTGGTTTTGTTTTGTTTTAAAATTTTTTAAATTTTATTTTTAAGTCTCAGTGTGCATACAATGTTATATTAGTTTCAGGTGTATAACATAGTGATTAGACATTTATATAACTGCTGAGGTGATCATCCGGATAAATCTAATACCCCATCTGACACCATACATATTTATTGTACTATAATTGACTATATGCCTTATGCTCTACTTTACATCTGCATGACTATTTTGTAACTAGCAATTTGTACTTCTTAATCTCTCCTTTTTCATCCATCCTCCCCAACCCCCGCTCCCATCTGGCAACCATCAAATGTTCTCTGTATCTATGAGTTTGTTTCTGTTTTGTTTGTTTGTTTAAATTATTCTTTAGGTTCCACATATAAGCGAGATCATATGGTATTTGTCTTTCTCTGTCTCACTTATTTCACTTAGTGTAATACCCTCTAGGTCAATTCATGTTGTCGCAGATGGCAAGATTTCATTCTTTTTTATGGCCGAGTAATAGTCTAGTGTGTGCGTGTGTGTGTGTGTGTGTGTGTGTGTTATCCATTTATCTATTGATGGACACTTATGTTGCTTCCCCGTCTTGACTATTATAAATAATGCTATAATGAACATATGGATTCACATGTCCCTTCAAAGTAGTGTTTTGAATTTCTTCAGATAAATACCCAGAAGTGGAACTACTGGGTCCTTATCTCTTGTTATAGCCTTTGTTTTAAAGTCTGTTTTGTCTGGTATAAATATTGCTACCCCAGCTTTTTTATTCTTCATTTTCATTTTCATGAAATATGTTTTTTCATCCCTTTACTTTCAGTCTGTGTGTGTCATTCAATCTGAAGTGAGTCTTTTGTAGGCAGCATATATAAACATCTTGTTTTCTTATCCATCCAGCCACTCCTATGTCTCTTGATTGGAGCATTTAATTTAATTTAATTCATTTAATTTAAAGTAATCATTGATAGATATGTGGTAATTACCATTTTATTATTCATAGTTTTTATTATTCTTCTCCTCCTCCTCCCCCTCCCTACACCCCTTCTCTTCCTTTATCTTTCTAAAAGTCCCTTTAACATTTTTTGTAATACTTGTTTGGTGTTGATGAACTCCATTAGCATTTCTTGTCTGGGAAGCTCTTTATCTGTCCTTCAATTCTAAATGATAGCTGTGCTGGATAGAGTAATCGTGGTTGGAGGTCCTTGCTCTTTATCCCTTTGAATATTTCATGCCAGCTCCTTCTGGCCTGCAAAGTTTCTGTTGAGAAATCAGCTGTCAGTCTTATGGGAGCTCCCTTGTAGATAACTAGGTGCTTTTTTTCTTGCTGCTTTTAAGATTTTCTCTTCGTCTTTAAGCTTTGGCATTTTAATTATGATGGGTCTTGGTATGGGCCTCCTTCGGTTCATCTTGTTTGGGACTCTGCACTTCCTGGTCTTGTATGTCTATACCCTTTTCCAGGTTAAGGAAGTTTTCTGTCATTATTTCTTTAAATAGATTTTCAATCCCTTGCTCTCTTTATTCTCCTTCTGGTACCCCTATGATTTGGATGTTGTTAGGTTTGATGATTTCCCAAATGCCCCTAAACTATCCTTATTTTTTTTTTAAGATTATTTTTTCTTGTTGTTCTGATGGGTGTTTTCTGCTACCTTGTCTTCTAAATTGCTGATTTGACCCTCCGTTTCATCTAACATACTGTTGATTCCTTTTACTATAGCATAATTTCAGTTATTCTTTATTTCCGACCGGTCCTTTTTTATGTTTTCTATCTCCATTTTTATGTTTTTTTTTAAAATCATATTTTAAAAGTTCTACATTCATCTACTCTTCTCTCAAGTTCATTGAGCATCCTTATAACCAGTGTTTTGAACACTGCATCTGGTAGATTGCTTGTCTTCGGTTTGTTTATTTTTTTTTCTCTAGAGTTCTGTTCTTTTCTTTCATTTGGGACATGTTTCTTTGTCTTCTCACTTTGACTGCTCCGTGTGTGTGTTTCTTTGTATTAGGTAGAGCTGTTATGTCTTCTGTCTTGGTAGAGTGTCCTTATGTAGTAGGTGTCCTGGGGCCCAGTGTTGCAGTCTTCCTGGTCACCTGAGCCAGGTGCTCTTGGTATGTTGCTTGTGCGGGTAGTGTGTGCCTTCCTATTGTAATTGAGCCTTGGTTTCTGTTGGCATGGTGGTGGGAGGGATTGACCCTTGGGCTGATTCATTTTGAGGACTGGCCATGATTACAGAGGAGGAGCTATTGTGCAAGGGCTGACTCAGTGGAGCAAGATTAGCTCTACTGGAGCTCTGGTGCCAAGTCTGCCCATTGGGTATGTCATGTGTAGAGGTGGTTGGATGGTGCTCTGGTGTGATCTGAACCTGGGACACCAGGTATGTTGGCTCTGAGACTTCTTGGGAGAAGCCCTAGTGCAGGCCAAATTCAGCTGCTGCTTATAGCCTGCCCAGGGCCACTTGGTATGAACTACAAAGTGATCTTCAGATAGTTGCTACTTGTCTAGGTTTGCAGGTATCTAGGAGAGGCTAAGCTGTGACCTGAGGCTGGCTGCTACTAGTGATAGGCTTGGGGCTGCTTAGCAAGAGGTACAAGGCATAATGAGGCCAGATGCTGCTTTTGGTAGGTTTGTGAACCTTTGCAAGATTTTAGGAAAGTTCACAGCATGAGCCAACATAGGATGCATGGAAAAGCCACTGGAAGTGACATGGATGAGTCTGCAAGTTGAGTGGGGTGGGATCATTGGGAATCAGCAGGGCGGAGCAAATGGTTTTAGCCAGATTGAAGGAGACTCAGCTATGGCTCCCGCCTCTACGTGCAGGCTGGTAGAGGGGAAGGCTCAACAAAGGAATAATGGCTTCTGCTAGTACTTCTGTCTGTGGGAAAGCTGCCCCTCCAGCCCTCGCCCTGAAGCCAGGCAGTCAAGATCCTCTCTGTATGTCCCTGGCGCCTTTCATGCTGCTGACCCAGAGCTGGAGCTCAGAGCGAGTGAGTCCCTCGGTGAGTGAGTCTGTGCCTGAGCCTTTTAGGAGGATCGAGTGGGACTTCAGTCACTCTTTATCTCACTCAGTGACTATCTCTACTGTTTCACAGCCAGAAGTTATTGGACTTCTCTCCCTGTCTCTGGAACCCTGGGCTGGCAGCCTTGTATGGGGCTGGGACCCCTCAATACTTAGGGTTACCTCTGCCATGGAGATAGTCCTCCCAATTTTTAACTGCCACAGGTAGGTGTGGGACCAGCCCATTTTGCCTTTCCACCCCTCCTACCAGTTTTGACGTGGCTTCTTTTGTATATCTTTAGTTACAGGACTTTCGTTTGGCTGGACGTCAGGCGGTTCTCAATGATGGTTGTTATGTAATTTAGTTATAATTTTGAGGTGGTCATGGAAGGAGGTGAACATGGTGTTTCCCTACTCCGCACCTTGACCAGAAGCCCTTGAGTGGTTTTGATGGGTTACCGCTATGTACAATAGCATAAATAAGGACTGATAGTTATTTTCTCAAAAACAAGGTTTTGTGATAGAGTGAAATAGCATTTAGAGATATAATTTTTGTTACACTTAAGAATGGAAGCAAATTGCCCCAAAACACCCTCCACAGGGCCCTCCCTTCCATTCCTTTTCTTTCTTCTCCCTACTTTCCTCCAAGATGGTAGCGCCTGGTTGTCGCTATCAGTCATCTTGGGCTAGAAAGAAGAAAGGAGTGTGAAAAGCATTTTCACTTTTTCTCCCTCATTATAAGAAATTATTTTCTGCAATAGTGGCAAGCATAACCCATAGCATCAGCATTTATTTAGTTTGAGAAATTGCCCTTTTTTCTTGAGATGAAAAAAATGTCTCACTGAAGATGAGCTGGAGGCTGAGAAAGAGATGGAAACCTGAGCTAAAAACTGCACAAATAGAGTACCTCTAGCTCAGGGGTGAGTGGATCTTTCTAAAATGGATATAGTTTTATTCAGGTGTCCCATAGCTTAATTTAAAGCATTTGGAAGATGTAAAGACTAAAAGTAGAGAAGACAAATGCCAGACTTTGAGGAGGGTGGATGTGACCAAGAAAAGTACCAGAAGGCTAGAGTATACTCTACTCAAATTAGAGCTTTTAAAATGTAGATGTATCACCCTCTGTGTCTATGAAGGAGCCATCCTTTATTTGCTTGGGGGAGGGGATGGAGAATGATCACATCTATAATGTGACAGTCATTTTTTAATTTAAAATAAATTCCATAGGTTAAATAGTGGCTTCAGTTTATAAAAATGTTGATGGTGCCTGGGAAATAAAGTGGGCGGTAAGTAGTTGTGGAGGCGAAATGCAAACTGTGTGAAAATTCAAAGATCCTTATTCCAAGTCAAAAGCAATTTATTTATTTTTAATTACAGTCATCATTGACATTAATCAAGCACAAATATTTTCCTATAGACCAAAAATTAATTAGCCCTGACAACTGAAGTCAAATCAGACTTTTGGGAATGACCTAATTGTTCTTTCTTGAGGGCTGGAGATTAGCTCGCCCTTGGTCATGGCATCAGGCCTGGCAAAGACGGAGGCCTCCCGATCTCTGTTAGGTGGGTTCCTTCTTGCCACAGAAAATGCAAAGGACAGAGTGGTTCGGTAAGGTCACAGTCCTCCCTGGTCATCTGTAATGCCCACCATCCTGAGAATTTTGTGAGTAAACATTACCCAGATTCCTGCTGTAATTCCCATTCACCATTTGTACATTTGACTGCCTGTCGCCTCGGTGGCTAGAAATTTCTCCCAGCTGCTGCTAGATGGGTGGGTCTACTAACCTCATCCCCACCTCCATTTTTCTGGCAGCTGCTCAAGTTTTCTGGATTGCACTGGTGACAGTGATCATCATAAGAGCTCCAATTCCACCCTGGTTATTTTTGGTAGTTGTGAGCAATCCAAGGACTTGGCTTTGGCTCTGTGTGGTTCGGATGTTTGGTAACCTTTTCCTGTGCAAGTACAGACAGGAGAGTCTTGACCTGCATCCATCCATCTATCCATCGGAAGTTTTCATGTCTTTCTGTTTTTCCTTGTTGAGAACCTTAGCAAATGCACAAGGAACCCTCTCTTTGACATAGCACTTTGTTTCTAATAAGAGATGGTGTGGAGAAGGCTGAATACTTATTGAGTGTCTATTGTTATTTTTTTTCTAGATTGAAAACATAGATGCCTGCTTGAATTTCCTGGCGGCTAAGGGAATAAACATCCAGGGGCTGTCTGCAGAAGGTGAGTCAGCGCTCGTCGTGAGGCTGCCTTTTTATCATTAGAAATGCCCACCTATTACTTACTGATGACGTGAATACAGTTAAGACCAGAGGTGCTGGTGGGCTCTTTTTTTTTTTTTTCCTTCTGGTTTTGAGGCATTAAAGCAGCTCAGTGCTTGTCTAGACTTGAGGATGCCACCTTTTTGACAAGCTAAAGAATCACTCCAAGAATGCATATTCAGCCATGCCGGCCATATCTGCAAGACACTGAGTGAATAGTGAAGACAACAGCTTCTCTCTGAGAATGGCTTACTCAAACAATGCTGATTTTATTTACCTGACTAGCGATTCAGTTAATTATCAAGCCAGGCCTTATCTGTGGGAGAGAGAACACTTAACCACAGAACATATTTAAACTACAGTTCCCAAGGAGAAATGCCTATACTTTATCTCTTTTATTAGAAGTAGTACTTTTCCTAGCTTAAAAAAATAAATAACAGCACTTGATTTATTAATGAGATGCTACATTTTGACATCCTGATTAGTTGTTAATTAACTCAGATTTGGTGGCCAATTAGCACATTCATGTTTGCTGGTGGTTTGCTGTTCAATTGGGTATGGTCTGGAGATGACTGGTCCGAATTCTCAGCCTCCTCAGGCAACATCATGCTCTGGAAACATGCACTCTCTCTCCTATTTGTAAACACAAGCAGCTGCCAGCTCCAAAGCTGCCATAGGCCCAGGAATCCTTCCAAACTCATTAGGCTGCACCTGCCTCCACTTTTCCCAGAACAGGTAAAGCAGTTTAGGCTTCAGATGCCACCACCTTTCCCTAGGGAGGTTGTGTTTTGAAAAGATGCCTGTTAGCATCGACTTCGGTGGTTGGGGTGGGGAGGAGGGGAGCGTTGAAGAAGGAAGCAGCCCAATGGAACAGGTAAGTTTGCGGATGCGATGGACTCCATCTGGGGCCCGTTCTTCGCCTCTGTTCTATGATGTGGGGAAAGCTTGCTTTTCCTGCCTGTGTTTCTAAACTGCAGTCTCTTCCAGCGTTGGGGGCAGGTGGTGACTCCTGGGGCCTCGTGGGTGTGTCGTGTCTCTGAGTGGGTCTGTTGGAATTCCCCAAGTGGGGACTCAGATGTGCTGGGCTCATCCCAGGTCAGGCCTTGTCACACTGCTTCCAGAGGTCTCTGAAGCAGCGGCTGGGTAATGAGTCTCAATCCCAGCTCTGTGAGGAGGCTCCTTGGTGGTTCCTTTGCCCTGCCTGGGGTGTGAGCCTTCCTCCATAGGGGTGAGATCAGAGTGGATTGACATGTGGCGTGCACATTGCTGGGGCAGGGGGTGCTTGATGGTGGTGTCACCCTGGGTAGGTAGGTAGGGAAATGCAAATTTTCATTCTGAGGAACTCATTATTTCCTTTTGGTGGAGAGTGCTTGTGAAGGCCTGTAGGTGGCGGGCACATGCTCCTCCTAGTTTCTGGGAGTGATTGGACCCCAGGCCTGTGCCCCTTGGCAGAGCATCAGCAGTGACAGAGCCTTGCTCAGCGGAAGGGGTTCTGTGGCCAGCATCGTCTCATGTGGCCTGGGGGGAAACTCCTGGCCACTCAGCCATCTATCTACTCATTGCCCTGCTTTTAGCCTGTTATTCTCCATCTCCTCCGCCCCTCTACCTGCCTCAGGCATAGAGAATCTACTCAATAAATATTTGTTGAATGAATAAGTACCGACTGTGCTTTTAAGGCTTTACATGTATCAATTACAGTTCTCACAGCTGAAGTTGGAATTTATAACAGGCTGAGTTTACAGATGAGGAAACACTGGCTTAAAGAGGTTATGCGTGACATCCCCAAGAGTCGGGATTTGAACCCAACTGTGCTGTGTTGACCCCCTTCCCCTCCACCCTCCACTCTTTTCTGCTGGGTCAAAACTCACTTAATGATATCTTGGCCAGCACTTAAAACTCTTAAGTTGTAGTCATTATTAGAACAGTTTTATGTCAGTACTTATGACTCAGTCCGGTTCATTTTTAAACTTCGATCTCAAACTCTCCTCAAAACTCTTTTTCCCTATGTCCCTCAGTGCAAGTGGCTTTGGAAGGTAATGGGTAGTTGAGGGCATGATAACGTGACTTCCTTTCCCTTCCCTTGTTCCTGTGCCCAAACCTCCAGGACTGGGGCAGCACAGAAGAAGCAGAATGCTGCTGATGGTGAAGTTGCTATCCTCCTCTTGGGTAACTGCCACTGTTGCTGTGTGGGGGTTTCTGCATGCCCTACTTGACCAGAGACTCACTCGCATGCTGCTCTCAGAGCCTTAGTAATCTTCTGTGGGATTTGACCAGTTCTTCCAGCTCACTCCCAGCTGGTGTCATTCATGTTCCATCCTCCTGATTCAGGTCCTTCTTTGTCCCCACACTAAGGTGGTCCCAATAAGGCTGTAGACCTCAGTCTCACGATACTTCCATTATCTGCTGTAGAACCAGCAGAAAAGTGTGGGCTCCATCTTCTGCTTGTAGTAGGTAGAATAGGCTTCCCATCAGCTGGAAGTCCCCCACCATACAATCTCTCTTCAGCTATTCTCCCCTCGTTCACATGGCCGGGGAACAGATCTGCCAACTCTCTGGTAAGCAGGTGTCCAACTGCAGGGACTGGAATGCCAGCACCCCCACTTAGAGTGAATCTCTTAGAGCCTCCTTGTCTTTGACTTCAAGGAGTACAGGGACCCCACCTTCTTTCTCCTTGGTGAGGGAGGAAGTATCCTGTCTCTCATCATCAAATATTTTTACGCTCCCCCACCCTCAGTGACATTTTCTCATCTAGATCTTCTTACATTGATTTTTTTATTTGGCGGGGGAGGGGAGAGTGAGGAATGATGATTATGATGTTTGTTAGTAAGACTGATTCTGAACTGGTACCATCTGATTGGATGGCAACCGGCCCCAACCTTTGTTAACTACTCGAACTTGTAAAGCAAGGGTACTTAGAGCCTTTCATCCTCATAAAATAGAGCCTTATAAAATAAGCCTTATTCACAATTTCAGGGTTACAACAATCTCACTTGACATACTGTTAAATTATAGGGCTAGAACCCATTTAATGAGAGCTCACCACATGTTGGTCACTGATCTAAGTGCTATACACATTTTATATCTTATTTAATCCCCTCAGCAACCTTATGAGGTCAGTATTCACATTATCCCCATCACACAGATGAGGAAACTAAGGCCCACGCGGTTGTTACACATGGGAAAAGGGAGACCCATGAGCTCAACAGTGGCTACTGACATCATCTGATTCAAGGCCTGATGTTTTCTACTACTCAGTGCTACCTACACTTCTAACCACCTGCTAAGCACTAGAAAAGCTTTATGGTGTTATAAGAAATCATGTAGTTTTAATGCTTTTTGTTTTCCTTTTGAAGACACTCGAGTGCCCTGAGGCTCCTCCTCTGATGAAAAAAAAAAAAAAAACAAAAACAGCAACAACAACAAAAAACCCATCAGCAGTTGGAAAGCCCCATAGGTATATCTCCACCCTTTCCCAGTGACTAAAGCTGGTTTCAGGAGGGTGTATGCACCTGACCTTGAAGTGTTTCAGAAGCTTCGGTTCTGCCTGGACTTGCCTGTCAGAGAGCCACAGGGAGCCTTTGTTGCAAGACATAGACAGCACATGCCTACAGGCAGAGGTACAGGCCCAGGTGAGCCTGGTGGAGATGCTCCTGGTTTGGGGCACGTCCCTTGGAATGGGCCTCTTTGCCCCCTTGGTAGTCCCAAAAGTTGGACCCATCATTTGCTCTTGGAGACTTGCCAGAGTCCTGTGAGCCTGGGCCTCACCCTGCTCTGAGTTAGTTTCAATATCTCTTTAACTCCTCCCTGACACACATGGCACCTGTCCTGACCATCTGTGATCCTGTCCCTGTGAGGAAGAATGGCCTTTATCTCTGGGAGTTTTGAGAACACCTGTGGTTTGTGGTACATGGCCCTGAGCCCATCTTCCTGTACAGGAGAATCAGAGGTCCAGGGATATGGCAGGCAGATCCTATTGAGTTCACCAAATGTTTGCAGGGCACATCCTATATGCCAGGCACACTGGGCTGCGCAGAGAGTCAAGTCATTTATACAAAACTAGCCTTAATTCCAACTAATAAGAAAGCTGTGTTAATGGTTATGTTCAGCATCCTGTGGTACCCAAAGAAAGGCAGTTCGGCCTTGCCTAGGGCAGTCAGGGGGTGCTAGACAGAGGCAGCAGTGTTTCCCTGGGTTTTACAGGATGTATAGGCATTCGCCAGACAGACAAAGAAGGTAAAAGGAAATCTAGACAGAAGATGGGGCATAGGTAATATGGTAGGAGCAAAGGACTAGCTCTTTATCAACCTCGTGGATTGGAGAAAGAGGAAGATTGTTCAGGTGCCTCCGGGAAGGAGTGCATGCTTTTGAAGTAAAACCAGTTGCTGCCTTGACGAGCTCAGACCTGGGTTTGCTGCTCTGATGTCCAGAGACCTAGATACCGGGCTTGCCCCCTCTCATCCTGAGCCAGAAAGCAGGAAGTCTTTCTGAGTCTGTAGGGTAAAAGCAGCAGGTGGATCACTTCCATTTCTTCCTCCTCACATCACCTGAGCTTGACAGTGCGTGTGGGTCCATTTCTGCCTCTCACCGGAAGGGACCCTGTAGCCTCTGCTTTCACTTCCTCACCACTTCCCCTGTGGGTAGAGTCATTGACAGGCTTGGTGAGCAGTACACAGAAGGGCTGCAGGAGTGGGGTGGAAAGTTATTTGGTGAATTTAGGTTGTGTAGATTGCCCATCTAGAAGAATAACGCCACAGAATCTGTAGTCAGCTGGGCGAGCCTGACACTCCCATGGCTTAAGGCACCTGAATAGGAATCCCGCACCTCTGTGGTCTGACACAGCCCTCCTTTTGGCTCCGAATCTCTTGTTCCTATAGAGCAGGTTCTTTGTATTAGATTATTCCAATACCTGTGTCTTTGTAAACCAGGCCCGAGGTTTCTCTTAAATAGGGTTAAAAAAAAACCAAAAAACTATCCTCTTTATTCTGCCCATTGTGCCAAACATTCCCTACAGCATCTTTGCAGATTAGTACCAGCCAATGGGAACAAAGAGATCTGTAAGAACCCAAAGAAGAGTCAAGGCAGTGCTGAATTCTAAGGGAAACTGGAATGTGGCTGTGTAATTTGTTCTTCAGTTTATATAGGGGCAGTCACAAGAGGAGAATGGAGATCAGGGTCCCTATGTTGGTTTAGACACCAGTTAGCCAGTGTCTCCTTGGACAAGTCAATTCTCTCTAGGTCTACATTTTTTCCCTTCTCTAAACATCAAGAGGGTGATAATAGTTGATTAGATACAAAATGATACCCTTTTTTCCAGTGCCTTGGGAAATGTCATGAAGGAAACATTTTTGTGGGCTGGCAAAATGACATTTTTTTTAGACTGTCTGTGGAGACTGCTTAACAGACCTCATTAAATGACATTTAGAAATATGAAAAGAATACAATTCTAGCTATTTTGGATATTGTCTGTTGTAGACCACCCATTGCGTAAACTGTGGCTTTCAGCCCCAAACAGACATTCACCACTCTTGAGTTTTGTGTTCCGGAAAGAAAATTAAACAGCCCAAATATCCAGCAACTGGTGAATGGATACACAAAATGTGGTATATCCATAAAATGAGATAGTGCTCGGCAATATAAAGAAACAAAGTAATGATCGATGCTGTAACCTGAATGAACCTTAAAAACATATGCTAGGTGAAAGACGCCAGATGCAAAAGTCTTTGTACTGCATTATTCCATTTATATAAAACATCCAGAATAGGCAAATCTGTAGAAACCGAAAGCAGATTAGAGGTTGCCTGGGAACAGTTTGGGAGTTGACTGTGGATGAGCATGAGGGCTCTTCCTAACTCTACTGAAATCATTGTGCACTTAAGTTTATGGATGGGAATTAAACCTCAGTAAAGCTGTTTAAAGAAAACCAGAAAATCACCTTTGAATTTTCTCTAATATGAAAATATTCATGATTGATTTCTTTCTCACACCTGTGACTTGCCTAGAGGAGATGCGAAGGAAGGATGGACAGCTTCTCAGACTTCCTTTAGGTGAAGAGCTCCATCGCGAGGTCTGTGCAGGCCGCAGTGACTATATTTTCTGAACCAAGAAGAGGTGTACTGAGTCAGGCTGTGTCCTAGGTGCTTTGCCTTCATTTTCTCAATTGATCTTCATTTAATTCTCATAACAACCCCGTGGGAAAGATACACAGCTAGCTGCTCATTTTAAAGATGAAAACTGAGGCTCGGAAAAGGTGAATCTTGTGAATACTCAAAAATGTCTTTCTGGTTCCAAAAATCACTGATCTTTATAATAAAAAAGTTGTCTCCTAAGAAAAAGTTTGTTTATGGGAGCACTGTGCTCTTTGACAGAAAAAAAGAAAAAAGATGTTTTAGGGTATTATACAAGAAACAGTTATGAAGAATAATTTAACAACCACAGAAGGCAGAGAATGTGGCAAAGCTGACTCCTTGTCTACACTGGGTCGAGCTGGTAGGTTGTGAGAGTGCTGATGTGGACATCTTTTGAGCCCCTGGATATGCTGATTTGTTAGTTCCTCCCTTCTTTGTTTTTCTTGCATGGTTTTAAAAAATGTATTATGGAATGTTTTACACATTCCATAACGAAAGAATACTTATAGAAGAAGAATGAAGAATACTTGTATGACCACCAGCTAGCTTAATAAAACATTATCTGGTGTGCTTTTTAAATTCACCACACATGATGAGTATACAAGCAAGCCAAGTTATACAGCGTTAGGAGACCAGGCTTTGAGCCAGAGAAACTTAGATTCAAATCCCAGCTCCAGCATTTATTACCTTGGGAGGTCCATAAAACCTTTCTGAGCCTCTGCTTGCCTATGGGTAGGAGAGGGTTAATAGTACTTCCTAGGTTGTAGGGATCAAATGAGATCGTGTATGTAAAGCGCTTAACCTGATACATACTAATTAGTAGCCCTCATCATTATAAATAAGTTATATATTGCCTGACAATTATAAAAGGCACTAAAAAATCTTATGTAGATTTCATCTGGCTCCACGGTTAGCTCTATTCTCTCCCTTCGGTAAATTCAGTGTTGGGCAATTGTCTGTTTTCCCAAATTCCTTGATAGATCCTAACCTGCATGCCAGCTCTTGATGATCTCATCTTGATTCTGTCCCTAACTCCTGTCACTATCCCGCTGGATGACCACGGGCATGTCATTTCACCCTCCATTTTTTCCATGAGCAAAAAGGGCCTACTGAATCATCCTGCCCAAGCCTCCTGCTCTGTGACCCTGAAGCACTTGTAAGAACATTTAGAAACAAAAGCACAACCTTCCAGAGGTAGGTCTGTGCTTCTCCTTTGGTTTCCTGAGGGTGGAGAAGGAAGCAGAGCTAAAGGGTTAAAGCTGAATGATCCAAACAAACAGGGGTGGGGGTGTTGGCTCGGCCACCTCCCTGGAACTTTCTCTGCTCCCTGCATTGCACACAGTGGTTTGTAAGCATCCTGATTTGTCCAGATCAGTCCTGGCTTGCACCTGTCATCCTGGTGTAATTAATAGCCCCCTCCATTTACTCTCAAAAATATTATGGTTTCAGAATAAATTATAAGGTCACCATAGTAAAAACCCCCATTTTTAGAACATGAAACTGGAACTGTATGGGATCTCATACAGGATTCTGGGGCTACAGTCATCACATAGTAACCAAGACCAGTGAAAGACTTCACTATTTACAGTGCGCTTTCACAACATGCTCTCGTTTGATCTACAGAACAACGTGTGTGATGGGGAAAGCTGTGTCAATATTGCCACTGAGGCCCTGAGAGAGTAACTGACTTGCCCAGGGTTGCACAGCTTGTAAGTGGTAGAGTACAGACTGGAACTTATGGCTCGGGTTTTCCAAAAGCTCTACTACTGTCAGTTTTGTCTCACAATCAGAAACTGCCAGCTCCCAAAGGAGAGAGTGAGGGCTGGAGTCTAGGAGTTTATTGTCAGTTTCTGCAGAGCTTGGGGGGTCGGGGGGATGCTCCAACAGGAAGTGATTCAGCCTGGCCTGACCAGCAGCTCACAGCCAGGGCATAGGCAGCCTTGCAGGGTGTCTTTGTCTGCAAGGACTTAGTTCATACCTTCTGCCCCTCAGCTGGTGCTTGGAGAAAACTCTTGTTCTTGTTTCTTTATCAGTAGCTTCTTCCCAGGCCTGGGGCTAACCTGTGGGTGCTCATTACCCATACAGCGAGGCTTCCCTTCCTCCCGACCCCACTCCCTTAGTTTAGGATATAAGCAAAGCAGAGGAAGCCCCAAAGTTTCCTCCTTCTGTGCCCCTCATACTGGGTGGCTCCGTTACTTCACCCTCAGGGTCAGTTTAAACCTTGACCATAAGCATCTGGTGTTTAAAAGAATTGCCACAAGAAGGGATTGCCCAGGGAGAAAAACCCTTGCATCCATAGCCTCTGTAATATAAATACTTTATCCCTTCTCTGCAGCTCTTTATGCATGCCTTGAGGCAAATGCATTTTAACATCTGAAAAATTCCCTTTGGGATCAAAATTTTCTTATCCCCACTTTTTTTTTTTTTTTTTTTTTTTTTTAGTATGGGAGAATTTTCGTATGATTTCCTTATGGAATCAAGTCCTATAGCCTCTCCCTACACCCATCCCCAATTAAAGTTGTTTATTCTTCGGACAAGAGAGACTCAGAGACTTGTATTTGAGGGGAGGATTGTGGAGTGGGACAGTAGCCACTTGGCACACTCCAAGTGGCTTGAAGTATAGAACACGGACTTGGCAGAGCCCCGTGGAGACCAACGAGTGTCCTCTGGCGATGGATCATTTGTTGTGCCCTTAGAACAAGCACAGTCTTGCTCCGACTTACTTTTTCGGTTGTGTCTTTACTGAGAATTTCTTCCTGGCACTTGCCAGACATCCAGTTGCAACTTGCCTCATGTATCCACTCTAATCCCAGCGGGGAGAATAAGCTAATTTCTTTGTGGTTTAGGCCTGATCTTAATTGACTGTGATACCAATTACATAAGTGTTCAGGAAATCTGTCATATCCCGGAGGAATTCAGCTCTTGTGAGGGCCAAAGCAGCCCATGGCACTGGAGCAAGAAACGACTCCTGCTCTAACCAGACTGTCTTTATTGTCTTGCAGAAATCAGGAACGGAAACCTCAAGGCTATTCTAGGCCTCTTCTTCAGCCTCTCCCGGTACAAGCAGCAGCAACAGCAGCCCCAGAAGCAGCCCCTCTCCTCGCCGCTGCCGCCTGCTGTGTCCCAGGCGGCCGGGGCCCCCTTCCAGTGCCAGACTGGCACTCCTCAGCAACAAGTGCCAGCCACTCCCCAAGCCCCGTGCCAGCCTCACCAGCCAGCGCCACATCAGCAGTCAAAAGCACAAGCCGAAATGCAGTCCAGGTGGGGGCTCCTTGCCAAATGACAATTCTGTGTCTTTCAGGGATCCTCCACACTGACCAAGTTCTATCCTATACTGAATGTGTTTTTCATTCGTGCTTCTTCGGTGTTGAGAACTACTGGTAGTTAGTGAGGAATTAGCATGACCTTGAACTGGAGGCCTCCTCCTGTGCCTGGCAGTGATGTGTACTTTTATGTCAGAATCGCCAGCAGCCAAAGCTAATTAGCTGTTCTTGCCTTAACTCTGGCCTATTACACAGAGGCTCATAGGCGGTAAACAGCCCCTAAAATAGACTTCAGACTTCTTTTGCATGTTTGCCTACAAGCTGGGTGTTTAGTTTTATGTGTGGGAGTAATTTTACTTATTGGAGGCAAAAGTTCTCTAGCAGATATCTCTCCTTTGCCAAAAGAGAAATGTCAAGAACAAAGATGTAAGATGGCAAATGGTCCTTAGCCACTTTCCGTGACAGGGCCAGCATCCCCTGATGGGAGCAGCGACTATTAAATGTGACTAGACTTTGTTGACCTTAGAGTGATGGTGGCCATGTCAGCTGTGGTCCTCTGATTTTGCAGGATTAGGGCCTGGATTTTATTGGTGTTCCCAGAGGGCCACTGGGACTCATCATAGAATGACCTGCCAGCAGAGTTCCAGGGGAGTTACCATCTAACTTTGTTATAATGGGAATAGTCACACTCCTAAACCACTCTGCAAAAGATCACCTTATAAAATATTTGTTTTAATGGAGAGAAAAGGGAAGATTAGGAACCTAGAGTGTTTTTGACTCAGAGTAAACTTCTAGAGAAAAGTCCCCAACAATTACTGTTTTTTTAAGCTATAAACCGATAGCTATCGAACCTCAATGTCACTGATCAGATCAGTTGCTTGATTTCATTTAATATGTGCTAAAGAGTAATGGCCTTTTCTTTCAAGTCCCCTAGAGCACTAGCATCAATAATCATAGGGCTTCTCACATACTTTCTCACCATTAGTAGCCCATTGTAGGTGGTCAAAGCACAAAGCAGTTCAGACAAAGCAGATGCCTTATAGATGTTACAGTTTTTCTTTTCCATGAGAAGTGCTATTTTCTAATTGTGATGCTGTTAAAAGCGGCAGTGATGGATGTGATGTAAATCAGATTCTCTAATGAATTATCTAATTGTATCCAATTCACATTATGGAGATTTGTGGGCTAGCAGACAATGAGGAATAGACCACCAGGCAGCCAGCCTCTGCCCCCTGGCCCTGGAGAACCACCAGAGTGGGAGTTATCGTCTGATCAGAGGTCCCTGACTGACCTGGATGATTGAGTGATCGAGACATCATTTTGCACATTGATTCTGCAGAGTGCTTATTCTCCAGATGATAACTTGCCAGGGAGGGGTCCTAGGCGGGGTGTGGAGGGGAGTTGGGGAATTGAAGGAATCTGGGTTAAGTTGCTGTAGCTGTTCCTGAAGTTCTTCTCAGATGCTTGAATCTGCCAATACACATTCATTTATTTAGTTAGTATTTGAATGCTTTCTGTGTGCCAGACACTGTTCTAGGCACTTAGGGGTCAAGAGTGAATGAGGTGGCCACGGTGCCCGCAGTCTACATTCTACTGGAGGAAGCAGGCACATAAACAAGGGAGAGAAATATCAGATAGTGGTGTTAAAAATAGATGATGGGATTCAAAGGGGTTGGGTCAATAATTCAGGTTGGGCTGATAAGAAAGTCTCTGAGGACATGACACCCAAGTGGAAATAGGAAATGACAAAGAGTGACCTGTGTGAAGCTCAGGTGTGAAATAGATCAGGCAGAGGGAGCAGCTGGTGCAAAGGTCCTAAGATAGATGTGTGGC
The DNA here is from genome assembly GCF_014176215.1 of Rousettus aegyptiacus. NCBI lineage: Eukaryota > Metazoa > Chordata > Mammalia > Chiroptera > Pteropodidae > Rousettus > Rousettus aegyptiacus. The sequence goes on from NW_023416308.1 coordinate 90,391,485, forward strand.
AGGTTGGAAAAGCAGGAAGGAGGCTAGTGTGGCTGGAGCTCAGTGCATGAGGAGAGGCGGGAAGTGAAAAGGCGACCTGTAAACAGAGGGCTGCCACCATTCTGTGGAGGACAGTGTGACTGGTGGCTCCTGGAGTTGAGCAGTGCTGTAGCCCAGAGGCCAGGTCACAGAGCGCTGGCTAAACTGGGTATAGAGTTTGTATTTCATTCTAGAAGTGACAGAATGCTGGGTGGTGACCATGCAATGCAATATACATATGATGCATTATCAGATTGTATACTTGAAACCTATTTGATTTTATTAACCAATGTCACCCCAATAATTTTAATGAAAATAAAATAAAATCTATATTGTTTCTCTCAAAAAAAAAAAAAAAGTGATAGGAAGCCATTGGAGAGTCTTGAGCAGGGGAGAGACTTGATTTGATTTAGTTTTTCAAAAAGTCAACATTGTGGCTTTCTGGAGAGTAAGGCTGTGGAGGAGTAAGAATAAGAGGAAGGACCCCAGTTAAGGAACTCCTGTGGTCCTCTAGGATTGAGGTGGTGGAGCAGATATGGAGATAGGCCAACTCAGGATATTTTGGAGGATGAGCCAGCAGGACTATAGGTAGACTGACTGCCTAGAGTGAAAGAGAGAGGAATCACAGATAAAGCCTAGATTTCTGGCTTGAGCAGTTAAACAAATATGGTTTTTCTCCATATGAGGAAGCTGGGGAGAGGAACACATGTGCACTGTGGCTCTTCAGAAGAGGGGAATAGAAAGCATTCCTCAAATTTAGCCATAAAACCCTTCTTATTTTATAGAGCATATCAGTGCATAGGGTTCCAAGGAACCTGCATTGAGAAACAGTGTGTCACTGAGCTGTGCCAGCCTGAGACATTCATTTTCATGATAGGCATTTGTTATCGTAAAAGAACCAGATGTTCCAGTCAGGACACCCATTTCCAGTAAGAAAAAAAAAAATCCTACTATTAATAAACACTTTAAAGAAGAGCCAGACTCACTTAAGCCAGGTTTTTATATTCATTTATTCCAGAGTGGTTCCTGCCCTCATGGCTCCTCACCCTGAAATGTGACACAGACTGGTCTTTGTAGGTGCTGTATGTCCTCATTTGTCCTTCATTGTGCCCAGATTGGATTACTTCTGCAGACAAATGGTTTCATCCATTATATGCTGATACTTTCTCATTTTACTTCCAGAAGATAATCTTTTTAAGTTCTAGAGATATGGTAGCCCATGCTAGCATTCTGGCTATAAATTTAAGACTAGTGAAGTTGCCTTACTGGCTCAGTTCCATTGTATTACTGTCTGCAAATTCTGACTTTGATAACCAAAGTCCCAATGGTAGTGATTTTGATTCTTGATCATCAATGTCAAATGTTGATATGAGCCTCAAATACCAGGTTTGTTTTGGTCCTCTGTTAGGACTCTGCGAGATATGAACATGCCTAAATACTATTATACCTCTTGGGATAGCAAATGCTAAAATTTGGCAACTTCCCCATGGCATTTATGAATAAAGGGCTTGTGGAAGCTGGCCAAGGACATTTGAGACATTGGCATGAAGGAAGCAGATCAACACTTCCATGAGGGCCAAATGGAGAGGCACTTTTACCTCTTTGCTTCAGCCCTTCTCATTAATACACATGATGACTGAGAACTTGACCCACATTGCAGCTCATGAAGTTCCTCACCAGTCTGGAAGTCCAGGAGAGAAGCATAATCCCCAAGACCTGCTTCCCTCTCCCCCTGTGTCTACCTTACATATTATCAATATTCAGCTGTTGAGGAAATTTTTTTTTAATTTTCATTTTTTTCTGTCTTTTCCTTCACTTCCTAAGTCGAGTGACACCAGCATTATATTTCTCATCCCAGATCCTTTTACGAACATGGTATAGGACGTATGGATTCAAGAAGATAAATGTTTCCATTTTTCATAAGGCAGTAAATACATTTAACTTGCAAATATCAGTACCCTTGTTTTGGCTAACTCTATATGGGACATTTCAGACATTCATCTGAAAAAACAGCCTGATAGAACAAGCATGTGAATAGAAGCATCTAAATACTTTAGAAAGGTATAAAGTTTACTTGTCAGAGATCCCTCGCTTTCGATATAATTACGGGAAGAAGACTTTCTAGTGTCTGGTAGCAGAAAATATATTTGGTGTTTGAAAGAAAAAAAAAAGAAAACCACAAAAGCTGTCAGGTAATCTTGATAGCATGTTCTTCACATTGGAAATTGATCAAATCAGAAAAGTTAGCATGTCGTGGGAAAAAGCGGGCAGAGGGGAAACCAGGAGCCATTCCCATCGTAACGAGACTCCTGTTGTTTATTTGTGTGTCTAACGCATCTTCTCTCCCCTCACTCATCTCTTCCACTTTTTTTCTTTCCTGTCATGCAGTGCATCATCCAAGGACTCACCTCAAAGCAAAATCATCCGCTTCACTCTGGGTCAGAAAAAGATCTCTAGGTTAGACTTTGTGTCCTGAAAAGCATGGTTTCAACCCGGTCCGCTCTTCCCTCTGTTCTGGCTATGTTTCCCTCTGGCCTCTCTCCCCGTTTCATGTTTGCAGTTCAAGAAAACCAAACATGCTTTGGTCAATGATCCAACGGTGGAGAGTTTTGAGAGTGGCCGTGGAGTTAGTGAAGTGTGTGTATGTGTGTTGGGGGGAGGGAGGGGGGGAGGGAAAGTAAATGAGGTGGAGGAGGTGGGGTTTTTGTAATGTTTCTGCATTCAGTTGATTTTGGTTTTGATTGCTTGGTCATCAGAATCCATTCTGATTTAGGGAGAGGTGAGTGTCTAGGTGGTTTTCATAGTGGCTTAATGATGAGTTTGGCTCCCTGCTCTGTCCTGACCCTGATCCCACCTCACCAGCATCTCACTTATGTGTGTTGTGCTTTTTGTTGTTAAAATTACTAATGGGGGATTGGTTTTCTTCTGAGTTACGAAGACCTGAAGCATGAATCCAGTTGGTCAGAGGAGATAAAGCAATGAGGCAGCTATCTCATTTTCGTTTCTGGATGCTCTGTGTACCATGGCAAGACCACTTCAGTTTCCTAAAATAAAAATTAGGCTTGCTCACTAAGTGGTTTTCTTGGCTCAAGAGTTAGGCGTCCACTGTACCCTGAGGACCCATTCCAGGGTATGGGAAATGCCAGTTATGCCATCGTCTCAGTTATTTTAAAAGTATCAATAACTAACATTTCTTGAATGCTTTTTATGCACCAATTTGAATTCAGTATCTTTTTTACCCTTCACATCAGTCTCGTGGTAGGTCACATTATTATCCCAATTTTACAAGTGAGAAAACTAAAATTCAGGAAGTTTGGTAAGTTATGCAAGATCACAGAGCAAGGTGGAAAACCAGGATTTGAGCCTAGGTGATCTAACCCCAGTACCCTCACTTTGTCCGCTGGGTACACTTCTGCCCTCCCCTTTGTTGAATTCCGGTATTTATGTGGTCGTTGAGGCTGCTTTTTAAAATCTTATGTTTCGACAATTACTCCCAGCCTTTTGCCTCACATTGCACCTGTGGCATCCTAATGGAAGTGGAATCTCCTCCTCGTTATGACAAGTGTTTATTTTTCACTGACTTCTCACTTAATGCTAAAAGGATTCCGACACTTCCTTTCTATCTGTATTTATGTAACAAATACGCACTGAACGTCTGTTTGCTGCCCCACTCTGTTAGGCTCTAGTTTAGTTGCCTTTTCTAAAGAGAGTTTACTTTTCTAAAAAACTTACACAAGGAGAACCCCAGCTCAGGCTCTGCCTGCCATAGGGTGGGGCATGGGGGGAGAAGCCACCTGCAGTTGCTTTTCTGTAGAACAGACTAGGTTCTGGGGGTCAGGAGGGAACCTATATCCATCACTGCTTCTCGTAGCCACGTGTCTAGGTCAGTTCGGGTTGCTATAACAAAGGCTGGGTGACTTAACAGAAATTTAGTTCTGGAGGCTGGGAAGTCAGGTCAGGATGCCAGCATAGTCAGGTCAGGGTGCCAGCATAGTCAGGTCCAGATGAGGTCCTTCTTTCAGATGTTCAGATAGCAGCCTTCTTGCTGCGTCCTCACATGGTGGAGAACGGAGAAAGAGGAAGCGAGCTCTCCCCCATCTCCTCATAAGGCACTGGTGCCGTCGCGAGGCGTCCACCTTCGTGACCTGATTACCTCCCAAAGGCCCCTTCTTCAGACACCATGACACTGAGGCTAGGGTTACAACGTCTGAATGGGGGTTGGGGAGACAGGCACAAATGTGCAGCTTATAGCACCATACTAGTGACTGCTCTCCCTAACAAAGAATATGAGACCTAAGTCAGAACGGGTACCCACTGCCCTGGCAAGCTGGGTTCCCATGTTTTTGAGTGCCATACAAATGTGCATGCATAGGAAAGGAGAGGGGCGGGTGAGCTTGGGGGAAGCATGAACTCTAGTGTTTATTCACACGATGTGCTTAGGTCTGGGAGATAAAATAGGAGCTAGCTGGGAAAACATCTGATTGGGAGCACAAGCCAGTCCTGTGCATGATTTGTTATCAGTCCCAGGTGATGGAAGGAAGTAGTGGTCGGGAAGCAGTGGGAACAGAGGAAGGAATGAAGGATGAGGGCTTGTCTGCTCCTGCCCTAAGCGCCTGTGGGCGCAGCGCTTTCGAGTTAACCGAAAACAGGGTCTGGCTTTCCTTCAGGGTCATATCCCTCACCTAGAGTTCCTTTTGGATGCATTTAGTCTCTGAGGAAGCCAATAAAGGGATGCTTTTATGCTATTTATTAGGCAGATAATACTTTATTTATAATAATAATTCTTGTCTTCACTTACCCCATCCCACCCCCATCCCTACCCCTATCCCGGAGCATGATCCTGGTGGGCATTTCAGCCCATCAGAGACCACAAGTGTAGCAGAAAGTTTGGTTGCCAAAAGAAATAGCCCTACCCCTTCTGGCTGAGTAGCACACCTGTCCTAAAGCTCTGGAAACAGGTCTGTTCTTCAGGTACAAACACTGAACAAATGTCTGACAGACCCAAACACCTTGATGGGCACCAGGGATGCTGAGCAAGGTGGAAAGCCTCACTCATGAATCTGGATGCAGAGAAGGAGCTTATGGAGGGAACTGGTACAGAAATGAAGGATTTTAATGGATTTCTGCCTTGGACCACTATTTTTGTCCTTCGGCATCCCCGGTGAACCCCAGGTATTTAGGCTCATTCTACTTGTAGGAAGCAGAGAAACAAAGAGGCTGAGAGTGTAGCTTTGTAGTTAATTCTAGTGAAAGCCTGTCTTCACCACTTACTGTGTTACTTGGGCAAATTATTTAATCTCTATAAGCTTGTGTTTCCTTATTGATAAAATGAGATAGTCCTGTCTTACAGTGCTATCTGGATTAAATAAAGTCATGTCCAGTTCTTTAATACCTGGCATGTAGCCAGTACACCATAACTAACGGATATGGCACATTGGTGTTTTGGGTTGATCTGGGCCAGGTTAAAGCCACCAGGCACTTCTAGCAAGCAAGTCCCACAGAGTTGATCTTTACACAGACCATCTTGTGGAGAGGAATCAGAGGGGCTAGTAGTTCGGGCCTCTTGACCCAGCTGCTGAAAAGCACATGCCGTGGAGATGAGAGATTTAGCATTTATCATCTTGTGTAACAAAAAGCATCTCTGATTATGATCCCCACCCCCCACAGCCCTAAGCATGTGCACGCAAGCTGCTGTCCTTCTTGGGAGGGCCGTCTTCTGCTCCTGGCCTTTGAAGTGGTTTTGAGGGGAAGAATGGCTTTCTTCTCACCAGCACGTACAGAGCGTAGAGCCAAGATGCACTGTGCAGGTTACATGCCAGGACTGATAGCTTTACCACCCTGCCTGCTGGGCCCTGCACATTGGAGAAATTGACCGTGGCTCCAATAACAACAGGGTTCTTCCTCCATCTCTTTGTTCCACCCCGTTTGTTAAACTTAATTTTTTAAAAAAGCAACATGTATATCTTTCAAAGAATCTGTGTTCTCTGTCATTTTGTAACTGTATCTGAACATGGAACGCTCATGAGAAGTAGAGGTCCTCTTCTGGAACCTTCCGGTGTTATAAATGGTGTGGAGGTATAAATGACTCAGGCTTGACTTTGCATGCTCCCCTCTCGCTGCTTTTTTCCATGAGGCAGGCACCCTGGGCAGCATCTGCTTTGGTACCTGCAGCTGCTCCCCATGAGCAAGACCCAGCTCTTCAGCAAGGAGGAATTCTAGCATACAGACAGCAGCTGCTTCCAGGCTGGGGCATGATGGAATTCTCCTGATGCACAAGGATGTTAATAATAATGAACTTCAAAATGTTAGCCAGAGGCCTAGGGTCTGTGTCACTGTAAACTAGACGATACTCTGCTTTTCTACTCTAGCTCTTCTCTCAGCCTCCCTAATTAATGCCTCATTCCTGGAGGGCAGGACAAAGTCCGATTCATACTGACATACAGGGTCCTCCCTACTCTGGCCCTGTGTCCTTCAGCCTCGGTTCTTCTCCGTCTTCCCCCCACATCCCAGCACGCAACCAGCCTTTCTTTGTCTGTACTCTTATGCGGGCTTCCGTCTGCATAACACGTCTGCCTCTCACTACGACTCCCTGCCTTCTTGCCCTCTCCTCACATTCCCATTCCACATGCCACATCTTGCTCTGGAGTCATGTTTTGTTTTGTTTTGTTTCGTTTTTACTCCTATTAGCACCTGGTCTTCCTAGGTGGCCTCCCATCCAAGTACTAACCAGGCCCGACCTTGCTTAGCTTCCGTGGAATTGTTTTTATTTGGATCCTTCCCTGACCATCTCACCAACCTCCAAGGTTATCCTTTTACTTCTTGGAATTACTTCTGACCTTTGCATATTCTTTTATTAGTGTGTGTATAATTTCGATATCAGCTGGGGGCAAATCTGCCCTTTAAGATCTGGAGAAGACTGAACTGGAACCCTGCGTTATTCTGTTTGGGCTGCTATAACATAATACCGCAGACTGGCTTATAAACAACAGCAGTGTATTTCTCACAGTTCTGGAGGCCGAAAGTGCAGGAGCACGGTGTCTGTATGGTGAGGTCTGGTGAAGGCCTCGCCCAGGTTGCGTACTGTTGACTTCCTACTGTGTCCTCGTGTGGTGGAAGGGGGAAGCTAGCTCTTTGGATCCTCTTTTGTAAGAGCACTAATATCATTCATGAGGGTTCCACCTAATGACATAATCACCTCCCAAAGGCCCTGTCTCCTGGTACCATCACATTGGTCATTAGGTTTCAACACATGAATTTTGGGAGAACACAGATATTCAGACCATAGCAAGCACCTTCAATTTGGAAGCAGTTCAGTGCTCTCCATGTGATAGCTCAGGTTATCTTAGGTTCTCACAGTCGCATTTGGCTTTGAGATTCTATATTCAAAGTCCTGTACTTGTAAATCAATGTAAATTAATTTAGCTTGTGAATTGACTCACCATCCCCCCAAAATGTTTTGGTTCCCTCATAGGTGGACCTAAGCCTGTTTCCTTACTTCCTACCTACCACACTTCATTCATGGCCTTTCTTTGGGAGGTGGGCTTGCTGAAAATTTCAGAGGGATGAGGAGGCTTACTTGGGAACAAGCAACTACCTTAACCCGTTCACAAAAGAACCCAAATATTAACGCACATTGTTGACATAGATTCTCTCCGAAACTTGGAAGAAATTACTTGGTCTTCATCCAGTTTTCCCATTTGGTCAAGTTCAGGAAGCTCTCCTGACTAGGATGTAGTGGTGATGGGGGTAGAAAGTAACATGGGTTGTCTTGAGCTTTGGTGGCTTTTGATGACTAGTGTGTGTCAGCCGTCCTTTATTTGCCATGCCAGCTGCCCTCAAGGCCTTCAGGAACTCCCCCTTCATGTCCCAGGAAACTTGGCACAGTTCTGCAGCCATGCGAAGGATATGTCACTCCCATCAAAGGAGCATCTCTAGGTCCTGACTCAACAAAGAGAATCTGACTGTGACCACCTTTCTTAGACCAAGACTAAAAATGTTTCACTCTGGGGAATGGGGCCCACAGATGGCTCAGAGGTACCCCAAGTAACATAAGGTCTCAAATAGTCATAGATACTTGGATGAAGCAGTTTTTCTTTTGGAATGTTCCTTAGGGAGATGGTAAGTCCTGTCTGTCTGCCAAAGCCTATCTTGATTCTTTGAAAATGTTCATCTTAGACACACATGATGATTTTATCCAGCTCTCTTCTGATACTTTAACCTAGATTCATCTATTTCCTTTCTTATTTGCTTGATATTTTTTGTTCCATAGCATGGTTCTTTTATGATAATGGCCAATTCCTTTATGAATTTATGCTCAGTGAGAGGATGAAAGAACGAGCCACCATGCAATGAGTACTTACAACAGAATAGAAATTAAGTACCATTTCAAGTTTACAACTATCTCACTGGGTATGTTATCTCAAGGCTGCAGAGATGGGACATGAATCTATGAGAGATTATAAAACTGGTTTAATATCATTTGTGTGGAATAAGCTCATATTCTCTTCATTATACCACAGTGCTTCACAAAGGACCAGACTGCCAACCTAATTCGAGCTCGTGTCCATCTCGTTTAATACTTTGACATCTTGCCCCTGTAGAGGCCCTGTGCTGCCATGAAAAATCTGTGGTTCAACCCCCTATCCGGGTAGTGGGGGCTCTCCAGCAACTCTGAAAGGAATGCATCTTTTCCCTCATTGCCTTTTGCTTCCCTGCTCTCTGCAGATTACCCACTAAAGCAGAATGTTTTAAACAGTGTTACTCTGCGCCACTTAATACCGTTGCTGTGACGTCATCCTGGAACAAGCCCATGATCCTTTTCCGGACCAATCCGTGGACTCCTGCAGAGTCCAGCCCAAAAGAGCCCCACATCCGCACCTGCAGAAACTCTGCCACAGGCTCTGAGTACTTAGATAGCGCTGACTTGGAAGACTTGCACTATGCTGTTGACATTGGAAGCAGAACCAAGAAGTAGCGAGATGCCTTTGCTGGACCTCGTTGATCAGCTGTGGCTTCCAAACACAGATGATGACATTGCAGGTCTTGCACCCTTCTCTACACCTGTCTTTATGGGGTAAATTAACAGAAGGGCAAATCCTCCTAGTGCAATGGGAAGTGATGCTCTATTGGAGGAAGAACTCACCCCCTTCTCTTTTAGCTCCCAGTCAAGGAACTAGGCCAGCTTTTCTTCTTAACTGTACAAATTTACAATCCTCTCACACCAGCTCGTGTTCTCTGTTTACTCAGCAACCATCTTTCTTGGTTGGCCAACAAGAAAAGCTTAAAGTGATTGCCTGCTTATAACTAAAATGCTTCCAGACTGCAGACTTCGTCGGTGTGTACAGATTTGCATGGAAAGAGAAGGCTGAAAGCTTTATGAGTTGAATATTCGGACTTATCACTGGATCTAATGCTAGTCGGCTGAGATTCCCACTGGAACCTGTGGCTTTTAAACACAGCAAAAAGTGGGTTTTAGCAAGGAGATATAACTAAATATTTCATCATTTATTCATTTTGCAACTTCAATGGTTGGAAACAGCCTGCTTAAGTAGTCCCTGAACCAAAATTCTGAGCTGGGGTCTTACCCTTAACTCTTTGGGGAATGGGCCATAATAGCTTTAAATGCATTGCAGGGAAGTCAGCTGATTTTCTTAAACCACCCAAAATGAGGTGTTTTATTTAAAGGGAAAGTAGTGTGTGTGTGTGTGTGTGTGTTTGGCTAATAGATTCCTGCTAGTTTTACAGAAAGGATGTATGATTTTTATCCATCTACTATGCAGATAAGCTGGGCTGAAGCCTCAAAGTAATGCCTAGAGAGACAGGTTGTCAGGTGTCGAAGGAAAGTGTGCGTCTGAACAAGTGTTTCCATCCAGGCCATACGTTTTCATTGCAGATGTGTTGGATTCTGAATGATAGCAGCCTCCTCTCTGATCATTATAAATTGTCTTTTTCTTGATACTTATATCTCTGGATTATGGCAAACACCATTTTCAACACCTACCAGAAGAAATACACAAACAGCTTAGAGTCTTAATGGGCCTTTATGTTCCATGTTTGATAGAATTAGAAATGACATGGTTTGGCTCTGTTGTAAAAATATTCATTCGAGAGGAAAAAAGAAGACCAGCTTTGTATTTTTAGTCAGCAAACACAGTCAAATATTTTTCCTTCAAAATGTCTCTTTGCTTGAAGGAAAACTGGTCACGTTTTGCCGTTGTACTTCATCCGTGTCGTTACCAGCTAGTTGTCTGTAGTGGCTCCGCTAAACGCTTTGGTGGCAACCTCCGCAGACCCAGTGTCGTGAATGGTTTCTTTTACTGCCTGCATGGTTGCGATTCCTCCTTCTGCGACACTCGTGTTCTCCCGAGACCAAATCCGTTACTCTGCTGCTTTTGCCTTTTAGACTTCCAGGTCCCACCGCAAGGGTCTCCGCTGCAGGCAGCGACGCCAAAACACGCGGAGGGGCAGCCGTTGCCAACAACCGACGCAGCCAGAGCTTTAACAACTATGACAAGTCCAAACCGGTCACCTCCCCACCCCCACCGCCGCCACCAAGCAGCCACGAGAAAGGTGAGTCCCGTTCTGGGGGGAGGAGGGAGGTCCTTTTTGACATCTTCCTCACAGCAGATCCAGTTCTTTTGGGTGAGCTTATTCGGAGGGTGGGGTGGCACATAAGGTGGTGGGAATGGGTCACAAGGACATACTTGGCTGGTAGGAACTTTGTCAGCAGAGACGGGAAGAAATGTCGTCATATTCATAGTTACCAGCAAGAATAGCTGTATTTGTCTGGGTGGGGCCCATAAGATACCTGGCTACAGACAGAAGCAATGTAGCATTTGCAATTTAAAAATACATTTTCATAGTATTTTCTCTATGTAGTAGGTGGTTTTCCAGAAATGCAAACTTCTTGGGGCATGCATTTTGTGACCTGATAAGCATTTTACCCGTCAGAAGAGATGTGGGAGAAATTAGGAAAGAGGGAGTTTTCACCCTTTGAAAAAAAGTCAGAAATGTGTGTTGGCTAAATGAAGATCTTGGCTACATATAAGGAGAAGGCAACATTGCTCTTGGTGTTCCGATGATGTAACTTTTACCAAAAAAGGATATGATTTTTTACTATACATAGCACTGAGCGTTTGGGATGGAGATTAAAGGTGGGTAGCCCCATCAGGGCTCTTGGGCAGAAGGTAGTGAAACAAACCTTTGCTTGCTTCAGTCTGTGTCTTGTGAGACACTGGAGAAACTGAGGCAGCTTAGAAGGTTCTTCAGTAGAAGGCAGAGTCCCCTCCTTCAATCCTCCCAGGCAAAGTGGTCTAGACGTCTTGGGGGGGCATGTGTCCAGGTCTCTTGGAGGCATTTCCTACGTGATGGGATGGGAGCTTCCTAGGGCTTGTCCTGACATGCCCCTCTTCAGCCCCGAGACCCAGGAGAGCTGCCTTCCACTCCCTACACAGCTCCAGGATCCTGGGCAGCCCTCCACTGTGAATGAGATCAGAACCTCCCCCGTCCACCCCTCCAGCTCAGGATGACTTGGTTCAGAAGAGATGGGTACTCCCCCCTCTAGAATACCAGAGAAAATATGAAGGAAATTTATATAAGGCTGACAGATACACATGGCAGAAGGTTTCCCAGACAAGCACTGGGAACTCTGCAACTAGCAGGAAAGCCATAACCAGGGTGTCTCAACCAGTCAAGACTTTGTCATCCAGCCCTTGGCTTCTGCCTGAAGCAAACCATTTTTCTTTTTTTCCTCTCTCCCCCTATCCCTATCCCCTCACCGCCTTTCATTTTCTTCGTCATACCCAAGCGTGTTCTTTTTAAAAGTGTGTTTGAATTACAAAAATAATATATGCTTATAAAATGGTACAAGCATATATAAAAGTTCTCCTTTACATGCTCCCTGAAGGATACCAATATAAACAATCCTATACATATCCTTCAGAACTTTCACAATGCATTTTTTATGTATATATGTGTGTGTATATGTACATATAAAAATATATAAAAAAGTTTTTATTGTATATAAATAAGAGCTAAATTTTGAGTACCTACAATGTATCTCATTGAATTCGCCCAAACAAGCTGTGTTGATTCCCATTTTAAATACTTGCTGAGGTCACACTAGAGGTAGTGAGAGGTATAGTTGGAACTGAACCCAGGCACTTTGGTTCCAGAAACATGATTAATACTCTGCTTTTCCTGGAAATGGAAAAAAAATGCTTGAAGCCTTGCCCGCCGAGGGCTAGAGATGTGTGGGTTGAGCATGAGAGGACAGTTGGGAAGACGTTAGGAGAAACCTGGGCAGGGTCCTCTTGGGCCAGTCAACTCTTGCCCCATGGTCATTTGAGGAGAAGCTGTCAAAATAAAGTCTGAAGAATAGATATGAGACTGTAGTCCAAAAGATTGAGAAAATAAAGAAAAAGTTCCTCGTGGATATAGAACAGGTATAGGAGGATGCAAGGTTGGTGGCTGGAACCATGTCCCAGAGCCTACCTCAGACACAGGGCCACTCAGGCAGCCCAGCTAGGTGCTGTCCATCTGTGCTGAGACAGCCACCAGTGTGCCTCGGCCCTGGGCAGGGGTTGCTCTGTGTGCACTGAGCAGCCAGAGAGCCACGAGGCCTCTTAAAGGACTGTGTCTGTGACTTCTAATGAAGTCATTGCTGGAGGGAAAGACTCTGGTGTCAGAAGAAATGGAAGTCATGTCTATATACTGAGCACATATTATTTGCCAGGAACTTTGATTTTTGCTATCTCACTTGATCTTCAGGAACATTCTGTGAGGTAAATATTATTAACCCAATTTTACAGAGGAAGGAAATGAGGCTAATCAAGATTTAGTAACTTGCTATCCTTGGTAATTCATCGCTGGAATTCATATCCAGGTTTGACTCCCAGATTTGAACTTTGGCTCTGGCCTGCCCCCTGGGATGTATTAGTGAGGATCAAGTGAGGTAATATGTACGAGAGTGTTTTGTGAGCTATGATGCTCACAGAATCCTGTTAAGGATTCAGAATAATAAAAATAACTGACGGTGGTTCCAGGTGCATGGAAGCTGGGGTAAAGCAGGCTTGAGGCAGGCCTGGGTCTTTTTTTATACTAATATTTTTCCACCATCCTGAGATAGAGCGGCAGTGCAATTTTCATATTCCCTCCTTTTTTCATGGCCCCTATATTCTCACTTGACTCTGATCTCAATTGCAGTTTATGAGGTAGCTAGTGCATGTGCAAGATACAATATGTGGTGAGGGAACAGAAATAACTCAGCCACCTACTGTGCATAAGACACGACACGTACTCGGATGCACCAGATAACGTCCTTCACCTGGAGAAGTCTTGGCGAGACACACTTGTGAGTAGATGAATTGCAGTTCAGTGCTCTGGTGCCGTGGTTGAGGTGTGAACCACTTTTGGATCGGTCAGGCACTGATTGCGTTGTGTTCTGGCATTTCACTCCTCAGATGAACCAATTCATAGACCTTTATATGTGACCCATTAACCCAGGAATTCCACTCTTAGGAACTGATGTAATCACATCAGGAAGTTAAATGAGAAACGTCATTATTCTGTCAATAAAGGGAAAAAAGTCCAACACAGTCCGAATTTTTAAAAGGAATTAATTGGAATAAAAGGAAATTATAACAGGCAATTTTAGGACTCTTACAATCATGTCCAAAGACACACGTCCCCTCTTACCATCATCACTGAGTTTAGTTCCGATTGTAGTGAATGATCACTTGAGATGGGAAACAGAAGAAAAGTCTTAGATACTACTTCATAGCTAGAAAAAGCCTGGAACTCACTCAAAATGTATTATTAGCTCATTCCATAAGGTGACCAAGTCCACAGTTGATATATAAACACCAGAAATGTTTCTTTGCAGCAGCACAACCCGTTAATCTTCCTGAAGACTCTGATCTCAGGTTTTGCAGTTCAGGGGAGTCTGCAGATCCTTACCCTTTAGGAAGACCTGCTAGTTGTCATCATCGCTCTCACGGTTAGGCCCCCCTTTGGTTTCATCCCCGCACTCCTGCAGGCAGCCATCAGGCTCAGCCTTGCCTGGCTTGTGGGACATGCCAGCGGGTTCCACTGCGAAACGTATGCTGAGAAATGGCCAGGGTGCCCGGCAGCCCTTCACTTCCTCTGTTGGCTCCTAGTGGCTATGTCAGGGGTGAGGAAGAAGCTGTCTTTTCAACATTTTCGACATTTGTGACCTTATCTGTTTTCTCTTCCTTCCATCCCTTTACTTACATCCTCTGAATGGATGTAATCTAATACATTTCTAAAGTATTTGGTCCATCAGGTGAATTTGAAATGTTTTGTGTTCCTAAACAGAATTCTGTGCGTTGGGAAGATGTTCTCTTTTGAATAATATTTATTTTTTTCATTTTTTAGAAAGCACATCTTATTATATTTCCATTGTGAAAATCATAAAAAAAATTCCAACAAAACAAACTTGCTAAAATAAAAAGAACCCTAAAAATCCCAACTTCCAGAAATACCTACTGTTTACCACTTAGTTTATTTATATTCTGTGTTTCCTCATGCATACACTATCACATTTTGATAGATAAGTTTTTCCCAATGTTTACTATTTGTCAGGTACTATTCTAGTGCTTTATAAGTAATCATTTAATTCTTACAGGAGCTATATACAGATACATACTCACACACATATGTGTACGACTTTTAAAATCATAAAATCAAATCAAGGACAGCCTTTTTATAGGTCATTCTTTCTTCATAATAGCTGCATAGTAATCCATTGTATGAGTTTATCTTAATATTTTAACCACTTTTAGGTTGCTTCTTTTTTGATAATATAAACAGTACTGAGATTAACATCTTTTGCACATATACAACATTTTCAGGGGAACTGCTGTATTAAAGGGTATGCACATTTTACAGTTGTTTTAACATTACCAAATTTTGCTCCCAAAAGGTTCTATTTATGTTTATAACCTATTTATAATTTCCGTCAACAGTGTATGAGATGGCTAGATTCCCTCTACACTTGACACTGCTTTTATTTTTATTCTCTTGAGCAAAAATTACTGTCTTTGAAGTGAGGGAAGTTATTTTAAGCAGCTGAAATAAAACAAGATCATTTGCTAAAAACTGACCTTCTTTATGGCACTTTGCTGTGAGCTACAACCCGTGACCTTGGCATAGTGCAAAAATTTTTGGGTTCGAGATCAAGTTCTCTACTGGCTAACATGACCTCAGTCATGACACTTACTTTCTTCAGGCCTTAGTTTCCCTTTCTGTAAAGTGAGTGTGAGGTCATCTGTGAAGTGCGAATGAATTCTTCAGTTTTCATTGGCCGTTTGGCCTTGTCTAATGCGAGCCCCATCCGCACTTGCTGGTAGGCTTCCTCCTCTGGTCTTCGTTCTGAGTCGCTTCCTTCCTTTTTGTTCACTTCTGCCTGTCGTGTGCATACGAGAAGAGCCAGACATGGCTAGAGACAAGAGTTTTACAGCCTTCGGCACTGTGTCAAGTATGAGTTACACTGAGGCCATTTATTTAGAATCTCTATAAACTTGTCACTTTGTGGTTGGTGAACCAAGTTATTTATCTGAGTTAGTGATTGGAAGATGTAACTGTGAAGAAGTTGCCCATATCCTGCCATTAACCAGGATTCTGATATAAAATCACGGTTTACACTGGATGGAATGAATTTGGTGGTCCAAGTCAAGCAGAAAAAAATGTGGTTGAGGTGCCTCTGTTTCTTGTTTCTTTCATTTTCTCTTCATTTTATCACTATGTTTAGCCTTTGGCTTGTTGCATTGACAGAGAGAACGGAGACACAGTTTCTGCTTTCCAGAGGTTCACAGCCTCAGGGGAGGCGTGGTGCTCACACGTCCTATAATAGAGATATGCTCAAAGTTGTGAGGAAAGATGAACTTAGCCAGGAAGGCTCGTGGAGGGCTTCCGAGAAGTGATCTCATTTGCAGTGATTTCTATCTCCAGATTCTTGCTGATGGAAAAGGAAAGGAAGGCTGAGAAGGAGCGATTTATCCTGCTGTTGTAGCCCAGGTGCTGATCTGCGAGGATCACTGCTGGGATCGCTGTATTAATAAACTTTTGTCTTATGGACGGCCTATAGAGGGGAGACTTTTGCAAGATCATTTCCGTGGTAGGGGAGGGCCTCCCTTGGTCATCAGGAGACCTCTGCCATTCCAAAGCTGTTATCCTGGGCCAATATTCAGTGGGTAATAATGATCTCTGTTTGGGAATCAGCTGTGAAGTTACCATGACCCTCCAACCAGAGGGCATAATTGCCTGAGCATTTAAAAAGTCAGCCTAGAGGTTTAAACCAGGGGCTGTCATTGGATTTGAAGGAGACTATAGAGGATCATCTGGAAATGGAACTCAGTGAACAATTAAATCTACTCTTGAGGCTAGGTAGTCAGGGTGAAGTAGGAGCTACTGAACCTAGAGGACACTGGAGGAAAAAAAAAAATTGCCTAGCAAGTAATCAAGAAATTTCCCAGTGTCTTGGGCCAGAATACAGTTATCTCAGGAGAAAAGGTTTAGGGCCCTGCAATTAAACAGAAGCATTTACCTTGAAGGCAGATAACTGAGTTCTGGCCTCGCCAGTTTCCAAGAGTATGGCTTTGGGCAGGTGCAGTGCTCAGCAGGACCTGTGCTCAGAATCACGCCCAGAAGACCATCCTAGGCCACGCTCGGCACTCTTCTGCTCAGAAGAATATAGACAGGAATCACAGGTTGCTGGCAGGGCGGTGCAGGTGTTTCTTTTCCATTGGAGTGGTCCTTGCAGCAGTGTATACAGCAGTCCACGCAGCCATTCAGATGTAGTTGCTGCCCCCCACCCACCTCTGGTGACAGCTCAGGTGTGAGGATACAAGACTTGCATAGGGAAGGTGTAGGAGTCACTTTAGCTTAAAAGCCTAATGCCCTGTGAAAGTCATTATCTCTTGCAGCAGCTCCATAGGCATAACTTCCAGGGTTCCTGCAAGGATTAGGCCTGATTAGCAGATTCACAGCACTCAGAGAAGCCCCAAAGGATGGTGTCCCCCAAGAGGTGTTTATATTTCAATTATGGTGTTTAACGGTCCATGGTCATTTTTACCATGAGCAATGTTGCTTAGTAACATAACTGATATTCTATCTTTATCAAGTTTCTAGGGGAACAGAGTTACAAGGTTAACCCAGGGTCAAATTCTCATGCAGAGAGGGGAAAGATTTTGTTAATCCTTTTCCGACAGCAAGCCACCTCACCTCTCAGAGATTCCGTTTATTTATCTGTGAAATGGTAACAGGCTGCTCTAGCCCCAGTGATGGAAGAAAGTTAAATGTAAAACATTCTTTTCAATTTTTTGTATAGCCCACTTTGAATTTTTTGTCTTTGTCACCTCTATTGGTTGTAGACATTGCCATGAAAGTTATGACTCGTTTCCTGATAGCTAGAGTTTATTGACATCATGTGTTTCATTTGCATGGCATGAAAAAATTGCCAGAGTTCTGATATTTTGAGATATTGTATCATCAGTTAGTTTGCTGTCTGTTAATGGGGCCCTGTTATAAGTGGGCGGATGGAGGTTATTGCCTCCTGCAGTAAAGGCAGGTTTTTTATTTTTCTACTTTGCATTTCATTATCAGTTTCCTTTTGTTACAAATTATTGATATTGTCTAATTGAATAGGCAAAAAGTCCCAAACCACATGGCACCTCTCTCTAAAGTAATACACAAATAGTCACATTTGTCCACTCTGACCTGGTGTGGTATATGCAGATGGCTTATGTGCAACCTCAGAGGGAAGAGGTCCAACACAGGGGTCTCTGTTAAGTCTGAAGCACACAATTCAAGTCCTATGGTCTGGTGAGATGGTAAATTCAAGACTCTAAACTTGTTTCGAAGGTGTGATTAATGGACCATCAACATGACCATCTCTTGAGGCAATTGCTAAACACACAAATCCTGAGGCTTTATAAACCTAGTCATTCTAATTCAGATTTCTATGAGAGCCTGGAAATCTGCATTTTACAGCCCAGTTATTCTTATAGGACTGAAGGTTGAGAACCCCTCTCCCAGGAGGGCTTCTTGGCCACCTTTGAAAGGACAGGCTGCCTCTAATCCCTTCAGTTCTCACCACTGCTTCCGGAGTATGTTGTTTTGGGAAATGGAGATCATTTAGTAAGACACCCAAGCTAATGCATGGCAGATAGCAGGAGCTCAAGAAATAGGAAACCATTTAAATTTGCGTGTGCATTTCATTGTACATATATTTAAATTCGTTCTCAGAACTAGCAGCTTATACTGGATAGACTTAACTCTACCGCATAGGTCTTCTTATCTTCTTTTGGTTTCATTCTCTTGCCTCGCTAATCTGTAGTGAAGTTCTTGTTTTTAATTTTTTTTAAAAAAATTTAATGCTACCTTGTTTCAGCTGAGGTAGCAAAAAATAAGGAAACAATTTTGATCCCATACTTAGGTTGGAAATATAGAAAAGGGAGTGACCCTGTGGGGTCTAGAGATGGTAGCAGACGGAGTACAGTGCAAGGAGGTGCTCCAAGGGAGAAAGTCAGCTCACCTTCTCCGTGGTTGGAGAGTCATCGCCTGGCTCTTTCTCTGTTCAGCCTTTGAAGAGCTCAGTGTGTGTGCTATTCTATTCAGAGGAAGGGTGAACACTAGTAAAGCTACCTAGAGAAGAGTCTGAGTAATGTGCCTTCCTTCCTGACCTACGTTTTGTCCTTAACCTCTACCATTAAGCTAAGGTCAGACATGAAGGTGAAAGAAACTGTATCTGCTATAGTCTCTCTGGCCACCGTTGAAAACCATTTTCATGATCTGCTTTGTGCTTCAGAAGAGCCGTCACACATTAATGTGTGAATTAATGACCTTTAAAGTTAACGCCGTCTGTAGCTTGGAATAAGAAGGATATAACCATGTTTGTTTTTTTCTAAATATGGATACGTTTCAAAGTCAATGTGTGAGCTTATGGTTCTGCTATATATCCTTTCGCTTTTTATAATGGAAAGAATGAGTAGAGAAAACAGAAAATAAATCATTTGGGAAGATGAAATATATTTGATTAGTCTGGTGTCAGGAATGGAAAATGACTAGTTGATGTTCATCTAATCTTCCCATGATAAATCTCAACATTTCTTCTACTTCTACCTGCTATGTGGAAAGCGTCACACAGACATGAATTCAATTTAATTTCAAGGATCATTGGTAGGGCAAGTATTTAGGTTTATGCATGCTCTCTCTCATAGTCATTTTTATCCAGTCATTGATTTAAATGTTCTTTTTAAAATATATATATATTTTTTCTTCTCAAAGTTAGGTATTTGACAATGTTTATTAGCATGAGAAGATAAATACGTTTTGGGATAAATGAAATTAACTTTTCTATGAGCACATATTCACAATACAAAGTGTGAGAACAGAATGCTGGTCAGAACAAGGGAGAGCTCCTGAACAAAAAAACTTGACAGCTCTGTAGCTGCAACAATTCAATGAGGAGTTCCTTGTGAACACATGCATAGCTGCCTCTCTGTGCTGAGGACATGGCGCCTCAGGCTTAAATGACCCTAACAGATAAAGTGCCAGTTTTTCAGCTGCAGCTTGCCTTTACAGTTCTCTCAGTAGATGCATTTCATTAAGATACCAACTCATAACCCGTGTGCCAGGGAACGATCTTCTGATGAGAAAGGAGGAATTACATTGAGAATATTCATCTACAAGATAATGGTCACAAACATCTAGGTCGCAGGTCTCTGCTGCCCCCTACTGCCCAGGTTTTGTGTTGTGTCTTTGATTGGAGCTTTGGTTTCCAGCCTGGTATTCTCGGGGCACTCTGGGAAGATAAATAACTTCAGATTGTCTAAATGTTTTCTTCCAGAGAGGGCCTCCCTGCATTTGTTTCCTCAATTTGGGAGAATGTATGTAGACTGAAGGAAATCCACATTGCGCACGTGATCGGGTTCACGTGGCATGGTGGAAAACTTTCTCTGGAGTGGTGAGGAATTAACAGCAGGTCTGAGCTAAAATCAGTTTTCACAAGGCCTTCCACCCCCTCTTTTCTACCCCCTCGAATCCAGCTGGCGGATTCAAGAATCAGATATAGCTCTAAGGATAAGGATCTTTGAGGCACTAGTTGATTTTTGCTACAAAAAGAGTAACGCTAGAGTTGGCTTCATTTTTAAGAGACATGTAATTTCAACCAGATTGTACAGTATGGAATAAATAAGTTTCTCCCTTCTTATTATACATTTATGTACATGGAACTCAATCTGTCATCTATTCAGCACATTATCGGTCGGGTGCCTTCTGTGTCTCAGCCATCGTACTAGTCACTAAATATTCTAAAATGAAAAAACAGATAATGATTTCTGCCCTCAAGGAACTTATAGTCTGGGGAAGAGACAGACATTAAACAAAACACAAATTATATCATTACACTTCATGATGACTACTTAAGATGAAAGCGAGGAGTCATAAGGGAGAATTGAGGCGGAATGAAGTTAATTCTCTGGATTAGATGAAACCAGGGTGAGACCCAGAGATGAAATTTGCAAGAAAATCTGCTTTGCTCAGAACATCCATTCTCCTGCCCAAAGGTTAGAAACAAAGGATGTTGTAGGAAACAGTCATATGAAGAGAGACCAATTTCCTTTAGAAATGGAAGTCTATATCCTGAGCCGGCTTCTTTTTTCTTCTCTGGCCATGAAGGTAGAACTAAAAATGACAAGGAAGCACACTTTGGCTCTATTTTAAAAAAACCGATTATCACATTTGCCTTCTCACAGTTGAACAGGCTGTCTTGGGAGTAGAGAGTTTGCTGACCTCAGGAACAGAACAGAGTCAGATCATTACTTGCTAAGGTTACTAGAGGTGGGATTTTTTTTTTTTATCTTAGCAAGTAGGTTGAAATAGATATTTTCTAAGATCCCTTGAAAATATAGGATTGGATTAATTCAGGAAAAGGTAGAGTTGATGTGATTGTAGTAGGTCCTGGAAAGTTGTGATAACCACATGTATTCCCCACAGTTCTTGATTCATTCCAAAAAATGCACTTCTTGATTGTGCTGCCTGTGTACAGTTAGTGATAACTTCTTTGACTCTAATTACACATGTAGGGAAGATTTTTCTCTCAGATAAGTTGTCCTGAACTTGCCGAGCTCATGCTCTGAGGCCATCAGAGAGGCCACAGGCAAAGACCCCTGCCTTATAAAATAAGTCATGGCTACTGAGTGAGAAATTATTTGTGGCCGGCTTCACCGATTAACACTTGGATTCATTTCTCTGCCCTCTTCTGTGAAGACCCAGCTATGCATATCTTCAGGCAATTCTCCATGCAGAATTATTTTTTTAATATTTTATTTTTCAGTTACAGTTGACATAATATTATTATTTCCAGGTGTACAACATATTGATAGATATTTACATAACTTACAAAGGGATCACCCTGATAAATCTAGTGCCCATCTGGCAATATACATAGTTATTGCAGTATTACTGGCTATATTCCTCAGGCTATACTTTACATCCCCACGACTATTTTGTAACTACCAATTTGTACTTCCTAATCCCTTCCCATTTTTCATCCATCTTCCCTACCCTCTTTTCATCTGGCAACCATCAAAATGCTTACAGTATCTGTGAGTTTATTTCTTTTTGTTTGTTCATCTTTTGTTTTTTAGATTTCACATATAAGTGAAATAATATGGTATTTGTTTTTCTCTGTTTGACTTATTTCACTTAGCATAAGACACTTCAGATACATCTATCTCATTGCAGATTACAAGATTTTGTTCTTTTTTATGGCTAAGTAATAGTTCATGGTATATATGAACTGTATCTTCTTTATCTATTCATCTGTTGATGGACACCTAGGTTACTTTCATGTCTTGGCTACTGTAGATAATGCTGTAATGAATATATGGATGCAATGTCCTTTCAAAGTAGTGTTTTGAGGTTCTTTAGATAAATACCCAGAAGTGGAATTACTGGGTCCTTCTTTGTCTCTTGTTATAGCCTTTGTTTTAAAGTCTATTTTGTCTTATATAAGTATTACTATCTCAGCTCTTTTTTCTTTTTCATTACCATTTTCATGAAATACCTTTTTCCATCCCTTTACTTTCAGTCTGTGTGTGTCTTTCGATTTGAAGTGAGTCTCTCATAGGCAGCATATGTAAGGGTTTTGTTTTCTTATCCATTCAGCCACCTTGTGTCTTCTGATTGGAACATTTAATCTATTTACATTTAATATAATTGATAGATATGCAGGTATTGCCAATATGTTGTTTGTATTTTTTTTATCTTTTTTTCTTAAAGAAGTCCATTTAACATTTCTTGTAACACTGGTTTGATGGCGATGCATTCCTTTAGCTTCTTCTTGTCTGGGAAACTCTTTACTCTCCTTTAATTTTAAGTGATAGCTTTGCTGGTTAAAATAATCTTGGTTGTAGATCTTTGCTTTTCATCACTTTAAATATTTCGCGCCAATCCCTTCTGGCCTGCAAAATTTCTATTGAGAAATCAGCTGACAGTCTTATGGGAGGTCCCTTGTAAGTAACTAACTGTTCTTCTCTAACTGCTGTTAAAATTCTCTCTGTGTCTTTAAGCACGGACGTTTTAATTATTACTTAATGTGTCTTGGTGTGGACCTGTTTGGGTTTACCTTGTGTGGGACTGTGCTGCCTGAGCTTATATGTCTTATTTTCTTCCCTAGTTTAGGGAAGTTTTCTGTCATTATTTCTTGGGATAAGTTTTCTATTTCTTGCTCCATCTCTTCTTCCTCTCTCTATGATGTAAATATTGGTATGTTTGATGTTGGTTCAGAGTCCACTTAAACTATCCTCATTTTTTTAGATTCTTTTTAATTTTCGGTGTTCTGATTGGGTGTTTTCTGCTACCTTATCTTCCAAATTACCGATTTGGCCCTCTGCTTTAGCTAATCTACTATTTATTCCTTTTAAAGTATTTTTCATTTTTAGTTATTGTCTTAATTTCGGACTGGTTCTTTTATGTTTTTTATCTCCATTTTTATGTTTTTTATCTCTTCTTTTATGTTTTCTCTCTCCATTTTTGTGTTTTCTATCTCTTCGTTAAAATTCTCACTGAGACCATTGAGCGACCTTATAACCAGTGTTTTGAACTCTGCATCTGGTAGATTGCTTGTCTTCATTGTTACATTCTTTTTCTGAAGTTTTGTTCTGTTCTTTCATTGGGGAAATGTTTCTTTGTCTCCTCATTTTGGCTGCCTCTATTTCTAATGTATTAGGTAGAGCTTCTATGTCTCCTGATCTTGGTAGGGTTGCTTTTTGTAGCAGGTGTCTGTGGGGCCCAGTAGCATAGTCTCCTTGGTCACCTGAGCTGGATGCTCCAGGTGTGTTCCTTGTGTGGGTTGCATGTGCCCTCCTGTTGTAGTTGAGCCTTGGTTATTGTTGGCACATCAATGAGAGGAATTGACACTCAGGCTGATTGGTTGTGAGGACTGGCCAGCAAATAAGGTAGAGGAGCTGTTGCACAAGGGCTGACCCTACAGAGCAGGATTTGCTTTACCAGGGCTCTGGTGCCTCTCCAGTCTGCCCTTTGGGTACGTTGTTTGTAGAGGTGGTTGGATGGTGCTCTGGTGTGGTCTGAAGCTAGCCACCAAGGTATGTTGGCCCTGGGGCCTCCTGAGAGGGACTGTGGTACAGACTAAGGTCAGCCGCTACCTGTGCCGTACCTGGGGCCACTTGATATGAGCTACAAAGTGATCTGCAGGTGGTTGCCACTTATGCTGGGCTTGGAGGTGCCTGGGAGAAGCTAAGCTATGGACCAAGGCCGGCTACTGCTAGTGCCAGGCTTAGAGCTGCTCAGCAAGAGCTTTAGGGGCACACTGAGGCCAGATGCTGCTTGTTTGGGGTTTGTGAACCTTTGTGAAATTTTAGGAAAGTTTGCAGCATGAGTTAAAACAGGCCATTTTTATGAAGAAGCTACTGGAAGCAGCTTGGGTGGGCCCACATGTTGGGTGGGGCAGAGTGATTCTCAGAGAATCACCAGGGCAGGTCGAACGGTGTTAGCCATGTTGATGGAGACTCAGATCAGATATAGTGCCCACCTGCATGTGCAGGCTGGGGATGGAGGGGGGGGGAGTGGACGCTCAACAAAGGAACAATGGCTTTTGCCAGCACTTCTTTCTGGGAGAATGCTGCCCCTCCAGCCCTTGCCCTGAAGCCAGACGATTGAGTTACTCTCTCAATATCCCTGGTGCCTTTCGAGCTGCTTCCCCAGTACTGGAGCTCAGAGTGAGTGAGGCTTTCAGTGAGTAAGTTTGTGCATGAGCCCTTTTAGAGGTAGACCTAAGACTCCAGCCATCCTTCATCTCCCTTAGCCATAATCTCCACTGATTTTCATAACCAGAAGTTATGGGGACTTCTCTTCTCATCCTTAGAACCCTGAGTTGGGGAGCCTGATGTGAGGCTGGGATCCCTTACTCCTCAGTGGGGACCTCTGCAGCCAAGATATACCCCTGATTTTTAACTGCCACAGATGGGTTTGAGACCAGCCCATTCTGCCTCTCCACCTCACCTCAGTCTTGAATTGGCTTCTTCTGTATAGCCTTAGTTATAGGACTCCTGTGTAGCTAGACTTCAGGTACTTCTCAATGATAATTGTTTTGCAGTTTAGTTGTAATTTTGATGTGGTCATGGAAGAAGGTGAGCAAAGCGTTTACCTACTCTACCTTCTTGGCCAAGAAGCCCAGAATTATTTTTAAAAATCCATTTCACATATGTGCTCTAGGGAGCAACATTCATTAGGGAAAACCAGGGAGAGAGCCCACCTTACAGGGAGGAAACTGGACCTTGTTTGTAAAGATTCCTATGCACTGTAGACTCATTCTGTTCTATTGTTTGTGTTTGAATGAGGCTCTGGCCCTTCAGTAATACACTTTCTTAGGGAGCCAGAAACCTCTTATCAAGTTCATCTTACTCTGAGTCAGTACCAGTGAGGGAGAGTGACTTTTTCACATAGAACATATTCACTAGGGCGAGGATTCTAACCTGAATTGCCTGACTCTAAGCTTTTGCTCTTTTAGCCGAGTTCCGAGCCATCTCAGTCTCCAACCCTTTATCAGAAGTCATGATTTTGTCCCCTAGAGCATCTGCAAACCTGTCACTACCTAGGAAATAGTAAATAATAGTGAAACTTGTGGGACCTAACCTTTTTCTGAACCCTCCAGCCTTGATAAGGTTGGTAAAGTGGGTTTTGACCTTTCTTATCTCCCCAGATCCTAAAAAATATGGTTTTAAATAATAGCTGTTTATTATTTCACACAAGCCTACAGGTAGATGGGATTGCTCTGCTGAGGTGTGCCAGGCTTGGGTGATCTTGATTGCTCTTGCTCGTAGGTCTGATGTCATCTGGGTGGTCGACTGCATGTTAGCTGCTCTGTACTTGCCTTGGCTGAGACAACCCAGCTTTCCTCACTCCATCTTTCATCTTCCAGCAGGCTAGTCAAGGCTGTTTTCATGGTGGATGAGTTCCAAGACAGAGGGTTAACATGTAAAAGGCCCGTCAAGGCCTGAACTCTGAAAGGGGACTTCAGTTCTCTTCTGCTTCATTCTGTTGGACGAAGCAAGTCACAAGGCCTGCCCAGATGCACGAGGGTGGGAAACATTCTACCTATTGAGGGAGGTGCTGCAAAGTCCCAATGCAAAGCATATGTGATACAGAGTGGGGTGGAGACTTAGGGTCGTTTTCGCAGTCTACCACAATATATAAATTGGACCCAATAAACGTGTATTGATTAGTTGATTTCACTTTTCAAGGTAGTTATTGTCATTGCAGTCACATGAAAATGAGAATACCGAGCTCATAAAAAGTGAGCTGCGACATACTTGTAGTTTCCTATAAGTATGTACGGGAGCATCTAGTCCCGAGAATTCTTGGTGGGAAAGTGGCCGAAGCCTCCTTGGTTATGCCAGTCCACAGAAGTTCTCCCTGACTAGCAGACACGTGCCATTCATTGAGGAGACACCAGCCCTGCTTGCTTTATGTGTCCCCCTTTGGCCAAAATAGGAACTACCCATGAAAGCCGCATCCTGCAAAACAGCTCTGGCTCTGCTTAAGCTGGTTCTCATGTCTTTGGGATCCTTGGTCCTCAGATAGCCAGGCTCCTCTGCTTTTTCTTTTCCATACCAACTGGGACAAGTTGTCACGTGAAGAAGATGATCTGAATGCCAGACTGGGGTTCAGGACCACAGGGGTCTGGTCCCAGCAATTCCGCTTAATGGTCCTGTGACTTTGATGGATTATTTATCATCTCTGAACTTCCAATTCCTCAGTTCTAAGATGGAAATGAGAGTAGCATGAACCTTAATTTGAAGATGACATGAGATGAAACATATGGGAAAAAAAAACCCATCCTGAATTATGTATGTAATGTCTGTTGAATGCTTGCATTTATGAGTATATAAAGTCAGAAATGACTGCAAGGGGCAGAGTAGTCACAGCAGCTGAACTGAGAACCCCAAAGAGCCAGTTTCCCACTCCTGGTGTGTTGCTTCAAATCAGAAGTCTAAAGTATCCACATAACCACCTCATCCTGTTTAGCTTTGTCTCTTGTAGATAAACGATGGTGAGGAATGTCTTTGAAAACCAAGGGATCAAGAAACATAGAGTCACCTTCACTAAAAGAATAGTTCATTAGCAAGTGAACACTTACCGTAGCTTGGTAACTATCCATCCATCTTGTTATCTTTTGTTTCTATATCTTAGAAATTTAATCTATTGATTCTTTAAATCCCCCCACTGCTTCTGATTGAGGGAGGGGGAATTCAAGATAAAAGTATTGATTTAGCCAGGCAAACATATTGGAAAAGGCATTTGTTTGATTGTCTTTAAAAAAAAAAAAAAAACGAATTGGCTACTAAAGTAGAAGAAAGAAGATATATCTTTCAGCAGAGTTTTAAACAATAGGATATTAGCCAACTTAATTATCTTCCTTTAAAACAACTTTAAAAGGCCATGATTGATGTTTTTTGCACAGTGTTTTGGAACAAAGGACGCTTTGATTAGTAAAAGATTTTTTTTTTTCTGAATGTGGTTCTATTTATTCTTTTGTTTGTCCATTATCCTTCAGTCTGGGCTCTCTGATCATATTAATGCATCTGAACTCACGATTTGAAATAACCTACTACCCTACTATTGGGAGCTGATGACTGATGCATCTTTGGATAGTAAGAGAAAGGCATTGTAGCTGAACTAATGTACAGCCCAAGGAAAGGGGTGGATGGCCAACACTGGGCGTGGTGATTTCTGAGTTTTCTTCTGTCTGAACATGCCAGGATGCCATGACTCTGGCCTTGGGGTGTTGGTCAGCCAGAGTGGTCACGTTTTGGCAATCAGAGTAGCCATTGCTGGCCGGAAACTGATCACAACTGTTCAGTCTCATTAAGGAGCCCCTCAGATCACCTTCTGGCATGAAATGCTTTAGAAATCATCAAAGGGCTGAGGTAGAGGCTGGATTCCTTGAAGTGCTTCCAAAGGCTTTGGCATATCTGCCTTTTGGATGAGCTTAACTAAACAGAGAACTTTTCAGGTCTGGGGAGAGAGGGGGGAAGGGGAGCTCCCTGGCACTGAGAGTAACATTGAGGTAGGGATGGGAAGGGTGGGAGGAATGGGTTGGCTCCAACTGGCCCCCCACTCATTCCCTCCATCCGCCCCTCCTACCCTCCTCCCTGGAGCTGTTCCTGGCTCTCACTCTCCATCTGTGAAGGTAGCTTCCAGAAGGAGCAGAGAGCAGGTCTGTGTTAATATGCAAATGCCTCTGTGTCCTGTGGGTCACCACTATCCAATAGAGCTTTCTGCAGCGATGGTAATATTCTATATCTTGCTGTCTAATATGATAGCCACCAGCTCTGTGTGGCTGTTAAGCACTTGAAATGTGCCTGGTAAGAATGAGGAACTGAATTTTTAATACAGTCAACGTTAATTTGAATAGCTACACTCAGCTGGTGCCGACTGTATTTGACAGCACAGCTCTGGATCATTATCCAAGTGAGCAACCGGGAGGTCTGCTGCTACAGTCTGCCATTAAAAAATAGCTTCCTAGTCACAAACGACCAAATATTATATGAGTCCATTTCTATGAAATATCCAGAGTAGGCAAATCTATAGCGACAAAAAGTAGATTACTGGTTGTCAGGAGTAGAGTCAGGCCGGGGGTGTAGAGCAGGCTATGGGGAGTGACTGCTAATGGCTACAGTTTCTTTTTGCTGTACTGTTTTAAAATCAGATCTCGGTCATCATTGAGTTATGCACTTTAAATGGGTGAATGTTATGATATGTGAATTATATCTCAAGGGAGCTTTAAAAAATGATGTGCTTTCAAGCCGTCTTCAAGTCAGTGTTCCAACCTCAGCTCTGCCCCCACCCACAGTGTACCTGGCTAAGTGCCTCCCCCTCCCGGGGCCTCAGTGTCCCCTCGATAAAATGAAGGTATTACCTTTGCCTCAAGGGTAGCAAAGAAGAAAATTTCTGGTCCTCTTTTCCCTTTATCTATTTAACTTTAATCCAGTCCAGATGGTATGGTTCCTGGGATAGAGAACGTACCTCCTCTTTCTGGGAACCCAATTCCAGAAGCCGCCTCAGTTCCAAGAGACCCCCAAACAGTAAACAGAGCTTAGAGGCAGGTAATGGACTGCCTGCCCATCCCCTCTGGAGCCGCGCCGTAGGGAGCCTTTGGTACTGGTCTGGGAATTTTAAGTAATAGCTGGGATATTTATTATATGTCTGCCTTTGATCCAGATAAAAACAGATTGTAGCTTTGGGTTGTCAATTGATCTAATGCACAGAAACAGCTTTCCATGCCCTCAGCAAGCAGATTCCCAAGGCGCAAGGAGGAGATTCCGGGTGTTAAAGCATCTTGCCGTTTTTTTCGTGGTTTGTGGTCAGGGGATCCTGTGGAGTCTGGGGACAGCACTTCCCCAGGAGCAGACTTGAGCTGGTCTTTTTCTTCTCCCACTTCTCTTATGGGCTTTTGGGAAACAAAGGCCTGTCGGGGGGGGGGTCAGAGGAAGTAATTGCTACCATCATCTTCCTCCCCCTCTTCATCACTGTCATAAAGCCTTACCTGGGTCAGCAAGCAGATGTTGAAAATGCCTGCTTCATAAATAACTGTAAGGCCTGCTTTGCAATGAAGGCGAAGTGATGGGTTGTGAACAGGAAAGGACATCGTTACAATGATAATAAAGATAATGGTAATAGGAGCTGCTGGTCATCAAGGAATTCTTATGTGGCTGGAGGTATTTCAGGTACCTCGCATGCATAGCCTTATTTACTCCTTCATACCATTACCAGTGGGTGTTAGTAGTGTCTTCTCTATTTTACAGATAGAGAAACTGAGGCTCAGAGTGGTTAAACAACTTACCTACATCATACAGCTGTCAAGGGCCAGAGTTTAAATTTGAACTAGAATCTGCATGATTCCAAAGCCAGTACTTTGCTTTTAACCATCATACGATCGTAGAAGCTAATTTTGACTAAATTCACTAATCATTGCACCCCTCTTTTGTGT
Source organism: Rousettus aegyptiacus (assembly GCF_014176215.1). Lineage (NCBI taxonomy): Eukaryota > Metazoa > Chordata > Mammalia > Chiroptera > Pteropodidae > Rousettus > Rousettus aegyptiacus. The sequence goes on from NW_023416308.1 coordinate 90,421,036, forward strand.
CAGGTGCCATACAAACAGCTGGAGATACAGCTATGAACAAAACCAGCAAATGTCAGATGAGTGGTGAATTAACTTTGTAGAAGAAAGAAAGAGTGTTCTAGACAGAGGGAACATGACCAACGACTAGGGCTTGAGAGGGAGCATGGCATAATCGGAAATGAAAATTGAGTATGTGCATGTGTCTGTCTGAAGCAGGCAAAGTGACTTTCTTAATTCTACCCAGCAAATTAGACTCTGAATTCCCAGAACACAGGGAGCATTTCGTCATATTCAGTAAATCCTTCCTGAAAGAACAGATGGCGGCCGAAATGGGATTAGAACCCAGGTTTCCTCAGTCTGTTTAGTGTTCTGCCCAGTCTTCTCACTCAGAACCCTTAGATAATTCCAAATTGGCCTTGGACAGTGCTTGACGGCAATATTGTGATTTCTAATAAGACATATATATTTGGTCTTCATCCCCATTTTTAGCACAGGGCTCCTAAAACTCTTAGTATTTCCTAAATGGTAAGTGACAGAGAGGAGTCATTTGGTGTGTTAATGACTTTTGGAAGGCACCTAAGGGTGGAGACTGGTTGCCAGTGGAGCCAACCTTGTGATTAGAGTGTTGGAACTTTTAGTCCCACCCCCTGGCTTCCTGGGAGGGGAGAGGGGCTGGGGATTGTATTCAGCCACCAGTAGCCAATGGTTTAATCTATCACGCATATATAATGAAGCCTTTGTAAAAACCCAAAGGGACTGGGTTCAGAGAGCGTTCAGGTTGTTGAACACATGCCGATGTGGGGAGAGTGCGGAGCGTGGAAGCTCCTTACCCTTTGCCCATACCTCACCCTGTGCATCGGTTCTGACTGTTCCTTTATAATAATAAACTGGAAGCCTAGTAAGTAAAATATTTCTCTGAGTTCTGTGAGTCACTCCAGCAAAACTAATTGAGCCCAAGGAGAAACCCATGGGAACCTCCATTCTACAGCTGGTCAGTCAGAAGCAGGGGTGACAGCCAGGGAGATGGTGTCAGAATTGAGTTGAGTTGTAGGATACCCAACTGGTGATGGAGAATTGCTTGGGAATGCGGGGTACTCCTCCCTCCCCGCCACTCCCCCACACATTGGAATTGATACTAGAAGCCTTTGAATGACCTAGTGTGCTCACACGGACCAGTCAGGGCAGAAATCCATTGTGGAGAGATCCCAGCTTGGGATCAGAGCTGCACTTGTGGTGGAGAGACTCAAAAGTTTCACCCAAGGAGCTTTGCTGACATGGTGGTGGACTTACTGTCAAAGGGAAGACCCATCATGATCCAGTGACAGGTTTATTAGTGGACACAAGGAACCTGACAGCTCTGGTGGTGAAGTCCTTGGCCCAGTTAAGTCCCAGTAAGTTCCAGTGTCTCTTAGCAAAAGGCAGTTCTGCCTTTGTGAGAATTCCTGCAGTGAGCGACTGTGGCGATCAGTTCTCATAAGTGAAATGATGGGTTTTAGGAATTTTATTGTTGAGATACCGCTAGGTCAGAGCTCCACCCAGTAACTTCTTTTAGTGTTTACTTTCTAATTTTTAAGCAAAATGTCTGTGTTTGGTAGTAATTCCTTAACTTTATCTCATTAAATCAAGATTAGTGAATGCTCAAAAGCAAGATGCGCTAAGGCCAATGGTTTTGAAATAGAAAAAGTAGAAATGGAATTTAAATCTGGACCCTAGGACATTTTTCCCTTATTTGCAGAAAAAAAAAAAATGTGAAAAAAAACAAAAAAGATTCTCATGCATCTCTGTCTCTTGAAAAAAGCTGCTCTGCTTTCAAACACCCGCAGCTTTGAGCAGATGTTTGTATCCTACCTAATCACATTTGGACTTTAATGTCTGTGCTGCTGGTTACTAAAATGTTGATTAAATGAAACAAAAAAAATGTGTTTAAATATAATATTTTCAAACGCCCAACTCTTCTTATCTACTCCGTGAGAATGGTTGTGTCCCTTGAATCTGTCATAGAATAGACATCCGTTAAAGGAATGAATGCACCTTCAGAGTCCATTTCATATGTCCATCTTCATGCAGACCATCACGAGTTTAACTAGAAATCTTCGTCCTTGGGAGCATGGCCCTGTGGGTATGTATGTCTCTTCCTAACTCTGGAAAAATTTTCTTAGGGACAGTGCCTGCCTGTGTCTTATTTCTCTCTGTACCCTGTCTGCCCCTCCAGGGAGCATCATTTGGTACATTTGCTCATCCAGCATATTTGCATCCAGACTGACTTCCATGAGCTGAAAACTTATTGGCAACTCCGAGGGAAACTATATTAAACAGACATTTTCAGTGCATAGTTTTACTAAAGGCAGGGACAGGGCATGTAATCTGAGTTGTCCAAGGGAACCCATACATTCCTGGCTGCTATTTAAAGACTTGCCTCCTAAATTGATATCCTTCAGGTTTATTTGGTTTAACTCCTGCTCTGGAAGTTGGCTTGTGTCTGTGCATCAGAGTCGTCATGAAAGCAGCTCCTCCAGGATTCTGGCTGGACAGCTGCAGAATAGCTGGCATTTTTCTTTCCTTCCTTCTGTATTGACAGCAGGTTTGAATCACTCTGCCCTGTTTTCTGTAACATAACCAGGCTAGAAATCATTTGAAAAACATTTAGGATGCCTAATTTGATCTTCTTTTCAATGAGAGAGAGAGACATTGCCTTGGTTCATTTTGCATGTGTGTGTTTGGGGACTTATGAAGAACATAAAAGGGCCTCCCTTTTCTGCTATTCATATTTCCTGCCAATCGGCGTGGGTGTCGGGGATCCTTTCATGGTCAGGAATATCCCATCAGCCCGCCGCTTCCACCCACATCCTTGGAAATTCTTGGATAAGTCTGTCCGCTCATTCCTTTGCTGCTGGCTACCCTAGTTGGACCTTCTTGTCCTGTCAGCTGGTTTACTTAAGCTCATACAAATCCCTGGCAGAGCTCTTTCCCTTCATACAGAGAGGGTCAGAAATTCTCCAAATGGTAAGCTAGTAAAATGTGAAATTTTAGCCAGAGCTGCCTGTGTGTGTGCTCTTGCCTGGTTGCAAGCTAAGTTTGTGCCTGCCTTTCCCTAAGAGGACTTTGAGGCATGAGGAAGGCAGGAAGCTGCAGCTCTAGTCCCAGATCTACCGCTAATTTCAAGAATGACCTTGAGCAGTAAGCATGCTCTGTGGGCCTCAGGCTCCTCCTCTTTCAGAAGGGGCATCACACTAGCTGCGCCCACTTCTATGCCTTTCTTATCTCTCTGCCTTCTTTCCCCTCTCACGGGTATTGCCTGGTCTCCAAAAGCTAATGTAACTCTGGATAAAACTTCTTCTTGTCGAAGATAAAACAAGGACTTAATCCCTGGACGCTGCCTTTAACCTAGATACCAGCTGTGGACTCTGATCCAGCCACACACTGAGCCAGCCTGTAGTAGCGCATGAAAGCCAATTTAAAAATTTTGTGGAGTTTTGAAAGACTGCTGTTCTCACATTGGTAGCTCAAAATCTGCCATGGTAGGAGTATTTACACTACAGAAATTGGCAAACCCTGTAAATCAGAACTGGAACTGCTGGAACTCATTCTCTCCTCGAAAGAATGACATAAGGCTTTGGGCATAGGAGATTTTTCCTGACAATTTAGGGCCTTGGAGCAGTACAGTGTTGCAATATGATTTATTTAAAGTCAAATGTTGAATGTTCCTGTTCTTGAAAGTCTTCCGCTTCCTGCCACTGGGAATTTCCCAGAGGCCACTTTTTGTTTTGTTTTTAAAATTCCAGCTTTCTACTGTACTGTTCCATGTCCTCCTCCTCTCTCCCTCTTGTGTAGAGCAATTTATCTGCTTTCTTGTTTCCTTCCAGACCACGCTCCCAACAGCCTCATCTTCCATACTTGGAGTGGTCTGTACCCAAGGTATTTCCTAAACAAAGCTTCTAAGAGGAGCTCTAGTACCAGCTGTTAAAATCATATTGATTTTTCACATTCCTCCATCTCCAAAGGTTGGTAGCTGACTACCTCCAGTTAATAATTCATTTTAACTCAAAGACGATACTTAGTTTTGCTGCACCAATTCAGTGTATTCATTTCATGCGTATTTATGGAGTGTTGCCTTTCTCCCAGCTATGATAATGGTTTCATGGAGTCCACCGGGGGCTTAGTTTTTGGTAGGCGGGGTATTCCCAGGCAGAAGTTGTCTGATATTTCATAAAGAAGAAAATTACTTTCGTTGAGAAGGAGGAATTTGTAGTTACATGAACCTCTAGAACATGGACCTTGGAGCCCTTGATTCCCATCTCTCCTCTCTGTCTGACCATTTGGAGGCGGTAGGTGCACTACCTTGGCCTACAGAACCCCCGTGAGCTGGCCTGCCTTCTCTCCTGTAGCTTCTGCCGTATGGCGTAGTTAGTAGCTTCCTGCACGGGATGGATGCTGTCACACATCCAGTCTATGTCAGTGCCGCTCTTTGTTTAAACGCTTTCTGCTCTCCTCATTCCTCGTTCTTCTTCACACCAAGTTTCTAATTCCTCTTTTATGTTTTAGGTTAGACTCTGTTTCCTCGAGAAAGCCTATTTCCAAATAACATCCGAAGCTGTATCTGTGATTTTTGGTAATGGATACTGATGTTCAGGGATGCAGCCTAACATGTCAGAGTTTTCAATTAGACCCAAGTTTACTAAAAAAAAAAAAAAAAAAAAAAAGAAATAATATGCTTTTAAGAGAACACAAATCAATGTACCTGAAAGCATAAAATTTTCATTGCTATTAACTGGCTTAACTAGAAAATACAGTTAGCTAGCTTATCTTTTTTCAGTTGTTTAAAGCATTTCTAATTATCATTTTTGCAATAACCATTGTATTAGGTTCCAGACCTAATGATATATTTATCTAACCCTCATGCATGCATTCACCCTTTTAAGCAACATTTATCCCGTATCAGGAACCGGAAATAAGACCATTAATAAAGCAAAGCCCCTGGCCTCAAGGAGTTAATATTATAGAGCAAGTGTTGGCACACTGTCTCCTAAATAGCTAGATGATACATATTTTGGGCTTTGTAGGCCGTAGGGTCTCTGTTGTAACTACTCGGTTCTATCATTGTAGTGAGAAAGCAACTATACATAAATGGATGACCATGGCTGTGTTCCAGTAAAACTTTATTTACAACTTTATTTTAAAAAACACTTTATTTACAAAAAATTTATTTACAAAAACTTTATTTACCAAATTTGGCCTTCAGGCCCAGGTTTGCTGACTTCTATCCTAGAGGAGGAAATATGTACTTATAGTCAGCTAAGTCTGTTGAAATCGAAGGTCTGCAGGAAGCACACGGGTTAAGACCTATGAATGCAGAGGATGGGGAGATGAGAACAGGATGAATTGGGCTGTGACCTTGACAGGGAGAAATGAGATAGGAAAGTGGGGATGCTGTGCAAGGTAAAGGAGAACAAACTAAGGCCAGGAGGAAGAGATGCATGACTGGCCCTTGATATAGATACAGGCTATGTTGGTGTACCTTAGAGATCAGCTATGCTCAACCTGTACTAACCAGCCCAGATACATGCAAAGACCTTTCTGCTCTTGGGAGATCTGACTGAATGGTCTGGAACCCACCTCAGGATTTCTGTGAGTTCTTATGGACTGCTCCCCCAGCTGCTCTCTGTGAAGATTGTCTACATTTCGCCCCAACAGCCCAGACACAGAAGCCTTCTTCCTTGCCGGTTTCCAAAGAATATCTACTCACAGGAATCATTTTATATTTTTTAGTAACTCTTGGGGCAGTTTATCGTCACAAGGAGGGAAATGTTGCATCCCATATGTCCCCGAGTTTTCTGGTCTCAGCCACTTCTTTTCTCTCTTTTCCCTCTTTTTTCTCTTTGATGCAACCCAGCAATTCTTTCCCTTCTGTAAGACAGTTGCTCCCACATTCAGGTTCTCCCAGCTTCACCTTGCAGCCCAAGTGGCTTATCATGGATTCTACTACCAGAGACAACTTTCCCATCCTAACAGAAATTCCAGTTCTCATATTACCCTAACAGCTTCCTAGAAGTATTCTGCTACCTTCCCCCATCCTCCCTTCACACACACACACATACAAACATACTCCATAGCTTTGTCCCACAGGTCAGTTAATTTTTACAAAGGAGAATGAGGCTGGGGCAGCAAGCTGCATGTGGCTTTCATGTTGGAAAGACCTCGGCTTGAATCTCCCCTTTGCGTTCACAAGCTGTGTGGCATCAGGCCAGGGACTCAGCCTTCCAAAGCCACAGTTTACTATTCTGTAAAGTGGGCTTGATACTGCCCTCAGGTAGCGGCTGTGAAGATTCAGGAAAAGAACCTGGCTGCCAAGCTCAGTCCTTGTCGGTGTGGAGCTAATGCTGGTTGTCTTTTCCTGCCTTCGTTTCCCCTTTTAAGTCCCAAATTGGGAGTATAAAATTGCATTTGGGTCTCTGTCACTCATATACATCTTTGTTATTTTGATATGTATTTCTTAATACGGAAAGTTTAGTTATTTGCCTTGAGCTTATGGCATCTGGATTGACCGTTGGCAATAGCTAGATTAGTAGTTGGTTTCACATTATTTGAAACCTTGAACTTTGCTTTTGGCTTGTCAGCCAGATTTGGGAAAGAATGTAAGAATCGAGTCTGCTGGCCTGTTTTTTTCCAGCCTGGACTGGGAAGTGACTTGTAAGGATCCTTTATCGTGGAAATAAATCCAATACATGCACTAAATGAAGAGAGTATATGTGTGCTGGGTGAGCAGGGAAAAATAACATTCCAATTGAGTTATGTGTCCCATTTTTCATTATGCCTGGATGCAATGGATATGCCCCCAGAATTCCTGGTTGTGATTAGTATCATGAATACATTTGGCTTCCCAGATTTTACCCTGATTAAGTAGAGAATCTATATATTTTGTTCTTCTGAGTTTGATTTTAATCTCTAGGTTTTGGTGGCTACACACTTTATTTCCTTTTAATACTTATGTAAAGAATTAAGTTTTAAAAGTTCCACACAGGAGTGATAGAAAATGGCTTGAATGACTTTCTTGACTCCTCCTTGCTCCCAGATTGAATTAGGTAACCCACCTTGTTTGTGATCCACAACTCCATAAACATTCCACAATCACAAATGTCACACGTTGTTGTTACTTCTGCTTAATGATCGGTCTTACCCACAAGACTTAGAACCCCTTACAGGTGTAGACCAGATATTCATTGCTGTATCTCCAGCACCTGGGAGAGTACTTGGAATACAAGAGTACTTGGAGGGATGGGATAGGATGGACAGAGGAACAAACAGTAAATGTTGTAGTTGTTTTAGGATTCCAAGAAGAAATGTTGCCAAATAACTTTTAGCCTCAGTCACATCCCTGGTTACTGTGCCTCCAGAATTCATTATTCAAGATGACAAAGATCCCCTGGAACATTTAATAAGCTTTGGCATGTGTAAGTATGCATTAAAACCTTGAAGCTGGTTCGTAAGCGAGCCTGGTTTCCACATTATACCTCATAGCCCTGCATATGGGTGAGAAGCTCCTTGAATCCCTTTTCACCAGCACTCATGTGAAGAGCCCTTTGAGTCGTACAGAAACAGAGCAGATGTTGCCAGGAGTGTCTGAGTCATTGCGGCAGACAGCGAGAGCTGTGTGTTAACTGGGCTGCCTCCAGTGAGCCTGGCGAGGTGGAGGAGGCACACGGGGCCCTGGTTCAGAGAGGAGTGAGGAAAGCTTGCCAGTGACCTATAGTTTGCCTGGGTAGGGCCATGGGGAGCTACTTGTGAAACCTGGATACTTTAGAATGCACAGGGCCTCAGGAAGGGCAGTTGTGTCTTCCTCTATAGAACTGAGTCAGAGACAGCTTCTAGGGTGTCCCCTGGCCCCACTCTGCTTATCGAAGACAATTCCACCAGTATTTGCTACAGCTATACCTCACTTGAAGAAAGCTCAATATTAGTAAGGGAAATGAAAATCTGTATGGAGAGATTTTGCAGGATGCTCTCCCATCATTACTCCTTTGCTCCCCATGGTGAAGGAAGAAAGCTTCGGTCACCATCTCCATGTAGTGGAGTCCATGGCTCAAGAGCATGAACTTTAGTATTCAAAGTCTTGCTCTACCCATTCCTAGCCAAGGCCTTGGGTAAGATGAGCTGTAGTAAATTCACTTCATAAAATGCTTGTGTGTGAATTAATGAAATCATTAATTAAACGAATTTATTAAATGAAGTTATTTAAAGCACTCAGTATAGTACAGTACCCAGCACATGGTTGGCACTCAGTAGATGGTAGTTATTGGTGTTAGTTTTTTTTTTTTCTTCTTATGAATAAACTGCAGCTCAGCTGGACTCAGTAAGTCCAGGTTACCAAGTGATTCAGTTATACTTGAACCCATCTACAAAATTCTGTGATCGCGTGATTCTGCAGGTGACATGAGTAGCACATAGCAGAATAAGACAATTACCTTGGCATTCTTCCCACCTCATCATGATTATCTTGTTTTCAAAAGATGTCTTAGCCTTACAGAAGAGTTACTAGGGTGAATGCTCCGTTTACAAAACTCAATCTACCCCCAACTTGTCATAGTCGGGCCTGTTGCATAAAACAAAACAGGCACCTGGAGGAAATTGCTTCCTGATTTGGGTGAGCAAAACCTGTGAGCAGTCTCTAGTGGTGTTTTCTACCTTGGTGTGTTTTGTTTTTTCAGAAGAAAAGTTCTGCTTTTTCATTAAGACAACTGTCAGGTGAAAAAGTTCAAAAGTCTGGTAGAGCTGTGGTAGATCAGTGACATTCATGAAGCCCTGAAAATTATTTGATCTACCTGATACTAAGTGTCTGCAAACTTGGCAGAATCAGGATAAATGACTGCTGCTTTTTTTCTTCTGTTCCTGCACATTTGGCATAATACAATCATAGATAGTGAATAATAGTCCAATTCAACTCTCAGTTTCTGCATTGATTTCCCCAGAGGAATATAATAAGTTAGTTCTTTGGTTGGCTTCTGATTTTGATTGGCAGAAAAAATAACAGCAGAAAGATTACATTTTGCCAGCATCCTACATTTTGAAGAACAAAAACCATACTTAAATTATTGCTCAATGTTTGACAGTCCCATTTTTAAAAAGAACCTCCTGGAGGGAAAAATTCTCTTTTTCCTCAGGGAAGGAGTTAAAGGTCAGAGAACTTTACTGTAGAGTCTCTGAAAACTGTTGACAGAAGAACTTGATGAAAGTACTATATCTTGTACCAATAGAGGAGCACATACTTTGAGAGTTCATTGTCTCTTCTCAAGGTGGGGCAGACTAGGAGTGCCCCTAAAGTGTGACTTGAGATAAAAGTTGTTTGGCACTAGGCCGTTTGATCTTGGGTAACCTACCGAAGCCCGTGCCTCAGTTTCCTCTTTGGTAAAGTGGAATCGTAATTACCAACCTCAGTAGATTTATCTTGCAAATGAAGTTGATACAATAAAAACGCGTTTTAGTACAGTGTCTGGAGCAAAGTGCAGGTTCCGTAAATGTTGGCTATTCTTATTAATATGTAATTATTAATATCATAGAGTTTTTTTTTTCCATGGAAACCTTTTGTCAAAGAAAATCTTACATGTAAAGAGAGCTGCTCTGGTAAAAGTGAAGCAAAGAACATAAAAACAGGTTGGCTTAACTCCTCGTTTCCAGAGTTGCTATGAACACTCCCTTCCTCAGCCCTGCTTCCCTCCTGGGCTGTCCACATACTCTTATTCAGAACATACCTGAGTCAGCATCCTGCTTTTCTTGTTTGGGGTAGAAAAACCGGAGGGAAAGGATAGTTATTCCACTATTGCCTTCTCCTAAGTCCTCTCTTCCACAAGCTGAATGTCTCAATCATTTCGGCTGCTCCTCACTGAGAGTGGTTTAAGGTCATCCTCAAATGATAGTTCTTATCCTGGTCATACTACAATTTCTCAGTATGTTGTTGTAAAACTTGAATTTTTTAATGCCTGGTTTTTGAATTTCAATATGGGGAACCGCCACTTAGGAAGCTAGTTCAAACTCCAGCTGCTTGGGTCCATCCCTGGAGATTCTGAATTAGTAGGTTTTCAGGTAAGGCCAGCAGAGCTGCTTTATTTATTTAACAAGCTCCAGAGTCCGAAGCTCAACAACAGCTGTGCCATTTTCTGATTGCAAGACTTTGGAGTAGTCGTTACCTGCCTAAGGCTCTGTTCTCTTTTTGGGAAATGAGTGACTTAAAATAGTGGATCTCTAAGTAGCCTTTCCAGGTCCAAAATTCTGAACACTTCCAATCATTCTAGCTCTGTTCTGAGCTGTGCGCAGCAGGGTAAGATGCTCGCCTCCCTTATTCTGAATATCATTCCCGTATTAATACAGGCCAAGAAAACATCAGTTTTTGTGGCTACCATGCCCCAGGCCTGAGTCACAGTGAGCCTAAGTGTTGATAGAAATCTTTTTAGGCATATCACTGAGCAGCCATGACTTCTGCTTCCTGTTTTCATGTAATCTTTGGCTTTAGTGAAGAACCTTCTACTAATCCTTTTAAAAGGGAACAGGTACACATTAAGAATGTTTAATGCCCAAAAAGCATATCACGAGAGCATTCCACAGTCTATTAGATTACAGGAAGAAAAGGTATATCTTTCTCCTCCTTTGCATAGCCCTCCTGGTTATGACTATTACCTGTTGAACAGCTGTCTTTTCCGATTTGAGTTTTGTGACCATTTTCTGCCCCTTTCATTCAGGTAGTGTTTACCAAAATCAGTCCTAGGGCAAAAAATACATTTAGGAATCACACCATCTCATCATCATTTTGGATATTCCCAGGGCAAGAAAGCACATTAAAAGCTCTGAGAAGTCCTGCAAGCGAGAAAACTGACTACTACAGGCATGCCTTGAAGATATTGTAGGTTCGGTTCCAGACCACTGCCAATAAAGCACTTAGTAATCTTTTGGCTAGTGGAGCATTTTGTTTTCAATTTGTAAAGAATGCGATCTGTGAAGCGTAATAAAACACCCTCTGTTTTCCAAACACACCTGAACCTAGAACCCCTCCTCTCTTACTACCTGTTCGTGTTGTTCCATGGAATGCATTTTGGTTTACTACTGGTTTGGTGGTTTCTATTTTGGAGTGTCAGTCCTTTGACCCAGGAGAAAGTAGAAAGATTGGGCTGGTATCTTAAAGAAGGGGGCCTGCAGAATTCCTTAACTGTACCTTAGAAGGATGTATTTACAATAGCGTCCAACCACTGCAGTCTGCCAAAGAGCTGTTAGCTGTGGACAGTGACCTCCTGCAAGAATGAGATTTGCCCCCTGTAAAGTGTTTATAATCTTCGAAATTTTATACACCCTTGAAAAAAGGGAAAAGATTTTCTACAGCCAGTTTTGTACTTTCTCATAGCCATATATGGTACAAGATAGAGAAATGGCTTGACCAATTAAAACAAAAGCTTTCTCCTGAAACATATTGCTTGGGATTTTGAACAAATAAGTTCAAGAGAGAGGAAGGAGGTGTTTCGAGGGTGATCTGGCTTCAAGAAATGAAAGATAAAGAATAGGAACACTTTTTATTTTTAAAAGTATCTTCCTTCAGATGTCAGCAGTCAAATGATTTGTCTCCTTATCTAGCTGAGTGGGAAGATTTTAAAAAAATATGTGTAGGACACCTATTGAGGTAAAGGGTGTATGGGAAGGAGAGCGCTATTTTAAGAATTTATTTTCTTTTTAAGGTGCTATTATAAGGCCAAACATAAACCCAACTGTATACTAATATTTCCAGCAAATTAACCTTTGTTTAGCTTTACCAGTTCTTTATGCCATTAAGTGGGATTTGGAAACGTACCTTGTAAAACTGGAGAAAATGTAGTGAAAACTGCGTAGGAAAATAGCACTTCCTGATTTTCTTTTACTGCTCTTTAGTTACCAACAGAGAAACAAATGACCTCATTACCCATAGTTTCATTTGGTTTTATCCAAAATAAGCCACTGAAGAAAAATAATTACCTTGTCATATATTAAAAAGAAACACACTGTAATTACTCCAGCTGTCCGCCTCTTTCCTACTTCCTCCGGGGTGAAAAAGTCACTGAGGAAAACTGGGAACTTTGTGGCTCACGCAGGAAATCGATGGCTTCAGTCTGTTACAATAATGCACTTTTACATTCTGCACATTGATTTGAGGCACACCCTCACAAGAGACTGGAATATTCGTACGTGACTTTTTCAGTGACCTGCTCTAGCAAAATTTCCAGCGTACATAGAAGAGAAAGCATTAAAAGCATCACAAACATCATCACCAAGGTTTCTGGCCTTTTGAGTTTACTTAGCTTAGCTTTAAAGAGAACAACTGGTACGATTAGCCAAGAGGGAAAAGCCAGACACACCTGATTTTAATTTTGAGTCATATGGCTGGATCCAGTGTGGGTAATAGTTTTTCTTTGTTTGATTTTTCCAACAACCATTTCTGGGAACCTATTAGTACATCAGCTACTCTTGTAAGTAAGCTAAGTGCGACCACAGTGCGGGGCAGCAAGTGTCAGGGACCCCAGTGAAGTCTTGACAGTGTCTTATGGTTCTTTAGATGAACAGAGATGGCTTTCGGTTTGGGAATTCCAAATGTTTCTTGGAGGAGATGGCGTGGAAGGTAGACTGGGGGCTAATGCTGGGTATGGATGTGAGGTAATGAAGGGTGCGATGAGGCATCCAAGTTAGAGTAAACAGTTTGACCAAAGTTTTGGTGATGGCCAGTCTAAGGAGGAAGAAGCCACTTTATTCCTTTGAAGCAGAAGTTGCTTTTCAAGCTAGAATAGAATAATACTAATGAGGTAACATTCAAAACTATACAGTTTCGTGTGATTCATTAACCATAAAACTAACAGAGAAACTTTTAAAAAATTAAACCAACATTTGCTGAGCTCTTCATGTGTGCCAGGCCCTGTGCTAAGCACTAGAAATAAAGTAGCGAACCTTTTCCCTGTTTAGGCCAAGGTGGTCAGAATTCTGTTACTTACAGCCAAATACAGTCCTGTTTTTTTTTTTTTTATTGCGATAAAATATACTAATATATTTACCATTTTAGCCATTTAAAAACATACAGTTCTAAGACATTAAGCAATTCACCTTGTATATAATCATAACCAGCATCCATCTCTAGAATTTTTCATCTTCCCCAACTGGAATTCTGTACCTATTGGATGCTAACTCCCCATTCCTTCCTCCCCTAGTATCTGGCAGCCACCATTCTACTTTCTGTCTCTGAATTTGACTACCCTAGGTAGCGCTTATAAGTGGAGCAATACAGTGTTTGTCCTTCCATGGCTGTTTCATTGCACTTAGCATAACATCTTCAAGGTTCATCCACGTTATAGCATGTGTTGGAATTTCTTCCTTTTAAAGATTGAATTAATATTCCATTGTATGTATACACCACATTTAGTTTATTTATTTATCCAAATAACATTCATCGTTTATCCATTGATGGACACTTGGGTTCTTCCACCTTTTACCTGTTGTGAATAATGCTGTTATGAACATGGGGTTTAAGTCTCTGCTTTCACTTTTTTGGGGTACATACCCAAAAGTAGAATTGCTTGATCATATTCTATGTTGAATTTTCTGAAGAACTTATTCCTATAGCAGTGCATAGAGTTCTAATTTCGCCACAAACTCAAAAAACACTTGTTATTTTCTAGTTGTTGTTGTTGTTGTTTTAAAATAATAGCCATACTAATGTGAGTGAAGTGGTATCTCATTGTGGTTTTGACTTGCATTCCCTAATGGTTAATAATGTGAGCATCTTTTGTGTGTATTTTGGCCATTTATATATCTTCTTGGGAGAAATGTCTCTTCAAGTCATTTGCCCATTTTTTAATCAAGTTTTACTGTGTTGTTACTGTTGAGTTATTGGGGTTCTTTTTATATTTGAGATATCAATTCCTTATTATATATGTGATTTGCAAGTATTTTATCCCATTCTATAGGTTGCCATTTCACTCTGTTGATATTGTCCTTTAATATAAAACAGTTTTTTTTAATTTTGACGAAGTCCAACTTATATATGTCTTCTTTTTGGGCCTATGCTTTTTTAGTGTCATATCCAAGAAATCATTGCCAAATCCAGTGTCACAAAGCTTTTGCCTTGTTTTCTTCTGAGAGTTTTTTTATAGCTTTAGCTTTTACATTTAGGTCTTTGAGTCATTTAAGTTAATTTTTTCATGTGATATAAGAATCCAACTTCACTTTTTTTGCATGTAGATATCCAGTTTTCCCAGCACCACTTGTTGAAAATACTCTCCCTACCCCATTTAATAGTCTTAAAAATCACTTGACCATATATGCAAAGGTTCATTTCTGGGATCTCTAGTCTGGTCCCTTGGTCTATGTGTCTGTCTGTCTGCCAGTACCACACTGATTTGATTACTGTAGTTTTGTAGTAAGTTTATAGTAAAACCTCCAATTCTGTTCCTTCTCAAGATTGTTTTGGTTCTTTGGAGTCCCTTGAGATTTCACATAAACTTTAGGATGGATTTTTCTGTTTCAACAAAAAACATAATTGGGATTTTGATAGTAATTGAATTAACAGAGTTAATTAAAAAGTTTTGTCTATATAAATCAACATCCTTATTCTAACTTGGATGTTCTAGGAGCCTGTGGGGTTATAAACATAAGACCCTTAGAGCATATAGGTCCAAAGCCCAGCCTCGTCTTACTCCATGCCCTCTCACTTTTCTTGGTGGTTCTCATGCTTTTCCTTTTCTCTCTCTCTATCTCCAAGGATCTTCACCAAGAAGGAATTGGAGAGAGAGACTAAATTTAAGCTCTTGCCCTTAATATTAGGCATTGGTCACAACAGGGCCGAGAAAGCCCTTTGTCAGGGCTTCAGGAATCCTGAAGAACCACTGAGTAGAATGAGTGAAGTTCATGTGCCCCTCTGTGGTCCGATGGCTGATGGGGTTGTAAAGAAATTGACCTGAGCAGTTCTGAAAACAATCTTGAGCCTGTGCAGATGGAGTCCATGCACTTAAAGAAAAAAAAAAAAAAAAAACTGGTTTCAATTACCCTAACAAATTTGAATACTCAAGATTGACATCTTGACAAATTATAGGAAATTGTAATCATTTTCCCAGGCCCAATTATCAGGCTTTTCCCTGAAGACTACAGAGAATTTAGGTGGGAAACCTTCCTAGGGCAGATTTAAAATCATAGTAGGGTGGCAGGAGATGGAATAAACAGGTGTAGAACATGCTCCTTCAGTGCCTGTTGGCATTGGGAAGCAGACCACCAATATCTCCCTAAGACCCAGGGGACAGAGGAACCTGGGACCAGTGCTGGCCCTCGAGCAGGGAGAGGGGAAGACGTGCTTATTTATGTGCCTTAGACAGTATTTTCATTTAGAAAGTATTTTGGTTACTTGTCAGGGAAGGTTAAGGCTGGTTGCCAGAAAAACCAAACTTTTCCCCTCCCCAAAGGAGGATTAATGCTCTCTCTAAATTCTTAAAAAAAAAATAAAATAAAAAGAGCCTTTTCTCTTCTTCAAAGGCATCCTGTCTGCAGTGTTTCAAATGAGATTTTTCCTTCTTGCTGCGGTTTGTCAGTTGGTGGTGGGTGAACCTTGTAAGCTGGTCTTTTAGAACTGAAATGTTCAGTCTGCTGGGCGTCACCCACTAGTGGGCCATAAAATCTGTTCAGGAGCTCAGCATTTTGAAAAATGGGCTAGGGTAGGATAATATATCAGATCATCGTACATAATAAGAGTATATCCTAATATTTTTCAGCTTTACATATAGATATTTGGATGTTCATTTGGCGTGACGTTATATGTCCTTTTCACTATGTTTAGTAGTCAAAAACTTGTCAAAGCCGTTATTTTTAAAATTATCTTTGGCTAAACAAGGCCCAGTCATGTTGCCATGTCTGGCCATTCTCGGCAGAATGTTGTATTTAAACAAATACATATAAATAAAGCTCTAAAAAAGTAGACATTTCGGATTAGTTTTGAACTTAGTCCTTATTTGGGCCTTCTAATTTGATTTTTATTCAGTTGATTATATTTTCCAAAAAAAAAAAAAGATTTAATAAACCTAAGTATTTCTAGATTTAATGGAACAGTGTTTCCCCAACTTAAATCTTTCACATACCTTCTGCATGCATGATTTTTGCCAAATCTATGAACCACTTGTGTTTTTACTAGTTTCATATTTTTCTTAAATCAACTCAAATCTACATTTACTATTCATGAAACTGCTAATTTATATATGGGCTATTTATCTTTTTCAAATATGCAATAAAATATATAACTTTCGAAATATAAAAATGATCACCCATGTGCCATCTAAAACAGTCTCACCTCCTTCAGTGGCCCTCGTGCCATTGTTGAGGGAATTCCAATGTTCAGAACCTTCTTTTGTGCTTTCCTAGTTTTGCTCTCTTAGATTCCTTTGCTATAACAAAGGTTCCTATACATGAGAAAAGAAACAAGAGCTTTTAGTCATTAGGAAGAGAAGTGCTCTTCATTATAAAGAACTTACCCCACCCTCCTTCCCCACACTTGTTTTCAGAGAATATTAGCATTTCAGGATTCACTAAAGACTCATTCAAGGTTGAGTATACCTTGACCCAGCCAGTTTTCTCCATTTATTAGAAAACATCCTCGGAGAACTGTGGAGTGGGACCGTTTGAAGATAAAGAAACACCTGCCTGTTACAGCGCAGCGTAATGAAAGAACTTAGTGAGTGAGGGCTGCATTCCTGGGCCCCGTGGGACAAGACTGACTATGGCCCAGACTCGCGCGGCCCCTTGGAGAGTCACTGAGATTTGAACAGAAAGAGCTTAAAGTACTAATGAAATAGCTCATCCTTTTTTTTCAGAAGTGGGGTGACTGAGGCTCAGAGGAGCAAAATGGCATGACTAGGGTCATACCATCCATGGTAACAGTGTGAGGCTTGGTAGGGAAAGTCTCATGCTAAGAATCACAGAACCCTCTGCTGTTGGAAATGACTGCTTTCCAAAGAAAGAGGAGCGGGCCCCAAATAGCCATTTTAGCCAAGATCTGAGGTCACTGGTGTGATGACATTAGGAATGACAGAACCGTGTCAAGTTACCCTGGACAAGACCACTAATGACCTGGAGCCCCCGTCACTATTAAGGGGATTTCTGGCCATGACATAAGTGCAAAGTACTGATGATCTGATCAGTACTTTGCCCTGGCGCCCTGTAGTCCTACTCAGGGGTCTTATGTTCTAGAAATTAGGTTGAGAATCATCTCCAAGTGTGACCTTTTATAGCTGTAACGAGTGGCTTTGAAATGTCCCCATGATGTCATAACCAGGGGAGCCCAAGCTAAATGCCAAGTGGAAATCCTGGAACACCGAGTCCTGATCCTGGTTTTTTTCTCCTGAGTGTAGGCTCAAGTTTTAATAAAACCCTAATTAATGACTATTCACAAATCTTGTGTTTCTGCTGCCTTAAATGAGACTTGTAAATGTCAAAACTACCAACCAGCAATTCACAAACCATTTACAATCGACCCTTGAACAACACAGTTTGAACTGTGTGGATCCACTTATACATGGATTTTCTTTCAATAAATACTGTAAATGTATTTTCCTTATGATTTTAATAACATTTTTCTCTATATAAAAATAGAATGTATAGTACATACAACATATAAAATGTGTGTTAATCGATGGCATAGGTTATCAGTAAGGCTTCCGGTCAACAGTAGGCTATGAATAGTAAAGTTTTAGAGGCGTTAATGTTATACAGAGATTTTCAGCTGTACAGGAGGTCAGTACCCCTACCCCCTGCATTGTTTAAGGGTATACAGTACTTATTATTTCCTATTCTCTGCAGGCTTTGGGACACAAAGATGAATCAAACAGGGGTTGGGGATGGGAGTGTCTCTGCCCTGGAGGAACTCACAGACCAGTGGAATAACAAACCAGCACATAGCAGAACATAGTTTGACAACTTAAGAGTTATCTCCTCCATGAAGGTTTCCTGAACTCTCTAGGGAAAATGAGTGGGTCCCAATTCTTGGGTCTCAGGGTACCTTGTACGGCCCTCTGCAGCCCTGTACATTGCTTCTGTGCTCTGTTTTGAGGTCTGTTTCCCCTTGGACAGTAGGCAGGGGCTGTATTTTGTGCAACTCTGTATTCTCAGTGCCTGGTGTAAGTAGGTGGCCCTCCAAGATCCTTTTATGGGGAGAGGTATGGACAGTATCCTAGGAAAACACAGCGTGGGGGAAAATACATGCGGTGCAAACCAGGCAGTTCATTCAGCTTGGGGGTCTTAGAAAGTTTGACAGAGGAAAGGCATTTGAGCTGGGGTTTGGAGGACAAGCAGGAGTCTCTGGGAGCGGTTTTAGCATGGCCTGAGAAGTGACTGTGTGAGTGTCCACCCCGCCTACCTTGTACGAGCCCTTTCTCTGCACCTGGCACCTTTCCTGAAGGAGACACACATCTTCAGTGAGTCCCACACGTTTCACTTAGACAAGCCAGGTGTCAGGTGTTTAACTTTGAGTCAGTTGTTAGCTAGCTAGGTGTTGGTTAATTTCTAACTGTGTAAATGTTAAAAAATACACAGAAATGCTAGGTTGGGGCATTTCTTATCAAAACCATTTCAAACAAGCTTTATAAGAATTCTAAGGAATGTGTGGGAGCAGAGAAGTCCCATTGGTTCTTGTTACTGATGGTCAGTGAGAAATATGCCTCAAACTTCATTAGGAAAGAGGTGGGTGCCTCTGAATTTAATGTTGTAATTCCTGCAAGGACATTGTTGCCAAAGTCCCCTTTTCCTTAGTTAGCACTTATTTTCTAACAAATAATAGCATTTATTTATTAATGACATTAATTATTGTCTGTTCCTCCCTGCTAGAATGTAAGGTCCATGAGGGCAGGGATCTTTGCCACTGAGGTATCCCCAGTGCGTGGAACGATGTCTGGCACATGCTAGGTGCTCACTGAATGAATGAGTATTGGATATTGGTATGAATGAAATATTGAATGAATACATCTGCCCCAGATCTGGGCCCAAGTAAACAGAAAGACAGTTGTCCTGAAGATTGGTATTGGAGTGTCACTAGGATTTCCTCCAGAGGGGTGGCCAGTGGTGTAGGTGGCCTCCATTCCAGTGGCGAGGCTGGAACCAGCCTCATCTCATGTCACGAACATACCTACACAATAGAAAAGGCAATGCCTAAAAAGCACTCCAGGTGTTTAAGTGGCTGTTGTTTAAATGTATTCTTCATCAAAGGAGGTAACTATGACGCAGTCCCAAGGAAGCACTGTCAGGAGACCTGAGTTCAAATTCCACATACATCCTTTTCTAGCTACATGACTTAGGGTTTGTCATTAGCCCTCCCTGAGACTCAGTTTCTTCATTCATAAAATGGGGGCAGTAATCTCCTCACAACATGCCCAGCACTGCACCTCCTGACTCCCAGGAGGCCCCCCGGAAGCAGCGTCAGGCCTGTGGAGACCCTCTGAAAAGCCAGCAGTGTGGGTGGGTTCCATGAGCCTGTTTCCGAGCTAGTCTCCGGCTCTCCCCAGGAAAAGATCCAACAACGCCCTGTGAGTTTTGTTAGGGAGGATTGTGCAGTACCTCCCCCCGCATCCAAACCCAAATCCCCAGTAAGTCAGGAAGATGTATGTGTTTTAAAACATTGGGAGGTCTGCTTTGGATCACCCTGGAGCTGTGGCTTCCCTGAGCAGCTGAGAGTGAAGGGAAGCAGTTCCTCTGCCGGGGGCTCCCCCACCCCTCCCGGCTCGGCGCTCAGGGCCCACATAGGGGCTGCCTTCACTCGGCTTTGGCGGCCGTTGACTTTTAAATCATAAAAAGCCGCTCTGTATACAGTTTATTCTGTTGCTAGAAGGCAGCGGAACATAGGTATTAAAAAAAAGAGAGAGAGAGAGAGAGAGCAGAAGCAGCAGCCGTTAATCCCGCCAGGCTTCTGGGCACTGGAGCAGTTGCGGATGACAAAAGTTAATTAGAAACATGAGCAGTTTAACCGAAAACACTTGTGACAATTGGACGGACAGCCTCTCCAGTTGGAGAATTTTTTACAGGGAGTCATTTCGGGAGAAAGTGACTGCTGCTAGGTAAGTCATACCACTGTGACTTTGTAGACGGGGACGTGCTCTTTGGCAGCCGAAGTGCTGCATCCCCTCTGTCCCTAACACGAAGCGGGCGTGGGGCGTGGGGCGTGGGTGGGCGCCGGGCTCAGCCGTGACATGCCTTTCCTGCCACTTTCGCTCTGACAGCTGCCCTTGCAAAGGCGATAGAGCTGCATCGTTCTGGATGCTGCCCGAAGGAGGGCCATAGAGTTTTCTTGTCTGTGATTCAGGCAGCCTCAGTGGCCAGCAGAACTCCAGTTTGGAACCCGCACTTCCCAGAATAATTCCAGTTCTAGTTTGGAAATGTTTCAAGGGTTTTCTGAGAAAAGAGTCTGGCCGGAGAGACACTCCCTGAGTGCCAAGGGGAAAGCCTTGACTTTGAGATAACCTGCATGTTTTCTTGCCTCCGGTGGAGCCACGTGCAGTTGTATACTCTTAAGCTAAAAAGGCTTTCTTAATTTTAAGTCTCATCTCAATCATGTTTGTGACTCCTTAAACATGCCAACATAGGAAAAACCGATATACTTTGGTAGGACTTAGGAACTTCCGTAGGTAATTGTTCTTCTGTAAAGGTTATACTTGATTTCTCTTGTTTGTTTGTTTTCTTTTTTCGTCTGTTCTGTTTTAGTGTCTGTGACATTGTTTTCTTAAAGTTGGCTACTTCTCAGTTGTTCCACATAACTGGGAAATGGGGTTGTGGGCCGAATAATTCAAAGCAGTAGATATTTGCTGCATCTTTCCTACACCACCACGGTGGTGGTGCAGGTTTTAGTCTGTTTGTTTTTCCATAAATTTAAGTGCTTAAATGTGCTTTGTGCACATCGATGCATTTGCACAGCATATACCAAAATGCGACGAGGGGGTGTGAACGGTGCGTGATGGAAAGCAGGAGGACGTCAAGGCAGGATTTAAAATTTAACCATAGATAATGCGCGAAGCGGGTAACAGAGCTGTATGCCATTTGAGTTTGGAGCGGTTGGCTATGTAACCGTAGCCGACTTTCTCTCATCTGCAGTGCAGGTCCACAGGTATAATTCAAGTTTCCTTCTGTTACCTATCTCTGCAGAGCCATTGGCAAGCCCAGCCTCCTCCCACCCCGGAATGAGCGAGATTACACCTGTTTCTTTGGAGAGTGGCAGCAGCTCCACCCCTGCTAATTGCGGAGTCTCCTCAGCCATCCCCCAGCCTGGTGCCGCCGCCAAGCCCTGGCGGAGCAAGTCCGTCAGCGTGAAGCACAGCGCCACGTCGTCCATGCTCTCGGTCAAGCAGCCCGCGCCCGAGGCCCCCAGGCCCAGCTCCGATGCCTCGAAGTCGGCGCCCAACAATCAGAAGTCCATGCTGGAGAAACTAAAACTATTCAACAGCAAAGGGGGTTCCAAGGCAGGCGAGGGCCCAGGGTCGGGGGACACGAGCTGTGAGCGGCTGGAGATTCTGTCCAGCGTTGAAGAGAGTGAGGAGGTGGAGGCCACGGGCCGCACGCTCTCCACAGCGGGCCCCACGTCCAGCAGCCCCAAGATCGCACTCAGGGGCATCGCCCAGAGAACTTTCAGCCGGGCGCTGACCACCAAGAAGAGTTCCCCGAAAGGCAATGAAAAGGAAAAGGAGAAGCAACAGCGGGAGAAGGAAAAAGAGAAAAGCAAGGACCTCGCCAAGAGAACCTCTGTGACAGAGAGGCCAGACCTCAAAGAGGGGCCAAAAGAAGACCCCAGTGGGGCAGCGGTGACCGAGATGCCAAAAAAGTCCTCCAAGATTGCCAGCTTCATCCCGAAAGGGGGCAAGCTCAGCAGTGCCAAGAAGGAGGCCTCAGCCCCTTCCCTCAGTGGAATACCAAAACCAGGAATGAAGAGCATGCCAGGGAAACCCCCAAGTGCCCCCGCCCCTTCCAAGGATGGGGAGCGGAGCCGGGGTGGGAAGCCAAGCTCGGGGCTACCCCAGCAGAAGCCCCAGCTCGATGGCAGACACTCCAGTTCCTCCTCTAGCCTGGCGTCCTCAGAGGGAAAGGGCCCAGGAGGGACCACCCTGAACCACAGCATCAGCAGCCAGACTGTCAGTGGGTCCGTTGGGACCACCCAGACCACAGGAAGCAATACCGTCAGCGTTCAGCTACCTCAGCCCCAGCAGCAATACAACCACCCCAACACTGCCACGGTTGCACCTTTCCTGTACAGGTAGGAGCAGCCCGCCTGCCCTTCCTGGGCCACTGGGCAAAGAAGGCTTTCTGGTGGCTCCTGGATAATCAAAGGCAGGAATCAGGACTGCCTTGTGGGAGTATTTACGCCAACAGCTAAGGTACCCGTGATAAGCTCCTAGTAGAGGCATACACAGTGTGCTTGAGGGAGTAACGAATGCTTCAGGGTTCAGTGGAGGGTCAGAGCAAGCTAAAGAGAGGACATAGAATTTGCGCTGAGCCAGAGTGAGGGGGAGTCCACCAGCCTTGCTCACAGTGGTCAGCCTGTGCCTATGCTTTGGATATGTAGTGTCTTTGGCCACACTGGACAGTTGAATGATGACTAGTATCTCTACATAGCTAAGGAGAACTGAGGATTGAATGATCGAATGTCTTATTCTAGGCACTCATGTTACAGCTTCTACCCTAAGGACATGCACAAATGTACAACTGTAGGCACACACACACGCTCGTAGGTATAGACATTAGCAGTCACATGTAAGTGTGAGCACAGGTACACATTTGTACATAAAATGCAAGTGCTCATACATAACTGTTCACATGCACAGGTCCCTCCCATAACCGTCTCTCTCTGCCTGAGTTGTGTTCTGGGAGACTTTATTCCCATTCCTGCCAATAGCTGATGGCAAGACTGGCTTGAGCAATTTGAGTGTCAAGCCAGCCAGAGCCAGCCAGTGAGAAATGTCAGGCCCCGTCTTGTCCCTCCTCTGTTTTCCTCTGCTCGCCCTCCCCGTCACTGAGGGTCACGCCTGAACTTTTTAACTGGGAGCCAGTCATCTTTTTCTTAAATCACATCATCAGCCCAGCTAACAGTCCCGAGAAGAGTGCCAGGGCTTAGGTAATGACTCAGCACTGGTCTGCACACAGGGCTTTTAATACGGTTGTTCTCTGAACCAGAGAGGCAACTGGATTGCTCCCCATGAAATGTTTATCCTTCCAGTCACATTAATAGTCTTGAAGGAATGCATAATCATGCATTCACAGATTCTTATGTGCATTTTCAAAATTAAAATATATGATAGTTTTTGATCACCCTCCATCCCCCTTCCCCTTTGGCTGTTATCATTTAAAAGATTGTAAAATACTTAACCTTGTTTAAAATCTCGAAGCTTTTATAAAAGATAAAACTCTTAATGATAAAGAGCCAGTGTATGACAAACAGGAAGAAGGAAAAAATACCATGTGTATCCATCTGTCAAGCCCCGTTTTAATGTTAAGCTTACGCTGATGTCCTTCTGGCCCCTCTGAGATGCCTTTGCTTTTTAGGTGAGCCAGGGAAGAGGCCAGAAAGAAGAGCCTTGGAATAGGAGTCGGGACGCCTGGACTCTGTCCCTTATCAGTTCGCACATCCCTGAGTGGTCTTGGGACCGGGCTGCGGGAACTGCTCTTGAGCGTGTACCAGTTGTGTGCAGAGACCTGGCTACGAGCTTTCATGCCTCAGCTCGTTTAATCATTCCCACATTTCCATGAGCTACTTACCTTTTTAAAAATCCCTATTCTGTAGCTAAGCAAAGCTGAGGCTTAGGGTAATTAAATAATTTGCTCTGAGTCACAGAGCTAATAGCCAAAAGAGCTTGGTTTTAATCCCAAGGCTGTCCAACTAGAGAGACCAAGTTCTTAACTACCGTACTGTCTTGGCTCTGTAGATCACTGCCTCTCTGTGAGTCTGATGTCTTCAGCCATAAAGTGAGGAGACTGGACTAGATCAGACTGTTCTCTAAAACACTCTCTCAAGTTTATAGCTCACTGTATGTAACCTGCAGTGATCTGCCCTGATCTTCTCCATGTTAGCGATTTTACCAAGGGGTAAAAGGAAGATAAATTCTTTCAAAAAATACTCAGAATGAAACGTGTTTAGCAATTGAGAAGTAACAGTGGACACCTCTATCACCATTTTTCTCATACCACATGCGATTTTCATAGCAGCCAGGAGAGGTCGCTATTGTTACTCCCACTGTACAGATGAGGGCCCTGAGGTTCAGAGGTTAAGTGGCTTACTCAAATGTGCATGGCTCTCAAGATATGGGCTCCAGGCCTCAAGCCAGCTAAATGGTCAGACTTCAAGTCTAATGTTCCTTCCGGTGCCCCACATCTTTCTAGACTGAATATTTTCTCATTTATCCATTCAATACATTTATCCTGCTTTGAGTGCCCGCTCAGCATGTAAACTTGAGCAGATCTTGTTCTTATGTGTATAAAAAGAAAACAGCCAGTCTTTGCCTTCAGAGAACTCTCAGTCGAGTTGAGGAAAGATTTATTAATTACATTACATTGTAATAAACACATCAGGAGAATGAGGGTGCTGGTAGAAACACGAGAGGTGAAGTGATCAGCTGGCAGAGTCAGAGAAGACTTCCAGTTCAAGATGACATGGGAACTTCATCTTCAAGGCAGATTAGGAGTAAATGAAGGAAGAGAGAGGAGAAAAGGGCCTTTTGGCAGAGGTTATTGTGACTACAAAGACAAAACTGTTAAGGGCGCGGTGTGATCTGGGAATGGAGAGAAGCCACATGTGGGTGGAGCATAGGGTGGGGCTGTGTATACAGACCAGAGTGGCAGGAGGTGGGGCTGGAAATGATGGAAGGAAGAATCCCATGATGTAGAGGATCTTCTACCACAATGCATTCTGACCTATTCAGTATGCTGTGGGAAACAGTTGGAAGCCTTTAATCAGAGGGTGGTATGATATGCTCACATCAGTATCACATAGATCATTGGTGTGGGGAGTGGACCAGACCTAGGAACAGTGCAGGACAGAGGTCATGGATTCAGATGCCTGATCGGGCCCCAAAAGGTGATATGAATGGGAGTCTCAGGATGAGTGGGACTGTGACAAAGGGAATGCCACACTTCTAGAGGGAGCAGCTACCACGTGGCACTGGCAGGTGAAGCTCAGTCTTTCCAGACTTCCTTATTTTTACTGGAGAAGGCAGAAACCCAGCTCTTTCTTGTGAAATCTCCCAATTTTTAAATCTTGAAATTGATTTGAAAGCTTTAAAATACTACGCATGCCAATAAGAATAAATCTGTAGGCTGATTCCTGCACCTGACTGCCATTTGCAGCCTCCGGGCCGGAGGCAGCATACCCGCTTACAGAGCACTTACAGGGCCGAGGCAGAGATGACAAGAGCTTGGACTCTAGCCAGGGCATGGAGAGGAGCATTGAGACTGTGAAAATCCTTTAAAGGTAGAGGTGACTGGAATTAGGATCCGATGGCTTCAGTAGGAGGCCAAAGGGAGGAAGAACAGCTGGATGACTTGAGGTTTATTAGCACATCCTCCACATTGAAGACAGTTCTCATTCTTGGCACATGCTTTCTTCATGGAGAGTGTGTAATCTCGTTGAGTTAGCTCAAGATACTAATGAATTAATAATGTAACTAGGGTTATGCATCTGACTACTGTTATACATTTGCACGCCATGCCTAAATGAACTGAGGTGGTTGTGGCATGAACACATTGTATGAAGCAGTTGCCTCGGTTTGCTTGACAAATAAGGGCATGGAGAAGGTTTGGGGAAGTACACATTTCAGTCAAGTGTTGAAATAACGATCAATGAGACCTTTCATGTCAGAAGATCTGAGCTCTGAATCAGAGACCTGGAGGGCAAACACACCTGCTTGGCATACAGTCCTGACTGCTTTTACAGTCGCCTTTTCAGAGAGAGCCACGCCAGGAGGATTTGGGGGGGTTTTAGGGGGTGGCAATGGAGTCATCTTTATGCTTGACTTGCTGGTGTTGCTGGTTCCTTAGAAGTTGCTCTTTGGCATAGGTTAAATGATCCGAACCACCCAGTACTCTCCAGCATTTTTCCGGCCAGACTTAGTGCCCCGATGGGGATTCAAGGAAGCGTTTCCCCGTGAGAGATTGCGACCCTCTGTTTGGGTGATGAATATTTCATCTTTTACAGTTCGGTGGCTCTCTCTATTTCTAGGACATTGCTCCACATGAGCTAATGAATTATTTAGCATCAGTCTGCTGGTCTGCTCTGTTCTAAAGCTTCTTGTTAAAGGAGGTGCTGTGGTCAGACCACAGTGGTCCAGATGTGGGAATTACTGCTTGTGACAAGTGTGTCTGCTTTGGTTTGTGTGTGAAGGTCCCAGACAGACACCGAAGGCAATGTTACTGCCGAGTCCAGCTCAGCGGGTGTGAGCATGGAGTCCAGCCATTACTCCAAGAGTGGACAGCCTGCTCTGGAAGAACTCACCGGTGAGTATGGAGCCCCAGAAATTCTGTGTCTGTTGGTGATTCGGCCTCCTGTGTAACCACCTGCTGGATGAGCATGAACCCAGCATGGTTTGAAGTGTATTTACTGTTGTGTCGATTGATGAGCTAAAAAACTTGTTTTCTTTCTTATTATTTGCCTTCTCTTTCTTCCCTGTTCTCACTGTCACACAATCTACTCCCTCCTTCCCAGAATTAGAAGTAAGTCTCTTACCTGTTGGCAAATCCTGTTCTAAGATATGTTCCATTTCGTTCCTGCAGGGGCTGTGGGCTGCTCTGACACTTAACTTTGAGTCACCTGTTTACTCTTCAGATAACGTTGCTTTCCAACAAGAGTTAGAACTCTAAAATGCTGACTTTTTTTTTCTCCTGTATGGAAGCGGCAATTGAACATTGTTCTTAGCATCCTCCATTAATTGGAAGATTACAACAAGGTACTTTTGCCAAAACCAAAATTATCGATTTTATTCAAGTATAACCTAGATAATGATGGTTAAAATGGCATTATATAAAATCATGAAATCCACAAGTATCATGTAGCTGATTCCACAAATACTTACCTATTCATTCTACTGTCCCATTCTTCATTGAAAGGAGAAAAGCTAGCATCTCAGTGAGTGCTGAGCTTCCACCTTCTCCGTCTCTCCTCCCCATTTCCCAACTCTAACTCTGCGCCTTGTGTTTCAGCAGCTTCTAATCAGGGAAGCGAGTGGTAAACTACATATTTAACAGTGGCTGTGTTATTCTTCTCCTCTCTTACCACTTCCAGAGATAGATTATAAATTGAATCCATGTTTCACATCTATTTATTAGACGAAATGTCCATGACCACATAGTTTTAGGAGCCATATTACAGCTCTGGAATGGGTCTGCAGCCCATGTGATCGAAGCTTACCCCTCTCACCATTAGCTCTGAGTATAAATATCAGAGGATCTGAGAGATTTGACTACTTCCTTTTGGTCCTGCTGGCTGGGCACAGTGATGGGGCAGAGAGGTTTCAAGCCCATTTGTAAGTGATCCATCTTACAGCAGTTCAGGCCCCACATTTGGGATTGATTTGCTTCCTTCTCTCTAAGGTTTGTAGCTCCCTTGCACATATGAGGACACAGATAGCACAGGAAGAGGGCCAGGAGAATGGTGTGGAGGTCAAATGACTGCTCAGCTCTCCACGCACATTCCAGACCATGTTCTTATTGCCCACATCAAAAGAGCCACGCCAGTCCTTTGGAGCCCAGCGTGTATCAGACGTGTGTCCTGCGGAGTTGGATGGATTTGTGTCAGGCACAAATTCACATTTGAAAAGCAAAAGCAGCAGCCATATAACACTTAAATTTCAGAGTGACAGATCACAGACTGTGATCTTCATTCATTTTTCTTTCTCTCCCCACATCTCCTCTGCATCAGAACTGCAAAACCAAGTAAGAGCTCAGAAAGCCTGAGATGTTCTCAGTTTCTTAGGGGAACAGAACTGTGTAGCCAGTCATGCCTGATCAAGCACTCTTCTGTGTTAAGTCAAATAGTATATGTTGCTAATGAAAATTTCTTAATCAGGGTTACTTGCCTTTACATTCAAGCAATAGAATCCACATGTGTGGCTGTACAGTGAATTACTTTATGGAGATGCTGCATAGTGGCATGGGGCTGAATTTAACTTACCCACAACTGATCCCTTGAAATGACAACGAATGGCTGATGTATTTAGAAATGGACATTTATGAGGCTGTTTCATCAGTTGTGTAGTTCTTCCCCTTGCGTAGACAAGTAAGTGGATTTTCCCATGATGCTTTGTCATTTACATGGCATCGTAGTTAAGGACTGCATCTTGGATTGTGGAGTTAGAAGGAACCACACACTCCTGTTCATTTATGGTCCAGCTTATGAATCTCTTATATCATTCACAGATGAATTGTCTTTCAGTCTCGAATATTTCTTGTGATAGGAAGGTTATTCTTTCATAAGGCAGCTCTTCAGTATTTTGTCAGCTTTAACAGGTAACAGAGTTCTTTATTCTCGCATTTCTAATCATTAGATATAATCCAGCATCCCACAGACAATTAACCACCTTTTTCATGTAGCAGCTTGTCCCTTTAAACCTGCTTTTCCAAGTAAAAACCCCAGGTTCTATGCTTGTTATTTTTGTAACACCCTGACATCCTCTAAACTCAGCCCTGTGGGGTCAGAATGTGTGCTGTTCTATCATGGCCAGTGGCTTGAGGGAGGGCAGCCTTTGGCAAATGTGAGAGAGCCATAGGTAGACCTGGAATAGCTTACTCACTTTTTAAGATCTCTGTATAAGCTGAAAGTATCTGCCATTGCCTCTAGAGCAGGGATGTATTTCTATTTTATTCAGGCTGAGAGTTGGGAAAATCTGACACTCAGTTCATTTTCTAAGGAGGCAGAACTGACAGTTCAACATGTGATCTCCTAAGTAAGACACGTGGATTACTGGTTTTCATTTCTATGTCACTCTTGAAATCTAGTGTGCGTTACAACTCTGGGTGGAGCAAGCATTTCCCAGCGGGACCCCCCAGAGGGAAACGGAACACTCTTAACTCATGAGCCCTCATTTTGAGCCCCCATTTCGTGCCAGGCATATCTGTGTCATCTCATTTGATCCTCCCTCTAACCCTTCAAGGGAAGGGTTTTATCTTCATTTCACAGATAACCTTTAGAGAGAATAAGTGACATATCCAAGGTCCAGGTGGCTAATAAATAAGAGCAGCACCACAATTCAAGCCTTTATCTGTCAGAATGCAAATTCCATGCTTTTTCTTCAACATTACACTAATCAAATGCCATTTGGACAATAAATATATCTTGGACATCTATAGGTATGTGTGGGGGGTTACTGGAAGTCAAGGTGAGATGCCATCTCTTCTCAGAGATCTTTAAATTTCTAAAGGAGAGTTAACACAGGCAAACATGCCACGAATAGAGAGATGGATCAATAAATATAATTATACTTTTTGTGTATGATTAAGCTAATTAATGAAGGTAATTTGAAAACTGGTGCCTGGACTTAGCTTCATAATAAATGTTCATTGCAGGGCCTAAGCTGTCCAAAGGATCAGTACCTTTTTTGGTAGCTGTATGTAGATAAAATGTGGCCAAACTGGCAGTAAAAGATAATTGATGGCCCAGAAGATGGATGCAGTTACATTCCTCCCAAGCATTTGGGGAAGGTAAAGTAGGCATTCATCACTGGTTTCGTTTAAAATCACATACCTACATATATGTATTTAAAGAATTGGGTGAGAAATACAAGTTTGACTACTTTTCAGATAAGAGAAAAATAAATGCCTTCCAAATTTCTCTTGATTACAAAGGGGGAGGAAATTGAAAACACTTGGCATTTTCAAGGATGGAGAGTTTGCTGTAGCATATTTCCTCCATAAAAATTACATAGCTATCATTTAATCCAGACTTTAGGCACCACCATACTGAGAGCAACCTAAGGAAATTGTCATCCGTCTCAGAAGGAAGGTTCATTCTATGATGTTTCTTAGCCGCCTGTAGCCCTATTAATGACGATTACAAAAGTTCTACGTAGTGTCTGATGTAAATTCCACGTGCTGCTGTCCATGTTACCAGGTTCTGTAGAGACATTTTAAAATTATTGCTCAACACTCGAAATAGTTAAAGTCTTTTAAAGATTTTTTTATTGTGGTTCTTCAGGCTTCTCAACCCTCCCTGAAATTACTCCGCGAGAAAGATGTTTGTTCTTTTAATCATTATTGTAGTTTTTCTCCATTTCGTCTTTCCCTTGTTAAGCCCAATCAAAACAGAATAACCAGAGAACCAAAAGCAAGGCTGATCTGAGAGGGTACACGGCTTCCTGGCTTGTGTGTGGCCTCCATCTCTTGGGACATTTGTGCCAGGTTGACCTCTAGGAAACTCTTGTCCAGAGAATGGAAGTCCCTTATCTCTCAAAGTGAAACCTGAGTCTTTTTGATGGCTTCCTGCTCTGCAGCTCCAGCGGGCATGAGCTGAGTGCTCCAGCTGGACACCGTGCTCAGTGATCTCCAGCCCCTATGCCATTTAGTACCCACAGCTGTCCTTCGGGGTCAGTACTGTCACTGTCCTCACTTTAGGATGGTGGAATCTGATGGATGGAGAGGATTGCTGGTACTTTCCCCATGATCACACAGCCAGTGAGTAGAGGAGCCGGAATTTGAGATTACATAAATCAAAGAAAAAAGGCAAACCTCTCTCTGTAGAAATACCGTGATTAATAAGTACAGATCTTTTAGCCACTACAAGTTCCATTTGGAATGTAAGGCTGGTAGACAGCAGCACATGTCAACTTGTGCATGTCTTTTTTTTGGAGAGTGTGTGAAAATGTGTTTATGTCTCAGACTAAGTGCTTTGCTTCTCCTGTAAGCTAGACATCACCTGTTTCAGGAGGGACTTGGAGGGAGAAGAAAGACTTCTCTCCTTGGATTTAACACCTTCCTGTGGGCATTCATTCATTCATTCATTCTCAAATCCTTCTTAAGCACCCCTGGTGAGCCAGGCCCTGAGCATACCACATGGTTATGTCATGGACACAATTGCTGATCCCATGAAGCTCGCCATCTATTTGAGAATTAAAATCATCTTAACCCTCGTCTTCCCAGGGGAAGATCCTGAGGCTCGGCGGCTGCGGACCGTGAAGAACATTGCTGACCTGCGGCAGAATTTGGAGGAGACCATGTCCAGTTTACGGGGAACTCAGGTTACACACAGGTATCTAGAGCAGGAGTTGCTTTACTGAACTAGCTGGTAATTTGGTTTTCACACAGCTTCATCCCTGCTTGTTTCTGCCACTAGCAGAGTGATTTGGTTAACGATGGAATAAATAACCTTGATTGCGAGATGTGCTGGAATTGACAAGGAATGCCATGCAGTGTGCAGAAGGGAAGTGCAAGTAGCAAGAATTAGTGTAGACAGATTCTTCCCCAGAGCAGAAGGCTGCGAAATCTATTTAAAAGAGGGTATTATAGACCAGCTCCATTTAAATTTTACTTTACATGAAGTTTTTGAAACTGCGTTATGCTGTTGAAATGAGCAGGTGAACTATATTTGACCTGTGTGATAAGCGAATGACTTGAATTCCTACCTGGTCTTCTGGTATACAACACTGTAATGTTATTAGTCATGCACATGTATAAAACACATAAGGAAATATTTATAAAAAGTTATGATCGTGTTTAAACTATGATTTAATTGGATGAAATCTAGGATTACACTGAAAACATTTAGGAGGTTGTTTTCATTGCTGAGCAAGAAGAACTTGAAGAAGATGCAACCCTGGGATACCCTTTGTGATTCTGACAGAACCACAGTGAGCGGTCTATGTTCGGCTTTGATAATCGAGACCAAGTCCTAGGTACCCCCTCTGACTTCCCAGAGCATCTCCTTTGCTTCTCCAATTTCAGTCTCTTTGATAAGTGAATATAGCCAGGAGATCGCAGGACTTCCCCACTGCCAGCAGTTTTTGTAGATTGGGGTTAAGCACTGTGGGTTTCATCTTAAACAAGACTGGAGCCCAAAACTTAGGGGTCCCCAATATGAGGAGAGTAAGGCCACTTGCAAGATCAGAGGAAAACAAACAGTTGAGGCACAAACTTGATTCTTCCAAAGGAGAGTGAACTTGGGAGCCGTGGTATAGGGCCCCCCAAACCTTTAGCTGTTTTACAGCATGGAGCCAGATACCGGACCCTGAGACTCTGTGATTAGGTATGAAACATCCCTGTTTCCACTAGTCACCAAAAGTAACTCTCTGGGTTACAGCAGTTTAGTGGACTAGGATGGTGGTGACAGGAGAGACAACTTCAGTGGTTTCTCTTGCAGGAAAGAGTCTCACTTTCTCTGCTCAGTTAGAGACCCCAGTGCAGATCTAAAGAGATACACTGATTGTCTTGATTCTGCACCAAGACCTGCAGGGCCGGGAAGACAGTGGACAGCAAAAGAGCCTTTCTGATGGCCAGGGACCAGCTCGGTCTCCTGGTAGATGCAGACACATGTGGTTTGATTTATTACCCATGTAATTTGATCTCAAGCCCAGGCATTTACCACTCTCTTCCGGCCTCTTGCCTCCAAAGCTTAGTAGTCCTTTTGGACAAAATGTAGGTGAATCGAAAGTGTGGGGGAAATGGACCTTAGGGGGTTGGAAAAGCCAGGCTTTTCCCCACCTGCTCGGTCAGGAGGGAGCTGAGGAGGTGATATGGTATTGGGAGCTCCAAAGTGGTCAGGTGGATCCTGCCTTTGGAAAAGGCGGGTTGCAATGCAGCATCCTCCAACGAATGGGCAGGTGGGTACCATCTATGCCCCGTCATGATCAGTTCTGCATTTTCTATTTCCTAGGTTGGAAAGAAGATTTCAGTAGTTAAGGTCATGTAATTAAAGTAATTCGTAGTGGTGTGTTATACCATGTTTTAGGGGAAAAGTCTCTGCTGGGCTTTTCAGAAAGTTATATAGATGAGCAGATGTGTCTTCATTTTTAACAGAGGGAGTACCCTGGGTGGTTCTTCATGCCTGTTGTTTGAGCCTGTTTTGTATATGGGAAATATTGCATAGTTCTAAAAGAATTAAAGAACGTGTAAACTGCAAAGGCTTTTAGGCACATTAGAGTCTAACCCAAAGTGACTTTTACATTTTTAGCACATTGGAAACCACATTCGACACCAATGTCACCACAGAGATAAGTGGACGCAGTATCCTCAGCCTGACAGGCAGGCCCACTCCTCTCTCCTGGAGACTCGGCCAGTCCAGCCCTCGGCTCCAAGCAGGAGATGCCCCCTCTATGGGCAACGGGTACCCACCTCGAGCCAACGCCAGCCGGTTCATCAACACCGAGTCGGGCCGCTATGTGTACTCTGCCCCACTCAGGAGGCAGCTGGCATCCAGAGGCAGCAGTGTCTGCCATGTGGACGTCTCAGACAAGGCTGGCGATGAGATGGACCTGGAGGGCATCGGCATGGATGCCCCTGGCTACATGAGTGACGGGGATGTCCTGAGCAAGAACATTCGGGCGGATGACATCACAAGCGGGTGAGTCCCTGGGTCTCCTCTCCTTTCACGGAGCAGGGTTGGCACCTGGTTTCTTTTTTGCCAGGCTTTAAGTTCTCCGGAAGAGATCAGACAGCCTATTTCACTTTCTGCTCCCCACATCAAAGGCTGTGTGGTGTGGAGGGTAACCCTCTGGGCTAAGAGTCACAAGACCACGGCCGGCATCCATCTTGCCTGGGTGATTCTAGCAAGGCTCCCCTGGCAGCCAGAGTGACACATGACAACAAACCATATTGTGTCAGTCCTTTAAGCCAGATCTTGCACTTAGGGTGGAATCCAGGCTCCTTAGTGTGGCCTACCTGGACCTATGGGATTTGGCCCTTACCTGACTCTTAGATCTCATGATTCTCTACAACCCCCTACCCCCTTGCTTCCCCTGCTGCAGCTTTTTCTTCTCTTCCTGTCTCATCAAGCTCTTGCCTGCCTCACAGCCTTTGCACCCTATGTTTCTCTACCTGAGTTCTATTCCTCACGTCTTTTGCATGGCTAGTTCCTTCTTGCTGCTCAACTGGCATCTCTTTGGAGGGGTCCTCCTTTACCATTCAACTTGAATTAGTTTATTTGGCCTTACCCAATGCCTTGTCCTCCCCAATACCCCGTCATATGCTCCTTCGAAAGCTTACCACTTTTTGAAATTATCCCGATGACATGTTTCTTATATTTATGGTCTCCCTGCCCCCTCCTGCTTGCAACAATAAACACCATGAAGAAGGGACATTGTCTAGCTTGTTCACCACCAAATCCCCAGTCCATTAATAGATATAGGAGCTTATAAATATTGCTAAGTTAATGAACTCATGGATCGATGCGTAACTCAACAAAGCCAACCTCCCGTTTCTCCATTCGTTCACACGTGAAGTGTTGGGGAGTGCTGAGATGATGTCTAAGCTGTGCCGTGACTGTGTAGCCTGAGGCTTGGCTTCCTGTTTTTACCTCCACTTCCAAACCACTGTGCAAACCGAAGGTGCGCCTGTCTGTTCATTCCCCTTGCCTTAGACTGCATCTGTTAACCTGACTCGTGCAGAAGTTTTCCAAGGTCTTTTCCTCCTCTGACATTCTAGCAGTCAAAATGACAGGTGATAAAAAGCAGGCTTTATAATCATGCCACTTATTTCTGTGAACAGTGATCAAGAACTGATGTGCGAGTCAATATTTTTTGTAATTTAATAATATTATGTGTCAAGCCCTGTGCTAGGTGCTTTATATGTATTACCTTCTATCCTCATAGCAATCCTTTGAGGCAGGGGATAGCATAATCTCCATTTTATAGACAGCTAAACTAAGGCTTGAGAGTGTTAAATGACTTGTCCAAGGTTTCACAGTTGTCCAGAGGCAGAGCCCAGGGCTAGTGGCTCCAGAGCCCTGTTCCTTAACCACTTCCCCTATCATCTTGCCCAGCATCTTATTGATGCATTGAAATAGCACAATTACTGGAGTTTATTTCAGAATTAGTAACTTTTGCTTAGTTCTACCTGTCTGACTAGAAATGTCCGTTCGTTTAATTCAAAGCTTAGACTTAGAGGAGCTTTGGCTTTCTGCCTGTTACTTTTACAATCGTCCTGTCATGACATCTTGGAAGATGGGAGCCACCACACTCATACAATATAACGCATTTCTGCCATCCAGAATGGCTGGGAAAGTTAATGGACTGATAAGTGACTTGGTTAAGTTAGGGCATCATTTTGTATTTCTTATTTTCCATGTACATGAAAACAATAGCATACATCAATTACTGAAATAAAATCGCATGTCATTTAATCTTTTTATTATTATTTAAGAGACTTTTGGTATCTAGCATGGCCTCAAGGTTGTCATTATCAATTGCCACTGTAATATTATGCCGGAATATTTCGTGGTTATTTCACAAATTTTGTATCCTGTTATAGAGTTTATTTTATTGTCAAGTCTGTCTTTTAATCCTCAGTATATGATGTGTATTTATTTTGATGTAGTATTGACAGCTTCCACTAGATGGAGATATTGAAACACTCCAAACTGAACTGCAGTGATAATGTTACAGTGAGAAAACCTAGTTTCCTTAGCTGCTCAAACTAGAGCCTTTACCCCTGCTAAAAAGCCCTAATGTTTACATTTTAGTTACTGCATTAAGGAGATTACATTTTTAGAAAGTGAGAGCACTCAGAGCAGTTGTAGATAAAAGTGTGGGCATGTAAGCAAACTACCCCGGTCATTGAAATTGAAGAATTCTGGTCTAGCCTTTCCTTTCTCATTCCTTTCAATGTAGAAATTTACCTCCAAAATGAGGAGAGGTAGCCCAGATGGCATTTAAGGCTTCTTCTAGTTGTAACATTCTAGAACGCTGATTAAGCATAATTCCACTCTGGAAATGCATCAGCTTTTGCTTTGGAGGCCCGATATCTGTTTGTTTTTACATACTGAGTCCAGGGCAGGTCAGTTAATGTTGTTTTTACTCATTTCTCTTACAAATATGACAGGATTGCAGATATCGAAGGACTGGCCATTTAGTCTGTGTTTTAGAGGCTGCTAAATGAGTCATGTTGCTGAGGCAATTGGTGTAGTGGAAAGAAAACAGACCGAGACATCGGACAGATGGAGCTTAAACCCTGCTCTGCCACTTGTGCGCTCTGTGACACCAGGCACGTCATTTAACTTCCCTAAGCCTCGAAGCACTACAGTGAATATGGTTCTTAACCTCCTACAATTAGATTTCTCTTTGAGGTTGTATCTAATTAATGGCAAATATCTGATAAAGACACAAAGTCTCAGACAGGATCTGGTTATCAACCTCAAACATCCAGGCACTTGGAAACAATGAAGCGATTACAGTTTTCATCCAGATGTTTGCTTGGCCTTGATGTATGAGTAATATATAAATCCATAAAAAGACTCTTTAAGGAAAGTTCTTGTAAAAGTTTACAGCAAGTTTAATCGAAAAGCCTGATATGGAAGTAAATTCTAGTTTCTGAAGTCCTATGACCTTTGTTTTTTAAATGACACTGTACCTCTGCTTGTTATAACAGCTATTTTGTGGTGTCTCTAGTCCATTGTCTCCACTGAATGGTATGCATGTGTGTGGAGTTTAACTAAGAACCTAATGGCAAATGCCTTTTGTCTGTGTGGTGAGGTGGCCGGGGGGGGGGGGGGGGGGCGGGGGGCAGGGCACACACAAGCAGTACCCTTCTCTTGCACTTATTATGTGCCAGGCATGTCTAAGTACTTTACAAGTTGTCACCTGACCTCACCACTTTCTTTTATTAGATTGATAAATTGGGCTTTGGCTGTAGTTAGTGGAAAAGAATTTAAAATGACAGATGAAGACGTCTCTTACTAAGTTTTGATCTGCGAAGTCAATCCATCTACTCATCTTCTAAAATGCAGAGTGCCATATGGTACAGAATAAAATTAAGGGGACAGACTTAGCGTCCATATGTTTGGAAAGATGATTTTTTTTTCTTTTTAAAAGAGGCACTGGATGGTATAATCTTCCAAAATATGAATTATACATTCCTTTCTGGGAAAAAAAAATGACCATTTAAATTTAACATCAGAAATTTTTCCAAGAACTTTTTATGGCTTCCCATCGCCTGTGGGAACAGATCTCAGTTTCTTAACCAAACGTGGGAAACTCTTTATGATCTTTCCCTCAGTTGCCCTCCCTGCCTTAGCCCGGGCCACATACCTCCTCACACACCCCGTGCTCCCCGTTGCTCTCGGCTACCTGCCATTCCCTTACCAAAACTCCTTTCCTGCTTTTGCAAAGCTCTGTGCCTCAGGACATGCCACTTTCTCCCTGGAATTCCTTTCCCATTGAGCCCATCTTTTTGATCCTAAAATAAACACCTCCTCTGTGATGCCCTCCTAGACTTCTCCAGTGAGAGTTAGCTCAGTCTGAGCTGTTTCTGGTGGCCTTGGTTTACACCCAACCATATGTCTGAGCATTTCGCTTTGCATGGAAAGTGTTTGAGAGGGGCTGGATGGTGTTGAGGAAAGAATATGGTCTTAAGAGGAAAATAGATTTGAGATTTAGTCCTGGCTCTGCCCGATGTACTGCAACAAGTTCTTAACTTTTGGGAATTAGAGATAGAACTTGAAAAGCACCTGGGAGAGTTTGGGATGCTCGAGAAATGTTGTACACCATGTATGTGTGTCTACGTATATGTGTTCCTCTAAATTTGGAGCTCTTAGAAGGAAGACAGCGTCTGTTATTTTCTAAACTCAGAGACTAGCATAAGTAGGTTTTTAATACACATTTTGTGAATGGGCTGTTCTGCAGGCCTACCTTCACAGGACCTCGGGCTTATATAACTTGCCACCACCAGCTGTGAAACACAGTGTTTCTATTTACAGAACACGGGGAAATTCACCTTTCCCTCTGGTGTCCTTTGGTGCGATGCATAGCTCCATCTAGTGGCCAACATGAATGTGATGCTGTGGTTTTGATTTTTAACTCTATGAGTAGTTATATTGGTTTTAAGACTGAGGGCCGCGGAAGTAGACATTTTAGCAGTGGCTTGTCTTTCTTATGTAGCCTGACCAGTAACCTAGTGTGAGAGAGAAAGCTGGGCTGGGAACAAGCTCATCTTCTTTGCCGACTTTTTAATGGCCAGAGTCTTCCCCGTTAGGTGGCAGGGATTCCCCACTCAACAGGTACAACACGTGCACTGGCGCCTGGGGGTCTCAGCTCCTCAGAAGCTGAGGAACTGATCCCTGCTGAATTATTCTTAGCTCCATAACTATGTCAGGGTTTGTCTAGTCAGCTTGGGCTTTATGGCGAAATACCCTAGACTGGCGGCTTAAACATTTATTTCTCACAGTTCCGAAGGCTGGAAGGAAGTCCAAGGTTATAGGGCCAGCATGCCTAGATTTTGCTGAGAGTCCCGTTCTTGGCTTGCTGTGCCCTCACATGGCAGAGTGAAGAAGCTCTAGTGTGTCTTCCTCTTCTAAGGGTGCTGATCCCTTCATGGGGGCTACACCCTCACGAACTCGTCAAACCCAGTTACCTCCCAAAAGCCCTCCTTCTAATACTGTCACATTAGGGACTAGGGCTTCAACATAAGAATGCGGCGGGGAGGGGAGGAACCACAGACATTTAATCCCTAACAGGGTGTTTCATGCTTTTATGAATCATTCGCATGTGCAACGCCTTGTGTTTAGATTGCCTTTCTCATTACTGCCTACCAGGCCACCTCCTCATAGAAGCCTTCCTTGATTCTGTCCAAGCAGAGGCAGTGATTCTTTTTTCTGGGCTCCCATGGTACTTGACCTACCTGTAATTGCACTGACAGTGGCGCATCAGAATTATTATGAATATCTGTGCGTATGTGTATAAAACCAAAAAAGGCACCCATATAAACTACGTTTTAGACTGCTTCAGTGCATTGATGATGAGGAAAGGAGCCCACACCTATTACAAGCCCTTAAAGATTAAAGTCAAATCTGTCTTAAATGCTCCCATATCTTCATTGGCCAGCACATGCCTGCCTGTTTAAGTAGTCAATAACTATTTGTTAAATGAATGCTATAACTGACCTTCGGCGAAACAAGACCCTGGTCCGTCACCTGCCTCTGAATGAATATGTGCTTAAGTTCAAAGTTTGAGGCCCCAGCGCCATAGTCTTCTCCCTGTTCCAGGCCTTTGACCTCCTCTATCCCAGTGAGCTGGACATGGCAGTACAGGATAAAAGAGGGAGCTCAGAGCACTGGACCAGGTGCCGTGGAGCGTGGTGGCGATGGAGCTGCCTCTGTTCTTTTTCTTCCTGCGTTGACCGTCATGGACCAACGTGGGCTGCGTTTGTCACTAAGTCAGCTTAGAACACAGCAGGCAGCACTGTGAGTCGAAAAAGGCAGCCTTGAAAGCGTGAAAGTCTTTCTTATCTGGTAACTGTTTCTCATGGGCTTTCTAGGCCAGACCTGAGGCGACCTTGACAGGCTGTTGTTCCTGGCAAACTGATAGGAAGGAGAGGAAGCCAAAAAACTGCTTACAACCAAAATGCGCTCTGGAGCCAAGATAAATGATTTCAGGCGAGACCATCCCCAAAAGTACTCGGTCATGGCAGGTTCCAGCAAGGTGTGGCAGGTGGCTCTGGGATTTGACAAGGATGGGCTCTTGTTTCTCTGGGTCGATTGCTCTGAAATGATCTTGGCTTGTGCAGCTCTTGGCTTGGGAATATCAGGTCATCAATCAGTCAGTCACTGGGCAGGTCTCAGTGGGGTCAAAAGGGTTTAGCTGTCATGGAAAGGTAAAGACTCAGCTTCGCAGATGGCTGTTCATCTTTAAGGCCTTGGGCAAGTCACTTGTCCCAAGCTGTGCACCACCATCCTCTTAACACACCCACTTAAAAAATACAACAGTGCTCCAACAAGAAGCCTCAGGGACATGGTTCCATAATGTAGCAGTTATCACGTCTGCTTTACACACAGAAGGTCCTGGGTTCATGCCCCCATGGAGCCACGATTCATGGTCTACAGCCATGCCACCCTGAACAAGCACAATGTCTGATCTCAGAAGCTAAGCAGGATCGGGCCTGGTTAGTACTTGAATGAGAGACCACCTAGGAAGACCAGGTGCTATAGGCATAAATAATAATGAATAAAGTAAAAAAAATTAAAAAGCCTCAGGCCCAGAGTAACCGAGTAGGTTGGTGGTGGGGCTGGCCCAGGTCCCAGTCCAGGCATCTTTCCGAATTCCTCTCTTCTTCCCTCAGTGTTTTCTCACTGACAGGTCTTAACGGTGTATGAATTCACAGAAACCATAAATGCCACTCCCTGTCTGATGTTTTCCTTGGTGTTAAATACCCCAGGCAAATACAATGCCCCCTCTTTTCATAAGCAGCTCTGCAGATGATAGAGTGAGCAAGGCAGAGAGTCATGCAGGGGGCAGGAACGATTTCCCCAAGTGCTGCAGAACAAGTGATGGCCTCTCCCGCATGCTTGTGACATCATTTGACACGGGCGGTTTGGCCGACTGATGGCTCTGGCTACCAGTATCAGTTTTCCCTGATGGTTGGGGAAGCATCAATTGTACATTTCTTCTGTTCACTTGATTTACAGAGTGTGGGAAATCTGTCAGCCTTTATCGGCAGCTGGGTAGGCAGTTTCATCAGAGGAGAAAGAACAACTGAGCTAACAATATGCTGAAAGCAGAGAGATTGTCCAGCGTTCCGAAGCCTGCCCTTGCCACTGCTGGTGACTTTGGATTTAGCAGGTAGAAACCAGGATTAAAAAAAGATTTACTGGCCAACAGCCCCGTGGCGGAATGAAGTGTGGTCCCTCTTTGACATGGGCGGCCTAGACCACCACTCATAACTAATAGCCAGGTGATTTGTGGCGGGGAGAGAGTAAAGGGGGTGTCTTATTTTCTCAGGAAACCAGGTTTAGGCCCTCACTTGAATTTCCAAGCTTGCTTTGAGATTCGTATCCCTTCCCGCCTCCCTGCAGCATCTTGCAGGGAAGGAAAAGGGGACGGAAAGGAAGCTGGATGCTTTGGGAGAAGAAAACCATACCTCAGCCCTTGAGTGGTCCCCGAAGGGGCTGCTCACCACCTGCCCTCCCACCCTTGGTGACACCCTCCTGGTCCCAAAGCACGGGCTCTTCTGGAGTTGGAAACCGGCAGCCCTTCTTTTGGCCTGCCCTCTGAGGAGGGTCCAGGCGAAACGCAGTAAAATTCATTTAAAAGTGTTTATTGAGTTTACTGTGTACTGGAAAGTGTGCTAAAGGCACTGAGGTCAAGGGAGATGTTCAGACCCGGTCCCTAAGATCCCAGAGCCATGGAGGGAAGCTCGCGGAGCAGAGGAGCGTGCTGAGCTACAGAGACCAGTGGAGGAAGCAGTGAGTTTTGTGGAGACAGCTAATGGGAAATCAAGAGCCCACTGTGAGGTAGGGGCAGTGGGAAGAGTGTGGATTCCAGGGCCGGCTCCACCGCTCTTAGCTGTGTGTCCTGGAGCGGGTTATTTAGCTGCCCCCTGCCCCTCTCACAGGGTTGTTGTGGGGCTTCACTGAGATTGTTCCTGGGCAGAGCACTCGGCAGATGTCGCTGTCATAGTGTCCTCCAGCAGCTGCACTTGCAGCATCTTCAGACATGTGCGCTGGACTTTGAAACATCAACAGGTGGCCAGGCTGACCAAGGTCAGGAGCAAGGACATGAAGACATGGCTGTCAGATGCGCTTTTATGAGAACGATGTCTGACGTGGGTTAGAGATTCAGGACAGGAGTGGGATGGCCTCAGGTCCGAAGGTTTTAGAGTGCAGAGAGCAGCGGCATGGCTCTGGGCAAGCCCGAGGCTGTAGGAACAGATGCGCAGGGGGAATACAGATGTTTTTCACGTTAAACTCGGGTTAGCATGGGGTCCAGAGGACGGGGGACACGAAGGTGCCCGAGAGACAAGGATGACTCCCGGGTTCCAGCCTGTGCTGAAACCGGCTGGGAAATAGTTGACCTTTGTCTTCCGCACTCTCCACTGAGTGTTTAAGCAGAGTATGTGGCAGCCTATGGAATGTAATTCCAGGGCCTTTAGGAAAAGCTTGAGACCCAGTGGGGGAGATTGCCCTGTGCGTCAACATTTAATTCGAACACAGAGTACATGATAATAAATGTAGCACTGAGAGGCAAAATGTGGGGGCTCCAAGGGGGATCTGAGAACAGAGCAAGCCCTGTGGGGGCCTTTTATGTTCTCATTTTATGCTTCTGGGAAGTTAGCTTTCCTCATCTGCACAGGAGAATAATGCCTGGAGTTGCGGTGAAGGGAGTAACACATGCGAAGTTCTGGTACAGTGCCCGGACGGAGCACTGTAAACCCTTCCAAATCATCCACAACAAATGATGATGTTGCCAAGATTAAATGGGATAAGTTGTATGTATGGTACCTAGTTCAGTGCCTGGTACAGGGTAGAAGTACCCAGCATATTTCATTCTCTTCCATCCTTACTTGTCCCCAAACCCCAGGGTGACATTTCCTTACAGCAAATGGGGTTTGAGATGAGACCATAACTGATATTCAGGTGGCAAATGTGAATACTCCTAGTCACTCCAGAAGATAACCACTGTACGAGGTTTCAGGACCGTGCCGTGAAGAACCACGCGGATCAAGGCACTCCTTCCTGTCCTCCGTCTGTCTGGACTGCCTCCTGTCTTGTAGGAATAGACTTCCTCCCCTTCACAGGGCCTTTCACTGGTAAGCAGCGTCAACAAAACACGGGGCAGGAGGTGGCTATGACTCAGGTGGGCCCCAGGCGTGTAGCAAGGGAAATTCCACCGCGGGTGATTTAATCAGCACTACACAAAGACTTCGCATTCTAGTTATTTCAACTCGACAGATATTAAACAAGTGTCTCTGTCCCTGTCTGTGCTCTGGGGTCAGACTGACAAGATTTGTTCTTAGGGATGGACCATTTGGTACTCCTTATTTTGGGGGCTCACCTTTGATCTCACAGGTCATCCTCAGGGTAAACTTGGGACCCACGAGCTCACATTTACCAAGAGGCACTGACACATGGAGGAAAAACATATTCCAACGCCGTAGCTCTCGACGGGTGACAGAGATGGGGCAGACGTGTATTGCATCCTTTCTGTGTGCTGAGTGTCTTACATAACCCCTAAGCCCTGGCTTTATGCGTATCATTTTCATTTACTAATAAGGAAAATGAAGACCCAAGAGGATAATTGTTACTGAGTTTTTTAAGCCCAGGGAAGAGATGGAAAAGATGGCCTCGTCTTTGCTTGTGTCTTTCCCTTTGTGCACTGAAATTTCGGTGTGGTTTGCTGTGGTTGGGTGCTCTGTCCTGCATCCTTCAGGACCACCCTCTTTGCTGAATATTTTGGTCTGCAGGCTTCTCTTTCTCTGTTCATTACTTTGCAAATGTACCTTAAATGGAGAGAACTGAGTTGTCACAGTTAGACCCGAAGGTCCCCTGTTTGTCCTGTTTAAGATTTTGTGTAGTTTTGTTTTTTATAGCTTTCATCTAGAAAACCCAGTCCATATTTTTTGTTCATTTTAAACATGTAATTCACTGAAAAAAAAAAATACCTTTCCCTGTTACTTC
This sequence comes from Rousettus aegyptiacus, assembly GCF_014176215.1. Lineage (NCBI taxonomy): Eukaryota > Metazoa > Chordata > Mammalia > Chiroptera > Pteropodidae > Rousettus > Rousettus aegyptiacus. The sequence continues at coordinate 90,464,591 of NW_023416308.1, forward strand.
TCAAAGGTCAGCAGCTACAGAGTGGCTCAACAGATTTATGATGGCAAGGTTGGAAAATACCAAGTTCGAATTGAGGTGAATATGAAAAGAAACATTTGGATGAGGTTGGGAGTGTTTTGGCCCTGAGACAGTAAGAAAAAAAAAAAATAAGTCATATGTGCCTGTACTCCGATCAAGATAAGAAACGCAAGGTTCGTTGGGAACTCACGGGGCTGCTCTGGAGGCGCGGTATAACGGAGGAAAGTTTCAACGTGGAGTCAGAAGACCTCGCTTCGTGTTCCTTGCTCGCCAGCTGTGTGATGCTGGGGAAAGTGGTGTCTTTTCAGAGCCTGTTTCCCATCTGTTATAATGGTAGCCCGCTTCTTATGTGCGTGATGAGAATGGAGATGATGTTTGTAAAGCGGTCGACACATGTAGAATGGTAGTTCCCTTTAGCTTCTTGGCGTTACTGCCCTCGTTTGCCTTCCTCATCTTTTGTCCTACTTAAAATGTTCACTGAGATGACCTCATGTTGTTTCTTGTTCTTGAGGACAGTCATCTGTTGTAAAATGAGCAATCTCACAAATGTCTGCTAGCTGGGACGGAGCTGGACTGTGTTTTAGGCTTTTTTTTTTGGAGGAAAATGTTGCAACTCTAGTCCAAAGGATTCCCTCTTGCTTGGAGAATATCAGGCTTTTTTTCTCTTTCTTCCTTCAACTGATTGGATGAGACCCACCCACATTGTGGAGGATAATCTGTTTCACTTAAAGTCTACAGAATTAAATATAAATCTCCTCTAAAAAGTACTTTCACTGCAGCATCTAGACTAGTGTTTGTTCAAATATCTGGTATCATGGGCTTGCCACACTGACACATAAAATTAACCATCAGACTGCCAGCAGGCCTTACAGTATGATCAATGGGAGTGAGTCATCCAGGGCAGGAGGCAGCTTATCTGTGGCCCAGAGACAAAGAGCACCCCATCAGCTTATAGAAACATCTGTGAGGGCTCAAGGTGAATGTGTCTGCCTGGGATATGACTACAAATCAAGAGTCTGTGCATGCCTTGGAAGAATCACCACATCCCTTCCAGAATCCCCAGGGTCCTGATAAGAAATCTCTCAGAGAAATGGAGGTTTCAACTTTTCTTCTTAATTCTGAAATAACTACAAAGTGAGACAGGCATGCTGGCATGGACGCCTCTGGATGGCTGATGATTTTTGAGACCCCCCCCCCCCCCCCCGCCCCAAGTGAAATCAGACTCCAAGCCTAAGGAGAGGCCCGAGTCTGTGTCCGGAGTCTTCCAGCTACAAATCAAGCCCACATTCACTTCTTGATCTTGGGACAGGTGGGAGACAGGGGTCTGTGGTTCTCTCTGCTTTATCATCAGAGTCCAGGCCCCAGTTCCCAGAGCTTTGTGCTTGTAATCACCCAGTCATCTGTTGTAAAATGAGAAATCTCACATACTTGAGCAGTGAAGTTTAAAGGGTGAAGTCAACTCAAGTTGTCAGAACCATGGGACAGGATAAATGTGGTGTTGGCTCTGCAGAGAAGGGGCAAAGCCACAGAGAAGTTGGCCAATAGTGCCTGCTAACACAGGGTCCTTAGCCTGTCTCGCGGCAGTGGCGCTGTAATTCCTATCAGCTACGCTGCTTTCGAGTCTCTGTTATGCGCCAGGACTGTGTTGATCTCTTTGCATGCATTGTCTCACGTATTCTTTATATCAGTTCTTCGAGATATAGGCTGTTTTGCATCTTTTTACAGTTGAGGAGACCAAGGTCAGGGAGGTTAAGTTACTTGAACATGTCGCATAGGTAGTAACTGCTAAAATCAAGTGTTCAACTGGGCTGAATTCAAAGCCTGTGCTCTGAGAACTCTAGTATGGGTCTTCACTGTAGTTAGATAGTGGCAAGACCAAAAAGGAAGAATGGGCACTCTCTGGACATCAGAAGCCGGTGGATGCCCACTCTACCATTTCTTAGGGAGTGATAAAAGCCTGGAAGGTGATGTTCAGAAGGGTAAGACCCAGAGGGCTGAGTTGCGTAGGAACTTGAAAATACTTGGGGAACGCTTGTGCAAGGACCATAGGAGGCTGGCTGGGGCAGTGGCAAAGGCAGATACTTTTCTTTGCCTCGAAAGCGTTATTATATGTTTCATTTCAATTAAATGTCACAGGCCTTTACTGTAGCATTAGAAACACTTGTGTCAACATTCCCCAGGTGCTTGTGTAGAAAGTAAATGGGGGTAAAACTGGTTCCGTGGATGTTGGAAATGAAAACCAGTAAGGTGGTCAGAGGCAGGAAGGTTGCGATCTGGAGCCAGCTTTGCACGGCGATTTGCTGAAGTTCCTCCCCACAGTGTGGCTTCCTGTTGTTAAATCTCATGCAAGTGGGCACTGCAGACCCTGTGTTCTCCAGCCCCCGTAGACTGGAGAATTTCTCGGAGGAGATTCTACTCTTATAGCCCCCACCCACTGGGAACCCAAACAAAACACACAATTACAAGCTCAGCGCCACCAGGAGACCTCAGGACCGTGCGTGGCAAGTTAGAGCTTTATTAATCGAGTGACTTTCACTTTATTCTATGGAGTTGTTAATTAAAACCACTCAACCGTTGAGTTGAGAGAGAGGGAGGAAGGGAGACCAAGATTGGGGGCCGCTAACAGACTAGCTCTTCTCACTCCTTCACAGCCTGGTGTGGCTATTGTAAAAGCTGACGCAGACTTTACGGTTGAATAAACCATTCACCAAAGATGGTGTGTGGTTCCTTGGGAACAGCTTTCATTTAATGTCCTGCGGCCAGGCCCTCCAGGTACAGAAACCCTGCCTGGGCTCTGACCACGTGTGCAGAATGGTTAAAAATAACCATCATTGTGATCGTATTAATAGTAGCAGCAATTGCTTATTGATATTTCCGAATGCCAGATGCTATATGCAGCACTTTATATGCATTATCTCGTTTTGTCTCACTGTAATCTTCTGCTTGTCCTCCTCACAAGGGCTCAGGGACCTGGAGGGCAGTAACTTGCCCAAGGTCACGGAGCTGAGGAGTTAGGGAGCCAAGGCTCAGAGGCGCACAGGCCAACTGCAGAGCTTGAGCACAGCCGCTGTGGTTCGGGGTTTTCACTAAAGCTGTGTGAACATGTAAAAATCTAACTCCTTTACCCCCCACACCCCAAACCCGTTTCTCCTCCTGCGTTTCCACATCCATTTCTCTTCCACAGCCAGAACCTGGAAAGTGTCTCAGACTCTTCCGTTCCCATGTCCCTGACATGTGGGCGCTAAGTTTGGTGGATTCAGTCTCTTCAATATCTCTTGCCTTGGTTCTTTCTCATCTCACTGCTCATTTTTCTCCTCCAAATGATTGCAGTCATGCCTTCATTACCCTCCTTGCCTCTGGTCTCAACGCCCCTCCAACAAATCCATCCTACATTTGGTGAGAAAATTCTTTCTAGAGTGTATATCAGATTACATTATCACCCAACTCTGCGAAGCCTGCTGGATAAACTGTTTTAGTTTCTGCTACTGATTATCAAACGACTCCCACATCTAGCTGCTTGAAACCACCATTTTATTATGCTCATGGGGTCTCTGCATTAGGACTTGAGACAAAGTACAATGGAGGTGCCTCATCTCTGCTCTGCTTCTCCAGAGGCTCAGCTGGGAAGCCCCAGGGCTGGAGCTGGCTTCATAGCTAGAGGTTCGTGTCATTCCAAAGCTTGTTGATTCTCATGACTGACACTTGGTCTGGGAAGAATTAAAGGCTAGGACACCCGTGACCTCTCCATGTGGCTTGGCTCCCTCACAATATGGAGGCCTTAGAATCGATAGATTTCTTACCTAGGATCTCAGGTCCCCAAAGACAAGTGTTACTTTTAGTGAGCAAAGTGAAGCCTCATCACCTTTCAGAAGTCAATGAATATCACTTTTACCAAACTGGATTGGACAAAGCAGTCACAGCCCTCCAGAGTCAGGAGAATGGGAAGGTGGCAAGGTCACTTTGAAGACCCTGTGGGATGGGAGATGTTGCTGTGGTCATCTTTGGAAAATACAGTCTCCCATGTCCTACCCCTGTATTGCCCAGCATGACATACAAGGCCTCCCATGTCCCCACATTGAATTGTAAGTCCATGAAGGCACAGACCTTGTCTGTTTTACTGACCGTGTATCTCCTGTGCCCAGTGCAGTACAGAGCACATAGTAGGCCCTTTGTTTCATTTGGGGAGCTAATGAGTAATCTATTCGCCTAACTTCATTTCTTGTTATCTTCTCCATCCCTCACTGCCCACCCCCTCAGCCCACTCACAGCCTCATTCTGCAACTCCGGACCCTTGACATTTTCCTCAATATAAACAACACACTCTTATCCCTCTGTGCCTTTGCATGTGTCTGTTCTGTCTATAAATCCCTCCCCACTCAGTTCCCATCTACCTGCCACAGTCCTTGAAGAAGCTGCTGAAGCCAGGAAGCATCCCCTGGCCACCCCGTCAGACAACAGGCTTCTCTCCTCTGAGTTGCCGAGCACCCGGCAGCTCCCTCCCAGACGGCGTCTCCCAATTCTTTTCGGTTTTGTCCGTTTGTATCAGTGTCCTTTAAACCAAGATATCCTTGAGCAAAGGGGTTGTGTCCTTTTACTCCCACATTTCTGACTTCTCTCAGACTTGCTACATATGCTTAGTAACGTGTGTGGAATGAAGGAAGAGAGAGAGCAGTAACAACAGTACTGTCACTATTACGATTAATAGTAGTAATGGCAGCCAGTGTTTGCTGAGCACTTTTCATGTGGCAGGTGCTTTAGGCTATTATGCCATCGAATTCTCATAGAAATCCTAAGAGGCCTTTAACACATTATCATCCCCATTTTACAGATGTGGAAACTGAGGGTGAGAGAAGGCACTTGCCCAGGGTCAGGCAGGCACTTCAGGGTGTGGCCAGTCTCGGGAAACTTGAGGACTCAGCAATTGAGAGACAAGCCTCTTCCCTTTGGGTGCTGCCACCTGCTGGGTTTTAGGCTCTGAGACCCAAAGGTTTTTCTAGGGTTTAGAGAGCTCCGTAAATTCTAACCTTCCACTGGATTCATAGCATAATTGTGGGAAGCAACAGAGTATCTGCTAGTTAGACAAAGTCTGTTTTGTTCTCGGTGCCAGGTTTTGAGGGGTTCAGAATCAAACAGATTTGTTTAGTGAAAGGTAAGAAGGAAGGGGAAGGTTTGAAAACCCAAAACATAGTGGAAATGTTTGCAGAAACTAGATCTACTTGGCATGGAAAATGCATAGAAAATCTGTAGTTTCCAGAAGACCAAACGTGAAACATAGGTGGAAATTAGACTTACATTTTTCATTTCCTAAACTCCAAGGTGACCGTAAATCAGTGTAAGGAAAAATATGCTGAAAATAGACCTGTCAAAAAGTGGGCTCGGTTCTTTTGCAAGGATCTGAGCCTCCTGTTCCTGAGAAAGCAAGCAAAATCTGGGAAACAGTGTGTCCATATGTTGCAGAAGGGATTCCTGAGTGACATGAGAGGCTGAGACAAGACCTGTAAAAGTTCTTTCCTGTGTAAGGTTCAGGGTGTCCAGGTTCCCGTAGGAATCACCAAGGCTCAGTTATAGATGGAGCAGAACTGGGTGTTGTATTTAGGAGAAAGAGGTCTCTGACCAGCCAGATTTCCACAGGTCGCACCAGCCTGGGGATGGTAGCAGGGCACCCAAGTCCGTCCTTCCAAAAACTTTCTCACGCCCCCTTTTAATACACACACAAATTGTGCACACCTTCTGCTGCTACAGGTTCTAATCTGGAAGATGCTGGGGTCTGGATGCGGAGTGGACTGTGGCTGTGGAGAATCACTGTCCCCTCAGGGTCTGCACACCAGCCGAGCTGTTAGTGAAAGTTAAATTATAGGTCGTGTCGTGCAAACGATGGGTATTTAAAGTGTAAAAGATGTTATAATGTTGAATATGCTCACTGTAACTATACAGGTTCTAGGGAAGTGAATAACTAACTACCTTAGCTGACCTGTCTCCCGTTCTGGTGAAAGTGGAAGAATTTGAAGAAGTTGAAAAGAAAGAGAAAAAAGTCAGGGACCCTGTTCTTTTGTCTATGAACGCCAGACAGCTGTTATGACTGCAGTTCCTACTGTACTGATAGAGGGTAATTTGAGTATCCTGGGGGCAGCCAACTTCGGCTTGATTCCTGCTCTGGAGGTCACTGGCCCGATCGGCTCCCTCGTAGCCTGCCCTTCCCGGCCGCGTGCTCTGCTGGCCACTGGGGTGCCTCTGCCACTTCCAGACCACACCGCCCTGTGCTGCTCGTTGTCACACGGTGGCCGGTTTGCCTGGTGCTTGGCCATGTGGCTTCTGGGTGTCTTATGCCTAGGTCACCTCTAGAGCTCCAGCGATGGGGAGAGACGTGCTCATCAACACAACCTGTGCTATACCCGACCCCCTTGTGAAAACGCCTGTGGCACCGTCTGGGCCCTTACATGTTGAAATTCTTGGTAGGGGAGAATGCAGTTTTTGTCTTTCAGACTGAACTCTCCTCTACTGGTTTCACTTTTTACTTCTTTTTAAAAAACCACCCGTGGGGCAGCAAGACTGCCTTCTGTTCAGGTTCAGGGCGCCACAGAGTACGGCACTGACATTGTTCCCCACACAGCTGAGCCTGCTCAAGCCGTGCTGTTCCCTGAATGAGGCCTGTGACTCCTCCCTCCAGGCCTTTTGTTACCAACTTCCACTGCCTGGAAGACCCCCATCTCCCTGGAAGTCTTCCCTGGAGCCTTTGGGTAACATAGTTTACTATTAATAGTATTTAATTTTTCTCTAAATAGACCTGCAGATGTCTCATTTCTCTTTGTGTTCCCCAAATGCTTAACATACATACATTTTTTAAAAAATTTAGTTCTAGGTTATTATTTATTCTTTTGTTTTGTCCACCAAGAACCTTTATTAGGTACCTACCTATCTCAAGAGTTCTGGGCACAGTTTTAGGGACTAGGGATAGCGAAGCAAAAAATTAGCCCTAAAGAAATAACAAAATCATCATCATCATCATCATCATCATCATCATCATCATAATCATCCTACCTTTATTGAACTTGTTGAGTGAGAGGCTGGAGCACAAGAAGATTGATAAGCAAACAGTTATAATAAAATGTAAAATAATGGAGACAAGCCCCAATTTTGTCATAAAAGACAGATTTATTGAGGTCAGTACATTTATTGATCTCATTAAGCATATTAAAGTGAAAACACAGCAATGGGTACTCCCTAGTTGTATTTCCTTGGACAATTACTAAACTCTCTGAATCTCAGTTCCATCTCTGAACAATTTTTGGACCAAGTAATCTTCGAACATTTCCCCCAGATAATATTCTGTAGTTCTGTGAGACTGTATTATTGGTGTTTCTCTCAATGTTCGGTTGCATTTAAGGTGAAGTGTTAGAGGTACAGGCTTTTCAATCTGGTGTCCTCAGTGGGAGGCGGGGGAAGTGATCTTAACAAGCACCTTGTTTTTCAACAGCAAGTCGCTAGACGAGGCTGAGCACAGCGGAGTGAGAACCCTGCGCGTCAGTGTGCAGATAGCACGGTGTTTCAGTCATTGAGGAGCACACCATCTTTTTCTGGAGTTTGTACCATATTGGTCCCCACAGGCACTTTTTAGAGTACAACACACTTTTACTGACCTTAGCAGGAAAGGGCATTTTCTGTGATTCATGTGAGAGGGGACCTAGGCGTGACTTGAGAGATGCCGATTTTTCTCTTTCCTGGTGGCCCTCGTTTTGCGTAAGATGCCTTTTCACTTTAGGATTTTGTTTTGTGTTTTAAGAATTTCTCCCATGGCCTATTTTACCAGCATTATTCAGTGCAGGTTTAGGGAATTTAGGACCCCCAAAGAGGCAGCCACGTGATCTGCCTGTCCTGGCTCAGGGCACTAGCGGGCCCCTCCTGGGCTCCCTCGGCCACAGCCTTGTTCCCTCCATGTTGATACAGCCTTTGCTGCTTTTGTGGATGCATGACACATTTTTGGATAATCTCTCTTTGTGTGGAGGAAGCCTGGTGCTTAAGCAGTTCCGAATCCAAATCTTCCAGGGGGAAATGGTCGGTTCCCACCCTCACAAATTTTAACTCAGTTTTTTTCAACCTCTTTTTCTTTCTTTCTTTCTTTCTTTCTTTCTTTCTTTCTTTCTTTCTTTCTTTCTTTCTTTCTTCCTTCCTTCCTTCCTTCCTTCCTCCTTTCTTTTCTTTTCTTTCTTTTCTTTTCTTTTCTTTTCTTTTCCTTTCTTTCTTTCTTCTTTCTTTCTTTCTTTTCTTTCTCTTATTTCTTTCTTTTCTTTCTTTCTTTCTTTCTTCTTTCTTTCTAAAATATCCTACTCCTTTCTGTTTAACATAAAGATATTATACTCCAAATTGGGGTGAGGGTAAGAATAGGTGTGACTTTTTAGAATTAGTGTATCTTTAGTAGTTCCACACCAACCAATATTTGGTCAAACTATAGAATAAATTATTTAAAAAAAAAAACACTGGGCCTTTTTGTTGGTTTAAAGTAAATTTATAACATCGTATGTGCTTTTTCAAACTCCTGCTCTACCCCGGCGTTGGGTCCCCTCCCACAGAGAGCCAAGGGCCCACCAGGCTGCCTGGGTGCTGTTTCTGAAGGTGACCCAGGGCATGTGAACATACAGAAAAGTGAACAGGGTCGAGCATCCTGTGTTGGCAACTGCTGTGTCTGCTGGACTTAGTGGCAAGCAATTCGAGCATGCTGTGGTCACCTATTTTTGGCTCAATCCCTATGCTTGAGGGCCAGAGGCCTAAATATGTATTTCTTTGTATCAGTAATATATTATTGAATCCCATTTAGAATGAGTGCCCAAAATAACGATTATATTCATGAAAATGTTACCTGGTAAAAAATTAGCATCTGAGACCATACGCCGAATTCATTGTACATTTTAGATCCTTTGTGTTGGCACATGTAAGTCCATGTAAACTACCCAGTTTTCTCTTCCCCAACCCAAGGGCACCTTCTTATCCTTCAGTATGCCACTTGAGGGTTTCTTTCTTTAAGAAGCCCCTTCTGGCCCCTCTCTGGCCCTTGCTGAACCCCATGCAGACATCTACAGGTCTCTTTCCCTCATCCTGACACTAAGCCCCTCAAGGTCAAGGACTGAGTTGGATTCTCACATCCCAAGCACCTAGGCCAATGACTGCCTCACAGTAGGGGCTGCGTAACTGTTTACAGAACAAACGACGTCTCCTTAAAATAGGAACCACCTCGAGGGCAACAGCCTGCATCTGGCTCTAGTGCAGTGCTTCCTGTGTTCCCTTGGCTGCTTCCAGAAATCTTTGCCGAGGTTGGGGGATGCTCCCAAGGCCTGCTTTATGCCTCAGTTTACAGGAGTCATCTCCTAGTTAGTCACCTTCTTTCTCCATCTGTCCTCAGTACGCCTCAACATTTCTTGCAGCTACAGTCTAGATAAGACAAGGTAAAACTTGCATGACTCTAAACCAAAGCGCCTCTAAACCAAAGCGCCGGCTGGCGTTTCCCGAGTTTGGTAGTGACTATGGTTATTACCCGGGCGTGTCTACATGAAATCAGACAAGAAAGAGACACTGGATGTCTGATTCTCACCTCCAGGGCTCTAGTCATCTTTGAAAGGGAACACACAATCCTGAATACCATCATAAATTCCGCTGACCTAATGTGAAAAGTGAACTTTTGTCATAGAGCACTTTGGGGGTGGGGAGTCGTGTCAGAAATCACAGGAACGATAAGGTGTAGCAGCGTCCAGGTTGCAAGCACATCTCAGTGTGTAAATGCCTGGCAGAAAGTATTTCTTTGACAAAGTACAGGCTTTTCCTGGGTAAGGGTCTCTAATTACGATGCCCCTGCTGAGCCACCCACACATCGCCCACAGTACTCTATTCAGCATGCCTGGCACTGCTCACGCTTGTCCCCTCTCAATCTGGGCTTCCATAGTTGTACTATTCTGAGGCTTGTAGGCTTGTAAGTCCAAGACCGTGAGTTAATTCATATTTTAGAAGGACCACGGAGTTCTAACAACTCTTATCAAGCTGAGATGAAAGGGCCATCAAGGATCAGGTACTTTTAACATGCACATTGTCCCCCTAAGGTAGAGGGCCAAGACTCCTTATTATGAGGATTGGCAATTTAAATTACCATTATACTGTAGTCACATTATGGTGGCTATTTAGCTCTTAGGGAAACTGAAGCCAGTCCAGCTCACAGTTCCTCCACCCAGGTGTCAAGATTTAAGGCAGCATGTCTGACAGCTTGATCCTGACTACCTGCAAAAAGTAAGTTACATGTCTGTTAAAGTGAAGGTTTGGAGAAAGGGATGAAACGAGGAGAATGACATTTTTAGGCAATAAAACTATATCTGTATGATGCTCTGATAGTAGAGGATCATTATGCTTTTCCCAAAATCCACGGAGCCATACAACACAGAGGGACCCCTAATATAAACTATGGGCTTTGATTAATAAATAATGTATGACTATTGTTAATAATATTACTGATATGTAATGTTAGTTATTAGTATCAAATAACTGTTATCAAATAATAGTAATATATCCATATTGGTTCATCAGTTTTAACAAATGTATCACACTAATGCAAGATGTTAACAAGAGGAGAAACTGGTAGTAGAGGAGAAGGGAGTCTGGGAACTCTGCTCACTATGTAATTTCTTTGTCAACCTCAAAATGCTCTAAAAAAAAAAAAAAGATCTATTTTAAAATTCAGGGTTTGGACCCCACTAATGACATTTTGCATCTGTGAAGCTGGGGCCTTGAAATGTGCAGTTTTTTCCTCGTGTTCTCCGGATGGCTCAGGTGTTTTCCAAAGGTTTGAGAATTCCTGGCTATCAGTCAGTCTCCTCTCACCATCCGTTTCATTCCAAGAACGAGCTTAAAGGGCCTTTGTCTAGAGAACTGTCTCCTGTGTGTCAGAATGTGTTTCATCTTTCAGTAGGTGGACGAAAAGCTTCCTGCTAGTGCTAGAAACACTTGCTGCAATGCCGCACTGACAGTTGAACCACAACAAAGGGAATCCAGGCCAGGCCAAATTCCAGACACGGGGACTTGTCCAGTCTCCAAGGTGTGCAGCCTTTCTTGAGAAGGCTGCCCTGCCAACTCCCATTTTAAACTGGCATAGTTATGGACTATTAGGAAATTTACGTATGTGTATTTATATAAATTGGGTTGATAAAAGCCCATTATAATCCCTAGCTCTCTGTGTGATAGTGTATTTTATTAGGAAAAATGTGGATTTTTCTTTTATTAAAGTGTTCGTGGAGCTTATATATGTATTGATCCTTAGATAAGCTAAACCAAAATGCTGTGGATATTAGTGCTAAATGGAATTTTGTTAAATGTGTGAAAATTCTTGTTGCATTTTGTGTGAGACACAAGGACCTTGGCGGCATGTTTCATCACCATGCAGGAATTTTCCCACTTGCTTGATCACTCCACTGCTAGGAGTTCGGTGGGAGCAACCCCATACCCAAGGCAGTGGTGAGATCGAGTCTGGCTGAGTCAGTTTATAGCAAACACAAGCAAAACTCTTGGTATGTGGAAACTCGCTGAATGTGCTGAAGGGCTGACTCAGCCAGGATTCACCTCTGCTGTAACTCAGGACAGGGACTGCTGGCGTGGGACCTGGGGAGGGGCTCTGTGAACCCACTCAAACTGGATGCACATTTTGTACAAGTATGAGATAGGGTCCATAGCTTTCACCAGTTCCTCACAGGGGTCCATAACTTGAGAAGATTTATGAATTTATGTGTTAGATAGTGGTCTCTAAACTATTTCGATTGTGTAAAAGAGAGCTCGTACCTCTATTAGACGTCGTAGTTTTTAAACATATATGTGCCACATTACTGAAATATTGCATAAACTATAACATCTACACAAAACAAAGGCATTAAAGAGACATGATAAGAAATATAAACAGAAGCCCTTGGTTTTCACACCCGTGGGTCATCTTATGCTCCCCACTGCAGAGACCAGTGCTTCCCACTATTTAATGTTCATTGGAACCACCTGGGGATCTTGTTGAACTGCAGTCTGGTTCAGGAGGTCTGGGATACTGCAGTTCTAAAAGGTTGCTAAGTGATGCTGAAGCTGCTGGTCCATGAACCATATTTTGAGTGGCAAGTGGAGAGTGAGGCACTTGTTGAATTTTGTGAGACGTAAAGGGGGCCCCTGAGATTGACTCCTCCTTTACTCGTGCCTGCCTTTTTCTGTGGCTGCCTCTGTCCCCACGGCCTGCTAGAACTGAGCTCTTGTCTGACTAGCTTAGCAACGTCTACGTAGTGCTCCCCGGAGAGGCACGCTCTGGTGACTCGGCTAGCCAGAGTAGGCTCCAGACCTCCCGAGCCCAGTTCACTTGTGCAGCAGACTTGACTTCCTGCCATACCAGGATCAGAGAATTCAGCCGAGCTTTCCCAGTCCTCTGGTTGCTTCACAGCCAGGACTCGGTGAGGTGGAAGTGAAATGCAGACAAGCCAGGGAAGGGGGCTGCTGTCTGTCCCTTGAGCTGTGGATAGTCCAGGTGGGTGGCTCATGGCCCTTGAACGAACTTCCCTGCAGTGACATCCATTTGCCATGGTCCTGTTGTGTCCTCTGAACCGAGGTGGCTCACAGAGTGGCCTCAGATGACTGCTCCAGGCTTAAGCAAAATAAAGGGAAGGTTTTGCTAGAGATGAACATTGAATTCCCACATCCTGCTAAAAAGAGCAAGGTACCAGCTTGCCGAAGTCCCGAAGAGCCAGTAGTCCTAGAGGACAGTGGGAAACAGTGCTGGAAGGGACCCCAACTCAGCATCAAGCAGAAAGGTAGGAAACTGGTTGAATTCTCTAGGTCCATATCTCCCCTTTACCTCTGCTTGCAGAGTCCCCAAAGACATGAAAAGCAAAGAAAAGTTTCTTGATTCTTTGTGTTGTCTAGTTCAGATTATTTAGTTTTAAGTCCTAATGTTACAGGGAAATCCAACGAAGACATTCAAACCTTAGACTTTCTCTCCAGAGGCTGCTTTTGGTTTTGTTTCACTGTGTATCAGTTTGGCATGATCCATAATAGAGAAGTAGCAAGAACATGCTCTTTGATTAGGATACACTTTTATTTGATTTTAAAATACTAAGTATCTATTGGGAGTAGAGTATTAAAATCACTCCGTGATATGTCTGTCTGTCTGTCTGTCTCTCTCTCATCATTTGAGGTGGAGGTGGGTGGTGAGTGGTAAATGAAATGTGCTATATTTATTTACCTCACCCCTGTGCCCCAAAACCTTGAGGTCAAAGCAATTTCCAAGTGTTTCTTTAGTAAAATTTGGAAGTGTTCGCCTAAATTTTAGTGCCGCAGTTTTATAATTAGCACTGAAAAATTAAACCCAATTTTTTTCCCACTCATCTTTTACAGTTCAAATACATTCTCTTCTTCCCTTAAGTCAAACGGAACAGCAGCTTTTCTGTCATAAAGATCGGCCTTCAAAAGGATTCAGGCAGCTTTGTTAGACTAGCTTGTCAGTTTGTCCTTCTATGACCCAGAGTGAAGTTTATTTATCTGACTTCTAAGAGGCCCTAAACCAAAGGGATCCTTTTACAGGTTTGTCCAGAAACTCAATTTACATCCTAATAAACTTAGAGAATAAATGCCATGCTGTATTATAATGGAGTAGAGAGGCTCTGTGAAAGCACATGTTGTTTGGAGACTTGGCTGTTAGTGAAATGCTCAACTTCAAGGGCTTTTCATTAGCCCACGTAATTTCTTTTAACCACGTGCAACAAAGTATGTATTGATATATATGTTCACATATTTATATTGATATTGGCAAGGAATATTTTAGATATTTCTTTCATTCTATTTTTCTTTGCAATGGTCACATTTAAACCAAAAGTGTGTCCAGAAAATATAGACAGGCTGACATGCCTTTGAAGAAAAGTAATCATCAATGCTTATTTTTTTTTTCCTGCGTGTACTGCTTTTATTTCTTGCATCTGAGGTGTCTTCTTTTCTTTTTTCTTTTTCTTTTCTTTTCTTTTTTCTTCTTTTCTTTTCTTTCTTTTTAATGTCATGCTCTATTAGAAATGCATTTACCTAGATCAGGTTAGTACATATTTCTCTCCCTTTCCATCACCTCTCACCACCCCCAGTTCCTGATGGAAGGTGATCTCTTTTGAGATTAGTGAAGGCCAGTCTGTGTTATCTACACAGGCCATGTTAGACAGTGAACCTTGGAAATGAGAGGCCACTTTTCCATCCTTCCACAGGTGACTCACAAAGCCAGTTTCACTTGTTTCACACTGTTTTCTCATGTTTAAAGACAGAGATCCAGCGATTAAATGTTGGACTCAAAAATCTAGCGTATTTGTTCTAACAGGTCTTATTAGATTCCAGAGCTTTTTCATAGCCAGCGTCAGTTACATGGGATGCACCTATTTTGTTCAGAAAGTTCCTGTAATAGTCATGTTGCCTTCACAGGCTTCTCTTGGCTGGAAGGATGGTGAAGTCTACCTTGCAAGTCTGGTCATTCCTCCAAAGGTCTGAGATGACTCAGAGACAATTCAGACAAATAGCACATTCTGAAAAATTTGTAGAAGGAAATATCAATGAGAAGATACAAAGAAAAAAATAAAGTGTTGAATAATGGCGTATTGGAAAGTCGATAGTCTCTAAAACAAAGCCAGAGCCTGTTACTCATCTGCTTAGTACCTTCATAGCTCCTCTGGTTTATAGGCGACTCTCAACCCCAAGCCCTTCCTGACTGTGCCCTAGTCCCCTTGCAGCCCAACTCCCGTCCTTGTTCTTGATGCTCCAGCAACAGCGAACTACTTAACCCTTTTGTCCATTTCTCTTTGCTTTTGTACATGTTATCTGTGTGCCTAGATGGGTCCTCCTCCTCTGGCTGGCAAACTCCTAGGTACCTTTCAAGGGCCAGCTTAAACAGCACTCCACTGTGACACCTTCCCCCACGTGCCAGGGGGCGGGGAAAGGGAAGATTAATCTGTAGTTTCACCCACCTTGCAGATGAGGAAGATGAAACTCAAAGAAATTACACTAAAAAATGGGATTTGAACCCACCTACCTGCACTGTGCTCTTGACCCCACTTTCATTTCTCTCATCCGAAAAACAGAGATAATAATTTACTCGATAGGATTCTTTTGAAGCTAAAATGCCCATGACTTGTGTGAAGCGTTTCACACAGTACCCAACATGCATCAATAACTGTTAGTTTTTGTTAATGACCTTCACAAAGTCCCTCAGATAGCAAGCGGCAGAGGAGATTTTGAACTCAGGTCTGTCTGACAACAGAGCCAGTTTCTAATTCTGATGCTTACGGGCTACCTCAGGATGCCTCAGCCTTGAATAGCAAACAAACAGAAAAACGCCCCACAGACACTTTGTCTCTTTAGCAGAGGCTGCTGCTACTCTCCATCCTGAAGCCTCTGCAAGAGCTGTGGAAAGTGAGGCAGAGAGCATCCTCCACCCATCACTGCAGAACTTGGGATGGTAATTTGGAAATTGTTGGTGGCTTAGGACCCCACCAAGCAAACATTAGGATGTTACCAGCACCTCATTAGGCTCTAGTGCTAATTATTGCCCCAAGGAGCAGGAAAGTGCGGCTTAAGGACTCTGGGATTCAGTCCTTGGATCATCTGGTTCCTTTCCTTGTGACCTCAGGCAAGTCCTTTCTTTCATCTCCCCACCTTGGGAGCCTCCATCAAGCTCCCAAAGATGGGACCTGGCCATCACTCCCTGGCCTCTCTGAGCCCAGGAACACAAAGCCTCTTTTTTTTCCATTTTTATTGAAAGATAATAGACAATTAGTTGTATTTACATTGTACAATTCAATGAGGTTTTTTTTTTCAATTATAGTTGGCATACAATAACATACCAGTTTTAGTTGTATAGTGATCAGATATCCACATAATCACAAATCTAGTACCCCTCTTCCCCCTTTCATATTTATTACATTATTAACCATCTTCCCCATGCTACCTCTACATCTCCATATCTCCATGTCTATTCTGCATTTGTACCTCTTAATCCCTTTGCCTTTTTTTTTTTTTTTTGGTCCCCTTTTTAACTGCTGGACAAGGCCTGGTGATTCAGATCAACATACAGATGACTGCTTCATCTGTGAATTATGCTTTCTTAAGGGATTAACTTGATTAAACAGTCTCAGTGTATTCAGTAGCCAATGCCTATACAAATTTGGGGTGAACAAAAAAAATGTATTTTTTTTCACTGAGAGTAGAAGAATTATTTAAAAATAAATACAGAGCTTTTTGTGGGGGGTAAATCAGATAGACTATTGTAGTCCATGGATAATAATTTAGAAATAAATCTTTTAAATTAGATTACTGAGTGCAGGTCTGGCTCTAGTGACAGCTATCTCCAGTGCTTTGCTGTCTGCTAATGGGCGGGCATACAACAGAATTTATTTTGAAGAATATTTTAAAAATATATGATTAAATACATTTTTACAAACCTAGAAGAAGAGGGAATTTCCCATTTCCTCGCTACTTCCCCATCCCCCCTTCCCTTTCTCTCTCTCTCTCTCTCTCTCTCTCTCTCTCTCTCTCACACACACACACACACACACATACACACACACACACAC
Source organism: Rousettus aegyptiacus (assembly GCF_014176215.1). NCBI lineage: Eukaryota > Metazoa > Chordata > Mammalia > Chiroptera > Pteropodidae > Rousettus > Rousettus aegyptiacus. The sequence goes on from NW_023416308.1 coordinate 90,481,207, forward strand.
AATGAAAATAGATCTGCAACAAAACTGAATCATAATCAGATTAGCTGCATCCAACTCCCTGACTTTCAGAGTCACTTGAGAAAGCAGAGGATTCAGTTATCCTTGCCTTTCCTCTCCTCTCTGCCTAAAGAAAATCAGAATTCCCAGCCATAGTTGGCAAGCCAAGTTAGCATATCCAGTCTCATCTCTCTAGAGCCCTCCCACCTTCATAGGTGGTCATTTTTCGACAAAAGCGCCTTGCACACTGCTGATGGCAGTGTGGAGCTGCAGCACGTCTCAGTATTCGATCTCTAGAGTGCTCACCAGACTCTGCTCTCCAGCCTTCACAAAAAGCCAGGGGTGTGTTGTCGGGGAGCCTCTTCTGCATGCTCGGGTACGTGCAATTGCCCAGCCGTGTGTCTGGTTTCACCAGCAATAAAAATCCAGCAGGGAAATGCCTGCTAAAATTAGTCTGTTTGTCCATTGACAAGATCTCCCCATTTGAAAATATTTTGTTTATCTATATGGTCGGGAGGACTTTACTGAAATCAAATTAACTGCCATGCTTAATGGTGCAATAGATTGTGTGTTGAAGAGTTTCCACTGAATTGTCCTTGAAAGGACATTTGATCTAGAAAGTCTAGCCTCTGGCAAAGTTACTACATTTTGATGTAGATAGTTTTTGTTCTCTCTCTCTCTCTGTATGTGCTAGCTGTAGGATGTGTGCATGTAACCCACTGCTGGATCCTAGGTCACCACATATGTTGGATGGGTGAGTGGACAGACGGACAGACAGATGGTTATACTGGCAGATAGCTTAATTTGCCTTCACATATGTCTTTGATGTCAAGTGTGCTGACATTTAAGAGGAAGGAAAATTTGTAATTGATATCTTTCCCAAAAGTTTTTGCTAAACAGCACTCAATGACCGTGTCTTTGGGCTTCATTCATTCAACAAAAACAGCATTTAATAAGCACTTAGAATGTGCTAGCCACATGGGATGTAGATTTGAATAAAATAAAAATAGTCCTTGCGTTCTAGGAGCTGACTGTCTTGTGTGGGAGAGACAAGCCTTGAAAAGTACATGAAGAATTATTTAACTATAACTGTCATCACTTTTTTTAATTGAGATATAATTCATATACCATAAAATTTACCATTTTTTTAAAGTACAGAATTTGGTGGTATTTATGCTTAAACAGCAAACATTTATTTCTCACACATCTGGAGTCTGAGAAATCTAAAATCAAGGTGCCTTGGTGCCTTGAGGGCCCCTTCCCGGCTCGCAGACAGCCACATTTTCTGTTTCCTCACATGAAGGAAAGAGAGAGAGCTCTGGTCTCTCTCTCTCTTTTTATAATGACACTAACCCCATTATGGGACTCCCCTCTGCATAACCTAATTTAAACCTAATTCTTCCCAAAGGTCACACCTGCAGATACCATCACATTGGGGAATAAGGCTTCAACACATGAATTGGGGGGGGGGGGCGGGGAAGAGATGCAAACATTTAGGCCATAGTATTTTTCTTATGTCTTAAGTGTGAAAAAAAAACCTTTGCCAGAAGCCTCCCAGCAGACTTGACTTCACTAGCCAAATTTACATCACATAAGCTATTTCTAACCTAGTCAGTGTCAAGGGGCATAGAAATCCTGCGATTGACTTAAACTAGTTAAGATTCATGGCCTTCCAAACCTCCCAGAGAAGAGCAAATTGAGGATTCTGTTTTCCAGAAAGGAGAGTGGGCTGGGGAGGCAATTTCAGTGGATTTTAGTCTATTCACAGAGTGCTTTCTGTTTTTAAAATGGTATGATTGGGTGAAAAATGCAGTCTAGTCTACTGCCATGCCACCCTGAACACGCCCAATCTTGTCTGATCTCGGAAGCTAAGCAGGGTCGGGCTGGTTAGTACTTGGATGGGAGACCACCTGGAAAGACCAGGTGCTGTAGGTGTAAAAAAAAAAAAAAAAATGCAGCCGTTCCACTGTTGTTTTGTTGGTACACCCACCAACCTTTGGCTTGACTGACTCCAACAGTTTCCACCATGTCGGCACTGTGGTCATTAATGTCATGGGGGTGGGGGGGAGTGAGGGGAGGGGACATCAGAGAGGTTTGACTCAGATGTGGTGTCCTCGAAGCTGCTCTATGAGGAGGTCGTTGTGACTCGCACTAGAAGTTCCTTCTCACCCAAGATGGCTTCCGTGTGAACTTTCTTCTCTGTCCCTAACTTGAACTTACTGGTCCTGTGCAACTTCCACAGCATCTTATAATTTCATTTTTTCCCAATGAGATTATATCCCTAAAACGTCCCAAACTAGAGATGGAAAAAACTCAAGGATCACGAACCTTCAGGATCCACAGCATGTATTCTAAAGCTAAAATTTTAAATACTGCGAAATATTCCATGAGGTAGTTCAGCTGACTGTTTCAGGAGAATAAGCTACTCATGGGTCCTCCTACTACATGTTACTTGACCTGAAATGTAAAACACATTTTCAGACACCTTTTGAGTCTGTCTCACAGGGCCTGTGTAGAAGTTAAAGGGATCTGAGTTTGATTCCTTGCTCTGCCCAAGTTTTACTTTGCTTCCTGTCCTCTGAAGATGGTAATGATACAGCAGTCTCCTTTATGGGGTATGTGAAAGAGCCAAGGTGGGCGAGGTAAAGATGCTTTGGACCTGAGCTACCTCCTTCTGATGGATGAGATCGCAGGAACCGGTCTGGTTTGTGGACAATTCCAGGGATCACCACCCCCGACCTCACCACCTTGCCTGGATAACACTGGTTTCATTAGAAGATAGCTTCGTAGCATCACCAAGAGATCTGGAAAAGAGTAAATTAGCATTAATGTTATTTAGAGTGTTGTGACAACTCGCCTAAGACAGTGAGATCAAAGGTAAAATTTACCATTGTAGATATTTCAACGTGATAATAACCCTAAGAATGTCATTCATTTATATGGTCTAGTACAAATTGCGGAGCACTTTCGTATGCCTCATCTCACTGATTCTCATGCTTGCCTGGTGAAGCAGGAAGGCTCTAATAGTCCCATAGTTTAGATGAAAAACCCAGGACCCAGAGAAGTGATAACAAAGGCGGCTTTTTTATCCTCTACTTTTCTTTCTGCCTCTCTTAAAGCCTCGCCTACTTCCGCCACCGCCCCGTTCTGTAATATTTCCCCCTATGATTTGCTAATGACTTGTCAATTCCATTCACATTAGTTAGGTGAAACACCTGCTTGTATAACTGCTGACATTAGAAAGAATGTCATAAATACATCTGACAGTTAATTTTATTCACTAGTTCCCTTCTGCTTCATAGATTCCTGTGAGTTTGGGTTAATTAAGCTGAGTTCTATTTTTGCTAGCAAGCTGGTGATCCTCTGAATCGAATCAGTGGCAGAGTTAGCCCTGGGCTCTGATCAGTGACACAGCGTCAGGAAAGTTCCTTTCCTTTACAGCAGCACCAACCTTTTTGGCGCCAGGGACCAGTGTTCCTATGAAAATCTAAGGCCTGATCTGAGGTAGAGCTGAGGTGGCGATTCTAGCGCTGGGGAGCAGTTGAAAATACAGATGAAGCTTCGCTTGCTCACCCGCCACTTACCTCCTGCTGTGTGGCCCTGTTCCTGAGAGGCCACGGACCAGTACCGGTCCTCAGCTCAGGGTCTTGGGGACCCCTGCTTTAGAACACACTATGCCCATGCAAGGCTGCTGGATAAGAAACTCAAGATGGTCCACAACTTACTTTTGACCATACATGTTCATCGTCCTCTTCTCCTTTTAAAGGTACATGACCGATGGTGGACTTGGCCTCTACACTCGTCGCTTGAACCGGCTCCCTGATGGGATGGCTGTGGTGCGGGAGACCCTGCAAAGAAATACCTCTCTGGGCCTTGGAGACGCCGACAGGTAAGCAAGCTTCCTCCACTTGGGATTGGCCAGATGTGGAGGTCATTCCAGAATGGCCTGAGAAATGGGTGTGGTAATAAAGAGAGTGGATGGGTGCTGCTCCAACCACGCAGAGGCAGAGCACCGTTGAAGCTGTGTGTGGGGGTAGTAGCTAGCACAGCAGGTAGGAGAGGGCTGCTGAGAGGTTCTTAAGCCCTGCTTCTGGGTAGGGCGGTGCTTCTGAGAGCAAGAACACAGGGAGTTCAGGCTCCAGTAGTTTTTGTTGTTGTTTTGACGGCTGTTACTGCATCTTTGTCAGTTCAGCAGGCCTCAGGGGATCTACTTCCTCTGTTAGCCAGCTTTCTAAGTATTGCACCTTGACACAGAGTCCCTGGTGGCGCACAGAAGGTCTCTGTGCAGGCGGGAGCTCTCCTGGCCTTGGCCGAGCAGGTTGCACTGTAAGACTCCTGTGGCCTGGTAATAGGAGGTAAGGCTTAAGGCCGTCGGTTTATACACCATGTGCTGAGGAGTTGAGATTACAGGGTTTGACCATTCTTCATTGCTGCTGCCGTCACAAGTGAAGAGAGCTTCAGAAGACACTACAGTCTTTAAGAAAGGGGAATATTTGGAATGTAAGTTTCTAGTCCTTACTCTGACATAAACCAATTCTATGACCATGAGCAAGATCCCTTCCAGCTCTGATGTTCTATTTTTCTGGATTTCAATACCCTTTAATGATCTGATGGTTGAAGCATTTTTATGGCATACTTGACCTCTTTCCACATATAGGTTGATGAGGCATAACATGAAATTTAGATGCGAGTGCTTTGAAATCACTGGACTCTTTGGGTGCTAAACCTCACGTGTTGGAAAACCAAATGTTTGTAGCACAAGTCCAGCTTTTTGCTATTCTCTTAGCAGGGCATACTTTTTACGAGGAAACGAGATGATTTCTTGTCATTCTCTGGCTTTAGAGAAATAGGGCAGCCTACTAAAGAGGCAGTGGTTACCCCCAGAAATGGCATTTGCTGAAGAAGAATCTTCACACTCTGTCCGGGAAGGCTGGAAAGCTGAGGCTGGTGTAGAGAGCACTGAGTTAGCCATCAGGAACTTGGGAGCTGTCCCAGGCTCTGCCACTGACTTGAATATGTCCTTTTCAGAGCTCCCCACCCCCACCCCAGTGTCCTGGATGGCGATTTACACCAGAGATGACAAAAGGCTTTCCACTACAATGCCAGCTCAAGTCAGCTTTGTTCCCATAATTAATTTTTTTTTTTAAGTATTGGTTTGAAAATTCCACAGAAAGGCGAACCACTTGAGAACTTTCTAAGGCTAAAGCTCTCTGTAACTAAAATCTTTGGAGTAAATATTATTGAGGGGGAAATCAGTTGTTGTAACAGCCCCACTGGAGATTTCACAATTTGGCAAATTATTTTGCTTGTGTGTATTCTCCTGTAAACATGTAGTTGGTTAGTAAATCTATTAGCATAAAATCCAAGCCTTACAAGGTACATTTCCCCTTAAAGCAAAAGGAGAATCTGTGCTAGGCAGTTTAATTTAATGCTTCACTGCAGGGTTAATGGCTTTATTACAGATCACAGCTGAGCTTGTTTCTGCTTTTGGAGGTGGAAGATTTGGGTGGGGGCTGGAAAGATGGATAGCATTTGTTATGTTGTTCTAGTATAGTCTATGTGGTGGGACCAAATGACCCCAAACTGGACTGCTCACATGTGATCCTTTAAGACTAAATGGACAACTGACCAACTTGTTTTTATAATGACATTGGTTAGTGAAATCTAATAAGTTTCAGCTGTGCATTTTAACAGTAAGGCATGTATGTGTTTACACTGTGTGTTCATCTCCCACAGTTAGATTTCTTTCACCACATAATTGACCCCTTTTACCCCCATTTACCTCCCCTCTCTCCCTCCCCTCAGGTAACCACTAATCTACTGTCCATGTCCATGAGTCTCAGTTTGTTGGTCTCGTTCATTTGTAGCTTTTAGGTTTATATCCCACATATAAGTGATATCATGTGATTTTCAACTTTTTCTGTCTGGTTTATTTCACTTAGTATGATTATCTTGAGGTCCATCCATGTTGTCTCAAATGGCAGTATTTTCTTTCTTGTTATAGCTGAGTAATATTCCATCGTATATATGTACCACAGCTTCTTTATTCAGTCATCTATTATAGGACACTTCGGTTGCTTGCATGTCCTGGCCACTGTGAATAGTTCTGCTATGAACATCGGTGCCCAAATATCTTTTCGGATATGACTTTTCAAGTCTTTGGAATAAATACCCAGTAGAGGGATTGCCGGATTATTTGGTAGATCAATTCTTAGTTTTTGGAGGAACCTCCATACTGTTTTCCATAGTGGCTGTACCAATCTGCAGTCCCACCAGCACTGTATGAAGGCTCCTTTTTCTCCACATCCTCTCCAGTATTTGTTGTCACATGTCCTGTTGATTATAGCTATTCTAACACATGCGAGGTGATATCTCATTGCGGTTTTGATTTGCATTTCCCTGATCACTAGCTACCTTGGGAATCTTGTCAGACATTTGTTGGCCATTTGTGTGTCCTCTAGGTAGAAGTGTCTGTTCATGACCGACTTCTAAAGAACGAATTCAGATGGCTTTTTTTTTTTAAAGAAAATTTATAATACTTATAAATTTCCAGTTTTATATGAGTTTTTACCTATAGGCAGTGAGATATTTTTCATTGTCTGGTATATGTTAAATTTCTTTAATTTCCAAAGTTATTGTAAACATAATAGTAATATTTTATCCTTGGCTATGTTGAAATAGTATTAGATTTGCTTCTGTACAATTCTACACATAAATCTCTCAAAAAACATATTCTAGTTGAGTGTCCTCTGAAGGTGAGAGACTTGCATTAGCAGCACAGGAAATAATTTTAAATGGTGGAGAGGGAAATATTTCTTTTTAACAGTTACGTTTTTAGTTTACTGTTTAAAAAAACTTATAACTGTCACATCAAACCCATGATTTTATAAATATTGCTTAGGATAAGGATAACGTAAGCTATTTAATGTGAAATACTGAGGAAGACTATCACAGATGGTGTGCAGGTGTTCGTTTTTTTAAGGTAGCATGCAAATGGCTGGCCGCAGTTTAGGTAGCCCGGTTCTTGGAAATATGGTCTTTCGATAATTTAAATTAGACAAGTGAAAAAAATGCCAAGAACCTCGCGCTCTTCCAGAATTCTTCCCTTTTAACTTGAAAAAGAAAGTCACAGAGCTGGAACATGCCCAGGAAGTTCTTTGTAAAAAGACGGCCCATCCTTATGGATTCACACACAAGCAACAAAGGAAATAGGAAAAGTACTGAGAGGGGAAACCTGATTAGACCTCAGCCAAGAGAAGGCAAGCATGTGAAGGGCAGATCACCTCACCGTGCGAGTAGGAAAATCATTAACCTCAGTAGTGCCACTCTGGAGAACAGTCCTAAAGGACACTGACCTACCAGACAGATCCTGGCCGTTAGCAACAGGATGTGGCTGGGGTATCTTCAGGGTTATTAAAAGTAACTGATAACAGTGTGTACCTTCAGGGCCTGGGAGATAGAGACCTTGTCAGCTTGTAAGTATGTCACCAGCCAGCTTCGGAGAAATAGTAGATGACATTAGTAAATCCAAAATGTCAAGTCTGCCCTTGATCTCCTGTCACTCTTCAGAGTTGCCACCCCTGGGCTCCAGTTTTTACCTGATAATCATCAGTGCCTACTTCCAGCAAACTAGAATCAGCCAGCAGAGAAGGGAGGATCAAAAGGAACAAAGGGAGGTGGTTTATTACAAGTCATAGGCCCGAGATAACAGACAAGTGAAGAGAACTTTGGCGTGGAGGTCTCGGAATGGGTAGCCTGGGAAGAAGAATAAATACAATAGGGAGGCCGAGAGACTAGGCTCACAGACAGTCAAAGGGTTTGTTGAACTCTTGCCAGTACCTATGTGCACTGCCATCCCCTAAGTACCTAACCATCAAGTTCTTGAACTCCAGCGAATTGAGTGCTTCAAAGCTTAAAACTCAGCTCTGGGAAAGTTTCCACTCCCGAGTCCCTTTCTTTGTCCCTCCAGGGCTGTGCTTATGGCCCTTTCTGCCTTCGCCCTCATGCTTTAGCATGCAGTGAGCACAGGCAGGTAGATGCTCTGCCCAAAGGCATCCGTGGGTTATGGAAATGTCGCTGAAAGCACAAGGAGGACAGAAGTCAGGCTCGTTACGCCCGTTAGATCAGGAGGACTTTGGAATTAGTAACTTTCTTCTAACCCATTAGCACGCTTACGGAACTCAAATGGCTTTTATTAATTTAGGTAGTAATAAAAATAGTAGAAAGAAAACTAATGCCACGTAGTAAAATGTCAGACTTGAACAGAATGAAAATTGCTCTCCAGCATCATGCCAAGAAACCAAGCAGGAAGGAGCAATCGTTAGACCTTCTTTTGACAAGGTTTTCTTGCCCTCCAAACTCTGAATGTTTTAGGATTCCAAGTCCCCACACAGGCTCTTTACTGTCTGTATTTGGGGCCCTGGCCTTGGTGCTCAGAGCAGTCCCAGTTTCAGCTCGAAATGGGAGTCCCACGGTGTGAGGATGTAACTATGCAACCTGGTATTTGACCAGCCTGCCAAACCTAGCCCTCCTTCCTTGCCCGGACTGTCACAAGACCTCCAAGAGCCCAGGGCACTGCTTGGCTTTGTGATTTCTGTGGAACAAGGTGGCCTCCTGGCATCAAGCACTGCATTCACAGTAGAGAGAGAAGTTAAATCCAGGTCAGATGTTGCTAACCAGCAGATGGGACTAGTGGGAGCCCTTAGCAGGTGGTAGGTCTCCGACCCAGTTATTTCTTAGGCAGAGCCCTTGCCTGGGATACACAGACTAGAAGCAACACAGGTGGGGAGGACTTCTCCCCTTGCCTGCCTTCTAAGCCTGCAGTAGGCGGAACAGTGCCCCTCTCCACACCTAACCTCCAGAACAGGTGGGTGTGCTATGCTACCTGGCTGTTGAGAATTGAGGGCTATTGTAAGTACATTAAGTGAAGGTAGTGAAAGTGTTTTATAAAGTTTTATCAAGATAAAATACTCTATTCTCAGTCCTGCGAATCATTCAGGGCTATCTGGGCTATATGCCCTGCAACTCTCTTTTCTTTATATTTAATTAATTAACAAATAAGTAAGCTTTCGTCTTTCCGTAACAGCTTATAGTAACTATGTATAGTAGAAGAACAATTGTGAATTAAAGGAAAGCATAAAGGACCAGGGAGAAATGTAAATTAGAATATAACGTGTTTAAAAGGGAAGAAATTGAGAATATAGATACATTAACCATAAGGTGCTACGTGGCAGCACATTTGAGTGTAATTCAGCATTTGGCTTCTTACCTGCCCAAGTGGAAACTGAACTTCGCCTTGCTTTCCCCGCCCCCTTCCTGATTTCTCCCACACCGTCTCGTCTTCATCGTTCCTTGCTTGTGTCAGGCAGTTGATCTCCCTTTCTCTCCCTTCCGTTCCCACCTGTCTCTCACTCCCAGCCCTTCCCCTCTCTTCCTCTCTCATTCTTGCCTTCTCCTTCTCACTGCCTTAAAGCTGCCTATCTGTTCTGCCCACTCATGCCCTTGAACATTTTCTTAGTCCTGCATTCAAGGGTTACACTCATTTTCTTTGGACTAGAAAATGCTTCTAGCACAGTATCTGACATCAGTGACCTTCATCCCGTTTGCTTCCCATCCCTTTCCCTTTTCTTCTCCTGCTGGTGTATAGCAGGGGGAAACAGAGTAGGCAAGAAAAACAAAGTAGGTGAGAGTAAAGCTCATAAAAGGAGCCTTAGAGGCAAATCTCTATTTCCGTGATAATAGGGTAGTAATTACTGCATTGGCCTTTCCCAAGGGCCTCTTTTCTGCTGGAACCACTGGCTTCCTTTTTAAGTTAGAGCTGCTTCCTGTGGAATGGGTGGGCAGGGGCCACCTGTGCTGAACAGAGGGGTGGTGCTGACAGGAAGCAAACCATCTGCACCTTAAGCCTCAAAGGAATTCTCCCAGGGGGTTGTAAAGAGAAGAGAAAGAATTGTCTGTAGAATATCATTTCTTGTGCATACAGTGTTTTCACTTAAAAAATAAAAGGCAGTATAGTGGCCCCATGAGAATCTCCTTAATGTTGCCCAACTACATAAGCGATCCAGGTTACACTATAGTAGATGCACAGCTGAATGTGTATTTGTGTCAGGGGGCAAGGCACATGATCACTCCCCCAAAGTCCATTTTCAAAAGTGGTGCCTTTTCGATCATTGTTTCAAGGTAGTTTATACACTTGATAGTTGTTCAAAGTATAGACAAGAAGACATCTTGCAATATGAAAGCAATAACAGGAGGCCAAAGAGAAAAGTCGGAATGGCAAACCTTTCTTGTGTGTGTGCTCATCCCCCAGCAGCAAAGCACAGCCCCCGAACCCCAAGTCGGGATCTGACTACACCTGTGCTCTGCAACAGACAATAACATGTTTTAATCCAGGTACCTGGGCAAGTCTTTACTTCAGTCAGAATAGGACAGGATGTGCTGTGGAACAAACAACCCCCCGAAACCCACCCTATCTGTCCATTGCAGGTGAGTGGGAAGCTATATTGTACATCATTTTCACTCTATGACCCAGGGTGCCAGAGGGACTACTTTCAATGCATTGACAGTCTACATGGCAAAGAGAGTGTGGTGAGCCACATACTGTCTCTTAAAACTTCTGCCAGAAATGGTCCATGTAATTTCCACTCCCTTGTCACTGGCCAAAGGATGTCACATGGCTACACTTAAATTCAAAGGTGACGAGGAGTGTAATCCTACCATATGCCTGTGAGAGCAGAAAATATATAAATTGCATTAGTGACTGTCATTGTTTTATGACACACGAGTGACAGCCTTAGCGTAATACCAGCACCCCCGTTATTTAGCCAACTGCGTGTCATGCAGTTTATCACATTTACTATACGCCTCTCAGATGTCACGTGCTGTGCCACCCACTCTGACTGATGGCCTCCAGTAGCGCCCCCACGTGGGAGCGAGTGAGTAGATAGATGAGGAACATGATGGCTGAATTTTAACCAATGCCGTGGGTAGTTGTATTTCAACAAAGTATTGGACTGTGTTTTGATACGTGACAGCTTATAGAAAAATCCTGGTATTTACTGAGCACCTACTCTGCACAGGCCCTGGAGATCCAAACATGAGTAGGACATAATTTCTGCTCTCAAGAAGCTGACAATCCAACAGAAGGGGGAGAGGCCTAAATAAGCCATTAAAGCCATTGAGGTGCTAAGTGCCGTAGAGACTTTAATTGGATGCCATGGGGCCGGAAGGACCAGGAGTATCCCTGGAGACTATCACCCTACATTAAGAACTTGTTATCATAATAAAATGCAGGAGATTTGTTTTCCTGTTGGTGATAACTTGAACGATCCTTTAGAAACATTACCCAGGTATCTAAACAGGCCTGTTTATCTCCTCATCCGTTTGGGATTTTCTTTTTGTTTCCTTTAATATATCCTTTGTCACACTTTTGAAGAGCAACCTAGCCCCGACTTCTATTACTGAAATGTAAGAGCTTATTGAAACAAGCTCCGTGTATAAGGTGGCCCTTACTTACACCGGCCTGTGTAGAAGTGGCCCTGGTTACAGTGTAACCTTTAAATTGATCATGCCGGACAGCTATGCCCGCCCAGAGTTTCTATTCAAGGTTACCTTGCCTGTAAGTGCATTTTTCCAAGGCTGCCTCTCCCAAGCCAGTTCAAAGAGAAGTTTACAGTGCAAGGGTGGGTGAAAGAGACCTTCAGAATCATCAGTGGCAGCCCTCTCCCTTCCCAATAGGAAATTGAGGCCCAAGGAGATTGTTAGTGGCCCAGTGCCCACTTGCTGTCCTCCAGGCTTCAGGGAACAAGGTCACCGCAGTGTGAGCTTGGAAAGCATGAACTCTAAAGTAATTCTGATAAAAGCACGCATTATCTCTTTGATGATGACTGTGAATGCAACCCATGCAATAGGGGCAGGGGAGTATACTGAGAATCAAGAGACCTTGTTCTCGATCTGGCTCTGCTGCCATTGAACATCTTGGGTAGTTTACTACCATCCCCCCCCCCACCTCCATCACTCCCCTGTTTCTTCATCTGTGTGGTCAGACCGGCTGGTCCTAAAGTCCCCGAGCTCCTGCAAGTCTTCCTGTTTGTCACCAGAGGGTAGAGTTGACAGAATGGATGTTGAGCGAAGCTCATCCATGCAGGACAGGGACCCCACGGTTTTTTTTTTACCTCTAATAGTCATGGCGACAGGTGTCATGGTATGATGGTTCTGCTAGGAGTGAGGTTTTCACTCAAGGCCTCTGGCGTGTGCCGACCCAGCAGGCTGCGGGGCCCCTCTTCTGCACGTGGCAGACCTCTTCCGGAGGAGAGGCAGCCTTGAGGCACCCGTCCTCACTGGACCCCAGCCTAAGCCTTCCCTACACCCAGATGCACTTAGAGAGTGAGAAAGGAAAGTAGCTATCGTTGCTGGTGGCAGGTACTGCACATGACCAGGGTCGAGGGACCAGAATGAAATATTCCCAAAGGGGAGTCCGGGGCAGACAGAGCTGTGGATGAGAGCGGTGGGTCATGGACCTTCTGATACTTCAGAGGAAGTCTGTTATCATACATTGCAGGGGATTTTACTCTTGTCTTGGAGTCTCCTCCAAATTATGAGTTGAAGCTCATGGAATCGTAGTCTTATTTTCATTGATATAAAATTCCAAGGGACTGATAAGCGGTGAATTCTATTTATTTGGGTGGGTGTTTGACTCAGGATTTAATTAAACTTGGGTGGGCATTGGTCCCTAAATCAGCACTGCCTGTTCAGAGGGGGCAGTCATCTTCGGAGATAGGCAGTGTTGAGGGGGTGGAGGACTTCCCTTCACTGTGTTTTTTCATGCAGTTGGCAGAGGCTTTGCAGAGTGGAAGGCAAAACGGCACTTTCAGTTTTGCCTATAAGGGAACAAACTCTGAAAGGCGACATTCCTTCCCCGAAGTCACAGTGTTAAAAGGGGCAAAGTTAGGATTTGAACTCGCATCTCTCTGAACGCAAAAACCAGAAGTTGACCCTCACTTGGAGCTATGAGTCGTTGGTGAGCATCTCCTTAGTGCCTTGCACCAACGGAGGCACTCGCGAGGTGATAGTACCCGGACTGGTGACCTTTAAGACAATTCGCTTCCGAGGTCTCATTTTCCCCCATTGGAGGCTCAGTGAAAGGAAAGCCCAGAGGGCAGCTCAGGCTCTGGCCAGGCTCTGCTGTTGCTGAGGGAACTCTGTCCCTTACTTAGAATATGAAGGATACTTGGAGCTCTGGGTATCATATTTTTCTCTTAACAACATTTAACCACTACGGTGCCAGAACCTCCAGCAAAGTCTTAGGAGTTGCCTTTGTCATATCCATCACACCTTGTAGCCTTTAGGGTCCACCTTCAGCAGTCTGCCCCCCAGAGTGGCGTCTGCTGTAGCCCCCTGTGGCTTTTCTGTGTCTCAGTGTTGGAGGAGAGGAGGCCGGCTTTGTCTGCTCCAGCCACAGCCCCTTTGTTCTCCCGCGTCCACTGCGCACTTTGATTTATCTCCTTCATTAATCTGTGGTGCTCAGCACTGTAAAATTGCCTGAAATGAGATCTGAAGTGAGACTCTGACATTTTAAGGGATGTGGCAAGATTGTGTGGAGGAGATTAAATGGGGAGTGAGGGAAATGAGATGGTTGCATGGCTCAAGGATTTCTATCACTGTCTCTCCCTTTAGTTTACCCTGAGATTTGAACAGAGGGACTCACGACCCTGCAGTTTCCCTAGTGACAAAATGAGTTTAAAAAACATCCTCCCTGGCTGCTGCTTTGGGCTGTCTGGATGTGGATTGTGGGAAACCCATGAGTATGCAGTGATCAGAAGAGATGTGCGGCAGAACCACAGGGCGTTTGAGTCAGGGTAGGAGTCTGTCCATTTGCCTTTTACAGGGTGCCCGGGTGAGCTCTAGGAGGCGAGTGCAGGAGCCACTTTGGGTGCCCTCCAGTCAGCCAGAAGCTGGCCTTGCTTCCTGAATACTATGTGGGTAGATCTCCAGGTACCCTCTGCTTTGCGCTGTACAGTTCCTGTGGGGACAAGGGATCCATGTTTCAGTTGTCAGTGCAGGAGCAATTCCTGAGAGCTCTGGGCACAGCAGAGATGCGGACCCTGCACGCCTCCCTAGGACTCCTGGTAGTTTGCAGTCTTGGATCCTAGGCTCTTCTCTGAGTCTCATTATCAGCAACAACTCTCATTTATCGAGCACCTCCTGTGTTCCAGGTATTCTCCTAGATGCTTTGCATATTCACTTTAACCTCCCAGAGAACCCAGAAAGATAGGAGTCCCTGATCAGTGAGTAAGTGACTTGCTGGGGACGCACAGACAGTGAGTGCAGGGCTCTAGTTTCAACCCAGGTCTGTCTGACTCCAAAGCCAGTTTCTTTCCAGGATACCGTGCTGCCTGTCTTTTAAAAGGGAGGATGACCCAGTGATGATTAGTCCACAGATCTAGCCCTCTCTTGGAATAAGCAGGAATAACCTCCTGGTTTCCCTTCCCTGAGTAAACTCTAACTCATGCTCTAGGACTGGCTTCAGTCCTGTTTCCCTGGCAAACCTCCTGCCCTACCCGCTCCACCCCTAACTCCAGACAGGGTCTCCTTATTACCCGTGCTTTGCTCTCTTGTAGCACTTAACATGCCTTTGACATTGTCTGCTCAGAGGTGTGGTCTCCCTGGCTAAACTGAGAGTGAGGAACCAGAACAATGTCTTACTCTCCTCAGCATTCGCAGGCTTGCATGGAGCCTAACGTACACAGTGGTAGATGTTCACTGTTTATTTACTTACTCATTCAGTCAGTCAGTCCATCAGGATTATCCTAAGAATGATTAATAAGACTTACTGAACATTTAGACTTCCTCTGCATTTCCATCCAGGCCATTGGCAAGTCTCGGGCATACTCCCTTCAGATGATCTCTCACATCTCTCTGCTTCTGCTGTCCCACCTGCCATCACATGGGTCCAGGCTGCCGTCGTCTCTCCTTGAGCTCCCACAGTGCCTCCTGACTGGGCTGTCTCCTCCGTGGCCTTCATTCTCCACCCCACAGCCATTGTGATCTTTTTAACCCACACCTGAGATCCTCTCTGCCCCCAGCCTAAAGCTTCACCTCAGTGGATCTCCACAGTGCATGGCATGAAACCCAGACTCCTTACCATGGCCTCCAACGTAGGGCGTGTCTTATCCTCTCCCCATCTCATCCCACTTTCCCCTCCCCCGCTCATGCTTTCCGTCAGTCCCTTGAATTTGTCAAACCCGTGCTCCTTCGGAACCTTTGCAGATACTATTCCCTGTGTCCAGAATGTGCTTCCCACCCTAGCCCTTTCTCTTCACAAGGCTGACTCATTCTGGTCCTTCAGATCTCAACTCGAACATCACCCACCTCTCAGAGATGCCCACCCTGACCACTCCAACAAAGTTCTCACCTGTTAATATCTTTTACAGCAATTTTTCTCTGCATTACATATCCCTTATTTGCGTTTCTGTTCATTTTAATATATTTTTTGTTATGTTTCCCCACAAGATTATAAGTATCAGTAAAAGTCAAAAAAAAAAAAAAATACTAGGTCATTTCTGTTTGCCGGTGAGTCTCCTTCCTAGCACAGTGCCTGGCTCAGGGGGTCTTCATACTGTGGTTGAGGGAATGACTGGCTCTGTGATGCCGCAGCCAACCAACCAGAACCTCTGAGCACTGACCAATCAGAATAGGGCATCGGTGGCCGTAAACAACTCTTACGGCTGACCCAGATCAGCCCTGGAGCTGTGGTTTACTGTGAACCATCGCACGCAGTCCTTAAAATAAGTTAACTGTGGCCCCAACCTGCCTTCAAAAAATGGGCTTGTTGCCGTCCAGGAGCTTCTCCTGTGGGGCACTGAGCGGTCTGACCCAGCCCGCTACCTCTTCTGGAAAAAGGATTTCAAACCCTACGACTCCCTGACAGGTGCAGAGTCCAGCTTTGCTGCTTCCCGGTGATGTGACAGACATCGGTCAACCTACCCATCCTGAGCCCCGTTTCCTCCTCTGTAAAATAACATTGAGCCCATGGCGTGGAGCTGCTGTGGAGAGCAGACGAGAGCAGTGCGGGGACGGCGTCGGCACAGAGCCTGGGCCTGGCGAACGCCCAGGGTGGCAGCAAGTTCTAGCTAGTAAGGGATTAAAATGCCGATTGCAGGTGAGGAAAGGGAGGCGCAGAAAGGTTAAAGTGCAAGACTGGGAGCCAGGACGTAAGTGAGGGTCCCTTCAGCCCCAGGTCCAGTGCTGTGGCCAGCCCTGCACCACCTCCCGGCCAGGACGTACCCTTCTCTCTGGGATTCTGCTTTGCTGGGAGCTGTCACTCAGCTCCTGTACCTCTGCTTCTCTGGTCCTTAGGGAACTCTGTTGGGAGGGGAAAAAAAAAAGATATTTAAGGCCTGCAGCCACAATGGGTAACTGGCAAAAAAGCTGAAGTAGTCAACACACGCCACATCCTGGCAGGAGGTCCCACCCTTTGGAATCAGCCAGCTAACCATCATATAACAACCTCAGAGGTGCAAACCTGTTAAAATCCGCAGCAAAGGTCTTGAAAAAGGAACTTGAAAGGGTTTATGACCTGTGGATTTGAATGTCTTTCTGAGCCCAGCTATAATTTCAGCTCCGCTTTTGGAAGTAAAGATCAGAGCCATAATTTGAGGGGGGCCTCAGAACGTGCACTGATTATATTTCAGGACTCAAGCTGTGGGATGAGGCTGCTGGGGGCAGGGCCTGGGGTACGGACCGAACCGACCGGGCAGGGGTATGAAGGGCAGGGAGAGGGCTATAAAGCAGGGAATCTAGCTGAGGCAATTAAATGTCCTTGCTTCTCACTTTAAACAAAGGCCCCAGAGGAGGTAGTGGAGGGGAGGAAGGCGGGGGATGTGGGCAGGGGCCTTTGCTCCTAATGATCTTGAATAAAGGACTGGAGAGCAAAGCCAGCAAGCTAATGTGGGCCCTGGCCTTGAATATCCCTGCAAGAAGTCCGCGGGGGAGCCTCTCTGTCCCCAAGCAGCACTTGTCATGGTAATGCCTCAGCCTCTCTGATGGCACCAAGGTCAGCTCCCAGGTTTCAGATTGGAGCTTCGCTGGAGCTGGAGAGCTGGTACTCTTCCTCTCTGTCCTTCGTCCGTCTGCTTCACGGCACAGTTCTGGTGCTGCCGTCCTCTGGCACCGTCCCTCAGCTCTCACCGCCGCCGTCCTGTCTCTCCCCACATCATCCCCAGCACAGCTACAGTGAGCCTCCCGAATGCAGATCTGTCCTTGAGCATCCCGTGCCTGGGAATCCTTCGCTCTGCATCAGGATAAAGAGCTAACCTCGGAAGGGGCCCACCCAGCCCTGGCCCCTGCTGCCAGGCTGGCCTCGCCTTCCACTTCATAAGCCACGGCACCTAACACTTTGTGGTTTCCTGCACATGCCGCGGTGTCTGAGTCCACTTGCCTTTACCCACGGAATGCCCGCTTCTGACCGGGCTAACTCGTACACCTCTTTCAGCATTCGGCCCCAGAGTCACCTTGCTAGGCACCTCAGGCGTTGTAAGTCTCTTTCCTTGGACTCCCAAAGGACCCTGTGCATTATTTTAACTTCTAACAAAACCTCGACTCTTTTCTATTTTCTCTATGCTAACTTCGAAGACAGGGATTATCTTATTTAGCAATGGGTTTCCAGGACCTAATAATACAGTGTTTGGCACATAGTAGGTATTCAGTCAACACTTGTTGAACTGAACTTCAGTTTTAGCCAGATGAGTTATGGCTCCTCAGCTGAGGCTTTGGGTTTTTCACTGTGAACACGGTTGTTTTTCTCACTCCCAATACTGGTTCAACCCTTAGCAGGGAGGGTGGCACAGAGTAAGTCTTCAATAAAGATAAGAGGCAAGCCTGACCGAGATGACTCGGGCGTGGCTGTCCCACCCATCTGTCATTGCACTCACTGGAGGTGCCGCAGTAGTACTCTGGGGACACAGGGATCTGGAGTGGAGCCTTCCTCAAAGACACCAAAGCCCTGTGCATTATCTCAAAGAACAGGTCGTGAACAACTGAGGGAAAAGGCAGTCCGGGCAGGGGACTGTCAACGCCTTCCGGTTCAGAGGTCAGAACCAGAGCGCTATGTAGCAGAGGGCAGACTGAGAAGGATTCCTGGAGGAGGGGACTTTTCCACGGACCTTGGAAAACAAGTGGGATTTAAGTGTGGAGGAGGAGAAGGAACAGTCCAGGTTTGGCAGGGAGGAAAATGAGAGGGAGGAAGAGGAGAAAGCCTGGGGGTTTTGTTCGCTGGGAGAGGAGGTCGTCAATGGTGTGTTTTCCAGCCTCACGGGTGCTTCACTCTGATATCTAACACACATCGAGTAGCCATTTCCCACTGCGTCCTTCAGAAGTCACCTCCCCCAGCTCCAGGCTGCATCAGGGGCCAGCCCAATGTCCTTGGAGAGAAGCCTTCTGAAAACAGACCCTGCTAGACTAAGGCAAATAGCTGACTTATTTGTAGATGCCCTCGGGATCATGGTATTAGAACTGGCCACCTCCTAATGATTAAACAGTACGCAAACACCCAGTGACCAGGGCGTCCCCCCATAAATGGGCTGTAAACCAGAGGAGGCAGCAGCCGAACCACCAACTAGGAGGAAGCAAGCTGAGGAAATGCTTTCTGCCCTAAGCAACAAGCCTCCCGGCAGGCGCCCAGAAAGCAGACCCAGTCGTTTACCCTAACCAGGAGGGAGGGGAGAGATGGGGTTCTGAGGTCTCTAGGAGTGGAAAATAACGAAGACCTCCCTTCCCTCCCCTGCACTCGAAATACTCTGTGCTGTGTGCATGAGTGTGCCTCACAGCCTTGCGAGTTCAGTATTACAGATGGGGAAACAGAGCTGGTAATTGATGAGCTGGATTCAGATGAGATCTCAATGATGTTCCATTTCATTTGTGTACCCATCTATGAGGGGAGAACTGTCACCACCACCCTCAAGTTGGATGATGCAGATGACACAGAGAGGCTGAGTGGTTAGTCTGGAGTCACACAGCAAGTAGAACTAGAACCTGGGTTCTTTGAATATCCAGCTCAAGCCCTCTCCATTATCTCAAATAACTTTACTCTTCCCTGAGCCACTCCCAGGAAGGAGCTAAGAGACTTGAAGGGCCAGGTGTAGGACATTGCCTCTCCTGTTCTATGTGAACCCACTTCCCTCCATCTCTAAGTTAGCTCTACTTGAGTCCAGCAGATAAAAGAATCACACTTGCTTCTGCCTGTTGCCTTTTAAGAAGGAGGTAGCCGGGCTCTACTGGTGGGAAAGGTGAGGGGCTCACACCTGCCTACCAGCACATTCTCTGCCCAGTAGTGGTATGGAAGAGCCAGACCTGGGCTATGGGTATGAAGCAGACCTTCACTTGCCTCTGAGAGCCAGGGATGAGAACAGGCCCTCACTTGTCACCAGCCATCTTGAATTATTAGAATCTACTGTTTCCATTCTTCAGTGAGAAAAACCACTTTCCATTAATTGCATTTGGGCTTTCCAGCTTCTGGTTGTGTCATATTGTTAATAATAATAATATCTAGTGACTACCAGAGAGCGTGGGGGGGCTCATGTTGAGTCAGGGCCATTTGAAAAGAAGACACCTAGAATTCTGTCCAGTCATAGTGAGTCACCGGCATCCTTGCTGGCAAACTCTGGAAACCCAGAAAATTGGTTCTCAAACAACAGGGCTCTTTGAACTCCAGGAGACACCTCCAGGCCGCTCACAGGCTCACCTGGGATTCCTAGCAGTGATTGTTACTACACTATCCCTACATTGCCCTCTACAGCACCTCAGAAGGCTTAATTTGTTCCTTCTGTATGTGGAATGGTAAGCCTGCCAGGCTAAAATGTTCTTAAGAAGCAGCTTGAGTTTCAGGATCTATGTTTCCAATGTAAGCTTTGTGCTTCAGTTTCCCTTTCTGTGAAATGGTCACATAACGAAAGTCCTGGTCTTTGTTCTCCCGTGGAGCTCACTGCACCTCTAGGAGCCCGACAGCATTGCGAATGCGGGGCTCTGGCCGGAGCAGCGGCCTCCCTGCTGCCGCGGAGGAGACGACCGCCCCGCCGGCGCTAATGGAACATAAAGCAGTGGCCTTGAATGCTGGCTGGTTTTGATGTTCTGATCAGATTACAGTGAATTCTTTCAGAACCTCCTTCCCTGAGCAGCTCAGCCTTGCTCTTCTTATAAATTCCCTCTCCTTGCCACTGCCTTAATGTAACTTAAGGTGGTGCTGAAAGAAGATGGCATCTAAATCTGCCGGGTTGCTTTTCAAATTACAAGCCTTAGCCCCCATCCTGGCCCGCACTGGCCGCGCTCTTGTTCCAGATGCCACCAGAAGGCTTGAGGGACTTGGCGTTTCTCATCTGCCTTTCTTTTTCTCTCATGCTTCTTTTGATGCAAAGTCTTGAACTTCAGGCAATGCAATGCAGTGGTTAAGAGCAGAAGCTCTGGAATAGGCTCTTACCTAAATAATATGGCTGGGTAGCCAGATTGTAGCTCTGCACTTAGTAACCAAATGGCTTAGAGTAAGTTAATGCAGATAATGGAGTTGGTGTGAGGCCAACCTGTAATAATCCCAAGAAATGATAGCTATTATTCTGAAGGAAGATTCCACTCCAAGGCAGGGCAGGAACGGAAGTGTCCCATGATTCAGTCTCACTAGGCTCAAAGCTCTCTGACAATATAGACCCTCTCCGTCTGTCTTAACACTTTAATAGCCAGGTTCTGGGAAGCACTCGTTATATACTAGAAGTTTGTGAATTATTCCAATCCCATGAGGTTCACTTTTTAATCATTCTTTAAAAATAGAACAAGGGGAGAAGATTCCCATCTGGAATGAGAGGTTTTCAATAAGGAGAGGAACACAGAGAAAGGGCACTGACATTTCTGAGCACTTCTTACGTGCCTGGCCGGGCTAGATGCCCCCAAGGATTTCACCTTAGTTCTTCCTGCTGAACTCCTTTCTGCACCAATCGAAGTTGGTGTGACCTTTATTTTGCATGTCAAGAAATGAAAATGAAGCTCCAAGAAGCGAATTTGCCTGAGGTCAAGACGTGAGTTTGCCTGAGGTTAGGCACCTGAAGAAGCTGGGACAATAACAGCAGCAGCAATAGCAGCAACTAACATTTAGGTGGTACTTACTGTGAGTCACTTTACCGAAATGTACTTCTTCAATGCTCATGACTAATGACAACCCAATGAGGTATTCTCATTTTACAGATGAGGGCACTGAGCTACAAAGAATTCAAATAATTTGCACATAGTTAGAGGTGGAGCTGAGACTGGGATCCTGATATCAAGGATCATTTATTTCTCATCTCCCAGAAAGCAGTAGTAAGGACTTTGTAGGAATGAGCTATCTAAAACAGAAGAATTAGGTTATTAAGTAAAATGATGGCACATCCTCTCCTAGAAGCCTCAGATACCCAGGATGTGTGAAAGAAACTTTCCCTGGAGGTTGTAGGGCAAGGATGAGAACACCTGTGAGCCCCTTGGGGCCTAGCCTTATCTCTCCGCATTGATTGGGTTGGCAGTATTATTTTCACTGAAGACACTGATCTGCCCTTCTCTGGGGTGAAATGACAGGTAAGAAAAGGCTCTCAAAGTCTAAATTTAGCTGGCAGAGTTAATTCACAGTCACCAGGAGAAGATAGATTTGACAGGTTGGCTAGAGGACAAAAGCCAGCCCTTGAGGAAATCAGTATTCTTTTGAAAGGTAAGTCAGATTTGGCATTTATCTACATTCAGCCTGGCATGTGAGCCTGCTGATCGGTGGCCGCAACAGGAGCCTGGGATCGGTGGCTCCCAGGACACATACCTGTTCCCAGGTGGGGTTCTGCTGTGACTGTCTTCTAAGGTCAGCCAGCATTAGAGTAACTGTCTGCTACACCTGGCCCCACACCTTAGATACTTTCTTTTACAGTGCTACTTAGGATTTGTCAAAATATTTTATATCTACAAATGGGAAAAGAACATCATTATGCTTTATGCTTTGTGCTAGTCCTGTGAGATTGGTCAGTGCAGGGCCACTGTTTTGTGGAGACAAAGGAGCAGAACCCGGAAGTTTCAGAACTCACAGCCTGTGTGTTTTAAGGTTTAAATCAGTGTGCTTTTCCATTGCTAGGCCTCCTTATTTAATTATGTATTGAAATTTTCAATTTTCTCTTATACCAAATTTTTACTTTTGCTAAAATATCTATGTGTCCTTTAGTTCTCTCCTCTTTATTGGCCTCTCCTCAGCTACTTCTTGAGGTCCAAAAACTTCCAGAGCTGTCCCTGCCACCTGACAGCCATTCGAGATTTCAGGGACGGGAATGAGAGCGTGCTGGCAATCAGCACCTTCAGCCTGACCCTTAGCACTCTGCTCAGGCCAAGATAGAGGCGCAGATGAAAATCATTCACACCATGGCGGTGTCCACACAACAGACCCTGGACAAGAAATTACCCAGTATGGGAGATGACTAAATTTAGACTCGTGTGTTTCTTTTTCTGCTGCTTGTGTCTTTGATCCACCTGGCAGTTGAAAATTGAAGTTCCTCAGATCTTTTTCCCCCCTGGTTATTTTGCTAGATAAACCGTTTGCACGGAATGGTGTGTGTGCCTGCACATGCTTCATTTCCCTGGCATCTAATAAATGTTTTGAAATAGGGTAACGCCGGAAGCACTTTTCATTACCTTAAAGTGCTTTGCGTGGATAGAATGCTTTCTTTTCCTTGACTGCTCTGATGTTACTGCATTTATTTATAATGGATAAGACCGCTCCTCTCATCACTTTCATCCTATTTGACCATCTTTTCCATTCCTTTCTACAGTGTTTGTGGGCCAATGAGACTTCATGCCCCTGCATAGTCGCACAGGTGTCTGTGAGACCTTCCGGCTTTACGGTGGGAAATTGGAATCCCCGGTCTGTAATGGAGAGAGATGGGAGTAAAGCAAAAGCATGGGTTGAGATTGGAGATCTGAGGTCTCCCCTTGGCTCTGTCAGCAAACTCTGTGACCTCATGCAAGGTAGTTCCTTTCCACGTGAGCTCACTCATAAAATAAGGGAATTAGGCCATGTGGTCCCTAATTTTTTTTGCAGATCTGAACTTCTAGGGTACCTCAGTTTACCAGATCACCAATCCGCTATAAGATTTGGGATTCGATGCTTGAAAATGAACTGCATAGATGTAGGTGCTCGCTGAACTCAGTGGTGTTTGAACAGAGTATCTAGAACCCGCCACAGATGGGCAGCGAGATGAGCTGCGAGACAGTGGTGTGACTCGGAGCTTTCCATGGGGTGTACATAATTTTTGAAATGCTGAGTTTGTCAAAGAAATTAGATAAAATGCGAGCAATAGGGGGAGACTTCTGAGCTGGGAAACAGAGTTAGGAGTAATTTTCCTTTGGTATACGTGCATCCCTGCTTCCCTAGCTTTTTCAGAAGCAATGAATGTCTGAGCTCCCTGATCCCCCTCAGAATCAAGTTCAAACTCTTATGTCACTGGGCTTATTATTGAAATCTAGCCCCATTATTTCCTACCGCTTCTTCCCCTCTCTGCAACCATGCTAACTACTTGTCATTTCCTGAAAACTACCCTCTCTTGCTTTATAGCCTTCGCAGAGACTGGTCTTTCTACCTATAACGTTCCCTCTTTCTCTACCCCATTCCACCCACGGCTTGGTTTTTTCGGAGCTCACATTAATTATCACCTCCTCCAAGAAGTCTTCTCTAACCATCTCAACCCCCCAGACCAGATTAGCTGACCTATTTGCTTCCACAGTATCCCGGACTTTTCCTTATCAGAGCACCAAACATGTGGTATTATAAATGTATGCTACTCACCTGCCACCTAATCTATACTCTAAACCTCTTGAGAGCAAGGACCTATCTCATCACTGTCATATCTTCATTACCCAGGCCAAATGAGAAAACTGCTCAGACAGGTGGACGAGCTCCAGTTCACGTAGTGTGTCTATTTTCAAACCCCACATAGTGTGGGGTTTCACGTAGTGTGTCTATTTCCAAACCCCACCCGTTTTCCATTGTAAAACTTTTCACTTTGACCCCACCTTCACCTAATTATGAAGGAGTCTTCTCTCCTAAGCTATCTTCTATGAGCTCATGAGAAACAGTGGGGAAAAAATGGATTTGTGTCTCAAACATTGGATTTAGGACCTCATTTACAAGACTGTGTACCCCGTGTACATGACCGAACGTGAGAACACTATGCTGATTGACTTAAACAGCACAGAGCCTGCTGCTGCTAATGGGGCCGCTGTGGTGGTGACTCCCTTGCTCTCCAAGGCTGTCCATGACCTTCCCATCCCAGGTGTGTTGTGAGATAAGTGTATCTGGCACATTATTGTTGTTTTAATTTGTGAATTTTGAAATTCAAACAGGACTTCCACGTCTTAGGTTCCGGCAGCTTTAAATGTCCTTGGACTGTGTAGAAAGGGACCTGAATCTATAATATGTGTACAGGTGCAGCTCTCATAAGAATGCACACATACTTCTCATCACTGCTAACTGCAGTTCTACCACGGGTAATCTGGGCTCAAACTTCCCGATTCGGTGACTGGTAACCTATTTTATAGCGTCAGCTGCATAAGATACATTACAGTGTCCTCCAGGCAGCTGCTCTTTAGGTAAATGAATACCTGAGGGTCTTTTTTCTTCTCTAGGAAACTTTAAGCACTGTAACAGGCTTTCATTTAAGGCTGGGCAAGGCTTTTTTCACCAGATCACTATTTGGAGGTTCTAACAAAACACCTTTATGAATAGCAGCTGTAATACCCTTAATCCGCTAAACTTCCTGACATTTTAAACCTAGTGGATTGCTGTGAGTAAAATCAGGCTTTCCCATCTTTCTGCTGTCTTCCTCTCTCCAGCACTGCCTCTGCATCTTCAGGACCGAGTGACTGGGATACAAATTCTTTCTTGCTATTAGGGCACTGAACTAGAAAAGACCAGGAAACACCGTGCAGTTTCTCCAGACTTCTAGTTTTGTAATACCTGGCCTGACCCACTACACACACACACACACACACACACACACACACACACACACACACGTGTATACATACACACACACACACACACACACACACATACATACGTACATACATACACCAAACAAGTTCTGATGAGGTTTCTGTTTCTCATTAAAGCCTAGAATTTAATGACATAAAAAAATTTATGTGATTTTCTTCTTTATTAAAAAAAGAGCCAAACATGTTTTATTGTGGAAAAATAGAAAATACAGCTAAGTAAGTAGTAGGAGAAAAGTGAAAGATGATGATACCATATGACCCAGTGAGATCCACCATTAGCACCTTGGTGCCTGCAGACTTTTTTTTCTATTCACAGAAAGACCCGTACAATTTATTTTTTAAAAGACCAAACATTTTCAAGCACCCACTATGAACTGGGTACTCTTCTAAGCTCTTTATATGTCTTGATTCACTTACTTTTTATAATAACTCTGGAATGAGAACCCATTCTACAGATGAGGAACCCGAGATGCATATTGCTTAAGGAACATGTCCAAAGTCAGGCAACTAGAAGTGGCAGGGCCAGGGAGTATGACTCATTGGTTCTTAATTTTAACTGCTCCATTTTATAGCCTCTAAAAAAAGGAGAAGTGTTTTGTAGTCTGCTTTTGTGATTTGACACTCAGCATGAGCACCTTTTTTTTATGTCAAGATTCATCCACATCATTTTTGATGGCTACACAATATTCTATTCTACAGAAGAGCCACAATTTGATTAACTCTTTCCCTGCTGATGGATGTTCAGGGTGTTCCAGTCCGTTTGCTCTTATAGACAACAATGCAAAGACCATCTGTGGACCTAAATGTATGCACACTAGTGTGGGCTGCAAACAAAGCCCACATTCTATGTTTTCCTTATAACTCCGACATTTGTTTGTGCAGATGATACTCTTGAGGCACCGTAGAAGAACGGTCTTGAGTATGTTCTGGCTACTGGAGATGGGACTGCCCTGAACCATTCACACACTTTTGTCCCCATACGCCATTGTTCCTGGTACCATGTTTGGAAGAGGGTTGGCTGAAGAACGGAGTTTCTGTCTAGGTCCAGCTAGCTGCCCGCAGCTGAACCAAGTTTGGTGTCAGTTTGCAGTGTGTTGTGAATTGAATGAGAGGTTTTATCTTTTTCTCTAAACTTAAATGATTATGTACAGAACCAGAACTACCATGATGTTACTTACCCCTGGAGTTACCTACTCTGGTAGAGAGGGAGAGAGGAGGGGAGGAAGGGCCCTTGGGTGATAAAGTTTGTTGCCAATGCACTCTTAATCCCTTACGGGTCAAGTGGCTATTAGTGAGGTAAAGAAAATCGTCCCCATTGTGCTGAGTACCAGGCTAAAGGCAAAAATTCAGAGGTAAATACGGTGGTTTCAGTCATGGGTTTTGCGTAGTAGGGTCTTATCAGCAGCGGGGCCTTGGGCAAGTTATTTTACCCACTGCTTCTTAATATTGTTGTTATGTATTGGGGATAATAATATCTACTTCGTAGAGGATAATACCTACTACATCCAGAATGTCGGAAGGATTAAATAAGACCAGAGAATTTAGAACAGTAACCACCATGATAAGAACTCAATAAAAATGGGAGCTTAAAAAAAAAAAAACAAAAATGATACTGATTTATGATCAGGCAGACTTGTTCTTGAGCACCGATTAGCTGTGTGACCTTGAGCAGCTTACCCAACCTCTCGGAGTTGTTCATCATCTGTGGGTTGGAGATAAAATCTGTCTTACTGGAGTATCATGAGTTCTGATGTTAACAATGTACATCCTGGCACACAGTTGGTTTTCAATACTCAGCAACATTCTTAAGCCCTTACTATGTGCCAATCACTGTTTTATTTCTCTCCCCCTATTTGAATAGCTTTTCTCTTAGAGACGAATGGTCAAATGGAAGGAGTTTAATTCTTAACCAGTCTAACTTTTCAGCTAGCCTCCCCACTAGGCAAATACCTAGAGTGAGTTGGGCTCTTTGCCAAACTAACTTTTTTTTTCTTTTTTGACTTAGACAAGATTGTGTTTTGGGATCGTGGAAGGTTTTGTGAACCAATTTTATAGTCCCTATAAACTCAGAAAGGAAGCAATGAAATACCAAAGCTAAAGTACGGAACAGATTTTTTTACAAGAAACTCTGTGTTTAGGAAGAGTTCTGTGGGATGAGGGATTTACAGTGTTCGATACAACACCTGACACCTAGAAAGTCTGCAGTAAATTCAAGGGCCGTCCCCAGCAGGGGACTGATGGACTATGAGTCAAATTCAGGAGACAAATGAGTTTTCTTTTCAAAAAGGATTTTGGTGGAATACCTAAGATTACAAAACCTTCATGCTCTGAGGGGTCTTAGAAAACCCCCGGGCTGGCAGTTAGCTCGTTGCACAGGCCACAATCTGGAAGTGACTTGGTCAGACCTAGGTCCCATCCGTGCTTTCTCCACTGCTCCGCAGTGTGCCTCCACAACGTGGGAGCCGCATGACTCGGGCCTGCGGGAGAACTTTGGGTGTGTGGAGTGACGTGAGGTCAGAGCCCGCAGACTGTCGACTTAGATCACGGTCTGCTGAAAGCCGCCCGTGAGGAGCACCGCCATGCGTCCTCTCCAGTCTCTTCCCCTCCTCGACCACTGCCCACCTGCCCCGCTCCCTCCTTATCCCACCCTGCGGTGGACACACTCAAGGATGTCCTTGCAGCTGGAGCCACATTTTAAAAAGCCAGAGTGGCTTTGACATATTTTATTCATTACCTACTTCATCTTTATAGAGATAATGCTCCGACTTCAAAAATATATATTTGGACTCTTAGGATTATCCCATGAACACATAATACCATTATAAAAATACAGCTCCTGATAGTTAGTGCATTATTTTCAATTTCCTTTAATTTTTTTTCTGTTCGTTTTTTAAAAGAAAAAATTACCACATGGATTAGCTAGCCTCTTTAGGTTTTCTCTTTCTCATATTTGCTTCTAAATGACCAGGTTTATGACCATGACCAAAGCTTTAGGAAAGCCCAGCTCTCCTAAATTATTCCCTAAATACCAGATGAACTAACTTTCTAATCTGCTATTACTCCTTATTGGCCATGGGGACAATGGCACGGGAATCTTTGTGGTGGCTATTGTCAGCCAAGGGTGTTTGGGATGGGGTTTTATGAGATAATCTAGATTTCACTGTGTAGAAACCTACATCTCGGCACGCATTTCTAAATTTTCACCAAATTATCAACATTCAGCACCCCGTAGCATTCCTGTGCATGCAACTGGGGCACAGATTTTTCTCGCTTCAGGGGCAGGAACCGTCTCTTCTCCCCTATAATATGCAACCACAGCTTACTAGTCTTTTATTGCATGGCTTGTGTCATGGTTTGTAATTTAATGCATTTGTTTTTATTTGACTGCCTGACACCCCCACACTTGCCAGATTATAAATTCCATGACGGTAGAGAGGCTTTTTCTCATTTGCATACCACTTTCCCCAGCACAATGCCTGACATGTAAAAGTCAACACACAGCCGATACTGTAAAGAGAATAGCCACTGGAGATACAGTAGAAGCCATGATATCATGGAATTTGGCTAACAGGGTGTATCTCAGTTGGACCAGTCCTAGAAGTGTTGGAAGAAGCTAAAGGACTTTGGGATAACCTGTTAATGACCCTGGCCCACTAAATGTCTTAGTGTCATCTGTTGACATAGTGACCTGGAGGTGTTCACCACTCTTAATGTGGGGTCGTGGAAACCAACCAGGATTTGGCATCTGAAGACATGGGCTTCAGCCTGTCCGTCAGCAGTCATGTGACTAAATTATCTAGATTCCCTGAGTTTCAGTTTGTTTTTCTGTTCTGTAAGGATAAGAATACGTGTTAGCACAGTTGTGGGAATCAAATAGGGTGAGATTTATAGGCAATAGTCTATAAGTCTGAATTATTGTTATCTTTGAAAATAACTTTGGCCTCACGTGTCCTTCATTGGAAAGGCTGCCCTTTTGGAGCTGACTCGTAGTGATTGGCCCTCCGTTGGAAAAGGCATCTCTGATGTGGAATTGAGAGCGGAAAGTCTTTCGAGGCAGAAGGTGCTGGCACCCGTGGTCATGCTCGCCAGTGTTCTCTGTCCAAGGTTGTGTTAACAAGCCTCTGGTTTCAGAAGGGGAGGGGAGTAAACATGGATAAGAGCGGATGCTCTTCCTGGTGGTGAATGAAGCCTGTTGTTTCAAGATGGAGGAGTGTGTGAAGCCTTTTGTGTGTGAGTACGCACAAGTGTGGGCTCCAGACAATACCAAAAATAAATGTCTTGAAGGTGACAGAAAGTATAGCTCATTCTGTGTTTCCAACAAGATCAGAGGACAGTATCACCTCCTCACTACACAAGTAGGGTGGGACCCACAATCTGTGTAAATGCAAAAGAAAGCTGGGCCAGGACCAAGGAGAAGCAGAGATTCTATATCATCACCTCAACAGGAAAGGGGGGATTTCTCACTTTTCCTATCAGTCTCGAGCCGCAGAAAGGAATCGAAACAAAGACAGAAGGCAAGAGACGCAGAGGCACACTGACCACATCCCCCAAACTCTTTATTGATGCCCAGCTGAGATCACCTGTTAATAAAGGGTTTGGCATTCTCCAGAGGACGGTCTTCCTTTTCCATTAACCCCCACCCCTGGGCTCTAGGCATGGCAGCCACCCTTCAGTTCCTCAGCACACAGCTCTTCCCTCCCTCCGATCTTTCACTTGACATCCCCTCCACCTGGAACACCTCACTCACCTCCTTTTGATGGCCGGCTGGCTCCCTCTCATTTCTCACATCTTAGCTTAAATGTTCCTTCCTGAGGTGCCTCTTTTGACCACCGTATTTTAAAAAGTGCCTCCTGTGCCCTCTTTTCCAACACCATGTTATTTCCTTCATCGTTTTCCCATAACATCTAGAATGGTTTTCCTTGTTCATCTCCTACGGGTAACTAGCTCCATCGGGGCTGGGGCATTTTCTTTCACTTGTCCTCTTATTTCTCATGTCCGGCACAGGTTAGGCATTATGTGGCTCTTTAGTTGAATGCCATTCATTTTCTACCCCAGAGCTACCTAGTTTCTTATAATTTTTGATCAGTCCTATACTTTGAAGGCTTTGCTAAAAACTCCAGGAATATTTCTTCCCTTCCCACTGTCTACTGCAGGTCACACTCAGCAATATTCCATGGCAGGCAATGTGATGCTTCTCATTTTCACAGATCTTTTTCAAACCTCTTCCCATTCTTTTTCGGCCATCCAGAAGAACCTTCCTTTCTTCTTTTCTCTCTTTGTTCTATTAGTAGCAAGCCAGAAGAAAGCTACCCAAATGAGCATCAGCCTGCTTCCAAATTAAGAAAAGAAAGAATCATAGTATGTATGCGAAACTAGACCTTGTATGAAGTCAATGCCATAAAACCGAGCAGCAGCTGCCCCTTAACCTGGAGTTTACAGACAGGCTTCAGGGGATCAGTGAATCAGGCCCCTGAAATTGTGTGCAAAATGTTGACCATATATGTTTTTTTATAGGGAGATAGACCTGAGTTTCTCTCAGATTCTCAAATGGGCCTGTGACTAAATAAAAGATTAAGAACCATTGGACTAAAGTCCTTGAAAGTATCCGAAGTCCCCAGGAAGCTACACTGAACATTCAGTTCCCTGTTTTGTCCTGCTGTACCCAGTCCAGGACTACGTCAGCGCTGCCCTAGGCGCTGGGAGGAGACTGCTCAGGACAAAAGAAGACTGCACTCCTATCTTTGAGGAGCTTACTTAGTTTTTGGAAAATGCAAACAACAAATATCCCTCCTCCTCCCAATAATATAATAATAAAATGTGCAGACTAGTAAGTACCATGAAGTATCTTGTGGTGAAAAGTGAACCAGAGCCCCAGAGCCTAGGGAGATATCCCTGAGGAGGTGACATTCCAACCAAGACCTGAACCGTGGGAAGGAGGCAGCCATGGGAGATGTGGGGAAGCGTGTTGCATGCTGAAGGGACCACAGTGCAGGGCCTTTGACATGTGAAGGGGCCGGTACTTTCGAGGGCCCAGGCCCTGTATTTGAACTTAATGAGGAATGGGGGAGTAGCCAGATCACATAGGGCCTTCTAGGCCAAGGAACAAATCTGGATTTTATTCTCTCTTCCTTGGGAAATTATCGGAGGGTTTTAGGCAGGAAAGTAACCCAATCAGATGTATACTCGAAAAAGATAACTGTCATTGCTATGTGGAGATGGAGCCTAGCAGGACAAGAGGAAAGGCTGAGGAAGGTGACTATTAGAGGAAAGAGATGATGATGGCTTGGACCAAGGTCCAAGGAGTCATCAAGTTCAAGGTATACTGGGGAAGTATGGCCAAAAGGACTTGTTAATGGAAGCCATGGATGAGATCACCTAGGAAAAGACGAGGTAGAGAGGGAATTAGGGACAGGACCAGAACCCTAGAGGTCTGGAGAGGAGAGGAGAGGAGGAGGATGGTGAGCAAAGGGGAGAGAGAGGCACAGCCAGTGAAGGAGGAGAAAGCAGGGGCAGATGAAGGCATGGACACCCGAGAAGAGGCTCATCCCAGGAGGAAGGATCTGTGGGTGCTACGTGCCGGTGCAAACTCAGTAAGAACAGATAATTGACCATTGGTTTTGGCAAGAAATAAGGCACTGATGTTCTTGGGAGAAACAAAACATAGTTTCAGTGGTGTAGTGGGGACACGAGTCTGACTGGTGGGTTGAAGCGAGAATGGGCCATGGGAGCTGGAGTTGAGACAGCTCCTCTCAGATGCTTCGCTGTTACGTGCAGCAAAGACTAGCGTGGCTGTGAAGAATGTGGGCCTGAGGTTAAAGGAAATTTTGTTTCATTTTATGAAATGGTCACTTTATTTCTTTGCCAGTAAAAAAGGAGAAACTGATGATATTGGAGAAAGGAGCAAAGTGTCTTCTTTAGTATTGGTCTAATAAAGTATTCTTTAGAAATAAGCGAGTATCTTTTTAGATTTATTTCAGTGGTTTTCTGTTTATAAAGCTTTGTTCTCCTGTTTGATGCCTGGGTAGAATTTATCAGGTACTCTTTGGTTTAAAAAATGGCTCTAAGAGTTAACCTGGAAAACTTAACATCGTCGATAACATTGTTTCCATGGGGAAAAATGTTATGAGTTCTAGAAGGTCTTCAGAATTTGGCCTATTTAGAAGCCAGCGTCAGAAATGACTCTGGAAAGCACGGAAGGGTATCTGCTCTCATAGAGCTGGTTGACCTACCTTTCTCTTTTCTCTTCTCCTGCTGCTGGATCTCTTAGCCGCACCCAGCGCTGTCTTTCATGGCACAGAAAAGCCCTAGCTAAACTGGGACCCGTAGCTGCAAAGGATTTAGAGCATTTCATATTAAAGATGTGATTCTTACTTTTAACCACAGAAAGAGCACTGAGAACACCTATCCCCCCTCCTTAAAGTACTTTGCAATAAAGTCCCCCTTGTAAAAATTGTGTGTAATCAAAGGTATATATTTAGTGTTGTAGGAGATTTATATCAACTTTTATACAAGGAGAAGGTCTATTTATTCGCCCTCCAATGCATCTTAAAGTAAAAGCCAAGATGCTTACAGTGACTTGCCAGGCTGTCCTCAGGCCCCTCTGTCCTCCTTTATCCCTGGCCTCTCTGCCCTGACCTCTTCCTAGGCTCCCTTTGCTTCGCTGCTCACTCTGCTCCAGCCACACTGGGCTCCAGGTTCTTAAATGTGTAATGGATGTGTAAGTTATATCCTCCTGTCTCAGGACCTTTGCACTGACCATTTCCTTCCTGCAGCTCCAAAGTAAGCATTCCCTCAGCAGGCCTTTCCTGGCCACTCTATGTAAAATATCAGACACTCCCCTCAACAAGTCAACATCCTCTTCCCTACATTGTTTATTCTCCTTAGCATTTATCACAAACATACTGTGTAATTTGCATTTCGTCTCATTTATTTTAGTAGTTCTACCACTATACAGTAAGTTGGATTAGAGTAGGGAATATTTTGTCTATTTCGTTGACACCTGTATTCACATCAGGTAGAATAGTGATGGGCACATACATAGCAGGTGCCCAATAAATATCAGTTGAATGACTGAATAAATGATGGACATTCCTTAGTTTATCTTGGCAGTTAATCTGGATTTTTTACATATTATATTTGCTTAAAACAAGGACCAATTATAGCAAACAGTAGACATTTTTATGTACATGTACGATAGAGGCATATGTATATATGTTATTTTATATATATCCATATACATAGTCACAGTCCCATTCCACCCAAATTAACCCAGCGGTCATCCAGATTTTCAAAGTCATGTCGTAAAGATAAATTCTGTTCCAGAGACAATGTAGAAGGTAAGAGGAATGGTTTAAAGCATCTTTGTCAGCCAGACCTCGGGTCCATCCTGACTTTTTTGTCTTAATAAATCTGTACTACATCTACCTCCCCTGAACTCACCCCTCCCTCGCCCCTGGCCTCTGCCTCCCACTCCCCACTGCGGATGCTGGCAGCACTTTTTCAAGCAGAGGAGGGTTCCCTGAGGGGTGAGCTATGAATGATCAACTTCGGTGGAGACTCCTTCAAGATTACAATCTCTGCTCCCAGACATGTCTGCTTTTGCATTCACCTGGGATACCCCTCTAGACCCTGTTTCCTCTCCGAGCTGACCTTTTATTCCCTCCCCTTTGTGTGGTGGAGGAATGGCTCTTCATTCCCCTTTGAGAGGCTTCTGTTTGCTAAGCAAACACTGACCACACAGAAACCCTGCTTGCAGCCAGTTATTGCTTCCTCTAGTCACCCCCCCCCACCCCCTGCCTGCCCCAGCACCACCCCCTACCCCCAACACACACACACTAAAAAGAAAAAAAAGAAAACTTACACCCCACCCCAGCCTACTGGAGGGTCAGCCCAGGCCAAGGGCAGAGCCTTTCTCAGCCAAAGTCTTTGAAAGCTGCCAGGAGCCAACTGGTAGGCTGTTTGGAGAGCATCTTAATCCTTCTTCGTTTTGAAATAAAAGCTTGTGGCTATAACATAATTTTGCTTTTGAATTCTCAATAGTAAAACAGTTCTTCATTGTTCCCAGCATCTGTTTACATAGTTCTTTCTGAATTCCTTGATTACAGGTTTTAATAAGGATTTGTTGGTGCAACCTTTTCCCATCTCAGACCTGGAACTCTCAACAATCCCACCTACTCTCCCAGCCTCCGTACCATAATGTTTTAAGTAGCCATGAGTACACCGAGCTTCTTTTATTTAAAAAAAAAAAAAATGATAAGTAGCATAAGGAATTAATGCATATTTTCATTGGCATGGCATCAAAACTGACATCACTAAAAAAATGTATGTCAGTGCTAACTATGTAAATAGGTATCTTTTCCCCTTTGGGTTCAGAAGTTATCTCTGTAGGCTAATCATTTCAACCAAATGCTTTGTATTCAGTTGTTGATAGAATGAGCTAAGAAATGTCATCATCAGTTATTTTTGTGTCGTTATTAAAAGCACTTTTGGCTAAAAAGAATTTCTTCAATGTTTTAGCACAGTCTACAAGGATTTAATTATTTTTTTCACATTTAGATTTTATTCAATTTTATCCGCTGTTACAGACTCCCCTGAGACCATATTGAGGGCCCTTCTACTCGGTGCTTTACGGTAGCGCTTGCAGAGTTTGGTGCTAGCTTTTACTCTGCCGAAACTTTTCACAGCTGACTTGATACTAACACTCAGACCTGACCTCTCGCTCCTTCAGCACTTAATGGGTTAATTTTGTTGGTGGATCCGATTTCTTTCCTGGCCTGGGGAATGGTGATCCCCTTCTAGCTGGTCCTTTAGTAGCAGAGCAGCTGGGTGCCTGGGACTCCAAGCCCCGAAGTGGACTGGCTCAGCTGGCTGAGGAGTTGCCATCATGAGATTCATTCAGCTTCTTTGTCGGCTTTCTCTAAGGACCACAATGTAGTGAAATGCTCTGGCCTAAGAACCTTTCAAGGTAGGATGATTTCCTAAAGTCGGCCTGGGGCCGGGCGTGGTGTGTGTACTGCCTTTTCTTTCCTTGGATGGCATTAAAAAGCTGGGCAGAGCAGCCAGTGGTGTACAGCTGCCAATGTCCCCATGCACTATGTGCTGGAGGAATCACTAGTCAGGAAACTCAGCATCCTTCTTCCTCCCGCCCCATCCCCTTTCATTCTAACCTTGATAGTTTCTGAGGAAGCAGCAGCATTACCCAGATGTCCTTGGTCCACCTGGACATTTGGGTAATGTCAATATTTTCTAGACCATCTTATCAAATTAGGCTGCTGATACTGAAAAACTGGGTGTTGATCACCCAGTTCTTATTCCAGGCTTTTTCGGGGAGACCTTTCAGCTTAAGGGGAGGAGGAAGCTGCAGAGCGTCAGTGTGGGCCCCTGGCAAGGGCTGCTAGTTAGTGGTTCAGAGGGCCCTGATTTGCAGTTAGAGGTTTTGCTTGGAACCTTAAGAAGCCGGGTGAACTCGCGGTTGTGTTTACTAATACTGTAAATTACTGAGTGGGTTTTTTTTTTTCAGGAAACTAGGCTCCAGGAGAGATGGCAAGGGAGACTTAAGTAAGAGTACATCTCTCGTTTGCTAGGACTGTTAGAAAGCTGCTCGAAGAGGAGCATTTCTCTTTTTAAGTTAGACAAGGGGAGGGGAAAACAATGTTCATTATCAGCTACTACTTGCCAGGCATCTGACAGACATTGTCTCATTTAATTTTCATTGCAAAGCCAGCAATATTATCCTCAATTTTGAGGCGAGGCAGTGGGAACTAAGAGAGGTTAGGTAACTTGCTCAAGGTCACACAGCTAAAAAATAAACAAACAAACAAACAAACAAAGAAAAAACCAGAGTGGAGCCCAGGTCCCCTCCACCACTCAGCTTTCTTTGCTGGGCCTGGCCTGGCCAGGGTGGTTTTATCTGCAAGTTTAAATGTGGGTTTAGCTGGAAGACTGAACCAAGTGCAGTGGAGTGCTCGGCAAAGTACACATGATACTTGCAAGCTTGACCTGCCTGGGCCCCATGGCTTCTGCTGGCTTCTGGAGCAGCAGGACCTACCTGGACACTCTCTGACCTCTTTGAGGCTCCTGGGCTGATGGAGGGATCTGTGGCTGGGTTTGTGCTTGTAGTTGATTCAGAGGGGACAGGAGCCTAATTGGAAGTCAAAGCTGAGGAGGTGGATGGCCTTAGAACTGGCCTTGGGCCCTGGAACTCTGGGGTTGCCTCCTGGGAATCTGTATTTATTGAGTCCTGGAGAGGTTGCACACCAAGCATGTTACTGCTAACCCACGCTTGGCACTAGCTGCTCACATGTGTGCTGGGGGTGGCTAATTAGCTAGGGCTGAGCTGCTCTTAGATTGTGATACTGACTGTGATTGTTTCGTTTCCTTCCTTCCTTCCTTCCTTCCTTCCTTCCTTCCTTCCTTCCTTCCTTCCTTCCTTTCTTTCTTTCTTTGTCTCACGTCTTGTTCATTTTCCACTCTGTTTTTTACTGGTTGTTCCTTGACCTTTCCTTCCCCATTGCTTCAAAGGGAGTAGCTTAAGGGCAGGCCCTTGATAAACTGCAAAGTGAGGCCAGCTTGGTTTGAGGGACAGCCACCTCTCTCAGCTGCCCCTAGGCAGTTGCAGTTCCATTTTTTGCATTTGGGTGACCAGACCTTTTAAGATGTATTCGGAGGTAAGGGGGGAGCAGGGAAGCTACAGAGGGGGAATGGGAGTGTTGGGACTCCACATTCCCCTCCACCTACTCAGACCCAAGGCAGCCAGCCAATGCCCTGTCTCGGATTCTTCCCCCATCCCCTCTCCTTTTAACTAATTGAGCATTTTAAGAATAATGATTGCGTTAAAAAGTGTCCTGGGCTTTTTGGATAACAAGTGGGAGTTCTGAGTTCTTTTATGACCACGGTCTATTTAAAAGCGTCTTTCCTTCTGCTCATTGGTTGAATTAATGTGGTTAAGAAGAGCTTGGGTTTCAGAATCCAGAAGATCTAGGTTCAAATCCAGCTCAATTTCTTAGCTCTGGCACCTTGGGCAAGTCACCTAGCCTCTGTAGGCCTCAGTTTCCATGTCTATGAAAAAGGGACATTAATAGTTTGTGCCTCATAAGGTAATGGAGAAGAGTGTGTGGGATAATATATGTAAAGTGCTTAGCAGGGTATGTGGAACCCACTATTAAAACTTTTCACCTTGTTTGTGTAATTGTTTCTTATTATTTTCATTACCTATCTGAAATAGTCTGAATTCTATTATGTTTACAGTATGTGTAATTTCTGGTAAACAGAACACTAGCATGGGTTTGTTGAAATCTTTGGCAAAAGCAGTGGACCAAAAGTCAGCAACCCGCCCTGGAGGTGCCTGGGAGGGGGAGGGCTTTGTGTAACTGAGGTCAGCAGACACGCTGGTGCCTATTGTAACAATGAGTGTCTAAGGCATCCGGACCAGAGCTCTGGGGTTTTCAACCTGACCAAGCTCCTGGAGCCAAAGGGAGGAATTTCACGCTTACTCAGGGGACCACCTACTTGTTGAGGGAATGAATTACCAAAATGGGACAAAGGTACTGTGGGGTGAAACTCAACCCCAGGGCATCCTGAGTGCTGCTAAATCCGCTTGGAGCCCTCTTTATGGGGCTCTCGGTCCCTCTTTCCACCCCAAATGATTGGCCTTGCACCTGGCACTGTCTGTAGAAGCTGCTTCTCCCCTGGGACACTGCCCATTTATGGCAGCAGGAAGCAAGTTCTTGCACTCGAACTTTATCAGCCATTTCACACTGTGGGACTGCATCTCCTTCCTGCGGTCCCTGCAGGTTCCCTGGATTCTGGACTGCAGCTGATAGGAGCTGGTTATCTCCTGTGTGCCTGGAGATCTGATTTGGTCCCAACAAAAGGCTCATGGGGACTGGGTGATATTAGTACCATATCACACCGGAAGAAACCTGGGTCTTCTGGAGAGGCAGCTGTTGTCGCAAAGTAAATGGCAGAGCCAGAGTTCAAACACAGATCTATTTTACTTTTCTTTTCAGAGTTTGTCCTGTCTCCATCTGGAGCCTCTGGGGCTTAGTGGTGCCCTGGCCCACTGCTAGATGAGACTAAATATACTGGGATTAGTGTCTGACTCCTCCCTTGCTTTAATTCATTTTGAACCAGAACTACTATAAACCATGTAGGCTGATCCCAAAGGTGAAGCCTAGAGAGTGGTGGCTTACTTGTGGCTTTATTCAAGTAACTGTATCTTTTTTTTTTTTTGGTGTGG
The DNA here is from genome assembly GCF_014176215.1 of Rousettus aegyptiacus. Taxonomy (NCBI): domain Eukaryota; kingdom Metazoa; phylum Chordata; class Mammalia; order Chiroptera; family Pteropodidae; genus Rousettus; species Rousettus aegyptiacus. Next base: position 90,519,479 of record NW_023416308.1, read on the forward strand.
AAAACTTTAAAATCTTTATAATACACATGACGGGAGTTCATTAAAATGTGTCAAATGAATAAATAAATGAGTTGGTGGAAAATGCTTGGATCCGTGTTCGAATCCCAGCTTCATCACTTCCTAGTTGTATGGCCACTGGGCCTTTCTTTCCAAGCCTCATCTCTAGAATGGCTATATTATAGTCTCTGTCTCATGGTACCTGAGAGGAAAGATAAAGTAACAGAGCCCGACACATAAATAACAGTCAGTAAGCTTTATTATTTTTATCATAGAGTTGTGAGGGTTAAATGAAAAAACGTAAGTATCTAATTAGCACAGGGTCGGGCACAACTTTAAACTTCAGTTAAAGTTAGCTATTATTATCATTCCCAGATAAACAATGAAAGGCAGGATTCTGTAGAAGTCCTGTTGCATTCTTTGAAGGTGGGTTTTCTTAATAGGTCCTAGCTGTTGTTAGTGATGATGCTCTTGAGAAACCTCCTGGGGAGGAAATAGTTAACATACCTGTCTGGTGGGAACCTTAGGTAGCCAAACCCTTTCCCTTCCCCAGGGGGGTTACCGCTCAGCCTAGGTCTGGCTTGCTCACTCCGGCTTGCTCACTCGTCCACACCAAAGGATCTCATTCCGCTTGGGCCCTGGGGTTTCACAGGAACAATTGCCTTGAACAATAGCCAGAAAACAAGTTTCACCAGTCTGCGCTTTTGCAACTGAATGCAACTGTCTGTCGGAGGGCACCCGGCCATGTAAATGGGCTCTGCCGGGATTCTGGAGCAGAACTGGAAAAGCGAGCAGGTAAGGCCTGGACACAGCCCTCAGTGGCGCTGCCGCGTGAGTTCAGTCACCAAGAAAGAGACAGAAAGGGGGAGCAGGGGAAAGGTGGCGGGGTGTGGAGTGGTGGGGGGGAGCAGGGGTGCCGCCCAGACTGTTTGTGAGGAAGGTCGGGCCTCTCAGAAGCAGACTCAGTCTTTGAGACTGGGGGTTAGAATCCATTACTTTGTGAGGATTGCTTTCAGAACCACAGTTATAGTACTTCATTCTCTGCCAACTCGCTGTGGCTTATTAGTGTAGTGAGCAGAGAACGAATGTGTATTTGCCACCTGATTTTTTTTTTTTTCCAACATCACTTAGCATGTCTTTCCCTTGAATAAACAACATTATCTCATAGTGAGTCGGTCTGAAAAGTATAAAAACCCTCTGGATCCTTCAATAACTCCTAGGAGTTGGAGGCTCTTGCTAAAAGCCAGGAATCCTCACGCCCGGGTGTGTAAATCCTCATGGAAAAATCTGTGTAGTCCTCTAACCTTGTTTTGCCTTTTTGCTTCAAGGGAGACGAAGTTATAATATCACATTAATTTAAGACCATTACAAATTACCGCTGCCATCTACTTACTCCCAGAAAAGTGTGATTTTAAAATTTTGTCCAAATTAAAGGTGGTTTTTCGGGGGACCCAGTTGAAGTCGATTTCCTTCCTCAGTTCTGTGGAATGCTCACTCCCCACAACAGTGAGGAGGAAAACAGGGAGTGTGAGAAGCTGGAGTAATTTATGACTCTTTCACCTGCGTTTTTCATAGTAGATAGCTTGGGTTTGGGCTGTTAAAATTATGCTCTAAGCCCTCTGAGTGGCATTTGAATTCCTGACACAGTGATGTCAGCATTTCTTGTAAGATACTGAAACTGGATCTTCTGGTTTTATGGGCCTTTCCATTTTTGAATGGATTTTCTGGTCACTTTTGGAGAGCCTTTTCTCTTCGCATCTGTATTTCTCCAAGAGGTATCAGAAAAACAATCTGGGCCTTGAGGGGACCCTTGGTTTTGGTTAAAATGCTGTCTTGGCCAAGATGGGTGTCTTCTTGATGTGCTTGGTTGCCATTAGCACACAGAGGTTCTTTTGTGAGTAGGCTGGCTGGCAGACAGATTTTGAAGCTGATCCACATGTTCTCTCTTCCTGATGAGCTGGAAAGCTGCAGGGAGTCCTTAGACCCTGGTGTGAATCCCATCCTTCCAATGAGCTCCGGGCCCTGAGCCTCCATTTCTTCTCAAAGAAAATGGGAGTGGGATAGTACGTGTAATGTGCCTAGTGCAGTACCTGGCATCTGGTAAACACTGTCAGTAGTGGCTATAAATATTAGGCTGCATCCTTTGCCTTTGTCGATAAATACTGTGGTCCGATGCAGACTCTTTATTGTGAATTGGGTTTTAAAGCCTCTATGCAAGGGTTTACAACCTCGAATTGCACGGCAAGTCAGGTAGCATCTCTAAGTGAAAAGGTGCAGATGGAAAAGCATATCTCTGTCTGAAGAGGGCAGTTACTACCTAGGCCTAGTAATTGTCTCCTATGTTTAAGACATTGGCACCTATTCCAAATATCTAAAAGCTTCTGTGTAGACTTAAAAAAATAATCTGAGGGGTGAAATTCGTAGTTACCCGTTTTGCAGCTTTTGCTGAATGGGAGGAGATGTTGGGAGACCAGTGGAGGATATCGTCAGTGTGCCCATTTGCCTCTGTACCAACTTTTCTCTGAGCTTTTAAACTCACAAGATGTCAGTTAGAAAGCAGCCTTCGGAATGGCTTCTTCAAACTCCCTTATACGGGAGCCTGGGGCCCAGAGAAGAGGTGACATGTGTGATCTCTTAACAGGAAGTAGTTCTGGGGACCGGGGAGGTCAGGGTCTGGCTCTCTTGGCTCTTCTGTCCCCTTCCCTTTGCCACTTTCTTCCCTTGAAGGAGAGAGCAGCACAGCAAAGAGTGTTGGTGGGCCTGGGTTTTAGCACGCTGCCAGACCATTGCTTTGTGCTGGGCCTTGGCTGGTGGCTTAAGGAAGTACCCACGACTATAGAAATTATGTCTGGAACCAGTATGTTTCCACTTGGAGCCCTCTGCTTATCTCCCTATTTTACATGTTCATTTGTGTCTGACCTGTGTGTTCTTGTCTGTCACACCACTCACTGGCTTTGCGGTCAGGGGTCGAGACAGCTCTGAATCATCACTGCATCCCTGGTGCCTTACCTGGTACCTGGCACTGAGCGGGTGCCGACTGACTGGATGAGATGAGTAAATGAATGCAAGGCCTCTGGCTCAGGTTCCAAAAATATTGCATTTAGGAGCCTTGGGAGAAAACACTGTAGATGTTCGAGGGAATTTCTTCTACCCGCCATTGGCTAAAAGCAGATGGACGTCATTTTCAAATCTAATCACTTATAACTCCAGTTATGCCATTATCTGACTGAACTAATGGAGGACATTCCATTGAGTAGAGAAAAAGGTACATGGCTATGATGTGACTGGGGAAAGGTGCTTTCATAAGAAATCAATGGAAGCATCTTATTGCCATTTCTCTAGATATGACAACCAATGGATTTATAGGGCATACCCATGACACGCTGTCTTAAAATTAAAAACAAAACAACACAACAGGGAAACTAGCCAAGCTCAGTGTCCCACAACCCTTTTAGTTTCCTTATATGGAACCTGAGGCCGGAGAAGGCCCTGAGGTTCTTCTGATTGTTTCCTAAGCTGTCCAACACAGCGCTGTTTCCACTAAGATTTTTGGAGCAGCTTTGGAAGTCTTACAGTGTAGAGGGAAGGCGAACCAGAGTAGGAAAAACTGGTGAAGAGAGGAGACGCTCTCTTGGGTTCATTTATTATTTTAGTCATTCATGTAAAAATCATTCATTCATTCATTTAGAAAATGAAATGCCCTATAATAGCATTCTAAATGTCTAAGAAATGCTTTTGTGCTCAAAAAGAGCTTCTTAGAGTTAATTAGGTTTTACTATTCGACTTATTGAAGTTTAATTTTTAAACGTAGGTTTTCTTACAGATTTCACCTATAAATCAAGTGTTTTTGTATAAATTGAGATGATTTTCACTTCTTATTTGATCAGTATTTTATTCAAATTTAACAAGTTGAATTTAAACAATTACTTCTGTGTACAAGCTGGGATAATTGTTTTCTTAAATTCAGTCTGTATTCATAAATTTAACATACCTGGTTTCCTCAGGCTCTTCAAATGTCTGACAGGATAGACTTACCAGCCTAACAAGCAAAATCTTTCTAAGCATGTAAACAATGCTTACAAATCCATTAAAGTTACAACTGTCATAAATTATCTTAAACACTGCCTTCTTTTTACGGTCCGAATCCAATTCTCAAATCTTTCAACTTAAAAAAATCTCATCAGAAATCAGTACTCATTTAAAACCAAAGTTACGAGACCATTTTTCAAATTCTCTAATATGCCATATATTCTTTTAAATGTTATAAATATACAAGAGATTATCCTAACTATCAGAAAACTTTCATCCTAAACTTATTATGATTAACTTCATCTTTCTTCATCTTTTAAAACCTTTCCCTGGATTTAAAGTAACTTATTTCCTACAAAGGATAGTAGGTTTATCATCTCAGGTGGGCCCAGGGACATCTGGTTTTTCTCGGTCAGGTTCAAGACCATGATACAGGAATGGTCAGCTCATATTCCAGAATCACTACTGCAGCACCGTAGCTGAATACTTTGTAGTTCTTTCTGCTATGTCATTGGGGTCCCTTGAGCCCCTGAGCTGGAATTTCATTTCACCACACAGTAAACACAGATCCTCTGGGTTTCTTTCAAGTTTCAGTCGTAATCAGTTTTTGTAACCTCTTTCAACATTTATCACCCGACTTGGGTCAATGGACTTTTGTACCTCATCCCAGGTTGTACCTAATTTCCTTTGCCACTTGAATGGATTCAACTAATGTCCTTGCTGCCTGAATGAATTCTGCATGCTTTCCACATTTTTCCTGTCTGACTCTCAGCCACACATGTCTGGAGTCATTTTACAAACAAACTGCAATTCCCTATTATTTAGCACAAATATACCAAGTGACAAAAACCTAAGAAAACCACTTTTGAGCAAAAGAACAGAATGTATTAGTTCTCACAGTTTGGTTTCCCAGGGTGCTCTTGGCTTTGAGGACAGCCGGGTACAGGAGCGCTACTTCCCTCTGTGCTGGCTGCTTTCTGGGACAGCCGAGGACAAAATGACTGCTGGCAGCTCCAGGCTTCACGTGCATTTTTTCCAGAGTTGGTGTTTTCACTCTTCTCAGGATCTCCTGTGTGGTCATAGACGTTTGAGAAGTGCTATCTTAGGGAAAGGTAAAGGGATTGGATCGTTTCAGGATTTCACAGTCGTAAAGATGTGCACGCGCCATGTGAATCTCTCTAAGAGGAGCACAGAAGAGCCAGCCCACCCCACACTCCCTTGTTAGGGCAGCGCCGTTATCATAGCATCTCAGGGAGCTGATGTTCCTTAGAACGCCTCATTCCCAAGATGACTCACTGATCTAATCTTGGTGGCAAATGACCACTTATACCCCGAATTTGGGGGCAAAGACAAGTTAGAACTAAGTGATTTTATGCCTGGATGTACTTGCCGGTGTCCCACAAGATCCAGAAGTGAAGGAGACATGACTGGTTTTCTGAGTTACGGAAACAGCTTTAGTTTCTGTCACACAGGCAGCTCTTGCTCAGCACGGGCTTTCCTTGGTGTCACTGCCCCCTCGTCGTCATCACTGGTTTCCCTCATTCCCACTCTTCTGTGGGGTAGACCGCTGGCTCCTCCCCTTCTGGGCCAGCTCAGTTAAAGGATTTCCTGTAAACTCAGGGTAAGCCTCACGGTGCTCTGGGCCCTGCAGGGGGAGAATCATGTGTGCCACGAGGCCCCATGCCCCGCTGGAATAATATCCTGGTGTTGAAAAGCCACAGGGGAAGAGCAGATACAATTTCAAAGCAAAAAAATCTGGAACCTGGATTCATGGGCATCTGTTACTGACTTCCCTCCTTTCCCTGCCGGCCACACTCTTCACATCAGTCTTCTTTCTTTTTCACTGGATTATAGGAAATTTTAGCTACCTTAAATTCCAAACTCCTTAGAGCTGATGGAATTCAAGACTCAAGGGCTTTTCTTTTAATGGTGAGAGCAGATTTGAGTCCATTCCATTCTGTCATGCTTTCCCCAGCAGAACCTTATATGGTGATTACTATCCTAAGTGTTATCATCCACGTGTCACCCATAAGGGACCTGAGGCACAGAAGTTTTGACTTGTCGAAGAATGAAATCATGAGGCAGCTGAGCTCTGAATCTACTGCTGGTGGTGACTTTGCCACAGAATTTGCCCACTCCCTCCTCTGCACGTGAGTTCAGTCAGAGGGCATTTAACAAGCACATACTGTGTGCCTGGAGATGGAGGAGAGGTGGCCCCAGAGTGAGGACGACGCTGCCGCAGCACCACCTACAGGTAGTGGGAGGGGAAAAGGTAGGCTTTGGGGTAAAGCAGCGTTTCACTCCAAGCTCTGCCATGCTTTTGCAGAGTAACCTTTTGCACGGTCATTCTCACAGCCTCAGTGCCCTCATTATGGAGCAAGGCCACTTACCAGTGTGCAGGAGAGTTGGTGAAACTATATGCAAATGTTGACGAGTTGACACGTGGCAGGTTCTCAGTGAGCGGACATTGCTGTGAAAGGCAGCATGATATATAGGCTAGAAGGAGCACATGTTCCGATATTAGACAATTATGCATTTTAAATCCAATTCCAACAGTGACCAAAAAATACTGGTCGAGTTACTTGTCCTTTCAGCCTTAATTTCTTCATCTATAAAATGAGGAAGATAATAGGAACTTCGCAGGTGTGATGTGAGGACCGGAGAAGTAGATACGTAAAGTTCCAGGCATGTCACCTGACGTGTGAGACCACGTAGGTGCTGTCACCAGGCAGGCCCCTGCATGTGTTTGGAAGGTAAGGCAGACCTTTCTGTAGGAGATAACTAGAACATGGAGTATAGAAAATTGTATATTAAGAGTTTAGAAAGGAGTCCAAATGTATGAGACCATGTGGGAATTCAGAGTAAGGGGCGGTTAGGGTGGGGGTAAGTCTCTCTGGCCCATTGGCCATGACCTAGGCAGAGTTGGTAGCAGCTTGAACCGCAGGGTGGCAGGACAGGTGGAGAGGTGTGCACATTTCACAAATGGAGATGATGGGACCAGATGGTAAATTAAATGTCTTTGGAGAAGACCTCAAAGGAGGATTTGGAACCAGGTAGAGGCCAGGATCCTGTGACTTCATCCACAGTAAGCCCCTTTCTGAGCCCTCAGGTTTCCTGCCTTCATCCTCACTACTTGGGAACCACAGTCACACATTTCCCCTGCATTTCTGTGGGACCCTCCAGGTGGGCTTTTGGAAGACAGATAGGAGTTCTGAAGGGAAAGGTAATGCAAATGGGTTTTCACTCTGCCTTTGTCATCTTGCCTGATCCACAGAGCTCAGGCAGGTGGTTTATAATATGGTGGCATGAACTAGAACGTCTTTTGAGTTGCTGGAGGTGGGGTTGGGGGACTCAGCCATTCGACAGTTTCTGAGGCATCAGGCTGATGCCTTGTAGGCCTTTCATCAAGACACAGTGGAGGGCTGAGTGGCGGGGTAATGTGATTAAGACAATGCTTTGTCATCAGACAGCCCCAGGTGTAGAGACTGGCCCTGCCGCTCCTGCTGTGTGACATTGAACTAGGTGCCTGGTCTCCCAAGCCTTGGTCTTCTTCTGCGAAGTGGGCCTTGTAATGTTTGCGTGTGTGCCGAAAATGGACATAATGGAATGCCATCTGGTGTAACAAGAAAGAGGATGGCTCCGAAGTGGAAATGGCTGGATCCATATCCTGCTCCACTTCTTACTAGTGGTCTGGACTTTCTAAGCCTCAGTTTCTCCACCATATACAATAGAAAAACAGTAGAACTTACATCTTTCCACTAACTCAAGTTAGAACAGTGTTGGAAGCTTACTTTATAGCCCCATGAGTTAAAATCAGCAAGTACTTATTGAGTACCTGCTTTGTACCTGCCGCCCTACAGCCAAAAGAGAAAATGCAACAAGCCTGATGGGTAGTGGGGGTGTGGGCACTGTACATAGAAGGACCAGGAAAGGCCTTTCTGAGGAGGTGACACTTTAGATGAGAAGGAGGCAGGGACAAGTGTCCAGGAACAGGGGCAGCAAATGGAGAGCCTCGAACTTAAGAACCTTATTGGCTTAGAAGAAACAGAAGCCCATGTAACCAGAGCCAGTGAGCAATGGAGAGGCGGGCGAAAGACAGGACTGAAGAGGGAGGCCAGGTCAGAGGGTCCTGCGGGCCAGAGTAAGGACTGAGACGAGTAAGTACCTGAGAAGCCACGGGAGACTATTAAGCAGTGGAGCAGCAGGATCTGATTTATGTTTCCAATATGGTTGCTGTGGGGAGAAGGGACTGTTAGGGAGCAGAGGTGGAGCGTGGAGTCCAGCTGGCCTATTGGCCATGACCCAGGCAGAGTTGGTAGCAGCTTGGACCGCGGGGTGACAGGAGAGGTGGAGAGGTGTGCACATTTCGCAAATAGAGATCACAGGACCAGATGGTGGATTATGTGTCCCGATGGTGTTGGGAGGTGGAAGACGATGAGGAGGAAGAAGAAGAATCACTGCCTGGAGACTGGAACTGAGCAGGGACGAGGGGCAGGGAGATTCCAATGGATTTGAGAGTTGGGGAATGAAGAATTCTGGGAAATTATTAGACTTAGAGCTATCAATAGAGGTGACAGGTTCCTGCCGAATTTTGCAGCTCGGCTTTTCATTCCAACAGTGAAGTCCAGAGGATTCGTATAGCGGTGAGAATTCTTCCTACTCTGACCCCCAGGGAGGGTGGTGCTGTTGACTCTCTGCACTGCTTTCAGCTCTAATCTCCAGACCTGCCGCTCCTGCTCTGCCACTAGGCCTGGGAAGGAGCCATTGACTTTTATAAAGATCCCGAGATGAAGTTGAGGATGAGGTAGGAAGTAGGTAGTGTCTTTAGCCACCTCTGCTCGGGGAAGCAGCCAGCCTTTGGGGGAAGGCATGTATCAGCCACTTCACCCAGCTGCCAGTCCGGAGCAGCAACGATGAATGGTACCCGTGAAGATGAGTCATATCGCATCAGAGGCAAAGGAGCTTTGTCTGGGGCTTTATGACACAGGGAGCCTCCAGGGATGGTGTGTATCTGTCTGTACCATCAGCCCGAGCTGGCACAGCGTGAGGTTCTGATGCTCAGGATGTGTTTGTCTTGGCAGCTGGGATGACAGCAGCTCCGTCAGCAGTGGGATCAGCGACACCATAGACAACCTCAGCACTGATGACATCAACACCAGCTCCTCCATCAGCTCCTATGCCAACACACCTGCCTCTTCTCGCAAAAACCTGGATGTACAGGTAAGGAACAGGGCCTCTCCCAGCCTCCTCCAAACACCCCAGCAGAGAGAGCTTTGGGTTGTGGGCCATTTGGCATTAGCAGAATCCCCAGGTTCATGAGATGAGGCCCAGCCTTTTGCTTGCTGCCTGTGCTCTTGTCCCCCAACTGGTACCTTTGCCTGCTAAGAAAAAGGGATCAGGCAGCAGGGCTCTGGAAGTGGGAGTGGGGAGTCCCCATCACCATCATTGTGGTGGTCTTGATAAAAGCACATTTCCTTCCTGGACTTCAGTTTCATAATTTAAAAAAAAAAAAAAAAGATGTTGGGCTCAACTGGCTGTTCTTAACCTGGAGTGTTTGTCTCCTCTTAGCCACTGTGACCCACTACCGTCTCCTAGCACGTGTCTGATCCCTCGAGAGTAATGGGGTAGGAACGAAGATTGAGCCCTGGATGGGAAGACTGGTCCATCGACCAGAGGTTGGGAACTGTCAGTCCTTCTGACAATGTGTTTTATTTGGCACATAGTATTATTTTTCTTTTAAACTGGATTCCATGCCAAATTTTATAAATTGTGTTATTTTACATGAAAATAAGCTTCTCGCTTCTATAGAAAAAAATCAGAAGATATTGCCTTCTTGAACCTACATTTTCCTCATGGCAGCAATCAACAGATGTCCAGGTGTGCCTCCCCTTTGGACAGGGTACCCATTGCCCCACTTGAGTTTTCAACCCCAGTTTTTCAACTTACAGATTTTATGTTTTGAATCCAGTGCTAACTCACATTTGCTTTCAAAGAATTTTCATGAGGACCTGTTGACTTGCTCTCACGGCATCCTTAGTGGTCAGAGGGGCGCGTTGGTTCTAGTAAGCCCATTGTACTAGTGGAAACCTGAGGTGTCATCCTCATGACTAGTCGTGAAGTTGCCTAAGGTTTTTCATGATGGGTCCCTCCCAGCGCTGGGGTCCGCCGCCTCAAGTTAACCCATGTGAAGGTCTGATCCAGACAGAGTCTCCCAGAGGTACCTTTGGAGGGCAGAATTGACACTGCTCCATTCATTCACTCCCTTCCCTCTGCATCCTTTCCTTTCTCGGTTGTTTCTCACTCTGTACAGATAGGTGCTGCTTTAGAAATCTCTTTTCTGTCAAAAGTCTCCTTGAGGACAGAGCTAAAGAAAGGATGTCAGAGTGCGGGAGTAATTCTGTCCCACAGAAGAGTCGGCATTGACTCTTGATGAACTGCCTGCCTCCAGGATTGCCTGTGACTTCTTGAGTTTGCATTTTAACCAGAATTGCTAATTATTTCAAGGGAGTGAGGATGGGTTGTGGTGGTTTATAAGGGAAGGAAAAAAAAAACACTCAAATGAAAGGGGCACAAAGATTTCGAAGGTGTTGATAATGTTCTATATCTTGATCTGAGTGGCAGTTATGTAAGTATATTAAATTTATAAAATGTATTCAAGCTATATACTTACAATTGTATACTTCACTAACATGAACATTATACCTCAATAAAAAAGTTTATTAAGAAAAAACAAACCTAAGCTATGTTTCCTCAAGGGAACATGGTCACTGTTAAATCATTAATAAGACACAAGTTAGAAACATCCAGGTAGCCTATGTCCCTACTACCTACCATTTGCCTCGTGGACATTATTTTTTTCTGAGATTTCATTCTAATTTTATAACATAAATAACAACCAGGCTTCCAGATGTCCTTAAGTACTAAAGTGGGGAAGCAAGGAATTGATCACCAGGTCTCTGTATTCAGGGGCAGGCAGCATACTGGAATTACTTCGGAGGTTGAGAAGGGGGGAGGCAGAGAGGAAGGGAGTGAGGGAAAGTGAGCAGGAGAGAGATCAGGTCAGGAAATTCTCTGTTGTTTACTTGCCAGGTAGAAACAGTCTTGCTCCTAAGGTGCACATTGAGCCAACAAAACACTATGTGGGAAGACTCTCCTTGTCTTCTCCTTCCACACAAAGCTGGAGTTGAAATCTTTTCTGCGTTGATACGGAATTAACATCTGGGATGTACAACAGGTTTCCTATCCGATACACCTAAACTTGGTTAATGCCCCCTCCTCTTTGACCAGCTCTTTGCTTTCATCTAGGAAATGTCAGAAAAGGTTCAAGGCTCCTACACAAATATGTCTTTTGATCGAAATCAGAAATTTAATTTCAAGGGACATAAAGGGTTTAATATGCATTGCGTTGTTTTTGCTGTAAAAGTACCTGAATTTAAAATATTTGAATTGGAACTAAGCAGGTAGGGCTTGGAATAAAATAAATGCAGATTTGCATCACTAGTTACTAAGATTCCTATTGAGGCGGTTTCTTTAAATGGATATTTAATGGCATCCCTTTGTTCCTGTCTAGGGAGCATCTCCAAATATTTGAATCAGTGTAAATCATAACCTCCTCCCCTGTCCCACTCGGAGGAATGCTAAGGGCCATTCCTTCTCTCTGAGCAGCATCAGTCAGTAGAAAGACATGTTGCCGTCCTTCCCCAGCACTCATTCAGGTTCCATCACGTACTGATTTCTCCTGGACAAATGTGCAGGTTGAGGACAGGTCACCTGCCTAGGTTTTCAATTTGAAAAGCCTCTGAGAAACAGCTAAAAGGAAGTACATCTAAGTAACAGGGAAGTTATGGCCTAGAAAGCCTAAGAAACAACCTTGTTTAGCTGATGGAAGGACAAAGAGGCGCATATCAGAGGAGCGGTCTGTGGGAGGTGAAAGTCTCTGCTGTCTGCAAGTGGCTGTTTTCCTCAGAGATGTGGAGGAGCACAGAGAGCGCCCTTGGCGAGACACACATGTCCCGATAAACAGAATCAGGCGTCTGTGCTCACTGCTCCTCAGCGGGCTGGGCAGACAATTCTGCTTGAGATGTGACAGCCTCTTGACCAACTTTCTCCAGGAAAGCTGGTGAGCCCGCCCCGTTGGGCAGCCATATTTGGATGCTGTGGCAGGTCAAAGGTGTGTACTTTGAAGTCGGGGGTGAGCTACTCAGTCTGACATCCTTGGATAAGTTAACCTCTCCAGGCCTATCCCACCTTGTCCAAAAAATTATGGTAATTAGACTTATCTTAAAAGGTGAGTGTGAGAGTGACATGGAAATACTTCATCCGAACGTGCTCTCTTGGTAGCTAATTCTTGGCAGTTGCTCAGAAGTTACCTTCTTTCTTTCTTAATTTCTTCTGGGTTACTTGTCCCTCTGCCTCCCTCCTCCATTCATGTCAATCACTAAAAGCTGACTGTGTTCTTAATATATTTTGTTTGTAGTTTCAAAGCAATCCATCTTACATTTTGCAGCGTTTTGTTTTTAGGACAACATGTTGATGGTGGAAGACTTTAACAAATGCACGTCTCCCCCTCGCCCCCACCCCTGCCCCGCCTCCCCTCCCCATATGCTATCAATCCATTCATATCCTTAGTCATTCAATATTTTCTCTAGGTTCTATAGAAGTTTCAATTCTAGGTACTGAGATGCCAAGAGACATCCATCAAGATTACTCTTCTTCTCATAGCCTGTGAAATTTTTAATAAAGTATACGGCGGGAGGGGAAAGATAATCCCACGTGAATTAATTTTTTGCTACTCAAGGAAATAAAGTTCTGGATTCTGTAGCAAGGGCTGCTATCCTTTGTGGCCTTGAGTGAGCCGGGAGCTCTCTGGACATTCTCTGAGCGTTGGTCTGAATGTAGGAATAGGGTTTGGCTGGGGACCAATGGGTGCCCCTTCTGCCCACCTGCTTGGGTGCTGCAGCGTGTGACTTTAGGCAAGTTACTTTTCTTCTTTACACCTATATTTTTCTGATCTGTAAAATGTGACTAATACAAGCTCAGCAGATTGAGCTAATAGTATATGTGTAGGGACTCAATGCCCAGCAAGAAAAGTGGTAGGCGATATTGCTGATGCTGATAATTGCTTCTGCTCTGATTGGGGTTCAAACTTCAGCCAGTTCAGCGTCTTGATCTGCAGGAGCTATGGGCACGAAGAGGGCAGTGTCCTTGACTTCTAGAGGCTTGTGGCCCAATTGCAGAAAGACAAGTACCATGTTCACATTAATGCATGACAAAAATGGCATAAATGCTCAAGTGCTGGTGATTTTCAGAGGCAGGAGAGTTTGTGGCAAAAGAGCCACTTTTTATTGAGTCCCTTCACAGTTAGCTCATTGAGACCATTGTCAACTAACTTTCTAAGATACCCATTATCATCCCCATTTTGTGCACAAGGTAATGATCTCAGATAAATTAAGCCACCTTCTCCAGGATCACACAGAGCAAAGGAGAGGCAGCACGTGGTACTTGAACACAAAGTCTGTCAGACTCCAAGCCCATGTTCTTCCCCCCACATCAGGCCATGTGGCCCCCACTTCATTGCTCAGGCCCTACCTTGGTTCCCTCTCAGAAGACCGGCCTCCTCTCTATAGTCCCTGAGGAACCTGGGCCCTCGGTGGTGAACTCTCCAATCTTGCAGGCCTTCTCCCCTGTCCTATATGGCTGTTTCCCCACTTTCCCCACCTCGAGTGCTGAATGAGTAAGTGGACTTCTATGTGGGGCAGAATATTAAGAAATCCTTGTAAAATTAGGTTCTATTTAAGATGGGAACAACTGACAAAGGCATCGAGAGCAAAGGGGAGGGTACGGCTCTTGGTACAACCCCGTGTGGCTGCCCTACTGGCCTTCTGTTGTAAGCTCTAGGAACAGAGGGGCTGGGACTTTCGTCTTTTGATCCCCAGTGGTGCCACCATGTGATCTAGCATGTGGCTCAGGAAGGGTTTATGAGCAGGCATGAACTCAAAGCCAGTAGTGTCCCAGGTCAGAGCGGTGTTGGGAAGGCTGCCATCCCAGACCCCGTTGTTGGGGTGTGATGGTGGACTGATTGTTCTTTTTGGAGGGGGGATTCAAGCCACAGTCCTAAGCCAGGATCATGTACACTCTCCCTGCCATTGGTGGAATCGGAGTTTAGAGGGGGGTCAACCCTGAGGATAGGTTGAAGCTATTCCAGGGTCGGAGCTGGGCAACAACCTGCCAGCCAGTATGGAATGAGTGTCTATGGGTCTATGTAGGGATCGTGCTAGGTGCTGCTGGGCATGCAGAAATGTCTCATGTCCTTGGACTCATCCCCCAGGAAGGCAGCTTCAGGGGTTAAAATGTGGGCTTTGCACTTAGACTCCCTGGGATCTTTGCATCACCACTTGCTCACTGTGTGAGCCTGGACACTTGTTTCCCTCTGTGTGCCTCATTTTTCTCATGTAAAATTGAGATTATGGACTGTAACTTCCTCAGAGATTTTTGGTGAGGATTAAATGACACGTGCAAAGCACTTTAACCCAGTGCCCGGCACATACTAAGTGCTTAAGACATTTTAGCTGTTACTGCTGCTACTATGAGAACTACAATTTGATGGAGAGAAATAAGGTATAGGAATATTAAGAAAACTAATGCAGTCACCCAGGATCTGGTATGTGCTAAGTTCTTAATGCCTCTTAGAGTGTATTAGAAAGTGTTAGAATGTACTTGGACATAAGCTCCAAGAGATTAATGATGTGCTCGTTCATTGTAGTATTCCCAGTGCCCAAACATTTTCCTGGCAGCTGGTGGCACCCAGTGCGTATTTGCTGGGTGAATGCTTCCCAAACCGAGCTCTTTCCTGCCCGAGGGCATTCTGCCTGGCGTGCTCTTCCCTAACCTCTATTCTTAGTAAGTTTCTTCTCATTCTTTACAGCACCACTTCAGAAAGTCCTTACTGCTCCCCTACCCCGTCATCGTCATCTAAGTTATGTCAGTGCATGTATTTATCTCAGACTCTTTGTCTTTTTCTTTATAACATTCTTGATAATTCACAATTACTCATTTATTTATATTTATTTATCCAATCTCTGCCTCTTTGACTGGATGATATGTTGCAGTGGGGATTGGAATCAGTCTTACCCACAGAGCCTCAGACCCTCCACAGTGCCTGGCAGACAGCAGGCATTGAGGAAATTCTGGTTGAATGAATATAGTAGAAGTGTTTAGAGGAAGGACCATGGGCTGAGGTATTTGGGATACGGAATGGGTGACTTTTGTTTCCAGTCATCTGTAAAACGGATGAAGATAATACTATTTACCTACTTACCCTGTTCGACCAGATGATGGCCGGCATCAGTGAGATCCTTTTATTAAGGTATGCTGTTGCTTGGAAAGCGCATGTTCATGTGTTCACTCATTTACTCACCAAGCCCTGATTGAGCCTCCCGCTCTGTGCTCACACGCGGAAAGGCCACTGTCTGTGTCCCTCGGCACAGCTGAATGATGAGTTCCCACAGTCGGGAGTGTTTTTGTCCTCCTCACATCTCTGGGGCCTACTGCCTGCCAGGAACTCAGTATGTATTTGGAAAGGAATGATCAAACAAGTGAAAGCACTTGTGAGGTGGCTACACGGATGAGCGAAGCTCATAAGGGGTCAAGGAGTTGAGGGCAGGAGAAGAGGCCGTGGTGGTAATAGAGAGGTGCTTGGTCTTGGGCTGCTTGTCTGTGTTTAGTTTGTCCCATTCAGCCAGTATATTCTGTGGAGGAAGATATTTATACTACTACTCTTCGATGACAGGCATTAGGCCAGATTCTGGCCAGGTGATCGTTTTGATTTTCTACCTTGCCGATGTACCCACCCTGGGTAGTTAAGTATAGCAAGTATGGGGCCGGTATCTTAACGCAGCTCCCCTAACGTTCTGCTGACCTCTCTTCCCCATGCTCTCTGCCTGGCATCTCCTTGGACTGGCCTCACCTTGTCGGGAGGCCCCCAAGGCATTCTGGTTAGCTTTCTGCCTTTCCACTGCAGCAAATCATTAACATCACACTTCTGTCCCCTCCCGGGTTCCATGGCCAGCAGGTCAGGGCTCTTCCAAAGAAAGCTGGCTAATTATATCCCTTGTCTGAACAAAATCCCACAAGAAGAGCAAACCAGTGGCATATAAATGGAGCTGGGGTGGGAGCAGGCACCCGCTGGCTTTTTAGCATTGGGGGGAAGTGGCTTTTGAGGATGTGTTTCCTCTCAGCCCCCTCTCTCCCTGATGTGAGTGGAACTAGCAGCCGCTCTCGCCTGCTTGCTCACTCGGTGTGTGAGACTGTGGCGCTGTGCTAGATCCAGAGATCTTGCTGCCAGTGGAGTGATAGGGAGACGGCAGAACAAAGGGAAACAGGCCTGGAGGCTGAACGCTGGATGTGGGGTCAGGCCGCCCGAGTTAGGGGAGGCTTGTTTGCCAAGTGGCGGAGAGTTGGTGGCTGAATTCTCGTCGTTATCTCCATCTGCTCATGGTTCAATATGGGGCTCTTTCCCTCTTTTTCTTCTGGCCCCTTTTATTCTCCTCCCTCACTCCCTCTGAGGACATATTTATAGTCTTTACTTTCTTTAGGACTTTCCCCCTCCCACCCCCCAAAAAATCAGGCCTTCTAGCAAGATAACCTGAGTTCAAAGGCCTGAACATTTTAAAGTAGATAGTTATTATTTTTCCCTTAATTTGTCCAGTGTATCGGCATTTTTGCTCTGGAGGAAGGGGCTCCCTAACCTGGGATTCGGGAGAGACTAACTCAGGGTCTCATCCACAGACGGACGCGGAGAAGCACTCGCAGGTGGAAAGGAATTCCCTGTGGTCTGGCGAAGATGTCAAGAAATCCGACGGCGGATCAGACAGCGGCATAAAGATGGAGCCAGGGTCAAAGTGGCGGCGGAATCCCTCGGACGTGTCTGACGAGTCTGACAAAAGCACATCAGGCAAGAAGAACCCCGTCATCTCCCAGACAGGCTCGTGGCGGCGAGGCATGACAGCTCAGGTGGGCATCACCATGCCAAGGACAAAGCCAGCCGCCCCAGCCGGCTCGCTCAAGACCCCAGGAACCGGTGAGTGAGAGGCAAATGCTATCTTGTATCCACAACTGTTAGTTTGAAAAACAAAACTGTAGTCACCCCAGCAAGGACTTGACATTGTTTTTAAGTCCGTATAAATGCTCAAGTGTTTCTTTTTAGAGTGTAGATTCTGCCAGTAACCAGCTTTCCAAAAGGTTCACATCTTTACCTTTTTCCAAGTGGAAATACGTAAGCATGAGAACCTTTAAACTCTGAAAACTGTCCCAGTGAGGAGGCATATCGGATTGGTATGACCATGTGCTGGGTAAGAGTGAACACACCCAGTGCAGGCTATTCAAGGGCATGTGTTTACGAGCTGTTGGTATAGTGAGTTGATGTTTCCCAAGATTTAAGGATGTGTGTCAATGGGGCAGTGTTTTTGCTGGAAGGCAGGGGTACCTCCTGAAAATGTTAGGGACAGCTTTGTGATGGAGAGAGGCAGAAAGGTCAGAAAAAGCAGGATCTCTTCCCCAGACACATCAGTAATTGGCTGGCGTTGCTTTTTTCTGGGTAAATTTAGACTTCTTTGCACATGAATAAAATCATTGACATCTCCTAAAAGGCTCATGGTGATTGTCTTTATAAAAAGCTCCGTTCTCTGATTCCCAAGGGTACTACTCTCCCCAAGGAGAAAGTAAACCAGTTCTTTAAAGGAGGGGAAAATTTTAAACAGACTGAGCTAGATGAGCTGGCTTCTTGTTTTGCAGACTAACCTTACTGATATCTCTCTTAGGAAAAACCGATGATGCAAAGGTGTCCGAGAAAGGAAGGCTGTCTCCCAAAGCCTCCCAGGTGAAGCGCTCCCCATCAGATGCAGGTCGCAGCAGTGGTGACGAATCCAAAAAGCCCCTCCCCAGCAGTTCCAGGACACCTACTGTCAATGCCAACAGCTTTGGGTTCAAGAAGCAGAGTGGTTCGGCCGCTGGTCTGGCCCTGATCACAGCCAGTGGGGCCACTGTCACCAGCAGGTCAGCCACACTTGGTAAAATCCCCAAATCATCTGCACTTGTTGGTCGGTCTACTGGTCGGAAGACGAGCATGGATGGGGCTCAGAATCAGGATGATGGGTATCTGTCTCTCAGCTCCCGGACAAATTTGCAGTACCGGAGTTTGCCACGGCCCAGTAAGTCCACCAGTCGGAACGGGGCTGGGAACAGGTCTAGTACTAGCAGCATAGATTCCAACATCAGCAGCAAGTCAGCAGGCCTGCCGGTGCCCAAGCTGAGGGAGCCTTCCAAAACGGCCCTAGGCAGCTCTCTGCCAGGTCTGGTCAACCAGACGGATAAGGAGAAAGGCATCTCGTCAGACAACGAGAGCGTGGCTTCCTGTAACTCAGTGAAAGTGAACCCCGCAGCCCAGCCTGTGTCCAGTGCGGCTCAGGCCACTCTTCAGCCAGGGGCCAAGTACTCTGACGTGGCCTCTCCCACGCTCCGCAGGTGAGTGAGTGAATGGCACTGAGCAGAACTGGAATACAGGGAATGGTGTCCCAGGTTAATAATTTCCTGTTCCTTAGTTAAAGCAGCCTCTGTCTTCATTTCAGTCCTAAGAGAAAGCTGTTTGGTCAGATGCTGCCAGCAATTTTGCCGTCAACTGTTTTCCCATGTTGGGATGAAAATCCTAAGCCTCTGGAATCAATCGTCCTGGGTTTAAATCTTAATTAGCCACCGTGTAACCTTTCTTAACATGTTCTGCCTCGGTTTCCTCATCTGTAAAATGGGGATGCTGATACCTACCTGAGAGTTTTTGTGAGAATTATATAGCCATATCTCGCCCCTAGTTAAGTACTCAAACTTAGCTACCATCCAGGATGAGATCTCAGATCTGGATGGGTAGCTCAGGGGAAGCAGACCATTTTTTTTCTTATCTTGTTAATTCCGTGGCTGAGGTTCCTCATCATTATACTAGACAGTGATCATGGCTAGATCCTTTTCTCAAATAGTCCAATATTCCCTGCATGCTTTTTTATAACTGCATGCATAATTCCAAATTAGTCTCTGAAATTTAAGCTTCCTTAAAAAATGATTCTTAAAGTAGACATGTTTCTGAAAAAGAAAAATTTATTTCCTATTACCTTAAAAGGCATTTTCCCACCTTTCCACACTGGATAAAAATTTTTACATGAAAATATTATTGTTCATCGTTTTGTTTTGTTTTTTTTTTTTAAGAAAGTTTCTTTTAAATTTACATAACTTTATCCTGTTCACATTATCCCATTATAATATCCACTGGACCATCTCAAACTCCAAATGCACAGGACAGAGCTCATCCTACCTTCCCGAGAAGCTTCTTATCATAGGAAAAAATAAGTTTCAGGGATAGAAAACCAAGCAGTGAAAAAATAAAAATGATGTGCACATGTACCTATTTGGGGTTGAATAGGAATGTTTGAAGAGACTTCAGAAAAAGCATTCCACACGACAAGTATAATGAAGCAGTTCACTCTTCTTTGTCTAGACTTGATTATTAGAATTTTAGTAATGGTTATTTTTCAGGGGAAGGTCCTATCAACTGCTCTTTGTTGTTTTAACAGATTGCCTTGTAAATGAAAATTGTCTCAGTTTCTTGCCTCAAGTATTATATGTAATATTCGCTCTTTGGTATTATACATTTCCTTCAGTAACTACAAAGGTATTTTACTAGACCCTTAGGCTAGTGTAATAGAATACTTGAAAATGCATGCAGCTTCTTAGGTTCTACATTGAATACCTTTTAGCCAATTCCTGGTAATTACATTTTTCCTAAATTGTTAAGGTGTTCTCAGTGCTTTTGTTGTGCATTAGCATGGAAAAGATAAGTCTTAGGTGAAGTGTGATCCAGAGGATTAACAGACAAAAGATTAGGCTTTTCTATGCAGGTACACATAGCAGGATAGGGCTACGAGTAAAAGTGAAGAAGATAGATCAGGATTTCTAACAATTGGAAGTGCTTGGCCCTGGAGTGAGTTACCCCTTGAAGTAATGAGAGCTCCATTACTGGAAGTGTGTAAGCATTCTAAAGCTAAGATTCTACAATAGGATATTTCATTCTCTAATTGTCACCAGGCAGAAGGTTTCTCATCTGTCACTAGATACTGTACCAGGGATTGATGATGTGGTTGTTTGTTTGTTTTTACAATAATTGAGATTTGTAAGGACTGTTTGGAGAGAACAGAGGTCAAACCCACACCACTGAGTAGCTAGGGGAGAGGCAACCTATCATTCTATGCAGTCATTCATTCCATCACTTTGCAGTGACCCTGATTCCAGGAGAGTTTTAGTGAATGGAATTAATCACCTTACTAGATCATGTATCTCCCCCTGATGGTAAGACAATTCTGCCATTCTACCAGGTATCTTTCTGACAATGGAAAAGGGAGATATTTGTGCCATTCCCTGTATTCTGACAGCATGTTTTTGGCTAAATAGGGAGCACGACATGGAATGGCATCTCTGTGCCTCCATCACAGAGGCACGGTTCACACTGTGTGTCTGCTCTCACGTCTTGTGAACCCAGCAAGGTTTCTGTGTACATCCGTGGGTAGCCCTGGCACTCTGGCCCTCCCGTCTTTCAGGGTGGGCTTTCATTAGAGGGTAAATCTGTGACGATAGTTTTCCCCAAGTACTATCCAGATCTAGACTCAGGTTCTTGATTCTACATGTGCTTACAGATCAAAGTGACCAGATCTTCGGAGTTCGACTCTCATAACCCAGGTGCCTGCTTTGTACCTGGGGTCATGGATACAAAGATGATATAGACAGCTCTTTTCCCTCTATGTGTCCTGGGCCAGGGCAATTTTCTAGTGACTATGTTTGTAGAAAGAAAGGGAAGCAAGATCTTGGACCAGCATGGATAGTCCTGTAGAAAATTTTTCCCCATTTGATCTTTGGCTCAAATAGAGCCAGGTCTCAAATGCAGCCTAGAATTGAAGCTAGAGCCTTGTGGCATGCCAGCGTCCCGGCCCACTGTCTGGCGGCCTGACCCAGTGGAGCACCTGTACCCATTTCAGTGGGAATGACTGTGCCTCCCCCCAGGGACTCACACCGCTTTGCACCTGTGCCCTCCCTTCCTTTGACGGCTCAGAGCCCCTTGGCTCTGGGTGTTCATCTGGCACAACCCTTTGTCTCTTCACAGACTCTTTGGTGGGAAGCCTACCAAGCAAGTACCCATCGCCACAGCCGAAAACATGAAAAATTCGGTGGTCATCTCCAATCCTCATGCCACCTTGACCCAGCAAGGTAACCTAGAGTCCCCCTCAGGCAGTGGCGTCCTGAGCAGTGGGAGCAGCAGCCCTCTCTACAGTAAGAATGTGGATATCAACCAGTCGCCTCCAGCCTCCAGCCCCAGCTCAGCCCACTCGGGCCCCTCCAACAGCCTCACCTGGGGCACCAATGCCAGCAGCTCCTCGGCAGTTAGCAAGGATGGCCTGGCCTTCCAGTCCATCAGCAGCCTCCACACCAGCTGTGAGTCCATTGACATCTCCCTCAGCAGTGGAGGGGGGCTGAGTCACAATTCCTCCACGGGCCTCGTCGCCAACGCTAAGGACGACTCCCTGACTCCCTTTGTCAGAACCAACAGTGTGAAGACCACACTGTCAGAAAGGTTGGTGCTGTGTGTTTGGCTGCCCATATCTCTCAGAAAGACACCCTTCCAAGAGTCAAAGGATTATCTTAGGGATCCCAAATGTCAATTCACCTTTGCCGGAGAGATTTCTCTGATTCTAATCACTGCTATCTTTCCGTGGGGAAACCAGTTTGGGATGGAATTAAGCTCAGCTCTGCTTCCTGTTATCTTTTTCATCGTGGTTATTCTCAGTGCTTGGAGCTGCTGGAAGTATCTTGGGGACAGAGTTAATGCTTTCATATGAAATAGCATTCCACCTGTGAAACCCTTCCATTTTATTGTTTGTCCAACTGCTTCTTTGCCCTCCCCTTGTAATTGTACAGGCAGAGTAGGTGGCCGGCCGCAGCCATGGGGTATGTGGTAGGATGTCCTTTAGGCAGCCGGGTCAGCTTGGTGGTCATCATGGCAGACACCCTCCTACTGGAGGGCTGCTGGCCAGTGATAGGAAATCAAGGAATCAGAGCTTTCTCAGAGCTCTGGATTTCACTGCAGTGGTGAAGTGCTCAGTTTTTCCATGTAGGGGAGAAAGAAAGCTAGGATCAGCACTGGGAATGTCAAAAATGTGCTAATCATTGTATATAACAACCCCTCCCTTTCTTTCAATCTAATGTTCCTTCTCTTGTTTTCTACCTGCCTGGACTTCTAGCCCTCTCTCTTCCCCTGCCGCTAGCCCTAAGTTCTGCAGAAGTACTTTGCCCAGGAAACAGGACAGGTAATGCCATGGTAGGCTGGGGACCCCACCGAGCCTCTAGGTTTCTCTGCCCATCTGTGTCAAGCCAGATGTTTTGTGTGAGGCTGTTGGCCTGAGGCTTCCGCTTGTGTTCGTGGCTCCGGTGTAATCTGTGACTCCCCCAGACATGCCAGCGAGGGTCTGCTCTGCTGTCCGCTGAAGCCCTGGGAGAGGCGGGGTTGGGCTGACCCCTCCCTTGCCAGCTTGGGAAGGAACCGCAGACCCGCCACTTGCACTGGGGCAGCAGAAGCTCTCACTTGCATCTCAGCCTTCCTGTGGCATGCTCCTGCTTTCCACCCTTCCCCTCCCCGCTCCCCCTTCGGGCCCAGAAATGGTTTGCCACCCACCATGCAGCTTGACCCTCACCTTTGTCTCCCCCGGTGTCCCCACTCCCCACGTAGCTGGCTCTTCTCCATTGCAAAACGCTTTGCTGCAGTTTGGTTCCTCATGTTTTGCAGGCTGCTGTGTTCTGTGTGCCCATTTCCTGTAATGATAATGAAAAAGAATATGTGGAGTGCTGAGACCTTATAAATGAAAAGGCTCGTTTGCCCCTAGCTGCCCTGTGGGTGGGCCTCAGAGGTGGATATTGACCTTAAATTTGTGGAGGAGCTATGGCTTGGCCAAACATAGCAAACAGATGTTGTTTCATGCTAGAAAAAAAAAAAAATTAATGAAAACCCTCTTCACCCCATCAACAGCAAAACCTTTGTTTTTGTCAGATTCACAGGCCAAGCCTTTAAACCCTTGTTCTTTGGAAATACAAATGCCTCGACTTTTATCGCCCAGCAAGTTGTAACATGCTCCGACTCGGGCCTGGGGCTCAGCTCCTAGCTACGTCCAATAAGAACGACAGAAACTGAAAGAGACCTGCAATTCACTTATGAATTCCAAATATGCAGACTGCAGGCCTCTTGAACCCCTGCAACAAGCCCCTTCTCTCACTTGAAGTCATCGCCAGCGGCACTGGGGGTGGGCCAGAGTTAGTAGTGGTGCAGAGAAGCTGGCATCTCCCGCTCCGAGAAGCAGTGGTGATAGTGCAGAAATGGGCGACTGGGCGGCAGAAGGCACAGGCTCTGCTTCAAGGTTGGGCAGCCCCTGGGTTTTGCTTTGCACCTGTGGAAAAGGAGGAACAGTTAGGGTTGAGTGGCTCAGGCCTCCTGGCGACTTGGGGTAAAGTATGCACTGGTGTCAGCGCAGACCGAGGCTTGGGTTTCTCGGCTCCCCGTGGGTGTGGTGCATGCCCCGCTGGGTGAGGGGGCACTCCTGCCAAAGTGAGTCTCTTTCTCCAGATCTCTTCAGTCCCTTCTTAGCCTTTCCCTCCTCACATTGCCTGCTTTTCCTGTGCTTCTCTGAAGTTCTCATTTTTGTTTTAACTTTCCTACAGTGACCCGCACCTTGATAGGAACACTTTGCCTAAGAAAGGACTCAGGTATCTGTGTTTCCTCCTTGCATCCATGCCATCTGGTGTGGCTTTGGGGCTTGGCTGGTGAGGGTTCGGGCTGGGCTGGAGTCTCTGCTTTGGCCACTGCAGTAGGACCTCGGACGACTGCTCCTCTTACACCCTCTCATTCTCATCTCTCCATTTGTTGGCTTATTTGCTTGACAGAGGCTGTGCTTTTTTCCAGCTTAATGTGGTAAAACCATGTCATGAACTACACACCCGGGCAAGCCCGGGAAGCAGTTCTGTTCACGGGCTGTCCTTTAAGAGAAAGGACATGACTTGTAGCATGTTGGTTTGTTAGCCAGGACAAGAGCAAAGAAGGGAGGAACTATTCTCCCAAAATTTGAAACTACTTAACTTTTTAGCCTATAGGAAATTGCTAAGGACCGATACTTTGCACTTGTCTAAATAATCAAAAACCTAGTTGGTTCTCAATGCCTAATAATACATAGATATGATTAGTTTTTGATGAAAAGAAATGAAAGACTATGAGGAAGCAACATCCTTTCATTCATTGTAAGTTGTGGCTGGGGCTCATTTTTGGTGCTAGTCCTGGTAAAACAAGATGCTATAAGTCACCATTGCTCACACCATCTACTTCACTTTGCCAGTCAGAGGAACTTCAGTTCTGATACCTTGCCCCATGGTCTTAGTGTCTTATGTTTGCAGCTGTCATCTCCTGCTCTCTAAACACCTTCTCTGTAGCATCAGCTTCACTCAGCACTAAGCATCGTGTGCTTTTGCAAGAAATGGAACTTGGGATGAAATGTTTCAATGCTGCCATGTGTGTCTGTAGTTAATAACCTATAGCTCTTAAAGCTGAGAGCATTGTGAACAGTAATGTGAGGTAGGTATCAATGCTTCCTAAAAATAGGAGATTCGAGTAAAGCCAGTTCTAAGAATCTAAGAATAAAGGTATTTTTAAAAATTCCCCTCCAGCCATCCTGTGGGAGGAGGTTCAGCAGTGTGGCCTTAGAAGGGGGAGCTTGCAAGCCTTTCTGTACTTAACAGTTTTCATCATGCATATGAGGGCTGATAATTAGTGACCGGGCTAGATGCTTAAATGACAGTCACTTTTAATATGAGTACGACATTGATGGCCCACTCCTGCCTCAAGAGGAAGCTGACCTCTTGATATACTAACATTTCAAAATGCTGTATATATTCCCTGAGCAGATCTATCCTATGAAAATTATGTAGCTCTGGCTTTTTAAAATTGGTTTTTAAAAAATTCAGACTAGGGATATGTGACAAGCTGTCTTTAAGCAGTTGATGTGACCTAGAAAGTTATGTGTCCATCAACTAGAGCAAAAACATTAAGATTCATTTTTACATTTGGCCTCACTCTCCCTTTCTAGCTCATTCCCTCCACACACACACACACACATCCAATACCAACATACCAACAGCTCTTTTTTTGTCAAAAGAATCCCATTATTTACATAACACCCCATGGTAATTTGTTTATAAGTCCAAGGGTTCTCTGGCCACTTGGGCGCGTTAGAAATTCGAGATGCTGCCTGTGGGCATAATGAGAAGAGCATGGATTTTGAAATCAGAAAAAATAGATAGAAATCTTGGCACGTGACTCAAGGCAGGTCCTCACCAAGGCTTCAGCAAGAGAACATCCATGAAGCCACTGAGCTCATTGAAGGTATTCAGTACGTTTTTACCAAATACATTTCAGAATAAATGAGGAGATGGGCCACCTGGCTTCTGAAGACCCTCCCCCTGTGTGAAACCCAGCAATTTGGGGTTCTTTTTGTGAAGACTTGCTTATGCTAGATCACAGCAACCACTGGAAGCATCTGTGTCTTCACACCTTCCTTTTCACGTCTGGCTTCTGATGTGCTGTGATTCATGGCCACTTGTATGTGCTCTAGAATGCAGATGTCATGAGTTCTCTAATTAAAGCCTCCTCAAAGCTCTAACAGCAGCTCGTTTTGTTGCTTCGGTCCTGTCAAGGTGGGGGCTTTGACATGACACTGTCATGAATCAACATGTTACAGATACGCCCAGTGACGGCTTTTTTGAGCATTCACCAATCTTGTTCTCTTTTGTGTATTCCCTCCAAACTGAAAGGAATTGCAAATTTCCCCAAAGGCGGCCAGGTAGCAAAAAAGATTTTGAGAAACTTCTTAAGTTTCAGGATGTGTAGTGATCTGATTTTTTTGTAATATCATCTTCTGATATATATGTTCATCGTCATCTCCACAGAATTCATTTTCGTAAGTGTTGTTCGGAGATAATCCCAGCTTGATTTCCGTCTGTCCAGGTATATTCCCACTTCTCAGCTTCGCACCCAGGAAGACGCAAAAGAATGGTTACGGTCCCACTCTGCAGGAGGCCTGCAGGACACCGCTGCCAATTCCCCCTTTTCCTCTGGCTCCAGTGTGACTTCGCCCTCTGGAACAAGATTCAACTTTTCTCAGCTTGGTGAGTAGCCTTCCGTCATTAGCTGTGTTGATCTGCTCCATCGGGAAGAGGTCAGCTTGTATTTCAAAAGAGACGTGGTTTCATCACTCTCGAGTATCTGATCAGTATCTGATCAGCCTTCAGTAATGTAGTTTGATTATAGAAGACTGATGGCAAAAGAACTAGAGAAAAGTTTTTGGTATATTCTAATCAGTAATTTTCTTTTCATGATTTGTATAGGTAAGGTTATAGCACAGAGCAAACTATCCCATTTTTGAGAAGAGTGTATTTTATTTCTAAGACCTCTGAAGAAGTAGGTTTTATAGCACATCCCATGTTTGGTCATCCTCATTGCCTTATTAAGCTAGAAATAAAAACCAGGTTTTGATTGAACAAGTACTCTTGGAACTACCTCCCATTGACATAATGCTTTGACCGGCACTGTGGGGGGAAGGAAAGGAATTTGTAACACAGTCCCTGCTGACATGTCGATGGATTCTTTTTTTTTTTTTTTTTTAATTAAATTTCAGCCTTATTGAGGTATAATTGACATATAAAATTGTAAGATCAGTGGATTCTTTTTTAGAGAGACAAACACACCCAGCCAGACTCATAAATAGAGTAAACGAGAACAATCCAAAGCTTTATAGGAAACCATTTAAAAACTACATCTGATCAGATAGCAAGTATTATAGAAAGAGGAAAGATCAGTCCTGGCTGGAATTCCAGGAGACGGTTACATGAAGGTGGCAGGGTGGGAACCGAGCCGCGGAAGACTGATGGGCAGTTGCGGGGGTGGGAGCTGGAAGCGAATCTTTTCCAGTCTCATCTCATTCTTCAAAGAGGCAGCTTTTCTGAATATGGTGAATAATAAACTCAGAGTCTTTAAGGATAGGTGTAGCTTGTAATTAAGTAGGGCTTAACTCTTCATTTTCAGTTAACTAAAGGAATTCTTCTGAAATATCGTTCATTATTAATAAGAAAGCTAGTTTCACTGAGGTAAATGTGCCCTCTTTGCACTGAAGTTCTTTAAGCATCGTTATTCAGGGTTCCCTCTCTGAGGCAATGCGACCTGTGTGCATATTGTTCTTTCCCAGCCGTAACTCTTTGAGGCAAAAGTTTCTTGTCATGCACAAATGCTTCCCATCTGATCAAAAGCCTGGTTAGACTATTTTGGGCTTTTGGCTTTAGAGAGAATTGTTCCAGATGAGCCCAGAGAGTAATTAGCTCATGCCTGGAAGGTGACACTAGCTTGTCTGAACGTGCCAAGTTGGAAAGCTGAGGCCCAGAGCCTTGCTTTGGAACTGACCCACCTTTCCTCCCTTATTTTTAGCTCTCAGCATGTAACTCAAATGCTGATGTGACTACCTTTTAAAAAATAGACAAGGGAGAGAAGTTGGCAGGGACGGTTATGACTGATAACGAGCGGTCTCCTCTTCGTCCCCATCCAGGATTTAAACAGAGACACGAATTTCCAGCCTTTTGATTCCATTCCTTTCGTTCCAGCGAGTCCCACCACTGTCACCCAGATGAGCTTGTCCAACCCGACCATGCTGAGGACCCACAGCCTGTCCAATGCTGATGGGCAGTATGACCCGTACACTGACAGCCGCTTCCGGAATAGCTCCATGTCCCTGGATGAGAAGAGCAGAACCATGAGCCGATCGGGCTCATTCCGGGATGGGTTTGAAGAAGGTAAGCAAGGAGACTCACCATCTCCCAGGTTCGGCAGTGTGGTTAATGCTCCTCTTTGCCGGGTCCACTTCGTTGACCTGAAAGCCCACCTGTAAGTGCTTCCATCTCTCTCACTTACTCTGGGGGTCGGACTCGGGAACTCTGAATAGAAGGGTCTGACTCTTAATTAACCTCACAGGACTTTAGGGAAAAGGCTGCTGAAAAACACTGGTGAACCTTCTTGCTGACTGAGTTCTTCTCTAGGCTTCCTTCTCCTGGACGTGGGCCATCGCTTCTTGGCATGTACCTCCAACTTGAGGTTCAGCCACTGGCTCACCATCTCAGCGAAGCAAGTTCCTGGAGAGTTCGTTTCGCTGTGCTGACGCACCCGTGTGGCTCTGGGGGGCTGTGGGCAGCTGTGCCTCTTTGTTCCGCTCCAGAATTTCCTGCTTCTCTATTCAAACATCAGTTTTTTAAGTTTGTAGCCTTCAGTGATGCCCTTTTCCTTCTTTGCTCACTAATTGTGAATATTTGGGGTTGGATTTTTATGTTTTGTTCATTTTAATCAGAATTTTGGGAGGAAAAATTCTGTGGGCAGTTTGCCAGCCATCTTCCTAACTCCTCGGTTCGTTTCTCCGTCCCTTTCTTTGTTCCTCCAGTCAACAAGTGAGTTAGGGGAGCAGGCAGTCAAAATGTTGTCGAGGGACATCACCCACGCCCCCAAAAGCTTCCCAGAGGTGGGACTGCTGGGGTATTAGAGGCAGCACACACTGACTAATGAATGGTTATAAGTATGTCCTGAGACCACCAGCGTTTGAATTCTAGTTTCACAGCTACTTAAGTATATGATCTTGGGTGATAACTTCACCTCTCCATGCCTCTGTTTTTTTCCACTGGTAAAATGGAAGTGATAGTACCCGGCTCATGGAATTATGAGAATTAAATGAGATAATATGCGTAAATATTAACCCAATAATGGTGTTGCATGTTATAGCCTGTAAACTCGGCTTCAGCATCAGTGTCCTGGGAGCTGGAAGTCCCCAGCCAGAGGATGGAGCCCAGGATGAGGGCTGTATCTCTAGTCGTGCCCACCCCCCCCCTTTTTTTTCTTTTGCCAACAACAGAACAGACTGTGGGAGGAGAGTCATAGCTGTCTGTGAGAGTGAGGAAATGTGCCCAGCATCCTCCTCATAGGAAGGAACAAACAAATCTGATTGTTTCAGAAATCCCTAAACCGGTCAAGAGAGAGAGAAATGCAGGATATGGGTTTCTGCCTTTGCCTAGTGTACTTTTATTTATTTATTTTTTTACAGAAGTTTTGAAGGGTTTAGTTACAGAGCAGTTGCCCCCTGGTTGATCTCTTTAGTGACTTAATTCTCTCCACCCCGATTTATGTATCATTTGTGTCCAGTGACATTCAGCGAGCAGACGCAAGTCTATAAATCCATATATGGGAACCTGCTGGGTTAGGATTAAGGAAGGGTGGAGCTTGAATGACTGAGAGTGTTTCCCTGGATTTAAGAGCTAGAAATTAGTGCTATTACTACTCAGAGCAGTAATACTGGAGGATACGTTGACCCTGAGGTGAAGGAGTAGGCAATTTGCCTTGATCTCTTTTTGGTAGTCAAGGGTGCTAGCCAAGCATGGCCACAAAGCATTTCCCAGGCCTCCCGGTGACGACGCACATCTGGAGCGTTTCCTGTGCCATATTCTTCTCTGTCATGTGTGTACCTGAGTGAACTGTGTGCAGTACTGAAACTTGTCCAAACAAGCGCACTTCGCTTCATAAAGGTCCAGAAACATTACAGTATCCTCATCAGATAGCTTTTATTTATTCCATCTGGAATCAAGCTGTCAGGCAGCACAACTGTGGAATATCTGGGATGTCAGAGTGACATTGATCAAAAGTGCTTGCCCACAAGCGGTGTCTAGACGTTTGTAAACCCTAATGATTCATGGTGACTTGGAACTGAAGTGCAGAGGTAAAAATCAGATTTGGGGGGAAGGGAGTAAGGACGGCTGTCAATAAACACACAACAGTTTTGTCTTTGGGGAAATTTGGCACCAGATTGATTTTATTTCTTCCAAGGCTATTACATTACAAAAGCAAAATAGGACTTGTGCAATCAGGTGTTGTTAATTCCATTGAGTAAGAACTTTTATTTCCCCCTTCTGAATTTATAAACAATATTCCAGAAACAGTTGGGAAAAAATTTTACTTCTCATGTCATCTGATGTTTGGACCAAATAGAACCTCTTTATACACATCAGTCAGGTATATCACATGCCAGAAAGCAGGATAGAAATTTAAGAGGAATTAACACAAATACTTTTGTAAGGTTTTGTGAAATTAAATTTCACACTTTCCATTTTGAAGGAAGCAGGAATCATAAACATGTAGATTAAATACAAGGATGGCCCATGTGCAGCCTTTCAGAGTTACTTCAGATAAATTAATTTCCATCAGATGCATTATACACTCTTTAAGTCAACTTTAATAGCATACATTTAAAGAGATGCCTGAGATATCTTTTAAATGGCTGTCTTTGGCGGGGGGGTGAGGGGAGGTGGAGTGGGAATTCAGTGACTTGACCAATCTTCTCTAAAGAGC
This sequence comes from Rousettus aegyptiacus, assembly GCF_014176215.1. Classification (NCBI taxonomy): domain Eukaryota; kingdom Metazoa; phylum Chordata; class Mammalia; order Chiroptera; family Pteropodidae; genus Rousettus; species Rousettus aegyptiacus. The sequence continues at coordinate 90,550,059 of NW_023416308.1, forward strand.
TCATGCAGCCTAAATCAGTTCATATGAAATCCACAGGAGCAGAGCAGCTTTTAGTAATGAAATTTTGTATTGCAGCTCACTAGGGTTTCTCACCCCCGAGTTACAGTTGCAATTCAAATCCTGGCACCTTCCCTGTTAGTAATGACACTTTGGGGAAGGGACCCTGCTCAGTTCCTGTTCACTAAAATGTAGAAAATAATTGTACCTTCTTTAAATATTGAAGTAAAGATTAGGTGAGATAAATCCTGGAAAGCATTCAGCAAAATGATTTTGAAAGGGGCTTATACTAAGTAATCAATGGTAGCTTTTGTTATAATTTTCATGTATTTTATTCTCCCCAAGGGCCATTTCATTCTCATTTTCATTTATGGCAAAATCTGAGCCCCAAGAAATGACTCGAGGATTTTATGCAGCCAGGACCAGGTCCTAAACTCTTGATTCTCAGCCCTCTGTTTTTCTGCTCACTTCTGTGTTGACATTTGGCTCTGCCTTGGTCACAGCTGGGCTTTCCTACCTGTCTGAGGTGAACTGTGATCCTTCATCAGTCTGTTCTCTGTTTTCAGTTTTACTTGCTTTGCTGGTTGACAGGGTGGTCCACGTGCCATCAGAACTGTATCTCATGCTCACTGGCTTCTTTAGCAGTACCCCGTGGTGGAGTGAGAAGTAGAGTGTGGTGCCTAGATCACATTCTCTCTCTGCTCCTGATGCCTGTGTGTGCTTGGCCACATCATTTAGCCTCTCTGAGCTTTCATTTTCTCTTATTAATTGGGGGCAGAAACTTCTGTCCTGTCTGAGAATATTAACCTACAGATTCTCTGTGATGATGAGGATCACTTCAATCAACAGTATTAACAGAAAGTGCTTTAATTAGTGTGAAGATAACTATATGTATATGAGATGCCTAAGCGTGGTATTAGAGCACTTGATTGCTTTATTGGCTGGAATATCCTCACTCGTTTCATTCTGTCTAGTGACTTTACCCCTACCAAAGCATCTTTCTTCTCAAATATTGGTCCTGGCTCCTGCTTATCTGTAGATTGCCCAAGGGGCTTGGAAAACCATTGTAAAAGATACCAAAGAGCTTTACCCGCCCCTTCCGACCCCAGTTCCCCCCAAAAAATTAGAAATCAGTATATCAAGTCACTCAGGGCAAAGCAGTCTCTAGACAGCAGACCCTGTTCCTGCGTGTTTGTGACTGTAAGCATGTCATTTAACCTCTCTAGGTTTCAGATTGCTCAACGGCAGAGATGGTCTAGATATTCTCTGTGGTTCCTTATAACTTAAAAATATTGGTGGTATAGGTTGAAAATGCATGGTCTGCTTTTGCTCTTTTGGCTTTGTAACCCTCATATGCATTTTGTTGTCCAGAAGTATCCAAGCCACGTAACCCAGGCTCTGACTTGGCTCTCAGTTCATTTGAAGGAAGGCCAACTGCAATGGTTCAGGCAAGCCACATTCTATTTGGGGTTGACTCTGGAAGTCAAGGAATCTCTCTTTGGACCATAGCCTTACTGTTGCTATTTACCAAGTGAGAGGAGTTAATTACAGAGAAAAATAAGTACCTCCACCCAAACCCTGCCAGATGTGCTCTTCTTGGCTGATAGCTCCAACTTACACTAAAATATTGCTGAAGGCAGTGTTAGTAAGTCTGTGAAGTGGAGAAATATAAGAGAAAAAAACTTCGATAGGTGATCAGCAACCATGTACAGGCTTCTGGAGCAGGCATCTTGCAGGGCAATGTGATTGAAAGGTATGATTAAAGAGTAGCTATATGTAACCCACCTCTCTTCCCCCAACTTGGTCTCCAGTATAATCTCCCAACTACTGTCTGTGTCATAGGGCTAAAGTAAGTTACACCTTTGGGACGAACATTAGGTCACTAGGTGGGGACATGAGAGGCCTCTGTTAATCTGTGGACATATTAACACTGAAAGCCATTATTGGCTGTTAACACCTTATACTAATTTTTTGTGGGGCATGGGTCGGATGAGTCATGGATGAAGGAAGAATGGAGGCCAAGATCTAGAACTCTAGGCATTGCTAAGGAAGGTGGGTGTGAGTGATGGTGCAGGGGCAGCCTCGGAGGAACAGGCACTTGCTAAGAGAGAAGAAGGCTGATAGGGCCAGCCAAGAGCAATGTGGCTTCAGCGGGAGAAAGCCCATCCAGATGGCAGTCAGAGAACTAAGGAAAGGCTTCATGGAGGAGATGTTGCTTGAGCTGATCCTGAAGGTTCGGACAGACAGAAATGAGATTCAGGGCAGTGAGGGAGTGGGGTATTCCATTCGTGGTCAGGGAAGCTGTACCCGGTTTAAAGGTCTGTAATAATCTCCACAGGGATCTTTCTGTCAGAGAAGTTGTTGAGAGATTACCAAGTAAATGTCATAAAAGATTCTGGGTCCCAAAAAGAGAAGTCAGTCAGAATACCTTGTCCTAGAAAAGATGATTTTTAAACATTTCATGAGAACAAATAATAACATGTCTCCCCTTGGCTGAGGGCAGGAGGGGTGCTAAGAGGCTATGAGGATAGTTCTAAGTCCAAAAGTTCCAGTCAGAAACATAAAAGATGACACTACTTGCTTGTCATTTTGGATATGATGGAAATCGAATGAAGAATCTATATTTCAGTGGGTATATTTTCTAAATAAATGTTTGTCAACAGCCTCCTCGATATTCGAAATAACCAGCTTATCTTTTTGCACACACAAGTGACAGGTGCTAGCAGGCGTAAAATATACATGTGCAACACTCTCGACTCTAAAGAAATACATTTTTTAAAAAGAAAGAAACGAGATATGCAGGTTGCATCTGGGTAATAGAATTACGAGTCATACAAGTTACAGCAGGGAATGTACTTTTTAATGCTTCTCCGTCCTTGAAAATTTTTATCCAGTAATCATGTATTATTTTGGTGGGGAAAAAAATAGTATTTGAAGGTTGTAGGGGAAAATGTGGTAATAGAAAAGTGACCAACTTCCTTAACAAATTATTCCTTATTTGGCACTGACCTACGGCCAAACCAGCCAAGGTTAGGTCAAAGTGAGATTAAGTTGCTCTGAGCCTGGTAGTTAGTGCCCTGTGATGCTGTTTCTTCTCTCCCTGCCCCCACCCACCACCCCGCCCATTTTTGGCTCCATAGCAGCCAGCTGTGCCATTTACCTTTTTCTTTTTTTTTTTTTAAATAGTTCACGGATCCTCACTCTCCTTGGTTTCCAGCACGTCGTCAATTTATTCTACAGTAAGTATACATCAATGCTAATGTAGCTATGATCATGTGAGCCGAGGTTCCTTTATCAAATCTGTAAAGAATAAAATATAAGCATTTTTCTTAGGTATTTCCATTAGAAGGGATCAGTTAATTAGGGAACAAGATTTGAAATTCACAAATGGCTATTGATTATAATGTACCAACCAATAAATCAGGAGCAGGCTGAACTGGCTGCTTTGTTAAAGTGGCATTGTGCTGTACATGGGAACTAGTTAGAATGTGAGAAGCCTTGACTACCTGCTTGTCGAATCTGAAAGGAAAGGCCTTGAACAACTTATTAATCTTATGTCTGCCTCAGTTTCTTTATCTGTAAAGTAGAAAGAATAGTTGTCCCTACCTTGTGGAATTGTAGTGAGGATTAAATGTCATGAAGGTTACATTTTACTACAATATAAATTCCTTGAGAACAAGGACTTTTTTTTTCTGTTTTTATTCCTAGTGCCTCATAAGTGTTCAAAAATAGGTTTGCATAAAATAAGAAAATGCCTGTAAAGTAGTGAATACAGTGCACACAGCACAGAGCAAGGACTCATAAATGTTCCCTGTCAATAGGAGTTTTACTGAGCAAAAGCCAAATGTAATCAAATGTGATACTGGATTTGTTCAGTGGTATTTACTTTTTATAGCTGTGTGCATAATCATTTGAGAATTCTTACAGGAAAAAAATATTTTGTTGATTGAGAATTGGAAATTCTTTAGCCTTCAATTCCATGGAGAACAAATGTTTTAATAATTCAGTTTTTGGTAATGTAGGTTTCTAACCTATTGCATAGCAGGACAAACTTTAAGTAAAAGGTCATCACAGGATCAAATTAAAGAGATCAGGGCCTGACTGTTCTTCCTTAGGCCTATAGCAAGCAAAACTTCGGTAATTGTTGACATGGTCTGATTTGAAGGAGGCAGAAACAGTCTCTTCCACTCTTACCCAGCCTCACCCCTCCACCTCCAAAATACCTCTTTCCTCAGCTAGTCATCCTTTCTGAAATTTCATGACAGAGTCCTGGCTTTCGTTTTAAGGGCTTTATGTATAGTATAACCTTGAGGTGGGGGGTGGGGGGCCATTGTTTAAGCTGTTATCTGCTAAGAAAGCATAGTGATAGCCTTCTGTCAGTTACTGCATTATAGTTTTTGTTCTAGAATGAAACTCGGTGTACAGCCATACCACCCTGAACAAGGCCAATCCCATCCGATCTTGGAAGCTAAGCGGGGTCAAGCCTGGTTAGTACTTGGGTAGGAGACCACCTAGGAAGATCAAGTGCTTTAGGGATAAAAAATATAAATAAGGAATTATAAGCTGACAAGTTCCTTGCAATCCGTGAGGTCAACCAAGTGTTGCCTTGCAATGAAAAGAAAAAAAAAATAGAATGAAACTCAGCAATATGTGTATCAAAGATGGTACTTTCAAATCTAGATTCACTTCTTCAACAATATTTATTTACTGGCTCTAAGTATATGCCCAGGCTCTTAGCTAAGTCCTGAGAATATGGTTTAAGTGTAGACAGAAGCCTGTTTCAGAGAGAGGAAGCGAGAGGCCTCAGAGGGCACCAGGGGACATAGGACATGGGACTCTAATTTCACAGGGTTGGCGCAGAGCAGCTGTAGCAGATACGTGAGTGCCCGGACCCCCAGGCTTTTTCATTGGCGTTCTCAGGGTTTCCTATCAACCCAGAGAGTGGGTCCTTCTCATAAGATGGGCAACTGGGAGGCTGGCCTATATCAGCTAGCCTTGGAGGGCAAGAGCTTGAGCTTCTCCACCTGTGTGAATTCACATGTAGGAAACCATCACTTGCAATTTCCAGCCACACTCTCTCATGCCACCACTGGAAGTTCTTACAGTCAAAAGCCTCTCTTCCAGTAGTTCTTAATCTAGGGGTGTAGACATGAAGCTGTTGTTTTCATGAAATTAGAAATTATCCTTTCTTACTTGATAAAAATTCACAAGTTACCAAAATCCTAATAACTTTTAATTCATCTAGATAGTAAGAGACCCAAGGTCTAATCTTTGTTTTGTTTTGTTTTTTCTCAGTGTATGACTTTGGACAAATAACTTCATCATTCTGGTGTCTCTTAGTTTTACTCTTGGTGTCAGAGAGTGAGACAAAACAAAGTTGTCTTTGAGGTCCCACAACCTCTGATATTCCACAAGTTATGGAGTCAAAGATTCTTATTTTCTGTCTTTTACATTTGCCCTCTCTGAGAATACAGGTTATTTTTACAGACTTAAAAAAAAAAAATTTTTTTTTGATGTCACGCTAGACTAGTCTGCTAATTCCAAGGAAAACTGCAAATCTGGCTAGACTCTGCTACCAGCAAGTACCAATATGCAGTCCCTCATGTATTAATTGGCCACTTGGTAATGATGAAATTCTGCAACAAATGCCCAAGAGCCTTTGCAAAAGTTAAGGTGAACAAGCTCTTGTTTGTTGTCTACAAAGAGATCTTTGGAGTCTCTGAAGTTGTGACCAACCCAGACCAAAGAGTATGTTTAATAGCTGAGTGTTTTATAGCCTCTTATTAATAATAATAGGTTTTTTCTCTGAAATCTCTATAATTCTTAGATATTCAAGAATACCTATTCTTGCTGAAATGTACCTGTAATTTTAATTACAAAGACAAGAAAAGGCAACATGATGCTAATAACTGTCATGGAGAAGTCATGACCAACCCATGGAGTAAAGAAAATCTAAAAGGCCACATCTGGCATCAGACTTGCTTGCTTTCTTGGATGGTTAGGGAGCAGCAGTTGAGTTCCCAAGGGAACTGCCAAATGGAGGGAGGCCTGTAGCTTTACGTGGAGTTCCCAAATGTATGGAAGAGGAGCAGCAGCTGGGGGTGAGATACAAAATACATGTTTGCTCCAAGCTGCTTTTAAGAACAGGGGCCCAACACATAGACAGGTAGGCACAGTGACAGAGGCAGAGGTATGGGAAGGAGTGTTAGGCCTTTTGATAAAGGTGTTTAGAAGTAAGGCTGGTCCTTTAAGGATGGTTCAGCCTGCTAACTGGCTTATACTAGCCTACCAGATGTTAGATAGAGCTGACATTCTCACTATTAACTTTTCTGCTTTGGATCAGACTCAGAAGATGGGGCCTTATTTCTGGAAAGCCTCCCTGAGAATGTAGATATACTGAAAGAGCAGAATGTGCTGATTAAGATCATAGACTCTGGAGCCAGACTATCTTGGATCCAATCCCAACTCTACTATTTACCAGCTGGGACCATAAGTAAATTACTTAACCTTTCTGTGCCTCATTTTCCTCATTTTCAAAACAGAAAGGGACAGCATTAGTACCTACTCTAAAGGTTTTTATAAGGATTAAGTCAATAATGCGTATGAAGTGCTTGGAACAGTTGCTGGCATTTGACACTATTCAGTAAATGCTAGTTATTATGACCAGAATGTGAGTAACACGAGGCAAGGGACTTGACCATGTTCACAGCTCTCTCCAGGTTCTTAAACACTGCCTGGCACATATAAGAAACTCAGTAAATATGTAATGGGGAACGGGGTGGATGGACAGAAAGATGAACAGACACAGAAGGTTAGGTGAATATTATCTGAGAGGAAAGAGTGGGCCCTGAGGATATCTCCAAACCTTCTCCAGAAAGTGTTTCTTAGATGAGGAGATTGTCCAGCTATGTGACTTAGGCAAGATACCTAATCTCTGAGCCTCAGAAGAAATAAAAATAAGCCTACTTTATGGAATTACTGCAAAGATTTAAATGATTTGGTCTACATAAAAATTAGTTGCTATTGTTAGGAGTCAGCCTAGAAGGAGGGGGGTTCTTGGCCAGTGGGGAGCAGAAAGTGAAGGGATCAGACAGGAACTTGCCTCAGCCGACAAGTGTGGGCTTTCAGGGTCTAAAGAACCCTACCCCTCTGCATTCTGAATAGAGTAAACACCAGAGTCAGATGCTGATTTTAAAAATTAATGGGCTTATCACTAGTAAAATTGGATTAGAACAGATATGGAAGACCCAAGGATACCTACCTGACTTCCAAGTCACTGCTCTACCCTGGGAAAGTTTGAGTGGTGGGGTGGAGAGTAGGGCAGGAACACTTCTAACATTTCTAGGAAAGGGTAGGGAGGTCTTCTTTTATGGTCTCCCTTGGGAACTCCAGGAGAGGGAAAGAAAGGTTCCCCCTGCAGCAGGTTCCCCCGGCCCATATAGGTTCTCTCTATGGGAGGAGAGAGGTAGTCTTGCTGTCTCCCACCAGCAGGTAGCTGTGTCACCACAGACACGGGGCCCAGCATGGAACCTTCTGCCAGTAAGATGCCCACAGATTTCATCCTTATTCCCCAAGGTCACTGGTAACTGAGGAACTCAAGGTAGGGCTGCAGGAAGGTGAAGATCACATTTATCCTCATAATCTAGGATGTCGCCATGCTGGCTGATAGGGGCTCCCATCCCCCGTCACCTTGGGGGCCTTCCTGCTCTGCTACTCCTGCTGTAGTGCCCTTAGGAGAGGAGAGGGAAGATAAAATGGAGCAGAATTAATGTATGAGCAGTGTTCCCTGCCCCCCAGGTAGGGTTGCCAGATAAATTGCAGAACACTCACATTTGACATTTGAAATTGAGATGAACGACAACTTTTGGTATAAATATGTCTTGAGTACTACATGGACATACTTAAAAAGATTTTAATTTTACTAAGTATCCTATATTTTTTTTTTTGCTAAATATGGCAACCCTGCCCTGCTGGGTTCATCACACCTTCTCCTGAACCCCCTGGTCCTGTCAACATCTCCACATGGGCGCAGGGGGCTCCTCACAACCAAAGTAGATGGAATATGGTTCTAATTCTCCCTGACCTCACAAAATAATATCTGTTTGCATTTGGTCTGATTGTCAAATTAATTGAACCAGTTTACCCAGAAAAAATATACCAGGAAAGAAATAATTAAGGCTACTGTAACCAAGTATGGTGTTCTCCACAGGCTGGCTTGCACTATTCTTTTTTCCTCAACTGCTCTAATTTCCCTTTTTTTTTCTTTTTTTTGTTAACAGCCAGAAGAAAAATGCCAGTCAGAGGTAAGGAACAGTTTACTGGTTGGATTTCCTCTTTCACTATCATCAGTTATTTTACCCAGCTCAACCTGAAAATAGACTCCGAAGCAAGTAACTGTTTTTGTCTTCTTTAGATTCGCAAACTGCGGCGGGAGCTGGATGCCTCCCAGGAAAAGGTTTCCGCTTTGACCACCCAGCTCACAGCAAATGTGAGTACAAACACGGAGCGGTAGCCCTCGGGAAGGGGGTCACCGCTGCTACCTTCTGAGCACTCCCTCAAGGCCTCTGCCTCTGAGCTCTGTGGAAGTAGCGCAATGTAATAAGGAGGACACAGGCTTTAGCGTCATGGGTGTGAATGTCAGCTCTGACACTTACAGGCTCTGTCCTTTGAGCAAATTCTTTAACCTCTGAGCTTGTATTTGCCCATTTGTACAATGGACAATGATAATACTTCTCAGGGTTGCCATGTAATCAGTATCTGGGATATATTACGTGCTCAAAAATGTTCATTTCCTTTCCCTTCCTCTTTCTAAAAGTTTTCACCTAAGGGGAAGAAAAGGTGGGCGAAATCTAAGGCTCCACAATAAATAGCTAACTGCTCTGTAATTATCGTATACACAATTACGTGTTCAGGAGGCACTGCCAACCAGCATTCAATTTAGCAACTGTTTAAGTGCCAACTATGCCTCAGGCGCTGTGGGTTCAACAGCAAAGCGAGCGTCCTCACTGTCATCTTAGTGTTCTTTCTCTGGCACAGCAGAGAGACAAAACAGTTTTGCTATAACATGATAACTGTTATGATAGAGATAAAGGGAGAAACTTGTGGGAATATGTAGGAGGAGCACCTAACTCGGTGGGGTGGGGCAAGTCAGGGAAGGCTTCCTGGAAGGGGTGATGTCTGATGGATGCTGTATAGGGGAGGATGCATGGGGAGGACAGCATTCTAACCAAAAAGAATAATTTATGCAAAAGCCCAAGGTGAAAAATCTCGGTGCATTTGGAGACTATAAGTAGTTCAGTTTAATTAGAATCTATGCTCGAATGTGGGAAAGAGGCAGAGTGGAAGGGAGAAAGAAGTTGGAGAGGAAAGAAGCATTGAAGAAATGCAAGGGTTCAGGCACATCACAGAAGCTCTCAGCTGTTAGGTGGAAAATTTGGGCGTTCTACTGAAGTTAGTGGAGCCCTACCTGAGTTTTAAGCAGAGCAGCGAAGTGGTCAGGTTTGCTCATAGAAAGCTTCCTGACTGTGGTTTGGTGATAGGGCTAGAGGGGTCAGAGTGGAGGCAGAGCTTCCCTGTCCCATCAGACCGCCTGTAAAGGAGTCCTGCTGCAGGCCCAAAGCTCAGAACACAGAGCCTAAGGTTTGGAAGGTGCCGAGATGCCTCTGAGGCAAGGCTTTTCCGCCAAGGAGTGCACACCCCAGCCTGAGACCACAGATGCATGTGTGCAAGCCTGTCAGAAAGCAAGCTGTGTGACCCCATAGCATGCTGTTAAAAATGAAAGGCCACTTCAAAATATTGTCTTCCTTGGACCAGGAAGCTGAGTCAATACTCCCAATTAATATTTACCTGCAGTTTTTGCCTATTTAATTTCTGGCTTGAGCCTGAGTCTACTCAAGGAAGTGCCTACCACAGTGCTGGGCCTGGATGGCAAGCTCAGGGATTGGTGACTACTCTCACTAGTGTTTATTCTCCTGAGCTCTTTTATATTTCTGGAAATCTTAGAATTTTTTAAAAACCCCGGTATACATGACCACTATTTGTTTTGTAATCCTTTATTTTGTTTACCTCTTTCAGAATCAGTAATAATATCAAAAGAACATCAGAAATTGATGTGAGATCTGAATTTTGAGGCTTAGATCCTATTCAGAAAAAACAGTAGAGGTATTTTTATGTGGGTAGACCTTTATCTGGGTAACCATTCACATCCACAATCGATGCCAGACCCAATAAGCAAGGCTTTCCTAGGTATTATTCAAACGTGAGCTTTGACAGCAACCCCCTTCATGAGTGATTCAGAGCTCCCCTCACCCTGTTAAGAACTACAGCTGTCAGTCGTTGTCCCTTACTAATCAAAAAAGAGTAATTAATTTACTTACAGTGAACTTGGATTCATTCTTCCAATGACTTCATGCTCTATGGGACCTTACATTGGACCATTTGGAATCCTGCTCTGTTTCTGAAAAGTCAGAATGAGATTCCTTTACATTACTATTATTCTAAAAGTGTTTTGCTCCTCACAAAGGCCATTGAGTCTGATATTGTTTTAAAGTAAATATTTAGTCTTACCCCACACCACAGGCAGTGCTAACGCGTTTTATTGTCTGCCATCTTTCCCGCAGGCCAAGCTGTGTTTGTTTTTCTAGGACAAACTACGCAAAGCCACCCTCTCTGGGTGTTTTTATACCACTCGTGTTTGTTTTCCCTGGGAATGTGAGAATGGTGCTTGATGAGAAGGCCGTTGTGTGGCTCTGAACCAGGCTTGCACCGGGCCGAGGCCCGCATGTTCATAGTTGCACTCGTGACACAAAGTCAGCCCTTTTACTCTGTAGCAAAACGCGATCCTCGGGTTCTTCAGAGCAAATGTGGTTTTTCTTCCTGAGCTTGCCGAAAACCCTTTCTCACTAGCAGTCTTTGTGGGGTCAGGTTTTTGTTTGCGTTTTTGTTTTTAATTGAGTGGAAAATATCAATACCTCAAATAGAATCATTAGTGGCAATCAAACAGAATTGAAATAAATGGAAATTCAATCATTTAAATTTGCAAGGACAGCAGTCATTTTCCGCATCCATCTCCTGGCCCGCTTCCTTCATCCACTGTGTGACTGTCTTGAATTAAATTGGCTTTTGCCACATTCTCCAGGGCAAATTAAGTGTATCTATTTAAAAATGCAAAGGCATTTTCTCAATTTTTAAGAGGGGGTGAGGGGAGCAACCAGAAAGAAACTGGCTAGACGACCTAACACTTCTATTGCAAATAGTCCTGCTCCCTGCCAGCTCCTGCAGATGTTGGAAAAAAGACTCAACAGTTCATCCTAGAGATGTCTTATCCTCAACCTTCCTTGTTTGATGATATCTAATGACTGAGGCCTTGGACTCACTTCTCAAATCTCTCCTCCTTAAATTCAGTGTCTACTGACCCGCCTCACTGCCCCGGGCGATGGCCTCTCCCCCACCCAGTTGTTATTCAGCTTTTATTCTTCACCGTGTACAGACATCCTTTCCTCTAGAATTCCCAGCATGGTCAAATCTCACTTCTCTCAAGACTCTCAAGTATCCTGCTGGTCCTTTTTATTCTTTCTACTGCCCTCTGTTTATCTACCCATCCCTCTCCTAGAAGCCTTTCTTGGACTTCCTACTCTCATGTTCTCATACAATCATTTGTCACTTTCTTGTTCCCAAACCCCTCTCTTTCCCCGACAGTGTTCATTCCTGTGTTTTATAATTCCTTAGCAGTTTATAGACAATTTTCACATACATTGTGTCATTCCATGCTCACAATAACCCTGGGAGGAAAGTAGATATTGTTCCCATTTTTTAGATGAAGAAACTGAGGCCAGTGGAATTAGATACATGACTTGACTATTCTTTATTCTTGGTTTTAACAATATTATCAGGATCCTCAGCCAACCAATATATTACCTACTATTCTCCAGAAGAATAAAAAAGGCTTAATGTTGGAACACAAAGGTCCATCTTTGCCCTTGAAGAGGGTTGCATTTTGACATCTTTGAAAAGTGGATGCATATATTAATTATAATTGGCAGCATTTTAAAAAATGTCTTAGTAATATATAAAATAATGGTGCATCTGATGCCATGTTCTAACAGAGGTATGTAAAAGTGCAGAGGAGCTCAGGGGAGTCATAACTCCCTGGGGGAACGGGGAAGGGGTTCTCTAAGGAGGTAGCAGATGGGCCTTTCAGTGGCTTTTTTATTAAGCAGGATTATAACAAGCAAAATACGCCAACCACTTTGTTCATTCGTTCTGCAAACATGCTTAATATGAGCCTCTGCTGCGAGCTTGGTGCTTGATGAACAAAAGGTCATCCTGCTGTGTAGTAGAAACAGACATCAATTAGCAATCATAAGAGTATGTGTATTTTTGACTGTGATACCACAAAGCATATATCAGTAATCCAGTATGCTTTTGAGAGTAAATATGAAGGTACCAGCCCAATCTAAGGGTGTAATGAAGGCACAAGCTGAGTTTTCTTGAGAAGAATATGCAAAAATTAGACAGGGAGGCAGCTGTGGGAAGAGCTGTCCAGGCAGAGAGAAAAGCATGTATAAAGGCCCTACATGGGAAGAAGCACAGGTTGTTTGAAGACTTGAAAAGCTAGAGTAACTGGATCCCAAGAAGGGCTGGGCAGGGGGGCTCACGAGGCTGAGGCCCTATGAGGATTTCAGTGTTTCAGACCCAGCACCCTGCAGGCACTCTTACCTTACAAGGTGATGTAACCGAGGCTGTGTCTTTCCCCTCCAGGCTCACCTTGTGGCAGCTTTTGAACAGAGTCTTGGGAACATGACGATCAGGCTCCAGAGTTTGACCATGACAGCTGAGCAGAAGGTGAAACATGCTTTTATTCCTGCCTGCTTGGATTTAACAACAAACCTAAAAACATTATTCTCTTTCATTCTAGATAATTGTATCGATTTTAGTGTATTCCTTCAACTATTAAAATTGAGTGAAAATAGGACCTATATGAAGACTTTCAGTGACAGGCCTCGTAGTCCTATGCCTGACATTTTCACATGCTCATGTGTGCCTGTTGAAAATTAGTGTTCAAGACCCAAAGTAATGTTTGAGACAAATATTTTGTGGGACTCTATTCCCTGTCCTCGTCTGTTGACGTCAAGTTACATTTTAGGTGAATTCTGTAGCGAATGATTTCTGGATGACCAGTGTTTTGTTGTTGTTCCTTAGGATTCAGAACTGAATGAGTTAAGAAAAACCATTGAGTTGCTAAAGAAACAGAACGCAGCTGCCCAGGCTGCCATTAATGGAGTTATTAACACACCGGAGCTCAACTGCAAAGGTAAAGGAAGAGAAACAGCCTTCAGACTATCTACCTGCCTTACCCCTAGGAGCCCTCCCATGACAGTGAATGATGCAACATTCCCGCCAGAGGTGGATGTCCATGTCATTCGGACAGGTCCCATCCCGGAAGACAAATACTTTATTCATTTCCTTCTGGCCTCTAGGAGGATAACTATTCCATCTCGTCCTCTTCTCTGATGTGCATCAAAAATGGAAGAATATATATTTCTGTTAATAAAGTATCAAAGTATTTCATAGCCCTTAACTTCACTTAAGGCTTTGATATGTACATATTGATGTGGGACAACCTAAAATGGGTTCATCTCTTATTTGTCCAGGAAAATATTTCTCAGTGTAGTCTTTTGTCCTTACGTCTCTTTACTTGGGGAGGGGAAAATGTGTGCATGAAGCCGTTACTTCCTGCAATAATGGGATAAACAGTGATAATGGAAGTCATAGCGATAGCTAGCCTTTATGGACCACTCACTGCGTTCTAAGCGTTCAAAGCGGTGTGCTCAGTGCTTTAATTATTTAACTGATTATCATTTTCTTTCCTATGAGTGCAGTACTTGTCTTCTCTGTATTGTACTGATGAGAACACTGAGTTTCATAGGCAAGAGTTACTTCCTGAGGTCACAGAGTAGTAAGAAACAGAAGCAGAACTAAAACCCAAGTCTATCTGACTCTGAAACCAGCACTTTTTAAAAAGCAGGCTGTAGGTGTAGTTCCATGCTCATGAGGAAAGCTGCAAATTTTATTTCAGAATCAGTTCCATTTCGGGCAGCGTTATTTCTGGTACCATGGTTATTACAGATAGCAGACCTCCTGAAAAAGTATGAGATAGAGTTGACATGAGAAGGATTAGCAAGAGCTGGCTGGGCAGAATGGAGGGAAAAGAGCATTTCAGGAAGAGGGAATAGCACATGTAAAGTCCCCGAGATGAAATGGGCTTGGCATTTTTAAGGGAGTGAAAGAAGGCTAGTGCGGCAGGAGCCTAGAGAGCAAGGGGGCGGGGGTGCTAAAATCATAGGTAACTTGCTGCAAATCAAAGACATATTTTAATGCCTATCTTAAGCTTAAGAGAGCTGGTGTTGGGCAAATTCTAACTTCTGTTATGTAAAGAGGAGATGGGTGGGGGAGAGAAAAGAAGCAAGTGCGAGCCCTCACTTAACTGATCAAACGGTGTAACACCCACCTGCTCAAGGACCTTAAAACCAGCCACAGGGAACAGAAGATGATGTCTACTGGGAGACACCTAGTAGTACTTGGGTTTGTGGATTTAGGTATAAAAGTCATTCCTTGGGACAAAGGAATGGGCTCAAGGCTGACATCCCACCTTGGATCTCCAGGAAATGGTACCTCCCAGTCAGCAGACCTTCGCATCCGCAGACAGCACTCGTCCGACAGCGTCTCCAGCATCAACAGCGCCACCAGCCACTCCAGTGTGGGTAGCAACATAGAGAGCGATTCAAAGAAAAAGAAGAGAAAGAACTGGGTGAGTGTATATCCAAAGGCTCTTGGGGGTACTGACCGATAGCCTCAGAACCAGTGCCGCCCCCTCCGCCCCCTGCAAATAAAGCCCAGGCTCACTCTTAACTTCAGAACATAGAACCTTGGGAGTGGATCCAAAGAAGTGGCTTGTGGGTAGGTTTCTACTAAAATCAATGTTTTGCTCAGTGAAACATTGAGATTTATGAAGTAACCACCACCTTATAGTTCTTGTTTCATGAGACTTTTATGTGAAGTACTCACCTTTCATTTCATATGTGTGTCATTTTTTCCTCATCATGTGTTGACCCAAAACTTCCAGGTACCAGAGCAAAATTACTCTTAAGAGGTTTCTTCTTAGTTCCAAAGTACTTTTTGGAGTGTGTATCACTAATTATCCCATCATTAACCATACCCTTATCTATTATTGACACAATTGTATATGATAGCCTTAAACCACCCTTCTCTTTGAAAAATTTTTGACCATGTCCTGCAAGTAAAAGTTTCATATTGTTGATGTTAGCAGTTAGTGCATTATTCTAAACTTGGGAGTTATACTTCAAAATGACAAGTTTAACAGAAACAGTCTCCAATGCAGTTTCTCAGTGTCTCTATAATCCCAGCGAGCTCTTTAACTCTTTGTATGGTGGCATCTTGAACAGTTTTTCCCATTTTCCAGGGGAAATTCCACTCCACTCTCCCCACGCCTGTTCCCTTGTCTTTAGTTCTGCTGTTGAGGCTGTGGAGTTCTGATCGACTGTCTTCAGTGCAGGGGTGCCCAAGTTGATCTGAAATGAAGTCGGCCACTACTCAAAGAGCCTCAGTTGTCAATGCTGACAGCATTGTGTTTTCATAGTAGCTTTTTAATGTCCTCATTCATTCCATATACTTCTCACTCATTTTGTGTTATCTTGGATGGGTGGCGAGGTCTAGTGATAGAGGAGTTGAAGATTTGGTCATTTTGGTCATTGATGACTTACACTGGAAGCAAGCTAAAAGTCCAGTTCAGTGTGACTCTCTCATCATTCTGACTAAGTTTTTTCTTTAAGCTATTAATGGTTTTTAGTCAATCCATTGCCATGACTTAAGTAGAATTAACTTACATTGCTATTTATAATATGCTATTGATAAATATGGCCTGATTTGATTATCAGATTGGTGAGAGAATTATATTCTATGAAAAATCATGATTATCTGTTTTCTTCAATTCAAGAAATAAAGTTATTTATTTTGCTTTGAGATAACTCTTGGTTATCATTGTAAGTGGGGAGGATAGATAATTGGCATTCTCAGATAATCCCAAAGCTTAATTCTGTCTAAACTTTGTAATCTCCTCTTCCACCTGATATTTTTCCAGGGGTAGAGGCGAGGATTTAGGTTGCTGGCTTATGTGCCAGATACTTCTGTTTCTATGGCTACTTTCTGGAAGTATGATCAGAAATAGAAAGTGGAAGAGAAATGGGATCTCAATTCACCCATAAGCTGGACATGGAGTTTGTTATAGATGAAACATCGATGGGAGAAAAATCTTATTTATTATTTCAGATTGGCCCATTTTTTAAATTTCTCAATGGCTAAGAAACCACCAGAGTGTTTTCAAAAGGAAAAAAAAAAGACTTTAGGGAAAGGAAATTACTTTTTAAAGACCTTTGTTCAAGACATAACTTTATTTTTTTGGCTTGGAAAATTCCACGCTTGCCATGACTTTCAGAGAAGACATTGCATTTTAATTCTTTGTTTTCGTTAGAATTTTCAGATCCATTTCATGTTTTGGGGAAATTGTGATATAGCAGTTCCTTTCTCCTGGTTTGCTAATTAAATCTCTTTACAATATCCATTTTTTGATTAGCAAGCGAGGTGGCTAATCCCCTGCTTGTTATATTATCTTATGTATATACGAGGACAGCAGCAACTCCTAAGTATATATAAGAGCTATACCACCATGTTAGGACCCGAACAGTAGTGAGGCTACCCTTACCAAGAAAAAACAAAAAAAAAGACATGCCAAAAAAAAAAATTAAGGCAGACAGAAATGACTGATTACAGACAAAGGACGAGAAGCATAGGAAAGTGGGGGCAGTCATTTCAACCAGACAGAGAAGCTGGGAAAACTCAAAGAGGAGGGACTTCCGGACTGACTATTCCTTTCCTTTCACAGTGGAGGACGGTGCCCCTAATGCTTAGAAAGATTCACGATCCCACTGAAAACCTCCTCTGTGTGTGGTGTTTATTATTAGCCATGTCATGTCTGAAAAACCCCAAAGCTTGCCCTGTCACTGGCTTTCTCTGTTAAAAATTGTCTTTTTTCCTTCCCCTTCCCCATTTTTGCTTACGTTTTCTCTGGCAGGTCAATGAGGTAAGCAAGACTGTTAATATCAGATACCAAGCTAACCCATCCATTGATATGACTAATACCATCCGCATCCATCACCATTTCTGAGCATCCTGCTTCGTTGCTGTGTAACCTCATCCTCCTGACATCCATCTGCTGAGCCAGGCTCTGTCTTGCTGTTGGCATCTAGTCTTTTGAACCAAGAGTAGGCATGGAATGTTACCCACAGGTCCAGTTCTCTTTGAGCTGTCCGCACCAGATAACTCTTCCTCCCTTAATACACTGATTGGAGAGAGCTGTTGGGAACCTTTTTCACTGGTGGGAGGAAAACGTGGGAGAATTAATTGCTCTTTCGTCTGCATGTCCCTGTTTTGCCAAGGCCTAAGCATCGGTAGCTGCCCCTGCCGGGCTGATGGTCTTGTCCGTTCAGTTACGCAGCTCCTTCAAGCAAGCTTTCGGAAAGAAGAAGTCCCCCAAGTCGGCGTCCTCTCATTCAGACATTGAGGAGATGACTGATTCTTCTTTGCCCTCATCGCCAAAGTTACCACACAATGGTTCCTCGGGTTCCACTGCACTACTGAGGAACTCTCACTCCAACTCTCTGTAAGTCTGTCCATCATGGTCACGCCAGTCAGTCGAGGTCTCTGGCCCCTAGGAGCCCTCTCAAACTGGAATGGCTGAGAGTCCGCTTATGTATCTGCTCCTTGGGATCGTTTGTGTCTTGCTTTCACAGGACCGTGCATGTTCTTTCAGTGTTTCGGGACCAGGGAGGCCGAAAGGGAAAGGAAACTTAGATTTTTGTTCTGGCGAAGTCAACATGGATAATTAGCTAGCTGGCCTTGGGCAAGCTGCTTGACCTCTCTTTGTTTTCATTTCTTTGCCAAATTGGAATAAAGGTTGTCTACTTATCCTGTCCTAGGGATTGAACAAGATAAAGGGATGTAAAAGAGCTACAGCCATCCTGCTGCGTGTGGGGGGAGGGGGAGAGGTGTCAGAAGAGTTGACAATTTTGCTGGAATTCTGGTTCATTTGGGTGACAGGGCTTAGAGTGACATACTTTTCTTCGAGGTCAGAAAGTAGAAGTTTAAAGCCAGAAAATAGAAGTTTAAAAAATGGAGTGATTCAGTGACAATCTCTTTTCCAAAGGGTCGATATTTTGTAAAATGATTTGCCACTCTGAACTCCCCCAGTAAATTTAAAATGAGGCAATTTGTACAGAGCTCTTTGAGAATACAAATGGCTCTTGCCCAGCCCGCCTCCCATGATTTCCACTGAGCACCCACCAATCATCGCTCCATCTAAAAACATCCTGTACCCCATTTAAAAACATAAGGCCCAGACTCTTAAGGGCAAGAGCAAGTCAGGAATGGCTTGGAATAGACAGGTAGGGACCCAGGTGTCAGCTCAGAAGGTGGCACAGCTGGCTCCCTGCAGCAGTGGGAAAGTTTGCCCCTCCCCTGTAAGTCTGACTTCCATTAGAGACCTTCAGATTAGAGATGAAAGAAGAATTGGAGCCCAGATAGCCTGCAAGGACAGTTATCTACACGATGGGACAGTGCCTGAGAGAAGAGGGCCACTGCATCGGGGTTCTGAATTGCGTCTGAACTATCGTGAAACAAGAGAGCAGGTGGTTGTAGACACCTCAGTTTCCTCACTGGTAAAATGGGATTCACTACGTCTCCTTCACTGGATTCTTGTGAGGGCCCACTCAGACACCGTGCATGAAGGGCGTCCTTGTTTCTGTTCCATCGTCCTTCATTCTCAGGAGCCATCCTAGGTCCCAAAAGCCAGCGAGCCAGCTCGCTGGAGATAGCAGATGCACAAGGGTTCAAGGGCCACCTTCCCCGGCGGGTGCAGGAAATGTGGGTGACTGGATTGGCCAGGTCTTTGTAGCACATCAGCTGCATAGACCACATGGAAGGCAGGTAGTGGAAGAGGAAACAGCAGCCCCACCCAACAGTGAAGCTTGGTTCTGTTGGGAATTTTCATTTTACTTAATTAGATGAGTAGCTCCCCTTCTCTTGGGGAGCATCTGATAAGAGGATGGTACAGAGACATGCATGTCCATTGTGGGCGAGGAAAAAACCTGAGCAGGGGAAGGAAGGGGAGCACTGAGGAGTGGGCTCCAGTGCCACGCCCAGGTGCCCTGAGTTCCTGCGTGGATTAGACCAACGCGCGAGAGTGCGAGTCCTACGTGACCTGCAGGGCGCCTACGAGGTAAATGAAGGACGAGTTGCCTATGACTGTCACTCATTCCATCATTGCAGAGTAACCCACTTAAGTTGTACTCTTGACTAGAAAAAAAGAACTCATCCATCTTAAGGACTCATCCGTCCTTACTTATTGACTTATACTTTGTATATAACGTCGTGCATGAGCAAGGCACTACTCCAGGTGTTCTGCAGAGACCGCAGAGGATATTAAGCAGATTCCCACCCCTGAGGATTAGGGACTAGTAGGGGTAGGACACATACAGCTCGTTCCACTTCAGAGCATCCGCTCTGTGCCAGGCGCTGTTCTTGGCTCCAGTTACAACAGTGTATAAGAGATAAAGTTCCTGCTCTGGTAGACCCTATACACCAGGTGGAGAGGCAGACATTAAACAAATCAACCTGAATAAACTAGAAAAATTAGATAGTGCTAAGGGTCGATGCTGGGAATGAAAATAGCGTGCTAGGATACAGAGTATCATGGCAGCATCTCTAGACAAGGTAGCCAGGAAAGGCCCCTCTGAGGAGGTGACACTTTTGCTGAGATCAGCATGACAGGAGGAACCACTGGTTTGTCTGCTCAGTGACACCAGCTGCTGTACCAAACTCAGTCCCAAAGCTCAGGGGCTTTACATATGACTGTAACTCTCCAGACCCACTGCAGGTATTCCTCGTCAGCAGGTGGCCTGCCCTGCGGTGATGTGGGCACCGAGCCTCCTCCCATCCTATGGACTGGCCATCCCAAAGAGCACTCTGTGTCCAGCCGGCAGGTGGGGGAGGGAAAAAGAGTACAGAGGATCCTGCAGGAGGGTTTTATGGGCCAGGCCTAGGAGAGACACGTGTCACCACAATCCACTAAGCAGGACTCAAGGCCATACACCTGCAAGGGAAGAAGTAAAGTCAGTGTGCCTGGGAGGGAAAGGAAATGGAATAGGCTGTGGTGAACACTTAGCAGCCTCTGCTGCCCCAGCCTCACGCTGAGCAGGCCAGCCTTCCTGACCCAAGAAATAAGCAGCACAAGGAAACTAACGTGGAAGCCATCCTGGTGTGTCTGTCAAAGAGGCCAGCGTGGTTGCCACACGATGGGCAGGTGGGAAACAAGGCCATGGAGATAGATGGCGCCTTGAACAGATGAGGCTTTGAAGTCAAAGTGAACTTGCATCTGATTTCATGAGTAATGGGCAGACATTCTTGACAGCATACTTTATCATCCCCGTCCCCGCTTTTATTTTTTTACCATTGTAGATATCACCACCTATTGTGTAGATTTTTCTTAGTTATGTTTTTGTCTTCCACCGCTCTGTAGGTTTTGGAGACATATAAATATTAAATGGAAGGAACGAGCGACTGATGCTAGTAGTGGGTCCTGGATGGACTTAGGATAAATTCTGGAAGGAAAGTTAAACTCGCGTGATGACGTGCCTCAGTTTGAGACGCCCAGGAGACGGTCACAGGGAAATGCCGACCAGCCTAGAGTGTGTGGAGGTGTAGATTTGGGAGACGTGGTCTCATCGCGGCTATCGAAAGCTGGGAAACTGGACGGATCCTCCGGGGGGTTAAATGAAGATGGAGGGGCAAGGACCGAGCTCTGGTGCACTCTGATGTCTGAGGCTCAGGAAGAGAAAGCAGAGCAGCCGGTGAGGTGGGAGGAGACAGGAACAGAGAGAAGAAACTGGTTGGAGGCAGGAGTACTAACTGGGCCCAGTGCTGCTGGGCAGCCACGTAAGGTGAA
The DNA here is from genome assembly GCF_014176215.1 of Rousettus aegyptiacus. NCBI lineage: Eukaryota > Metazoa > Chordata > Mammalia > Chiroptera > Pteropodidae > Rousettus > Rousettus aegyptiacus. Next base: position 90,571,132 of record NW_023416308.1, read on the forward strand.
GAGAGAATGGCGATGATACACTCAGCCATACAGGACTCCCAGAGACCATAAGAGAACTCTCCCTCCAAACCACTTTCCCCACAGGGACTGGGCAGGGCAGACTCTTGGCTCTCCAGCTCCATTCTGACATTCCACAGCATCCACGCACACTGGAGATGTTTGTTTTGGGTCTCCTTTTCCAAAGGGTGGGCAGAGAGCAAATGCTTCTCTCCAACCTTGAAGGGTGTGTAAGAATGTGCAAATCTAGATGTGAGAGAGAGTTCAAAGAAAAAAAACCCAAAGCAGGGCGAGTCAGTACTTAGAAAAGGCCTCTACCCCGTGGGTGAAAGGAATGGCGGTGTGGGAAGGCAGTGTTTCCCACACTCAAGGCATTTAAAATTAGGTATGCCACCAGCCCTGCCTTCTGGACAAGACAGCGGGAATATGCTGGAATAATGTGTTAGGGACTGAGTAGGAAAAGATAGGCCTCTGCTGGCTTCAGTAAGTAGTCCATGAAGTGGACACGCATGTATTGAGTTCCTACTGAGTGCAGGGAATGACCTGTTAAAAGCAACCAAATTATCAGTGACATAGCAGAAGTGTAGTGTGAGAAGGAAGCAAGGGAGAAGGCTCCGCCTTGGACAGTAGGATTAGGGACTAACTCTTACTTGGGGCTGCTACAGAAGACCCTATTGTCAACATCATCTGTATGTTGTAGGACATTCCTCCCATGCGGCCCTGCAGTGTGTGTTTCTGGGAACCAGCTGATTTGGAGAGAGCACAGAATGGCCTTGTACAATTACTCTCAGCACAGACTTTCTTCGTTTTGATTTGCCATTGGCCAAGTTTTGCAAAGTAACCTATGTGCTATATTCCACAAAGTGAGTGCTGAAGAAATGCTGTCTCTTGCTGAGAAAGCTTTCTGGGGGAGAGGTACAGATCATATGAAGGAGACTGGAGCAAAGTGCCTTGCCGTGGAGTGTAGACAAACCAGACTGGCAGTGTGAGTGTGAACCGAAGCCAACTGTCCCCTGCAATGAATTGGAGCCTTCGCAATCCGTGCAGGGCATGGTTTAGCTAAGGCCAGACTGTTATGATGGAATTTAGTTCAGACTTTATACTTCACTGAAACCAGGAAAACAAAGCCCTCTCTCAAGAAAGAACCAGTTGTTTGCATGCTCTCCCTGCAAACCTCCCAACTCAAAAAAAAGCATGACTCTATCTATAGTTAAACCTTATAAACCCAGGCTTTTCGAAGCACAGAGAGCTGAGCGGGAGAAAGGATCATCTGAATTCTAAAGATATTTCTGTCTCTTTAGCCCTTCTAGTCCCAAATCTGTTGGCCTGAGTTTCTCATAGATGTGAAATGGAAATAATTCTAACATTTTCAGGGGTCCATTGGAGGTGTCAGAAGATCTTAAAACAGAGAAACTTCCTTGGCTGCTGACAACTCTTAAAAATAAGAGGTGGTTTTACTCTCTTTGTATCTCTCAAATCAAAATAGTCCAAGTCAAGAAAATAGTAACAAAAAAGATTTGGCTGTTGTGGAGTTAATTTTTCTTTTAGCCTTTCTGCCCCCAAAATACAATTACATCTCTTTAAACAATTATAAATGGCTTTCCTTTGGCAATTAACATTTCCACATCCTGAACCAGTTTTACAGGTCAGGTTTTTTCTTGGCCCCAGATCCAGTACTAGAGTTTTGTAGAACGGGTTCACATGATTATTTCTATGGAGACCAGATGCTCACTGTTCCTTTCAGAGATCATCAGGTTCGGTCTTATAACTATGAATTTGGGTTGTGTTTTTTATCTGTTATTTTGGTTTTTTATCTTCAGCCTACGAAAGTCAAAGATTTCTATTCTGGATCACCCCTCCCTCCAGATCGTATGATCTTTGAATTCTACAGAACTTGTTTTTAATAGAACCATCTTTTCTAACATTACAATTCATCATGACTTTTATGATCCTCTATTTCGTGCAGACTTACCAGGTATCTGAAGACCCACCCTAGAAGGATCACCTCTTAAGAAAGAGGAATTCAGCAGGGTCCCACAGTCCCCTTGATCTGGTGTGCAGCTGGGAAAGGAAGACAACTAGCCATACCGCTGCACACTTTTCAGATAAAACTTTGGCTTCCATGTCATCTCATCCTGTGTGCTCTGTAACTACATAACAGGTTTCTCTTGCTTGCCATGAGCTTACTAAGCATTGTGGGAGGTAGAGGAATGAAAGAATGTTTCTCTCTCCAGACACTTAGGGGAGTGGGTTTTGTACGACCAGAGACCAGAAACGGGACTAACTCCTTCCACTCTTATCTTTAGATTTTGTTCCCTTTTTAGTAAATAAAAATCATCCCTCAACTGTCTGACCCTTGAGTGTCTAATCTTTAAAACAGACAGGTGACCTCATTTCTCTGAGTGGGTTTTAGATCTCAGGGGTCATGTGGTATCATTACAGGGGACCAGCTGTGTACACATCGCGGGGGGGTGGATGGAGGGGGGGTGTCAAACACCCAAAGTTACTACTCCCTTTTGCAAACTCTTATTTATCTCTAGGTTATTGAAATTTTGCTGGAAGGCACACCAAAGCCATTCTGACTGCAAGAGCTCTGCAGTGAAAGAGTGCAGAGAAGCGGTAAAATCTGTGAACTTCAGGTGCTTTCGATATGGTCACGTCCAGGAAGCACTGGGCAGCTGGTTATGCAGGGTTACTGCTGAACAAACCCGATATGGACCTGGACCCCAGTGGTCAGTGGAGGACTGAAAGGGAACTCAGAGCTACCTTCATCAGTAACATTCCTCTTTCTCTAGAATTTCAGAGTGCATGGATAGTGAAGCCGAGACGGTCATGCAGCTCCGAAATGAGCTGAGAGACAAGGAGATGAAGCTGACAGACATCCGCCTAGAAGCCCTCAGCTCTGCACACCAGCTCGACCAGCTCCGGGAGGCCATGAACAGGATGCAGGTGAGAGCCCAGGAGCAGGGGTGAAGCGCAAGGCTGCGTGGCTCCCTCTGCCGCGCCCCAAGGCTGCATCAGAACCTCGTGGCAGCTCTTTGCTCTGCTCGCTGTTTTCTTTTCATAGACTCTCCCATATTTTGCTCAAAGACCAAACTTTTGAAAGTGTAAGCATAACCATGACTTTCCTGTATGCAGAACTTTCAGTGGCTCTGCTATTTCCTCTTGTGTGTCCTTCACCTGGCCTTCAGGGCCTTCTTTGAGATCTTTTTCAATCTTAATTCACCACCCACCCCCAGCTCTACTTTCCAGACTCTTCTCTCCAGCCAGGGGGAGCCACCGATGGCCCCCTTTGCATACCTAGGAATCTCTTTTTCATATTGTTCCTCTACCAGAGTATCTTCTGCACATCCAAATTGGACCCTCCCCTCAAAGTTCAGCCTGATGCCTTTTCCTCTGCAAAGCCTTTCCAAGTCCTGCAGCTAGAAGAGTTAGTGCCCTCACCTGAATTCCTCTACATTTGTTTTTACAGCCTTTCTCACCTGCCACAGATTGAAGGCATTTGCGCCTTCTGAGCTATTCTTTTTTGCATCCCTTTCTCTGGATGTAGCACAAGCGCTTAACCAATTGTACCTTCTTCATTACTCTTTGTGTAGCATGAAAGACCCCTGTGGGTTCTACTAAATGGGACCTCACTGGAGCGCAGCATTTCCCAAAGGAGATTCCCTGGAACACTCGTTCCATTGGGAGGCTCTGTGAAAGGAAAGCTCTTTGATCAAATACTTTTGGAAAATGCCGCACACTATGCGCCCACTCAGATTTACATAGCAGCTCATTAAAGGCTCTGAGAAGTCCCGTAGTAAAGAAACCTGTCAAACCCAGAGTTGCTCAAACCTCTTTGATAAGACTCCTTTTCACTTATGACTCAGACGCTGGGAAACATTTCTGAACTTTTCCGAAAGGCCAGCTCTCTGGATGGACAGACCCTCCCCGACCAGACAGGCCTGTGTATACAGCAAACGCAGTGAACACTGTTGAATCTCCCAGATTGTGTAACTTGCTCTGCCTCAGCTGAGCTACCCACTACCCCTGCACGGGACTTTCAAATCTCTCCCCTGGAAAAGGCTTATTTGCATTATATCCACCCAGTACATGAGCTTCTCTCTTACTCTTCACAGAGTGAAATAGAGAAGCTGAAAGCTGAGAATGACCGGCTGAAGTCGGAGTCTCAAGGCACTGGCTGCAGCCGGGCACCCTCCCAAGTGTCCCTCTCGGCCTCCCCGAGGCAGTCTATGGGCCTCTCCCAGCACAGCCTGAACCTCACTGAGTCAACCAGCCTGGGTGAGTGGTGTCACAGGGCTGCAGGACAGGGCCCGCAGCCGGCACTCCGTTCTCTCATCCAGAGCCCCAAGATAAGCAGATCAACAGATCAAATGGAGAGGCGACAGGCGTGTGTGCACTTGGGGTGTGTGTGTGTCTGGGTGTGCGTCTGCTACCAACATGAGCCCAACCGTAAGACTGCTGTCATGCTTCGCTCCAGCACCCCAAGTTCTCCAAGCCATGAGCTTGAGTCCCCTCGCCCACCATGCTGAGTTCTGTTTAATCCATTTTAAGAGGCTGACCTGCAAGCTGAATGCTGCATACGACCCCCATGGCAGCAGGTCCCACCTGGGGCAATGGCTTGGTCTGTGATCTTCCTGCCTTCGGGCCGGATTCTAGGCTGGCACAGTGGCTATGGAACTCGATCTAGGTTTCCTTTGTAAGCATATTGAGGCTGATGCTTTGATTTCTTATCCATGATGCTGCCGTTGCTATTGTTTTGGTTCAGTCTCTCCCTCGCACTTCCATTTGGCAAGGTACATCGTCAGCCTGCTGGTTCCTTGGTTGATCCACCGTTGGTTTCTGTGGTTGCGTTCTCCATTCTGCCCTCTCCCCTTCCCCAAACCTCCCACTTTCCCTGCACCCCCCGACACCTAGTTGTCCTGCTGCTATGCCAACGAGCAGCGGGGGTGTCAGGAAGCCAGCTTTGCTGTCCCCATGTGCCTAAGGCTGTTGATGTTTTCCATTCGCAGACATGTTGCTGGATGACACTGGTGAATGCTCGGCTCGGAAGGAAGGAGGCAGGCATGTTAAGATAGTTGTCAGCTTTCAGGAGGAAATGAAGTGGAAGGAGGTTAGTTGGATCCCTTTCCCTGCTCTGCTTGTCCCTTCCCCAGGTAGAACTACCTAGCTTAGCGATTTCATCGTCACTCCATATCGCCTCAGAGCCTAAGGTGATATGAAAATACTACTAACACTTTCCTCGACTAACCTTGATCCCCAGCAGCATTTTGATACAATTAAAGGGAGGCAACGGCCCTTCCATGTCTCATGTTTGGGAAGTCTAATAAAGAATACTAAAAACGGTCCTGCTCAACTAACTAAACACTAACATCAATCAGCAATGGCTTTTCTGAATTTAATGTATTCCCAAAGCACTCCAGAGGCAGCTAAGTGCATTGAGCACAGAAGGTACAAAAATAAGATGACCAAGAGCACCAGTTTTATGGGGTTGTCAAAAGCTACTTACTGATAGAGTAGACACTGGGAGACAGGTGGCCAAGTCCAGGGAGCACCCAGGTGGCTAAAAGTAAAGCTGGTGGGACATCCTGACTCACCAAGGTAGGGGAATCAGTTGTCTGAGTAGTTTCTGTTCTTTCCCCAAGTCTGAGGAAGCTATACCCCTAGCAGAGACTATTTAGGGATAGGAATGGGGATTGACAGACAAAGTTGATTTTAGTCAGTGATTAAATCCAAATGATGCTGTGAATGACCTTCTCTCAGATACGTGGGGAAAAGCTTCATGAGTCACTATTTCAAGTCCCCTTCAGTTTTTTGTTATTTCTTAGCATTCTAGCCAACATGCTATTATAGTCTCTGTGAGCTAGGGAAGTGGCAGTGCCCAGCAAAACAAAGTGTCCACATCCAGACTTGTTTTTGCCTGGGTTTCCATTTTGTGGCTGGCTCACTATTCTCACTGAAAAGAATAGGGCCAGAATTTTAGAGCTGCCAGGGCTTTTAGCATTATTTTAGCCTAGAAAGATCCAGTAAAGAGTCCCACGTTCAGAGCTTAGGTAGTAGAATGATGATGGACTGACTATCAAGTGGGAAATTCATTCTTATAGTAAATGCAGGCGATACTTGTGAATGTGTTTTTTCTAGCAATCATCAACATGAACAGACAGATTTTACATTTTGTAGAAGTATATGCGTCACTTTTAAAACCTGTATCATTCTGGATCACCACTGAAGCCAGATGAGGTCGATCAGATGTTATTATCTCCATTTTACAACTGGGAAACCTAAGACCCAGCATCACTTACTTAAGGTTACAGAGCAAGTGGTGGGGCCAGATCATCTCACGTGCTCTTCTCTCTACTGCTTTTGCTTAACTGCCAGATACATCCCTCCTCGCCCCCCACTGCTTTCCTAATTCTATATCCTTGCGAGCATGTCAGATTTTTTTTTTTAAATGAATGAAATGTTCTCCTAGCTTTTCTGTAATCAATGTGATTAGTCAACCCCCACTTTGCAGAGCCTTATGGACGAAGATGCAAAAGAAATAGAAAAAGACCTTTCATGAACTTCCCAGAGTATCCCTAGTTTTCTCAATTGCATGTTTTTAATTTTTAATTGGAAGACAAGCAACAAACTTTACTTAAAAAGAAGAAAAGAAAAAATAGAAACATTCTATCCTGAAGGAGTTAAAGATCTAGCAAAGAGATAAACTCGATTTACAAATAAGATAGAAATACCTAAAAATAAACAAGTACAGAATATATCATCATATAAGTGTGTACAGAACCACTGAAGCAATATAAGCTCTGCGCCTGGTGAGTTAATCATAGGAGGCTTCATGGAAGAGGTGAGTGTTAACAGGGTGAAATGACGGATAGGAGAGGGGAGAGCATTCCAGGCAAGCAATGTGATCTGTGCACTGTACAAGGTATGCATTTAATAGAAGGTTCTAGATTCCAGGGAGGTAAACCTCGCTTCCTGACCTAAAAATTGTTTTTTAGCAATAGAGCAAGAAAATAGGAAGACTCTTGCATTCAATCTCAGTTATATCTGGTGTTAAAACAGGACTTTTATTCCCCTCTCAAACCATTGGTGGAGTCTAAGACAACCTGAGTCCTTGCTAAACTGTGTCAGAAAAGATCCACCTGTTTTTCACCTGCATGCATTTCCTTACCCTTAGGATTCCAGACCACACCTCTTTCTTATTGGCTGCATTGGAGTTAGTGGCAAGACGAAGTGGGATGTGCTCGATGGGGTGGTTAGACGGCTGTTCAAAGTAAGTGTTTCAAGGAGACGGCTATGGCAGTCTGCCTGGAGGGGGAGCCTGGGCTTAGGGAGGGAAGGGCGGTTTGTGTCTTGCATATGGCCATTCCTCTGGCCTGTCCTCTGTCCCACATCCTTATGTTGCTGGGGCAGAAGGAGGATGGTAAGTACAGACTGCTGATTGGCCACACTGTTCCTAGCTGCCCTTGGCAGTGGCTGGTCAGCCAATGAGTCATTCCTTCAGCCTTGAGCAATTATCGCAGCCTCTCATGTGAACTGCTAATGTCCACATTCTCCTTTTACCATAGAATTGTGTCTTATTGCATCTTCTTTGAAGTATGTGCTCTGGGACCCAGACATCAGATTTCCATTCTTTATTTTGAGGGATTTGATCCAACTTGCCCAGGATCCTTGCTGACACTTCAGTCCGTGATTTGTGCTACAAGTGACATTAACATCTAGTTATTGGCCAGTGTCAAAGATGTTGGCATAGTTATTTTTATATTCATTCTAATCACATCATTGGAGTGGGTGTTTGCAACAGGAGATAATTAATGAGTACTGGGTGAACCTTGAAACACAAGGTGATTTGAAAGAAGCTTTTGGTACACTTTTTTTCCATTATTCTGAATTAAGTCTATTAAGTGTTCATTAATCACATCCCCTGAGCAATACCAATAGCCCACAAGCCAGAGGCCTTACATTATCTCAATTTATTTCCAAGCCTGTAGGAGCATTCTATTATTTTCCCATGTAAAGGTGAGGAAGGTGAGGTTCAGGTCAGGGTCACTTGCCCAAGGTCGTGAATCTAAAATTAGACTAGGTTAGTCTAAGTTGGGTCAATGTGACTTCAAAAGTTGACTTAACTAGTACTCGCTAGTCCCTTTTAGCATCCAGATTCAGGTGGCTTCGCACAGAGAAAATTCTATTCTCTGACCAAAGATCACAGGCCAGTCTGTAGGCAGGAGATTGTGCATGGCTTAGGGTGGACCAGTCCTGCCGCCAGGGCCAGCACCTCTCTCTCCTGACGGGCAGTCAGGACATCCTTGCATTGGAAAGCCAAAAGTTTGAGCTGAGAAGGGCCCGTGGGGCATCGCGTGTGAGGAAAAGAGACCATTAAAGGTAAAGGTCTGTTACTGGGATTCCACCTCGGCCACCATCCAGCCACCTTATAGCCCATGGACCCTCGTTCTAAATTAAGAACACGTTTTCCTGTTTAAAGAACAAGAGCTGCTTTTTTTTCTAGCAGATCCGGGGTTTTTTACTCTCTTCATCGTCAGTATGGTCTTTAAGCCAAAGGAAGGGGCCGGTGGAGGGATTTCTTGGGAGAATTACTTTTTCATGAGTTTTCCAGCACCTGATGTTTTCAAGACTCAAGCTGAACTTAGGAAAAGAGGCCTAACTTTTCCGTGCTTGGTTGATCCAGACTAAACGTTCACAGTTTTGTTAGGGTACCTCCCCCCGCCCATCATCCCTCTCCCCTCACCCCCGCCACACACGCACACCACTAACCAAATAAAGCTCTATTGTAAAAGGCCCGTGATAGTGGGGCATCATCCCCATGGAAAGTCAGCTTTTCTACCCCTCGTTCCACAGCTCGATTTCAACTCAGGCATCAGCCGAGGAAGAAGAGAAGATGATTGTAAATCACCCAATGAAAACATGAGTCACGGGCAGATTTTTAGCCACGTCTTTGATGGGGGTCTTTATTTTTTCCAGGAATACATCGTTCACGTCGACCCAGTGAGTCAGCTAGGGCTGAATTCAGATAGTGTTCTCGGCTACAGCATCGGGGAAGTCAAGCGCAGCGATGCCTCCGAGACCCCCGAGCTTCTGCCCTGCGGCTACCTGGTGGGAGAGAACACTACCATCTCTGTGACTGTCAAAGGTAATTCCCCGATTGCAGAGGTTGGATCCTTCAGGAACTGCATTTTTTTATTTTGTGACTTGGCATAGGAAACTGGCCGCAATTCTGTTCGTGCATATGGATGTGGGTGGTTTTTCTTTCTTCCCTTCAACCGCAGTTATTCTTACCTAAGCAAGTTGAACCATCTTTACTTAGCTTTTTGAACCACCATTGGAAACAAATAATTTTAGTTTATTGCTGAAATTATGTAACAAAAGGTCCCATTAGCCTTATGACTCCGAGATAATGGAATCTTAATGACCCTGTTGAAATAGGGCTCCACCAATGCCAATGAATTACTCTTGCCAGCAAGCCTTGGATGTGGTCCCATTTTACAGATGGAGAAACCACGATTTGCTTTAGGCTAGAGAGGAGTTGCTCTGAGCTCCCTAATGAGAACGCTGAAGCTCTTGCCCGTGCACGATGCTGCCTGAGCTTCCGATGGCCTCATCACCCAAAGATGTCAAGCCTCAGGCCAAAGTGTGTTCCCTGAAACTCTAGGCGCACAAAGTATTTTATGGGGGAAAAAGTTTCATGGCCAAATAAGTCTGGGAAACTGCATCATTATCCCCATTTGGTTTTGGGGGCAGGGGGACAGGAATGTACTGGTACATTAAAGGCTCTGTCTTTTAATGTTTTAACTCCTGCCTTTCAGGGGCTGTTTAATCCAACCTGACACAAATGCATTTGACTGCAAAACCCCTTTTTCTTATATTTTATGAATCACCTAAAAAGTACACTAATAAACACTCTCTAGGCGCAACCCCATTTTTTACTTCCCTAAAAGGCACTGATCTTACTTCCCTGAAAGGCACTATAGTTTAACGGTGCAGTTTTGGAGTTGAAGCCAGTTTTGTTTCCTGATTGGTAGGTTTTCCAAAAACACCACAACTGTCCTTATCAGCAGGAATCTAGATCTTGCTCTGCTTGTGACAAGCGATAAGGTACTGCTTGAACCTCACACATACCCTTATTGTGTTGGCAAGTGAAATTCACAGTCATAGCCTTGGCCGCAAGTGACAGAAACCTACTCAAAACTAGCTTTAGTTAAAAAGGAAACATTAGACTGATGTACCTGGAAGATCCAGGAATACGCTTCAAACACAGCTTGATCCAGTTGTTTCAACAGTGCCAACAGGTCCAAGCCTATCTCAGCTTTGCTCATTTTTTGAGCTCGCTGCACATGAAATTGCTCTGATAGCGCTGATTTATCTTTCTAGCTTAGGAACCTAAAAGAAAGAGAATAGCTATCTGGAAAATTGTGACAGAAAACTTTTAGAGGTGATTCTGCCTCACTGGGAGTCGAACACCTGTCACTGAGTCCGTCATTGTGACCAGGGAGAGGCTTTGGCCCAGACTGTCATAAGCCCATTTCTTTGGTGGATAAAGGTGCTGGATCAGCCCCATTTGAACCACCTGAAGCGAGCTCCCCATAAGAAAGGAAAGTTCTACTGCAAGGGGAAGGATGGAGTAGCAGGCGCACCAAAACAGCAGCTGTCCACCACAAGAATCCTTTACGGAAAGCCTTATATATCATGGGCTCAGATTGTATTTCATCCACGCTGCTGGGCATGCATTGCCACTCTCAGGTGAGCGTTGCAAGCACTGAAGGTTAAAAGAGACCAGACCACTGTGATAGCAGTGACCAGACCAAACCTCTGTGATAGCAGTGACAAGCTAATCTGCCTCTGGCGGAACTGCCACCCCACCAGGGAGGCTGATCTGTTGCTGCTGTGAGTGCAGCCAGTTGTTCTAGCAACTCCAGGGATCAGCCAGTTGTTCTAGCAACTCCAGGGATCAGCCAGTTGTTTCAGCAACTCCAGGGATCAGCTTGGGTTCACTGTTAAGTGATACCTGACTCTTCTATTTTCCTGAAGTGCTTGAAATTTATACCTTCAGGCATTAAAAACCACTCAAAAGCTTGAGCTGAAAGAGGTTGGTGAGCTACAGATGGCTCACTTCAGGGTGGGGGGGAGGGGGGACTGGTTGTGCTCTGAAGTGAGTTGTCTGCAATGCAGCCACTCCCACGGGGTTTATGGCAAAAATCCCAAAGAGCAGCCTATATGCAGAGAGAGGTGTTTGCATTTTCCCCATTGTTATTTAGACTGGGGACCTTGTGTGCTCTGTGTGGAGGTTGGAGCCAGTGCAGGCTGCTTGGAGCTCAGTACCAGGGAAGACCCAGGTCTGTACCTGGAACATGAACCATTTGGGAACCTTCGTCATGGGCATTCTGGGACCATCGCTGCATTTCGGGCCTGTTCTTGGTTGAGGGAGGATTAGAGACAAGCATATAAATGAGTTACAGGAGTCTTTGCAATAAATAATTATGTGGAAGAAAGATGTACTTATAAAACAGAATAAATGCCCTTCAACTTATTTTTTACCTAGACATACTGGTTTTCTTGAGGTGATTTTTTTTAACAGAATTACCTTAGGTTCTGGATAAATAACCTTGGATGGATCTTCTTTGTGAGGGAAGGATATCAAGAACCTAGCTCTTTTAAAGCCAGCCGCCCTGATTGATAGAGTTGTCCCAGGTAGGAAAAGGGAAAGAAGAGTTTCCTCTTAATGTTGCTGAGGGTCAGAGGTCTCATCAGCAGGTAGCATTTCAACCCAGGTCTGCCAGGATTCACAACCCCCCTCCCCCAATCAAATGGTCCTACTTTGCATTTGCTCGTTTTAAAAATAAAAGTGTTATGACCTTGTGCTCCCTTTGAGTATGGGCAGCAGTGGCAGCTGGCACGTGGGAGAGAACGGGGTGAGGAAGGATCCCTAGGGTGCTGGCAGACACGGGAGACTCGGGTTTGATTTGAGCAGACACCATTGGTATGGCAAATCCAGACAGGCAAGCAGAGCCCTGAGTCTTAGGAATTCTACAGAGGCCAGAGGAGGACTGAGAACCCTGATGTGAAAGGTGAGTGTGAGTCTGGGGAAGTCAGTCAGTCCAGGGCCAGGGCGCACGGTGTTGATGACCAGGAGTGGCAGCTTGCTCTTAGCCTTGGTGTCCCTGGGTGTCTCAGGTGAGTGGGCTGCCCAGGAAAGGGATGGCCTCAGGTCATGGCAAGTCCCAGTTGGGCAAGCACAGAGCTCCCTTTCTATGGGGCTTCAAACACTTCCTGTCTCTCCACTGCAGGGCTCACAGAAAACAGCCTGGACTCGCTGGCGTTCGAGTCCCTGATCCCCAAGCCCATCCTGCAGCGCTATGTGTCCCTGCTGGTAGAACACCGGCGGATCATTCTCTCTGGCCCCAGTGGCACCGGGAAAACCTACCTGGCCAACCGGCTGTCAGAGTACCTGGTGCTTCGGGAGGGACGGGAGCTAACAGACGGGGTCATCGCCACCTTCAACGTGGACCACAAGTCCAGCAAGGTGAGGAGGTTGTTTGGAGGCTGCTACTCAGCCAGGGGTCACTTTTCTGTTCAGAATGGTCGATGCCACCCCCACCGTGGTGGAAGAAACAGCATTTCCTCCACAGTCTCCTTTGGTGGTTACAAAAGCCCTGTGAAGGAGGCCAGAATGGGGCCAGCCGAAGGGAAGGCTCCGACCCAGGACCTCCCAGCAAGAAGCTCCCTCTGTACATCGACCTTGCGTTTTCACTTCCCACTATGAGCCAGGCATCATGCTTGGTGCTAGCAGTTTTTTAAGGTCACTCCAGATACCCCCACTTTAGTTTACCAAGAATTTATCATGCGCCTAGAGGTGCTATTGTTTTGTTATTGTCGTTGGTTTTAATGTTCTCCTTTTGAGAACAACAATAACAACAAGAACCCACATTTGCATTTACAGACTTCTGGCCCCCACCTCTGTTATCCCCATTTCACAGAGGAGGAAGCTGAGGCTGGAAGGGAGATGGTCATGTGTCTAAGACCACTCGGACAGCACTGAGCAGTGGACTGGGGCTCTGGTTGAAGCCTTGGACTCTAGTGCCAGCAAATAGATAGACTTGACCCTGCTTCACAGGGAGCAATGGAAATGTTTGGACAGTCTGATCTAATCCCACCCAGGGGTTGTGAGGGGTTTTCTCACACGCATTCGTTATTCATCCAGTGGAGCTGGTGGAAAATTAGCTCTAGCTGGCCCTCTGCGAAGCAGCCGGAGAGTCTAAGATGAATTAGAAATGACTCTTCTGGCTTAGCAATCACCCGACGTCCCTGAAGCTAGGGATTCCTAGACCATATTCCCAGGTGATCTGCTTCAATAGGTCGTGTGGGCCAGGAACCTGCATCATTCACAGGTGCCCCAAGTGACTTTTATGTGGAGCAGACCAGATTAAAGGGCTCTGAGCCTCTGAGTTGAGAGCCTCTGTCAGTAAGCTGAGGGAGGGTACTCTTTCCCGGACCAGTGAAAGAAATACCCCAGGCAGCTGGCGGGAATTCGAGCCCAGGCAAAGTTGCAGCCTCCAGGGCTCACTTTCCCCTTGACTGGGCACCGCATAGTGTGAGTAGGGCAGGGAGTCTCTGGAGCCCTCTCCTTGTAAGATGCTGAGGCCAAAAACATATGGTGGAGGGGGCTGAAGAAGGAAAGATTACTAGTAACTTAAAAAGTTGGGCTTTTTTCTATTGCTAGCAAGCCACATTTTGACTTATAAGGGCGGTCCCGAGTGTGTGAGCATGTGTGCACACATGCTTGCATGCAGGAGATGGAGGCCAGCATGCAGGACAGTCTGGTGTGATGAGCACACCCTGGACGGGCACCGAGTGTGGATCCTGCCCCAACGCTTGCCCTCTGTGCAATTTCAGGCCAGTCACTTAACTGGGATGTGCCTCAGCTTTTCCATCTACAAGAGGGAACTAATCATAGTAGTCACCCCAGAGGGTTGTCGCAGGGCTAAAAAAGTTCATCTGTTCAAGGCGTAGAGCCATGGCAGGCTCTGGGGCATGCCAGCTGGCATGATGGTGCTGTCATCAGGCAGTCCTCCTGGGTTCTCTGACGGCTCTTTACCTCACCATGTCAGCATTTCCGCCTGTCGTACCATTATTCTTTCTCTTCCTTTTCTGACATACGGCCCTGTCCCCAGCCATGCTGGGCTGCATCTGGCCCCAGCTCTAGCCAGACCCCCAGCTCTTCTTCACAGTTAAATTCAAAGCGTACTCTTTCAGCAGACCTTCCAAGCCCCGCTGTGCATGTAGTCCCATCTCCCCGTGCACCGTTAGTTGTCTGTCTGCCACAACACTCATCAGCAGTGCATGTTGGGGAAGGGGTCCTCTGCTATATGGATTCATCAAGGCCTTGGTATAAGCGGGTCTCAGAGATGCTGTGGAAGAGCACCTTATACAGAGCCTATATAGCTTACGTAGAGATATATAAGGCACTCGCTCTTGGGAGCTTCCTGGGAGGTTGGCACAATAAGAAATATCAAGAGAAGTGATACCACTTATAGAAAAGTGGTACAGCAGGGATATGGAAGCAGGGCTGGGCACCCTCCATGGTGCTGTGCTTTGGCCCTGGGCTGAAGGTTTTCTCTGACTCAGTGAATGCCAGAAGGCAGGACCCTGGCCTTTCTCTCCTCTGGCCCACCCCACATCCCCTGAGCCCCAGGCCCAGCCCCTGTAGCAAGTGGGCACAGAGCACGCGAAGGGCCTTTCCCCCTACGTTGGCCTGGGCGAAGTGTAGGCTCAGCACGTGCATCTTTACCAGGTGCATTCGCCCATTGCTCTTCCCCTGGCTTTTGCAGGAATTGCGTCAGTACCTGTCCAACCTGGCCGACCAGTGCACCAGTGAGAACAATGCTGTGGACATGCCTCTCGTCATCATCCTGGACAACCTGCATCACGTCAGCTCTCTGGGCGAGATCTTTAATGGGCTGCTCAACTGCAAGGACCATAAATGGTAAAGACCAGTTCCAGACCTCATGGTTCCCGGGAGCATGGCCGCCATGTGATGTGTGCTGCACAGGGAGCTGTGCACACGCACGGCCGGGGTCAGCATGGGGCCAAGGGAGGCCACCAGCCATCTGCCATGGGCCTCTGTGAGCGCCCTGTTCTCAGGTTTGGCTTTGACTCACAAGGTTCTCTTTTCCTTCGTGTCCCCACAGCCCTTACATAATTGGCACGATGAACCAGGCTACCTCTTCTACTCCCAACCTGCAGCTTCATCACAACTTCAGGTGAGGTGTCACTGTTGAGTACCTGTTATATGCCAGGCTTCGTGTTGAGCATTTTGCCCCACTTAGCTCATTTAATTCTCACAACAGCCTCCAGTAGTTAAATTTCTCATTCTCAGCTTAAAAATAGGGAGACCGAGGCGGGGAGAATTAAGTGACCCTTGTGAGCTCACATAGCCTATTATTGGCAGACGTTTGGACCCAGGTCTCTTTGACTGTAAGTCCTGGGGCAGGAGAATCCGGAGGCAGCTCTGGACAGGGGCTGCGGGCAGGCTCACCTCCCCTGCCCGTCACCAGTGCTGCATCTCTCTGGCCCAAGTGGATGTGAGCGATGGAAGCTCTTGCTGATGCGTGTCCCCGGGTGGGTCTGTGGGCCCTCGAGTTCCAGCTGCTGTGGGTCCCTCTGCCCCAGCACCGGACAGGGCCTCTGCACCTGCTGGGGTGCGGGAAGGACGGTGCCGCTCCATTGTGCCTGGGTGCGTTGTTGCTCGCCTTGCCATCACTGAACGCCCTTTGCCCCCCACCCTGACCTGCAGCAGATTCCACCGCTCCTGCTTTCCTACCGGGCCCTTAGATAAGGGTGAGAAGCCCTCTCTTGGGGTGGGACCCCTGACTCATTTTCACTGGCCACACGGTAGCCATCTCTGAGGGAGATGAAAGTGGACCTGAATCTTCATTATCCGAGAAATGTCAGCTCCTCCAGGCCACTGAAATCATGGCTCACCTCTGCACCCAGGCTGTCCCAGTCTTGTCCTCAATATCCTAAATAGCCCTCAAGTCCTTTCTCCTCTCCCCCGTCGCTGCCACATCATCTCCCAGAGCACTACTGCAATCATTTTCTAACCCGTCTGTCTGCCCGCAACTTGTCCCCCCATCCTCTGTGCCAGTGGCAGCTGGAGTGAGCATCCTGTAATTCAAATCTGACCATAAAGCCTCATGCTTACAGTCCTTCCGTGGCTTCTCATTGCCTCCAGAATGGAATCCAGACTCCTCGGGTTGGCAGGTGAAGTCTAAAGTCTGGTCACACTGAACTTCTGGTGGTTTCTCCAAACACCCCACGCCATTTCTCATGCCTCTGCAAATGCTGCCATGAACTCTCCACCCCTACCCCACCCCTGCACCTGCCTTTTCTTATGTGTGGCTGCTCCATCTACTCTTCCGGTCTCGGCCCAGACGTTCCCTCCTCAGTCGCCTTCCTTGGTTCCCTAGGCTTCATCATGTATCATTCCTGCTTGTTTATCTGTCTCCTCCACAAGACAGTAAGCCCCTGGGGAGCAGGAACAAATGTGCCTTAGTCATTGTCACAGCTCCGTAGCCCAGCACAGGGCCTTGATACAAGCACAAGAGGTACTATGCTCAGGGTTAGAGCTCAGACTTTGGAGCTGGAATATTGGTTTAAATCTTAGCTCTTCTATTAACTAGCTCTTTGATTGTGGACAAGTTACCTAACCTGTCTGTAGGTTAGTATTTCTGTCAATAAAATGGGGTTGGTGATATCTGCATCATAGGGTTGACAGAAGGAATTGTGAGTTACTACATTTGCAGTGTTGGATGCATAGCAAATCCTATTTTAGTATTAATTAGCATATACACCTTCCAGTTCTAAGGAGCTTTGAATCCTGAGGTTAGCCGTCAGTTTTATCACTGTCATCATCATTGAAAAGCATTCCTGACTTCCACCAGGTGGGTGCTTTGTGCCAACCACACGGAGCCCGTGAAGGGTTTCCTTGGCCGGTTCCTGAGGCGGAAGCTCATGGAAACGGAGATCAGTGGGCGGGTGCGGAATGTGGAGCTGGTAAAAATCATCGACTGGATTCCCAAGGTCTGGCATCACCTCAACCGCTTCCTGGAGGCTCACAGCTCCTCAGATGTCACCATAGGTAGGTGGGAAGTCAGGGGAGAGTGGGCAGGTGGGCTGGCTAGGGGGACTTCTGGAACTCTGGCCCCCTCACTCACTGTCCTGGGGCCCTGGCCAGGATAGCACTTCGTAGGAACAAATCAGCTTGACACTGTGCTATCCATGTAGATAGAAATGGAGGCAGAGGGATGATCACAACCCACGACAGACCCCGACCACTAGTCACGCAGTGCTGCGTCTCCACCCCTCTGGCCCTCCCCAGTGCTCTGGAGCTGATCAGCAGCGAGATATTCATCCAGCCTGGGCTAGTGCAGAAACTGCCAACTCAGTGAAGAACCCAACCCCAAGGCTCCCCTATGTGAAAACTGCCCTGTGGCATTGGTTTTGCTTTGAAGTTTAACTATTTAGATCAGAGAGGGAAAAAATCATTGATCATCCCACCATCCTGACATAATCATTTTAATTTGAGCTTATTGTTTCTGCCTTTGTCTATACATAGATGTTTTATGTAGTTACAATTACACATAGTGTTCTTTTCTTTGTCATTTCACATAGTCTAATGAGCATTCTGCATTGCTACTCTTATAATTATTTTGAAAGGCTGAAAAATAATCAAATGGTGTGCCATCGTCCGCTTAACTATTTCTGCCCTCTTTGGACATTTAGTGTGTTTCTATTTTTGAAGGTCAGGATTAATAATACTGTGGTGAACATCTTTTTCCATTAAGCCTTTCCTTTCTTTTGGATGATGTTCTGGGAGAGAGAGGTCCCAAGGTACGGGCATAGAGCCCGAGTGTCCCGTTCCGTGCCCACCACCCAGCAGCTGGTATTCCCACTGTTGCTCAGAAAATCCAGGGTCCTTCCTGTGAGGGATGCTTGGACCGTGGCTTCTCCTGACCGTGGCAACTCTGACTGGTTTTCATCATGGTCTCCAGGTCCCCGGCTCTTCCTCTCATGCCCAATTGACGTGGATGGCTCCAGGGTGTGGTTCACCGACCTGTGGAACTATTCAATTATCCCCTATCTCCTGGAAGCCGTCAGAGAAGGACTCCAGGTAAGAAGCACACTACCTGCTGGCCTCCTCAAAATTGGGAGTGTTCTGGTGACCGAATAGGTTGTCTTTATCTCCTCCTTCAGGAATCTGATGGACATGAAATGATTACCCCTTACCTGTGTGACTGTCAGTCTAGCACAGTGTAGGGACAGACTTAGCTATAAATCTGGCTCCGCCACTTATTAGCTGTGTGACCACAGGCAAGTTATTTATCCTCTCTGTTCCTAGTGCCCTAATCAATCGAAAAGGAGGATATAATATGCTCGGCCACAAAGACTTGTTGCAAGAATTAAAAATTATGGCTATAACGTGCTCAGCATAGTAACTATGTAGAAATTGAGGCATATGTGTGCAAAGTACTTCACAGTTTGCAAGTACCCTTATATCTGCCATATGGTTCGAGCCCTGCATTGGTCCTGGAACCAAGAGATTTTTTTTTGTCTCCATTTTTCAAGAGACAAATGGAGTCCCAAAAGAAAAGAAGTGACTTGCCTAAGGTCATAAAAGTAAACCTTGAAGAATCTGGGATTTGAGTCCAGGCCTCTAGCTCAAATTTCAGGTTCTCAGCCCTTGGCTTTGTGGCACTTGTACGTGCCATCAGGAACCCTCACGGGTGACCTGAAGCCCAGGAAGCTTCAAGTCCCTCCTGCCCTACGACAGCTGGAAAGCACAGGTTCTCCACTTCTCACTCAGCCCAGGGGTTAACATTAGGAGCTCAGCCATAAATTGGGACTTGAGACAGTTCTGTTGTTGAGTCTGGAGGCAGCCTTTAGCAGTTCTAGGCTCTAGACACCCACGCTGAGTTATTAGCGGGCATCACATGCCGCTGGGTAAGCTAGGCACCGGTCTGGTACTCGGCATTCCAGGGCTCCTTTGTTCCCCAGTCGTGGGCACTGGGAGGCACGGGATACTGTGGTGGGCACAGAAGTGGTGTGCACCACACGCATGTGTGACAGTGTACGTTAGTGGCTTCGGTCAGTATTTGTCATTTCTGTACATTTGGCTGAGCCTGATGAATGTTCGATTGCTTTGTATCTATAATACGTAGCAGCAGTGATAGTCTTCAGAGCCATTCAGGACGAGAACTCGAAAGGGGCAATAAACCAGAGACATCCCACTATCTTGTGAGACTCACTATTCCAGTGCAAGGCAGGAAAAGTCATCGCTTCCTTGTGCTGTAAGGTCATTTGAAGGACAAGCTTTCAGGAGTGTGGGAGCAACCAGGGGAGGCAGCCGGAGTTCGCATTCCACCAAGTTGCTCAAAAGTGAGCCACCCCGCCCCCAACCTATGAGTCATCATCCCGATGAGCCCAGGAGACTCTGAATCTGCTGATTCCTGAGGACACTGGCGTGTTCTTGACGCCTCCGGTTCTGAAGGGAAGCTGCTGACCTCTGGGGAGGGCCTGCTACTTGCGAGGCCC
Organism: Rousettus aegyptiacus; assembly: GCF_014176215.1. Taxonomy (NCBI): domain Eukaryota; kingdom Metazoa; phylum Chordata; class Mammalia; order Chiroptera; family Pteropodidae; genus Rousettus; species Rousettus aegyptiacus. The sequence goes on from NW_023416308.1 coordinate 90,590,731, forward strand.
TGCACCGAGGGCCCGACACACGTGATGCTGTGTGGTTCTGACAGCTCAGCTTGTTGGTGAGACCAAGACTCGCGGGCGCTTTGACCCTTAGCCAAGTTCACCCAGTGGGATACAGTGAGCCAGCAGCATTGGAGCCCAGGTCTAGCTGACCCCGTGGTTACGTCTTCTGTGACTTTCAGGCTGTCCTCAGGGATCACAATAACTAAACCCAGAAGCCTTGGTGGCTCAGGGAACCAAGTACTGTGTTTCTTGTAGTGGAGTTTTACATCAGATTTCGTTTGACAAAAGGATTCCTCTATTTTAAAAAAAAGTTTTAAATTCCCTACTTTCACTTGTTGAGTCCATGCTCGCCGTGTGCTGAGCACCATGTGAGGTCATTTACTCTTCACCTGACCCTGCTAGGTAAGTAGAGTGGCTATGAGCCCAGCGGTATGCTTCAGGGTAGAGTCCCCAGAACGGGCTCTGACAGGGTCATCTGTGGTGGTGTGGCCACACAGAGACCCTGCTATGATCAGGCCTCAAAATTCTGGCAGCCCCTCCAGCAGACAAATCCTTTCCTGGAGGAATTGTGGTTTCGCCCCCTAGTGGACGCCAGATGCTTTCGTAAATTTTGACTCCTGACTTTTCCCGTGTGTGTGTGTGTGTGTGTGTGTGTGTGTGTGTGTGTGTGTGAGAGAGAGAGAGAGAGAGAGAGACAGACAGACAGACAGACAGACAGACAGACAGACAGACACAGAGAGAGAGACAAAGAGACAGAGACAGACAGAGAGACAAAGAGAGACAGAGACAGACTGCTTGGAGCTTCTTCCTGAATGTGTGCCTTGATTCCTCCGTGTGATACACATGTGCATCCCACAGAGTCAGAAGGCTCACAGTGGCCCAGGTTTCAGTTTCTAAAGCCTTGGTTCCCTGTCCCTGACCTAGCAGGGATGCCAGGCTCCTCCCTGCCTCGGCGAAAGGGAAAGTCCTATTTGTCTGTCTGTCTATACAACCGTCTGCTGCTTTTCGAGCTGCCACAGGGCTCTGCTCTGGGGCCAAGGAGCTTTATGATATTTCCTCTGCTCAGCATGGTACTTAACTAGCCATTCACCACCTAGACTTGAGCATATCCAGCGGCAAGTGGGGAGGCTTGTAAAAATATTTCCTGTTCTTGCAGATGATGTTAGCATGTGCCCGATGCACTCCTGTCTGATGACTCAGTCCCCAGCCCTGTTCTCCTTTGAAGCTGTCATTGTAAACACTTTGGAGTTGCCAAAGTGTCTGGTCTACAGAGTAACTCGAAAGACCTCCATCCGCCTGTGGAGTGGAGAGCGTATGGGGCCCATTATCAGATAACCCAACCTGCTCTGAGACACTGGGAAAATCCCCCTTCTCACGGCCTGAGGTTCACCATCCGTATTCTGAAAAGTTTGGACTTGGAGAGTGTTTTCTCAGGCTGGCTTCTGTGGAACCCAAAAGTTCCTCAAACTCCTCAGTGGTGTGGTCAAGGGAAAAGAGCAAATATTTGAAAACCACTGGGCTGGATTTTCTCTAAGGACCTGATGAACTCCCATTCCAGCCTCTGTTATTCTGCAGCCCTGAGCATGACCTCCTCCACGCTTGAGGATGGAGACAGAAGCTATAGCTGTCACAAATGAGGCTTGGGTTCAGCCTCACCCATGTGAAGTCTGGCTCAGGACAAGCAGCCCAGGAGGAAGGCCCTTGGAGGGAGAAGCTTCTAAAAATTGCAGAAACATTTCCAATCTGGAACTGCCTCCTTCAGCTCTAAATATCCCCAAATACTCATGTTCCTGTCCTCCTTGACACGCTTGCGTGTGCACATGCCGGCTTCACATACTCCTTTCCTGTCCTGACCATAAATTGCCTTCAGAATGCCAGACTTAATTCTCAGGCCTAAGACTCAGCACTGCCCCAGGTTAAGGAAGATTTAGCATCTGACGGGGCCAGAGTTCTAGACAGGAGGGGTGCTGGTGTCTGAGAGAATGATGAGGTCATAGGAGGCTGTGCATGTCCTGAGTAGGGGAGGCAGCCATCAGTGAAGAGACGGATGGGCCCATCTGCCACATAAGCAGGGTGGGTGGCTTACAGAAATCATACAGAAAGGTCAGAAGTGGTTTAGGCAATCATGAGACAGCTGCAGGAACAGCGAACCCAACCCAGGTTGACATGTCCTCGTCGGGAGTCAGTCGGGAGGAGGAGAGAGGGGAAAGGCCCTGACGAGGAAGCCAGAATTCAAGGTTAAAATTCAGCCCTGCTCTGTAACTTTTCATAACTGGCCATTCTCACTGGACCCCATTCCCCATCTGGTACATGATAGCCTAGGTGACCCCAGTTTTTTCCAGCTGAGGCAGCCTATAACTTGGAAAGACATGGCTTTGTCAGTCAGAGCTCAGCTCTGTTCTACTGCCAGCACTTCCCCTCCCCCCCCCCTTTCCCTCTCAACTGCAGGCCCCCCGGGAAGGCAGAGGGAATAGACAGGCAGGCTGTGGTTCAGGTGTGACTCTCCCCTAGAGCCCCACTGCAGCTACTGTGGTTCAGCGGTCTCTGATCTTCATATCCCAGGGTCGCCTGTAGAGGGGGTGCCTTCCAGAGCCACAGAGCACTGCCCAGGGTGGTGAACAGCTTGTCCTGGCTGTGAGCACATCCTGCCGCACCTTCTCAGACTCTAGTGGTGCATGGAGTTGGACAGACTTGAATTCCAGTTGTCTCCTCTCCTCCCTGAGCCTCTCTCCTCATCTGGAGAACTCGGGTAGTAATGCTTCCTCTTGGAGTCACATGGTGGCTAAACAAGATGGTGGTGGTGGTGGTAAAGAGGAAAGATACAGACTACACCTAGCTACCTAATATACCGAGCTGAGCCTTGGGAAGTGGTGCAGCCAACTTGTTTTTTAAAGAATGTGCATATTTCTTAAAGTTGCCAATAAAATTCACTAAAATCGTTTTATCGTTCAGGCTTAAGAAAAGGAGCTTGGAAGCATGATACTGGTTGTGCGAAATTAAGTGATGATACACTTTTCTGTTTTAAGAGAAAATTAGTTATTGCGGGCGATTTTGAAAGATACATGAGGGAGAAGCACTCGTCGCGTGTAACCTCGGTCAAGAGTTCGCGTTTTTAAAGTGACAGGTGTTTTGCAGAGGCGCTCTCAGAGTCAGACCTACTTCAGGAAATGTGTTTTCATCAAAACAGGGCCGTTAGTGACCTCCGCCTGTGATGTTGATGGCCGGCACCCAGTCCGTGTGGGAGCTATTGTTTGGGTGGGCGCATAAACCAGGGTACTGTAGCCTGCTCGTGCGACTGAGCCAGCACCTCTTTCCGGCTCCACGCTCAGTGGCATCATGCTGGTAGTTTGAAACCGACCTGAAGGGACCGTATAGACCATGGAAATTGGTAAATGCACCAAATCAGGTGGTGGTTTGTCAGTTTTTCCTCAGAGATCATTTTTCAAGCTGCATCAGCAAGGCTCAGAGTTCAGGGTGACACCATGAGTCAGTGGCAGAGCTGAGATATGAACCCAAGTCAGCCAGACTCCAAAGCCTGCATCCCTGACTCCTGGGTCATGCTGCCTTCAGCCTTTTAGCACGACAAACTGGCCCTTGGATGACTTCTTAGGATAACGTTCTTGAAGTGGAATTCTACCGTCAAGGGAGGCTTAAGGCTGGGTCTGGGGAGTTTTTCAAAAAACTGCCAAATCAGGGCTGCAGAGCAGACTCAGCCGCCTTCCTGACTGTTCCTTCTTTGCCTCTCTTCAGCTCTATGGAAGGCGGGCCCCCTGGGAGGATCCTGCCAAGTGGGTGATGGACACCTATCCTTGGGCGGCCAGCCCACAGCAGCATGAATGGCCTCCCCTACTGCAGCTCCGGCCAGAGGACGTCGGCTTCGACGGCTACTCCATGCCTCGGGAGGGCTCGACAAGCAAGCAGATGCCCCCAAGCGACGCCGAAGGAGACCCGCTGGTGAGTCCTCAGCTCCCGGAGCAGCTGAGCATCGCGGAACGCCTGCTGCACATTGGGCTTGAAGCAAGGCGTGCTGCAAACGGCGGGGACTGAGCCCTGGTCTCGCATTTGGAGGCTGTCCCCGAGCCTAGGGACAGTTTTGGCAGTATTTTCTTCTGTGGTGTTAGCTTTCACTAAAGCCTTTAACCCCTCTGAAGTTGCTTCTGGTATAAGGTAAAAGATAGGAATTTGATTCTTTTCCCCCTAAATGTCCCTATACCTATAGCCCCTGCATTACTCTTTGCCCTCTGATTTGAGTGCCGTCGTTATCATGTACGGCTCTACTCCAGTGATGTCTCCCACTAGTAACTGGGCAGACACAGACCTTGTTAAGGAGGAGAAGCCCAAGCTGGATGGTCAGGCAGGGAGAGGTGTGAGGGCAGGAGGGGCTCACGGAGGCACGAGGGCCTGACTGTGGGTCCCAAGACCAGTGAGGAGAGTTAGGTCTAACACTGCCCGAGCTGCTGACTTACTCCACCTTCGGCAAAGCAGTGAAGGCCCTGTATGAGGAACCCGAGCCAGTGATGGCAGCACTGCAGTCACAGCACAGTGAGTCCTCACTTAACGTTGTCAGTAGCTTCTGTGGCTTTACTCGAAACCACATATGACAAAACTCATTTGACTGTAGGCTAATTGGTACAAACCAGAGTTAAGGTCTTAGGCATCTCATCGACATTATAATGAAACGCCATTCAAGGACTTGCCGTATTCCCTCTGCCAATATAAGATGCATGCATAGTCATACTGCAAAATCAGACTTAACAAAGCAAAAGCTGTATGAAATGCCATGCAAGCAAATATGCCAGAACCTTGAGCTCCCTTGGCAGCTAATGCAAACGGGAAAACACAGCAGGGGGTATTGCTCGCATTACCTCATAAAAGTCAGTGTTCATAAGAGACGCAGCACGATTAAAAGATGGCTGATTTGCTCTTCTCTTTCTAGTGATTGATCGATTCGCTAAATCAGAAAAATGACAATAGGTTCTTTGAGTCCTCTGCCGTCCTCCTGACTGGTGGATTAGAGCTGTGGTTAAGAACTTTTTTAACGGGAACTATATTTTAAATGGATTTATCATTTGTGTTACTGTGCACAACCTGATTTATAATGGTTATGATAATGGCTTTACAGAGGAAAGGATTGAACTTTATAAAGCCAGTTCCAATGTTATCCAGTGCTAAAAGCCAAAGTCATAGAGATATTTGTTGTGGGTGCAAGCTCATGAAGTCTAAACTTACGTAAAAATAGAACTTAGGATAGCTGGAGGAAAGAATGGCTGGCTCACCCCGGACGCTCTTTTCTTAAGCAGGAATTTTCATATCATTAATTGAAGACAGAAGCCTTTTTGATAAGACCTGACGTTCTAGGGTAGTTATACAGAATTCTCCTTCCAACCCCAGGTCCCCAGAAGTGAGCTGTGCCCACCCAGCCACGTCCAGTTACCAAGTTAGGTATTTAGTAATTCTCCCAAGTCGATGCCCTCCGCCCTGGCCACAAGTCTCTTATAATAGCTCTCCTGCTTACTAATCCCTGTCATGAGACTGAGACCTCCAAGAGAACAGGACTGACTTGCTTGTATTCCACACCACATTATATGGGTATACTTGGAATGTTTGATGAGTGAATAAATAATCCCAACTGTAAATGGTTTTTCACTGCACTTCTGCTCCACCCTTCCCCAGTTATGGCTGTGCAGGTGAACACTGGCTGATGGTGCATCTGTGGCTGGGCTCACCAGGTAGACTCTGCTAGACATTCTAGGGGGCGGCTAGATTTCACACTCAGCGGCACCAGACCTTGGCCTTAGCTCAGAGAAACCTGATCTTCCTAACTTACTTGCTAAATAAAATATAAAATACATGCACATGATTTATAGTTAGAAATAAAATAAAAGTAGTTTGTAGTTCTCCATCTCCACTCGCAAATAAATAACCAGTAGACTATCAGAGAAGATTTAAGAACACCGTCTTCAAAGCCTTCTTTAAGTTAGATGATGATGATGAGGAGGAGGAGGATGATAATGATGCTGATAATGATGATGATGATGAGGAGGAGGAGGAGGAGGAGGAGGAGGGTAGCACATCACATTTATTGAGCCCTTGCCCCATGCCGAGGTTTAATACACATTATGTTATCACATTCCCTACTACGGCCCTAGGGGATAGGTGCTGCTCTTCTCTCTAGAAAGCGGTGGCTCTGATACATTAGGTAATTTGTCTAAAGACTCCTAAGTCGGAATCCAGGCCTCCCCACACTCTGGGCCTCCGCTTGTTCCTGGTGCCCCCCTTCACCTCTCACAGCTCCTCGGCAGGAGCTGGAGCACAGATGAGCTTGATGCTCATCGAAGGGGGAGCCCTGTGCTTCGAAAGTCCGCGGTGCTGATGAGTGCATTCCAGAAGCAGGGACACTTAGCTGGCATCTTTACCCAGGCTTAGGTAAGGTGTGCCCCTCCCAAATAAGTGTCATATTTATAGGAGACTTTCTATTTTGTTTCCAGTGCTCTACATATATTAACTTAGTGCATACAATAACATTATGGGCAGGTTCAATTATTATTCACATTTGACCAGTGAAGAAATTGAGGCACAAAGAGTTTAAATAACTTGTCCAAGGTCATGCAGCTAGTAAGTGGTAGAGCCGCGATTTGAACCCTGGAAGCCTGGCCAAGAGGCCATGCTCTTATCCACTGCCTCGGCTATAGGTTGCAGTTCAAGGTGAGTCTGGAGAAGGAGGCGTGACCTTCGAAGAGGCCGGGGGGCAGGTGTAGACTGGACTGAAAGCTGCTCATGCTCTCTGCTCTTTCCCCAGATGAACATGCTGATGAGGCTGCAGGAAGCAGCCAACTACTCCAGCCCCCAGAGCTATGACAGCGACTCCAACAGCAACAGCCATCACGACGACATCCTGGACTCCTCTCTGGAGTCTACTCTGTGACAAGGGCCTGGCCATGGAGCCTGCCCACCTCTTTTCCTCGCCCCACTCCACCTACATCCTCCGCACCATCCTGAAGATGCCCTCCTGAGCCAGCCCCGGCTGCAGCGTGAGAGCTGCAGGAATACCAAGACCCCTCGTCCTCCAGCCTTGACCTGGGTGCAGGCATCCCGGGCCGGCCGCCTTGGGACTGCTTCCTTCCACAGTGAGAACTGCACTATCTTCGCTTTTATTTTAATTATTGTTTTGCCTTGTTGCTGTGACCTCCCTAAGACACTGAAGATACTTCTCGGGAAAGGATCATCACCGTTGAAAATAAAAAGGGTTTAAAAAAAAAAGCAACTCTCGAAGCTCTGAAACCAAACGGCATCCTGCCATGAGCTGCCCAGAGACAGAAGGGACTGGAGCAAAGTTGGACACGTAGCAGCACAGCTCGCCCTCCGCACAGACCCTCCAGCACCCTGGTATCCACACCGACCTGCCCTTCCACCCAGCCCGCCACAGAGAACTGGTGCTAACTAGGGCGCTTGCTTTAGTCACACAACAAATGGCAGAGCTACATACAACACAGGGAACCTTAGGAAAAAAACAACTCGTGCTTTCTATTCTGTTTTGTTTTTCAAATGGTGCTCTCCTTATCCGAGAGGTATTTTGCCTGTTCCAAGTCAACCGACCACACCTTGCAGATACGTCAGCCTCCAACTAATCCATGAGCGTGAGTGAGAGAGTGAGAATGTGCCCGAGCCGAGGTGCTGCAATGCAGAACAGCATGTGTCTGTTTCCTTCCTACATGTAAATGATCAGTTTTTATTATTATTATTATTATTATCGTTCTTTCTGCAAACACTGCGTACAGTGAGAATTGGTCTACTTTGGAGAACTGATACCCCCATTTGAAAATGAAGTTGAGTTTCTCCCTTTCTGACTCTTTAATTTCTGAAGATTTTTCTCCCTCCCCTCTTGGTTGGAATCAATCCTTTGGTGAGAGGAAGAACCGCAGGAGCTGAGTTTTGGTTTGGTCCTGCTGGGTGTTGGTTTTCAGCTGTCGGTCCTCACCGCTGTGCACACCCGCCGCCTCCTGCTGGGGCAGGCTGCGTCCTGTAAAGTCCACCGGGACCCATCCCCAACACGCGGGCGAGCTGGAACCTTGCCTTTCCTTCTCGTCCTCAAGGCTTTAGATCGCACGTTGACACCTCAAGCGTGCCAGCCCCAGCCTCAGGTGGGGTGGCGAGGTCACCTCGTGAAAGACTTTCCTCAGAACCAACGTGACACAAGTCAACACATCGGGGGCGGCCGCTCCCTTCTGGAAGCCCCGGCCTCCGTCTGACGAGCCTTGCCTGACCTCTTCGGTGCTGGCCTTCCCGAAGCGATGCCTTACTGGTTTTGTACCAACCGTGTTCATTTATGAGTGTCGTGCCTGCCTGGGGCCCATTTTTTTTTATTTTCCCCATCAGAGCAAACAGGGCTAAAGTCATCTACTCATTAGGAGAACTCAAGTTGCTGTGACTTTTTTCTCATCCAAAAGACTCATTTGTGTGGATGTATGAGACCATGGGAAAAAAGAAAAAGGGAAAAAAAAATCCATTTTTTAGGTTCTTATCAGTCTCCAGCTAAAACCCTGACTGGACTATGATCTGTCTTGTGCAGGAAAAGGCAAAAGTTTCTAAAAGTCTACATGACATTGTTGATACATGCCGTGCTATTCTGTGTCTTCAACATACCAATATTTTCTTTACAGAGTGTGGTAAATCTTTAAGTTGTCTGTTTCTGTTTTATAAAGAGGATCTTTATGTGACCCCAGTGGGGGAATATCTGTTAATGATCAGGGTTTTTATTCCATCCTTACATTTCTATTTCTGAAAGTCCATCTCTATAATTTTTCTTATTACCACAAGAGCTTGACCTGAAACTGCTCACATTACATTGGATGACACCATTTTCTTCCTCCTTGAAAAAGAAAACGGGAATTTGTCCCAGTAACTGGCGAATGGAAGACCTCTCAACACTGTCCCTGCTTTGATCTCAATAAACTTGGACTCTATTCTGCTAAGCCTTCATTAGTCATCTGGGTGTGTGAGTGTGTCTTGTTCTGTTTTGTTTTTCATAAAATTTTTAAACCATATATTTAGCCTGTGACCACAGGCCAAACCCTGAGCCTTCTGGTAGACCTTAGAGTGGTCCTTCTCAACTATCTCCCAATGCTGACCTTACACTCGTACTGTGAATTTGGGAGGAGGTGAAAATTCTCCTCGTGGGCAGTTTTCCCAGTCACCTTGTGAGTAGACACCTGTCTACAATATTGTTTGAAACTTTTTCTTTTTTATGACACCCTTTCTTTCTCTTCTCCCCTCTCCCACGGACTTCCCTCCCACTGGATCCAGGCTCAGAACTGAGACTTCTGACCCTGGTGTTACCCGACTAGTGAACGGTGATTTCAAGTAGCATAGTCCTTTTATGATCCACAACTCAGTGACCTTCCTAAAGTTTCGGGAAGCAGGGTTGTCTGATATGCACATTTCTTCTCTTGGTCATACTTTACTTTAGTGTCTCTCACCTTTAAAAAAGTGACTTTACTCATTTAGGGCTCTGTCCAAAATGCTTCCATTTTGCCTTTTTCTACAGTTAGGCTAATTTTGAAATGTATGAAATTCTATGCAACATTTATGTTGAGTTACCAATGGAAGCCAAAAGTTTCCCAAACTGCCAAGAATTATACAGGCCATAAATGAGATGGGAATACCTTTTAATTTAAGGTTGAGGGTGGGGTACAGGGTGGGACAAGAAGAAAGATTTGCCTAGACCTTTGTTGTATCTTGGGAACATTTTTTATTTTAATTGTTGATGCTCTAAATTTCCAAATTCTGTATATTCAAATTTGATCATGGCGAATCTACTTCAAAAAATAATAATCTGGCTTTGTGGATATTAAACGGAAGGTTTGCTGTTTGATCTAGTTGTTACCAGTGGAGCAGTTTATGAAATATGTTCTATAAGATGTACATTTTTTCATTGTAACATAGAAATTGTAAATAATTGATTAAAGTGCTGCATTTTGATGAATTTTTTCTAGCCATTTTTAAAGAGAAAACTAGGAATTGAGTATTTTGTGTACGGTATGTTTCCATCCTCCCTCCCCTTCTTCCTTCCCTCCCTCTCTCCCTATTTAATTTTCATTCGTCATGAGGTTTTTGGATTTGCCAATGATCTGCTGGAGATCATGTCCCACATCATAGAGAATAAAGCTGATTGTACCAGTCTTAAATTATTCATGATTCAATAAAATTGATGCTTATTTATTCAGATTAGTGGTTTGGCGTTTGTGTGCTAGAGCAAGTCCTTGTCAGAGTTCAATTTCAATGCCAAGAGAAAGTCATTCTTACTCAGATGCAACAAAGAGAGAGTCCAAAACATTCGCAAACCCATCTTTGCCACCATGTTCTCAACATCCTACCTCCTCTCAGTTTCTCATCTCAGTGGCTGCCACTCACGTGGATCTTGTGGAAATGTGGGTTCCGATTTAGTAGGTTCAGGGTGGAGCCTAAATTCTCACTTTCTAACAATCTCCTAGGCTGTGGGCCCCAGACTGCCTGTTAGTATCCAGCATCCCCCACCCCCTATCAACCGTTTGTCAAAAGAAAGACTTTTAATGTATTGAATACCTACTAATTGCCACATGCGATCCCACATTCCCCAATATAATCTGTAAAATGACCTGGAAGAGGTAAAAATTCCCATTTTACAGGTAAAAAAAGGCTCAGAGAAAACAACTTACTGAGGATCCTGTAAGCCAAGACGGGAGGGTTGGAGTTTCAGCCTCACCTCCAGACCCAAATCCTGCCTCACTGGACTGCCTCTAATCTTAGGGTCCCCGTTCCACGCTGCAGCTGACATCCACAGCAGAGTATAAGCAGTGGGACATGACCTCGTATCATCCTTCACTTCTAACAGCAGCAACACAAATTTTAAAAGCTTGGTTTGAAGTGAGACGTGGGTTTGCTGTGAAATTGATCCTAATGATGTGAAATATCTAACTCATTATAATGCACAACGATGCGGGATGGAGAGATGAAGAAGCCAGATGTTTAGCGTTGGCAGTTTGCAATGCCTGTTCAAAAAAAAAAGGAAGAGGAGCCGGCATAGCGGTTTGGCAAGTAGATAACCCTGAATTTCCAAGACTTTCCATGTCATAGTCTCTACTGCACTTCTTCACAGTATGTTATGGTATCTAGGAAATGGGATCCGCATATGTGGAAGGCATAATGGGCCGGAGGACTTTTAAAAGAAAGGGTGGGAACTGTTTATTTGTTTAAACACTTAATGTGTGCCAGAGACTTTAGTGAGAATTTCACCTTTTCACACGTAATCACAGCACCTTGAAGAGGTGGACGTTATTCTCCATTTTACAGGGAGAAAACCTAGATGAGTAATGTTAAATAACTTACGTAGTAGGAATACAATTCTCAGTTTACCCTATTCTAAAACCCATGCCCATTCTGCCACATGGTACCACCACCATTACCTAAGTCTGGATCTTGAGGGAAAAGTACACATCCCTTCTGTATTAGTTGTGTAACTAATTATCAATTATTACTGTGTAACAAATTACCCCCAAAACTTAGCAGCTTCAAGCAACAAGTATTTGATCAGTTGGTGTGGATCAGGGGTCCAGATGTGTCTAAGCTGGGTCCTCTGGCTCAGGGCTTTCCACAAAGCTACATCAACATGCCTCAGATATTTACAAGGAATGTTTAAAAGCAAGAACTATATAAAACATTTAATGATAAACTATTACATGTTTTCTTTTTCACATTGGGAGACAAACACGCCTCTTCTCATTACTTAACATCACAATAGAGACCCTCCTCAGTGCAAAGGAGCAAGAGAAATTAGGAGTGAAAAGGAAGCAATTAGACTGTTTATTCACAGACAATATGTACTTCAATCGCCCAAAATAATTCACAGATTATTAAAAATAAATTGAATAAATTTGCTGGACATAAAATCAGTACATGAAAATCAGGTGAACATCTCTGCAACCAAAAGTTTTAAAATAACACATTTAAGCACCAAAAATATCAAATACATAGAAATAAATATAATGTAAGATGTGAAAGATCTCTCAGTAGAATTCTATAAAACATTATTGGGAGAAATTAAAGAAGACCCAAAGAAATGGAGGGATATGTTATGATTATGGATTAGAAGAATCAATGTTATGAAGATGCCAGTTCCTCCAAAATGAACTATAGATTTGATGCATTCCCACTTAGAAGCCCAACGTAGCTTTTATCAAATTGACGAGATCATTATAATATGTATATTGAAATGCAAAAGGTGAATCATAGCCAATGAAGAATGAGAAGAGTGATTTTTCTACCAGATAGCAAGACAATGCCACATTAAGACAGTGTGATATTGTTGCAAGGACTGGCTAATAGTTTAAGAAAATAGAATAGAATAAACATTCCTAAATAAACCTAACATATGCCTGTTTTCCTACATGGAAATATCTCAGACCAAAGGACCTATTTAATGGAGAAGGAAACTTGACATAGGACACATCCAGTGGGATCCCTGGTTCCTACTATAAAGCCGGAGTTTGGACTGTCTTCTCAAAGGCTTGGTTGAGGCATCAGCTTGAGTAGGACATTCTGAGATGGAGCACTCTTCTCCAGAAAGCAGTATACATTTTTAACCATCAGCCATTATTGGTCTCTGGGTGCCCCAAATAGCTAGAGTCCATGAGTTTGGGAACATAGGCATAGAGGTATGAGTGGTCCACTTCAGCAACCCACTTGGGAAGTTTTTTTGCTTCCCGTTCATACAGCTTTAGTTTCTTACTTTAGAGGTACTTGTCCCTGGTCTGTGGGGCCAGGCGAGGGAAAGTGGAAGGAAGAAAATTTCTACCACTGAATTTTAAAACTACCTCTGCTACCTGAGCACCTGGTGGAGACAGGAGTTGCTATGCTGGCCGGGTAATTGCTCCTGATTGTGATGAGAAGCTAAGGCTGCATCACGCGAGCTCGGAGAAGAATGTCTGGAATTTGGGGAACCCTGACAGATACTTCTTGCTGTTTCCATGCCTGGTGATAACTGCGAATGGAAACCTGCAGCCACCACTGCCCAACAAAGCCAAGGTAAACAGTTGCTCAGACCCTTCAGAAATGCAGATCTGGGTGATTCAGAACTGTGGAAGAGCTGGCTGAGGGGGAGAGTAAACCAGAATGGAAGACTGAGAAAGGCGGTGCTGGATAGCAGTTATGGCCCTAGAACTGTTGCACTCCAGCAGTGGAGACTAGCTTATTCCCCTAACTCGCCCATTCTCAGTTTTGTTTGTTTGTTCATTTGTTTGTGTAGAAATTGTGACCAGTCACCACCTTGGAGCATCAAGAGTGGATTCGATGAGCCAAAGGAGTGGTCTGAGTATTGTGAGGCACGGGCTGCAGCAGACACTGTTGACGACTCAGTGCCTACCCCTGACGTCCCCTGAGCCTGCGGTGGACAGCTGGCATGCTGACAGCATCCCACCGCAAGCTCCTGCATCTCTCTGCTTCTCTGCCTGAGTCTTACCTCCAGTGCCACGTTCAGCCCAAGTGCAGAGCAGCCCGCAGGGGATGTAGTGCCCCAGGGACAGCCTACAACCAATAAGGTACGGGAGTTAGGATGCAATGTCCTGCTTTCCCGTCTGTCTTTGGGGCAAGTGGGGGACACATTCTGCAGGCCCTTAGAGATTCTCCAATGGGATTGAGCCCCAGTTGTCCACAGTGGCAGCTAAGGAAACTTTTACTGGCTTTCTCCCTTCCTTGTCATGTGCCGTCTACTCCCTCACTCAGATTTATCACGAGGATGATGCACTTAAGGGCAGCCCCCCCCAAGAGCAAGTCCAACTTAAACTCTGTGCCTGAGATACCTCACTCGCCTCGCCCAGTCCCCAGCCCTACCCTCAAGTGTGCTTCCCGACACCACAGCACAAATTAGCTACCTGCACTCAAATCCTCTCCCAGGGTCTGATAAGAGAACTCAGCAATTCCACTCTTAGTGGTTATTATTATGGATTAAATTGTGTTCACTGAAAAGATATGTCTAAGTCTTAAGCCCCAGTACCCCAAAATGTGACCTTATTTAGAAATAGGGTCTTTGAAGATGTAATTTGTTAAGATGAGGTCGTACTGGAGTTAGGGGTGAGCCCTGAAAGTAATAGGACTGGTGTCCTTATCAGAAGACAATGCGAAGCAATGAAGGAAGAACGCCATATGAGATAGAGGCAGAGGTAGCAGCTGTGTGGCTGCAAGCCAAGGAGCACCAGGAATGAGTTCCTTGCTTCCCTTGGAAGCTAGGAAGAAGCAGTGAAGGATTCTGCTCAGAGCCTGAGGGAGCATTGCCTTGCTGACATTACTGTTTCAGACATCCGGCCTCCTGAACTGAGAGAAGAAATGTCTATTTTTTAAAAATATTTTTTTTCTTTTTTCTTTTAAAAAACTTCTAAACTTACAAGAAAGTTACGAGAACAGTATGAAGAAAGGCTTTTTCCCCCTAAACCTTTTAAATGTCTTGTTTTAAGCCACCCAGTTTGTAGTACTTAGATATTATGGCAGTTCTAGGAGATGAAAACAGTTATACACCCCACAGAAATGCACGTCTATATATATACATACATATATATGTATGTATCTACCAGGAAATAAGTACACAAATGTTCACAGAAGTTATAATGTTTATTATAACAAAACCTGGAAAAAACCTGCACTTCCACTGACAGTAGAAGGACAAAGTCACATTATGTCAGTGTCATACAGTGAAAATATTTGTGGGTGGCTATTGAGTGAATGTTGCATGAAAGCGGCCAGACACATAAAGATGCGAAATGTATGGTTCCATGTACATGAAGTTCACACTACCATTCAGGGCTGGGTGCCTGTGTAGGTCATAAAACTACAAGAAAAGCGAGAAGGGCAGGGCCAGTGGCCAGGAGGGTTGAAAGGCTTTGGGTTGCTGGCGGTGCCTTAGTTTTTGACTTGGGTGGTGGTTCACAAGCATTCACTTTGTAATAGATCATTGAGAGCTGTGTATCTTTGTTTTATGCACTTTTTTTCTGTGCATATAATTATACTTCATAAAAAGGTTTTTTAAAAGCATACCACCCCAGGCTGCCCATCGGGTGCCCGCACCCAGTGAGTGAGCAGGGCCGCCAAGAATGCTGCTCTAGAGAGTGAACGGAGTGAGTTTTTCACCTTTTAGCTCACCCACTAGAGGTCTGAATTCTTAGTGGTTGGTTCCCAAATCCATAAATTGAGGACACTATTTTTGTCCACCTTGACACTGAGATGTGAGCTTGGAACGTTAATGGCACTTCCGTCACCTCAACCCCCTCTGGAGTAAAATAAGGCTAACCACACCTCTTGCAGGATTCAGGGAGGCGATGCACCCAGAGCATGTCCGTGCCATGAGGTACTTCCCCCGTCCTTCTTTGTCCTCCCAACTCTGACTGCCTTGGCTGTGCAATGTCTGCAGTGTCAGAGGCTGGAGCTGTGGGGCCTCAGACGCTGGAGCTGGGTCCAAAAGGGGAAGATGCAGAGAGGCACGTCTGGGCCTCAGGCAAAGGCTGGAGGACCACCTGACAGAAGAGCAGCAGAGGGATTCCCATCCTGGTTGGCAGGTAAGTTCAGGTAGTCTCTGGAGCTTGCTCATGGAGTGGGATTGCGTGGGGCAGGGCATAGCGGAAAGAGCTTTGGGCTCTGGAGATCTGCGTTAACTGGTTCCTTCCATCAGAGAAGTCCCACTTGCTCTCAGGGCTGTAGTTTTCCCAGCGGTCTAAGGAAGGCACTGGACTAGCTCAGTGGTCCCCTAACATGGCTGATCGCTGCTGGCCCAGCAAGCACATTAGAAACAGACTGTGGCCTGCTGCCTTAGGCAGGCGAGTCAGACTGTGCTGGCGGCGGAGGCCTCCCCCAGCTGCTTCTTTCCAGGCTGCAATTACAGGCAGTCCATTATACCTCACAGTAACCACGAGGGGGTAGCAAAGCTCAAGCAATGCCACAATGCCAATCCACTGGCTGGCTTGCCTTGTCCTCCTGGTCTCCCTTCCTTCCTCCCTCTAGGTAAAATATTAAAAACAAACCAACCAACCAACCAACCAACAAAAATGATTAGGCATGACTCCCAGAAGACTGAGCATAGTATTTTTCTCTCTGCCCCATATTCGAAGGACCAAGCTGCATTCCCTATAAGGAGAATAGGAATTTATGTGTTTCGGGCATCTTAAGCCAAGTAACTTGCCTTCATGGATTCATGTGATTCTTGTAACAATCATGTGGCATTGGCATCATCATCCCTACTCTATAGAGCAGCTGGTTAAAGCACTTGTGCAGGGTCTCGCTGATCGGAGACAGAGCAAGGACTTGAGCCCAGGCCCAGCCAGATTCCGAAGCTTGGAGTCTTACTCCTGCACTGCTCCCCACCCTCCACCTGCAGCTGCCAAAGTGCTCACATCCATAACCTCATTAGTGGTCCACCTGGGCTCTGCAGGTGAGGCCGAGAAGGCATTATTACGCCTGGTCCCAGAACACACCCTGAGCTAATGGTGCTGCCAGAACAAGAACCCAGATGTCCTGGCTTCCTTTCCTGAGCAACTAAGAAAGTAGGTAGGCACACAGGCTTTGTAGCCATCCAGAATAGGGTCAAATCCCAGATCCACTATTTGCAAGCCGTGACCCTAGACAAGTTGCAACTCCCTGAGCCTCAGTTTGGTCATCTGTAAAACAGATGTTACAGGACCCACATGTAGTAAATTTTCCGTCTTTCTCAGTATCCATCATCTATTTCTTCCTAACTGAACCCTGATACTGTGCAGATATCTACTTCCCCCACCAAGTCATGTGACTCAAGGAGGCTGGCCATATTTTCCCCCATTCCCAGGGCAGAGTCCATGGTCTAAAGTTAAACCCAGTGCATTTCCTAGGGGTTGGGTCTTGAATAAACGTACCATGCAGCGTGCAGGAGTCTTTCCAGAGGTGAGGACTTCTGGGAAATTTATCTCTTAAGAGACATCCTCAGAGGAGATCTACTTCCTCTTCCTCTGACTTCTGTCGAGCCTGGAAGTGACCTGAACCTGATCCTGTCAACTTGAGATAGGATGAAGCAACCTGGAAGACAGCAGAGCAGAAATAGAACTGGATTCGCCCTTTGTTGAGGAGCCAACTCTCTCAGGAACAGGAAGAGCCCACCCTCCCTTTGGGCTTGCTGTTAGATGGAATGGTGCAGGGTATCGGCCAGAATCAAGGTTTCTGTGACGAGCCTTTGGGAGCACGCCTGGCAGAACCTTTGCCTGAGGGAGGCACCACCTGTTGAGATAACGCCTGTAAACTGCGAAACTCAGCGCCTGGTGGCAGCAAGTGCTAACCCGGTGGGAGCTGCTTCTCCCACTCTCTGGTTCCTCACAGGGGCTCAGCGACTCTGTGCCGTGCGGAGTGCTGCCTAAGGCCCCTTGTTCCCCAGCTGACCTGCCTGGGTTTAAATCCCAGTTTTGCCACTTACTAAATGTGTGACCTCAGGCAAGTCACTTAACACCTCAATGCCTCTGTTTCTCCATCTGAGAAATGGAGATGATGATAACAATACCTTTTTAGGATTCTCAATACGATTAAATGTGTTAAGAGGTGTGAAACTCTGAGACCAGTGTGTGGCATATTATAAGCTCTCAGTAAATGTTAGCCACTATCATCATCCTCTTTCTTTTTAAAAGTTTGCCAAGATCTTGCCAGACTTGAATTTAGTTTTAGTGCTGCTACCAGAAGGAAGGGGCGGTTGCTGTGCACATAAAATTGGACAAGCTTCTAAACAGACGTGGAAATGGGAGAGTTCCAGGTATGCAGAAAACCCTGAATCCTGTGGTCTGAGTTCTTCTTCACAGTGAACAGCCCACAGAGTGTGTTCACACGACGGGTCGTAGGACAACCTGGCTGCACTCTTCACGTGCCTGGCACCATGCTGAGCACTTACTATGCACCATCTCATTTCACCTTCACAGTGACCCTAGGACATAAGTATGATTAACCCTGCTCATAACAGAGCAAACTCCAGCAAGTATCTCTTCTTCCCATAGTGAGAGAACCAGCTGCAGAGTGCCACCCCCGCTCGAGGCCACAGTGGGGAGAGAAGTGTCCCCTGTATTTCCCAGCAGTCCTGTGCCTCCTATCACAGTCCCCACCACTCTACTGCAACGGTCTGTGTCTCCTCCACAGAGACTGAGCTGGAAGCGCGCTGATTCCACGATGTGGATCCCGTGTCTGGAATAGAACTTAGCGCCTTTCAGTAAATGGGACAGAGAATAAAGAAAGGTAGAAAAAGTTCAGAAGTTTAAAGGACTTGGTGTCAGGAAGAAAAACGAGGATGGAAGTGAGGATGTATGGTGGAAAGAAGCTGAATGCAAGAAAGTTCAGAGGGTAAACTCCAAAGGTGTGCATGGAAGAATAAAGTTACATCAGCAAGGATGAAAAATACCTTACAACGAGTGGCAGCGGGAACAAACAAACCTACCCTGTGTGTCAGATTGATAACAGAACTTTGTATACTCCTCTGGAGTTTAATTTTAGCGAGATATAACTTTGTGCATACTTTGGAGGTGTGCCGATGGTAGCGGTGTTAGCACAGTGGTCTCAATACCATTTTATGAGTAATGCCTATTAGAGCAAATATATTGTCTGGGGTAACAATGATTCTCACATGCTGTGGGAGAAGGAAGATAAAAATGTGGAATAGGAGAAGAAAGGAAGAACCCTGTGCTGCTGTGCTAAATTAGAGATTGTCAATATGATTCTCACTCTCAACAACGATATTACAGTACAAATAAGCACAATTAGAGGCAGATCTTAATTTCTAAATATCATTCCCCACTAGAAAAAATAAACCTGAGTTATTGGAAGGAGTGGCTGATTCCAGGTATGAGGCAGAAAAAATTACAAGGTCGGCCTGGAACATTTGGTTGTGCCAGGAGGCTTGGAAGTGCATATCTAAGAGACGCTCAAGCCAGCTTAAGGGGCTCCCACTGGCTAAGTCTGACACAATGGAGCAGCAGAAGGAATAATGGTGGTGATGTATCATAACAGAATTGTGTATAACAAAAATCTATGGGTCCACAGGGATAACAAAAGGCTAAGGGTATCACCATTCAGAGGCACACTGCTCAGCCATAGGCCTCTTTCTTTTGTCAGGCAAGCATAAAGGGGACCCCATCCAAAAGAAGCAGGGGAGATGAAGGGGAAAAACCATATAGTTCTGCATATATAATACTATGAAGTAGAGACTTCATCGTGAGAGAGGAGGCACTTGCTCACAAATTTTTTTAAAATGGGAAATTGCACTTAAATTGCAGATTTCCAGCTTCTTCTAGGCACTCTGACCTACACTCCTACATGGAATCAATCAGCTAGAGCAGCAGCAGCCGGTCTAATCGGTGGGCTCCGCCTCTCCAGCTTCACAGAGACCCCACTAGTCATCTACCTGCCTGGTTCCTGAAGGCGTCGGCATTTATGACCACTAGTTTAAACTGTACCACCTCTGTGAAATAGTGTCTGTCAGTAGGAGTCAAGGGTGTGCGTGTGTGTTTGACAGCATTTGACTCAACGTTTGCTAATGGGACAGTTGAGAGAATGAAGAGGTGAACTCCCACTTGTGAAGCCTAGGGTTAGAGGGACTCTTCCTGGACTTCGCTGAGGAATTTGGGGCATCAAAGTTCTCTTTCCTGGGCCTAGAGTGTCTGACCTCCCCCCACTTGTCTTGCGGATGTCCCTTTTTTACCTCCCGTTCTGGGATGTGGGGGAGAAGAGTGTATCATGTGAAATAGGAAGAGAAGCAGACAGAACTGGAGTAAGACCACTCCCTAAGGCTAAGAAGCAAAGTTTTTCCAAAAATTGGTGGAAAGCTTCCTGATTAATTCATGAAGAGGGAGGCTCTTTCGAAGAGAGGCCAAATATAATAGGCTAAAGTTGAAGAGCAAGGTTAGGAACTAGAAGAAGGATTTAAGTTCTTAGATGCTACAGAAAACATTGGTAGTTGTCTATCCAATAGTTAGCCTACTCTTCTGACTAACAGAACCTCCATTTTATTTCGGCGATGATGTGCTCAGTCACAGAGAGTGAGTCGTGATTCACCTGAGCCAAGTGGCAGCTCCTTTGCTTGCGACGGATCTAGGCATGGGCATGGATCTGGTTCTGTCCAATGAGGCACGTCTGCTGGAGCATTCCAGGAAAGATTTTCCTCCAAGATAAAAGAGATTCATGTGAGGAAAAGGTTCCCTTTGTCATTGTCTCAACTTCTCATCCCAGTTTCTGTCTCCACACAGAAACCCAAAGCCCTCTGCCCATCTCCCCTCTGTTCCCCTTTACCAAAACCCATGTCCTCTTTCTCCCCACTCCCCTTCAGTAGGACACCCCATGTCCCCCCATTGCCCCTTTGCTCCTTGCCTCCATTCAGAACCTATCCCTGAATCCACCCCAAGGTCCATGTCCGCCAGAGAAGACTTCACCGCCTAAGATCACTCTCACCTCTGTCTCTTTCCTGAAGTCCAAGAGCACATGCTGTTAGAGCCCTGTCCCGACTGCCTGTTGGCCAAACTGTTCTGTGTAGCTGCCTTGATCTATCACACAGTCTGTCAGACATGGCACGAGGTACAGGGGACGGTCACGTGTCCCATGTCTTTCTCTGCATTCTCCACACGCACGCGTGTGCGCGCGCGCACGTGCGCGCGCGCGCACACACACACACACACACACACACACCTGTGTCTGTAATCAGTACCCACCAGAGCCTGCTGGATGTCTAACACCATCTGGTCACACACTATCCCTCTCATCTTCACTCCTGCCCTTGCAGCTCTGTGTAGTTCTGTGACTGAGTTCTCGCCCAGGTGGAGAAGTAGAACTGGCATGTGCAGTCACAGGAATGTTCCCTCAAAGGACAGGACATGTCCTTGTCTTTCCTTCTCTTTCCTCCTTGCAACTGTTTGATAGCCAGAGCCATGGCAGCCACCTGAGACCCTCCAATATATGGGGATTTTTTCCCCACACTAAAAGACTCTCTGATGCTAGCTACATGTCCTACAAGTCACCTCAATTCTGACACTGCTACCTGGAGATTGCGTCAGATCCCACAGGTTAAGAGCTTAGTCCCATAGACTACTCCCACCCCACTTCAGATGTCGATCACAAGTCCAGGTTGTTACCTGAGCTTCTGACAGAGATCGGCTATACGGCTATACGTTAGAGGTTCCCCTCAAGTGCCTCAGAGAACTCAGGAAACCAATTTGCTTACTAGATTACAGTTTATTTTAAAAGGATGTAACCCCCTAACAGCCAGATGGGAGAGATACCTCGGGCGAGGCATGGGTAGAGAAGCATGGAGCCTCCATGGCACAGCGCTCTCCCCTCGCACCTCTACGTGGAAGCTTTCTGGACCCTGTCATTTTTGGTTTTCACGAAGGCTTTATTACACAAGCGTGATTGATTAAATCATCAGCCATTGGTGGTAAAACTCAGTCTCCAGCCCCTCTCCTCTCCCTGGAGGTAGGACTGAAAGTTCCAACCCTCTAATTATATGGTTGGTTCCCCTGGCAACCAGTTCCTATCCTGGGGTGCTTCCCAAAAGTCACCTCATTAACATAAACTCAGGTGTGGTTGAAAGATGTTTCTTATGAATATCAAGACACCTTTATCACTCTTATCACTTAGTAATTTCTAAGAGTTTTAGGAGCTTGGTGCCAGAAACCAGGGACAAGACCAAATTGTGTGTGTGTGTGCGTGTGTGTGTGTGTGTGTATTTGTATATTTATATATTTCTTATTATAAATCGCAGTATCACAGACCCTAACATGTATTGAGGAAGACAGAGGAAGATCGAGAAGGGCTGAGACAATAATGATCTTGGAGCCACCATTCCAAAGGCATACTTGTATACAGAGAGAAATATGCAGTTTTGTAAACTGTTGTTATTTGGGATTTTCTCTCATTTATACCTCAAATTAATTCACTTCAGGCTACATGCCTTTAGGATCTTTATTAACAAGTATATCTTTTATTCTTCATAAATGAATCCATGTATGGCTCTGTGGCTTGCTTTTTTGCTGAATAATACATTCCTCTGTCTCCTTAACCTCCCATATTTAATTCATTCCCACAACCTGTAGATTCTTTCTTTGGTCCCTCAACCCCTCTTCACCCTCACTGTCACTCCCTTTGTCCCAGCCACCATAATTTCTAACTAATGCCAACTGTTCATTCTGCTTCCACTCTCGCCTATAGATAGAACCAGTTCATTCTTCAATCTATTCTTCATCTAATATTCAGGATGATTTAAAAAAAAAAAAAAAAAAAAAAAACCTCATCATGTCAATCCATGCTCAAAATCCTCTGTACTTACCTGTTCCATGTAAAATGAAATTTAAGTCCCTTAACAGGCCTGCAAAGCTCTGAGCAGTGCACTCTTTGCCCACCTGTCCAACTCCATTTTGGACCAGGCTAACACTCTCTTTAAGCATATTTTATCTCTTGGTTCTGTGGAAGCATTTCCCACCTCTTTATGCAGACTGTATTAAGCCCTCTGGAGCATCCTTTTCCTTTTCATAGCATGTGTCCCACTGGCTCCTTTTGTCTGTTAAAACATCACCTCCTTAAAAAAGCTTTCCCTGGCTTGCTTTGTACCCAGTTTGTAATTATATATGCATGTGTATATTAACTTGGTTAGTCTCATCCTCTCCCACTGAAATGCAAGCTCCCTGAGACCAAGGCCTCTATTTTTTTCAGGTATCACTCCGTACTCAGCAACAACCACAGATCCAGGCAGAGAAGGCACTCAGGAAATACTTGTTAAATGAAGGAGCCCTCACTTAGAGTACAGAAACCTTGGTTCAAGTACCGTCTTCACTGCTTCCAGGCTGTGCCACCTTGGGGAAACCAATCAAACTCTCTGAGCCTGTCCAGAACATGGGGAAGATGAAGCCTGTCCTGATTATCTCATGGGGTTGTGAAAAACAAATGGGATGATGTAAGGTAAAAATTTTAAACTCTGAACAAATGAGAAGAGTAAATTTACTATTGAAGCAAAGAAAACTTACGTGAGAACTTTGTATGAGAACCTATTTCCTCAAGTATGCATACATAAAATAGGCATCTGTAAACCAATCTATCCAAGGTGTAATTAATAACTAAGAACTGTTCGTTCCTGGTCATTACGCCTGCAACTACAGTGTTAAAAGGAGAGTTTTCTTGGAATAAAAACTTTAGCACAGTTTACGTCATCAGCCCTGGTAAATGAGTCCTTTTGACTTGAGAATGAGGAGTTTAGTAGCAGCTGTGGTTAAAATGAAACTTTTTGCTAAGAACAATGAAAACTCAGCTCTCTCTCTCCTTGATCTGCTTTGCTTAGTTTGTTAGTGATTGCTGGGGTGTGATATTTACAGAAAAGTTTAGTAATGTGTAGAGGGTGGCCTGTCCTTTCTTTTGGGATGCCTATGTGGTGTAAATAATCCTCTTTTAATCGCAGTCTAAACATGGTCCTAAAACAAGATGTTTGTGCCAAAAAGAATTCCAGGAGGCATTACCCTGAGGGTTGGGGACAGGGGAGTAGGAATGAGTGGGGTAAATAATAGAATCATCAGCCCCAGGGAGCTTGAGCTGGGGGTGGGGTGCACACTTTTGTTGCTTTGGATTACCAAAGAATGAATGGAAACTTCGTTTTTCCTTTTAATAAGCACCCTACTCTAAAAGCATTTTTGTCATTTAAACTCTAAAGAATATAGTTGTCTTTTCTCCTTAGCAACACACACACAAACACAGCTAACTATAGAAACACATTTAGTTTTTTTAAAAAATAAACTTTTATTTTGGGATAATTTTGAATTTTCGGAAAAGCGGCCTGTATGCTCGTCACTCACCTTTCCTAATGGTAACATCTCACCTTATCATGGTACTTTTATCACAATCAATAAACCAATATTGATATATTATTATTAACCGAAGTCAATGCTTTATTCAGATTGCCTTCATGTTTTTTTTATGTTTTTTGTTTGTTTGTTTGTTTTGTTTGTACCTAATGTCCAATGTCCTTTTTCTGCTCCAGGATCTTATCTGGGATCCACATTGCATTTAATTAGGCTTGGTTTTGCATCAGGATCACAAAGTCATTTTTTTTCCTTTTAAAGTAAAGCCATCAACTTAAAATCAAGAAAACTTTTTTTTCTCTTGGGAGAGTGTAAAGTTGCAGACTTATGTAGGTTTTTACCAGGAAAACCATTTCTATAGTTAATTAATACTGTCTTTCCAATTTCAGATTATGTGACTCAGCTAAAGATATCTGTTAAAGAAAAGAAAGTAAATATTTACCAAAAGGGTCCCTCCTTGAGTCTGCCAGTTGATGTTGGTAGTGGTGTAGGGGAAGGAGTGGAGATTCAGGTTCTATAGTGCATTGCCTCTGCCCTTCATGGAAAGAGAACATGCTGTAATCTCTGCTGTCTGCATAATTGGGGGAAAGTTACTCAGCCTCAGTTTCCCATTCTGTCACATGCAGATACTTTCCTTGAAGGATTGTAGTACAGGTTATATGCAAAGTAATTTTTTTAAATCTTATTTATTTATTTTTTATCAGGTAAGGCAATTCTTGGTTGACCTCACAGATTACAAAGACCTCGTCAACTTAAAATCTCTTATTTTTTGTTTTTTATGCCTACAGCACCTGGTCTTCCAAGGTGGTCTCCCATCCAAGTACTAACCAGTCCAGACCCTGCTTAAGCTTCCAAGATCAGACGGCATCCGGCTTGTTCAGGGTGGCATGGCTGTAGTAGATGCAAAGTAAATGAAAGCTTTAGCATTGTGTCTAGCACTTTAACACAGTAGCCATTCTTGTTATTCTTTCATATTTAAAGTAAGCGAAAGAGGCATTTTGAAAATGTTTTGCTTAGTGGCTGCTAGTTTTAACTTATTGCCTTTGAGTAAAACCATTTTCTTACAACATCACTGTCTACAAACACATTTCAGAAACATTCTTCCCTCTGCTCTTTCTTGTATGTCTTTCTCGAAACAATATGATATGTGGTTTTTTTCTTCCCACCCAATAAAATCCTACCATTCTTCAAGGTGTTGGGCAAATTTCTCCACAAAGCCTTCTCAGATGCTCTCAGTGCTGGGGAAAGGGCATAACCAGGAAGATCTCTAAGTCTGTTTTCTTATCCGTAAAATAGGATTTAAAATAGTCATAATGTGAACTAAAGGAAATGACGTATATAAGATGCTAATCATCACATCTAGCACATAGTGTGTTTCTCTAAAGAAAAATAATAATAGCTTTTCATTTAGATAGTGGCGGTGAGAATGGAAAAAAGAGTAGAAAATCTATTAAGGACTTACATATAGAGATAGGCCTTCATGGTTGATTCCTTGTATGGAGTTTTGGAAAAGAGAAGGAGAGGTAAGACACTTAGGTCTCTAATTTTTGAGTAAGAGAAATGAAGGCACTCATGGAGTCAAGTAAAAAGAGTTTTTATTTTTTGTTTGTTTGTTTTTGGGGGTGGTTGTGGGTTTTAGTGTGTGTGTTTTTGTTGTTGTTGTTGTTTGCTTTGTTTGAATGAAGTGTGGCATCTAGAAGATATGGCACTTGGTCCTGGGCATTTGGAATTTAACAAGTTCTTGGGACACCCAAAGGCAAATATCCAAGAACTGTTGACTCTCTGGGTCTGGAACTGAGGAGAGAGATCTTTGAGTGTTTTTTGTTTGTTTGTTTGCTCGCTTTTTTTTTTTTTTGTCATCAGCCTAAGTAATCCTTCAACTCTTTTGAAAGATTTATAATTTACCTGTGGTTTAGACTATATAGTCTGACCCTCCTTTTAGTTTTATTCACTCAACACATATCAAACACCTATATGTGCTGGGGACTATACATGACACTAGGGAAACACTATGCAAAACGGACATGGTCCTCAGCCTTGAGATGCTCAGCTGAAGGAAACGCTGAAATGAGCCCAAATTTGGCATTTGTAGTTCTGGAGAAGTAAAGCTTTGTGAATACAGACGAGTAGCATATGCATTTTAAAAATCTTCGGAGTATTTTTTTCTTTTCCTTTTCTGGGTTTTAACTTTTACTAATATAGAAAAAAAGTCACTTACATCATATAATGCTTCTTGCTTTCAATTCTACATTGTTTTATAATATTGCTACAAAAATATTGTTACCTAAAATTTCCCCCCCATTGCTGGATATTTAACTCTTCTAACGTTTTCTAATTAACTTAAAATTTTTTTAATCGAGGTCAAAAAAACCTTCCTAATATAAAATGTATTATCTTAACCATTTTTAATTTGCAGTTCAATAATGTTAACTATATTCACATTGTTGCAAAATAGATCTCTAAAACTTTTTCATCTTGTAAAACTAACACTCTGTACTCATTGAATAACAATTCCCTATTTCCCACTCACCCCCTCCCCCACCCGGCAACCACAGTTCTGCTTTTTGCTTCTAGGAGTTTGACTCTGCTAGATACCTCACATAAGTGAAATCACAGAGTATTGTTCTTTTTATTCCTAGCTTATTTCACTTAGCATAATGTCCTCAAGGTTCACACACGTTGAGCGTGTGACGGGATTTCTCTCCTTTTTAAGGCTGAATAATATTCCATTGTGTGTATACACCACATTTCCTTTATCCATTTGTCCATCCTTCAATGGACATTTGGGTTGTGGGAGCTGTTGTGAATAGTATGAATGTGAATACCGCTTGGCTATTGTGAATAGTGCTGCAATGAACATGGGTGTGCCTCCAGAGTACTTTGATTCCAGATGTAGACACTAATCCATCCCCATGCCTGAAAATGGTCCTTGACTATAACTAAGAACTTCAGGCTTCAGATGGCAAGGGGGGAACGTTGGGCCAGTTCTGATTAGAATCCTATTTCTGGATGTCCTGGCAGCAGCCAGGTGAAGGAGAAATAGCCTGAATCACTCAGAGCAGAGTTTTCTATGAGAAAGGTTGTATGCCTACTATGTGCGAGACCCCAGGCTAGGTACTTTCATGTGTGTGAAGGGGGAAATGTGGAAGACTTCTTGAATTAAGAAAATTATGACAGTAAAAATATATATTTTTTTCAAATTCCCATGATCATGTATAAACAGTAATAAAAACAGCAATCCCCAATGTCAGGAAGAGGTCCAGCAGGGCAGGATATCGAGGATATCAGAAACTTAGCATGGAAGCGGCTTGTGTTATTTGAATGATGAGAATATGTTATTTGTGTTAATTGCGAAACGAATATATTCAAAATTCAAACATAATACAAATTACTGAATTTTAAGTTTAACAGCTTTTTCCCCCATGACTACTGAAGTTTGCGTTAGGATAATAAGGAAAATGGGTCTGTGTGGCTGATGTGAAAGAGATCAATCTCAAAGGGCACAAAAGCCTCTGCCAGGGTTCAAAGCTAGTCTTTAAAGAACATTAATTTCACTTGAGAGCTACAAGTCATGACTGCAGATGGCATTTCCAATAAAATCAATTTGTACACAAAAGTCAAGACCAACTTTGAGCTTCGCTGAGGACTAGGAAAAAACCATTGAAAACTTGAACCACTTAAACTGACTTTCACTGATTTCTCTTAGTTCATCATTTCAGTCCTTAGAGAAGGGGAGAAGGATTATTGCAGTCTCAACTAGCAGGTATCATTTTACTGGAGCTACTTCACTTATAACCACAGCAAATGTGATTGTTTTATGGTACAGGGAAGCAGAAAAGGCACTAGCCTGAGCGTCAGAGATGGGTTCTAGTTCCAGCTTGGCTAACTAGGTCGGGTGGCTTTAGACATGTTCCTTCCTCTCTTGACTATTGCCTACCTCCTGTGAATCCCCACAGCACTTGGACTAAAAGTTCCATTCCTTTTAGCTCTAATATTCTGTGAATTAATAGCAATTGACCCTGTATCCATTCTACTTTTTATTTGGCATTTGTTCATTTGACACATATATACATATATAAAAATCTGTACATGGAAAAAATACAAAATAAGTATTTCTTTATAAGTTATGCAATCAAACAGCTACCTTTTTTAAAGTTTAAAAACCATTGCAAAAAAAAAAAAAGAGAGAGAGAGAAGGAAATCTAGTCAGTCATTTACAGTCCTTTGCAATAACCTTGGTATAAAATATCCATACAACTCAAGTGTACAAAATAGTGTACAGTTCATAAAAGCTGTGCAAAGACAGCAAAGTTCAGTAAAAAAAAAAAAAAAAAATCAAAGAGGCTTGTGGATCTTTCTCTGTTCACAGCATGCCCAGTGCTCAGGAGTTTTGCAGGTCAGCAAAACCTCCCCCGAAATAATAAAGGGGCACAAGGTAGAGTGCTTGGTGCATATACTATGTAAGCAGAAATTATAAAGAAAACGCTTTAACAGACACATACAGAAATAGAGACCGACTCTTCTTCCCATTTAGAGAACTCACAGTTTTGCTCAGAGAGCATTTAAAATATGACAGAAAAGACTCAATGTTCATGTGTACCTTAGACCAGAAGGCACAGGTAGACATTCTTTCTTTTTTGAAATTCTTGAGCTTTCTAAGGGCTCTGCTATGGGAAGACTGAGTTACCAGAGTCTGGAGCTGGGTAGGAGGCCGTTGCTACCTAAGATAGGGAGGTGGAGGAATCCTGTAAGTCAGGGGTCTTGGAGTCACAGACTTGGTGCTATGGCTCCTGACTCGATGTTATGGTTTCCTCCTCCACACAGGGTTTCCTGACTTACTGGTTTATCGCTGCTAAGGAGCAGCAGCGCCTGGCTCACAGGCGGTGCACGCCCAACTGTGTTTAAAATAGCTAGCAAAAGACAAAGATGGACAGGAGCCGTTGTGGAAAAGTTAAGACTGGGACCGAATCTGAACTTAACTTATGTGGAGAGGGCTGTTGGCAGGTGGATGGAAATGTCACTTCGGGCAATGGAAGGTGGCCATTGGACAGCGAGGAGCAGCAGCGTCCGGACAGCAGGGACTAAGTGAACACACAGACTGAATCCCACCTCTTCAATTTCAAAGCACTTAGAAATAGTACCCCAGGCGCTGGGGGCGCTTCTAAGACACCGTGATCTCCTCCTCCTCGCCCTCCTCATCCTCCTCAGAGTCGGAGAAGTCCGAAGGTTTGCCGGGGCTGCTCGAATGCGCGGGCGAGGCCCCTTCGAGCCGCGGGTCCCGCGGGTGCCGAGGGTTGGGGGATGCGTGATAAGCCAGGCGGTGGCGGGGGCTGGCCAGGCCCTCGTCTTCCTCGTCGTTTTCCCCCGGGCCCTTCTGGCCCACGTCGCTGAGGTCCGGGTGCGGATTGAGTTTGGTGGGAAGGGTCTGCTCGCGGCAGCCCCCGCTGGACAGGAGCTCGCGCTCCTTGGAGTTCCTCCACTTCATGCGTCGGTTCTGGAACCAGATTTTCACCTAGTGCGCGCGGGGCAGAGAGAGCAGGGGAGAAACTGAGGTTAGCGCAGACCCTCCCCAAAGATGGCGTGGGGCGGGGGTGTCGGCGGGATGTCGCAGGTGGGAAGGGGGCTCTGTCTTTCCCCTTCTTGCCCGCTCCCCATCCCTTGTTGTGAATTTAGGTAGATCTCAGCATTTACCCTACCCTCAACCCCCGCCTCCGCTCCTAGTGCCTCTTGCCACATCATCTGGTACTTGGCCCAGACGCGCGGGAGTGGGGGCGCTGAGCCCAGGATAAGTGGGTTGTCCTGAGCAGCCTCGAGGAATCTGACTCGGGCACTCATTCACTCCCTAGACCTTACTTTCCCCATCTGTACAATGGGATCCAAGGGGTTTCAGAGAACCCTCCCGATTGTACAACTCGTGGAGGAGGAGTGACGCCTGGCGGGAGAGGCTGTGGGGAGACTGCCCTCACTTGTGAGTCTTTCAAGCCCAATTTAGCCGCCAGCTTCTTGCGGTCGGGCTTGCTGATGTACTTCTGCTTCTGGAACATCTTCTCCAGCGCCTTGCGCTGCACGTCGGAGAACACGGCTCGACGCAGCATGCCGCGGCGAGGCTTGCCGCGGGCGGCCAGCGGCCAGGAGAAGGTCCCCGGGATGGGCACGACGCTTGAGGACGCTGCAGAGGGGTGGGGGGTTGGAGGTTGCGAATGAGGTGGTAGCGTCAGCCTCCCCAGCTCCACCTCCCTCGGTTTTTCTCTCTGACCCCTTCATCTTTAAAGCTCTCCTTTTTCTCCCCCTGGAGAATAGGCCACGAACCTACAAACCTGCGAGAGTGAAAGGCGCTTTCCACCCAAATAACTTCCCTTTCAACCGTGCAAACTCGGATTAGGTAAAACCACAGAACCACAGAAAACAGCTCCCACAATAGCCTGTTTTCGTTTTTCCATTCAGCGGTCTCAGAGAAACAAACCTGCGTACACCAGCTAAAATAGCAAGAGACAAAATAAATTACAAAAATAAAATATCCAGCTCAGGCCACTGGGTTTTCTTCTTAAGCTTTTATCACCTTGGTGGCTTTTGCATTCTTTCGATGAAAATAGGGTGCTTTACTGATTTGATAGAGAGGAGAAAATCCTCTTTGGATTTTTTTTTTTTGAAAATCCAATCAGTATTCATCTTTTTTATATTAATCTTTCCTCCCCTCCCCCGCACAACTGTAAAGAACTCCGCCGAATACATGAAAAGTGGCAGCTAATTAGCACATTGACCGCTTCCCAATGGGTATTGGCATGATAAAAAGGGGGAGAGTTTCGCTTTAAGGGAGGGAAAAAAATCCAAAAAGAAACAGAGACTCTAATGAAGCGTGAATGGTAATTGTGTAGTAATGAACTAACAGAAAAAGACTGAGGACAAGCAGCGAAAGCCATATATTACTGGGACAAAAGAGATTTACACTTTCAAACTAAACACAACTGCAGGCCAAGACCACTGGGAGAATACTGATGGCAGAGGCTTCTCTTCTCCGAATCATTTTCATTAAATGGACATGAAAAGCTATTTATAAAGCTCGGGTTGTTTTTGTTTGAGCATTGAGATGAGAGAGAAAGGGAGCAAATTCCATTATCAGCAGCAGCCTGACTGAAAGGGGGGGGGTGGTTAGTGAATTCTCTCTACCTCTTTTAAAAATCAATTGCTTATTTCTTTCGCTGATATTTGGGAGTGCTGTCATGGTTCTACCCATCCCCCACCGACCATTCCCAGTTTCTCTTCTCTATAGGGGCTTCTCTCTCTCATGAGTCTTGACAAGTTGCAGTTTTTGAGCCACAGTTTGTGTCACCACTGGGACTCCAGGATGAAAACTTCGGGGAACCTGTTTAAGGTGTTTCTCATTTAGACTTGGCGCCAATTTTCGGCTTCCTTCAGACTTCTTATTTTACCAGCTCAGTGGTCCTTAGAAGAAATATGGTGGTGGGGGAAGGGTATGAGAAAAAGTTGGGAAATCAGTTTGGTAAAAGGTTGGGGTTGTGGGAGGATCTAGTCTCCCTCCCCCTAGACGACCCCAGGCATCCCACACAAGAGGGCACCCCATGTGGTCTTGTGAAAAGTCCGAAGCCCTGAATGACTCTTAAAGAGAAATTAGCCCCGGCTGGTAGGTGTCTCTGGGCGGCGTGGAGAGGCGAGGGCCGGTCTGTGTGTGGCTGCCCGAAGGAGCTGACCAATTGGTCATGGTGCTGAAACCTTTGTGGGGAATCGTGGCCAAGTGCACTGACTCTGTGGGAAAACGGCGGCGTGAAGGGATGCCAACAGCTCCTCGCCGGGAAGGGAACCGCCTCAAATTGGGACCATGACAATTCCTGCTAATTTGTAGAGCAGGGAATTGGTGCAAAGTGTCAAGCAGTCACTGCTTGTGCTAAATAGGGCATCAAATTGGCGCGACGGATTCGTGAATGTTGTACGCCTTGCAACCTCTGAACCAGAGCGTAACCCCGAAGGGTGGACAGAGAAATATGACTTAGGGACAGGGAGCGATGGGCTGGTGTTGGGGCACCACCCAGCCTCACGAAAGGGAGGGGAATGAGACCTACCTGGGAAATACGAAGATCTGATGAAAGGCTGGAAGGAGCCTTCAAAGTAGGGAAAAGCAAAGGTCTTGGGAGGGACGCTGGAGAGCAAGGCGGGAGATGCTTCTGGGAGAGAGTGAGGAAGCGAAGAGAAAAGGGAGGGAGACAGGGAATTTGATTATGTACTTCATTATGCTTTTGCACATTGAATGCATAATATAATTAACCCTTCTGCTGATTTCAAAGGCATCTTCCTTAATAAATTGACAGAGTAAAATTAATCTTTCTCTAACGTCTCATCAATGGAAATCCTTTCACCCACAAAATAGTCCTCAGAGTTTCTCCCCTGTCTCCCATCTTATCCTAAGCACTAATGAGGTAGAAAGGGCCAGGGTGCAGAAGAAAAGAATTGCAGATTTATAATACTAGCTAAGCTAGTAAATATATTCTTGGGTTAAAAAAAAAAAAAAACAAAAACAAAACCTGGCTCCCAGAAGCTCGAGGGTAGAAGCACAGATGCCCGGGAGCGTGTGCTCAGTTTTGCTGGGTAAGGGAACTGTGCTCTCTCTCCGAATGAACCGCTCAAGTTCATTCCGAGGGTGGGGCAAACCTGGAAGCTTTTCTTCCTGGGAACCGGCTGGAGCTAACTAGGTCTCAGATTTCGAGACGTGGGCTCCTGTGTGCACCGATGTGTGAGTAGGTACCCGCTACATAGAGGGCACTGAGGCGAGAAGGACTACGCACCTGGACCGGCCGTCAATGTTTTGAGCTCACTTACCGGTTCTGGGCGCCGAGGAGAGGATGGCATTCACCCCAAATTTCAGAAACGTGGGCTCGCTGGCAGGGGAGATGGCGGTCTGCGGTGATCGGCCCCGCCGACTCCCGGGACCGGGGGAGCCCAGGTCCGAGGCCCCTGTGTCTGTGAGAGCCGCCGGGGCCCCCTGCCTAGGGGGTGACAAGCTGGCCGTGGGCGCGCTGCGGGGCAGGTAGGCAGGGGGTCTGCTGATGCGGATCAGATCCTCCACCAGGAAGCTGGAGTGGCCTGAAAATGCCGACCGCAGGGACTGGGGCAGCGTTAAGGTGGGCGTGGGGCGCAGGAGGCTGGGGTACCCGGCGGGGGGCGCGAGGAGGCCGGGGAACATCATGTTAGGCGTTGGGCGAGCGGAATAACCCTTCTTCCAGTGGCCTGAGGGTAAACGCTTCGCCTCCCGCCCCTCCCGCCCCCGCGGTGCACTCTCTCTTGGGCTTAGCAAAAGTCTCCAAGTAACGAACGATCCCACTTGGGCGCCTGCGAGTCCTCCGTGGTCCTCCCGTCGAGGTGATGGTTTTATAGTGGCCCGCCCGTTAAAGCGCTTTGAAAAGTGACAGCTCTGACAATGAAGTTCAACAAAGTTCTCCACTCGAGCTTCATTCGCCAGAGGCTCTGGGCACTCTGATTGGCGCAGGGGTGCAATTTATGATTGGATTAGTCTTCATAAGCATCGCCCGCACAATGGGCCGGCAACAAAGGCTGGCGCGCATCAGTTCTGCATTTCGACCGCCTCTTTGCAATACAGTGCACCCCCAAAGCTCTTGCCAGGGAGTTTTTGTTCGGAATCCACACCCAGGCTAATTAAATGCCTATTTAGAAGTTTCAGATGACATCTTGCCTCATAGAAAAGGAATTATTTAAAGAACGTACTAAATTTATTTGCAGCTCCCCTGCTGAGCCCTGAAAATAAATCAATAAATATTCATAGAATTCATCTCCAGGCAATCAGTAAAACATCCCTCCCCCTTTTGGGGAGGGCAATGGACAATTTCGAGCCAGTGAACATGAAAATATACTCTCTCTTCCATCTCTAACCCTGTATATTACTACATGTAATAGGTGGCTTATGTCAGTGTGTGTGTGGGGGGGGGGCAATGCCACTCTAGCAACCCAGGAAGACTTGAAATTAATGCTTTGAGCTATTGGACGTGTATCCATAATGGTGGAAGGAGGAAGTCTCAGTTTGAGTTATTTCATTATGGTTGAGTTTGAGAGAGTTTGTGGATACATGAATAGTGATATGATTTTCCTTATGCAAACTGCTAGTAACTTGAGAAACGAATTTCAGCGACATTCCTCTAGGATTGTCACCAAGGAGCGCTCCTCCGCTCATCTAGCTCATCTAGGGTAGGAGCGGAGGGGAGCAGCTCATTGGGGCAAGGCAGCAAGATTTCACTTGCAAAGGGCTTACCTCTGCCAGAAGCTGCCTCAGACAAGGTGACCAGAACGCTGTGAGTGCTATGCTGGCCCTTTTTCCAACCTCGAGGAGCCTTAGGCAGTTTTAATTCAAACTCACAGCCTGAACTTTTAATGGCCATAGCAGCAACTGTTGGCGTTTGTCTGGAGAGAGCCTTACCCACTGCGAGGCACTTAACTTAGTCACAATGTTGCTGCTTCTTAATCGACTATGACACACAAACATGTGAAAACAGCAAAGGACTCGGTTCCCAAGAATGCTGGTCCACATCAGGAAAGCCCATCATTGATTCAGGGCCTCAAATGAGAATCTTCCCGCAGACAGCCTTTCTCTTTCCTCTGGATTAGGGTTGGGTAGCACTGAGCCTCGATCCCGTTCCTCTGCTCCGCGTGATAACAGATGTGTTAAATGTCCCATTCATTTCTTTAGTGTGGCTGAACCTCCCCAAAGAGAAGTGTGCAGCCCCGCCAGGCCGCTCTGATCCTATTAACCATGAACTAACTGTCACCTTCAGCTGGTTTTCCTTTTTGCTTTTTAACACAAAGCTTTCTCAAAAATCTTATTAACCAGCTTTATTTCTCTTGATGGTTTTGTTCGGGGTGTTTTGTGTTGATGATCTCCATGTCGCTGCTTTAACCATTCAATAAAAGTGCATCTGCGATTTATATCACATTAAACCAGAAACAGAGCCTGCTAAAACTCTCCCTTGATTCAAATTAAAAAGTTATTTAGGGACAGGCTCTGCAACCAAATTAATGCTTGGAGATGACACAAACATGGCGTTTCTGCACCCAAGACTGCTTATGGAGGCATACTGGGCAGCAGGCCGGGGAAAACCCCTAAGGAGAGGAACAACTTTTAAATAAATGACTATTTAAATAAGGAAAATGCATTGCTCGAGTTAATTGGTGACCCCTGGAAACGGAAGAGGGAGATTTGTGAAGAACTTCAGTTGTAATTCTTTTTGAAGTTTTCCAATAAAATAGGGGAGAAAAAATCTAAACCATCTGAACACCTGTGTTTTAACCTGACCATGAAGTTTTCCAACACAACCACCACCTCCCACCCCAGCCGCTTTCCGGAGACTGGAGGACAGGCTCCGATTTTTGCATTATCTCCTTTTCTTCTCACCCACTCTGCCCCACCAGTAGTGGCCAGTTCTGAGAAGGTGGAGGGCCTTTCTTTTTTTTTTTTTTTCCTTTTTGAAATAGTTTTATAAATTTTAATCAAAGCAAATGTGTTTTGACAGTAGTATAAAATCAACATTACCACATAGACAAGGGAAAAAACACCAGTTTGGCATAAAAAAAAAATACCATGCATTAAAATTGGGTTCATTGGAAAAACTCAGGACCTGCTATGACACTATCTACAACAGAGAGAGACTACAGGTTTTGAGTTACCATCTAGAAATTGCTTGCCCGATCTTCTGGAAGATCAGAATAAAGTCTATGTTTGCAAAGTTTTATTTTGGGGGGTGGTAAAGACTCAAAGTCAGTTTAGGACCTTCCTAGCGTCTCCCTTCCCTAGGCCTCTTCTCCTGCTGGGACATTTTCCTGGGTGTAGCTTTTACGGTTATTATCCTGCCCACTGACATACTTCCTAACTCCCAGTCCCTCCCATCCTATCGTTCTATCTCACGATAGATTAACTGCTGCTCACTTCTCTTAAAAGGGGGGCGCTGAATTTTTTTTGGAAGGTGGGTCAACCCCTTGCTGCGACCCACGTGGACCCCACTTCCAACGGTCCATAAGTAATTCCTAAGTCACCAAAGAGGAAAAGTGAGGGCGGGGGAGAGGGCTGGCCGCCCGTTAAAAGGCAAAATAAATCCTGAGGAAGCAAGAAATCGGACGAAAGGATCTTACTTTAAGTGATCTCCTTGAACAGCGTCTTTTGAAACTCCTAGATAGCCTAAGGGACAGAGCAACGCGGCGGCTGTGGCTAAGACCTGTGACTAATGCCGTTTGACCTGAGCCCATGGGGTTTTGTGCGTCCTGCCATTCATTGTAATGTCGTTATCTCCAAGTTTATTTCGCAGAAGTCATTCGCGCCCTCTATTCCAGAGCTGAGCTTTCTGTTTCTCTTTCAAGGGAAAAGAAGACGAGAGGGAAGAAGAGAATCGGAGGCCCTGGTTGGGGTTAAGGTCTTAGCCTGTGCCACGGGTGCGACTACTCGGCCGCGAAGACCAGCAGAGCCAGCCGGGGCTCCCGGGGTCTCCCTGGGCCTGCAGGAAGAGCTCTCGGAACGGGCTCTGAGGGTTTCTTCCCCCTGGGGCAGTGGAGAGTGGCAGGGTCCCAGCCCCACTAGCTGCGCGCTCGCTGCCGCACTTGCCTCTCCAGCGGGCGGAGCCGGGAGCGCCCCGCGGAAGCGCAGGCCAGAGAGCGAGGCAAAGGGCGCTTATAATAAGTAGGGAGCTACTGGAGATTTCGGCCCTCCAAAACGATGACGAGCTTCTGTTTGGGGAGGTTGGGCCCTCAAAGTCGAACTTTGCAAGGGTTCGAACTCCCATCCCAGCCCACTCTCTGCGGGCTGAAGCTGCCAACAACTTTGATAGCATTGTGCAAGTTTGGCAGGAAGCCGGGCAGAGGCAAAGGGAAAAGCACCGGCGGCCTGGTTTTCGTGGTCCTGGGGAAAAAGGGAGCTGACCCGCTACGCAAAGGAAGAGGGCAGCGAGGCTCCGCTGAAAGAGCTTTCCTGCCGCCCAGCCGTCTAGGCAAGCCGCTCTATTAAGACACCTCTAACGGTTCACCTTTAGAATAGGCCGCAAGGAACTACCGGCCGGCCCAGCCCTTTCTAGCGTCTACCCTCACCCCTCTTTCCTTTCACACAACCCCCCCCCCCTTTTCCTTGAAAATCCTTCTATTGTGCCAATCAAGCAGATGGTTTGCAGGAAATATAGCTTGGCCTCGATGACCGAAACTAATTTTAACTAGCTTTCCAAGCCTGAAACATTTGTTTTGCTCTTACAAAATAGCCCCCAAAACAGCTGGCAAGGGTGAATTAAACCCATTAAAGACACATTTATAAGAAATTATATTCACATAGATTGCCTGAACCCCCTTGTGCAGCCTAAGAGGGGAGATGAGCGCATTTAAATGAAAATGTCGCCGAACCGCTCTCCTCCTTAACGTAGCCTGAAAGTCTCAAAACATTTTACTAAATAGATTAACTTGACTATTGTCTTGCATCACATTTATCAGCCTCATTAAGTGAATAGCTGAACAAATATATTACGCATGCATGAAAAGCTCTTTTTCGAGGAGACTCATTGTATCCTCAGCCCTGACAGGTGGTTAACTGTGTGTTGTGTTTTTTTGTGGGTTTTTTGTGTTTTCTTTTTTCTTTTTTCTCTTTTTTAACCCGAAGAAAGAGGATCTCTGTAGAGCAGCGCGGTCCGTCCACTGCGCTGCCTTGGCAGTTTAACTCGTTGCTTGGACCCTGCAGCCCAGCGATTTTAGCGCGCCTAGAGGTCGGCAACGGCGATCTAAGCACATTCGAAATAATCAAAAGTAAATTTTGGTGAGCTGGGCCTTGAATGTTTTATCTCTCCTTCATCTCCGCCCCCCCCCCCCCCCCCCCCCCCCGCCGCTCCGGCCTGAGAAATATGCTTTTCAAAAGCTGGTATTTCCCTCCCTCTCATCTTAAAAATAAATTCCCTTTGCTTTTCCTTACCAACCGGCTTTCCGCAGATAGTGGGGTTAAATATCCTTTAAACTCAGATTTAGATCCATTTCACTTTACTGTGTGTCTTTAGGGAAAGTCCTTGTCCCTTGGGGCTCAGTCCCTGTGTGGAAAGGGAGGGATTGCCCTAGAGAGCCTCTTCAGATCTGACCTCGTTAAGGTTTAAAAACTCCGAGCTCTCTGTCGCCCCACCGCGGGCCCCAGCAGCTCCCAGCCTCCGGCCCGGGAGGACCACCCGAAGGCCAGTATTTCCGGGTGCTAGGAGCAAGCCCAGAAGGGAGGGAAGGAGCGTGGAGTGGGATGGAGGCTTCAGGAAGGATCTGCTGGCCCCTGGAGGACTGCGCGGAAGCGGCTTCTGCTCCTGGGGACTGAAGATTCCCTGAGAGCAAAGCCCCGAGGCTGCTGGGTCCTCGCATTGTGCCCAGCGGTCTGTCCCGCTTCCCTCCCTGTGCGCGCAGCCCGCTGGGCGCGCGACTGCTCTGCAGTCCTGGTGCCGCCACGAGGTGTGGCCCAATGGCAGGTGTACAACAAGAGTGATCCTCCTGGGCTTGCTCCCGGTGTCCTGGGTGTCACCTTTCAGCCGCTTTAATTTCCCGCGGTGAACCCTTTCCTCACCGCCCAACCACGTCCCGCTCTAGCTTTGCTTCCCTTCCCCTCGCCCCAAGCTGGAACTATTAATTTCGTGTCCCAGAGGCTTGCTGGATAAAGAGTCTTGGAGGAAGGTGAAATTAGCTAATGAGCGATAGGTGGGTAAGGCTATAAAATATCATAGGATCTTTCTCTGGGCCTGAAAGGGCTGCTTTTGTCGACGGCGGGAGGGAGAAGAGAGGAGATAAAATTTGCTCCTCCTTCTTTCTGGTTCCCAAGGACTCAGGGATGGGGAGCGGATGCCTCTTAGTGAGGCTGGTTTTGTGTTCAGATGCAGGTGGACTTCCTGTGCCAGGAGTTGGCAGTCTAGTGAGTTGGGTGGTAGATTCTGGGGAAATGAACCGCCCACTTCACACTGCCCTCTCCCCCACACCCCGCGCCCCTCCCCCGCACCCCCTCCCCCTGCACCCCACACTTCAGAACAGTGGACTCTGGGAAGATTCATCTTGTTTATGTTGAGCTGTGCTGTGAAGTTTCTACCAAACTGCCAAGCTATCTCCAGGCACTTGTCTTGATATTAAACCTTACCAGTCCAAGATTTAAGAGCCTACAGGGGAAAAATATGTTTGCCTATAGACTGACAGTCTCTCTAAACCAGAATCTTGCTTCATCTTTCTCTCTTTCTGTCTCTCTCTCTCTCCCTTGTTCCCTCCCTCTCTCCCTCTTTCTCTTTCTTTCTCTCTCTCTCTCTCTATTTCTTTCTTTCTTTCTTTCTTTCTTTCTTTCTTTCTTTCTTTCTTTCTTTCTTTCTTTCTTTCTTTCTTTCTTTCTTTCTTTCTTCTTTTTTCTGTCTCTGTCTCTCACTGTCCCTCTCT
The DNA here is from genome assembly GCF_014176215.1 of Rousettus aegyptiacus. NCBI lineage: Eukaryota > Metazoa > Chordata > Mammalia > Chiroptera > Pteropodidae > Rousettus > Rousettus aegyptiacus. The sequence goes on from NW_023416308.1 coordinate 90,630,009, forward strand.
CTCCAAACAGCCATCCCTGGGCCATGCCTCAGGTTTAGGGATGGGCATACTGGTGGTATGGTTCACCCTTGGAAAGAGAGACCTTGGGGGAAGCTTGTGAGGTCTTTGGAAACAGGCTTGGTTCCATTTGGGCAAAAAATTCCAGGGCTTAAAAAAGTGTGTATAGGCTCTAGGTGAGCATGTCTCCTTGGCCCCACAGACACCAGCAGAGCTAGAGCAGAGCCAGCCTCTCTAAAGTTCAAGGCCCAGGCAAGTTCCCTGTTTGTCTAGGTCTAAGCATGATATTTCTTCCACAACCAAACTTTTTGAAAGCAACATCTACCTTTGCTTTCTCCAGTTCTCACCACCTCATGACGTTTCTCAATCTGCTCCCATCATGGCTTTCGTTAGTGTCACCGATGCCATCCCTGTTCACATAGTTGATGAACTTCTCTTACCTTACTTGGCCTGCCTGCAGAATTTGTCCCTATGGACTTCTCTCTCCTTCCTGGCTTTCCTTGTCAGATTGCTCCTTCTCACCCTCTTCATGAACTCTCTTTTCTCTCTTTATGCCTTAGACAGTAATGTTATTCTGGATTCTGACAGGCTCTTTTCCAAGACACATAAAAAATTGGCTTATTACTACTTGTACTGCCCCAAGTATGCCTTGCTCTCACACTCCAGAGGCTTGGTACATGCTGATCCTTCTGTGCTCTTCATCTGGTTAACCTCTATTGGTTAGGAAAGCCTCACCTCCTCTGTGGCCTTTCTCTGACACATACTCTGAGGCCTATGTCCTTCGGATATTTTCTCATAGTACCTAACATTCACCTTTATCATGGCGTGTATTACCCTACAGGTAAAATACTGGATGCACAGTTACATTTCAATTCCAAACAAATGTCGTTCTTAGTATAAATGTTCCAAATACTTCGTGGGATGTATTCACACTAAAGAATTTTCATTGTTTATCAAAATTTTAAATGAAATTGGATATTCTGTATTTTTATTTGCTAAATCTAGCATCTGTACCTACTGGAATAATTTGTGTTTGTTTTTTCTATAGACCATGACCTCCTTGAGGGTAAGACAACATAACCTTTGACTCTGTGTCCTGATGTCCAGCACATGCTATGCATGTGCGGAATGATGAATCCTTCAAGTTCTGGGAGTACTTTACCACTTCATTTAAAAGGACATTTCCTGCTTTAAAGTTCAGTGTATTTAGTTCACCAATCTACTAACCTCTTCTAAAGTTTTATCATTATTAGCTCTTCATTTTATACTGTTTGGTTCTCTATAATGTAACCTGATGGGAAAGCTCCCAGACTTTGTTTAAAGACTGTTTAATCTACATTTGTATCCCCCAGGCCAGTCCTCTTAGCTGATTTGAATAATTAGGTGATGATTTCTGTTAGTATGATTGGCCACTAGTGGCTATTACTGGCAAATATGCTAGCAGACTAAATATGTTTAACAGAATAAATTCCATAGCATGGGAACCAAGCTCAGGTTAACACATATGTACTAACACTTGGTCTTGGAGTATTAAATAAATGTTTAATTTTTACAGTGTAATTAATGAATGCACTGGCAGATCCCCATCTGACCAACTGTGTGTGTGCATGTGCATGTGTGTTGTATGTATGAAATCTCACTCAGAGGAATTATGTGACCCAGAAAGCTAAAAGTTGTTGCTCTAAAAACTGGTGCTTACCAAAGAAAGGGGTTCCAACTAATATTTAGGCCTTAGGTACTAAATCAGCAGCCATGAGACAGCAGGCCAACACGTGGAGCACCAGAACTGGTTAGTTCTGGTGGAGGGGAGAGGAAAGCAGGAGGCTGAGAGAAAAGGTGGGAAAAAAGTGGAAGTGCAGAACTAGAGCTTCGCGCTCCATTCAGGAGCCGTTAGCCACACGGGACGAATCACGTTCAAATGAGCTAAAACGTAAAATGTAAATAACTCGAATAAAAATTAAATTAACATTAAGTGAAATTTTAAAACTTAAATCAAATTTAAATTTTAGTTGTTTAGTCACATGAGTTCTAATTCAAGTGCTCAAAGGCCACGTGAGACTAGTGGCTGCCTCATTGAGCAGCAGAGATATAGAACATTTCCATTGTTACAGAAGTTCTTTTGCTATGAAGCGGAGGCTATTGGCCTGAGGAAATGGAAACCTAGAGGGATATGACTGCCATATTCAGGTATTTTAAGGGCTGCCAAGAGAAAGAAAATAAGTAACAAGTTTGATGTTACTAAAAAAAAAAAAAAAAAAAAAGGAAAGAAAGGTGGGATGCATACTTTATAGCAACTAGAGAGATTTAAAAACATAAATCAGATCTATTGTCCCACGCTCTCCTTCAATCAACAGATATTTATTGCGGTCCCACCATGTGCCAGCAGGCAGGTCTGGGAACACTGGAATCAACCAGACAGACAGTTTGTGTCATCCTGGATCTTCCCATTGCATTTAGGATAAAGAAGGAAAAGGCCCCTGTGGGCCCCTCCACCTTCCCATCTTCTAACACATTCCTGCCTCCCCAATCTCTTCTTTCCTCATCTAAGGGGCCAAGCTCTTTCTTACCTTTGTGTAAAGTGTTCTCTCTGCTTGCTTCCTGCATATATACATATATACATATTTTTTTTGCTTACTAAAATATGTATAAAACTTATGCTAAAAGACTGTGAAAAATGTATGTTGCTTAGAACATTGACTGGATATGATTAGATGCAAAGGAAATTTAGTCCCTTTCCCCTCAAGAAAATATCTTAATTTTATACAAACATGTTTTATTGTGCTTTGCTTAATTGTGCTTCACAGGTGTTGCAGTTTTTACAAATTGAAGGCAAGACTCTCCACCAGCAAAAGGATTACAATTCGCTTTATTGTGACCCTCGCTTTATTATGGCACACCGGAACTGAACCTGCAACATCTCTGAGGTAAGTCTGTACCTGGTATCCTCTTAGCTGTCAGTAAAGGACATATAAATTAATAACAACAACAATGATAATTACAGTAAGATTTATTGAGAACTTGCTGTATGTCTATACTGTGTTGAGTACTTTCCATACATTACTTAAAATAATCCTCAAAACAGCTTTATGAGGTAAAGCTGTTTTATCTCTTATCTACAGGAGAAGAGAGAGAAACTTAGAGCAATTTAATAATGTAACTGTGTTGGCTTTGCATAGTGTCAGCCTGGCTAGGCCAAACTCCATTTTTCAGAATTTTCTTTCCAACATGATTCCAGTTTTGGGTGGGCCCAAAAGAGTTGAGAGATTTGGAGGCTGGGAGGAAAGCAGTGGTCATTTTGTAGCTGATGAGCTGACTCACCTCATTGGTGTGAGGCAGCAGCCAGGCAGCAGGTGCTCCACCTTCCCCAGCTCTCTGACTCCTGGGTCAGGTGTATGTGTTTACCTTCCAGAAGCAGGAGGACATCTACGACAAGGTAAGAAGCAGCAGAGATCGACATGGATCTCAAGCTATTCTTGTGGGTTTCCAGCTTGCTCTTGATACATACAGCAGGTTCTCTAAAAACATCGTTTTGTTCAACACTGTTTTGTTATAATGTTGATAAGATGTCCTAAGAATTTAACTCTTGTTTATATCAATTAGCGTATGGTAAACTTGGTTTTGTTATATGTCCTTTTGCTTAAAGTTGCAGCACTCATCAATGATATTAAGTAAGGACATACTGTGCATGATATATATGTGATGTATATAGATATAGATATAAAATATCACCAATGGGTTCTGCTTCTCTGATTGAATCCTGACACACGGTTAACAGGCTGAGGCTTGGGACTCAGTCTGACCCTGGAACCTATGTTCATGACCACCATCCTGTACTGACTCAGAACCACTCTCTGAAAAGGAAGTCTTGGGATTCTGAAGGCTGAAGACGCTGGTCCGTGGTTGAAATTCTAGGTCTCCTCTGCCTTGAAGCACTGCAGGGATTAAGAGGTCATTATCTCAGATACCAAACCGACACCCAGAGGGCATTTAGCATCTGATAAAGTTTACTTTAGTTTATAAAAATCAAGAGTTCTGCTTTCATTACTACTATGAATAATGATATGAGCTCATAGTTAGCATTTACTCAATTTCAGGTACTATTCAAAGTACTTAACCTTCACAATAATCTCAAGAAGTAGATGCAGCATTTCCAACACCTACTTTATTTGTAGAAGTGGTTATTAGATTTTTAAAAAGTGATTTTTTTAAGGGCAATGTGCCCAGAGTTAGGAGAGATCTTGGTTCCCTGCTCTGACAAAAGGGAAGTAGATATATATGAACTACAGGTCCACACTGGCTCCATTTTAGAGAGCGTATATCCAAAGTGCTTAGCACATATCTATAGTTATGGATGCTTTTGGATACATTAGCTAAAGACCCATCCTAAACTAGAATAAACTACAAAGAAAAGTTATTTCATAAAACAAGAATTACAGAAGCAAGACAAGTACAGAGTTTATTAATTCATTGTCTTATTGCTATCATCTAAGACCCAGGTTCTTTCTATCTCTCTGCTCTGCCATCCTTAAAATATTGACTTATTCTCTTTGACTGCTTCCCTCATGGTCTCTGATGATTGCCTCAGCTCCCGCCATCACATGCCGGTGACAACATCCAACAGAGGGAATGTCAGTTCATTGTTTTCTCTCTCCTTTTATCGGTAAAAAAAAATCTTTTCCAGAATATCACCTGGGAGATGTCTACTCTTGTCTCATTGGCCAGAATCATACCAGTTACTCAGGTCCAAGTCAGTCACTGGTAAGGAAAATGGGAATCACCATTTTTAAATTAAATGGATCAAGGGTCATCCTTATGGAGATAGGAAGGACCTAGCTTCCTGGAAATATATGGATATTAGATTTCTGAACAAAGATGATACTTAATAGCAAAAGAAAAGTGGCTTGACTTTAGGCAGGTAACAGACCTGTTACTGTTTCTGTTACTACATGTGCCTTCCACAAAGCTAGATTTATGGATGAGAACTAGTAGCTGCCCTTTCCCACTGGTGTCTCACTTCTGTTTTTTATAATTTTTAACGATTCTACCACAGACACTACTAATGCTCACCAATGCTCATTTTTCTCTTCTTTCTGGGCATATAGACAATCCCCTCTAGCTTCATCACAATTAGATGGAGTCATAGACTCTGTTCTGGTCAATAGAATGTAGACAGATGTGATAAACATCACTTTCAGGCTTGGTATATAAAATCTCTCATGTGCAACTTTTTTCTTTCTTCCTTCCCGTGGGACTCAGAGGCCATATGTCGGGGTGGCAGAGGTATGACATATAACGAACCTGGATCTCCAAGTCATAGCTTGGAGGGGAGTCACTCATTTTGTATTGGACTATGACACGGGCAAGAAATAAGCTTTTATTTTAAGATTTGGGGGTTATCAGAGAATGTATCCTACATTGACTAATGACCCACCTAAATCATCTTTCTAGTGCCTTGTGTTTTGAGCACATAGGCTGCAGAAGGTCTCATGTTGCCAGGATAGGTATCCAAACATGCACCAATTTGGAGATCCCATCTGTACAATCCTTTTCACGGTTACTTCACTTACTTCCTGTGACATGGGACTCACTATTTCTGGCAACAGATGATTATTCCTAGTTACGAAAAGATAACATATGTGCTAAAGATGGCAAATAGATTTCAGTTTATGTGCTAAATCTCACTGATTGGTAGTTGCATCTAAAGTACTATGTAGAGAAGAATTCTGAGACCATCTCTGGATGATGTGGGAAGATTTTCTGCTATTAACTAATAATGTCTTCTGGGGTTCTGGAGGTAGGACAGGTGGACTAATGCCCCCATAGAGCACCTGTGGTCTGAGAACAATGAACAATGGGGAGAAAGCTCATAGGAAGGAGGTTTGCCATTAAGTTACAGAATTTGGGATTCGATCTTGGGATACTTTTCTAGGAATGATTATACAGTTGCAACAATAATGACAGCTTCCTTTTAGTGAGTACTCTACTCATGCATGTGTGTGTGTGTATAAAATTTCCTTATCCCCTCATAACAAGTCCATTTTACAAAGAAACTGGGGCTCAAAAAGTGTAAAATAGCTTGCAGAGGATCATGTAGCTAGTTTCGTGGCAGAGGCAGATTTATTTGGACTAGGGTGGTCTGACTCAAAGTCCGTGTTCCTGCTCAGTAGCCTACGCTGCCTGTGGGATTGAGGAAGAAACTGATTACAGCAAGGTTTCTTAATTTGAAATTTTATTTGGGGAGGCTATGCAGTACATTGTAGGATGTTTAACAACATTGCTGACTTCTACCCATTAAATGACAGTAGCATACACCTCACTCCCCCCAGACATGACAACTGAAAATGTCTCCAGACACTGCCAAATGTCCCCTTGGATCCCCAGATTGCTGCTGGTCGAGAATGCTGGCTTGGAGGAAGGCAGGCCCGTGTTTGGAGCAATTGTGGTTCTGGGCAGGCAGGTGATCTATGAAGGGAGTAAAGAAAAAGGAGACAAAGGGTCGATCTGGGAACTTAGGAGGCAAGGGTCAGTCAGGGTAGCCTGGAAGCCTTTGTCACCCCCCCCCAAAAAAAAAAGGCAATAATAATGAGGGCTACTGGAGGCTCCATCCCCTAGGCTCATGAATTTAGTCTCCTAGATGTTTCCTGTTAAGGGACAGAACTGGGTCGAGCTGAGCTTGCGGAAGACTCCTGCGACCCCACATTATAGGCAAAGGAAGAATGTAGAGTGAAGATCTTAACCACACTGGACACCCTGAGTGCCACTGAGAGCCTGCCACTGCAGACACATCTAAGGATCAGTACACACTAAATGAATGTTTGTTGAATGAATGTAAACACCCGGGTCAAGGAGAAGGAATAAGGCAGTTGCACTTTATCCTTGGGTAAAAATATGATACAAAATGACATTCCTGAATAGGCGCTAAACCAGACGCTTAAGCAGCAAATTTTAGACATTTGGGCAAAAGCACCAGAGGAGTTAGAGAGAAAGGAAGATCGAGTATCACTTTTAGTGAAAATTAATCACCCAAATCTAACATGTTAGCACAATACCTCTTCTACTTTTAAATGGATATCTGTTTTATATGAAAACAGAGATGTTCTCCTCTGGCATGACAGCAAATTGCTTTTAAAAAAAGGAATGGTATTTGGCAAAACCATAACTTTCCTTATAGGTAGCTGTTAATGTGTTTCAGTTCAGACTACTTATTTTGCTTCCTCTTATTTCTAAAGAGTGTAATAGTTTCTTAAAATACATATTTAGTTGGAGTATGTTTCAAAGGGTTTCTCAAATTCAGAGGGACTATGGTTGCAGAAGGTATTTCTGCCTTTGTAGACTCAGAAAGACAAGCGTTGCCTACTGGGTCACACTGTCCTCTATTTTACAAGTGCTAACAGGAGACACACATATTTACACTAATTAACTACAAGACTAACGAACACACCAACAGCCCCAGTTTACGATCACATGTAACTTCTGCCCTTTTCTCAGAAAACCCAGTACTGCAATTACTTGAGGTTACTTTTGAAAAATAAAATTTGCTTTGTTTCCTTTCTCTCTTAGTCCCATGTTTAGCAAAGGGCGGTTCATAAATCCATAATTTTTTCTGCCACCATTCGAGATATTTTGCTATCAATTATGTGCAATAAGTGGCATAAAGCACGAAGGGAGCGGGGACTGTTATGATCCCTGCTGTTCACATATTGCCCGTTAATCTAATTATCAACATAGGGCCTCCAGAAACAGAGCTCCCCACATAGAAAAGCCTTCCCCCCACCTGGCCGATTGTTTAGCCAAGCTTTTTAAATGGGCAGAGTTCGGGGGTGGGGGGGAGATGGAGAGAGAAATGAACCTTTATTTTTAAGTTTCAATGCAGAGCAACAGAAAGAATTTAGTGGTTGTCAACATGAGTTTAGTACAAAGGTATGGTTTTAAAATGTAGGTTCATTTTGACTGAGCTTCAGGTCACACAAGTCCAGGGAACCTGTGCTGCTATTTGTTTTGTGTGTGTTTTAAATAGAGTTCATGAGATGTAAGGGAGGGAGATCGATGGAAGGGGTGGGAGGGAGCGCCCCACGGGGGGTGTGGGGTGGGGAGATGACGTCTGTTAAAGGGTGGGTACTTCAGGGGTGTTGTTTCCAGAGGCTCTTAGTGACTGATTGTGTGAAAGGGCAGCTTTGAATGAACAGCCCCAGCCAGGCCTGATTTTGAACTGTTTTTCAGTCCTTGATTCCTACAAACAAAATAAAATACCTTGTCGAATAGAGCCCATTGAGTGAGGATGATGGGTTAAGAGTGGGGGTACGAGGTGGCAGCGTGGGTGCTTGTTTATCAGGGAGGAGTTGTCTGTTGTTCCTGGAGCCAGTGAAAGGAAAGACGCCAGAGTCTGATGGCTGGGGTAGCATTGATGTGAGGTAACGGGGTAATCGGATTGAAAGGGAGCCATAGTATTTATGTCAGTTCACATTTCGTCAAAGGAATAATGTGAGGTGCTACCTAGCTGAGGCTTTGGCCTGATGGTTCAGTCAGCAAGCATCCAGGCCTCACTGGATTCAAACATACATTAATTCTCACAGGAGCATTGCCTGATTAATCTATTTGCATAATAGTAGGAAAACTGCAGAGTGGTTACTTTTTTTCTTTCTTCTGTGGGGATTTGGACAAGAAAAGGTTTAAATTCATTTGAAAGAAGAGTGTGTGAGAAGTCAGAGCAGCAAAAGCCCCCTCTGGGACTCCCAGGGCTGTTTTCTGGAGTGAAAAGTGCTGGAGTTGAGGCAAGGCCTTTTCCCTCAAGGAGTTTAACTCTTCCGGGGGAAAAACTACCTTTCCCAGTTTTTGTTTTAGGAAACTTAGCTCTTTGGCCCAGATGTTAGTAACAGGTTCAGAGGAGGGACAGGCAACCTGCTCCAAGTGAAATAACCCCCTTGGTTCAGGCTTTTGGTCAAAGGACGCCATAGTTTCAGAAAATAGATTGGCTCAGTTCTGGTTTACTCAGGTTCACTGGTGTTTCTGAAAAGAATTTCAGGTCTGTTTGCATTCCATAGAGAAACAAAGTAATTTGCTTTATAAAACTCCTGCCTGTTCATGTCCTGTTTTGACTCAGCGCATTTATTTATTTAATAAGCACCTGTTGAGCACAGTTCGGCATGTGAGGTCGGTGTGCCAATGGGAACAGTGTTATTTAAAAAACAAAAAAACAAAAACAAAAACACATTGTAAAGTCAGAACTGAAAAAGGGGGTTTAGGAGTTTCAGATATTCAATATCAAAGCTATAATAGAAATTTTAAATATTGCTATTAAAATTAGTAAATCCAGCTTTGATCACTTCCAGCCTTTGCTCGAGAATAAAGAGCTTTCTTTTTATAGTACTGGACACACTATTGTCAGTATTTCTTACTCATTCTTATTACCTTTATTCCCTCATCACCCATTGTCGTGATAAACAGCAATGCTATTCAAATGAAACTGCCGCGTTGGCTCAAAATGCTTCTATTTCTACAAGTTCCAGATGGAGATACATTAAAAACAATAGCAGAGCAAATCCTAATTTCTAATGGTTAATTCCAAATTTTATCATGGAAATTTCCCGCTGTAAAAGAAATGCCTATGGTATAGGTGCTCAGCAAATGTTACTTTCGCTTTCCCTTCACTTGAATATATCCAGGGTGACAATTAGAAAAAATGCCCTTGTTACTTAGGAATATCAAGGAACAAAAGCCTAATACAGCAGAGGGAAAAGACTGTTCTATGCAGTTAAGCTGCATTGGGAGTTCCACCCAGCCTACAACCCCTTTCTTTGGAATCTGTATTCTCCCATTTCCTGTTAACAAGGGTGAGACTCCAAGAGTGTGTTCTTTTTTTTTAAAGACTTTATTTTTGTAGAGCAATTTTAGGTTCACAGCAAAATTGACAGGAAGGTACAGAGATTTCCCATATACCCCCTGTCCCCACATATGCTTAGCCTGTCCCATTGGATTGGTACTTTTTTTTTTTTAAACCAAGGGCAAACCTATACTGACACATCACAATGGCCCATAGTTTACCTTAGGGTTCACTCTTGGTGTTACACATTCTGTGGGTTTGGACAAATGTATAATGGCATAGATCCGTCATTATATCACACAGAGTGTTTTCACTGCCCTAAAAGTCCTCTGTGCCTCTGCTTGTTCATCTCTCTCAGAGATTGCAACAAGTGAGGATTCTGGGAAGTGAAGGGTCCTGGCTTGATGATGGAGTTTTCCATTTTAGAGAAACATTCTCCTGGAGACTCTGAGTATCTCTTTGTGCTGAGCATGGCTGTCACCTTAAGTGTCCATACATGCCCCAAAGTATGCTCCTAGACGTCATACCGAAGAAGAGAATCTTCAATGGCTCTAGTTCCTAAAGTAAAATTAGAATCTTTTTACTATTCCTCAGAGGGCAAGCCTGCCAGGGACTGCTTGATTACTTCTTTCCTCCCAGGCTCACCGTTTTTTCTGATTTGGATCTCGCCTCCGGGAGGGGAGACCGAGGGTTAGAGTGTGGCTCCAGCTGTTCTTTTAACTCACCGTGACCTTGTGCAGTCACTTAACCCTTGCTTCCTATTTTATCATCTATATAGTGGAGAAATTAATAGCATAACTAACTTTCTCAAAGGGATCTTGTTGGAGAAAAATTAGTGGCTTTTTAAAGAATTTAAAAATTGTACAAATATATTAATAAAGCTATCATTGGTGTTATATTTCTACCCCTACAACAACTACTAAAATAAGGGGAACTGCTACTACTGTTTTTGGCACTCTTATTCTACAGGTGTCTTTCCACTTCTCTTTTTACAGCTAAAACCCAAATGCAGAGAAATATCAGATCATGCGCACATCCTTGGTGGTCAACTTTTTGTTCCTTTCAGAGAAAGAGTCTTCTGTAGGTCGCTCTCAGTTTAGCCCCCAAGGCTTATCATATTGCGCATAAGTCACTTTGCATGGGATGGTTATGGCTAAACAGTAGGCATTAACTAAGCCAGGGGTTAATATCCAGTTGTTGAACCCAGTGGCTCTCAATTGGGGGATAATTTTTCCTTCAGGGGACAAATGTTTGGAGACGTTTTTAGTTGTCACAAAAATCATTTGGGATGGGTCGGGGGCAGGAGAATGCTGCTGGCATCTAGGGGTAAGGCCAAGAATGCTACTATTCAATGCACAGGACAGCCTTTTAAAACTTTTCTGGCCCAGAATATCAATACTGCCAAAGAAGAGAAACCCTGAACTAACCTTACAACTTTAATTTTCTTTTAAGTTTGTTTTTTATAAGCAAGTTTGCCCTTTTTCTTTTTAAGTTTTACTTTTTTGGCTGAGTAATAGTTTATGTATAGTGAAATGTATCGATTTTAAGTGTTACCATTTGATGACTTTGGACAAATGCAAACATCCATGTAACCCAAATTCCTATCAATACAGAGACCATTTCCATAACCCATAAAAAGTTCTCTTTTACCCCTCTCAGTCAGTTCCTGCCCTACCCCCATTGTCTGACTTTTTATCATAGATTATACCCATTGTTTCTGAATATTGAAAATATCATATCTGAGGCATAGTAGTTGGTAGAGTTAGTTAGATCAGAGGTGATTAGACTCCAGGGACCAGGGCGCTGGACTACAAGAAGGAGGCTTGAGATATGTGAAGGACAAGTCACAGGCAAAGCTCAGACTAACAGGTAGATGACATCAGGGAGCTCTTCCAACGAACAGCAGGCAGAGATGCTGTCAGGTGGGCAGAAGAGAAATAAAGGAGAGCCAGTGGCAGGGAGCAGGGCCCTGGCCATGGAAATACAGGTCAGGACACTGGGCGAGGTGCCGGGAGCCGTTTTGAGGCAGTATTAAACTCCTAGGAAAGCAAGATGTTTTGCAAAGTTGACACACTATTTAATCTGCTGACAAAGGAAAAAGTACACTTAGAGCTCAAGGAGAGTATCTGATGTTCTTTAGCTTCTTATGTTCTTTAGCCCTGAGAAAGAGAATGTTAAGATAACCACAGGCTTCCTAGGACAATGCCAGCTATTGTTTGCATACTTGTGAGTGTTGCTTCTCAGGCGCTTGCTAGGTTATAAATATGCTGTGCTAAATAAACTCGGGGCTGCAGCATTGACTGTATGCCCTCCGGAAGAGCTTTTCTGTCTTCTTTTTTTTTTTCCTTAGGCTTCACTCCCCTCTTTTAGGTGCCGTTTGACTTTAGCCGGCTGGCTCCGGCAGTGAGGGCTGTAGGCAGCCAGGCAGAGCCAGGCTGCGTAAATAGGAGCACAGGCTGAAAACTTGGTCAGAGTCGTATATTCATATCCCAAGGCTGCCGGAACAAAAGAACACAAACTTGGCTTAAAACAACAGAAATTTATTCTCACAGTTCTGGGGACCAGAAGTCCAAGCGCAAGGTGTTGGAGGTCTGCACTATCTCTAGAGAGTCTCAGAGGGAAATATGTTCTTTGCATCTTCCAGTTTCTGGTGGCTGTCAGCATTCCTTGGCTTCCTTGGGTTATGGCCACATCCCTCCAAGCTCTGCCTCTGTCATTATACTGCCTCCTCCTCTTCTGATTGTTCCCCTCTGTGTGTCTCTTATAAGAACACTTGTTATTGGATTTAGGGCACACCTGCTATGCTAATTCAGGATAATCTCACCTCAAAGTTCTTAATTATAGCTGTAAAGACTCTTTTACCAAACAAAGTAACATTCACAGGTCCCAGGGATTTGATATGGATATCTTGGGATGAGGAAGGGGCACTTTTTATGGTACCACAGGGAGCAAAGTTGAGAGAGAAGTTTCTAGAACCAGCCTGTGAAGTCAGATGGAGCCCACTGCAGGGCTGGCTGAAGGCCAAGGTGATAGTCCACAGACCTCAGTTCCTTTACAGTTCTCTGGTTCAAGCTTGGGATTAATTCCAGGGAATGAAGGACATTCACATTTTTGGAGAATCTGGTAATGCCAGGCACAGTGTAAGTGCTTTGTTATCAGATTTCTTTAATTCTACAAAGACCTGCTGAGATAGCTATGCCTTGTCTCCTCATCAACTAGAATTTTTAAAAACGTCAAGCTTAGAGAAAAGTTGAAAGAAAAGTGCAATGAACACACTTATATAACCTTCACCTGGGTTCATTGTTATCATTTTGCCTCATCTGTTCTCCCTGTGTGTGTATGTGTGTGTGTGTGTGTGTGTGTATTTGAGTACAAGCCTGCCTAACTCAAACTCATGCTCTTTCTGTACATTTTTATTCATTTATCTATTCATTCGGTGGTTTTGGTGAGGTGGGCAGCTACAATGCACTGAAGATACTTCAGCTGAGTAAGGCATGAGAGGCAGAAAGATAATAGATCGGTAAACAGATAAATGACCAAGATGATTTCAGAGTCCTGTGATGAAGAATGGCTGGTAAGGGAATGGTGGTGTACAGATTAAAAGAAAAGTGACCCATGGCCCCTGCCTTATAGGAGATTGCAATGGAGCAGGGTTCTTAGACATGAGAAGTGGGATTCTTAGCAGTGAGGAGACCTGAGACCCTAGAAATAAGGGATCCAGCTGAGGAGAGGAGCAAAGGAAAAGTCTGGACTAGAGAATACAGAGAGGAGCAGGAGAATGGAAGGGTCCAGGAGAAGCCAGAGAACTGAGGGTCACGTGGAAAAGAGAACAGTCTTTAGAGGTGTTTTTTAATTTGAGGGAGAGTTTTGGAAAAACTAATGATAATTACACAGAGAACTACCTAAATAAAAAGCAAATATTATTAGCTTCAGGAAAAATAAAAAGTTATACAATAAAGGTATAAATGAAACCAGCATCTAATACTAGCTCAACAATGAACAATATTTGCGTCGTTATAGTAAAGTGAACATGCAATGGTGATTGCACCAAAAATAGTCATATAATTATTGTATGAGAATGGGTGGGAAGCCTTAAGCAAAAAGGAACAGCACTCTTTGGGAAACAGTTCTAGCCTCTTGGTTAGAGAGCCAGAGGACTTCTGGGGAGCGTGCTCTGTGATAAACATTTTTCTACCTACAAGAATTCTTTTCTGAGACTACATCCCAGCACCGTGATTTGCCCTCCTTGGAGTCCTGCTTTCCTATCCTCCTTACTTTACTGGTTCTTCAACAAAAGCATCAAAGAACACTGTCCCTGCACAGGGTGCATAACAGAGCCAATTATTTTAGATTCGGTGCAATTAATTTTTAACTAATTGAACAGGAAATAATTGAGTAGAATTTCTCCTATTTCATATAAGGGCAAATTGAGACTTTGAAAAGGTTCTGCTTTTTTACCTTAACACACTACATTGCCACCCAGATTCCAGGACGCCTCCTTGCTCTTAGATTGATGCCTAGACATCTGACTTTTTGGGGTCTGATACGAGGGAGTTCACAGTATTCACTTTCAGGATGGAAATAATTAGCTGAGTAACAAGCACTTACTCAGTATCTGCTGAGGATCCACACTTTAATACTATACAGAGATTAATCATAGAGGGAGAACAGAGAACTTCTTAAGAGCCTGTCTCCTGAATGAGGAAACACGTGACTTACTTAACCTATATAGTGATCTCTTGGAGATGGTAGGAAGGTAGCTCTCTGCCTACTACAATCTAAGCAGTTGTCCTGGATAGAAATAGCCCTTAGAGGGTGCTTCTGAGCCCTAAGTTCAAATCCTGACTGCAGCTCTGGCTTATGATTGGGCAAGGCTCAGCATGGCTTTTTGCCTGTCTACTTCTCTGGCTACATCTCAAAGCAAGCTCGTCCTCACTCTCTGCATTCCAGCTATATCCCTCTCCCTCCACCCCAGGGCCTTTCCATGGGCTGCTTTCTCTCTCAGGAGTGCTCTCCTGCACTCCCACCCTGACCCCCATCTCATTCCTTCTCATTATTCAAGCGTCATTTAAAATATCATTTCCTTAGGGGAGCCTTCCCTGACTTCCAATCTACATGGGGTCTTCCCATCATAGTGTTGATTACATGGTAATCAATTTATGTTATGATTATTTTGCTTTAAGAGATCATGTCTGTTTCATTTACTGTCATTCCCCTTTGAGGATGTTGCCCAACAGAAAATAGATATTTAATACATATTTACTGAGTTAATGAATAAAAGCTGTCGCTTAAATGCCCTGAGCCTCAGTTTACTCTAAAATAAGGATCATAAATCCTGCCTCTCATGCTTGTTAGGTGGGTGGAATGAGGTCCTGTGTTAGAGAGCATCGTGGACAGTGCCTATATTTAGCAGACATCAATAGATGTTGAACAAATAGTTTAACAATAACAGTACTTCTTAAATACATGAAACAGCACTTAGGGAGAAGGCCACAGTGTTAGCAACATCATTCATATGATACTTTGTACCAAATAAAGCTATTTCCTATATTCAAAGCAGCAGACTGTATTTTCCAAAGACAACGTTACCAGTGTGTCTGTATATCCCATCCCACATTGTCTTCTTGTAATGTCACTTACACTTCTTTTGGAGGTGGGGCAGGGGGGAGGTCTGTTTTCACTCTCCTTGAATCCTAGTGAAATTTGTGATTACTGTGACTAAGGGAAAATGGCAGAAGTGATGCTCTGTGACTTCTGAGGCCAGGTCACAAGAATGATACAGCTTGGAGCCAGTGCTCTGCCTATCTCAGACACTTGCCGTTTTTAGACTACCAAGTCATGAGGAAGTACTGAGATAGTTAGTAGTCAGCATTACCTGCCAGACATGTAAGTGCATGAACCTTCTGAGATCCCAGCCCCAGGCACCGAGTGGTCCCAGCTGATACCAAGGGGAGCAGAGAGAAGCTTTCTCCACTGAGCCCTATTCAGACTGCAGATTTGTATACAAGGTAGATGTGTTTTTAGATCACTATGTTTTGGAGTAATTGTTATGCAGCAGCAGATAACCCGAACACATGGTTGCCACAGATCCTGCTGTAGTATGCAGTAAGCAGGGTGAGTATTACCACTTATTCTCATTTTTGAGATAAGGAAGCTGAAGCTCATAGGGGTTAAATGACTTCTCCCAAGGTAACATAGCTGGTGAGTGCTAAAGCTCAAGCATATGGATTTCTAGAATTTGTCTTCCTAGTACCCCAAAAGTCCTGACTCTCTTAGCATGGGCCTCAGAAGTAGTGGGTGATACGAACTCTTTGGGAAATCTCACCTCCTGTATAATGGGGCTTGGGAGGCTTGGGGTACCCTTCCCTTAGACCTTGGGCTCCTTCAGAAATTCAAGTGTCATGGTCACACACTCCAAAGACAGGGAGGAGAAAATTGGAGTAGGTTATAGACAGATAGCACTTAATTTTTCAAGGTATTAGCTATCCCTTAAGCTATAACAGTTCTACCTTGAAGCTTGGCAGATGCTATTCACACACACATTGGAGAGACAAAGATAGGTTCAGAGGAAAAAGAAACCAATCAGAGGCAGATGCATGCCTCTCTCTTGACCCTATCATGGATAGAATTTTTCAAAAGGTTTATCTGCCACCCTTCCCCACGTACCCACACACAAAGTTGGTTCACTGTTTATCCTGACAAGGAGCTACGTGGAAAATCAGCTCCATGGTGACATTAGCTTTGATTATCCCTGACTAGACTAGGAGTATCACAGTGATTGAGCACAGCATCTGGTCCACAGTAAATGCTCAATGGGGGCAGGCGTGTTTCAGAGGCTCCTTGTGATTGTAGGATAAAATCTAAACTCCGCATGGGGTGTGCACAGAGCTCTTTGTGATTTAGTCCCCTTTCCTTCTGCCATGTACTTCTTGTACCTCACATACTCCAGTAATAGTAAGAGTGCTATCGCTTACCCTTTCGGCCTTCACATCTGCCTGGGATGTCTTCTTTCTGTTAGTCTGCTTGACAGACTTTCTTCCCCTGAAATCTCAAAAGCTGTCTTCTCTGAGAAGCCTCCCCTGACTCTTCCAAGCCAACTCAGAGTCAGGTTTCGCATTGAATCAATTGTCTTTTCCGTTCTAACTGGATGTACTAAAATCAAAGATAAGAGACCTCTTCCTTCAGATATTTTCATTTTCCATTCCTAAATGCTGTGCCTAATGCAGAGAAAGCACTCAGAAAAGATTTATTGAATGAATAAATGATCTTGTTTAATCCTTGCAACCAAATCATAAAGTTTATAATCCCATTGTACAGATGGTAAAACCAAGGTCAGAAAGGTTAAGAGACCTAGGTTACTGGCTGAGCAGTGGAGCCAGGTTTCATATCCAGGAATGTCTATTGCCAAAATCCTTGCTTTTTTGGCCATGCTACAGCTGTGGCAGCCCCTCCTTTCAGTGATGGTTGGATTACAGCTGGGGAAGCAACAAGACAGTTCTCTGTAGACCAAGCCCACTGGAGCTCTCCTCACTGTTCTTAGGAAGTCTCCCACCTGCTCTGTGAGTTAGCACAGCTCAGAATGCACCTTTTAAAATAGCTGATATAATTAAGGATTCAAAGCCTTTGTCCCTCGTGTGATTATTTTCTTTAAGTGGAGGCATTTTCCTGATCATATAGTCTATTATTTCCATGCCTTAAACTCTCCATGTTAGCTTTAGGACTTGGGCTGCACCAGATTCTCATCAAGGTTTTTATGTTCCTGTTGGGACCCTGTCTCCTCTTCTAGATTAACCTGTGTTTGAAGTCTTGATTCATTTCATTCTGCATCTATGGGGGATTCTGAACTCTCTGTTTCTTTCTACTGGGTCTGTTGGCTATATGGTTGCAGAGGAAATGATCTTCTGCCACATAGCTATAGAAAGTCGAGCAGCAGAAGTAAATTAACCTACCGTTTCCACAAAAGGATATGCTGAGAATTGCCAACAATATTTATGTGGGCATTGTGCTCCCCAGATACACTTGGATGGCAGTGAATTGTCAGTTACTATGACAAAATGACTGAAGAAATCAATCTGCCAAGTATGAATAGCTCTCAATAGGCTTCAAGGTTCTCAGGTTAAGGGACCTGCAAAGCTGACAGAGGTTGGGTCTCATATTGATATGACCTCCATTAGAGAGCATGTAAATTAGCTGAGATGTAGGCAAAGAAGTCTGTTCCCCCTGTATACCCTCACCCTCCCAAGAAGGGTATTTTCCAATATTCACATGGAAATGAAAGACCATTTTAGAAGGCCTGGAAGTCTAGCCATGTTAATGACATTCAAATCAGACTTTTTCTCTAGAAGAACCTTGAAGGTCTTTATAAAACAAATACCTGACCAATTCCAGATAGGAGTCATGAATTTCACTTTTCATGACTTTCACCCTTTCTTCCTCCTTATTCATCCTCTTCCCAGCTAAAATGTAGTATACTGTGGATAAATCAAGTATGAGTCAGTCTCTCTTTTTCCACCCCCCCCCTCTCTCTTTCTCTTTACACACACACACACACACACACACACACACACACACACACACACACACACTTTTTTGTTCCTCCTCTGCTCTTAAAGTGATTTTTTCGAATTTTTCTCTATTGGATTCTAGGATATTCCTGGGGTCCTTTCCATTTCAAAGAATTTGATTTTTAAACAAAAGATTTTCATGAGTACTGGGTAAGTTACTATTTTAATAAAAAGCAAGATAAAACCATTCATTTGGAACAGCCAAATGATTTGTAAAGACCTGACTTCTGGAGCAAGAGTTAGGAGAAACAAAATGTTGAAAGCCTTAAACTGTCTAATTTCATTTCCACTGTTGCTGATTTGTGCTATGGTTTTAGAGTGACTGGTGAAAATCCTTTATATATAAACAATCCATCAAATCGAGTTCAGGTGAAATTCTATATTCTTTACTGTTAAGGCAAAGGATCATTAAAGTCATATGATTAGAAGGAAAAAAGAACTAATTTTTCTTACAAAAAATCTAAAGTATTAGACTTGCTTCTATTTCTTACCAGACTAGTTCTCCTTTGTGAACTCTTTGAATTGTGTCTCATACATTTAAAATAAACTAAGAGAAAATGTTGAGATTCAGATTTTATTTTACTCTAACATGCATTCGTTTGAAGTGGAAGAAGTATGGCAAGAGGAGCTAGACAGCCTGGTTGAGTACTTAGGATAACCATGTAGCACCTGATGGATCCAGGCTGAACTTTAGTTCCATCACTGTTAAGTGGGGATAATAACAGCTGTGTCATAGTTAACGATACTGAGAACTCAGAGATGTCAAGTTAGTCATCTTTAAAGTTGTTAAAAGATACGAACTCTCCTCTAGAAAGTTTTTATAAAAGACAAAAGAAAAACTCTAAAGGATTGCAGTGTGTAATTAATTCAGTACTGAATATTGTATCAGGATTTTAGAAGCAGGAGACTTGAATTAGGGTTAAATGAGTCAGGAAAAGCATAATGAAAGATGAATAATTTGATTTGTGCTTTGAAAAACATCTCCAAATATAGTTTTATACAATTATTTAATATTCTTAAGATGTAAAGAACTTTTAAAATCAACAAGAAACATATTTAAATATTCAACCTAATAATGAAGGAACTTCAAATGATAACATGTTTTTCCTCTCCATTCCGTTGGTAGAATTTTTTTAAATCATTACACAGCAATAAAAAGATTATTTCTGTACTTTGTTCATGAGGAGTAAATGAATACAACCATTTTGGAAGACAATATAAGAGTATGTATCAAGAATTTGAAGTGTTTAATCTTAATTAATTAAATCATCAGAGATGTCCACAATATGCAAAATACTTGTACAACATGAAGCTAGTTTAGTAGCAGAAATAGAATTTCTAGATACCCAACTATAGGGAATTGGTCCAATAAAGTATGATATGTAACAAGAAGAATGTTTTTAAGACTTTTCAATGGCATGGGAAATGTATCTGACATAATAACAGTGATTAAAAAGCCAGACTGAAAGTTATATATAAGATATTCTATTTAAAATGTACCTATACATGTATATTATATATGTAGATATTAATGTATATTAAGAAAAATAGTGGCTGTCTCTGGGTGATAGTACTGTGGATACTTTTATATTCTACTTTATAATTTTTCTATATTTACTAAATTTTCTATATGAACAATAATGTTATTTTTTGTATGTATTTTGGTTTTCCACTTATTCTTAATCTAACAGAGAAGTACCGGTGTTATTGTTTTGTAGGAAATCAATACCGTTTTCTTGGATGTCTCTGTTTTTGTTGCTATCTTCCCATTGGGTCAATGATTTATTCTTGCTACTCTAGAATCTTGCCTAAATGCCCTATTTCCCATTGAGTTAGGAGGCACACAGTATTTCATACAGTATTCCCTCTTCTTTTTGGCCAGATCACCTATTTTGCAAGATGACAGGAGAAGCAGTTAAGAATGGTGTATAATTAAGAGCATGGACTCCAGTCTGGTTGCCTGGTTTCTGTGATACTTTAGCAAGGCACCTAACCTGTATCAAATACCTTTTGGGTGTGGTGGAAAGGAAAAGATGCTTAATACAAATGTAGTAACTTGTTGAAATTAATGAAGCAAGATAATGGAAAAAGACAGAGGCCTTAATATTTATTTCCCTGTATGATACTTTCTATGAACATTTCAAATTACTTCCTATTCTTGAGAAGAGAGGCAGCGTTATATTTTAGAGAGTAGGCTTGCGTCAGAATTTCAGCCTCATCAAGTAGTTGCTGTTCTCCTTGTGCAAGAAATTGAAACTTCCCAAACTCTTTTATTCATCTGTAAAAATGGGGATCAGAGAAAGTTCTTGTGATGATTACCTGTATAATAGCACTGTTCAATTAGTATTTCCTTACACTTCCACCCCCAAACCCATTTTTTTCCCTCCCAAGATGAATGCTTTCCAAGCACTTTATCTCTAACTCTATAATTAAGGACATCGTAGAATGACCCTTTACTGTGGCTCCTGCATTATCTTCTAGGGGGCTTGGCTCATCTAGTTGTAATGACACACTGCCTCTGATTGGCAAAGTTACAGTGATTAATGCTATATATAAATAGTTCATTTCTATTTGTTCATTTTCAAACTTCTTTTTCTGCTGTTGCACTTAAATATTTCCCTCTTGTTCTCCATCTGAACTTAATCTGCAGAATCAGCTTCAATTAAACATTAAGCTTTCTTATCCATGAGAATGTCTTTTTCTTTGCAGTTCTGGGAAAACTAAGCAAATCCATTCTATTTAAGAAAGTGATTATTTGGTCAGTGGTTGTAACTTTACCCTAAATGTGGTCATGTTTAGTCTTTTTCTTTCTTTTTCATGCCTTCCTTAAAAGAAAAAAAAAAGAGTAAAACTAAATAAGCCCTTTTTCATTGAACTTGACATAGATGATTATGAATGGCTTCAGAAATAACCCCAACGCCCTGTGAGACAAATGATTTTGAGCCCACTCTGTGTGAACCTATAATGTTCATAGTTTTTAAGAATATAAGAGATCTGGTTTGGGAAGTAATTGTAAGAAAGCCAGATCATTGCAGCAAAAGAAAGTGAGAAAGAAATCAATTGCAGGGAATCCTAAAAGTCTGCTAAATAAGAAGCAGAGTAGGAGATACATAGCTCAGAAAGAGTTTTGACTCCTTTTGAACCTTTATATCCTCTAATCCTTAAAACAGGTTTGCTCTCTTGTTCAAATTCACTAAAGATCCAAAGCAGCTGGGTAAAATCTGGAATAATATAGGGTTACTGTTAACATGTTTAAATTGAGATCAAATCTTAATCTTTTTCTTTTTCTTTTCTTTTCTGTTTATTTGCTTCAAAGGGTTTCAGGGGCAGTGATGTGAATTATTCTGCATGTGCTTGATAGATTTTAGGCTTTATGAGAGGCGAGATGCCTGCTGACTTTGTGAGCATGAAAAGGCTACTCTGACTGGGGTTTTCAGATTCTGTTAGTCTGAAAGTAGTGACTCATGTGGGTCATTATTCCCACAAAGGCAAAAGACTTGTCTAATTGGACTAGGTGGATAGCTCAACAGGTGGTTTATACCTGCTTTAAGACAGCAGATAAATGTTTTTGTGAGAAATATTATTACAGGTTATAACAAGGTGCACAAATTAATTTTCAAATTAGTGTTAGAAGATAAAAGCTTGGATATCACCATATCTTACAATTCTGTTCCACTTTCACCTGATTAAATAAAATTAATAAGCAGTCACATTATTTTTTTTCAGTTTCTCCTTTTCTAAAATTTCTGGAGAAAGCATCAAAATCAAATAAAAACTTTTCCTGTAAGAGCTACATTAAATTGTCTTAAATGAAAGCTACATTACTCATAATTCAGCTAAAATATAGAATATTTAAATTTGATTATTTTATTCCTTAATAAAGATGTAAATCTTACACATATTTAATGGAGTAGTTAAAAATATTTTTATCTTCTCTGAGTTACCTTTTTTCACTACTTAAGAGATATCCCTAGGTTTTATGTCTTTTTCTATTTTCCATAATGAGAAAAGATGTCAAGTGTCTTTAAAAACACTCATAATTTTAAATTCTTTATAATAGTTATAAAATGACATTTAGACCCCCCTCTTTTCTTGTTTACAAAAATAAATGACACCCAACCTATTCCGTTTGTATTTGGTCTGGAGAATGGTTAATTCAAATGTATTATGAACATAACCATACTTATGTATTAGAAGGGTATGCCTGGTTTTTTAAAAAATCTGGCTTAAGAAAAATCAGACACACAAGCAGATTAATAAGGGAGCGTTTATTCCCATTAGTAAAGTCTTCTTCATTTTACAGAATAAACTGCACTTCAGTTTCTTTAAATGCAGAGATCTTTGTGCATTTGAAATATGATTTTATACAAAAAGAATCTTCTCAGAAATGTATACTTATTAATGTTAAAATTTGTAATTAAATTTTATTGCATTAATTTAATTATCCAGATAATTATGTTAAAAAAAAATACCCTTTCACTTGAACTACCCAGGAACTGAGAAAATGTTATTTCTAGAACATTGGAACTGAAGGGAACTTAGAACATTTTAATAAGCCATGTGTTGATTTGGTTTTTAATATCAAGCTTGCAGTTAGAACACAGATGTAGAAAAACTGATCAGCATTATCTATTCCTGCTCTCATTTTGGAAGTGTGTATGTATGTTGCTTGTGTTTTGTGTAAGAAGTTGTTGGCTAAAATTTCACAGCCTAAACATGATCAAAGCATTTTCTACAACCCTTTGTTCAGTGAGTGGCAAATGAAATCTCAGTCTGTTTTTTTTTTCTTTAATGAATGTCATTAACACAGATATATGTAATAATCTTAAATGCTATTTGGCTTTTGTTCACCTCCACCCCACCTCCTTTTCATCGCTGTTTCTTCAAACGTCTGAATTTGGAACATTTTTGAAACAAACCCCACCCCTACCCCCTTTCCTTTCACTGTCTTGAGGACTACACACGCTCCAAGTCACGCACACCAAAAAGAGCCTGTTAGAGAAGGATAGGGGGAGCTTTTCGCGGATTTTTAAAAAGAAATAAAGCCAAAAATAAATAAATAAAACGTGAAAAATTATATATATATAATGAAAAAATAATAAACTGGCGTTTAAAAAACAATGAGAGAGAAAACCAAAATGAAGACAGCTTTGCCAACAGTGACAACGTATCTACCAGACTGTCTATGACCCTCAATTGAAATCACGTTCAGAAACAGTGAAAAGCCTAGCGAAGCAGACTGTCAGATGAGAAGAGACAGAAACGTGGAGGCCAGGGGAGCGCTCAGAGACGGTAGGGAGGGACCCGCTCCAGCCGCCCCTGCACGCCGCTCGCGCAGAAAGCTGGCGCTCCCTTAGGACCTTTTGAACTTTGGTCTCTGGACAAAAACACCCATTTGAAAAGGTGGCATTCACTGGGCTGTCTGAATTCAGCAACACCAAATTAAGGCGCTAATAAAACTGTGTTAGGCTTGGAACTGCACCTCTGGTGTTAGTCCCGACGTTTTGGGTTACTATCAGGTGCTAATTTCAGACATTCTGACCAGCCAATTTAGAAGAAATAGAGAAGGGAACGTCACACTTATTAAATTTATTTTTAATGCTAGAAGAGCTAAGGGTTGCGTTTCTTGTGGCAGCACCCCAGTAGCATTAATTACGTGCAAAGAGGGTAATTGTAAATGCAGGCAAAGACGAAACCTCGTTAAGGTACTCTTGGGAAGGGCGGGTCTGCGAGGGGGAAACGCTTGAGTGCTCAGAGGTTTGCAGAGCGCCAGAGCGCGGCTCTGGGAGTGGCCCCGAGTCTGCGCCCAAAGCAAGGCGCATAGACGCAGCCGGAACCAGCTTCCCAGCCATCAGCCAGGATCTTGTCAACACCCCGGTGTGAGCTTCTCCCCAAAGGTTGGAGGAGTTGTTCTTTCTCCCTCTTTTGAGTGCTGTGTGAAAATAAAGGGCCTTAATTGGGCCGCCTGGTTTTCGGGTGGTGGTGCCTTTCAGACCCGTGTTCTGGCTGGGAAATCAACCACCCTTACCGCGCTCCCACCGCAGACTTTTCAGTTCTGAGGAGCAATGGGGCCCCACGGCGTGATCGCACTGATCCCATTAGGGCCAGAGCTGGGCGTCTGCGGAGACGCGAGCGCCCTGTGCCCCCGCGCGCCGTGTCACCATGGGTTGCTGCTTTTACGCGAGTTGCTTCAGGCTGGCCGGCCAGCCGTTCTTCTTATTCCAGCACAAAGGGTTTGAGGTGCATTGCTTTCTTTGGCCGGGTCAGAGTGAAATCTCTGCTTTTTTCAGGAGCATTGCAACACAAAAGGTTTAAGGGGGGAAATTGTTAAAAGGAAGCCCTTTTCTCTTAAAGCTGAATGCAGTGGGGAGATTAAAACTTTCATTTGAGATTTTGCCGTATTCATGGTGGTGGGGTCGTGAATAGGACTGAGTCAAAGCCCCCAGCGCTGCTGTGTGCCCTTTTATCTCCGGCACATCTTCAGACACAGGTTGTTTTGCACTTGAAAGAGGGGAGAGAGGGGAATGTGGGATTTTGACAGCTGATATTGGCCTCTGAACTCTTGATGGGGATTTTCTAATTAACCCCAAGTATCCATCAGGTGGTCAGAATGGAATAATTTGTGTCAAAGGGCAAAAAGTTTCCTATTTTGATCCAGTGGTTGGAAAGAGTTTTTAACATTCAGGGTAAGGAAACTTATGAAGAGTCTCTGAACACAGAATTTGAGAAGCCAGATAGAGCTGGTTTGGGTCGGGAGAGGCAGCCGTGATGACACAGTAGCAGGGGCTAGATGAGTGCCATCTTGACATGCCAACACCGGAACACTTGGGGGAAGTAAATGTGGTTCCTGAGACTCAGAGAACATGACTCCTCTGTGTGCTTTTGGAATCTGTATCAGCCAAGAGGGAGCTGGGTGGAGAGCTCTAACTTGTAGTTTTCCTATTATGTCTGCACTTGAGGATGCTCATTTGTTTGTTAGTGGGTTGCGATTCTAGTTCAAGCCTAAGACTCTTTGCCAAGACCCTAATGTAGCACACATATACTACAGTAAATTCCACATGGTTTTAGTGAATATATCTCCAGTTTAAGAGATGGTAGAAATGATCAGCCTTTGTAAATGAAGAGAGAACTACTGATTCATTGGCTCAAAAGAGAGGCTGTGTGGGTTGTGTTAGAACGGGTTCCAAGAAATAAGAAGTTTGGATGATGAACTTCCAAATTCCAAGTCCTTTGGAAATTCAGTGTGTTTGGAGATGAGGTCCCTGTAAAGTATACAGGCATACCTCATTTTATTGTGCCTCACGGGTGTTGCATTTTTCACAACTTGAAGGCATGACTCTTCACCAGCAAATAGATTTCAACATGCTTTATTGCAATACTCACTGAGACAAAAACCACACACCTCTGAAGTATGTTGTGTCTTTACAAAGGGCTGCAGGCGGGTGATTCTTCTGACTGGGGCATGCTCTAGGGCATTGTTCCCCAGGCTCCCCTGATGATAACAAGGTTAGGAATGTCTGTTTAAAAAAACAAACAAAATTTGGGTATCCTTCTTTCTACTGAAAACTCCAGCAGATAGTTCTGAAAATTTATGTTTCTAACAAGCTTCTCCGAGGGCTTCCAGGGCTCCAAATTTCCTGATTGTTCTCCTATGCCACTGGCTGCTGCTTCTCAGTCTCCTTCAGAGGTTCCTTTCCATCTCGCTGACCTTTAAATGCTGAGAGAGCCCCATGGCCCAGTGTTTAGTCCTTTCCTCTATCTAAACTTACTTCCTTGGTGCTCTCGTAGTCTTGTGACCTTCTGCTAGACTTCCAAAGTTATAGCACCAGCACGTATGTCACCTGAACTCTAGACTCTATGTCTATCTAACTGCGTGCTTGATATCTCCACTTGGCCTTGCCATTTGGCCAAGAATATTCTCTCCCCAGGTATCAGAAAGAAGGTAAGGGGGGAGGCAATAGAGATGAGGTTAAAGAGAAAGGCAACGGCCCAATCATTAAGGCCCTTTAGGCCATAGAAGGAGTCTAGGTTTTATTTGAAGGGCGATTGAAAGGTTTTAAGACTGTAGGGAGGTGGGGAAATGTGACAGGATCTAATTAAGGTTTTAAAAGGACACCGGCTCCATGTGGAGGCAGAATTGGAGAAGAGCAAGAAATGTTGGAAATGGAGGCCCAGTTAGAATCTTTTGCAAAAGTCCAGGCAAGAGATTTTGGATGGTGGTTTAGTCCAAGTAGAAGCATTGGAGATGGAAGGGACAGTTTTGGAAGTAACCACAACTGGAATGGCTGAAGGATTCGATTTAGAACATGATAACAATAAAAACCTTTATTTTACACAGGAGACAAAATTAAATTCTAAACATTCAAAAATTCAAGAGTCACAATTAAACTTAAGAACTTTTAATGTTCAAATCTCTCATAATATTTCTAATGGATTTCAAATTCAATAGAATCTTTTCATGTATTTCTTCATTCAACAAATATTTATCGAGGCTTACTAAATTCCAGATACTGTTCTAAGTATCTAAATACCTAGTATTTCAAAATAATGATGAAGCTCTAATTTGCAGAATTTTCTTGCCTGACACTAGCTTGTCTATCACAATATGTCATCTTATACATGTAGAGGAAGAGTAGAAGCCATCATCTGGAG
Organism: Rousettus aegyptiacus; assembly: GCF_014176215.1. Lineage (NCBI taxonomy): Eukaryota > Metazoa > Chordata > Mammalia > Chiroptera > Pteropodidae > Rousettus > Rousettus aegyptiacus. The sequence goes on from NW_023416308.1 coordinate 90,657,042, forward strand.
TTGCACCTGTGTGGCCTCTGACGGTCCCAGAATACAATTGGCCACCTGCACAACCTGACATCTCATGGCATCCGTGAGTGGTATGGCATTTTGGGTAAAGTGCTCTAATTCAACCAGTTCTAGTCAAGGAGCAGAACTATTATAAACAGAAGTATGTATCTCTGACAGACTAATGCCTACCCCCAAGTTAATATGTGAAGCCCTAATCCCCAGTGTGACTGTGTTTGAAGACAAGGCCTTTATGGAGGTAATTAAGGTGAAGTGAGATCATAAGAGTGGTGCTCTAATCCAATATGACTGGTAAGAAGGAGGGGAAGTGGAGAGAGAGAGAGACAGAACAGCGGTGTGCCACGCACAGAGGAAGGCCAGATGAGAACACAGCAAGAAAGGAATAATCTATAAGCCATGGAGAGAGGCCTCAGGAGAGGCCAGACCTGCTGACACCTTGATCTTGGACTTCCGGCCTCTAGAACTCTGAGACATTTGCTGTCTGTTGTTTAAAGCACTCCATCTGCACTTTTTTGTTATGGCAGCCCTAGCTGACTGATACAAGAATTGAGCCAAATGCAGGGTTTTTCGATCTTGCCTCCCCATTTGGACCACCTGAGGAGCTTTAGACTACACTAATGCTTGGTTTCTACCCTAAGAAATTCTGATTTGACTGTCCTGGCCTGGGTATCAGGACATTTTAGAAGTTCCTCTGGTAAGACCCATGTTAGCCAAGGCCAGAACCACCGAGATTATATATAGAAGTTTCCAGGAAACAGACTTAATTTTACTAGAGAAAAACAAAAACTAAAACTAACTTTGCTTTTGGGTTTGCTTAGTAAAATGGTGAGATCCCCATCACTGAAAGTATTTAAGCAGAGTTTGAAATAGCATCAGGGCTTCCTGGGAGAGGTTGGACCTGATTACCAGAGTGCCATTCCTACTGGAGCACCTACCTGCCCTGTCATCCCCAACATCCATCCTCACCTGCACATTGGGGATAGGCCGCTACAGCACTCCGGATTGATCTCATTGTGTTGTTTCTCCTCCCCACCATTCTTGAGCTGAGCTATCTTATTTGAGTATTTCTCTGTGGCCTTCCAAGTCCTCGCCATCAAATGAAGAGGCTAAACTTGGTGTCTTCTAAGGTCCTTTCCAGATCTCAGATTTCTGAATTTTAATCCAGTAAAAATATAGCTTCTTGGTTGTAACAGGAGATGGGAATTAAGTTAGCAATTTCAAGCCTTATCAAATTCCCCTACAAGAAAAAGGCAGATTTAGTCAATGAGTTATGCTTATTTCCACACAAATTAAATTAGTGGAAAATGAAAGGCTCACCTGCTTTCTTAGAATGAGTGCCTGGGACAGCTTAAATGTGGCGTGGGCACACCTGTCAGCCTTGTTTGTCGTTTTTTGCTGCCACATGCTTATTATCCTGTATGTCAGCACAGAAGAGAGAGGCAGTGTCAGACACTCAGATGATCTCTATATACACCTTAACCCTGCTGGAAATCATGGACCCTTCAAGAAGGGGAGACATCAGAGGTCTTTCTGCTATTGAGCCTTTGAACCTCACTTGGGATTTGCCTTCCCATGTGCTTTGTTTCTCCTAGTAGTGGATTTGGGGACTCGGTCTACTCTTATAACTTTGGGTCCTGCCCCTAACTCTTCCCTTTAGGGTTCTCCCCTTGCTAAGTGAAGCTAGAGAGTAGGGTGCACCCTGCTCTGCTGCCCCTTTTATGCCACTTCTGCAACTAGGTGTAAAACTTTGGCCTTGAACAGTTTTATGACTGATAACATGGGGAACAGACAAGAAGTAACAAAAGTGACCAACTCGAAGATGCTACAGTGATTTTAAACCCTATGGAAGTTTAGGATCATAGCCCCTGGCCTACTTTACTTGCTTCTTTCTGAGATGGAAACAAAAAGGTTGTCATGAGAATGGACATCATTAAGTTTTCCATACTCCCTGCTAACCTCATGCTTAGTCAAGATTTCTAGAGAAAGATACCAATAGGATACACACACACACACACACACACACACATTTGTTTATTTACTTTAAAGAATTGGCTTACATGTTTGGGGGGGCTAGCAAATCTGAAATCTGTAGAGCAGGCTGGAAACTTAGGCACGGATTGATGTTGCAGTCTTGAGGCAGAATTTCTTCTTTGAAAATAACCAGTTTTTGCTTAGTACCGTCAACTGATTTGATGAGACCAACCCACATTATCAAGGGTAATCTTATTTACTTAAGACCAAGTAGCTGACCAACTACCAATCCAACTGTAGGAACTTCCACTATAGGATAGGATAGAATAAGGTAAGATACCAAACCATACCATAATATACCCTGCCATGTTATAATATACTATTTATGTTTTTACTTTTTTCCCCACTAGATAGAGTCAAAATGTGTCAGGATGGTACATAACTTTTTAAGGCGATTTAGTGATTCTCTCTCCTCCTCCCCTTCTCCCTCTCTCCCCCTCCTCCCTCTCTCATGATTGCTGGGTCCTAGGCACTGTGGCAAGCATGGATATTCCCTGTTTTGTTTTTACAATAACCCCATGAGATAGGTGGCACTGTTTTCATTTTAGAGGTAAGTAACCTGGGGCTTATATAACTGACATGTTTCTAAGTGGCAAAGCTGAGATTCAAATCCAGGTCGGCCTGGTTCAATGTCTGTGTGTTATCCATCGGCTCTATTGTTTGCCATGGTCCTTGGTCTTAAGAAATTGAACTCGTCTAACTCAGACTAGAACAGAGGTTCTGAAAATGTGATCTTGAAACTCCTGGGGGCTTTCAGGAGTCTCTCAGGGATTCAAAATTATTTTCATAATAATACTAAGATGCTCTTTGGTTTGTTCACTCTTATTCTCTCACAAGTGTATTGTGAAGTTTTCCAGAGGCTACACTACATGTGATATTGCCACAGATTCAGTGCAGAACTATGACAGGCCAGCTGTCTTCTATTGAGCCAGGCATTAAAAGAGATTTGCAAAAATGCAAAACAATATTACTCTTCTCCCTTATTTTTGTTTTGGAAATACAGTTCTTTTTAATCTATCTATGTTATTTATGTTAATAAGTTATAGTTTTTGGAATATTTAAAAAATATTTTAAAAATTTCTCAGTTTTAATTTCTAATAGAGTAATAACTAACAGATATTATGCACATAAAGAAAATCTTTTTGTAGTCCTCAGTAGTTTTTAAGATTGTAAAGGGACTGTGAGGCCAAAAGGTCAGGGGTTATATGTGGGCATTTTGGTACTAAATGATAGGCATGATCCAGCCATGCACATGGACCATAGCACCCAAAGGTTGTGGAGTCAATTGTGGGGTAATCCAGGAGAAAGATCAATGTTGAGAAAATCCAACTGGTTTTGCCATATTTTCTCTATTTCCATTATAGGGATGAGATCCTAAAAGGCTGTATGCCAAAGCATGGAGGTGGGTCTTTATCCTATAATCATTGGGAAGCCAATGAGTGATTTTTAAGTGGGAGAGTGACGAACAGAAGCTTAAACCAAAGCCGATATTAAAGAAATATTTGGAAATTAGGGTGATTGAAGAATGAAGAGAGGAAGGATTGCAGGCAGATTTCTGGCTTGGAAACCAGGAATCAGAACATCGAAGGGACTTGCTTGTGGTCACACTGCAGAATGTCTGTAATAAGTGTTCCCAAGCTTGTGTGCCTTCCACTCTGCTATAGAAGGTCTTTCTCATCCTCCTCCCCTAGTTTCTTTCCTCTCTATACCTCAATCAATTAAAGACAAGAGGGAATTGGGTACACTCTTTAGAACTCTATGCCCTCCTCATTGAAGGTGCACTACTGGATTTCAAAAAACATTTATTTGAGCAAAACTGTTCTTTGGTGGGTCTGTTTAATCAATTTTGATGGTACTGCTGCATGATGTTTAGATTGTACAGGCATAAACAAGAGCCTAGCGAAGCTGGTTAAATAAGGGTGAGATGGGTAGGGTGGTCATGTTAAAGAAGGACACGGTTGGCTGGGCTGTCTCCAGTGACCTGGGCAAGAGTGAGTGCTGCTGTCAGCTTGCATGGTCATCAGGTTCTGTCTGGTTATTGCTCCCCAGCCCATGCTGTAAGAAGAAGGCACAGTCATCGTGTTTCTGATGGGCTCTGGAGCCTGTAATAAGAAGTCTAATCAATCTTGCTGACACTTCTTGTTTCAGCTGTTGCTGTGACAAATTGTTTCTTTGCTGAAGTTCAGCCCAAGTATCAGTGTATCAGTGTATCGGTGATGTGCGTGTGTTTGTATGTGTGTGTCTTTTAGGAGTGCAGGCTGGTTAAGGAAGCGTGCTAAATTTTAAGAAACCATAGAGAGTGTGATGGAGGTCAGGAGAGAAATTAGCTCTCAGTTTATCTTATCTTATCTTATTCTCTTCAATTTTAAATCCAGAATGTGGAAAGTGGTTTTCAGTTGAGGTCTGTGAACATTTCTACTTTACGTTTTGGAATGCTTTGGCTTCAAATGACTAGATGAAAAATTAGAAGTTCCTTTATTGACTAAATCTGTTCTCTGAGAGTCTGAGGATACTGACATTTCTGTAAAATGTTCCTGGCCAAGGCAGGAAGATTTCCATCAGGAAGGAGTTCGGTAGCACAAACCAAAGTCCTTTGTCAGTGTCAACAGTAAAATCTGCTGGTTTTGCTCTCTGTGTGTCGTGGAGGTACTGCTCAACTTTCTATCAGTGATTTTGAGTTTCACATGTAAAACTTTATACATTACAGGATCGGAGGAGAATTTTAGGGGAAAGAATTGTGTAACAATGACAGATGGTCTCAAAGTCTCATACATTCTTTTGAGTTACAACATTCTGTGTATTATATTTTAGAATATTTTAATCCATTTACTTAGTAACTTTATTTAAATATTCTGTGAGCACCTTAAAGCTAATATGCAATAATTTTGTTATCTTCTGAACACAATTGCTTCTTCTGTGTTCTTTTTACTAGTAACTAGAACCATGCAGCTTTGGCTGTCCAAACCAGATCCCAAAGGACATCCTAGACTCTTCTCTCCTCTTTGTGCCCTACACCTAGGTTAAGCATATAATTTATCACTCAAATCAGGAAATTTTTATAAGTGCAAGGAGGTACTCTTAATAGTTAAGTCAGGACACTAGATGTAAACTGAGATTGTCTTGGGCAAACCAGGACCTATTGTCTTCAAATCATGTCTGTCTGTACTCCTTACATGTCACTCGATTTCGTTCCTCCTTTCAACAGCTTTGGTTTAGGTCCTCACCAGCTTCCTCCTGGACTATTACACCAGCATCCTAACCAGTCTCTGTTGTTCCAGGCCCGATCTTGTCCAATCCATCCACCATTCCTATCCAGGTCACTCTCTGGCTTAAATCCCTTCAGGAGCTCTATGGACTAGAGGAAAAAGACCAAATTCTTTAGTGTAGAATACTGGGCTTTTCATGATGGCATCTTCCCTCTCCAGCATCCTTCCCACCCTTTCTTCTCTGCATCCACTTCTCTAGCTTTTCTGACTTGCTTGCAGTGCCTGATGTGAACCACCGCATGTCATGCTTTTGCATATGCTGTTCCCTGGCTCAAAATGCTTAGCTTTCCTGTTTGTCTGCCTGAAATCATTTAAGATTTAGCTCAAATGTCTCCTACCTGGAGATGACTATTTGCAATGTAACGATGAGTGGATTTAGCTTGGGGATAAGAGCTGTGCTTGATCATTCTTGAGAAGTTTAGGGCCTCAGCAGGGCCACTACTGATTTTCATGTGAACTTTAAACAGGAAGCCCCTCTGGGCAGTTATAGGCCCCATAAGCTCACAGTTGGCAAGCAGAGCTTGGCCTGGGTTTTAGACCACCACTCCTACTATCCTTTGTTCAGTGCGCAGACTGTATACTGAACCAAAGGAACAGGCCATGCCAATACCCTGCGCACAGTAGACCCTGGTTGAATGTCTGATGGATGAATGTCTTCTAAGATGTGAAATCACCTTGTCTCATCATCATTACACCAAGTCTACCAAAGAGCACAAGCTATAACCCTGCCCTCTCTGTCTGCTCCTCACTTGCTGCTACCATCTGCCTGAACCATACTAGGACTCTTCCTAGTGACTCCTTTGGTCATTTACTTAATCTTCTTACTGTCCTTTTATAATGCCAGTTTATATTGTCAAAGTCTTTTTTCAGAGTGACATTGTCTTATGTTCACTTACTTGACACTACCTTCTGGACCTGCTCACTTGATGGGCACCGCAATTTTTAGCCATCTTTTATCCATGTGACTGGGACCAGGAACACCATTAGGGCGTTCTGTCTCCTGATTTTCTGTTCTATGTGCACCTACTTTGTTTACTTCTCTGCCAATTTGTTGTCTTCTTTTTCTGGCTCACGTGGTGGAAAACAAAGTTATTGATAGCCCCCGAGTTTTTATGGCTCATCTTTATCTACCTGAGAAAGACTGAATAACTCTCTCTCTAAATCCCAGTTCCAAAATCTTAAGGCAAAAGCTTGGTGTTGCAATGGGAGCCAAGTGTATTGTCCTGGGCCAGTGGGGATGTGTCACATAAGAGCATGGCAGCTTCTGAAGCAATCATAGAGATGCAGAGCAGAAAAGGAGAGCTCATTAATTCATTTTCAACAAGGATTTACTATGTGCCCAATGTGTGTCCACACTGTGCTAGACATCAGAGAAACAGTGGTCAGCAAGAAGACCTGGTCTCTTGGAGCTTACATTACAATGAGAGAGATGAAGCACTAACCAGGAGCCAAATAAACACTATAATTATGAAGTGGATAATGGGTATAAACAGAGTCAAGGAAGGCTACTCTGAAGACGTGACATTTAAATGAGTTGAAGGATGACAGTGAGTGAGGCCTTGCAAGAGCTGGGGTAAAGGCCTTCCTGTGGGACAAGGACAAGGCAAGTACAAAGGCTCTGAGTTGGGGGAAAGATTGGCAGGGCTGGGGGTACGGGTGATGTTGAGAATCAGAAACAAGCCCTCTGAAGATAGCAGAGAGTAAGTGAGATTGAAAGTGTTCTGATACATTGTTGACAGCAAACACAGAGGCTCACAGGCTAAGGTAATGATGCTCAGCATTGGGAAGTCATTGAAAGATTTCGAGAGGAATCATCGTCACCTGGTCCAGGGGCTACATGGAAGGCATGGATTGGAGAGATGGGTACAAATGCTGGGAGGTTGGGGGCTTTTGGCACTAGTGGTTTGCACTAAGGAGATACTAGTGGAAATCCCATGGGGATTACTTCGATATGGAATGTGTGGAAGGGGAAGTATCAACAGTGTTCTCTGGAATTCGGCTTTAGTAACTGGATAGATAATGGTGGTGTCATTTACTGAAAAGCTTTGGAGGAGGCACAGGCTTGGGCAGGGTGGGGGAAAATCAGTATGTTCACTTAAATGACTTGTTTTGAGGATATCCAAGTAGACTCGTCAAGTAGCCACTATGATAGATTAATTCAGAGCTCTTAAGAGAGCTCTGGAGTTGGCGATTTGGAAGTACGTGCATAGATCAGTATTTCAAGTGGTGGCACACCTACTGTGCTTGACACCCAGAGTAGATCATTTTTTAACACTCCATCCTTTACATGACAAAATATTTTTCATAATAATTATGTAATAATTGGGAATTTTCAAGATTTTTTGATTGATTCTCTATTTCTAAAATAAAATATTAGTTGAAAAAGAAAACCTTGCTTTTGTAAGGCACTTTTATCTAAAAAATAGAAGGTTAATTTCTGATTTAATCCTGTTGATTTCCTCTTTGTTGTTATTTTCCTAGCAACTACCTTATTTAGTTTACATTGCCGATGCATAGTTGATTCGTCAACTTCATGGAATAATACTCACTGCTTAACTTGGGAACCTAACCTAACATTTCTTACCTTAGGAATATGTATCCTAAGAGTCAAACAATAGAGTACCAGTATAATTTTGTATCCCCATCTGTTTGTAAACTGGGGGCAATCCATTTTCAACTCGTAATTATACTGGCTTCCATTTTTCCCCTTGGCTATATTATTTTTCAGATCCTTCCCTCCAGAAATGTACTCTGTTTCCATACCCTTTGACTCTGGGCTGACCTTATGTCTCATCTGGGACCAATGAAATGCGGTAAAGGGACCATGAGCCTAGACCGCAAGAGGCCTTGACTGCTTCTACACTTTCTCTTGGAATTTTGCTTCCTCTATGAAAACAAACTTGAACTGGCTTGCTGGAGGATGAGCCAGCATGTGAAAGCAGAGCTAAGTCATGCCAGGCAAAGCCATTCTAGACTAGCCAGCCAACAGTCAACATACCAGCTGACCATTTGAGCGAGCCTAACTGAGATCAGCCAACTCTCAGCCAGATCAGCATAACTCATGTGAATTAATAAGTGGCTGTTGTTTAAACCACATGGTTTTGGGTTGATTTGTTAAACAGCAATAACTAACTGATACAATTACGTAGACTTGAACTTTGGGAGATGGTACTTAAGATGGAAGCTAAGTGCTCTATGATTAGTATAGCAACACCTTTTTCAATTGAGAGTTCAGTATAGCATATGCTAGAAATGCATTACTCTGAACAAAAAGTTGTAGCTGTTATTAGCTCGTAAAGAGGTTAGTTTTTAAATGTATTCTGCTGAAAAGCATTCATGGGAAAGAACCATGTTAATTTTACTTAGATTCCTTAACTCTTTCTTCATGCCCATCACATGACCATCTCAAATCGTAATGTTATGGCAACATAATCACATTCTTTTACTCATTAAGTAGAAGAATATGATTTCAATTTGGCTACTTCTTTAAGAGCAGAAAATTGCTGAAATGATACTAATGAAATGCTCACTGACTTACATGCCCTTAAAAATATCTCAATTATTTGTGTCATTCTCTTTTTACCTTTGACCTTTTTCCCTAAGCATCTACTTGGCATATAATACCAAAGGATATTTTCCAGCAGAGGAAGAAGAAAATGTTCACCTGTTTTAAAACACTGCCACCAGGATCATGACACAGGCAAAGATCTTTTCTCTCATCACCATGTTATTTCCCTGAACAGACTGTAATTTCATCAATTTTCCATGCCTATGGTCATGAATGCTTGACATTACCGTATCATAGCATTAACAAAACAGGAATTTCATGGCTCCAGTTTTCACTTGAAGACAAGGCATAAAGACTTCATCAAAAATAACGGTGTGTCTCAAGTTGGCTTGCTCATGTCTCTGAATATAACTTGCTTTTGCTTTCTTGTTCATTCATGTTGATGCCCATGGCAAACATTACAGTTATACACTACCTAATGCTTCTGGCAATGACAGACCACAGATGTGACATTGGTCCCATGAAATTATGATGGAGCTGAAAAATTCCTATCACCTAATGACACAGCCGTCGTAATGTTGTAGCACAACACATTACTTACGTGTTTGTGGTGACGTAGGCTTTTTAAAAAAGGCTTTATTGGGGTGAGACTAGGCAAACCTTTGCCCTTAGACTAATTTTGCTCTACTTTTAAGGCGTAGTCTCTCTAGAGTTTCTATCAAATGTCCTTAATATTGTCAGTTCTCACCTCTCTGAAGAACTCGATGTCACCCAGCCCTGTGCAAGCTCCGGTATGTAGCTGCTCAGGTTAAAGGAGTCTTGCCTTATGCATGTGCAGTTTAATAGTCAGAGTCTCATGGAGCCCCATGAAGATTTATAGAGCTCTTTCATTGTGCAGATTTCTTTTTTCCAGTACTTTCCCTCACAGAGTCTGTTTGTCTCATCCTCTCTGAAATCTGCCCTCTGTCTCCTCTGTTCAGTGAGACCTCTTTGCTCTGCTTGGATTCTTCATACCTGCACTGAGGTTTTGCATATGCCTGTGAAAGAAATCCGAGACAATCATAGTGCTTACCTCACAGTAACTAACTACTGTCCACTGTATGAAAATAGTTGTTTCATATATTTCATAACAGTTTTTTTTTGGCAATTAATGGTAAGAGAGCTAGTCTCATATCCTTCTACCATTTTTTGATTTCAAAGAAGATGGGCAATTTTCTTTATTGCCATGATTTATTGGTAGAATGGTCGTATAATTTAATATCTAAACCTGTACACTTCTGAGGGTAAAAGAGAGTGCTCTTAATTACATGGACACAAGTGGGTCATGTTCTGTTGTAGGTAGCACAGGTACATGAGATTCTAAACATAGATACAGCAAATATTCTGTTAAATGTCTACTGTTGAGATGAACTCAGTTACTTCTGGCTGCAGAATAGAAATTCGGGGCTAGCATTTATTATAAGAACAAATGCTTGGCACATTTCTTTGATTTAATTCTCCAAATAATCTTGAAATCTTTCCAGTAGTTTTATTATTTTGAGAGAATCTTGTTTTTCCTACTGCATTTCGAAAAATATGAGTCTTTGAAGGAATACAAAATTATAGACTGAGTGAAGTGCCAATCAGGTGATGTTATGTTAAATTTTTCACATATAAAATTCAGAATTACTTCATAAAACGGTCTCAAGTGATATAAAGACAAAAATTTTTAATGGTATAGTTGTCAGTGGCATAACAAAAAGGATGTTGGATTTAGCTTCTAGAACTGGGCTGTGCCAATTATTTGAAATAAGACCTTTAGCAAATTACATTACCTATTTCAGCTTCAAAGCCACCCTCTGTAAATACCTACCTATTGGCTTCTTGTGAGTTGATTACATATTTACATGCTATCCAGGCATTCAAACAAAGTAGCTATTATTGTTTATAAATTAAACCTCTAATTCACAGTAGACATTCTACTGATAACTATTGTTAATGTTACTTTATTCTTACATACCATATAGTTATTTTGAACTTGATACTAACAAAAATAGTAAACCAAACAAACATAGACTGTAAACTACAAGTGAGCAGGGACCATGGCCATCTTATTTCTTGTGTTTACACATGCTAGGCATACAATAAATGAGTTGAAATAGGAACTTATGACTTACCAACAATGTTCTTGATGATAAGGTACTTTTGGAGCCTCCCATGCCTCAGTGCACTCTCTCATACTAGATCTCATTTGCTCCTCAGAACAAGTACGTGGACTAGGAGGGGCCAGGTGTTTATTCATTTCCATTTTACAAGTGAGAATAGGAGGTGCTGACAATGCCTCTTAACTGAGAAACTTAGGAGGGGTGCTGGGGAGCAGGTAGAAGGGTATGGAAAATATTTGCCTTCTTTCCCTAATCCCCTGCTGGGCTGAAGTTGCATTCATGAGTGGCAGGAGGTGAATTTCTTTGGCATTGCCCTGGGGAGGACCAACCTTATTAACTCTGGAAGAAGAACCAGGCTTCCTGGGTACACTGAGATGCTGTCTCAGAGGTTATGCCATAACTATTTTCTGCTTTAAGAAGGGAACATCTTTAAAAACACTGACTTCCTCTGAAAAATTTTTTTTCCTGATATATAGATGAAAGATTTAGGGCTAAAGGCTCTGGATATACCAAGGCGGAGGTGACTGATTAAGCATAATAACAACTGCCACATATCAAGTGTTTACTACATGCCAAAGCTTGTGCTAAATGTGTCACTTGTATTATTTCATTTAACCCTTAAAACAACCAAAACAACCCAGTGAGGTAGGAGCTATTTCTATTTCTAGTTTATAATAAGGAAACCGAAGCTCAGTGGGGGATGAATGATGGGGATAAAGTCACATGTTCACATAACTATTCAGAGCAGGAGCCAGGAGATGTCTATCCATCTGTATAATTATTTGTGCAAATACCAGGAGCTGATTCTTTCTATGTTCTACTTCCCAAAGAGGACGTTGCCTATGTGGCATGAATGTTAACCCACAAGAGAAAGGAGAATGAGGAAGATGCTGAGGGGTGACTTTCTCATTGAAGAGAGCATGAGCCTAGGATGCTGTGTGGCCATGAGCACATTGCTTGACCTCTCTGATCATCAATTTCTTAATATAGCAAGTGAGAACACTGGATTAGGTGAGCCCTTCTCAAAAAGTTTTTCTATGTTTCGATGTTCTCATCTTTCCATAAAATCAGATTTTAAAACTTTCTCAGGATATCTGGATCTTATTACCTTCTCAGGTCTCCCTACCTAGAAACTCTTATTTTATCTGCCGCCAGGGGGCCCTGTGCAGTGAAGATAAGCTAGGTTTCCATTTGGCACCTAAAATCCTGCTAGGATTTTTCTGTGAAAACTCCCAGGAAAACCTGAGGCTTTCCTCAAACTTAGAAGCATGCCTTCTATGGAATAGATGCTTGATAAATATTTGTCGATTATAAGTAGGAGGAGATGAAGTAGGTGATGAAGTAGAGGAGAAATCAAGAGACTGGATTCTGGGTGCACGTGCCTCTATCAAGTGGCTGTGAAATCTAAGGCAAAGCTACACAACCTCTCTGGGTTTCTGTAACTCTTCCTGTAAAAAAAATATAATGGGATTATTGGGGGAAATGCAATAATATATTTAAAATCACCTTGAAAAGTATAAACTACTATATAAATACGACAGATAAAGCAATGCCTTTATGAAAACAAACCAGAATATTTTTGTACTCTCTGGTACATTTTCCTTTTTTGTAAGGGCTCCCCAAACCCTAATGCTATACAGTATTCCCCAGGGCCTCTGAATGTGTTTGCTGACGTGGTGAGGCCTGTTCCTGTTTCCCCGTGGTAATGAGAAGGTTGTTTTTATCCTGGTTAGCACACCCCTGGGCAACAGGAGCTGCTCGTGGGTTGGCTGGCTGTCGTATGTCATGGTTGGGCCTGAGATGTACCCAAATTCCCAATGCGATGGGGAATTACATACACTCTTGGGGGGTAGTTATAATCTCTTCGCCCCTGGCATTTAAGTGCACCTCTCTTCTGGAAAACCTGGGAATGTGGCCTGAGTGGCACCCTCTGGCTGGGGTCTTCCCCTGTCCTTTGGTAAACTGCGTGTTCCTCAGTGGCACCTCTTCCTGCTTTTCCGATTAGCGAGAAGTGGCAGTCTTGAAATTCAGAAGCACATAACTTATAAACATGCTTTCAGTACATACTAGCCCGAGATCACCAACCTTTACATTTTTGCTGTACTGAAGTACATTTTGCTGAGATCATGTTTTCTTCTTCTTCTTCTAGGCTTCCTTGTACACAGATTAATCTTCCCCCACACCTTTAGCATCATAACCATTCCTGGGATCTAAAAACTCCAGTGGTTTCACACTTTTCATAGAATTAAGTCAGACTCATCCAGGTCCTATGATGTCAACCCCATCTCCTTTTCTGGCCCACACTGCTCCTGTTTAGGTGGACTGCGTTCACGTCCAGTCAAATCAAAGTCGTCTCTGCCTTCTGCACATACTCCATGCTTTCCCATTTCTACTTGTGCCTTCCCGTTCTCACATATGGCCAATTCCTGCTTATTCTTCTAGGCAGAGTTTAAATGCCATCCCCTTTATGGAGCGATTTCTCACCCCTCTCAACTCTCATTGAGTTCCTTCTGCCTTGTGCTCAAGGGAGTTATGACTTTCTTCCTCTGGCGTCAGATTTATCTTCACTATTCACACAGTATCAGCACGTGGTAGACCCCCTATAAATATTTGTTAGGCAACAAGAATGAATTAAATTTAATCAGAAGGGTCTTTAGGGAGTATCCCATTGGAATACATATTTATCCAAAATTAAAGGTTCTCTTTTCTTTATCAGTGGCTATTTGTGGCCACTTCTACTGTCCCAGGTACCCACTGACACTTCACTGAGGTCTGTGTCTGCTCCTGATAATTTTTTGCCTTTCTCTATATTAAATTTATGGCTCATATCAAGCCCACTTGTTTAAAATTTTTTTTCCTGTTCCCACTGTTCTCATGTCCCTTTACAATGTATGCAATTACATGAGCTGCCTTTGAAAGCAAGATTAGATTTTAAATCTTGTGATTAACCTTTCACATTGTGAGATTGCCAGCTTCAAGTTTCTTGTGCTGGCAAGAAACTTCTCTTGTTTTGCATTAAGCTAATTTCTCTACTTTATCTCTTCTGTTTTGTGTTACTTTGCAACCCAATATTTGGCATAGGCCCTACTCTGGAGAACTTCTTGCCTCACATTTTATAGAATGATTCTTTTGCTCAAAAGCAAACAGATATTTAACTATTGGAAAACACCCTACATAATCTGTTGTTTAAGAATACTGAGGTGGCCGCCAAAGTTGTAAAGTTCTTGTTTTGATATTTTGAACAGAAGATCTTAGGAGGGGTTGAAAGTCTACTGAAAATACAATTACATATATTTAGACAGGGAACTTATGCCTAAATAGAAAACTACTTAGCTTTAAGTTAGACCATTTGGAAATTTTTTCAAACCTCTAAAATGCTGAGTTTTTGGTCTACATTTGTTGAATTCTTATTTTTATCCATTTTTTAATTTAAAGAAAGAAACAGCTTAGAAGAACACTTTAACTTTTTAGAGTTTAATAGAAAAAGTATTATGTCCGTCACCCAACAGAAATGGTTAAAGGGCATATTTTTTAAAATGCAGACAATACATTACTTTGGGGAATAACAAATGGCCTTATAAGTAAACAAGATATTTGCTATTTAAAGTTTTTTTTCGTAAAGTAATGGCAATAACTTCCAATAATACTTGATTTCCTGACAGCTAAAATAAAACTAACATGAATAAACAATCAGTATTTAGACCTATAAAAGAGATTCATTTATAGTAATTGATTATAGACAACATCCTAGGCATGAAAATTAATTTCAGCACAATCTAAAAACCCTGATAGTGTTAAAATGGGTGTTTAATGTGTTATTAGTTAATGATATGTCATCTGAGGACCTTATCAAGTTACACACAGCAAAGCTCTTGTCATTATTTTTTACTCTCCCAAAGTGACACTTTAATGAAATATGTCAGCACACCAGTGTTAGGATACATTTCATTAATGCCCAGCACTTTTGTTCTATGCTTTACATTTGGAAACAGATTTAAGTATTAAGTGCCTCTAATGTCTGCAGCCAGGGAATCCTTTCCGAATTTGTAACAGTGACCAGAACAGACCGCATTACACTCTCCAAATGGTGCGGTTTTGCATTTGAATGTCTGAATTATCCCGGTTTCTTAGAGACGACCACAACACCAACATCTTAAATCCTCAAAATACTGTCCGCTTCATTGAATGCTCGTGATCTAAGCATATGTGTAATTATTCTGTAATTCTCCCCAAAATGTGATTCCTTGGAAATGCATACTAGGTTTCCCCTATTGTAAATCCAATGACTATTTCTTTTGTGGCCACTTCTTTAAATACGGTAACAAGCGAGTCTGTGTGTCTGGGTGAACTGCCTTGATAATGACGATTTCTTCCCAAGCTCTCCTTGGGACACCCATCAGGGAAAATATGCCCTGCATTTGTTTAAGGGTAGGGACCATGATCACAAAAAGACCATTTAAGATGGTCCACATTACAACGCGAGGCTTTCTTGCCAAAAACAGGCCTAATGTCACTCACAGTAGCCTTCGGAACAGTCTTAGATAGTAAGTTAAAATTCGCAAATGTTACCAGAGCCAGCTGTGGTAATCCATGGCTGCATATAGGTTTTAGAGAAGAATAGAATCCCATGCCCCTTAAAACAGCTTTGGATGTAGTCAACCGTGGAAAATTAAAACATACACTTTAAAAACTGACAGCTGGAAAGAAAGGTGGTGGTGGCTGGTGGTTGGTGGCCCCGGGAGGTGAGGGGAGCATCTAAGTACAAGGGACGCTTAGGGTTATATATTCACCTCAGTTTGTTTTTACAGTTTTGCACATTGTGTGGGGGAAACCGATTGCTGGGGACTTTCCCAGGAAACAGCCTTAGTGTGCAGTGATTTCCAGCTGTAAGTGAGACCCCGTGTGTGGAAGCCCTTTGCAGGCTGTTAATGCACCACTCGATTGTTGCTGGGCTGTTGTTATTGCAGTCCCTCATTAACTCCAATATGAGCTGTTTACTTTGGCCATTTGGTTTAGCAGAGTGCGGTGGGTTTGTGAGTGTCTCCTGGTACATATAAACGACCGTGGAGTTGCAGGGCAAAGGAAAGTTCAGCTGGCAGGGTCATAGTTACCCTGTGGATAATTTGATAATCACTCCCAAGCAGGTGTTTGCATTGAGTAACTCCTTGTCTTGGCATAATTTTGCAAATCGCTTGGCTTTTACAGGCCATGCTGCTCCTACAGCACCATTTCTAATGGTAGCTTTAAAAATGATTTCAGTATCATGTGAGCTTGGAGGTTAGCTATTTATTAGTTTAACTTATTTTCTCGTTTAGTCTTGGCAAATGTATTTTTAGAAATCTAGAATCCAGGAGAAAGTATTGTGACAGAGTAGGAAAATCAGTCTTACCGATCAATTAAAAGAATTTTAAAATTTGGATGAAGAAAAATGTGTTTTAATTTGCCGGGTCATAGTTATGCTGTGGAAAGCTAATTTTTAAAAAAATATACAAGCAACAAGTGAAGAGGTAAAAACGTTGGCAGCTTTTGTACTTCGGGGGAGGGGGTAGTGGCCGCTGGTGTCAAAGATCTGTGCTCTGTACTCGGGTCCTACGAGTGATGCCTTGGCTGTGCTGCCATTTGGTCCCCACTTCAGTTTAGAAGAAAACAATTTTCTGTTGGAAAGTTATTTTAGAAATTAAAAAAAAAAAATGAAAGAAATAACTTAAAGGACCCAGGACCCATTGTGTTGCTTAGAGATGTGCATCTCTTCTCAAGTAAAGACTGACATGCATAAATAAGCAAGGGATGTCTGAATTCTTCATGTCTGTTTATATCTATTTTTTAAAAGTACTATATGGTATAATTTATTTGAACATTATTTATTTTTCAATCTAAAGAGAAAAACTTAAAACGGCTTCGGAGCAATCAAAGTATATATGTCGCTAACTCTGCTCACTAACTTTTTTATACCTGAGAGAGTCCCCCAGTACTCTCTCAGAGCCCATTTACCCTTACATTACAAATACTTGTAATAAACATGAATATCTGCTTCTGCAGCACGTAACAGATTAGAGGTAACATAGCAGATGGGGAACAAATGAGGAGAGAATCTCAGACATACTGGGAGCAGCAAGAAATAATAGCTGACAGCTTGATCGTGAATGAGGAGACAGAAAATCTATATAAAGCAAACATAAAACTATAAAAGCTTAGCAGTCTGGAGCCATTCAGAGGTTTACAATTTACCAATCTGAGAAGGTCTTGCTGTATTACAACATAGAATAAAAACTGATGCTCATGACTTTAGGTCATCAAGAAAAGATTAAATGTGACTGTCTTTAAAAAGGCATATTTAGAATAATTTCCACTAAAATTGGCTATAATTCAGATAAAAGTCTTTGTACTTAAATAGCTGACCTTTTGTAGTTTGGAAATTTGTATTTTTGTGGAGATTATTTCCTTCTCCATAATACTAAATAATTAGTGCATAAAAATTCCTCATGCTTTGAGGTTTGGCACAACCAAATGGTCTTACTCAGCTTGAATTTTATAACTATAATTCTTTCTATGGAAAAACAGCTGGTTTAGTGAGGAGAAGAACACTGTAATGAGAACCAGAAGTTTTTTGTGGTCCCTGCTCTACCACTGAGATGCGGGTGATATGGGTGGGGAAGCCAGTTACTCACTGGTGCTCAGTTTTCTCACCTGTTTCGTGGGGGTTCTCAGACCCTATCCCGCTCAATAAGCTAAGCTTTTTTTAAATTATAGGTGATGATTTTCTTTGTGCTTGATGCAGAGCTGAACCACATAGGCTACCTTCCATCCCTTGGGCATTTGAGGGACTAACCTCAAAGTTTGTTCTCATTAGCATCTTGTTAAGGTATTTAAAAATGACTGTAAAAGGACACGGAGCCTAACATTTTAATAACGTTTACCTTTTTATGCTGAGATTACAGAAGATTTTTTATATTCTTCCTTATACTTTTCTTATATTTCCAACATTTCTAAAAGAAGTATGTATTACTTTTTAAAATAAGAAGGGAAAGCGGTAAAAGCTAATTTAAAAATATCAACATTAGAGAAAAAAACTGGACACTTGATCCTTCCAAATGCTTAGAGAAAGAAACTCAGTCTTAAAGGCAGAGGGTGGTAATGTTATATCCTGGAAATAGAACGCCACTTTGAGAGATGTCTCTATGGCTGTTATCTCTGCCACGTCCAGACCCCTCAAAATCAGTGGCAACTTTTCCAACTTGGGAAGTAAAATTAGCATTTAGCAAACCAGAACAGATATTGCACCACAAGGAAAATCCCAAAACAAACAACTACTTGTAACCATGGATTCCCAACTGCCCTCCTCTAAATTGTTTTCCTGGCAAAATATCCTCTTTGCCAGGAACGATTTCATTGTGACCTGTCAAATGCTAACCAAGGATGGAGCGTGTGTCTAGACTCTGCATCTCTGACTACTTTCCCTAGGATTGTCTCCTTGTGCAATGGTTAGGAAATCTGCAGCCTACCAAGAGTCAGTCTAAAAATGCTGGAGAAATAGAAGAGAATCCAGGAGGCTGAGGAAGCTCTGAATGTTTAATGTCTCAGGAAACTGGCTGCCTGGGCGCTGCCATCAACTTGGGAACAAGTCCATTGTAGCTCAGGAAAGTGAGCCTGGCCCAGATAGCCCCAACTTGGCAACAGCTTGTGAGGAGTAAATCCTCTCACTGAAGGTTTGCTTAATCTGAATAAATTCAATTTCAAAATCTGCCCTTGATCTAAGTCCCTTAAGCTTCTGGGGGAGGACAGAGGGCCTTCAGGGTCAATGCCAATAACAAAAGACAGGAAAAGTCCACCTTCCGCATATCTCATTGCCTACTCTATGAGCTATTAACTTATTGCAGAAAATGTATTGCTTCAATACAGTTGTCTTTGGAGAGCCCTCCTCCCTGTATTTTAAAGATGAAATTCAGTACTTCCTTTTTTGATGTCTCACATGTTGAGTAGAAGAGATGCTGGATAAAACATTAGGAGGCCTGTGTTGTGGCCCCGATTGTGTGACTACCAGCAGTGAGATCTGGGCAAAACAACCGCTCTGGATTTCAGTGTTATAATCAGTCCAGTGAGGTGGCTGGGCTAGGTATGTTTTCTCCTGTCATTTTGCAACACTTGTCCTTAGAAGTACTTTGGGGTGGGGTGGGGGTGTTGTGTGGGATGATTGTAATCAAATTACCTTAGTAAACACTAAAGAGCACATCCCTACTTAGAGATTCACAATGTCCATTAGGATATTAAAGACTGAGAAGCAAAGAAACTTTTTCAAATGTTTTCAACCCATTTTTTTCCCAAACTTTCTTACTAAACCAGGAAGTCCCCTTTGTCTACTAATTTCTAGTGTGAAACCAGTGTCCTACTCTGGCAATGATATAAATATCCCTTGTATGATCTACATTTTAGCAGTTACATGACTATATATAGAGGGCGTGATCCAGATCATTTACATTGCCGATGACTTAAGGTTGGGAGGTATAATTTTTTCATTGATTTAGGGAATTAGGATCCAAACTACCCAGCAGTTGTATTAGTTCCTATGGCTGCTGTTATAGCAAATTACAAATATGGTGGCTTAAAACAATAAAATATATTTTCTCGTAGATATTGTATTGGTATTGTGTAGCCATCTATACAAATACAATGTGATATTGAGTTACTATCCAAATTCCTATGTGTAATATCAGGCCATAAAAGCAGTATTGTATAGTAGTGAATAAAGCATGAATTCAGTCAGATTAGGATGTGAATCCCAGAGCTATCACCTAATATTTATATAACTCTATGCAAGTTATTTAATATTCTAAACCTCAGTTTTCTTATCTGTAAAATGGAGATAATAACAGTACCCATCTAGTATAAGGTTGTTGTGACTCATGACGGGTAAATGAGATAAGGCCTATAAATTGCTTAGCACAATGCCTGGCTAACAGTAAATGATTAATACATCTTGGCTGTTATGATAATGATTATCATTGTAAAATGGAGTGTATTCTGTGAGACCTGCCCCCGCAAGGAGTAAGAGCAATATGATAGAGGTCTAGAACCATGACATGTGAGAAAAACTGTCCTAATGGGCAGGAGATATCCTCGAATATATGAAGCATTGTCAGGAACAAGAGCAAGCAGACTTGTTCTGTGTGGCTGCAAGGGACTGACTCAGAAACCATGTGCTAAAGGTGGTGGAGGAGAGATTACAACTCAGTAGAAAGAGCGTCTACTGGATTAGGTTGCTTCAAGAAGTGAATTTTGTTGCTTCACAGAAAGCAGGGATGGGGCAGGCGGCACTGTCAGCAATGCTGTAGAGTCCATTTCTCAGGTCAGAATGAGCTGCTGTGAGAATGTCTCAAGGCTAGATTCTGCCACTCCTTTTGCTTTGGCATCTGTTCTCAAGTTTCTAAAGTCAAAAAGGTTTTTTGTTTATATCCTCAGATAGAATTGTTGTCTTTTTTTAAGAGATAGGCACACAACTTAAATTGAATTTTAAAAAAGAGAAAAGGAAATGACTAATTTACCACCCCTAACTAGAATGTTTAGGGAAATACTGGTTTGGGGCCTCATTGGATACAGGAATTTAAACAGTGTCCTTAGGATTCATCTCCCCACCTCTCCCCAGCCCTGTATTCTGCCTTTCCTCTGTGTTCTTTTCTTAGACAGGCTTTCCTCTCAAGAGTAGAAAGATTGTGGCCAGTGAGACCAGGCTTTCACCTAAATTCTCAGCAATCCAACCAGGTCTCAAAATATCTTGGAATTGATTTTCAAGATTATCAGGCATCCTGTAGCAGGGAAACTTCAAATGTGGGCAATTCAGTGTTGATCCCTAATTGTTCAGGCTTAGGTCACATGACTACCACTGAACCAATCCCAAGGATTTAAAATGCTGTTATTGTACAGTGTGGGTCACATGTTTATCCATGAGTCCCTTGGCTCAATAGTGAGGGGAGTGGGGTTTCTTAAGCGCAGCCAGGGAGCTTTTCCAGAAGGTGTGGGGATGAATGACGGACAGGTAAAAGTAACAAATGTCCACTCTGGCCATGTTAGAGAACTGGTTGTAAGCAGTGAATAGAATCTTTCCTTTAGTGGCCAACTGCTGGTCTGTTGTTCTGGCTGGTCATGGCACCTTAGACAGATCTAGGTGGAAATAGACTGAGATTCATCCAATTAGCACCCTTAACATTACCCAGAGCTGCCCTGCTCCTATGGCCTGTGACCCTAGAGGTCCTGAGCATATAATTTGTTATCTAGCCTGGAGCCATGACAAGAGTGAAAGGGGATGCTATGAATAATTATGTTGAACAACAGGCATAAGCCAAGGACAACTAATTACCTTATTGTGAAATGACCAGATGCAATTTCATTCAATTCTACTGTCATTGAAATAGCCCTTACTGAGCTGACTCTGGGGCAAAAGGGAAAAAGCTATCAATTTGGGATGCCTTGATGATTATTCCAGCTTTAGCAGCTCCATCCTCTCTCTCCTTCCCCTCTTTTCTGGCAGAGATGTACTTGCCCACCATGTTCCTCAGCATGAGAATGAAAAACCTCTGTGTTGCCAGTCTTTAAGACTTAATCATTCATTCTGGAATATCAGATTCTGGCTCACGCTAAGGAATTCAACACATGAGTGAACAGTTGATGATTCGGAGAAGCATCCCTACCTGGCCCTTCAGATTACACCCCTACTTTCCTCAATATCATTTATTAAAAAGGCTATCATTTATCCATTGAGTATTCTTGGTGCCCTTGTCAAAGATGAGATGGGTGCACATGCATGATTTATTTCTGGTCTCTCTGTTTCACTGGGCTGTGTGTCTGTTTTTATGCCAGTATCATACTGTTTTGATTACTGTAGTTTTGTAATATAGTTTGAAATTAGGAAGTGTGATGGCTCCAATTTTGTTCTTCTTTCTCAAGATTTCTTTGGCTAGTCAGAGTCTTTCATAGTTCCAACAGAATTTTAGGATTTTTTTTTATTTCTGTAAAAAGTGCCATTGGAATTTTGATAGAGATTGCACTGAAATTATAGATCACTTTGGTAGTATGGACAATATTAATACTTCCAATCCATGAACATGGGCTAGATGCTCACTGAATCTTCAAGTTACCATTTGTAAAGTAGGGTTACTCATATTCCCTTTTGGGTATTATGGTGATGAATAGATAATGCAGGATGCTTTTATAGGGAAAACATTTAAAATAACATACATGAAAGTACTTATCTACAGTAAGTAGGTTGGGCTTTAGGATAGAAAAAGAAAAATCAGTGATGGTTAAACCAGAATGGCCAAGAAGAGTACAGAAATAGAAGCCAGATCTAAGTTCTTTGCCATTGATTTGTTATATGACATTTCCTTGACTCCCCAAGCCTCAGTTTCCCCATTTATACAATGAGGGTTAGACCAGATGATTGCTAATATCCTATTAGCAATTTAAAATTTCTGTGTTTCAGTTTATATTATGTCCAGTAAATTTCATGGCAAACTAAGCAAGCGGAAGCAGGACTGGCTTGATTTCTGTTTCTCCCTTTTACCAAATTTGTTCCCACCTCAGAGCCTTTGCTTCTGCTATTTCCTCTCTTGACCTGCTTTCCTTCCAGATCTTCCTAGGAAGATTGTTTCTCTGGACCAATCAGATTTCACTATAAATGTCATGTCCTCAGATCTCTTTCCTAACCACTCAATCTAAATAGCCTCCTCACTCCATATTTCACACTGTTAACATTCTTAGCTGCGGGAACTGTCCTGTACATTGAGGGATGTTTAGCAGCATCTTTAGCCTTTACCCACTAGATGCCAATTGTGACAATAAAAAAATATCTACAAATGTTGCCAGATGGCTCCTGGAGGCAAAATCATCTCCAGCGAGAACCACCAGCATGGCACAATTTTTCTTAGGATCCGAAGGCACCAGAAAGAGACCTGTACCTCCTGATTCAGATCCTTGATGGGTTCGGTGTGATTTCCTTCACAATGTATGTTCCCCCGGTTAAGGCTCACACTCTGCTTATCTCTCTGGTCACACGGGGCTATGTCTCAGCTTCTCTTTATTCTAGGTTCCTCAATGAGGGGGAATCATTTTCAGGGTCTGAAACCAGAATTGGTGGGAATACTGAAGATCCTTACCTGGAACCATGAATAATGGGCTGATGGATATGCTTTCCTGTGGTCCATTCTGTGCAGGGCACAAATTGGCTACAGGAAAGGAAGGCAAATCTGGCCCACAGATGTGAAATGTTGGGTAGGCATGGTACTTTATATATTTTAAATAGTATACCTTTAGATGAAGCACATTCTCTCCAGTTTACTGCAGTACCACCCCGTAAGTATCTTTTCCCCATCCAGTTCACAAATCTACGAGACCTGACTGGCCACCGTAAGCAACTGAAGTTCATGACCCATGCTAGAAGTGCTCATCTAAATTCAATATTCTAACCCCAATCTCTACAAATAGAAAATGGTGCTGTTGCAGGTAGAAAATGGGACAGCTCTATAGATGATTTTATTTGTATTTCTACAATGGGTCCAGTATCATAGACTCCAACTACATCGTATTTATTTTCTCCCTTAGAGAATTCTGGACTGGATAGGAAGTGTTCTTTTCCTCCTCACATCAGCGCCTTCACATTTGTATTTGAAGTTGTACTTCCGAATTAGGGGACTGCGTGAGAGTAACAAGTTGAATCCAGGTGCCCATATACATTTTTGGTCACTTTGGACTACTTGAAGACTCTTCAAATTCTTTCTAAGGTATCTCACTTGCCAATGAATTAAATTTTATCTATTCTTTGGGCAAATATGGGACTCACCCGGTTGGGGCTTAATTTGACAAGAACATTCCAGTAAATAAAAACAAAGCTAAAATACTCTCCATTTTCTAATGAAAAGATATACTCTGTGCAGACTCTAATCAGGTTAAGATATTTCTATCAACTCCTTATTCCCTCAATAATAATCTTTGTGAGATTTAATAAGTAGCCTATCCATCACATCCTCAGAGAAACTTTCTCTCCTAACTTCTATGGCAGTTCATTTACACTGTTCTGTAGGATCCTTTTCTCATTACTGACTTTCTTTGAACTTAAGAGTTATTTCTTTTTGTACTCAAGCAGATATTATTTGTATAGGAACAATTTCTTATTCTAGACTGTAAGCTTCTTAAAGCCTACAACCATGCTATTTACCTCTGCATCTCTACCCTATCTAACAAAGGGCAAAAATTCCAGGAGATATTCATCACGTTTTTGTGGGATAAATGAATATGTGATTTGAAATTTGGAAGGGGAAGAGGTGCTGCAGTTTGTTAAAAAAATAAAAAGCAAAAAACAACAAAAAATACACATTTAAAAGAAAATTTAGAGAACACAGAGACAGATAGAAAACAGACATTATCTATACTCTAATTGTTGACAGTCACTAAATATACTTCGATATATCTTTTTTCTTTAAGACATATTTAGACAATATATTTTGCCATATAATTGCAATAATATCTAAATAAGAGTTTGCATTTGGCTTATGTGTACTCCTTACTATGTAGTATGAATGTTTTCTAAGTCATTAAATATTTTTCCAAAACACCATTTTGAATGGCTACATAGTGTCTCAGTGATGACTAGATAATATTAACTCATGGATACTGAATTGATTTTAATATGGGTTATTGTAAACAGTACTTTGATGGACATCCTTATGTAATAACAGGATACATTCCTAGAAGTGAAATTATTGTGCCAAAAGTTATAAATGTTTTAAAACTTTTGATACATAGCTGCAATTCCCTTCTATTTTTCTCCATAGGTGTCTGAAACAGTAATTTATTAGATGGTATTTTACTCACATTTGTGATACAGAGGAGGATCAGCTTATGAGTAGCAGCAGCAGTAATAATAATTATAAGAAAAATAATAATGGCATCTGTACAGCAACTTACAGTTTAGGAAGTACTTATCTCTTCACTTATCTCCTTTTGAACTTAAGAATTATTTCTTTTTATACTCAAGCAGATATTATTTCCATCTCACAGATAAAAAGAAAATAAAGCATGAAAAGATTAAATGATTTATTCATGAATGTAATGAAAAGAACCTTTGACTATTGGAAATATAACCTCAAAGGAGAGAGTGTCACATTTTATGAATAGATCAATAAAAAAACTTTTGGGGCTAAGGATGTAAATTTAAATTCTAGGAACATTTCACAGAGCGTAGTCCATTAAGTTCCTAAATCTCTGAAATACTTTCTTAAAACTCCCTGAGAAGTTTGTACATTTGTTGTTGGAGATAATATTCTAGGCTAGAGAATATTATCTAGATTTTATCAGAGAGGAAAGGATGTATAGAACTGGTTTTAGATGCACAGAGAATGTCAGAACTAGAAGGGACTTGAGAGATTATCTCCTCTAACTCTCTCATACAAACTAAGTCTCAGAGAGAAGTAACTCATTCAAGGTCATACAGAGAGTCAAGATCAGAGTTGAAGCCATACCTGAGAAATACGGTATAGACCTGCACAGAGTACAGAGAAGGAGCCAGGTTAAACTAAAGCGAAATATATTTTTTTTAAGTTCTACACCAAAGGAGGTCTTCATTTATTTAGCATAATATGAGTATTCCTATTGTTACATCCAAATGTAGTTTCAGTTTATTCATAATGCAAAAAACATCGGCGTAAGTCACCCAAATAAGCTTTTCCATTTTATTTGTTTATTTTGTTATACATTGTTTTTTACTTTTAGCCAAATAATTTATTTAATAAGGTCGTGTAAGTCTTACAAATAAGAAAACAGAATCATGCAATAGTAAAATGTAAGTAAATCAGACCAGTTGAAAGTATGCAAATATTTTCAAGTTCAACTTACTCCTTGAAAATGAAATAATAAATTTTCAAGTAGTCTTAAGATACAATACAGAATGATTTTTTTGAACTGTCAAAGTCAATTGATTATTTCTGCTTAAAAATTAATTTGGGGAGGTAAACTTCTAAATTTTTGTTCAAAATGACCCTATACTTAGAAATGCTGAAAAAAATTAAGTTAGGGATGCAGTAATAGTCAATAAATGGATTTTCTGTTGTCTAAATGTTTATACAGATGTTGTAAGTGAGACTTTTCAAGAAAACGCATAGGTTGCTGACAGCGGACAGCTTTGCATATGTGTGTTAACAGGAGAATGTGCTGTGTTTCAAATGAATGGGGAAGTAGGTCTAAATGACTTTCAGATTAGCTGGAACAGATGGAAGGGTCACAGTTGAACAACTTGACACACCAGCATAAAGGCAACGTTGAAGTGGAGTTCATTGCCTCTGACAGATACTGTCAATCAACCCAGGCACTCTCTCAGTTAACCAGCAGGCTGGACCTTTAAAGATTTAAAAAAGAAATTTTTAAAAAAAGTATTTCGAAGCAAGAACTGGACTTTGTTTGCTTTTTATTTTATTTTATTTTTTTTTAGGACTAAACTCCATCCCAGAACGACTACGTTTTTAGAAACTAAACAATAAGTTATAGACATTTTGGAAGCTCATACAATAAAAACTGGGCATTAAGGACTTTCACTAATATATCATTTCATAAAACTTCAGTTCACATTATGGATTATGAGCGTTCTATGATCACAGTAATTACAACAGGGCAGAATACTGGGAAAAGGGAAATGCAAATTGCTTTTAAACTGTTCAACTTAAATTTCTATCCACTGTTATCAGAATGATAATGTACAAAGAAGTATTAAAATATACTATATTTAGGTTATTCTTTTTCTAGGTTTAACTTTGTAGCTTGATATGTGTTAAACTTTGGCAGGTGGCCCAAATGGTAACAACCAGTCAGATTCTCTTCTGTTGTGAGAGGCTCCTCAAGAATTAGATGAGGCATGGGAGGTGGCTTTGTCCCCTTCAGGCCACTAGGGGACCCTCGAAGAGTCTGAAGATCCTTTAGGACCATTAGCCTTGATTGGGTACTCTACAGAAAGCTATCATTTTCTTTCCTGCCTCAACACAACTGATTAATCCAAATTAATACACTGGTACCTATATGCTTCTATACATGTTGCTAGAAGGTTGAGAGTCATAGAAAGTTCAGAAAAGGGATTGTTGTTTGCATTTCTCCATCAGGGAGGGACTCTGGTCTTGATCATTAGCTTACTGTGGGCCTTACTAGTTAGTCTGTGCCCATGGGTAACAGGAAGGATATGCTAATTATTAGAAGCCTAGGGAGTCTTTCATGGCATGTGTCATAACTGAGTGGTTAACCTCATAGCCTGATCTCCTTCCTTGAGGCTAGCATGCATTTGAAATGAAAAACAATTGATCATTGGAACATCTGCTGATGGCATTTCTATGGCTATAGTGTCATTTATATCCTAAAGGCATTTTCATAGGACCATGAACTGTAGCCCAAAACTTCAAAAGGTGGAAAGAAATTCCCAAAACTCTGTGCTTACCCCTGTCATAGCTTGACCATTTCCTCCCCAAACAATGCACCCTCTTAGAAAACTTGTCTCACAATCTGGAAGAGGGAGCCCAGAGAACTGCATCACTCCAGCCTGGTTACAGCTGCTTGGACCCACGTGAACACCTGATTCAAGCTTAACCAATTAGACTCTCTCTCCCAGGAGTTTGAAATTTAGTCAGAGATTGAGTCAGTTGTCAATATTTGAACTATAGGCATTGTAGGGTAGTCAACGTGGCTACCTAAAGCCTCATGCAAACGGAATTTGGGAAGAATAGAAACTTAAAACTTAGTGGAAGAAACTAATTTATAATGAGGAAGAGTAGATTAGACGTGAACAATGAATTTTCATTACAGCAATGTTGGGTGCAGTTTCCTGCTTTTTTCCATACACTCAGAGCCAGCCTTATTGTGCCCTCTCATAGATACTAGCAGCAGCCGTTAGCAGCCCCTCCTCAGAAACCAGGTCCCAACTTTAGAGGGCTCCTTCCCACAAGATTCCAAGTTCTAAAATACCCAACTCTGACTTTTTGCCCCCAGAGACTGGCAGCAATTTCCTGTGTTATTAGTTCTATGCCATCTGAGTCCCCTTTTGCCCTTTAAGTCTTTGAATACTGATTTAACTAATTCCTTGTTAAATTTCCTCTGTTCACATAACTCTTGTAGTTTCTATTTTCCTGATAGACTACTAACTGATACAGAAGAAAATAATGCAGATAAAAACAGAAATTTCCAAATTGGAGAATCGAGAGACTGAATTTACAGTTAACAAACAATAATTCTGTGATAAAATCAATGAAAGAGATAAACTTCTCAGAAATCAAAGAGAGACAGAGACAGAGAGAGAACGTGTGTGTGTGTGTGTGTGTGTGTGTGTGTGTGTGTGTTTCTAAGTGCAGAAAGATATGCCCAATTTATTTTAAGAAGTAAAATGAATATCCTCGATGTTAGCCCACAAGAAAAATATAGCTAGTTTTCCAGTGGTGTTCCATGGAACACACTTCCACATTATGGAAGACTTTCATTAACAGGTATGACTTGAAAAATGTGTTCTGTGGTCTGATAAATGTGGGAAATTATCGTATTATATTGGAAATTCACAATGCATGTTTGCATATGAAAGGCTCTGAAGATCTCCGTAATAAAGAAATCCTGTTAAATGCATTTAACCAATTGTTTTTCAAACATATTTGATGTTCTGCAAGTAGTCTAAGACACGAAACATTTTGCTGTAGATCATCTCATTTCCGAATATGGGTGAAAGAGTCCAACATAAAATGCTAGTACATAGAATTCAGTAGTACCTTTTGACCAGATAAGAGGCATAACAGGAATGCAAGAACAGTTTGCTCTAAGAAAATGTACAAATGAAATATATTATGACAAAAGATTAAGAAAAAAATAATTATCTCAATGAATGTCGAAAAGGTGTTTGATAAAATTCAGCTCTTACTTCTGATTAAAATCCCTGGAATACTAGCAATAGAATAATACCCCTTAATTTAATAAAAATATGTATCAAACCAACTTTCATATTCTGTTTTTCATTAATGATAAAATTACTGTATCATTATGTGAAAAGTAAAATTCAAAATAACTTAAATATTAGATGATAGAAGAATAGTTCAATAAATTATGGCATGGCCACATAATGTAATCTTTTATAATCACTGAATATCTTTTTTAAATATTGCATAGAAGTATAATACATTTTATTTTATTTTAATTTTTGGGTATTATTAACTCAATAATAATTAATTTTTGTTTTATTTTATTTTATTTTTAAGCTCATTGAAGTACTGACTTAATATTTTAATTCTTTAATGTCACCACTTATTTGACTTCTTTTACCCCATCTACCTCCCTTTTTCCCCCTCCCCCCTCACTCTCTGGTAACCACTAGTCTATTGTCTATGTCCACGAGTCTCTTTTTGGAATAGCTTTCTTTTTATTGGAGTAAAATACACTCTAAGGTGTACAATTCAATGGTATTTAGTGGATTCACAATGTTGTGCCACCATCACTCTTAACTGGTTCCAGAATATTTTCATTACCCCAAAAGGAAATTCCTTACCCGTTAAGCAATTACTTCTCATTGCCCCTCCCTCAAACCCCGGGCACCCACTAATCTACTCTCCAGATATATGGATTTGTATATTCTGGACATTTCATATATATATATATATATATATATATATATATATATATATATAGTATGTAGCCTTTTGTGTGTGGCTTCTTTCACTTAACATTTTCAAGATTTGTCTATGTAGTAGCATGTATCAGTATTTCATTCCTTTTTGTGGTTGAATAATATTCCATTGTGTGGTTATACCACATTTTGTTTAGCCTTTCATAAGTTGATGGATATTTGGGTTGTTTATACCTTTTGGCTATTGTGAATAGTGCTGCTATGAACATCCATATATAAGTTATTATTTGAACTAATATATTTTTAAAGAAAATTTGATAATGTACAAAAACTGTAAAATATATAAAGTGAGAAAAAGCCTACAAAACTGTAATTACAGTATAATTTAATTTTATATTTTGATATATATAGACTAGATAAATAGAAAAATCTCCAAAATATTCATAGTAATTGCCACTGAGTTATAGATCTATGGATGATTTTTATTCTATGTGTCATGTTTTTCAAAATTTCAACAGTTAATATATTTTATAATAAGGAACTTTATTTTAAAACATTACTTGGAGAGTGATAAAATAGAGGTAGTGAGTGCTACCTATTCTTTTTGGGAACTATGTCTGGGACAGGAGATAATGGATGATGTGATACTAGTGGAAGATGAAGAATTATAGGAATTTTGAAAAGATGGGTGATTTGAACATACAGGCATGCACCATTTAACAATGGGGATACATTTCTGAGAAACCTGTTATTGGGTGATTTTGTTACTGTGCAAACATCATAAAGGGCACTTACACAAATCTAGATGGTATAGCCTTCTACACACCTAAGCTCTATGGTATACCACCATTGTATGTGCCGTCCGTCGTTGACTGAAACAGCATTGTGCCATGCATAACTGTATAATCTGAATCAAAGGACTCAGCAAAGAATGGAGGGGTAATAATACAGGACAGAGAGGAAAAACAAGATCTTGATCTTAGAGAAATCAGAAAAGGAAGTGACCAAGGATAGAGATTCAAAGATTGGCCTTAAAATGGGAAAATACACCTCTTCCTCTTAGATCAGAGGGTTTTTGGTGAGAGTACAGGCATGTAAAGATGAGGTATAGGTGAAAAGAGAAATGTCTGAGGGATTTCAAACCCGTTGGACTTAATATTCGTAGTGAAACAGGTGAAGTCAAATGTTGGAAAGACTAGGTTGTTGGATTGTAAGTTTGAGAAAAAATAGTAAAAGTTGGAATGTACACAGTAAATAACCATAAACACCCAGATTTCCGCAGTGCTCAATTTGCAGCTTATTGCCTTCATTGTAGTCTAAAATTCATTACTTATGCTTTGTTCATTTAAAGACACTTTATATAGATTTTTCCTCCTGTTGGTGATTTGATCCTGTTTTATAGACTTGATAGCTTCTAGAGCTTTAACAGTGCAAATTGGGAGATTTTTCTACAGTTCTCCTTTATTTCTTAGGGTTGTATGTCTTCTCATACCTCATATTGGCCCTTTCTATTGAATTGCTGAATATTTCTGTGTATGCAGGGAATTTTCTCTTTTGCTAATCTTGCAGGAAAAGTCTTTATTTTATTTGTCCATATTTTGGTTTCTATGATTAATTATATATGACCTTTACATAGCTCTTTAAATTCAGGTGAAGAGAAATGTGCATACTTCAGATTTACTATAGTGTTACTTTTTGAATCAGTTATAATTAGTTTTGATTGTATCAGAGATATAAAATGACAGCATTTTAAATGAGATAGAAATTTATTTCTGTCTTATGTAAAAATCCAGAGTTAATCAATCTAGGGCTGGTAAGGTAGCTCTCTTTAAGTCTTCAGGGATGCAGACTGCTTATAGTTTGGTCATCATAAGAGTGTGTTCCCTATTCCCATGGTTCAAGATCGAGTTCTAGCCGTAACATTCATATTCCAGATAGAAGGATGAAGGAAGGATGAAGGAAAGATGAAAGAAAAGACTAAGGAGGTATATGGAAACTACCATATGGTACTTCCACTTACATTCCATCAGCCACAATTTTGTCACATGACTGAATCTTACCTGCCAGGAATGTTGGGAAATACACTTTTATTCTAAGCAGCCATGAGCCTCCACTTAGAAAGAGGAGGAGAATAGCTGTGAGGCGCAGCCTAAAGTTTGTGTTACTCTTTCACTGATCAGAGATATCTTCATCTCCTGGGCTAGAAGGAAGCAGCCACTGAAGGTGTCAAAGCAGGGATATTTACTTTTGTGTGTGAGAGTTTCTTCCTTGGGGGTAGTTGTCTAAATTAACCTCACCCATGCGTAACATGCAGGACTGTTCTTGCTAGGAAACACCTTTGGCAGGTCCTCTGTGTGTTTTGACAGACTATCCATTCATATAGTCTGTTGCAACAGGACCTCAATTCCTGTTGCATTATAGTGCTCTTCCCTTCTAGAGGCTCATTTAGGAAGCTTAAAATTTGTCCCTTCATTGATTTCCCTAAGAAGTGCTGCAAGCTAGAGATGGTTGTCTAGGTTCCCCTGGAGTTTCTCCCATTTATAGTTCAGGCAGTCTTCTCTACCATGTGGCATATTAGCTTTCCTTCCAGAAATATGGTACTGCTTGTGCTATCTTAAAGCATTAAAAAGTTTCTTTAAATTTCTTAAAATTGTGGACATATGAGTGGCACTGTTTCTTACCTTCCAATGATAAAATGGATTTCCCCCCTATAACTGTTGATTTTCCTTGAAGACTTTAGTAGAAATTTTAAGAGATGGGACATTAAACATAGGGCTTATTTTCACATTCTTCAATCAGAATCCATTCTTTGTCTTTCTTATAGTGGCATATGTCCTCTACAACTAGGCTGCTTAAGATATTAATATGCATGAGACTTTAAAGGGTCAGAATAACTTTAGGAACTTCCAGAAGAGATAAACACTACTGTGCTTAGAGAAGTTTGGGCAATTAGAAATCATAAACCCATTCAACTAACCTTAAGGAAAGGGAAATTTTTGTAAGGATGCACATAACTGAATCTGGAACCAGAAAACTACCAGAGGTCACAGCTCTCCTGACCCCTCACACATATATCATGCATCTTCTGTCCATGTCTGATCCAGTCTCTGAGCTCTCTATCCGCAGGCTTCCTACCAACTTCAGCGTACCTACAGTCCCAAGTAGTGCACACCAACCCCAGATCTGCCTGGAGAGTTTTCTGCTCAGCTCTAGCAACTACTGTCCTGTTCTTTTCAAATACCCCCAGGAAGCATCTGATTGGTCCCACTCAGTTTTACTAGCAGGCTTTTTGCGCATAAGGCACAGTATACCAGACAGGATGTTCTAAAGTTCTAGGCCCCCTCAGTTCACATCAGTCGAGGTGCAGAGCAGGGTGAGAAACATGTGGTACAGAACAAGGCTGTTTGGAGCATCAGGGGCTGTAGCTCCTGCTGGCCTTGTCTGCAGTTGACTTTAACCTAAGTGTTATTGAGGCTGTCCTATGTTCATTGTCTCTCGTAACCAACAAGAATTAACGCCAACCTCCTTAGCCACACTCTT